>NC_090927.1:1219960843-1222460843 GCF_040938575.1 Ambystoma mexicanum
TTCTGATTGAGTGCCAGGTGAGGGTGTGTACTCCTGAGTGGTATGGGTCACCCATGTGCTTCCTCCAAAACATTCACCGGCCTTGGATTTGGGTATGACAGTATACTTTCTGCCCACAGTAGCCAATTAGCGCCACATTACTGCAGTTGCCCTTGAACTGTCATCTTGCAACAACATTGTTCTGATTTTTTCAGTGTTCATTCAGGCTGATTGTTTGAATTGTCCCATTTTTGCAACGCATTTTTCAGCCCTAATGCCACATATGTGACATGCTTCTGTCATAGATTTCACCCCACATTTGTTACCTTGTTATGTGAATGATTAGACCATTCAGGCTGATTGAGTATTGGCCTGCTCACATTAATTTATGGGGCCTGTTTGAATATGGTACATGATAGTTGTTTCCTGTCATGTTGAAGTGACCAACCATTGATTTGTACATCTGCCTGCGATCACTGTATTATTGTACACTGGATGTGTTGTAGTGTGTGGCACATGCGTATTTTGTCACATTATTTAGCATTTTTCATCTCATCATGTCCGTCTCACATGGATGGGTGACAGTACTCATTCACTGACATATGGCTGTACTTGTCAAATGTACCATGGCAAGGCTACATGCCATCTGTGTGCTGGCATGTGTCATGTATGTGTATTGGACATGCCACTCACAGGCTAATGTGTGATGCCAGTGCTACCCAGCATGCATCAAATGTGTTACTTTTCCGTCTTGGTGTCCTCAGTGTCTGCTTTTTGCCTCCCCTTCCAACTCAGTGACAGTGCATGCATGCCAGGGTTATTGTCATGTGGGACATGTGTAAATCATGTACTGGATCTCTGGCTTGCAAGGCCTATGTGTGTGCTATGGTGCTCATGCCTGTTTTCATTTGCTGTCTTTCATGTTTTTGCAGGTGATGACGCACTTGATGCTGTAGAGGTGGAGGAGATGGTGCAGACCCAAGAGGAATCTCAGGCACGACCGGGCACCAGTGGAGGACGTGGTGTGGTGGTGGGTGAAAACCCAATGTTATTGCAGACCATACTGTCCAGGGGTGTCTCTGGTTGTACCTCCCCAGACCTCTATGATTCGGGTGCTGAATCGGATGAGGAGACTAATGTGCTGTCGCAGGTTAGTGTTTCTGGCAGGCATTCTGTTCTGTCCAACCCACCTGCACCAGGGGTGAAACCCTCTATGGGGATGTCAGTGTGGGTAACTCTGCCTTTGGCGGATACAGATGCAGGGTCACATTCCACAACATCTGATCCTGTTCCTGGGCCAGCAGATCAGAGGGGGAATGCAGTCCTGCAGCCTCAGGCAGTTCCGGCACAGCAAGGTGCAGATCGCCTTGCCCCAAACAGGTGTGGTGTCCGCCGACGCAGTGGCCGTGCGCCACCAGGCAATACTGTATGGGAAAACTCCATTTAAGGTATTGCAGCACAACAGGGAGCATCAGTTGAAATGATGGCTTAGGCAATGGAGAGGGTGGCCACTTCCATTCTCCCCCCTGAAAGGCAGATGGAGCAACAACAGCAAGCAACAGACTCCATTTGCCAATCACACAGGGAAGACATGGTGGCGTCCAACAGGGACCGACGGGCGGCACTGGAGACTCTGCGGGAAGCCATTTCTGTGGAGTCACAGGGCCACAGAGAAGCCCTGAGGTTAGAACTCCAGTTCCTCAGGCAGACTCTAAGTGAACTTGAGGCTTCCCGAAATTTAAGGTCAGAACAGCAGCTGGAGCAGCTCACACGTTCGCTCTCAGCTGAGCTGCAGGCAACTCGGGAGGAGATCCGGGCATCACGCAAGGCCAAGCGTGCAGAAATGCAGGCAACCCGTGAGGTGCTGCAAGGGGATCTCCGCACTATCATCCTCCAGAATCAGACCTTCAACACCCGCATGCTTGCTGCCATGGAGGACCATACCAGGGCTTTGCGTGGGCTGCCTCCCATAGCACCACCACCTCCTGATGCAGAAGCAGAGGGTGAAGAGAGCGACAGCCGCAGTTCTCCCACAATAGCGCAGCCGTGCAGGCCATGACCCATGGAGGTAATTTTTTCTTTCGCAGCATCCACGCAGGTGGGTGTTGGTGTGAACCCTGTCCTCGAACCTCCTGGGTGGCCTCCCCCCCGGCCCCCACATGGCCATTTTTGATTTTTATGTTTTTTTTTTACAGTGTGTTGCCTTGTGTGGCTCCCGTGGACATCCACTGTGTATTCCAGCTGGGCACATGCAGGCTTGTCCTGTGTTTGGGTTAGATGCTTGGGTTCCTGACACACACACCCCTCCTGCTTCCCTTTCCATGGGCTTGCAAAGGGTGTGACCAAGTGACAGTGACTTACACAGTCATTGGGCTCTCATGAGCTGTGTGGGCAGTCTGTAGTCAAAACTGTGTGTTCATCCCTAGTGGGGATTGTTGTTGTATTGAACACTGCGTGGTGTATTGATATGTGCTTTTGCATCCATGTCTTCCTCCTTATTCACAGGTACCTTCTTCATGTCTTCACAAGGCCGTCTACTTTGCGGATGCAGTTCATGTTGTATGCAGTACACTAACACATTTGCCTGACGTCAACACTCTGCATTTGGAAGGGGTGGATGTGCTGGCTTATTCAGGTTGTAAAACTTGCACTACTTTTATTTGGTACTGTCATATTTTGGCAATGTTTCATCCTGTGTTGCTGTATTGTGTTGTTGGTAAGTATTTGGTCATGTGTGATGTTTGTTATTGATTACTGGGAGCATATTGTTTGTGGCCTGTTTCCATTTGGGACAGTGCACTTTGTGACACTTGTGTCATGTGTTGTGCATTCCTTTGTTTAATTTCACAAAGTGGGTAATCATTCATGCAGCATGAATGTGTGTCTTTTTGTGACACAGCATTGGTTGCCTTTCGGTAGGTAGGGATGCACACAATGTAACACTTCTTCCAGGTGACCAATCTCAGGCTGGTATGGTTGTGACAGTTGACTGTCTCTTATGTCATCATCATTGATTGTCAGCTGGTATGTACCAGGGCTGTGTGCACTCCACAGGGGTGTGATTTTAGGTGAAGTAATTAGCCAGCAGCTGCGTACGGGCTGCCTCACCACGTGCCCTTTCCCCTCCCATGCACAGCGGCGTGCATGTGGTTGGGGATGTGGGGGCACCACCATGTCCACCGGCAGGCCCTGGCGGGTTGCAACGTTGTGCAGGACACATGCTGCCACTATGATCCTGCACACTACTGGGGGCGCGTATAGCAGCTGCCCACCAGAGCGGTCAAGGGAGCGAAAGCATGACTTGAGCACTCCAAATGTGCGCTCCACTATGCCCCGGGTTGCAATATGGGCTGTGTTGAATCTTACCTCGGGTGGTGTGGTGGGGTTCCGAATTGGCGTCATCAGGTGGGTGCTCAGAGGGTAGGCACTGTCCCTTGGGGAGGTGATGATTGGTATCATTAGTGGGGTTGTGACATTACTCAGTATCTGACATGCACGCATGTTCAGAGGCATTTATACTCACCAAGCAGCCATGTATCGCCATGCCGCCCAGCTTCTGGGTCCCGGTTTAGGGTTGACATTCTGTAAATTAAACTGTCATGGGTAGACCCTGGATAGTTGGCATATACTGAGGTGATGATTCCCTTGGCATCACATACTACCTGCACGTTGATGGAATACCAGTGCTTGCGGTTTCTATGGATGTGCTCAGTTGCCCTGGGAGGACGTAGAGCCACATGGGTGCAATCAATGGCACCTAGCACTTTGGGGAAGTGTGCCACCCCGTAAAAATCCTGGACGGTAGCCTGCCTTTCTGCAGGTGTTCTGGGCAGGTATATGTGCCTGCGGACTGATGGGCGTGCAGTCATGATGGACAACACCTGGTGTAGGCAGCGTGACTGCGTGGCCTGTGACACCCCCCCCCCCACCATGGCACTTGTCCGCTGAAATGAACCAGTGGCCAACAAGTGCAGTACATTGAGCACCTTTTTCAAGGGGCTCAGTGCTTGGGAGCACAGGGTGGGTAAAGTGAGGTCATCCTCCCACTCACTCACCAGGTCGAGTATTATGTGAGGTGGAAACCTGTACCTCCCATACACCTGGTCATCAGGCATCCCAAAAAGGCTGGTCCTGGGTGTAAAAATTCTGGCCCTGACTATCCTCCTCCTCCTGCGGTGTCCCACGGACACTGCTGCGAGGAACGGTATATTCATCGTAGCGTCTGACCTTGTTTGTTGTTTGTGTGCACTTTTATGCTGCGCGGGTCTGCGTATGCCTGCTTCCTGCTGGCGTACGTGTTTCCGGATTAGAGCGTCTTTTTTGGCGAACGCGTTTCCCCTGTTCGATTCCATGAATACGTGTTGTAGGCGCGCGTGTGGGCGTTCCGCGCATTTGCCTCCTGTACTTCCCCGTAACGTCCACATTTTCACACGTTGTTCCCCATTCCGCGTGTTACGCCCCGTGTTCTGCCTACTTTTGTTGTGTGCGCCGCGCTATGGGCGCTTTCGCTGTGCACGTAGTGCACGCCGTTTGATGACGTGTGCGCCTGCGTGCGCCAGGCAGGATTAGAACGCACATCCCAGTATTTACACGCGCACAGACTTCCATGAATCGATGTGCGTGGCTTTCGCACGCTTGCACTGCGATTTTCGCACTAGCGCTGTGATTCGCACGCTTTCGCACGCTTGCGCAGAGATTTTCGGCGCACAATAATTCCATGAATTGCCTGAAAATGTCAAAGGAGGCAGCGGCATGATCTGCATGTCCTTTAAAAACGAGGCGCATAGGAGAACTTCTGGAAAGTAGGGATTTCGAAAGAAATACAAAATCAATCCTGGAGGTATGCAAACCTCTTTTTCAAGAAATCGTTTTTGCAGAGGAAGCACTAGTTAATGGTAGTAAAAGCTCAGGGCCCCCATGAATTCGACCCAAAGAGCCCCTTTTTTGTACTAATATGCTGTTTAGAAGGGTAAAACATGTCCTCCTTGAAAAAGTCATGATTATGCGCACAAGCCGGATTGAAATCTCCTGCCACTGCTTTGTGGTTTTGATGACCTTCCCTCAATCAATCCTTAAAAATACAACTCAGTTCATTATGAAGTGCATCGATATTTATACCTGCTGGATTTGAATAAATATTGATGATCAGAATTTTATTATTTGGCGCATCTCGCCCAAACTGTAGTTCAACCACTAAAAGTCCTTTGCTCAAGGCATCAATGAGTGTAAATGAAAGTCCCAGTTTTATATCTACGGCTATTGCGAGCCCTCCACTTGGCTCGCCACTTTTACCCCTACTTGGCATCTTCGAAAATACTTTAAACCCCTCAATAAGCAATGGTCTTAACAACATGGTCTCTTGCAGCAATATGATCTCAAAGACTAGAAAGAAAGAGGAGAAGTTACCGCCATTAACCTGTTTTTGAAAACGCATCTATTCCAAGAGAGCACAGACAACGGTTGTGATTATTCCGCATTTTAAGGGCTGCACAGCAAAAAGATTGACTTTTTTCATCCGATTTCATGTGGTCTTTAAAACACAGAAAAATTTATATTTTGGGGGGTTTCTCCCCTCAAATCCCCCTTTCCTCCAGCACAGTCACACATGGATACAAACACACACGCATGAACATGGACTCGCTCACCCGCCCATGCCCTTCCACACAAGAAAAACTCTTCCCCGAACCCCCCAGCAAACCCATTTATTCGTGCCCCCTTCCCATCCACACCACACATTTTTCCCACACACACATACACTTACCCTGAACACCCACAACCTTCATCTTGCCTACCCCCCAAGTGCTCTCGTTTGCGGCAGGGGCTGACATTTCGATTTAGAAAGACCACTCTGAGCGGTCTTTCTAACAAAAAAAGAAATGTTCTTCCGGTAAAACTAAAGAGTGATTTTCACTCTATACCCATCTCAAAGCGGAAGTACCATGGAGCTGGCAGGATAGGCGTACCTCAGCGCACCACTGTAGACCACACTTGCGTCCGCAGTTCCACACTCCGGAAATCTGTTCAACAGGAAAACAGTTTCCTATCACACAAGCATATACAATAACGGTACACAAATCACAAGGATTAAGTATGGCCTAGCCTTTAATTAAATCTTATCAAAGGTTTTCAATGTTGCATTCCCCAGAGTACGTACATCCAAAGGATTGCATATACTTAACCTTGACATTCCCAAAAAACCACACATATACCCATATATAGAATACTGTAGACTGCAGTCACTACATGCATCCCATGGACCTCCAATTGATAGTCCCAAAAACAAATCTCTAAGAAAAACCATGAGTAAGGAAAACCAAACAAAATGCAACAAGAATGACCACTGATATATACAATAAAATCACTGCACCAAATAAAACTCCGCACAAAAACGACAGTGCTGCAATCTTACAACAAAGCCCATCAGCATGAATTAACAAAACGGGAGTAAACTGCGATACAATTGTAACCCTAACATTACTACTAAAAATTAAGCTCTTATAAAACAAATTGAAAGGACCATACAACACAAAGTCACTTTGGCCATAAAAACACTTACCACTCAAATAAATGAAAAGCAAATCGATGAAGACTGGTTGTCTTTGACAGTATCAAAACCAAAACAGGCTCAAAAACCACAAATAACACGATTCAGAGAAACTGTGGCCATATTTAATACATTAAAACTTCATCAAGTACCATTAATCGGTTATTAAGTGTCTTAAAGTATGCTGCTTTTTCCATTTAATCATGCAAAATCACATAAACAATGCATATGTCATTCTACTTCAAACCGCAGATTTACAAAATTGCATTTAAATAGCTCATCCAAAAGGTAAATATGCACGGAAATTTAGTATAAACTAGCGCATAGTAATTAGTGGCGGGGTAATTATTATCAGTCTCCATGGTTTCGTGCAAGTGGTTCTGGGCCCTGGAAATCTCCTGCCCCAAGAACAGAAGACCCAGCCATAGGACAAAGGTCAGTGTCTATATTAGAAATTCAAAATGGCAGGGATCGCCACATGAACAACACAACATTCTTCAAGTGCTCTCGCTCTCCAGGTGCCTGTTGTTCGATTTTGTTAAACTGTGATGTCACAAAGATGAGGCTACATCCCAAAAACCTAACAGGGGAAGGGATTGGTTAGTAATGTAAACTATATATGTATTCTATAAGGGATACGTGTGCTAATTGGGTAAGTCATATCTGGTGGCTCCTCCTGAAACCACCTCTATGTGTCACAAATACAAAGATACATGTTAGCGAAAGATGATTGGCCAGTGCAACATAGTGTAAGCTTAGCTTGGAAGGTGGTTAGAGACTGGACAGAGAGGGTCTTCTAAGCCTAATAGCTTTGGACAGTTACCATGCCAAGTGCCCCTATTCAAGGTAGTGGGAACGACCCCAAAGGTGCTGCATGTTCCCAATATGTTACCATCACCGATCTCCCAGGCCTTGAGACAGAACATTCGGCTTTGTACCTGTATTGTCTTTTGTATCCTTCTACCTTTGTTTCGATGGGAACAGCTATCTTGGTCTGGTTAGAATGAATAGGTCCGGTCTTGTGGTTCAGATCACGTGTGTAGGGACCACGGAAGGGATTTCTCTTGCATGTAATTATGAGGATTATCAGCTCATGTTCCCTGCAGATGCCCTATCTCTTCTGTTAATTTGATACTTTCTTTCCCTGCATGTCCTTGGCGAGGCTGTGCACAGTGTCCGCACTGGAAGTCTGATCTGCATGATTCAGCAAGATCACCCTGTCAGCCTTTCTCTGTGTTCTTTAGTTTGTCTTGCCTTTCCCATTCATTCCAATGTACGTATGGCTTCCATCTTTATTCACATTGCCGTACATGTTAGTTGCGGTTAAGTGTCAGCAAGCTGTTCATTGGTATTCTTATGCGTCTTGCGGTTTCTGCATAGCAAAAGAGTATACATGTGTCAGTCCTCTAACTGTGTCATAAGCATTTGCTTTGTGTCTATCAGCAAAAAAGCTAAATGTCTGTGTAACTTCATGCATGGATGTCTAAGTGCTTCATGTCTAACGCATCTATGTCATGATGTCCGTCGTGACATCAACAGCGTTCTTGGAGGTTGCAGTTAGTCAACTTGTTTAATTGATGACAGCTGCATCTCTTCAATACTGTCATCCGGGTATGGTCTGAATGGCTGCCTGAGTGAGTAGCACTTCTCACATCTCCGATACATCAATGATGGGGAGGAAGAGCCCAGAAGTATGTCCATCTCTCGTTTCTGTATTGCCAGGCTGAGAGTGGGATGGGTGTAACAAGGGCCACATTTGAATCTCCCTCTTCAACGGAATTAAAATAAAACATTAAAGCACTGCAAGTATCTATTTCAGGAACTAGATACAACATACAAGCAATCATTGAGACCCATTTTACTTGCTGTCACACTCAAATGTACAATGTGTACACTAATATAAAGTAAAAACCATATAATTTGGAAATGACAATGCAACATTAACTCTAAGACAATACAATTAATGTTAAAACAAACCGTGCTGCAACAAATAACATTAAGAAGTCACTGACATAAGTAAAAAATAAACATGCATAAAAAGGAAAACATGAACAGTCGCAACCTCACTAAAATAAGAAAACATGTAAGAGAGTTAAGGTTACTAAGTATTAAAAGGTACGACTTTAGCTGTGGCAGTAATGCACCACTTATTTGCGGGACACATACTTAGAGAGGGTCCACTGAGGACATAGCCATCTATAAGCTGTGAAGCAAGAAGTGCCCGGAATTGATGTGGAGAGCCCCAAGGAATAAGTCAAAGTCTACAAATGTTGGAAATGGCAATGTGAAGGTTAAAGCAATTATTACATGCAATGCATGACACCAAACCGGCATTGTTGGAATGTTAACTCGCCCTTTAAAATATGACGCTGCTCTTTACAGTTTAAGCAAACAGTTTTGAAGGGGCACGACCTGCCTGGGACAAAGATGGCCACGTAGTTCTGGTGCACTGGCGAGCTCATTCAACTCGGATTGCGTAGCTCGGACAGGGAGCGACTGGTAGAGAGAATGTTGCGGGAGCAGGCCTGTGAACACAAGGTGAACATCTGATGCTCGGGTTTCATCCCAAACGAGCTTGGAGGACCCTGTCATGGAGCTTGTGGGCCTGCGCAGGAGGCACTCATCCGAAATGGCAGCGCACACAGACCAAGGTGGTGCTCGGAGTGATAGCCACGAGTTGGTGCGGCATGCCGACCCAAGTCCCCAATGCTGAATGCCCAGCTGCAAGAGAGAGCAGAGGAAGAAGGCAGGAAGGCTTGTCTCTAGAGACCACCGCACTGGTGTTGCCTGGTCCCAAGATGGTGCCGCTGGGTGCCTCCATGGACTCCCAGTTAGCAGACACTGTGAGGCCTGCGCAGAAGGCACTCATTCAAAATGGCAGCGCACATTCAACCATGGTGCTGGTGCCCCAGCAGTGCTCTGAGTGATGACCAATGCTGAACGCCCAGCTGCAAGGGTGGAGGAAGAAGCCAGGAATGCTCCTCTGTTTAGAGACCACGGCACTGGGTTTGCCCAGTCCCAAGACGGTGCTGCCGGGTGCCTCAGTGGACTCCAAGTAAGCAGACGCTGTGAGGCCTGCACAGAAAGCACTCATCCAAAATATAGGCACATGCTGAACCAAGGTGCTGGTGCCCTGGCAGTGCTCGGAGTGATCTCCAATGCTCAATGCCCAGATGCAAGGGTGGAGGAAGAAGCCAGGAACACTCCTCTGTTTAGAGACCACGGCACTGGGTTTGCCCAGTCCCAAGACGGTGCTGCCGGGTGCCTCAGTGGACTCCAAGTAAGCAGACGCTGTGAGGCCTGCACAGAAGGCACTCATCCAAAATGGCGGCAAATGCAGAACCAAGGTGCTGGTGCCCTGGCAGTGCTCGGAGTGATCGCCAATGCTCAATGCCCAGATGCAAGGGTGGAGGAAGAAGCCAGGAACGCTCCTCTGTTTAGAGACCACCGCACTGGGTTTGCCCAGTCCCAAGATGGTGCTGCCGGATGTCTCTGTGGACTCCCAGTAAGCAGACACTGTGAGGGCCCGAGAGAGCGTGCGCAGCAGACCATTGCAGTTCCAGCAAGAGGGGCTGCAGGAGCACTGGGCAGGTCAGCTGGGGGGTGAATTTATTTTCAAATTTGTTTATTGGCATTTTCAATAATATCAAACAAGTTGTGTGCGATAGTGCCTTTCTCAAATAGCATTAGGCATATGTTTAACTTAACGTCAAGAAAATACAAATACAAAACAAAACAATCATAACTGTCTCCATATTCTATCTGTTTCATATATCGTCAACTGATACGGGGGAGGGTGGGAGCGAACGGGAACCATCTAGCAACTTCAAAAGGGGGAGGGCTTCCGAAAGGGCTCTATCATCTGCAGCACTTCCACTGCTGCTGACTTTATGATAGGTCCCACATGGGCCTAGATTGAGTTCCAATTCTCGGGGGTTTATCATCCGAGGGGTGGAACATGTGTCTGGTGAGTTCCTTCCATGCCTCGAGTGACATACTGGAGTCATTCGTGGATCCAGCCACACAGTCCTCCCATGCCACGGTCTCGGCTAGCACCCATCATTCAGTCTCTTTGTGCCATAGTTTCAACTGAGGGCCCATGGGTTTTTTCCAAGCCATCGCAATAGTTATTTTGGCCAGTATGCACAATATGTCCATGAGTCTTGTCGCATGCTTGAGTTTGGTTGGTCTGGGGTAGGTTCCCAGGAGGCACTCATCGGGTGTCCAGTTATATTTACTCAGGCCTGCTTTTTCGCAGGTTTGTTGAACCTTCTCCCACAGAGCCCTCGTTCTGGGGCATTCCCATAACATGTGGATCAGATCCGCTTTTTCCCCCTTGCACCAGTTGCAGGTCGGTAGTGCCTGGGGATTGAAGGTGGCTATGCGGCACGGGGTCAGGTAAGTTCTATGCAGAATGTTCAACTGAATCTGTCTGAATCTATGATTTCTGGACACCGTTTTGGGGAATGTAAGTGCTCTGTTCCATTCCCCTTCAGACATTTCTCGGCCTATGTCCACCTCCCATTTGCTTTTCATTTCCATGCTCCGAGGGTTTGGTATGTCGATCAGGTGGCCATATATTTGCGAAATGGGTCTACCGCCCTCTCCTAAGTTGTACATCAGAGTGAGGAGTGGGTCTGTAGCTGGTTCTTCCGGCCACGAGTCCCATTTGCGTCGGGCCACAGCACGGGTTCTTAGATACCATAGAAATTGGCCGGTATGTCTGCCCTCCGTCTTCTGTAGCGAGATGAACTCCCTGAAAGTACCCTCATCATACAGATCTCCCCAGGTGTAGACCCCTTCCCTCTCCCAGAGCCTGATGTGTTTCAAGTCAGAAAGTGTTGTGCATAAGTCTGCGATCAGGGGAACTTCTGGGCATAGGAGTTCCGTGAGTTAGTGAGCATTTTCGCCCTGTGCCAAATTTTTCTCCCTTGATCAGCCAAAAAGAGTAAAGTTCCCAGCAGTTTGGACGGTGCCCAGACCAGTTCTTTCAGATGGAATTGGGGCAGCATGGCCTGTAGCAATGGTGTTTCAGATGTGGGTTCGTCATCTAGCCATTTGGTCACAAAACTAAGCTGTGCTGCTAGGTAATATCTTTCTAGATTCGGAAGTTGAATACCGCCTTGGCTATATGATAGGGTTAGCAACTGCAACTCTATCCTGTGCCTACCTTTCCCCCATAAGAACTCTTGCAGTATGGTCTCGAGCAGTCGGAAGAAGGATTTGTGTATATAGTAGTGTACATTTTGAAACCCATAAAGGAATCGTGGGAGAACGATCATTTTGATTATCGAAGCTCTGCCCATCATCGAAAGGGGGAGTTTCGCCCAGAACGTCATTGATTTACGTAGAGCTGGGAGTGCTGCCTTTGTGTTGCGTTCGTGCATTGACTCGGGGGCATGCATTATGTGCACTCCAAGGTAGCAGAATGATGTATTCTGCCACTGGATGCCCACCTCAGGGAGTGCCTCCAGATTCACTGCTTTCAGGGCCGCCAGGGGGAACATACAAGACTTCGACCTGCTAAAGCTTATCCCAGAGACCTTGGAATAATTGTCCAATACTTCTAGCATTGTTGGTACGTTGAGGTGTGGGTCCTTGACGTATGTGAGAATGTCATCCGCGTAGAGCGAGATGATATGATCCACGTCTCCCAGCCTTATGCCTGCATCGAAAAACTGCTTTCTAAAATAGACAGCTATGGGTTCTAGTCCCAGTATATAAAGCATTGGGGATAGTGGACAGCCCTGTCTAGTCCCCCTGCATATATCCCAGGCCTTCGACACATAGTTCCCAGATTTCACCCTTGCCTTAGGTTTAGTATACAAGATATTAATCCACCTGATAAACCCGGGGCCAAAGCCAAACTCCCTGAGCACCGCTACAAGCCACTCCCAATAGATGGAGTCAAACGCTTTAACTGCATCCGGAGACAGCAGTGCGTATGAGTCCTTGTCTTTTTCGGTTTGCGCTATAATATGTTGTAGCCTGCGTAGGTTCATGGATGTATTGCAGCCCGGCACAAAGCCGCACTGGTCTGGGTGTACTATATCCCCTATTATTC
Organism: Ambystoma mexicanum; assembly: GCF_040938575.1. Classification (NCBI taxonomy): domain Eukaryota; kingdom Metazoa; phylum Chordata; class Amphibia; order Caudata; family Ambystomatidae; genus Ambystoma; species Ambystoma mexicanum. The sequence continues at coordinate 1,219,973,431 of NC_090927.1, forward strand.
TGGACAGCCGCTTTGCTAAAATCGTGGTCAGGATTTTAACGTCATAATTTAACATTGCAATTGGGCGATATGAGTCACATTGGTCTGCCGGCTTGTTGGGCTTGAGGATCGGAATCACGAGCGTCTCCCTCATGCTTTCGGGTAGTATTCCTTCTTCGTATGCCTCCTGGTACACTGCGTGTAATAGGGGGGTCATGGAGGACTCATACGTTTAAAAAAAACTCTGTGGGCAACCCGTCTGTACCAGGTGCCTTGCCTGTGGCCAGGGATCTAATTGCATCGGTAATGTCTTCGGGCGTGATTTCTGTTTCAAGGGAGTCGGCTTACTCGGGGGACAGCCTAGGGAGCCCTATCTCCTCCAATGTTTCTATCAACTGTTCATGGGGGACCAGCACCTCATGTGAGTACAGGTGGGTGTAAAAGCGAGTGAAAGTATCATTTATACCCTGCTGTGTGTAGTGTGTGTTTCCATCCTCATCTTTTAGTGAGGTGGTGGGGTGTTTGGGGTGTTCTTTTCGGCAGAGCCAGGCGAGTAATCTGCCTGGTTTGTCCGCCTCAACATGTGCTCTGTTTGTTCTGGCAGTATAGTCGAACTTTTCCAGCCTGTTCCACGCGGTTGTGTTCCTCTCTCTATGTTTTACAAGCTCCTATTCTCTCTGTTGGGTATCTACGGGGGTCGTTTTGAGTCGCTCAATTTGCCGTTCCACTAGGTCTAGTTCTTTCCTGAGCAACTTCTTGATACCTCCCGCCTTCACAATGATTTCTCCCCTGGTTACCACCTTTAGGGCCTCCCACACTGTGCTATTGTAAGCTACACTGCCGGTGTTAACCTCTAGGTAGGCATCAATAGAATTGTGCAATTCCTCCCGGAAGGCTGGGTCCTTCAGGGCGTCTGTGGGCATTTTCCACATGGGAATGGCGGTTCTGGGCCCTTTCTGATACAATGTCATCAGGAGCGGGGAGTGATCAGAGACAGTCCTCCCCAGGTATTGTGCTCCCTCCACCCGGGGTAAGTGTTCCCTGTCTACGAGTATATAATCTAGTCTTGTGTGTAGCTTATGTGGAGATGAGTAGAATGAGTATTGGCATGCTTCAGGATGCTTTTCCCGCCACACATTCGTCATGTCCAGCCTCCCCAACATGGCGGACAGTGCTGCCGTAGCGGTCGATGGGCCTCCCAACTGTGGTGTGGACCTGTCTAGCCTTGGGTCGTCCACACAGTTAAAATCTCCCCCCCAAATAAAGAGATTGTTCCTATACTGTGCGACTCTGGGGTACAGTGTGTTCAGGTAGGACGGTATGTTATTATTAGGAAGATAGGAGTTCATGATGCATACTGCTTCCTGTTCAATGAATCCCCAAATTACGACGAACCTACCTTCCGGGTCTATCTCTGTTTTGTCCACCCGGAATGGGAGCTGTGGGCGGATCCAGATGTAGACCCCTCTTGCGTAATTAGAGTAAGTGGTGCCAAATCCCTGTCCTCCCCAATGTGTTTGTAGCTTGGTCACAGAGTCCCCCGTACAGTGGGTCTCCTGTAGTAATGCTATCATTACTCCTTTTCTGTGCAGGTAGGTTTTAATCCTGTTTCTTCTGAGATAAGTCCTCAGACCCCTTACATTCCATGTCATTATTTTTATGGTGGTCGCAGCCATAGGGGTTCAGTAACGGATCCGTTGTCCCCTCCTTTCCCCACCTCTGCCGCTCCTGGGCATGGACCTGCTATCCAGGGGTCGGTCTGTGATGGGGTTGGGGTGCGAGCCACTTCCTTTCCTCCTTCTCTTCCTCCTCCCCTACCAGTATCACTTGGAGACTTGTAAACATTAACAATCCTCATTCTAGTGAATGGGGGCAACAAACCTTTCAACTCAGAACTGCCCCCAGCAGTTGCCTCCACCTTGCAGCGCTCGGGGGCACCCGATCCTTCCAGGCCTTTCCGGGCCTCCTGGTGCGGGTGGTGTGTCGGCAGTTGGCCTCCACGTGTTTCAGGGGGGTGCGTCGGCTTCGTTGTTATACGCATGGGTCGGTGCGCTCCTGCCCGTCGTAGCGTTCGTGGAGTTGTAAATCTCAAGCGGTCCGGTGATCATTCGGCAGTTGTGCAAACCTTTATTCTTTCCTGTTGCTTGGTGCATTCAATGGCCTGTGACTTCTTGCGCAGTGCTTTCCTTTTCATCTGCAAGGTTGTTGTCCTCAAGCCACACATTAGCCGCTGCCGGGGTCCCGAGAAAGATAGCTTTCCCCTTGTATAGTACCTTAAGGCGGGACGGGTACATTAGCATGTACTTGAGGTTTAGCTTGCGTAACCTAGCTTTCACCGGCACAAATGAGTTCCGTGCTCGCTGCACCGCGGGGGTATAGTCTGGATAAATGACTATTTTGGCGCCATGTCTCTCAATTTCCCCTCCTTCTCTTGAGAATCTCAATATAGTCTCTCTGTCGCGAAAGTTCAAGACTTTTGCAATTATTGAGCGTGGTCGGGAGCCCGGGGGGGGCCTTTTCTGTAGTGACCTGTGGGCCCGTTCTATCGAGAAGCCCTGGGTCAGTTTTCCGGCCCCAGTTTCTTGCAATAGCATTGTTTCTACGAATTCAGTCGGGTCTGGGCCCTCTGTGTCTTCCGGTACCCCCAGGATTCGAATGTTGCTGCGGCAGGACCGTCCTTCTGCGTCTTCTGATCACGCCTCTAGCCGCGCTACTTGTAATTCAAGGTCTTGGACCTTAAATTTAAGTTCTGTGGTGTTGTTAACATTGTCTTGCAGCGTTGCCTCCGCTGTAGTTACCCTTTCAGTAAGGTTACGGGCATCCTGTCTCATCAGCTGCATGTCCGACTTGATTTCATCAATCCTGGTTTCGATGGACGTTCGTAGCGCTGCTATAGCCTGTAGCACTTGCATATTTGTTGGATCATCCTCCTTGGTCGTCGGGTCGTCTGCTCCCTGTTGTTGTTTAGCCCTGACCGTGGTGAAGGAGTCCATGGTCGCGGTTTTTAGTTTGCTTTTGGGGGGCGACATTGCTTGTCTTTGGGTGTATTCCTCGGCCTGTCACGTTCTGCGGGGACGTGTATGTAGAGTCGATTGCGAGGGTGGTCGCCGTAAACGGGGAGTCGTCAGCTCGTGGATGTTCCGGAGAGAACCGCCCGTCATCTTCTCCCTTCTCCGTGTCTCTCCTTGTCTCTCGCGGTCTCCCGCCAGCCGGCACCACTCGGGGCCCCTCTTCCACGCTGCGTGCACAGGGTCCCGGGAGATGGCACACCCAGCGGTCTCGCACGGAGGGTCCTCTCCTCTGCCTCCTCCCCTTGGTTTGCGGTCCCAGAGGCAGAGACCCGAGCCGCAGCTAGCAGTGGGGGCAGTCCACCCCGGGGTGTCGCTGGATCGCCGGGTCGGATGCAGCGGGCCTCCCTTTCTCCCTTCGGGAGGCTATCTGCTCTCCAACAGTGCGCCACAGATAGGAACCGTGGGTGCCGCCATTTTGTTGGGCGGGGGCCCTCCTCTCTGTTCGCCTCGAATAACAGTTATCCCAGTCCGATTTTCATGCAGAAACTTCGTCGAGGGTAGGAAAACAGTTCTTCTTCCCGTAGCTACTTCAAATGTGCCTGTTCAGCTTAAGTGGGCCGAACGATTCAGTCCGTTGTAGGATCTCGTGCTGGCCACGCCCCCCCGGAAGGTGAATATGACAGCCCGGGTCAGGTAACCCCTGGGCTGTCAGCGCTTAGTCATACCCTCAGAGAAGAGGGCCTTGGACATATACCAAAGGACAAGTGAGCACTACTGGAAGTCGCATAGCATGCATGCATCGCCCATAAAACAAAGAATGCCGCCGAAGCACGGGAAGAAGCACGCAAAGGGGAAAACCCTGACTCCCCCCTCAATTGAATCGCTTTGGTGCAGTGAACAACCAGGTGCAATGCCAGGCTTGAGCCACAGTGAAGATCTCGTGGGGCAGAAATAAACTCCAGACACCCAACTTGATCAGTCAAGGGTAAGGCTACAAGGAGAAATGCTGCAAGCTATCTAGAAACAGAACCTGTTGAGCTGCATGAGATTGCTGAAGAAAGACTTGGGGAAGATATTTATGGATGAGTGCCAAATAAATATGTACAGCATCTGAGCTTCTAAGGTGGAGATTAAAAATGACCTCCAGGTTATCACTACAAGAGTAGACACCAATGCGTCAGCGATACAGTTTCTGCAGGGTTGCTCCTCCACGAACAAGATCGGCATATAAGAAATGAAGGAGTTGAATGAAATAATACTAGGAAGGATTGAGGATTGTAAAAATAGACACAGATGGTACAACATAAGAGTAAGAGGGGTGATTGAAGGAATGGAGGCAGCAGACCTGGTGGAATGGATACAACAGCTGCTGGCATTTGTGTCCCTGATGCATAAGGTGAAGGGTTCACGCTGGATAGAGTGCACAGAGTTGACCCACAAAGCCAAAATAATGGAGCTTGCCCTGGAGACATTGTAATGACGTTTCACACATATTTATTGAAATAAAGGGTCATGGATGTGATGTCTTTCCCAGGACAATCACTACAATTTACCAAGATCTCTTGCCACTAACACTGCAGAAGAGAATTGTGTTCAGGTGAGTGACAGAGAAGCCGAGGTAGGCAAAGGTCATATACAGATGGTACTTCCAATTTAGTCTCATGTTCACATGGAATGACAAGAGCCATAGGGTGACGATGACCTAGGAAGCGTTCTCTGTCCTGGGGCTCAAGTATGTAGAAGGACCTGCGGAGGAGCTGTAACGTGGAACTGATCAACGAAAACAGCAAGCATACCAAGGAGGAGCTGACTCTAATTGCCCAAGTATCATAAGTGACACTTACTCTGCGCTCAAGGAGGAATTCAGGGGAACACGAACAAGAAACCATGGGGCACTGACATGGGAGATTAATCCCCACTATGAGTGGCGGAGGGGATGCACATGTCCCTGGGTGCAGGCTTGGAGGGCCTGTGTGTAGAACCTGAACTTGGTCTACACTGCCATGGAACACTGAACATGGAAAAAGGTGTGGTGCCCACGGGAAAGAGTCGCATCTAGACTGCATTGGGTCAAAATGAGACCGAACATGGAATGTGAGGGGAGGCAGGCTTTCTATACCCACTGTTCAAATATGATCCAATTGTTATGTCCGGGAGGAGGGGGAGGCGAGAAGAAGAGGCAGGAACCCAATCTATGGCACATCATCGAGGGGAGGTTCTCATTCCATGCCCTCAATAAGTCTGGTCTGCTGACAATATTGCTAAGGCAGACCTTATTGTTGGTGGGAGGTGGATACAAATATGTGGGGGGTGAGGGAAGAGGTGGGGGAAGGGAGGGACACACAAGGGGGAAGTTATCACTGTTTTGGAAGGTGAAGCAGCAGACGACTGAGAAAACAGAATACCACAACTGGATCGGCAGTCAAGAATCTTATACAGAGAGTTAAAAAATGGGCTTTATTGAGACCTGACAGAGACTAGGCACAAAAGTAGAAATAAGCAGGGACACTCAAACATTAGACATTCAGAGTAAGCTGGATAAACATAAGGGGACTTAACTCCCCACATAAGAGGTTGAAGCAGATAAAATTACTAAAGGATCAAAAGACACAGATCGACGAGATCTAAGAGACACACTTGCTATCAGGGTACACAGAATACTTTGCCTCTGGGATAAAGGAGAGAAACGGGGTAGTTATTCTTTTGGGGACAGCGTTACAGTTAAAGTCAAAGCTGTCAGATAAGGTGTGACAATACTTAATATTAAAAGGCAAGATACAGAATAAACCTATGACTCTCGGCTCAATATGGTGCCCAAACACGGCCCAAACAATTTCATGAGATCGTTCCACCCCACACTACAAACTGCGGTGGAAGGACCAATTATCTTGATAGGAGATATGCATATTTACGGATAGATCATATCCTAGTGGACGAAGATATAACACACACTAGTCGAATTACAGAAATAGGCCTATTACAATTTCGGACCATGCCCCAATCATGTGTTCATTAAATGTGCTAGAACAAGAAGCTTACCCCTGTACATGGAAGCTGAGCCCTGGTATTTGTAAAAGATCATCAACTCTAAGCAGCTATTTGTTTCAGAGAAAACAGGAAGAAGAATTTACCGACTCAGTTCATCTGGGATGTCTTTAAGGCAACAATTAGGTGTTCACTTATTGGGAAAGTGGCACAGCTAAAAAAACACAAACATATAGAAAAAAGCAAGCTCCTTTAGTAGATCCCATACTTAGAAGGAGCAAATAAAGCCAAGATCACAGGGAAAACCCTGAGAAAATTATAAGAGGTTAGAAAGCAATTGGCTCTGCAATCCAACCGTACAGAATTTCTAATCCACAGGGCAGGTGATAGGTTCTATGAAACGAGTAACAAACCCTCAGAACTTTGGGCCTTCTAATTAAAATCAAGACAAGCCAATCATAGAATTAGTGAACTGAGAGATGGTTGAGGCACCATATTTCACTGAGAAGCAGACAAACCGTGTGTCCTCAGGTCTGTCTATGAGAATCTCTATTCGCGCGAGACAAAGGGGAGGCAACAAACTTTCTGTGTAAAGTGCGGTTGCCCACCCTTTCAGAAGAAGGCAGAGAGGTAATGGTGGGTGTAATCACAGAGGAGATAGTAATAAAGGCAGTGGGGGCGCAGCAACTAGGAAAAGCCCCAGGCTCAGATGGCTTACCCAGCTCTTCAACTTTGCTTTTCCTGGAATGGTGATCGTTTACCAACACCTGACTTTATTGCTTAAAACCCACCTGTGTGTGCATCAGCACGCGCGTATTGGAGTGGAGCTCCGAAGAGAGGTTTGTGCAGTTTATGCAGCCCCGAACAGAGCCACAACACCTAGATACAAAATATAAACAACACTTGCAAGATTCACCATCTTGCACCAAAACACACTCTTACTACCAGCGCCATAGTAGATCAAACACTAAACAATAAATACCAATCATGGTTTTATGCATAATGTTCTGTAATTGCTTTAATATTGATGTTGGCATTTTCAATTTTACATTTGTATACTTTGTAACCATAGCTCTTGGAGTGGAATTTGGAGGAAAGGTTGGTGCCGTCTGCGCAGTCCGTGCGGGACTGGTGGATGAGATACATGTTTCAAGTTATTATTTCTGAACTGAGCTTTTGGCTCTTAGATTAACTTCTGTGAGAGTTTAACCTTTGATCCTCTCATCATGATAATTCTGGCCTAAATAAAAGCCGACGGGAACCGACTAAACCTCCCCTACCTAGCTCTTATGTATTACGCAGCAGGGTGGGTAGACCAGCAGTCGCTATGCGCACCAGCAAACAGTTAGCACGGGCCCTGTATACATTTTTATGGCAGTGGTAAAGGGGTGAGCAGTTACCACACCTAGTACACATTCAGACTCTCCACAGTAACCTCGCTGCAAAACTCCTAAGGTTCCTTCACACCGAACAAAAACGATTGTTTTTTTTACGTCAGTCAACAGTATGCCAACTAAGAAAACTGATCTGAACAATCCAACGGTGATGATTATTTCCCCCGTTCCCCTCCATTGCCATTGACAACAACAATTCACTATTAAATCTTTGCCTTATTATGCACCGATAGTCCTTTGAAGTGGGTCTCCCTCAGGCTACTACAAATGAGACACGCTTTCCGGCAACGATCCCAGCACTAATCTCTCGGCTAGTCCTGATTTAGAATGTAACATGATTTCCTCTTCTGATGAAACTGACTCTTGTAATTCACCAGTAGAAATAAGATCAAAAATATTGCCTACGGTACAGGAAGACATATCTTTTATGCCGAGCATAAATGCAATTGTAGGAGTCCACTGACGCCATATTTGGCTTATGCTCATCACTAACACAACAGCAACGGGCTACTAAAAATATTCCGGCCTGGTGGTGGATATCATAATAGCACAAAGCTTGGAGTATATTACTTCGAAACGTCCAAGCAACAACAAGGATAATTCACACTATTTAAAGGGGCAAGAACTTGATCCCAACTCTTTATTTTCACCTGCGCCCCCAACACTCTGGTAATGACACAAAATGAGAACATTGGCTAAATGAGGTGGTGGCATTAAGGCCCCCTACAGACCAAACAACCATAGAATCTCTGTATTCAAGTTCAAAACAAAATCATGTGGTGAATAAAAGGAAAACTCCCCTATTGCCGGCAAGGGAATCAAAACAGAAGGAATTAGCAACAGCAAACCGATCTGACATCATATACATGGAAAGTCAAGCCTGTTACGCACTAAAGTCTAAAATGTGGCTGAATGTGCCTCGACTTCCGCCCTGACATCTAATCCACACTTGATAGGTACCATGGACAAATGGTTGCAAGTGCCGTAAAGAGGGGGTAGATCTAAAACAGTTGAGCCACTTCTGGTAAGATCAGCTAACATGACCAGTGTGGTTGTGCAAAGTCAAGCCCCCGTGAATACTCAACTTGCTAGCTACACTGACATGCCTGCACCACTGGAGCAAGTCATGTATCCTGGTTGGACTCTGGCAGGAACAGATGGTGAGATGGCACCAACTATTAGGTAAATGCCTGGTATGAACCACAACACAGGCAATATTTGATACTTCAGCGAGAGCGATTATTCAAAGCCATTACCACAACCATTTGATCCTACCGGCCTGAGATCAGACGTTATGCAAGGCATCAGCCACATTAAGAAGCATTGATCAGTGCACAGTACCATGCCACGTAATACGGCCACCCTTCACCATCGTACATGAAATAAACCCACCTGCCTTGATAAAGACCCCTAAGTGGTCGAAACACGTGTCTGCACCTTTAGTATCATTAAAAAACCAATGGCAAAAATGGAACCAACAAGCTCGCCTCATTTTTTAAATTGAGACCCCACAAACCAAATTCAATTAAAACATGTGAACTGTGTGTGCAGAGCCACTTTCGTGAGAAACCCCAACCATTCTGCAACATTACCATTGTGGTTGTGCAAATCAAGCCCTGTGAATACTCAACTTGCTAGCTACACTGACATGCCTGCACCCTTGGAGCAAGGCATGTATCCTGGTTGGACTCAGGCAGGAACATATGGTGAGATGGCACCAACTATTAGGGAAATGCCTGGTATGAACCACAGCACAGGCAATATTTTGCACATCAGTGAGAGGGATTATTCAAAGCCATTACCACAACCTTTGGTTTGTTGGCCTGCTGCTAAATCAATAGGAATAATGGAAGCCTCTGCCACCATTGAGAGCCTGTTCATGAATCGTTCTCATGTCCTATTTCTGTTGCACCAAATACCTGAACTAAGAATTATTTCTTCTAACGACACAGGCAGCATTGAGCTACCGGATCTGGATAGCTGTATTAACTGGGCTAGTGCCACTTTTGTATCGCCGGTCATTGTTGACCGAATATGGCTCTTTTCGCTGTCAATATTACAGTTGGGTTTCGAAATACAGCTATCCCTACCGAAGTATAGAATTATAGCATCTTTCGAACCGCTATATAAAGCTAACGTAAACAATATAAAGTAAATTGGCATTTTCGACTGCAACTGATATGAATCGCTCTTTGTCAAAGATGAATCCGAAAGGTGGATTTACACACCCAGAAGGTAATCACTGGGTGGTGAATTTGAACTCTGACAGGCCACATTGACCGTCAAGTATATAGCGTCCTCTGGAGCTCTTCTCCTGGAACTCGCATGAGCATACATTATTTATTAACCATTCAGAAGGAAAATACATTGTACGTTCTGCTGACATGCTCTTCTTATGGGAAACTTGGCTTAGACAAGATGTGATGCTCCATAGATACTCTGTACCTTCGGGCAAGGCCTTAAAAGAAAATGTGGGGTGACCCAGGGGAGGTCTTTGTATTGGAGTGAAAAGCCATTTGCTAACTAAAGAATGTATTCGTATCATGATAAGTGATTTGCCCACCCATAATGTAAAAACACTGGCCTTCACTGGCCTTCACTCTGTATGACCCCTCAGATGGGGCGTGTACTCTAGATCTTGTGGAATGTATGAGCAGGATCTTGAGGGGCAGGCAAGGAAAAGCACCAGGAGCAGTAATGATTGCAAGATGAGTTCCCTAGTGAACTCATTAACATTAAGAACAACAAATGTACCGTTAATCAGAAAAAGCTGCTGAGTAAGGGAAGGCTATGGTCGGACATGTTAATATCTTATTAACCAAATGGATGCGCGTCCCTGCTAACCTTGATCACCTGACCTAGTGGGAAAAGTACCTCTTGTCTAGATTGCATATTTGCTTCCCACCATATGCGTGCGCGTGTGATAGCATAGAAAGTGGACTTTACTTCACTGAGAGACCACGCAATATTAAAAATTATGCGACGGTCCTATAAAAATATTGCTTCAGGTGGCCCGACTTCTCAGCTATCAAGCAATGTACAGGGTAACCTAATATCGTGGTCAACAGCTAATGTGAAGAGAATAAATGTCCTGCTAACTAATAGAACCTAGGGATATGCTTCATGAGAATAGATGGGAATCCTTTCCCCAAACCTCCTAGCAGACGACAGACAAACAATCAAGGTAGAAAGCACACAGCCCTCTTTGACATTGCTGTAGACAATATGAGGAAGTATTACCGCAAACCTACTCACATAATAGCCGGAAAAAACACTGAATTAAGTATACTGCGACGAAATTACAAGCAGTGGTTGTGGCACATAAAAACAACAGAACTTCGGCAAATTGGAAAATGATATACCGTTATCAAGAGAAACCCGAGCTTATGGGCAGAGATATTATTCTTACTTTTTTCTCGCATAATGGCCCCGGGTATATACCCAGTAGTTGCCGCCAGTTGCTCCTCATCCCGGGGCACAAAAGGGGCAGTTTTACAAACCCCTGAAACTTTGGCCTCCTGTCCATGCTGGACTCTAGTAGCAAGATTTTTGCTACTATTGTATTAAATTAGCCGAATAGATGGGTGAAGTCTAAGACATGACTCAGTCCCCAGCAGATGGGATTTAGAGGAGGATGAAGCACTACTCAAAGCAGGACAATTTGGCCTATCGAGATCTGGTGAAGACTGTATTGTTGCGCTTGATAGGCATTGAAGCATCTTTGCCTAAAGCCAATGAGACTTCTCCATTCAGTAAATTACGAAAAACTAGATCTGTAAATTGGGATAGATCGCAATCCATCTCCTCTCTAGCACGCAGGAAACGATATTGCTTCTATGCGGCTCAGGGTCACATTCCTGGTGCTCTCCGGAGCTCTCTAACAAAGTATCACAGTCTCTTGTTGAGACGTTTTATTACATACTTATAATTCAACATTCTCCCAGTGTATGAGTACACAGGGCATGGTCAGGAACACCTCATGAATTGCATTATTGCCGCTTATGTACACTCTGTAATGAATCATCTAGTCGCAAACTGACGGGATTCCCTGACCTAAAGAAATCTTATTTGAAGCAATATGTGGCTTCTGCTGCACATGGACTTCATTCAATCGGACCAATTTTGGTCTCTTATACACTCAGCTGATTCCATTGTAATTACGGCACAACATATCTAGTCATTGGCATTGCAGAAAATTAAGAACATAGGGGTGTCATGATGAGAGGTATCATTGCTCACAGGTTGAAATGATGTGCTTACACATATGTTTCACTAAACATCTGTTAATATTTGAATATTAGAGTATTGATTAACGTCTTTTTATTGATTACGATGTCACTGCTGTATTGCTTTGTCCTGCTTTTATTTTACACCAGTAATATATGATGTATTTGTATATTTCTTCTTTTCCCTTCTTCGTGTTATATGTGTACTTTGTGTTTTTCTTTTTAAATGGTCCAAAAGGCTATTTTTAGCCACAGACACATAACAACAATACAAATAATAATAACCCTTTTCGTTTTTTTCCAATGATATTTTCACACAAAGGCAAGACAGTGTATTGGGGGTCGCCTCGAAAAACCCACCATTATTTTACAAAAGTAGTCAAAAAGGAGTATACGCTGGTGCAAGAAGTAACACAGTTTTATTCAGGGCCCCAGACGCAGCTGGGACAGCAAATTCAAACAGATCACGGAACAGAACTACATGACAAAGTGCTGTCAAAGAAAACGCCCCTAAGGTTAGAACTTTTATACAATGCAAGTAATTAGTATTCGTGATCGTGCAACATTAAAAAAATCTCCCCACACAAAGCTGATTGGACTTCGCACTTTGAACCCTTATAGAAAAACATACTTTGTGATCAATAATTGGGTCCACAAACCTTCCCACACCACCCTCAATTACAGCTTGTGACATCAAAATCAACCCCAATTCCCACAGCACAAAGTTAAGTCATTGAAACATTAGAGACGACCAGCGGAACTTTAATCAACTGCCCTGGTTACCTCATACTGATTCTAATGAGACTGGCTCTCCACCATGACACCACCAGAGCCTTGAACCACAGACATACTGCTATACAAATGTTGCAGATTGGGGACACTCCCTTTTCCCAGGGAAAATGTTCTACAGGGCAATTTGAAATCACTCTGGTTCTTTCGGCTCCATTAGAAAATCATATTTACTTAATGATTTTGAATTATAAAATGGTCATGTATTATTCGTTGGCAGAACCTGTGAGCTCTGATCTGTGACCTCGAAAAATAACAACTACTGTGTGCTTCGCTCAGCAGTGGTCTCGGATCACAGACTCTGCACTAAATCACCAGCCACAGCGACATTTGCAGCACACAAAATGCTAGCACACTTTTAAAGCAAAAGCAAGCTTTTGGGGCCTATTTACCACGTTTCATTCTGCCACTAAATTTGATTATACTTACCTGTGCCCCTGTAGTTATGGATTTGTTTTATTAAGGATTTTATTTCACAGATATCAGAAAGAGCCCCCTTCCCTTTTACAGTGCTACTGTCGCAGTTGATAAGTGTGTTCCTTCATACTGTGTTGAACCTGCATCTTTATTACATTATTGCCCACTTAATGTATTAATAACTCAATCTTTTTGAGCCTCTCATTCCTTTTTAGCTACTTCATCTTTATTCATCCACATTTTTTTCATTTGAGTCATGTCACCACTAGTCTCCTTAGTTTAGTTTGTTTATTTGTATAGCACAGCCAAACGCTGAGGTAACTGGGTACATTGACCTAGGAGCAGCAGTGTTGCAGAAGGTTGCACATACAGACAATAACATAGTGTGATACAGTACAATAGTTAGATTAAAAGACCAGGTTAAAGTGTGGTCGATAACAGACACTGCACTTAGCAAGGATACGTGTAGTAGGGTAGCATCCCTGTTGGTATATATTTAGATACAAGGGTACTTGGATATAGAGCAATCAGGGCTAAGTGTAGATAACAATCTGTTGCTGAGTAGTAAGTAGTTCTTTACTTTGGCTCGGAACAACCAGAACGAGGTGTCAGCTCTGATTGTTATAGCTAAGCATTCCATGATTTAGCTGCTAGAACAGGAAAGCTAGCTCCCCCAGCTGTTTTTAGGTTGAATCTTGGGGTGTTCGGTTGGTGTAAGTAGGGGGATCTAGTTGGTCTGGTAGAGTACTGTCTCATGAATTTATCAGATAAGTAGCGTGGGCTGTCAGGTAGAGGCATTTAAGAGTAATGACCAGTGTTCGTAGATGAATTCTTTCCCGAATAGGGAGCGAGTGGAATTCCTTCCTAGCGGAGGAGATGTGGGTCTTACGTGGGAGATTAAGGGCACATCTAAGAGCGTTGTTTTGAAGTATCTGTAGTCTGTTCAGGTTGTGGTTTGTGGATCTGAGGAAGAGTGTGTTACAGTAGTCTGATTTAGACAATATGAGGGACCTAGCCAATGTGAGACGACTGTTGGTGAACAAGAAGGGTTTGCAAGCATTGATCATTTTATCGGTGTAGGCTGTGGCTGAGATGGTGGCGTTAATTTGTTTTTTGAGGGAGAGAGTTGAGTCAAGATACACACCCAATGTTTTGACTTCTTTTGATACTTTTATGATGTTGCCATCAATAACAAAGGATTGGTATCTGGGGTCGAGTTTATTGAGACGGGCCTGTGAGCCGACTATCAGCAGTTCCGTCTTATCATCGTTTAAGCAGAGGCTATGGGTGGCCATCCATGCTTGGATTTCGAGGTAGATCTCGTTTAGTTTAGCAACATCTTCCTCGTAACTCCCCGTCAGCGCAATGAGGACCTAAGTGTCGTCGGCATAGTTAGTATATGTGATTCCAGGTCATCAAGGCGGTCAAAGAGGAGCTTGGTGAGATGTTGTAAAGCGAAGGGGAGATGCAGGAACCTTAGAGGACTCCACATTGGATGGTGACGGGGTCCGCCACGGCTCCGCCTGATGGCGCGAAGACCATGGTAGTTCTGTCCGATAGGAAGGACCGAATCCAATTGGAGGCATGCTCGTAGAATGCAGCAGCTGAAGAGAGGTGTTTGGTGAGTATTTGGTGATCGACTAGGTCAAAGGCCACAGACAAATTCTTCCAACAGTTCAAATCATCCCCCACCCATACACACCCTGTCCCATCCTTTAGACATTGAATCCATAACTCTTTATAATTCTCAGCATCTGCAGGCTGTGTAAAACCCCATCCAACAGGATCGTCCTCTTCATCTTTCCTCATTATTTTGTTTCTGCTCTTCATTTCAAAACCTTTTTTGTCAACACTCTGGGTTAATATCAAACGTCCTTTTTGCTTGTTGAAATATTCTTTTAAAATGTTCTTAAAGACACAGAAGGTGATGAGAATGAGAACCAACACAGGGACAGTCACTCAAAACAATCCGGAAGTCTGAAGATTTTGTCCAGCCAGTCTTTTGTTTGCACTCCATTGACTTCGCTTGTCATCTTTCCCTGAAGTGTCTGTATCTCTTGTATGGCTGCATTTAGAGTTCCTTTAGAGGCCTCACCATTGGTATGGCCGTACAGAAATTTGTCCCAAATTTGGTACAGACACCTCCTTTGATGGTTGTTAAGAGGTCCAAGACAAAATGATTCTGAAGGGCTGCCAAGCGCAAAGCACTCATCTCTTCTTTAATTGCATTCAAACCTTTTGATGTTGAATTGGCCAGTTGCAATAACTCATATCGAGTCAGCTGCAATCATTTCGATTTTGCTGCAGCCTGTACTGCTGGAAGCAACAGTAAAGTGAAGTGAAAAAGGTGGCAGCAATGGAGAACAAATGATACTCATCTGGGATAGCAGACAGGGTTTCTGCGCTCTTTATTGAGAAATAATTGTGCTCTCGTTTTCTCCTCCTTGTTATTTTTTGCTGCTCATTTTGTTGCACCATTTTCCCTGCAGTGCAATCTTCATGGCAGTGCTATTTTGAGGCACCACAGGTGTAGGGCTGTGCAAGGTGACAAGGGCACACACTCCATTCCAGTCAGGCGGAAGCTGGGCATGTGCTTTGGATCTGCAGGCCCACCAAAAATCCATCACTGCTGCTGTTCCCCGCTTCAGCGCTGCATTCACCACCTTGGCGCAGCCCAAATTAGTCCCCATGAAAATGACCCACTTGACCTGAAACACAAAGGAAATTGTGTGAAGATCTTTATGTCAACTCTTTGATGTTTTTCATGTAACCACGTTAACACATGAACATATTTTCCCCAAGT
This sequence comes from Ambystoma mexicanum, assembly GCF_040938575.1. NCBI lineage: Eukaryota > Metazoa > Chordata > Amphibia > Caudata > Ambystomatidae > Ambystoma > Ambystoma mexicanum. The sequence continues at coordinate 1,219,989,035 of NC_090927.1, forward strand.
TGCTCAGCAGCTGTCATTAACCTTGGCTGCCATGTTTTACTCAACGCCTACCATTCCTTCAGCATGACACTGCATTATTTCCCCTCCTATTTTTTCCCATTCCATACTGCTCCTTCAATCCTCATCTACGGCCTTGTGTGGCACCAGGGGACACCTTGCCCTCCTTTAGTTGTGCATTGCAATCTTTTATGGTCTCTTATTTGTAATTTCCCTCAGTGACATACTTCACCACCTTTTGCCAGGTTTACTAATTTTGAAGCATTGTGTTAATTGTACAAAATTGTCTTCATACACATTCTACCAACAGCTAAAGACCAAGTAAGAATACAAGGTCACACAACCGCTCTCAAAAAGGGCCCGGATCCGGGCATTCAGTCAAGACATTCAAAAATATAGTTCTTATCAGGGTATCACAGGAGTACTTCAAGGTTGGTAAATAATAAAGATGAGGTTGTCAGTTGATTTTCATATAGTATTTTATTGGAAGAATAAAGCTGTCACTAATATTTCCTTAGTGAGGGAGCATTTGCCACAACCCATATATATTTCAGACTAAAGCCAATGCATTTTGGAACATTTTTCCTTCATCAGGGCAAGTCTATGTAATTCAACATTGAAAAAATAATATGCCGATTATAATACACACAATACAAACAGTGATATAAATAATGAAAACATACCGATTAGTAGCAAGTCCACACATGTTCATAAAATAGAGAAAAACAAAAAGGTAACATAGTAAGTGGATTAATGGTAACCAAATACAAAATGAGAATCAGAACAACAACTGGTTTTACCTTGGAAGATTTGTATGGGAGCTGACAAGCGTTAAAGCTGCCCACAGTAGGGTGCATCGGTGCGGCATGCAGCAGGCAGCCGTAATGTTAACACGTACGTGTTTCAGAGTGAAATCTGTTTGGAAACAAAGGTCGGGTTCAGAATGTCAGCGTGTCTGACAGGATCTGTGATAAAGGCAGAGTGAAATGGAAATGCTAGCGAAAATCGCGGCGAGAAAGTCGCGTACCTTAACGCATCTGGAGCACAGAAAAGCTCCTTCGTGTAGCCGCCGTGCTTAGATTCCACTGAGCAGTGTTTAGGCGGTTGCCTGGACGACCGCTCGTGTTATAGTACACGTGACTCACAAGCGCCATTAAGTGGCTGGTGCTCGCGGATCACGCTGCATTACAGGTGTGGGCCTGCAACATTACACAAATTAACCAATTTAGAGGCATGCTAGGGTGAAATGCATCCTAAAAATCAAATTTAGCTAGAACCTAAAATGTGGAGATTTTCATAGAGATAGAAAAAACACTCAAGTATGATGAACATGGGTGATGAAATAAACAGACAAGTGTGGATGTATCTAAAATATTGGAAGTAAAGCAGAAAACAAAACAAAATACAAAATGCAAAATACAAGTTTTAGCGGGATGCACTATGTTGAAAATTAGTGCATAGGCAAGGCTGGTACAAATATGCGCAGTCATGAAAAGTAAAGAAAGGTCAACAGACAGAATTCATTAGGCATATCCTCGTCCAAAGTGGTGTTGCCCACAGGAGGCAGCACCTTGGGTCCCAGACCAAGGTCCGGGAGGTTGGACGAGGAGAATACAAAGATCACAAGCAATCCTAGTGATGCATTATGTCTTAAACGTTTTAAACATATTGGTCAGTATTGGTATGAGCACAACAGGAACATCAACAGCCAGCAAAATAAGCGTGCAGAAATGGATTCAAATATAACAATGGTAATTTATCTCTTCGTTCAAACCATGGGGGACCAAACTACAGAGTTTATCGATCCAGAATGTTTCTCTACGATTAAGACGTAGGCCCAAGTCCTCGTGGGGATTGTTTCTGGTTAGAACCTCTAATACCAGGAATTTGATCTGTGACAAATTGTGGTTATTTGTGGCCCAATGTCGTCCCAGGAGTGTTGTGAACACACAACTAAAAGCAGGTACTTCTAAGAAGTACACCACTCTTGCATATCAACATAATCCATATGCAAGTGCCGGAAGGGGCCTTCCGGTCACAGCAATGTTCTCTGTAAAACTCTCAATGTGTGACTGATCATGCAGTTATTTACATACTCAGTGACATATTCATACAGATTTGGCACACACCGGTCTTCACTTATCCTTGCAGCCACATGCTCTTTCGATACATGGGTAGTATAGAGAAGCTGTTCCAATACCAATTGTAACAATTTGTTTGGCATGTCAACATTTCCTTTGCTATCATGTCACCAAACCAAGTCAGTTGGGGACAGAGAACATCCTAGCTTTTCCCACAGCTCTTTTTCAGCATCTGATGCTCCTCCCTGAAATTTAATTATCTGCAATATTGGGGTTGCATTAAAGTATTCTGGCAATGCATTTTTTCCTTTGCTCAATTGTAATACTGCTATTAGGGGTATTTGTTCTTCACCAGGGAACAGCACATGTGTTCCCTCTGGTATATATGCTGCTTTTCTTGCTGCTCTGTCTGCTCTTTCGTTCCCTAGTGAAATAAAATTTTGCTCTCATGTATGGGCTTTGCACTTTATTAATGCTAACTCTACTGGGAGTGGTAACATTTCTAGTAGTTTACTCAGTAATGCTATCCCTGGGTTGGTTAGTATTACCTCATACCCTGAAGATCTCTGGGTTGTCAGTGTTGATTGTGGTTTCTCCAGTATGGCAAATAATGCATGTTCCATGTACAAAACTACTGGATACCACATAGTTATTCTGGAAGTCTTCTCAATAGCAAATGCAACAGCAGTAAGTTCCTGCTCATATGGGAAATGTCCCTGCATTGCTGCATCCAGTGTCCCACTGTAATATGAAAGTGGCTTGTGTCCCTGTCCATTTTTCTGTGCCAGTACTGCTATGATTACTTTTACATCTGAATGTGAGAACAGGTGAAACTTCTCTTTTTAAATGGGAGTTGCTAACACTGGTGCATTTGCTAGCTCGTGTTTTAGTTCATCAAAGCTTTCACCCATTTCAGCTGTCCATTTTATGTGTGTTTCATTTTCTGTGGTTATTTTAGTGCTTGCAACAATGGCGTGGTGTATGTGGAATAATCAAAAACCCACGCACTGCAGTTAGTTGCACAGGCCAAAACACGGATGCATCTTTTTCACTGTTTTTGGTCATGGAGTCTTGTGCATGGTCCCTACTTATTTTTCTACTATTTGCTGACACAATCTGACCCAAGTACACAACCTCTTTCTGACAATATTGTAATTTCTCTCTGTCTACTTTGTATCCTTTGTCTGGTAGTAAAGTCAGTAGTGTCACTGTGTCCCTTCTACACTCCTCTTCTGTCTGGCTGCACACCAATAAGTCATCAACGAACAGTATTGCTGTGCTTGCAACTTGCAAATTGCTGAAGTCCATTTGTATTACTCTGTTGAAGATGTTTGGCCCTTTGCAGTACCCCTGAGGCATTCTAGTATGTTCGAACTGTGTCCCGCGATACGTAAAGGCGGTGAGATACCTGGAGTCTGGGTTTTGTGCAATGGAGAAAAAGGAATTATTTTAAGTCAACTACTGTGAAATAGTAAGCCTCTGCAGGAACCCTGCAAAAGAATTGTTGCTGGGTTGGAGACCAATGGATACTCTGCCTTAATAATGTCATTCAGAAGGCGTAAATCCTGTATACAATGCCACGTCACTCCCTTTGCTTTCTTAATATGATAGACAGCTGCTCTGTTGCAAGGTGATGCGCTCACCTGTATTGTGGCTTGCTGCCATAGGGCAGGCAGTGTCTCACATATGTCCTCATATGCTTCTCGAGAAAGAGGGTACTGCTTTGCTCGTGGCAATAGTGCTCCTTTTAACTTGATGTGTATTGCCCCTGCCCCTTTATGTATTCCTACATCATGGGGTCCTGTTGTCCATAAACCGTTGGGCACCTTTTCCAAATCCCCTTGAAAATAGTGTGCTTTCTTTTTTGTTATCTGGGTCATCTGGTGCACTCCCCTTTCTTTTATGTGTACTAGGCAAGGTATGCTCAGCTCAAACACCACCTCTACTTTTTCATTGTCTTTTGTTTCAAACAACTCTTACCCCTGTCAATGTCAGTGTGGGGTCAATACATCTTTTCTAAAGAGACCTGCACATCTGCGGGGAGCCCCCTCACTAAATTGTGGTAAAACAAGGGTATTGTTTTGTCCCATGACTGTTTATTTTCCTGTGTCCATATTTCTTGTATGGATCTTATGTATTCCACGAGATCCTCATCAGGCTTCAGTTTACAAGCCAATATAGAACCCATGTCTGACGTATCTGATACAGCTCCCTTAGAGCCTTCCAAACATGTGCTCGATAGTTATTGAAGGGTGCTCCATCATGTATATTAGAGCTTACTTTTATCCCAGTCTATCTGGCCTGTTCCCATATTTGGTCATTTCTCTCTCTGTCCAATACTGCCAAATAAACCTTTTATGTCTCCTATGGCCAATGGGATTCCTGCTGTCTCCTTTTCAAAAACATAAATCCACTTGCTTGCCCCCATCATTAATGAAGGTAGACTGTAAACTAAATTATCCCTGTCCATTGTCTGCCATGGTATGCAATGAACCTCGCCCCTCGCTTTCTGTAAAAGGGGCATTTGTGTGCAAACTCTGTATTTGTTGCCACGTTGTGGTCTTTTCACTACCTCTATTCTGGTTTTCCTACTCTGAAAGCCTATTTTGCCAGTCACCCAGTGATTCTTCTCTTTCCTCCTCTTCTCTCTGTTCTCTTCTCCTTTCCCTTATCCTGTCTGTCAGACTGTGTGTCCATTTTGTCATTCCCATGATCACTGTCACCACTGACCTCCCAGTCCCATATGATGTGCCCTTCTTCTGCCGTATCAGTTTCACTATGGTCTGCGTCCTGTCCCCACTTGTCTATTTTAAACATTATGCGTCCTGCTGTCCACCCCTGTTCATTGGCTCCCTTCTCGTGTTCCTTTCCTTTCTCCTCTATTTCCCTTTTTTTGCTTCCTTGAACACACTGTCAAGTTGTTGCTGCGCATTCTTTTCTATGTCATTTAAATATTTCCTCCTTCCTTTCTTGTCCTTGATAATAATGCATGTGTCGCTCTCCTCTTTCTTTTTATGTGTTCCTTCCTTAGCTTGAGACACTCATTTAGGATTCGTATACCCTGCAGCTGGTTTTAATAACGGGTGTATTGTACAGGGAGGGGACTGTGCACTTCCCTGCTCCTCCTCCTCTTTTCCTTTCTATGTCTCTTTTCCTTTTCTTCATACAGTTTCCAAGGCCCTAGGATATCCTCTCGTTTTAGGTTTTTCCCCCTTGTAAGTTGCTGCCAAGTATGAATACATACTTTCTATAGTGTCGTTATCGGATGTCCCCTCTCAGGCCATTCTTTATAATACTCCCCCACTGTGTGGTGTACCCAATCAAAATGGTACTTTGCTATTTTATCACGATATGAGGGCAATTATTTGATTAAACAGAGCATCCATCCAATAGGACGACATTGTCTCTGCCTTATTCCTTCCCATTGAAATATTCTCTTCTCCCTTTCTCCTTCTTCCCCTTATTATTTTAAACCTTTAAACTCTCACTCCCTCTTCCAGCAGTCCCACTCGATCAATGTTTATACTTACCCCTTTGCTCCATTACTCTAGTTCCACAGGCCCCGCACTTTCACACCTCACACTCAGTGCTTGCACACAATGGCCTTCTCCACAGGCCCACCTTGTTATATCGTATTAGTACAGAACTGGCTTTCTCCCCAGGCCCACCACCTTAACAACAAAGCTCTATGTTAGTATGTTAGTATGTTAGAAAAAGCGGTTACTCCTCCTCTTGCTCAACTGCATCAGTTACTTGCGCTACGCGGCTTTGCCCTATTTACAAGTTAAATCGGCTCCGGCTCTTCTGTTTTTTCGAAAACCAGACAAAAAGAGCACTCCGACCAATTTCCACAACATTAAGAAACAAACTGCCGCTACTCACGAAACACATACGCGCTCGGTGGCAGCAGGAAGAGAAGGAGATGCAGTTTCGAAATCCACTATTTCTAGATGGATTGTACAATGCATCACTCTCTATTACATTCTTGCTAAGAGAGAACTACCCTTCAAGGAAAGAGCACACTCCACTCGTGGCACCGGGGCTTCCATAGCTTTCATTGCAAATGTCCCTCTTGAGTCCACTTGCAAAGCGGCAACCTGGAGTTCTGTTCACACCTTTACAAAACACTACTGTCTAGATACCCCAAAATAATGTTTCCCAAAGAAAGATAAAAAGATGCAACTATATCAATTGCCTGCACTACGCGCAATTCTCGTTTTACAAGGTCTGCCACTTACACGCAACCCTGTGCTCTAGTACAGATGTACCACCATCTACCTGCTCCCTTTCAGAATGCCAGACCTAACATGTAGGACTTCTACGGTCAATCTCCCTCCACCACTAATGAGGGTGCGTCCTATACACCATAAAAAAAGTCCCTCCCACACCTCGCGCTTTCATGCACAGGTACACTCACGTATCCTTTTAGGAGATTCTTCACTTCTCTCAACCTCAGAGTCTCCCTTTCAAAGCTTGCGCTTCCGTCGGAGTGAAGGCAGCGCAGGACTAGGCATACCTTTGGGAAGTGGCATCCGCGGACCTCACCTGGCTCGAGCTCTTAGTGCTGGCCAACAACTGCTGTGCCACACTCCTCCAGAAGCATGGCTGGAATTCCCACGCCTCGGTCGAATGGCAGAGATATCTCGCTTGGGCCTCCACAATTTTATCAGGGTCGCCTCAAAAAACCCACCAAAATATTACAAAAGTAGTCAAAAAGGAGTGTACGCCGGTGCAAGAAGTAACGCAGTTCTATTCAGGGACCCAGACACAGCCCGGACAGCAAATTCAAACAGATCACGGAACAGAAATGCATGAAAAGGCGCTGTCAAAGAAACGCCCCTAAGGTTAGAACTTTTATACAATGCAAGTAATTAGTATTCGTGATCATGCAACTTGAAAAAATCTCCCCACACAAAGCTGATTGAACTTCGCACTTTGAACCCTCATAGAAAAACATTATTGCGATCAATAATTGGGTCCACAAACCTTCCCAGACCGCTCTCAATTGCAGCTTGAGATGTCTCACTCCACCCCCAATTCCCACAGCAGAAAGTAAAGTCATTGAAACATTTGAGACGACCATCAGAACTTTAATCAACTGCCCTGGTCGCCTGATTCTCATGAGAATGGCTCTCCAGCATGACACTACCAGGGCCTTGAAGGACTGACATACTACTATACAAATGTTGCATATCAGGGACACTCTTACCTTTTTCCCAGGGAAAATGTTCTACAGAGCGATTCAAAACCACTGTGGTTCTTTTCGGCTCCATTAGAGAATCGTATTTCATAAATGATTTTTAATTATAAAATGGTCATATATTACTTATTCATTGGCGGAACCTGTGAGCTCTAATCTGTGACCTCGAAAAATAACAACCACTGTGTACTTCACGCAGCACTGGCCTTGGATCTGCACTAAATCACCAGCCACAGGGACCTTTGCCACGCACAAAATGCTAACACACGTTTAAAGAAAAAGCAAACTTTTAGGGCCTATTTGCTGCATTTCATTCTGCAACTAAGATTGATTGTACTTACCGATTAAGGATTTTATTTCACAGATATCAGAAAGAGGCCTCTCCCCTTTTACACTGCTACTCTTGCAGTTGATAAGGGAGTTCTCTTATACTGCGTTGAACTTGCATCTTTATTATAGTACACCCACAAAGGGTGCCACAAGCACTCAAAATAATGTGAGATGTACATATAAATGTTGTGTATTTTGGGATATGGTGTAAAAGAGTGCTACCTGGTGCCTGATGTCACTGAAATCTTTTTTCGGTTCTCTGGCAAGAAAATTAAGTTAGAAGTTGGTGCCAGATCAATCTTGTGGAGGCAAGCTGAATATTTTCTTTGATATTTGGTGTTCACACAAGATCTCTCTGCATCCAAAAAATCACAGAGCTTTAGTGGGCCAATCAGATGTGCTGAATGTTAAATTAGATTTAGTAGCTTGATCAAAGGACCATCTTACTTCCTGGTTCTCTGTTGGTTGTGCTTGGCTGTTAGAGAGAGAGAGACAGGGCTGATTGGCACAGGACGAGAACTGGTGCTATAGCCACCTAGAACATTTTCTGGTTTTCTATTGGCCATTTCATTCCGTGATTGTGACATTTTATTGTACAATGTGTTTGGTTTGCAAAGTTCCTTAAAGTTTGAGTCTCCCTTTGAGAAACCCTTTGTGAATGACTTTCAGATAGTTGACTGGTGTTTTTCAAACATTTTTACAATTCCTATCCCTTACACCACCCCACAACACAAATAACAGCTTGCCAGGAAACCCATTGTATTAGTTATAACTCCTTGTTTAAAAGTTTCTCTCAGTGACCCCCCTCAACTTCCTCCACTATTGTTATGGAACAAGTGCTTCTCTTTGGCAGCACTTCAATTGTGAGCGGACAGTCAGCAACAGGATGTGGAATACGAGGCACCTTTGGCAGTGGCATCTCCCAACTTTTTATACACACGTGTCATCCGCCGCTGCAATGGCAACCTCTTCTGGTGATGCAGAGGAAGCATCTGCCAGCACATCTAGAGATGCAGGTATCATCAAAATGTGTAGCACAGCGGCAGGAGAAAGAGGCTGAACCAACAGCCAGCGCAACTGGCTTTAGCTATCAGGTCTGTGTTCCATTGGTTCCCTGACCCTCTGGGGGTTGAAAAAGGTTGACTGTTCCTACACATGGGTGTTGCGGATGCGATCATCTGTTCCAGCATAAAGGTACACATTGCTTGCATTACGAGGTGGTGTTCAGCTTAAGCGAGCTAGAAGACACTGCCATCCAAAATGCCCGGAATGCTCACCTGTAAGCCCATTACACCAACATTCCTCACTAAATTGAGTAAGAAAAAGCTACAATCTAGCACCATCCTCAATATTGCCATCAGTTCCCCAGCGTATTCTTGTTCCCCCTCCTCCCTTCTTGCCCCGTCCCGCCATCAGATCTCTCCCTGACATCAAACACACTACTAAACCATTTGCTTTAAACTGGGCCTTCCATCTCCATCTCTTTATTTCAACACAATCCACTGCCTATGTGCTTGCTGGTAACTTCCTTTTAATACTGGGTAGATCTTGAGTGCTGCATGGAAGAACCCATGGAATTATCATATTGGCATCTCTCAGGGACTGGGCAGAACCCAAAACATTTGCACGTAGCAGCTCTCAGGTATTGGAGGGTACCCAAAACATTCTCATTTTGGTGGCTCCCAGGGAGTAGGGATGAACAAAAAAACTCATGTTGGCATTTATAAGGTAAGGTGGAGAACACATCAAATTCTCATATTGGCAGCTCTCAGCCCTTTTGAAAATTAGCTCTCCCCTAAACTACTGTGGATTTAAAAAATATGGAATAGGACCTAAAAACATGAAAAAGGAAAAGAACCGTAACAGCACAAATGCTAATGGCTTTTCATATAAATCTGAGTAACATAACATAAAATAACATGATTATCTGACAGTCACACCTCACCTACAATATCAGTCATTGTTTTAGAGCTATCAGTTTAACAACCACAAGTTCCACTAAACAACCCTGCTCCACTTTTCAGTGTGCGACTTGAAGCAACGAGCAAGTCTTCATCCTCATAGCTGTTGTTTTGCCCATGGCTTGCTGTCTTGCCATAGTATTCCTTAGTGGAGTGCTAGTTAATTTTAATAAATGTTAATTGTTCAACATAGAGTAATCCACCACTACCAAAGTGGCACTACAATGTACATAAAATGAGCCGCCCCTAAAACAATATTTCATCCAACAACAATGCTAATTTCGAATAAAGTCATATAAAGGGATTGCCATATTTAATCAACATCACAAATGTCATGAATTAATTGTTCTAATGACTATTTTACAAATACAAAAATGGACACAAAGGGACAAAATTACTTAAAACATAGACACGTCTATGCAAAATTCATCTAGCAGACATAAATCGATACATTTACAGAACTGGGTCCCAAAAGCTCATCCTTTTTAAAAAAAATCAAGCATATTGTCTCACATTGCATGAATGAACAGTGCATTTCTTTATTTTCTTATGCAATTCAAATTTAATGTATAGGTAAGGTAAAGCCAACTTGCATTAGATAATTAATACCTATGTTGTTAATTAATCAATAACATTTACACAAATGACTATGGCCCTCATTACGACCCTGGCGGAAAGTAACTGACCTGACCGCCATAGCGTAAATAGCGTTTCCGCCATTGCACGACGGAGTAAAGTGCGGCTAATTCCGACCCATCGGGCACGAGCACTACGCCATGGCGGAAGGGATTGCCATATTTAATCAACATCACAAATGTCATGAATTAATTGTTCTAATGGCTATTTTACAAATACAAAAATGGACACAAAGGGACAAAATTACTTAAAACATAGACACGTCTATGCAAAATTCATCTAGCAGACATAAATCGATACATTTACAGAACTGGGTCCCAAAAGCTCATCCTTTTTAAAAAAAATCAAGCATATTGTCTCACATTGCATGAATGAACAGTGCATTTCTTTATTTTCTTATGCAATTCAAATTTAATGTATAGGTAAGGTAAAGCCAACTTGCATTAGATAATTAATACCTATGTTGTTAATTAATCAATAACATTTACACAAATGACTATGGCCCTCATTACGACCCTGGCGGAAAGTAACTGACCTGACCGCCATAGCGTAAGAGAATGCATTACTTACCGTAAAAGCATTTCTGATGATTGTATCTGCTTAGATTCACATGCTGTGCATAGGTCCGACATCCAGTGGTCACTGCGGAGTATTGCATTTTGTTTTTCGTAGTCGAAAAGGGGACGTCGACAAGGCGTGTCTGAAACACTATCCCTATAGTGACGTGCGTTGTACCCACAATCCCTCACGCGTCGAGGTCCCTCTGTTTGTATTTTTCTGCCCTGAGGGAGCCTTCTAGACGTGAGTGAGTACAGAAAGAGAGAGATATATAAAGGAAGTCTATGTTCCTTCCATCCGAGCGGGGAGGAAGGGCGGGCGCATGTGAATCTAAGCAGATACAATCATCAGAAATGCTTTTACGGTAAGTAATGCATTCTCTTCTGATGTTTGTTAATCTGCTTAGAATCACATGCTGTGCATAGACTAGCGAGCAGTACCCGGAGTTGGCGGTGGGTTATGAGAAGGAACAGTAGAGAAAAGGTGTCGTAATACTGCCTGTCCCACCTGGGAGTCAGATCTAGAGTGTGTATCTAGACAGTAGTGTTTTGTAAAGGTGTGCACAGAACTCCAGGTAGCCGCTTTGCAGATGGACTCAAGGGGAACATTTGCAATGAATGCTATGGATGCCCCCGTGCCTCGAGTAGAGTGTGCTCTTGGCCTAAAGGGCAGTTCTCTCTTAGCAAGAGTATAGCAGAGAGTGATGCATTGAACAATCCATCTAGAAATAGTGGATTTTGAAACCGCATCTCCTTCTCTTCCTGCTGCCACCGAGACGAAGAACTGATTAGTCTTCCTCAGTGGTCTGGTTCTTTCTATGTAGAACATGACCGCTCTGCGTACATCTAGTGTGTGCAGAGTCCTTTCTCCCAAATTGGAAGGATTTTGAAAGAACGTTGGTAGTTCTATAGATTGGTTTACGTGGAATTTAGAAATAAATTTCGGAGCAAACCTAGGGTGAGTGCGTAGGACCACTTTATCTTTGTGAACTGTAACGAAGGGGTCTAGAATAGAAAGAGCCTGAAGTTCACTTACTCTCCTGATGGAGGTGATAGCTATTAAAAAAGCAGTCTTAAGCGTGAGGTGTTTAAGAGATGCTTTGTGCATGGGTTCGAATGGAGAGCCCATGAGTCTGGTAAGTACCACATTAAGGTCCCATCCGGGAGCTGGGTCAGCTATCGGGGGGTGTATCCTCTTTACTCCCTCCATGAAGGCCTTTATAACAGGGATCCTCCACCACGACACTTTGAGTTGGGAAGTGGTGTATGCAGAAAGTGCAGCTAGGTGGACTTTAATGGAGTTAAACACTAGACCTGAATCCAATAGGTGGGTCAGGTATAGGACCACATGTGTGGGAGAGCAGTCAACAGGGTTGATGCTTTTACTCCTGCACCAGATGACAAATCTTTTCCACTTGCTAGAATAGCAGTGGCGAGTGTTCGGTTTTCTGGCTTCCCTGAGGATGTCCATGCATCTTTGCGGGAGTTGTAGATGTCCGAACTCTATGATCTCAGGAGCCAAGCTGCTAAGTTCATGTTCTGGGGGCATGGATGCAGAGTCCTGCCTTTGTCCTGAGACAGCATGTTGTACGGGCAGGGGAGTTTTACTGGGGGGGATAGAGACATCTCCATCAAGTGAGCGAACCATGGTTGTCGTGCCCACATAGGGGCCACTAGTATCATGGTCACTTGTTCCTGGTGCATCTTGTGCACCACTCTGTTGAGAAGGGGAGTCGGGGGAAAAGCGTAAACAAATTTCCCTGACCATTGCATCGACAGACCGTTCCCCTTGGATTGGTTCTGGGGGTACCTGGAGGCGTAACTTAGGCATTGTGAGTTTTCCAGGGTTGCGAACAGGTCTATTTCTGGGAATCCCCATTGTGTGAAGACGTCGAAGACGATGTCTTCGTGCAGGCGCCATTCGTACTCTTCGGGCAGGGGGAAATCTCTGCTGAGACTGTCTGCCAGCAGATTGAGTTCCCCGGGTACATGTAGTGATAGTAGGAACATGTCCTGTTTGAGAGCCCACTTCCATATATTCTGGGCCAGCTTGGACAGGCCTGGAGAGTGGGTGCCCCCTTGCTTGTTGATGTAGTACATGGCTGTGGTGCTGTCTGTAAGGACCATTACTGTTTTACCTTGTAGGTGTTCCTGGAAGGCTTTTAGTGCCTTGAACACAGCTAGTAGCTCCAGTAGATTTATGTGTTTGGATGCTAGGTTCGGAGTCCACACTCCGTGAGCAGTCTGATGGGATAGGTGCGCCCCCCATCCTGTGAGGGATGCGTCTGTGGTTAGAGTGGCTTCCGCCGTGGGTGTGGCAAAGGGTTTCCCTTTTTCCATGTTTTCCTTTGTCCACCACCGTAGCGAGAGAAGCAAGGCTTGCGAGACCACAACTAGATCCTCCCATAGTCCGCTGGCCTGACACCACTGGCTGTTGAGCCACTCTTGCATTGGGCGCATGCGCAGGCGCGCGTGAGGTACCAAATAAATACACGACGCCATCATTCCTAGCAAGCGCATTGCTTTGCATACCGTCACCTCTCGACCGGTCACATATTGAGGGATTTGAAACAGCATGTTTTGGACCCTCTCTTTGGAGGGGAAGACGAGGCCGTCCTTTGTTTGAATTAGAGCCCCTAGGAATTGCTTGATTTGACTGGGGTCTAAGCTGGACTTCTTTTCGTTGATGGAGAAGCCCAACTGGAACAAAAGGTCTACTGTCTTTTGGGTATTGGAGAAGCATGTTTCGTAAGAATCCCCTGTTATGAGCCAGTCGTCGAGGTAAGGGTAAACTGGGATGGACAACCTGCGCAGGTGGGCCGCTGCCACTGCCAGCACCTTCATGAATACCCTTGGTGCTGATGCTATGCCGAAGGGTAGCACTTTGAACTGGTAGTGTTTGCCCTCTATCATGAACCTGAGGTATTTTCTGTGCGCTGGCAACATTAAAATATGAAAGTATGCATCTTTCATGTCCAATGTTGTCATGTAATCTCCCTGAGAAAGCAGTGGGATTACTTCCTGTAAGGTTACCATACGAAACTTTTGGGGTTTGATAAACTTGTTCGCTGGCCGCAGATCTAATACAGGGCGAATGGTTAGATCCTTTTTGGGTACAAGGAAGTACACTGAATAAATACCTTCCGTTACCTGAGATAGAGGCACGACCTCTATGGCTCCTCTTTCCAGCAGTTGTTGTACTTCTTGGAGAAGGATGGCAAGATGTTCCGGTGTCATGCGACGTCCCCTCGGGGGTCTGTAGGATGGGGAACTGTTGAATTCGATACAGTATCCGTGGGCTACGGTGGAAAGTACCCAACGGTCTGACGTTATCTCCTCCCATGCAGGAAGAAAGGATGTTATCCGGCCCCCGACCGGTGTTGCATGGGAGGGGACGCGAATCTTCGCGTCACTTGGAGTTGTTGGGGGCTTGGGAGCCTCTGGGGGTGGATCCCCGACCTCTCCCTTTACCCCGGCGTTGGCCTCTTTGGCTGTACTGCCCACTATTGGTCTGGTAATTGGTGGCAGGGTATTGTTGATGCTGACTTTGTTGTTGTTGTTGGCGTTGGCCACGAAAAAAGCGTTTGTTGCCATAGCCGCGTCTGGCAGTGGGCTTAGAGATTTGGTCAAGAGTCTTGATAGTATCGAACTCTTTTTTAGCCATCTCTAGAGCTTCATCCACCGCTTTTCCGAAGAGGTTAGAGTCTTCCACAGGTTTATTTATTAAAGATGCCTGTGTCTCCGGTTTAAACCCTGAGTTGCGCAGCCATACATGGCGTTTTAGGAGTATTCCCTGCACCAGGGAACGTCCCGCTGTTTCTGCCGCGTCCAGAGAGTTCTTTACAATGCTCTGGTTCACCTGGGTTCCTTCGCCAATAGTTGAAAGTAGGCGTGTACGTAAAGGCTCCGGTGCTTCCTCGGCGTCCTTGCGCAGTTTGGCCCACTGCGCGTCTGCATAGCTAGCAAGCAAAGAATTGTTGTTCGCAATCCTTGCTGAGAAGGCAGCCGAGGAAGTTACTCTTTTTGCAAGGGCATATAGCCTTTTGCCCTCCTTGTCAGGGGGTGCCTCACTGGTGGAGAGTGGTACCCCTGCCCTCTTTCTAGTATTAGATACTACTAGGGAATCCGGAATGGAATGTCCCCTAATGTAGAGCGGGTCTGAGGGAGAAGGAGTGAAAAGTTTTTCAATTCTCGGATTGACCCCTCTGATGAATGCGGGAGTGGCCAGCGAAGGGATGATTCTTCTCTTCACTGAAGCTAGGAGGGGAATGGTTTGGCTGATCGGGGGTTTCTCTTTAATTACTTTTTCCACAAAGTCTAATTCTGGAGAGAGCTCCCCAGTGTCCAGTTCGAAATGTGCTGCTGCTCTGCGCAACAGTGCATTGAAAGTGGGCTGATCGTCAATTGGAGACGTGTTCCTAACCGGTGAATTGTCAGGAGGATTTAGGTTTAGGACATCAGTGTCGGAATATACTGATGGGGATTGCCAGGGGTGCGAAGGTCCTTCTTCAGTGTCTTCTCGGAAGCCTTCTTCTATAATGTCTGGCCTGTCTCCCAGACATTCCTCCTGGTTCTGTCCTTCATCGTCCATGAAAACATCCTCCTCCTCCAAGTATTCTTCCTCCCCAGTGAGGTCGTATACGTTATGGAAGTGTGAGGCTGTGTCCACCTGGGGATCGACTAGCCTCGGATTTTTGGCCCTGGGGTCCTCCTGAGGCCCTTCTCTAGTCCTCTTGGGAGTTTGAGAGGTATTCATAAACCTTTCCATCCTCTCCATACAGAGGTGGAGTCTTTCCATGGTTTCATGGGGTACCCCAGAGCGGTCTGGTGGGGGAAAAATAGAGTCATCTAGCTGGAAATGGCTCGACCTCTCCCAAAGCGTCGAGGAAAGTGTCCCGTCGCCCTCCGAAAAACCTTCAGGTGTGCTGGGTGACCCCCCGACTGAAGGGGGTAGTCCCTGCCTTTCTTCGGGCTTTTTCGGCGTGTCTTTCGACTTATGCGTAGCGCTCGACGTGTTCTTCGGCGTACGCTTCTGGGCGTCGGCTACAGCGATCCTCGCCAAGCTTTCGGCGACTCGTTTGTCGGCGACTCGTTTGTCGGCGGAAGCTTGCGTTTTCGACGCTATGGGTGTCGAACGCTCTACGGCGGTATGCGCCTTCTGTTGATGCGCGCCGGCCGATGGTTTGGGGGCGGCGCCCTTATTTGCCGAAAGCCCAGTCGCTGGTCGCGGCTGCGGTTGCGAGAGGGGCTTCGAACCCGAACGGTCCGAGGAGGCTGCCGGTGGAACCTGCGTCTCCTTGGGCGCCGAAGCTCTTTTCGTCTTAGACGAAGAAGAGCCATGGGTTGTGTGCTTATGTGAGTCTTTGTGTGCGTCAGTGTCGCCGGGGTGTTCATCCCCATAAGCAGGGCGTGAGCCGAGCCCGTCGGGGCCGGGGACAGACGACGAAGTGCGCAAGCGCTCCTTAGAGGGGGTTTCGACTTCCGTAGCGGAGGTCGTGTTATCGCGTTCCTCGTCACTGTCGGTGGTAGCAGCGGCGGGTGAACCTTCGGCCTTCGACATCGCGTAGGCCGCCCACCTTTTAACCCTACGGTCTTTTAGAGTTTTAGGCTTAAGAAGCCGACAAGCCGCGCAACCTTCCTCCTTGTGATCGAGGGGCAAGCAGCGGTTACACCGTGAATGCTTGTCCTTCCAAGTGAATTTGCCTTTGCAAAGCGGGCAAAACCTAAAGGGTGTCCTCTCCATAGCCGAGGCAATAAATCGCGATAAGCACCCCAAGGGAAAGGAAGGGGAAAGGGAAAGGCATTCTCAGAAAAGACCCAGAGATGTCCCACGACCCCACTCTCCCTACTGTATAAGGCCTGTGAGGCCAGGCCACGTGTTCGGCAGCGCCGAAGGATTTCCTCCGCTCGACCCTCCGTCGAAGATTTTGCTCGGCGGAGAACAGCTTACAACTGCGTCGAGGGAGGGATTATTAATATTATGTGAAAAAAACGACCAAAGGTCGAGGAGTTGCAATGTCTCTCGAGGAGCTCCGCGTGAAGGCGACCAGAAGCTGGGCGGAAAAAAACAATCTGAGGGACCTCGACGCGTGAGGGATTGTGGGTACAACGCACGTCACTATAGGGATAGTGTTTCAGACACGCCTTGTCGACGTCCCCTTTTCGACTACGAAAAACAAAATGCAATACTCCGCAGTGACCACTGGATGTCGGACCTATGCACAGCATGTGATTCTAAGCAGATTAACAAACATCAGAAATAGCGTTTCCGCCATTGCACGACGGAGTAAAGTGCGGCTAATTCCGACCCATCGGGCACGAGCACTACGCCATGGCGGAAGTGCAAAGTCCGCGATGGCGGAAATGTCCCCAAAACGCCCCTCACCGCCGTCGTACGGCGCCATAGGTGCAATTCCGCCACCGATCATAGCGGTCACCGTAATGAGCGGCTATCGGAAAATACGGTGACCGTAAATATACGGAAACGGAAGTAAAAACATGGTCCCGGAACGGGAAACAGCACGCCGTACACCTATAAAATCAGAATTCCCACACAACCATTAAAAATACTACCCTGAGACACATCCCAACCCGTCATCCACCCTAGTGAAAACAATAAAAATGGGAAAAGTAGCGAAAAAAGCGTGCGACCGCAAGCGGCAGGTCCACTTCTCCCGTGAGGAACTCACCGTGCTCACAGAGACCCTCCAGGAGAATGCTGCCATCGTCTTCTCGACGCAAATGACCAGGACGGCACTTGCGAACAAGAAGGCCATATGGGCCCTGGTGGCACAGCGGGTAAGTGCGGTGGGGACCGCACCCCGCAACCCACAGCAATGCAGAAAGCGATGGGACGACTTGCGGATACGCATACGGAGCATACTATCCGCCAACCGTAACATTGCCACAGCTACCGGGGGAGGATCGGAATCACCCATCAAGTTGACCCCCTGGGAAGAAATCTGTGCCTCCACCATTGGAATGGAGAGTATAGAGGGAGTCGGAGGGATGGAGAAAGGAGTGCAGACATCCGAAGAATCAGGTAGGTGGGCCAAATAAAACAATGCTAAATCCACAATGTCCAATCATGTGAAGTACCATGTGTCCACATAGTGCAACAGAAACACATGTCCAGGAGAACGTCCACATACATTGGCCTGATAGCGCACTTCAAAAGTCACATTAAATACATAAATAATTAAAAATCCTAAAAACACCCTCTACACGTGCAGCAGGCACACCCTAACTGCAGGCTGCAAAACAACTGCATCCTCAATCCACACAAAAATGAAACCACCTCCAAGGCCCTGACCCAAATCACCCTCAGGTACCACCCCAATGCATGTGATACATTGCCATTCCAATTTCCACAGACCCATAAATAACGCTCGCCCTCCTTTACTCCACCACAGGGTCCGATTCAAACGACGAGCTCCAGGACACCCCTACCAGCACACCTGCAAAGAGGGCCAAGACCAACGGCCAAAGACTCTCCACCTCAGCTGCACGGATCAAGACACGGCAGCAGCACAAATCAAGTGGCAGCACACAGGAGGGGACTTCAACAGGCACCCCAGCAGCCAGCATGCCCACAACAGCACCACCACAGGTCCCCCCAATGGATGCCACAGAAGGCACTGCTTCTGGTGGCAGCAGCACCATAGGTGACACTGCATTAATGGCAGCATGCTCCGACACAGAAAACGGTGATGTCGATGTAGGATCCATCCATGACCTGTCTCAATCCCCCTGTTTGTTTCATCCCATACACCATGAGGATACCACGCAGAGGCACCCACAAGACGACGACTGGCCATCCCCCACAAGCCCTGTGGCAAGGCAACATGAGGTGATCAGCCCCTCTGTGACACCACCGCAAATGGCCATGGCCCAGCAGAGGCAACAGTCCCTCGACCAGGTGATCGTGCAACAGCAGCAACTGGCCACGCTCCTCAAGGACCATGCTGATGAATGTGGGGGTACTAAGGCAGCCATAGAAACATCTACTGAGACACTTAGGGCAGAAATGGAGAGAAGTACAGAGACACTAAGGGCACAAATGGAGAGAAGCACCGAGAGCCTGAGAGTACAAATGGAGAGAAGCACCGAGAGCCTGAGGGGGGAACTGCATGCGACGTCCAAAGACGTGTGTGCTGAACTTGCCGCTGTGCGCCGTGTGCTCACTGAGCTCTCACAAACCCTTAGGGACATGCATGGACGTGAGCAGGCAGAGACATCATCCGTTGCAAGTTCCGTCCAGGGCAGCCCCCAACGTAGATCTGGGAGGAACCTGCGCTCCACAGGCAGGGGTGCCCCTGATACCCGGAGAGGGGGCTTGCAATAGCGTCTGCCCACTGACAATGAGCATCTTTGGACACTGGTGTTCGGGGGGGGAGGTAGGAGGGTGGAGGGGGTGTGTTGGGCTTACTTGGGTGGCGGGTCGATGGGGTGTGTAACATAATTTCAGATATGCTATAAACATTTCACAATCATCCAATGAGATGTGTGGACATTGATCTTTGTGTACGAGGCCTTTATAGGCGTACAGTCCATATTGTGCATGTTCCAGACACACACAGTGCCACAAGTCCCGTGTCCATGTATCAGCCACCAGGCGTGAGTGCTAGAAGCATGAATCTATGATAATCTGACGAATTTCACGGCCCTCCTGTGCCTCGCGGACTCCTTGAGGTGCTGCCACATCCCCACCCTCATCATGACCATCTTCAGGTGCTTGCAGTTCTGCGTCAGGGGGCATGGGCACATTTCTACGTACGCACATGTTGTGTAGCATGACACATGCCATGACCATCTTTGCAACCTTCTCATGGCGGTACAGGAGTGCCCCGCCAGACCTGCTGAGGCAGCGGAAACGACCCTTCAGTAGGCCGAATGCCTGTTCTATGACTACACGGGTACGTGAGTGGGCATGGTTGTAGTCCTCCTCATGCTGGTTCTGTGGGTTCCGGAGTGGTGTAAGGAGCCATCTCTTCAGTGGATACCCGGCATCATCTGTATGTGGACAATAAAGGATGTTTGTGGAATGACATTGCTACGTACGCACCCCCCCCCTTCCTGCCAGGTCATTGCCGCATCACATACCCCACATTATCATGCATGAAATGAGACTCACCGAGTAGCCAGGATCTGTTCCCTGCGTGTCGCTCCATGTAGCGTGGTATTGTAGAGTTCCTCAAGACCATAGAATCATGGGTTCATCCAGGAAATCGGGCACAACAATGTGTAATGATCCTGTTGGAGTCACACACCATTTGTACATTAAGAGAATGATATTGTTTTCGGTTGCGGTACTAGGCCTCCATGGCATGTGGGACAACCAATTCCACATGGGTGCAGTCGATGGCACCAATGCAACCCGGTATGCCGGCAAGTGCATGGAATCCCACTTTTGTGTTCGTAATTTCCTGCTCCGAGCGTGGTAGAGAGATGTAGTCATCTGCGTGCTTCAGGAGGGCATCGAGCACTTGCAATAGTGTCCGTGACAACAGTGGCTGTGAAATGCCATGCAACTGTCCGACTGTGTGCTGGTAGGTGCCTGTGGCCAGGAAGTGGAGTACAGACACCACCTTCAGTAGGGGTGGGATGGCGGTTGGGCTATCTATCATGCTGACAAGGTCAGCGTGTGTCATGTCCACAATGGCGGTTATGGTGTCCCGGTCCAAATGGTAGAGTGTGTGGATCTGCTCATCAGTGAGGTTGAACGGATGTGCTCGGAGGCGTGGGATTGCGGGCTGCCTGCGTGGTGGTAGTGGCTGTGCTGGTGGGCCTTGCTGGCCCTGCCTTGCCCTCCTCCTCCTCCTGCGTCTCCTCTGTGCGGCCAGTTGTTGTAGTAGTTGGTGTTCGTCTTCTTCTTGAAGTTGGAGTACTTGCAGTGCTATCAGGTCCCCCAGGGCCAACATCGCTAGTCCTGCCGGTAGCATTTTGGAGTGCGTGTGGTTGTGGGAGGGGGTTGGGTGTGCAATTTATGTGTTTTCAGGCTGTATAGCCTCCACCTGTGGTGATTCATTCCACCTGTGCAAGCTGCAATCCCCTTTGGGCGAGCACGTCCCGCACACAACGCTGCAATTCGACGCATGGCATCTTGCTATTACAATCATGTATTTAATCCCGATGGCAGTGAAATATTGGTTCATATGTTCATTCTGCTATGGTCCCATTGTTTCACATACTATCTTTGCAGTCGCGAACAAACTTGTGTAGGGTCAGTGGAATGTAGTACTCGATTAACGGTGGACCCTCATGCAGCACTGTACCGAGGTTCACCGACGGGCGGGGCGTCCCATTTGTGAGTCAAGCCAGTTGCCATTTTCACACACTGCCGCACTACATGGATGGATTTGTGATTTCAAGCGGTCACAGATGCCTTTTCGACGTGATGTTGCAAATGAGGAATTCGAAGGACAGCGCTTTCGGTTTTCAGCTAGCGGCGAGGAGACGCCCACAGGTCTGACTGCAGATATAAAGTTCTATTGTTTAATGTCCTTCGGACAGGGGCCATGGCGAGAATGCAATGATTGATATGAATAGTATGGGATGCGCAAGAGCGTAGTGGACGATAAGGCCGGACGTTCCCAAATACATGTTACTTCACAACACTGGAATTCCGGGCTGGAGCACAGTGGATTTTGCAGACTGCATTACGCACAGACTCAATGGAAATTTCACATGTTATGTGAGTAAATGATCAGGCGTTTTCATACCGGGATGAGGGAATGATGTATGGATGCATGGACAGATGATTTAATAGAGAGTTTGCCATGTACATGGCTTTTTGGAATCTATCCACTTCCCCTGCGCTATGTGATGCAGGGCTGCCATAGTGGGACCATCGTCTATCTGCCCTTGTTGAACCCTCCCTGTCTCGACGCGCCTTCAAACACTTGTGTCTATGCACGTTACTAATCCCATCTAATGGATTCTGTTTTAACAGACGCATGCACACAAACACTCGTTTGTAATAGTGTTTTCACCTCGATTTATATAGTTATGATTCGCAAGTGATTTTTGGGTGGGAATAATCCTTTTGAGTGGGCTAGCATGCATATGGCTGTGGATTTAGTGTGATCATTGAAGTGAGTAATTCAAATGAAGTTCTGATGCCCATACTATTCTTTTTCATTTCATTTGGGTGACAGGTATCTCCTCCCCTTTTGCCGCTGCCATCTGTATGCCACTCCTGCAGATGGCTTTTACTCCCGACACCTGCTGCTTCGTGTTAATCAGTGGAGCACCATTACGATCTTATGGGACGATCGCCAATGGGCCACATGCCCTTACGCAGTTCTAGTGGCTAGGAGCAACATATCGACCTTTCAGCTGGACTAGTGCCTACCTAATGGGACGGCCCTGCGGTTCTAGGCGCTTCCATGTTGCCTTTTTGAACGTGAATGTAGCCCCTGTGTACCATGAAGGAACAGGGCGTCACACAAGAAGAAGCTGGTCATTTATTGCGGATGCAGCCCACAATAATGAAATATATTTTGGAGTTCATGACCTAATAGCTGTATGGGCTTGGTGATTTTGTTGTGCATTAAATTTTGATTATGATATTGACCGTGTAGCGTTATTCTTTGCAAGTAATGTAGCATATTCCTATTTGTGGAGCGATGTATTGTGAGAAGATCTGCATTGGGTTCCGGCTTCTGAGTATAGTTGCGTGGTACTGTACTGGGCGCGTTTGCCTACGAAGCCCAGTGAGGTCAGGGATAGGGGCTGCCATTATGACTGTTTTAATGATGTCATGCTCAGGGGCGGGGGATTAGCTTTTGTGTAACAGATGCCGGTCAGCCAGGTGGATTGGTGGAATGATGTGATTATCAGAATATGGCTGGTCACAGGTGCCTGTGTTTGCGTGCGTTTCTTGGAGGGAGACTGAGGTCATGTCCATTGGAATAGCTTCTGTATTCGTGCCATCTGTGCCCTGCAGCTCCCATTGGCCCCTCTTGAGATGAGCCTGGCTGCTCAGTCACTCTGCCAACTTGTGTGGTACATGCTTATGCTGATGGTTGGTTTGTTTACTGGCAGGAGTACAGGGCTGGTGCAGTCTCACTCAGGATACTGCTTTGAATGTTGCCTTACACTGGTGTCAGTCGATGGGGGGCCTGTTTTTGTTTGTCTCATATTTCAGTTCATGTTGCTGTACTTGAACCTTCACATGCCTGTGCTGCATCAGTACGGCAATGGTGCCATGGCAAATATGGATGGCCACTCACAAGGCACTTGGAGCCCCTACATTCATTTGTTCGTTGGCATGCATGGGTGACTTGTACATTTCACTGGTTGCATTGTGTGACTTCATTGCACCTACGAGGAGTTGTGCAATGTGGCCAGGGAGTGGTGTACAGGCACTCAGTAGGGCCTTTTACGGTTGGTTCGCGATCCGTACTTCTCACCATGGCGGAATGGTACTTTCCGCCATGCTTGATGGCGTTAGGTAAATGTCCGCTAGGGTCAGAATTTGCGTACCGTTGCGCCATGGTGGTAATTACGGTTTCCCATGGTGCGCGTGCGCGTACTTGGTGCAGTTAGCGTTGGCGTTCACTACGGTGTCGCTAATGGCATCGTACTTTACGGTGACGGGTCATAATCGCACCGAGCGCTATTCGATGGCGGTATTGCATTTCCGCCATCGTTTTTCGATTTCCGCCAGGGTCGTAATGAGGGCCTATGTCTAAAATGACCTAATCATTACTTTCCAATTCGCTCTACATGTTTCGGTCCCTCAACCAACATGTTTTGGACCTTCTTTGGGGGCCATTAACCTTCAGAATTGTAATCATGTTTTAGGCCATATACTGTCCCATATGACACTTCAGACATATCTGGAATTCCTAAAGACTATTTATCTCTAATCTACTAACTACTCTGCGCTTCTAGCTGAACACTATTCTGTTACAATTCTTAGGGGAAGACATTATGGGCCTGATTCCTGGAAGTATTTTAGAATGGTGAAATCTCATAGGAAAACGTTCCATGAACCAGGCCCTAAATATGTCATTGCCTTCATTTGCACCATAAATAGTAAGCCTTCATCGAGCTTTCATGTCAATGTAGATTTTCACAAGGGAAATGACAAAATTATTCTGCTTCAAACAAACTGGTCACTATTCTCCCACTTCTGTATCGATATGGTCAAAAACCTGTCTGCCCCTCCATGGGATGCACTATGCTTTCGTAAATGTGCACAACTCATTGCCTCGTGCCAGCAACATTGCACGTGTGGTGTCCACCAACATCTTCCACCAAGGCCTTGATGTTAGTTGAGAACATAGAGCAATGCCGCCCTTCTTCTGAGGTCAGATGTAATAGCCCTAGCAGCATTAAAAACTCACTCTAAAAGTACTCTGACAGGGGGGCAGCCTAGGGATTCCATGTCAACTATCACAAGTGGTACTAGTTGAATAGACAGCTTACTGGAACAGTATTAAATTGGATCATCCCATCTCATGTGAGATGCATCAAGTAGATATACATCTACCATGTACACTGCTGAAGATCCTCTGGATGTTATTGTATGCCCATCCACACTAAGGATTCCATATTCTGTGTGGAGTGTCTCCCACAGGCTCTCTGTCTCCAGCCTATCACTAATCTTTACAGAAGTGTCGGGGGGAAATTCTGCTGGGGTCTGCTGGCCGTCCGCGGCCCCCCGGGCAGGGAGGCCCCAACTTCTCCCGCGTATCCCAAAAAATGAGTATGAGGCACACGCAAGAAGCAAGGTGGTTCTGCTGTTTATTAAAAAAAACGGCAGGGATGGGTCAAGGATCGTACGCGTCCGTCCTGACTCTCTCTCTTTCTTCGTGGGGCTCGCAGGCCCTTTTTACCTCGGTATGACGCGCCACTCGCGTCACCTGGGAAAGTTAGCAAAAAACCTATCGCCACTCTGGATTGGTTCCTCGAGTGGTAGGGTTAGTATAGCATACATAAAGAGAACGCTGTTAGTGGTTGAGGGTCAGTCAGGTGGTATACTTGGGTTGTCCCTTCAATTAGATACATGAAAATTGTTACATGAAGACCCCTGAGGATTGGCTAATGTTAATGGCGTCAGTGATAAGTGCCCCATGTTCTGATTAGTCCACTCGCGAGCCCCCCAGTCTGGGACCATCGCTGTTTCCAGCTCGCGGTGCACCTGTCATTTGCAACAATGTATAACTATGGGTATGTGCAGACAATGCGAGGATTTGTTCATATGCTGGAGGGCGGACTACTCCCACCGCCGCAGATGTCCATTGAGTCGCTTCATTGTTGCTGCCTGTGTCTCAAAACGTACGATCCAGGCACCTCCTTCCTCCTGGGTCTGGCACCCTGTCAGGTTCGGCTTGGTCACGTGAGGAGAGACCGTGGTTGAGGCAGAATTCTGCACATTTAATATTGCATTTTCCACTGTGTGTCTGGCTTAGTTTGCAGGTGTGACCTTGGCTTCGGCTTGTGGCATGCGAGTTTGCAACATTGTGCCCTTGACTGTCTGTTCTCGCCGGGCTCACTCTGCAGGGTCAGTAATTGTACTCTTGCTCGTTCAATGTTCATGGAGGCTCTTGCTTGCGGCCTACTGGGGCCTGGTGCATAGGTGGGGATGTTTGATGCACGGCGCTTTAAGTTACGGTGTCATGTTGCTTTATCCCCAGTATCATGTCTTTGTTATATTTCTCATTGCAATGCATGGGTTAGGAGAAGCGTCAGCAAGCATTTTAGATGAGTTCGTTGTGCGTCTTGCGTTTCTGCATTTTGAAAACCTATATGAAAAATAATAACGATGCGCGTCAGTGGGTGTGTCTGTCACCTATGTCATAGCACTGAATATGTTCTTCGTGTGGATTGGTGTGGGAGTGACCAGTGTGCATGTTTGCACGGGTGTGCTGACCAGTGGCTAGGTCGTCATGGCATCTCTAACGATGTGTTTATTTACTGTTGAATGGTTCAGTCGAGTTCATCCATGCCGCAGGTGTCGGCATGGGCAGGGCAGGCTGGTGGGCAGGCTGGTGGGCACATCCGTATGTTCCTGTACCAGGGTATTTGGTCCTCTGGTAGATAGGCAAACTCCTCTCGTGGCGGGTGTCTGGGCCGTGATCCTCTAGGCCAGGGGCTTGAGGGGATTGGTGGGAGCCTTTTGTTCCATTCTCCCACTTCAGTCCTCCCTCTGGTCGACTTGTCGACCACAAACATATCTTTTTCCTTATCTCCTCTTACTCTCCATATTTTAGTTACTCCTCCCAAATGTCCATAGTGGTTGACATGGTCTTCAAATGACCAATATATATATATATACACATGTTCCTCCATGGGTGCAGTATACCCATTTCCCTATGTAGCTCCTTGGATTTCTTGGGTTTTCGAGCTTCACAGATGGTGGGTCCAGGTGGTTGGTGATTATCTGTTTGCGCAGTTTTTCCCTCTCTTTTATTATTGTGCCTGTGTGCTGGCCATCATCTGCCGGCATCAAGGGGTGCATACCAACCATTTCGATCATTTTGTCTGTAGTGCGTGCCTTCCGGGCCTTCCAAAATCTTAGTATGATCAGTGCAGCTCCAGCCAGTATTATGCATCCAGCTATAATCTTCAGTCCGTCCGACAGCCGAGATGGCATCCATGACCATAACATTGAAAACCAGCTGTCATCCTTCTTCACTCCTTTACTTTCTTCCATCATTTTGGAGTGCATCTGGGCCAGTTGTGATAGTGCTTCTGTCAGTGTACCATTGTCAGCATCATTAGCAGGAATGAATGTGCAGCATGATTGTCCTATCTTTGCGCAAACTCCTCCTTCCATTGCTGTAAGGAGATCTAATACATATCTGTTCTGTAGTGCTACCATCCTCACTGCTTGCAGCTCCTCTTTTATTGTGTTGAATCCATTTACTGTAGAATTAATTGTCATCATTAGCTCCCATCGAGTTATCTGGAGCCATTTTGCGTTTGTGTAAGCTTGAAGTCCCGGATGTATTATTGACGAGAAGAACATTGCTGCTCTGCTGAATAGTCTGTGTTCTGGTGGGATTGAAGTGAGTGCTGTTTCCGACCTTCCCCATAGGTAATTTCCTGTCAGAGGTTCTCCTTGTCTCTTCTTTCTATTCAGGACATTGTTGTTGTTGTTGTTTTCGTTCTCTGACCCCTTCTGAGGTTTTACAGATCTCTTCTTCCTCTTGTTTCCTTCATCCATTTTAGGGAAGTTCGCCACGTTCACATGTTTCTGGGGCACCACTAGTGATGGTGCATTGACGTGTACCATTGTGCATATACCATTCCACAGAGGGGGCAGTGTGTGGTATGCCTTGTGTCCGTAGGCCCAGTAATGGTCCATTAATACTGCTGTTCCTGCTCCCCCCTCAGGTAACTCTATCACGCTTGCACAGTTGGTGTTGTATCCCACGTCCACTTCTCCTCTATGTTGGTAGCATACCCTAGGTGCAGACAGCGGCAGTATGCTTATTGGGTCTTCATCCTTCTCCATCCATGTCAGCATGGGTACGTACTTGCCCCAAATCGTCCAACATCTGTTATTGTGTTCATCAATAGTTGTAATATTTTCTCTTGTTACCATGTTGCTGCCAATCACTCCTATGTCCCATTTGTTGTCTATGTACACCTTCCCTGTTATTGTTACCAGTGGTCTTTCCCAACATCCTTGTTTACCAGGAACTTCAGTGGCGTACCAGTCACATGGTAAGTATTGTAGTGTTACTTTCTTTGTTTCTCCCTTTTCAGGACCACTTGTCATGTATCTGAATGCTTCAGCATGCAAACTGCTCTTGTGGTAACTCAAATAAGTCTTGAGGAAGTTGTTTTCGTATGAATATGTGTCTCGCGTTTTCCACACCAGTTTCACCACCGTCCCTTGAAATCTCCCTTTTGTTTGGAACAGTGCCAGGTATATTATACATCGTGCTGTCTTTTCATCTATTTCTGTGGCAACAAATGTTCGAGAAGCGCTCATGGCGTATGGGATCAATGAGCAGACGTAGCAGCTGTCTTCTGTTGTCTGCTTACCTATTTGGGTCATGTGTTGGTACCACATGTTGTTCGAGACGTGTGCTTAATCTGTTATGTAGTTATCAATACCTTTATTATCTGAGTATGTGCTGCGTTTAACTCTATTTCCCTTATGTGGGATCTTGCTAGTACCACCTGACGTAACACCTGTTGCAGCCGTGGGTGGGGGTATATTAGGTTTGGGTACAGCTAAAATATTGATAGCATAACTTTTCTGCCATACAGAGGCAGCCAAAAACCCAGTGATCATCAAAATCCCTATCATCTTTATTACAGAGGCTAGTCTCACCGGCATTTTGCTCTTACCTTGCTGCAGTCCGGCAGCTTATTCTTGCGACGTTAAAGTTGCCTGCCTGAAAATTCTCAATATGCTTGTTATTAGTGTTAGTTGTTGTTTTCAAGCTCTCCCTATCAAGTAGTCGTTCAGTGCCCAGGCGAAGAGCTGTTCCCACGCCAATCTAAGCAATCTGTCTCTTAGGGCAGGCAAGTGTTGGTGAAGATGGGGCATTGATTGTTCTATGGCCAAGATAAATGCTGTGTAGTAGACACGTACCCTCCTTCTTTTTAGGTACTTTGGCCTTTTTATGTGATAGACAAATTGGTGTGATAGGGCTTCAGGGTAGTTATCGTCTGAGGGTAGCATCTACTCCTGGGCAATGAACTTTGTTAGTTATCTGTTATCCTAGCAATACAATAATACGCGGTACCTGCATGTGCGAGAAAGAAAGAAGAGAACATTCAAGTGTTTACATGTGTATATGTGCAAGACAATGTCCTTCAATTGGGTGGTTACTGTAGTGGGTAGGGGGTCGATGGGCAGAGGGTTTGGGCTCAACTGGCGGAAGTCTCTTTACTCTTTGATCGTGTGACCATGGGGTGGGCGGTATAGGAATTACCAGTTTCTATTTCAGTAGTTGTTTCTGGGGAATCTGGGGGGTGGCAGGGTATGGAGACACTTAGGTCGTCAGCTGTGGTAGAAGTCTCTTCCTCCGTGGGTGACGCTGTCGCTGTTCTTCCAATGGCCCTGTCGGTGACGCTAGGGCGGGTCTGGAGTTTGCAGATCTTTACGTCGTGTAGGTGATTCCAAGCACGCTTATCCTGCAACTTTACTGCTCTCGTAGATACCTCCTCTACAAGGTGGGGACCAGTGAAGCGTGGGCTGTTCCACTTTCTATTGAAGTTGCGGAGTAGCACGTGGTCACCTTTAGCAATTTTGCACAGTTTTTCCTTTTCCGGTCCTTGGTCCTCGTCTTCTTGTTGGTAACTCTTAGACCCGCCCCGCGTGCGCTCGAGCTGTTGAGACACAAACACTACACTAGTAACCAAAGAAGACACATATTGGTACATTTCATCACCAAGAACAGTTGCAGTGTTTTCATAGTCTGTGAATGCCCTTGATGTTGGCGTTAGAGGAAGGCGCATTTGTCGTCCGGTCACCACCTCATGAGGAGTGAGGTGGTGGTCGGAGCCTGGTCTATTCCTCAGCTCAAATAGAGCTAGCGGAAGGCAATACAACCAACTCTTCTTTGTTGTTTGCTGTATCTTTGCAATTGCCTCCTTCAGTAGGCCATTCAGGCGTTCGCATATACCGTTGGCCTGCGGGTGATATGCACATGCAAATTTATGCTTGATGTTCAGTAAGGATGTGATGTGCTGGAACATTTCATTAGCGAAATGCGGGCTGTTATCCGACCGCAGCACCTCGCACACTCCCCACCTGGGAAAAACCTCCCTCACTAGAAATTTAGCTGCTCTAAATGCATCTGGATGTGAGCAGGGTCCTGCCTCAATCCACCTGGAGAATGGGCATACTACTACAATCATATACCTATTTCCTTGACATACGTTGATCATATCAACATAGTCAATATGGATGTGCAGGAAGGGACCCTCTGGCCGGGGTATAGTACCTTTTATCACTTTCAGCGTGTGACCGGCCGTAAACTGTTGACATGTGAGACAATTGCTGATAAAATTTGTCACATGGGAATTTAACTCGGGACAGAACCAATCTTCCCTAATTCATGCTGCAATAACTTCCATGCCTGTGTGGGCTGGGTGGTGGAGTTGGCTCAGGGCGGTGTTCAATAGTGCCAATGGCATTACCATCTTTCCAGTGTTACCCTGGCGCCATAGTGCGTCAGTTGGTGACATTGTACATCCTCTTTTTACCCATATTTCTTTTTCTGCCATTGGTGCAGCCGCTTGTAACTACATTATCTGTGTGGCTGGGAGATGGGTGTACCCTTCTCTTATCAACATCTCTTTAGCTATCCCCCTCCCTCTCCCTCTCTCTGACTCTGGGGGGTTCCATATCTCAGCAAAATATGCGGCATACTTCGCATGTGCGTCTGCTGCTGCATTTCCTTTTGAGATATGATCTTCTCCATTAGTGTGTGCAGTACATTTGACCAAAGCTAATTCTTGGGGGTTATTTATTACTTCAATTAATTCAGCTAATAAGAGAGCATGTTGCACTGGGGTGCCGTCAGCTCTCCTAAACCCTCTTCTCCTCCATTTGGACAATCCTGAGTGGACAGTAGACGTGACATATGCGCTGTCAGAATATATAGGTACTCTTTTGTCAAAGCTTTCCTTCAACGCCAAGATCAATGCAACCAATTCTGCTGCTTGAGCAGAGTAATGTTGTGGTAATTGTACGCATTTCACCGCCACACACACCAATTCCTCTGTCATTTTTACCACTGCTGCCCCAGTTCTCCTTATCCCATCACTTTGGTCTATTGTTCATGACCCATCAATGAACAAGAGCTCTCCTCCATCTAGTGCGTCCTCTTCAACTTTTCTAGTACATGAGCACATTTCGGTAGTCTGTGTACAATCATGTGCATAGTCGCCTTCCTCAATCACTTCCGCTATAAACCTTGCAGGATTAACTGTGCTGCATCTAACAATTGATAATTCTGGTCTAGATAAGATGATCTCATAACCTGACGCCCTCTGTGTGGTTAGTGTGGACTTAGGCTTGTTCAATATTGCAAATAGTGCATGTTCCACAAATATTGTGGTTGGGCACCCCATTGTAATTGATGATGCTTTCTCTACCGCGAAGGCAGCTGCGGCAAGACCTTGTTCGCAAGGGAAATGTCCTAACATTACAGGATCCAAGTGACCACTGTAAAATGCTACTGGTTTGTAACCCATGCTTGTTTTTTGAGCCAACACTGCTTTCATTACTGCTGAGTCGCAATGTGAAAATATAAAGAATTGTCGTTCATAATCTGTGTTGGCCAGTACTGGAGCAGTTGATATTGCATCTTTCAGTTCATCAAAGGCCTCTTTCATTTCCATTGTCCACCCCAATTTTTTCTCCCCTTTGTTAGCTTCTCTTAATGCCTCAAGTAGGGGTCCTATGTACGAGCTGTAATCAAATACCCATGCTCTACAGTAGTTGCACAGTCCCAGGAACTGCTGCAGTTCCCTCACCGTTTGTGGCAACGGTGTTTTTTATATGGCCTGTGCTCTTTGTGGTGCAATCTTTCTTCCATATTGGGATATGAGCTGACCAATATATAGTACCTGTTCCTGACAGTACTGTAACTTCTCTTTGTCTACCTTGTAACCCTTTTCAGCCAATATTTTCAATGTGTCCTCTCTGCATTGTTTTTCGCTTGTGCTGCAAACTATTATATCGTCAACATACTGCAACACTGTGCTTTCCACTTCAATGTTTCCCAAGTCCATCTGTATTACTCTGTTGAAAATTGAGGGTGACTCGCAGTACCCTTGTGGCAATCTGGTGTGTTTCCATTTTGTGTTTCTGTACGTGAAGCTTGTTAGATCTTGTGAGTCTGGATGCAGGCATTTTTGAGGTCAATCACTGTAAATCGTGATGCCTCTGCTGGAATGCCACACAATATTGTGGCCGGGTTTGCTGCTATGGGGTATTCTGCTTCCACTATGTTTTTCAAGGGCCTGAGGTCCTGGATGAAACGCCAAGACCCTCCCTTAGCTTTGCGCACTGGATATACAGCTGTGTTACATGGTGATTCTGATGGTACCAATATGCCATTGTTTATAAGGGCCGTTATTGTTTCATATATGCCCTCATCTGCCTCTTTTGATAGTGGGAATTGCTTCACTCTAGGGAGTATTGCACCTTTTTTCAATGTTATTCTTACTCCCCCTATACTCTTTATGCACCCCACGTCATAGGGACTAGTAGTCCATAATGATGTTGGGACTTTTGCCATATCCTCCTCAAAGAAGGGAACTGGGTGGATGTTTCAAGTGCCATTGCAATTTTCTGTGCCACTTGTTTGTATGTCACTCTTAGCCATATTTCTACACTCATCATAAATACCATTTCACCTTCTTCCTTTTCTTCTGAAAAGAGCTCCTCGTCTGACACCTGGGTGAGCCTGCATCCCTCAGCTAGGGCTATCACTGCCCTCCATGCTCTTCCTTCCCTATCTTGGGCATGTACTGCGATATAATCAGCGGTTGCTATAATGCTCTCCACACAATGGTCTTCTATCTGCCCGCAAACCATCTGGATCACCCCTAGACCCCTGCCCGGCGAAAACTCTTAAAGGAATTTTTGCCTCCACCTGCGCAGGGGAGCACGCAAGATCTATCATAAACAACTCCCTTTCCTCCGGTATATTTCCTGAGGGATACAAAATAGTATACGTCAAACCTCTAATAAAAAAATCTTCGCTCGACCCTCTCGAGGTCAAAAACTACCGCCCAATCTCAAACACCAGGTTCCTTGCCAAACTCATTGACCGAACCGTCTACTCCCAACTAAATGCCTTTGTCGAAGCCAATAACCTCCTAGACCCTGCTCAATCAGGTTTCAGATCACGTCACGGAACCGAAACCACCCTAGCGTCGATCTGGGACGACCTCAAAATGACAGCAGACGCCGCAGGATGCGCAGCACTAATCCTCCTTGACCTATCCGCTGCCTTTGACACGATCAATCACTCAATCCTCCTAGACCGCCTCCACTCCCTAGGAATCCGTGGAACCGCTCTTAAATGGATAGCCTCTTTCCTCAAAGACAGGCACCAAATAACTACACTCCCCGGCTTTACCTCCCAAGCTCGACCTGTCGACACCGGAGTCCCCCAAGGAGCATGTCTATCTGCCCTGCTTTTCAATCTCTACCTGATCACCCTCCCGCCAATCATTCGCTCACACAACATCATATGTTACAACTACGCTGACGACACCCAACTAATCTTAAAATTCCTGAACTCGAAACCCAACTCCCGACCCGACCTAGCAACCTGCCTTCTTAACATTGACTGCTGGATGACCCAAAACCACCTCCTGCTAAACCCAGCCAAAACAGAAATCATGGTGTGCGGCAACTCCGATCTTCTTCCGCACCCGCTTCCCTGGCCACCCGCCATGGGCAACGCACCGACACCCTCTAACACAGTGAAAAATCTTGGATGTACCCTAGACTCCGGCCTAACACTCTCGCGCCAAGTCAACAATGTCTCAAAGTCCTGCCACTACCACCTTAAAACCCTCAGGCGCATCTTTCCATACCTCTCATTTCCAAACAGAGTCTCTGCCGTCCAATCAATCGTTATATCCAGACTGGACTACGGAAACCCCCTATACCTCGGAATCCATGCTTACCAGCTGAATAAACTCCAAAGAGCGCAAAACGCAGCGGCCAAAATGCTACTTGCGCTAGGTCCAAGAGACCACGTATCCCCAGCCCTCAAGACACTGCACTGGCTTCCAGTAGCCCGTAGGGTGGCTTTCAAAACCTTATGCCTCACCCATAGAGCACTACATAAAACTGGACCTCTATATCTTCAAGAAAAACTAATACCATATCTTCCCTCTCGCACCCTAAGATCAAGCTCAGCCGGCCTCCTAACAATTCCTAAGACAAACTCAATCAGGATAGGCGGAACATCATTCTCAGCCCAAGCTCCAACCCTGTGGAACTCGCTCCCTCCCCACATCCGCCTAACTGAAGACCTAACGTCCTTCCGCAAACTACTGAAAACCTGGCTCTTCCCCTAAAACCAACCGGCTTCCAAACTAGCACCACCTCTCCGACCTATCAATAAACGACTAAAGTAGATCAAATTCAGGGAAGCAGATATTACGAATAAATCAATGAGAAACCGATGAAATGCACATAGCAGTATATAAAAGCTAACCTCAAATATCTTTACACTATGTTAAGATCTGTCTTCCAAATGTGTGTTTGAATCGAAAGGGCTTGGGGCAATAGACTCTGCATGTTTGTGCACTCTTTCAAAAATCTGGCCCCTAACTTCTGGAATTTAAATACGTAATTGCCAATAACCTCTCTGGAAAATTGAATTTAGAAATGTCCCCAGTAGACGCTGTGCGAAAATTGCATTTAGAAGTGTACCCATTAACCTCTGCAAGAGTTACACTTAGAAGTGTGCCCAGTAGCATCGCTGATGAATTGAGTTTAGAAATGCTCCCAATAGCCTCTGCATGGAAAATTGTACTTAAAGGTTCGCCTAGTAGCCTCTCTGTGGAAAATAGAACTTAGAGGTTCGCCCAGTACCCTATCTGGGAAAGTTGCATTTGAAGTTTGCACACTGAAAGAGCATATAACCATTCATACCACACCCCACGCTTACTCTCTCCTTTACATCACCACTCAACTAGAACACAGGGATACTATGACACCATTCGGTATAACTGTTCTCATACGAACATCCGCCGCTTACTCCACATCATTCTATGTAAACACTGCTGGTCTCACACCCTCAGCCAGGCGTTTTCCCCAGGCCTAACGCAGCCACATCCGTCCCGGATCAATCCGGCCGGAACGAACACATTCTCCTGATCTCTCAACCACCACACCTACCGATAAGAACCAGCTATTACACGTGTACCGCACGAGCTGCACACATATCCGGTGCACACACGCACCTTTTGACTCTCCCTTCTCTCTCTACTGATCTGAACTTCGGTTCCCAAGGGCGTTCAACCTACCAGCGCCTTCAGACCATACCAATGGTATATAAGGCGCTATATAAGTGCAAAATAACAATAACAATAACAATAACTCACTGAAATCACCTTTCCTTCTGGTTCATTGGCTGGTGCTTCTGGTATAAACAAATAGGCTGTTGGCCTCCTCCAGATCTTTCCTTCTATTCCTGGCATCCATGCAAATGCCATGTCTGTTCCGTACTGGAACAGTTCGCCATCTACTGGCTCAGCCCTAATCACTGTCTGTCCACAATATGCTTGCATAATTTGTCGTGCAGTGAGCATGTTTATTCCTGGAGTGGAGCAAATTATGCCGTCCTCCGTAAAGGAGATCGTCATATTCAACCTGCTCATTATGTCTCTCCCAAGTATGTTTACTGGTGAGGCTCTAGAATATAAAAGCGGGACGGACATGTCATAATCCCCTATTGATAAGGGAATGTTATCAGTAAAGGGAACCAATCCCCTAGCCCCAGAGAATCCTTGGGTGTTCATGGCTTCACCTGACATCTTAAATTTACCTTCCCTTATGCAAGACCGGGTCGCCCCGGTGTCAACAAGGAATGACAATTTTCTGTCACCTATCGTTACCTCTATGCGTGGTTCCTCCGCACTATTAGGTGTTACCGACAGGATGGGACACACCAAGGCCGTCTGTGGGCTGTCCTATTGTGGGTATAATGATTGACCACTTCCTGTGTAAGGGTTGTGTCCCAGGACCATCACCCTTCCCAGTGTGTTTGCTGTAGTTGTGTATTGGTAGAGGTTATTTTATGGTCTTGAATTTGGGCAGGTTGCTGTACTTGCTGCACTTGATGTTGTTGTGTTATCGCTACCTGTTGTTGTGGTAGTGAATATGTCTGTGGCGGTTGTTGTGTTACTAGTTGTTGCTGCACATTTCCCGGTTGCAGTGCCTGCTGTTGTTGGGTGTCCTGCTGTTCCCTTGTAGGCCCTTGTTGTCCCTGTTCTCCCCATGATGGTGTGCCTGGTCTCATTCTACACGTGCGTGACATGTGCCCTAGTAATCCACAAATCCAACATACCGGTGGTTCCCTGTTCTGCCATGGAAAGCTCCCTGAATTGTCCTGGTATACTGGTTGCCCAGAGGGGTAGAAATTTCTGAATCCTCCCCCCTTGCTGTTGTGTGTTATAGCCGTATCCCCTCCCCCTCATCATTACTCCCCTTCCCCTGTTGTAATTATAATATCCAGCTCCTGGCGTTGAGTATCCTCCTCCCATGTTAGTCGTGTATGGTTGGGGTGGTGCCAGCTGTTGTGCTACAATCTGTGATGATTGTATTTGGGAGGGATCTTGTGCAGCCACTACTTGTGTGGGGTTTTGAGTCATTGTTGCGGGTGTAGTTATTAGTGCACCTTCCATCGTGTATTTAGTAAGTTTTTTCTGTACCAATTTAGCCTCTTCCGCTTTTCTATCCTCTTCCTTTTGTTTCATCTTTTCTTGCCATGTCCTACAATGATGTACTATCGTCAGTTGGATTTCTGACCATGCTTTTGCTTCCATCCCCACTACCTTCTTCAGTTGTTTCTGAACTGCTTCCGGGAGCCCTTGTATTAGTATATGATAGAATATTGCTGGTGTTTTGTCCCATTGTTCTCTAGTTTCCATACGCCACTTCTCTTGAATTTCCTGGATATAATCAACAGGATCTTCGTTCTCACGCATCTTGCGTGAGGTAATTGCTCCTATGTCTGATGTGTCTGGGTACTGTACCCTCAGCGCTTGCCATAATGCATGTCTACAGTTTGCAAATGGTGCCCCATCGTGTGATGTGTTTGTTATTGTGACCCCGGGGAAGCCTGCTCTCTTCCAGATGTCATCTGCTATATCCCCCAATATTGATATTAGAAGGCCCTTTACATCCCCCACTGCCAGTTTTTGTCCTGCGGTGTGTTTTTCCATTTCATATATCCATTTTCCCGCACCTCCACTTAATGATGGGAGCCTGCACTTTATATTTTCCTTGTCTGCATGCTTCCAAGGGACGTATTGTGGTCTAACCCCTCCCCTCTCCAGAAGTGGCATTAAGTTGTGTCCTGTTTGACCCCCTGGGTTCCACAAAATCGAGTCCGTGCACCCCTCCTCTTCTTCCGTTTCTTCTACATCGTCAAATGCGTCCATATTTCCCCTGCTCGTAACTGTTTCTCCTCCATCTCTTCCCCTTCTTTTATCATTTCCTTTATTTAATGTGGGTGTGGGTATTTGTTCTCCCTGCCTGCGTCCAGGAAGGTCTCTAAGCCTGCCTGCATAGGGTGTCAGTTCATGGGGGAAGGGTGCGAGT
Organism: Ambystoma mexicanum; assembly: GCF_040938575.1. Classification (NCBI taxonomy): domain Eukaryota; kingdom Metazoa; phylum Chordata; class Amphibia; order Caudata; family Ambystomatidae; genus Ambystoma; species Ambystoma mexicanum. Next base: position 1,220,026,069 of record NC_090927.1, read on the forward strand.
TTAGGTGGGCATGTTGCACGTAATGAGTGTGGGGTGGTGGAGCATGTTGGACGGGATGATGAGGGTGTAGCTGCACGTGTCTGCCTTCCCGCCATTCCTTGCTCTTCCCCCTCACTTCCCTCCAGTTCTTCCTTTCTCCTGCAGGCCCATGGCGATTCTCTATTTGTCCGGGTGATGTATAATTTATCTAGGCTTTCCCTTTCACTATTTCTTCCTTCCTTCTCCATTCCTTCTTCTTCCTCACTACAAAAGTCATCCAGGAATGGCAACCCCCAATCTGTCCTTTTCCCCCTAATCGTTACTGTTTTTAAGTCTATTAGATCCGTTCCTCCCGTTTCTTCTTTACCAATTGCTCCCCTTTGTGCTGATGTTGTTGCTACTTCTGTGTCTCTGTGTACATACCTCCTTACTTCACTCTCCCCTCTCCTATCTTCTCTTTCCCCTTCATTTTTCTCTGCTATTTTTCTACCAATTTCCTCTCTTTTCTTTTTCAATTCCTCCATTACTTCACTACTCATCTTTTCCAATATCTTTTCTTCTTCTTTCTTCCTTTCCCATCTCGCTCTTTCCCGTTCTAATATACTCTCTATCATCCTCCCTTCTTCGTATTTCCTTGTCGTTTCTGATAGTAATCTCCTCTTCCATATTGCCATTTCTTTTTCTTTCTCTTCTTCCTCTCTTTTCCTGTCACGCAGTGCTGCTCTGGATACCCTTTCTGCTACTGCCTTTACCCTTTCGGCTTCTCTCTTTTGCTCCTCAGTTCGTTCCCTCATTTTTTCCAACTCATTCTTACTTTCTTTCCTTTCCCGTGCTCTCTCTCTTTCCTCTCTCTCGAGCTGCTTGATCAGTGCATTCTGCTCATCCCTTAATTCTGCTAATCGTTCCTCTAAAATCTCTTCCTTTTGTCGTAACAGCTCTTCCTCCTTTCTTTTCCCCTCTTCCCCTTTCATTTCACTCTTCCTGGTATTATCCTCATCCATTTTCCTTACTACCTCCTTCTCTTCTCCTGTTAATGAACCTCGTAATTTTAATAGTACCTGCGCAGCTACCCACTCATCATGTCCTATTTCCGCGATCTGCTCTTCGCCAGTCCTCCCCTCCCCTGCGGGCATCTTCCTATGAGCTTATCCCGTCGTACTAGTCCGCTCCCCTCCCGTGTGGCCACCTGTAGCTGTATATGGTGGCGGGCTGTATGCCGGGTTCGAGTACCCCTCAGCCGCCCTTAATTGTTCTCTTACTATTTCTCCTAGTTCTCTTAAAGGATACAACCCCCCTCCCTCCATTTTCACTACCTTCGCTAGGGGCATATCATCGCTCTGTTCCTTTTTTATTTCCTTTTCGTTTGAGTTGTTGCTCTTTTCTCCTCCCTCTTGTCCGTTCCCCGTGTTCTGTGTGCCTTCACTCTCTTTTTCCCCATTCTCTCCTTCCTCCTTAATCTTCGCTTCCGTTGTTTCCCCCATAGTGAACATTCCGTTTGGTCCTGGTCGGGACCCTTGGAACAACCTCCATAAGTTAAAAAACCTCCACGTGGTGTGTCAACTTCTTCCCCTTGTATGTGTTATGCAGATGGGTTAATAGTGAATGTTGGGTATATGGATCGAAACTGCCATTAGGCGGCCATGGTGTCGTCATTTTGTTGTCCGTCCCCTGTGTCCATTCTATGCTGTATTTGATCAGTTTCTCCCTATGGGGTGACATTGTTTTACATATATGCTGCAGCGGGGTAGTGAGGGTGTTTCCCCACCCTCCCGATCCTGTCCCGTGTGACATAGTAGCACTTCAATTGTTATCCTCCCTCTATATAGTAGCGGTTATCTTGCTAATAGTGTACGCTATACAATTTCAGATCTTTACCTGGCCCCGTAATTTTGGGGACTTGCGATTGTCCGCTAAAACAAAATAGTAAAATATAGCATTTGCATTTATATATTCTTTTCTTTCTTTTCTTCCTTTACCCAACACCTTTACGGCCCCCTACGGCGGAGGCGCACATAGCCCGCTGCGGCTGCGTGCCCTGTATGACGTTCTTATACAGCCGTCCCACTTTGTTTCACCCCTCCTCCTCTTTCTTCACTTGTCGTGGCCGGCGTTCTCCGTACGCTTCCACGCCCCCCTTTTCACCTTGCCCCGATCTACTCGTTACCGTTTATCTCCGTCTCCATTCCCTTACCATTATTCTCTTCCCCACCACTCTCCGAAAAATGCCTCGCGTTCGAGATATCCTATGAAAGCCCTACTGGTGACGTCACCAATCTCTTCCAAAACTACTGGTAAGTTCTTTACATGTTTTTAAAAGGCCAAAATACGCTTGCAATCTACCCCCGTTAACCCCACAGCTGTCCTCTTGTCACGCCTGGAACAAGGTAATCAACAATATAATCGGACTGCGCACGCTGCGTCGCCTCGCGTGTGATACGCCCCTCGACAGGATGGCTTAACCAGCCAATTATCTTCCGTATTAGGCAACCAGCTAGCTACCGCCTACAGGGAAACGTCATCTATCTATCGAGTTTCCTGCTCGATCAATAGGGATCCTCATCTACTCATTGATCAATAATCACCAAATCGTAGGAAACCGCACACACACACACCCTTACACGTGGTCACGACCAAAGCCAATCAGTTTCTACGAGCGGCCGCACGTGATGTTTTCGTGCTCCGCCCCCTCCTCTTCCGTAACGTAGCAGACTGCTCTCGCACTTGTCCAACTACCGTTCACTTCACCGTCAATACTAATTTATCATACCTTCGCCGCGCACCTGTGTGACACCTCCCGCCTCCCTTATACTATTCCTCCTCCCTCCCTCACAATTTCACATTGCTTGTTGGGCGTGGTATACTCACCAAGTTCTCTTGATGCGGGGCCGCTCGACTGCGTGCACCCCTCCAAGCGGCTCGCCACCTCCCCTCATCTGGACCACGTCTGGACACTCGCCAACCGCGGGCGGGATACTTCTCAACCGGCTCCCGAAGGCCAATATCCGGATTGCGCTGTCCGGTCTTCTCGCAGTTCCGCGATGGTCCTGTAGTCCTCAAAAGGGGGCAGAGGGGGCCGTGCCGCCGGGCCTCCTCGCAACGGGAGCCCTCGGAAAAATAAAATAAAAGCAGATCTTAAACAGATCTCAGCACTGCCTCCAACTTGTCGGAGGGAAATTCTGCCGGGGTCTGCTGGCCGTCCGCGGACCCCCGGGCAGGGAGGCCCCAACTCCTCCCGCGTATCCCAAAAAATGAGTATGAGGCACACGCAAGAAGCAAGGTGGTTCTGCTGTTTATCAAAAAAAACGGCAGGGATGGGTCAAGGATCGTATGCGTCCGTCCTGACTCTCTCTCTTTCTTCGTGGGGCTCGCAGGCCCTTTTTACCTCGGTATGACGCGCTACTCGCGTCACCTGGGAGAGTTAGCAAAAAACCTATCGCCACTCTGGATTGGTTCCTCGAGTGGTAGGGTTAGTATAGCATACATATAGAGAATGCTGTTAGTGGTTGAGGGTCAGTCAGGTGGTATACTTGGGTTGTCCCTTCAATTAGATACATGAAAATTGTTACATGAAGACCCCTGAGGATTGGCTAATGTTAATGGCGTCAGTGATAAGTGCCCCATGTTCTGATTGGTCCACTCGCGAGCCCCCCAGTCTGGGACCATCGCTGTTCCCAGCTCGCCATTTGCAACAATGTATAACTATGGGTATGTGCAGACAATGCGAGGATTTGTTCATATGCTGGAGGGCGGACTACTCCCACCGCCGCAGATGTCCATTGAGTCGCTTCATTGTTGCTGCCTGTGTCTCAAAACGTGGGATCCAGGCGCCTCCTTCCTCCTGGGTCTGGCACCCTGTCAGGTTCGGCTTGGTCACGTGAGGAGAGACCGTGGTTGAGGCAGAATTCTGCACATTTAATATTGCATTTTCCACTGTGTGTCTGGCTTAGTTTGCAGGTATGACCTTGGCTTCGGCTTGTGGCATGCGAGTTTACAACATTGTGCCCTTGACTGTCTGTTCTCGCCGGGCTCACTCTGCAGGGTCAGTAATTGTACTCTTGCTCGTTCAATGTTCATGGAGGCTCTTGCTTGCGGCCTACTGGGGCCTGGTGCATAGGTGGGGATGTTTGATGCACGGCGCTTTAAGTTACGGTGTCATGTTGCTTTATCCCCAGTATCATGTCTTCGTTATATTTCTCTTTGCAATGCATGGGTTAGGAGAAGCGTCAGCAAGCATTTTAGATGAGTTCGTTGTGCGTCTTGCGTTTCTGCATTTTGAAAACCTATGGGAAAAATAGTAACGATGCGCGTCAGTGGGTGTGTCCGTCACCTATGTCATAGCACTGAATATGTTCTTCGTGTGGATTGGTGTGGGAGTGACCAGTGTGCATGTTTGCACAGGTGTGGTGACCGTTGGCTAGGTCGTCATGGCATCTCTAACAATGTGTTTATTTACTGTTGAATGGTTCAGTCGAGTTCATCCATGCCGCAGGTGTCGGCATGGGCAGGCCAGGCTGGTGGGCAGGCTGGTGGGCAGGCTGGTGGGCACATCCGTATGTTCCTGAACCAGGGTATTTGGTCGTATGGTAGATAGGCAAACTCCTCTCGTGGCGGGTGTCTGGGCCGCGATCCTCTAGGCCAGGGGCGTGAGGGGATTGGTGGGAGCTTTTTGTTCCATTATCCCACTTCAGAAGATTGATCAGTTAGTAATATGTGACATGAGAAAGGAACTCCTTAAAGATGAAGAAAGCAATGTCACCGACATATCTGTAGGTGGTGGGTCCAGCACAGGAATTTTTGCATTTTCTTCCTGACTCAGTTGTTTGTGCGATTATATTCCCACTCACTACATTGGTGCATCTTTGCACATATGAACTGTGTCTCATTCTGTTGGGTTCTCCTGTGTTTGAAAAACAGCTGCTTGAAGCGTGGGGTCAAGAAATGAGGCCAAGAGGTATTCACTGTTGTCTCTAATTGAGGCCATGCATGGATGTGCACACAAGATTGCAAGCACATCCCTCACCATCTGTGCTGTAGCCATCATGCCAGCCAGACCATGGGCCCTTAGCATTCCGGATCGGTTCTAGTAGGTACACCAGTAGCAGTACTTCACTGAGTGATGCACTGTGCCAGTTCACACCATTGTTGGTCTCCTCAAAAGGTTATTGCATACAACAAGCATCAGACTACAGCTGCACTATATTGGTGTAAAGAATGCCACATCTAAAGCTTTAGTGTCACTGTTGCAATAATCAACAATGGCACTGCATTGTTCCATTAGCCATCCAACATGTGCAACATAGAATTCCAGTGGGTGGAAACGGTGGCTTCACGTGATGCTTGGGTAAGGTGTGGCACACCTAAAATTGGTAGTCCTTGGACTGTAGGCTTAGCTGAAGTGTGAGCTGTTCTTCGAGGCCATGAACATCATGCCCTTAACAGGCTGGTAATTGTTGATGAAATTTGGCACTGCCAGGTGAAAAACATGCACAAACTATGGAAAATGATGGTCCTGCCAATTTTACAGGGCAGCAAAGATATTCAAGCCATTGGGCCTCATTACACGGAAGGCGGTAATCCAGGGTGCTATTAGCACCCTGGACCATGCCGGTAAATTACCGGCACCGCCTTGGCGGAAAGGGGATTTACCGCCCCATTCCAAGGTTGGAGGGGCGGTAAATCCCCTTTCCGCCATTGCCCTTCCCCATTCCCATTTCTGCCCCATAGGGCTCTATGGGAATGGGGAAGGCGCTAATTACGGCACCGCAATTTTGCGGTGCCGTAATTAGCTCCGAGGTCCCTTAGCGGGTTGGTCTTTAACGCCTGCAAGAAGCAGGCGTTAATTCCTCCAACCCGCAAAGGGACCTCGTAGTACGGCGGTAAGGGTTAACGGTCACCGTTGCCATTAACGGTGACCGTTAACCCTTACCGCCGTCCGTGTAATGAGGCCCATTGTCATCAGCATCTAAGCCCTGCTGTAGGTGTCATGGTCTTTGCAACTGTGCCACCACCTCCTCTACCTTCTCTGAGGTATTAGTGGTTTGCAGAATCATTTGTTGCTGCTGCCTGTGCTTGGGTGGGTTTTAATATCTAGCGCATCATCATGATTACTCTCATACTCACTGGATGTGACAGGTGGAACTTCTCACATCCTGCTCTTCTACACTGGGCGTAGCGCCTCCTGGCTCACTCAAGGCAATCTGCATCCTTCCCCATTCGACCCTAGCAACAGTGGCCTGAACCTCCTCCTGTGACTGCAATACCTGAGTATATACTACGATCTCATGTACACCAGGCGCTGCTGGCGACATTGATACCTACAATTTGCATGCACCTTTTTGACCATACTAGTATCGTAAACAGCAGCTGCAGTAGCTCACGTAAAATGCCCTCTTGACGCATACCTCCCTCGCTCTGTTGCACTAGTAGTTGCTTCAGAAATGTTGGCACTCAAGATGGTTTATGATGTAACCCCATCCTGCATCCCAAGAATTATTTGTATTTATTGTTTTATATAACGCCTTAATCCAAGGTACTTTACAGTTAACAACAAGAACACATAAACATGGAACAGTAGAAGCAATAACAGTAAACGTGAATCAAACCAGAAAATCGGCATGTAGACAATTTGCATGAGAAAAGGGGAAAGGAGAGGCAGGGGGTGTTGAAGGAGGGAAGAGGGAGAGAAAGTAATGAGTAAAGTGAATAGTAGGAGGAAGGACAATTTAGAAGAGAAGGGGAAAGATGAAGAGAACAAAAGGAAGGGTACTAGAGGGAGGGAGAGAAGGGTGAGGGGGAAGGATGTCAGGGAGGGGAATGAAGAAGGAGTGATTTCAAAGAGGAGCGGAAGGAGGAATAGGTAAGGGAGTTGCGAATAGTAAAAGGTAGGGAGTTCCAGTGTAAGGGGGCAAGGAGCTGAAAAGAGTGGAAACGAGAGGAGGCACAAGGGTGTGGGGGGACCGAGAGTAAGAAAAGATCAGCAAAACGAATAGAGCGAGAGGGGGTGTAGAATGAGAGAAGAGAGAAGAGGTAAGGAGGAGCAAGGTTGTGAAGAGATTTAAAGACAAGACAAAGGAAGTGAAATTTAAGCTGGGAGTGGAAAGGAAGCCAACCTAAGTGAGAAAGGGAGTTGGAAATGGAGTCGTGAGGGGAGAGAAGACAGAGGGTGCGCATGGCGCCCATAAGCCTTTGCTACACAAAGAACAAGTATGTGAACTGTACAGAAAAAGAGGACACACTCGCTTACAGCCATTGAAGGCACTCTGTTGCCTAAAATGATTTCTAAGAATGTTCATTCACAAAAAGATGTTGAATACTTTTTTATGAAAGAAACAAGTATGTGGACTTGCATTAAAAGATGACACACTTAGTAGCAGTCGCTGAATATGGTATCTTACTGCCTACAAATTATTCCAAGACCTTTCTACACAAGCAACATGTACGTGTACTGGCCAGATACAAATGAAGCACTCAAGTCACAGCCCCTCAATGCACTTCTTGCCCAAAATGATTTCAAAGGTTTTTCATTCACAAAACGATTTTTAGGGATGTTCATACTCACAAAGAATTCAACGGGTCTGATTTACAAAAATGTTTTAACATGGGAAAGTCCCATTGAAAACGTCTTTCTAAAACAGGCGCTAAGACCTTTAAGACACACTGAGTTGCAACCACTAAATGTAATCTCCTGCTTTCTTCTTCTAAAAACGTCTGTGTTGACAATTTCAATCTAGCAAGCAATGGTACGTACGAATATGGTATGCAAAGGAAATTGTAGTTACAAAGTGTGGCCTTCCTTAATTACAATTGAATATTGTTCCCTCAACTAATTACTATTTTACTTTTTTATCTCACCCTCAACTATTCCCTAAATTGCCCTGCAATCTCCTGCCTCTGCCTGTAAAGACTGATTCCATACTCAACCCATGTATGCCTTATTTATATTGAAAACACAAAAAGGTAGAAGGCGCCCCTCGCTAGAAATAACATGGCATGATAACCTGTTCTGCGGTTTTTACCCACTTTGAGAGTCCGCAGCCATCGCTTTTAGCTCACTGTACTTTTCACAAAGGAGGAGTATCCATTTGCATATCAGTCTTTATCCCGGCCAGAAGGGCAGTCCAGCACCGAAATGGCAGCAAATCTACTTTGAACAAGATTACCAACAGCGACCCCAGACACGTGCTACAGCCTTGTTGGGCCTCATCAGTGAGGTGGAGCTATGTTTCTCTGAGCACAGTGAGCAAGGGGTCCACGTTTGGTTTCCCCCAGGTAATTAGGGGGACCAACACCAAGTTCCTTGCAAAATTACAAAAAAGGTAGAAGGTGCCCCTCTCCAGAAAGAACAAGGCATGATAACCTGTTCAGTGGTTTTTACCCACTTTGAGAGTCCGCAGCCATCGCTATTTGCTCACTGTACTTTTCACAAAGTAGGAATAACCATTTGTATATCAGTCTTTATCCCGCCCACAAGGGCAGTCCAGCACTGAAATGCCTGGCAAATCTCCTTTGAACAAGAGTGCCAACCACTACCCCAGATATGTGTTTTGGCCTAGTCGGGCCTCATCAGTGTGGTGAAGCTGTGCCTCTCTTAGCACAGTGAGCAAGGAGTCCACATCGGGGTTCCCCAGGTAAGTTAGGATGACCAACCCCAAGTTCCTTGCAAAAATACAAAAAAGGTAGCAGGCGCCCTTCACTAGAAAGAAAATGGCATGATAACCTGCTGCGTGAAGCAAGGTGGACCACAGGATCATACAATGTTGACCACGCAGAACTGATCATGGAATCACTCTGGCCGATGTTATTGGTGATTTCCATTATTGGAGAGCTCTCACGTTGGGGCTTAGTATCCTCACGAGAGATGTTATTATATAATTCATGCTAATGGCCCTCCGTGGCATGAGTTTGCCGTGGCGCTTGTTGTTTTGTTAGGTTGCAAGTAATCAAAATAAAGAAAGGAAATAAAGCTAAAATAAGAAATATCCAAATAGTACAGTCTGACTTCCACCATCTCACAAGTAAATGATAAAATGATTGCCCTCATTCCCAGTAAGGCGCGCCATTGCAGGCTCACGGAAATGAACTAGGATTGTGCTGTCTGTTAAATCATCTGCCTTCTGGAATATTATTTGCTGTCATCGTGTACGAGCGATGCACAGTCCCTGTGCTGCACAATATAAATATATGGACGCCAAGTTCAAAGCGCAATAATTGCCCCAGAAAGAAAATTCATTTAGCTTTCAACTCTTCGGATATGTAATAAAAATTGAAATCCTATCTTGTGGGTTTCCATGATTTAATATACCGTATTACAGTGTTTAATAAAACAGTAGATGAAAAAGAAAATTCTCTGCTGAGCGTCAACATTAATGTATGAGCGCCTGATGCGTATTCTTGCTGTGTTCTCAAAATGCAGGCTCGCATTCACCGTTCTAATTGCATTGGTGAAAGAACTGCTGCGTTTGAGGCTAATCAGTGCAAACACATTCGCAAAGAATGATGCTCTCGCAAATAAAAAATGCATGCTTTCTGTTTCATTTTAGATGATAATATTGGGGTAGGTTGGCTACTGCCTAGTCATCTCTGCATGGCATTCCATACATTCATGGCTTGGCCATCATTACCATCTACCTAAGTATCCCTTGGCACCATGCATTGACAGCAGACCCCCAGGCGCTACGAAAGCTGGGCACAGGGGATCTCCTGCAGATAGTGGTGAGGGTCTCTTATGGGCACTGGGTTGCAACTTCTCCCACTGTACAGAGGCCAGGAGAGACAGAAATGGTTGCTGTTGAAAATATGTATTGTGCTTATGATTGAGTATTGTGAGAATGTATGTGTTGGAGTGAGTTTGAACGTGTACTTGTGTGTGTGAACGTGTGCGCAGAAGAGGCAGGCGTCATGATGCTAGCATTATTTGTTGGGCATAGGCACCCTGAAGCTGTTTTTTACAGCGCAATGCTACACCATGGCAATGTTTTACCAGCAATGTATGACTTATATTGGGCACTATGTTGGCAGCATGAAAGTGGGCACTGCTGGCATATTGTGTTGCCAGGCTTCATGATCTGCTTTGGAATAGGCAGCATGAGAGTGCATTTTACATATATTATTCAGACTGCCCTAATGATTTGTCTTTGGGCACATACAGCATGAACATGTGTTTTACAGGGCAATGCTGGCATATATTGTTGGAAAAAATAACAACGTGGATACTTTCAATGTTAGCAGATGGCTGAGTACACTCTAGTTCTTTTCAGCACCTTGTATTCCATATTGCCAGCTTCCCCTTTTTCTTTGGCGTGGTAAAAACATTGCTATCTAAACTTCCCATTTCACTTCCAGTATTGTCTGGACACTGGAAAAACCCGCACATTGCAATATGTTCTTGTTTCATCCTGTCCTCCGATGGAGGAATAACTGCTGAACCCATATGCATGCATTAGTAATGGCCGAACCCCAAACCCTCACGCATAATGATAGGCTCACAACTTGTTTCAAGTGTTGGCAATAAAAGGCTGTAGGATTTTATTGTACAGATATGGGTTATGACAATAACAATATCACATATCATGATGGTATCATACTTTTGGGCACTGGGTCCTGCGGTTACCCCCTCGGACCTGTGCCGCCTTCTTGTGTCCCACTTGTTGTGGGCACCGTACAGTGCCTTGTACTTCTTTTTGTTCTTCTCCCCTTTTTGTAGGGTGGGTGGGTTCTGTGTTAAAGAAGCAAGAAGATTTGGAAGACACTGAGTAAAATGTTGAAGTTGACAGCGTCCGCGCTGGCCGTTCGGTTGCCGCTTCTTCCTTCGTTAAAGCTGCATTGCAATTGCTTTGCACATTACAATGTTCAGGACGGAAAAAGACACTGCGATGTACAGCGAACTTCAAGAATTGCTGAAGAAGCAAGAAGATTTTGAAGACACTGAGTAAACAGTGAACCTCCTGTTTGCTTGGGTCCCCGTTCAGGGTCCACAAACAGATTGTGTTTACTCTGAGCATGCTGCTCTCCTTTATAAGACCCAGGGAGGCCCTGGGTCTTTGTTGTGTATGTGGTGGGGGCTGCTGTTGTCGCAGCCCCCGGGCGGATAGCTAACTGTCTGACCCCTTGGTGGGGGCAGATCTTTGAACCTGGGCCATGCCTGATGGTTGTTTCCTTATGGCGCTTAGCACCTTGCTGTTTGGAGGAAGGGTGCGATGACTGTTCGCACCTTACCCTTCTGTGGCTTTTGTGCTGCCGAGACTGCATGTCTCCATAGCTGGGGGGAAGGAGAGGAGCAGGCGCGGGGGGTTGGGGCTGCCCCTCTCCCAGCTGCCGATGGTAACAGCAGTTACCCTGCCTCGCTTGTGGGATGCCCATGCAGCATTGCCCAGACTGAGTGATGGTGTTTATTATTGAGATGGGTGCCAGACTCTTAAGGGAACCCTTTTCGATCAGACGTGAACATTCTTTTCCTAACGGTCTGGCATCCCTGATGGTTCTGACACCTGAGGTTTGTGAACAACTTGTGTCCTTTTATGAGAAGTAAGCTAAGCCCATTTAAGTTGCTATCATTCGCTTGCCATCCTCTTCAGAGCCTGAATCCACTTTTTACCTGACTCCGGTTTCTTATACTCTGGAATCCTTTTGGCCATTGTCCTATGAGGATTTCTGTGCTTGCTTTCAAACATTTAAATCTGGATCCCCACTTAGTCCATGCCCAGTGAGAATTCCTAAACTCTGTTCAGCACTGTTTTGTGAGATGCTATTCCCTATTACTAATACCTCTCTTTCCTCAGGTGTGGTTCCCGCAGGTCTGAAAATCGGCATTATTAGTTTTCTCCTGAAGAAGCCTTCACTTAACCCCAGGCTCCCTGCTAATTCCCATTGTCTTTCCGTTCTGCTGCCACCAGCTAAAATCGCCCGAGTCAGTTGTGGTCACTCAGTTGCAGTACTTTGTAGAACACTCCAATATTGGTCATCTTTTTGAGGTTGGCTTTTGCCCAAGCTGTGGGACGGACCATACCTTTCTGGCCTCCTTGGATGACATTCAGGTGGTGACAGATGGGATGGTGTTGTGGGCCTGTTAATGCTTGACCTCCCGGCAGCCTTCAGTGCCATTGACCGTGGAAATCTTCTTACATGCCTCACTGAATGCGGAGGGACACAGGCTTGACTTGGTTTTCCTCTTTTTTGTCTGAGTGCCCATAGTCTGTCTCACTATTTCCTTTTTTTGACAAGTCCCACCCACTTGTATGTGGTTTTCCTCAGGGTTCGTCACTTTCCCCTACTCTTTTGAATCAATTAATAAAACCTTTGACCTGTCTGGTGTGATCATTTATCTTTCCATTCTTCACCAAAGCTGATGAGACCCAACTTCTCATCCATTTGAATGTGGAGGTGAGTCCCACCACTTCTCACTTTCAACATACAAGTCACAATTTCCTGGTGGATGAAAACCAACTCTTTTCACTTCAACTCTCATGAAACATGGATGGTTGTCTTAAGAGGTCCTGCCTTTATTTTGGATTCTCAGTTTTGCTCCCCTGTCTCGCGCCCTCGCCCAATCCATTATCTACACTTAAGACTCTTTAATGACTCTCCTTTCTTTGTAAAATCCACTGGCTTCTTTTTAAGCTACAGATTATTTTCAAAACGTTGGGTATTTTGCACAGCTGCTTGTCTCATGCTTGGTCTACCATTTTTGCCATCTAGCCCGAAGCGCCCGGGGTGCGTGTTGCGCTCTGATAATTATGCTCTGCTGATAGTACCTAGACATTTCTTAACCTTGAACTCAGCACTAGCCTTTTCGGTTTGTGCTCCCGCCTCTGGAACTTGCTCCTTCTTCCCTGAGATTGAGCTAATCCCTTAGCATCTTTCCCTGCAAATTGAAAGCCTGGCTATTTATGTGAGCCTTTTCCGGGGCACTGGTTGCATTCCTGATTGCTTTGGGTTAGCGTCAGGAATCTTAGGGTGCTGACAGTGAGCTCTACAAATCCGTTAAATGTAAACATAAACACACAGGGCTGGCAGCATGAAAGTGGTGCAGCCAGGGTTGGACTGGTGCATAAAATTGTCTTTGACACCAACGAAAAAGTAGCCCACAGTTGCAACGAGAATTCATTCCTTTTGTGATGCTGTTTGGATAGTACCCAAGGGGGAGGTTTTTGATAAATTTCGATGCAAATTGTACATTTTAAAGAATATTTATACAGCAACACTGGTCAAAACTATTAGCCGCATAGTGAAGTAACTCATCAAACTGACCCACATTGGCCAAAAAAGTGCCCCACACCAACCCAAAAAACTGGCCCACACTAACATTTTGTGTTTTTGGTTCGGCCATGAGCCTATTGTCCTATAACACAAGAACCTGAAAAAATTCTCCAGAGGGAAACATTTTTAAAACATTTTGTTATTTTTTTTTATTTTATTGTAACGTTTCGTTTATTTCAAATTTTTATCACAACAGTATCCTTTTCATTTCATTAAATCTCCTATTTAACAACTTATGTCGCAAGATTGAGAGGAAGAATTTTCGATATTAGTCCAAAGTGCTTAAATCATGAATTAGTTCAGCGGAGAAAAAGTTGCTTCGTTTCGATTCACTCCAAGATTCTATCAAGAAAGTTTATTACTGAGCAAATTAGGTGCACAGAGCTCCCACTTAAAATCCGGAGCCAGCACTCATCCATGTTATCACCCGCTGGTGCAAATTGTCTCAAGTGGATTGACCTTTGATCTTTTAATGCAGTGCATTCTGTTATTAGATGTTTAACTGATTCAGTACTTTCCATGCAGAATCTACATACATCGTCCTTTGCGTTTTCTATATGTCGCACCACCAACATTTGCTTCGTTTTATATGCATTCAAACGCAGTCTTAGAAAACCATTGCGATGATGACGAGACAGGAATTGTTGCAAGTACTGTTGCATGTTTTCCAATCGGTTCATTGTAGGCCCAAGCTCTAAAGCAGGTGGCAGATTATTATATTTTGACAAATTCTGGATCCAAGACCACTGTTTTAACTTCTTTTGTGCAATTTGAGGCTTGTCTAACAGAGTGGCCATCTGGATATCTGTTGCTAGCAAGATTTCCTTTAGCTTTTGCGTCCAAGTCTTAAGTAAACCAGCATGAGGACGAATACCAGTAGATGCAAGTATTTTATAGGCTGGTTCCGGACTGGCGATTAACATTTTTCGTAATTGCGCTAGTGATTTCCAGACCACAAATCCATATAACTCGTCCAATGCTAGTTCATGTCTAATAATGATTGTCGATATGTAATTTGGTAGCCTTAATACACGCCGCCAAAAGATTCCCTCTAGTTGTGCCCAGATTTTATAGTCTAAGTTCCATCCTGTTTCAGCCCCAAAGGTGATGCCAGGGATAACTTTCTGAAAATAAAACTGCCAAACTGGAGTTAGGCAAAATTTGCCGTATAGAGTGTGAATTCTTGCACATTGTAGGGAATACGTTATCATCCGCTGAAATAGGTCCTGCACCCAGCTCCATTCTCGAATCAACCTATTTACCAATACTCCCAGGTATCGAATTTCAATTACTTCTTGAATGATTTTGTTATCAATTTTCCACCTGAAGTTTTTCTTTATTCTTCCTTTTACTGGGGCGAACTTCATAATTTTTGTCTTTTTAACATTAATTCTCAGTTCGTTTTCATCCATGTAGCTTTGCAATCCTGATAGCAGTCGCTGTAACCCGATTTGTGTAGAGTCAATCAGGACAAGATCGTCGGCGTATGTTGCGCAACAAATTTGGGGTCCATTAATTTTTTGGGGAAAACACTTTACATTTGCTAAAGCATTCAGGATATCGGCGATAAACAGCTTAAATAGAGTAGCGGCCAAAGGGCATCCTTGTTTAACCCCTTAAGTCGTGTCTATCGCCTCCGATAAATCTCCCTTTCCATTGATCCTAATCCGAATTGATGCTTTTAAATGGAATGCCTTGATTGGTTGCAGTATATTTTCCGGACACTGCAAATTTATGAGTTTACTCCATAGCAACTCGCGATTTATGGTATCAAAGGCCTGTTGCATATCCACGAAGGCGAAAAAGAGATTAGATCCCTTCTCTAGGGACATCTAATTTCAGCAAGTTAATCATAGTCAGGTTGATCTCAGTCCCGACTCCTTTTGTAAAACCTGTCTGTCGACAGTCTGAGATTCCGTTATTAGCCCAAGCTGTTAATTTTTGTTGGAGGAAGGTGGCCATTATCTTTCCAATTGTGTCCAGAAGGGCAATCGGGCGATAGTTGGCCGGATCAGCCCTATTGCCCTTTTTGAAAATCGGCACTATTATCGCCTCAGTCCATGAAGATGGTAATATTCTTTGTTCAGCAATTCTAGCGAACAACTTTGCTATGAATATGGACCACTTGTGTTTATATGCTTTTAGCATCACATTAGAAATGCCATCAGGCCCATCAGCTCTAGAGTTTTTCTGCTTTCCAATGGCATTACATAGGGCTTCTTCGCTCTCTACACCTTCCACTGCGTTGCCTCTACTGCCATTACAGTCGGTATTTCAGATACAGTCTTTGCAAATACATTTTTAAAGTGCTTTATCCAGTCACGCTCGGCAACCTCATTTGCCAGCATATCCGTTTGGTTTACAGAACCTCTGTTTAGGATGCGCCAGATCTCTCTCTCGAGTTATTTGATTTAATTAAAGCTAGCATCATCTCATCTCATTCTTGATCGCGCATACAAGAAAACGCTTTTAACCACTTTCAGTATTTTTGCTTTCGTTGTTTTATAAAACTGTAAGCGTGAACTCCCAAATTACACGTTAACATTCTTATATCTTTATTGAGCTGTTTCTTCTCATCCTTTACACTCCTGATCCACTCATGAATGTGTATTTTTGGTTTTTGTGTGTTCTGAGAGACGCTCATATTTTGATAAGGCAATAATGGTACATAGTTTATCGAATCACGTGTTGTTGTGGGAAAGGATTGAAAAACCTCTATCAGGCACGTTATTTGTTTCTGTTTTAATCTGAGCCGATTTCGCCCATGGTTTACTTGTAGTATTTGGTTGCAGTTCGGTACTTCCAGTTTTCGACATAACGGCCATGACATTTCCAACACATTGTGGTTGCTATATTCAGTCGGCACAATTCTTAGTTTTAGGATCTTATTCCATACATTTTTTGAGGTCCATATGTAATCTAGAATCTTTTCATAGCCGAAGTTTTGCTAGGTAAAATTCGGTGTCATATCACCAGTTACTTGCCCATTGACCATCTCGCAATCTCTTGCTTCCATTTCATTGTCCCATCGAGCTCTCCTAGCAGTTATTCTCTGTGCTTCCTTGATTGTATCTGAGATAAGCTCCTTTTTATCATTGAACCATGTTATGTTCATGTCTCCACATATGATAATCGATAAATCTTGATGTTTTGTTTGATTTTTATTGATTATCAGCATTATTGATGATATAAACTTTTCAGATGTAATCTTTAGTGGGTTACAATAAATATTGATTAGGAGCAAGTATTGAGTTTTCACAGACTGTCCATTTGATTTTTGAATTAAGGTACCTTGAACAAAACTATTTGGATTTTTCTTTTCACATACTTCCCAGTTCGTACCAATTTTCAACATTGTAATTAAGCCTGAGAAGGGACGACCCTGAGAATTTTTATCCGCTGGATTGAGCATTGTCAGATACCCATCTTTTACCAGTGGGATCCGCAGCCATGTCTCTTGTAAACATATGGCAAAATTATCTGTCAGGTCCACTGGGAAGTCATTAAATAAATGTTGGAATCCTCTCGTATTCCAGGATATCAAAGTAGAGGATCCTTCATGATTGCGTATGCCTAGCTAATGCTTTCTTGTTCTTATTGTACAACTGCCAGATTGAGAGATTGGCACTATTTATAGATGTTTCCTTATGACATCTCGTCGCTGTTTGTTGGTTTCCTTTGGTTTTGCCATCGCGTTTGGACCAGAAGGACTTATAAGTGCAACCGGATCTTCTTCTGAAATCTCAAACCCCAAGAACAGTAGTTTGTCTTTCACAGCCATCAGTCTTGCGTACTACCTTAGATTTTATGTGTAGTAAGACTTGATCATCTCGATATTCTGAGATGTATTCTACTATACTGATATCTTGGGTAGTCACCGTCCTTAGTATCGGTACTGAGTGCAAGAGGCAAATTAAATTGCCTCTATTTAAATTGACATCATTGTCATCATTGAATATGTTTTCGATCATCTGGATTTTCCATAACAATGATTTTGGTTCAGTCAACTTTTGTTTACCCATATGAAGCGTTTTATTCTGAATTTGTGCTAATTTTTGCTTCGGATTTAATGTCGCCTGAAGCTTGTGCATAGTATCAGGATCAAGATTTACTTGATTTTCAGGTAACTTTCCACGCTTGGCTGCGGGCCCAATATGCCTTCGGGGCTCATCTTCATTTGTAGTTTTTGCCATTGGTGGGGTAAGACAAACTCTTGCATTTTGTCCCGCCAAGTTGGGCTGACTAATTTCGTCTGCCTCTTGATTGACAGAGTCACTGCACTCTTCAGGATCTTCAGAATATGTCGATAAATTACAGAGATCCACTGATGACCTCACTGTTTGAATTGAATCACAGTCCAAATCAAGTTCCGTTCTTTTTTTTGGATTTGTTGGGTTGGATTTCACAGTTACTCCAACTATTGTTATTAGACTTTTCTCTTTGTCCAATTCTTTGAGTGAGTCCTGTTTCTCTCTTGTAAATAGACTTGCTTTAGCTGGTGTGGGCAAATTACGTATACATTTTTTTGAGCTGCTAGTCTGTTTTTTTGCTGTTCCTAGATTTTTCTTTTTTTCAGTTTTTTTGGCCGGGCACTGACTAGCCACATTGGATTTTGAGGTGAGTGCGGCACTTGTGAGATTTTTTGCTGCGGCGCTGAATATGCCATATGTTAATTTTTCTGTGGAGCAGTGGAGCTTTTCGGGGGACTTTCCAGTGATTTCCACATTTGCAGTTGCAATGTTTCTGTTTTCTATTTGAGTGTTTGAAGTTACTTCAATTAGATTTGTATTTACAGTTTCAGTGACCCCCTCTGGCACCATGTGACAACTGCTTGTTGGTAGTTTGGTGTTCTTTTGATGTCGCAGGCTAAACCACTCTGAAGACCGTCTTGATTGGGCTGAAGTGTCTTCTGCGCCAAGTGCATTAGTCACACTGAAAACATCAGCACTGCCACAATCCGGCATTTCCACATTTAGTCTACAGGCCTCCGGGCTTGTGTTCACTTGTGTGGGCTGACTGTTTACATTCGAACTTACTTGTTTTAGGCAACCTAGCACCGCCTCCATTAGAGTAGTTTTTGCAGTATTATCTTTTATGGCTAATTCACTTAGCCTATTGTGCCAGGATGTCGATTTTTTGGATTCATTTTCCAAATGTTGGTGAGGTACTGTGTTTAGACTTTCCATTTTAGTTATTTTTTCATTTAGGTGGCCGATTAATGCACTATTAGTCTGCACGTCTTCATTTAGAGATTCATAGAGTTTTATGAATGGAATCAGAGCCAAGGACGTGGCAGCTACCACGTTGTTATGAATTTGTATTCCAGCCGCAGCCGACAAGTTTGATTTTGTGATCGGCTCATTTTCCACCTCGTTGTGTTGGATATCTTTGTTCACAGTAGTGAGCTCATTTTCGTTATGCGTTGGTCCGCCCGCAGCATCCCACGGCATCGGAACAGCGACGCCGAACAAACTCAACGTCTTCTGTGTGGAACAGCTTGACATCCGCCTCGCTGGAACTCTATTTTCCGTGGTGGCCTGCAAAGGTAATCTAATTTGATTATTTTGAGTGTTTACAAATGTTTCTTGTGTTTGTTGTCGGAATGAGGCTGACTCCGTACTTATTGCAGAATCCTCTAATTGGCATTGTATTGACAGACTTGTTTGAAAGTTTTGGAGTCCTTTACTCACGACATGAGCCTGATAAATGTCAGTGCATACATGTGTTCTTGCATTTCTACCCTTTGTCTTATTTGGGTTTGAAATGCTCTCCGCCAACTTATTCTTCATTATTTCAAAATCAGCTTTCAAGCGTGCGGTTAATCTAGCCTCGCGACCTGCAAAATCAAACCCACTATTCAGCGTCTTTGCATTTGTCGCTGCGTATTCCTGGCTGTATTCGCCATCTTGTCGATCGCACATACTGGAATCTCCTCTCATACACTTCAGGCCTGAATGTCCTGGCTTCTCATGTGTTTCTGGGCCGTTTTCTTGTTCACTGTGACTGAATGTTAACTATTACATCTGATCTTAGTTGCTGGATGATTTTTAGTATAATGTCTTTCAGCATCAAAGTGTTTGACTCCACCTTTCGCCGGCGGATAGGTACATTTTAATAAGTTCACTTCTGTAAGCAATCGTGGAACCTCTAGTTCAAAGAGCTCAGTATCCGTTACATCAAACGGTGAGACAAAAGCAGCAACATTGATTTCAATCGCTTTGACACTTTCACCATGATTTAAGGACTCATTGGATTTTGGGCATGAAGTGTTGTCAGCACGTACCCATTTATGTGCAACAACCTCCATTGTATCACCCCCAGCCCCTGCCCCTACATTCATATGCACGCCACCTCTTCCACCCACACCATCCTCGGTACCAACATCTGCAACATCTACAACACATGTCTCATCCTTGTCTTCAAAACTGTTTTGAGATGTACAGTGTACTGAACATGATAGACATTTCGTTGCCAATTGTGCCAAAGAGGGAAAAAGAGGTTTGCTTGCACTCGTTGTTTACCCAGGACATGGTGCGGCAGACATCAGATCTTCATGCTGCTCACGCAGCCAGTCATACCCCCCCATGTCACACGTTTGGGTGAACACATCTCCATTTTGGAGCTGAGTATTGTCAGTTAAAAGATTCACCCGTAGCTGTAATGATTGTTTTAACTTTGGGCGTGTCAAAGGGCCTGCCTCAGCCATGGTTGGCCGCTTACCTGCCGTGGACTGCTGCAGACTGAAGTCTGCGCCCGAACTCCCTGCGCGCTCCGTGCTTGCCCAGAGTTTTTAAAGGAGGTTGGGCTTGGCTGGTTAAAGGCACAGTAGCAAAGAAGGGAAAAGCACACACTCCAGGAAAGACTCTTCTCCCAATCACATCAAGCAGTAGCTGCAGCTCCTCTCACCAACTCCAACTGCTGCAGACTGAACTCTGCATCTGAACATTTATTTTATAAATGGTGTATCAAATTTTATGTAGAATGATAAAAAAATTCAAAAAAGTTGTGAATTAATCACATGCTACTAAACTCTTCAGCATTACATAACATAGCAGGACAGCATGGATTTGCCTAAAAATTGCAAAAAAAAGTCAAGCACACTTTACATTCATAGTGCAACATTCAACCATAACTCAACAAACGGTGTCAATCATACATACAACGATTACTAAAAGACATACCAAAAACATTAAGAAGAGGTATTTATAAGTTCTCCCCACAAACAGTCTTATTATTTTTTGCGTTTTTGAAGACAGCAATAGAACTTATTACATAAATTCTATTTATGGTAACCTTGTCAACTTCCCGTCAAACACAGAATGTTGTCTTTTATCTCAATAAGTTCTATACAGCACACATTTAAAACCCACTATGCAAATCTCATTGTGGGGTGAGTATGCGTGATCATAATACAGTTAGAAAAAATATAGCAGTCACAAAGCATTTGAAACAAAATATGGGTAGATATTCAAAAGCTGTAACCATTATCAGAGATAGGATTATAGTTCCATCAAATGTCAGAAAGGACATTTTAAACGTATATTTAAACAAAAATAACAGTAGTATGGTGCACATTTAGAACCTTACGTAGATTCAATCTTTTTATATCGATCACCCCCACCCTCTGTAGAGTAAAAATATTGACTTTGGGCACCCCACAAGCTAGAACTGCTCGTATTTTCTATTAAAAGCAGTCACTGCAATCCCTTTTTGAAGGCCCTTGCACCTATCCCTTATACCCTGAGCATGAACACTGCCTGAATTCACTTATGTGCCGTTTCCTTTTTATTTTATTTTAATTTTAGTGTTTATAAGTTAAACATGTTAGCCTTTAACACATTGCAAAAACAAATCATTTACATGGTATTACAACAATTAATCATCCACTTTACAACCATAAAACAAAAACAAAATCGAACAAATAGTAAAAAGAATCAAACAAATAGTAAAATCAATTCATCATCAAAAAAACGTGGTAGAAAAATGACTGTTTAGACCTAAATTCATATCACAAAAAAGTACTTGCCACCAACAGAAATGCAGGCACATGCCCCTATATGATTATTTGGTGACCTTGTCCTCTATTCTTAGGGTCTTTACAAATGTAACAACAGCTATTATTGTTAAGGTGGAATGGCCAGACAAACAAGAAGCCCAAGTATTTTCCAAGCGATCATTGTCCCCCTCTCTCAAGAACTTTCATAGATGTTTCTTTCTTATTTCAGATACAGCTGGACAAGCAACAAAAAAAGGGAGATGATGCCCAGATCATACCTAATGGCCTCTGTGGGAATCGCATTCGGCACTCCCAACATTCGCCACCAGACCAAAGCTTCCATACTTTGTAAAGAATCAAGAAGGTTTAGTAAGTAGATATCCATGTTATATAGGATCTAGGAGTAAGTTCCATAACGCCCATCCACTCTCACAAGTTGGTTAATTCATAGCATGCATCAATCCTTCACCCAGTCTAGAAATCCTGATCGGCTAGGAGATGCCTGGATCAAAACCCCAAGTACACCAAGCACTTGACAATCATAATCGGTTCTTTGCCAATATGCCATTTGGGGTAGACTTTTCTTTTACTTTTGGAGCAGCACAGAATGCTTGATTTAGATACGTTTATATGGAGCATCTGTTTCCTCGGGTACACTTCGAATTCTGTTTGTAGGCGCTGCATCCCCACTGGGGTACAGTCAAAAAGGAGAAAATCGTCTGCATGTGATAGCCAGCAAGGTCTTAGCTGGCCTATCACAGGACTAACCAGGACTGCAGTGTTAGGTATTCACCAGTGTCCGACAGGTAGAGGTTAAAGAAGCAAGGTGCTAAAGTGCAACCCAGCCTAACACCCCTACCTGTCGGAATGCTTCGGGAACGACCTCCCATTCCATTCAGATGCACTTGGATTTCGGTCTTCTCATGGAGACCTACCAGGAGTCCTAATAGCCCCCTTAGGATCCGCCACCTCTTTAACTTGATACACAAACATTTCGATCTACCTCATTGAATGCAGCACTTCGGTTGATTGATGCTACATATACTGTCCCATATTTACCATCCCAAGCTAGTTTTTGAATCATGCTAATCATCGCACCAATCAAAGATGTTCCTAGACCTCTCCGGAAGCCGGCCTGCCATTTTGTTAATCTCCCAGTAGACACAGCTCCCTCCTCTAGGTATGACAGCAGGATGAATGAAAATACCATGCTGTCAACGTCCAGGAGAGCAATGGGACGACAGTTCAGAGGGTTCATTCTTACTCCCTTCTTAAATATAGTAACAATATGTGCCTTGGACTAAGATGATGGAAACACCACATCTTTAAATAGGGCCCTTAATACTTTTGCCCAAAGATGGGCTATGTGTTCTATCACTTCCAGGACAATATCTGGTTCAAACTGTACTGGACTCATCTTTTCCCCAATAATAGGAAAAGGGCCGATTAGGGCTCCCTCAGGTGCCGCCGACAAGGTAGAAAAAGGAGTATGCCAATCATTATCGGAAACGGCATTCATCTGTTTTTCAGCCTGGCAGGAATCGATTGAATTCATAAATTGCCAAATGCCCTGGTGTTTTTGTTCCTCAGGGATCGCAAGAGTGCTTCAGCGTCTTCCTGCACTCTCCTGTCCCCTGTGCTTTTCACCCAGTTTCGATAAATCTGGCGCAAACGCTTACACTGTATGTTAATAGCATCTAGGGTTGTATCAGGAGAAGATCTCAATACTCTCAACTCCTTTCTAAGTAGTTTCTTTTTAGCAGCGAGAATTTTGTCATAAGCATTTACATGCTTGTTATTCATCTTAACACCCCTGCCCCTTTTCCTATGGCTGAGATATAATCAGGTTTTCCACAAACTCCTCAGAGTTTGCAGGGCACAATGCTCAAAATGTCCATTCTAGTGTTGAGCACTCTAGGAATTCTTCCAAGGAACTGTTCACTCTTTTAGCTAAAACTTTATTCCAAAATAAGCGGGTACCAGAAGGATTAATAGATAGATTAGTCAGGTTTAAATTGAGGAGGGGAGTAGCTCATTAAAAAGTTAGCCACCAGCCTATAATGGTCAATCAATTTAGATTGGGAACTCATAAGACAAGTGCCTTTCTCAAATAACCAATCAGACACAAACATATAGTCAATCATTGACCATGAGGAACCATTAGACCTTGTCGGGTTGCATGGAATATCTCCCTGTACTTCCCCATTAAGGCAATGTAAACCCATCCCATACAAACATTTCATCCATTTTACTCCATTCTGTATTTTGCGATCAGTCTTAGGTGCTCCTAAAGTGCCTGTGCTGCCCCCCGGTAGCATACAATTGGAATTCAGATCCCCGACCACTGTTATTTGTCCCCCCTGATTAAGAATACACCACTCTGTTATTACGGAGGATAAGTGTTGAAGAAGGCAGGATAAATCCAGTACTTTCTCGTGCCAGTAAATATTCAAGATTAGTAAATGGATGGGTGACCCTTTAACCAACTCCACATGAGTTTGCAGAATCCCACAGAAGTCATAGACTATGTCAAGCACCCTGCTCCTCTCGTCAGATCGAACCATAGTTAAAAGGCCACGATAAGGTCTACCCCGATCTCCCCTTTTGGCCGACTGATGGCTTCTCACATATCCATCCACAACAGGAGGGGTCACTACAGGTTTCTTGTGGGTAGACCACCTCTTGTATCCTGAATATCTGCCCAACTTCCTGGTTGTGAATAATATCCCTGTGGCCATGGGTATTCCATGATAATATGTAAAAGGTGTCAGTATTGTCTGCCCTATGGGGAAAACCTATTGAAGTTTAGTGCTGGATGTTGTTAATCAGCCAGGAGCAATCATTTGAGTTTTCCGAGGCCTTGACTTTTGTTTTCTATGCACGGATGTTCCTTTTTAATTGCTCCTCCATATCTATCAGCCTCTGACCATTCTCCAGTGTATAATCAATTTCAGTTACATTCACATCAAACCCAAAAATTCTAATGGCCTCTCTTTCGTGCATCCCCAGCTCGGAGATCAACCTCAAACTGAAGTAGACCACTGAGCAGTCGGTGTGCTGTCTTACAGGAAAGTAAACTCTTTTAATGTCGGAGGTTGAAATGCTCTTTAGTTTGGCAACCTCAGAGAGTAATCGTAATACATTAGAATGATTTAAGTTGATTGCCCTGTTTTCTGGAATAAGGCTTTCGAACAACACAGCCGTACCCTTGTTTACTGCAGATTGGGAAGATATCTTTTTCAATCCCAAGGGTCTCGGGTTATTCGATAAACTCGCACCCATTGGGGCCCGATCAACCTCCCTCCAACCCCTCGCCTTCCCATCCTGTTTGGTCTCCTCGGATTGATGACAAGAACCAGTACAAGACCCGCCCGCCAGGAGTTCCATGGAGGTGCCCACACTTCCCTCTGCGGAGCAGGGGTTTGACTGGAGAAATCCAGAATTGCCTGGGCCACCCTGTTGCTCACCAGAATCCCGGGTCACTCACCCCGCCCTAGGAGGAGGTGAGCTAAGAGGCAGCACAGCTGAGACAGATACAACATTATGCTTTGGGGCTAATACAGGCTCAGTGTCCAGTTTGTGTGGTTCCAGTTCAGTGCCCACAATCAGTTGAGGAAAAAAGGATTTAAGGAAGAAGCGCGATGCCTCGGAGTTCAACGTACAGTTAAAATCCAGTATGTATCATCCCCCAAGTCCGGTGGGGTATCCACGTAGCTGAAGCTTGCATTGCTCCCATTTGAAATTGATGTCAAAGGAAAGTAACTCTTGGAGTAAGTGGTAGGTTAAAAGGTTTAACCATAAAGGCAGGAGCCAATGAGATAGGTGTAGAGAGTATTGCGGATATGCAGTCTGGATTGGGTTTAAAGAAAGCTGTGATAAGGCCTTGAGGCATGGGTTGGGATTCTTTCCCTTCACATACGTCAGCCCTCGCTGTGACATCGCAAGGCTCATTTTCCCTGCTAAGTCCCCCTTTCTTACAGCCTTAACAGATGTGGGTGCAGCCTCTAGTGGGGAGTTAGGCAGTGGAAAATTAGCTGCTGACAATAATTCCTCATCAGTCAAGTGCATCCCATTCTCGTTTGGCAGCATTATCAATTTCTGACTTCTCAAGCCATACATGGAGGAGGAACAAGGTCTTACTTTGTCAATCGCAGTGACCCGGGCTTTAAAAAAAAATCAATATCGAGGCACTGCAACAGAGAATATTCAGGAACTCACCCACTTCTTGCAAAGGTCTGTGCTTCTGATTACAGCTGCCTTGTGCGGGGTAAGGGTTGTAAAAGGACCCAGTGTACCACTCGAGCCATCCAGCCCATGCAGCCTGCACTGACTTCACGGACTGCCACTCGCTCACCACTCTTCGGTGGCTGGTGGTCTTGTGCTGTCCGTTCCTCCCACTCAGCACAACAATGGAAGAAAGCTTTCCAAAACGAAATGTAGAGAGTTCTCTGCCACGGACTGCCACTCGCTCACCACTCTGCACCGCTCCATGGTGGCTGGTGATCTTGTGCTGTCCGCTCCTCCCACTCAGCACAAAAATGGAAGAAAGCTTTCCAAAACGAAATGCAGAGAGATCTCTGCCACGGACTGCCACTCGCTCACCACTCAGCACTGCTCCACGGTGGCTGGTTGTCTTGTGCTGTCTGCTCCTCACACAGAGCACAACAATAGAGGAAAGCTTTCCAAAAACGAAACACAGAGAGTTCTCTGCCACGGACTGCCACTCGCTCGCCACTCCGCTCTGCTCTGCAGTGGCTGGTGGTCTTGTGCTGTCTGCTCCTCCCACTCAGCACAACAATGGAAGAAAGCTTTCCAAAATGAAATGCAGAGAGTTCTCTGCCATGGGCTGTCACTCGTGTGCCACTCACGCGCCGCTCGGCGGTGGCTGGTGGTCTTGTGCTGTCCGCTCCTCCCACTCAGCACAACAATGGAAGAAAGCTTTCCAAAAAGAAACGCAGAGAGTTCCTCGCCACGGACTGCCACTCACTGGCCACTCACACACCGCTCTGCAGTGACTAGTAGTCTTGTGCTGTCTGCTCCTCCCACTCAGCACAATGGAAGAAAGCTTTCCAAAACGAAATGCAGAGACTTCTCTGCCACGGACTGCCACTCGCTTGCCATTCCCGTTCTGTTTCTGAGATACTGTACAAACATAATCTATAGAAAGATCCCAGGAAGATTAATCTCTCTGCAGAATGGGCATGTGTTGAAGTCAGCTGCCTAACTTTGGGGGCTGTCGGGAGGGTGGTCAAATGGGCTAGGTACCGCCCCAAGCTAGAGGATTCAGGGATCAGAGGATTTAAAATATGGTTCCCACCATCAAGGACATGTGTCGCGGAGAGGGGCAAGAGGCAGTGATAGATTGTCGGAGGATGAAGGGCGAACATCAAAAGAGGAAGGAAGAAGTGAAGAAGCACTGGAGGTTGAAGGTATCCGCAGAAATGTTCTCAAATAAAATACTGAATGGAAAAACGGTAAACATCAACAGATGCAGAAGGAGATAAAGGAAGATTAATGCTCAGTGAGTGAACCTCGGGAGAGGAAGGAGGAAGTGAATAAAAATGTGTGCTTGAGAGGTGAGCCTCAGAATTGGAAGGAAGTGGTAAAGAAAGACTGAAACCAGGAAAGTGAAGGTCAGAAAGAGGAGGAGGTTGGGGAAGCTTTGAGGTCAGAAGGTAACTAACCGAAAATGAGGGAGGAGGGAGAAAGAGGGGGTAGTTTGTAAGATAGATTCCCAATTAGAAGTGCAGAATGAGTGGGAAGGTACATCTAAAGGGGTAGAAGGAGATATAGCATGAATGAATGCCAGATGGTCAGCCTTGGAAGGTTCCTACAAATCAGGTTGGTCTGAGGGAGGCACAGAAGGTGAAGGTAGGATGAGGTACAAGGCAGTTCTGCTACACCAGGAGTGAAGAAGATTATGATAGAATGTGACTGGGATTGGGACTGTAAAGGGGGAATACAGTCCCTTCCCAACCTGAGGCAGGTGACTACCTAGGTGGAAGACAGAGACAGCCATGTCCCAAAGGCAGGCGGGTACCACTGACTTTCACAGAGTGCCTCCTAGTAACATTTCTATCTTTTGCATTGTAGGACTTCAAGTACAAGAATTCCCGGCTGCAAGCCTCTAATGAAGAGAGTAGAAAGAGTTAGAGGGCACTCATACCAAAATATGCACCTCGATGCCGGAAAGCAATTCCACATTCAGAGAAAAGGCAAACCACTTACTACAACAGGGAGAACCTGAAAATCTAATACACATCATGGAAACAGCAGAACAACACCCACCTTGAAAGGAAGTAGGACTGACAGGGGGTTTTAAAGCCTCACAAATGTGCAATCAAGCACTTGGGGATAGAGTAGACTAGATTGGCCTGCAGATTCAGCTGAGGATTTGAACCAAAGGAGTGGGGGAGTAGAACAAGAGGAAGTACAGTATAAAAGGAAATGCAATGAAAGTGAGAGTGTGGATTGTATGTGTGAAGGCGGAAGAAGTAGAGGCAGACCAAGAGACCAAGGGTGGTACGACGGTGGAGAACAGTGCTGAGTAGTTGGTGGCAGAATTGGTGCAGAGTGCAGGTGAGGTGTTAGTTGTGAGAAACAGTGGTGCCGTTTTGTGAGTATGACAGAGAGTGTCTGAGAGTGATTATAGTGAGATTGGTGAGAGATGTTGGGTGGAGAGGATTGAGGAGAGAGGAGATGACAAGAGAGAAGATGGGAAGGTAGGAATGGAAAAGGGTAAGGAGAGAGGAGAGCAGTAAGGGGAGAGAAGATTGAGTGAAGAGGGAGTGTGAACATCGGAGGGATAGTAGGAAAGAGGGAACAGGGAGGAACACCAGAGAGGGTGAGAAAGGACTGGAGAGGAGGAGAGTGAGAGTAGTGTAGAGTGAGTAATAAGTAATAAGAGCAGGAAAACAAGAGAAAGGGAGCGACTGAAGATGAGAAAGGATCAGAGTGTCTCACATTGACACAACATTATAGAACCACGTTATTTTTGTTGGGAAGACCTGGGAATTGGTAGGTTGGGGAATCCTTAGAAGAAACCTGCAGGGAGTCAAATAAATAAGGCCTTGGTCTTTAGGGCCTCACAAGTAGCTTATCATATCAAGTGACCAATGGGGTTTGTATACACTGCAAAAGCAGCAATTAGCAGTTTCAGACAAAGGTTTGAACAGAGACACACTTGATCGAACTGTCCATTTCCCCTGCAAGGAAACTGGTGGAACAGGACGTTCTTTTAATCATGGAAAGGATTACCAGAAGCTCATTTTCTATGCCCTTCTTAGTTAATTTGAAACGCTGTATGGGCCATCCGTTCCTTGTTTATACAATAGGATTACAAAAGAGAGTAATTTGGGTTTTAGTCTCATTTCTGGTCACAGTTACCCACGGGACAGGGCAACTATATTATTTTCTCTCCTATCAGCAATATGGTATTCTTGGAATGGCAGTAATCTTATATGTGCTAGGTTATAGACTCCTTAACAGTGTGAATCGATTCCTATAATTCCATGGACATTTCTGAAAATCTCCCCCGAATCGATCCAGCTAATGGACCACACAGGCAGAATGTGACTACGTCCTGTGTGTTTGCATCTCATCTAAGACTTAAAGAATTCCCACCCTTACGGGTGGGCCATACTGATGGTCTGGTATGCCATTGGGGATCTCCAAAAATGCTTACCAACTAGACAAAACCATTGATGGTCCAAGCAAAGTCTGAGTTGCAGAAAGTACCTTTGTTGAAGCTGATGAGAAGCCGCAAGTCAGCAGAACAGATGCGAATTGAAGGAGCGGAACCACTGCCTGGACCTAAGAAGCCACTGTGCCATAGCAAACCTCAGGCACCGCAGACCTGCAACAGTTGGAACAAATAAACAAAATAAGCTAATTTACCTGTCTACATGAGATGCAAGGCCAGTGAAATACCAAAACAGGCAGACAGTTCTCCAGGAGCCAGCAAACCACCAGGATGCTGAAAGCAGGATACAGACTCCACAGAAACAGTGCAGAAATAGGTATGCAGGCTAGTGGAGTTACACAAACCACGAGTCCTGGGAGAACATGATAGCCTGATCAACCATGCTGTGCTCTGCCTAATTCTGGGGACTTCTAGTGGGATGACCGGGTGTGATGAGTTCATCACTGAGTTAGTGGATGACTGTACAGGGATGGTATGGGGAGGATCCCCTTGTCACCCCCACTCACCCCCTGCCACTGTGCAGGAGACAGTCACATGAGAGACAAAAATCATTATTGCCCTTTAAGGCATCTTTGAATTTGCATGGGGCAGTGTACCTCCTCCCCAATTCAGGCTCAGCAAGATACAGGCCTGACCTTTCTCTGATTTATGGTAACAACTCTGAAGCACTCACCACAAGTCTCGCTGGAGATGCAGCTCTGCTGCAGTCATGGAATGCCGGCTTGCATTTGAGCACTTGCACACACAGGTAATGCAATATGGCAGACCAGCATTTTAAAGTTGTGGTCACGTGCTACACCTGAGGGAGAAAGCGCCTCGACAGTAACCAATCATACAGCTGCCACAATAAGAATATGTATGTGTAGGCCCTTACACCCAGACCAGCCCCCCGATTGGAGTCACTAGATTAGAAAAGGAATATCACAGGAAAGGGATGTGTGGGTGTTTGGAGAAATAGTTTAATGCATTTTTAGCAAGTTGGAGATTCAGGAAGGAGGTTGTGGAATAAGTTGGAGAGTGACAGAGAAGAGTGGAGGTGGTTGGGTACTAGAAGGAGATAAGATATATTAAGGGATGGCAAGAGGGAGACATTTGTAGGTAGTAGAAGGGAGATATCAGGAGGAAGTAGGAGGGAGGCTTAGGAGGTGGTAGAAGGAAGTTATAAGGAGGTGGAAGAAGGAAGACATCAGCTGTAAGGAGGAAGACATCACAAGGTGATAGAAGGAAGAGAATCAGAGGTGGAAGGAGAGAAACATTAGGAGGAAGAATCCAGAGGAGATTTGGAAGCAGGAAAAAACACCAAGGGATGGCAAGGTGGAAGTTAACAAGAGAAGGGCAGAACGAGAGGGCATGCATAGCCCAAAGCACTGAGGTTAGAGTGAGACCACAGTCACAAGGGGTTAAACTCAGAGGAGCTCATTTTCTAAGGGGGTGTAATGTTAACACAAAGCGTAAAATTCTATCATACCCAAGAATTACTGCTATTCCCCCTTTGATGCCGAACTTCAAATTACTAATACTATAAACCATATTTCTCTTGGGTCGCATTCCATCCATAGTAATCTCATGGCCTAAATATTCCACTGTTTCCTTTCGGAAAATACACTTCTCCTTCCTTAGCATCATTCATCTCTCTCTTTCAATATTTCTAACACTCTTCTGAATATTCTCCTATGCTCCTCCAATGTCTCTCATTAACTTAAAATGTCATCCTGGAAGCAGTGTAATCCCTGCATGCCACAAACAATTTATACATGATTTTCTGGAATACAGATGGCACAGAGACCAAACCAAAGGGCATCCGATGAAACTGAAATATACCTTCATGGGTCACAAACGCTGTTAGTTTTCGCGACTGTAGTTCCAAATCCAGCAGATGATAAACTGTAGCCAGGTCAAGTTTTGTAAAAACCTTACCTCTTCCTATCATGGGCAGCATCTCCAACATATTTGGCAAATGATGCCTCTTAAATACAACGCATTTGTTAAGTTGCCTGAGGTCTACACAAAGGCACAATGTGCCACATAGTTTCTTTACAACAACCATAGGCGACACCCACCCCACACTACTAACTCTTTCTATTATACCCATTCTACATAGTTTGCTTAATTTTTCCTTCGCTCAAAATTAAGGGAATGAGATGCAACTTTGCTGCTACCTGAATACTACCTTCCTTTAAAACAATTTGGTGCATCATCCCTCTAATTCTTCCCACCTTTGACGCACATACATACACATAGGTCTCCAAATCTCTTAGGCCATTCCATAGATCCACATGAAGAACTTGATCATTCATATGTGTATCTAACCGTATACACAATGTATTCTTCTCATGCCACCCCAATAGCGTTGCACCCTTCTTAGTCACATATACCTTCCCTTCAGCCTTCCGACCCTTGAATTCCCAATTCGCCATGAAGTAACTCAACAACTCTATTTTATCCATGTTATAATCACCAGGCCTTATGTGCAGCGCTAACCACTCCTTCACATTTCCTAGTATCACATTTTTAAGCACTTCTCTTGACATAAGCGATATCTTTGCACCTGAATCCACCATCATTGCCACTCTTCTCCCATTTTCACAAATGGCTGTCTCCTGGCTTTCTCAATCCTCATCACATCCATGACCACCCACAATATTAATAGTGATCATCTCCACATTTTCGTCTCTGTGCTTTTCAGACAATTCATAACCCTACCCATTTACATATAGTACACTTCTCCTCAAAGGACCAAAGTTTCCTTGAATGTTTTTAGACACAGTTTGCAAAATGTCCCCATCTCTTGCACTTGAAACAATTCACTTTTCTCCCTGGGCATATCAGTGCAGCAGCCAAATGGGATTTGCTACCACATCTGAAGGACAAACTTTCCTTGCTCATATTCACTGTACCCGCTTTTTGTGTATGGCATTCAATCTTGCCATCCTGTGCTCCCCTCTTGCGCAACTGTCCCCTTTTTCACTTCTGTTTCAACTTTTCTTCTGAGCCAATCTTGAACACCTCCACACCACTATCCTTGCATTCCGCATTGGTCAATTTTGGGACATACACCATACAATGTTTGACTCTTTTTGCAATCCCAATAACGTCCTGCAATTTCAGTTAATCTTTCAGCAATAATTCTTCGCAAATTCGATTATTGCTGCAATGGATCATAAATTGATCATGAATGCGTTCATCCAAATAATTTCCAAATTGCAAGTTAAAGCCAAATGGCAAAGAGCTGTAATATATTCCTCCAAACTGTCACTGTTTTCCTGATAACTAACCAGAAAATTGTAGCATTCCAAAAATGTGCTACTTTTAGGATTGAAGTGAGCATCCAATTTCAACATAGCAATGTCGAGTTCTTACAAACCATCTGTGTCTGCACTCCCAGCTAGGTCAGGTAACAACAAATATTCTCTGACTCTTATACCCAAGAAAGTGCAATAAGAGGCATACCTTTCTATCAACAGCGAATCCACTCCCACATGCGACCCTGACATAATGTTAAAAACTCTTCCTCCATTACGACCACTTCATTTTTCTTGGTCCTGGTGATGCCATAAAAATGGGCACGTTTTGCATGGCCATTAGTCCTCTGTATCACAGGTAGATCATTAACAGTAAAATCTGACTAAATTCTTATTGCTAGGTGCCTACAGCGACAACCTTTATCTCTCATACAGGAAAAACTCCCAATCAACATGGAAAGCGTGCATATACCAAGCAGGACCTGTGTCATCAAACGAAATGATCGCTCCATGTTCACTCTGCTTCAAAGGAGCCCATCAAAGGCCCAGGCCAAGGCTCCTGGTTACTCGGGCAATGGAGCGCACACCGGATACGCGGTATTCTCTTTTAATGACAATAAGATATCATGATGCAGCCACCAGCAATCTGGTGCCCATCAGGACCATCGCCAACCACTTCTCTTAGAACCAAACCACCTCATTGATGACACTCATTCACTCTACATTCCACCTACCCACCCATTCTTCCACAAGACATCCGCTCCAAGATATTACAAATTACTAGGTGGCAAATCACTGCTCAAACTGGATCACTGCAAACAAACAAATACTCTTTTGCTTCACAGGGGCATGTTGCAGATCTAAAAAACAAATGACTCAATAGTAAAAGTTCCAACTTGGTTAATTTACAAATAGGGGGTTGTTGGGATGAAACCTTAGGAGGTCTAAGGATATATCTGCAACAAAACAGGGATTCCTTCCTTAAGGTTGATCTATATCAACAGCGTCAAGATAGTCTAATAAATAAAATGTTAGGATTAATCCTTCTGTGGATATGATGGACCCCCCAGGTTCTATAAGCTACACACCATCTCCAGTTCACGAATAGGAAGAGGTTGAGTTAAACACGTACAGGATTTCAGGGTCTATCTACAACAGACTAGGGATTCCCTACTCGAGGTTGAGCTAATTTAACAATGTACAGTAAAATTAGGTGTCAGTGTTTCCTCTGTCTTGGGCATAACTGTCTCCCTGAGGTTTTCTAAACAGAATACAGCCTCAGGGAAATAAGACCCAGCTGTTTCTTGGCTTGAAACTCAGTGTTATAGCACCCAGCCACTTCTTGACTCAAGTCACAGTCACAAGGGTTTAGCAGTCAGGCGCTTCTAAGCTACAAGTCCTCTTCACATGAATCTAGCATCCAGCTCGCTATTTGTAATCCACACCAGAAGGACAGGGCCTGGTTCACTTCTTACTGAACTAGGGTTGCAGTGCCTATGGCAAATTAAGGACATATCATGCCCTTTCCACTACTAAGGGATATAGAGCCTCATTACACGTTTTGCAGTTATTCTGAAGTAAATAATGGCAAACTCATTGCCAACACTCATGAGGGGCGGGTGGCATTGTTAATCACTGTTTTGGAGTCCCATGGTTCTCCATTTAGGATTTGGAGCATTTAATATGGGTGTTAATTTCATCCTCTGTGGTAATTTGGATTAAAAACCTTCAGCATAGTGCTGGAGGTTTTTCCTCCACATCTCCACACCACACACCACCACTTTTAATTTGCCTTTCCTGGGTTGTTGAGTCAACTGCAGTCCTTGGGACGGAATCAGAGGTTTGATTTAATAAAAGGCCTTAAGGGATAGTGGAGGATGAGATGGCAAAGGTTACTCGGCCTTGTTTTCAGGGTTTGATTGTGTTGGCAGAGAGGAGAACAAGTTACTCACCCGTGGTAACATTCTTTCGATTGGATGTTCCTACCACATATTCCGCATATTGTGATAAATATCTTTCCAGCTTCAGCTGCTTCAGAATTGTTTTTCGACAGGGAACGCTGTCTGCCGTCTCGTCGAGTCGATGTCCCTCGAGGGCCTCCGTTCAACTGTTGACGTCAACATTAGTATAAATAGTGCATGCTGTACCCGTTGGCTTCAGTTCTGTTTTCCCCTCCTGTAGAGGAATTACCAGACATACCACAGACTGTAGGCTCCAAGAAAGCACAAAGTGTAAAGACACGTAAATTCTACGGCGGGGTAGGCTGGAGAGGAGATGAGGAATACGTGGGAGGAATATCCAATCGAAAGAACGTTTCCAGGGGTAAGTAACCTGTTCTTCAAATGGATTGTGTCCTCCCATGTATTCCTCATCTTATGGTAGACTCCCAAAGCAGTCAGAATTTGGTGGTGGGAGTATGAATTTTATTTTGTCGTTAACAGTTATCATGGACTTAATGAAGGACCGCTTTCCCAAATTGTCCTTCTTGATTGGAAGATGAATCCAACCAGTAATGTTTTACAAAAGTGTGAACAGATGACCAAGTGGCCACTACACATATGTCTTTTACTTGAACACCTCTCTGAAGAGCAGCAGAGGTTGCCATGCCCCTTGTGCAATGTGCTCTCAAGCCTTCTGGCGGGTCTTTGCCCGCTAACCTGTAACATTCTCCAATTGCCAGGATGATCCACCTGGAAAGGGTCTGTTTTGTCACAACTAAATCCAATTTAGGACATGTATAGCCAATGAATAATTGGTCATTTTGATGAATTTTAGACATTCGTGATATATAAAAACCAAGAGCCCTTTCTGGGTCCAGCCTATGTAATCTTTCCTCCTCCTTTCCAGGATGAGGAGGTGGGTAGAACGTTGGCAAAATGATATTTTTCAACAAGTGGAAGTCGGAGACTATCTTTGGTAGAAAAGAAGGTTTTCCTTTGAGAACAACCTTGTCTTTATAGAAAACAGTGTGTGGGGGGTTACAGGAAAGTGCCTGCAACTCGCTTACCCTGCGGGCTGACGTTATTGCTATTAGCAAAACAGTTTTCAAAGTTAACAGTCTTAATGGGCATGAGTGTATTGGCTCAAAAGGAAGGCATGTTAGAAATGTTAACACAGAGTTAAGATCCCATATAGGGACTTGGAATGGAACTGGCGGAAATACATTAGTAAGACCCTTTAAGAATTGAACAATCAGAGGGTTTTTAAAATATGACTCCTTCTCTGAAGAGCGCTTGAAAATAGACAGCGCAGCCAGGTAATATTTAATTGTTCCAATCTGGAGCCCCAGATTCGCCAAATGTAACAAAAAAGAAAGCACCATAGGTGTATCACAAAGGAAAGGGTCAACATTCTAATCCCTGCACCAACTGCTGAACTTGTTCTGACGGCAGCGGTACAAACGTTTTCTTGCTGGCTGTGGCTGAAAGCAAGATCTCCATTACATCATCAGGGAGGTCCCAATCTTTATATCTCAACCTCTTAGAAACCATGAGTGAAGGTTGAGAGTCTTGATCTCTGGATGGAGAACCCGACCCTCCTCTCACAAGAGAAGGTCCTCTCTTTGTGGAACACACATTGGAGGGCATATGTCCAGCAGATCCGGGTACCCCGCCCCCCTGGCCCAATCTGGAGCAATTAGGATCATGGATTTCCCGAACTTTCTCAACCTCCTGATCACATGAGGAATGATGGGGAGTGGAGGAGATGTGTACAAGAGTGGAAATTCACAGTCCAGAACAAACGCGTCCCCTAGAGCTACTCTTGGGGGAAATTCCCTGGAGCAGTACAGTTCGCACTTCCTGTTGACACTGGTCATGAACAAATCCACTTGAGGGGTTTCTCTAAGGGTGAAGATCTATTGAAGGACGTCCTGAACTCGTGGGAGGCTGTGTTGTGCCTGCTTAGAGAATCCGCTGCTGTGTTCTCCGCTCTGGCTAGGTGAACTGCTGATAGGGCGATTCCTTCTTGAATAGCCCAGAACCAGAGCTGCATTGACTCTCTGCACAGCGGCAGTGACCCTACACCTCCTCTCTTGTCGAGGTAGTACATGGCCACTGTGTTGTCTGTCATTATCAGGACATTTTTTCCCCGTACAGAGGGCAGAAAGGTGTTCAGCTCTAGTATGATTGCCCTCAGCTCCAAAAGGCTGATGTGTAGTTTGGACTCCGATGAAGACCAATGACCGCTGAGTGTCATATTGTTGGCGTGGGCTCCCCACCCCCTGAGTGAGGCATCTGTCACTATTGTTATCTCCAGCCATGGCTGCCAAAAGGATTCTCCTTTCAGAATCTTGTCCTCGCGAGTCCACCACAGAAGAACCTGTGCGACTCTGCTTAGAACCTGAAGAGGGTCTGCCATCCTTCCCGAAAATTGGGACCATTCAATCCTGAGAGCCCATTGAAGGGATCTCACTCTGAGGTGAGCCTCTGAAACCACGAAAATGCAGGATGCCATGAGGCCAAACAACCTCAAAAAGTCAAAGGCCGGATGAAACTGGGCACTCAGGAATTTGGTGACCATCTACAGAATGTGTTGAGCCCTCACCTCGGGTGGCGAGGCTTTTCCCAAGGATGCATCCAGGACTGCTACATAAACTGGAGTCTTCGAGATGGTATCTTGTGAGACTTCTTGTAATTGAGGGAGAAGCCCAGTCCGTGGAGAGAGTGGCATGTTAGTCGAGATGTTCCCAGGCTTGTTCGGGTGAACGTGCCCTGATCAGCCAATCGTCCAGCTAGGGGTGGACGTGAATCCCCCCTCTCCTGAAACTCGCTGCCACCACCACCATCAACTTGGTGAAAACACTTGGGCGCAGGTCAGCCCTAATGGCAGAACCCCAAATAGATAATGAGAGCCGAGAACCTCAGGTACCGTCTGTGCTTGTGATGGATCGGCACATGAAAGTAAGCATGCTGAAGGTCCAATGACACCATCCAATCATGGAGTTGGAGGGCCTGAAGAATCTGAGAAAGGGTAACCATCTTGAACTTGTCCTTCCTGAGGAACTTGTTCAAGTTTCTTAAGTCCAATATGGGTCCCAAGCCTCCATCCTTTCTGGAAATTAGAAAGTGCGGGAGTACCAACCCTTGTTCCTCTCTGCCACAGGTACCGGTTCTATAGCACCTTTCTCTAGCAGGGTCAAAATTTCCTGCACAAGGAGCAGAACTGGAATTTTGAAAGAGCTGTTCCCCGGTGGATGATCCCAGGGCCTTTTTAGAAAGAGAGTCTGTAACCCTGGACTACCATTTCCAGTGCCCAAGCATCTGAAGTAATTCCCTGCCATTCTTTCAGATGCTGAGAAAGTCTGCCTCCCCCAGGGGTCTTGTGGGTTAAAACCTCAGAGTGGTTTTGAGGTGGCTGAGGCAGCAGCTGATGGTAAAACCGCTTCTGCTTGGGCTGACTTAGCACCTCTCCCTCATCCACCACGAGGGAATCTTCTGTGACCTCTATAACTGGCCTGTCCTCTTTCTCTTCCAACTGAGGAGTAGAATTGGATTTACCCCGCCAAGATGATGAACTGGGGTAAGAGTTGCCTAATGGCAGCATTAAGAGATTTAGCCGCTGCTTTCAAGGTCTGCGGCTTTTCCAAACTTTCATCAGCCTTGCTGACAAACACCCTAGAGCCGTCAAAGGGCATATTGAGGAGTCTAGACGGCACATCCGGTGCAAATCTGGACTTCCACAACCACCCAAATCTGCACAGCACGGTGCTAGCTGTCATGGACCTGCTAATGCTATCAGCAGTATCCAGACCTGATTGGATGCATTCACACATTGCCCCCTTACCGTCCTTGAGGATAGCCAGGAAGCCGTATCTATCTTCTCCTTCTGAGATTTGGTCAGCCACTATAGCTACGCAGTCCCACAGGGTAAACGTGAATTTTGACAAGGCACAAGTTGTGTTTGCTGATTTTAAAGCAAAACATCCAGCAGTAAATCGTTTTGTAGCCCAGGCATCTTCTTGCTTGTCATCCCTATCGAGAGGGATAGAAGGATATGACAATTGTTTAGTAGACGCAGCAGCTTGAACCACGAAACTCTCTTTGTTAAATACTGTGGGTCACGGAAGGATGGCCTATAT
The DNA here is from genome assembly GCF_040938575.1 of Ambystoma mexicanum. NCBI lineage: Eukaryota > Metazoa > Chordata > Amphibia > Caudata > Ambystomatidae > Ambystoma > Ambystoma mexicanum. The sequence continues at coordinate 1,220,064,321 of NC_090927.1, forward strand.
TTTTTTGCAAAGACCCTGATCCAATATATCGGTTAGGTCATCCTGCTTGAAAGAAGGTGCAGGCCTGCTCCAACCCAAAAATTCAACCACCTTGCTCATTAGTTGTCTGTATGAGGAGCCAGCATGGTCAAATTAATCTGGTTTCCCAAATTCCAAATCTGGAGAGGTATCTATACCACTGGCTGATTTCAGGTTTTCCTAGACTCTTCAGAAATTAACTCCTCTGGCACATTTTGGGTACCAAATCGTTGAAGTGAAAGCTTTTTAAAGCACATTTTTGGTAAGGGTTTGAAAACCTTTTTCCTTTTCCTGCGTAGCCTTGGGCTTCAACAACTTCGAAGAAATCGCTGCCAACGACTTCAAATTTGGTGTCAATTTTGTCAGAGTCGACTTCAACACTGGCATCGACGGCACCGAGGCGGTCAGAGTTGCTGACTTTTTATGTTTTTTCGAAGGTACTGTTGAAGGACCGGATTCCTGGCTTGTCAAAGCCCTCAACAACTTCTCGTCGGATCGAGATTTCTCTCGATGTAGTTCAGGCTTATGCCTCGTACTCGAAGATATATAAGGTTTAGGGCCTCATTACACGGAAGACGGTAAGGGTTAACGGTCACCGTTAATGGTACCGGTGACCGTTAACCCTTACCGCCTTGCTAGGAGGTCCCTTTGCGGGTTGGAGACTTTAACGTCTGCTTTTTGCAGGTGTTAAAAACCAACCCGCAAAGGGACCAGGGAGCTAATTACAGTACCGCAATTTGCGGTGCCGTAGTTAGCACCTTCCCCATTCCCATTATGCCCTATGGGGCAAAAATGGGAATGGGGAAGGGCAATGGGGGAAGGGGGAATTACCACCCCACCAACCTTGGAATAGGGCGGTAATTCCCCTTTCCACCAAGGCGGTGCCGGTATTTTACCGGCATGGACCAAGGTGCTAATAGCACCTTGGTCCACCGCCGTCCGTGTAATGAGGCCCTTAGTCTTTGACTTCCCTTTGCCATTTTGATGCAGATCTGCATTAGGCATGGACTTTCTACTTCTCCTTCGAGGGCGGCGGCCCGCATTCTCAAAGATTTTTAACATTTCTTTGCGAAATACATCCCATTTTGTTGGGGAGTCCGACTTGGTTGGACATTTAATTACCTAGGCTGAGGAATAACTAGAGGTCAAAGGTGACGTTTGACGCTGTTTCTTGGCCTTCTTGGAAGAAGAAGTAGAATGGCGCGAACGACTTCTCAATCGAGATCTTTTAGACCTTTTCCATCAAGGAGAATCTCTCGACTCTTCAGATTTTCTATTTTGGAACTCTTCGAAGGAGACTTTGAAGGTAACCTACCCACCCCCAATTTACCTTTACGCTCCCTCTGAGCCTTTTCGGTCATCGCCTAACAGGAGTTACAGTCGGGGTATGGTGATCGGTTCCGAGACTCCACAGGCATATGCGGTGAGGGTCGGTGATCGACATCTTCTTCGACATCTTCCAACATTTCTTGAAGTCCGTTTTAGGTGTTGATGGAGCCGACTGAAAATTACAGAATAATACAGAAAATTAGTGACAAAGTTCAGTAAAGAACCGAAGCGTGCTGTAATTCTTTGAAGTGATTGTTCGGAAAAACGGAACTGAAGCCAAAGGGCGCTGCGTGCGCTATTTATACTAATGATGATGTCGACAGTCGAACGAAGGCCCTCCAGGGACATCGACTCAACGAGACGGCACACAGCAAAAAAAGATTTTGTAGCAGCTGAAGCTAGAAGGATATTTATCAAAAGATGAGGAATACATGGGAGGACACAATCCATTCGAATGAACTATTACTTCCAGAAAAGGAAGAAAGAGAAACAAAATGATAGGCTGTCTGAAACTTTGTTTTTGCTCTCAAAGAAACATTAGTAGGAGCAATGATGTAGAATAGACCCGAAACCAGTTGGTACCCTTGCAAGTGGGGACTTTTGCTGGTTAGTGATGTTTGTGGTCCAAGCAGGTAACTTTGAATTGTGCTTGGGGAACATGTCCCATACAGCTATCAGGAAATAGGACCACCACCATTTATTGAAGAAGGGGAAGTTGAGTGGTACCATATTCCTTCCTCTGTTAACTAGTTTACCTAGATTTGCTAATTCCTCTGCGTTAAATCTTTCCTAATTTTAGAGGTTATGTTTTTGTGAAAGAACTCTAGAGTGCCAGCTTTGTTAGTTCTGACACACCAGGGATGTAACTCGATCAGGCATGGCCCAAATAAATGAATATTCTAGTAGCTCTCAGAAAGTATCTCATTAGTGATTTATGGTAAAGTGTTAGCTTCTGGGCCAGTGAGTACTCAAATTACATCAGATGGGGTTCAAGTGGATAATCAAAAGGAGTATTTTTTCTATCTCTTGATCTCATAATGCCTCCTAGTGTCTTGTTGATCTTTGATTGAAGAGACACAATCCCAATATCAATTGGACTACTAGTTTTGTAATCATGGGATCATATTTTTGTGAGTTAAGACTAAGGCTGAATATGTTGGCAATTTTGGCTCAATAAATAGTTTTTTGACATGTTTCAGTAGTTGGAGAAAGCCATACTGCTGCATAGAGAAAATCATTGTGGCATTGATTTAGAAGTTGAATCAGTGGTTCTCTTTGATCGTATACATATACTTTTAGAAAGCGAGAGTAGTAAATCTCACAAGTGGGTTGGTAGTCCCATGTACATCTCCTGCAGGCCTATTACTTTTTTTGTAGCTTTAAAATCTCGAGAATTGCAAACCTGTTTTAACTGTCAATGGTGTTACTATCAAGGATTATTTTTGCAAATATGGAATTTTAGAGGGACATATCACTATTTATGGGTAAAGGCTAGTGAAGAAAGAAGGACCTTATTTTGAAAATCCTTTAAGCATTAGGAAAACTGTAGGGCCCAGTTTGGATCATAGAATGTTCAAACAATTTATTAGAGGTTTATGGATTTCTTTATTTCTAATATTGTTAACCAGTTTGGGAGATAATACAATGTATTCATTATCTTTCCAGCTGCACAAAAAGTTTTTAAAGTTTTGCAGAGGTAATAGACTAATAATTTGTTCTTTTAGCCTGAGCAATGTGAGTTTGAAGGAGCCTCCAGGGAATATTTGAGACGTATTACCACTAGTACAGGATCCGCGAAACATACTAAGAGGATTGCAGTTTATTGCAATTGCGTGCGTCTTTTTAAAAAAGGAAGCAACGTGATTTGTAAGGTTTGCAAAATTCTATGTTATTGACTCACAAATATTGTCAACATCTCTATAATCTCTTGCTATTTGAAGAAGGATATTCTGACTGTTCTAGTGTCGGAATAGTCACTCACAGGACAAATAGACCTTTATTTCGGGCTGGTATGACTTTAGAATTACATATGTTGTGGTATAATAATGTTAAATCAGATGTTTTGTCTCTGGTACCCGAAATTAAAGCATGAGAGAGCATACCTTATACTTTGTTGTGTGATAAAGTCCCCTGCTTCACAGACCACAGTGAGATTGCCTAAAGGGGTGGGTACATGCCCGAGCCTGTGGATGACGGGCCCGGGGAAAATGGGGTGGATCCCCTGGGTCACTCTCCTTTCGTTCCCCGTCGCACAGTACTGGCCTGTCAGTCACAGTTCCTCATGCCTGGCCAGTCCCAAAGGACCAGATCATCCATGCCCCATTAACTCATCAAGGCGGACCAGCCCCTAATCAAACCCTTTGGAATAACCTCCAGCATACTGTTATGGCACCCCTCCCTAAATGAGATAAACTGCAGCTCCTTTTTAAGTTGCCTTACGTTTTCATTCATATACTGCAAGCCCTTGTGGCAAAATCGTTAAATCTTTGTCTAGATTCAATGAATCAGGAAATCCAGTGAATATGTTGCTGGTCCCCCAAAGCAGAGTTGGGGGCACGCACAGCACATAACCAATCACAGGCCTATGTCAGTTAGAGAATAGGGGTGCAGACCATCACCAAAAGTTCCACCAGGAGCTGGAAGAGCCTAGGCAGCTCAGACTAGCAGTGAGGGTTTCAGGAGGCTCGGTTTGGAGAAGGCTGGAGAGCAGAGGAAGAGGAAGCCTGATGATCAGAGAAGACTAGAGAGGTGGTGGCAGGGTGGAGCAAGAGGAGGTGGTGTGAGGTGAAAGGTAGAAAAAGAAGGTGGTGCTAAGAAAGTAGGCGGTAATCTCAGGAGGGGGATTGAACAGAAGGAGGCGAGGGTAGTATTGGAAGTGGTAACATTCAAAGGTGCTAGCGAAAGGGTAGTGTTGGTAATGAAGGAGAGGGAATATCAGGAGACAAAAGTGGACAGAAGGATGTGGTGGTAAATGAGGTTGTAACATCAGGAGGCTAGAATGGGGAAACGGAAGTGGTGGTAACAAAACATGTGGTAACATCTGAGTTCCCAATTAAGCAGGAAATGAAGGAAAGGAATTTGTTGAAGGAGAAGGTGGGAACAAGGGAGAATGAGCTATGGCCAGAAAAGGTGGTGAGATCAGGAGTTGTACAGTTCCAGGAGGAGGAGCGGCAATCACAGGACAAGGAAGTGTTGTGAACATCAGAGCCTGGGAGAATCAGTCTCAAGAGAGTAAGAAAGTGGCATGGGTGTGTTGGGAGGAAATCATAGAAGACCAAGGAGTGAAGAAGAGAGTGAGGAAGACCAGGGCATATTCAAACAGAATAGGATGTTTCTAGGGGTTCAACCCGTCCCTAGGCAGGGCCAGCCTGTGGGAAAGGGAATGAGACTGGGTCAAGGAGGTTATTGTCAGTTCAGAGAGGGGTAGGAGAAGAAGTCAAGATTACACTCACCTCAACCCAAGGATCCCTCTCCAGCTTTCCCTGGTGGCTAAGGCTCAGGACCTGTTCGTCTACGGAACCTGATGCTACAGTTATCAGGGGGTTTGTGACTTTCAAAAGCCTGTGTTTAGAGTAGACCAAAGAAAAGGTTTTGGGAACCCAGTGAAGCTAAGCTGATTTGATTTGATTGTTTATTTGTATAGCGCCTATATGGGAGAAAACATATTACATTCTTACAAGTCCTTGAAACAATTCAGAATGTGAAATAACTAATCATAATCAGCATGGCGACATTTCCGATAGTGCAAGTGCAGGAAACAATTATGGAGGAGAGGGGGAGGGAAAAGAAAAATTAGACAAAACAAAGCAGTAACTTTACTACGCCTGACGACAATTGATGTAGGGCATGAGTATAACAAGAGGATGGGGAAAGGGAGGGCAGGGGATGGTGTATTGAGGGGGAAGGAGAGGAACAAACAAATGACTATCCTGTTAGGTCGGGTAATGATTCAGAATAGAGATGTGGTGGGAATGGGAGGAGAAGACAAGGGTGGGGGGGGACAGAAAAGTTGCCAAAGGAAAATGAGATGCAGAAACCTCCATTGAATTCTAGATGCTCAGAGAGTGGGCTCATTACGAGGTTGGCGGTAAGCCGCCGGTGCTACCAGCGGGTTGCCGCCGACCTTGTAACACTGTTTCCGACGCCTGATATCCCAGTGCCACCGGGATGTTACAAGTCCTGGCGGCCCGGGATGTCAGGCAGCGGTACCTGTAAGTCCCCATTCCCGTGGTGTCCAAAAGGACTCCACGGGCAAGGGGACACAGAAGCATCAGCACCGTTGCTAGCGGTGCTTCTGTGAAAACCATGCTTGCATGGGCCGGTGCTCCCAGTAGGTCAGGCCTGCCTGGAGCACCAGCACCTGCAGGCATTCTGGTAGTCTGGAGGTCCGGAAAGGGTGCCGGTACATTGCTACGGGTACCCTTATTTCCATACCACCATACTTGTAGTGAGGCCCATTGACTCTAGATGTCCAGAGATCAGGCTACCCTCAACATATGTGTGAGCCAGCTACTCAGAGAAGACTATCCTGAGTTCTTTTACTTTTGTGATGTGTTCCTATTTTTATATCAGTTTTGAACTTACTGCACCCACCTCTTTCCCTTGTGGGTAGACACTCCCTGCATTATCTCAAGGTAAGGATAGTTGTGAAATGTTTTGTATTTGTATTTTATTGAATTTATAAAGTGTCTTTCGCCAAAGGCACTGAACGATAAAAGAGAATACAAAAAACAGTACAAATCGAAGTGGGTAAAACTGAATATAAGTAAAGGTTATTTCAACATAGAGAGAGAGCAATGAAGGTAGAGTTTAAGGTTTGTTTGGAAGATGCGAAGAGATGAGGGGGAGCAAATTGAGAGAGGAAAAGCGTTCCAATGTTTAGGAGCAAAAAGAGAAAAGGGACAGAAGCGAGACGAGGCACAGGGAGGCATAGGAACAGTTAAAAGAAATAGATTCTAAAATCATAAGGGGCATGAGGGGACATAGCACAAGAGTAGGGAGGAGAGGTAGGGTGGGGCCAGGACATGAGTCCATTTGAAAACAATCAAAAGAAAGGGATACAGAAGACGGGATTCAAAAGGAAGTAATGAAACTGAAAGCAGGGAGGGTGTGATGGGGAACCAAGGGGTTAAGGAGTTAAAGGAGACGGACATAAGAGTTGCAGATAGAGCATAGATCAAGAAGGTGGGAGGCGGGGAGACCAAGCAATAAAGATGAACAATAGTCAATGTGGGAAAAGACAAGAGAAAAGAGAAGAAGTTTAGCAGCGTGAAAGGAAAGATAGGAACGAGCATAGCAAATGTTAAAAAGAGCATAGGGACAACAGCGGGCAATGGAGGAAATATGAAGGGAGAAAGAGTGGAAAGAATGATCAAAGATAATGCCTCGGTTGACCCCTGAAAGTGAAAAGGAAAGAGAGGACGGGGAAAGGGAAAGGGAAGAGGGGGATGGGGTGGGAGAAATAGTAGAAGGGGGAAAAAACAGAACCTCCGTTTTTGAGCCATTAAGATGTAGAAAATGGGAAGAAATCCAGTTCTGGACAGCTGAAAGACAGTTTGAAACGGTGGAATGTAAAGCAGAATCAAAGGAGGAAAAGGAGAGAAGATCTGGGTGTCATCAGCGTAAAGGTGAAAAGGAAGAGATGAGGGCAGAGAGGAGAGCGGTGTAAAGGGAGAAAAGAAGAGGTCTGAGTACCGATCCTTGAAGGACACCATAGAGAAGAGGCAGTCAGGGAGAAGAGTGTCCAGCCCAGGTAGAGAAAAAGGTCTGTTGCAAAGGGTAAGAGTGAAACCATTTGAGTGCAGACCTAGAGATACCCAAAGTGGAAAGAGACGAAAGAGAGGAGAAAAGAAGAGAGTGGTCCACAGTGTCGAACGCCACAGACAGATTGAGAAGAATAAGAATAGAAGAAAGCGTGGAGTGGCAGTCTGTGAAGAGAGGATTTGAAAAATGAAAGAGAGTAGTTTCAGTGGAGTGAAAAGGATGGAAATCAGACTGCAAAAGAGGGAGAAGAGAGTGGAGATTCAGATTACGGATTACCTGGGTATAGGCAGCCTGTTCCAGAATTTTAGAGACAAAGGGTAGAAGGGAAATAGGACGGAAGTTAGCAGGGGAAGATGGATCAAGAGAAGGTTTTTTCAGGATAGTGAGAATAATCGCATTCTTAAAAGCCGCAGGAAAGCTAGAATATACAAGGGAGGAGTTAACGAGAGAGGTAGGGTATGGAAGAAGATGGGGGTATACTTGGGGGATAAAAGAAGAGGGGAGAGGGTCAGAAGGAGAGACAGTAGGATGTGCATGACTTAAGAGAGCAGAAATTTCAGAGTCTGTAAGAGAAGAGAATGATGAAAAGGTGTGTAGTGATGGAGCAGAAGAAAGAGGAGGGGAAAGAGAGGCAGATCCAGGACATTACAAGTCCCGGTGGCACAGGAAGTCAGGCGGCAGATTCGGTGCCGGTGCTTCAGTGAAAAGTCTGCCTGCAGGGCCCATTGCGCCCGGCAGGTCAGACCCTGCCGGGCGCAACAGTCCCTGCAGGCATGCTCGTAGTGTGGCCGTCCGGAAACCAGGGTGCTTACCGGCATCCTTATTTCCAGACCACCACACTCGGAATGAGGCCCAGTGTCTGTTGTAGGCACAGGTTCTCTTGTCCTGTCTTACCTGCAGTGGGAGGACAGGGGACAACGTGGGAGGTCTGGAGGAATACCTATCTAACACCGGTAGAGAAATTGACTGGTGAGTCATTAAGCTAATCAGGTGAGAGCATCTCCCAATGAGCTTGTCCCTAGACCCTCTCTGGAGGTAAACTGTTGTGAATAGATTGGCTTGGGAAGTTCCCATTTGTTGAAGATCTGATTCAGGACATCGATGTCCAATTCTCATTTATGTTCTGCCATTGCCAGGTGACTGAGGAAGTCTGCGGCTGTATTCTCTGTTTCCACTCTGGATTGCCACTCTCAAATCAGTTCCACCAGCAACATAAGTAGGTAAGATTTGGTGGCACCTTGTTTGTTTACATATAACATTGATACCATATGGCTGTTCGATTGCGTACTGCCTTGATCACAATATTGGTCTGGAAGGCCTTGAGCGCCAGAAAAATGTCTGTCAATTCCAGGACATTTATGTATTCCTTCCACTCTAGTAGGGTCCACAGATTGAATACTTCTATATAGTCTCAGGCCACCCTCCAATCAAACGAGGAAGACATAATGTATGATACACTGTGCAATATACATATACACATATGAATTAAATTACATTTAAAAATAGCAACATCTAATAAAAAGAAATGCAAACTCAATAGACTAGAAAGGGCTCTAGCATACTATATGGACTTATTGGTCTTTTCTCTAAGTTTCCAGTCTTTTGTATATAGTTGGAAATCCCAAATATAAAAGACTGTGTATCACGAGATGTACATTCATAAAGTTCATCATGTATAATTCTTACATTTTGGCCCAGAAAACTGATCTCAACTGTTTTTTCCTAATAGTTCTAGAGACTGGCAGATTACTGCGCTGCACATTTGGACGAATCCGAATTGGTTGCATTTTTTTTAGCGAAATTGGCCGTGAGTATATGTTGGGGGAGGGAATCATGAATATAAATATAGAGGGTGAACAGGGGGGTGCAGGGGGTATCCCCCATATATATATGCGGCCAATTCGAGTTAGAGAAAAGAAAACCCGGCCAAATCGGTTTCGACCAAATGTTTTCGATATAATCAAGCCAAACCATAGTTCTATAGTGTGGATCTATAATAAAAAGTGGACCCAGTCCTTTTAAGATAAGTAAATTCAATATGTGCTTTGGGAGAGAAATTAACAAATCGTTTTGTGAAAGTGTTCATTTCCCATTAAAGGCATGGTCTAGTAAAAATGTTTATTGTCCCTACGGGTCGGCCACGTTTTTTTAAGCCTAAGTGGCTCGATTTTAGAAAACTTTCCTATGGACCTTACCCGAATTTTCGTCCATTAAACGCACGCGAAAACAGGCACCAGGGAGCCGCCATTTTGTGATAATCCTATCACTTGCCGCATCGCCCTGGCTGACCTGCTTTTGCGGCACTAAATCAATTCCCCCGCCCCTGAGCCTGACATTATCAAAACATTCATATTCCCCGCCTCTCTCCGTGACGTTACTGTGCTGCGTAGGCAAACGCACCCAGTCGTCTTCTACGAGACTTCACACAGAACCCGGAAACCAACACAGACCATCTCACAACACAGCGCGCCACAATTCGGAATATGAAACTGTACTTTAAAATCAAACAGCAACACGGTACATTTGGTAAAGTAAATTTATTTGGCATTAAATGTTTAGAGAATATTCAGCAATTGCCATATGAACTCCAAAAGCCATTTATTTTCTTTTATCTGTATCCGCAATGGTACACAGGGTGTTGCTTTTCGTTAAAAGAAGCACTTTGGAAGCACGGTGAACTGCAAGGCTGTTCCATCAACTAGGCACTAGTCCATCGTAAAGGTTGATATGTTGCTTCTAGCCACTAGTACAGCGTAAGAGCATGTGGGCCCTTGGCGATCGTCCCATAAAATTGTCAGTGTGCTCCAGTTGTTCACACGAAGCTGCAGGTGTCTCACGAAGAAACCGTCTGCTGGTGTCTCAAACTGATGGCAGTAGCAGAAGGGGAGCAAATACCTGTTATGAAAACAAAAAAATTATAATTAGTCTCGCCAGCCGATCTTCATTAATATTACTCATTTTATTTATTACAGCCGATCAGAAACTATTTGCTTGCAAGGATAGTTCAATGGAGTATCGGCTCTAAAATCAATGCGAAAAGTAACAAAATAAATCGAGGCCAACACACAATGATAAACGACAGTTAGTCTACATGCGTGAGGAATGATATGATATATGATATGGCATTTGTAACGCGCCTATACTCAAGTGTTTCAAGGAGCGACGAGGCAGGTGGGGAACAAGGGCAGACAGACAATGATCCTACTAGGCCAGGTGTCTTTCTGATCGCACATGGGGAAGGGAGGAAAGGGGGTAAAAGTGCTGTACATGGTTAGTTGAATACAAATTAAATAATAGGGCCAGCTGGTGGCAAGTGCAAGGTAAATGCCGGGAGAAGGGGCTGAAGGATACAGAGACAGTCCCGTAGTGCAGGTAGGCAGTGCAGGGAAAAGTGGCTGGGCCAAGGACCGAGATCGGTGAGACCAGTGGACCTGCATGCCCATGTGCCCACTACGAACACGTTTTCCTTGCTTTTCCTAGCTCTTCATTCATTCATTTATTCATGCATCCATTTATTAAATCTTCATTCCGGTATAAAAGCGTGTAAAGATTTACTTACATTATATTTGAAATTTCCATTGTGTCTCTTCGTAATGCAGTCTGTAAAACAGACCGTGCTCTTGACAATGATTTTTCGTATACTGAACTAAAATGAAACTCGGTCTAGTTTCTGAATTTTCTGCCTTATCGTCTCTAACGTTATTGCGCACCCCCTTCAAATGTAGTTCTTTCGGCATGGTCCCTGTCTCAAGGTCAAAAAACAATAGACCCTTATACTTTCAGTGCGACTTGTGGGTCTCATCTGGGCGCGAGCTGAAAATCAAAGCCGCTGTCCTTCGCATTCTTTATTTGCAACATCATGTAGTATAGGCATCTGTGAGAACTTGAAGTTTAGAATCCCTCTATGTAGTGCGCCTCAATATGCAAATGCGAACTGGCTTCTCTCCCAAATGCCACGGCCCGCTTGGCGCGTTCTAAGTGCCCCAATTTTGTCCCCATTGTCTGCGAGCCTTGCAGCCCAAATTGAGACATTTAATTTTTGGCGGAAGGTCAGGGAAAGTATAAAGTACCACAGGAGTTGAGTTAAAAGTGAGATTTATTGTTTGTTTGTTTGTTTTATTATTTGCAATACGCAAGCCTCCCCTCTGTTAACAGTGCGCAACAGTGCGCAGCATTTACATTTACATGAGATGAGACATGAGAAAAATATATACATACACATATATGAGGTGAATAGAGAGAATTCAAAGATGACACCCAGCTTGTTCGCCACCCATGATGGTGAAGGTAGGGGTTAGGGTTACAGGTACACTGTACAATAACATTTATTTACAAAAAGACAATCGTATTGCAATTATTTAAACCGGGATTTGTACTTCACAACCAGCTGTGCTTCGGGTGGGCATGGCACAGTCGCAATGTTCGGTGTCAATGGATCACTGCTCTGCACAGAAACGTCCAAAATTCCATATCTGTGCTTCTCTAACACAGCAACAATAAGGCCTTTCACAAAGTCGAACTGCATTTCATCATAGACTGGTTTGATCACCCATTGCTTACTTCGTTTTGAAAACACCTTAGTGTAGCGAGGCATCCTTACTTTACCCCTAGTCCTAGATTGTTCACGTCCGACATTGCTGTTATGGGCCAAGACCGCTAGTCGAGTGCGATGTTTCATGCCCCGAAAGCTAAAATGCAAGCGCTTTGGCCTGTACTTTAGGCACATATTGTGGAACACCTCCAAATCTCCTGTGACACAGAATTCTGTCAGTCCTCTCAAATCTCTTGATAGAGTTTTGTCGAAAACAATCTTCTCAATGGCTTTGTGTGTCGGTGAAGATGGAATCAACCACTTCTTCTTCCGTGCCTCCTCTGGGGACAAAGGGCCATGTTCACATTGGTGGAAATTTTGATTTGCTGTCCAGCGGTGAACGTTGGTACAGTGGTGCATCAGTGACTGCCATTTTTCAAGTAGTATTTCCACTGACCCTTCAAATGTTTTTGAGCTCCACCAAAGATGGTTGGCGATAGAATGGGACCACTGCAAAATACTTTCAAAACCTTTTTTTTTTCCTGCAGCCGAGATTTTCTTACTGATTGATTTAGCAAGATGCCATACGTCAAATTGATGATTAATATGTGGGAACTGCTCTCTCATTGTCTTGGCAATTGAAACGTGTCTGTCCGTGGCTATGAGGTCGGTGTGCATTCCCCTTGATTGTAGATATTCCACTGATTTTATAAATCCTAGTTTCTCCATGGCCACTGACGATGTACATTGTGTTACCTGCACGACCACCGAACTCACAATTTTCTTACTATCCATGTCCTGAAAGTGGTAGGTGCAGTACTTGGCAGAAAATCCAGGGCTGTTGCACTGTCCATCGCTGGCTAGCCTGAATCGTTTGCCTTCGAATTAACTTTCTAGAGACAATTGTTCAATTTTCCAAGCATCACTAATGGCCGGAAACAGATAATCACGTTGGTATATGTAGTACAGCGCTTTAGAAATGAAATGGAGTCCCACAAACTGAAAGAAAGCCTCTAACTTTCTAAAACTGGAGCCACTAAAAAGTGATGCAGCTGCACACAGTAGATTGCCTGGTGGCAGTTTCCCCAGCATCGGTTGTGCAGACCATGAGAACCTATGATTTAATCTACAGGCGGTATTTATTTTGACGTTACTGCCTTTTATTTGACGAGTCACATTAATCAATGGCTTCCCACATACTTTCCCTCTAATGCAATGCACACATTTTAGCATACTTATAATTTCCATCAAACAACTGTCGAATACAATGTATTTGCTCTCTTTCATTAGACTGTCATCCTGCGTCAACGTTGTTTCAGCCTGTGACGTTGTGGAGATTTCAACACATTGGAAAGTAATATCGCTGATATCAAGTTCTGATGCGTCTATGGATGCTGCGGCTGGTTCATTCTCTGTCATTTCGACATCTATTACTTCAACATTGATGGGAGAACACAACAATGTCAACAGGTTTTTGGGTGGCATATTTTTGGCGGGTGTAGATTGTGTGAATTGATCTGCAACTACTTCAGAGCTATCTTCAATACATTCAATAACATCTTCTTGTGGTGGTGCGGTCGCACTATAGCAATGGTCCAATGCAACTTTGCTGTAGTCTCCATACACAGTTAATTCATGTTCTGGCCATTGGACATGAGCATCTCGAGCCTGAACACGCCTCGCCTCAATTAATAGTTCCTCCATAGTGTACATGGTCTGGCAAGCAACATCTCTCATTCGCTTCACTGTCTGTGTATGTATAGTTCTGACACCCACGGGTAACTGGAGGAGAGATTGGAAAAGGGATGTTCAGTTTAAACACAAGATAAAGTGTAGTCAAATTGACTGGAAAAAAACATAAAATAGTCCCCAGCACAAACATTTTTTTAAAATTATGAACTGTTTGTAACTAACCTTTTTTTGTTTTTATTTCTTTGCAACTTTTTTGACTCGACCTTCAACATCTGCACGCTGTAGCTCCGATTTGTTTCCGCATGTCCTCCCTTCCTCTTGCGCTGCAACAACTATATTTTCTGTATCCGCATAGACAGCACAGAATGAGGCTCCATCGTCTTCCTGAAACATAGTACTTTCATTACTATGTATCAAAATATTGTTAGCATAAAACACACGTGAGGACGAACACACAGGTACATCTCAATAGCCAAACACAATTTAAACATTGTGTGCAACAATCAAACGACAAGTATTCGACCAGTGATGATCTATTTCGATGGAGCTGTCAGTATCCATACCTCTGGCTCTGCATGGACTGCCATGAATGGTTGTATTGGAGAGGAGTCATCCGCATCTCCCTGAAACACAGTACTTGCATTAGTATAGTTTTCAATATTGGAAACATAACACACACTTGGGTTCGACGGCACAGGTACATATAAAGAGATAACCACAAATGATGCATTGTCTAAAACAATCAAGGAAAATATAAGTATGCAGATTTCATCGACATATTTCTCTGATTCCTTTACATCTGCATCATCAAAATGGGATGTTGTGATTGTAGTGGAAGCTCTGTCGTCTCCCTGAAACACAGTACTTGCATTAGTATGGTTTTCAATATTGGAAACATAACACACACTTGGGGTCGAACGCACAGGTACATATAAAGAGATAACCACAAATAATGCATTGTCTAAAAGAATCAAGGAAAATCTAAATATGATCACATTTCATCGACTTATTTCTCCGATTTATTTACATCTGCATCATCTAAATTGGATGTTGTGATTGTAGTGGAAGCTTCGTCGTCTCCCTGAAACACAGCACTTGCGTTAATAGGGAAGAAAGTATAGCAAATGGAATCACGTTATATGATCACGCATGATGGAGCTGTCAGTATCCATACCTCGTACTGCTGAAGAATATCTATGGATGTTGCAAATGTAGTGCGCACTTCCGAAAGCTGTTGCGCCGATTCGTATACGCATGGTCCCGTTTCCACTTCCCCTGGAATTACTTGAATGTCAGGCTCTGCATCAAGTGCAGGGGTTGACGCTCCATCAACTGCCTGAAACATAGTACTTGCATTAGTGAGGATTACAATAGTGAAAACATAACACACATCTGGGGTCGACAGCACAGGTACATATCAACAGCTAATCACGAATGAAACATTGTTTAGAACAATCAAACGACAAGAATTCCAGCTCTGATGATGACGCTCGATGGAGCTGTCAGTATCCATACCTCCTGCTGGTGAAGAACATCTAGAAATGTTGTAGATGTGGCGGACGCTTCAGCATCTCCCTGAAAGACAGTACTTGCATTAGTATGGATAACACTAATTATAACTGAAAACAAACACCAGTGGACGATAACTAAGGTGTATATCAATTGGAAAGCACTAACCAAACATTCGGTAAAATAATTACACGATAGAATAAAACTATTACTTGACATGCATAAAACAAGTATGTAGCGGATTAGCCTAGTAAGATTACCTGATACGCGCTAGAAGTGGTTGATAACTGCGACCACGTCAAGAATGTAGAATGTTCTTGCTTCAGATTCACGGGATAGTCAAGAAGTTGTAAAGGTAAATTAATGATTGATATTGAAATGACAATATTAAAAATAGCCATGTAAGGCGACAGAATACTTGAAAAATGCTCAATACAGCAGAGTTCTCTGTTCCCATATATATATACATTGCGTTTGTGGGTTATGAAATCGAAAAAGAATATATGATAAATGTCATTATTCAAAAATCTATACACTCATATCAATATCGAAATTATTACAAGGGAAAGAACACCTACAATATCAATTAATCCATTCGGCTACCTACACACTACCGCAAGGCCTAAAGCTAAATCCGGACACTTGACTCACCAGTGGCGGAATGTGGACGAATAGAGTGGGAATAGCGTTTTCGATCAATTTCTGTGTCGTTCGCCGTTTATTCTTCTTTGTTACCCACGATGTTGTGTACATGTCCAAGGAAAAGTGCCGGCTGCAGATGCGGTATCGATCACCCCTCTTGTCCTGTAAGACTTGTTGGACTCTACTTTCCAGCTCATCCAGTGGATATCCGCAATGTCTGACCCATTCTCTTATTCGATCAACAGTTTTTGGGAATACATGCATTGTAGTGCCTTCAGATTTCGCATGGGTCTTCGAAGGGCAACCGCTAATCGAACAGGCAGGCATTGTTGATAAATCTGAAAAGTAAATATCGACATTATTATACAATCTTCATGAATAAAGATTTGATACAAAAGTAAATGAATCATACAATGATCAATGCAAGGTTTGTTTTGGTCGCAGGAACTATACCAGTTCATTATGTGCGGCTAAGTATTTGCATAAGTTGCAGAAATGTATAAATGATGTGACTAAAATCTGAACATGTGACTCGTCCCTTGGATGTTCTGTCTTGCACGAGAAGGAAACATGCTTACATTATAGACTGGACCCCCGAAGGATGCGATTCGACGACAATAGACAAAGATGAAAATAAATAGATCTATTGATAGCATAGCAATGGAAACTCAAGTCAATAGCAATGAGACCAATGAACATACCACTATTGTGTACTCTACTCGCAAATAGATAGAAATGTAAAAATCTGCGAAATATGATTAGGATACATGGCCTTACATTGACCAACAAACAGTTGGATTCAGCAAGCAGAGCAGTATGTTGCAGGAGAATAGGTAGCACACTGATGGGTTTGCTCTAAGCGGTCACAGAAGTTCACGGATAGCACGACGACGAGTAGATTAGCGTAGATCTCAGTGGTTGCCAGGTAGCACATTCAGGAGTTGACTTGCAAAGCACAAAGATGTTCTCATGAGACATATCAAGTGGTTTATAAAGTATTAGAAACAGGGGTGTGTTTGTGAATGAATGACGTATGTATGCCGTGGTATTAGGGGGGCGGCCTGCTTCAAGGGGAGGCCTGGCTGGAGACACGGGGTCTGAGGAGGCCATGTGACCGATGGCCCCTTGGCGTGGGATACCTTTTGAAGTGTACGTGCAGTTTGGCACCTTGGCCTTTCGCGCCCCTGACAGCGCGCATCCACTGGCGCGAACCGCCTTTGATAGAGGGGGTGGGCTGGATGGGCCTGGGGCATGCAGATAAGGCACAGGAAGACTGCTGAATGGAGACACACTTATGTGGATTGCAGGGGGGCGGCCTGCCTCAGGGGAGACATGCATGGAGACACGGGGTCTGAGGAGACCATGTGAACGATGGCCCCTGGGCGTAAGATACCTTTTGAAGTGTACATTTTGTTTGGCACCTTGGCCTTTCGCGCCCCTGACAGCGCGCATCCACTGGCGCGAACCGCCTTTGATAGAGGGTGGTGGGCTGGATGGGCCTGGGGCGTGCAGATAAGGCACAGGAAGACTGCTGAATGGAGACACACTTATGTGGATTGCAGGGGGGCGGCCTACCTCGGGGGAGGCCTGCCTGGAGACACGGGGTCTGAGGAGACCATGTGAACGATGGCCCCTTGGCATGGGATACCTTTTGAAGTGTACATGTAGTTTGGCACCTTGGCCTTTCGCGCCCCTGACAGCGCGCATCCACTGGCGCGAACCGCCTTTGATAGAGGGGGGTGGGCTGGATGGGCCTGGGGCGTGCAAATAAGGCACAGGAAGACTGCTGAATGGAGACACACTTATATGGATTGCAGGGGGGCGGCCTACCTCGGGGGAGGCCTGCCTGGAGACACGGGGTCTGAGGAGACCATGTGAACGATGGCCCCTGGGCGTAAGATACCTTTTGAAGTGTACATGTTATTTGGCACCTTGGCCGTTCGCGCCCCAGACAGCCCCACATGCCAGCGCTCATCCACGGGTGCGAACTGCCTTTGATAGGGGGGGTGGATGGACGGGCCGGTGGGCGTGCAGATAAGTGTGTGGGAACGAGGGACCATCAGGCCCCTCTCGATGGCCCCTCTCATGCTTTACTTCTCAGTAGAAACTCGGACCAAGTGCCTCCAGTAGTGGGTTCACCCCTTGCCCTTATGTGATAACTTTGGTTGACAATCGCGTAGATGGGACCACTGAGCATGACTCTTCCTCTGAGATCACTGTCCTGCATGTGAACCAGCCTGAACTAAGCACATCGCTCGTTCATCTCCATAAACGTGTCCTTGCCCACACACCCTCGCCAGTGGAAACTAACTGCCATTGTGACCCTGTGTACCTGCAAGGTATTCTCTTCAAGTGCCAGACCACTGACCACGACATGATGCCCACCTAGCAGATCCCCAATTAACATTAGACCCCTACTGCAGTATATCGTTGCTTATCAATAACAAATGCCACATACCAGAGATTCTTGTGAGCACAGACCCACACTTCAACCGGTGTATTACAGTGGTCAAGACCCTTAACCTAAGGCCTGTATAATCCAATGTTAATTGTTAGTAGAGATATATGTGTGACTTTTATAGAGACATAACCTACTGAAAGACTTTGAACAAGTGTTATTTAGTGCATGCATTTTCGAGAATATTTTATGTTAGCTTAGATAGTGACCACCCTGCTTCACAGCGACCAGACCTTCACCCATTCGGAGCACAGATGTCTGACGTCCATCCTTGAATGGAGACACACATGATCCATTTAAAAAAATCGAAACAACCGTTGTTAAAATATATGTGGTGTTTTATTTTGTATCTTATTTTCATGACACAAAGATATAAGACTTTAAAGATTATACAGGTCAGATTGCAGCACAGCGAGAGAAAATCCCCTGTACTGACCGCTGTCACTCGGGAACGTTTCTCTTATGGCACGAACGGCACAGGCGGGTATCACTCTTCGAACGCGGTGTCCAAGCCTCCCGTGGAGCCACCATGTAAAGGAAAGATAGGCCACCAACCTGTACCACCTGTGAAAAGGAATGAAACAAACTGTTTTTAAATGACCAAGATAAGTTTAATAAACGTTTGTTGTCAATGACAATTCTTGGAACTAATGGCATTCTGCACGGACAAATGCTATCTAGACAATACACACTATTGAACGACTTACATGCGTTACAATGATATGTAGATGTAATTTTGGATATAGTAGAAGAACATGAAATAGGAGTGGCATAACAAGCAGAGTATACTTACTCGTTACTCGGATTACAAGGACGAACAGTTGCGCGAAGTTCGTGCATAAGCACCATCATTATTCTCAGCACGGCCCGTGTGAGGCAGGCTGCCCTGAAGTCTGACAGCTCGGTGATGCATTGCGGTCGTGGCTCGCCTTCCGAAATGTAGCCCAGGCATCCTGAGTTTTCTCGGCAGCAGCAGTTCTCCTCCTCGGTTGGCATTAGCTTGCACCGATTGCATGTGCACCAGGTGGAGACGCCGTCCATGCGACTAGGCCCAGGCTCTTCATCTGTTGATTCGTCCTGCCAACTGCCGTCCGAATCCCCATCGTTTTCGCGTGCTTCCCTTTCCAGTAGTTCCTCCTCGGTATACTCGGGCTCGTACATGTAGGGCATTATTGTAGCCATTGTGTGGTAAACAAAGTAAAATAATTTACCGAGATGGTACAGGTGTTCACACGGGCTACAAGCGGCGAAGGTAGCTGACCAGAACACAGAAATACTCTAAGTAACACAGAGAGAGGAATGGAATCAAAAATCTGCTGCTGTGTGTTGTGAAACGGTCTGTTTATACTTATTGAGGAAAGAGGCGTCCTGCCATTTCCATGGCGACATGTCATTAGCTGAAGCGCAGCGAATTTTGGCACAAGACGTGCTTTGGCGTTGGGAAATGGGCGGTATGAGTCTGCTGATGACAGGCTCTGGGGCGGGGGAATTGATTTAGTGCCGCAGAAGCAGGTCAGCCAGGGCGATGCGGCAAGTGATAGAATTATCACAAAATGGCGGCTCCCTGGTGCCTGTTTTCGCGTGCGTTTGTTGGACGAAAACTCGGGTAAGGTCCATAGGAAAGTTTTCTAAAATCGAGCCACTTAGGCTTAAAAAAACATGGCCGACCCGTAGGGACAATAAAAATGTTTACTAGACCATGCCTTTAACTGTCAGGTTAGGGTGAGCAGGGATCATGTTCTTCGAGGCAAAAGGGCAGCTGTAGACCAAGAAAGAAGATTAACTGAAACCCAGGTGCAGCAAATACCATTCTAGCCCAGCTGAGCCTGAAGTTCGTTAATGGTGTGGTCAAGGTAGACTCCACCAATCGTGCAGAGGTAAGTAACTTCTCATACAATTAGCACCATGGGAGGATGCTATGCTTTAGTATTCAGATTATGTGGCTCTCTTAGCTGCCTATGCTTGTCTGTTCTTTTGCTTTTTTGCATTGGTCGTCAGGGTCAGCTCAATGACCAGTTCAAGCAAGGCTTCTGTGGGGCTAAACATTTCAGACAGGTATAGTGGGGGGATGTTTTTAATGCACTGAATGGGAGGCAGGTGTAGACGGGCACAGCAATATACTTTTTATAACACTTGGGCCCTCATTACGATACCGGCGCTAAACCATGGCGCTAATTAGCACCATGGTTGGTGCCGGTATTGTAATGTGTCCACCATGGTGAAATGCTGAAATACCGCCCCATTCCAAGGTTGGCGGGGCAGTATTTCGCCATTTCCCCATGGCCCTTCCCCATTCCCATTTTTGCCCCATAGGGCATAATGGGAATGGCGAAGGCGCTAAGTACGGTACCGCAAATTGCGGTACCATACTTACCGCGAAGGTCCCTTTGCGGGTCCCTACTTTAACGGCTGGTCTAGACCAGCCGTTAAGGTCGGGTCCCGCAAAGGGACCTCGTAATTAGGCGCTAATGGGTTAACGGCGCCGCAGCCTTTTACGGCGCCGTTAACCAGTGCCTTAAGTGGCACTACAAATCGAGCCGGGGCTCATCCAGGGGGCGGAGCCTAATGGCGGGGTCCTGCTGGCCCATTAGACCACGCCCCCTTGACAAGCCCCAGCTCAATGGGCTACTGGCACCCCTGCCAGGCAGCCTTTTGCAGAGATTAGCATCCTCTCCCCCTAAGGGGGAGAGGATGCTAATCTCTGCATTTATTTTGTATAGGCTTGCCTGGCAGGGGACTGCGCCTCGCCTATTCAGCCTTAATGGTGGTGCTGCCCCTCGCCAGCTGGGGAGGGGCAGCGTCACCATTAAGGCTAAAAGGGTGAGGCCACTGGAAGCAGAGGCCTTTTTCCTAAAGACTGAAACTCCCGCAAATCCGCGGGAGATTCAGTATTTAGAAAGCAAGGCCTCTGCTTCCAGCGGCCTCACGTTTTCTCCATAATGGTGGCGCCGGCCCACGTGCATCCCTTGATTACGGCTGAAAGGCCTTTTTTTCTGAAGCCTGAAACTCTCGCACACGAGCGAGAGCTTCAGGCTGTTGAAAAAAATGCCTTTTCGTGTAGTGGCCGGGGCTGCCAGGGGAGATTAGTGGGCCCCAGCAGGGCCCCGCCTCAAAACGAAATTTCGGAGCCTGGCGGGGCTCAGCCCCGGCAGGCCCCGGCCCACTTAAAGCCCTGCCGTTAACCCATTAGCGCCAGGGTCATAATGAGGCCCACGATCTTTCTTTTAAATACTTAACGCACCTCTTACCTGCCTTTAGCAACCCCTGCTTACCTGGGTTTGAGATCCCCTTGGTGCACACCTGCAGGAAATTGATGTGGGATGAATAGGCAAAGTTTACGATTCCACAATCCCCTAGGGAAGAAACTCTGGGTTATAATCACTTTAAACACACACAATGTAGGCAGACAACAAAGTGCTGGTGTACGGTTCCTTTGGTTAGTATTTACATATTTCTTTTTGCTCAGTACAACAGCAGTCTATAAACATTTGTTATAAAAAGTTGGAACCACAAGAAACTATATACACTATCACTATGCCTAAGCAGAGAGCAACTCAAAAAGAAGAGTTCAAAACACTAACAATCCTTTAAAAAATATAAAAGATTCTTTAAAATATAAAATAGAGTCCTTAAAAATATATTTTAGAACTCTTTATATAGTGCACTGTAACTATATGCAAAATCCTTACTTCTGCTGCAGTTCTTTGGTTTTCTGATTCTAGATGGTCAGCTGGCAGGGCAGCCAAGGCAGCACCAGCATGTGCGGGGCTCCATTGTCCTTGTAAACTGGGCTGCATATGCTAGAAGCAGTGCAGCAACTCAACAGCAGCGTTGGGCAATCTCTTTATGACTTTATGGCCAGGCTGCGTATTCCAGGCGCAGTCAGCATAGGTGGCAGTATGACAGGGTTCCCCAATCAATTCCTCAGCCCGGGCCGCATCTGCCAGAAGCCGCCTTGAGTGTTTTTTTGGCTTGGGCGGTCCCTTTACGATTCACGCGATGCACCCCTTTCTCTCACGGGGAGTGGCGCATACGATATAGACGCCCATGGAGGCGGCAATGAAGACTGGCGCGCCCCCTCATGGGAAGTGCTGCTAGTGATGAAGCAACTGGCCCGTGGCTGTGACGGGAGTTGCTGGGGAAGTGGCAGTGAGTTTCCGAGCTCCCCTCCTTATCAGAGGAGCGCCACCCTTTGAGCCCGAGTCGCGGCAGCGAAGCTAGAAGTCATGATCAATCCGGTAAGATGTTTCTTGTCAGCATGGAGCTGAGTAGAGCGCAGGTCCCACCCTCCTGAGTGAGAGCTGGGATTCAACAGTTGTAACAGTGATCTGCTTGCACCACTGCAAGTATTCTTTTGTTTTGTTATGAAAGCGCCAAGGTTTCCTTCATTTTCTTCTTTTCTTTCATTTCTTTTTCTTTTCCCCCATAGGAGATTACATTCCTCCCTTTGAACTATCCTCGAACCTGAAGATCGCCTTTGCTGCATCTTTGAATCTATTGAGCTAGAATTTTTATCTAAAAGCCATTGATTGCCATCCAGTAAATTCAATTTCAGGCATTCTGCTCTAAAGAAGGAGGAACAGAAAACTGTGAGGAACGGGCAATGGGAACCTCACACTGCACTTCTGGTGAATCATATATTAATTTCATAACCGGCCTGGTCTCCCAGGTGGAGCGGCAGAGAGCAGCACAGTCCTCCTCTAGATGTGCATTGTAGCGAGCAAGGGTTCCTATCTTCCAGTCGAGTAACGTGTAAAGGTTTCTCTCGCACCGTGGCTGGGATGATGCAAGCAGGACAGGATTAGACTCATAAGGAAAATGTTCAGGTTGGGTACCAGTTTCCCTAGGAGTGGGATCTGGACACGTGGGTGCAGGAACCCAAATCAGTGTCTAATAAAGGGTCTTGGTAGATGCCAAGACGATCGCCCTTGGTGTTGGCATCATCCCTGGCTTCCGGTTGTCCTTCCCCTGATCTCTCAGCTTCAGTAGCCTGAGAAAGTGTTTGGGGATCGAGCCCTCCAAGGGTCTTCTTCTTTCGCTTTTTAGTGCACATTCACTGCTACATAGTCATTGGCCCCTTGGCTGACTTCTCTTCTGTCACTTCTGGGTCCAGCTCAAACTCAGCAGGTGGTTCTGGTGCAAGGTGTCGATTGTCCCTTGGCCGTCCTTCCTCTCGGTAGACTAGGAGCTCTCCAGATGTTCGATGATGAACGGTTGAAACTCCCACTTGTCACCCAGCATGTCCCATCCTCCTTTTCCCAAGATGTGGATTTATGTGTGATCGCCAAGTTGAAGATTCTGAAACTTAGCCTAGATGTCATTCCAGCGTTGGATTCCTTCCCTGGACTTCTCCTTGGCAGCCTGGGCGAGCTGATTGGCTTGTTGTAGTTGGTGCTTGAGCTGCTTCACATAGCTGGCATAATTCTCGCTGCTTGTTCCATCTATGGACACTCTAAAACACAGGTCTAGAGGCAGCCAGGTGACCATTCCGAACATCAAGTAATACGGTGTAAGCCTGCTGGCTTTGTTCTTCGTACAGTTGTAAGTATGGGTCAGAGTAGCCACATGCTGACTCCACCTGTTCTTCGCCTCTGGCCTAAAGGTGCCCAGCATCACCAAGAGAGTATGGTACAAAGTCGAACAAGCCTTCTTGATGCCAACCAGCTCCAGCATCTGTTTTATGAATGTGGCCTCAAAATCAATCCCTGGTCGGAATTAATCCTAGCAGGCCAACCGTTGTGCACAGAACAATGTTCCCATAGTAAACAGGCAACAGTGGTGGCACACAATCCTTGGTGGGGAATGCCTGGGCGTACCAAGTAAAGAGGTCTGTCACCACCAGGATGTTCCATACACCTTGCCTGTCCATCTCCAGCCTGAGGAAATCAATGCAGACATGGGCCATGGGACTGAACTCTGCAGATGATGGTGAAACGCTGCAGGATGAGTGGTGGTCTTCCTGGTGAGACACCTGACACAGTTCTGCCAATAATAAGCCATGTCGGCTGCTATTCTAGGCCAGAAAAACTTTGAGCGGAACAACCCAAAGGCTCTGTGACAACCAAGATGTCCATGCTGGTCGTTTGATACATACAATACAACTCAGTGGAATCTCTGTAGTAGCACCAGGTGATGTAAAAGCCAGTCTCCAACTTTGCTTTCCTCATGCAGTATTCCACCCTTGTGCACGTGCGTCTTACACTCCCTGAGCATTACAGCTTGTTCTAGGCACAGAAGAGGCATCTCTGGACACATCTGCTCCCGTAGTCTTGGATTTCAAGATTGGAGCGATGCCATCATTAACTCGTTGAGACGAATGGATTTCATCTCAGATCAAATGTGATAGCTCAGAAACCTCTTAACTGGAGATGTTGCAGTAAATGGCTGCTACAACCTTAGCTGTGGATCCTAAGCAGTCCAAACCCCTGGCTCTGTCTAGCTCATGCTGACTTATAACCTGGCAGATAGCGCTGATGCCTGCTCAAGACAACTCCTTCGACAAGGTGGATCCAGCTGTATTGTCTGGCCGCTGAGAGGGGCCATTGATGTGAGTGCTCCCAGGTCTGTATTGTAAGTTAAAATTGTATGTGGACAATGTAGGGAGCCATCAGTGTCCAGTAGCATGCAGCTCCATCAACTTCAACATATACTTTATGGTGTTGTTATCCGTCCTCACTGTGACAGTGGTGCCGTTTATATAGAGGCGATCCCAGAACTTCTCTATATAAATATTAATTATTATCTATAACAGCCCACTTCAATTCCCGAAATGTCCACTTGTGGACTGGGTAGCTCTAATCTGCAGCATGTATGCCACAGCTGGTGAAATCAACCAGTCTAATCTAACCTTTGATCTCCTGATAAAGGGTAAAGGACAGCTTCCAATCACTCCAGACTCACATCCATGTACAAGATGTGAGGCAACTGAGGACTGGTGCTGTGATGAAAATCCACTTGAGCTCATCACAGGCCTTCTGGCATTGGTCATCCACCTCTCACCAAAGGGCACCTGTAGTTGGCATAACTTGTCCGCACAGCTGACGTTAAACTTCCCGGTAGGTGGGTATCCTTTGGTTAGGTTCACAATTGCTTGGGCAATGTTGGCATATCACGTGATAAACCTCCTGTAGTAGTTGCAGATTCCCAGGAAACTCTGCAACTCCTTCAGACCCTGAGGTCATGGCCAGGTGAGGAGAGCATCCATATTTTCCAGATTCACAGTGATGCCATCTGCAGAGACTAGGGCCTCATTACATGGTAGGCGGTAGGGATTTAACGTTACCGGTAATGGAATACAGGTAACATTAAATCCCCTTGCGAATTACGACCCGGCTCACCGCTATTAGCGGCACCGCTAAGTACGGTGCCACTAATAGCGGGCAGTCCGCGTGCGCGCGACCCTCCATCCCGTAAATAACGCCATGCCGCTAATAGCACAGCATCACAAGGCAAGCGGACATGCCAAAAGCGGCATGGTAAAGCCCCCAAAACCCCATACCACCATGGCGCTAATACCCGCATCGCGAACCACCCGTTAAGAGAACTGAGCAGTGTTCCCACCTGCCACAGGTGGACACAATCAGCACAGGTGGAGGCAATGGAGACTGTGGCAGCACAAAAGGAGCACACCACACCCCTTCCCACACCCCTTCCCACACCAAGATGGTTCCATTACTAGCAGCATTACATGGGCTGGAGGACATGATTGCAGCGCAGCAGCAACAACAACAGGCAGCACAGAGGAGACACAGGAGGAGGGCAAGACAGGCACAGCAATCACCACCACAGCACCTAATCATACCACAGAGGCACCCACCAATCCCCAGGATCAGAGCCAGTCCATTTAACCTAACCCCTGAGCAGATACGCACCCTGTACCGTCTGGACCGGGATACCATCACCAGCATCATGGACATGATACACAATGACATTGTGATCCTCATAGACATCCGAACTGCCATCCCCCCTCTACTCAAGGTGGTGACTGTGCTCCACTTCCTGGCCACAGGCACCTACCAGCATACAGTGGGGCAGATGCATGGCATCTCACAAGCAGTATTCTCACGCACGCTGAACCAGGTACTCAATGCCCTCCTGAAGCATGCACCTGAACACATATTCATGCCACGGACTGCCCAGGAGATTGCAAACACCAAAGTTGGGTTCTATTCACTGGCAGGCATCCCAAGTTGCATCAGGGCCATCGACTGTACCCATGTGGAATCGGTGGTCCCACATCACAATGAAGTAGTCTACTGAAACAGGAAGCAATTCCACTCCATCAATGTCCAAATGGTATACGACGCCAACAAGATAATCACACATTGCTGTGCCCGATTACCCGGATCAACCCATGATTCCATGGTCCTGCGGAACTCAACTATCCCACGCTACATGGAGTGACAAGCCGGACAACGTTCGTGGCTACCTGGTGAGTAGCAGGGTAAGCACATGGCAGTGGTTTTTTTGCAGGGGGAGAGATACATACTCCAACTGGGTGTGATTGGGGGGGGGGGATACATACTCCAAGTGGGTGTGATTGGGGGGGGGAGATACATACTCCAACTGGGTGTGATTGGGGGGGAGAGATAGATACTCCAAATGGGTGTGATTGGGGGGGGGTATACATTCTCCAACTGGGTGTGATGGGGGGAGAGATACATACTCCAACTTGGTGTTATTGGGGGGGAGATACATACTCCAACTGGGTGTGGTTGGGGGGGGGAGAAATACATACTCCAACTGGGTGTGATTGGGGGGGAGAGATACATACTCCAACTGGGTGTGATTGGGGGGGGATATACATACTCCAACTGGGTGCAATTGGGGGCGGGAGATATACATACTCCAACTGGTTGTGATTGGGGGGGAGATATACATCCTCAAAATGGGTGTAGCTTGTCGTCCGTCGGACAAATGCACATACAGATGTACGCCAATGTCCATCTGGAAAGGCCGCAACGTACTTGAGATGAACGGACATGCAAGTATAAGCTACACAACATAGATGACAATCCAGGTCTAGAAACATTAAACATCCATTCGCATCCACATTGCACAACATTCCACGCCACAAAATACACAAATGTCATACATGCCGTCAAGATAGTCATACAGAATGAGTCCAGCACAACATCAATAATGCAATGTGCCCTTGAATGCATGCAAAGGGATCACCCCTAGCCATAGCATTGCACCACGCACCTATAGCACCACTGAAGTGATGCCTCTCAGCATGGCAACATCAATGTTGGAATGGCAGTACACCAGCAGTGTGGTACCAAATCTGCCTGGGCCCAGGGACACCTAAAACCTGGCCTCACCCAGGACATGTCAATTACTGTTGGAGGCATTAATGGGGCATGTCTACTTGCAGGGTTGAGCTCACCTTTGCACATTGCAGTCACACAGACCATCTGCATGTATGCTGTTAATTGTGTACTTCAATCACAATGCAAAGTCAATTTGTGTGATATGAACAGGCCGCTCTTGAGGTGAACAGTAACAGGACCCCATTCGTCCCCCCATACAGGTGATGCCGGCTATCCCCTGGAGAGGTGGCTCCTCACCCCTGTACGGGACCCACAGAACAGGCACGAAGAGGAATACAATCGTGCACATACCCGTACCCGCATCGTGATCGAGCACACTTTTGGCCTTTTGAAGACACGGTTTAGGTGCATTAGCAGGTCTGGTGGCGCTCTCTTGTATGGCCATGAGAAGGTGGCCAAGATCACCATGGCATATGTCATGCTGCACAATATGTGTATCAGACGGAATGTGCCACTGCCCCCTGACGTTGAAATAGAAGCACCTGATGAGGATGATGATGGTGATGAGGACGGAGGTGAAGGGGATGCAGGTCATGCAAGAGGGGATGGCCAGGAGGGACGTGCTGTGAGACAGTATCTGATCAACCAAATATTCTGAGTAACATGGTTTCGTACTGTCACAAGGATATGGCTAGTAATGCACTGGTGTCTGTTTGGAAGCGCACAATGGACCCTGGAGTAAATAAGGTGCACATACACAATGAAGAAGTCCAACCTGTGTTTTGATCAAACACCAGTGTATTAAGGAACGTAAAGAAGAACATGTGCATGTCCCCAAACATCCCACCACCCTTCCCACCAACCCCCACAAAAGTCCCATAACACCATTCCCCCCACCCCCCACAACAGTCCCATAACACCCTTCCCCCCAGCCCCCACAACAGTCCCATAACACCCTTCCCCCCAACCCCCACAACAGTCCCATAACACCCTTCCACCCACCCCCCACAACAGTTCCTCATGTGTCTGCCACAATGTTTCCATCCAGCCATGCACGCGGAAGCTTGACCATGCACTCCCTATTGGCCATTGCCAACACCAGCATTGGGAGGCTGCCTAGACGTGCGCCTGGTGGTGCGTGAGGAGTAGCGGAGGGGGCTTGTCTGCCTCGAACTGGCGGATGAGGAAGTGGCTGACTGTCCTGGTGGTGGTGGTGGGAAGTGGCGGTCCATTGCGTCTGCTATCCGTGTGAGGACCTCCCTAACTCGGACAATCTCCCCATACAGCCTGTCTGTACAGGCCACCATCCCCTCCCTGGAGTGCCTTGCTGTCTCCGTAATCTCCGCCCTGAGACGGGCAGCCTCCTCCACATGCTGCCCAACCAGCACAATTATTTCCTGTTTACGCTGGCTGATGCTGGCCAGGTCGAGGGCAGTGTTGGGTTCTGGTGGTGTGGCTGCTGTGCCCTGTGATGCAACCAGGTCAACAGATGAAGCCACCGGGAGGCTACTAAAAGCTCCCATGTTGTCCTCGCCAGTGACATTAGACCCAGGTGTCTGCTGTGGTGATGGCTCGGGGATCCCAGGGGGGCTTGGGGTGTGCATCTCCATGTGGAAATCGGTTGTATCCTCCACACCTGATAGTGGTGCAGTGGCTGCCACCTCTCCTACAGAACTAGCTGCAGCTGAGGGTGGGCCCTCCGTGGCTGGGATCGGTGGTGGTGGGTTAACCTCCGGTGGTGGGGCAGTTGTTGGTGGTGTGGCAACTTGTGTCTTGGCAGTGGCGCTCCACCGATGTTTGACACTCTGCATCTGGACCCTTCTACCTTTGCCCGTTGATGTTGTGGGGGTGTCCTCTGTGTCCTGTGCCCTTGTTTTCTTACTCGCAGGGATGCCTGAGATGCATTGCCAGCATCCTCACTGACTGTATGTGAGCCTGTCAGGGACAAGAAGGGGGATGGCATTGGTTACGGTTCTACGTACTTAATGCAGTATACATCAATAATGCAGTTGTGGGCATTTGGACTTCATTGTTAAGGATGCAGGTGATGTGTCAGTTCAGTGGCTCATCCATGCATGGTTGTGTGTGGCACTTGTCTCTGGTGATGTGTGCATGTGTGTGTGTTTGGGTCTGACACTGACATGGCCAGGGTTGGATGCATGTGTGGATGTTTGGCCATCCATGAGGTGATTCTGGGCTCACATTTGGGGGGACCAGTAGATTCACATTGCATGCTTTCATGTGTACACTCACCTCCATCTGAAGTGGTTGCCACGCCATGCTCCATTGTCCCGACTCCCTCTATTGATTCCACTGCAATGAGGTTGGCGCAGGTCTCCTCCCATTCTTTCAGTTTTATGGGCGAACCAGATCCATCTGCTGTGGCAATGTTGTGGTTTTCTGCAAGGATGCTTCTCACCAGGAGTCTGAGATCATCCCACCTCTTTCTGCACTCACGCACATTGCGGGTGGTGGTGCCCACAGCACTGACTTTCAAGTCGACCTCAGCCCAGATTGCCTTCTTTTTGATGAGTGTCTCCCGCCGCATGTCGCTGGCAAAGACCACGGCGGCATTGTCAGCTGGGGTCTGGGTGAGCATTAATAGCTCCTCTGTGGTAAATGTTTCCTTCCGCTGCCGGTCGGTGTTTTTTTTTTACAGCCTTAGGCATTTCGAGGGTGTCCCTGTGGATTTCCTACTGCAAACTACTCAGAACAGGTCCAGAGGGCAGAGGATGGCAATGGATTGTGTTTTTAAAGATGGCCGCCGTGCTCTTTCCCGTTCCTGTGCGATGATGCTGTTTCCGGTTCCGCAATTTAACGGTGACCGCTATTTGCATGCAGCGTGAGGGCGGAGGTGCTATCTGCACTTTCGTCGAAGCCGGTAAGAGACTTTTTGGCGACTTTAGCGGCATGGCGGTAGGGTCATTACCGGCATGGCACTATGCTCGTGTCCGCGTACTCGTAATGGTACGCTATTAGCGCCCTCTTGCGAGGGCAGACACGTTAAGAGCGCCATGCCGGTAATTTGAGATTTTTAGCGCACAACGTGTAATGACGCCCATATATGTGTCTGATGTATTTGATATTTGTCCTGCAAAGCTGGCACGTGTCCACACTAACAGTTAGCCCTTGCTTTCTTAGGTGACCAGCACCTTTATGAGCCTCCTGATGTGTTCCTCTTGGGTCCGGCTAAACACAATGATGTCATCCAGCTAAACCAGTAGCTCCAGGACGTTCATGTCCCCTGTGGTTTTTCATGAGTTGCTGGAATGTTGCGGGCACACCAGAGATCCCCTGTGGCATCCTGCCAAGCTCATAGAATCTGAGTGAGTAGATGAAAGCAGGCTTCTTACGATCTTCGGGATGCATTGGGGTCTAGGAATATCCACTCTGCAAGTCCAGAACTAAAAACTGCATATTCCCAGTTAGGTAGTCCAGTGCCTCTTCCACCGGGTGTGGTGTATTGGTCCAGGATTGATCATCGATGGACATCCTGTTCTTTTTAGGGGTGATGACAATGGGAAAAGCACAGGGGCTCCTAGACACCTATATGTTTGTCGCCTGCAGACGATTGTCCAGGCGGTGGCGTACATCATCCGTGTCTCCTGGGGCCAGGTGCTGCAATTGCTCCCTAAAGGGCATCTTTTCGATCGCACAGAATGGTGTTCCAGTCCGTAGACCATACCAAAGTCCCAAGGGTTGGTGGAGAAAGCCTCAGCATGCAAGGCAATTTGTTCCCCTAGGTGGTCCTTGTCCCTCTTTGAAAGTCCAGGGTCTTCAGATCCAGCGCCATCTGAGATGGGCTCATGGCAACACTCACTAGGGATACAGAAGTGTTCAGGTGGAACTGTGTGATGATGGTACAGCCTGGTAAGCGGATGGTCCTATTGCACACATTAATTTCAGGTACCAGTAAACCCCCTGAAGGCACCCCATGTATTGGTGCCTCCATCACCAGATGTTTTTGTCGTTGCTCCCTGCTTAGTCACACTCTGCCCGTGTCACACGCCGTGGGGGCTGGCGAGTGTCGTCTCAATGGCATTTGGGTCGCCATTAGCCTGGCCCGCCATGCTCCCACGGAGTGTGCATTGACGGTCTAGGCTTCCGAGGCTAACGCCGTCGGAACCCTTTTCTGTGGTCTCAACCCGGAAGCCTACGCGTTGCAACCTTCGCGCGTTAGGCCTTCAGGTTGATACGCTGTTTTCCTCCGCCCTGCAGTACTACCTCTGTATTCCTTCTGTCTCCCGCGTCCTTTAGCTTTAATGTGCCCGTTTCCCACGCCAGCCCTGCTTCCCCTCCTATTAGCATTTCCTTTCCTCCCTCACTGGACCCTAGTCGCTCCTTTTCCTGCTCCCTTTCCTGGTCCCACTTACCTGTCCTCCACCTGTTCCTTGTATTCTCTACAGTTGGCCCATTCGGACCTCGTACTCTGGATCCGTCCTCTCCTTCGCTGGTTCTCCTCATCAACCAGCCATCCTTGGAAAGACCAGTGAGCCACAGCTGGATAGTTTTCTTTTATGCCTTACGGCTTTTTCCCCTGGACCAGTTTACTACGGAAGAGGGGCCCCCCTAGACCTCTTGCCCAAAGGTCAGGGTGGCTTCCTTCTGAGGTAGACCATACCTGCACTCCATAAAAAAGGCACTGTGGAAGAAGAGGCTTGGGGTAAGATCGGATCCAGAAACAATAGGTGAGGAGGAGGAAGGGGAGTGGGGTGACCCGGAGTACGGGTTAGAGGGGATCGAGTGTGAAAGCCCGTACCACCATGGTAGTGAGTGCTATGATAATGATCTGCCCAAACCGAGTGGTATGAACATCTCCAAGAGGACCATCAGGTGGAGCTCTGGACTGGATCTCTCTCTGCAAGTACACCTGCTCGCACACGAGGAGCATGGACAATGTGCTGGCATATCGTGGGCCAGGCATCTCCAGACATAATGCTGCTGGCATGTCGAATATCGAGGACTTTTTTCCTCTCACCACCAGTGTTGCAGGTTTTTCATTCTGACTGCTGCAGAACAGAGCCAAGGTATAGATGGGGGTGCTGACTTCCACTACATCACGTGTAATCTGTAGTCTGACCCGGATGTCGCGCCTTGAAACACTTGTCTATAGGCACGTTATAAATGCCATTTTATATCATATCATGTACCCCAGATATTTGCATGGGTTGTCTCAGTACAGCAAAGGGTTCCCATGTAATATGCGCCAGGTGTTTTCTGTAAAATGGTCATACATGATGATCACCTGTGATATGCTTTCCAGAAGCGTTTGTGCCTGCTGTCCAGTAATGGTTATGGTCACAGTGGTTGGTGGTCCTATGAGCCTGTCAGGTACTCCCCAAGATGTTAAGGTGCTGTGCTTGCTGGTATTGAGACTATAGGTGGTGATCCTTCTCGCAGGTGGCTTAGCTGGTCTGGGTGGATGCTGGCTCCCAGATGACTTGCCTACCGGTGGTGCCACTGCAGCCTTGGACCCGTTTGGCAAAAACATGTTGTTTTCTGTCTTTACTGAGTTGGAGCATAGTAATCGTGACGTTTCAGGTGCTATGTTTTTTGGTCCTGGTTGGCATTCCCCACCATCATGGATGCTGTAGTGCTCAATGCCTGGAACCTTTCCACAACGCTGAGGTAATATGGTGGGTTCATGCACATACGGAAGGTGTGGCCCTCCTGACCACACTCTGTGGCAGAATTGCCTGGCTGGAGTGGTGTGGTTTGCCATTGGTATTCACGTGGGGACCTTGGTTCTTGGCGTGCCGTTAGAGCTGGTGTTCCCTCTCCCGGGATGGCGGTGCAGGGCTCTTCACGTTATGGTGGCCCTGGATGTCACTAAAGGCAATGTCTTGGCCGGTGACTTCTGCAGCTGCATCGCCTGGATGGTCTTGATGTCTCAGGTCATACCCTGGGGCTGTAAATGGGGACTCCAGTCATTATGCTGAATGCACACTGTGTCCTCCATTTCAATTACCAGGATACACACCTCCCAGACCAGTTCATCAAAAGAAGTTGGTTTCTGGGTCCATTCTCAGAGTAGTAGCTGCAGAAGCATCAGCGGCAGTGATCTTGCTCCTCGTATGACTTCTTGCAGCCTGCCCAGGTTCAGGCTGTTTGGCTCAGCCCTTTTAGCTGTAAAAACCAGCTGCAGCATTCTGGGAGACTCTCATCGTGTTCGAAGTGGGTGTGCAGTACTTAACCAACAGCTCTGTACCTGAATCAATGGATCCAAAGATTCCTTCCAGTATGTACATAATATCAACTGTAGGGAAGGCATGATATCAAACAGTGAAGACAGCACAAGTGATCACAGTTCAAGGGTATTTATTGAACTTCAATGCATTGGTTGAATGCCTATCTAAACCTAACTCTAAGGATGGGAGCAAGCTACGACCATCAAATAATAATAACGCAGTCCTAGTCGAGTCTTCTAAATACCAAATGGTGTGGGACAATAGTGAATGCAAAAGGAAAAGTGTTCAAGAAATAATATGTCAGGATAGTTTAGCAGTTGGCTTCCCTTCCCCACGTTTTCTGCATGGGGCAAGGCGGTACGTTCAGACTTTGCAAACACTCTGGCTTCCCTGCCACGAGGATATAGTTCCAAGCATAGGTATCACTGACTTCTGCCAAAGCCTTGTTTCCAATAACTGTCTCTTACTGCAGAGGGCCTGTCGTAACAAACAAGCACCAAAGTTCCTTTCTTATCAGGATTTTCACATGCACAGGTTCTCACTTCCAATGTTCATCATGGGTCTCCCTCCTTCAGGCTTGCACCCCTTTTTACCAAAATGTTTCTTCTTGATCTCCCTCATTTTCAAGCTCAGACCATGGATCTCCCTCGTTCAGGCTGGGATCCCTTCAGCACAATATTCACATTTGATATCCCTCCTTCGGGCTCACCCATGTAATCTCACTGTCTACGTATTCCCCTTGATATAAAAAATCGAAGACTTTTGAATTTGCAATGGGTTTTGCTTAAACCGTCGCAGGACCACTTCGATTCACTTCACACAATGTACTTATCAATTGTCTACTTTCTTTTCTGCCACTTCTTGGTGCGATGCCTTACAGAGACCTTCAATTAAACACACTTGCGGTGCCGGACCACTCTGTCACAGGTGTTGTATCTTCTCTTAGTTCAAACATCCATCAGCAATTCAGCTTTCCCCACATCTTTCATCACAAGCGTTACAAATCTTTCTTCTTGTGCTCTTTATACAATGTTGCCGCTAGCAACCTTGACCTCAACACAAACTGGTTTTGCATCTCTTTCCCCAACTCACCGGCTGCGTTAATCTTGCTGGCGCTACTTTAATCTTGGAGCCAAGGACGATACCACGGTGGCTGCTGCTCCTTCCCGACTGGATCAGCCATGCAGGAGGGCCCCGGGAATCTCTGACACACAATACAGCATTCTTCAGTCTTGTTTCCTGGCCTTATGCCCTTTCAATCGGAAGGACTTTAGAAAGTACCGGTTTTCTGGCAGAAAGGTCAAGGGCATCTCCCTCCTGGTGCACCATTCATGATTTGCCGTCTTTCTCCCCTAGTTCAGCTGCCGTCTTCAAAACACTGTTCCTTCTTATGCTTTGCCTCTCTCAGAGTGTGCTCTCATGCTTTGTCTTTGATCCATGTGGCTAAGCTTAGTGGAATTCAGGTGTGAGTAGTTACCATTAATTGCCTGACCTTGCCTGACCATAGTAGTGGGACATGTCAGGTACAATGCTCGGGTGTGAGTCTGTTTTCTCCCAGAGCAGGCTGTCTGTGTGAAAGTGTTTGTGTAGGAAAAGGGGGGAGGGGGTAGAGTTCCTAAATATCCTGCCGGGTAGGATGGGGTAAAGGTGTTACAGGGAAGGGGATACTGCGTCTCGCCATTAGGTCTCCCATTCCCTGAAGACCCCTCACCCAGGTGATCCTCCCGTACTGGTCCACCCCCTGGGTCTCAATCTAAAGGTGATGTCTGAGCCCTGGCCACCAGAGAGAGACCTCCGGGGACTAGGGGGTAAGATACCTTCTGGCTTCTCACATACCCTTCCCCTATGCAATGTAGCCGCATCTGTTTCACAGGGAAACCGGAAAAGTAAATCGACGTTCCCCTGGTCTTTACCTTTTTGGTGTCACAGTGAAACATCAGTGTTGCAGGTCTAAGAACCAATGCATGATTCGGGGGTTAGAGTACTTTCACTGATTTACCCATACTAAAGATGAGTGGTCTGTGACCAGTGTGAACTTGCTTCCTAGAAGATAGTATCTTAGATGAGTGATTGCCCATTTGATGGCAAGGGCCACTATTTCCAACAAAGAGTAGTTCTTCTCCCGTGGGAAGAGTTTTCGACTAGTGAATAGGATAGGCTGTTCTAATCCATCCCTGATTTGCAATAAAACTGCTCCTAACCCTGTGAGAGAGGCATCAGTCTGCAACACAAATTCATTTGAAAAATGTACTACCTTTAGGATTGGATTCTGACACAAGATTTGTTTTAAGTTGTTAGAACATGGATCATCCTCATCAGTGCAATTAACTTTTTGGGGTTCAGCATTTTTTAATGTATTCATCAACCTAGCTGTTCTATCTGAGAAATTTGGGATAAACCTACGGTAATAACCAATCAAACCTAGGAATGCCCTAAGAACTCTCTTGGTTTTAGGCATGGGGGTATCTAGGATAGCTTTCACTTTTTCTCATTGAGGCTGGACACTGTCGTTCCCTACAAAGAAGCTGAGGTATTTCACGGCCGATTGAGTCTGCTTACATTTGGATGGATTGGCAGTTAAGCCGTCTTCTCTGAGGGTTCTCATAATAGTAGAACGATTAAAAAGATGGTCTTCCCAAGTCTTACTATATATGACAATGTCGTCAATGTAGGCCCCACAGAAATCGGAGTAGGGCTTTAATATCCGGTCCATAAGCCATTGGAAAGAGGCTAGGGACCCATGCAGGCCAAAAGAGTGCACTTTGAACTGGAATAGTCCCAGGGGCGTTGGGAAAGCTGTCTTTTCCTTATCAAGTCCATGTACAGGCACCTGCCAACATCCCTTGGTTAAGGCTAGGGTTGGTAGGAATGTGTCACTTCCGAGTATATCTATTAACTCATTGATCCGTGGCATAGGATAGGCATTGAAGGCGGAGATGCCGTTGATCTGCCTGATGTCTACGCAAAACCTCCAAGAATGATCAGGTTTAGTTACCAACACAATAGGGAGGACCATGGGCTCGGAGAGGGCTCGATAATATTTGCCTTCAGCATTTGTTTCACTTCCTCAACCACTATTTGTTTTTGTCTTCTGGGAGTCTATAGGGTTTTAAATGGACCACCTTTCCCTTTGTACTTCTGATATAATGATAAGTACCATGTACTTTCCTTGGTTTCTCGCAGAATACATCAGGGAATGCCATAACTAGGTTGTTTAAATATTCTTGCTTCTGTCTAGATAGTTCTTGGGGAATAAGCTCAGAATTGTCTATCTCCTCTGGTATCAAACAAGGCGATATTGAGGCGGAGGCAGCGGAAGGATTTTCTTTCCACTCTTTTAAGAGATGTATGTGGTGACGGTTGATCTTTTGCTTCCTGTCAGGTTGGGCTATTTTACAGGTACAGGTCCCTGTTTGCCCTAGTACCTCATATGGCCCATACTACTTTGAAGCAAGTTTATTTTCAGAGTTAAGTAAGAGGACTAATACATGTTGTCCTACTGAAAAGGATCAAATGTACCTTTTTGTCGTAGGTGGACTTCTGTTGGGCTTGAGCTTTTTCCATGTGAGTGTAAACTAGATTTCGAACGAGTTTCATATGCTCTCACAATCGGATACCTATTTGTGAGATGGGAATAGATGCCTCTTCCCTCTCTTCGCAGGTCTCCTGGAGCATGTCTAATACATCTTGTGGGTCTACGAATATGACCCCTGACAGCCTGCACTCTCACAAATGTTTCTGGCCCTCAATGATTTTCTACAGACTATACAAAAGAACCATAAGATTGCATACACCCAGCTCCTCAAATCCAAAGAGCGAAACAAGACGTATGCTGACAGACACAGGCGAGACAACCCCGTTTGGGATGTAGGAGACAAGGTTTGGTTGTCTACCCGATTTCTCCCTTGATGGGTACACCCAACAAAATTCTGACCTCAATATTTTGGCCCCTTTTCTATTACGGCAAAGGTCAATCTGGTGACTTTCAGACTCTCATTACCTCCTACTTGGAAACTGATTCATCCAACGTTTCATTCTTCGCTCCTAAAAGAATACAAACCTGACAACTACCATCGCCATCTCCGATCAAAGAAAGCAAACCCGCCTTCTGTTCCGGAAGAGTACAGAGTTACCACCATTTGTGATTCTCAATATCAGAGAGGATCTCTTCAATATCTCATCCACTGGAAGGGATACTCTGTTTAGGAGTGCACTTGGGAGCCGGTTTCACATCTGCATACTCCTACTCTAGTACGTCAGTTTCATAGATGGTTCCTGTGGAAGCCAAGACCGGGCCTGGTAAAGAGAGGGCATACTGTCACAGGGCGTTGGTCCCTTTGGCAACGCTGGCATCGAGGAAATGGATGCATCCACATAATACATGGTCTCCGATTTATGAGTGTGCCACTACGTAATGAACGCAGCCGTCTAGTCTTCCCCAAAGATGGCTGTCATTGATTTACGGATACAAAGACAACGTTAATCATTCCACGGATGCTTTACAACCCTCCTGCTACCTTAGCCCTCGAGTAAGACGCTTAATTCCCCTCTTCTGCATTTCTTGTCTCTGCTTCCAGCTCTCTTCCATCCGCTTCTCTACTTCCCGCTTTCCTTCCGTATCATTTCCCCTGTGGCTTTCCGCTCCCTGTGCCTTCCTTTTTGGCGTTCTCGCGGCTCTCTGCGTTTTCTGCTCTCTCTGGCCTTTTGTGTTATCGCCACTGTTACTTACCGAGCATTTTTTCGCTCCAGTGGCTATTGCATACCTTGCTCCTGCGTAGACCGTTTCCTCACAATGGGTCTTTATCCTCCTGTGTCCTGCTTTCGGGAAATTGCTTCTCTGCATCTCTCTGCAGCAGCAGTCATCTGCATCTTTCTGCAGCAACAGTCATCTGCATCTCTCTGTAGTAGCATTCATTTCCTGGATTCAAAGTTGTCTTGGAAGGTATTTGCACTGCACTGGGTGGTTCCCCATCACACTCTTCTGGACTCATTTCACCATTGAGGGTTTTTATGACATTTGGCTTTTCCCTCTGATATCGCAGGGCACGTCCAACCTGGTCGCCCCTGTGTCCTACTCGGTTTATAACAGAGAGGGTCATAGTGGCAGCCAGGGAGGATGGGCCTACCTCTTCAAGGGTCGTCTGAGAGACAAATCCAAGACCAAACAAAGGAAAGGAGAAGAGAAGAAGACGTCTCAGAAAGACTCCAGTTCTTCTGATTCAGGAACATGTTTTAAGATTTGTTGGGTTGTATTTTTTCCGCATGGGGAACGCCTCCGGGTATCGGGTAGCGTAATCAACGATTACGAGCACATATTTATTACCCAGTCTAGAGGTCTCCAACTGTCCAATGATATCCATCCCAATTTCTGAGAAAGGGACTTCTATGATTGATAAGGGGTTTAGAGGGGCAGCTAAGGGAATATTCACGCTAGTTTTCTGGCATATTTCCCATGCCTGGATGAAGTATGAAGTTCTTTATGTCAGCATGGATACCTGACAATAGAATTTACCACTGATGTGAGTTTAGGATTTAGATTGTCCCCTGTCAAATGAGAATGTGCAATCTCTAGCACAATCTTACAATGGGTTTTGGGGATTACTAATTGTGTTTTACTTAGGCCTTCTCTGGAGGTTTCCTTTCTATATAGTAATCCCTGTTTCAGGAACAAAAAGTGGCCCCCCTTTTCCAGTCCTTCTCCCTCAGGAATCACCTGCAAGAGAACCTCTGCGAGTGCTGGATTATTTCGTTGGGCGAAGGATAGATCGGGAAGAGTGGTAGGTTCTTCTTCCCTCTTTGCCTCAGTGATGGGGGCTCATAAGCCTCTCCAAAGCCTAAGCTACCTCTCTCAGTTTCTTCTGGTTCACTTTCTTCCTTAAAACGGGGAAATAGAGCCTTTTCAAGAATTCCCTGTGCAATCTTGTCCCCACAATGTATTTCAAATGGAGTATCGCCATGGTTCTGTAGAAGAACCTTTATGTCTCCCCAGAAGTCGGGATCGATGATGCCTGCTAGAACGTCCAGACCAAACATCCAGGCTAGGCCAGATTTTGGGGCCAATCTTATTGTAAGGGAAAGGTGTTTGCAGAATGTGAGGCAGCTCAGGAGAGAAAAAAGGGTGTAAAAATGACCATGAGCCTTTGTTGCTGTGGGCTGGAGGAGAGCGGGTGAGCTGGCTCATGCACGCTACTTAAGGACCGCCCCGGTCCGTGCTGATTGTTGGTGATTGTTGGCGTGGCAAGTACGGGCCAGGTGGAGCAGGTGTGCAGATGATCGGTGGGAGAGCTGAAGGGCCCGGGCTATGGCTGTGATTTTACAAGTCCCAACAGTGCTCTATTCCTCATATGGGGCAGAGCAGGGACACAGCTGGAGTCTGTTTCATCACAGAAGAACACATTGCCTAGGGTGGTGTCGGCGAGACCGCCCAGGCCTCAGTTAAGTGTTTGCTACATATTATGAATGATTTCCTAAGTGCATTTCTTCCTTTACGAGTGCGGTCCATACTGTGCTACTTTTTGACATATTTTCCCTCGCATACGAGCATGGAAACACATGGCGCAAGAGGCCACACAAGTGTTTCTTATCAAGTCTCACAAACGTGTTGAGGCACGCCGCATTAGGTGAATTCAGGAACACATTTGATCGTAAGACTGTGGGACGTCTACTTTCATGTCAAGTTTGTTTGTGCTGCTTGTTTGTTGCACTACACGTTTGGAATAAGTCTCCATGTCCAGACTAAGCTCAAGAACCAAAATACAGTGTGCATTTGTGTTGGAGGGATGAGACTCATGTTTGCTGAGGGTTGCACATGGTGCAAGATCCACAACTGCTGCTCCTACTTATGGTGATATATGTATGTCATTTCACGTTATCCATGGCCATCTATAAGGTTTTATGTGCTTCTGTTTATTGCTGACTAGGGTGGCTAAGAATACAGGAGTTTGGAGCTTGGCCCTAGTTAAGAAGGATCCAGCTAGGGAGGAGTAGGTTAGAAGTATATTGGTATTTTCAGGAGTAGGTGACTGATGTAAGGTTTTTCTCTATGTTCCCCATTCCTATCAAAATACAAGATTCCTAAACCTTTTCCCAGTGACCTCAACACCCCCCTACCAATCCACAACCTCTCCCTAACCCTCTTTCCCCCATTGGCTGCCTCGTTGTGCCTGTATGTACTAAAATCAGGAGCCTGTGCCAACCAAGTTGGACGAGGTCAACTGTATTTGTTGTGTGATACTCCAGGGGCGTGACATAATCACCAACCCCCTAATCCTCATTTTGTTAGGGACCTTCATTTTCTCCTTTGCTCCAGAGTGTAGGTTGACAAATCTTGGAATATTTGCACAGAGGCACCTTCCCATTCTATTTTACCCACCACATGTGCCTTCTGCTGAATGTCCTCCTTGTCCCTATAGTTGTGACATTTACACACCCCTGAGCAAGGCCCGTTGGCTGCTCCTGCTCCTCTGTGGGCCCTGTCAAAACAGATCACTCTTTCAAATGTCTCCCCCATGAGTTTATTCAGCACTCGACCCAGCAGGAGCTCCAGTTTCTTAAGCACCTCAGCCTCCTTACTCGGGAGACCCCACATCCTTAGATTGTTCCTCCTTTCTCTATTATCCACATCATCCAGTTTGCTTCTTGCCTCTCTTTACCTGGTTTCAAGCTCTTCGTCCCACATCCCCAGGCCCAAATCCAATATGCCCACTGCTCTTTGTGCGCAAGGGTCTCCACCCACTCTTCCACCTTAGAGACCCTTTCAGTGATGGTGCCCAAAGAGGTTTGCACTTCTGCCCTGAATGCCTTGAGCTCAGGCAGAACCGTCTGAATGACTTGCTGCAGAGTTCCCAAGCCACGTTCTGCCATGGCCACCCTCTGTCACTGCCCTTTGCTTACATTTCACCATCAGAGGGGTGGAGGGCACCTCTCTCCTCACACCCGATCAATACCCTAAAATGTAGTCCCCTGCAGTCTGTATGCAGCCCTGCAGCCTCCAGTACTATGTCGCTGCTGCTGCCAATGTGGTGCACCTTCCAGGGCTGCCACAAGCGAGGCCGGGAGGGGTCTCCCCTGTTCCACTGTCCACGGCCCGTGTCGTACAAATGGAAATGTCCAAGTGCCCTCCTTTCCTCCACAGTGCCATTGCCCGTCACCCCAGTGGCCCAGACAGGAGCGGCGTGCCCCACATTGCCTCCAGATCCCACCAATGTGGACAGGGTGGTACTATTACAAGCTTCTCAATGCTTCAGGCCGCGGGCCCACCTCCCACCTCTACTCGCATGCACAGTCTGCAGTCCCAGCCATGTAATCACTGTCAGGCTGCAGAGTCTCCAACAATGCAGCATGGTGTAGTATCCAGATCTACACCACCAGACTCTCTGCGGCTCCACCCTTTTACACTTCTGGAGCCCCCTCGCTCCCACTTGCATCCATGCAGTACACTACCTACTGACCCATCAGGGTTGCTCACATAGCTGGTGCCGCCTCATTACTTATGGGCTACTGCCTTCTTTTTGGCATTCCGCCTACCGCCTGCTCCAAAGGCAATACAGACTCTCTGTCCTCTCAGAGAAGAGGGGGCATATCCAAGCCCACATATTTGCGGCCTCTAACAACATGGTCAAACTCTTTAAAATCTGCAAAGACCTAGCCAGTCCTACTGCAGTCTCCACCTCGCTTGTTCCCTCCCAGACTTTCTGCACAGCTCTGGCCTCTCCTTTCACCACTAAAACCCAGGATATTGTGCCCTCACTTTCCTCTTCCTCTCCCTCTACCTCTCTCAGGCCCCCTTTGGCTGCCTCTCCCTCTCCCTTTCATCTTCCTTTTTCCTCTTTCGCTCTGACAACACCTGACAATGTCTCTAGACAAGTCTGATCCATGAAAGGTGTTGTCTAAACAGGGGCTCCCCTGCTCCTCCAGAACCATCAAGGATCACACTGCCACCGTCGCTCCAGTTTGGCCGATGTCTGCAATCCCTATTTCATCACTGGATCTTTCCCCTCTATCCTCAAGCACTCCCTTGTGCACCCCCTCCTAAAAAAGCCTTCTTCCGATCTTACATGCCCATCAAACTATCACCCAATTTCTATCACTCCTTTCCTGGGAAACCTCCTGGAAAAGATGGCTATCTCCCAGTTTACCCTGAATGCTGAATCTGTGAGCTGCCTCCATGACCAAGAGTCTGGCTTCAGAGCAGCCACCAGAAGCATGGAAACTGCTTTCCTGAACACCTATGAAGATCTGCTTGCTAACCTCGACTCCAGCTCTCCTTCTGTCCTCATGCTCCTTGACCTTTCCTCTGCTTTAGACATGGTCAATCACACCACCCAGATCAACAGACTCTGTGTGAACCTGGGCATCACGAATCAGGCCCTGGTGTGGCTGACCTCCTTCCTCCTGGACCGTCCCTGCCAGGTCCAACTTGGGTCCTTTCCACCACCTATCTCTTCACATGTGGTGTCCCCCAGTGCTCTATCCTCTCACCCTGGCTCTTCAATGTCTATCTGGCCCCTTTGGCCCACCTGATTTCCACCTTCTCCTCTAGCATTCAGTGTTATGTGGATGGCACTCAGCTCTCTTTCAGGCTTCCCTCAGACTCCTCTCCTTCCATGCATATTCCTGACTGTCTATATGCGATTCAGGATTGGTGCACCTCTAACGATATTTGCCTTAATGCCAGTAAGATGGAGATCTTTCTCATTGGGACCCCTGCTCCAGCTTTCCCTCTCCCACTCTGGCTGCCCTCCTTGAGCCGTCTACCCTTGCCTTTCTGTGAGACAAAAAAACTTGGCGTCATCTTCGACGTCACCCTTTCTTTCTCTCCTCACATCACGGACCTTGCCAAGAAGGACCACTTCCAGCTGCACCTTCTCAGAGGTATTCTACCTTTCTTCGCTTCCCCCAGAAACTCACTGTTTCCAGAGCCCTGGTCTCTCCAGGCTGCACTACTGCAACAGCCTCTTTCTCAGCCTGCCTACCTCTACTCTTCGCCCCCTGCAACTAATCCAGAACAGAATTGCAAGACTTATTGTTGGCCTCAAGCCCAGGGACTGCATCTCTCCAGCCCTGAAATCTCTCCACTGGCTCCCGGTGGCTGCAAGCATCAAGTTAAAGACTCGCTGCATTGTCCACAAGTCTTTCTGGGGCTGGGGTCCGCACTACATCCAACTCTCCCGAAATACCTTCCTTCTACAGCACTTCGCTCAGCTACCACCAACTTTATGATGGCCAGGCACTTCTCGAGGCAGAGAGTGGGGGATAGATGTTTCTCCTCTGCGGGTGCCTCCCTCTGGAATGGCCCCCCTGCCCCTCTCAGACTTGAGCTGGACCACCTGAAGTTCCGGAAGCAGAACAAGACCCTTCTTTTCTCCTCTGCCTTCTCTCTCTCGCTCCCTTGCTAACTTCCTGTCTGCTGCGCCGACTGGTTGCTTGGTTCCCTCAGAGTCTCACTGGGTTCCAGGCTCGTCCATGACTAGTCTTCCTTGCACTGCCTCCTGGCCTAGCGCTCACTTAGGGGCTGTAACTGTAACCCCTAAAGCCACCCTGGCTCCTGCACTTACCTAGAGCCACGCTGCCCTGGCTGCACTCACTCAGAGCCATGCTGCCCTGATCACACTCCCCCTTTTCCTCTCTCTTGCACTTCCCCCTCTCCTTCACATTGCACTTCTACTGTCACACTTGCACGAGCTGAATGACACAAGGCCTAGTAGGATCGTTTATCTTGTCCTCCTTATGTCCTCCCTCACTTGTCTTGTGGCTCCTAGAAACACTTGTGTACAGGCGCATTATAAATGCCTTATCATTTCAGTTAGAATGTGAATTAGTTGAAGATAGTTTTCTTGCACAAGTATATTCTGTGGATACAATTGCAGAGGCTAGAGATAAAGTTTCAGTTAAACCAAGGGGGACCTTCTGAAACCTAAAACACGTAAAAGTGAAACGAATGCTGACAAAGTCAGAATGAAAACTAGACACACAAATAGAAACTATGTGA
Organism: Ambystoma mexicanum; assembly: GCF_040938575.1. Lineage (NCBI taxonomy): Eukaryota > Metazoa > Chordata > Amphibia > Caudata > Ambystomatidae > Ambystoma > Ambystoma mexicanum. Next base: position 1,220,108,713 of record NC_090927.1, read on the forward strand.
TTTGTAAGATTTTTAAGAAACACTGGCCTCTTCTGGAATTGGACCCGGGCCTTAGGGACTATATTCCTCGACATCCATTGTTTATATATACTAAAGCACCAACTCTAAAGACTAAACTTAGTCCAAGTTTTATTAACACATTGAAGGCTAAAATGGTACAAATACATATTATTACTGGATCACCATTGAAAGGATTTTACAAATCTTCTTGCTTTAATATGTGCAAGTATGCACTTAAAAATATCGAGATGCACAAAACAAAAAATTGTAAAACTGTTAAGATTCAGGAATTCATAAATTGTCAAACATCCTTTGTGATTTACACTATTGTTTGCATATGTAATAAACTGTACGTGGGGAGCACCATCCGTGATCTAAGGATGAGGATCAGAGAACATCTCAGGGTCTAACCAACACAGACCGCAAAACACCAGGAAGAAGCTAAAACTATTTGCAAACTGAGTCTCAGATGGATTGAACTTTGACAACGAAATGCACTTTTACCTTTGAAAACTCTAAAACACATCATATTGCTGAGATTGTGATAACGAATTTCTGCTTATGAAAGAGAATATCCAAATGGGTGGATGTATATATTGTTGCAATATCAATCAAAATATTATATCATGGTTAAAAAGCACTTATGCTTTAAATCTAAAGATGTATTAAGATGGCCATATATTAAGTGAAGTTCTATGATACACATTTCTTGGATTGATTGTAGAGATTAAATAGGATCAAAAATATCTTAGTAGCTAAATAAAACTGGGAAATATCCTCCTCAGTAGGCATCGAATTATAATTTTAAAAGGCAAAATATGTCCAACTAATAGGATTCCATCATAAAATATAGTAAGAATAAATTCAGGATTGACTAATTTATATGAACATAAGGATCTAGGCAATCTTTGTACCTCTTACTTTAGTTTAAATATCATAAGGCATAATTTATTTATGTATTTATTTATTTATTGGACATTTGTATGGCTCCTATACACAAGTGTTTCCAGGCACCACAAGACAAGATGTAGGGGGTAGGAGGTGGGGGTGAAGGGGTTGAGGTGGGAAGACATGGGAATCATGAAAGTAGGACAGCAAAAAATAGTTCTATTGACTTTGTGACAAATCTACCATGTAAGTTGTTAAGACGGATTTCTGAACTCTGTCCTGGTGGCGCAGAAGTTCAGAAGGCCAACCTAATTACTTGGAACAGGGTAACCTCTGGACGAGCCAGACCAATCAAGGTAGCGATCGCGGCGGTCAAGACTAGGTCTCAAGAGGGGTGAGGGTGACTGAAAGCCCGCAATGAGCACACAAAGCAAGAGCGCTTACAAACTACTCCAAACAGTTGTTATATCAAAAATATATACACATTTATTTTAAGGCCTTTAAAACAACGACCGTAGCGAGAAAATCACAATATCACAATATTAAGCCAACACATATCATACCAATACATTATATATACAAATACGACAGTCGCAAGCGTTATATGCACGAAATGTGTAGTCCACCTGAAAGGGAAAGAAAACAGGGAGTGCGATAATGCTTTAGACTCAGTTCGCCTTCAGAGGCACCTAACTAGATGGAAGTCTGAGCCCTGCGAAGAGTGGAGCCTTGTGCTCAAAAGTACCTGCACACGCTGGTGCCAACGGCCAAAAGGAGAGTCTCTTCTAAGGAAATCAGGCAGTTCAGTTCAGTGCACAAATGAAGGAGAACAAGTTCCGCGACTCAAGCGCAGCCTCTACAGTGAGCAGAAGCAGAGCGCGAGTACGGACAAAAGGGTGCTGTTTTTACACAGCGGGGAAAAGCAATGGGCTACTGCAGGAGGGCGACCAGATCCTAGCTATACTACTCACCGGTCCCCGATGCAAGCAGACCCAGGCTTCTCCACGTTAGTTTCAGCAGCTGGCAAGTTCAGAAGAGCCGGGAATGCCTCGTCGTCGTGTAGAGAAAAAAGACGTCCCAATCGAAGAAACCTGCACAGTTTTGTCACCACAGCAGGGCAACGGAGCGGCCGTGTGTATCTGAGCCAAATGTACACTACTCACTTCAGACTTGAGAACGCCAAGTGTACTAAGCGTGTGAGAGTGACAAGGACTCGAAATACAACACAACCTGGCGACGGTTACAGAGCAAGACTCCCTTGTAAGATGGTCAGTCAACTGGATGGCCCAGAGACGCTTCCGAAGGCTTACTGGCAGGAGATGATGAAGTCGCCGAGAATAGCTGTTCCTGCTATTCCAAAGTCGAAGCACCAGTACAGGCCTTCTGGTTCGATCAAAGGAGGAAAGGGTTTCACAGGACGACAGCAGTGCAAAGGAGGAGTCCTTCAGCGGGTCACCAGCGATTCCTCGGTCCAGCCTCTTGGTTGCAGGATACTTGGCTCCTGTATTCCTTCATTCGTGAGAACTCAGGAGATCGACATGGTAGTGGTGTTTCCAGCCCCCTCTTATCCACGGTTCCCTTCGCGCCAAAACGGAGGGGAGCCAATGGGAGATCCGCTCATCAACACACACACCATTCGTGGACCAATCACGGACCACGGTGGTCCCAGGCATTCACACCACCCTAGACTCTCTGGCACCCAGGATGTGTATTGGGACCAGACATCCCAGCCCACACCCTGGAGGCACACAAAAGACATGTAGAAGCCCGCGAAAGCATCCGTGTTTCGCGGGAAAGTACATGCCCAAATAAGGAAGGCCCCGGGTCAGCTCGACCTGGGGAAGGTGAAGGGAGCAAGACGGTCAGCGGACAGGACAAAGGAGCCTCGTGGTCTGGCCATTTTGGGAGCCAGGCCACCATTTTGGGTTCAGCGCAGAAAACGTGCTTAGAACGCCAAAAGGAGCTCAAAATACAAAGAAACGATCGCTGCCACCATTCCCGTCCCTGAATTACTTGCACCGATCAAATACAATCCTAAACGAGTATCTAGGGCCAGTAGAAGGCTAGAGACCCAAGAGAGCTGTAACTTAGCTTACAGTGCCCTCTTGTGTCATGTTGCACTAAAGCCGCAACATGATAAAAGAAACTACGGGAAACAGCGTTCCCCGGTACTGACTGTCTTAAGGGCATGTCAGTTTCCCCGTAAGAAAGGAGCGAAAGCCCAGAGGAGTGCGGCAGAAGGCTGCACTTCTCTGGCAAAGTCAAGAACAAGGTGAAAAACAACAGCAAAAAGTTTAGGGGTTGCCACATGGAAGGAAAATTACCTACAATTACGAAATCTTTCCTAACACTCGCCCCTCCCAGACTATGGACAGGGGGAACTAATCCACCCCTGGATGAGTCTCTTGTTCAGGTCGGTTAAACATTCTGGACAACCCATCAGCATTGCTATGTTGGACACCTGGCCTATGCTCAATAGTGAAGTCGAAGCCTTGTAGACTTATGGACCACCTAAGCAACTTTGGATTCTCCCCCTTCATGTTCATTAGCCACTTTAACGGCTTATGGTCAGTTTGCACAGTGAAGTGGGTCCCATAGAGGTAGGGCCTCAGCTTCCTTAGGGCCCACACAACAGAGAAACATTCTTTCTCTACCGTGGACCATCTGAGCTCTCTGTCCTTAAGCTGGCGACTAATAAAACCGATAGGGTGTTCCTTACCCTTCTCATCTACTTGTGATAGTACAGCTCCTATCCCAGTGTCAGAGGCGTCCGTCTGCACGATAAAAGGTCTTTGATAGTCAGGGGCCCTGAGGACAGGGGCCTGGCACAAGGAGTCTTTTAAGCCATTGAAGGCCTTCTCACACTCGTCGGTCCAAGTTACCTTCTTGGGTTTCTTCGGAGTTGTGAGGGCAGTCAGAGGGGCAGCTATGGTGCCATAGTCTGCCACAAAATTGCGGTAATACCCCGTGAGTCCTAAGAAGGCTCTCACTTGGGTTTGCGTAGTGGGGGTAGGCCAGTCTTGTACTGCTTGTACCTTACTGGGTAGAGGCTGTATCCTCCCTCCACCTACTTCATGTCCAAGGTAAACCAACGAGCCTTGTCCAATCTGGCATTTACTAGCCTTTATGGTCAGGTGTGCTTTCTGAAGAGCCTGGAGCACAGTCCCGAGGTGTTTCACATGGTCTTCCCAGGTGGCACTGAAAACTGCTATATTGTCCAGATATGCAAGGCAGAATTCGTCCAACCCATTCAACACATGATTCACAAGCCTCTGGAAAGTGGCAGGTGCATTCTTCAATCCGAACGGCATTACCCGGAATTGGTAAAGGCCGTCTGGAGTAGAAAATGCTGTCTTCTCCTTGGCATGCTCTGCTAAAGCTATTTGCCAATAGCCAGCAGTGAGGTCAAACGTGCTGAGGTACTTGGAGGCACCCAAAGTATCCACCAGCTCATCTGTTCGAGGCAAGGGGTGTACATCTGTCTTGGTGACAGCATTCAGAGCCCTGTAATCCACGCAGAACCTCAATTCAGAAGTGCCTGCCTTTGGGACCAAAACCACAGGGCTGGACCAAGGACTACTAGAGGGTTCAATCACCCCAAGGTCTAACATCTTGTTGACCTCGGTCTTAATATAAGACTGTACTTTGTCTGACATCCTGTATCCCCTACTTTTGGTATGTACACTGTCTCCTGTGTCAATGTTATGTTTGCACCAAGGTGTCAAACCAGGCGACTGTGAGAACAGGGGGGAAAACTGCCTAAGCAAACTTTTCACCTCAGCCTGCTGATCAGAAGTCAGGTGAGGGGCCACTCGGACACCCTCAAAGGAGCTATCTGAAGGACCGCTCTGGAACAGGTCGGGGAGAGGTTCAGACTCCTCTTCCTCAACATCTGAAGCCAGTAGCAGTGCTGCGATTTCGACTCTTGGGACGAAAGGCTTCAGCCTATTCACGTGAAACACTTTTGGAGCCTGTCCAGGCCTTCCAAGGTCCACTAAATAGTTAACCTCACCCAGGGGCTCCACCACTGTGTAAGGGCCTGACCATTTGTCCTGTAAAGCTCGAGGCCTTATGGGATTCATGATCAGGACTTGCTGACCAGGTGTAAAGTTGATGAGGGAAGCTTTCTGGTCGTACCAATGTTTCACCAGCGCTTGTCCTGCCTTCAATTTATCACTAGCCAAGCCCATCAGAAGTACCATCCGTTTTCTGAGCCCTAGCACATAATCAACTACATTGGTAGTAACAGGGGGAGTGGGCATCTCCCATCCCTCTTTGACGATGGCTAAGGGTCCCCGTACGGGATGACCAAACAGAAGTTCGAAGGGGCTGAAGCCAACACCCTCCTGTGGTACCTCTCGGTAGGCAAACAGTAAGCATGGTAACAGAAGATCCCATTTTCTTCTCTGAGGCTCTTCCAGAGCCCCAATCATGCTCTTTAACGTTCTGTTGAAACGTTCCACCAGACCATTGGTCTGGGGGTGGTATGCAGAAGAGAACTTGTAGGTGACCCCACATTCTTTCCACATAGCCTGCATATACTTCGACATAAAGTTGCTGCCACGATCTGACACAACTTCTTTAGGGAAGCCAACCCTAGTAAATATGCCGAGTAAAACTTTTGCAACTGACTTGGCAGTTACAGTTTTCAATGGGATGGCCTCAGGATATCTGGTTGCATGGTCGACCAGCACCAGGATAAACCTATTGCCCGAGGATGTTTGCGGGTCATGGGGACCAACGATGTCGATCCCTACCCTTTCAAATGGTACCCCCACAACTGGGAGCGGTACCAACGGAGCTTGGATTGTCGCGCCAACCTTACCAGACAACTGGCAGGAGGTACAACTCCTGCAGTGACTTTCTACTTGCACCCCCATCTTGGGCCAGTAGAAGTGCATGGATAACCTTTGCTTGGTCCTCTTCATACCAAGGTGACCAGCAAGGGGAACTTCATGCGCCAACTGCAGGAGGAAGGGCCTAACAGCAAGGGGAACCACCAACCTCCTATGGTCTCCTTCTGTAGACTCTGTGGGCTCGCTATAGAGGAGTCCACCTTCCCAATAAATCCTATGCGTCCCAGGAGGTTCACCCTCAAGCTGGGAGCAGGCCTGTCTCCTTAGGCCTTCCAGAGATGGGCACTCACGTTGGCCTTTACTGAATTCGTCCCTATCAGGACCTCCTTCAACTAACAAGTCTTCTAGTTCAGGATGATCGTTGGGGTCGAATACTTCAGGCATCGCCACCTCCTCGTCAGGCCCGGGCGATTGACCAACTTCCTCCACCGCAGTGGTAGGCGAGCTCGGGGGAATATTCTCTTTCCCTCGTCGTGACTTGTCGACTCCTTTCGCCTTGGGTTTCCCCTTCGGCTGGGGCGGCGTATTGGACTTGGCCAATGCTGCCCGTGCTTGAGACCGTGTGTAGGGTCTTTCGGCAGTGTCTCCTACAAGCCCTAAAGCTCTGAGATCATTACCTAACAAGACCTTTCCCGGGACGTTTCTCTGAATGCTCACTGGAATCCTGACTGCTGTACCATTTAAAGTAAGATTTACAGGTATTACGGGAAACATACGGAGGGGGCCGTCAGCCAACTTAGTGGGCATCAGAGTAGCTCTGGCAACTTCCTCTGAGTCTACCAAGGTAGAATCCACTACAGTGCGACTGCACCCACTATCCCTAAGAGCTGGAGTATCTACTCCATTGATCAGCACACTGTCTTTAAAGTAGTGCTTGGTATTATCCGGAATCCTAGCATAAGCCTCTGCGACTTTAGGCTCCCAGGAACCCAGGGACACTAAAACTACCTCAGCCTCTATCCCGCTGGGAAATGAGTCTGAGGAGAAGGATGCTCCTGTAATCTCTTCTTCCTCGTAGGAGGAGAAGGCCAGATTAGCGGAGTGGACCCCCAAAGGTCTAACCTTACAACGGGGATCCCCCTTCACGTGGTCAGTTGCTCCACAAGCAAAACAAGATCCATTGGGTCTGTTTACATAGGGAGGCTTATTGTAACCAGAGTTTTGTTTCGGAGGCTGACCTCCACTACCCTGTGAGTTCTCTTGTGTCCTACCCTTATTTTTCTTTTTGTGGCCCTTATGGGAAGAAGATTTAGCAGATTCTCCACCCTCCATATCTTTGGACTTTTTCCCTTCCTCCTGCTTACCAGGATGAGTTTTGTCCTTATGGGACACTCGATGTGACACCCATAAGTCTGCTGCAATGGCCAGCTTCTTAGGATCTATCTCCTTCGAATCGGCCAAATGCTGCTTAAGCTCCGGGGAAGAAGAAGCAAAAATGTGTTCCAGCATGACAAGATTTATCATGCCTTCGAAGGTAGAAACCTTATAACCTTTGACCCAGCCAGTTAAGTTTTTTAAGGATTCAGTGACATAAGATACCCAAGTACCACCTTCCTTTTTCTTATACTCTCTGAAACGTTTCAAATATTGGGCCGGAGTCTTCCCAAACTTTAAAATGAGAGTTTGCTTTAACATTGCGAAATCAGCTCGCTCAGCCTTCGACATTTCCATAATGGCACTACAGCCAGAATGGGGCAGTCTGCTGAGTAACCAGGCAATCTTATCAGCATTGTCAACTTGTTGAACTTCGCATGCATACTCAAACGCATTCAGCCAGTCCATAATGTCATTCCTTTCTTCATACACACTGAGCAGATCTTTCGGAAACCGTGGATGAGAGGAAGCCCCAGACCCATGTCCAGGACCCTTGGACCCATTTGCAAACTGAAGCTTGGCCAGTTCCAACTGGTGATCCCTGTCTTTTTGTTTTTCTGCCTGTTCGATTTTTAGTTTGGCTATGCTGAATTCAAGCTCCTGCTGCCTAAACCACAGCTCTTGCTTCTTGAATTCAAGCATAGCCTCCCCATCAGCACTGGCAGAGGAAACATTAGACATCACATCCTCCCTGTCCTCGTGGTCGCGATGGATCAGTGCAGCGGCAGAACCGTCGGTTCTACCAGTGAGAGCAGCCCCACCACCTTCCGCACTGTCCTCAGAAGTTATAGCGTCAAGCTGCGCTTCTTGCCATGCCACGATTCTTTGGATCATTTCCAATTTAGTGCCTTGAGAGGAAACACCTCTCTCTGCACACATCTTCTTCAATGTTTCTGATTTGGAAGCATTTAAAGTTAACAAGGTATTTGTTTCCATACTGTTAGATAGGACTATGACCTTTTTAAAGTTATACTACAACAACTCACTACGTGTCCTGGTTGGAATAACCTGAAATGCCTTAGTTCGTGCGCAACACTGGATACCTTCAGTCGTATCCCACCGCTGTACACCAATTTGTTAAGACGGATTTCTGAACTCTGTCCTGGTGGCGCAGAAGTTCAGAAGGCCAACCTAATTACTTGGAACAGGGTAACCTCTGGACGAGCCAGACCAATCAAGGTAGCGATCGCGACGGTCAAGACTAGGTCTCAAGAGGGGTGAGGGTGACTGAAAGCCCGCAATGAGCACACAAAGCAAGAGCGCTTACAAACTACTCCAAACAGTTGTTATATCAAAAATATATACACATTTATTTTAAGGCCTTTAAAACAACGACCGTAGCGAGAAAATCACAATATCACAATATTAAGCCAACACATACCATACCAATACAATATATATACAAATACGACAGTCGCAAGCGTTATATGCACGAAATGTGTAGTCCACCTGAAAGGGAAAGAAAACAGGCAGTGCGATAATGCTTTAGACTGCCTTCAGAGGCACCTAACTAGATGGAAGTCCGAGCCCTGCGAAGAGTGGAGCCTTGTGCTCAAAAGTACCTGCACACGCTGGTGCCAACGGGCAAAAGGAGAGTCTCTTCTAAGGAAATCAGGCAGTTCAGTTCAGTGCACAAATGAAGGAGAACAAGTTCCGCGACTAAAGCGCAGCCTCCACAGTGAGCAGAAGCAGAGCGCGAGTACGGACAAAAGGGTGCTGTTTTTACACAGCGGGGAAAAGCAATGGGCTACTGCAGGAGGGCGACCAGATCCTAGCTATACTACTCACCGGTCCCCGATGCAAGCAGACCCAGGCTTCTCCACGTTAGTTTCAGCAGCTGGCAGGTTCAGAAGAGCCGGGAATGCCTCGTCGTCGTGTAGAGAAAAAAGACGTCCCAATCGAAGAAACCTGCACAGTTTTGTCACCACAGCAGGGCAACGGAGCGGCCGTGTGTATCTGAGCCAAATGTACACTACTCACTTCAGACTTGGGAACGCCAAGTGTACTAAGCGTGTGAGAGTGACAAGGACTCGAAATACAACACAACCTGGCGGCGGTTACAGAGCAAGACTCCCTTGTAAGCTGGTCAGTCAACTGGATGGCCCAGAGACGCTTCCGAAGGCTTACTGGCAGGAGATGATGAAGTCGCCGAGAATAGCTGTTCCTGCTATTCCAAAGGTCGAAGCACCAGTACAGGCCTTCTGGTTCGATCAAAGGAGGAAAGGGTTTCACAGGACGACAGCAGTGCAAAGGAGGAGTCCTTCAGCGGGTCACCAGCGATTCCTCGGTCCAGCCTCTTGGTTGCAGGATACTTGGCTCCTGTATTCCTTCGTTCGTGAGAACTCAGGAGATCGACATGGTAGTGGTGTTTCCAGTCCCCTCTTATCAACGGTTCCCTTCGCGCCAAAACGGAGGGGAGCCAATGGGAGATCCGCTCATCAACACACACACCATTCGTGGACCAATCACGGACCACGGTGGTCCCAGGCATTCACACCACCCTAGACTCTCTGGCACCCAGGATGTGTATTGGGACCAGACATCCCAGCCCACACCCTGGAGGCACACAAAAGACATGCAGAAGCCCGCGAAAGCATCCGTGTTTCGCGGGAAAGTACATGCCCAAATAAGGAAGGCCCCGGGTCAGCTCGACCTGGGGAAGGTGAAGGGAGCAAGACGGTCAGCGGACAGGACAAAGGAGCCTCGTGGTCTGGCCATTTTGGGAGCCAGGCCACCATTTTGGGTTCAGCGCAGAAAACGTGCTTAGAACGCCAAAAGGAGCTCAAAATACAAAGAAACGATCGCTGCCACCATTCCCGTCCCTGAATTACTTGCACCGATCAAATACAATCCTAAACGAATATTTAGGGCCCGTAGAAGGCTAGAGACCCAAGAGAGCTGTAACTTAGCTTACAGTGCCCTCTTGTGTCATGTTGCACTAAAGCCGCAACATGATAAAAGAAACTACGGGAAACAGCGTTCCCCGGTACTGACTGTCTTAAGGGCATGTCAGTTTCCCCGTAAGAAAGGAACGAAAGCCCAGAGGAGTGCGGCAGAAGGCTGCACTTCTCTGGCAAAGTCAAGAACAAGGTGAAAAACAACAGCAAAAAGTTTAGGGGTTGCCACATGGAAGGAAAATTACCTACAATTACGAAATCTTTCCTAACACTCGCCCCTCCCAGACTATGGACAGGGGGAACTAATCCACCCCTGGATGAGTCTCTTGTTCAGGTCGGTTAAACATTCTGGACAACCCATCAGCATTGCTATGTTGGCCACCTGGCCTATGCTCAATAGTGAAGTCGAAGCCTTGTAGACTTATGGACCACCTAAGCAACTTTGGATTCTCCCCCTTCATGTTCATTAGCCACTTTAACGGCTTATGGTCAGTTTGCACAGTGAAGTGGGTCCCATAGAGGTAGGGCCTCAGCTTCCTTAGGGCCCACACAACAGAGAAACATTCTTTCTCTACCGTAGACCATCTGAGCTCTCTGTCCTTAAGCTGGCGACTAATAAAACCGATAGGATGTTCCTTACCCTTCTCATCTACTTGTGATAGTACAGCTCCTATCCCAGTGTCAGAGGCGTCCGTCTGCACGATAAAAGGTCTTTGATAGTCAGGGGCCCTGAGGACAGGGGCCTGGCACAAGGAGTCTTTTAAGCCATTGAAGGCCTTCTCACACTCGTCGGTCCAAGTTACCTTCTTGGGTTTCTTCGGAGTTGTGAGGGCAGTCAGAGGGGCAGCTATGGTGCCATAGTCTGCCACAAAATTGCGGTAATACCCCGTGAGTCCTAAGAAGGCTCTCACTTGGGTTTGCGTAGTGGGGGTAGGCCAGTCTTGTACTGCTTGTACCTTACTAGGTAGAGGCTGTATCCTCCCTCCACCTACTTCATGTCCAAGGTAAACCACCGAGCCTTGTCCAATCTGGCATTTACTAGCCTTTATGGTCAGGTGTGCTTTCTGAAGAGCCTGGAGCACAGTCCCGAGGTGTTTCACATGGTCTTCCCAGGTGGCACTGAAAACTGCTATATTGTCCAGATATGCAAGGCAGAATTCGTCCAACCCATTCAACACATGATTCACAAGCCTCTGGAAAGTGGCAGGTGCATTCTTCAATCCGAACGGCATTACCCGGAATTGGTAAAGGCCGTCTGGAGTAGAAAATGCTGTCTTCTCCTTGGCATGCTCTGCTAAAGCTATTTGCCAATAGCCAGCAGTGAGGTCAAACGTGCTGAGGTACTTGGAGGCACCCAAAGTATCCACCAGCTCATCTGTTCGAGGCAAGGGGTGTGCATCTGTCTTGGTGACAGCATTCAGAGCCCTGTAATCCACGCAGAACCTCAATTCAGAAGTGCCTACCTTTGGGACCAAAACCACAGGGCTGGACCAAGGACTACTAGAGGGTTCAATCACCCCAAGGTCTAACATCTTGTTGACCTCGGTCTTAATATAAGACCGTACTTTGTCTGACATCCTGTATCCCCTACTTTTGGTAGGTACACTGTCTCCTGTGTCAATGTTATGTTTGCACCAAGGTGTCAAACCAGGCGACTGTGAGAACAGGGGGGAAAACTGCCTAAGCAAACTTTTCACCTCAGCCTGCTGATCAGAAGTCAGGTGAGGGGCCACTCGGACACCCTCAAAGGAGCTATCTGAAGGACCGCTCTGGAACAGGTCGGGGAGAGGTTCAGACTCCTCTTCCTCAACATCTGAAGCCAGTAGCAGTGCTGCGATTTCGACTCTTGGGACGAAAGCCTTCAGCCTATTCACGTGAAACACTTTTGGAGCCTGTCCAGGCCTTCCAAGGTCCACTAAATAGTTAACCTCACCCAGGGGCTCCACCACTGTGTAAGGGCCTGACCATTTGTCCTGTAAAGCTCGAGGCCTTATGGGATTCATGATCAGGACTTGCTGACCAGGTGTAAAGTTGATGAGGGAAGCTTTCTGGTCGTACCAATGTTTCACCAGCGCTTGTCCTGCCTTCAATTTATCACTAGCCAAGCCCATCAGAAGTACCATCCGTTTTCTGAGCCCTAGCACATAATCAACTACATTGGTAGTAACAGGGGGAGTGGGCATCTCCCATCCCTCTTTGACGATGGCTAAGGGTCCCCGTACGGGATGACCAAACAGAAGTTCGAAGGGGCTGAAGCCAACACCCTCCTGTGGTACCTCTCGGTAGGCAAACAGTAAGCATGGTAACAGAAGATCCCATTTTCTTCTCTGAGGCTCTTCCAGAGCCCCAATCATGCTCTTTAACGTTCTGTTGAAACGTTCCACCAGACCATTGGTCTGGGGGTGGTATGCAGAAGAGAACTTGTAGGTGACCCCACATTCTTTCCACATAGCCTGCATATACTTCGACATAAAGTTGCTGCCACGATCTGACACAACTTCTTTAGGGAAGCCAACCCTAGTAAATATGCCGAGTAAAGCTTTTGCAACTGACTTGGCAGTTACAGTTTTCAATGGGATGGCCTCAGGATATCTGGTTGCATGGTCGACCAGCACCAGGATAGACCTATTGCCCGAGGATGTTTGCGGGTCAAGGGGACCAACGATGTCGATCCCTACCCTTTCAAATGGTACCCCCACAACTGGGAGCGGTACCAACGGAGCTTGGATTGTCGCGCCAACCTTACCAGACAACTGGCAGGAGGTACAACTCCTGCAGTGACTTTCTACTTGCACCCCCATCTTGGGCCAGTAGAAGTGCATGGATAACCTTTGCTTGGTCCTCTTCATACCAAGGTGACCAGCAAGGGGAACTTCATGCGCCAACTGCAGGAGGAAGGGCCTAACAGCAAGGGGAACCACCAACCTCCTATGGTCTCCTTCTGTAGACTCTGTGGGCTCGCTATAGAGGAGTCCACCTTCCCAATAAATCCTATGCGTCCCAGGAGGTTCACCCTCAAGCTGGGAGCAGGCCTGTCTCCTTAGGCCTTCCAGAGATGGGCACTCACGTTGGCCTTTACTGAATTCGTCCCTATCAGGACCTCCTTCAACTAACAAGTCTTTTAGTTCAGGATGATCGTTGGGGTCGAATACCTCCGGCATCGCCACCTCCTCGTCAGGCCCGGGCGATTGACCAACTTCCTCCACCGCAGTGGTAGGCGAGCTCGGGGGAATATTCTCTTTCCCTCGTCGTGACTTGTCGACTCCTTTCGCCTTGGGTTTCCCCTTCGGCTGGGGCGGCGTATTGGACTTGGCCAATGCTGCCCGTGCTTGAGACCGTGTGTAGGGTCTTTCGGCAGTGTCTCCTACAAGCCCTAAAGCTCTGAGATCATTACCTAACAAGACCTTTCCCGGGACGTTTCTCTGAATGCTCACTGGAATCCTGACTGCTGTACCATTTAAAGTAAGATTTACAGGTATTACGGGAAACATACGGAGGGGGCCGTCAGCCAACTTAGTGGGCATCAGAGTAGCTCTGGCAACTTCCTCTGAGTCTACCAAGGTAGAATCCACTACAGTGCGACTGCACCCACTATCCCTAAGAGCTGGAGTATCTACTCTATTGATCAGCACACTGTCTTTAAAGTAGTGCTTGGTATTATCCGGAATCCTAGCATAAGCCTCTGCGACTTTAGGCTCCCAGGAACCCAGGGACACTAAAACTACCTCAGCCTCTATCCCGCTGGGTAATGAGTCTGAGGAGAAGGATGCTCCTGTAATCTCTTCTTCCTCGTAGGAGGAGAAGGCCAGATTAGCGGAGTGGACCCCCAAAGGTCTAACCTTACAACGGGGATCCCCCTTCACGTGGTCAGTTGCTCCACAAGCAAAACAAGATCCATTGGGTCTGTTTACATAGGGAGGCTTATTGTAACCAGAGTTTTGTTTCGGAGGCTGACCTCCACTACCCTGTGAGTTCTCTTGTGTCCTACCCTTATTTTTCGTTTTGTGGCCCTTATGGGAAGAAGATTTAGCAGATTCTCCACCCTCCATATCTTTGGACTTTTTCCCTTCCTCCTGCTTACCAGGATGAGTTTTGTCCTTATGGGACACTCGATGTGACACCCATAAGTCTGCTGCAATGGCCAGCTTCTTAGGATCTATCTCCTTCGAATCGGCCAAATGCTGCTTAAGCTCCGGGGAAGAAGAAGCAAAAATGTGTTCCAGCATGACAAGATTTATCATGCCTTCGAAGGTAGAAACCTTATAACCTTCGACCCAGCCAGTTAAGTTTTTCAAGGATTCAGTGACATAAGATACCCAAGTACCACCTTCCTTTTTCTTATACTCTCTGAAACGTTTCAAATATTGGGCCGGAGTCTTCCCAAACTTTAAAATGAGAGTTTGCTTTAACATTGCGAAATCAGCTCGCTCAGCCTTTGACATTTCCATAATGGCACTACAGCCAGAATGGGGCAGTCTGCTGAGTAACCAGGCAAACTTATCAGCATTGTCAACTTGTTGAACTTCGCATGCATACTCAAACGCATTCAGCCAGTCCATAATGTCATTCCTTTCTTCATACACACTGAGCAGATCTTTCGGAAACCGTGGATGAGAGGAAGCCCCAGACCCATGTCCAGGACCCTTGGACCCATTTGCAAACTGAAGCTTGGCCAGTTCCAACTGGTGATCCCTGTCTTTTTGTTTTTCTGCCTGTTCGATTTTTAGTTTGGCTATGCTGAATTCAAGCTCCTGCTGCCTAAACCGCAGCTCTTGCTTCTTGAATTCAAGCATAGCCTCCCCATCAGCACTGGCAGAGGAAACATTAGACATCACATCCTCCCTGTCCTCGTGGTCGCGATGGATCAGTGCAGCGGCAGAACCGTCGGTTCTACCAGTGAGAGCAGCCCCACCACCTTCCGCACTGTCCTCAGAAGTTATAGCGTCAAGCTGCGCTTCTTGCCATGCCACGATTCTTTGGATCATTTCCAATTTAGTGCCTTGAGAGGAAACACCTCTCTTTGCACACATCTTCTTCAATGTTTCTGATTTGGAAGCATTTAAAGTTAACAAGGTATTTGTTTCCATACTGTTAGATAGGACTATGACCTTTTTAAAGTTATACTACAACAACTCACTACGTGTCCTGGTTGGAATAACCTGAAATGCCTTAGTTCGTGCGCAACACTGGATACCTTCAGTCGTATCCCACCGCTGTACACCAATTTGTTAAGACGGATTTCTGAACTCTGTCCTGGTGGCGCAGAAGTTCAGAAGGCCAACCTAATTACTTGGAACAGGGTAACCTCTGGACGAGCCAGACCAATCAAGGTAGCGATCGCGGCGGTCAAGACTAGGTCTCAAGAGGGGTGAGGGTGACTGAAAGCCCGCAATGAGCACACAAAGCAAGAGCGCTTACAAACTACTCCAAACAGTTGTTATATCAAAAATATATACACATTTATTTTAAGGCCTTTAAAACAACGACCGTAGCGAGAAAATCACAATATCACAATATTAAGCCAACACATACCATACCAATACAATATATATACAAATACGACAGTCGCAAGCGTTATATGCACGAAATGTGTAGTCCACCTGAAAGGGAAAGAAAACAGGCAGTGCGATAATGCTTTAGACTGCCTTCAGAGGCACCTAACTAGATGGAAGTCCGAGCCCTGCGAAGAGTGGAGCCTTGTGCTCAAAAGTACCTGCACACGCTGGTGCCAACGGGCAAAAGGAGAGTCTCTTCTAAGGAAATCAGGCAGTTCAGTTCAGTGCACAAATGAAGGAGAACAAGTTCCGCGACTCAAGCGCAGCCTCCACAGTGAGCAGAAGCAGAGCGCGAGTACGGACAAAAGGGTGCTGTTTTTACACAGCGGGGAAAAGCAATGGGCTACTGCAGGAGGGCGACCAGATCCTAGCTATACTACTCACCGGTCCCCGATGCAAGCAGACCCAGGCTTCTCCACGTTAGTTTCAGCAGCTGGCAGGTTCAGAAGAGCCGGGAATGCCTCGTCGTCGTGTAGAGAAAAAAGACGTCCCAATCGAAGAAACCTGCACAGTTTTGTCACCACAGCAGGGCAACGGAGCGGCCGTGTGTATCTGAGCCAAATGTACACTACTCACTTCAGACTTGGGAACGCCAAGTGTACTAAGCGTGTGAGAGTGACAAGGACTCGAAATACAACACAACCTGGCGGCGGTTACAGAGCAAGACTCCCTTGTAAGCTGGTCAGTCAACTGGATGGCCCAGAGACGCTTCCGAAGGCTTACTGGCAGGAGATGATGAAGTCGCCGAGAATAGCTGTTCCTGCTATTCCAAAGGTCGAAGCACCAGTACAGGCCTTCTGGTTCGATCAAAGGAGCAAAGGGTTTCACAGGACGACAGCAGTGCAAAGGAGGAGTCCTTCAGCGGGTCACCAGCGATTCCTCGGTCCAGCCTCTTGGTTGCAGGATACTTGGCTCCTGTATTCCTTTGTTCGTGAGAACTCAGGAGATCGACATGGTAGTGGTGTTTCCAGCCCCCTCTTATCCACGGTTCCCTTCGCGCCAAAACGGAGGGGAGCCAATGGGAGATCCGCTCATCAACACACACACCATTCGTGGACCAATCACGGACCACGGTGGTCCCAGGCATTCACACCACCCTAGACTCTCTGGCACCCAGGATGTGTATTGGGACCAGACATCCCAGCCCACACCCTGGAGGCACACAAAAGACATGCAGAAGCCCGCGAAAGCATCCGTGTTTCGCGGGAAAGTACATGCCCAAATAATGAAGGCCCCGGGTCAGCTCGACCTGGGGAAGGTGAAGGGAGCAAGACGGTCAGCGGACAGGACAAAGGAGCCTCGTCGTCTGGCCATTTTGGGAGCCAGGCCACCATTTTGGGTTCAGCGCAGAAAACGTGCTTAGAACGCCAAAAGGAGCTCAAAATACAAAGAAACGATCGCTGCCACCATTCCCGTCCCTGAATTACTTGCACCGATCAAATACAATCCTAAACGAGTATCTAGGGCCCGTAGAAGGCTAGAGGCCCAAGAGAGCTGTAACTTAGCTTACAGTGCCCTCTTGTGTCATGTTGCACTAAAGCCGCAACATGATAAAAGAAACTACGGGAAACAGCGTTCCCCGGTACTGACTGTCTTAAGGGCATGTCAGTTTCCCCGTAAGAAAGGAGCGAAAGCCCAGAGGAGTGCGGCAGAAGGCTGCACTTCTCTGGCAAAGTCAAGAACAAGGTGAAAAACAACAGCAAAAAGTTTAGGGGTTGCCACATGGAAGGAAAATTACCTACAATTACGAAATCTTTCCTAACATAAGTGCTTGAAAAGGCGGTAAGTGCAAGGGTGGGGGTAGAGGGAGAAGTGCAGGAGGGGGTGCCCCCAGGGAATGGGGCAGAAAGTGCTTGGTGGGCCACGGTGGCAAGCGCCAGGGGAAAAGGGGGAAAGGGAGGATGAGTGCGATGGATAGGGAGGACCAATTAGGGCTGGTCTGGGAAAGAGAGCCCATAGGCACGTGCTGGCAAAGGATGCTGGGGTTTGGTCTGGCACCTGTATGACTCTGAGGCAACCAGTCCCCAGTCGCAGGTTCAGAGGGAGAGTTAGCATGAGAGGGGGAGAGGGAAGCAAGAGGAGAATAGGAAAGTCTTCAGAAGTTTCCGGAACTTTAGAAGATCCAGCTCAAGTATGGGGGGGGCTGTTCCAGAGTGAGGATCCAGCCGAGGAAAGGGATCTACCCCCCCCACTCTCTTCTTGGAGAAACATTTGACATTTGACCTGTAGAGACTTTGAGCCAGAGGACCAATGAACTCTGGCCGGTAGGTATTTCATGGAGGAAAGCTTGATGTAACGAGGTCCCAGGCCCCAGACAGCCTAGTGGATGATGCAAAGGGTCTTAAATATATTTGATCCTTGCTGTCACCAGGAGCCAGTGGAGAGATTTTAGTGCTGGAGAGATGTAGTCCCTGAGTTTGAGGCCAAAGATAAGTCTTGCAGTCCCATTCTTGATTAGCTGAAGGGTGCGAAATATGAAAGAGGCCGACTGAGGAAGAGGTTGTTACAGTAGTCAAGCCTAGCGAGAACCAGGGCTCTGGAGACATTGAGCTTCTGGGGGCTGGTGAGGAAAGGTAGAATGCCCATGAGAAGGTGGATCTAAAAGTTGGACTTCCTGGACTTCTTGGCAAGGTCAATGATCTGAGGAGAGAATGAGAGAGAGGAGTCAAATATGATCCCAAGGTTTTTGCCTCACAGTTGGGTGAGGGGAGGGTACCCAGGGAGTCTGGCCAGAAAATGGGGGTAGGGGGTGACAAGGAGCAGGCAATGAAAAGGATCTCTGTCTTACTGGCATTAAGGCATTAAGGCAGAAATCATTGGCAGAGCAGTCAGGTATGAGGGAGAAGGAGGAGGAAATGGAGAAGGAGGAGGAAGCAGATGATGGCAGATTGAAGGAGAGCTGTGTGCCATCTGCATAACACTGGATATGAGGGGACAAAGCGGAGATCAGGTGGGTTAGAGGGGCCAGGTAGATGTTGAAGAGCCATGCCGAAAGGATAGAGCACTGAGTAACGCCAAAGGTAGAGAGTGTGGTGGAGGAGAGAAAATTACCCATTTGCACTTGGTAAGGTCAGTTTGGAAGGAAGGAGGTAAGCAACATCAGTGCACTGTCCGTGATGCCTAGGGTATCATGGAGACGGTTAATGAGGATGAAGCGTTTGACTTAGCCAAAGGTAGAAGAAAGTTCGAGGCGGATCAGAACAGAGGGAGTGTTGAAGTCAATGTTAGAGAGTAGGTCTGCACAGGTGTTCAGGAGAGCAGTTTTCGTGCCTCTGCTTGACCTGGAGCCAGACCGGTGGTCATGGAGGCAGCCATCCACTTCAGTGTGGAGGGTCAGTTTGGGATGACACGCTTCTCCATGAGTTTGCCCAAAAAAGAGGTGATAGAGATAGGGCAAATGTTTGCTGCGCAAGAAGGATCAACAGACGGCTTTTTTAGGAGAGGGTACACAAGGGAGTGTATAAGGGGTTTAGGGAAGGAGCCAGCAGTGAGCGATGTTGTCTTTGATGGTTCTGCAGGAGCAGGGGAGCACCTGTTTAGAGGAGACTTTCATTGAGCAGACAACTCTAGAGATCTCATCTGGTGTAATGGGAGAGAAAAATGAGAGTATGGGGGGACAATGGAGGCAAGAGAAAGAGGGCTGGGGAAACAGATGACAGACAGGACAAGATGTCCAGAGTTTTGGAGGAAAAGTGGGCAACCAGTGCAGAGCAGAGGGCCTGAGAGAGAGGAGGAGAGGAGGAGACTGCAGTAGGATTGTCAAGTTCTTTGCATATTTGAAAGAGTTCAGCCATGTTATTGGTGGCTCCGGAGATGCAGACTTGGACATGAGCCCTCTTCTTGGAGCAGATGGAGAGACGATATTGCCTTTGGAGTAGGCGGCAGGCCAGTTTGTCAGAGGATGAGCTAGATGCATGCCACTTTCGCTCAGCAGCTTTGTACTTGCTTTTCAAAATGGCAAAGTCGGAATCATACCAAGACTTGCATTTGGAGGCAGGCTTCAAGCAGATCCTCATGACGGGGGTCAAGGATGTTCAGGGTGTTAGAGCTAGAAAGGTGGAGGTTAGCTAGAACAGAGTCAGAAGGAGAGTCAAAGGAAGGGGGCGGAGGAGCGATGAAGGAAGAGGCAAATGCAGTGACTGACACATGCTTCATTGGTCGAATGACAGAGAAGGAGACTGGCTGTGCGGGCGGAGTCATCATCAGAGGACAGGGGAGTTCAAGGTGGGAAAGAGGAGAGTGCGGTCAGACCAGAAGACAGGAGTAATAAGATGGTTGGAGACAGTCATGTCTGTTGAGATGAGAGCATCCAAGGTGTGTCCGGCAGAGTGAGTTGGGCCAGAGGGAAAGAGTGTTGCAGAGGTTGCAAAAGAGAACAGTGGCCACATTGGGGGAGTCGAGGTGGATGTTAAAGTCCCAGAGGAAGATAGGTTTGGGGGAGGAGGCAAGAAGAGAGGAGGACAGGGTGGCCCAGTCTGAGAGGAAGAGGGAGGTCGGTCTGGTGGCTGTGTAGATGGTAGCGAGAGTAAGAGAGATGGTAGGTGAGGCAGAAAGGCTGCAGACTGGCCTTTCACATGATGAGTATTTTTGATTGGGGATAATGGAGGCAGGAACCGACTCTGGGAAGATCAGAGCCACTCCACCACCAGGGCGGGAGGGACTGGGATTGGACAAGTTCGTGTAGCCTTTGGGGAAAAGAGTGTCAAAAGCAGTGACGAAACAGGCCATGAAACCACGTCTCGGTGAGAACAAGGACACCAAGGTCAAGGTCTTCAAGGAGGTGACAAATGTCATAGGAAGTAAACTAATAGAGAATGCCCAGTTGAATACTGAAACATTTAAAATGTATTGCTAAAATGAGAATTCATAGAAATACTAGCTTAAGTACCCGGCTTCTGACCACAAAAGTGATAGGTGGAAGGTTTCGAATGAATCTAAACCACTGGCAATTGCTCTGGGCAACCTTCCACACACCACCGTTTTTCAGCCCGTCTGCGCCATTGCAAAAGGGGACCAGCCATGTGCAAATCAGTCAGCAGCTGCCGCCCAGAGCAATTGCCAGTGGTTTAGATTCATTCGAAACCTTCCACCCATCACTTTTGTGGTCAGTTTGTTTCTCCTTGTGAGAGAGGGTATGCCCAGACGTGGGTCCCTTGCTCGCTGCGCCACAGGGAACCAGGCTGCACCTCACTGAGGAGGTCCAACAAGGCCGAAACATGTCTGGGATTGCTTGGTTTTCTGTTCAGAGGGGCCCTGGCCTAGCAGTTTGGGCTGGGCTGCTACCTTCGGTGGCGGCAGCTGCTGACTGATTTGCACATGGCTGGTCCCCTTTTGCAATGGCGCAGACAGGCTAAAAAACAGTGACATGGAAGGTTGCCCAGAGCAATTGCCAGTGGTTTAGATTCATTCGAAACCTTCCACCCATCACTTTTGTGGTCAGTTTGTTTCTCCTTGTGAGAGAGGGTATGCCCAGACGTGGGTCCCTTGCGCGCTGCGCCACAGGAAACCAGGCTGCACCTCACTGGGGAGGTCCAACAAGGCCGAAACATGTCTGGGGTTGCTTGGTTTTCTGTGCAGAGGGGACCTGGCCTAGCAGTTCGGGCTGGGCTGCTACCTTCGGTGGCGGCAGCTGCTGACTGATTTGCACATGGCTGGTCCCCTTTTGCAATGGTGCAGACGGGCTAAAAAACGGTGGTGTGGAAGGTTGCCCAGTGCAATTGCCAGTGGTTTAGATTCATTCGATAACTTCCACCCATCACTTTTGTGGTCAGTTTGTTTCTCCTTGTGAGAGAGGGTATGCCCTGACGTGGGTCCCTTGCTCGCTGCGCCACAGGGAACCAGGCTGCACCTCACTGAGGAGGTCCAACAAGGCCGAAACATGTCTGGGATTGCTTGGTTTTCTGTGCAGAGGGGCCCTGGCCTAGCAGTTCGGGCTGGGCTGCTACCTTCGGTGGCGGCAGCTGCTGACTGATTTGCACATGGCTGGTCCCCTTTTGCAATGGCGCAGACAGGCTAAAAAACAGTGGCATGGAAGGTTGCCCAGAGCAATTGCCAGTGGTTTAGATTCATTCGAAACCTTCCACCCATCACTTTTGTGGTCAGTTTGTTTCTCCTTGTGAGAGAGGGTATGCCCAGACGTGGGTCCCTTGCGCGCTGCGCCACAGGAAACCAGGCTGCACCTCACTGAGGAGGTCCAACAAGGCCGAAACATGTCTGGGGTTGCTTGGTTTTCTGTGCAGAGGGGACCTGGCCTAGCAGTTCGGGCTGGGCTGCTACCTTCGGTGGCGGCAGCTGCTGACTGATTTGCACATGGCTGGTCCCCTTTTGCAATGGTGCAGACGGGCTAAAAAACGGTGGTGTGGAAGGTTGCCCAGTGCAATTGCCAGTGGTTTAGATTCATTCGATAACTTCCACCCATCACTTTTGTGGTCAGTTTGTTTCTCCTTATGATAGAGGGTATGCCCTGACGTGGGTCCCTTGCTCGCTGCGCCACAGGGAACCAGGCTGCACCTCACTGAGGAGATCCAACAAGGCTGAAACATGTCTGGGGTTGCTTGGTTTTCTGTGCAGAGGGGACCTGGCCTAGCAGTTCGGGCTGGGCTGCTACCTTCGGTGGTGGCAGCTGCTGACTGATTTGCACATGGCTGGTCCCCTTTTGCAATGGCGCAGACGGGCTAAAAAACGGTGGTGTGGAAGGTTGCCCAGAGCAATTGCCAATGGTTTAGATTCATTTGAAACCTTCCACCCATCACTTTTGTGGTCAGTTTGTTTCTCCTTGTGAGAGAGGGTATGCCCAGACGTGGGTACCTTGCTTGCTGCGCCACAGGGAACCAGGCTGCACCTCACTGAGGAGGTCCAACAAGGCCGAAACATGTCTGGGGTTGCTTGGTTTTCTGTGCAGGGGGGACCTGGCCCAGCATTTCGGGTTGGGCTGCTACCTTCGGTGGCGGCAGCTGCTGACTGGTTTGCACATGGCTGGTCCCCTTTTGCAATGGCGCAGACGGGCTACAAAACGGTGGTGTGGAAGGTTGCCCAGAGCAATTGCCAGTGGTTTAGATTCATTCGAAACCTTCCATCCATCACTTTTGTGGTCAGTTTGTTTCTCCTTGTGAGAGAGGGTATGCCCAGACGTGGGTCCCTTGCTCGCTGCGCCACAGGGAACCAGGCTGCACCTCACTGAGGAGGTCCAACAAGGCCAAAACATGTCTGGGGTTGCTTGGTTTTCTGTGCAGAGGGGACCTGGCCTAGCAGTTCGGGCTGGGCTGCTACCTTCGGTGGCGGCAGCTGCTGACTGATTTGCACATGGCTGGTCCCCTTTTGCAATAGCGCAGACGGGCTAAAAAACGGTGGTGTGGAAGGTTGCCCAGAGCAATTGCCAGTGGTTTAGATTCATTCGAAACCTTCCACCCATCACTTTTGTGGTCAGTTTGTTTCTCCTTGTGAGAGAGGGTATGCCCAGACGTGGGTCCCTTGCTCGCTGCGCCACAGGGAACCAGGCTGCACCTCACTGAGGAGGTCCAACAAGGCCAAAACATGTCTGGGTTGCTTGGTTTTCTGTGCAGAGGGGACCTGGCCTAGCAGTTCGGGCTGGGCTGCTACCTTCGGTGGCGGCAGCTGCTGACTGATTTGCACATGGCTGGTCCCCTTTTGCAATAGCGCAGACGGGCTAAAAAACGGTGGTGTGGAAGGTTGCCCAGAGCAATTGCCAGTGGTTTAGATTCATTCGAAACCTTCCACCCATCACTTTTGTGGTCAGTTTGTTTCTCCTTGTGAGAGAGGGTATGCCCAGACGTGGGTCCCTTGCTCGCTGCGCCACAGGGAACCAGGCTGCACCTCACTGAGGAGGTCCAACAAGGCCAAAACATGTCTGGGTTGCTTGGTTTTCTGTGCAGAGGGGACCTGGCCTTGCAGTTCGGGCTGGGCTGCTACCTTCGGTGGCGGCAGCTGCTGACTGATTTGCACATGGCTGGTCCCCTTTTGCAATGACGCAGACAGGCTAAAAAACTTTGGTGCGGAAGGTTGCCCAGAGCAATTGCCAGTGGTTTAGATTCATTTGAAACCTTCCACCCATCACTTTTGTGGTCAGTTTGTTTCTCCTTGTGAGAGAGGGTATGCCCAGACGTGGGTCCCTTGCTCGCTGCGACACAGGGAACCAGGCTGCACCTCACTGAGGAGATCCAACAAGGCCGAAACATGTCTGGGGTTGCTTGGTTTTCTGTGCAGAGGGGACCTGGCCTAGCAGTTCAGGGTGGGCTGCTACCTTCGGTGGTGGCAGCTGCTGACTGATTTGCACATGGCTGGTCCCTTTTTGCAATGGCGCGGACAGGATAAAAAACGGTGGTGTGGAAGGTTGCCCAGAGCAATTGCCAGTGGTTTAGATTCATTCGAAACCTTCCACCCATCACTTTTGTGGTCAGTAAGTACCCGGCTTCGCCCAGGTTGGCCATTCTCAGATTTGTTTTCATATTCCACCGAAAAGATGAACAAATATTGTTGTTTGTCACAAAGTAAAAACACAATACATGTTAATTTCACTAATGAATTGAATACCAAATTGTCATTCATCTCTGATTTAAATTCTCACATGAATATCATATTTGTATGCTTACTCTGATTATTTGCACTGTTGTTAGCAGTGGTAGCCATTTTCGCTGCTAAACACAC
Organism: Ambystoma mexicanum; assembly: GCF_040938575.1. Classification (NCBI taxonomy): domain Eukaryota; kingdom Metazoa; phylum Chordata; class Amphibia; order Caudata; family Ambystomatidae; genus Ambystoma; species Ambystoma mexicanum. The sequence goes on from NC_090927.1 coordinate 1,220,132,947, forward strand.
GCTGCAAATAATCAGAGTAAGCATACAAATATTATATTCATGTGAGAATTTAAATTGGAGGTAAATAAAAATGTGGTGATCAATTAATTAGTGAAATTAACATGTAACGAGTGTATTGCAAAAGAAATCAATGAAAAGAAAGACACACTAACTCGCTTCTAAGAAAATGTGAAAACAAAAAAACGCAAGACCAGTTTAGCACAGACAGTCGATGATGAGCACTTTCTACAAGTGACCTGCAGATGGCGCACGAAACACCACAAAACATAATGCTGAAAAACCTAAAAATGTATTATATCAGGAACGGGATGACCTATCGAGCTAGAAATAGTTGCATTAATTCAGCAATGAAATAAAGAATATTCCATTCAAAATTCATGACCCAAGACCTCACCGTTCATGAGGAGTTACGTCCCCAAGATCAACGCCATATAGAAACCCACAAACAAACACGACTTTGTTTTATATATATAGATTCTCAAAAACCTGCATCTAATAAATACTTAGAACCACGTTAAATTACCCAAAAATCTATTTTGGCTTTTAGTTAAAAAAAATAAACTGTTTAGTTTTTGAAAATGACCATTAAATTACAGATAACATAATAAAGATTGTGAGATTTGTGGAGTCAATAACTCAAAGGAGTATATCAGGGTAAAAGTTCTGACAAACATAGAAATTAAAATGCAATCTATGCACAGACAGGGGCATCACAAGGTTGTTTACCTCTGATGTCATGCTGTGCTGAAGTATATAAAGTAAAAACAAGATACCAGATTTCCCGGGTACATGCGGAACGCCGGCATCAACTTTGAAATGCACAGGAGGTGAGTAAATGAACATTTGAAATGTGCTTTGTACTGACAGAGTGAAAGCTGAAGGTTTCCAGGATAAATACATTATATTGGACAAAATATTGTACATTTATAGGGATAAAAGCAGCATATTCCGTTAACTAACAGTGACACTGTATGTACTCGCTAGGGAAAATGTTGCATGGGAATGGCCTTACTAAATGTTATGATATAGACATGCTACACTGATAAAGATGCTAGAGGCATATTCATAAAGACGTAAGTAAATGATAATGAAGTGGGTGTTAGTGAACACTTAGAGACCTGTAATTTAGTAACTTGCAGATGGGCAATAAGGGCTGTTGAGCAATACTCTAAAGAATAGTAAAAAGAATAATTTCCTAATTCATTTGCAGAGGATAATCATCCAGAACAGAATCAAGAATAAAACAGGAAATAGATCAGGATCTACAGCCACACACCAATATACCAAAGATAACAAATTATAAATGGCTGGTGATAATTGGAATGTTTTTATATGTAGCAAGGTTATTGGTTTTTATATATATTCTTTGTAGATAATTTCTTGGAAAAATATTGCCTATGACTAAACAGAACTGATTGAACTGTACAATTTTGACTTATCCATGCTAAGGGGAACATATTCCCTTGTAAGTCATAACGACCAACAGGATTACCACAATTGACGTATATTTCTTATATAAAAATCGATTAGAATCCCAATACTTACCTTATTATCATTAATGAAAATCTATGCTGGTGCAGATGCTGCAGCATAGCAAGGCGGAAATCCAAGTTGCATTTTGCCTCTCCTCTCTGTCATACAAATGCTTGAAAATGGGGTGTGACGTGAAGGAAAGGCACAAAAGCCTTACTCAAGGCTTCTACGCCTTTCATTCACATTATGCCCATGACATAAATGAGCTCAAAGGTGTTTTTTTAATACTAATCAGTAAGGCCTGAGATGTGAAATTTTCTTGGAAATACTGCAAAACTCATATGCCGTTACCCCATGTTGTAATGGGAACTGTCCACAAGATTTAGGGGGTCATTACGAGTGTGGCAGTAAGGGGTTAACGACGCCGGTAAAGGTGCCGGAGCCGTCAACCCCTTACCGCCGCATTACGAGGTCATTTAGCGGGACCCGCTAAAGGACCAGCATGCTAACAACGGGCCCGTTATTAACAGATTGTCATGTGACGGGAAGTAATGCCAGAAGCGCGAGTATTTAAACACGCCTCTCCCTGTACTCAGTGCTTCACAGCTGTTCTTTGCAACCTGTTTGGCGCTACATTTTCCAGGGATTTCTTGACTCTTTTTGGTTTTATGACCTCGGTTTGCTTACTTGGACTTCGCTTGGATTACCTTAATGGCTTTGTTACATTGGATTTGCCTGTGCTTTGAACTCGGACTGCTCTTTGGACTGCAACACGGATTTCCCTTTTGCATCTGGTTTTCTTTGGAACTTCTTGCTTTCAAGCTCCACAGCTATCAAACCACGTTCTTGTCATCAGGTGGTTCTCACATCATTATTGAGACTACAGTCTACCTGCCCACGTGAGTCCCGGACCCTTACCTCATAGGTTCATTGCCTTTCTCCTGACCCTTCTGGTGAGACCTTTTTCACGTTATTTTGGCACTGTCATTTACTGTCATTTGCTTGGTACTTAATCAGTATTTTCTTGCAGCGGATTGGGGTCCCAGAGGTTCGCGGTTCCGGAGTTGACCATCTCCACCTGTGGCCTCAACGGTCACACAGGGAGTGACTTTGAGTTCTCTCTGTGTGGCATTTGGGGACAGAGGACTCTTCTGCCTACACTGTTGTAAGGACCCCCTTAGAGTCATGCAGACCCTTCTGTTATTCCCCATTTTAGAGTGCTATTGGACTCAATGGAGATTGTTTAATAGCACATTTGGTAATTAATGCATGCAGTGGTAATGGTTTTCTGTGGCGATCTCCTCCACACAAAACCAGATGGCGCTTAGCTACTTTCCTTTTGAAACTCTGAACTTCACGGTGCAGCAAAAGTGGCGATAACCTGCAACCACTTTTTTTACCTCACTGACAAACTAAATGAGGCCCTTACTCTCTCTCCTCTATGGACTAATAAGTCTATTCAAATATGGAAACAAAACGGCTATCAGAAGCATTAGGGGTATTACCCTAAAGACATGAAAAAGGAACCATAATTTCACAAACAGAAAAAACAAAAGCTAAGCCTTTGCTGAACAATGAATAATATACTTCCCAACGAAAAGGTGGAAGAATGCCGCATCTAATGGATGCTCCAAATTAAATTCCAGTAAGGGAAGACCACAACATATAAAATGATTTTGAAGACTAGACGAGTTTGACTGAAATACACCTGGGCACATGCCAAGACTAGACAAGTCTGATTTGAATACCGCTGGGAACAAAGGGCATGATTGCACAAAACACGTGTAACTGTTGTATTTTTGTATAAACCAATCTTTTGCACTATACATTTTGTTACCTGTTTCATTACGAATGTACTAAACGGTTTAACCATGTTTCTTTACACATGACCAACCGACTGTTGTTTTTTGTGTATACCAAACTGTTTTCACAAATAAATAATAGCTGTAAACAAGAAATATTGCACATATGAAGTTATATGTGTCATGGTTCACAACAAAGACACATCAGGAAGTAAAATACCATGGCGCTCTTTTTACAGAAAATTGGGAAGGGCATGCTTACGTTTGCACTTACATGCAAACAGGTACCTTCCAGGCAGTTTTCGTCTTTTGCACTGCAGAGTGCAAAGGGGAGGTATAAAATGGTGGATTGCGCCTTTACGTCTCGTTTTTGCACTCTTCATTGCAAAATTAGATAATGCGGGCTCCAATTTAAGCATGGCAGGAAGCGTTTACATGTATTTCTATGAAATCCACATGGTTTTGCAAGTTGAAATAATGCAAAACTCCTTGGATGCAGCAGGTCATCCTTTAAGTTGCTTTATTAAATATTTTCAGGAATCATATGTCATCAGGTACGGGATCATTAGGATTAGGAGCTAGGACAGGGAAGAGAAGCCCACTGGCTCCCACCACCCAGTCTACATCATTCCAACTGCCTGGGGTACAAACATTCCACACACTGTGCCAATGTTAAGCCTGTCTGGGCCCATCCGGGTCCAGAGGGGGGGTGTTGGTTTCCAGGAACTATTCAAGTGACGCCCTACTTGCCCTTCGCCCTGCCAGTACCGACAGGTATGTTAACGCTTGGGTCATGTGCTGCAACGGCTAATGTCATGGGTAAAGAACATTTGGCGGCCTTACTTATCAACGCCCGTTCGATGGTGTCCCATGTTCAGTTTCTTTATGAGGTGCTGTCTGAAAATCAACTAAACCTGGTCTTTGCGACAGAGACCTGGCTGACAGAGGCATCTTCTCCAATATTTTCTCATACCCTTCCTGATCATTAAAGTATCATCCATTTGGACCGCGCATCTGTCCACCGGGAATCGGGGGGTTGTTGCAGTGATATTTAAGTCCTCTTTCAATATCACTATGATCCCCTTGGCCCACACGCTGCAAATGGAAGCATTGTTAGTACGTTTTACACTATTGGGCTCTTTCTGATTGCATTTCCTTGTCATATATCGCCCTCTCTGACCCTATGCTTCTTTTCTGAATCCCTTTTTGGATCTGGTTGCGGCTCTTCAAGTCAAACATGGGAATCTGATGGTCTTGGGAGATTTTAATATGAGATTTAATGCCCCCATGCTTCGCGACTTTCTCAATTCCGTGAGGCCATGTTGGACCTGGAACTGGTACAATTTGTCTGTATCCCAACACATGTTCGGGGTGGTATCTTGGATTTGATCTATTCATCAGTATCCAGTATCTCTGGTGTGCAGGGGAAGCAGGTACTGTGGTCTGACCACAGCCATATTTCCTTTAATATTCTGAGCCCCGGAGGGCGGGCAAAAGGGCTCCCAGTCACATCTTGGAGACGTAACTGGCATACAGTCAATCACCAGCGGCTGTCCTCTGAGATTGTAAGGCAGCTGGCAATACAGATTTTTCCTTACTCTCTGGCATCCTAGTTGATGTTGCAAATCATATAGCCTGTCCTAAATTAGTCCAGGCCAGGAAACGCCCCTCTGAGCCCTGGTTCACTGATTCTATGAAAGCATCCCACCTGCAGATTAGACAGGCGGAGCGTAAATGGCGCTGTGCGTATCGACACCTTGCTAGAGTATATCATCAGGAGGTGATAACAGCTAAACAATCCTACTGTTCTAGCAAGGTGGAGTCCGGTCTTAATCAATCTAAATAACTTTTCTCTGTGGTAAACTCCTTCTCCTGGGCCACGCAGTTTTCAGTGCCTACCTCTCATACTCTGTGTGACTCGTTGGCAGACTTTTTCTACGCTAAGGTAGTGGATATTTGCGATAACATCTTGGGATGTAAGCAGCACATAGCAACTGCTATGACCTGCAATAAGGGGGTTGCCGATGGTACGGGATGGAATACGTTCCCTGATTTCTCAGCTAATGAAGTTTTACAGGTAGCAGAGCGTTTGAAGTCAGCAGCTTTGTCTGACCTATCCTTCTGGCCACTCTTAAAATGATCTTGCCGGCCATGATCCCTTGGGTTGTGGAGGCGGTGAACTCCTCCTGCCGGATGGGTATGGTTCCAACCAAGTCGATGCAGGCTACAATGATCCATCTTCTTAAAAAGCCTTTGCTGGATGTGTCGGTGCTGGCTAACTTTCATCCCATTTCACTTCTCCCTTTTAAATTAAGTTACTGGAGTATCTAATAGCAACTCTTCTTTCTTCTTTTCTTGAATCATCACTTTTCTTTGACCCCTTTCAGTCAGGGTTTTGTCTGGGATGGCGCGCTGAGAGTGTCCTAGTGTCTGTGGTTGATGATCTCACCCACCATTTTGGTGGACCAGGGTGGATTAGGAGCCCTGATTTCATTAGCTCTGTCGGCGGCATTCGACACAGTCGACCAAGCCGTCCTGCTGCTATCTCACCTGCAGACTGCTGGCCTCTCTGGGCCTGTCCTGGATTGGTTTGCATCTTTCCTCACTGATAGGAGCCAATCACTATATTTGCCTCCTTTTCTTTCTTCCTATTGTACTCTGTTCTGTGGTGTCCCTCAGGGGTTGGCCTTATCACCTATCGCTTCAACATCTATATACAGCCGCTAATTCGCCTCCTCCATTCCAATGGCTTTTGCTGTTATTCCTATGCCGACAACACCCGGATCCTGGTTTGTCTTGATTGGGACCAGTGGACTGTAGCCTGTGAACTACGGGAGTGTCTGTCGGCAGTGGGAAACTGGATGAGTGCGAATTGGTTGAAGCTGAATGGGGTCAAGACCGAAATTCTGGTGGTGAGATTTTCTTCTGTTACTGCTGAATGGTCTGATTCTTTCTGGCCCCCTACTTTGGGTGACTTTCCTATTCCGGTGAAGGTAGTCATGAACTTAAGGAACTTTCAGTCATCCGACTTATCAATGTCATCTCAAGTCAGTACAGTCTGCAGCGCAGAGTTCTCCCTTTCTTGCTCGAACGTCTGAAACCACTGGTAGTGGCCTCTTTCATTACCAATCGGATCGACTACTGCAATGCACTCTACTTGGCACAACCCCTTTGGCTGATACACCGCTTGCAGTTGTTGCAAAATTTAGCAGCTAGTGTGGCTACTGCCTCCCCTTACAGCACCCACATAAGTCCCGTGCATCCATCACTGCACTGGCTCCAGGTGGCACAGAGGATTACGTTTAAGGTTTTCTGCTTGGTATACCGTGCCTTCTTTAAGCAGGGACCGGAATATCTGCAGGACAAATCCCCCCCCCCCCCTATATCCCAGGCAGGCCATTGTGCTCCGGTGATGCCAACCTAGTGGTCATCCCGAAGGTCCACCTCGCCCATGTGAGTGGCTGTGCCTTCTCATACGTAGCCAGTAGACTGTGGAATAGGCTTCCATCTAGCCTCATGCCGGGTGAACCATCTTCAATTCAGAAGGGCGCTGAAAACCTTCCTGTTTTAGTGCAATAGCTGGGGCCGGTACTTCGTCTTCTCCTCGCGCCAAGATGCCTTTGGGCGAAAGTGCGCATTATAAGTACTACTAACATAACATAACATACAAACATTCTCTCTTGACCTCACGTCATCACTCAGACAGGAAAGGACAAGATACAACACACATCAGTGAAAAACGGAGGTGAACACATAACTCCACTTCGCCCCTCCTCCTTGAAACACCATAAACATGTCCCAAGAGAGTGAATGGAGGTATTAAAACAGGTGTAACAGCACCGGTCATTAGCAATTTCATTTACACTGCAGGAACTTGAAAATTAGCCCCTATGTTTTTAACCTACAAGGCCCTGTGTTTTTAACCTATGAACAAAAACAATTTTAGGACTTAATGTTGTAAATATGTAGGAGGAACGCAGGCATTTATGAATCTTGGAAATCAATTTTTGCACATATGCCTCATCGATCACATACATGCATATGCACATAAAGAGCAATGTCATATGTTCCATCTAGCTGTGACGAGATTTGGGCATGTAAACTGTATTATATATGATCCTATGCATTAAATTAGATATGAAAATGAATGTGTACTGATGTTCAAAAATATCACTTCAGCATTAAGTTTAAAATGTGTTGTAGGGATCAAAGTCAACTTTATAATTGCAAATCTAGAAATGTTGGTCTAATTAGCTCAAGACTGTATTTGTCTTACTTGACTCTTCAAAATGTCGATGACCCTGTCTGAGAAGTTACATTCCCTTGCAGAGGAAATGTCATCAGCGTGCCTCTTTGAAATTAACACTGATTAGCATCGCGGTGTGTTCGCTGATTGCAAATCTTAAGTATGCAAAATGTATTTATATTTTGAGTGCAAGTTTTCGTATGCCGGATGCATTTCAAAGACCTCAGCATTGCATATTCATAGAAGCTGATTATCAGCGCGTGTTATAATTTATTTCACAGGAGTCGTTTTACAAAACACAAATCATTGAAGACAGTGATGATAGCAAGTTAAAAATGGAATGCCAGGGTTGTGCATGATATGATGTCAAGCACTAGGCTAACCTCTCGGCAGAGACGTGAATTTAGAGGGGTTAACTAACCCCTTGTAGGATACACGTGGACTAGGGATCTGCAACCGTTGACTAACCAGATGTTTTGGACTACAGCTACCATCAGCCAAAGCCAGCATAGCCAACGGGGAGGAGGGATCATAGTCTGAAACATCTGGTTTGCAGACTCCTGACCTTAGACAAACAGAGGCAGCCCGGTACCGAGCGGTTGTTAATGTGATCTTGTGCTGTGGGGCCGTGCTGCTGATGGCAGTACCAAACCCTACTTAGTGCTATAGCATCCAGACCATATGTGCTATATGTTTATTTGGCAGTTGTTCCTAATATTATAGCCAGACAAGGCTGATTTGAGTTTTACGCTTTATCAGAGCTCATAAAAATACATTTTCTGCAGTTCATGAGGGTAAACGTTCTCCCATCATGGATGTTAACAGTATGCACAGAGGTTTAAAAATCTTGATGTTACAAGGGATAGTGTGTCTTTGATTGCATGTGTCTACGGATGCCACCAATGACACCAGCCACACTGATACCATAACAGAATATATTAACTCTCCAGAAAAGTGAAGATAATTTTCACCTCGGGAGGATAGCTCAGGGGCAACGTGCTCACCTTGGAAACAAGAGGACACGGAGCAACACATGTTCGATCCCTGGGTCCACGCTTAGAAACCTCTGGGTATTAAGCACGTTATAAATAACCTATCATATCATACATTGCGTTATATAGACGTTCATTAACTACAACATGACCCAAGAGCTTTTAGCCTCTCAGCTGCAATTAATGTTAATGAGTCCTGATGAAGCACCATAACATGGCACCGATATTGGTTACCTCATTTTAAAGTGTTATGAAAAATAACTATATAAAATTCTTTGCACATATATGCTCTGAAGTCCTTTGATACACTGTTTTTCTTGGAATACATTATAGGATATGTTAAGGCAAATGAACACTGAGATATTTGCTTCCCAGTGTTATGGTGCATTAAGCATGTTAGTATTTGTAATATAGACAGAAAACTAATGTATCCTTTGCCCAGAGACAACACTCTTTGATATGTCTTAGTGCACGACTTCTGGGGAATTAATATCAGTCTTTAGATGCCCTTCGTATTAGCACTTTGCTAATTTGACCTCAAATCAAATAATGTCTTTGCACCCATCGCTGATCAGCCTAAAGATAAACTAACAGCACCTTCCCACTCTGTCCATGGTGTGGCACTAGACAGGAACTGCACTCTCCATACACAAGGTTTTGGCCGAGCTTCTACAGGCTTTATATTTAGCCACTGGTTGTAAGTGCTTGGAGCTCTCACCACCCAAAGGCAGCAGCCATGAGAACAGGGTTCGAATCTCACCTCATCCAAAGCCTTTCTCTGAATCACCTTTAGAGTTTTCAACTTTATTTTGTCAGAACCTCTTGTCAACCCACCAATGGCACTTTAGTTTACTAGACTTATTAGTAGTCGAGTGGATCTGCTTCAACAAATGAAACAATGCTCGACAAGTTTACATAATCGGTCCAGGATCAAACCCTTTGACAACAGATGCTGTTTTTTAGTTCCCTCTCTGCAAAAAGTCACATATTTTAATTACTACAATATTTTAAAATGGATGCTGCTTTATTAAAATATGCGTTATTGTTTGAGCTGCCTTTTCTACTTTATTTTTTGTAATTATGGGTCTCCTAACACATCACTCATCCCAGTTGAAATCAATAGGCCATTCAGTTCTTCCAGTTTTCTCCTCAAAGTCTCTCTCCTGCCTGGTCTAAAATGTAGGCATGTACGATGGTGCCGCTTCTCTATGGCATTCTTGTGTGGTTTTTAGTGCTTTTTTTGCTTTGCTGTACCTTCAGGCGTCAGTGTGGGATCATTGACTCCTGGAATAAGGAAGGTAATGAGCAAACTATGCTCTAGCTCACATCTATGCTGTTCTCTCTTTACAGGATTTATGAACTGAGTCATCCGCCATGCACAGTAAGCACTGGGTTGGAAATGGTGCACTAAAATGTTAGTCAGATTTTACAGTTGCCCTGGCTGGGAGGAGTTGGAGGCAGTTCTGTGTTGTGTTTGCTAAGGCCACCCCCCTCAACCTACCATCCATCGTCAAATTACATTCCACACCCTCATTCTACTTCACAGAATTCTCAGAATTAGAAACAGCCAACATTCTCAGAATCCTAAAACCAACTAGATGCAAAGGAGACATCTGCCCAGTGACCATCATTAAAGATTGCTCAGAAGCCCTAGTCCCCTTCATCATGAAATGTATTAACGCTAATATTTCCTCAAACTAGGGCCCGGCCATTATAAAAAATTCCTGGTCCTCCCGCTATTGAAAAAAACCTCAATCGAGCCTGCGATCCCCAACAACTACCGCCCAATCACCACAGTACCATTACTGCTTAAGATCCTGGATAGAGCAGTCTACAACTAGATCCAACAATACCTTGACTTGAATCACATCTTAGGGATGCAGCAATCAGGGTTCTGACCAGGCCATGGCACCGAATCAGCGCTACTTGACCTGAAAATTCAACTTGACTCCTTCAGAGATGAGGGCACACCAATTCTCCTCCTCCTACTGGATCCACTGGCCACTTTCGATCTAGTAGATCACAAAACACTATACCACTACCTCACCAGGTCAACAACTTTCTCCCATGAAGCCACTTTATGGATAGTCTCTTCACCAAACTCCTCTGCTATCATACACTAACTATGCCAATGACACCCAAAGCCTCCTACCCCTGTCAGGCTCCTATGATGAAGACTCCCTCACTCTCAATAAAATGTTCTCCACAATCCAGTCCTGGATGGCTGCCAACTATTTATGCCTGAATGACGACAAGACGGAGATCTTGTTGGCAGGTTCACCTGCTGTGCTGAAGAAACTTAGCCCTCAATTCACCTCCTTCATGATAGATGGAAATCAAATCCCTGTCTCTGTGGCAGTTAAAACTCGGGGTGCTCATTTGGATGCCTCCTTCTCCCTTACCAGACAAGTAAGTGCGGTAGCTTGCTCTGCAGCTTACACCACCAAACTCATCAATGCAGCAAGACAGTTCTTGACTCCAGAGAGCTGCATGACCATTGCCAGCGCCACTACTGGTGCGAGATTGGATTACTGTAATGTCCTATTTGGCGGGACCTCCAAACGGAACATAAACAAATTACAGATAATCCAAAACAATGCCCTCCGAGCAGCACGGAACATCCCTAAAAAAGAGCACATTCAGCCATCAGAAATAAAGTGCACTGGCTCCCGATCCAGGAAAGGATTTTCTTCAAAACATTGACTATTACCCACAAATGCTTGAGGAACACTGCCCCTCATTACCTATCCAAGATAATTGAGAGATTGAAGTCGGTCAGAAAAGTAAGGTTATTCCATGCTCATCGATTGGCCCCACCAAAAGTGAAAAGAGCCAAAGGAGGCAGAGTGAGCTTCCCTGCAGTTACAGTGAACCACTGAAACGCCCTCCCCCCAGAGCTAAGAGCAGTGGACTCCTACTGGTCCTTCCACAAGGCATTAAACACATGGCTATTTGCCTAATTGACCTCTACTCAAGATTGTAAAGTTATCTGTGTGGTAATAATCGTCATTAATGTCTGCCTACCTGTATATCTGTGGCAAGGCAATACACCGCAGAATGAAGCTTCTGTATCATGCAACTGGTTCATAACAGTACCCTGATGCCTTAGGGTTTAGGCGCTTAAAATAGCAAGTGTTTCTATACTACAGTTAAACATGCCTTAACTCACCTTAATCTCTGTGGAGGGCTCCACCTGATTTCAGTGGAACCACCGGCCAAATAATTGTAGTCTGCGCATTTGAAACGGCAGCCTTGCTTATATTGTACACAGTGGTGATATGCATTATTTATGTACAACACATTAACGGTGTGTCTTTTGAGATAGAAGTAGGGTTCCTGGAGCACTGATGGGGCTGTAATGAGGTTGCAACCAAGAGTGGCAAAACATCAGTCTTACATTTTGTAGAGGTAAATGCCATGCTGAAATAAAGTGAAGATGGTATTGCACACAAATCAGTGGTTCAAGGCAAGTGTGGACTTCGAAGACATGCTGTTCACCGATGAGGTGCCCAGAATGCTTTAACGGTTTAACAGGATTGCGTTTTGGAGGAGAGGGTACCTGTCTAGTAAAACACGGTCAAAGCAGCTGGTGAAAGTACATATCTGGGGAGAATCTTGGAAAATAGCCCTTGCCCCATAGTAATCTTTGAAGGTATAAAGGAAAAAACATTTGTCAAGGAGCACATTCTCTGTGGTTTGGTTAATCCACATATGCAAATGTTTTATCCCTTGGGTAATGGAATTCTCAGGATAAAACCGTGCAATGACCAAAAACATTAATCAGTTGCTGGATTCATTGACAGGCAGCAGGTCCTTCATTGGGTCCCATCTCCTCCCGAGTCTCCAGACCTAATTAGAATTGAAATGGGGTGGGTGCACCTCAAGAAAGGGGCTCTTAATGTGGCATTTAGACCTTCGGAAGATGGCTAGAAAGGCATCCCATGCACAGAATGAATCTACCTTCGGCCCTTCTCGACAAATGATTCCCCGTAGCAGGGGCTTCTTTAGAATTGGTGTGAAGATAAAGCTCACACCTCCTCCTTCATCTATTCACACCAAACCGTGTGCTCGGGCCACACATATTTGGCCCATCAAGAGCACCTGTCGCTGCATCCTTGCACTGCCTTCCCTGGGGAGTGTGAATTGGTGCCCTCAAGATGCAGTCCTGCTGTAACATTGTGGCCCTTCCAACATGGAAAAGTAAGGTATTTGCAACGGAGAACTTCTGCTTGCATGACAATGGCCCAGCATCATCCCTACCCATTGACTGTGCTGAGTTAATGGGAGTTGTAGTCAAAACATTTATGGAGCCAAAAGTTGCACAGTGCAAATCGCCCCCACATCTAAAATCAGAGCACACTACAGTGCAGACAGAGCCCCCAACCCCTCGCAACCCTTACCCTTTGAGCCAAAATATAGTAAAGAGAAAGGCAACCCACCTACAGTACTGTCTACAGCACCTGCCTTCTGGTCACAGTTGCAAAATAAAGACATTCCTTATAAGAATGGGTTTGGCTTGCAGGCAAATGGGCGCTTGAGCTTCTATAGTCAAGAGGAACAACTCATGTCCCGAAGCCAGCATCAGAAGTAAAACAGGTGGGTGCATGCCATGCCATCAGCAAATATTAGCATTGCATGACAGAAGGATAAGAGACATCGCCAGTACAACGGGAAACAACCTTCATCAGTCTTGCGTGCAGGACATTCGTGCCTTGTACTGTGCCACAATACATGGTCAGACACTATATTGGTTCAATGGACGGCTGGGGAGGCATGCCATCTGTCTGCTAGAGCAGCGAACACATCAGGCACACAGGCACTCACAAGGATACACAGAGATACACTGGAGTGTGACACTGTGGTGGCCAACTCACATAGAGCCCTGGCTTCCCTCCCAGAGCTAATGCATCTGTACGGGGGCACCCTTTTCCTCAGACCACCATAAAATCACCCCAAAAGCTCCTGCACACTTCCAAACCACACACGACAATATGAGCAGCTCAATCAAAAAGAGACATTTAATTTCCTGGGGGAGTATATCGGTATGGACAGGACGGGTATATCAGCAAGAAAAAGAAGGAGAACATGAGGTGGCAAAGGTAAAATACCAGGAGGTGAATATCAGCAGGATCAGGGGGAGAATATCAGCCAGTGGCGGGAAAGGAACACCAGGAGAAGGAAGAAAGAAACATCAGGAGGCGGCAGGTAAGCAAGAAGTAGCCACCACTTGTGAGCGGCTAGATTGTGATATCACACAGGAGCAAGAAGGCGAGAGCCCTCAAGGCTGGGAGTAGGGCTGAGATCCACCATCAGAAGGGGTTGAGCCCACAGTGGTAGGAGGAATGATCACTTGGCGCAGCTTTGTTGCGGGCCAGCCGGTCCAGAATTGGAGCAGAGAGGAGATTTAGAGAGTAGAAATCGGGACCCCGCGGAAGGCAGTTGGTAAGGCCATTGCAGCAACAGCTGCTTTTATTGGCAGAAACACAGCAACCCCTACACAGCCTACAGGAAGAATGGGAGACGGGTCCAGACTGAAGACTTTTATGAATGAGAACTACAGAGATTGTGAGTGTTGGGAGATATCCTAACATTTTGCAAACCTAAGAAGGAAAGGTTTGCGCTGATGCAGCCACTGAGGAAAGACTGTCCTGGCATTTTTCTTGGCTTGAGGTTTGTCAGAGGAGGAGTTAATTTGTGTTTAATATAATCCTTTTTCTTTGGACTTGTGTTTGGACTCTTGTGTTGACCCCACTCAGATATATCACAGCAACTTATTGTGCACAGGACTAATAGGGTTTTAATAGCATACAACCCTACATGTACCTGATCAAAGAAGTGGGAGGTAGCATGATGCGTAAAGTGGGTGTACTCAAGTGATATAAGTGAGCACAGAAAAAAAGTATGCAGTTCTACAAAATGACCACTTGGCCTTGCCCGCAGTACAATAACGCACCTGTTGAAGTAGCAAGTCACAGAGTATATAAAGTTCTTTGAATAAGATATTTTATGCACAAGAAAATATTGCTTTTATTGTAAGTATAACCGTGTGGAATCCTGGGGGGACCTTCAGTCTCCCTCCCAGGCCTCCAGCATGCACACTCTGGGACACACGAGGCGGGAGGCAAAGAGAGGGTTAACACACCTTTATTCATTGACATCAAAGTTCCAACTAACTTCCCTTCCCGCCACCCACTCCTCCGTGTCCCGAGTCCCCTGGCATGTGACATGAGTGTCTAACAACACTTCACCCCCCACCCCCGACACTAAACATGAACTCAATGCTAGTTAATTTCCTCAATAAGTCTTTGAGGATTCTTTTGCGCTCTTTGCGGTCTCTGGTCCCCTGGTTCTTCACTTGTTCTTCGAGGCCATGGTGACGTTTTTGCGCTGGACTCTTCTCTGTCCCCTTCGTAGGGTGAATCCCACTCTGCAGTGGGGGCAGGCGAATAGTTGTCCACTGTTGGCACTATTACAAGCAATATGACGAATTTCTGGACGTGGTCCTCCGGTCACCTTCGGCTGTGATGAGGGACCCTTTGACTTGGACAACTGTCAGGGGTTCTTGTCCAAAAGCAGCCATGCTTTTGCGGTTTTGATTTTTTTTTGCTATGACTACATCTCCCACTTTGAAGTAATTCTCTTGTGCTCTTCTCTTTTTGTCAGCAACTCTCTTCATTTCTGCTTTCTTTCTGGAGTCGTGCTCTCGCATTATCTGGTCACCTCTGTATCTTTCCTCTTCCCGTGTTACATGGGGGATGCGTGTCCTTATACTTCGCCCAAACATCACTTCGGCTGGAGTTTTTCCTGTGGTGCGGGTGGCCGTGTTTCTGTGGTCTCTCATGAGCTGACATAGCATCTTATCCACTGGTTCCCCTGTCAGTCGCGCAATTTGTACCGTTCTCTTGCTGTTGCCCATGAAGAGCTCTACTGTGCAATTTGCCTGGGGCCATAGTGGCGTTATTTTCCGGTGGTGGAATCCTACGTATTCTGAGAATGTCCTGAAGTCCTGCCCCGTGAATGGAGGTCCATTGTCCGACTTTATCACCTTTGGGATGCCATAGATGGCGAACATTCTGTCGAGGGCGGGAATGGTGTGATGTGCTGAGGTAGACAGCACGATTCGTAAGTCTGGGAAGTGGGAATATTCATCCACTGCCACTAGTATGTGTTCCCCCACTATCTAGTGGCCCAAAGAAGTCCACCGCTACTTCTTCCCATGCCCCTTCTGGCAGGGTTGTCATGCACAATGGTCCTGGTCTTTTGTGTGGGTTTACAACCGCGCAGGTGGGGCAGTGTTTTAGTAGATCCTCGACTTGCGTATCAAGATGGGTAAACCAGAGTTTTTGTCTAAGCATCCTTTTGGTGGATACCATGCCCCTGTGTCCCTCGTGTGCTAGTTCCAGGACCTTCTTTCTCAGACTCGTGGGCATTACTAGCTTGGTGCCCTTTAGTAATAGTACTTCCTCGGATTTGGCTAATTCATCCTTCATGGCAAGGAGACGGGTGATGTCCTGCTTGATATCCTCCCCCATGATTTCCTTCAGTTGCTGAGCTTGTTTCCAGTGACCAGTTTCCAGGCATCTTAAGATGATCTGTATTCCCTGGTCGTTGCCTGTCTCTTGGGCAATAAGGTGGGGGCTTTCCCCTGTATTATGTAGCAGATATATTGATCTGCTATTGATGGAAATGGTTGGATCTCCTTGCACGGGTGTCGTGAGAGGAAATCAGCAGGGTTGTGCTCTTTTCCTGGTCTGTGGATTATTTTGAAATGGTAGTCCTGCAGTCTCAATGCCCACCTCGCTATGCACGGTGGCATCTTGGCTTGCGGGTTAGCGTAGATAAATAACAGTGCCTGGTGGTCCATGACAATCGTGAAAGGTTTTCCATATAGAAATAAATGGAAGTGCTCACAGGCCGATACTACAGCTAGTCCTTTTTCAGCCTGTAAGTAAGCCTGCACGGTCTTGGTCAAGCTTTGGCTGGCATATGACACAATGTGCTTTGACTGGTTGTCCTTCTCATCCAGTTGGGTCAGGATGGCCCCTAGGCCAACGGGGCTTGCGTCTATTACCAACTCCATGGATTTCCTTGGGTTGAAATAGGCCATGTTTTGAGCATCTGATATGTGCCGCTTTATCACTTGGAACGCCTGCTGGCATCTCTCCATCCACTTAAATTCAGTGTTTTGTTTTGTGAGTGCTCTGAGGGGTTCACTGACAGAAGCAACATCTTTGATATAACATGTGCAATAGCTTGCCAAGCCAAGGAACGATCTTAGGTCTGTCATGGAGTTGAGTTAGGTGGCTGCGCTTCTGTGAGGGCGCTGTCTTTTTCCGGATCTGGTGTCATTCTATTAGAAGGGAATATGTGCCCAGAGAAACGCAGTGCCTGTTTCCTGAATGTGCACTTCTCTTTATTCAGGGTGAGGTGCGCCTCCTCCAGTGCCATGCACACCCTCAAGAGCGTGTTGCCGTGCTGCTCTTAGGTTTGCCCAAACACCAGGATGTCATTGCTGTAGTTCAGGCAATTGGGTATATGTTTGATAACGTTGTGTATATGCGACTGAAATATTTCTGCCCCCGATGAGACACCAAAGCTGAGACGCTTATATCTATACAAACTCAGGTGAATGGCAAAAGTGGTTATGTAACGTGACGTCTTTTTGAGCTCCAGTTTATGGTACCCCTTGTTGAGGACCAGTTTGGACAAGGTTGTTGCTCTGTTTAAGAGGTGCACCATGTCTGTGATGCATGGGGCCTGATGGCGTTCGTAGAGTATGGCCTCATTTGGTCACTGCATGTCCACGCAAATGCAAATGTCTGTCGAATCCCTCTTGGGTACGGGCACTATGGGAGACACCCAGGGCGTGGGGCCTTCTGTGGGCTCGATGATGTCTGCCTCTAGTAACTTTGTTAGCTCTTCCTCCACTTGCCTCTGGATGTTTATGGGGATTCCCCTTTAGTGTTGTGCTACTGGGGTAACTTGTGTGTCGATTTGCAATTCTACGCGGCGGTCTTTCAGTTTTCCCGGCCATTTGAAGAGTGTGGGGAACACCTGTTCAATGTTTGCCATCGGATCAAGGTACTTATGCACCATCAGCCGGTAAAGGACGTGGATAATGTCCATGGCAATTGCAGCCTTGTAGCTTAGAATGCATCCGCTCTCTGTGACAGTTTCGAGAATGTGCATGGGGATTTCTTTGGATTGTCCTTTGTAGCTACATGATGCTGTGAAGTAGCCATTGCACGGTAGGGGTGTCTTTCAGCCGTAGGGGTAGATTAGAGCTTTTGCGGGCAGCAGGCGTGGAGCGTGTGGTATGCTGTGGTAAATGTCTGCACTTATCACATTCACAGTCGCCCCCGTGTCCACCAAGAATTCAGCCGCTGTGTTGTTGATCTGTGTTATCAGGGTGGGACTGTGCTCTTTCGCTGTTGGGTTACCTAGAGCATATAGGTAGCCTTTCCCCCGTGGTTCTTCTCATGACTTCTCGTGTCTTTGTGATGTTTCTTCCGAGGATGTGCACGACCCACTGTCGGACTGAGAGTGTTCGACCAGGTATGTGACATATCTTCGGGGCCTTCTTCTTGGTCTGTAGGTGGGTGGTCAGCTCTCCCTCCAGTCTCCTGAGCTCCTTTCTCGTCTTTGGTCCGGTCTCTCCTCTCTGTGCCAGCGTTAAGGGGCTTCCTGCACTGGTTTGAATGTTCGGGGTGGACTCTGCGTCCTTCGCTGTTTGCATTGGTGTGGTTTTTCACCCCCATCCTTCACCTCACATTTTGCCGCGGAATATGTTGCACACTGCTTTGTAGTGGTTGTCTCCTCCACAGGCTGCACACTGTTGGCCCATTGCGGGGCATTGTCCTTTGTGTGGGTATTCATGGCTGCATCGATAGCAGAACGGCTCAGCGGTTCCTTTGAGGCTCCTTCCAATTTGTTTACGCTTTCCTGCTTGCCGTGCGTGATCTTGATGTAATCTAGCCCTTCTACTTGGGCAGTCAGTGTGGCCTCCGAGCGAGCCAGGCGTAGGATTTCCTTCAGGTTGCGTGGTTTTTGTAGGAGACGCTTCCTGAAGTCTGCGCTTTCACACCTTGCTATGATTTGTGAACGTAGTGCTTCTTCATTAGAGTAATTGTTGAAGTCACAATGCTTAATTTTGAGACTTAAGCACATTACAAACGCATCCATCGTCTCACCCTTGGTCTGTTTGGTGGTCTGAAAGACATGCATTTCGTAATCTACATTAGTGTGTGGCGTGAAATACTCTGTGAGTGTTGATTTGAGGCTTGTGTAGGTGTCATTCACTCCTGTGGGGAGTTAGTTAACAATGTCTCTAACGTTCGAGCCTATCGAGAATGACAATAAGCTGTGCTTCTTATCATCATCTATGGGGCCAATGGCTTTCAGACATACTTCAAAGTCTCTTATCCACATTTTCCAGCGTGGACCTAGTGTGCCTGAGTCGGTGAGGTCAAAGTTGGTGGGCAGCTACGTCATGAGTCTGTCATTCATCCTGGCAGGAAGTGTGTGGGCTGGTGTCAGTGGAACAGTTAAAGATTCAACTCCAGACAATGTGAGGATTATGCAGTTGAGCTATGCTGGGCACCTTTCTGAATGGGCACTTTGGTGCCGCTTGCCCACTTTTGACTGACCTTAATTGCGTGTCCACTTGTTCCCACGTGCTGACAGTCTCTGCATGTGTATTCGGGCTCCCCTTGATTCCTTTGCTGGGCCTGGAGCCTGAAACGTGCTGTTGCGGTTGCTGTGGCCACTGTGTTTGTGCCTGGTGGCTGTGGCCTGCAGTGCTTACTTGTTGGTGGACTATGGCCTCTGTTTAGTGTCCGGCGGGCTCCTGTCTGCCGTGTGCGAATTTTGCGGGATGGCCTGCTGGAATCTGCCTGTTGGTGGCCGCCTGTCTGCTATTTGTGTTCAGCGGGTTTTGGCGGGCTCCGGTCCGCCGTGTGCAACTCTGGCAGGCTCTGCCCGCTTTACAAGTTGTGCGGGCGATGCACTCGACCGCTCTGGCTGGTGTGGTGGCAGGGAGCTCCACTGCTCGTACCCGCCTGGAGGTGTGGCCGTTGGCGGGAGCCTTGCTCGACCGCCCAGTGATGTTGGGTAAGGGGCGGGGGGTGGCCCACTGCTCATCCGCGGGGAGCCGACACTCCGACCCACCTGCGAGGATGTAGCCATTGGCGGGAGACTTGCTCGACCGCCCGGAGATAGTGGGTGAGGGGGGGGCATGCAGTCCGCCTGCGGGGAGCCGACATGCTCACACCGTCAGCAGGAAATTCTTCTGCTCTGTTGATTGGTGGTGCCGCTGCTCGAGTGGCCTCTTCACTGTTTGCCACGAACGCGGGGGTGCAATGACCGATCTGGGTCCTTTAGCGCCTCGTTGTCATTGTGGAATCCTAGGTGGACCTTCAGTCTCCCTCCCAGACCTCCAGCATGCACACTCTGGGACACACGAGGCGGGAGGCGGAGAGAGGTTTAAAACACCTTTATTCATTGACATCAAGGTTCCAACTGACTTCCCTTCCCACCCTCCGCTCCTCCCCTTCCCGTGTCCTTCACGTGTCCCCGAGTCACCTGGCATGTAACATGAGTGTCGGACGACACTACAAACCGCTCGTGTGGTACTAGCTCCACAGTATTAATTGCCTCATAATGGCGAACATTCTCTTCTTCGTGAACTTTGCAAAGCCCACGGACCAGCTTCACTCCTGGTTTAAGGAAAGGCTGGGCCCAATTGTTTCTGCAGTTTCATCAAAACAACTTGTTGGCCAGCCATTTCTTTAAAACATAGTGAAGCCATCGCTGTGCTGTGGGATGTTAAATTAAAGCTGTGCTAAGCAAAAGAGGTGTAATGAAGCAATGAGTGGTCTTAGGAACATGGGTGCAGCACTTGCGGGGCTTTGCGGGAAAAGGCACGCTTGCATTTTTGCTAGAGTGCCATAACATGTCTATGGTGGTTATTGGTGCTCTATAACAGCTCTATAACCTATAACAGTTAAAGTAAACTGTCTGAAGCAATTAAAGACAAAAGAAAAAAAACAGAGGCAGCCATTGCATAAATAAGGGGAACTGTGAGCATGGCAAGCTAAACAATAGCTGTGTTCTGGACACAACAATCAGGAAGTACCCCCTGGAGGCTGGCTACACACAGGCTCGTAGCCTCTGTCACCTCTTGCATTTACCCACGCTCACATAAATACGACATGCAGCCAAAAGTATAACCTTCTTTATTCAACTTCTAACTCGCACTAACTGTAACTTCCCTTTCCCCCACCGTCTTAAAGGGGCGATGCTGCGTGTGGGGACACAACACCTCCCCTTAACGTCACTCTTCATACCTCCTCAATCAGCCGGCGTGGCCGCCGGATTACTCGGCCACTGCTACCCTATGCTTCTCCTCCACTGCCAGTTTCTGCTGCCGGACCTGCCCCGCCTTCGCCATCTTCTCCTTCCTGGATGTCTCCTGACGACTCTGACTCCTCTGAACCCGGCCCATAGAAGTGACTAAAGTGTGAGGTGTTTCTGGTTAGCTCTCGTTCACCATCAGTGGTGGTGACCATGGGTCCATCGCAGCCACGACCTGTGCCGGCGTAGGGGCGTATTGGGGATCCGTCTTCCTCAGCTGCCGTTGCTGGACAATAACCTAATTTCCGATCTCAAAGTCCCGCTCCCGGGCACCTCTCTTGGCATCACTGTCCTCCTTGGAGGCCATTTTCTTCTGAAGGTCTTGTGCCTCACATCTAGGTCACCCTCTGGTGGTCCCTCAGCACCCCCGGGCAGACGGCCCCATATTTGTCGCCCCTTCATTAGTTCCACAGGTGCCTTTCCAGTGGCTTCATGGAGGGTTACTCTGTATAGGGATTTGCTTTACTTGCACCTTTTGTACTGTCTTTTTCCACGTTGCCATGAGTCACTCCACCATCCCATTGGCCTCGAGCCATAATGGTGTGACCTTTTTGTGGCAGAAGCCTAAATGGTCTGCATGCTTTTTTAAACTCGAGCCCATTGAATCCCTGTCCAACAGACCATATACACAGTCATGAAACACTTGTGTACAGGCGCGTTATAAAAGCCAGCAACATCATATCATATCTGAATGGGGCCCATTATCAGTTTTTGCCACATGAGTGATGCCCCACTCGCTGAACATCTCGTCCAAAGCTGGGGCAGTACACGCAAAGCTGGTGGTTACTACCATTCTCCTGAGGAGGAACTTGGAATACTCATAGATGGCTACCAATTTATATAATCTCTCTGAGAGGCCCTAAGAGTCGACTGCGATGGTGTGCCACACTTCAGCCATCATTTCCATCACATCCCTCGGTATTGGGGTTGTTGCTCTTGCTGCTAGCTGGCAGACTTCACACCATTCAGTCTTGTTCTGCATAACCTCATTGATGCCCGGAAACCAGGCATACTGTATAAAGAGCCTTTTCAAGTTTACAGTGCCCCAGTGCCCTTCGTGAGTAATTTCTATGAACTTCTCACGTAAATGCTTCGGCACCACCACTCTCGTGCCCCGCATGAGGAGTTTGTTGTAGCGGTCAGCTCGTCTTTCACCATGGCCAGTGCCTGTATATCATGTCCATCTACAGTGCCGTCTCCTCTAGTGTGCCTCTGGTGGTCATTCCACCTTCCCTGCTTGATAATTGCGATAGCCATCTGGAGCGTGGAATCCTCGATTGTGGCTGCTGTCAATTGGGCACTTGTGATGGTCGGTGGCAATGCCTGGGCCGCCATATAGCGAATATACTCTCCCCTTCCTTTGTGAGTTGCCCGACGTCCACCCCCACTGTGTTCCTGAATATTTAATCAGCCGGGTAGAGCTGCTTTCCTAGCCTGTGGATGTTGGAGAAATCAAACTCTTGTGGCCACATGCCCCACCTCCCAATACACAGGGGCTTGCGAGATCAAGGGTTCACGAATATGGACAGCAGATCTTGATGGTCCGGGATGATCTTGAGGTGTTTCCCAGTCAGGAAGTGGTGGAAATGCTTGCAAGCCAATAACAGTGCAAAGCTTTCTTTTTCTGCTTGGGAATAGGCCTTCTCCACAGCAGATAGTGCTCGGCTCCAGTATGCTACCACACTGATGGGGTCGAAGCCCCACCGGACTGGCATCCACTAATACTTCTGTTTCTTTCTTGGGGGTCGAAATATGCTAGATGATGCGCCTCTGTGATGGCCCCAAATGCAGCATGGCAGTCTGGTGGCCATATGAAGGGTACATCCTGTTTTGAGCTGGTTGTAGAGTGGATCAGTGACAGTGGTATAGTGTGGGATGTAGCGGGAGCAGTATCCCATCATCCCTAGGAAAGGCCGGGAGCTCTGCTACATTGCTAGGACCATATAGTTGGCGAATGGTGAGGACTTTCTCGGGGTCAGGCATTATTCCCTGGCTGGATAAGATGTGTCCAAAGAACTTCAGCTGTGATTGGTTCACTGTACGCTTGTCTATGTTGAGGATGAGACCAGCATCTTCCAGCGCTTGACAGATTTGTGTGAGGGGCTGATCATGTTCTAGCTGTGTGCACCCAAAGACCAGGATGATTGATTGATTGTTTATTTATATAACTCCTATACACAATGTGTTTCAAAGCGCTTCAAAGAGGGAGGGAACATAGGAAAAATACAGTAACATTCAATAAAAGTCCTTGAAACAATACAGAATGTGAAAAATAACTATCGTAATAGGCCTGACGACATTTCTGATCGTGCAAGTGCATAGACAAATAAGGCAAGAGGGAAAAGAAAAGGAAGGAGAGCAAAACAGGCAGTAACATTACTATGCCTGACGGCAATTGATATAGTGGAGGAGGTGAACAAGAGGAGGGGTGGGAGGAGGGGTGCGGGGGGATAAGAGAGGGGAGAAAGGGAATAACAGACACGCTACGATGCAAATTTGTCAGCGACAAATTAATAGAAATGGAGAGGGGGAGGAAGGAGAAGACAAGGAGGGGAGGAGGGGAGACAGACAAGCTGATGTCAAAGTCAGGGGAACAATGATAAGAGTAAGTGCTAAGTGGGGGGAGTAAGAGAGGAGCGAGAAAGATAGTGGGCTGAGGTGTAAGAAGGTGATGAAAAGAAAAAAGAGATGGGTGGGGGGTAAGGGGTAGAAAGGAGGTTAGGGAGGGTAGGGGGGGCACACAGACACTCACGGGGGGTTAGGGGGCACACAGACACTCACGGGGGTTTAGGGGGCACACAGACACTCAGGGGGGATGAGGGGGCACACAGACACTCACAGGGGGTTTAGGGGACACACAGACACTCAGGGGGGATTAGGGGGCACACAGACACTCACGTGGGTTTAGGGGGTACACAGACACTCGGGGGATTAGGGGGCACACAGACACTCACGAGGTGTTTAGGTGGCACACAGACACTCAGGGGGGGTTAGGGGGCACACAGACACTCACGGGGGTTTAGGGGGCACACAGACACTCACGGGGGGTTTAGGGGGCACACAGACACTCATGGGGGGATTAGGAGGCACACAGACACTCATGGGGGATTAGGGGGCACACAGACACTCACGGGGGTCAGCGATCCGCGGTGGACAGCGGTAGACAGGGCCTTAGGAGTGGGCCTTGTGAGGAGGGCCGGCCAAGCCTGCCAGCCTCCCCATTGGCCCAGATGTCAGGGCAGCAACCAATCCCACATCCCCAGCAGCACCATGCCTAGCACTCCGGTGCAGGCACTGAAGAAAGCCATCTTGGAATGGCAGAATCCAACAAAGGAACAAGTATGGCAATTGACTACACATGAAAAACGGAGCATTATGTAGGCTCCTAATGCATTTAAATACATACTGGTGCAAAGAGCCAATGCAGGCTGAGTCCAAAACACAATTTAGGTCCAGTTTCAGGTGTCGCCGCTCACCGCTTGTTTAAGCCCAAAAGTGTGGGGCTTACCTTAGATTAGTGTCCGCACTGCGAGTGCAAGTGAAAGTCATTGCAGGAGAAGGTGAAAAGAGCTGCAACCTCTCCGGCGGCCACAGCAGTGAAGGGAAAGCAGAGGGAGAGTGCAGGATGGAGGGGGCCAGGAGTGGGCCTTGTGAGGAGGGCGGCCAAGCCTGCCGGCCTCCCCATTGGCCCAGATGATCAGGGCAGCAACCAATCCCACATCCCCAGCAGCATCATGCCTAGTACTCCGGTGCAGGCACTGAAGACAGCCATCTTGGATGTCGTTGCTATAGTTAAAAGACTGCCTCATGGGGATTAAAATGCGTCAGATTGCTTCCTGGAAGATTTCTGTGGTCGAGGAGATGCCAAAATTCACCCATGGGTACCTGAAGAGGCCCTGGTGATTAGTGAACATTGTGATTTGTCTGGATTTGGAGTGGGGGGCAGCTGATGGTAGCCTTGATTCAGGTCTAGTTTTGTGAAGCGGACTGCCTTGTTGAGCCTCACTATCATATCTTATATGCTCTGCCCTGGGTGGCTTTCTCTTTTGATCACAGTGTTGGGTAGTCTCATGTGTGCACACAATCTTATCCTCCCTCCTTCTCTGGGTACTACTAAACTCACCCATGGGGTGTGTCCTGTGGCTGGCCCAGTGATGTCCTCCTTCAACAGTCTTTGTAGCACCTCTTCCACTTTCCTTTGTAGATGAAAACCCACTCCTCTGGGCTGTTGAGGGACGGGTCGGACACTGTTTTTGGTGTGGAGCTTAACTGGTGCCCCTCTAAGCCTTCCCAGGCCTCAGATGATGCCAGGAAATCTAAGATGAATGTCTTCTTTGGACTGGAGTGGTGTAGTTGGGGTCAATTGCGTGTCCTAATTTCGTTGCAGAGTGGAAGCTGAGGAGGCACCAACTGATCGTAAGCGTCTTGAGGACATATATGTTGGTCGTGGGTATTTTATGTTCATGGCGGATGCGATTTTGGAACCTACCTATGCATGGTAGACTGTGGCTTGCGCCCCATTGGAATCGCCAAACTCTGGTTGGTTGTAGATTTAGGAAGGGTGTCAGTTTGTGGAACTGCTGAGGGTTCATGCTGTCAACTGTGGTTCCAGTGTCAATGACAAATTCTTCTACTTGTTGGCATATTTCAAGATGGATGTTTGGGGAGGGAGTTCCTTTCAACTCGTATGACATGAGGCATACACATTTGTCTCGGATGATGTCATAGTTGGCGCTGTTTGGTGAGCGGTCTTGGAATTCAGGCATATAATTTTCCTCTTCCATCGCCAGTATTATTCGGCATTGATCTGCTCTCCCTTCTCCTCAGTGGGAAAGATCTGTTCGGGTCCTCCGGCACACGGATTGGAAGTGTCATATACGCTTGCATTTGTTGCAGGCTTGGTTGAGGGTTGGGCACTGGTCCCAGAATCCAGAGCCTGCAGCGATAGGATAAACATCCTTTGTTTTCCCCGTAACTTGTGCCATCCATGCATCCTCGGTTGCTGGTATTTCATCTCTCCCTAGTACCTCCTCTTGGTTGGCACACCTGGCTAGTTGTGGTGGCAGGGATTACACCTCTGCCGACTTTGGGTGCTTCCATTACAGCCATTTGTGCGGCCACCCTCTCATAAATTCTAGCCAGATCTAATAGTTCTGATAGGGGCAGAGGTTTCTTGAGCAGATGTTTCCTTAGGCCTGATGACGTGCACCCCTCAATTACTCTCAATCTGATAGTCTCTTCGACAGCGAATTATCGAATAGGCAGTGCCTGATCTGTTTCTGCAGGCAAAGCACATACTCATCGACCATTTCATGAGCCGGTTGGTTACACTGGCTGAAGGTGTACCTTTCAAAGTCTCTATTCCTGTGGGCACAAAATATGTTAGCTACTGCCACAATCAGTGTATCATAGGAGGCTTTTTCTGCCGGGTGCCAAAGTCTTTAAAACGGCCCTCACTTCCCTGCCAGCCAGGTTGGTAAAAATATGGACTTTCCCTTCCGTTTCATGGTGTCCTACAGCATAGATACAATTCTGAAATTGTTCTTAGATTCGGTCCACGGTGATCCTCTGTCTATGCTGGGGGTGAGCTCAAAAGGGTGTGGCTTGCGGAGGAAAATTACTTGATGACTGTGTGTTCCCCCTTGAGGGTCATCTCGTTGCTGATCCTGCATGGTGATGAATTTCAGAGACATAGCCATGACAGTTTGGGGAAAAGAGCCCCTGATGCAGAATCTGGCCACCGTGACACAGGTTTACTCCATATACAAGTGGCATGTGGGAGGAGTTTGGAAGCTTGATAAATGTAGCACTACATGTAGTTGAAAGGGTATCAGGTAATAAAATTGCGGCAAAAATGTCGCCAGTAAAATAAATTGCAGCAAAAATGACGTGGTTTGCCTCAGTAAAGGTGTGCCCCATTATACCATTTAAGGGGAGCAGAGGTTGTGGGGGTGTCCCCTGATCCCCTTAAATGGTATAATGGGTCCCGGGGTTGCAGGTGTG
Organism: Ambystoma mexicanum; assembly: GCF_040938575.1. NCBI lineage: Eukaryota > Metazoa > Chordata > Amphibia > Caudata > Ambystomatidae > Ambystoma > Ambystoma mexicanum. Next base: position 1,220,159,874 of record NC_090927.1, read on the forward strand.
TCCCCCGCATCCTTTACATGATTGTGGCGGCAAAACCACTGCATTTTGGCCACAATATTTTGTATACACGGCCATTTTTGCCGCGATTTTAAGACATGGAACCATTGAAAGAAGACCTCAGACCATTCCCAGAAAAAACAGCATGTGTCCTCTGCAGATGCTGATCCATATATTCTCGGAGGAATGCAAAACCGCTACCTTCATTCAAGAGTCACCCATGAAAAAGAGAAGAGTGGATAAGACATTGAGTGAGTAGACAGCAAATGGCCAACAGTAACACTATACTGCATTGATACACCATTTCTAGGGCAGGCTCCATTTGAAACATCCTGAAAGGGAAATGCACAAGTTGTCAGTGTTGCATCTGAAATAATGCCTACTAAGTAGGCTGGGAAACTGATGACGAAGAACGAACAGCACTCACCTATTCTCAGGTCCTGGCTCCTTGACCCGATCCGCAAACCCAGCAGGCACTGGCGCGTCCCCTGGTGACTCCCAGAGGCTGTTATGTGTCACCCCAGCTGGGGTCATGGTAGCTCCCAGGACTTGTGTAAAGGTCACATGGTTTCTGAAGGTTGGTATTATCCTGTTTGCGACATAATGATGATAGAATAGACCATTTCAAGGTGAGAGCTGAAGTAGTCCAATTACACTGTTTTTGTTTATTCATTCAAGTTTTTATTTTGTTTCAAGGCCTTCAGTGTGAACTCTCTAAACGTGTTTCAACCTCTTAGATTTCTGTTGCAACAGAAAAACTGTATCGTTCCCTTGGCCAATCGCATCCTACTCTAAAGAAGGTTGAAATCAACACCTTAAGTTCCAGTGATTGTCATGTTCTGGACTCCAAACTTTAAGACTCCAATACTTTGGAAATTTTCATTTTAAGAAAATAAGATAACCTTTGAAGCACACACAAGTAATTAAAACTCTGCAAGATTCTCTCCTGACGAGCCCTCTGAATCTAAGAGAGTTCACAATGAAGGCCTTGAAACAAAATAAAAACGTGCAAACAGGATAATACCAACCTTCAGAAACTACACTTCCCTAACTCTAGCAGTCAAGATAGAGGTATAAGTCCAATGCAGACAACTGAACCCTCAATTATAATCACTAACACTATATTTTGGATTTGCCCAAAGTAAAAGTCCTCTTGATTGCCTCTATTATCCAAAAGGTCACATGGTGATAACCATGTGATCAACTTAATAAAAGGGACAAGCCGCTTCCATGTGGCCCAGCATCAGGACGGTGCCCGTGCTGGGCAACACCTCCGCACTGTCTTTTGTGTGCCGTGTGATCACGGCTATGGTTGCAGCCCCGGCCTGGGTGCCCCCAGAGCCAAGGCTGCTGTAGGCTGGGTGTCCCCAATACTGATGTCCTGTTCCGGTGATCCGGAACACGCAGGGTGCCCCCTGTGGTTCACCCTCTGCCTGACTGCAGAGCGGAGCAGCTGTCGGCCGGGTGACCCCGGCGTATGGTGCGGTTCACCCTGTGGCGGGCCGCTTACAGAGTCCTGCACGTTTTCACACAACGTGCAATGATGTAATTACGTCAACGTGGCCAGAAAGCGACCCAGAACCGCTGCTACCCTGCTTACCCAGGCCATAAATGAAGCAGCAACGATTGGTGCGGTGCTCCTCAACTGCTTTATACCATAGTGAGTAGCTGTGCTATGCTTATTCTTGGATCTGGCTTTTGCTATTTTCTTCTGTGTTATTGGTCTGTCCCTGGAATTTCCCATGCTATTTGGTCATCTTGGTTGGCTAGAATTGACCTGTGTTTTTGACCTCTTTTGTCTCCTGGATTGCTGCTGGATTACCCCTGGACACCTTTTGTGGATCTTTTCTTTGTTTCTCCTGTTGCTGCGTTGATCTGTGGGTTTGGACTTAAGTTCCTATTTCTCCTTAGTTTTCATCCTGGTACAAATCCCTCCGTCCCTTGATTTTGTGCATCCAAAGACTACAAGCAACGGGCAATGTCCCTGTCCTATGGACTATCTGCATTCTGATAGGTGGTTAACCATCTCATTTAGGTGCAACTACGTTAGAGAAGAACGTGACAGTTAGGAAAAGGACTTGGGAAGATGGAGAGGTGAGTGTTTCATTTATGTATATAGTTAACAGTATTGTCCCATCTCTTCTTCCCCGGTAGCGTGGCCTGCTGGTCATCCTGCCTTTTGCCCTGAGCCCCTGGCCTGGTTATTCTATTATCAATACCACAGACTGCTCTCTCGGAAGAAAGGTCTCCCTGAAAAGGAGACCTGTTACCTCTTTACTTAGTACTGGTGAGGTAACGGGTTCTTGCCACCTATCCATAGATCTTCTATGAGGTCCCATACATTCTCCATGGTCTCTGGGGAGCTCCAGCAACTGTCAAGAGGCGCAAGGAACAAAGAGAAAGAAACATTAACCTAACTGAAGTCCATGAGTACTTTGGTCAGGAATCAGCAAGAGTTTGACAGAGGCAGTAAAGCCAACTCGAGTTATCCCAACCCATTAGAGAGAAAGAGCCACCTAGTCACGGAATCACCACTAAGATAACTCCCACGCTGCAAAAAAATGAAAACAGGTTACCAACAGTAATCTGTCACCATATTAAAGTTTAGTGATGGAAGTGGATGCAATACCATCAGGCATGTGATGATTTGATGTTAGCTTCGTTGTGATCTTTTAGTATCCGTGTCAGATAATGAGGGGTGGAACCATAAAGGTTGAAGGTCAGGTTACCTTTCACAAGGTAGCAGACAATTCAAAAGCACATCAGTTCATAAATGGCAGTCTAGACTCCCAAAAGAACACGAGAACCAAAAGAGGACAGATCGAAACACAGTTTGAGAAGAAGGCTGGATCAAGATCCAAGCAGCAATAGCGCCACATTCTGAGGGCCATTGCCAGGTGGTGCTGTCTCTCAGCTCAAGCTACACCACAGCCTTTAATGAGGGCCAATGAACGTTACCACCTAGTAATGGCCAGAAGAGAGGGGCATTATTACTAATAGAACACCTGCAGGGTTTAAAATAAGGAAAGGGAAAGGAGAAACATTTGAATGTTGGGGAAGAAGGCTTATGTCAGCCATTATTGCCCTCTACCACTACATTGTCTGAAATGGAAGTGGCAACATTCCAATGCTCTACTGAGGTGTTAATAACCAGGACAGCAGGCCGACCCTACTGGTGATAGCACATCACCAAGATAAACACCAGAGCAAGGTTGGGGTATCTCACTGAGGGTGGCAGCGCCGTTACCGGCATAGTAAGCTTGTCGTCCTTGTTATTAATGCCGTTAGCACCCCTAATGTTGAGGAACTGGTGCTAAATGGGATTTTTTCTAAAGAATTTTTCTTTGATAACTTTTCCTTTTGATGATACCAAAATTATCCAGGCAGTGTGAATCAAATGGAATGATAAGTAGTGAGATAATGAATTACTCCACTGTGTGCCATTAACTCCCAGTTGATATTTGCTTCCAAGTATCAGAGCAATGCATTTCTGTCTTTTACAGGAAGCCATCTGCCCAGCTCGCCAGCATATTTGTCGTGCTAGTATTCTAATACAATATTTCCCTGTCGCTCATTCCTGTTCCCCGGATTTCTTTAACTGCAACATGTTCTTGGTGTGGCATAGCACCGCACAGTTCGTGCTAATTTCAACCCTTTTTCACTCAAAAGTGAAAACGTTGTGTCAGTGTACCAAATAATTCAGTATCTATTTAAACTGCCATTTATAGTTGCAGGGAGTTATTCTAAAGTGGTTCATCTTTGTTCACAATAAAACTGGCATTGTTAGTTGCAGTGGCGTAACACAAAATGTGGGGGGCACCCCTGCGAGCCATGCTGAGGGAGCCCCCCCCAACTCGCCAACAAATTACGGGTCGCGCCACACTCTTGGCCAGCCTAGATTGTCACGCTTGCGCAATATACACGAAACTGCTGCCGAAGGGGTATGCTGCACACTGCACTAGGAGAAAGATATAAATATGTATTTTAATGCAATATACAGCACACTTTCTGAAAAAAATTGTCTTTAAAGCCACAGTGTTTGCAATAGTTTTTTAGGGTAAGACCAATCCAATACATGCAAGTCATCAACAGTGCACAGGAACATTAATGCTTTGCTATAAAAAATGCCATGCCACAATGAAAACATGTCCAACTGGCTGCAATATTAAGTAAAGCATGCCAGGCCACATTTAGACATACATAGACTGGTTGCACCAAGTCTCCAGTCAAAGTAATAACACTAATCAAGAAGAGAGCACACATAAAAGCCTGCATCTCTGTGGCCTCTACCAACACAGCCAAACTCTTTAAAATCTGCAAGGAACTAGTCAATCCTATTGCGGTCTCTACCTCTACTGTTCCCTCCAAAGCCCTCTGTACAGCTCTGGCCTCTCACTTCTCCGCTAAATCTCAGGACATCCTGTCCTCTATCTCCTCTTCCTCTCTCGGCCCCCTTTGGCCATCGCTACCTCTCCCCCTCCTTTTTCCTCTTTCTCTCTGATAACACTTGACAAGGTTTCTTGGCAAGTCCAATCTATGAAAGTGTCATCCAAACAGGTGCTCCCCAGCTCCTCCAGAACCATCAAGGACCATAATGACACCCTCACTCCAGACTTGGCCCATTTCTGTAATCACTCGTTAGCCACTAGAACGTTCCCCTCGCCCCTTACGCACTCCCTTGTGCACCCACTCTTTAAGAAGCCGTCTGCTGAGCCAACCTGCCCGGCAAACTATTGCCCAATCTCCATCACCCCTTTCTTGGGCAATCTCTTGGAAAAGATTGCCATCTCTCAGCTTACTCTCCACACTGAATATGTTGGTTATCTCCATGACCATCAGTCTGGCTTCAGAGCTGCCAGAGGCATTGAAACTGTTCTTCGTCCGCCTTGGGCCCTCTTCCTTCACCTTCCTGCGAGGCAAAAAACCTTGGTGTCATCTTCTATGCCACTCTCTCTTTCTCTCCTCACATCTCGGATGTCACCAAGAAGTTCCACTACCAGCTGCTCCTCCTCAAAGGGACTCTTCCCTTTCTCACTTTCCATCAGAAGCTCAGTCTCCAGAGCCCTGATTCTCTCTAGGCTGGACTACTGCAATAGCCTCTTTCTCATTCTGTCTTCCTCTACTCTCCGTCATCTGCAACTAATCCAGAACAGGACTGCAAGACTTATCCTTGGCCTCAAGCCCAGGGATCATATCTCTCCAACCCTGAAATCTCTCCACTGGCTCCCGGTGGCTGCAAGGATCAAGTTCAAGACCCTTTGCGTTGTACACAAGGCTTTCTGGGGTCGGGGCCTGCACTACATCCAACGATCAGCTACCTCCAACTCTCTAAGTGTTAGACGCTTCTCCAGGCAGAGAGTAGGGGGTAAATCTCTCTCCTCTGCTGGTGCCTCCCTTTGGGAATGGCCTCCCTGCCCCATCAAACTTGCGCCCGACCATGTGTAGTTTCGGAAGCAGCTAAAAACTTTCCTTTTCTCCTCTGCTTTCTCTCTCTCCCTCATTGCTGACCTACCTGTCTGCTTTACCGACCGGTTTCTTGGATACCCTCAGAGTCTCTCTGAGTACAGGCTCTTTCCTGATCGGTCCCCCTTGCACTGTCTCCGTGCCTACCATGCACTTAGGGGCTGTAACTGTAGGCCTGCAGCCCCTTGTTCTCCTTGCACTACCCATAGCTGTGCTGCCCTAGGAGTACTTACTCAGAGCATTGCAGCCCCGTTTTCCCCTCCCCTCTGCCTTGTACTTACCCCGTCCCTTTCCTCTGCACCTCTCGTTCTCGCAATGACACAAGGCCTAGTGAGATTGTTTGTCTTGTCCTCCCTATATCTTCCCTCCCTTATCTTGTTGCGCTTATAAACACTTGTGTACAGGCGTGTTATAAATTACTTTTATCATATCATTTTATCACAGATGCCCAGAAAAATATACAATGCCGCAGTAAGAAATGGCTAGACTGGCAGCACCCAAATGCCAATCTAGCCAGGCAATTACACTTAGCAGGACTGCTTTATCAGGAATTCCTAGTTAAAAGAAAGTCACACCAAACTGAGGAATGACTAGACTCGCTACACCAAAATGCCTCTCTAGCCACTAATACCACATATCATGCCTGCTTAGCCCGGACATACACAACCATATGATTTATCGCACAATCCGCCCCCCCACATCCCCTCTCCCTCCCACCCCATACCCCAACCTCCAAAATCAGCTCCTTGACCAAGAATTACCTCCATGTCCCTCTTCCTTGTCCCAGAGCTTACAAATTAGGCTCCTTGCCTCATAGATAAATGCTGGGATGAGGAAGAGTGGGACTAGGAGTAATGAAGATTACAGTTAGCTAAATCTGGCATTACCTCCATGTACCTCTACCTCATCCCAGTATTTGTGTATGAGGCAGAGTACACAAGTACTGCCTCATACATAAGTACTGGGACGAGGAAGAATAGGGCTAGGAGTAATCAAGGCATTAAACACAAGTAGTGGCGCAACACCATTGAGTTGACTGGGCTTCAGCACTCGCCCCCCTGACATTTTGGACTATGTTGACTCGACCTGGCTGACCTTTAGAGCAGTTGCTAGACAGAACACGACACAGATGTTACACAGCACCTGGGTTTTGCTGTTAATAAGGGCCCAGCAATTACCAGGGCCAGACCTGTCGGGCACAGCAGCCCCAGCAGGTAGAACTGTAATAAGCCGGACCGGAAACAACAGTGCCGGTAAGATTACCAGCACCGTTGTTTCTGGGCTGGTATGGTCAGAATGAGCCCCATCGTTTATTTTTGAAATCACTCTATCTTCATTAAGAAATTATTCAGTTAAGGACCGAACCATAAAGGAAATAATTTCTTTATGAAGGCAGGGTGAATTCAAAAATAAACTATTTATTTTTTAAGTCATAGGGCTCCCATCACCCCATGACATGGAGCCCTCCAGCCTAGGGTCATCCATGCCCTGGGTTGGGGGAAGCCCTCAGCCTTCATAAAGAAAGTTTCTTTCTGTTACAGAAATAATGTCTTTATTAATGCAGAGTGAATTCATTTTTTTTCTTCAAGTGGGGCCCCTCCCAGGACATGTGCTGGTGGGGCCCCTCACACGGTGGGGGCTGCGGGGGCCCCTGTTACGCTACTGGTTAGTTGCAGCCCTTCCGCTTCTGGTGTTCCCTCAACACCATCAGTTTTTTGTACTTTCTACTTGCACTGCATGCTACAACAATCAACCATCCTTAGGCACAGATTACCACAGTGCGCATCATGGCCTCAGGAGTACTCATGCATAACCTTGCTCTGGGCTGTGAATGCAACACTATGAGGACAACTCCCAAATATCATCTACTGGACCCCACATCACTGGTGGCCATCTTCAAGAGTACTTAAACTCTCAGGTGGCGTGCATGTTTCAGGGAATGACATAGACAATCTGTTAGGGTCACAGACAAACGGGTCAATGAAAAATTCACCATGGCCATCAATCGCTTTTATTGTTTAGAGTCCAGTGGTCATCAAACTGCGGGACTATCCCCTCCCTGCCCCCTAGTGCGGCCGAACGATGTCTACGGGGGGCACGAGACAGTACAAAAAGGCAGTACAGTGATGGTTTTTTGAGCGCATGGGCCAAGGAATTTAGATAAAAAGGAATATACGAAAGGAATTAATTTTTCATGCAAACAAAAAATGCATTGAATGTATATAGATAATAATAATATCTATGAATTATGATGGCCTATGAAACGCTTACAAAAATACAGTTTTCTGATAGACATTTCACATTTTATAACACAGACATTTTTATATCAATTCGTAGTTGTTATTGCATGGGAGCACACTAACGGGAGGCGCTAATAGGTGACTGTCCTGATGAAGGCAGAGAGAACAAGAGAAGAAGCCCATCATTGTGTGTTATGGAAAAGGCCGAAACACACTGTGTCGATAATATCCATACACAGTAAAGCCCCAGAATAGGGATTATGTGACTATACTATAGATTGTGAATAACACATTACTTAGAAATAAGGAAGAAAGTAGGATTCAATCAACCACGCCACTATAAGTAATTGTGATTACACTTTGTGCAGAGAGAGATTATTTGTGTCTTGTTTCCTATGTCTGGAGTTTTGATTTGTCTGTAATCATGTTAGTCTGAATGTGAAAAGGTTTAAAATCGTACACTTGTTGTTTTTATTGAGTATCACATTGTAAAGTTTATGGGTTCTTGTGAAAATGTGTTTATAAACAATCAAAAGAATTTGATTATATACTATATGCGAAGAGTTTGAGTGATTAATCAAATTGAATATCCAAATTGTTCCTGAACAATTGTGTATTTGATTGCATGGTTCCTGGCAGATCAGGACTACCGTCAGGTTACCCCTTATTTATAAAAATAATATTAATAGGAAACAAAGGCAGTAGTAGCCTGTAGGGAGGCCCGACAACAATCATTTTACTCCAGTCGGGCTCAGAATAAAAAGGTTTGAATACCACTAGTTTAGACTAACCTATATCGCTTGTGTATAGGCGCGTTATAAATGCCATATCATATCATATATAATCTTGTATACATGTTGCATACCTGTAGCTAGTTTTTCTCCTTCGGAAGCATTATTAAACATGTATACATCGAGGGAAGATTAAAAGTTTGGTCAAAGCTTTGGGCGATTAGGTGGGATAAGCAATCATTTCAAGTACACTGGGTCACTGGTTGCTTCAACCAGTAGCTCTTGGATAGCGATCATCCTATCACATTTTGGGGGCTTATACCTCTATCTGACCGCAGTTCTCCCATTTCCAAAAAGGACATATGCTCCCACATAGCTTTCCTTATTCAGAGTGTAGAATTCCTGTACAGCATTTCACAGGCAGGCCTTGTTTATTAACATTGTGCTAATACCAGCTCTACCTATATCTAATTTTAGAGCAGGTATGCAACCTTTGGCTCGCCAGATGTTTTTGGACTACAACTCTCACGCCAAGCCAGTATAGCCTGGTAAGGGATCAAGGGAGTTGTAGTCCAAAACATCTGGAGAGCCGCTAGGGCTGCTTTAGTGGATGTAATACCTACCATCAGGAGCAGTTAGTCAGGGTTGTTTTTTTAAGCCATGCCGTATCAAAATTCCCAGTTGGAATGTATTGTGCTGAATCGCAGAGCCCTTTCATGGACTGAAGGGGACTAAGCAAAGACTCACTCTATATCTTGGTGTGTGTGTGTGTAGGGGGGGGCAATGCTCAGCGATCTGCACCATCTTCCTCTTGATGTCACATATTAGCAAAGATGGGTTGAGACCTATACATATTTTGTAAATCAGGGTCATGTAAGGAAAAATAACATGCTCTTGACAATCCTTGTCAATCCATGAGCAAAAATAGCACTTCAATTGTAATTACAGCAGCTCATAAAAAAATAAGCCTGAAATAGATCCCTGGTCCAAATACAAAACGTGTCCTTCAACTATACATCGAACAGGCAGACATTGTTCCCCAAAACCTTTAATTTTCTCTCAGTAGATAATGTGCGTAAAACAGTCACACGTCCCTATATTATTAATGCTTGGCCTTGTTTTCTTATGTGAAAATGGTAGAAACAAAGAACAAAAGAGATAAAAAAAACAGCATGATTTCTGAGAGCAAATGTCCATTCGATTGGAAGTTGCGGATCAATTTAAACACGTATTGATCACCTGTCATGGACCACACGCCTGTGCAATACCACGCTGTTCTGGCTTGTTAAAGAGTTTGCAAAATGGCATTAGTGATTTCTGCCCTGCTGTGTAAAAGCAGTGGGAGGCTGCATTTTTCACTGCGTGATCAGAATAATTCCACACTTCCTGTCATTGTAATGTTTTCTCACAGTGGCCTCTCCTATCAGCTACTGTAACTTGCGCAAACAAAGCAGGCATTGGCAAAGCCATCCCAGGGTTTTTTAAACATGCCGTTATCTCCCCACTGCTGAAGACGGAACATCTTGACCCAGCACTGGTGGAGAACTACCAACCTATTTCTCTACTCCTGGCTCTCATGAAGCTGATGGAGGCTATTGTTACTCCTCAGATCTCAGAATTTCTGGAATCAAACCGTCTCCTGCAACCTTTTCATTCTGAATTCTGGCTGTGCATTGGTACAGAGTCTGCCATGGTCGCAATCATGGATGACATTGCTTTGCTTCAAGACCGCAGAGAGGTCAGAGCCTTGATTCTCCTTAACCTCTCCATGGCTTTTGATACCATTGACCATGGGATTCTGCTTCAGAGTTTGGAGAGGGTTTGATTGACAGACGCTCCTCTTCGTTGGTTTGCCTCTTTTCTGGCTGACCACCTCCACACAGTGGGCCTCATTCCGATAGGGCGGTAAGGGATACCGGGCACCGTTAAGGAGACCGGTGCCGGTAATCCCTTACCGCCCTACTACGAGGTCCCTGCGGGTCCCTCCTTCAACGCTTGGTTTTACCAGGCGCTATGGATGGGACCGCTAAGGGACTTCACAGGTAATAACGGTACCGCAACGCTATTAACTACTTCCCCATTCCCATTGTGCCCTATGGGGGCTCAAATGGGAATGCGGAATGGATTTTTCAATGGGGATTTACCGGTCCCACAAAGGTCGGAATACACCCGTAAATCCCCATTGAACCAGGTCAGCGTCGGTACCGGTATGGGAGTTAGTCATGGTGCAAATAGCGCCATGACTACCACCATACTCGGAATGAGGCCCAGTATCTCTTCCCCGTTCAAATCCCCTCCTATGGCAGTGACATGTGGGGTACCTTAGGGCTCTGCCCTGTCTCCCCTTCTGTTTAATTTATACTTTGCCGTTAACCGTATCCAGTTCCCCGTTCATTCGCGTGAGAGTTAACTTGGTTGCAGATCATGGGGTGCGTTTCTACCCGCTGATGATACCCAGATCCTCTTCCGCTTAAATGCTTAAAAGCTCCAGCCTCTGATACTTTTTCGAGGTTGAAGGACTGGCTTTTTTCGATTGAAAATGGATGGCAAGACTTGGCTCAAACCCAACAGGGAAAAAACAGAGGTCCTCATTATTGGGTCCCCTTACACAGGGACTCTGTGGACTACCGAGCACTGGCCGACCTTCCTGGGGCCCTGCCTGAGCCAGTTCTAGCAGTAAACCATTTTGGAATTAAACTCATGGCCAGTGGGTCCAGAGAAGCCCAAACTCCTTCAGTTTATCAATCGGCTTTGTTAAGTTGAAAGTTCTGAAAAAAGTCTTACCATTCCTTCCTACTGAGTCCAACGCCAAGGTGGTCACCTCGTCTATTATAGGAGCCAACCAGAAGCTTGGCTGGCTCTTGGAGTCCCTAGACTCTCACATTCTAAGGATGTGCTCTGTCAGCTGCACCGGCTCCCTATTGTTAGGCAGAATTATATGCAGTACCCTTTGGGAACACTACACACAATTAAGGCTACAAGTGACAGAACAGTTTCACCTTTGGTACAAGTCTGTACTACACAGTTACAGTGGTAGCAGTAGGAGAGCAGCCAGACTTATCTCAAGAGTAAGTGAGCAGTACAAATAGTTACACAAAGGAAAGCAATTACTATGATTCAGCAAACACTGACTCAAGGTTTCTAAGTAAAAGAATATATATTTATTTACTCAACAGTTGTGTAACATTTCACGATTCTAAGCAAGGTCAAAATCACAATCATAAATACTCCACACCACTTCCCTTAAATTCCAGACAAGTTAAGCTCACAAAATGAAGTGGGAGCAAAATGGCACTCCAGCAATTTAAAAGGGAGGGAAAGACAAAGTTAGTAGAAATTAGGCAAAACCAACAGGTAAGTATTCTGAGCAGTTGAACAAGAGAGACTACAGTGAGGAGCTCAGCTAGAAAAGACTTAGGGCCAAAGTCAATAGGTCAAAAGTCTTTTGCTCAAGATCACACAGTTCAGGGTAGTTTGCGGTAAAGTTTGTGGCACAGATTCCGGACGAGGTTGGTTGGTGGAAAAGTTAGTTCAAAGAGAAGAGAAGGACAAGCCCTCGGATTGGAGAAAGATTTCAAACACTTTACCGCGGCTGAGCGAAACGCACAATCGGATTTGCACAGTACCTTAAAACGGAGAGGGGGCTGTAGCTGAGGTAGACCTTCTGGTAGTTCCTTCAGGCTCACGGTTCCTGAAGCGACTGTCAGACTGATCAGAAGTAGGAAGACTGGATGGTCCTGCACTACCCAGGGAAGAAACCACCAGCAGCGCCAAACAACGAATAAAAGGTGCGCTCCTTAAAACCCAAGCAGGGTCCGACCTTCCTGGCTATCCGGCCCACTGAATTCGACCAGAGGAGGGGTCCTGGCTTGTAGGTTGGGTGAACTGGTTGGTCCCACCAGCTCAAGGGAAGAAGTTTCCTGGAGAATCTTCTCTGTCGTCGGATTTGGAGATTCCGACCTGCAGCAGGGCTTCACTGGGCGGTTCAGTTGTTGTAGGGGTCCTCTTCTTCCAGTTCCTCGTTGGTTCTTTCGTTCCAGTGGTGACTCTGCTCTTCCAGTCCCAGAGACCTGCTTTTTATGCAGTTTCCCCCATTCATACAGCCTGGATGTCAATCACACAGCAGGGTGGCTGCCTGGCAAGGCCAGTCCCCTTAGTCAATCAGACAAGAGTGCGACTTGGGTTACCAAGAGAACCCATGGCAGGGGTCCGAAGATCCCTCCCTCACATCCTGCCTACCTAGACTATCATGCGGCTTAAGGAGGGCTTCTGTGTAGAAGCCCGCAAAAAGACAGCGAACAAAGGAGTCATCCCCAGTTTGGTGCACAGAGAAAAACACGAGAAAGACTTTAATAAAAAGAAATGGTGACTAAACCCAGCCGGAACAAAAATAAAACATATATGGTCAAGCAGGTTTTATGTTTGAGGCTAATATAATAGCCTAAAACATTACCACGTTTTGTAAGATAACCGCGGGAGAAAAGTTAGGGTAGATACCTCTGCCACCAGCCAAGTCTTAATGTTAAGGGAGCGAAACAAGGCTCCAAGAGGCACAGACAAAAAAGGGTAAGAGTTAATCCTTTCCAATACTCCATGTAAGATGGGGTGTACTGGGTCTGTGATTTAAAGTGACTATATAAAGTTCATGGAAACTTTACCTGTTTCTGGGGGACAGTAGTCAGCCCCAGACAAATGGAGTCAGTGGGAAGTCTCAAAGACAACCCTGTGTCACTGCACTGAAGGTGCTGTGTAACACACACAAAAAGTGGTGCACATGGAGTAGATGAGGCTCCAGTGCCCAAGATCACACAGAAAGTAGAAATACACATAGCAAAACATATATAAGAGTGGCAAAAAATCTCACACTCTTACCAGGTGAAAAAAATAAATCCTAGAAATTCAGCAAAGCTGCTGGGGGACTCTTTAGGTAAGGGAAATCAACCATTTATGAGAATTCTCCCTAACACTTGCCTCACCCCGCCCAAACTAAGGGACAGGAGGATTTAATCTACTCCTGGATGAATCTCTTCCTCTAGTCCAGGCTTGTCCAACCTTTTTGAATGTGGGGCCGAAGTATTAACTTTTTGTCACCGAGTGGGCCGGCGAGCCAAAAGTCAACAACCTCACCCAAAGCAGTATATTAAAAAGCAATATTGTGTGACCTTTGACACAATAGCATCACAGGTAGTGATAGCCATGCAGTCCCAAAGATAGCTTTTGGTGTCATGGGCAGTGATGAAAGGTGAGTTGCTTGTGATGTCTTTCAGTGTCTATGTGTTAATATTTTTCTGAAATGGTGGGGGCGACCGAGCGTAGCGAGGGAGCTACAAGGATCTAGGGAGGGTTTGTGTGGGTTTCCCCCCCAAGAATTTTTTTTCAAATATGGGGTTGAAATGGTGCATTTTACAGCAGAAAAGGTGACCAAAAAGCCACAAATTTACAATCAGTTCTAAAGGGGAACATGAAAATTGCATGTCACCAACAGCAGAAAATAACATTTTACAACACAACACATTTTAATGATCAATGTGTCCACAGTGTAAGACAGCACTGTCACTGATGTAACACATTGGCATGCTGGTTGTACCCAAAATATGCCTCTGAAGCAACTTGTCTATGCTGGCTGTTCCCAATTTGGGCCAGCATTGTCCTGTACAAAGCCTGATTGATGCTGCCTGAGCATGTGCAGTGTGCCCAATACATATGGCAGCTTATCTCTGTAATACACATTACTTCTGTGGTGATGAAAGAAGCATAATGCAATTCAACAGATAAAATGTGGAAAAGCGATCACCCAAAGGTGAACCTAATTGAAGAAATGCAATGTGAGCACAATCTTAAAGTATGCAACCTAGCAGGCCTAGTGCACACTTTACCTTTTCTTTCTTTCACCAATAAATCGGGGGGAGAGCGCGAACGCAGTCCCCCACTACCAGAAATAATGCAGTCGCGTATCCCGTATTTGGGGACATAGCAGGGGTCAGCAAATCCGATGTGCAATGGGTAAGCCTCACCCTGGGAGATCTGCCCTTGAGATCAGATTCTCCCCTGCCAGCTAAGTATGAGTTGCATGCAAGAGGGCAGGGGTTGGGCCAGTTCTGGAAGCCCCTCTAAGCGAGGGTGAGAAGGCAGGCCCTGACCGAGCCCCAGCTCCCCCACCCCCGGAAGCTCTGAGCGTCTGCAGAGCTGCCTGTCCTGTGTGCAGGGGGAAGCTCCGGGAGGCAGAGCCCAGCAGAAGAGCAGATTGTAGCACAGTTCCTTTCTCCCACCAGGCCCTGCTCGGCCTGAGATTTGTAAAAATAGCAGTATGGCTCGAGCAGGCCTGTTGCAGTCTGCCCACTGGTCTGTCGGCCCCACACGGGCCCATGGCCCTTCTGAGCGGAGCTACTCAGCGCTGGGCCCATTGACACCATCATAATCACCCTGGACCTCGACGCTCCACCACCCCTGAATCTCAGAGTTCTGTTCAATGACAATGCTGAAGCTTTGACATCTTAGCCGTAACCATATGCCTTGTTGTGTCAGCCGAGCCTGCACAGCGCCAAAGGCAAGTATTCCCTTGACCGGGCCCAGAGGTCACTGAGTCTTCCAGTGCCATCCACTTGGCACGGCGGACTGTTCCCAGCGTTTTCTACCCGCAAATCAGCAACACTGCCAAACAGAACTGCATCATTGGGGCCCATTCATTGGGGCCCATGGCTGCTGCTCTCCGACATGACCCCAGCCCAGCGCAAAGGCACCTATGCTCCTGGTCTGATACTGAAAAGCCTGGCTCTGCTGAGATCCGAAAGACAAGAACTAAGGTATTTTGGGAACATGGTACTATTGTTTTTTGTGTTGCAACTGTATCAGCTCACACCTCTCCTGAAGGGTATAGGCTGCCCTCAGACTGCGCTACCAAAAGAGTGAAAATAAGTTATACCTGTTGGGCTTGCCTGTTTCACTTTTATGATTGGGATCACTGCTGCATGGGTATTAAGCACGTTATAAATAACCTATCATATCATACATCACAGCAAGGTGTAGAACTGAATTGGCAAAGGGACTGGGGCTCCCATCTGCGATATGTCAAGCTCCCACCCCACCCCCTATGTGGATCTGAATAAAATATGTGTAACCTTCATGAGCAACTTACATAAACATTGGCAGGTGGTCCACTGAGGCCCATTTGCAGGTTGCAGTGTGTTATTGGGGCACTACTAAGGTAACATATTGTGCGCTAGCCCTTGGTGTTCCTTTTCCCCGCCGCTTGTGCTTTGAGTCGGGGCAGCATTCTTCCTCCGCGTTTTGTTCAAAAAAAGTGTTGGTCACATTGTTATTCTTATTCAGATCTCCATTATGAACTGTGCACCAACCTGCGCCCAATGTTTTCAGCTCTGTGTCGTCCTGCTTCCAATTGTGCCTGAGTTGATACAGAAAATGCGTTTGTTCCGCATGCGTGTGTTTATTTCCATACATTTTTCCCCCATCTGCCATAGTTAAGTGTAGTTTGCAGCTCAACCGTAGTATGTCCAAAAGGGTAGGGTCTTTCAGTCACCCTTTGTGCTGGCTCAGGTGCCAGAGAACTCTATGGGGTATGCCCGCCGTGCAACTGGTGTTCCAGTGAGTTTTCAGCTTGCTGTATACACACGGTATTTCCCCTTTCTTCTTTTCTGATGGCTATGCGCTTTAAAATGTGGTTGTCGTATAATTTACGACCTGCCGTGTCGAGGGGTCTCGCCTGCTTTCCCTCTGCTGTTCCAACACACAATGCTCCTGGCGGCATCAATTCTTTGCAGTTTCTCAGTTTCTGCCTGCGGCCGCTTATCTGCCAATGTGTTGTGGCCCCGTGTGTTCCTGCTTCCAAATGAAGGCCACGTTGATTTTAGGAAGGCAGTCATCTGCGCGGGCCCTCCAGGCTGCTGTGGTTTCCTCACCCCCTCTGGCCTTATGAGATTCCATTTCCGTTTTCTGCAGGCGCCAGTACGCTAGTGCTCCTTTTGCAGCCTCCCTGGTCACAGCTGGCAGAAGCGCCCAGCGTTTTGATGTGCCAGCGGGGTTGACAAATGTATTTATTTCTGCAATGTTTGTCGGATATCTGACAAACATTGCATAAATAAACAAATGAACACGTCGTGGCTGAGGGCTGTAACTACCTCTGTTGACCCCATGGGGTCACCAGAGGAAGTTACAGTTTTACACACAGGCACATTTTTTAAAATGTTTTTAAAATGTTTTTTTTTTTACTCAAGAGTTGTTCAGCATACGGCCTCGCGGGCCACATAAAATGGCTTGGAGGGTCGCATTGTGGCCCGCGGGCCATATGTTGGACAACCCTGCTCTAGTCAGTTGTAAACATCCTAGAGAGACCATCAGCATTTTGGTGGTGACATCCTGCTCTGTGCTCAATGGTAAAATCAAACCTTTGCAGGCAGATTGACCATCTTAGCAGTTTTGGGTTTTCCCCTTTCATTTGCATTAACCATCTCAAGGGTTGGTGGTTAGTCTGAATCACAAAAGTAGATCCATACAAGCATGGTCTAAACTTCTTCAGACTCCACACAACGGCAAAGCATTCACGCTCTATAGTTGCCCACCTTGTTTCTGGTTCCTTCAGTTTCCTACTGATGAAGCAAATGGGGTGCTCCCTACCTTTCTCATCCAATTGACTAAGAACTGCACCTATACCTATATTGGAGGCATCTGTCTGCACAATGAAGTGTTGGTGATAATCAGGAGCTCTTAGGACTGGTGCTTGACAAATGGCTTTCTTCAGGCTTTCAAAGGCTTGAGTGCACTCCTCATTCCATCTAACCTTTTTAGGGAATTTTGGAGAGGAGATCACATTCAAGGGAGAAGTTATGGTCCCATAGTTCTCTATGAAATTCCTGTAGTACCCAGTGAGACCTAGGAAAGCTCTCACTTGGATTTGAGCAGTAGGGGTGGTCCAGTTTTGCACAGCTTGTACTGTGCTGGGCAATGGCCTTATCTCACCTCCTCCTACCTCATGACCAAGGTAGACCACTTTACTCTAACCAATTTGACATTTGCTTTCCTTTATGGTCAGATGGGCTTTCTCAAGAGCCTGAAAAACATATCCAAGGTGATCAATATGTTCTTTCCATGTAGGGCTGAACACTGCAATGTCATCCAAGTATGCCATGCAGAAGTCCTCCATCCCATTCAGAACTTGATTAACCATCCTTTAAAATGTAGCAGGTGCATTCTTTAGTCCAAAAGGGATTACCTTAAACTGGTAGAAGCCTACTCGGGTAGAAAATGCAGTTTTCTCCCTGGCATGGTCTGTCAGTGCTATTTGCCAATAGCCTGAAGTCAGATCAAATGTACTGAGGTACTTGGCTGAACCAAGTTTATCCACCAGTTCATCTGTCCTTGGTAAAGGGTGGGCATCAATCTTGGTGACTGCATTAAAAGCTCTACAGTGCACATAGAATCTGAACTCCTTGGATCCTGCCTTTGATACTAGAACAACTGGACTAGACCATGGACTGGTAGAGGACTCTATAACCCCGAGATCAAGCATCTTGTTGACCTCTCCTTTGATGTGGGATCTCACATGTTCTGACATTCTGTAACCCCTGCTTTTGACAGGTAAACAGTCACCAGTGAGAATATTATGCTGGCCCCAAGGGGTCAAGCCTAGTGATAGAGAAAACAGGGAGGCAAACTGATTCAACAGAACTTTGCACTCCTCCTGTTGTTCAGAAGTCAGCTGAGAAGAGAGATGAACTCCTTCTATTTGTTCATCTAAAGGTTGGCCTCGGAGGAGGTCAGGTAGAGGTTTACTCTCCTCTTCCTCTTGAGCTGAAGCTAGAAGCAAAGCTCCTACATCCAGTCTCGAGACATAAGCCTTTAAACGGTTGGTGTGAAAGACTCTGGGAGCCTCCTTAGGTCTGCCTAAATCCACCAAATAGTTCACCTCTCCAAGTTTGCCCACAACCTTGAAGGGTCCTATCCACTTGTCCTGCAAGGCCCTCTGCCTTGTTGGCACTATAACTAGTACAAGCTGGTCTTGAGTAAACTCAACCATGTTGGCCTTCTGGTCATACCAATGTTTGACCAGAGCCTGACCTGCTTTCAAGTTATCACTTGCTTCTGCCATCATGTGTGACATTCTCCTCCGGAGACCAATCACATAGTCAGTCACTTTGACTGGCTTGGGGGAAGGAGCACTCTCCAACTCCTCCTTGACCAGGGCCAATGGACCTCTGACTGGATGGCCATAGAGAAGCTCAAAGGAACTGTAACCAACTCCCTCCTGAGGGACTTCTCTATATGCAAAGAGAAGGCATGACAGTAGAAGGTCCCACTTTTTTTTATGGGGTTCCTTTAGAGCACCTTTCATGCTCTTCTAAACCTCTCTACCAGTTCATTTGTCTGTGGATGGTAGGCTGTAGAGAACGTGTAAGTGACACCACAGTTTTTCCACATGGCTTGCATGTAGTGGGACATAAAATTGGATCCCCTGTCGGATATCACTTCCTTAGGAAACCCTACTGTGGTAAAAATACCAAGTAGAGCCTTAGCCACAGCCTGAGCCGTAACAGTTCTCATAGGTATGGCTTCTGGGTATCTTGTAGCATGGTCTACTACAACCAGGATAAACATGTTCCCTGAAGATGTGGGAGGGTCAAGGGGACCGACAATGTCAAAGCCCACCCTCTCAAAAGGAACTCCCACCACTGGGAGAGGAACCAGGGGTGCCACATTCTTGGCTCCTCTCTTGCCAGAGGTTTGGCAAGTGTGACAGCGCCTACAGAATTTGTCCACTTCTGAACCCATCATAGGCCAGTAGAAGTAGAGAGAGAGCCTTTCCTTGGTCTTCTTGAAACTCAAGTGACCAGCCAAAGGTATCTCGTGGGCTAACTGTAGGAACTGGAGTCTGTTGGCAAGGGGCACTACAATTCTTTTGCAGTCCCCAGGGGTCGACTCAGTTGATTCACTGTAGAAGAGACCATCTTCCCAGCTTAACCTGTGCTTTCCAACTTCTTGCCCATCAAGTTGGTTATCAGCCTGCTGTCAAAGACTTTCAAGAGTAGGACACTCTCTCCGTCCTTTGCTAAAGTCTGCCCTGTTGGGTCAACCTTCTGCCAGTAAAGACTGCAGCTCAAGATGTTCAACAGGGTCAGGATCTCCAACTAAGACATTGGGCCTCATTACGACCCTGGCGGTATGGGGTAAACGGCGCTGTAAAAGGTGCCAGTGCTGTTTACCCCATACTGCCTCATTACGAGGCCCCCTCGCGGGACCCAGGAAGCAACGCCTGGTCAAACCAGGCGTGCTTACCGGGTCCCACGAGGGGAAGAGGGAGCAAACAACGGGCCAACTCGTAATGGCCCGTTGTTTGCTCCCTCTCCCATTCCCATTCAGCCCTATAGGGGCTTCCCCATTCCCTATAGGGGCTGGAATGGGAATGGGGAAGGACCGGGTCCAGGTCCTCGGAGGGAGGAATTACCGGGCCTTCTGAACTCGGAATGGCCCGGTAATTCCTCATTCTGAGGACCCGGACCAGGACGCGATTTCGGCGGCAGCTATGCCGCCAATAGCAGCATGGCTACCGCCGAGGTCATAATGAAGCCCTGTGTCTTCTTCCAGATCTGATTCTTCAGATGCTGGTTCAACCACACAAGGTTGCACCTCACAAGTTTCCTCAGCAGGTGGAGTAGTCACAGGAGTGACTTTGGACAATCTTGGTGATGTTCTTGTTGGTAGCACAGGGGTGCTGTCTGACTTTTTCCTGGAGGTCTTGGGTTTCCCCTTTGCCTCTGTTTTTCTAGAAATGGCAGTGAGCCATTCCTGTGGAGTGGGAGTAATATTTTCTTCCATCATCTCCTCTGGTGAGCCTCTCAAGGTTTTCTTCCTTGCAGACCTTGTGAGCTCCTGTTTCCTTTTACTGGGAGGCCTGGGGGTGCTTGACACAACTCCAAGAGTTTTAAGGTCATTACCCAACAGGACTCTCCCAGGCACTTCACTCTGCACACTCACAGGTATCTTGACAATCATATCATTACACTGGATGAGAGCTGGTAACTGGGGAAGCATTTGCACAGAGCCTCCAGCTAACTTGGTGAGGCATTTGGGTGCCTTAGCAACATCCACCACCTTGAAAAATGATTCATCCACCACAGTTATGCTGGCTCTGATGGCAGGGGGTTCCTGACCATTCACAGGAACACTATGTTTATAATACTCTTTAGTATTATCTGGGATGGAATTATAGTAATCTAGATTCTGTTGTTCCCACAAGCCCAGGGACACTAAAGAAACACTGGCTGAGACTCTCATGGGTTCATCAGCCAGTAGGTGAAAGTTTCCACTTGTCATAGGCACTTCTTCCTCTGGGGAGAAGGCTAAGGAGACAGTGTAGACCCCTGAAAGTTTACCCTTACATCTGGGATCCCTTTTCACATGGTCAGTTGACCCACAAACATAACATTTCCCAAATGTTTTGATGATGGGGGTTTGTTCTGATCTCCATCTGGTTTGGGTCCAGATGGTGCACTAGCCTGATTTTGTTTCCCTTGTGGTTTACCCTTATGTTGCTGTTTGTGGCCGTCTTTTGGATTGGAGGTATTAGAATTCTCTTTGTTGTTTTTCTTTGGTTGTTCCTCCTCATCCTTTTTCTGAGTAGCCCCAGAATCCTTGCTAGTAGCCCTGTTGGCAAGCCACAAGTCAGCAGCCTTAGCTAGCTTCTTTGGATCTATCTTCTTAGAATCAGCCAAGTGCTGTCTGAGCTCAGGAGAGCAGACATCAAACATAGACTCCAACATAACAAGATTTCTCATTCTTTCATAAGTGTTTACTCTGTAACCCTTAATCCAACTATCTAAGTTTTACAAACATTCACATACCCAGGTAGCCCAACGGGTACCATCATGCTTTTTGAGGGTCCTAAACCTCTTAAGGTACTGGGAAGGGAGTCTTCCCGAATCTAGCAATTAAAGCTCACTTCACACACTCATAATCCATCCTAACCACCTCCCCCCAACTCCATCACAACATCAGATGCAACAGTGGGTAGCTGTTACGCTCACCTGGTATCCACAGGGACGCCACCCAGCTGGGTTACTCGCTGGTATGCTTCTCAGCTTTGCCCTGATGTGGCCTGCGGGGAAGGTGCTGCCTGAAAATACAGGAGGACTGTGTTCAAGACTGACCGACTGGGGTAAGTATCATCCCTCCACCCCCGTATGCTTTCAGTCCCTCTGGCACCCTCTCCTCACCTTGTGGTAGAATTTGGCGTGCACTCCGTCCTGCCTTCTTTGCAGGGGCGCGTTGTCTTTCATGGGCGAGTGCGGTCCAGTTACTTCACTGACGCCGGCCCGTTTGATATTGTTCAGGTAGGTCTTATTGCTGTTCTTTAGTTTTGTTGCTATCCTGCATGCCTTTCTTTGTTTAAAATGTCTCTTTTTTCTCCCTTAGGTATGCGGAGCTTCAGCACGGTGAACTGGCTCATTTGAGCCCCTCTGGTAAATGATGGCGCATTAAGAGCGCTATGATGCGGTAAGTAAGCGCTATGCGCAGCGCTGCAAAGTCTTGCCTTTGCTAACCTGTGTTTTCCTTCTTTGTAGGTTGCGGTGTTCTTCAGCGCGAGTGGAATGTCCGGAGTGGTGCCAGCCGAGAGGCGACCAGCCAGGTAAGCCTTTTGAGCAGTTCGTAATTTGTAAATGTCTCTATAGCTTTCTTTAATGTTGCCTCTATCTTCCTCTTTCAGGTCGTTCTGTCTGGGAGGCGTGCAGATTCGCGGAAGCTGTTCTCAGTAGCTGCAAGTGTTTAAAGATGAAGACTGCAGGTAAGATGCTGCTGCTAATGATGTTCCTTTTGTCTCCTTGCAGGTTCTGCCTCTCCCAGGTTCGAAGGAATAACTGGACACGGTGAGCGTCACGTTGCAAGCTGCAAAGTAACACAAAGCATGTTCTGCAGTCAGGGTGTGGTTTACATAGCCAAGGTAAAGAAGTACCAGGGAAAGTAGTTCCAGGCCTGCCACACCCAAAACACTACACCGCAAAGCTTGGTTCTTAGGAACCAAGCTTTGTGGATGACTCCATGTTGGCTGACAATACAATAAAGTAGTTCCCAAGCACATTGTTGTTCATGGTGTATGAGCCTGGCACCATAGGCGCCAGGACTGGCCCCATGAGGGCTTTTGAAGAGGATGCCAGGCTCTAGAGGCCCGAGACCTGACTCTACCTGGTCAATGGGTTTGCCAGAGGGGGTTTTGGGCGAGGGTCGTGACAGCACTCCCCCCTAAGGTCCCTCACATGGTGTTCTTTCTGTCTGGCCCAGGTTTGGTTGGGAAGTTCCGATGGAATTTCCTGATTAGACGTGGTGCGTGGATATTCTCACTGGGCTCACAGGATCTATCTTATGGTCCAAATCCTTTCCAAGATATCTTTGACTTCGAATTCTGGTTTTCCGTCAACAAGTATGGGCTTAGGTGGTGTCCCAATCCGTGTGCCGGTTTGCATTGGTTTCAGGAGGGACACATGGAATACCGGGTGGATGTATAGATTAGGTGGTAAATCCAGTTTCATGACTGCTGGGTTGATAATTGCCTTAATGGTATAGGTTCCTAAGAATCTGGGATGAAAGGTCGGGGTCCCTTGATGGGTACGAATTTAGCGGCTAACCAAACTTTGTCTCCTACTTGATAATCAGGGGCCTTTTTCTAGTGTTGGTCGGCAAATCTCTTTTGTTTTTCTTTGGCATGAATAAAGTGTTCCTTTGCCCTTTTGAAAGCCTGAGTAATGGTTGTGTGTAGAGTCTTTACCGCTGGCATTTCCAAGCTGGCTGGAAGGTCTAGTTCAGAGGTACGTGGTTGTCTGCCATGAGGGGTATAGAAGGGCGCTTGTCTCGTGCTTGAATGCAAAGAATTGTTATATGCATATTCGGCTATCCATAGTAGGTCTTTCCAATTCCTTTGTTCGTGGTGCAGCATGCACCGTAAATATTGCTCGAGTATCTGATTGGTTCTCTCGGTTTGGCCGTCCATTTGGGGATGGTGACTGGTAGATAGCCGAACGTCGATCTGCGCCATTACACATAATTTTTTCCAGAAGTTTGAAACAAACTGGCTGCCTCGATCATAGACCAGAACCGAAGGGAAGCCATGTAGCTTAACCACGCCCTCCAGGAACACTTTTGTTAAAGTGGCTGCGTCTGGGAGGCCTTTGAGAGGAATAAAATGGGCTATCTTCGAGAATAAGTCCACAACTACAAGGATGGTGTTGAACCCTTGGTTTGGAGGTAGATCAGTGATGAAGTCAAGGGAAAGAGTGTGCCATGGAACTGGAGGAATGTCTAATGGTTGTAGGAGACCAGATGGTTTATGTTTCTGTGATTTATTTTGTGCGCAGACACCGCAGGACTGAATATACTGAATGATGTCCTTACACCAGGTAGGCCACCAAAAGTTCTCTTTCAACTCAGCTACGGTTTTGGCGATCACAGGATGCCTTTCGATCAGTGAATCATGATAGTTTGAAATAATATGCTGTTGTAATTCCTTCTTGGGTACATATAGGCGATCCCTAAAAAAAGGGTAGGTGGTCCTTGATGGTATATTGTTCTCCTTGAGTTTGCCATGCAAGGTAGGCATCAGGATTCATTGTCCATTGGATTTCTTTTCGTAGTTCTGCTTGTGTTAAGGCTGTCGTGATACCCAAGAGTTTGTCTTCAGGTATAAAAGGTACTGGGTCTGGAGTTGTATATACTATTTCATCTATGCCCATGCGAGATAAGGCATCCGCCTTTCCGTTTCTGACTCCTGGTCGAAATGTGATTACATAATCATATTCGGCGAAGAAAAGGGCCCACCGTAATTGGCGCAAGGACTGGGCCTTGGCTGTTTTGAGATATTGCAGGTTTCGGTGGTCTGTGATGACTGTAATGGCATGGCTGGCCCCCAGAAGGTAGTGCCTCCAGGCTTTAAAGGCGGATTTGATAGCCAGGAGTTCCTTGTCCGTGATGGTATAATTAATCTCTGGAGGTGAGAACTTTTTCGACCAGAAGGCCACAGGATGTAGCTGGCCTGTTTCCGGGTCTCTCTGTGAAAGGACAGCCCCCATTGCGAGACTGGATGCATCAGTTTCAACGATATAAGGGAGGTCTGGACGCAGATGTCAATGGATTGTAGCAGAGGTAAACCTTCGTTTAAGTTCCTGAAAGGCTTCTTCTGCTTCTTCGGTCCAAGCAAACTTTTTATTGTTTTTTCGTAATAGTACTGTGATTGGGTGCACAACCTGAGAGAAGTCTGGGATGAACCAGCGGTAGAAGTTCGCAAAGCCCAGCATGCTTTGTACCCCTTTCAGAGACGTCGGTGAAGGCCATTTCAGAATAGCATCTACCTTGTGCACGTCCATTCTGATGCCTCCTGGAGTAAGGATAAAACCAAGAATTCTACTTCGGTGAGGTGAAAAAAGCATTTTTCAAGCTTTGCAAACAAGCGATGTTGACAGAGCTTGGTGAGGACTGAACGAACGTGCCTTACTTGATCTTGTTCCGATGCTGAGTATGCTAAGATGTCGTCTATGTACACTAGGGCGCACACATCAATTAACTCCCTTAAGACGTCATTCATGAAATATTGGAATGCCGCAGGAGCATTGCATAACCCGAAGGGCATGACTTGATATTCAAACAAGCCGTACTTAGTGCGAAAGGCGGTTTTCCATTCATCTGCTTTTCTGACTCGGACCAGGTGGTACGCTCCTCAAAGGTCCAATTTGGTATAAATCTGGGCATCTTTAAGTTGGTCTAGCATCTCAGGGATAAGTGGCAAGGGGTAGCAGTTCTTCACGGTGATCTGGTTCAATGCGTGGTAGTCAATACAGGTTCTCAAGTCTCCTTCCTTTTTCGGTACGAAGAACAAAGGACTGGCTGCGGGGGACTTCGAAGGACGGATAAATCCATTTGTAAGGTACTGGTCTAAATAGGATTTCAAATGAAGGTTTTCTGGTTCTGTGAGAGTGTAGATCCTGCCTCAAGGGATTTGTGCACCAGGAATAAGGTCGATTTGACAGTCATAGGGCTTGTGCGGCGGCAATGTATTGGCTTGGTCCTTTCGGAAAACATCCTCGAAATCATGGTATTCACTTGGCATGGTATTAGTTGCTCCCAGGGTTGATACTGTTGCTCCAGGAGTCATGGCGATACAGACGTTGGGTTTCTCCTCTTGGTAATAGCAGGCAGGGGAGCAGTCACCGGGGAAGGTTAATTTTCGTGCCCACCAGTCTATCAAAGGGTTGTGAACAACCAACCATGGCATCCCTAGTACTAGCCTGAACTGAGGTGCCTTGATGAGATCGAATGAAATAGACTCTCGATGTCCGTCCTGACACAGCAGGGTTACCCTGGCTGTGCACTGGGTTACTGGTCCGGAAGCAATTTCTGTCCCATCCACGGTGGTTACCTTGTCCATAGTTGCTTAGAACACAAAGGAAGCCCCATCTCTGCTGACAGTTCTTGATCAATATGATTTCCAAATGCTCCGCTATCGATGTATGCTTCAACGGCATGCATTCTTGATGACTGTTGGTGGTTAATTAAGATCACTGGTATTGCAAAGTGTGAGTTCAGCAACTCGTCCCTCTCACACAAAAAACTGACCTCTACGTTTGTCGAGCTTGGTAGTTTCCCGATTCCTTAGCTTCATCCTTCTCTGTGGCCCGACTGTTCTTCTTGGGGGTTTTACTGGACAGTCCTTCATTAAATGTCCTGGTTTCCCACAATACAAACAAAGCTGTTGTTGTCTTCTTTTGTCCCGCTCTTGTTTTGTTAATGGAAGCCGTATCCCTCCAAACTGCATGGGTTCTACAGGATTTTCAGGTACACGGGGTGTGTTTTCCCTTGGTCGAACATACACGGTCTGAGGGTCCGTCTTAGACCGGTCTGCCTTTCAGTCCTGCAACCGGTGGTCTAGCTGCTGGACCAGATTTATGAATTCTGCACAGTCTCTGGGTGGATCAACCACCTGGGCTAAGACGCCCTTTAATTCGCCTCGTAAGCCTCGATGGAATAACGTGGTTCTTTTGTTTTCTGGCCACCTTGCTTCGGCAACCAGTCTGTTGAAGGTAGCAATGTACGTTAACAAGTCCTGATTCCCCTGTAGGAGGGACAAGAGTTCATTGTCTACTGCTTGTTTCTGGGTATGGCGAGCAAAAAGTTTTTCCATTTCTCTCTGGAACCCCCCAAAGTCATGTAATAGAGGATCGTCATGGGTTACCATGAGAGACTACATCGAGGAGATCCGCTAGAAAATACTTTTGACCTATTGACTTTGGCCCTAAGCCTTTTCTAGCTGATCTCCTTCCTAACTGTAGTCTCTCTTGTTCAACTGCTCAAAATACTTACCTGTTGCTTTTGCCTAATTTCTAATAACTTTGTCTTTCCTTCCCTTTTAAATTGCTGGAGTGCCATGTTGCCCCCACTTCATTTTGTGAGCTTAACTTGCCTGGAATTTAAGGGAAGTGGTGTGGTGTATTTATGATTGTGAGTTTGACCTTGCTTAGAATAGTAAAATGTTATACAACTGTTGAGTAAATAAATATATATTCTTTTACTTAGAAACCTTGAGTCAGTGTTTGCCTGAATCATAGTAATTGCTGTCCTTTGTGTAACTATTTGCACTGCTCTCTTACTCTTGAGATAAGTCTGGCTGCTCCGCTACTGCTACCACTATAACTGTGTAGTACAGGCTTGTACCAAAGCTGAAATTGTACTGTCACTTGTAGTCTTAATTGTGTGTAGCGTTCCCAAAGGGTACTGCATATAATTCTGCCTAACACCTATTAGGAGCCAGATCAAGTTTGAAACTGCCTAGTTAACCGTGCCATTCACAACTCTTGCACTCAGTTTCTAGGCTCAAAGCGAACTCTTTATAAACCCGCCAGAGTTCTTTGTTCCTCTTCTCAAATCCTGCTATGGGTA
This sequence comes from Ambystoma mexicanum, assembly GCF_040938575.1. Lineage (NCBI taxonomy): Eukaryota > Metazoa > Chordata > Amphibia > Caudata > Ambystomatidae > Ambystoma > Ambystoma mexicanum. The sequence goes on from NC_090927.1 coordinate 1,220,187,232, forward strand.
GGGAGGTGGCGGGGCTAAGTGCTGGGTGTTCCGGAGTGCAATTAATGGTGCTGGGGGGTTTGAGGTGGTGGGGAGGTCGAAGTGGGGACGAGGGAATGCCGTTTTTTGTAGACTGCCCACAATCGGCTGAAAAGAATCCGTCTTTTGGTTGGGCGACCTTTACAAAGCGAAATTATGACACAGAACCCTGCTATGTATTCCAAGATTCTGTGCAGGGGAGAAGATCTTTTTTGTACTGGCCCCCACTCTTTGGAACTCTCTGCCGATGCACCTACGTAACACCTCTGAATATCTTCCGTTTCGTAAGAACCGGAAAACATATTTATTTTGATCCTTCTTTGAATCAATCCTCACTTTATCTCTCACTAGTGCATAGATGCCTTCTGGCCTTAGCTCACGCTCTACAAATATCTTTGTATTATATTACATTAGGTATATCTATAACAATTGCGTTGAGACTTTCTGCTGCTAGCACGCTGCTTAAAGCAAAAATAATGTAGCCTTACTAGGCAGTGGTAAAATTCCACTTCTGTATCAAAACTTAAGTGTCAGAAGATGGGCAAAGGGAGGAGGAAGAGTAACCGTTGTGATCAATCACTGATGATTCCTCCCAGAAACCTGGTCTGGGCCCCTCCTCATGTGGCTAGGGAAGGGCAGAGGCTTCCTAATCACGACCTTGTGGGTGGCGTACTGCATAGGATCACATGGGGGGAAACAGACCAGGAAGACTGGGAAACCCTCCTATTTAACTTTCACCATAACCCCACACTTTTGATGGCTGTTTGCTAAACTGTAGAAATAAAAGAAACAACTTTGCACAAGTGGACTACAGGTCCCAGAATCCCATAGGTACTGGCATGAGGAAGAGGGCTGAAGAGGCCTGTGGTTGCAGCAGTCAGTCAATTACGCCTAACAGCCATTGCAGTAGTCAGGCACTGGAGCCTAATAGCCCACACCAGTAGAACCTGGGAGTCATAAAGGGCCCCCTCAGGTGCAGGCAATTGGAAGGAGAGGAGGGAGCTGGAACTGTGACTGGAATGCATGCTGTAGCAGTACTATGAGAAGCAAGATGGCACGAGGCGGGTAAATCGAGCAGAAGTGGGAGAACAAGAGGGAAACTGGAACACGGAAACAGCAGATTTCACCTGCGTATTCTGAGAGATTCCTGTTTCTCCAAACTCTGAAGAGCATAGGCTGTGCGGCAGAAGGTGTGCAGGAGAGCTGTCTTTCCCCATGTTACCCTGATTGCCTTGCTTGCCGCATTCTGAATGTGCTGGAGACTGAGGCGAGAAGCAGTTACAAAGCCGTGGGTCCCAGTAGCGAGAGGGGCTCCAGAAACGTGTGGCCGGACAGGATACACCTTCATGGAGGAAGGGTGTGTGTCCTTAAGCAGCCAGAAGCAGCAGAAGTCATGGTAGATGTCATAGAAGCAGTTCAACACACAGATCAAGTGCTGAATAAACTGGAGAGTGAATCTCGGCGTTCTAACAGCTAACCCAAAAATGATGCTTAGCTAGATCAGTGGTAAAATACTTTGGCTTCTTTGGAGGGAATGGTCTCGTGCAGTCCCAGTCAGTAAAATTGAGGCTGTAATGAAGACTTCGCCTCCCAAAACAAAGCAAGAGTTACAAGCCTTTTTGGGTCTTCTTGGCTACTATCGAAGATTTATTCCACATTGTTCCTCCATCTCTGGTCCTCTTTCTGACATACTTAAAAATGTAGCCCCTCCAGAAAGTACAGTGGCAATCAGATGATCAAAATTGTTTCAATAAGTTGACACATATATTATATGGTGAACCTGTTTTGAAAGTGGCAGACTTTAATTGACCCTTTATTTTGCAAACTTACGCTTCCCATATTGGTTTACGAGCAGTATTATCTCAGCTCCATGATGGGGTAGAACATCCAATCCTCTATATAAGCCGGAAAGGGTTTGATCAGGAGAGGAACTATGCTACTCTAGAGTTGGTAGCCCTTGTAATCAAATGGGCAATTACATATTTAAAATACTATCTAACAGGAAGGAAGTTCAGGTTAATTACTGATCATGCTCCTTTGAAACGGTTGATTTTAAGGAAATATACCCATGCTAGAGTCATGCACAGGTTTTTAGATTTGCAGCCTTATTGCTTCTCAGTGGAACATCGGAAAGGTAAAGAACAAGGGAATGTTGATTTCCTTTACTGATTTCGTGTAGAGGCTGAAAAATACAGCGACATTAGGGGACGAGTATGTGATGAATCATTGATGATTCCTCCCAGAAACCTGGTCTGGGACCCTCCTCATGTGACCAGGGAAAGGCAGACGCTTCCTAATGCCAACCCTGGGGGTGGTGTACTGCGGGAGGATCACATGGGGGAAGGGGGGCAGACCAGGAAGACTTAGAAACCCGTAAACCTGCACATTTGATGGCTGTTTGCCAAAATGTAGAAATCAAAAGAAACAACTTTGCAGGAGGAGACTACAGGACCCAGAATCTCAGAGGTACTGGGATGGGGAAGAGGGTTGAAGAGGGATGTAGTTGCAGTGTCAGGCAATTAAGCCTAAGTGCCATTGCAGTAGTCAGGCACTTGAGCCTACTAGCCCACACCTGAAGGAACCTTGGAGTCATAAAAGGCCCCCTCAGGTCTGGGCAATTGGAAGGAGAGGCGGGAGTTGGAACTGTGACTGAAATGCATGCCGTAGCAGTAGTAGCAGAAGGAAGAAGGCAGAAGGCTGGCAAATCCAGCTGATGTGGGAGAAATAGAGGGATGCTGGAACGTGGAAACGTCAGATTTCACCTGCGTATTCTGAGAGGGTCCTGTTTCCCCAAACTCTGAAGTGCAAAGGCTGCTCAGTGGAAGGCATGCAGGAGAGCTGTCTTTCCCCATGTGAGCCTGATTGTCGTGGTTGCCACACTCTGAACGTGCTGGAGACTGAGGCGAGGAGCAGTTACAAAGCCTTGGGTCTCAGGAGCAAGAGGGTCTCCAGAAACGTGTGGCCGGACCGGAGACACCTTCATGGAGGAAGGGTATGGATCCTTAACCAGACAGAAGTCATGGTAGAGGTCGGAGAAGTAGTATGACCCGCAAAGCAAGTACTGAAGAAGCCAGTGAGTAACTCTCAGCGTTCTAATACCTTGGGCGAGCATTGCTGGCAACAGTATCCAGTTCCCCGTTGACTCATGTGTGAGTTAAAGCGAGTGGACGTTTTTTGGTGACTCTGAATTACTTGAAAAATGGGAAATATAGCACTCGCCTGAAAAGGTTTTTTACTTGCATACAAAGAGAATACTGCTTATATCCATTGTTCACTATTCTAAGACTGTTACTATTCGAAGAAGTGGTCGTGTGTCACCAATTAAGGAGGGTGAATGTTGTGAAGACCATTCCTGAATACCTAACCTTACTAAAGACATGGTGGAAACCTTTAACTTGAGTATATAACATTAAGGAGTGGCTATGCATGCCTAATTGTGATTCCCAAAGGAGAGTTGAACTCTATCCTTCATTTTACATGGGAAACAATCCGATACTGAACTTTAAGATGTTTCAACTTTGAATACAACACCAAGAACTGGTTCTGTGTGCCTAATTGTGATTTCTGAAGACAGACTATATTCTATTCTTTACTTTAACCAGGCATACCTTTCCCGAATAGAAAGTTAAAGTGTATATGTTCCTGAAACAGAGAACAAGCATTGCCCAAGCCAAGAGACGCCCCATATTAACAACAATACAAGCCTTTCTCGAAGTTGAAAAGCAATCTGACTGTGTTGTGAAGTTACTTACAGCGAATTTGCCTAAAACAAAAGTGTGCAAGCATTACCTGATGCTAAGAGAGTGGCAACAAGGTTTCGGGTAACTTCTTAGGCTGATAGCTGGCAGAAAGTTATAAGTAAAGCTGGGGAAGGGAACTAGCTGCTTGTTAATATTATCTTGAAGTAGACATAACCTGTAGTGCCAAAGACTGTGGAAGACAGAGAGAAGTGAGTCATAGAGGCAAACTCATGTTGTTATTGTGGCAGCCCAGCAAGAGAGGCAACGAGGCTGCTCCCTTTGAAGAGAGATATTCAGAGGAAGAGTGCCTTGCCTACCAGAGTGTGTTGAAGTACTTTAAATGTTTATCTTGTCAAGGCCTGTCTAAAAGTCCAAATCACTGAAGCTGTGGTGGTATATCTAAATGTCAGTGGATGCAACATTGCAGTAGACATAACAAGGTGGAGTACTGTGAGACAAGAGGTAACTTTTCTCATGGTAAGAAAGTAGAAGTGTAGTTGTTGAAGTGGAAGCAGCAGCACTGAGAAGTCACCCTGCACATATGTAATGCTCACCTGGCTCCCACGGAGGCGCTTGTCTGGTCTGGGTTGCTGTGGCCTCTTCAAGCGTGATGCGGAGAATTCGGACCACCGATTGAACAGGACCCCCAAATCTTGCTTGTCTGGCCCGTAGGAATATCCTTCTGCAGATGAGAAAGGGGATTAACTGTCTGCTGAATAGTGTGCTTGCTCCCCCCTTTCCCCCTTCGTTCTTCTCTGACTTCCTCCAAAACCCCCGGTTTAAGCTCACCTTATGGTTTGGAAGGATGAACTCTCCATCCTGCTTCTGGTGCAGGGGCGCGCGTTCGTCCAGTTACTTCACTGGTTTTCAGAATGGCGCTGGCACATCCACTTGACTTTTCTGAGCGATACGCCGTAAATATGAAGATGCAAAAGTTCAAGCGTGAGCCTCCTTTTATGTTGTTTTTTCTGTCCTTTATTTCAGGTGCAGAACAAAGGCGATGCGTTGAGGGGTTAAATCAGGTGAGTTAGTGATGAGGGCGACCCCTCTAAATGTCTTTATAATTCCCCAGTAATGTCTTTTGTCCTTTCCCCATAGGGGCCGGGGTGCGGTACCTGCCAAAGATGCAGCTCCGACCCGAGATGTCGAATGGTTCACCAAGAAAAGCCGGTAAGTAATATGGCTGAAAATTCGGCTTTCCTCTTGTGTTCCCTTGCTCACCTTTTGTCTCTTCTTCTCTCCCCTAGGTGCAGAGATGTGGTGACCGGTGCTGAGAGCCGCGATGGAGCCGGGCGGCGTCTCGGGAACAGGCGAGTGAAGTCTTCCTTCAGGAATGCTGGCGTGAAGATTGCGGATGCAGGTAAGAAGATTGAATAAGTTCTTGGTTTTCACCTTTCTCTTCTCTTATTCCCTTACAGGTGTTCCAGGTTCGAGGCGGGCGTGGCTGGAGTCCAGGTGCAGGAGCAGACATGGTGAGCGTTCAGCTGCTGGGATGCAGAACAACGCGAAGCACGTGTGGCTGTCCGGGCGTGGCTTAAATAGCTTTGGAAGAAGTTCCAGGTGAGTATTCTTCCACAGCCCCACCCAAGTAACAAAATAGTTCCTTCAGAAAAATAGTCCCTCCTAAGCCTCATTTGGCTTGGTTCTTCATGCAGCATGGTCTGCATCAGGTGAGTGTGCAGCATGGTCTGCTTCAGGTAAGTGCACCAAACACTTCCCCTTATGAGCCTGGCGCCTATGGCGCCAGGACTGATGTCCAACATGAGCCTGGCGCCAACGGCGCCAGGACAGAGTCCAAAGAGCCCCTATAAAGGGCCGCTGGGCTTTTACCCGGGGGCGTGATGCCTGCTCCCGGGGGTGCTGGGCCTGGCCTGGTGCTCCGGGGGTAGGCATCATGACACATATACCATTGTGAATGTTAAAACTTGTAACAGAAGAAATCCTAAGTGTTGATCAAGAACTGTATATTATTAACAGTGTGGATATTGTATTTTCTTTTGAACTGTGGCAACACTTCTTAAAGATGTGACAAAGCATAATGGCCAGGAATACCACTGGTGATATTTTGTCTAGAAGCGTAAAGTTGATATTTCACCCAGGAGTAGAGGTTTGTTGTCAGTGGAACTTTGGCTAATGAACTTTTACTTTGACTTTGAAACATCAAGAATGGATTCAAGACATTTATTTCTTTGGTTGAACATTTGCAGGAGTGACTTTGAATCCTGGGCAAAGAAGATTACTCAGGACATTGGAAGGTAAATCAGGCACTGTGAATGTTATTCATGTCATATTGTATTGCCATATATTTTCTTTGTGTGTTTGCTGCTTAGTGTGAGGGCCAGTTATCCTTTGTTAGAGTGTGTTCCGTTAGCTTTGGTTAGGCAGGGAATTCCTCAGCAGAATAGTGATAGTGAGGCATTTTTGAATATTATTTTAAGAATAAAATGGCATACTTAGATAAATCATCAAACAGTTGTCTGCTTTGCATTACTGACCCTCACACTATGCTCAGAGAGGCTGGAAGAAGGAGGCTTGAGGACAGATTGGGCATGGTGAGTGGCAGGGGTGGTGGCCCAGGATTATGATAAGAGTGAGCTGTCAATGTAACCAAGATGAGGTTTTAAAACAGCAAGCAAACAGGTCACGTTTAATTTAATAAAGGTAAGGAAGGTCATACCTTCCCTCCAATGTTAATAAGAACCTCTAAAACAAGTCTAATTAAAATAAACAAATTTAGAATTGCAAACATTTGAATTTGGCATGTTTATTGTACATGGAATTTATAAAATATACCAATACAAGGTTCTTTATGTACTTGTTCAAAATTGTTCTCTATAATTTAATGAACTTTGCCATAAATTGATGGTGTGTGTAAAAGTATACTTTCATGTTATAATACCTTACAATGTAATCTGTAACTTCATTTGGGAAATTGTTATTATGTAACGTTTATCTTGCTATTGCCCTATTAATAAAATAATTTATACATCTTTTACATTCCCTGGCAATCTTTCTTTTTTCATAATTCCATTAGAAGCACCAATAATTTGGCCTTGTTATTTAGTGCCCAGTGTTTGTTGGGTTTCCATTGTGATAAATCATGCTTTGTGTTTTGTAGTGTGTTCCACAAATAGACACTTGAGAATATGTGTAATTTGTAATTTAAGTATTTAAGTTTACCCCATGTGGTCTATATTTCAGTAATATTAGCATAGCATAGTTTGAACACTGGGCAACTTGAACAGTTTGTTTAATTGGTTGTTCACATCGTGTACAAGTGTCTTCTGTAAGGTTATTTGTAAGGAGATATTAAAATTGGATCTTTGTAACATTGGAAAGATGAAAACTTAGAAGATTCTCTTTACAAATAGGTTGTATTTAGCAACAATTACCAGACATGCATGCATTTCTATATATATATATATAATGTATATAGAGTGTACTATTTGTAACGACATATGTAAAGTTACATGAGTGTAACAATGTACTCCAGTATCAATAATAAAACCTGAAGGGGTGTTTTCATAAGGGTTTGGATTACTTAAGGTACTTATTTTTGAAAGTTGATTTTTGGCCTTACTTTTGGTTTCCATTTTACTACTAATTTCTTGTATAGTTAAAAGGTTTGAGTTTACTTTGATTGTAACTGTTTTAAGTTTAGTTGGTACATCAATAGTTGGTGAACATTTTGCATGCATTGAACACAGTCCAATATATTCTTTTATGCATTCTATATGAGCCGTGATTTTTGCTACATCCACGTTTATTAAAGATAAGCCTTTCAGTATTCACACTCTGGATAAAGTTAGGAAACACATTACGTCTGTGAACATTTTTGATTATATTTCTACTAATGGTGTGTCTAAACGTAGCTCTTCGGAGGTATCTATTATTACTGGATGTGCTAGAAGTATTGGAAATTATTTACATGTTACATAAATATCTTCTAAAAAAGTAGAAACGACTGTAACTATTTTTATTTCATGAAATTCTTTAATGTTCTCAAATTTTTTTTTTTTTTTTTATTTTTTTTAATTAGCTGAATTTAATCAACTTTTAAAAACAACATGTTATGTACAGTAAAATTAGGAAAAAAAAACAAAAAAACACCAAAACAAAAAAAAGACAACAAGAAAGAACAACAAAGAAACACATTCAGATACATAAAATAACAAACATAATAGAAGCGTTTCTATACATAAATGAATACTAATTTAAACTGGACTCATCTGATCATGTCCATTTACTGAGTTAAGAAATATAAAGAAAAAAAAAAACAAATAAATAAAAAATGCATGTTCTCAAATTTGATTACAAGATATTCAATAAATTGGTTGCTGACATGGTTTTTAAAACTTAGTAAGTAGCCCATAGCACCATGAACTAAACCGTCTTCTACATTTAAATACATTTTTTAAATAATGATGTCATTTACACAAACATACAATCAAATATCAAGGCCCAAAGTTCTGTCTGTCAACAGTATGTTGTACCTTTTGTAATATTTTAGTGCCATTTGCTTGCATCTTTTTAGTTAGTGCATACTGTAAGAAACCTGAAGGTGTCTCACTTACTAGTCCCCGGGTATCTGTCATCCAGGTTGCCAGGACACGGTCATCACTATTGGATCCAGTTCCTGGGGGTGGACCAGTGCGGGAGGATCACCTGGATGGGGAGTCCTCGGGGAGTGGAAGTGGCACACCGAAGGCTGAGATGCAGTATCCGCTTCCTTGTGACCTTTTCCCCATCCTGCCTAATAGGATACTTAAAAACTCTATCCCACTTTTCCAACACAAACACTTTCTCACAGCGTGAATGACAACAGACTAATACCTGAGCCGTTTACCTAGCATGTCCCAACACAAGGGTCAGGCAGTGTCAGGTAATTGCTGACAACTACACACACCTGACTACCCTTTCCCTTCCCCATCGGTATAAAAGGCAGAGCACAAGAACACACTCGGAGCAAGACAGAATGCATGAGGAAGCAGCCATTTCAGGATGGCAGTTCAAATGGAGAAGAAAGGCAGCGAGACCTGAAAGGACATCAAGGAGGGAGTTGCCCTTGCCCTTTTCAACCCAGACCTGCAAAACCTCAGCTGAAAGAAACATAGAACAAGAAATTGCAGCTGGCCCATGGTGTGATGGATGTCAGCAGTACATGGCAACTTCCCGCACAGATAGCCAGGGCGGGGAGATAGGTTGCCATTGTGGTACCATCCTTGACTCCTGTGGCAAAGGAACTGCCAATGAGTTCAGCACAGCCGGAAGTAGCTGATAGTCAATCTGACTGTGTTAGGCTCAAGGATCCAGTGAGACGAGATTGCCGTTCGGAAGTCTCTGTTTGGATTGGCAATTGCTCTGGAAGGTCTGACCGCGGATGAGGAGGACCTCGCGAAAACCAAAGGGGTTGTTTAAAAAGATGTTAAGGCTGGTGAATAAGCAAATAAGGAGATTGTGAATGAAAGGCGATAGTAAACCCGACTGAGGGAATCAAGAGGCAATTGTGAAGAAGCTAAGTGAATAGCATTGTGATGACAAGTATGACCCCGACTGAGGGATGTCCACAGTGAATGGTTGGTCTGAGCCCGACTGAGGGAGGCTGACGACTGAGAGAAGGATCATAGCCCAGCTGAGGGGAAGGGTAATCACTGGACAAAAAGGATAACGGAAGGAACTTTTGTTTTGTTGCTTTGAAGTATCAGGCCCTCTGAAGTAAGAGACTTTGCTTTACAAGGGACTTGGGCACAGAAGGGCCTGAGATAGAGAAAAGGAACTGTAAACTCGTGCCGGAGAAGCCCAGGAGTGTGCTGTGCTCGAGAGACCTGCCTTGCCCCGTGCTAAAAACGTGGGGAAGGGAGACCCCGGCCATAACATCCTGACTTATCATTTTGTGAGCACTTCTTTCATTTTATGTGAGCATTATCCCACACTCTTTGGTCGCAGAGTGCAAATGATTGGAAATAGGTTTTTTAGTATAGGCCCTTTTTATTTCACTAGACTCCACTAGGACTGTATTATTATTATTTCATGGTCATATCTTTCTCCCATCTTAGATTTTGGTATAGATTAGGCATTTATCTCACCCACTTTACAGTTTAATAAACACCTGCTTCAAGCGCCCCACGGCAAATCCGTAGTCGGCTGGTCCGGTAAAGTGCCGGTATTCGTGAATAATGGCACTTTTTTTTACTGAACTAGCCGACATAGAACGAGGCCCAAACTCCCCTACACCTGTTATTAGTACCTGTGAAGCCATGCGCACTGACCCTCAAAATGAATTACCAGTGATGATGGATATCCAAACCTTATACACAAATATCCAATGAGATGAATCGATTGAATGCATTCAGCATCAGCATACTCTTTATACCACTAATGATAGAGTACCCACAGAGTTTATCACAGAACATACGACTATAGCATTGCAAAACAACTATTTTCAATTCAACAACCAATTGTATTTCTTCAAACACGGGTTACAGCCTTGGGCGTGCCACAGCCCCTAGCCTTGCTGTCATTTATATGGCAGCTTTTGAAGATCAGTTACTTTTTTCTGCTAATAATTCATTACAAACATATGGAAAAGATGTGTTGATGACATCATCATGATTTGGCATGGCAATGTCAAACTGCAATCGAAATATTCAGTTCACCATAGAATACAGCAAGCAAGATATCAGTTTCCTTGATCTGTCTATTAAAAATGTCAAACGCAATTTGGCATATACTTCATATTGTAAGCTAAATGGTTGAAATACCTTACTTCATTTCATGGCTTATCATCCCCAGAGCCATAGGGACAATGTCCCTGTTGGACAATATTTAAGGATAGTCAGACATGTATCTCAGTTACTGACTTCTATTACAATGCAGACATTTTGGATCAACATCTTCTAAACCATGGTTTCCCAAAAAAAAGTAATCATTCTTAAAAGAGAGTATGATAATTTGCTAGAAGACGACATGAATTTTATAACTGTAATGGAAACACATTTTGAAAATGCATTATTCTGATAAAAAGTATAAGCATTACAGTACATAAAAACATATACAAATTATTTTAAATTATGTACAGTTTGCAATGTGTATATAAAGGCCTCTTCTATACACACACTATGTATTGTTGCATATATATACTGTGTTGTTTTTGCATATGGTACATATTGCCATGGGCGTAAGACATGGGAGGGACAGGGGGGACAAATCCCCCCCACAATTTTAAGTGGGGGGGATGTAATGTCATTTATCCCCCCCAGAATATGTGTTTGGTGTGTCGTGCAGGGATTTGTTTCTGAAGTGGGGGTAGGAGCTGCTTACTATGTTATGTTATTTTGCATTTATATAGCGCCTTATATACCATTGGTATGGTCTGAAGGCGCTGGCTATGTAAGCTGCCCTCTCCCCCTGGCCCCCAAAGCATGGGGGCAATACCCTGGGGGCAGATGGGTGATCATCTGCCCCCAGGCAAGGGGGGCAAACAAAACAAAAAGATTTTTTTTAAAACGGAATTTTGGGTGGGGTGGGTGTGGGTGGGACCACTAGCCACCAGGGACTTTTGCAAGGTGGGTGGCCTTCTCGCCCCCACCCTAAGTAGATGGGGGCACCCTAGGAAGGGGTACATGAGATGCCCTCCATCCATTTGGGGTGGGGGGGAGAGGCCACTGCAAATATTGACAGAGCCACCCCTCCCAAGACCGGGGCAGTATGTTTTGACCCCCCCCCCCCGGGGGCAGATGGCCGCACACTTGTGCCCATCTGCCCCTAGGGAAGGGCAAAACAAAAATATATATATTATAACTTGTTTTGGGTGGGAGTGGGGTGGGGCCCACTAGACCACCAAGATTTTTTGTGTTTGAAAGGGGGTCGGCCCGCCCCCCCCACCCTAAGTGGATGGGGGCCCCTTATGTAGCCTTCCCTGGGGGCAGATTTCTGCCCCTAGGAAGGGGTACATGAGATGCTCCCATCCATTTAGGGTGGGGAGGAGGCCCCTGCAAATATTGGCAGAGCCACCCCGCCCCCTAAGCCTGGGGAAGTACGTTTTGCCACCCTCCCTGGGGGTAGATGGTCACACACATGTGCCCATCTGCCCCTAGGGAAGGGCAAAAGAAAAATATATATATATATTATAACTTGTTTTGGGTAGGGGTGAGGGGCCCACTAGACCACCAGGATTGTATGTGTTTGAAAGGAGGGGTGGCCTTCTCCCCCCACCCTAAGTGGATGGGGCACCTTATGTAGCCTTCCCTGGGGGCAGATTTCTGCCCCTAGGAAGGGGTACATGAGATGCCCCCATCCATTTGGGGTGGGGAGGAGTCCACTGCAAATATTGGCAGAGCCACCCTCCAAGCCTGGGGCAGTACGTGTTGCCCCTCCCCCGGTGGCAGATGGCCACACACATGTGCCCATCTGCCCCTAGGAAAGCGGCAAAACAAAAATAAAACAAATTATAACTTGTTTTGGGTGGGTGTGGGGGGGCCACTGAACCACCATGGATGTTTTTAGTGGAAAGGGGGGTGGCCCTCTCCCCCCACCCCAAATGGACGGGGGGCATCTCACATAGCCCTCCCTGGGGGCAGATTGCTAGCACAATCTGCCCCTAGGAAAGAGGCAAATCAAAAACAAAAATAAAAAAGGATAACTTGTTTTGGGTGGGTGTGGGGGTCACTAAACCACCATGAATGTTTTTAGTGGAAAGGGGGGTGCCCACGGGGGTCTTCTTTTCGTAAATGCATGGGGTTCTCTGTTTTCCTTAGTGGCTTCGACACCTTAGACCCAAATCTGTAGGTTGTCCCCATGAGCAAAATCTGCTTTGCTGAAAGGCTTGGGGTTATCAGTGGGAAAAGGCTAAACCACTGGTAACCCCCAAAGGGTTTGGGGAGACAACCTACAGATTTGGGCCTAGAGTATCGAAGCCACAAAGGAAAACAGGGAAACCCATGCATTTAAAAAAATAAGACACCCGTGGGACTCCACAGAGGTCTGACTTGCGTGAATCATCCCAGAATGTATTACCCACAATCCCAGACAAAAAAATTGTGTTTTTCTACCAAATTTCAGACTTTGTCATGGATTGTGGGTCATAAATTATGGGGCGATTCGCACAAGTCAGACCTCTGTGGATTCCCCCGGGTGTCTTCTTTTCGAAAATGCATGGGGTTCCGTGTTTTCCTTCATGGCTTCGACACCCTAGACCCAAATCTGTAGGTTGTCCACATGAGCAAAATTCCTGAAAATCTACTGTGCAAAAAGACTTGGGGTTACCAGTGTTTTAGGCTTTTCCCTTTGCACCCAGGTAGGTGCACCCACACTTGTGAGGGACCGTTTTTGTCGGGAAACCTGTGGGAACACGGGAAGGTAGGCCATGTGTTGTTGGCTGCGTGTTTCGATGGGTGACCAGAGTGAAATGTGCGGAAATTGTGGTTCTTTTTCTGTAATTTTCCCAATTTCCCCCCAAACTATGGAATCTTTCCCTACATAGTTGTTACCTGACCTGCGCAAATCACCCCTTCCTAAACTTAGAAGTCTACTTTTCAGAAATGTATGCTTTTCTGGCTTCCCATTCATCTTTCCTACCCTTTTCTTCCATTCTGTCCACGCATGTCCTATTGGACAAAAAATGCCAAAATCGCCTACCTCTCACAAAACGGCTGATTAGCATATCAAAATATGTTATCTTGGTTTCCACTCAATCTGTTCTTGAAAGCCTGGAAAATGGCGAATCCAGCACAGCAAACCATTTGTTCCTACCTCTTACAAGTAAAACACCACAGGCTTCTTTGTACAACATTTTATTGGCATTTTCTGAAAAACCCCAAATGTACTCCTTTTCGGTCATTTTCTCTCACCCTCCCCCCCCAGAGCAAACTAGGATTCCTGGGTGGCGTTACGACCACCTACATGTGCGAAAAAGGGGCCAACTTTGGCCGAGATATCTCATGTAACAAAGAAGTTACAAGGGATTGAATAGCAACATACCGAAATCACCAAAAAAGGCCTTGGCACTTGGGGGAAATACCCATGGCAGTTAAGGGATTAAGACGGTAAAGCCCCAGAGGAGATATCATTTGTAAGGTAGCTCAGTTAGTTAATGCTCCAAATGCAGATTGTGCGCAGGAATATGTAACACCTGTGTTCAGCACCTGGCTTAATCTTCCTGTGGGATAATAGGCAGAGTGAATGCATTCAGCTTCTGATGCAACTCAGCATTTTCCAGGTCAATTGGTTCAGAAAAAGTGGTGGAAAACACCACTACTGTTGCTTTTTCTAATTGGCCAGAATTTCGTGCATTTTCTGGGTGGCGTTCGGGAGCCGAGTGGACACACCAGGACTTCTCACTCCACCAGACAAATGCGGCCTTACTGCCAGCATGGATTCTCATGCTGGAAATAAGGAAAGAGATTCCTCTGGGAGCTGCTTGGAAATAAAACCTATTAAAAGCGGGCAGAGTCCAGAGGAAGCCATAGTCAATTCCGCCAGCAATCTCTAATTGCGCGAGGTATTTACACTCTTCCAAAGTGGAAAAGCAATGTGATTTCACCTGCCTTTTAAGCAAAAATCTTAAATTTTGTGGCGGAAAAGTAAAAACGTGCACCAATGGAAATGGTCCACTCCATGCAGTTTACCTTGCGCCTTGATGCTTGGGGGTTTTGCGTGATGCTACACATGTAATAAATAAATAAATACATTTAACATGACCCCAGATAAATGGCAATTCGTGATCAGAATGAGTGAGCATGGCATGTCGCTGGTAAGAGGGTGTCCTGTGCTTCTTGAGTGCGTTGGCAAATGCCCTTAGTTGCCATCTCGCGTTAAGCAGGGGTTTAAACCCATCAGTATGGATTGCGCAATAATAAGTCGACAGGTATTTCAAATGGCCAATTTTGCTCTTTGGGTGACATTGTCAAAGTGGGAGAATGTTGCCCAGCATGTGCCACTTTCTCTGCAGAGTGAATTGTGCCACCCCGAGGAAGAAGTGTGAAAAACCCACAAGGGCACAGTGCCCTGCTCTTTCTGTGTGTGTCTTCCCCACAGGGCGACAGATGCAGACTCAGACTTGGGTAAGTCTCAGGTGGCAAGCCTGTACCCTAGTTGATGTGGCAAAGGATTCCAGTCTTCTGAGGCTGATAACATTAGTAGCATTGAGTTACATGCCACCTGACAGGTATGTGTGATAAAGTTGCAAAGCAGAGCTGTTAGTGGGCTAAAGCGGATGGCAATGTCTGCCCATCCTCAAAGGGTACGTACAACCAAAAGTAATAGGCCCCTCCTCCATCATGGCTGTAGGGGCCAGGCTCCAAACCGAGGAAAGAATGGCCTCCAATCATCCATGCCCACGAGTAGGGTAGCCCTCGAGCTCCAGGAACCCTGTTGAGCAACCTCTGTGCTTTCCAGGGGATACTAACGTTCTTTAAAGCCAGAAGTCTTAAAGGTAATGCAGCTGGAAATGCGCTCCTGGCGTGATCAAAATGTCTTAACCAAGTGTGAGATCATCCCCTTCATTTATAAGCAATATGTGTGTTCTTGCGTTTCTTCATCCACTGAATTACTGTTAGAACCAAAGGCAAGAGTTGTATCTCTTGGGTAGGCATTAGGAAGGCAGTTGCCAGCCTTTGGCATAATATGCCATTTTCTTCCAATATTGGCTAGCTGTTGCCCTCTTATGGCCAGGTAGAACCATCATGGCAGTGACTGGCGAATGCCTTTCCTCTACAGACAGAAAAGCGGAAATAAGTGGCCAATTCAAGACACGGAACAAATAGAAGTTAAGACAGACGGCAGCTGCCATTGCTGTGTTAGGGAGAATATGTTGAGTGTTCAAGCAAGGAGGTATGTATTAAGCAAGCAAGCAGTGAGACAAGGGAGAGGCAAAGAAAGGCCACGAGGGCTTTTTGAATAATGTAACAGGGCAGAGGACCCATGCTCTGCCGTCCTAGTAACATGAGATAACCAAATAGATCAGGCTTTGCAGCAAATGTTAAACGAGAAAGGAACAGAGTCTAGCTCTGCATTCAGAATAACAAAGGCAAAGAAAGGCTAGGCTCTGAAGCAAGCATGAGATGGAATAAGAAGGACCAGGCTCATCGTGAGAGGCTGGCCCGGCCCTCGCAGGGGCGCTAGAGGGGCAGCCCACATAGCGGGCTGACCCTCTGGCCACCCCCCTGGGTCCACATACACCCCACTTACTAGGCATCCCCCGGGTCTGACACATCCGACTGAGGACCTGGGGAGTGCTTATAAGGGGGTGGGCTTGCGATGGCTCATCCTCCTTGTTTGCTGTAACCCCCCCCCCCAAAGGACAGTCAAAGCAGCAACATCACACACCTGGTCCCTCTACTCCCATAACAAGGCTTACTCAGAGGTACAAACAAGATTTCCTCTTTCTTTGAAATCCCCATCCTTCCATTCCAAGAGACACACACGTCTCCTTGCCCCACACAAAAAAGTAGCAACTTGCAGTTGGTAGAAAAGGCTGCAACTCCTTTATTTGGTAGGAGTCCACTTACAGGTGATCTGCCTCTTAATGAGCTGGCATCCTAGCGGTGGCCCACTGGAAGTAATTGTTATATCCTCTCTCTTACCATGAGCTCATAGTCAGATGAGAAATCCAGAAATGCAACATACAAAGACATGTTCTTTGCTGCTGCATCCTTTAATTTTCTTCTGTTTTCTTTTCTTCTTTTCTCTTCTTTTATACAGTGATATTTGTAATTTAATACGTACTGCTATTTTTAATTCTAATTTTGTGAAAAATCCAGTTCTTTGACTAAAACACAATAAATAAATAAATAAAGCAAAGTCTCCAAGATGTTCCCTGCCCCCCCAGATTTTATGTGTCTCCTACGCCCCTGCATATTGCAAATATATGTTTTTATTATATAAAAGATTTAAGTACACCTATGTAAAAATATTAATAAAGGAGAAGTTGTACAATTGTGATAATGTTACACAATAACATCAGTGTTTGTGTAATACAAGTTTACATGTAGTATACGTACACTTTCACAATGCACATATACTAATATATACAAAAGTGATAAACAAAACAAAAGAGGTGATTGCTGGAAGGTTTAGAATTAATCTTAACCTCTGGCATTGCTCTGGACATCCCTCCAGACTAGCGTTCTTTGCCTGCCAAGCCATTACAAAATGGGAAAGACCATATGCAAATCAAGCTTGGTCCCACTCAAAAAGGGGCAGGCCAGCCCAAACAGCTAGGTCACATCCCTTCTGCATGAGCCACAAGTATCCCCAAACATTTTTGGCCTCATTGGGCCTCATCATTGAGGAGTAGCTTGGGTCCCTAGGCACAGCAGGTATGGGACCCACTTCTGGGCATAGCCGTCACACTCTGGGTGACTACAGCAAAACATAAGAGGCGATAGCTGTAAGGTTTAAAATTAATCTTAACCTCTGGACCTTATCCCCTTCTGTAATGGCTTGGCAGGCTGAAGAACGATGGTATGGAGAGTTGTCCAGAGCACTGCCAGAGGTTAGGATGTATTCCAAACCTTCCAGTCATCACCTCTTTTGTTATACAAAAGTAATCTACATATTATTACTGTGGTTTCAAAACAGGTTTTCTGCAATAAATCTGTAAATGTTGTTAACTGAACACTACATTTTAAAGATGTCAATATTATATTCAGAAGAAATATTACATTCCTGTGAATACGTAAAACATTTGCTGCATATAATTAAAAGACACGCTGTAATTTTGTGCACATAAAAATGCATATACAAATTGCTACTTTACAAAACATTATACATGGTATTTATAATATGGCACAGTTCACTAATTTAATGGTCAATGGAACAATGCAGCTGTTTCCAACAATGGAAATGCCAGTCCTTTAAAATAATTTTCTTTTACTTTTAAAAATATGATAGCAAAAACTTAAAATTACAAAAGCGCAGAAGTTACGATTTTTATAATAATGTACCCAAACACAATAATGTGTAAAATGCTTGCTAATGTATTAAACTAAAGTAGAACAATGTTTAAATATTTTACGGAATATAAATCACATCAAATAAAAAGAAGCATTATTTGATGAATTTGAAGTAAATAATACAAATTGCTTGTTGCAAAGAGATCTCTCTTTTATGTAATGTACCGGTTCTTTACTGCACCTCAATTGTTACAGAAAAAGGGCATAAACTATAATGGTATGTAGTTTTGAAAGCTCTTCTTCAAATAAGAACCACTGGCTAATCATTTTACTCATACTGTCTTTTGTTAAGGAGATTCATATTGGCTTAAAGAGTCCAACTGACAGCTTAGTTTTTTTAATTGTAACTTAAACTGGAATTTTATTAACCATGTGACTGATATGTTTTAGAATGTTCTACTTTGAAGAAAAGCTATTTTCCTAACAGCAATTAATTTTAGTTGTAGGTATGTTTACACAAAGGTGGCTTTCTGATAGGTTCACTTTTAAAGTTTTAAATTATACTTTAGCAACTGTGTGTCAAATGTATTAGAATATTTTTATGTGGTTGCTATTACTTAACAGCGTATTAAAAGGTAGATTACATTTATTTTACATAATTGTTATCATTAAACATAAAATGTTTAAGCATTGTTTTCTATATAATAACTATTCCTAACTACTATACATACATTTATATAGAACGGGATGTGTTTTAAAACTATTGTGTGCTTGCTGGAGGATTTAGTTTAGGCAAACCTATATGTGTTATTATTTACAGTGTATATTGTACAATACATATATTTTTAAATTCTATTCTTAAGAGGTGAATGAGTGTAATCTGCATATTATCAATCTACTACAGTCATTTAAAGACCTACTTACTTACTTGTCGCGCTCTGAAACACCTGTGTATGGGCGCGATATAAATAAAATATCATATCACACCATACTATATGTGTAAAACATATTATCCCACTTTTCCTTTTATGTGCTGTACATTGTTTTTTGTCTGCTAAAAAACAAGTAACACACTTAGGATAATCCAAGTTACAAAAGGTTTGTACAAGGAAAATGTATATAATACATTTTAGAGTCTGTGTAAAGCCAGTTTTTAATTAAAAAAAAATATAAGATTCATTAAATGGATACATTGTTTCTTTAATTCACTTTTTATTTTGGTTACATTTTAAACTCATTTATATAATGTACATGTCCTGAAACTGCAAAACATGTTTTAATTAATTTTTTGTTTACAAGAAAACACATTTTTAAGAAAACAAAATGTTTCTTGTAAATTACACGTAAGGGCAATTGGGGAATTAATGCCATAACCTCACTGTAGACAGTGAACTGTACTGATGACCATCTGACCATTACACTCAGCAGAGGAGAGTGTAGAACATTTATATAATGTACATATCCCCAAACTGCAAAATATGTTTTAAAACATTTTTTGTTTACAAGAAAACACATTTTTAAGATAACAAAATGTTTCTTGTAAATTACACGTAAGGGCAAATGGGGAATTAATGCCATAACCTGACTGTAGACAGTGAACTGTACTGATGACCATCACACTCAACAGAGGAGAGTGTATCAAATAAACCCCATTCAAAATAATTTAAATTTTGGTTGTTTAACTTACCTGGAATTTCTTTTTTAAGGATCAAAGTGTGAAAGTATATAGTTTTATTGGTAATTATGGATACATTTTGGCATACGTTACATGTTAACACCATTTTTCTGTCAATTGTATTGGCTTTAAAGTGATTTAAAAAAAATAAAACAAAATTCACATTTCCACATGTGTGCATAGGTAAAATGTATGCATTTCATGTGCAACAGTTTTTTTTTAAAATGATCATATATGGTTCACAAATAAACTTTTACAGTGATAATATTAAAATACATCAAGAAACCACATTGCACTGTTTTACATGTTACCAAAGGACTTGCACATTAAGAACATTTAAGTTTAACATTATGTTACATAAGTCACGAAGATATATAATTTCATACAAGGGATTAAAATTCATAGAACCTTATTATCATAAAAGGTACAACGAATTCATAGAAAAAACACACATTGCAGCAATATAGGAATCAAGCTACACATTGGAATTTATATTAAAAGACAAACATTAAAACCATAACATTTCAGAACAAGGGTTATAACCAGCCTTAGTAGTACTATTTCTATCCTAGATGAATTGCATAAGAGGCAGCGGCCTCAATAATGCTTATATATCCCAGTTAGGGCCGGTGGGGCTAAAACCTGCTGTACAGTATCCTGATCATTATACAAATTCAAAGATGTAATGAACGATGCTATCGCCAAGCCCTCAGAGGTGTCCTGTATGTTAATGCACAAGACCATATATATTTGTCACCCCCCCTCACTCCCCATTTTACAAACTTGGCCCGATAGACCATTCTTTTTTCTCGTAAAGCCGGACATGAGAGTAATAGGTGATTCACAGTTTCAATTTCCCCTAACTTCTCACAGAATCGCCAAAGGTTTTTTTTTTTCAGGCCTATCAATTTCCTTCTAACTACTGTAGAGGATCAGCTGAATGCCTCTGCAGGAAGTCCCGCCCCTATTCTGCCTGTATGTTTAAAACTAGCAAATACGACATGTGCAATGCCAGTGATGGTGCTAATTACATGAAAAGCCTTTGAGACAAGGTATCCACTGAGAAAACCCTATGTGATGTATCCCCGAAGATTTAAAAAAGGTAGCAGGCGCTCCTCTCCAGAAAGAACATGGCATGTTAACCTTTTCTGAGATGAGAGTTTGCAGCACACGCTTTTTGCTCACTGTACCTTTCTCAGATGGGAAATATCCATTTGCATATCAGCCTTTGTCCCGCCCACATGGGCAGTCCAGCACCGAAATGCTATGGCTATTCCTCTCTGAACAAGAGTACCAACAGCAACCCCATACACGTGTTTCAGCCTTGTTGGGCCTCATCAGTGAGCTGAAGCTGTGCCTCTCTGAGCACAGTGAGCAGGGAGTCCACGGCTGGTTGCCCCCCAGGTAACTCAGGGTGACCAACCCCAAGTTCCTTGAAAATATTTAAAAAAAGGTAGCAGGCAGGGCTTTAAGTGGGGTAAGAACTCGAGGGGGGTGCTCATTTGGGGCGTGGCTTGTGGGATTGGCATGTCCTAACAAAGTACACAAATCATAGTAAGGCACGCAAATAAATATATAAATACATGTAAACATTTATATATTTGTATGCGTACCTTACTATGATTTGTGTAGTATGCAACCATCTTTTATAAACATAGAAATATATAACGCATTTCTATGTTTACAAAAGATGGCTTGAAAAGTACACAAACCACAGTAAGGTATGCACACAAATATAAAACATTTATATATTTGTGTGCATATCTTATGGTTTGCGTACTTTTAAAACCATATTTTTTTTAACATTTCTCTGTTTATAAAAGATGGCTTGAAAAGTACACAATTCAAGCCATCTTTTATAAAGCTTTGACGACGGACAAAGCACGAGGCATCTTTGTTCGTTGGCAAAGCTTTATAAAAGATGGATTGAATTGTTTACTTTTCAACCCATCTTTTATAAAGACAGAAACACAGGAATCCCCAGGTTCGCCGAGGGTGAAACATTCCTCGGCGACCTGTGGAAACAAACGGACTGTAACTTCTTTTGGTGACCTCTCGCGCGAGGGGTCACCAAGGGGAATTTACAGTGTCTGACGGAAGTGCCAGCCAGTCACAGCAAAGCTGCGCCTGGATGGCACTTCTGTCAGCTCGCCTGACATTAAAATGGCGGGCGTATCATCCCGCCGCGGCCGCAACCGCAACGGGATAATGCATCCCGCCAATGTTGTGTGGGACCGGAGGGGGCCCGGCAGGGCCCCGGTTCAGCCCCACTTTCTGGAGACTGCCGTGATGGTGCCAATTACATGAAAAGCCTTTGAGACAAGGTATCCACTGAGAAAACCCTATGTGATGTATCCCCGAAGATTTAAAAAAGGTAGCAGGCGCTCCTCTCCAGAAAGAACATGGCATGATAACCTGTTCTGAAATGAGAGTTTGCAGCACATGTTTATTGCTCAATGTACCTTTCACAGATGCGAAATATCAATTTGCATATCAGTCTTTGTCCCGACCACAAAGGCAGTCCAGCACCGAAATGCTATGGCATTTCCTCTCTGAACAAGAGTACCAACAGCAACCCCATACACGTGTTTCAGCCTTGGGGGGCCTTAATTTCAATTCAATATAGTTCAAATTGTATGAGTTTGTTCTCCCTTAAGTAGTCCATTTCAATATGTGTGGTACACTCACAATATATGGCTAAATTCTCCATGGATTGTAGAATGCGCATTTATTTGAATATCCACTATAATGCATAGGCAAGCGGTCATTTTATACAACATGACATAGTGTGGGCAATATGAGAAATGTCTACTGTTTCACTTCCAAATGCATCATATTGAAAATCACAGGCAATACGGTTTACGCTCAGACGTGGCCTACATGTATTTGTCAATATAAATGTGTACATTTCTAATCTTACCCGGTCTTGAAATTGCTATCCTCTGGCTATAATCCAGCTTAGAACTTTAGAAGTCTGCAAGATTTCTGGTTACAATCCCTCCTAGGATATATTAATTATGTGTTACTGGGTTTATCATGCCATCATGCTGTCCCTCACATGCATAATGTAAACTGTTGTATGTATGT
Source organism: Ambystoma mexicanum (assembly GCF_040938575.1). NCBI lineage: Eukaryota > Metazoa > Chordata > Amphibia > Caudata > Ambystomatidae > Ambystoma > Ambystoma mexicanum. The sequence continues at coordinate 1,220,209,644 of NC_090927.1, forward strand.
GTACTCTTCACAAATATCCAACACACTTGGCATGGCATCCCGTGTGCGTATAAAAGTGCATTGTTGCCCATGAATTCTTGTACATAAAAGTTCCATTATCTGTTGTTGCACCGATTGTCTACAAATAGTGTTTGGTGACATGTTGCTTCCACATCACTGTGTTAAAGTAACATTGCTATCGTGAATTTAATCTCTGTCTATCATCACTCATAGTCGTTAGAGATAAAGGGTCTCCAAAAAAATCCCCCGTACCATTTTGTCCTCCCGTTGGTCTAGAGATGTCCCCTCAGTCCGCTTACCTTGGTCAGGTATGTATTAAAATTACGCGCGTTAGAACTTCGACCGCTGCAAAATGGCGGACCGCTTGTGGGACCGGAGATTACAGAAAAGACTTCCCATGTTGTCATGGACATGCAAGTATTTACTCAGCCTGAATCACTGCGTCGGCGTCAGGAGACACGAGGCCAACGCGTGTAATTTGAATACTATTTCTAATTGATCCAACCCTCTACCCCTCCCTACATTTCTGTCTTATTGTATGCTATTGAATGTATGCATATACAAATATGTTGAGAATCATGTTCATGTATTTCAGGATATGTGATTGGAACATATGCTCTATTATTTTGAAAACGCCTCAGGTGAAGCCGAAACATGTGTCAATAAAAAGGGCACCAAAGTGATTTGTTCTAAACTTATCAATACAAACTTTTGAAAATGAACCTGTTGTGGCGCAGCTACTTTGTGTGAAAACATACAGATCTCATTTATCCACGGAGGTAGGGGTAACTTGGTTTCTCCGACAATCTTTTCACAGTAACGCGACACATTAGAACAAGAAGTACAGAATAGGTCGCTGGGAATAACAAGTTGTACCACAACAAAAACATCCCGCTTTTAGCTTTTAGCTTTTTTCATATATGTATGTAGAATCTGGACATTCAATGTCACAATTTTAGTAAGCTCAACCCGTCGAGAAAGGAGGATTGATAGCTGAGTGTGTGTCGCAGCAAAGAAATAAGCCAGAGCTCGAAGATGGATCAAAGGAAGACTGTTTGGCCTGGTGTCAAAGGCTAAGGAAGTCCTTGAAGAACAGTGAATGTGAGATGCTGAGGCATCCATTGTTAAGTTTCAGAGAGAGAACGCCATGAGTGCCAAGTTTATCTATTCGAGTCAATTATATGCTATAAAATGGGTGGATTTGCAGTCTCCTGTCACGTGAGTCCAGGATGGAAATAGAAGTGGGCATATAGACCTCAACCTTGATAAGAACATGCTCACACTCCCTTACATTCCCAGTGAAGAAAAGCAACTACAATGCCAAGATCAAAGACAATCTGAATGGCAGAAGTCATGAGAGATGAGAGATGTTGGGCTAATTGGGTGGGAAGGAAGTCATGCTATGATTTCACCTCTGCTAAAAAAGCCCCATCTTGACCCGGTAGTGGCTGAAAATGACCAACCCATCTCTCTTCTCCCAGCTCTGATGAAACTGTTTGAGGCTATTGTCACCCCTCAACTTTCGGCTTTCTTTGAGAATAACCACTTTCTCCATCCCCTACAGGCTGGCTTCCCTCCAGGTATGGGTACTGAATCTGTGATGGTTGCCCTTCATGCCGACATTGCATTGTTGCAGGACCGAAGAGAGGTTGATGCTTTGATTCTTCTCAACCTCTCTGCGAACTTTACAACGGGTGATCATCAGAGACTTCTTCAGTGTCTTTCTGATGTAGGAATCTCGGGTATCCCCCTCAAGAGGTTTTCTTCCTTCTTCTCCAATCGATCACAGGCAGTGTCCTTTACTCCTTTCACTTCATCCCCCACAGCGCCCAACTGCGGAGTCCCCCAGGACTCTGCTCTTTCTCCATTACTCTTCAATCTGTATATGGTGGTGCAAGCCAAACTCATCTCAAGCTATGGTGTGCATTTCTTCACTTATGCAGACGACACCCAAATTCTCTTTCGTTTAAATGTTTCCAAGGAATATCCTCCCCAAAAGCTGAAAGATTGCCTCTCAGCAGTGGGGATCTGGATGGCCAATAATTGGCTTAAATTAAACAGAGAGAAGACTGAGGTTCTGGTGGTCAGCCCTGTTTCTGCTGGATTGTGCTGTACCTCTGAATATTGGCCCTCATCTCTGGGTCCGTGTCCTGAACCCTCCACCTCATTTAAGAGCCTAGGTATACAAATTATGGCCTCTGGCTTGAGAAAAGCATAAATCTCCTCAGTCTGTCAGACAGGTTTTGCCAAACTTAGACTTTCGAAAAAGGTCCTTCCCTTTCTCCCTAATGATTCCAGGTCGAAAGTTGTGACGGCTTCCATCATAGGATCGATCGATTATTGTAAAGGTATTTATCTTGGCCAACCTAAGGCACTACTCCATCGCCTTCAGATTCTCCAAAATGCAACAGCCAAGCTGGTCTAAATGCTCCTAGAAGGTTGCATTCCACTGATATTCTTTGTTGCCTCCACTGGCTTCCTGTCAGTATTTGGCTCAATTTTAAGATTCTCTGCATCATCCCTCGCGCTATCCATCAGGTTGGGGCTGAATTTCTCTAATCCAGACTTTCACCATATTAACTGAAGAGATCTCTTCGCTCATCTAATTAGCTCTTGCTGGTTGTCCCCTGCTTCCAACGAGCATGGTTAGGAGGCAAATCTTTTTCCGTACTCGCTCCATAACTGTGGAATGCCCTCCCTACTCAGATGCAGGGAATCCCTGTTTTTACTTCCTTCCAAAAGCAGCTTAACACTCTGCTATTGTATTGCCTGTTGCAACCTTATCATCTCTGTTCAGTGCTGTGATGCCGTCAGGTCTTTTCTGCGCTTTATAAATATAAATACAATAAAATACAATACAATACAATACAATAAAAGTCCACCCACCAGCACCTGGTGTACAAGCTTACGTGCTGCTAGAGAGTCGAATGTTCCAGAAGGGCACAAGCGTGCCAACCAATTGTAGAGGGCCATATAACGAAGGGCCTTATAGGTTGAGAGCCAATGATGTATTGTGTTTCTAATAATTGTTGAAGATGACTTGCACTAAGGGAGGCATAAATTGCCCACCTGACTATAGAGATCCAATCACAATTCAATCCCTTATAGAAAGTATACTTAGATACTTCTCTTAGTCCTAACACAATCCCGCATAGGTTTTCTTAGCTTGCCACATAGTATGAAGTCACGTATGATGAGTTTTTGTTATATAAGAATTGTTTTTTATTAAATGCTTTGAGACTATGCTGTGTGATGTACGTTGATGTCCGTTGTACTCTGTGTTTTAGATAATTGAAAATAAAACAGAGACATTTTGCCAACTTCCTGAATCTGTCTTATTATTGGTGTAAGAGTTATTCTGCATCCCTTCCATCGTACGATGTGTTACCTTAATTAAAAGGACCATAAGGGTACACCTGGTAGCATGTCTGATGGTTCAGAAGCAAGACCCATCGACCAGTAGACTCTAGTACTTCGGGCAATCAAGCACCCACTGCCATCTAGCTGGAAGATTGCGAGGTTTCCTCTGGAGAGTGGACGATATAGAATTCTGGCAAAAAAAATTGAGACACTGGGATGAGTCCCTCTTTTATGAAATCCCTCCTGGTTTCCACATGCGCTTTGCAGACAGAAGGCGAAAGTGGTTGATTGGAGGGGGAGTCGATACTGAAGGCCTATAGCTGAACAAATGAATGGTGAGTAGACTAAAGGGAATGGCAAACTAAAGGGAATGGCAACAAGGGATTGTGGTAGTTTAGAAAGTAGTGGGGAAAGTAACGGGTAGTTTAGAAAGTAATGGGAAAAGTAACAAGTGATTTGTTTTATGTAACGAGAGAGAGAGATAAAGCACGAGAGTCCTAACCCAAGGGGGTTCAGAAGAAATTTTTATAAACTTCACTTGAAGTAAAATAGGCTACATACAGGACAGGCCCATATAAGATAACAATTTAAATCCTGTGATCGGGGTATTATTAGGGGCGGAGTTAAAGAGTGATCACTGAGAATTAATGTGAAAAGTCGACTAGTCTGTCTTTTTGTGTAATTGTGGTAAATTAAGGTGTCGAAGAGCGACAATTGTGTATGGAAAATTGAGAAAAGATTGAGGAGACATAGGGCCTCATTACGGGTCGGGCGGTCCGGAATTAACAGTGGCGGTAAACCCGCCGCCACTGTTAATTCCGGACCACCCGATCCGAGTCCTGCAGGCGGGAGGTGATCTTCCCGCCAGGTCTGACCTGGCGGGTTGAACACCTCCCGCCTGCAGGCAGACGTGGAAACACCAGCACCATCACGAGATGGTGCCGGTGTTTCCACTTCCCCATTCCCATTGAGTCCTATTGGACTCAATGTGAATGGGGATTAACACCATTCCGCCTCCATGACTCCCGGGACACCGGGGCTGTAATGCCCTGGTAATTCCGGGAGTCACGGAGGCGGAATGGTAATATGAGTCCGGCGGTAACCAGGCGGTTTTACCGCCGCTGTTACCGCCGGACTCGTAATGAGGCCCATAGTGTCTATCTAAAGAAACTGTATTTTAGATCTTTGGAAAATGTACCAAGAAGAGGGAGAGGATCCATCACCTAACGAGTGGATGCTTAACCAGTGTAAGGCAGAAGGTATCGTGCCTTCTGCTCCTCTTGCCTCGTCTGAGATAAAAGGCGATAGCACGGAAAACGTAGGATTATATCCATTAAAGGAACTAAAAGCGGCGATGGGGTGTAGTAATCAGGTATACGAACCGCCTGCTTATAGTAGTGATGATAGTCCAGAAGAGACTAAGAGAAAAGAGGAGGTCTTTAAGGTCATACAAATCAGGGAAGAGAAAAGTGAGTGATCGAATGTATCGACAGATATAGAATGAGAGATAAGAGATGGAAAGGAGAGAAGATAAGGCTGACGAAGTAACGCTCATACAGAATGAATGGATGGGAGCATAGATATTACTCGAGCTAGATGGGAAGAGCATTGAGGAAGTCAGACAAAGAGAAGGTCAAAACAAACAGGATGGGAGAGACAGGGAGTAAGAAAAGCAATTAAAAGAAGATGACCATAAAAGGAAGAGCAGACAGCGGTGAGAACAGATGTATCAGGAGAAGCAACAAAAGAAAGAAGAAAGGGGCAGAGGAGCAAAGGAAGTATGACAACCGACAGAGCAATGGAAGAACGGGATAAGCAAGAAGGTAAGACAGAAGAGGAGGAAGTGCAAAAATTAAGAGATAAAAGAATACAGAGACGAAGAGAAGAGGAAGAAAGAAGAGCAGGGATAAGGAGAGACAAGATAAGACAAGAAGAGGAAAGAGTTAGATGGGAAGCAAAAAAGTGAAAAGAAGTAGATGACGAATTAGAACGAAAGAGGAGACAGCGGGAGCGCAATATCGACCGCATTCAAAAGGCATTAATGGAGTCGAGTCAGCAATACACTGGGGCAGTATAGAAGAGTTCCTCCTGTCACAGGGAACAACATCAGGACCATATAGATTATTCCTAAGAGAGGACTTCGATATAGGAAGCATCAGAGATAGGGTCGATAAAGCCTATCAGGACTTAAGTGAAGGTGGCAAATTGGGAAGCCGAGGGAAGGGACATCAAACTCTAGTCTTCCAACCACAAAGTGAAGAGCATAATCCATTCAGTCTTGAGCACAGAGCCATGTCTTTAAGTAGACTGACCTTAGAAAAGGGTCAAGGAGATGAGAGTCACACTAGTTGGGGACTAGATATGTCAGACGAAGAGAGAGAATCCTTCAATGGGGAAGAGCGAAGTCGTGCATGTGCCCCTGAGGGAGGCCTCCAGGCAGAGAAGGAAGCAAGATGGTCTGATCTAGATCAACCTAAAGAAAGGATGCCAGATCCTATAGCATATCCAGAGTGCCCTAAAGGTAAACCCGCCGCCACTGTTAATTCCGGACCACCCGATCCGAGTCCTGCAGGCGGGAGGTGATCTTCCCGCCAGGTCTGACCTGGCGGGTTGAACACCTCCCGCCTGCAGGCAGACGTGGAAACACCAGCACCATCACGAGATGGTGCCGGTGTTTCCACTTCCCCATTCCCATTGAGTCCTATTGGACTCAATGTGAATGGGGATTAACACCATTCCGCCTCCATGACTCCCGGGACACCGGGGCTGTAATGCCCTGGTAATTCCGGGAGTCACGGAGGCGGAATGGTAATATGAGTCCGGCGGTAACCAGGCGGTTTTACCGCCGCTGTTACCGCCGGACTCGTAATGAGGCCCATAGTGTCTATCTAAAGAAACTGTATTTTAGATCTTTGGAAAATGTACCAAGAAGAGGGAGAGGATCCATCACCTAACGAGTGGATGCTTAACCAGTGTAAGGCAGAAGGTATCGTGCCTTCTGCTCCTCTTGCCTCGTCTGAGATAAAAGGCGATAGCACGGAAAACGTAGGATTATATCCATTAAAGGAACTAAAAGCGGCGATGGGGTGTAGTAATCAGGTATACGAACCGCCTGCTTATAGTAGTGATGATAGTCCAGAAGAGACTAAGAGAAAAGAGGAGGTCTTTAAGGTCATACAAATCAGGGAAGAGAAAAGTGAGTGATCGAATGTATCGACAGATATAGAATGAGAGATAAGAGATGGAAAGGAGAGAAGATAAGGCTGACGAAGTAACGCTCATACAGAATGAATGGATGGGAGCATAGATATTACTCGAGCTAGATGGGAAGAGCATTGAGGAAGTCAGACAAAGAGAAGGTCAAAACAAACAGGATGGGAGAGACAGGGAGTAAGAAAAGCAATTAAAAGAAGATGACCATAAAAGGAAGAGCAGACAGCGGTGAGAACAGATGTATCAGGAGAAGCAACAAAAGAAAGAAGAAAGGGGCAGAGGAGCAAAGGAAGTATGACAACCGACAGAGCAATGGAAGAACGGGATAAGCAAGAAGGTAAGACAGAAGAGGAGGAAGTGCAAAAATTAAGAGATAAAAGAATACAGAGACGAAGAGAAGAGGAAGAAAGAAGAGCAGGGATAAGGAGAGACAAGATAAGACAAGAAGAGGAAAGAGTTAGATGGGAAGCAAAAAAGTGAAAAGAAGTAGATGACGAATTAGAACGAAAGAGGAGACAGCGGGAGCGCAATATCGACCGCATTCAAAAGGCATTAATGGAGTCGAGTCAGCAATACACTGGGGCAGTATAGAAGAGTTCCTCCTGTCACAGGGAACAACATCAGGACCATATAGATTATTCCTAAGAGAGGACTTCGATATAGGAAGCATCAGAGATAGGGTCGATAAAGCCTATCAGGACTTAAGTGAAGGTGGCAAATTGGGAAGCCGAGGGAAGGGACATCAAACTCTAGTCTTCCAACCACAAAGTGAAGAGCATAATCCATTCAGTCTTGAGCACAGAGCCATGTCTTTAAGTAGACTGACCTTAGAAAAGGGTCAAGGAGATGAGAGTCACACTAGTTGGGGACTAGATATGTCAGACGAAGAGAGAGAATCCTTCAATGGGGAAGAGCGAAGTCGTGCATGTGCCCCTGAGGGAGGCCTCCAGGCAGAGAAGGAAGTAAGATGGTCTGATCTAGATCAACCTAAAGAAAGGATGCCAGATCCTATAGCATATCCAGAGTGCCCTAAAGGATGTTCGTATAGCAAAAAGAGAGAGTCACTGCCATATGTAAGAAGGTTAAGGTCATTGCCAGGAAGAAGGCAATCAGGAACCATTGTCCCCACTATGGATAGGCAGACAATGGGAGCCGATTGCGGATTAGGATTTAAAGAGTTTCCCTTATAGGAAAAAGGGGGAGCAAGACCACAGTATATTCCACGGACACAGATGGATAAGGATAATTTAAGGTGAAAACTCCCCAGTTTAACGGTGGGTGCAGGAAAATGGATTTATGAGTTATAAAAAATTAGTAGAGGAAATACATTAGCAATAGGAGATATTAAGGGTCTCCTGGCAGCCTGTAGAAATCACCGCCCGGGACCAGGTGGCTGTTTGCAGAAAATAGGTTTATTTCGTTCAAAAACAAAATAATATTAGAGTCAATTAAGTCTTTGAGAGTTACTTCACTCCTCAAGCTGCCTTCCAGGGATGTAACTTAGCCTCCTAAGCCTCCTTGGTGTCCGGATAGGCCCACCAGTCGTTCCTTCTTTCCTCGTCCTCTCCGTATGACTAGGAGAAACAAAACAGAGTTGATCAGTTCCCGGGCTTTTATTTTCCTTGAGTGACTTACCTCCCCACCATTTGGAATCTTCCCTGTCTATTGGGCTTTCTATTGGCTGATTCTGCCATACCCCGCCTCCTTTAAAGGCTGTCATCTGCTTCCAGCTTATCTGGTTCTCCCGCTGGTCAGGAAAGATCTCCATGTAACCCGATTCGTCTCGTGAGACCACCCACCCATGGGAACGCCAGTGCCTCGCCTCCTCCTTCCTGTGAGGGCCACCACATCACCCCTGCAGAGCGGCCCATCTCGTCGACCTAGCCACCTCTCTCTCCGTGACTTTCCTGACCACGAGAGGAGCCCACCGGGCTGCGCGTGTCTTTGCGCTGCTGCCTGCGCATCCCGCTGCGGCCTCAGGTAAGGACAGGTCGGTCCGGTGCGGGGTTTGCCCCTCGCGGCCCTCTGCCATGTTCCTGGGGTGTCCCCTTTCCCCTTTTGGCCCTCCCCCGTCAGGTCTCGACTCGGCTATCCGCTGTCATCTCCCAACGTGTTCACCCTGGATTCCCCCTCCTTCTCTCACCCCGCGTTGCTCCACCTCACACAGCCATTCTTTGGGAAAGAGCTGATGACATTTGGAAGAGAGGAGGCTATTCGAGTGTGACAGCACAAAATACCGCGCACCATGGAGCACCATTTAATAATTGTAGGGCAGACGTCTAGAGAGTCACTGCCATATGTAAGAAGGTTAAGGTCATTGCCAGGAAGAAGGCAATCAGGAACCATTGTCCCCACTATGGATAGGCAGACAATGGGAGCCGATTGCGGATTAGGATTTAAAGAGTTTCCCTTATAGGAAAAAGGGGGAGCAAGACCACAGTATATTCCACGGACACAGATGGATAAGGATAATTTAAGGTGAAAACTCCCCAGTTTAACGGTGGGTGCAGGAAAATGGATTTATGAGTTATAAAAAATTAGTAGAGGAAATACATTACCAATAGGAGATATTAAGGGTCTCCTGGCAGCCTGTAGAAATCACCGCCCGGGACCAGGTGGCTGTTTGCAGAAAATAGGTTTATTTCGTTCAAAAACAAAATAAAATTAGAGTCAATTAAGTCTTTGAGAGTTACTTCACTCCTCAAGCTGCCTTCCAGGGATGTAACTTAGCCTCCTAAGCCTCCTTGGTGTCCGGATAGGCCCACCAGTCGTTCCTTCTTTCCTCGTCCTCTCTGTATGACTAGGAGAAACAAAACAGAGTTGATCGGTTCCCGGGCTTTTATTTTCCTTGAGTGACTTACCTCCCCACCAATTGGAATCTTCCCTGTCTATTGGGCTTTCTATTGGCTGATTCTGCCATACCCCGCCTCCTTTAAAGGCTGTCGTCTGCTTCCAGCTTATCTGGTTCTCCCGCTGGTCAGGAAAGATCTCCATGTAACCCGATCCGTCTCGTGAGACCACCCACCCATGGGAACGCCAGTGCCTCGCCTCCCCCTTCCTGTGAGGGCCACCACATCACCCCTGCAGAGCGGCCCATCTCGTCGACCAAGCCACCTCTCTCTCCGTGCCTTTCCTGACCACGAGAGGAGCCCACCGGGCTGCGCGTGTCTTTGCGCTGCTGCCTGCGCATCCCGCTGCGGCCTCAGGTAAGGACAGGTCGGTCCGGTGCGGGGTTTGCCCCTCGCGGCCCTCTGCCATGTTCCTGGGGTGTCCCCTTTCCCCTTTTGGCCCTCCCCCGTCAGGTCTCGACTCGGCTATCTGCTGTCATCTCCCAACGTGTTCACCCTGGATTCCCCCTCCTTCTCTCACCCCGCGTTGCTCCACCTCACACAGCCATTCTTTGGGAAAGAGCTGATGACATTTGGAAGAGAGGAGGCTATTCGAGTGTGACAGCACAAAATACCGCGCACGATGGAGCACCATTTAATAATTGTAGGGCAGACGTCTAGAGAGCTCTTAGAGTATAGTATCCCGATGTATCAGACATGGGTGCGATTATGACACGTAAAATGAAAGAGGACGAGGTTCCGCTTGCTTACATTCAGGATATTCAGGAATGCAGCACTCTTGAAACGCACGAGCCGTGGGGATAAACAGTGGCAATATTTTACCACATTTTATGTCAGGGATTACGTGAAGAGGTACAGAGGCAACTCAAGAAGCAAGTGGCAATGGAAGCAAAGCCATGGGCTGAAATACAATTGACTATAGTGCATTATTGTCGGCTGTTACAGGAGAAAAATACAAAGAAAGACGATGCTAGAAAAATTGAGAAAGCCAAGTTAGTTCAGAAGACGTTGTCAAAGTATTCCATAGAAGGGGTGGTATTGACAAGCAAAGAAAGACTAGGGGTACAGCAAACGGTTGGTACATCACAGGCGAACAATCAGCACCCGATGAATCAATGAGGAAATGGGTTTGTACCACACGGTAGAGGCATGGGCTACAGAGGAAGGGGTGGATTTTAAAACACTCAATGTAGGTTTCAGAATGCACAGAATGAGAATCAGAATGCGCAAGGACGGTTCATCGAAGGGGGACTAGTCAGACAGGGTTCTCCTATATGTTGGACAAGTGGGATGACAAGGCACATTGCACGCATATGCAGAAGCCAAAGGTATGTACAAAAAGGCCAATTCTCAAGAGGGGGACAGCTTATCCTCCAGCATGTAGCTAACAAGCAAGGAAAGGATTTGCCCAAGATCAGACAGTGTATCAGGCACAAACGCTGCAAATGCAACAGGCACAACAACCACAAGCACCATTGAATTTACCACAAGGGCAGTTGCAGCATGCCCCCATGCAGATAGAGCAGAATTAAACACAGGACAATTATTGACACCTAGAATAAGGGGTGTCACTGTAGTAGGAGGGAATCCTTTCACAGGTACAGGGGTATGCATGTATCTATAATAGGACAGCTCACTGGGCAACTTTATGTGTTCAGTACTATCTGTAACACCAGACCCCAAGAGGAACCAAGGGTTGATGTGACGATAAGAGGCAAATATTTTTGTTTCTAGTAGACACTGGTGTAACTCATTCTTGTATACGAAAGGGAAAATATCCAATGTCAGGAATTGCCATGAATGCTCAAGGGTTCTCTGGAGCTACGAGTCAAGTTCCTTTTACTGATGAATTACCAATCTCTATAGAAGAGTGTGACAGGTCTGTTCCATTTTTGTATTCATGACAGACACCAGTTAATATTTTGGGAAGAGACTTAATGACAAAACTTAACATGACGATTTCTTTTACTGACAAAGTTATAGTGTGCTCCACTCCTGGGATACACTATATGAATGTGGGTGAATTTATTTAGGCATTTACAGGGCAAATTGCTCTACAAGGTGTGCCGATAGAACCAGAACTGTTCCTATATGTGGTGAGCATTCTGTTAACATGGCTACCTGGCTTAGTGGGAAAGACTATGAGGATACCTGTTGAATTTTTATTTAGACGACAGATACCTATGGATGAAGAGCAGTGACAGACCATCCCCCTAGAGTTAGATGCAGCCATAGTATGAGGGGAAATGGCAATGCTCGAAGGAACGCATGATGTGGATAGGCCATGGAGAACAGTGATTGCCATTGTGGAAGGGTGCAGATTGACTTGCGTCGCTGATGATGACATGTTTGAAGATGATCAATCAGATGATGAAGTAGTGTTCTTCATGAGTATTACATATTGGATTAAAATAGAGAAAAGGGAGATCCCGCAGCGTGTGGCAATAATGTGGCATCGTCCAGTATTTATTGGCAAAGACTTGGAGAATGTGCCAAGCACTTTATGGACTACCAGCCCTTTTGATGTAGGCCTATTGAAGGGAGTAGGGGAGGTTCAAATAAAGCTGAAACGAGGAGCGATTTTACCTCAAGCAAGACAATACCCAATGTTTCGAGAGGCATGTGAGGGCATTTTGAGACTATTTCAGCACTGATGGAGCAAGGTATTCTGGTACCATAAGAGTCATCATGTAATACCGCGGTGTACCCTGTGAAAAAATGAAAGGGAGGGTTGTGGAAATTTATACAAGAAATGAGAGCGATTAACCAGATTGGAGAGACAGAGTTTCCTTTAGTTCCTAATCCAGCGACGATACTATGTAGTATACCAGTAGAAGCGCGATATTTCATGGTGGTTGATTTGAAGAATACGATGTCTTCATTTACGTTCCGTCAAATCTGTCTGAAACACACTTGTTTGCCTCAAGGGCACTGTGAGACCCCATCAATCTTTAATAGAGTCCTACAGATGGACCTAGACAATATTGATTTGCAAAGCACCGTGATACAGTATGTAGATGACATTTTGATTTGTAGCACAGCAGAAGATAAGTGCAGACAAGACTCAATTCAGTTAATGACTATTCTAGCAGACAAGGCATACAAGGTAGACAAAGAGAAGTTACAGTACTGTCAAGAAGAGGTGTTGTACTTGGGCCAGTTGATCTCATATGAGGGAAAGAGGGTAACACCTGAAAGAACTGAAGCGATCATAAAAACCACAAAATCGCACACGGTGAAACAGATGCAACTGTTTTTGGGATTATGTAACTATGTGAGATCATGGGTGTTTGACTATAGTTCATATACAAGACCCCTTTTGCAGGCTTTAAAGAAAGCACAGGTGAATAAAGAGAAAATAGAATGGACTGGGGAAATGGAGGGAGCGTTTGAAGAACTGAAGAAAGCAATTTCCACAGTTCCTGTTTTAGGAATTCCCAATTATGCTGAGGAGTTTTTCTTGTTTTCACATACCAATGGGACAGTCATGACAGCAGTGCTTACACAGAGGACTATATTAGGGTACAAACCTCTGGCATATTACAGTGGGGTTTTAGACCCGGTTCTGAAATGGCATTTTCCTTGAGAACAGTCATTGGCAGCCGCAACGTTCACAATTTAGAAATCTGCAAGCATTGTAATGAGTTGTTCTATGACGCTTTTCGTGGAGCAAGCTTTGTTTGTCATTTTGGAGAAACCCAAGGATACATCGACATCTCAGAGAGCTTCTGTATATGAAGTAATCATATCAAATCCAGCGATTAGAATTGTTAGATGTAAAATAGTGTACCCTGCCACCTTAGTAGCTGAGCCAGTTGCAGAGGGCGAGCATGTGCATGACTGCGCAAATTATATAGAGATTTATGACGATATACCATGAGTAAAAGAGAGCGCATTGTCAGGAGGGGAAATTCTCTTTATTGATGGATCTTTGAAAATGTATCAAACAAGTGGAGAAAGGCATTTGGTGCAGCTGTAGGGAGGCCTAGAGCAAATGGCGAGATTGAGGTTGTAGCAATTGCAAGACTGCCATCTCACTTTTCAGCGCAAGCAGCAGAATTGTTAGCACTTATTGTTGCGCTCGAAAAACATGAAGGGCAGGAAGTGATGGTATACAGTGACTCAGCCTATGTGAAGTCAACCGTACAAGCAGAACTAGCATGTTGGAAAAGGAGGGGCTACCTTCGAACGGACGGCACTCCAGTGCAGCACGCATCATTATTGGACAGGCTTATTAAGGCACTACGACTCCCAGTAGCCATAGCGATAAGTTAAATGCGCAGAGCATATTAAGCGAACTGACTTTATCTCTTGCAGGAACGAAGCCGCAGTCGCAGAAGCCAAAAGGGTTGCATATTCTTCACACATTTTAAGTTTTCATACTCCAGATGTTAATGAAAAAGTAGTTACTATTATGGTAGTGAATGAAGGATATAATCATTTACCAAGAGCCCTGTTAATGCAGATTTAAGGCAGTGCAACACAAGAAGAGCAGGAATTATGGAAGTAAAGGCGGTGTTCTTTATCCCCCACAGAAGCATTATGGCGGCAGGACAGTACTAGAAAGCCAGTGATGCTAATAGCCTTGTTAAGGGTAGCACTTGAACAGCTGCACTACCCTGTGCATGTAACTAGGAAAAGTCTTGCTGCAACAATTGCAGAAGACAGGTTTGTGCTGAACCTGTTAGAACACGTTGCATTTTATGTTGTAAGCTGCATCGTATGTCAAAAGTTTACCGCTGGGCATACGCTGCAAACAATCAGAGGAGTAATTCCTCGATCGAAGGGTCCTTTTCAGCATTTACATATTGATTATGTTGATATGCTGCAAGTATGTAATGGATACAGGTATCTGATAGTAGTAGTGTGTCCCTTCTCCAGGTGGATGAAAGCAGGTCCTTGTACACACCCTGATGCGACTTGCACGGCAACATTTTTAGTATGTGAAGTCTTTCCAAGATGTGAGCATGTGAAGTGCTGAGATCCGGTAATGGGCCACATTTTTTTAATGAAGTATTTGAAGAAATAGGATTATTGTTGAACATTAAACACACATTTTCTTCTGCTTATCACCCACAAGCAAACAGACTATGTGAGAGACTCAACAGAATTCTTAAGGAAAGGGTTGCCAAGCTTAAGATGACACTGAAAAAGGGATAGCTATATTGCCTACCCCTAGCTGTATGTACCCAAAGGAATCAGCCCGGGTCAGACCACCCCACGAGCTAGTGACAGGAAGATGAATGAGAATGCCTTTAACTCCTCCATTGAGGAGTAGAAGTGGTGCCCAGAGTACAGAAAAAATGTTAGGAAATGAATTAAATGAGTATTTGAAATGTATAACTGCTAGTATCTCTGTCATTTCAGATCAACTGAAGCATCAGGGGGGTCAGTCTCAGAACACAGATAAAAAACATTCAGCAACCGGAGTGTCAGAATTATAATCATCACTGAGTGTGTTTGCTGGTGACACTGTACAGATCAGAAACTTCATTAGGAAGTGGCATGAGCCAAGATTCATTGGACCTTATGAGGTGGAGGACATTACTCCCTCAGCAGTAAAAGTCCAAGACAGACAAGCTTAGATCCATTTGAACAACATCAAGCTCTACACCAGAGAGGCCGCAGCACCACCAGCCATTGGTACACAAGCAAGACAAGAAGAAGAATTTCAGCATGTGCAGACTCGTTAGATGACAAAGAAGAAGGACGATAAACCAACGGATTGACCAATAAATGCATATTTGCATTTGGACTGTGGCTCTCCCTGGACACTCCTTATAGATATTATAGCAGGCATGCAAATTCGTTGCTTGAGCCACATAGTTCTTTGAAAATGAACTTTAGAAAGTTGTTGATGCATTGCAAGTATGCCTGAACTGGATTTCGATGTTCTGTTTCGATAATTGGAAGAAGGGGCAGTATCCCGATTAATTTCTTACTGAATACTTCTTCGACTGAGTTTATGGTTCTCCCCTAAAGTAATGTGCATCATATCATACTTGCTATTTTTGTGTTTATTCTTCAGGCTTATCCTGCCCTTGTTAGAAGGGATGTGGATATCCATATGTTTTTACAGGATCTTAAAAATTGGCCTGTAATTGTTACGCTCACCTGGTCTCCGTGGAGGCGTTGAGGCATGGTCGCAGCCCTCCCAGGGATGAAACTCCTATTGTCTGTTCCTCCCTCTGCGACTGTGTGGGGAACTGCGGTGATGAGTAGTGTGGTTCCTGCTGAATGATGATGATGAGCTCTCCATCCTGTTGCTTCTGACAGGGGTGCTTGTTGAAGGGAACCGAGTTCCTTCACTGGTCCCTTGTCGTGGAAGTCCAGGCCAGCTGCGACTAGTCTACTTCTCTTGTAGGTAAGTGTTTCCCTTGTTTCCACTTGCCCACTTGTCTTCCGACTGGTTAATTGTATTTGTAAAGTTTGTTCTCTGTCCTTTGTATGTAATGTCTCTTTTCTCTGCTCTCTCCCCTTGCAGGTGGTGTAGCGGTGCCGGCGGTAGCTGCAGTAGAAGGTAGAAGAAGCTGCGGTAGAAGAAGCGGAGCCGGCTTTACCGAGGAGCGGGGCAGAGATGGTCCGACAGCTGGTAAGTAGCCTTTAATGGTGCCTTAGGGTGCGCATTGGGTTTTAAATGTGGCACAACCCTGGGTTGAGTGTTTTCGGGCGTTCTAACCTTGGGGGTCATTACAAGGTTGGCGGGAAAGTGTTAACGATGCTGGTAAAGGTGCCGGTGCCGTTAACCCCTTACTGCCGCATTATGAGGTCCTTTAGCAGGTCCCGCTAAGGGCGGCTGGTTTTACCAAGCGCCCTTGGTGGGAGCCGCTAAGGGACCAGCATGCTAACAACGGGCCCATTGTTAACGGGCCCTTTGTTAGCATGGTCCCCATTCCCATTGAGCCCTATGGGGGCTCGAATGGGAATGGGGATGGGTTCCCTAAATGGGGAAATACCGGGTCCTCCAAGGTTGGGATGGCCTGGTAATTCCCCATTCAGGTAACCTGGAACCATTATGCGATAAGGGGGTAGCCGTGGCACTAACAGCGCCATGGCTACCTCCAACCTCGTAATGACCCCCCCTTGTCTTGTCTTCTTTTCTCATTTCAGGACTTGGGCTTCGTGGGACAGAGTGCGCAGGTGCTGCAGCGTCGAATCGGGATCTCTAAGAAGATGGAGCGTTGCCGTGAGATGTGAGCCAGGGTCCAGGTAAGGATGCTGTTGTTGCAGGATCACGAGGTAAGTAGCTGGTCCAGGAGCCGGTGAGCGTCACGTTGCATGGAAGTGCAAAGTAACGTGAAGCGTTTGCTTGAGGAGTTGGTGCGTTTATATAGTCTTTTTGCCGGCCACGCCCAGTAGCTCTGTCCTGCCTGTTGCCACGCCCTGCCACACCTGATGAGTCAGCATATGAAGACCAGGCCTATAGATCCACGCCCAATGAGTCAGCACATAGGGATGTTCTCAGCACTGAAGTAAAATAAAAGCACTCCTGCACTGAAGTAAAATAAGAGCACTCCTGCACTGAAATAAAGTGTTCCTGCTCACATCTCTATATGAGCCTAGCGGCAAAGGCGCCAGGACTGAGTCCAGGCAGGGCACCTGTGTTCATGAGTCCCAAAGGGACATAAGTGAGTCAAGTGACCCTTTGCCCCTGTCACTAGATGGTGTGGTTTTTATGTTGTGTTCTGGGGCCCGTGGCCATGACAGTAATAAGGAGACTGCTTATAGCAATTGTAGAGAAGCTACTGCAAGTACCAAATATATTACAGTTGCCGGAGTAGTATTTTTCCTTCCTTAATTGAGCAAAGAAAAAATGTGGAATCTTGAAAATGGTACGATTTCAGAGAATAAGCACGCTCAAGAGATAATGGGGATTGGTGGTGGGGATTAATATGTTGGTTCGCAATATACATATGCACTATTATGCTTTGTGCCTTTTTGTTCTGTCTGATTTATTATTTCATTGACACAAAGAAAGCAGAAGTCACTTTGATTCTCCCCACTCCAGTAACTTGTGTAGATGTGTCCATTTCCAATTAGCCAAGGTCTCGAGAGTTTTCTGCCAAGAGCAGAGCTGCTTTAGAATTGTTTCCATGGGCTGCTCACAGTGACACAGGAGAAGTGCAGAGGAAGATGATTATGGGATTAACACATATTAAGACAGTACAGCACATTTGGGTAATAACATGTGGTATGGGCAGATGAAAAAGTTGGGAGACAGAACTTCCAAGGAGAGTTGCTATGTTTGTGCTCTCATACCATATACTGTGGGGACCTCCAAGATATTCATAGCTACAGAGTTACCAGTACAAAAAGCTCATTGCTCATTGCCTAACGCATCTCGCACTCTGCCAGATACGAGGCCAGTTCCAGGGTCGAACAGCCTCCTTGATATAGATAACTGAAAAGACATCCCAAAGAGAAGATAACTATGTGCACGATTTGAAAACAAGAGAGAGACCAGAAACACGGAATTCAGTGATAATATATGAACAGCCTGAAATGAACAGAGTAGGAATAAGAAGAGTAGAAAACAAGATGCTAGATTGCCAAGGTAAGAACCAAGAAGAGTATGGAGATGTAAGGAAAGAGGTCAACTGCAAATCAAAGGGACAGTGTTAACCCCGCAAGGATGAGCGGAAGGCCTGATTGTGTGCAAGGCAGCAGCACTAATGGGATATTATGAGCCAGTTATAGATACTGCAGCGAATGAATGCAAGCACCACTGGCCAAAAATTGTGAAGTTGTTAACATGGGTCGACGACAAAGGACCATCGCAGATAGTTCCTCAGGCCAGTGCAGCTCTGTGTTTCAGAAACAATGGCATGAGGAAAGTTGATGTAAATCTTCAGTGGGGCCGAATGTTTGATGTACCAGGCATGAAGGATGGGACAGTAGTTCTAGTGGATCACTACTGGGCCTGTGGGTCCAGAGCTTACATGAAGCTGCCCAAGGATTGAGAAGGGATGTGTTCCATAGTGCTTATTCATTGTCCAGCGTTAGTGATTCCTAAAAGTGACCTGAACATTGGAGAGTTTCCAAAAGCAGATGCCCATTTGAAGAGGAGAAGATCACTTGAATTCCTAAATCGAACAAGGAGGGAGAATTATTTCTCTGCTAAATCGATAGAAGCTTTTGATGCTATTCCTTATGAGCATAGGCTATTCAGCAAGACTGCCTCAATCTCTATGACTATCTTTATGCCAGGGATCTGGACGATGGCCAACACCAAATTGTTACAGATTACCAGGTGGGAACTCCTGCAGACAATCAACATTACCATAAAGGGATTCAATGCTCTCAATGAAGAATTGAGGGCCATAAGGCTGATGACCCTCCAAAACAGAGATGTCCTTCCTATGATCACAACAATGGATGGAGGTGTTTGCGCCAAAATCGGAGAATCAAGTTGCATGCTCATACCTTCTCACGATGATGAGTATGGGACCCTGACAGAGGCTATAACGTTGCTGATGAAGCTGCATGACAAAATAGAAGATGAGAAAGAAGACATTGTGGATGATAGCTGGTTTGCGTCTATCTTCTCATGGGTTCCACTAGGATGACGAATATCTTCAAGCTCCTGGGAGCAATGCTGGTGATGGTGATGTTTGGATTCTGTGAGATTAGGATAATAATTGCACAGTGCAAGAAGACAGCAAAGAAGGCTGTAGGAATGAAGATCATGATCGATGTTGAATCAGGGTTTGGACCCAAGAAGTTGACAGATGTAGAAATCAGAAAATATAGAGAGGCCATCATCTTAGCACCTGCGGGAACAAAGTTCCTGCATCCAAGAAATCACAGGAAGTATTCGGGGTGATGGATCTACTGTAATCCGAATGGACAATGTAGCCACATCGTCTGGAGTGTTGATGAACATGTAAAATCAACAGGATCCCTGAAGGGAGTGGTGAAGTTCTGGACTCCAAAGAAACACTTTTTCAAGAGAGCATTTCAAGATATGGAGAATGGTGAAGGAGTGGTTGATAAATCAACCAGAGGGGGGAATGTAGAGAAGCAACTGAATGCCTCTGCAGGAAGTCCCGCCCCTATTCTGCCTATATGTTGGAAACCGTAAATTACGACATGTGCAGCGCTAGTGACGGTGCCGATTACACAAAAACCCTTTGGGACAAGGTATCTATTGAGATAACCCTATGTGATGTACCCCCGAAGAGATGTTGGTCTCCTGATTGAGATCCTCAAAGAAGGGTGAAGATTTGAAAAGGAGAGGCTGGTGACATCACAAGAAATTAGTGTGACGCACTAAGAAGGAAGACCGAAGAAGAAAAGGCATAGAACTTATAGAATCTGATGGCGAAGAAAGGAATCGAGAAGCATTCATGTGCAGTATAAAGATTGCACTTGTGAAGAAGCACTACAGAAAATGCGAGTCGTTTTACAACAGTACAGATGCTGTAATGCAAGTAGACTGAAGGCCAGCTATACATAGTGAATAGACTGCAGGCGGTGCCGCCAAAATATATATATAGAGTCTGGACATTCAATGTCACAATTTGAGTAAGCTCAACCCGTGGAGAAAGGAGGATTGATGGCTGAATGTGAATGTGTGTCGCAGCAAAGAAATAAGCCAAAGCTCGAAGATGGAGCAAAGGAAGACTGCTTGGCCTGGTGTCAAAGGCTAAGGCAGCCAAAACTGGTTATCATTCCTTGAAGAACAGTGAATGTGAGACGCTGAGGCATCCCTTGTTAAGTTGCAAAGAGAGTACACCATGAGTGGCAAGTTTCTCTATTGAGCGTGTCCTTCTTAAGTTCCGGAAACTCCTCAAGACCTTCCTATTGTCCTCCTCCTTCTCTCTCCCTCTACCTTGCTCACCTAGCTCTTTATCCTTTTCATCTCTTCCTCCTCTTCTTGACAGTTTACTGCCTAACCGCCTGGTATACCTCGGAGTCTCACAGGTCCCGGGCCCCCCCACCTGTCCTCTCTGCACTTGCCTTGGGGCCCTGCACCCCACCCTCCCTCGTGCACTTGAAAATTAACCCAAGAGAGTGGCTCTCTCTGCACTTACCCCAGTCTCCACCAACTGGGTTCACTTGGACCTTCCACCCCACCTCTGACCGGCTGGGCACTTGCACGTTCCGAGTGCACCTTTGCCTGAAGATCGTCTGTCTGTTCTCCCTTGTATTCACGCCTTAATGTGCTCTTGGTAAAACTGCAGACTCACCCTCATGCCTATTTACTGTATCTAAATTGTTAAATGTATTGTATTAACTTACTCTGCCTGTGCAGACTATTAGCGCCTCTGAAATTCAAGGACTCTGAGCAACTGTTGATTGTCCCCTTGTTTCCACCCTCCTGGAGTGCTTTGAAACATGGGCCTCATTACACGGTAGGCGGTAGACATGGCGCTATTAGCATCATGGCTGCACCCTTACCGCATTCCGGGTCTGTGTTCCCGGAATAGGGATTTACCAGGTCATTCCGACCCTGGAGGACCCGGTATGTCCCCATTCTGGGAACCATTCCCCATTCCCATTGAGCCCCCGTAGGGCTCAATGGGCTCAATGGGAATGGGGAAGGAGCTAATAACGGTACCGCAATTTGCGGTACCGTTATTAGCTCTGAAGTCCCTTAGCGGGTCCCTTCCATAACGCCTGGTAAAACCAGGCATTAGGGGAGGGACCCGCTAAGGGACCTCGTAGTAGGGCGGTAAGGGATTACTGGCACAGGTGCCCTTACCCGTGCCTGTAATCCCTTACTGCCTACCGTGTAATGAGGCCCATTGTCTTATGTGTATGCGCTATATAAATAAACAATACAATTTAATGCTATAAAAGGGGCCAATTTACGGTTTCCTGTCACGTGAGTCCGGGATGGAAATAGAAGTGGGCATGTAGACCTGAACCTTGATAAGAACATGCTCACACTCCCTTATATTCCCAGAGAAGAAACACAACTAATTAAAAGGCCAAGTTCAAAGACAATCTGAATGGCAGAAGGCATGAGTGATGAGAGATGTTGGGCTCATTGGGTGCGGAGGTACGGTGAAGTCCACCTACCAGCACCTGGGGTACCAGCTTCTGTGCTGCTAGAGAATCGAATGTTCCAGAAGGGTACACGCGTGCCAACCAATTGTAGTGGGCCATATAACGAAGGGCCTTGTAGTTTGAGAGCTAATGATGTATTGTGTTTCTAATAACTGTTGAAGATGACTTGCCCTATAGGAGGGCATAAGATGCCCACCTTACTATAAAGACCCAATCACAATCCAATCCCTTATAGAAAGTATACTTAGATACTCCTCTTAGTCCTATCACAATCCAGCGTAGGTTTCCTAAGCTTGCCATGTAGTATGACATCATACTACATGGCAAGCTTAGGAAACCTACGCTACGACATCATGTAGTATGGATTTAATCTACTCCTGGATGAATCTCTTCCTCTAGTCCAGGCTTGTCCAACCTTTTTGAATGTGGGGCCGAAGTATTAACTTTTTGTCACCGAGTGGGCCGGCGAGCCAAAAGTCAACAACCTCACCCAAAGCAGTATATTAAAAAGCAATATTGTGTGACCTTTGACACAATAGCATCACAGGTAGTGATAGCCATGCAGTCCCAAAGATAGCTTTTGGTGTCATGGGCAGTGATGAAAGGTGAGTTGCTTGTGATGTCTTTCAGTGTCTATGTGTTAATATTTTTCTGAAATGGTGGGGGCGACCGAGCGTAGCGAGGGAGCTACAAGGATCTAGGGAGGGTTTGTGTGGGTTTCCCCCCCAAGAATTTTTTTTCAAATATGGGGTTGAAATGGTGCATTTTACAGCAGAAAAGGTGACCAAAAAGCCACAAATTTACAATCAGTTCTAAAGGGGAACATGAAAATTGCATGTCACCAACAGCAGAAAATAACATTTTACAACACAACACATTTTAATGATCAATGTGTCCACAGTGTAAGACAGCACTGTCACTGATGTAACACATTGGCATGCTGGTTGTACCCAAAATATGCCTCTGAAGCAACTTGTCTATGCTGGCTGTTCCCAATTTGGGCCAGCATTGTCCTGTACAAAGCCTGATTGATGCTGCCTGAGCATGTGCAGTGTGCCCAATACATATGGCAGCTTATCTCTGTAATACACATTACTTCTGTGGTGATGAAAGAAGCATAATGCAATTCAACAGATAAAATGTGGAAAAGCGATCACCCAAAGGTGAACCTAATTGAAGAAATGCAATGTGAGCACAATCTTAAAGTATGCAACCTAGCAGGCCTAGTGCACACTTTACCTTTTCTTTCTTTCACCAATAAATCGGGGGGAGAGCGCGAACGCAGTCCCCCACTACCAGAAATAATGCAGTCGCGTATCCCGTATTTGGGGACATAGCAGGGGTCAGCAAATCCGATGTGCAATGGGTAAGCCTCACCCTGGGAGATCTGCCCTTGAGATCAGATTCTCCCCTGCCAGCTAAGTATGAGTTGCATGCAAGAGGGCAGGGGTTGGGCCAGTTCTGGAAGCCCCTCTAAGCGAGGGTGAGAAGGCAGGCCCTGACCGAGCCCCAGCTCCCCCACCCCCGGAAGCTCTGAGCGTCTGCAGAGCTGCCTGTCCTGTGTGCAGGGGGAAGCTCCGGGAGGCAGAGCCCAGCAGAAGAGCAGATTGTAGCACAGTTCCTTTCTCCCACCAGGCCCTGCTCGGCCTGAGATTTGTAAAAATAGCAGTATGGCTCGAGCAGGCCTGTTGCAGTCTGCCCACTGGTCTGTCGGCCCCACACGGGCCCATGGCCCTTCTGAGCGGAGCTACTCAGCGCTGGGCCCATTGACACCATCATAATCACCCTGGACCTCGACGCTCCACCACCCCTGAATCTCAGAGTTCTGTTCAATGACAATGCTGAAGCTTTGACATCTTAGCCGTAACCATATGCCTTGTTGTGTCAGCCGAGCCTGCACAGCGCCAAAGGCAAGTATTCCCTTGACCGGGCCCAGAGGTCACTGAGTCTTCCAGTGCCATCCACTTGGCACGGCGGACTGTTCCCAGCGTTTTCTACCCGCAAATCAGCAACACTGCCAAACAGAACTGCATCATTGGGGCCCATTCATTGGGGCCCATGGCTGCTGCTCTCCGACATGACCCCAGCCCAGCGCAAAGGCACCTATGCTCCTGGTCTGATACTGAAAAGCCTGGCTCTGCTGAGATCCGAAAGACAAGAACTAAGGTATTTTGGGAACATGGTACTATTGTTTTTTGTGTTGCAACTGTATCAGCTCACACCTCTCCTGAAGGGTATAGGCTGCCCTCAGACTGCGCTACCAAAAGAGTGAAAATAAGTTATACCTGTTGGGCTTGCCTGTTTCACTTTTATGATTGGGATCACTGCTGCATGGGTATTAAGCACGTTATAAATAACCTATCATATCATACATCACAGCAAGGTGTAGAACTGAATTGGCAAAGGGACTGGGGCTCCCATCTGCGATATGTCAAGCTCCCACCCCACCCCCTATGTGGATCTGAATAAAATATGTGTAACCTTCATGAGCAACTTACATAAACATTGGCAGGTGGTCCACTGAGGCCCATTTGCAGGTTGCAGTGTGTTATTGGGGCACTACTAAGGTAACATATTGTGCGCTAGCCCTTGGTGTTCCTTTTCCCCGCCGCTTGTGCTTTGAGTCGGGGCAGCATTCTTCCTCCGCGTTTTGTTCAAAAAAAGTGTTGGTCACATTGTTATTCTTATTCAGATCTCCATTATGAACTGTGCACCAACCTGCGTCCAATGTTTTCAGCTCTGTGTCGTCCTGCTTCCAATTGTGCCTGAGTTGATACAGAAAATGCGTTTGTTCCGCATGCGTGTGTTTATTTCCATACATTTTTCCCCCATCTGCCATAGTTAAGTGTAGTTTGCAGCTCAACCGTAGTATGTCCAAAAGGGTAGGGTCTTTCAGTCACCCTTTGTGCTGGCTCAGGTGCCAGAGAACTCTATGGGGTATGCCCGCCGTGCAACTGGTGTTCCAGTGAGTTTTCAGCTTGCTGTATACACACGGTATTCCCCTTTCTTCTTTTCTGATGGCTATGCGCTTTAAAATGTGGTTGTCGTATAATTTACGACCTGCCGTGTCGAGGGGTCTCGCCTGCTTTCCCTCTGCTGTTCCAACACACAATGCTCCTGGCGGCATCAATTCTTTGCAGTTTCTCAGTTTCTGCCTGCGGCCGCTTATCTGCCAATGTGTTGTGGCCCCGTGTGTTCCTGCTTCCAAATGAAGGCCACGTTGATTTTAGGAAGGCAGTCATCTGCGCGGGCCCTCCAGGCTGCTGTGGTTTCCTCACCCCCTCTGGCCTTATGAGATTCCATTTCCGTTTTCTGCAGGCGCCAGTACGCTAGTGCTCCTTTTGCAGCCTCCCTGGTCACAGCTGGCAGAAGCGCCCAGCGTTTTGATGTGCCAGCGGGGTTGACAAATGTATTTATTTCTGCAATGTTTGTCGGATATCTGACAAACATTGCATAAATAAACAAATGAACACGTCGTGGCTGAGGGCTGTAACTACCTCTGTTGACCCCATGGGGTCACCAGAGGAAGTTACAGTTTTACACACAGGCACATTTTTTAAAATGTTTTTAAAATGTTTTTTTTTTTACTCAAGAGTTGTTCAGCATACGGCCTCGCGGGCCACATAAAATGGCTTGGAGGGTCGCATTGTGGCCCGCGGGCCATATGTTGGACAACCCTGCTCTAGTCAGTTGTAAACATCCTAGAGAGACCATCAGCATTTTGGTGGTGACATCCTGCTCTGTGCTCAATGGTAAAATCAAACCTTTGCAGGCAGATTGACCATCTTAGCAGTTTTGGGTTTTCCCCTTTCATTTGCATTAACCATCTCAAGGGTTGGTGGTTAGTCTGAATCACAAAAGTAGATCCATACAAGCATGGTCTAAACTTCTTCAGACTCCACACAACGGCAAAGCATTCACGCTCTATAGTTGCCCACCTTGTTTCTGGTTCCTTCAGTTTCCTACTGATGAAGCAAATGGGGTGCTCCCTACCTTTCTCATCCAATTGACTAAGAACTGCACCTATACCTATATTGGAGGCATCTGTCTGCACAATGAAGTGTTGGTGATAATCAGGAGCTCTTAGGACTGGTGCTTGACAAATGGCTTTCTTCAGGCTTTCAAAGGCTTGAGTGCACTCCTCATTCCATCTAACCTTTTTAGGGAATTTTGGAGAGGAGATCACATTCAAGGGAGAAGTTATGGTCCCATAGTTCTCTATGAAATTCCTGTAGTACCCAGTGAGACCTAGGAAAGCTCTCACTTGGATTTGAGCAGTAGGGGTGGTCCAGTTTTGCACAGCTTGTACTGTGCTGGGCAATGGCCTTATCTCACCTCCTCCTACCTCATGACCAAGGTAGACCACTTTACTCTAACCAATTTGACATTTGCTTTCCTTTATGGTCAGATGGGCTTTCTCAAGAGCCTGAAAAACATATCCAAGGTGATCAATATGTTCTTTCCATGTAGGGCTGAACACTGCAATGTCATCCAAGTATGCCATGCAGAAGTCCTCCATCCCATTCAGAACTTGATTAACCATCCTTTAAAATGTAGCAGGTGCATTCTTTAGTCCAAAAGGGATTACCTTAAACTGGTAGAAGCCTACTCGGGTAGAAAATGCAGTTTTCTCCCTGGCATGGTCTGTCAGTGCTATTTGCCAATAGCCTGAAGTCAGATCAAATGTACTGAGGTACTTGGCTGAACCAAGTTTATCCACCAGTTCATCTGTCCTTGGTAAAGGGTGGGCATCAATCTTGGTGACTGCATTAAAAGCTCTACAGTGCACATAGAATCTGAACTCCTTGGATCCTGCCTTTGATACTAGAACAACTGGACTAGACCATGGACTGGTAGAGGACTCTATAACCCCGAGATCAAGCATCTTGTTGACCTCTCCTTTGATGTGGGATCTCACATGTTCTGACATTCTGTAACCCCTGCTTTTGACAGGTAAACAGTCACCAGTGAGAATATTATGCTGGCCCCAAGGGGTCAAGCCTAGTGATAGAGAAAACAGGGAGGCAAACTGATTCAACAGAACTTTGCACTCCTCCTGTTGTTCAGAAGTCAGCTGAGAAGAGAGATGAACTCCTTCTATTTGTTCATCTAAAGGTTGGCCTCGGAGGAGGTCAGGTAGAGGTTTACTCTCCTCTTCCTCTTGAGCTGAAGCTAGAAGCAAAGCTCCTACATCCAGTCTCGAGACATAAGCCTTTAAACGGTTGGTGTGAAAGACTCTGGGAGCCTCCTTAGGTCTGCCTAAATCCACCAAATAGTTCACCTCTCCAAGTTTGCCCACAACCTTGAAGGGTCCTATCCACTTGTCCTGCAAGGCCCTCTGCCTTGTTGGCACTATAACTAGTACAAGCTGGTCTTGAGTAAACTCAACCATGTTGGCCTTCTGGTCATACCAATGTTTGACCAGAGCCTGACCTGCTTTCAAGTTATCACTTGCTTCTGCCATCATGTGTGACATTCTCCTCCGGAGACCAATCACATAGTCAGTCACTTTGACTGGCTTGGGGGAAGGAGCACTCTCCAACTCCTCCTTGACCAGGGCCAATGGACCTCTGACTGGATGGCCATAGAGAAGCTCAAAGGAACTGTAACCAACTCCCTCCTGAGGGACTTCTCTATATGCAAAGAGAAGGCATGACAGTAGAAGGTCCCACTTTTTTTTATGGGGTTCCTTTAGAGCACCTATCATGCTCTTCTAAACCTCTCTACCAGTTCATTTGTCTGTGGATGGTAGGCTGTAGAGAACGTGTAAGTGACACCACAGTTTTTCCACATGGCTTGCATGTAGTGGGACATAAAATTGGATCCCCTGTCGGATATCACTTCCTTAGGAAACCCTACTGTGGTAAAAATACCAAGTAGAGCCTTAGCCACAGCCTGAGCCGTAACAGTTCTCATAGGTATGGCTTCTGGGTATCTTGTAGCATGGTCTACTACAACCAGGATAAACATGTTCCCTGAAGATGTGGGAGGGTCAAGGGGACCGACAATGTCAAAGCCCACCCTCTCAAAAGGAACTCCCACCACTGGGAGAGGAACCAGGGGTGCCACATTCTTGGCTCCTCTCTTGCCAGAGGTTTGGCAAGTGTGACAGCGCCTACAGAATTTGTCCACTTCTGAACCCATCATAGGCCAGTAGAAGTAGAGAGAGAGCCTTTCCTTGGTCTTCTTGAAACTCAAGTGACCAGCCAAAGGTATCTCGTGGGCTAACTGTAGGAACTGGAGTCTGTTGGCAAGGGGCACTACAATTCTTTTGCAGTCCCCAGGGGTCGACTCAGTTGATTCACTGTAGAAGAGACCATCTTCCCAGCTTAACCTGTGCTTTCCAACTTCTTGCCCATCAAGTTGGTTATCAGCCTGCTGTCAAAGACTTTCAAGAGTAGGACACTCTCTCCGTCCTTTGCTAAAGTCTGCCCTGTTGGGTCAACCTTCTGCCAGTAAAGACTGCAGCTCAAGATGTTCAACAGGGTCAGGATCTCCAACTAAGACATTGGGCCTCATTACGACCCTGGCGGTATGGGGTAAACGGCGCTGTAAAAGGTGCCAGTGCTGTTTACCCCATACTGCCTCATTACGAGGCCCCCTCGCGGGACCCAGGAAGCAACGCCTGGTCAAACCAGGCGTGCTTACCGGGTCCCACGAGGGGAAGAGGGAGCAAACAACGGGCCAACTCGTAATGGCCCGTTGTTTGCTCCCTCTCCCATTCCCATTCAGCCCTATAGGGGCTTCCCCATTCCCTATAGGGGCTGGAATGGGAATGGGGAAGGACCGGGTCCAGGTCCTTGGAGGGAGGAATTACCGGGCCTTCTGAACTCGGAATGGCCCGGTAATTCCTCATTCTGAGGACCCGGACCAGGACGCGATTTCGGCGGCAGCTATGCCGCCAATAGCAGCATGGCTACCGCCGAGGTCATAATGAAGCCCTGTGTCTTCTTCCAGATCTGATTCTTCAGATGCTGGTTCAACCACACAAGGTTGCACCTCACAAGTTTCCTCAGCAGGTGGAGTAGTCACAGGAGTGACTTTGGACAATCTTGGTGATGTTCTTGTTGGTAGCACAGGTGTGCTGTCTGACTTTTTCCTGGAGGTCTTGGGTTTCCCCTTTGCCTCTGTTTTTCTAGAAATGGCAGTGAGCCATTCCTGTGGAGTGGGAGTAATATTTTCTTCCATCATCTCCTCTGGTGAGCCTCTCAAGGTTTTCTTCCTTGCAGACCTTGTGAGCTCCTGTTTCCTTTTACTGGGAGGCCTGGGGGTGCTTGACACAACTCCAAGAGTTTTAAGGTCATTACCCAACAGGACTCTCCCAGGCACTTCACTCTGCACACTCACAGGTATCTTGACAATCATATCATTACACTGGATGAGAGCTGGTAACTGGGGAAGCATTTGCACAGAGCCTCCAGCTAACTTGGTGAGGCATTTGGGTGCCTTAGCAACATCCACCACCTTGAAAAATGATTCATCCACCACAGTTATGCTGGCTCTGATGGCAGGGGGTTCCTGACCATTCACAGGAACACTATGTTTATAATACTCTTTAGTATTATCTGGGATGGAATTATAGTAATCTAGATTCTGTTGTTCCCACAAGCCCAGGGACACTAAAGAAACACTGGCTGAGACTCTCATGGGTTCATCAGCCAGTAGGTGAAAGTTTCCACTTGTCATAGGCACTTCTTCCTCTGGGGAGAAGGCTAAGGAGACAGTGTAGACCCCTGAAAGTTTACCCTTACATCTGGGATCCCTTTTCACATGGTCAGTTGACCCACAAACATAACATTTCCCAAATGTTTTGATGATGGGGGTTTGTTCTGATCTCCATCTGGTTTGGGTCCAGATGGTGCACTAGCCTGATTTTGTTTCCCTTGTGGTTTACCCTTATGTTGCTGTTTGTGGCCGTCTTTTGGATTGGAGGTATTAGAATTCTCTTTGTTGTTTTTCTTTGGTTGTTCCTCCTCATCCTTTTTCTGAGTAGCCCCAGAATCCTTGCTAGTAGCCCTGTTGGCAAGCCACAAGTCAGCAGCCTTAGCTAGCTTCTTTGGATCTATCTTCTTAGAATCAGCCAAGTGCTGTCTGAGCTCAGGAGAGCAGACATCAAACATAGACTCCAACATAACAAGATTTCTCATTCTTTCATAAGTGTTTACTCTGTAACCCTTAATCCAACTATCTAAGTTTTACAAACATTCACATACCCAGGTAGCCCAACGGGTACCATCATGCTTTTTGAGGGTCCTAAACCTCTTAAGGTACTGGGAAGGGAGTCTTCCCGAATCTAGCAATTAAAGCTCACTTCACACACTCATAATCCATCCTAACCACCTCCCCCCAACTCCATCACAACATCAGATGCAACAGTGGGTAGCTGTTACGCTCACCTGGTATCCACAGGGACGCCACCCAGCTGGGTTACTCGCTGGTATGCTTCTCAGCTTTGCCCTGATGTGGCCTGCGGGGAAGGTGCTGCCTGAAAATACAGGAGGACTGTGTTCAAGACTGACCGACTGGGGTAAGTATCATCCCTCCACCCCCGTATGCTTTCAGTCCCTCTGGCACCCTCTCCTCACCTTGTGGTAGAATTTGGCGTGCACTCCGTCCTGCCTTCTTTGCAGGGGCGCGTTGTCTTTCATGGGCGAGTGCGGTCCAGTTACTTCACTGACGCCGGCCCGTTTGATATTGTTCAGGTAGGTCTTATTGCTGTTCTTTAGTTTTGTTGCTATCCTGCATGCCTTTCTTTGTTTAAAATGTCTCTTTTTTCTCCCTTAGGTATGCGGAGCTTCAGCACGGTGAACTGGCTCATTTGAGCCCCTCTGGTAAATGATGGCGCATTAAGAGCGCTATGATGCGGTAAGTAAGCGCTATGCGCAGCGCTGCAAAGTCTTGCCTTTGCTAACCTGTGTTTTCCTTCTTTGTAGGTTGCGGTGTTCTTCAGCGCGAGTGGAATGTCCGGAGTGGTGCCAGCCGAGAGGCGACCAGCCAGGTAAGCCTTTTGAGCAGTTCGTAATTTGTAAATGTCTCTATAGCTTTCTTTAATGTTGCCTCTATCTTCCTCTTTCAGGTCGTTCTGTCTGGGAGGCGTGCAGATTCGCGGAAGCTGTTCTCAGTAGCTGCAAGTGTTTAAAGATGAAGACTGCAGGTAAGATGCTGCTGCTAATGATGTTCCTTTTGTCTCCTTGCAGGTTCTGCCTCTCCCAGGTTCGAAGGAATAACTGGACACGGTGAGCGTCACGTTGCAAGCTGCAAAGTAACACAAAGCATGTTCTGCAGTCAGGGTGTGGTTTACATAGCCAAGGTAAAGAAGTACCAGGGAAAGTAGTTCCAGGCCTGCCACACCCAAAACACTACACCGCAAAGCTTGGTTCTTAGGAACCAAGCTTTGTGGATGACTCCATGTTGGCTGACAATACAATAAAGTAGTTCCCAAGCACATTGTTGTTCATGGTGTATGAGCCTGGCACCATAGGCGCCAGGACTGGCCCCATGAGGGCTTTTGAAGAGGATGCCAGGCTCTAGAGGCCCGAGACCTGACTCTACCTGGTCAATGGGTTTGCCAGAGGGGGTTTTGGGCGAGGGTCGTGACAGCACTCCCCCCTAAGGTCCCTCACATGGTGTTCTTTCTGTCTGGCCCAGGTTTGGTTGGGAAGTTCCGATGGAATTTCCTGATTAGACGTGGTGCGTGGATATTCTCACTGGGCTCACAGGATCTATCTTATGGTCCAAATCCTTTCCAAGATATCTTTGACTTCGAATTCTGGTTTTCCGTCAACAAGTATGGGCTTAGGTGGTGTCCCAATCCGTGTGCCGGTTTGCATTGGTTTCAGGAGGGACACATGGAATACCGGGTGGATGTATAGATTAGGTGGTAAATCCAGTTTCATGACTGCTGGGTTGATAATTGCCTTAATGGTATAGGTTCCTAAGAATCTGGGATGAAAGGTCGGGGTCCCTTGATGGGTACGAATTTAGCGGCTAACCAAACTTTGTCTCCTACTTGATAATCAGGGGCCTTTTTCTAGTGTTGGTCGGCAAATCTCTTTTGTTTTTCTTTGGCATGAATAAAGTGTTCCTTTGCCCTTTTGAAAGCCTGAGTAATGGTTGTGTGTAGAGTCTTTACCGCTGGCATTTCCAAGCTGGCTGGAAGGTCTAGTTCAGAGGTACGTGGTTGTCTGCCATGAGGGGTATAGAAGGGCGCTTGTCTCGTGCTTGAATGCAAAGAATTGTTATATGCATATTCGGCTATCCATAGTAGGTCTTTCCAATTCCTTTGTTCGTGGTGCAGCATGCACCGTAAATATTGCTCGAGTATCTGATTGGTTCTCTCGGTTTGGCCGTCCATTTGGGGATGGTGACTGGTAGATAGCCGAACGTCGATCTGCGCCATTACACATAATTTTTTCCAGAAGTTTGAAACAAACTGGCTGCCTCGATCATAGACCAGAACCGAAGGGAAGCCATGTAGCTTAACCACGCCCTCCAGGAACACTTTTGTTAAAGTGGCTGCGTCTGGGAGGCCTTTGAGAGGAATAAAATGGGCTATCTTCGAGAATAAGTCCACAACTACAAGGATGGTGTTGAACCCTTGGTTTGGAGGTAGATCAGTGATGAAGTCAAGGGAAAGAGTGTGCCATGGAACTGGAGGAATGTCTAATGGTTGTAGGAGACCAGATGGTTTATGTTTCTGTGATTTATTTTGTGCGCAGACACCGCAGGACTGAATATACTGAATGATGTCCTTACACCAGGTAGGCCACCAAAAGTTCTCTTTCAACTCAGCTACGGTTTTGGCGATCACAGGATGCCTTTCGATCAGTGAATCATGATAGTTTGAAATAATATGCTGTTGTAATTCCTTCTTGGGTACATATAGGCGATCCCTAAAAAAAGGGTAGGTGGTCCTTGATGGTATATTGTTCTCCTTGAGTTTGCCATGCAAGGTAGGCATCAGGATTCATTGTCCATTGGATTTCTTTTCGTAGTTCTGCTTGTGTTAAGGCTGTCGTGATACCCAAGAGTTTGTCTTCAGGTATAAAAGGTACTGGGTCTGGAGTTGTATATACTATTTCATCTATGCCCATGCGAGATAAGGCATCCGCCTTTCCGTTTCTGACTCCTGGTCGAAATGTGATTACATAATCATATTCGGCGAAGAAAAGGGCCCACCGTAATTGGCGCAAGGACTGGGCCTTGGCTGTTTTGAGATATTGCAGGTTTCGGTGGTCTGTGATGACTGTAATGGCATGGCTGGTCCCCAGAAGGTAGTGCCTCCAGGCTTTAAAGGCGGATTTGATAGCCAGGAGTTCCTTGTCCGTGATGGTATAATTAATCTCTGGAGGTGAGAACTTTTTCGACCAGAAGGCCACAGGATGTAGCTGGCCTGTTTCCGGGTCTCTCTGTGAAAGGACAGCCCCCATTGCGAGACTGGATGCATCAGTTTCAACGATATAAGGGAGGTCTGGACGCAGATGTCAATGGATTGTAGCAGAGGTAAACCTTCGTTTAAGTTCCTGAAAGGCTTCTTCTGCTTCTTCGGTCCAAGCAAACTTTTTATTGTTTTTTCGTAATAGTACTGTGATTGGGTGCACAACCTGAGAGAAGTCTGGGATGAACCAGCGGTAGAAGTTCGCAAAGCCCAGCATGCTTTGTACCCCTTTCAGAGACGTCGGTGAAGGCCATTTCAGAATAGCATCTACCTTGTGCACGTCCATTCTGATGCCTCCTGGAGTAAGGATAAAACCAAGAATTCTACTTCGGTGAGGTGAAAAAAGCATTTTTCAAGCTTTGCAAACAAGCGATGTTGACAGAGCTTGGTGAGGACTGAACGAACGTGCCTTACTTGATCTTGTTCCGATGCTGAGTATGCTAAGATGTCGTCTATGTACACTAGGGCGCACACATCAATTAACTCCCTTAAGACGTCATTCATGAAATATTGGAATGCCGCAGGAGCATTGCATAACCCGAAGGGCATGACTTGATATTCAAACAAGCCGTACTTAGTGCGAAAGGCGGTTTTCCATTCATCTGCTTTTCTGACTCGGACCAGGTGGTACGCTCCTCAAAGGTCCAATTTGGTATAAATCTGGGCATCTTTAAGTTGGTCTAGCATCTCAGGGATAAGTGGCAAGGGGTAGCAGTTCTTCACGGTGATCTGGTTCAATGCGTGGTAGTCAATACAGGTTCTCAAGTCTCCTTCCTTTTTCGGTACGAAGAACAAAGGACTGGCTGCGGGGGACTTCGAAGGACGGATAAATCCATTTGTAAGGTACTGGTCTAAATAGGATTTCAAATGAAGGTTTTCTGGTTCTGTGAGAGTGTAGATCCTGCCTCAAGGGATTTGTGCACCAGGAATAAGGTCGATTTGACAGTCATAGGGCCTGTGCGGCGGCAATGTATTGGCTTGGTCCTTTCGGAAAACATCCTCGAAATCATGGTATTCACTTGGCATGGTATTAGTTGCTCCCAGGGTTGATACTGTTGCTCCAGGAGTCATGGCGATACAGACGTTGGGTTTCTCCTCTTGGTAATAGCAGGCAGGGGAGCAGTCACCGGGGAAGGTTAATTTTCGTGCCCACCAGTCTATCAAAGGGTTGTGAACAACCAACCATGGCATCCCTAGTACTAGCCTGAACTGAGGTGCCTTGATGAGATCGAATGAAATAGACTCTCGATGTCCGTCCTGACACAGCAGGGTTACCCTGGCTGTGCACTGGGTTACTGGTCCGGAAGCAATTTCTGTCCCATCCACGGTGGTTACCTTGTCCATAGTTGCTTAGAACACAAAGGAAGCCCCATCTCTGCTGACAGTTCTTGATCAATATGATTTCCAAATGCTCCGCTATCGATGTATGCTTCAACGGCATGCATTCTTGACGACTGTTGGTGGTTAATTAAGATCACTGGTATTGCAAAGTGTGAGTTCAGCAACTCGTCCCTCTCACACAAAAAACTGACCTCTACGTTTGTCGAGCTTGGTAGTTTCCCGATTCCTTAGCTTCATCCTTCTCTGTGGCCCGACTGTTCTTCTTGGGGGTTTTACTGGACAGTCCTTCATTAAATGTCCTGGTTTCCCACAATACAAACAAAGCTGTTGTTGTCTTCTTTTGTCCCGCTCTTGTTTTGTTAATGGAAGCCGTATCCCTCCAAACTGCATGGGTTCTACAGGATTTTCAGGTACACGGGGTGTGTTTTCCCTTGGTCGAACATACACGGTCTGAGGGTCCGTCTTAGACCGGTCTGCCTTTCAGTCCTGCAACCGGTGGTCTAGCTGCTGGACCAGATTTATGAATTCTGCACAGTCTCTGGGTGGATCAACCACCTGGGCTAAGACGCCCTTTAATTCGCCTCGTAAGCCTCGATGGAATAACGTGGTTCTTTTGTTTTCTGGCCACCTAGCTTCGGCAACCAGTCTGTTGAAGGTAGCAATGTACGTTAACAAGTCCTGATTCCCCTGTAGGAGGGACAAGAGTTCATTGTCTACTGCTTGTTTCTGGGTATGGCGAGCAAAAGGTTTTTCCATTTCTCTCTGGAACCCCCCAAAGTCATGTAATAGAGGATCGTCATGGGTTACCATGAGAGACTACATCGAGGAGATCCGCTAGAAAATACTTTTGACCTATTGACTTTGGCCCTAAGCCTTTTCTAGCTGATCTCCTTCCTAACTGTAGTCTCTCTTGTTCAACTGCTCAAAATACTTACCTGTTGCTTTTGCCTAATTTCTAATAACTTTGTCTTTCCTTCCCTTTTAAATTGCTGGAGTGCCATGTTGCCCCCACTTCATTTTGTGAGCTTAACTTGCCTGGAATTTAAGGGAAGTGGTGTGGTGTATTTATGATTGTGAGTTTGACCTTGCTTAGAATAGTAAAATGTTATACAACTGTTGAGTAAATAAATATATATTCTTTTACTTAGAAACCTTGAGTCAGTGTTTGCCTGAATCATAGTAATTGCTGTCCTTTGTGTAACTATTTGCACTGCTCTCTTACTCTTGAGATAAGTCTGGCTGCTCCGCTACTGCTACCACTATAACTGTGTAGTACAGGCTTGTACCAAAGCTGAAATTGTACTGTCACTTGTAGTCTTAATTGTGTGTAGCGTTCCCAAAGGGTACTGCATATAATTCTGCCTAACACCTATTAGGAGCCAGATCAAGTTTGAAACTGCCTAGTTAACCGTGCCATTCACAACTCTTGCACTCAGTTTCTAGGCTCAAAGCGAACTCTTTATAAACCCGCCAGAGTTCTTTGTTCCTCTTCTCAAATCCTGCTATGGGTAGGGAGGTGGCGGGGCTAAGTGCTGGGTGTTCCGGAGTGCAATTAATGGTGCTGGGGGGTTTGAGGTGGTGGGGAGGTCGAAGTGGGGACGAGGGAATGCCGTTTTTTGTAGACTGCCCACAATCGGCTGAAAAGAATCCGTCTTTTGGTTGGGCGACCTTTACAAAGCGAAATTATGACACAGAACCCTGCTATGTATTCCAAGATTCTGTGCAGGGGAGAAGATCTTTTTTGTACTGGCCCCCACTCTTTGGAACTCTCTGCCGATGCACCTACGTAACACCTCTGAATATCTTCCGTTTCGTAAGAACCGGAAAACATATTTATTTTGATCCTTCTTTGAATCAATCCTCACTTTATCTCTCACTAGTGCATAGATGCCTTCTGGCCTTAGCTCACGCTCTACAAATATCTTTGTATTATATTACATTAGGTATATCTATAACAATTGCGTTGAGACTTTCTGCTGCTAGCACGCTGCTTAAAGCAAAAATAATGTAGCCTTACTAGGCAGTGGTAAAATTCCACTTCTGTATCAAAACTTAAGTGTCAGAAGATGGGCAAAGGGAGGAGGAAGAGTAACCGTTGTGATCAATCACTGATGATTCCTCCCAGAAACCTGGTCTGGGCCCCTCCTCATGTGGCTAGGGAAGGGCAGAGGCTTCCTAATCACGACCTTGTGGGTGGCGTACTGCATAGGATCACATGGGGGGAAACAGACCAGGAAGACTGGGAAACCCTCCTATTTAACTTTCACCATAACCCCACACTTTTGATGGCTGTTTGCTAAACTGTAGAAATAAAAGAAACAACTTTGCACAAGTGGACTACAGGTCCCAGAATCCCATAGGTACTGGCATGAGGAAGAGGGCTGAAGAGGCCTGTGGTTGCAGCAGTCAGTCAATTACGCCTAACAGCCATTGCAGTAGTCAGGCACTGGAGCCTAATAGCCCACACCAGTAGAACCTGGGAGTCATAAAGGGCCCCCTCAGGTGCAGGCAATTGGAAGGAGAGGAGGGAGCTGGAACTGTGACTGGAATGCATGCTGTAGCAGTACTATGAGAAGCAAGATGGCACGAGGCGGGTAAATCGAGCAGAAGTGGGAGAACAAGAGGGAAACTGGAACACGGAAACAGCAGATTTCACCTGCGTATTCTGAGAGATTCCTGTTTCTCCAAACTCTGAAGAGCATAGGCTGTGCGGCAGAAGGTGTGCAGGAGAGCTGTCTTTCCCCATGTTACCCTGATTGCCTTGCTTGCCGCATTCTGAATGTGCTGGAGACTGAGGCGAGAAGCAGTTACAAAGCCGTGGGTCCCAGTAGCGAGAGGGGCTCCAGAAACGTGTGGCCGGACAGGATACACCTTCATGGAGGAAGGGTGTGTGTCCTTAAGCAGCCAGAAGCAGCAGAAGTCATGGTAGATGTCATAGAAGCAGTTCAACACACAGATCAAGTGCTGAATAAACTGGAGAGTGAATCTCGGCGTTCTAACAGCTAACCCAAAAATGATGCTTAGCTAGATCAGTGGTAAAATACTTTGGCTTCTTTGGAGGGAATGGTCTCGTGCAGTCCCAGTCAGTAAAATTGAGGCTGTAATGAAGACTTCGCCTCCCAAAACAAAGCAAGAGTTACAAGCCTTTTTGGGTCTTCTTGGCTACTATCGAAGATTTATTCCACATTGTTCCTCCATCTCTGGTCCTCTTTCTAACATACTTAAAAATGTAGCCCCTCCAGAAAGTACAGTGGCAATCAGATGATCAAAATTGTTTCAATAAGTTGACACATATATTATATGGTGAACCTGTTTTGAAAGTGGCAGACTTTAATTGACCCTTTATTTTGCAAACTTACGCTTCCCATATTGGTTTACGAGCAGTATTATCTCAGCTCCATGATGGGGTAGAACATCCAATCCTCTATATAAGCCGGAAAGGGTTTGATCAGGAGAGGAACTATGCTACTCTAGAGTTGGTAGCCCTTGTAATCAAATGGGCAATTACATATTTAAAATACTATCTAACAGGAAGGAAGTTCAGGTTAATTACTGATCATGCTCCTTTGAAACGGTTGATTTTAAGGAAATATACCCATGCTAGAGTCATGCACAGGTTTTTAGATTTGCAGCCTTATTGCTTCTCAGTGGAACATCGGAAAGGTAAAGAACAAGGGAATGTTGATTTCCTTTACTGATTTCGTGTAGAGGCTGAAAAATACAGCGACATTAGGGGACGAGTATGTGATGAATCATTGATGATTCCTCCCAGAAACCTGGTCTGGGACCCTCCTCATGTGACCAGGGAAAGGCAGACGCTTCCTAATGCCAACCCTGGGGGTGGTGTACTGCGGGAGGATCACATGGGGGAAGGGGGGCAGACCAGGAAGACTTAGAAACCCGTAAACCTGCACATTTGATGGCTGTTTGCCAAAATGTAGAAATCAAAAGAAACAACTTTGCAGGAGGAGACTACAGGACCCAGAATCTCAGAGGTACTGGGATGGGGAAGAGGGTTGAAGAGGGATGTAGTTGCAGTGTCAGGCAATTAAGCCTAAGTGCCATTGCAGTAGTCAGGCACTTGAGCCTACTAGCCCACACCTGAAGGAACCTTGGAGTCATAAAAGGCCCCCTCAGGTCTGGGCAATTGGAAGGAGAGGCGGGAGTTGGAACTGTGACTGAAATGCATGCCGTAGCAGTAGTAGCAGAAGGAAGAAGGCAGAAGGCTGGCAAATCCAGCTGATGTGGGAGAAATAGAGGGATGCTGGAACGTGGAAACGTCAGATTTCACCTGCGTATTCTGAGAGGGTCCTGTTTCCCCAAACTCTGAAGTGCAAAGGCTGCTCAGTGGAAGGCATGCAGGAGAGCTGTCTTTCCCCATGTGAGCCTGATTGTCGTGGTTGCCACACTCTGAACGTGCTGGAGACTGAGGCGAGGAGCAGTTACAAAGCCTTGGGTCTCAGGAGCAAGAGGGTCTCCAGAAACGTGTGGCCGGACCGGAGACACCTTCATGGAGGAAGGGTATGGATCCTTAACCAGACAGAAGTCATGGTAGAGGTCGGAGAAGTAGTATGACCCGCAAAGCAAGTACTGAAGAAGCCAGTGAGTAACTCTCAGCGTTCTAATACCTTGGGCGAGCATTGCTGGCAACAGTATCCAGTTCCCCGTTGACTCACGTGTGAGTTAAAGCGAGTGGACGTTTTTTGGTGACTCTGAATTACTTGAAAAATGGGAAATATAGCACTCGCCTGAAAAGGTTTTTTACTTGCATACAAAGAGAATACTGCTTATATCCATTGTTCACTATTCTAAGACTGTTACTATTCGAAGAAGTGGTCGTGTGTCACCAATTAAGGAGGGTGAATGTTGTGAAGACCATTCCTGAATACCTAACCTTACTAAAGACATGGTGGAAACCTTTAACTTGAGTATATAACATTAAGGAGTGGCTATGCATGCCTAATTGTGATTCCCAAAGGAGAGTTGAACTCTATCCTTCATTTTACATGGGAAACAATCCGATACTGAACTTTAAGATGTTTCAACTTTGAATACAACACCAAGAACTGGTTCTGTGTGCCTAATTGTGATTTCTGAAGACAGACTATATTCTATTCTTTACTTTAACCAGGCATACCTTTCCCGAATAGAAAGTTAAAGTGTATATGTTCCTGAAACAGAGAACAAGCATTGCCCAAGCCAAGAGACGCCCCATATTAACAACAATACAAGCCTTTCTCGAAGTTGAAAAGCAATCTGACTGTGTTGTGAAGTTACTTACAGCGAATTTGCCTAAAACAAAAGTGTGCAAGCATTACCTGATGCTAAGAGAGTGGCAACAAGGTTTCGGGTAACTTCTTAGGCTGATAGCTGGCAGAAAGTTATAAGTAAAGCTGGGGAAGGGAACTAGCTGCTTGTTAATATTATCTTGAAGTAGACATAACCTGTAGTGCCAAAGACTGTGGAAGACAGAGAGAAGTGAGTCATAGAGGCAAACTCATGTTGTTATTGTGGCAGCCCAGCAAGAGAGGCAACGAGGCTGCTCCCTTTGAAGAGAGATATTCAGAGGAAGAGTGCCTTGCCTACCAGAGTGTGTTGAAGTACTTTAAATGTTTATCTTGTCAAGGCCTGTCTAAAAGTCCAAATCACTGAAGCTGTGGTGGTATATCTAAATGTCAGTGGATGCAACATTGCAGTAGACATAACAAGGTGGAGTACTGTGAGACAAGAGGTAACTTTTCTCATGGTAAGAAAGTAGAAGTGTAGTTGTTGAAGTGGAAGCAGCAGCACTGAGAAGTCACCCTGCACATATGTAATGCTCACCTGGCTCCCACGGAGGCGCTTGTCTGGTCTGGGTTGCTGTGGCCTCTTCAAGCGTGATGCGGAGAATTCGGACCACCGATTGAACAGGACCCCCAAATCTTGCTTGTCTGGCCCGTAGGAATATCCTTCTGCAGATGAGAAAGGGGATTAACTGTCTGCTGAATAGTGTGCTTGCTCCCCCCTTTCCCCCTTCGTTCTTCTCTGACTTCCTCCAAAACCCCCGGTTTAAGCTCACCTTATGGTTTGGAAGGATGAACTCTCCATCCTGCTTCTGGTGCAGGGGCGCGCGTTCGTCCAGTTACTTCACTGGTTTTCAGAATGGCGCTGGCACATCCACTTGACTTTTCTGAGCGATACGCCGTAAATATGAAGATGCAAAAGTTCAAGCGTGAGCCTCCTTTTATGTTGTTTTTTCTGTCCTTTATTTCAGGTGCAGAACAAAGGCGATGCGTTGAGGGGTTAAATCAGGTGAGTTAGTGATGAGGGCGACCCCTCTAAATGTCTTTATAATTCCCCAGTAATGTCTTTTGTCCTTTCCCCATAGGGGCCGGGGTGCGGTACCTGCCAAAGATGCAGCTCCGACCCGAGATGTCGAATGGTTCACCAAGAAAAGCCGGTAAGTAATATGGCTGAAAATTCGGCTTTCCTCTTGTGTTCCCTTGCTCACCTTTTGTCTCTTCTTCTCTCCCCTAGGTGCAGAGATGTGGTGACCGGTGCTGAGAGCCGCGATGGAGCCGGGCGGCGTCTCGGGAACAGGCGAGTGAAGTCTTCCTTCAGGAATGCTGGCGTGAAGATTCCGGATGCAGGTAAGAAGATTGAATAAGTTCTTGGTTTTCACCTTTCTCTTCTCTTATTCCCTTACAGGTGTTCCAGGTTCGAGGCGGGCG
This sequence comes from Ambystoma mexicanum, assembly GCF_040938575.1. Classification (NCBI taxonomy): domain Eukaryota; kingdom Metazoa; phylum Chordata; class Amphibia; order Caudata; family Ambystomatidae; genus Ambystoma; species Ambystoma mexicanum. The sequence goes on from NC_090927.1 coordinate 1,220,250,566, forward strand.
TGGCTGGAGTCCAGGTGCAGGAGCAGACATGGTGAGCGTTCAGCTGCTGGGATGCAGAACAACGCGAAGCACGTGTGGCTGTCCGGGCGTGGCTTAAATAGCTTTGGAAGAAGTTCCAGGTGAGTATTCTTCCACAGCCCCACCCAAGTAACAAAATAGTTCCTTCAGAAAAATAGTCCCTCCTAAGCCTCATTTGGCTTGGTTCTTCATGCAGCATGGTCTGCATCAGGTGAGTGTGCAGCATGGTCTGCTTCAGGTAAGTGCACCAAACACTTCCCCTTATGAGCCTGGCGCCTATGGCGCCAGGACTGATGTCCAACATGAGCCTGGCGCCAACGGCGCCAGGACAGAGTCCAAAGAGCCCCTATAAAGGGCCGCTGGGCTTTTACCCGGGGGCGTGATGCCTGCTCCCGGGGGTGCTGGGCCTGGCCTGGTGCTCCGGGGGTAGGCATCATGACACATATACCATTGTGAATGTTAAAACTTGTAACAGAAGAAATCCTAAGTGTTGATCAAGAACTGTATATTATTAACAGTGTGGATATTGTATTTTCTTTTGAACTGTGGCAACACTTCTTAAAGATGTGACAAAGCATAATGGCCAGGAATACCACTGGTGATATTTTGTCTAGAAGCGTAAAGTTGATATTTCACCCAGGAGTAGAGGTTTGTTGTCAGTGGAACTTTGGCTAATGAACTTTTACTTTGACTTTGAAACATCAAGAATGGATTCAAGACATTTATTTCTTTGGTTGAACATTTGCAGGAGTGACTTTGAATCCTGGGCAAAGAAGATTACTCAGGACATTGGAAGGTAAATCAGGCACTGTGAATGTTATTCATGTCATATTGTATTGCCATATATTTTCTTTGTGTGTTTGCTGCTTAGTGTGAGGGCCAGTTATCCTTTGTTAGAGTGTGTTCCGTTAGCTTTGGTTAGGCAGGGAATTCCTCAGCAGAATAGTGATAGTGAGGCATTTTTGAATATTATTTTAAGAATAAAATGGCATACTTAGATAAATCATCAAACAGTTGTCTGCTTTGCATTACTGACCCTCACACTATGCTCAGAGAGGCTGGAAGAAGGAGGCTTGAGGACAGATTGGGCATGGTGAGTGGCAGGGGTGGTGGCCCAGGATTATGATAAGAGTGAGCTGTCAATGTAACCAAGATGAGGTTTTAAAACAGCAAGCAAACAGGTCACGTTTAATTTAATAAAGGTAAGGAAGGTCATACCTTCCCTCCAATGTTAATAAGAACCTCTAAAACAAGTCTAATTAAAATAAACAAATTTAGAATTGCAAACATTTGAATTTGGCATGTTTATTGTACATGGAATTTATAAAATATACCAATACAAGGTTCTTTATGTACTTGTTCAAAATTGTTCTCTATAATTTAATGAACTTTGCCATAAATTGATGGTGTGTGTAAAAGTATACTTTCATGTTATAATACCTTACAATGTAATCTGTAACTTCATTTGGGAAATTGTTATTATGTAACGTTTATCTTGCTATTGCCCTATTAATAAAATAATTTATACATCTTTTACATTCCCTGGCAATCTTTCTTTTTTCATAATTCCATTAGAAGCACCAATAATTTGGCCTTGTTATTTAGTGCCCAGTGTTTGTTGGGTTTCCATTGTGATAAATCATGCTTTGTGTTTTGTAGTGTGTTCCACAAATAGACACTTGAGAATATGTGTAATTTGTAATTTAAGTATTTAAGTTTACCCCATGTGGTCTATATTTCAGTAATATTAGCATAGCATAGTTTGAACACTGGGCAACTTGAACAGTTTGTTTAATTGGTTGTTCACATCGTGTACAAGTGTCTTCTGTAAGGTTATTTGTAAGGAGATATTAAAATTGGATCTTTGTAACATTGGAAAGATGAAAACTTAGAAGATTCTCTTTACAAATAGGTTGTATTTAGCAACAATTACCAGACATGCATGCATTTCTATATATATATATATAATGTATATAGAGTGTACTATTTGTAACGACATATGTAAAGTTACATGAGTGTAACAATGTACTCCAGTATCAATAATAAAACCTGAAGGGGTGTTTTCATAAGGGTTTGGATTACTTAAGGTACTTATTTTTGAAAGTTGATTTTTGGCCTTACTTTTGGTTTCCATTTTACTACTAATTTCTTGTATAGTTAAAAGGTTTGAGTTTACTTTGATTGTAACTGTTTTAAGTTTAGTTGGTACATCAATAGTTGGTGAACATTTTGCATGCATTGAACACAGTCCAATATATTCTTTTATGCATTCTATATGAGCCGTGATTTTTGCTACATCCACGTTTATTAAAGATAAGCCTTTCAGTATTCACACTCTGGATAAAGTTAGGAAACACATTACGTCTGTGAACATTTTTGATTATATTTCTACTAATGGTGTGTCTAAACGTAGCTCTTCGGAGGTATCTATTATTACTGGATGTGCTAGAAGTATTGGAAATTATTTACATGTTACATAAATATCTTCTAAAAAAGTAGAAACGACTGTAACTATTTTTATTTCATGAAATTCTTTAATGTTCTCAAATTTTTTTTTTTTTTTTTATTTTTTTTAATTAGCTGAATTTAATCAACTTTTAAAAACAACATGTTATGTACAGTAAAATTAGGAAAAAAAAACAAAAAAACACCAAAACAAAAAAAAGACAACAAGAAAGAACAACAAAGAAACACATTCAGATACATAAAATAACAAACATAATAGAAGCGTTTCTATACATAAATGAATACTAATTTAAACTGGACTCATCTGATCATGTCCATTTACTGAGTTAAGAAATATAAAGAAAAAAAAAACAAATAAATAAAAAATGCATGTTCTCAAATTTGATTACAAGATATTCAATAAATTGGTTGCTGACATGGTTTTTAAAACTTAGTAAGTAGCCCATAGCACCATGAACTAAACCGTCTTCTACATTTAAATACATTTTTTAAATAATGATGTCATTTACACAAACATACAATCAAATATCAAGGCCCAAAGTTCTGTCTGTCAACAGTATGTTGTACCTTTTGTAATATTTTAGTGCCATTTGCTTGCATCTTTTTAGTTAGTGCATACTGTAAGAAACCTGAAGGTGTCTCACTTACTAGTCCCCGGGTATCTGTCATCCAGGTTGCCAGGACACGGTCATCACTATTGGATCCAGTTCCTGGGGGTGGACCAGTGCGGGAGGATCACCTGGATGGGGAGTCCTCGGGGAGTGGAAGTGGCACACCGAAGGCTGAGATGCAGTATCCGCTTCCTTGTGACCTTTTCCCCATCCTGCCTAATAGGATACTTAAAAACTCTATCCCACTTTTCCAACACAAACACTTTCTCACAGCGTGAATGACAACAGACTAATACCTGAGCCGTTTACCTAGCATGTCCCAACACAAGGGTCAGGCAGTGTCAGGTAATTGCTGACAACTACACACACCTGACTACCCTTTCCCTTCCCCATCGGTATAAAAGGCAGAGCACAAGAACACACTCGGAGCAAGACAGAATGCATGAGGAAGCAGCCATTTCAGGATGGCAGTTCAAATGGAGAAGAAAGGCAGCGAGACCTGAAAGGACATCAAGGAGGGAGTTGCCCTTGCCCTTTTCAACCCAGACCTGCAAAACCTCAGCTGAAAGAAACATAGAACAAGAAATTGCAGCTGGCCCATGGTGTGATGGATGTCAGCAGTACATGGCAACTTCCCGCACAGATAGCCAGGGCGGGGAGATAGGTTGCCATTGTGGTACCATCCTTGACTCCTGTGGCAAAGGAACTGCCAATGAGTTCAGCACAGCCGGAAGTAGCTGATAGTCAATCTGACTGTGTTAGGCTCAAGGATCCAGTGAGACGAGATTGCCGTTCGGAAGTCTCTGTTTGGATTGGCAATTGCTCTGGAAGGTCTGACCGCGGATGAGGAGGACCTCGCGAAAACCAAAGGGGTTGTTTAAAAAGATGTTAAGGCTGGTGAATAAGCAAATAAGGAGATTGTGAATGAAAGGCGATAGTAAACCCGACTGAGGGAATCAAGAGGCAATTGTGAAGAAGCTAAGTGAATAGCATTGTGATGACAAGTATGACCCCGACTGAGGGATGTCCACAGTGAATGGTTGGTCTGAGCCCGACTGAGGGAGGCTGACGACTGAGAGAAGGATCATAGCCCAGCTGAGGGGAAGGGTAATCACTGGACAAAAAGGATAACGGAAGGAACTTTTGTTTTGTTGCTTTGAAGTATCAGGCCCTCTGAAGTAAGAGACTTTGCTTTACAAGGGACTTGGGCACAGAAGGGCCTGAGATAGAGAAAAGGAACTGTAAACTCGTGCCGGAGAAGCCCAGGAGTGTGCTGTGCTCGAGAGACCTGCCTTGCCCCGTGCTAAAAACGTGGGGAAGGGAGACCCCGGCCATAACATCCTGACTTATCATTTTGTGAGCACTTCTTTCATTTTATGTGAGCATTATCCCACACTCTTTGGTCGCAGAGTGCAAATGATTGGAAATAGGTTTTTTAGTATAGGCCCTTTTTATTTCACTAGACTCCACTAGGACTGTATTATTATTATTTCATGGTCATATCTTTCTCCCATCTTAGATTTTGGTATAGATTAGGCATTTATCTCACCCACTTTACAGTTTAATAAACACCTGCTTCAAGCGCCCCACGGCAAATCCGTAGTCGGCTGGTCCGGTAAAGTGCCGGTATTCGTGAATAATGGCACTTTTTTTTACTGAACTAGCCGACATAGAACGAGGCCCAAACTCCCCTACACCTGTTATTAGTACCTGTGAAGCCATGCGCACTGACCCTCAAAATGAATTACCAGTGATGATGGATATCCAAACCTTATACACAAATATCCAATGAGATGAATCGATTGAATGCATTCAGCATCAGCATACTCTTTATACCACTAATGATAGAGTACCCACAGAGTTTATCACAGAACATACGACTATAGCATTGCAAAACAACTATTTTCAATTCAACAACCAATTGTATTTCTTCAAACACGGGTTACAGCCTTGGGCGTGCCACAGCCCCTAGCCTTGCTGTCATTTATATGGCAGCTTTTGAAGATCAGTTACTTTTTTCTGCTAATAATTCATTACAAACATATGGAAAAGATGTGTTGATGACATCATCATGATTTGGCATGGCAATGTCAAACTGCAATCGAAATATTCAGTTCACCATAGAATACAGCAAGCAAGATATCAGTTTCCTTGATCTGTCTATTAAAAATGTCAAACGCAATTTGGCATATACTTCATATTGTAAGCTAAATGGTTGAAATACCTTACTTCATTTCATGGCTTATCATCCCCAGAGCCATAGGGACAATGTCCCTGTTGGACAATATTTAAGGATAGTCAGACATGTATCTCAGTTACTGACTTCTATTACAATGCAGACATTTTGGATCAACATCTTCTAAACCATGGTTTCCCAAAAAAAAGTAATCATTCTTAAAAGAGAGTATGATAATTTGCTAGAAGACGACATGAATTTTATAACTGTAATGGAAACACATTTTGAAAATGCATTATTCTGATAAAAAGTATAAGCATTACAGTACATAAAAACATATACAAATTATTTTAAATTATGTACAGTTTGCAATGTGTATATAAAGGCCTCTTCTATACACACACTATGTATTGTTGCATATATATACTGTGTTGTTTTTGCATATGGTACATATTGCCATGGGCGTAAGACATGGGAGGGACAGGGGGGACAAATCCCCCCCACAATTTTAAGTGGGGGGGATGTAATGTCATTTATCCCCCCCAGAATATGTGTTTGGTGTGTCGTGCAGGGATTTGTTTTTGAAGTGGGGGTAGGAGCTGCTTACTATGTTATGTTATTTTGCATTTATATAGCGCCTTATATACCATTGGTATGGTCTGAAGGCGCTGGCTATGTAAGCTGCCCTCTCCCCCTGGCCCCCAAAGCATGGGGGCAATACCCTGGGGGCAGATGGGTGATCATCTGCCCCCAGGCAAGGGGGGCAAACAAAACAAAAAGATTTTTTTTAAAACGGAATTTTGGGTGGGGTGGGTGTGGGTGGGACCACTAGCCACCAGGGACTTTTGCAAGGTGGGTGGCCTTCTCGCCCCCACCCTAAGTAGATGGGGGCACCCTAGGAAGGGGTACATGAGATGCCCTCCATCCATTTGGGGTGGGGGGGAGAGGCCACTGCAAATATTGACAGAGCCACCCCTCCCAAGACCGGGGCAGTATGTTTTGACCCCCCCCCCCCGGGGGCAGATGGCCGCACACTTGTGCCCATCTGCCCCTAGGGAAGGGCAAAACAAAAATATATATATTATAACTTGTTTTGGGTGGGAGTGGGGTGGGGCCCACTAGACCACCAAGATTTTTTGTGTTTGAAAGGGGGTCGGCCCGCCCCCCCCACCCTAAGTGGATGGGGGCACCTTATGTAGCCTTCCCTGGGGGCAGATTTCTGCCCCTAGGAAGGGGTACATGAGATGCTCCCATCCATTTAGGGTGGGGAGGAGGCCCCTGCAAATATTGGCAGAGCCACCCCGCCCCCTAAGCCTGGGGAAGTACGTTTTGCCACCCTCCCTGGGGGTAGATGGTCACACACATGTGCCCATCTGCCCCTAGGGAAGGGCAAAAGAAAAATATATATATATTATAACTTGTTTTGGGTAGAGGTGAGGGGCCCACTAGACCACCAGGATTGTATGTGTTTGAAAGGAGGGGTGGCCTTCTCCCCCCACCCTAAGTGGATGGGGCACCTTATGTAGCCTTCCCTGGGGGCAGATTTCTGCCCCTAGGAAGGGGTACATGAGATGCCCCCATCCATTTGGGGTGGGGAGGAGTCCACTGCAAATATTGGCAGAGCCACCCTCCAAGCCTGGGGCAGTACGTGTTGCCCCTCCCCCGGTGGCAGATGGCCACACACATGTGCCCATCTGCCCCTAGGAAAGCGGCAAAACAAAAATAAAACAAATTATAACTTGTTTTGGGTGGGTGTGGGGGGGCCACTGAACCACCATGGATGTTTTTAGTGGAAAGGGGGGTGGCCCTCTCCCCCCACCCCAAATGGACGGGGGGCATCTCACATAGCCCTCCCTGGGGGCAGATTGCTAGCACAATCTGCCCCTAGGAAAGAGGCAAATCAAAAACAAAAATAAAAAAAGGATAACTTGTTTTGGGTGGGTGTGGGGGTCACTAAACCACCATGAATGTTTTTAGTGGAAAGGGGGGTGCCCACGGGGGTCTTCTTTTCGTAAATGCATGGGGTTCTCTGTTTTCCTTAGTGGCTTCGACACCTTAGACCCAAATCTGTAGGTTGTCCCCATGAGCAAAATCTGCTTTGCTGAAAGGCTTGGGGTTATCAGTGGGAAAAGGCTAAACCACTGGTAACCCCCAAAGGGTTTGGGGAGACAACCTACAGATTTGGGCCTAGAGTATCGAAGCCACAAAGGAAAACAGGGAAACCCATGCATTTAAAAAAATAAGACACCCGTGGGACTCCACAGAGGTCTGACTTGCGTGAATCATCCCAGAATGTATTACCCACAATCCCAGACAAAAAAATTGTGTTTTTCTACCAAATTTCAGACTTTGTCATGGATTGTGGGTCATAAATTATGGGGCGATTCGCACAAGTCAGACCTCTGTGGATTCCCCCGGGTGTCTTCTTTTCGAAAATGCATGGGGTTCCGTGTTTTCCTTCATGGCTTCGACACCCTAGACCCAAATCTGTAGGTTGTCCACATGAGCAAAATTCCTGAAAATCTACTGTGCAAAAAGACTTGGGGTTACCAGTGTTTTAGGCTTTTCCCTTTGCACCCAGGTAGGTGCACCCACACTTGTGAGGGACCGTTTTTGTCGGGAAACCTGTGGGAACACGGGAAGGTAGGCCATGTGTTGTTGGCTGCGTGTTTCGATGGGTGACCAGAGTGAAATGTGCGGAAATTGTGGTTCTTTTTCTGTAATTTTCCCAATTTCCCCCCAAACTATGGAATCTTTCCCTACATAGTTGTTACCTGACCTGCGCAAATCACCCCTTCCTAAACTTGGAAGTCTACTTTTCAGAAATGTATGCTTTTCTGGCTTCCCATTCATCTTTCCTACCCTTTTCTTCCATTCTGTCCACGCATGTCCTATTGGACAAAAAATGCCAAAATCGCCTACCTCTCACAAAACGGCTGATTAGCATATCAAAATATGTTATCTTGGTTTCCACTCAATCTGTTCTTGAAAGCCTGGAAAATGGCGAATCCAGCACAGCAAACCATTTGTTCCTACCTCTTACAAGTAAAACACCACAGGCTTCTTTGTACAACATTTTATTGGCATTTTCTGAAAAACCCCAAATGTACTCCTTTTCGGTCATTTTCTCTCACCCTCCCCCCCCAGAGCAAACTAGGATTCCTGGGTGGCGTTACGACCACCTACATGTGCGAAAAAGGGGCCAACTTTGGCCGAGATATCTCATGTAACAAAGAAGTTACAAGGGATTGAATAGCAACATACCGAAATCACCAAAAAAGGCCTTGGCACTTGGGGGAAATACCCATGGCAGTTAAGGGATTAAGACGGTAAAGCCCCAGAGGAGATATCATTTGTAAGGTAGCTCAGTTAGTTAATGCTCCAAATGCAGATTGTGCACAGGAATATGTAACACCTGTGTTCAGCACCTGGCTTAATCTTCCTGTGGGATAATAGGCAGAGTGAATGCATTCAGCTTCTGATGCAACTCAGCATTTTCCAGGTCAATTGGTTCAGAAAAAGTGGTGGAAAACACCACTACTGTTGCTTTTTCTAATTGGCCAGAATTTCGTGCATTTTCTGGGTGGCGTTCGGGAGCCGAGTGGACACACCAGGACTTCTCACTCCACCAGACAAATGCGGCCTTACTGCCAGCATGGATTCTCATGCTGGAAATAAGGAAAGAGATTCCTCTGGGAGCTGCTTGGAAATAAAACCTATTAAAAGCGGGCAGAGTCCAGAGGAAGCCATAGTCAATTCCGCCAGCAATCTCTAATTGCGCGAGGTATTTACACTCTTCCAAAGTGGAAAAGCAATGTGATTTCACCTGCCTTTTAAGCAAAAATCTTAAATTTTGTGGCGGAAAAGTAAAAACGTGCACCAATGGAAATGGTCCACTCCATGCAGTTTACCTTGCGCCTTGATGCTTGGGGGTTTTGCGTGATGCTACACATGTAATAAATAAATAAATACATTTAACATGACCCCAGATAAATGGCAATTCGTGATCAGAATGAGTGAGCATGGCATGTCGCTGGTAAGAGGGTGTCCTGTGCTTCTTGAGTGCGTTGGCAAATGCCCTTAGTTGCCATCTCGCGTTAAGCAGGGGTTTAAACCCATCAGTATGGATTGCGCAATAATAAGTCGACAGGTATTTCAAATGGCCAATTTTGCTCTTTGGGTGACATTGTCAAAGTGGGAGAATGTTGCCCAGCATGTGCCACTTTCTCTGCAGAGTGAATTGTGCCACCCCGAGGAAGAAGTGTGAAAAACCCACAAGGGCACAGTGCCCTGCTCTTTCTGTGTGTGTCTTCCCCACAGGGCGACAGATGCAGACTCAGACTTGGGTAAGTCTCAGGTGGCAAGCCTGTACCCTAGTTGATGTGGCAAAGGATTCCAGTCTTCTGAGGCTGATAACATTAGTAGCATTGAGTTACATGCCACCTGACAGGTATGTGTGATAAAGTTGCAAAGCAGAGCTGTTAGTGGGCTAAAGCGGATGGCAATGTCTGCCCATCCTCAAAGGGTACGTACAACCAAAAGTAATAGGCCCCTCCTCCATCATGGCTGTAGGGGCCAGGCTCCAAACCGAGGAAAGAATGGCCTCCAATCATCCATGCCCACGAGTAGGGTAGCCCTCGAGCTCCAGGAACCCTGTTGAGCAACCTCTGTGCTTTCCAGGGGATACTAACGTTCTTTAAAGCCAGAAGTCTTAAAGGTAATGCAGCTGGAAATGCGCTCCTGGCGTGATCAAAATGTCTTAACCAAGTGTGAGATCATCCCCTTCATTTATAAGCAATATGTGTGTTCTTGCGTTTCTTCATCCACTGAATTACTGTTAGAACCAAAGGCAAGAGTTGTATCTCTTGGGTAGGCATTAGGAAGGCAGTTGCCAGCCTTTGGCATAATATGCCATTTTCTTCCAATATTGGCTAGCTGTTGCCCTCTTATGGCCAGGTAGAACCATCATGGCAGTGACTGGCGAATGCCTTTCCTCTACAGACAGAAAAGCGGAAATAAGTGGCCAATTCAAGACACGGAACAAATAGAAGTTAAGACAGACGGCAGCTGCCATTGCTGTGTTAGGGAGAATATGTTGAGTGTTCAAGCAAGGAGGTATGTATTAAGCAAGCAAGCAGTGAGACAAGGGAGAGGCAAAGAAAGGCCACGAGGGCTTTTTGAATAATGTAACAGGGCAGAGGACCCATGCTCTGCCGTCCTAGTAACATGAGATAACCAAATAGATCAGGCTTTGCAGCAAATGTTAAACGAGAAAGGAACAGAGTCTAGCTCTGCATTCAGAATAACAAAGGCAAAGAAAGGCTAGGCTCTGAAGCAAGCATGAGATGGAATAAGAAGGACCAGGCTCATCGTGAGAGGCTGGCCCGGCCCTCGCAGGGGCGCTAGAGGGGCAGCCCACATAGCGGGCTGACCCTCTGGCCACCCCCCTGGGTCCACATACACCCCACTTACTAGGCATCCCCCGGGTCTGACACATCCGACTGAGGACCTGGGGAGTGCTTATAAGGGGGTGGGCTTGCGATGGCTCATCCTCCTTGTTTGCTGTAACCCCCCCCCCCCAAAGGACAGTCAAAGCAGCAACATCACACACCTGGTCCCTCTACTCCCATAACAAGGCTTACTCAGAGGTACAAACAAGATTTCCTCTTTCTTTGAAATCCCCATCCTTCCATTCCAAGAGACACACACGTCTCCTTGCCCCACACAAAAAAGTAGCAACTTGCAGTTGGTAGAAAAGGCTGCAACTCCTTTATTTGGTAGGAGTCCACTTACAGGTGATCTGCCTCTTAATGAGCTGGCATCCTAGCGGTGGCCCACTGGAAGTAATTGTTATATCCTCTCTCTTACCATGAGCTCATAGTCAGATGAGAAATCCAGAAATGCAACATACAAAGACATGTTCTTTGCTGCTGCATCCTTTAATTTTCTTCTGTTTTCTTTTCTTCTTTTCTCTTCTTTTATACAGTGATATTTGTAATTTAATACGTACTGCTATTTTTAATTCTAATTTTGTGAAAAATCCAGTTCTTTGACTAAAACACAATAAATAAATAAATAAAGCAAAGTCTCCAAGATGTTCCCTGCCCCCCCAGATTTTATGTGTCTCCTACGCCCCTGCATATTGCAAATATATGTTTTTATTATATAAAAGATTTAAGTACACCTATGTAAAAATATTAATAAAGGAGAAGTTGTACAATTGTGATAATGTTACACAATAACATCAGTGTTTGTGTAATACAAGTTTACATGTAGTATACGTACACTTTCACAATGCACATATACTAATATATACAAAAGTGATAAACAAAACAAAAGAGGTGATTGCTGGAAGGTTTAGAATTAATCTTAACCTCTGGCATTGCTCTGGACATCCCTCCAGACTAGCGTTCTTTGCCTGCCAAGCCATTACAAAATGGGAAAGACCATATGCAAATCAAGCTTGGTCCCACTCAAAAAGGGGCAGGCCAGCCCAAACAGCTAGGTCACATCCCTTCTGCATGAGCCACAAGTATCCCCAAACATTTTTGGCCTCATTGGGCCTCATCATTGAGGAGTAGCTTGGGTCCCTAGGCACAGCAGGTATGGGACCCACTTCTGGGCATAGCCGTCACACTCTGGGTGACTACAGCAAAACATAAGAGGCGATAGCTGTAAGGTTTAAAATTAATCTTAACCTCTGGACCTTATCCCCTTCTGTAATGGCTTGGCAGGCTGAAGAACGATGGTATGGAGAGTTGTCCAGAGCACTGCCAGAGGTTAGGATGTATTCCAAACCTTCCAGTCATCACCTCTTTTGTTATACAAAAGTAATCTACATATTATTACTGTGGTTTCAAAACAGGTTTTCTGCAATAAATCTGTAAATGTTGTTAACTGAACACTACATTTTAAAGATGTCAATATTATATTCAGAAGAAATATTACATTCCTGTGAATACGTAAAACATTTGCTGCATATAATTAAAAGACACGCTGTAATTTTGTGCACATAAAAATGCATATACAAATTGCTACTTTACAAAACATTATACATGGTATTTATAATATGGCACAGTTCACTAATTTAATGGTCAATGGAACAATGCAGCTGTTTCCAACAATGGAAATGCCAGTCCTTTAAAATAATTTTCTTTTACTTTTAAAAATATGATAGCAAAAACTTAAAATTACAAAAGCGCAGAAGTTACGATTTTTATAATAATGTACCCAAACACAATAATGTGTAAAATGCTTGCTAATGTATTAAACTAAAGTAGAACAATGTTTAAATATTTTACGGAATATAAATCACATCAAATAAAAAGAAGCATTATTTGATGAATTTGAAGTAAATAATACAAATTGCTTGTTGCAAAGAGATCTCTCTTTTATGTAATGTACCGGTTCTTTACTGCACCTCAATTGTTACAGAAAAAGGGCATAAACTATAATGGTATGTAGTTTTGAAAGCTCTTCTTCAAATAAGAACCACTGGCTAATCATTTTACTCATACTGTCTTTTGTTAAGGAGATTCATATTGGCTTAAAGAGTCCAACTGACAGCTTAGTTTTTTTAATTGTAACTTAAACTGGAATTTTATTAACCATGTGACTGATATGTTTTAGAATGTTCTACTTTGAAGAAAAGCTATTTTCCTAACAGCAATTAATTTTAGTTGTAGGTATGTTTACACAAAGGTGGCTTTCTGATAGGTTCACTTTTAAAGTTTTAAATTATACTTTAGCAACTGTGTGTCAAATGTATTAGAATATTTTTATGTGGTTGCTATTACTTAACAGCGTATTAAAAGGTAGATTACATTTATTTTACATAATTGTTATCATTAAACATAAAATGTTTAAGCATTGTTTTCTATATAATAACTATTCCTAACTACTATACATACATTTATATAGAACGGGATGTGTTTTAAAACTATTGTGTGCTTGCTGGAGGATTTAGTTTAGGCAAACCTATATGTGTTATTATTTACAGTGTATATTGTACAATACATATATTTTTAAATTCTATTCTTAAGAGGTGAATGAGTGTAATCTGCATATTATCAATCTACTACAGTCATTTAAAGACCTACTTACTTACTTGTCGCGCTCTGAAACACCTGTGTATGGGCGCGATATAAATAAAATATCATATCACACCATACTATATGTGTAAAACATATTATCCCACTTTTCCTTTTATGTGCTGTACATTGTTTTTTGTCTGCTAAAAAACAAGTAACACACTTAGGATAATCCAAGTTACAAAAGGTTTGTACAAGGAAAATGTATATAATACATTTTAGAGTCTGTGTAAAGCCAGTTTTTAATTAAAAAAAAATATAAGATTCATTAAATGGATACATTGTTTCTTTAATTCACTTTTTATTTTGGTTACATTTTAAACTCATTTATATAATGTACATGTCCTGAAACTGCAAAACATGTTTTAATTAATTTTTTGTTTACAAGAAAACACATTTTTAAGAAAACAAAATGTTTCTTGTAAATTACACGTAAGGGCAATTGGGGAATTAATGCCATAACCTCACTGTAGACAGTGAACTGTACTGATGACCATCTGACCATCACACTCAGCAGAGGAGAGTGTAGAACATTTATATAATGTACATATCCCCAAACTGCAAAATATGTTTTAAAACATTTTTTGTTTACAAGAAAACACATTTTTAAGATAACAAAATGTTTCTTGTAAATTACACGTAAGGGTAAATGGGGAATTAATGCCATAACCTGACTGTAGACAGTGAACTGTACTGATGACCATCACACTCAACAGAGGAGAGTGTATCAAATAAACCCCATTCAAAATAATTTAAATTTTGGTTGTTTAACTTACCTGGAATTTCTTTTTTAAGGATCAAAGTGTGAAAGTATATAGTTTTATTGGTAATTATGGATACATTTTGGCATACGTTACATGTTAACACCATTTTTCTGTCAATTGTATTGGCTTTAAAGTGATTTAAAAAAAATAAAACAAAATTCACATTTCCACATGTGTGCATAGGTAAAATGTATGCATTTCATGTGCAACAGTTTTTTTTAAAATGATCATATATGGTTCACAAATAAACTTTTACAGTGATAATATTAAAATACATCAAGAAACCACATTGCACTGTTTTACATGTTACCAAAGGACTTGCACATTAAGAACATTTAAGTTTAACATTATGTTACATAAGTCACGAAGATATATAATTTCATACAAGGGATTAAAATTCATAGAACCTTATTATCATAAAAGGTACAACGAATTCATAGAAAAAACACACATTGCAGCAATATAGGAATCAAGCTACACATTGGAATTTATATTAAAAGACAAACATTAAAACCATAACATTTCAGAACAAGGGTTATAACCAGCCTTAGTAGTACTATTTCTATCCTAGATGAATTGCATAAGAGGCAGCGGCCTCAATAATGCTTATATATCCCAGTTAGGGCCGGTGGGGCTAAAACCTGCTGTACAGTATCCTGATCATTATACAAATTCAAAGATGTAATGAACGATGCTATCGCCAAGCCCTCAGAGGTGTCCTGTATGTTAATGCACAAGACCATATATATTTGTCACCCCCCCTCACTCCCCATTTTACAAACTTGGCCCGATAGACCATTCTTTTTTCTCGTAAAGCCGGACATGAGAGTAATAGGTGATTCACAGTTTCAATTTCCCCTAACTTCTCACAGAATCGCCAAAGGTTTTTTTTTTTCAGGCCTATCAATTTCCTTCTAACTACTGTAGAGGATCAGCTGAATGCCTCTGCAGGAAGTCCCGCCCCTATTCTGCCTGTATGTTTAAAACTAGCAAATACGACATGTGCAATGCCAGTGATGGTGCTAATTACATGAAAAGCCTTTGAGACAAGGTATCCACTGAGAAAACCCTATGTGATGTATCCCCGAAGATTTAAAAAAGGTAGCAGGCGCTCCTCTCCAGAAAGAACATGGCATGTTAACCTTTTCTGAGATGAGAGTTTGCAGCACACGCTTTTTGCTCACTGTACCTTTCTCAGATGGGAAATATCCATTTGCATATCAGCCTTTGTCCCGCCCACATGGGCAGTCCAGCACCGAAATGCTATGGCTATTCCTCTCTGAACAAGAGTACCAACAGCAACCCCATACACGTGTTTCAGCCTTGTTGGGCCTCATCAGTGAGCTGAAGCTGTGCCTCTCTGAGCACAGTGAGCAGGGAGTCCACGGCTGGTTGCCCCCCAGGTAACTCAGGGTGACCAACCCCAAGTTCCTTGAAAATATTTAAAAAAAGGTAGCAGGCAGGGCTTTAAGTGGGGTAAGAACTCGAGGGGGGTGCTCATTTGGGGCGTGGCTTGTGGGATTGGCATGTCCTAACAAAGTACACAAATCATAGTAAGGCACGCAAATAAATATATAAATACATGTAAACATTTATATATTTGTATGCGTACCTTACTATGATTTGTGTAGTATGCAACCATCTTTTATAAACATAGAAATATATAACGCATTTCTATGTTTACAAAAGATGGCTTGAAAAGTACACAAACCACAGTAAGGTATGCACACAAATATAAAACATTCATATATTTGTGTGCATATCTTATGGTTTGCGTACTTTTAAAACCATATTTTTTTTAACATTTCTCTGTTTATAAAAGATGGCTTGAAAAGTACACAATTCAAGCCATCTTTTATAAAGCTTTGACGACGGACAAAGCACGAGGCATCTTTGTTCGTTGGCAAAGCTTTATAAAAGATGGATTGAATTGTTTACTTTTCAACCCATCTTTTATAAAGACAGAAACACAGGAATCCCCAGGTTCGCCGAGGGTGAAACATTCCTCGGCGACCTGTGGAAACAAACGGACTGTAACTTCTTTTGGTGACCTCTCGCGCGAGGGGTCACCAAGGGGAATTTACAGTGTCTGACGGAAGTGCCAGCCAGTCACAGCAAAGCTGCGCCTGGATGGCACTTCTGTCAGCTCGCCTGACATTAAAATGGCGGGCGTATCATCCCGCCGCGGCCGCAACCGCAACGGGATAATGCATCCCGCCAATGTTGTGTGGGACCGGAGGGGGCCCGGCAGGGCCCCGGTTCAGCCCCACTTTCTGGAGACTGCCGTGATGGTGCCAATTACATGAAAAGCCTTTGAGACAAGGTATCCACTGAGAAAACCCTATGTGATGTATCCCCGAAGATTTAAAAAAGGTAGCAGGCGCTCCTCTCCAGAAAGAACATGGCATGATAACCTGTTCTGAAATGAGAGTTTGCAGCACATGTTTATTGCTCAATGTACCTTTCACAGATGCGAAATATCAATTTGCATATCAGTCTTTGTCCCGACCACAAAGGCAGTCCAGCACCGAAATGCTATGGCATTTCCTCTCTGAACAAGAGTACCAACAGCAACCCCATACACGTGTTTCAGCCTTGGGGGGCCTTAATTTCAATTCAATATAGTTCAAATTGTATGAGTTTGTTCTCCCTTAAGTAGTCCATTTCAATATGTGTGGTACACTCACAATATATGGCTAAATTCTCCATGGATTGTAGAATGCGCATTTATTTGAATATCCACTATAATGCATAGGCAAGCAGTCATTTTATACAACATGACATAGTGTGGGCAATATGAGAAATGTCTACTGTTTCACTTCCAAATGCATCATATTGAAAATCACAGGCAATACGGTTTACGCTCAGACGTGGCCTACATGTATTTGTCAATATAAATGTGTACATTTCTAATCTTACCCGGTCTTGAAATTGCTATCCTCTGGCTATAATCCAGCTTAGAACTTTAGAAGTCTGCAAGATTTCTGGTTACAATCCCTCCTAGGATATATTAATTATGTGTTACTGGGTTTATCATGCCATCATGCTGTCCCTCACATGCATAATGTAAACTGTTGTATGTATGTGTACTCTTCACAAATATCCAACACACTTGGCATGGCATCCCGTGTGCGTATAAAAGTGCATTGTTGCCCATGAATTCTTGTACATAAAAGTTCCATTATCTGTTGTTGCACCGATTGTCTACAAATAGTGTTTGGTGACATGTTGCTTCCACATCACTGTGTTAAAGTAACATTGCTATCGTGAATTTAATCTCTGTCTATCATCACTCATAGTCGTTAGAGATAAAGGGTCTCCAAAAAAATCCCCCGTACCATTTTGTCCTCCCGTTGGTCTAGAGATGTCCCCTCAGTCCGCTTACCTTGGTCAGGTATGTATTAAAATTACGCGCGTTAGAACTTCGACCGCTGCAAAATGGCGGACCGCTTGTGGGACCGGAGATTACAGAAAAGACTTCCCATGTTGTCATGGACATGCAAGTATTTACTCAGCCTGAATCACTGCGTCGGCGTCAGGAGACACGAGGCCAACGCGTGTAATTTGAATACTATTTCTAATTGATCCAACCCTCTACCCCTCCCTACATTTCTGTCTTATTGTATGCTATTGAATGTATGCATATACAAATATGTTGAGAATCATGTTCATGTATTTCAGGATATGTGATTGGAACATATGCTCTATTATTTTGAAAACGCCTCAGGTGAAGCCGAAACATGTGTCAATAAAAAGGGCACCAAAGTGATTTGTTCTAAACTTATCAATACAAACTTTTGAAAATGAACCTGTTGTGGCGCAGCTACTTTGTGTGAAAACATACAGATCTCATTTATCCACGGAGGTAGGGGTAACTTGGTTTCTCCGACAATCTTTTCACAGTAACGCGACACATTAGAACAAGAAGTACAGAATAGGTCGCTGGGAATAACAAGTTGTACCACAACAAAAACATCCCGCTTTTAGCTTTTAGCTTTTTTCATATATGTATGTAGAATCTGGACATTCAATGTCACAATTTTAGTAAGCTCAACCCGTCGAGAAAGGAGGATTGATAGCTGAGTGTGTGTCGCAGCAAAGAAATAAGCCAGAGCTCGAAGATGGATCAAAGGAAGACTGTTTGGCCTGGTGTCAAAGGCTAAGGAAGTCCTTGAAGAACAGTGAATGTGAGATGCTGAGGCATCCATTGTTAAGTTTCAGAGAGAGAACGCCATGAGTGCCAAGTTTATCTATTCGAGTCAATTATATGCTATAAAATGGGTGGATTTGCAGTCTCCTGTCACGTGAGTCCAGGATGGAAATAGAAGTGGGCATATAGACCTCAACCTTGATAAGAACATGCTCACACTCCCTTACATTCCCAGTGAAGAAAAGCAACTACAATGCCAAGATCAAAGACAATCTGAATGGCAGAAGTCATGAGAGATGAGAGATGTTGGGCTAATTGGGTGGGAAGGAAGTCATGCTATGATTTCACCTCTGCTAAAAAAGCCCCATCTTGACCCGGTAGTGGCTGAAAATGACCAACCCATCTCTCTTCTCCCAGCTCTGATGAAACTGTTTGAGGCTATTGTCACCCCTCAACTTTCGGCTTTCTTTGAGAATAACCACTTTCTCCATCCCCTACAGGCTGGCTTCCCTCCAGGTATGGGTACTGAATCTGTGATGGTTGCCCTTCATGCCGACATTGCATTGTTGCAGGACCGAAGAGAGGTTGATGCTTTGATTCTTCTCAACCTCTCTGCGAACTTTAATACGGGTGATCATCAGAGACTTCTTCAGTGTCTTTCTGATGTAGGAATCTCGGGTATCCCCCTCAAGAGGTTTTCTTCCTTCTTCTCCAATCGATCACAGGCAGTGTCCTTTACTCCTTTCACTTCATCCCCCACAGCGCCCAACTGCGGAGTCCCCCAGGACTCTGCTCTTTCTCCATTACTCTTCAATCTGTATATGGTGGTGCAAGCCAAACTCATCTCAAGCTATGGTGTGCATTTCTTCACTTATGCAGACGACACCCAAATTCTCTTTCGTTTAAATGTTTCCAAGGAATATCCTCCCCAAAAGCTGAAAGATTGCCTCTCAGCAGTGGGGATCTGGATGGCCAATAATTGGCTTAAATTAAACAGAGAGAAGACTGAGGTTCTGGTGGTCAGCCCTGTTTCTGCTGGATTGTGCTGTACCTCTGAATATTGGCCCTCATCTCTGGGTCCGTGTCCTGAACCCTCCACCTCATTTAAGAGCCTAGGTATACAAATTATGGCCTCTGGCTTGAGAAAAGCATAAATCTCCTCAGTCTGTCAGACAGGTTTTGCCAAACTTAGACTTTCGAAAAAGGTCCTTCCCTTTCTCCCTAATGATTCCAGGTCGAAAGTTGTGACGGCTTCCATCATAGGATCGATCGATTATTGTAAAGGTATTTATCTTGGCCAACCTAAGGCACTACTCCATCGCCTTCAGATTCTCCAAAATGCAACAGCCAAGCTGGTCTAAATGCTCCTAGAAGGTTGCATTCCACTGATATTCTTTGTTGCCTCCACTGGCTTCCTGTCAGTATTTGGCTCAATTTTAAGATTCTCTGCATCATCCCTCGCGCTATCCATCAGGTTGGGGCTGAATTTCTCTAATCCAGACTTTCACCATATTAACTGAAGAGATCTCTTCGCTCATCTAATTAGCTCTTGCTGGTTGTCCCCTGCTTCCAACGAGCATGGTTAGGAGGCAAATCTTTTTCCGTACTCGCTCCATAACTGTGGAATGCCCTCCCTACTCAGATGCAGGGAATCCCTGTTTTTACTTCCTTCCAAAAGCAGCTTAAAACTCTGCTATTGTATTGCCTGTTGCAACCTTATCATCTCTGTTCAGTGCTGTGATGCCGTCAGGTCTTTTCTGCGCTTTATAAATATAAATACAATAAAATACAATACAATACAATACAATAAAAGTCCACCCACCAGCACCTGGTGTACAAGCTTACGTGCTGCTAGAGAGTCGAATGTTCCAGAAGGGCACAAGCGTGCCAACCAATTGTAGAGGGCCATATAACGAAGGGCCTTATAGGTTGAGAGCCAATGATGTATTGTGTTTCTAATAATTGTTGAAGATGACTTGCACTAAGGGAGGCATAAATTGCCCACCTGACTATAGAGATCCAATCACAATTCAATCCCTTATAGAAAGTATACTTAGATACTTCTCTTAGTCCTAACACAATCCCGCATAGGTTTTCTTAGCTTGCCACATAGTATGAAGTCACGTATGATGAGTTTTTGTTATATAAGAATTGTTTTTTATTAAATGCTTTGAGACTATGCTGTGCGATGTACGTTGATGTCCGTTGTACTCTGTGTTTTAGATAATTGAAAATAAAACAGAGACATTTTGCCAACTTCCTGAATCTGTCTTATTATTGGTGTAAGAGTTATTCTGCATCCCTTCCATCGTACGATGTGTTACCTTAATTAAAAGGACCATAAGGGTACACCTGGTAGCATGTCTGATGGTTCAGAAGCAAGACCCATCGACCAGTAGACTCTAGTACTTCGGGCAATCAAGCACCCACTGCCATCTAGCTGGAAGATTGCGAGGTTTCCTCTGGAGAGTGGACGATATAGAATTCTGGCAAAAAAAATTGAGACACTGGGATGAGTCCCTCTTTTATGAAATCCCTCCTGGTTTCCACATGCGCTTTGCAGACAGAAGGCGAAAGTGGTTGATTGGAGGGGGAGTCGATACTGAAGGCCTATAGCTGAACAAATGAATGGTGAGTAGACTAAAGGGAATGGCAAACTAAAGGGAATGGCAACAAGGGATTGTGGTAGTTTAGAAAGTAGTGGGGAAAGTAACGGGTAGTTTAGAAAGTAATGGGAAAAGTAACAAGTGATTTGTTTTATGTAACGAGAGAGAGAGATAAAGCACGAGAGTCCTAACCCAAGGGGGTTCAGAAGAAATTTTTATAAACTTCACTTGAAGTAAAATAGGCTACATACAGGACAGGCCCATATAAGATAACAATTTAAATCCTGTGATCGGGGTATTATTAGGGGCGGAGTTAAAGAGTGATCACTGAGAATTAATGTGAAAAGTCGACTAGTCTGTCTTTTTGTGTAATTGTGGTAAATTAAGGTGTCGAAGAGCGACAATTGTGTATGGAAAATTGAGAAAAGATTGAGGAGACATAGGGCCTCATTACGGGTCGGGCGGTCCGGAATTAACAGTGGCGGTAAACCCGCCGCCACTGTTAATTCCGGACCACCCGATCCGAGTCCTGCAGGCGGGAGGTGATCTTCCCGCCAGGTCTGACCTGGCGGGTTGAACACCTCCCGCCTGCAGGCAGACGTGGAAACACCAGCACCATCACGAGATGGTGCCGGTGTTTCCACTTCCCCATTCCCATTGAGTCCTATTGGACTCAATGTGAATGGGGATTAACACCATTCCGCCTCCATGACTCCCGGGACACCGGGGCTGTAATGCCCTGGTAATTCCGGGAGTCACGGAGGCGGAATGGTAATATGAGTCCGGCGGTAACCAGGCGGTTTTACCGCCGCTGTTACCGCCGGACTCGTAATGAGGCCCATAGTGTCTATCTAAAGAAACTGTATTTTAGATCTTTGGAAAATGTACCAAGAAGAGGGAGAGGATCCATCACCTAACGAGTGGATGCTTAACCAGTGTAAGGCAGAAGGTATCGTGCCTTCTGCTCCTCTTGCCTCGTCTGAGATAAAAGGCGATAGCACGGAAAACGTAGGATTATATCCATTAAAGGAACTAAAAGCGGCGATGGGGTGTAGTAATCAGGTATACGAACCGCCTGCTTATAGTAGTGATGATAGTCCAGAAGAGACTAAGAGAAAAGAGGAGGTCTTTAAGGTCATACAAATCAGGGAAGAGAAAAGTGAGTGATCGAATGTATCGACAGATATAGAATGAGAGATAAGAGATGGAAAGGAGAGAAGATAAGGCTGACGAAGTAACGCTCATACAGAATGAATGGATGGGAGCATAGATATTACTCGAGCTAGATGGGAAGAGCATTGAGGAAGTCAGACAAAGAGAAGGTCAAAACAAACAGGATGGGAGAGACAGGGAGTAAGAAAAGCAATTAAAAGAAGATGACCATAAAAGGAAGAGCAGACAGCGGTGAGAACAGATGTATCAGGAGAAGCAACAAAAGAAAGAAGAAAGGGGCAGAGGAGCAAAGGAAGTATGACAACCGACAGAGCAATGGAAGAACGGGATAAGCAAGAAGGTAAGACAGAAGAGGAGGAAGTGCAAAAATTAAGAGATAAAAGAATACAGAGACGAAGAGAAGAGGAAGAAAGAAGAGCAGGGATAAGGAGAGACAAGATAAGACAAGAAGAGGAAAGAGTTAGATGGGAAGCAAAAAAGTGAAAAGAAGTAGATGACGAATTAGAACGAAAGAGGAGACAGCGGGAGCGCAATATCGACCGCATTCAAAAGGCATTAATGGAGTCGAGTCAGCAATACACTGGGGCAGTATAGAAGAGTTCCTCCTGTCACAGGGAACAACATCAGGACCATATAGATTATTCCTAAGAGAGGACTTCGATATAGGAAGCATCAGAGATAGGGTCGATAAAGCCTATCAGGACTTAAGTGAAGGTGGCAAATTGGGAAGCCGAGGGAAGGGACATCAAACTCTAGTCTTCCAACCACAAAGTGAAGAGCATAATCCATTCAGTCTTGAGCACAGAGCCATGTCTTTAAGTAGACTGACCTTAGAAAAGGGTCAAGGAGATGAGAGTCACACTAGTTGGGGACTAGATATGTCAGACGAAGAGAGAGAATCCTTCAATGGGGAAGAGCGAAGTCGTGCATGTGCCCCTGAGGGAGGCCTCCAGGCAGAGAAGGAAGTAAGATGGTCTGATCTAGATCAACCTAAAGAAAGGATGCCAGATCCTATAGCATATCCAGAGTGCCCTAAAGGATGTTCGTATAGCAAAAAGAGAGAGTCACTGCCATATGTAAGAAGGTTAAGGTCATTGCCAGGAAGAAGGCAATCAGGAACCATTGTCCCCACTATGGATAGGCAGACAATGGGAGCCGATTGCGGATTAGGATTTAAAGAGTTTCCCTTATAGGAAAAAGGGGGAGCAAGACCACAGTATATTCCACGGACACAGATGGATAAGGATAATTTAAGGTGAAAACTCCCCAGTTTAACGGTGGGTGCAGGAAAATGGATTTATGAGTTATAAAAAATTAGTAGAGGAAATACATTAGCAATAGGAGATATTAAGGGTCTCCTGGCAGCCTGTAGAAATCACCGCCCGGGACCAGGTGGCTGTTTGCAGAAAATAGGTTTATTTCGTTCAAAAACAAAATAATATTAGAGTCAATTAAGTCTTTGAGAGTTACTTCACTCCTCAAGCTGCCTTCCAGGGATGTAACTTAGCCTCCTAAGCCTCCTTGGTGTCCGGATAGGCCCACCAGTCGTTCCTTCTTTCCTCGTCCTCTCCGTATGACTAGGAGAAACAAAACAGAGTTGATCAGTTCCCGGGCTTTTATTTTCCTTGAGTGACTTACCTCCCCACCATTTGGAATCTTCCCTGTCTATTGGGCTTTCTATTGGCTGATTCTGCCATACCCCGCCTCCTTTAAAGGCTGTCATCTGCTTCCAGCTTATCTGGTTCTCCCGCTGGTCAGGAAAGATCTCCATGTAACCCGATTCGTCTCGTGAGACCACCCACCCATGGGAACGCCAGTGCCTCGCCTCCTCCTTCCTGTGAGGGCCACCACATCACCACTGCAGAGCGGCCCATCTCGTCGACCTAGCCACCTCTCTCTCCGTGACTTTCCTGACCACGAGAGGAGCCCACCGGGCTGCGCGTGTCTTTGCGCTGCTGCCTGCGCATCCCGCTGCGGCCTCAGGTAAGGACAGGTCGGTCCGGTGCGGGGTTTGCCCCTCGCGGCCCTCTGCCATGTTCCTGGGGTGTCCCCTTTCCCCTTTTGGCCCTCCCCCGTCAGGTCTCGACTCGGCTATCCGCTGTCATCTCCCAACGTGTTCACCCTGGATTCCCCCTCCTTCTCTCACCCCGCGTTGCTCCACCTCACACAGCCATTCTTTGGGAAAGAGCTGATGACATTTGGAAGAGAGGAGGCTATTCGAGTGTGACAGCACAAAATACCGCGCACGATGGAGCACCATTTAATAATTGTAGGGCAGACGTCTAGAGAGTCACTGCCATATGTAAGAAGGTTAAGGTCATTGCCAGGAAGAAGGCAATCAGGAACCATTGTCCCCACTATGGATAGGCAGACAATGGGAGCCGATTGCGGATTAGGATTTAAAGAGTTTCCCTTATAGGAAAAAGGGGGAGCAAGACCACAGTATATTCCACGGACACAGATGGATAAGGATAATTTAAGGTGAAAACTCCCCAGTTTAACGGTGGGTGCAGGAAAATGGATTTATGAGTTATAAAAAATTAGTAGAGGAAATACATTACCAATAGGAGATATTAAGGGTCTCCTGGCAGCCTGTAGAAATCACCGCCCGGGACCAGGTGGCTGTTTGCAGAAAATAGGTTTATTTCGTTCAAAAACAAAATAAAATTAGAGTCAATTAAGTCTTTGAGAGTTACTTCACTCCTCAAGCTGCCTTCCAGGGATGTAACTTAGCCTCCTAAGCCTCCTTGGTGTCCGGATAGGCCCACCAGTCGTTCCTTCTTTCCTCGTCCTCTCTGTATGACTAGGAGAAACAAAACAGAGTTGATCGGTTCCCGGGCTTTTATTTTCCTTGAGTGACTTACCTCCCCACCAATTGGAATCTTCCCTGTCTATTGGGCTTTCTATTGGCTGATTCTGCCATACCCCGCCTCCTTTAAAGGCTGTCGTCTGCTTCCAGCTTATCTGGTTCTCCCGCTGGTCAGGAAAGATCTCCATGTAACCCGATCCGTCTCGTGAGACCACCCACCCATGGGAACGCCAGTGCCTCGCCTCCCCCTTCCTGTGAGGGCCACCACATCACCCCTGCAGAGCGGCCCATCTCGTCGACCAAGCCACCTCTCTCTCCGTGCCTTTCCTGACCACGAGAGGAGCCCACCGGGCTGCGCGTGTCTTTGCGCTGCTGCCTGCGCATCCCGCTGCGGCCTCAGGTAAGGACAGGTCGGTCCGGTGCGGGGTTTGCCCCTCGCGGCCCTCTGCCATGTTCCTGGGGTGTCCCCTTTCCCCTTTTGGCCCTCCCCCGTCAGGTCTCGACTCGGCTATCTGCTGTCATCTCCCAACGTGTTCACCCTGGATTCCCCCTCCTTCTCTCACCCCGCGTTGCTCCACCTCACACAGCCATTCTTTGGGAAAGAGCTGATGACATTTGGAAGAGAGGAGGCTATTCGAGTGTGACAGCACAAAATACCGCGCACGATGGAGCACCATTTAATAATTGTAGGGCAGACGTCTAGAGAGCTCTTAGAGTATAGTATCCCGATGTATCAGACATGGGTGCGATTATGACACGTAAAATGAAAGAGGACGAGGTTCCGCTTGCTTACATTCAGGATATTCAGGAATGCAGCACTCTTGAAACGCACGAGCCGTGGGGATAAACAGTGGCAATATTTTACCACATTTTATGTCAGGGATTACGTGAAGAGGTACAGAGGCAACTCAAGAAGCAAGTGGCAATGGAAGCAAAGCCATGGGCTGAAATACAATTGACTATAGTGCATTATTGTCGGCTGTTACAGGAGAAAAATACAAAGAAAGACGATGCTAGAAAAATTGAGAAAGCCAAGTTAGTTCAGAAGACGTTGTCAAAGTATTCCATAGAAGGGGTGGTATTGACAAGCAAAGAAAGACTAGGGGTACAGCAAACGGTTGGTACATCACAGGCGAACAATCAGCACCCGATGAATCAATGAGGAAATGGGTTTGTACCACACGGTAGAGGCATGGGCTACAGAGGAAGGGGTGGATTTTAAAACACTCAATGTAGGTTTCAGAATGCACAGAATGAGAATCAGAATGCGCAAGGACGGTTCATCGAAGGGGGACTAGTCAGACAGGGTTCTCCTATATGTTGGACAAGTGGGATGACAAGGCACATTGCACGCATATGCAGAAGCCAAAGGTATGTACAAAAAGGCCAATTCTCAAGAGGGGGACAGCTTATCCTCCAGCATGTAGCTAACAAGCAAGGAAAGGATTTGCCCAAGATCAGACAGTGTATCAGGCACAAACGCTGCAAATGCAACAGGCACAACAACCACAAGCACCATTGAATTTACCACAAGGGCAGTTGCAGCATGCCCCCATGCAGATAGAGCAGAATTAAACACAGGACAATTATTGACACCTAGAATAAGGGGTGTCACTGTAGTAGGAGGGAATCCTTTCACAGGTACAGGGGTATGCATGTATCTATAATAGGACAGCTCACTGGGCAACTTTATGTGTTCAGTACTATCTGTAACACCAGACCCCAAGAGGAACCAAGGGTTGATGTGACGATAAGAGGCAAATATTTTTGTTTCTAGTAGACACTGGTGTAACTCATTCTTGTATACGAAAGGGAAAATATCCAATGTCAGGAATTGCCATGAATGCTCAAGGGTTCTCTGGAGCTACGAGTCAAGTTCCTTTTACTGATGAATTACCAATCTCTATAGAAGAGTGTGACAGGTCTGTTCCATTTTTGTATTCATGACAGACACCAGTTAATATTTTGGGAAGAGACTTAATGACAAAACTTAACATGACGATTTCTTTTACTGACAAAGTTATAGTGTGCTCCACTCCTGGGATACACTATATGAATGTGGGTGAATTTATTTAGGCATTTACAGGGCAAATTGCTCTACAAGGTGTGCCGATAGAACCAGAACTGTTCCTATATGTGGTGAGCATTCTGTTAACATGGCTACCTGGCTTAGTGGGAAAGACTATGAGGATACCTGTTGAATTTTTATTTAGACGACAGATACCTATGGATGAAGAGCAGTGACAGACCATCCCCCTAGAGTTAGATGCAGCCATAGTATGAGGGGAAATGGCAATGCTCGAAGGAACGCATGATGTGGATAGGCCATGGAGAACAGTGATTGCCATTGTGGAAGGGTGCAGATTGACTTGCGTCGCTGATGATGACATGTTTGAAGATGATCAATCAGATGATGAAGTAGTGTTCTTCATGAGTATTACATATTGGATTAAAATAGAGAAAAGGGAGATCCCGCAGCGTGTGGCAATAATGTGGCATCGTCCAGTATTTATTGGCAAAGACTTGGAGAATGTGCCAAGCACTTTATGGACTACCAGCCCTTTTGATGTAGGCCTATTGAAGGGAGTAGGGGAGGTTCAAATAAAGCTGAAACGAGGAGCGATTTTACCTCAAGCAAGACAATACCCAATGTTTCGAGAGGCAGATGAGGGCATTTTGAGACTATTTCAGCACTGATGGAGCAAGGTATTCTGGTACCATAAGAGTCATCATGTAATACCGCGGTGTACCCTGTGAAAAAATGAAAGGGAGGGTTGTGGAAATTTATACAAGAAATGAGAGCGATTAACCAGATTGGAGAGACAGAGTTTCCTTTAGTTCCTAATCCAGCGACGATACTATGTAGTATACCAGTAGAAGCGCGATATTTCATGGTGGTTGATTTGAAGAATACGATGTCTTCATTTACGTTCCGTCAAATCTGTCTGAAACACACTTGTTTGCCTCAAGGGCACTGTGAGTCCCCATCAATCTTTAATAGAGTCCTACAGATGGACCTAGACAATATTGATTTGCAAAGCACCGTGATACAGTATGTAGATGACATTTTGATTTGTAGCACAGCAGAAGATAAGTGCAGACAAGACTCAATTCAGTTAATGACTATTCTAGCAGACAAGGCATACAAGGTAGACAAAGAGAAGTTACAGTACTGTCAAGAAGAGGTGTTGTACTTGGGCCAGTTGATCTCATATGAGGGAAAGAGGGTAACACCTGAAAGAACTGAAGCGATCATAAAAACCACAAAATCGCACACGGTGAAACAGATGCAACTGTTTTTGGGATTATGTAACTATGTGAGATCATGGGTGTTTGACTATAGTTCATATACAAGACCCCTTTTGCAGGCTTTAAAGAAAGCACAGGTGAATAAAGAGAAAATAGAATGGACTGGGGAAATGGAGGGAGCGTTTGAAGAACTGAAGAAAGCAATTTCCACAGTTCCTGTTTTAGGAATTCCCAATTATGCTGAGGAGTTTTTCTTGTTTTCACATACCAATGGGACAGTCATGACAGCAGTGCTTACACAGAGGACTATATTAGGGTACAAACCTCTGGCATATTACAGTGGGGTTTTAGACCCGGTTCTGAAATGGCATTTTCCTTGAGAACAGTCATTGGCAGCCGCAACGTTCACAATTTAGAAATCTGCAAGCATTGTAATGAGTTGTTCTATGACGCTTTTCGTGGAGCAAGCTTTGTTTGTCATTTTGGAGAAACCCAAGGATACATCGACATCTCAGAGAGCTTCTGTATATGAAGTAATCATATCAAATCCAGCGATTAGAATTGTTAGATGTAAAATAGTGTACCCTGCCACCTTAGTAGCTGAGCCAGTTGCAGAGGGCGAGCATGTGCATGACTGCGCAAATTATATAGAGATTTATGACGATATACCATGAGTAAAAGAGAGCGCATTGTCAGGAGGGGAAATTCTCTTTATTGATGGATCTTTGAAAATGTATCAAACAAGTGGAGAAAGGCATTTGGTGCAGCTGTAGGGAGGCCTAGAGCAAATGGCGAGATTGAGGTTGTAGCAATTGCAAGACTGCCATCTCACTTTTCAGCGCAAGCAGCAGAATTGTTAGCACTTATTGTTGCGCTCGAAAAACATGAAGGGCAGGAAGTGATGGTATACAGTGACTCAGCCTATGTGAAGTCAACCGTACAAGCAGAACTAGCATGTTGGAAAAGGAGGGGCTACCTTCGAACGGACGGCACTCCAGTGCAGCACGCATCATTATTGGACAGGCTTATTAAGGCACTACGACTCCCAGTAGCCATAGCGATAAGTTAAATGCGCAGAGCATACTAAGCGAACTGACTTTATCTCTTGCAGGAACGAAGCCGCAGTCGCAGAAGCCAAAAGGGTTGCATATTCTTCACACATTTTAAGTTTTCATACTCCAGATGTTAATGAAAAAGTAGTTACTATTATGGTAGTGAATGAAGGATATAATCATTTACCAAGAGCCCTGTTAATGCAGATTTAAGGCAGTGCAACACAAGAAGAGCAGGAATTATGGAAGTAAAGGCGGTGTTCTTTATCCCCCACAGAAGCATTATGGCGGCAGGACAGTACTAGAAAGCCAGTGATGCTAATAGCCTTGTTAAGGGTAGCACTTGAACAGCTGCACTACCCTGTGCATGTAACTAGGAAAAGTCTTGCTGCAACAATTGCAGAAGACAGGTTTGTGCTGAACCTGTTAGAACACGTTGCATTTTATGTTGTAAGCTGCATCGTATGTCAAAAGTTTACCGCTGGGCATACGCTGCAAACAATCAGAGGAGTAATTCCTCGATCGAAGGGTCCTTTTCAGCATTTACATATTGATTATGTTGATATGCTGCAAGTATGTAATGGATACAGGTATCTGATAGTAGTAGTGTGTCCCTTCTCCAGGTGGATGAAAGCAGGTCCTTGTACACACCCTGATGCGACTTGCACGGCAACATTTTTAGTATGTGAAGTCTTTCCAAGATGTGAGCATGTGAAGTGCTGAGATCCGGTAATGGGCCACATTTTTTTAATGAAGTATTTGAAGAAATAGGATTATTGTTGAACATTAAACACACATTTTCTTCTGCTTATCACCCACAAGCAAACAGACTATGTGAGAGACTCAACAGAATTCTTAAGGAAAGGGTTGCCAAGCTTAAGATGACACTGAAAAAGGGATAGCTATATTGCCTACCCCTAGCTGTATGTACCCAAAGGAATCAGCCCGGGTCAGACCACCCCACGAGCTAGTGACAGGAAGATGAATGAGAATGCCTTTAACTCCTCCATTGAGGAGTAGAAGTGGTGCCCAGAGTACAGAAAAAATGTTAGGAAATGAATTAAATGAGTATTTGAAATGTATAACTGCTAGTATCTCTGTCATTTCAGATCAACTGAAGCATCAGGGGGGTCAGTCTCAGAACACAGATAAAAAACATTCAGCAACCGGAGTGTCAGAATTATAATCATCACTGAGTGTGTTTGCTGGTGACACTGTACAGATCAGAAACTTCATTAGGAAGTGGCATGAGCCAAGATTCATTGGACCTTATGAGGTGGAGGACATTACTCCCTCAGCAGTAAAAGTCCAAGACAGACAAGCTTAGATCCATTTGAACAACATCAAGCTCTACACCAGAGAGGCCGCAGCACCACCAGCCATTGGTACACAAGCAAGACAAGAAGAAGAATTTCAGCATGTGCAGACTCGTTAGATGACAAAGAAGAAGGACGATAAACCAACGGATTGACCAATAAATGCATATTTGCATTTGGACTGTGGCTCTCCCTGGACACTCCTTATAGATATTATAGCAGGCATGCAAATTCGTTGCTTGAGCCACATAGTTCTTTGAAAATGAACTTTAGAAAGTTGTTGATGCATTGCAAGTATGCCTGAACTGGATTTCGATGTTCTGTTTCGATAATTGGAAGAAGGGGCAGTATCCCGATTAATTTCTTACTGAATACTTCTTCGACTGAGTTTATGGTTCTCCCCTAAAGTAATGTGCATCATATCATACTTGCTATTTTTGTGTTTATTCTTCAGGCTTATCCTGCCCTTGTTAGAAGGGATGTGGATATCCATATGTTTTTACAGGATCTTAAAAATTGGCCTGTAATTGTTACGCTCACCTGGTCTCCGTGGAGGCGTTGAGGCATGGTCGCAGCCCTCCCAGGGATGAAACTCCTATTGTCTGTTCCTCCCTCTGCGACTGTGTGGGGAACTGCGGTGATGAGTAGTGTGGTTCCTGCTGAATGATGATGATGAGCTCTCCATCCTGTTGCTTCTGACAGGGGTGCTTGTTGAAGGGAACCGAGTTCCTTCACTGGTCCCTTGTCGTGGAAGTCCAGGCCAGCTGCGACTAGTCTACTTCTCTTGTAGGTAAGTGTTTCCCTTGTTTCCACTTGCCCACTTGTCTTCCGACTGGTTAATTGTATTTGTAAAGTTTGTTCTCTGTCCTTTGTATGTAATGTCTCTTTTCTCTGCTCTCTCCCCTTGCAGGTGGTGTAGCGGTGCCGGCGGTAGCTGCAGTAGAAGGTAGAAGAAGCTGCGGTAGAAGAAGCGGAGCCGGCTTTACCGAGGAGCGGGGCAGAGATGGTCCGACAGCTGGTAAGTAGCCTTTAATGGTGCCTTAGGGTGCGCATTGGGTTTTAAATGTGGCACAACCCTGGGTTGAGTGTTTTCGGGCGTTCTAACCTTGGGGGTCATTACAAGGTTGGCGGGAAAGTGTTAACGATGCTGGTAAAGGTGCCGGTGCCGTTAACCCCTTACTGCCGCATTATGAGGTCCTTTAGCAGGTCCCGCTAAGGGCGGCTGGTTTTACCAAGCGCCCTTGGTGGGAGCCGCTAAGGGACCAGCATGCTAACAACGGGCCCATTGTTAACGGGCCCTTTGTTAGCATGGTCCCCATTCCCATTGAGCCCTATGGGGGCTCGAATGGGAATGGGGATGGGTTCCCTAAATGGGGAAATACCGGGTCCTCCAAGGTTGGGATGGCCTGGTAATTCCCCATTCAGGTAACCTGGAACCATTATGCGATAAGGGGGTAGCCGTGGCACTAACAGCGCCATGGCTACCTCCAACCTCGTAATGACCCCCCCTTGTCTTGTCTTCTTTTCTCATTTCAGGACTTGGGCTTCGTGGGACAGAGTGCGCAGGTGCTGCAGCGTCGAATCGGGATCTCTAAGAAGATGGAGCGTTGCCGTGAGATGTGAGCCAGGGTCCAGGTAAGGATGCTGTTGTTGCAGGATCACGAGGTAAGTAGCTGGTCCAGGAGCCGGTGAGCGTCACGTTGCATGGAAGTGCAAAGTAACGTGAAGCGTTTGCTTGAGGAGTTGGTGCGTTTATATAGTCTTTTTGCCGGCCACGCCCAGTAGCTCTGTCCTGCCTGTTGCCACGCCCTGCCACACCTGATGAGTCAGCATATGAAGACCAGGCCTAGAGATCCACGCCCAATGAGTCAGCACATAGGGATGTTCTCAGCACTGAAGTAAAATAAAAGCACTCCTGCACTGAAGTAAAATAAGAGCACTCCTGCACTGAAATAAAGTGTTCCTGCTCACATCTCTATATGAGCCTAGCGGCAAAGGCGCCAGGACTGAGTCCAGGCAGGGCACCTGTGTTCATGAGTCCCAAAGGGACATAAGTGAGTCAAGTGACCCTTTGCCCCTGTCACTAGATGGTGTGGTTTTTATGTTGTGTTCTGGGGCCCGTGGCCATGACAGTAATAAGGAGACTGCTTATAGCAATTGTAGAGAAGCTACTGCAAGTACCAAATATATTACAGTTGCCGGAGTAGTATTTTTCCTTCCTTAATTGAGCAAAGAAAAAATGTGGAATCTTGAAAATGGTACGATTTCAGAGAATAAGCACGCTCAAGAGATAATGGGGATTGGTGGTGGGGATTAATATGTTGGTTCGCAATATACATATGCACTATTATGCTTTGTGCCTTTTTGTTCTGTCTGATTTATTATTTCATTGACACAAAGAAAGCAGAAGTCACTTTGATTCTCCCCACTCCAGTAACTTGTGTAGATGTGTCCATTTCCAATTAGCCAAGGTCTCGAGAGTTTTCTGCCAAGAGCAGAGCTGCTTTAGAATTGTTTCCATGGGCTGCTCACAGTGACACAGGAGAAGTGCAGAGGAAGATGATTATGGGATTAACACATATTAAGACAGTACAGCACATTTGGGTAATAACATGTGGTATGGGCAGATGAAAAAGTTGGGAGACAGAACTTCCAAGGAGAGTTGCTATGTTTGTGCTCTCATACCATATACTGTGGGGACCTCCAAGATATTCATAGCTACAGAGTTACCAGTACAAAAAGCTCATTGCTCATTGCCTAACGCATCTCGCACTCTGCCAGATACGAGGCCAGTTCCAGGGTCGAACAGCCTCCTTGATATAGATAACTGAAAAGACATCCCAAAGAGAAGATAACTATGTGCACGATTTGAAAACAAGAGAGAGACCAGAAACACGGAATTCAGTGATAATATATGAACAGCCTGAAATGAACAGAGTAGGAATAAGAAGAGTAGAAAACAAGATGCTAGATTGCCAAGGTAAGAACCAAGAAGAGTATGGAGATGTAAGGAAAGAGGTCAACTGCAAATCAAAGGGACAGTGTTAACCCCGCAAGGATGAGCGGAAGGCCTGATTGTGTGCAAGGCAGCAGCACTAATGGGATATTATGAGCCAGTTATAGATACTGCAGCGAATGAATGCAAGCACCACTGGCCAAAAATTGTGAAGTTGTTAACATGGGTCGACGACAAAGGACCATCGCAGATAGTTCCTCAGGCCAGTGCAGCTCTGTGTTTCAGAAACAATGGCATGAGGAAAGTTGATGTAAATCTTCAGTGGGGCCGAATGTTTGATGTACCAGGCATGAAGGATGGGACAGTAGTTCTAGTGGATCACTACTGGGCCTGTGGGTCCAGAGCTTACATGAAGCTGCCCAAGGATTGAGAAGGGATGTGTTCCATAGTGCTTATTCATTGTCCAGCGTTAGTGATTCCTAAAAGTGACCTGAACATTGGAGAGTTTCCAAAAGCAGATGCCCATTTGAAGAGGAGAAGATCACTTGAATTCCTAAATCGAACAAGGAGGGAGAATTATTTCTCTGCTAAATCGATAGAAGCTTTTGATGCTATTCCTTATGAGCATAGGCTATTCAGCAAGACTGCCTCAATCTCTATGACTATCTTTATGCCAGGGATCTGGACGATGGCCAACACCAAATTGTTACAGATTACCAGGTGGGAACTCCTGCAGACAATCAACATTACCATAAAGGGATTCAATGCTCTCAATGAAGAATTGAGGGCCATAAGGCTGATGACCCTCCAAAACAGAGATGTCCTTCCTATGATCACAACAATGGATGGAGGTGTTTGCGCCAAAATCGGAGAATCAAGTTGCATGCTCATACCTTCTCACGATGATGAGTATGGGACCCTGACAGAGGCTATAACGTTGCTGATGAAGCTGCATGACAAAATAGAAGATGAGAAAGAAGACATTGTGGATGATAGCTGGTTTGCGTCTATCTTCTCATGGGTTCCACTAGGATGACGAATATCTTCAAGCTCCTGGGAGCAATGCTGGTGATGGTGATGTTTGGATTCTGTGAGATTAGGATAATAATTGCACAGTGCAAGAAGACAGCAAAGAAGGCTGTAGGAATGAAGATCATGATCGATGTTGAATCAGGGTTTGGACCCAAGAAGTTGACAGATGTAGAAATCAGAAAATATAGAGAGGCCATCATCTTAGCACCTGCGGGAACAAAGTTCCTGCATCCAAGAAATCACAGGAAGTATTCGGGGTGATGGATCTACTGTAATCCGAATGGACAATGTAGCCACATCGTCTGGAGTGTTGATGAACATGTAAAATCAACAGGATCCCTGAAGGGAGTGGTGAAGTTCTGGACTCCAAAGAAACACTTTTTCAAGAGAGCATTTCAAGATATGGAGAATGGTGAAGGAGTGGTTGATAAATCAACCAGAGGGGGGAATGTAGAGAAGCAACTGAATGCCTCTGCAGGAAGTCCCGCCCCTATTCTGCCTATATGTTGGAAACCGTAAATTACGACATGTGCAGCGCTAGTGACGGTGCCGATTACACAAAAACCCTTTGGGACAAGGTATCTATTGAGATAACCCTATGTGATGTACCCCCGAAGAGATGTTGGTCTCCTGATTGAGATCCTCAAAGAAGGGTGAAGATTTGAAAAGGAGAGGCTGGTGACATCACAAGAAATTAGTGTGACGCACTAAGAAGGAAGACCGAAGAAGAAAAGGCATAGAACTTATAGAATCTGATGGCGAAGAAAGGAATCGAGAAGCATTCATGTGCAGTATAAAGATTGCACTTGTGAAGAAGCACTACAGAAAATGCGAGTCGTTTTACAACAGTACAGATGCTGTAATGCAAGTAGACTGAAGGCCAGCTATACATAGTGAATAGACTGCAGGCGGTGCCGCCAAAATATATATATAGAGTCTGGACATTCAATGTCACAATTTGAGTAAGCTCAACCCGTGGAGAAAGGAGGATTGATGGCTGAATGTGAATGTGTGTCGCAGCAAAGAAATAAGCCAAAGCTCGAAGATGAAGATGCTTGGCCTGGTGTCAAAGGCTAAGGCAGCCAAAACTGGTTATCATTCCTTGAAGAACAGTGAATGTGAGACGCTGAGGCATCCCTTGTTAAGTTGCAAAGAGAGTACACCATGAGTGGCAAGTTTCTCTATTGAGCGTGTCCTTCTTAAGTTCCGGAAACTCCTCAAGACCTTCCTATTGTCCTCCTCCTTCTCTCTCCCTCTACCTTGCTCACCTAGCTCTTTATCCTTTTCATCTCTTCCTCCTCTTCTTGACAGTTTACTGCCTAACCGCCTGGTATACCTCGGAGTCTCACAGGTCCCGGGCCCCCCCACCTGTCCTCTCTGCACTTGCCTTGGGGCCCTGCACCCCACCCTCCCTCGTGCACTTGAAAATTAACCCAAGAGAGTGGCTCTCTCTGCACTTACCCCAGTCTCCACCAACTGGGTTCACTTGGACCTTCCACCCCACCTCTGACCGGCTGGGCACTTGCACGTTCCGAGTGCACCTTTGCCTGAAGATCGTCTGTCTGTTCTCCCTTGTATTCACGCCTTAATGTGCTCTTGGTAAAACTGCAGACTCACCCTCATGCCTATTTACTGTATCTAAATTGTTAAATGTATTGTATTAACTTACTCTGCCTGTGCAGACTATTAGCGCCTCTGAAATTCAAGGACTCTGAGCAACTGTTGATTGTCCCCTTGTTTCCACCCTCCTGGAGTGCTTTGAAACATGGGCCTCATTACACGGTAGGCGGTAGACATGGCGCTATTAGCATCATGGCTGCACCCTTACCGCATTCCGGGTCTGTGTTCCCGGAATAGGGATTTACCAGGTCATTCCGACCCTGGAGGACCCGGTATGTCCCCATTCTGGGAACCATTCCCCATTCCCATTGAGCCCCCGTAGGGCTCAATGGGCTCAATGGGAATGGGGAAGGAGCTAATAACGGTACCGCAATTTGCGGTACCGTTATTAGCTCTGAAGTCCCTTAGCGGGTCCCTTCCTTAACGCATGGTAAAACCAGGCGTTAGGGGAGGGACCCGCTAAGGGACCTCGTAGTAGGGCGGTAAGGGATTACTGGCACAGGTGCCCTTACCCGTGCCTGTAATCCCTTACTGCCTACCGTGTAATGAGGCCCATTGTCTTATGTGTATGCGCTATATAAATAAACAATACAATTTAATGCTATAAAAGGGGCCAATTTACGGTTTCCTGTCACGTGAGTCCGGGATGGAAATAGAAGTGGGCATGTAGACCTGAACCTTGATAAGAACATGCTCACACTCCCTTATATTCCCAGAGAAGAAACACAACTAATTAAAAGGCCAAGTTCAAAGACAATCTGAATGGCAGAAGGCATGAGTGATGAGAGATGTTGGGCTCATTGGGTGCGGAGGTACGGTGAAGTCCACCTACCAGCACCTGGGGTACCAGCTTCTGTGCTGCTAGAGAATCGAATGTTCCAGAAGGGTACACGCGTGCCAACCAATTGTAGTGGGCCATATAACGAAGGGCCTTGTAGTTTGAGAGCTAATGATGTATTGTGTTTCTAATAACTGTTGAAGATGACTTGCCC
Source organism: Ambystoma mexicanum (assembly GCF_040938575.1). NCBI lineage: Eukaryota > Metazoa > Chordata > Amphibia > Caudata > Ambystomatidae > Ambystoma > Ambystoma mexicanum. Next base: position 1,220,287,646 of record NC_090927.1, read on the forward strand.
TATAGGAGGGCATAAGATGCCCACCTTACTATAAAGACCCAATCACAATCCAATCCCTTATAGAAAGTATACTTAGATACTCCTCTTAGTCCTATCACAATCCAGCGTAGGTTTCCTAAGCTTGCCATGTAGTATGACATCACGTATAACAAGTTTTTGTAATATAAGGATTGTGTTTTATGAAATGCTTTGAGACTATGCTGTGCGACGTCCGTTGATGTCCGTTGTGCTCCCTGTTTTAAATAATTGAGAATAAAACAGAGACATATTGCCAACTTCCTGAGTCAGTCTTATTATTGGAATAAGAGTTATTCTGCATCCCGTCCATCGTACGTGTTACCTTAATTAAAAGGACCAGAAGGGTTCACTAACACCTGACAGGTTGGCAAGATGTTCCAGCGTATTTTAAGGAGAATTGTCCGATAATATTGGTTAGGGAATTGCAAAAGAAGGCGTGAAATAACCCCACATTTTTTGTGCTCCCACTGTAAATGGCAAAAAGAGGGCTAGGAGTGGAATTCGTCCGTTTTTGCAATTCAATCATTCTCATATAACAAACTTTTCATCTTGTCAGGATTGGTTACTAAGGTCTCTCTATCTGAATCAAGATCAGTCAGGGTTTGATCACATACATCTCGGATGTTAGCCATGTACTTACTAGGATGATTCCCCAGAGGGACAAATTTACCCATGTCAGCATAGAGTGCATTCCACAATGGGGGCAATCAGATTGTGAAAAATGGACAACAGTCTCCATTTTACCCGTGCCTGGAGCAAGGTTATTCCTAATTTGCATCTGATGGCAGCCATTGGGAAATGATTAGATAACTTCAACGTCCGTCTCCACAACCTTCCCTCCAGAATTCGCCCGAATTTCGCAAGCTCACATTAATGTAGCTCCATCCCATAAGTCAATGTTGGCACAATTTTACCCTCGTAAAAGGAGGTAGAGGGTTTCATAGAAAAACAGCCAAACATTTGATCTAATTTCATCATCTGGTTAGATAGGATTAGGGCTTTCCATTAAAGGAAGGAGCGGAATCGCATCCCGATGGCTGGGCCATTAAAGGAAAACCCAAATATAGAACATTCAGGGTACACTCTATAGGCACACCCGCCATGCTGCAACTCTGCCTTTTCCTTCTCCGGACTCTTGAAAGCACCAAAATGCGGGTCTTCCCGGAATTAACAATCAATCTATTCTCAGACGCAAACTCTGCAAATGTATTGATCAGGCGTTGGAGGGCCACCTTGTTGCAGTCGAGGAGCAGGAAGTCATCCGCATATGTCAACCAGGGGATACGCAATTCCCCTAGTTTCGGGGTCATCACGTCCACATCTTCCCAGAATTCTCCGATGTCGGATACATATAAATTAATGAGACAGGGGGCAAGCGAGCATCCCTGTCTTAAACCTACTCAGGTTTCGATCCAACAAGACAGGTTCCATTCCTGGTTAAGCCTAACACAGATTACTGCATTATCATAAAGGGCCATAATTAGACTCAATAGGCCTTGTGGAAGACCCCATTTTGCCAATTTAGCCCATAGGCATTCCGGGTAACACGGTCAAAAGCTGTTGACAGGTCTATTGATGCTACATAAATATCTCCACCATAACTTCCCCAGGCAGTTTCCCCTAAGTGCCCTTATTACCAATCTGTTCACATTCATGGAATGACCTACTCTAAACCCTGTATGGAGCTTGTTTAATCGCTGGGAGCTCGATATCCATTCATTCAAATGTGATAGCAGAATGGAGGCAAATATTTTACAGTCGGTATCAATTAATGCAATGGGTCTATAGTTTCTTGCCTGATCTCTCTCACCACGTTCAAAAATTGGAACTATGTTCAAATATTTGAACTATGTAGGCTTTTTGCCAAATACTTGGGGTTACACCACTTTTTACAATGTTCTTAATGAGCAGAGTAAGGATCTGGACCCAGGCAATAGGATGACCCTTTAAAGTGCTGTTGGTCAGGCCATTCAGTCCAGCCGCGCGAGAAGATTCCGCTTTTTTTAATAAGCCTCAACACTTCCTCATATTCAATGATAGGCTGCCAGTCTTCGACAGCATTAGAATACAGGTCACTAAGTTCTCTTTCACACCCATAGAATGCCAATAGAGATCAGAAAAGAAATCGACCCATTGGGGTTCAGAAACTGCATTCAGTCTGTTAACAATTGCAGTGAAGTCCCGGGCATTAATCAGCACCCAAATTGCCCTTAGATCTCTCTTCACAAGAGTGTGCAAGATAATTTCAGCATCTTTTTGCATCATTGCTGCCTTTCTAGATCTACGGTAGTTTGTATACTTTTGTTTTACTGAATTCATTCAGATTTTTTTTGTAGTTGAGCCCAGCCCGAGCAACAAATAGATCTCAAGATTCGATGCATCGAGGCTTTCTCAGAGGCAAGCTTCTGGTCAAATATATGTCTATGTTTATGGCTAGCGACACCTGGGCCTCATTACGACTTTTGCATAATGGATTAACGGGCTCCGCTAATGGTGGCGGGCCCGTTAACAGCATTACGCAAAATTACGAGTTCCCCTCGCGTGACCCGGTAAGGACGCCTGGCAAAACCAGGCGTCGTTACCAGGTCCCGCGAGGGGAAGAGGATGCAAACAACGGGCTGCTCGTAATTGGCCCATTGTTAGCTCCCTCTCCCATTCCAATTGAGCCCTATGGGGGCTCAGATGGGAATGGGGAAGGCCCGGGCCCGGGTTCTCAGAGGGAGGAATTACCGGGCCCTTCGTACTTGGAATGGCCCAGTAATTCTCCATTCAGGGAACCCGGTAAATGAGCCCGGTTTGGCGGCAGCCATGGAGCTAGCGGCTCCATGGCTGCCGCCAAACTCGTAATGAGGCCCTATCCTCAAATTAGGGGAGGCCTTACCGAACAGGTCACCCAAGAAATGTTCAAATTCCAAAGTGGAGAAAACATGGAGTTTAAATTCCAGGGAACTGGTACTCATAAAATTGATTAGTTCTTTATTAAGGGCCCCTATATTCCTAGGGGTCCTTCTAATCCCTTTGCCCTGTCCCTCAGTTCTCAGATTAGCCAAGTCCCCTTTAAATGTCTTGTTAATGAATACATTCAGTTCAACTTTCAGGGCACTATGGTCACTCCACAGGTTTGGAAAGATCTTGACACCTGGATTCATATTGAAAGAGAGAACATCCACAAATATATAATCTATGGTCTAGGAACTATCTCCTCGGTGCCAGGTGGGAATTGTAGGGTTTGCAGCATCCAATTCTTCATTCAAACAAACCAAGTCCATTGACTCAGGCGAGTGGTTCCACATTTTGCCCCAATATGACTTGTGTCCTCTATTAATCCCGCCTGGCTGATTCTCACCTAGATCAGTATAGAATTCCTTATTCGGTAAGCAGCAATCTGAATTGAGATCACCTGCCAGTAGGACTCTGCCATGTGGAACGACACATTGCCAATCATCCTGGATTAAGTTAATTATTGTTTCGAGGAATTCACCCAGTTCAGCAATTCCCTTATGCCAGTAGACATTAATCAGGAGAATTCGAAGCAGTCCCTCCAGGAGGAAGCTATAACAGCAAGGATCCCCAAAGGAAGATTAGGTACTGTCCTAGCCGATAAACCTAAGGTACCCTTGATTGCTATCATGAGGCCCACCGATAGTCTCCCTCCCTTATTAACTTTAGCAAGTTGGGAGTAAACCTCATAACCATCAAAAGACAGATTCACTAAATGCCACATTTCTTGTATAAAAATACAATTACTTTCTTTTAGTAGCAACGGTTATGGGGTCCAATAACAGATGTGAGTTCCCCGTAATGTTCCATGACAACAACTTCAGGTATGTATCCTCCTCTTTCAACCCTTTAAAATCAATATTTATTGAGGGGCAATCATTTCCACAGAGCGGCTGTAATTTGAGCCCAGTCTTTGTTCTGTTCATTATAGCTTCTGGGCTGTTGCCTCCCTTGCCACAGACTGTATCTATCAGGGTGAAAAACAACCTTGAAATTCCCATCATAGTTAGAGTCTTTGTAACCCTCGTATGATTTTTGCACAACCTCCACAAATTTAACCTCAAACCCCAGTTGTCGTAAAGTGTTAGATTCACCCATGACAAGGTAAATTACTAACTGGCAGCTAAAATAGATATTGCATATTTCCCACTGATCTCGTTTTGGGAATTTAATTATATCAAGGTCACACAAGGGTAGGAGACCCAGATTCAGGATCTCTGAAAAGATTTTGAGGACATTACCCCGATTCAGGCACACTGGCATATTCAACCCCAGAGGCTCCTCATTTGTATAGTTTTGGTTGCATAGGTTGGGTTTGCGCTTCGATTCCGTTGGCCTCCGTCAGGGTACTATTGGAGCCCAACCTTCCGAGACTCAAGGGTTTCCTATCTTGATGGCCAATGGGGTCTTTAGGGTGATCATGGGACCCGAAGGTCTGTGTAGGCTTTGGCACATACATGTCTCCTAGAGGTTTAGCTTGTTCTGGAAACTGTACAGGAGCTTTAACCTCATTTATTAGCGAGTTAGGAGCTGGTTGGGGCATACTAGGGAACAATGTGTCGTACAATCGCTTAGCTGTATCGCATACAAGCACTACAGTCGGAAGCAGCCACACCGACACTCCTAGAACTGGCAGAGATTAAGAAGCACGTGCAGGTGTTCAATGATTCAGCGCATATAGTGGCTACAATTCTCTGGGGGATAGCAACGATATAGCAATACAGGGAGGGGCAAAAGCCAGTTAAGCTACTGGCGAGGGCAGCAAAGCTGAATATCCTCAAGGATCGGGTTCTATCAGCAACGGATAAGCAGGGGTGGAAAGGTTTGCAGATGCAGAGTTAGTCCAGGAATTCTGTCGGTTCTACAACCAGTTATATTCGTCTCATATCCAGGTCTCCTAGCAAGAGTTAGTCACCTAGACCAGGTAGTGTTAAATTGGTGCACGGACGAGGAAAGGGAGTGGTTGAGTTGCTCGGTGTCCTTGAAGGAGGTGCTTGGAGATATTAGATGCCTCCCGTCGAGGAAATCCCCAGAGCCTGACGGGTTCACAGCAGAGTTTTACAACCACTATGCTGCAAAACTTGCCCCTTATATACTGCAGATGTTCCATCAGAGTCTGCGAGATGGTCAACTACCGAAGTCTTTGAGGGAGGCATTGGTGGTCGTGCGGCTCAAACCGGACAAGCCCTGGAATGACTGCTCCTCCTACTGGCCTATTTCCCTCATTAACTTGGACAACAACATTCTAGCCAAATACTGGCCTTTCGGGTGGCACCCCTAATGAAATCAGTGGTAAAGGCAGATCAATCTGGGTTTATACCAGGGCGATCCACCTCCTATGAAACACAGAGGATGTTTGGGCTGATCTCTGCAGTGCAACAAGTGGAACCAATGGTGGAGGCCATGTTAGACGCCACTAAAGGGTTCGATTTGGTGTAGTCGCCTTTCCTGTTTACTATACTACGTAGGGTGGGGATTGGGGAGCAATTTTTATCAATGGTATCGTTACTCTATACATTGCCTACTGCCAAAATAAGGGTGAACGGTCAGCTCACACCAGCTAGGCAGGGGCGCCCAACAAGGGTGCACACTTGCGCCCCTACTATTTGCGCTGGCAATAGAGCCGCTGGCAGAGAAAATACGGAATGATGGAGATCTCTCTTTGGAGTCTGTTTCAAATTGACAGTGCTCTGCCTGATGTTGATTGAGCTTTGATATATATTTGTATGTGTTCAAATATTGGCCTGGTAGAACTGCTTGTTTAGATATAGCAGGTTTTTGTAAATTGTACTGTTGGGCAACGCTTTGTTGTAGGGGAAGGCAATTGAATGATTAGGAACATAATCAACCAGCGCCACTGCCAGGGTCGCCAGCATATGATATGTTCATTAAATACAGTATAGGGGCTGTAGTGTTTAATACTATTTGGCATTGTCAAACCAGACATGAACCAGAACTTCAGTGGCCGAAATTGGGGAGTTTTGAGATAGCGAGAATTGGGTATTTGGAAAGGGTGCAGTTGCAAAAGAAAGCGAGGCCAGCAGCATTTAACACTGTTAGGGATTGGAGGAAGGAAGCAACCCAACATCTTAGAAGCAGAGAAAAACATGCAGGCAAAATCATTACACAAGCTAGCAAAATTTAGCGCATGACCAGCAGAAAGAGGAAGAGGCCATGGGAAAAATGGATAGGGGTTTCCAATTAGAAGTGCAGAAGATATACCCATCACAAGATGTGCATGCATCTGATGAATTAATAAATACATTATTAAATGTGAGGGGAACATCTCCTACTGCACCGACTCCGTATGTACAGCCACAACCACACGCACCACAAGTGCAACCATCATTGCCTACACCAGTTACACATTCTGATAGTTTCCCTTTCGCTCCCATTGCACATAACTTGCTCTTACTCTCATTACCAATCACTTTGTCACTCCACTGTTGACACATGACAATACTGTTGACCATTCAAGAATTGTAATTCTTAGCACAATACCGTCTGTGCGAAAGAAGGAATTACGGGATTGGGCAGAGAAGACAGCGTCTTCGTATTCTCTATCAGACCATGGGGGTATTCCCTAACAAAAGATACTGATAGAACAGATGGACTTATATTTAGCCGAGGTTTGGGTTGATTTAACTGATTCGACAGTACCACAAGAATTGCAGGATTTTAATTTTTTGTCTCGTACTAGAGATACCGCACTGAAAGTGCGCAAACATGTGTCAAAAATATTTTTCTATATAAAATAATTATAGCCTCTGCATCAAATAGCATTAGACGAAGGCACACGATTGCCATCGTATGTAGAAGACATTTTTGCCATCCTCAAAAGTAGTCAGCGAAAAAACGCACATATGTACAAGAGACGCTCTTCGATGGATTTCAGGCTCTTCCATTACACCTATTGAAGTACATGATACATTCAATCAGTATTCTCAATCAATGCAGAGAAAGGTATTACAAGTAATGGTAGAATATTTGCAAGATGAATGTTTGAAAAAGAATTTGCGCTGTCCTGCCGACATTATGGTAATTTATAAACATGTGTTTTCTGATGACACCGCACTAACTTCATTGTCACTCGATTTGGCCTTGCTCCTTAATGAAAGTTTGAACAGTACCACTATGCAATTGCCTATGAGAGAGGTTCCTCCAACTCTTGTCCCGATGTTAGAGATACCTGTGGTGGGGGGAGCACCTGCCACGACTATTCCAGCCTATTACATTTCTCAATTTGTTCATGTTCCCTTTTCACGATAGGAAGTAAACACCCTTAAGCAATCAATTCCAGATATTAGAAAGAATTCTACAGGATTTTACTAAGAAATAGAGTCAGTCTTGAATTCGTCAGTTTTCACTTTAGGTGATATTGCTTTACTGCTTCCTGTCATTTTAACAACAGACTTATGGAAGCAAATTAGGACCATAAATGATCAAGCTGCCATGGGAGATACTTGGGTTGCCCTAGAATTAGCTGACAGATCAAGGAAGGCTGGCGAAAAACCCCTGCAGAGCATATTAATGTTACCGAACCATATAGTGAGTAAATTTAATACTTTAGTACCTGAAAAGAGAATTATTTGGGATAAGCTCACTGCATGCATGCAAGGGAAGACAGAGGGGGGCAACTGAGTTCTTTAATAGATTTGAACAAGTGTTTTCAGATTTTAGTGGTCAAGGCTTCACTACAGAGCCAGGAAAGAGATTATGTATTGACAAATTTGTGCAAGGATTATTGCCGGACATTCAGTCGCAGATCACTGCTTCTGAAAGTGCATGGCAGGCAAAATCTCAGTCCGACGTTTTGCATATGGCTCAATACTACGAAAACAGGATGAATAATGAGAAAGAGAAGATAGAGAAGAAGAAAGGGGATTTACAAAAGTAGGGTACTACTGCAACAGAGTGCTAGGTGAGCACGGGTTGGGAATAATGGAAATAATGGAAATACACAATCAAGGAGCCAGTTCATGCCACAAACGGGGCCAGTACATGTGAACCAATGTGTCTATTGTAGGCAAGAATGTAACAGGAGGGCACAGTGTCCGACCCTCTAGCAGAAAGCAGTGAATGGGATGATCAGTAGATGATTGAGAGCATGCAAGGGCATGCCTGGTCTGAATTTGCTCAGAATCAACAGAACCAGCCACAGGATAATAATGCAAATAATTAGGGAGGTCAGCAACAGAATACTGGTAATACAAATGCTTTCAACACCAATTCACTTTCCTATTTTATTGAAGATTTCAAATCCGATGATGTTTTGTTTTGCTAGGGCAGCCAGAAGCATATCTGGAGCCTATTCCTATTCCCGTAGATCTGAAAGGACCCTACGTATAAATGAAAGTAGGGAATAGAGAGCATGTTTTTCTAGTAGACACAGGGGCACAGGAGTGTTCCATTGACCATCTAAGGGTTCCATATATCCCACTGTCAGGGCAGAATAATGTTTCTGTAGTATTCTCTGGTACTCCAGTAGTTAGTCCAGTTTCTCGACCTGTTTCTTGACCGGTGCCGATAGCTTTAGGTCCATTCGCTGACTCATGTCCATTTTTGTTGACTAGGAATTGTGGTGAGAATCTTCTGGGATAAAATTTGTTACAAAAAATTGAATGCAGTGATTTACTGTTCGCCCGACGGAGTGTATTTGACCATTTCACCCCAGCTGAATTCCACTTCACAATTTCTAACTTTGCCTTTACCGAGTGAACTACAGCAAGTACCTATGCATTTATGGCAGTAAACGACAAGGATGTAGGGATATTGAATGTTGAACATGTACGAATAGTGTTGAAATCTGGTATTACATTGCCACGTATTTCGCAGTATAAAGTATCTGTAGAAGGTGAACAGGCGCTTAAAAGTATTGTTTTGGATTTAATACATCAAGGTGTTATTAAAGAGATTTCTGGTAGTACATGTAATAGTCCCGTTCTGCCCATCTATAAGAAAAGTGATAATGCTTTACCCTACCATTTTGTTATTGATTTTCGCGCGATTAATAAGGTGGTAGCACCACAATTTCCTATTGTCCCTGACATTACCACCATTTTAACTATGATTCCTGCTACGGCTGCACATTTTTCTGTAATAGATTTTAAGAATGCATTTTTTAACATACCTATTCATCCAGATAGCTGGTACTTGTTTGCATTTTCGCTGGGCGGACGCTCTTTTACTTTCACACGCATACCACAGGGATACACTGAGAGTCCTAGTATTTACAGTAGAGCACTCGAGGAACAACTCGATATGCTTGAATTACCTTCCACTTGCACCTTGGTACAGTACATTGATGACTTACCTATCGCTGCAGATTCCGAGGATGCTTGCAAGGAGGGCACTGTTTTGTTAGTAAAGCATCTAGCTGAACATGATCATAAAGCTTCTTGGAAAAAGTTCCAATATTGTCGACATGAGGTCTCCTATTTAGGCTATCTCCTGTAAAAGGAGGGTAGACAGCTTGCATCTGAAAGTATACGAAGCATCTCTAGTATGACTGTTCCAAATACGCAGAACGAAGTCAGGGCCTTAATCAGCATGGCTCAATATTGTAGGCAATGGATTCTGAATTTTTCACATCAAAATTAAGAGATGCTGTTCTTTGAATCCATCTGAACTATTGCCGGCTTTAAATGAGGATTGCACTGATAGTGCATCCCATGACTGCCTGTACCCTACTGAGCAAGATACGAAAGGCAGAATCAATTTGAGCGATACACCATTAACATCGCCAGAAGGGGAGCTGTTTTGTGATGGCTCTTGTTTTATACCCCCTAATGGCACTTCTTCTGCTGCCTAAGCAATTACCACTTTAGACAGCATTATTGAAAGCAAAAGAATTCAACACAACTCAACCCAGGCTGCGGAGATAGTTGCCTTGACTAGAGCTTGTGAGATATCCCAAGGGCTTAGCGTTAACATATACACTTATAGTCAGTATGCCTTTGGTGTCGCTCACAACATTGGTAGATTATGGGCTGAAAGAGGATTTTTAACATCTCATGGCACAAAAATCCAGCATGGTCCCTTGATAGTACAACTGCTATCTGCATTAGCCCTTCCCAAACAATTAGCTATATTGAAAAGCACAGCACACCAGAGGGTGACTGACAACATTGGGAAAGGAAATGCCTTTGCAGACAAAATAGCTAAACAAACTGCTACTGACCTACACTTGCGTATGTATGTGTTAGATTCCACTAAATGGATTGCTGAAATTGGGATGATGGAAGAGGGCGTTAATCCGATAATGGAGCCCATTTTATAGCGGCTATCATACTACAGGTATACAAGGCGCTACAAATGCATAACAGATTCCATTCAGCCCAGCATTCCCAGAGTGCCGGTTTAGTGGAACGCCACAACGATATCCTCAAGAATAAACTAGCAAAGATATGTGCACAGTAAACTAAAATGGCTCGATGCTGAAAACGTAGCCTTACCAGTAATGAGAACAGCAGCACAATCTAGAACGGCACTCTCTCCTTCTGAGATCGTCATGGGGAGACCTGCTAATATATGGAATGCTCCCAGACCTAGGAAATTAAACAAAATTGAGTATCCACTATTTACTTATCATTGTGACCAATTGACTCAAAACCTGCGTTTGATTAGCCAACAGGTTCGAGCTGCTTTACCTGAGAAATACAAAGGGCCTGGCCACCGCATTTGACCTGGGGACTTTGTTTTGGTGAAGCACTTCGAGAGAAAGTCCTGTCTTGCAGCTCGCTGGAAAGGACCATATCAGGTGCTATTGGCTGCGCAGACGGCTGTTCGACTCGACGGAAACGCCACTGGATATATGCAGCGCACCTGAAACGAGTGCCTTTGCCTTTACCCAGTGACTAATGGGTTAAGGTGGGGGTTGTTGATAATCCCGACTACAAAGATGTGCCCGTGGACAAGGGCTATTCTGATCAGAGGCTAAAGTTTGAGTCAAAATGACTCGAGAAGTCTTCACTTTCTTCAGAACCTATTTCTTTATTCACCAATCACACTGCACCTGGAGTCACAAGGTACAATCTTTGACCATGGAACTAGATAGGGAATTACATTTCTGTTAGACTAGAAAAATTTAGTTTGTATACTACACCCACAAGAAACCAAAGGCCTTCCCTCCAATCCCCTCAAAGACGCAGGAACATTTTGTTTTGTTTCGGAGCAACAGCGGGGCTGGGAAAAGAAGATTGAGACACTTATCAAACCAGAAGAAGACTACAAGCAAGATAGGCCATGTGGCCAAATGGCCACATGGCCTATCTACGGATGAACTTATAAAACCTGTTTTAATGAGGCTTCTTAACGGACACTAAAAACTATGTCTATCTGTGGGGCACATGCAAATGAACACAGCAATAACCTTGCTACTGGAAAGCCCATATCTAGAGGGCTATGGTCAACAAAGGAAACATTTATTGTGATAACACTTGCAGCCTGTGTTATGATCATTTGAATACTGGTATTATGGTACTTGGAGAGTTCACATCTGCTTCGTATACTGTTACCTACTGCCAACCCCACTTTGTTTCCTCGTCATGTGCACTCTCACTCTCTTCGACCACATGATTTGAAACATCGAGTAGGCTACCAAAATAACACACTCATACAAATCATGAATGCCACAAATGCAATCTCGAATAAAACCAACTGCTGGGTATGCTCTCACCTACCACAACACAACGAGAAAGGTATGGGATGGTACATCTATCCGCTTCCACTGTCAACCTTGTGTTATGGATCCTTTAGAGCCCTATTCTTTGGGAAGTGGAACGATAGTGCCACTGGTAACTTTGATGGGACGAACAGCAATGAATTTGATCGTTTGGTATTGCTGCCCCTAGGATGCTTTGTCTTTGCATATAAGAGTACAACAAATGTTGCCTCCACTCGGAACTCTGATAAACATTCTAGACCCTATCAATCTATGATCTCATTTAAAATGGCACCTGTAGGGAACCGGGACGCAGTCCCTCGCTCTTACACCATTAACCATGATCCAGATATACTGCCATTCTGCTTGAGAAAGGAAGGATCCCGGGGTGCATATGATAAATGTGTGAATACTGCTGTTTTAGTAAACAAAAATAGGCCCTTATACATTGGGGCACCATATATTTTGTTTGTGGTAAAGAAGCGTATCCCTGGTTACCGAAAGATTGGAAGGGGACTTGTTATCTGGGAATATTGCTGCCTGGGGTTTATGTCACATCCACTGGAGACATCTTGAAGCATCGCCCTTGGAGGGGAATAGATGATGACAGCCCCCTACAGGTATTGGGTGACGTAGCAAAAGCCATGATTCCTTTTTGGGGCCAAGTCCTTAATTCACAAGAAATTAGGAGATTGGTGAGAGTATTAGAGAACACTATTAATGAGACTACTGACATCTTGTTCAACATGACATTAGAGCAAAAAGAAATTAGACTTCAAAATAGAATGGTATTAGATGTCATGTTAGCTGAACGTGGTGGTGTATGCAAAATGGTAGGGTCTGCGTGTTTTGTGTACGCACCTGACTCCCCCCACCCACTGTGTTCCAAGCAATAAAATGAGTACACATACTTAGTGATGAAGTTCACGTTTCCGAAGGGGATTGGGCATAGGAACCTGGTGTTGGAATCTGCTGAAAATCTGGGGTTGGAAAATCTTCTCAGCACTTCCTATTATCATTGGGATAATACTATTTTTCTGCTGTTGCTTTCAATGTTTGCCTGTCTTAGGTTCTGCATTGGGTAGTTGTTGTTCTAAATCTCTAATGAAGCTTAGACCTGGGCCTCATCCACCTGTAAATATAACTAATGACTTAATAATGCAGGAGGCCACCATCAAACAGTTTATGTCTATCAATATAGAGCACAGTGATGACTCTGGTTGTTGTGATGATGACGATGATACATGGTCACTTATTTCTAGCAATGTGTTTGCTTAGGCCAAAAGGAGGGTTTCTAAAAGTAGATATACCTTGCATTATAATGTTGGCCTAAGCACATACACATTGAACCATGCTGTTGCAGTTTCCTAAAATGCCATCTTGCCTGCCTTTGCTCTCATTTACGAGTTTTCAGTCTAACCGCAGTGAATGCTTGCAAAGTCACGGCTTTGGAAGCTTCCCTAAAATATACCCCCACACAGGAATGCTATAATCACTGGGCATGCTGATCTCTGCAACAGTGATTCTTGAAGCACTGGCACAAACATAGCTAATCTATAAATTAGGTGCCATTCTGTTTTCCTTGACTGTCTTGTTTTCTGCAGCTAATTGTGAACGTGCAACCAGACAATTAAAGCGAAGTACGATTTACAGCATATTCTGTTTCTAAGATGAAAAAACTACTGAGTAGACATGCAGACTGACCTTTCAGCTTAGCACAAACATAGATAAAGTAGCACAAGGGGCCTCATTACGACACAGGCGGTAAGTTACCGCCTGGATCGTACCTTTACCACCATGGCGTAAACTACGTTTACGCCATGGTGGTTGGCGGAATTACCGCCCCATTCCGAGGTTGGCGGGGCGGTAAGTCCCCATTAACCCATTTACCCTTCCCCATTCCCATTTATTCCCCAAAGGGCATAATGGGAGTGGGGAAGGCGTTAATTACGCCACCGTAAATTACGGTGGCGTAATTAACAACAAGGTCCCTTAGCGCCATGGATTTTAACACCTGCTAAAAGCAGGTGTTAAATCCTCCCTCCATGGCGCTAAGGGACCTCGGAATCAGGCGGTAAGGGTCGGCGCTGTTTACGCCGCCGTAAACCCCTTACCGCCTGGGTCGTAATGAGGCCCAAGGAATGTTACCTTGTACTGAAGAACATGATATCCTCCTACACTCATCTTTGCTTTGCTTCCCAGACAGTAAATAGTCCGTAGGGTGACATAGAGTGTTCAATCACTTGTTGTCATGGAGAATTGCACGCGTTTATGGGTCTTTAGGTCAGAAGCAATTATCACGTGATGAGCTAGCCCGAATTCATCATGATATTGTAAGGGTGCATGAAACACCCGTACGCACATATGTTTTTGCTCACTTTTCCTATGCTTGTATGCCGTGCTTTTGTAAAAATCAGTCCGCGCTTGAGTGTGAATAAACTGTTGTTTATACCTTTGTTCCTCATGACTGGTGAGTCTTCATTGTTTTACAGTAACCTCCTATTTATGGACTAACACTACCAGGTCTTCTAATGTACAGTTCAATTGTGTTGATGTGTTCATTGTGCTTGTGCATTGCCTGCCCCGGGCTCGTAGGATAACTGCAAATGTGTAGGATGACATTCAATTGGGGTTGGTTGATAAAAAGCTTATGAGACGATCATGAACTCACTGGGGTCTTCCTAGCTGCCTTATCCAACCGTTGCCGCTCTTATGCCCTCTACGCCCGACATGTGCAATATGCTGCTTACAGTCACCTCCCAAGGTGACACTTGCAGGTGCACCACTGTGACTCCTCTGTAGATGCTGTCTCTCTTTTCCCGTATGTCTGCTCCTTCCTTCTGTTGTGCACTGTACACAGAAAGCATCTGATTGGTGGATTCCATGGTGCCTACTATAGGGTTGCTGCAGTTCTAAATTTTCCACATGTACATGCACACACGTAACATACCCTGTGATATCTTTCCGTTTAGGGCGCCATGCAGATCAGGTAATTCCCACAGTCTCATTTATTATAGTTCTGACTGGAGGTACCAGCACTTCTCAAAGCGTTGTGAATACCTGTTGCAACATGTGAATGGCATTCCTTGTTTCTATTGGATCACCTTTGTGAATGTCCTTCGATTTTCTGCTTCTTGGAATTGGCTCGTGGATTTTTCTTGTTGCTTCTTTTACTCTCCCGGACTTCCGGTTTCAACCCTGCCTGATTACTTGGATTGCTGCTTGTCCTGTGATTTGGAAAATGTGTTTTGGAACCTTGTGTTTTCCTGGATGTCATCACGTTGACCTTGTTCTTCACTGAACTAATGGATACTTTAATGTGTAGAGTATTTGCTATTGCCTTGATTTTTATATGTTTTTCCTTCTTTTCTTCCTGCTCACTGACTTCTTTGATTTCGTCCTCGCTCAGCTCGGAGCTAGGTACCTGCACACTGCAAGTCTTTTGTCCATGGGGCAACATTGCACCAAGCAGTTACCTAGTCTATGGACTACAAAAATGAACAACTGGTGGGAAGGTGAACGTAATACAAATCTCAGTGTTTTTAAATCTGATGCCATTGTCTTAAATGTTAGCATTTTTCCTATATTTTGGAATTCCAAATCTGGCTCTTTTTAAATCTGCTGCATTTGTTTAAAATGTTAGCATTTTTCCCATATTTTTGGAATCCGAATCTGTGTGTTTCTAAATCTGCTGCCCTTGTTTAAAGGCTTGTTTAAAGGAGGTGAGTCATCTTGCCTGTTTTGCTGCTAGGCCGCCTAGTGAGTTCTTTCGTGCACTGTGCATTCTCTGTCTCTTTCTCCCCTGGGTATCCTTCTGCCCCATCCCCCTTGTTTTGCTTTCAGACATGTGTAGTGACATCATAATTACTCACCCTACTACACGGATGAATAGTACTTCTACTCAGGAAGGCAATAATACACACTTAGACCATCAGTTAGAAAATAATTGCCTCTTTACAGGCACTTTATTCACATTTCATAAACATACATATATCTGTAGAGTAAATGCAAATGATTACATATGAATACATAAAACAGGGCGAATATAACAAGTATACATCACTGCTATGGCAGTTGTAGGGCATAGCTTAATCTTAGCCACGACAACACTACCCATTCCTAAAACAGGTAGGCAAAGAGATCACGAATCAACTAACTGGGTCTGGGGCGGAGCGTCCTCCATCTCAGCAAGACTTCAACACCCGGGGTTCCAATTCTCTGTCACCTCATTGGGACCCTCTCCTTTTAGGGGGAATGAATCCCCACCTCTCATAGGTTGCAGACTGCCCCCGGTCGAAGGACAGACAGCAAGCATGGGGGGCAAGAGTGGAAGAATCAAGACAGCGGAAAAACCCAGCTCGTCTCCCGTGCTGTCGTTCTCAGCACCCCTTATCACTGCACCTGCACATCCCTGACTACCTTCCCAGCTCGTCCTTGAGAGGACGATACGAAAACTATCCTCCACTGTGAGCTCAGCTGATTCATACTAAAATACTGCAACTGTTGCATAAATCATGTCTGCCTTCTAACTGAGCTTGCAGAAACATGGACGTTCATTGTGGTTTGGAAATGAATGTCCAAAATGGCTGCGAATCGGCACCATTTTATTTAGCTAATTTTCGCACACTCACTATAGCCCTATGGTGCTCCACATCTCCCGTATCTATTGTTATTGCTACTCTATTTCCTGCTCTCTAAACCAGGCATGCCCATTGCTGACACCTATGTTAATGCTTCCTCCAGGCAGACTTGAAACTGACATCCTCTTTGTCATTCCCTCTCCAGACCTATGGACACCCCATATGGTCTCAGTCCTCTCCCCTTTCTCTTCTTCGATAATTAATGGTGAAACCAGATGGGAAGTGCGATTGGCACACTTCCCATCTTCCAGGTGCATCATTAATGTCTACCAGAATGGTACAATTATGGCACAGGGCTCTTAGCCCAATCTCCTCCTTCGTGACAGGTGTCTTCCGTCTCTCATTAACTTCCTCCCTTTTCCTGCCACTCCTACGTCTGCCTCCCCAATGGCCTCTTTGCCCCCACCGACAGATGTACCTTGTCCCTGTACCCCTCCTCGGAAGACCTTTAAAAGCGGCAGCCAGCTTCACTTAGCTAGCGCCATTTCTCGTTCTGCTGTGAAACACTCCTCTGGCATCTGTCAACTCCTTGAAGACTTTGACCTGAATGTCCTCTCCCTCACTGAGATGTGATTCAATGCCAGTTCTGTCACTGCTTTTGACACTCTCCTTCCCGAAGGCTACAAGATCCTCTCCAATCCCAGGCCTAACCGGTCTGGCGGTGGAGTAGCCCTTGTCGTCCCTGAATGGGTCCCTGCTTCCATCATACCCACTCAATCCTACTCATCGTTTGAATGCATTGTCTGCAAGCTTTGCGTCTCTCCTACCCACTTGCTCACTCCCTGCACCAACAACAGGCCCCCTGGGCCTGTCTCCCTCTTCCTTTTGGAATAGGCCAACATCAAATCCTCTCTCCTGACCTCTTCCTCTAAGCTTCTCCTCATCTTGACTCTCCTGATGCAGCCACCTTACTCTTCCGCAACCTCTGCAACTGTCTTTCCCTCACCAATCTTCCCTCCGGTCTGACCCACTCAGCCGGGGACACCCTGGATATGCTCATCTAAGCAGACATCCCTTTCTCTAACCCTTTCTCCTGATCTGACCATGCTCTCCTCTCCTCACAACTGGAGCTCTTGGACTCCCCAACTAAGCCTCTTCCTGCACTGGCAGTCTGCTTCTTTGTCATTCAACCGATGAAACAAGTGTCAATAGCTGCCTTTGCCACTTCTTCCATTCCCCATAACTCCCCTACTAATGATTCGCCAACCAGCTCCGTCCTTGCTAACCTTTACATCTCCAACACCCTTGACACCCTTGCCCCTGCCATGAGGATCTGCATGAATCCTGTTTCTAAGTGCAACAGTTGGTATGATTCCAACCTTGCCTCGCTGAAAAGCAAGGCCAAAGTTGCGGAATGGAAGTGGGTGGCTTCTAACGCATCCTCTGACAAACTGCTCCAAAGGGAATACATATTCTCCATCCATTCCAAGAAGCGGGCCCATATCCAAGCTCGCATCTCTGGGGCCACCAACAACACGGTTGAACTTTTCCAAATCTGTAAGGAACTTGCCAATACTACTGCAGTCTCCCCTTCTCTTCTTTCCCAAGCACACTGCACAGCTTTGGTCTCCCATTTCACATCCAAAACTCAGGACATCCTGTCCTCACTCTCCTCTACCCTCCTCCCTCTGCCCCCACCTGCCCTCAGACCTCCCTTGGCACCCTTACCTCCTTCCCCCCTACTCACTGCCTTCTCATCCATAGCACCCGAGGAGGTCACCAAGAAAGTCTGCTCTATGAAAGTCTCCTCCAAATAGGTGCTGCCATGCTCCCCCAGAACTATCAAGGACAATATTTCCTTCATCGCTCCCTCCTTGGCTGAGTTCTGCAACCACTCCCTTGTCACTGTCTCCTTCTCACTACCCCTCAAGCACTCCCTTGTGCACCCCCTCCTAAAAATGTTGTCTGTGGACCCTTCCTGCCCGGCTAACTACCACCCTTTCGCCACCACCCCTTTCTTGGGCAAACTCTTGGAGAAGTTGGTCATCTCCCAAATAATTCATCACACAGAATCCGTTGGCTGTCTCCATGAGCACCAGTCTGGCTTCAGAGTAGCCAGAGGCACAGAAACTGCTCTCCTGTACACCTGTGAAGACTTGCTCTGAAACCTAGACTCCAACTCGCCTTCCATTCTCATCCTCCTCGATGTGTCCTATGCCTTCGACACTGTCAACCATGCCATCCTCATGATAGAGGGTTGTGACTTGGAGCAAGTTAGGTGCTTTGATTACTTGGGGATTAGGGTCAATGAAGCAGGAGGATGGGCTGATCAATCAACCAAAGCTAAGGTTAACATCTACAAATATAGCAGCAACATTTAGTCATTTTTCCATAGCCACAGTAGCAGGGCCATCTTTCCGGCTATGGAGTTGTTTGACAACAGGCCCTCCCAGCAGCATTATACAGTGCTGAGATATGGGGTTATATTCCCAGAAAAGGTTTATCATCCATCGAGAATATATTTCTAAAGAAAATATTGTTGTTACCAAAAAAACACCCCAACGTCTTTGTTACATTTGGACCTACAAACATGGCCTATAGCCGCCCAGATTGCCCTAAAACCAGCAATGTATTTGTTAAAATGTATTTCTGAACTCTGACCTGGTGGGCAGAGGTTCAGAAGGCCAGCCTAGTTTCTTGGAACAGGGTAACCTTCTGGACAAGCCATACCAATCAAGGAAGCATTGGTGGCGGTCAAGACTAGGCCTCAGGAGGGGTGAGGGTGACTCATCGACCTCAATGAGAACACAGAGTAAAGGACACTTACAAATCACTCCCAGTCAGGTATACATATATTAAAAATACAAATACATTTATTTCAAAGCCTTTGAGGTTCAACACACAATAGAAATCACAGTAATACTTCTAAGCCATCACAGTCCTATCAAAATCCAAGACCAAAAAGGGCCTATAGGTTAATGTACGAAATGGGCCCACAACCTAGAAAGGGAAGGAAGCAGGTAGTGCAAATAGTCTTTAGGCAGTTCTGCATCAAACACAACCCTAACTGAAAGGCAGTCCAATCCCTAAAATGAGAGGAGCCTAGTGCTCAAATGTACTTGCGATGCTGGCGTACGTGGTAGTGCAGATGGGTGAAACAGGGTCTTTTGTATGGAATGTAGGGCAGCTCAGGAAGGTGGGTGAGGTGATGCAGAATAGGTTGCCACTATTCATGGAGGGTCTCCCCTTGAGGGCAGAGCAGGTTCCAAGAGTTGGGAATAGTTTGCTAGTTCGCACTTTCAGTGGAAATGAGAGGGGCCCTCAGGGGCCACTCATGCGTAAAAATGGATGGATGCGCTAGGGGCCACCGGTAAGGGTTGGTATTACTCACTGACTCCGAGCGCACTCCAGACAAAACTTCGGCAGTCAAGTCCACTTCAGTTTCAGGTTCAAATGCGGCAATCTCGCAGCTCTGTGGCTTTCAGCTACGAAGTTACAGCGTTGATTCCCAAATAGCACAGTGGTGATTTCTCCACTCCTGGTGGTTGGATCAGGCCAGTTCCGCTGTAGCAGGCTTCAGGGCACAGAGGGATACCTGCTGCAATGAACTTGCAAAGTTCGTCACCACAGCTGGGCGACAGGGTAACCACGTATACTCCGGTTCGGGCACTCTCTGTTTACTCCTGACCTGAGAATGCCAAGTATACTAAATTCAGTGTGAGAGTGCCATGAACAAAGAGCTTACGATGTACCAAGTTTCAAGGGCCTCCTCAAAACGGCGGCGGTATCAGAGCAAAGATCCTGCACAAGCTGGTCTGCCCACTGGTTGGCCCAGGGACACTTCCGAGAACGCTTACTTGCAAGGTTTGATGAAGGTGCCGAGAATAGTTGGTCCCACTATTCCAATGGGTCGAGGCATCTTCGCAGACCTTCTAGGACGACCAGATGCAGAGAGGTCCAGCGGGACAACAGCAGGCACAGGGTGCCAAACCTTCCAGGGGGTCATCAGCAGTTCCACGACTAGGCTTATTAGTATCAGGATACATGGATCCTATCCTTCGTTCAGTGAGAGCACCAGAGATCGATATGGTATGGGTGTTTGGAGCCTTCTCTTATCCAAAATCTCCTTCTGTCATGTCTCAGTTCTGGCGCTGGTCCTTGATGCACCGCCGGAGACTCTACTGCATCATTCCCACGCCGGAAGCTTCTCCCAAGATGGCCGCCGCTTTGCCTCCCGTTGTCATTCCTTCCAGCATAATATCCTATGGGGTTGTTCCTGCACGATGCAGTCCGCGTCCCGCTTATCAGCAATTCAGCAATGGAAGACGGTGGAGCTGCGCGTCGCTACTCCAGCAACAGACGCTCTACAGTTCGTGCCTAGGTACATTGACTCATTCTCTCCTTCCTTTCCTGAGTCTCTGACCCACTGCTCTCGTACTAACTCCCCTTCTGTTTACGCTAGGACTCTCGTCTCTTCTTTGTGGCCGTTCCCAATGGACGCTACCAGAAGTATCCTTTCCCTTCCATCCGACTTCCAGCTTCCGACAGAAGCGATACCTTTCAAGAAACAGTAAGCGTTTTTCCACGCTACCGCTTAGCGATGGTTTCTCTTAAATCAGACTTACTTTCTCAATTTAGTCCAATCGCTGCAGACTCCTGCACGTTTCCTCCCTTACGGATCCCAGCCGGTTATGCGGATACAGTACAGCAGCTCACAGGTTAGGACCCACTCCATAGCCCCTCCTCTCCTGACCTCTACTCTATTCTCTACTTTAATACCTGTCTCCTTTCTCTCAGTTACCTCTGAAGAGATCCCAGTCCAGCTCATCCACCAAGATACGAGGGTAATGGCATAGACGATTCTTCCGGTTCGTCATCTGAAGCCTGAAACACAAAGCTCCCCATTCCTGTGTCCATGGTTTTTTTCCCCAGAGGGTTTCCCTGGGTCCTCTGTCCCCTTCTGTGCCTTGTATACGGTCGAGGGGTGCAGGGTTCCCGGGGAGATCTCTCACTATCAGCTGCTTCATTTGAGCCAGGTTAGTGGATATATTTTTCTTCGGTGTGGAACAGGGCTTTCACAACACCGTTATGACACCTTTGCGCCAAAACGAAGAGGACCCAATGGGAGATCTGCTCACATACAGGCATACCATACGTGGACCAATCATGGACCACTGGTTCCCAGGCATTCACAGCAACCCAGACTCTCTGGCACCCAGGATCTGAATTGGAACCAGACAGTTCAGCCCACATCCTGGAAGCACACACTCAAGGCATGCAGAAGCCTGTAAAAGCTTGGCGTTTTGCGGGAGAATGCATGCCCAAATAAGGACTGACCCGGGACGGCTCGACCTGGGGAAGGTGAAGGGGCAAGATGGCCAAGGGAGAGGACAAAGAACCTCGTGGCATGGCCATTTTGGAGCCAGGCCACCTATTCGTGCCAGACGCGGTAACCACGGTTTACCTGGCAGGAAAGAGTTAAAAATACATGAAAAGATAAGCTACCAACAGCCCTGTCCAAGGCACACCTGCACTTCCCCTAAGAAATCCTTTGAGATTATCTAGGGCCTTTAGAAATGTCAGGAAGACCCAAGTGCACTATACTAGAAGGTACATTGTGCACTTGCACCATGTTGCAGAAAAGTTGCCACACTGACAAGGACTAAGGGAAACAAAGTCTCCCAGTACTGACTGTCTTTAAGGGCATGTCAGTTTCCCCATAAAAAGGAGTGAAAAGCCTGGGGGAGTGCAGCAGAAGGCTGTGCTCCTCAGTCTATGGTGTTTAACATCAGCAAAAAGTTGGGGGGTACACAACTGGAGGGAAAATTACACATGAAATGGAAAACCTTCCTAACACTCGCCGCTCCCAGACCAAGGACAGGGGGAATTAATCCACCCCTGGATGAGTCTCATGTTCAGGTCGGTTAACCATTCTTGACAACCCATCAGCATTGCGATGTTGGACACCTGGCCTATGCTCAATAGTGAAGTCAAAGCCTTGAAGGCTTATGGACCACCTGAGCAACTTTGGATTCTCTCCCTTCATGTTCATTAGCCACTTTAAGGGCTCATGGTCAGTTTGCACAGTGAAGTGGGTCCCATAGAGGTAGGGCCTCAGCTTCCTTAGGTCCCACACAATAGAGAAACATTATTTCTCTACTGTCGACCATCTGAGCTCTCTGTCTTAAGCTGGCGACTAACAAATCCAATAGGGTGTTCCTTACCCTTCTCATCTACTTGTGATAGTACAGCTCCTATCCCAGTGTCAGAGGCATCTGTCTGCACAATAAAAGGTCTTTGGTAATGAGGGTCCCTCAGAACAGGGACCTGGCACAAGGAGTCTTTTAAGCCATTGAAGGCCTTCCCACACTCTTCAGACCAAGTTACCTTCTTGGGTTTCTTAGGAGTTGTGAGAGCAGTCAGAGGGGCAGCTATGGTGCCATAGTCTGCCATGAAATTCCTGTAGTACCCAGTGAGTCCTAAAAAGGCTCTCATTTGGGTTTGATTAGTGGGGGTAGACCAGTCTTGTACAGCTTGTACTTTACTTGGTAGAGGCTTTTTCCTCCCTCCACCTACTTCATGTCCAAGGTAGGCCACTGAACCTTGTCCATTCAGGCACTTGCTGGCCTTTATGGTCAAGAGGGCCTTGTGAAGAGCCTGAAACACAATCTTAAGGTGTTTCACATGATCCTCCCAGGTGGCACTGACAACTGCTATATCATCCAGATATGCTAGACATAAATCATCCGACCCATTAGAGACATGATTCACAAGCCTCTGGAAAGTGGCAGGGGCATTCTTCAACCCATAAGGTATTACCCTGAACTTGTAAAGGCCCTCTGTTGTTGAGAAAGCTGTCTTCTCCTTGGTATGTTCTGCAAGAGCTATTTGCCAATAGCCTGCAGTGATGTCAAATGTGCTGAGGTATGTGGAAGCACCACCAGCTCATCTGTTCAAGGCAAGGGGTGTGCATCTGTCTCGTGACAGCATTCAGAGCCCTATAATCCACACAGAATCTCAACTCAGAGGTCCCTGCCTTTGGAACCAAAACCACAGGACTGTACCAAGGACTACTGGAGGGTTCAATGTCTTAATGTAAGATCTTACTTTGTATAACATCATGTATCCCCTATTTTTAGTAGGTACACTATCTCCTGTGTTAATATCATGGTTGCACCAATGTGTCAAACCAGACGTTTGTGAGAACAAGGGGGGAAATTGCCTCAGCAAACTTTTCACCTGAGCTTGTTGATTAGAAGTCAGATGGGGGTCCAATTTGACACCCTCAATGGAGCTATCTGAAGGACTGCCCTGGAACAGGTCAGGAAGAGGTTCTGACTCCTCCTCCTCAACATCTGAAGCCAGCAGCAGTGCAGCGATTTCAACTCTTGGGATGAAAGCCTTCAGCCTATTCACATAGAACACTTTTGGAGCTTGTCCAGCCCTTCCAAGGTCCACTAAATAGTTGACCTCACCCAGTGACTCCACCACTGTGTAAGGGCCTGGCCATTTGTCCTGTAATGCTCTAGGCCTTATAGGATTCATGATCAGGACTTGCGGCCCTGGGGAGAATTTGATGAGGGCCGCTTTCTGGTCCTACCAATGTTTCACCAGTGCTTGCCCTGCCTTCAGTTTCTCACTAGCCAGTCCCATCAGGAGTACCATCCTCTTTCTGAGCCCTAGCACATAGTCTACTACGTTGGTAGTGATGGGGGAGTGGGCATCTCCTATCCCACTATTGCCAAGGGTCCCCTCACAGGGTGGCCAAACAGAGGTTCGAAGGGGCTGAAGCCAACACCCTCCCGAGGTACCTCTCTGTAGGCAAACAGTAAGCATGGCAATGGGAGATCCCATGTTCTTCTTTGGGGCTCTTGCAGAGCCCCAATCATGCTCTTTAAGGTTCTGTTAAACCTTTCTATGAGACCATTGGTTTGTGGGTGATATGCAGATGAAAACCTATAGGTAACACCACATTCCTTCCACATGGCCTGCATATACTTTGACATAAAGTTTCTGCCCCTATCAGACACAACTTCTTTAGGGAATCCAACCCTAGTAAATATGCCAAGTAAAGCTTTTGCAACTGACTTGGCAGTCACAGTTTTTAATGGGATGGCCTTATGATACCTGGTGGCATGGTCGACCAGCACCAGGATAAACCTATTGCTTGGGGATGTTTGGAGTACAAGGGGGCCGATACTGTCAATCCCTGCCCTCTCAAATGGTACCCCCACAACTGGGAGTGGTACCGATGGAGCTTGGATTGTTGTGCCACTCTTCCCAGATAACTGGCAGGTGGCACAACTCCTGCAGTGACTTTCTACTTGCACCCCCATCTTGGGCCAAAAGAAATGCATGGAGAACATTTGCTTGGTTCTCTTGATGCCAAGGTGACCAGCAAGGGGCACTTCATGCACCAACTGCAGGAGGAAGGGTCTTTCTGCAAGGGGAACCACCAACCTCCTATGGTCTCCTTCTGTAGACTCTGTAGGCTCACTGTAGAGGAACCCACCTTCCCAATAAATCCTATGCTTCCCAGGAGATTCACCCTCAAGCTAGGAGCAGGCTTGTCTCCTTAGGCCTTCCACAAATGAACACTCACGTTGGCCCTTACTGAATTCAATCATCCTGTCAGGGCCACCTTCTACTAACAATCCTTGTAGTTCAGGATGGTCATTGAGCTCAAACACTTCAGGTAACACCTCTTCCTTGTAAGGTTCAGGTGATTGACCAACTACCTCCACCTCAGTGGTATATGAGTTAGGGGGAATATTTTCTTTCCCTCTTCTGTCTTTCTTGACTCCTTTATCCTTTCTTGGGTTTCCTCCCCTTAATCACATGCACTACTCACAGCCCTGAAAAAGACTTAGGTCGAAACGCGCGTCGGCTGTGTGCACTCACCTCAGTTATCATTATCTGCCACATGAATGTTTCAGATGCTCTGGTGTATTTCAAAAACAATAATAAAGCAACAATTTTTAACACCAACATGATATTTCTGACCTGATGCTTAACTAAAACCATCAGATAACCAGCTAAATCCTTGGACTATTGAATCCTCCCAGCGCCCAACATTATCCACAGGTTTGCCATCCAACCTACTCTTTTGGGAGGAAGTTTCATCAGACCCCCCACCCTCCTTATCTTTGGACTTTTTCCCCTCCTCCTGCTTACCAGGATGAGTCTTGTCCTTATGGGACACTTGATGCGACACCCACAAATCTGCTTCTATGGCCAGCTTCTTAGTATCTAACTCCTTTGAATTTGCCAAATGCTGCTTAAGCTCAGGGGGACAAGATGCAAAAATATGTTCAAGCATGACAAGACATATAATACCCTCAAGGATGGAGACCTTATAGCCTTCAACCCAGCCAGTCAAGTTCTTTAAAGAATCAGTCATATATGACACCTAAGTACTTCCTTCTTTTTTTGTACTCTCTAAACTTCTTCAATTATTGGGCAGGAGTCTTCCCAAACATTAAGATGAGAGTTTGTTTCAACGTTGCAAAATCTACTCTTTTAGTTTTTGACATTTCCACAATAGCACTGCAGCCAGAATGGGATAGTCTGCTGAGTAACCATGCAATCTTATCAGCATTTACAACCTCTTGAACTTTGCAAGCATACTGAAAAGCATCTAACTAGTCCATAATGTGATTGTTCTCATCGTACACACTGAGCAGATCTTTAGGAAATCGTGGATGAGAGGAGAACCCAGACCCATGTCCAGATCCCTTGGATCCATTTGTCCCCTCTGAATGTTGTCCCTCCTCTAAACCTCTTCTGAAGGCTAAGGCCACAGCTACTGCCAAGGCCAAGCTGGAGTCCTCAGCCTGTGCTCTGAAGAATGGCCCAGAATCTTTGTCTATTAAATTGTTGGGGAATTGTAAACACATCCTGGATGAGATCCACCCTCCCTATGAGTGCTCACTGTATGTACGCTTTAGGTTAGGATTTATACCTACAGCACATTACACCTGTTCTTGGTCTGTTCTTAATATTGGTGTATGCCCCCTTTGTTACACAGCTAACAAATCCTTATTGCACTTTACGTTAATATGCCCTGCTTAAATTACCTTGAGGTGTTGGTACCTGAGACCCATCCTATTGGTGCTGGGTATAATAAATACACGTGATGCCATGTTTCTTGTTTCTTGCTCCTTGGATTAGAAGGTCATCTTTTTCTATAGCTAGATATGTCCATCGTGCTTGGCTTCTAAGAAGTAGATTTCTGGGGAGTGTGTGAGTTACTGGTGGGGTTTCCTGAGAGGCTACAATCTCGCTCTCCTCTCAGATCTCCCCCTAGGGAGAGCCATCAATTTTAGGAGGTTCTTGTATTTTAACTTTTTAGGCCAAATCTGCCTTGTATCTACTTTTATCATTGTGTATCTATATGTGTCAATCTTTTTAGTATTCATTTGGCTTTGTTTTGTATGTTTGCTAATGGTCAAACCGAATAAAGCTTTTAAAATGAGCCATCCTCATTAATGGCTTTGTGATACCCTTGGTATCACAGACCAGGCACTGGATTAGTTGACCTCTTTTCTTTCTGATCATCCCGCCCAGGTTCAACTGGGCCCCTTTCTCCCCTCCACCTCATTCTCTACTTGCGGCCTCAGGGTTCTATCCTCTTGCCCCGGCCTCTTTTGCCCACTTGAAATCCACCTTCTCTCCTCATTTCCAGTGTTATGCTGATGACACACAGCTCTCCTTTAAGCTTCCCTCCTCTAACTCCACTCATTCTTCCCTCATTCTCTTCCCCTCACCCTTGTGTGAGACAACAAACCTGGGGGTCATCTTCGAATCCTCTCTCTCTTTCTCACCTTATATCGCTGACCTTGCCAAGAAGGCCCACATTCGGCTTCACCTCCTTAAGGCATTCTCCCTTTCCTCACATTACCCCAGACACTCAATGCCTCCAGAGCTCTGCAGCTCCCCAGGGTGGACTACTGTAGCATTCTCTTCCTCAATCTGCCTCTTTCTTCCCTCTGCCCTTTTCAACTAATCCAGAACAGGACTGCAAGACTTATCCTTGACCTCAAGCCCAGAAACTGCATCTCTTCAGCTATAAAATCTCTCCACTGCCTCCTGGTGTCTGCAAGGTTCAAATTCAAGACCCCTCTGGTGCTTCACTAAATCCAACTTTCTATTGTTAAATACCTCCCTGCTAGCGTCCTTCGGTCCTCTAGCTCCAACTCTATGCAGACCAGATGTTTCTCAAAGCAGAGAGTGGGAGTAGATCTCTTACTTCGGCAGGAGTTTCCCTCTGGAATGGTGTCCCAGCCCCTCACAGACTTGAGCCGGATCTCCGTAAGTTCCAGAAGCTCCTCAAAACCTGCATTTTCTCCTCCTCCTTCCCTCTCCCCCTCCGTTACTAATTGCCCCCCTGTCACTGCGACTGGTCCCTGGTCCCTTATGAGTCTTACAGGGGCCAGGCCCCCCTCGACCGGTCTCCCCCAATACCCCTAAAACCAGCACTTGCCCTCGATCACCTGTCCCTGACTAGCCTACTTAGTCTGGCCCATCCTGTTCTCACATTAGTTGCCCCTCACCTGTTTTACCCGCCACTTGCCCTCTTGGGTTCCCTTTCGCATTTGTCCAGTCCCTAGGCCCCATCCCTCCTGCACTTCCTCCTCCTCCTCTCCCTTATCCATCCCTCCTCGTCCTCCCTGACCCACCTCTTCCCCTTGCACTTCCTAATCTGCACTTGCATGATCCGAATATCACAAGGCCTAGCAGGACCCTAATTGTTTTTCTCCTCTGTACCCCGACCCCCTGCCTTGTGAGTTGTGTTGCCTGGAAACTCTTTGGCTGTATAGGTGCCATACAAATGCTCAATAAATAAATCAAAAATAGGAGTACCAAGGATATCATTTCTCAACACAGGTAGAAGAGGGAAAGTGGGGGGATTTGTTGACATATGTGTGGTTCGCAGTTTATATGATCATGCTCTTGATCATACTGTTTTCTTCCGTTTATAGCCTGGAAGTAAATCAGGCTACCTTCCTTCTGTCTTTTTGTCCAAGCCGCTAGCCACTGTGTTATATATTTCTCAGTAAGGCTGCGCTCTCAGGAGGAAAGTCACTTTTAAGTAGGAGACTTGGTGCGCATCACTTGTCTAATTGTAGTGCCACTCAGGTCTGACACTGTCTCCCCAGTGATGGACTACTAGGGTGCATACCCTGGCTTTCATGTCATTCCACCTTTTTTCAGAGGTCCTCGGAGTCCTGTGACACTGTCCCCACGGCCACCACCATAACCCAAATCTCGCTTCATCTAGCAATTTTCCTCTGGTGTGTGGTCTTCGGTTTTGTGCCCCATAGAGTTCATTTGCATGGGCCACTACCGGCTCTGCAAGGACAGTGAGCACCTTGGCTTTTGATTTGCCTCCTGACATGTATTTCTGTATTTCAGGCTCAGTTGGCACTTCCAAAGTGGTGATTTTAAGTGGTTTGTATTTTAAAAGATGACTCCCGTCCATCTTCCATTTGCTTCTGATTCTGTTTCCACCAATATTATGGTGGTACATGCTAATTACATGAAAAAGTGGCAGATTTTGACATTGTAATTGATTTTTGGTGCTAATTTCTCTAGGCAGAATTACCATTACTGCAGATGGTTGGGGAGAGCATATGTGGGCTTCTAATTTGGCACTGATTCCGCCAGAACAAATGGTGGTTTTACTAATTCCGACCAGCGGAATTAGCGCCATCTGTACTGCCGAACTTGTAATGAGGCCCATGGTATGGACTAGTCTGACAATTGGGCACTATTGGGGAAATTGGTTACCTATAGGGATAAATTTAATGGGAAGATCTCTGAAGTACTCTCCTCTGATCTGTTTATTGAATTAAGTGGCCGGTAATGCGAATGACGAGCGGGAGAAGGCAATGATTTCCTTGTTGTTAATCTTTGCTAAATGTAGAATGGCGATTTCTTAAAAACCTCAATGGGCCTGTCAGTGAAACACTGGGTTTCAAACATTTTAAACTGGACACCAGCCAAAATTGAAATTAGATGTTGATTGCAGGACTGTGCGCAGGAAACAGAAGTTGAGTTTTTTGGGGGTCCCGTTCTAGAGCAGGTTAACCGTCAGCCGGATGATAGGCCCCCTCAAACGAGGAATGATCCTACAATTGGAAGACATCTTTTGAGTAATCCATGGTGTTGCATTGCAATGATATTTTATATTGTACTAGCAGAAGTATCCGTTCTCCGAACGGGTTCTGCAGACAGACATGATAACACTCTCATTAATTGTTGAAAATTAACATGCTTTGCGGGATTGTAAAACTTGTTTAGAAACAAAAATGTTTGGTTCCCTTCTCAGTGAACATGGTTTACGGCTTCGTCAGCAGGCACCATCTCGTAAAAATCCTCTGGAAAAGTAATTTCACCCGATGCAGCAAAGATTTGAAAACTTCTGGAATGCTACCTGCCTTCACCTTCGCCTCTCAGGTCCATTCGCCATTTAATACATTTTTGTTTCCCTCCCCGCTGAACATGGTTTACGGCTTTGTCAGCAGGCCACACACTCACAAACACATTTTAACTTTTGCTGACATCTGGGGAAAAGGGTGGGGTCTCCAAATGTCATGAAGCCAGTAATGTCTGAAGGGTTCTGACCGTTAACTATGCAAAATTTGGTGCAGATTGGTGAAACGGTATGGATTTGTATAAGGAACAATGCTTCGCTGAGCCACAAACCCACCAACAAATTTTAACTTTTGGTGAAATCTGGGGAAAGGGGTTGGGTGTCCAAATGTCATGTAGCCAGTAATGTCCAGAGGGTCCTAAAAGGTAGGTATGCAAAATGTGGTGCAGAATGGTGAAACTGTGTGGAATTGTACAAGGAGCAATGCTTTGCCAAGCCACAAACCCACCAACAAATTTTGACTTGTGCCGAAATCCGAGGAACAGGGCGGGTGTCCAAATGTCATGTAGCCAGCACTATCCGGAGGGTCGTAGTAGGTAACTATGCACAATGTGGTGCAGATTGGTGAAACGAGGTGGAATTGTATAAGGAACAACGCTTTGCTGAGCCACAAACCCACAAACAAATTGTAACTTTTGGTGAAATCCAGGGAAAGGGGTGGGGTGTCCAAATGTCATGTAGCCATTAATATCCAGAGTGTACTAACAGACTAATATGCAACATCTGGTGCAGATTGCTGAAACAGTGTGGAGTTGCATAAGGAACAAAGCTTTGCCACAAATCCTGCCACAAGCAAACACATTGTAACTTTTCTATATATAGATCAATAAAAACGTTCCAAACAAAAGGACCATAGGGATATTTTCTACTCGACATACTCACTCGATGACTGCCTTTCATCCCCACTAAGCAGCATACACCAATATCTTACATGCTAATTTTGGATAGATTGGATTACAACAACTAAAGCCCGGTGTGGAGGCCTTCCAGACTATCAAATACGAAAGCTACACAACAAAGCATGTCAACTCATCATTATCTGGGAAATGGAGGACTCGATTTTCCAGGACTTACGACAATTCTGCTGGCTCAGTATGATAGCAAGTGTCTATTTCAAATCTCCCCCACTTCTAAATACCCCATGGCCTTCAGCTACTTTATATTCAAAACAAAATCTTAGCTTACCCCTTCAATGGACTTATTCAGTTTGCCAACCTGCTGATACTCCTTTCCCTACCTCTTCAATTGAATTAGCACCCATCCTTCACAGTGCCAACCCAATTTATGCTCCTATCAACCCTTTTGCTGCTTAAATGACCAAATATCCTGTCTCAATCACTTGTACTTGTCTCTTTGAGAACTTTAACCTCTCTCTCTAAGCTCGACTCTTCTCTTCTCTGCCTACTTCAAATATGCAACTGTCTAAACCCTATTAAAGAAACCCTCTGCGGACCCAAACATCCCAGCAAACTATCGACCAGTTTCTTTTCTGCCACATTATTTAAAAGTCCTGGAACAGGTGGTCTTCAACCAGATCACTAAGTACCTTGAGTATAATGACCTTGGAGATTGACTTCAATCTGGCTTGCGTTGTAAATACTCCACCGAAACTGCACTCATGCATGTCTACACTTTCTCTCTAATGCTCATCACTCTACTATCGTCATCCTTTTGAACTTTCTACCGCTTTCGATACTGTCAACCAGGGCTCTAGATAATCGTCGCACCAGGCCTTTTTTTGCATTAAAATCATGCAAATACGACAGATTTTATCTTTCTGTGCATATTTATTTACGCACTATTGGAGAGCAGAGGGGAGGTGACTTGACAGAAACCAAAACATCTTGATTGTTATCTGCCTGGATGAAATCGCAGACCCAAAGGGAAGCAGTCTGAAAATAAGACATTTGCTCTCTTAAGTGTGTGCAACAAGCTTTTCTGAAAGACACAGCAGACAGTGAGATAACAAACCGTCCCATTTGTTTAAGTTCTGCTGTGTTTTCTATCTAGATACTGATGGAGAGAAATATGCATGCATATTTATTTTGCTTGCATGTTAGGTCCTGTCAGTAATAAGATTGAAAACTTAGTAACAATTGGGAAGTATCCTTTCTAACAAAGAAATTACTTTTTTTAGTTAATACTCCCTGCTTGCATTGCACTAAAGTATTTTTCTTGAGTTCCTGCGGTGTGCGCATTTATCATCAGGCTGCACCTTTATGGTGTGTTCATACACATTAGTGTGTAGAAGTCTTTCCACAAACATAATGCATTGTTTTTTTATTTATGTTTATTGCTATTTAACCAATACTATCAACTTTTCACAAACAAACAATTAAACAAAGTACATACTTATAACATTTTCCAGAAATCAGATTAAACTCGTCAATATATAAATTTAAGATTTAAAAAGAAAAAAAAGGAAAAAAGAAGACACTTACAATTAAAGTTCATTAAAAATTATTTTAAAAAGCACAAAGCAAAGAAAAAAAGAAACAGAAACCTGTAGACAAAAAGGCAAAATCAAGAAAATTAAAAATCACCAACAGCTTGGTTCCTTTCACCTATGAAGCTCAGAGATCTCAGAACATCCACAACTTGAATTGTCAAACCTGTTTCATGGCCTGAAACTAACCTTTCCCAAAAGGAATCCATGCATAGCCAATCAGGTTTATCAACAAGCCTACCTAGTATTCTGCACTTTGTTTCATAGGTATGCCTACATTTTAGGAGCATGTGCTTTAATGATTGAGGAATGTTTGCATTACATAAGTTGCATCTGTGATCTCTGGGTTCAGTGTTATCCCTGATGGCTTTAATTTCACCTGTATTAATTATATTGAGGTGTACCCTTAGAAAATCCATCCTGCTTGATTTATCTGGGAAAAAAGTCAGGTACTTTGGAATGTGGCCACACAGTTTATCATACTGTGACAGTGGCTTTGCTGTAATCATTGTTTAAAGCCAGACATATTTGCTACAAAACTGTTTTCTTTCTAATGTGTTCTATTCATTTTCAAGTTTATTCGTGTTTTGGTTGCCTGTCGCTTACATTTTTTACTCTTTTGCAGGCAAATCACTTTTGCTCTTACAATTTAATTTGCACTCTAATTGTAAAAAGTGTGCAAAATACTCCCACCTCAAAAGCTTATCTAAGGAAGGAGTGAGTAAGGAATGTCTAGTTAAATCATCCATCAACCTTAACTGTTGAATGTAGTAAATGGCACTGTAAATGGTCAGTGGTAGGAGAGCCATGGCTCAGGCTTGAGTGATGGCCATTACACCAATCACAGGTTTGGCAGCCTCTTTCAGAACTTAACTCCAACCTATGCAAGCACTGTGACAAAACAAACAACAATGATGGTTACATGTGTCCCTGGAATAAAACGAAGCAAGACATGTCCCAGTAACAGTAATCCATCAACTGTATGTAGTGGTTCATGCCGACTTCCTTCATCTTCTAAGCACTGTAGTTATTATTACCATAGTCAATAATTTACCGACCTCTAAAGGGTGAAAGGCTAACTGCCCAGCCAGCATTTGACCATAAAATGCTAGCAGTTGACCATGAGAATCGGTACATGCAAGGGAAGCTCAGAGTGTTAGTACTCATCTTTTCCACTGGTGAGAGGGTTCTTGTGCTACTGCACTCTGTCCTTTATCTATTCATTGTGAGCAAAACCTATTTTTCTGTCACACTGTAAACCATTATTGCGTGAGAATGTTTCCCTACAGTTAACTTTTTTCACCCGCGGTCTGGATGACACATACTTTTTACTCCATTGAAATTTCCTTTACTCTCAAAATTTTCAAATAGGGAGTAAGATACTCCCACCTCAAAATCTTATCCGAAGCACTGCTGTCAACCACTCCTCTCCTCACTCTCTAGGACGGGTTTCACAAATCTGCTCTTGTCCCGATTGCCTGGTTACATGTCTTTATATCAAAAATTATATAACGAATGAATGTTATACCGAAAATTATATACCGAGATCACATTCACCGAATTCCTATCTATAACGTTAAAACAGTATAAATATCTAAACAAATTTACCGAAAAATCCCAATATCGAAAAGGCCTTACTAACTCTGAGAAAAGGAACCTAAAAGTGTAGAATCTTTGAACAGAGTAATCAAAAAAAACGTTCATACTGATTGCAGGACTGTCATTTGATTAACGAGAGTGCCGAGTGAAATTCGCTTGACAAAAGAAATCTACGCTATAAAAAAACACAGACAAGTTTGAAAAACTGGTAATGCAGTGATAAAACGATATTTAGCACAGTAGAATGCCCATTTTTTAAAATTCTGCATAGTAAAACATATTTCCACATAATTTTAGACTTGCCACAGCATACTGGTAAACTCGGGAAAGCCAAGAATCCACACACGAATCCGAATCCAAAAGACTGCCATCCAAACAATGAAAACCCAAAAACCAGGAATTCAACACAAAAAAAACATAAGAGATCCAAAGGAACACTCCGGGAAAACCATCGAAAAAGCCTGAAAAAAATCCAAACAAGTTCCAGGAAATCAGAAAAAAAGGGAAATCCATTGAGAAAAAATGTCTAAAATCCAAAGCCAGAAAGAAAAAAAACGATTTGAACCATCCAAAATCCCCGAAAAAAGAACTCCACATAAACGCAGCATTCAATCCAAAGGAAGAAATCCAAAATGGCCAAAAAGGATGCAATGCAACTCAATGGAACAAATGGTCGAAACAGCGACCCCGAGTGGCCAAAAAACATATTGCCACTAAATAAATATTTAACAAATAAGTTACAAAGTTAATGTTAAAGGTATTTGTATAGTGCACCGTCACCAACGGAATTGGTCCCCAGGCTCTCAGGCGGATCTGTAAATGAGAAGGCGGGGTGGGATAGTAAGGTGAAGAGGGAGTAGGAATGTGAGAGAAGTGGTGTTCTGTTGGAGGCTTCAGTTTGGTATACACCCTGCGCTGAGCTTTGGTGTACGTATCGGATCAATGTCAGGCCTTGTGTGCTGTTGGTTGTGGCTTATGTGTGGTTTGTTTTTTGTTCCTGTGTGGTGAAGTGCGTGCGGCTTGATGTGCGAGAGGTGGTTGTGTAGGTTTTTGTATTAGTTAGGCATGCAGAATTTTTTAGCTTTTTGGTTAGTGGGATATGTGTTGCGCAGCTGACCTTCGCAGTTTGGCTAAATGCCAAGAGTTAACAGTCCTGTATAGTGGGGCAGAGGCCCAGGTCTTACAATACACTACGTATCACCATACAATAGACAAAGATTGAGGCTCTACCTAGAGTTGGGAGTCCTGTACAGTGGGCAAAGGCACCGGTTCCATGGTAAGTGGGTTTCCACATATGATAGACAGAGATGGAGGCTACACCTGGATTTGAGGATTCTGTAAAGAGGGGACGAACCTAGGCTTCACAATACATTACACCATACAGTAGAGATCGATGGGCGCTATACCTGGATTGAGTGTCCTGTATAGCGGGAGAAAGGCCTAGGTTCTGCAGTGAATGGGTTTCTGCATAAAATAGAAAGAGATGGAGGCTACACCTAGATTTGAGAATCCTGCAGAGTGGATGCGACGCAGGCTAATGTTCACATTAGTATGACTTTAGACATTAGAGGCTAATGTTCACAATTCTATCTAAATGTGGCACATGCTAATATTCACAGTTCTGAGTGTGGCACTTGCTAACATTCACAGTCCTATCTAGATGTGACGCAGGCCGGCGTTCACAATTCTATCCAAATGTGGCACTTGCTAACCCTCACAGTCCCATCTAGATGCGACGCAGGCCAATGTTCACAGTCCCATCTAAGTGTGGTGCATGCTAACATTCACATTTCTAAGTGTGTCACTTGCTAACAATCACAATCTATCTAGATGCGACGCAGGCTAATGTTCACATTAGTATGACATTACACATTATAGGCTAATGTTCACAATTCTATCTAGATGTGGCACATACTAATATTCACAGTTCTGAGTGTGGCACTCGCTGACTCTCAGAGTCCTATCTAGATGCGATGCAGGCCGATGTTCACAATTCTATCCAAATGTGGCACTTGCTAATATTCACAGTTCTAAGTGTGGCACCTGCTAACATTCACAGTCCTATCTAGATGCGATGCAGGTCAATGTTCACAATTACATCCAAGTGTGGCACATGCTAACATTGACAGCTCTAAGTGTGGTACATGCTAACAATCACAATTCTATGCAAGTGTGGCACTTGCTAACCTTCACAGTCCCATCTAGATGCGACGCAGGCTAACATTCACAATTCTATCTTAGTGTGGCACATGCTAACATTCACAGTCCTATATAGATGCAACAGAGGCTACTGTTCACAATTCTATCTAAGTATGGCACATGCTAATATTCACAGTTCTAAGTGTGGCACTTGCCAGCATTCACAGTCCTATCTAAATGTGACTCAGGCTAATGTTCACAATTCTCTAAGTGTGGCACTTGCTAACCTTCACAGTCCCATCTAGATGCGACGCAGGCTAACATTCACAATTCTATCTTAGTGTGGCAAATGCTAACATTCACAGTCCTATACAGATGCAATAGAGGCTACTGTTCACAATTCTATCTAAGTATGACACATGCTAATATTCAGAGTTCTAAGTGTGGCACTTGCCAGCATTCACAGTCCTATCTAAATGTGACGCAGGCTAATGTTCACAATTCTCTAAGTGTGGCACTTGCTAACCTTCACAGTTCTAAGTGTGGGACTTGCTAACATTCACAGTACTACCAAGATGTGACGCAGGTTAACGTTCGCAATTCTGTCTAAGTGTGGCATATGCTAACATTCACAGCCTTATCTAGATGGGACAGAGGCTAATGTTCACAATTCTATCTAAGTGTGGCACGTGTTAACATTCACAGTTCCGAAGTAGGGTAATGTAGAGTGGCAGGGTTTTCTGGAGTAGAGTAATTGCTCTGCTCCCCACCCATGCCACACTTACTTTGGTGGTTGCCGCTGGTTGATGGTGGGCCACTGGCTTCCCCTGCTGACACCTGCAGGCACTTTCTGGAGCCTCCAATGTAGGAGCAGCCCTTTGCCTCATGACCCTTAGCCGTGGGGGCTGCTGGGCAGAGGGCTGCCCTGGGAAGGTCTGTTAAGTGAAAAAAGTTGGCCAATCAGGGGAGGTGGCAAGGAGAAGGAAATGAAAGTGAAATGGCGAGCGCACGAGGATGCCGACAGCAAGGCCAGGCACAACAGATGAAACAGTGGCCAAAAAGGGGGAGGTGGGCATGCTGGGACACGGGAGGGAGAAGGAAGGGAAAGGGGAAGTAAGCAGGGGCACCAGAGCCGGGAGGGCTCGCAAACAAAATTAACAAGGATTCAAGGCTCCAGGAGGGTCGAGGGCAGCACACTCACCTGGGCCAGCGCCTGCGTGAAAAGGCAAGCGCACGAGGATGCCGGCATTAAAGCGAGGCACAACAGATGGAGCAGTGGCCAATCAGGGGGAGGTGGGCAGGCTGGGAGGTGGGAGGGAGAAAGAAGGGGAAATAAACAGGGACACCGGAGCCCACCAGGGCTCACAAACAAAATTAACGAGGATTCAAGGGCCCAGGAAGGTCAAGGGCAGCACACTCACCTGGGCCAGCGCCTGGGTGAAAAGGCGAGCACACAAGGATGCCGGCAGTAAGGCCAGGCACAACCGATGGAACAGTGACCAATCAGGGAGAGGTGGCAGCGAGAAGGAAGGGAAAGGGTAAGTAAGCAGGGACACCGGAGACCGGGAGGGCTCACAAACAACATTAAAGAGGATTCAAGGCCCCAGGAGGGTCGAGGCCAGCACACTCACCTGGGCCAGCGTCTGGGTGAAAAGGCGAGCGCACGAGGATGCCGGCAGTAGGGCCAGGCCCAACAGATGGAATAGTGGCCAATCAGGGGGAGGAGGGCGGGCTGGGAGGCGGGAGGGAGAAGGAAGGGAGAGGGAAAGTAAGCAGGGACACCAGAACCCAGGAAGGCTCGCAAACAAAATTAACGAGGATTCAAGGCCCCAGGAGGGTCGAGGGCAGCACACTCACCTGGGCCAGCGACTGG
Source organism: Ambystoma mexicanum (assembly GCF_040938575.1). Taxonomy (NCBI): domain Eukaryota; kingdom Metazoa; phylum Chordata; class Amphibia; order Caudata; family Ambystomatidae; genus Ambystoma; species Ambystoma mexicanum. The sequence continues at coordinate 1,220,325,398 of NC_090927.1, forward strand.
GTGAAAAGGCAAGTGCGCAAGGATGCCGGCAGTAAGGCCAGGCACAGCAGTTGGAACAGTGGCAAACAGGGGGAGGTGGGCGGGCTGGGAGTAAGGAGGGGGAAGGAAGGGAAAGGGGAAGTAAGCAGGGACATCGGAGCCCAGGAGGGCTCGCAAACAAAATTAACAAGGATTCAAGGCCCCAGGAGGGTCGAGGGCAGCACACTCACCTGGGCCATCACCTGGGTGAAAAGGCGACCGCACGAGGATTCCGGAAGTAAGGCCAGGCACAACAGTTGGAACAGTGGGCAATCAGGGGAGGTGGGCAGGCTGGGAGGCGGGAGGGAGAAGGAAGGGAAAGGGGAAGTAAGCAGGGACATCAGAGCCCAAGAGGGCTCGCAAACAAAATTAACAAGGATTCAAGGCCCCAGGAGGGTCGAGGGCAGCACACTCACCTGGGCCAGCGCCTGTTGAACTATTCATATATTTAGCGATTCTTAATATAGAATGTGAATGTGGTACTATTTTTTCGAGGTATAATAATTCTAAATATAAAACATTCGATAAAAATGTACTTCAATAAATGATTTTCATTGAAAAAGATCTTGAAATATGTTCTTTTGATATAAAGACTGTATACCCGATCACCTCCTTCCTGGAAGGTCACCCCTCATGATACTCACAAACCTCTGACCCCATCCCTCTCTCTCTGGGTATCACCCAAGCCTCAACCTGGGACCTCTGCTTTTCATCCTCTATACCTCTGTACTAGGAAGACTTACCTCATCCATTGGATTTCACTATCACATTTTTGCTGTTGACAGTCAAATATTTTTCTCCTTTCCCTCCTTCATCTCAGGATCGATAATGAACTGTCTCGCTGCAATTCATCACTAGCTCTCCACTGCCTGGTTCTAAACTCTTAAAAAACTAAAGTCATCTTTCGCCTGTCTTCCTATGCCATCACTAACCTCTTTTGTTTTGTATCTGGTATATGTCCCACTTTTTTTTACACCCTCATAGACTGGCTCAACTCTTGTTCGCGTTTTTATGCTATTGTCCTGTCACCCTTCGTGGTAATGCCTCATCATCTCTTAATGTGTTATTGCAAGTCATTTCTGATCGAAATTGGCATCCTTGTCCTGTACATCGATACAAATACAAATTGCGCGATTAGGCTAAAAAAAAAAGCCTTGGCAAGATTTAGAGGATACTGTAGTTAGTTTGCAGACTGTCTTTTTTCTTTCATTATTATTATTACCATTCTGGCAGGGGGAGCCAGCCAATCAGGTGGCTAGGAACGCGGGCTTGAACTGCTGGTGGATGCCTGTGTTCCATCCCACCTGATGCCACTATCTTCCCCTCACCCTACGCCCCTTTTTTTGTGTGTTTTCACCCTTCCATCTCCCCACTTATCTTCTTTCTGCGGCGGTGAGTGCCGCTGCCGCAGCCGTTCCGTTTCCACGGCTCCTGCTGGCCGCCATGGAAAGGGAAGAGGGGCTCCATACGGTGCCTCGCCTTCCCTTTCCATGGTGGCTATCTTGAAAAAGTATTTTCCTTTGTTCAACAGGACGCGCGTGTCGTCCCGTTGAAGGAAGGAAAATACTTATTTTTTTGGCACCCCGTGTTGCCACTTTGGCAACCCAGGGTGCTAATAGTCTTAATCCCCCATTCCAAAGGCTGGTACAGGGATAACAGCCCAAAATAAAAACTCGGTGGGGTCGATAACTTGGGCTGCCAGGCCGTTGTTCCAGCCCTTGGAATGGGGGATTAACACCACATGAATAGTAATTATTATTTCAGGTTATTGTACGGCACTTCATGCCAGATGTTTGCAGCTTCTAAGAGCTAATATTATATTACTAACCCGTTTTAATTATATGAAATGTATCAATGCCAGGATTCGAGCGGAGATGTCTTTGTAAGAGGCGACCACAGAATGTATAAGCTCTCCCTCCCTCATTGTTTGTGTTTTGCTCCCTCAGGGCATCGCCTGAATCCACTGGCAACTAACAACTAACAGTGCGTTATATTTTGGAGAAAGAAAAGCAGAGTGGTTTTCATCTTTTCACACTTAGCATGAATGTTGTCCTCTCCAGCTGTGATAGAAGACTGCCTTGCAGAGCTTCTCCTTCCACGTCGTTTACAAAGAGTGGGACGTAACTGCGCTGAAGGGAGTCTAATATATCGTGTGCTCTTAGCAGAACGCTCTACCCAGAAATATGCAGGCAGCCAATGATCCAGCCACTGTCAGGAGAAACGACCATCTTCCCTCTTTATTTACGAGAGCGTTTCAGTTAGCAATGAAATGATCAAAGTGAAATGTTGTAGAAACATGACTAACCACCTCAGAGAAGCAGAATGGAATCTGTCAGCGATTCATTTTACCATATGGTACAACTTCACTGCTTCCTGTCACAGAGCATACAATGCAGGTTTTCATGAGAAAAATACCTCTGGATAAAACATACGTTTCTCTTCAATTTGGAGGAGGGAATGAGAACTGCTCAAACACAATTAGTCTGCTGCTTGAAGCTCAATTGCACAAACCCCTTACCATTTCAGAGAATGTTAAGAAAGGTTCTTAATAGTATTTTAAAGAATGTTCTTTTATGGGGATAGGTGCCTGCTCTTACAGTAAACATGTATATAATAATATTGGGATCAAGATTGTTTTGAAATGGTTCTCTGTTAAATCCATGGTAAAATAATACAACTGTAAAGAGAACGTTCAGCTATGTATGTTGAAACGTACATTACTGCCGGTTTACAAGAGGTGTAAGTCCCCATTTTTTTAGTCCGTACGACTCAATGTGGTATTTTCGGCAGAATTACAGCAGCAGTAATTCTGCCACAGTAATTTCGACAAAAAAAGGGGAGAAATCAGCAGATTTACCACCATCTCATAGCTGGCGGTGAATCCTCCAACTTCCTGCCCAACTCATAGTTGGGTGGTAATGCAGCGGTATATGGTAATACTGCCACATTTAACCTGCATTGCCCAACTTGCAATGGACCTTTTGACTTCTGCCGGCTAAGTAAGATTTTAACCAAGCCAGTGTTCATCCTGACACATGTATCTGTGACTTAAGTCGCTAATTCAGTATTTCTTGATCTACCATGTCAAAAGCAACTGAGATATCGAGGAGAATCAGGGCTGCTGAGTCTTCTCAATTTCTAATAGCCAAAAGTTTCTCTTGGGTACATGAGACCGAAGTCTCTGTATTATGAACCGACCAAAACCCTGACCATGAAACAGATAAAAGATTGCTGCTTTCCAAATACTTGGACAATTGGTAGATTACATCTCCTTCCATGAGCTTGCTAAGGAAGGGAGGGGGGTTAGATATGGACCTAGAATTTGACAGAACCTCAGGATCCGCTGAGGTTTTTTCAAAAGTGGGGTGGCCTGCGCATTTGATTCCTGTTCTGTGCCGCCCCTTCGCATCCACCTTCAAAACCTGCAAAAATGCCCTGGGGTAAAAGAAAAGCTGGTAAGGCAGGTGCAAAATCTTTACGCTGGCCTTTAGCACCTTTATTTACACTTGGGGGAATTGGCCGAGTACCATTGTAATGTAATCTGTGTACTAACATCCACGCCAATAAAAGCATTCAATAAATAATAGTTTTACATTTGTGGGCCTCCTGCATGTACATCTGTGAAGAGGCAAAGGAGAATGAGGCAAACCCCAATGGGCAAAGTCAGCACAGAGCACCAGAGCAAGGGGGGTGGGGGGGGCGTGGGAAGCTGGCTGGAGGAGGAGGGACAAGGGGGGTGACTGATGGCCCCAGGAGGGAATCAGGAGGAATCAGAGAACTGATGGGTGTTTTCCTTTTGATCTTTGCAGGAGAAGCAAGAGGAAGCAGAGAGCTTCTAGTGGGCTGACTAAGGCTGACAGAAGTTGCTGCAGCCTTGGTAACCGTCCCGCTTTGAGGCCGTAAAACATAAAAGAACAGAAGAGTGTTGCATGCATCACCAGAGCGCTATTAAGGAGCAGCCGTGTTTGGGGCTGAGGGACAAGTAGAAGCGGTGCCTGTTCGTGTGCCGGCAGAGCGCTATTGAGAAGTCGGCCGTGTTTGGGGCTGGAGGACAGAAAATATTGTGTAGGTTCTTTTGTCCAGGAGTATATGATAAAGCCGCCCAGTTCTGCCAGTAGTGTGCAGAGTGCCAAAAAAGAGCAGACCCAAAATCCTGAAGGCCCCACTGCCGGCCATTCCCTTGATTCTCAAACCCTTCCACCAAATAGGAATGGACATCATGGGACCCCTCAACCCCATGAGCCGAGGCCATAAGTATTTGTTAGTGATTGTGGACTATGCTACTCGCTACCGGGAAGCTTTCCCCTTAAAGAATACCAGCGCCCAGCAAGATTGTGTTGCCCTAGCTCCATTTATAGCCAGCGTTGGCATACCCAGAGAAATTGTAACAGAGGCACATATTTTATGTCAACATTCCTTAAACAAGTCTGTGAAACTTTGCACTTCGAACAGTTAAGAACCACTGTCTACCATCCCAGACCGATGGGCTGGTAGAATGGTATAATCAGACTACTAAGCAAATGTTGAGAAAAACTGTGAAGCCAGAAGAAAGGAATTGGGACAGACTGATACCCTGGATACTCATGACCCTTCGGAACATCCACCCATCCTCGAGGGGATTTGCACCCTTCAAACTAATTGTTTGGAACGCTAGGACAAACTCTGCTAGATATATTGAAGGAAGGGTTGGAAGAACAACCCCAACAAGAAATTACCTTGACCGACTATGCAGCACAGCTCAGGGAAAGGGTAGTGAAACTACAGACAAATCACCAGACCCATCTCCAACAAGCCTAGGGGAGACAAGAGCAGAACTACAATCGAGGCACCCGGGTACAGACTTTCCAGGTTAGAGACAAAGTGTTGGTCCTCCTGCCAATGACAGAGAACAAGATGTTAGCAGCCTAGAGAGGACCTTATACCATAAATCAAGACATTGGTCTGGTCACTTATAAGGTACGTCAGGAAGATCGAAAGATAGCCGTACAAAGCTATCACGTCAACCTCTTTAAAAAACTGATAGATCCCCCGACCACCGTCGCCTTGGTCAGCACTGAAGAAGTTCCTACTGAGATCATACCCCAGAGTTGGGATCATGTCGGAAAGGAGGCATTAAAGATCAATCCAGGCCTATGACCCCAAGAAAGGGAAGAGCTGGTGCAGTTCTCCCCAGTGTTCTCATCATTACCAGGAAGTACCACCCAGGCTTACCATTGCATAGAGACAAACCCAGGGACCATGGTCAGGCTGCGCCTTTACAGAATCCCAGAAGCCACAATCCAGACGGTGAATCAAGAGGTGCAGTCTATGTTCCTAATGGGGGTGATAGAGCCATCCCACAGCCATTGGTGCTCACCCATTGTACTGGTTCCTAAGCCGATGATAGCTCCGGGTTCTGTATGGACTTCTGTAAACTTAATGAGGTCTCCAAGTTTGACGCATGCCATATACCCAGAATTGAAGATATTCTAGACAAGCTGGGAAGAGCCAAATATCTGACCACCATAGATATCTGAAAGGGATACTGGCAGATTCATCTACGTCCCGAGGACAAGAAAAAGATGGCCTTTGCGGCCCCCTCAGGGCTATACCAATTTACAGCACTTCCTTTTGGCCTCCATGGAGCCCCGGCAACCTTCCAGCGACTCATGAAAACAATACTGGTGGGTCATGAACAATATGTGGGGGTGTTACTTAGATGACATTATTATATATAGTCCCACCTGGGGAGAGCACCTGAAACATCTGGAAGCTGTTTTGGAGGTATTACAACAAGTGGGACTCCATGTTAACCCTAAGAAAACCCAGATGGCCAACTTTCACAATAAATACCTGGCATACTTTGTGGGACAAGGCCCGATCCGACTGCAGAAACAGAAAATTGAGTTGATTAAGAGATTACAGTTCCCAGTGAACACCCGGCAAGTACTAGCCTTTCTCGGCTTTGTGGGCTTATATCGCAGATTCATTCCCAATTTCTCAGCGACCTCAGATCTTCTCAAGACCTCCACCACCACCAAACAAACCTGGAGAAGTGAAGCCACTGAGGCAGCCTTCCTTGTCCTCAAGAACTCCCTCACTGATTATGCAGTGCTATGATATCCTGATTATTCAAGGCCTTTCTTTTTACATACTGACACTTTCAGGAACCGGCCTGGGAGCAGTCTTATTCCAAAATAAAGGAGCGTCTGAATGGCCAATCCTATTCATCAGCAGAAAACTACTACCCCATGAGATCGGCTACGCCACCATCGAAAAGGAGTGTTGGTCGTCAAGTGGGCTGTGGAATCGCTGCAATATTACCTCCTGGGCCGACAATTCACATTGGTGACCAATCACGTCCCATTGGTCTGGTTGGCGACACACAAGGACACAAACCCCCGGATCCTACAATGGTTTTTGTCCCTGCAACCATTTCAATTTAAAACTATCCACCATCCAGGGTGACTGATGGCTCAAGCATCATTCTTGTCACTCGCTCATGCCCTTCCCAAAGGTAAGGGCTTGAAAAGGAGGGTCTGTGAAGAAGCGATTGAGAATGGGGCAAACACCAATTGGGCAAAGGCCTTACAGAGCACCACAGCAAGGAATGGCGGGGGAACGCGCCAATGCAGGAGGCATGGCGGGCACCGCCCCTGAGTGGGGGTTGCCCAGCCAACCTCCTCCCCCTCCTCTGAAGGTGGGGAGTGGGCCAAAGGAGAGAAGGGCCTGCCCCGGAAAATGGGAGGGACGACACAGGAAGGACTGGGGTCAGGGAACCAAGTGAGAGGGAGGTCCTATAAAAAGCCCAGGGAAACAAGCATCACTCTCCCCCTCGCGGTAGCCTGCTTCAAGAGGAGATCTACTTTCGAATTGCTGTCAGTGTTCCAGGCTGGGCGGTGTTACAGGCGTACAACAGATGTTCGGCTGCGAGATTCGGGAGTTCGACCAGAAGCAGATTTCGGTTCCAGCCAGGGAAATAAGGTAATGGAGTGCCAGATGGGAGTGTAAGGGCGGCGGTCAGGGGTTTGTTGAGGCGGCCGGCTGTTTTGTTGCAAGTGGTACTTAGAATCGCCTACATCGCGGTGGGATTCGTTAGGTGGGGGTTGAAATATGTGCAGCTCGACGCATCTATAATGCGAGTATACCCGGAGGTTTCTTAAGCGTTGCCCCGGGATCGAACATGTGTTTTGAACTGGTGGAAGTTTGTGGATCGGATGGGGAATCGACTACAAGCCTCATGGTCAATGGCAACGGGGGCATGCTGGAAGGGATCCAAGTAATGTTGCTATTGGTTTTGTCCTTTAGATTGTATAGTCAATAAACCATGTTTTTCGGGAACTGGAGCCAAGCTGCGGGTTCACGGGTGACGGGCACGCGGTAAGGGGTAGGGAGGCACTGCTTGGCGCAAATGTCTAACCATAGTCAATAGGTGTTTCCAAGTTGCATGGCAGAGTCACTATAATGATACTCAGATCGCGCGTTGTGAGCATGAATGTTGTATAAACCAAAATGCATTTGTAGATGCCTTTCGGGCAATCGGGGGTGGTGTCTGCGGGCATTGTGTGGGTTGTAGGCTTGCACCGCACATACTTCTGGAGGCGAAGGGGTCATGCGAAACTTTGTGAGTGTTGCAGCCATCGAGAGCATGTCAGGCAGTCAGATGGACAGCAGAAACTCTGCATGGTACGGGATATAGCCATTTCTGACCCACAATCTACTGCATGAATGTGTGCCTCAGTCAGGTGAGGGGGATGCCTAACAATGCAGTGGATAACTTAAACAGTGAGAAAGGTCTGGCGCATATCGCCTAGTGGAGAACTACTAGTTTGGTATTTAGATTTATAATGCGCGTATAGCCGGAGGTTCTTAAGCGTTGAACTGTGACCGAACATGTGTTTTGAACGGGGGGGGGTGGTTGTGTAAGGGAAGAGGAAGCAGCCACAAGCCTCGTGGTCAATGGCGACGGACGCATGCAGGAAGGCACCCAAGTCATGTTGCTATTGGTTGGACCTCTAGATTGCATAGTTAATAAATCATGTGCATCGTGAACGGGAGCCAAGCCGTGGGGCCACCGGCGTCGGGCACGCTGTAAGGCGGCACAACTTGGCGCAAATGACCAACCATAGTTAATAGGTGTTTACAAAGTTGTATTGGAAAATCACTAGAATACTTAGATCGCGTGTTGTGAACATAACTGTTGTACGAACTGAAATGTATTGGTAGGCGATTCCGGGCGTTGGGTTGTGTCGGTGGGCAATGGGTGGATTGTAGGCTTGCCCTGCTCATACTTCTGGAGGCGAAGGGGTTATGCAAAACTTTGTGAGGGTTGCAAGGTGTACCTCAGTCAGGCGAGGGCGATGCCCAATAATGCAGTGCACAATTTATACAGCAAGCAAGGTCTGGCGCATATCGCCCAGCAGAGAATTACTGTTTCTTGCAGAACAGTCGGATTTAGAAGGCAAGACAGCACAACAGTCAGGGCGAATAGAAGACTGTACATGGGCAGACGGAGCGAATTTGTGCGGGCCAGCAGAAGGGCGGCAGGGGGTGCATCATGTCGGAATGGCGCAGATAAAAGAGAAGGGGGTGCAGGGAAAAGGAGGTGGCGATGAGAGGGCTCGGGATGAGAGGGCTCCTGGGCCCACGCTCCAGCATCATGGGGGCGGGAGTGGGGGTGTTGCGTATCTTCTGGCTGCAGGGTCCGTTGGGTGATTTCAGACTCGGGGGGGTTTTCATATGGGATAATGAAGTATGGCTTTCCCGAGCACAAGGGAGTCCCTTGCATGTAGGAAGGTAGCGATTGCAGGGCACCCCTATTAGTGGGGACGGGGAGCGCTGACCCAGCCATCCGTAGCCTCATGGCTAATGGCAGCCGGAAACAGGGGCGAGGCGCTGGCTAGGACGGTGTGCTCGCAAGGAGCTTGGGGGAGGCTGGCGGGTAGGCAAGGGTGGACTTCTTCTTCTTCTTCTTCTTAATTATCGGAAGCGTGGGCGGACCCACGCAGGCGCTTCCCCATCCTATAGGATGATGTGCACCGTACCCACTAATTATTATTTGGCTCCATTTAAGCTCACAACTCCTCCCACCTCCCCCTCTGCCTCACAAAATCCAACATCACACTAGTCCTCCTCCTGCCTCTCTCCCCATCACCTCCCAGTATAATCCTCTCACTCAGCTCAGCCACACCCAAGGCAGTTAACCGAACCCTCATCAATTCTCTCTCTGTAACATGTCTTTCACACCTAATCAAAAAATGTCCCACCGTTTCAGGCACCCCACACACCGCATAGTCCCTTGATTCACGCTTCCCTATTCGAAATAGACAGTCATTCAGCCCCACATGACCTATCCTCAACCGATTCAGCATCACCTCCTCCCCCCTCCTCCATTCTGAACTCCCTGCATCCACCTTCACCTACACTTTCCCACGAACACCGAACATCCACCTGCCCTTCACCCCATTCACCAAGGGTGGACTTTGTGCTTACGGGCATTACTTTACTCACATGTCGTCCCAGCCATTTGCAGGGCTACAGGGGGGGGCGGATGGGATGTAGTAGAGCCAGACATTCGCGCGTGGGCGCTTGTGCCATGGGGACATGCGGAGCAGGCCGAGGCATGAGCTGCGAGTTCTGAGTTTATGGCAGGGCCAAGGGGGAAGATTGTCAGGACTAACTCGTGGAAGTGTTCCAATGCGCAGCACGGGGTTGCTGTTCGGGTCGGTATGATAGGGTGCGCAAGGGACGGGGCAGTGACCCTCGCCCCACAACAAACTCCGGACGAACAGAGGCGAAATTGAGAAAAGGGGGGGATGCGGGTTGGAGGGCCAGTAGAGGGATGCCGGCGGGACTCCTTCACTGCCTATTACATGTTACCCCGTATGTTTGTTGTTTCAACGGTTCTGTTACGTTATTCAGTAGGAATTGTTTATGTGGGGGGTGGTGTGTTGCAACATTTCTATTTATGTTATGCGGTAGGCAGGCGCAGTATGCTACACGCCCAGCGGGGGCCAGCACCATGTTATTGTAGCCTCGTGGCCAAGGGCGGAGCTTAGGAGTGAAAGCATCTGCGGGGGCGAAACATTTTATATTGCACAAGCGGCCAGCCCCACTTAGACCGGGTTTTCTATTGCATGCACCCGCCCCCCAGCTTCCCATCTCTGAGACTACATGTCCCAGAAGGCAGTTCTATCCATTTTGTCCTACAACCCAGAATCTCTGATCAGACGCAGGAATTAATTTTCACAGACCTTCTCCGCGCTGTCCTGCGCCGCAGTGGAGACGATGATTCTGCCTTGCCCGGGCCAGCCCTCCCCGTCCCCCATATCCCCTGCTCCACATCTCCCACCCACCTATACCCCGCACGCACATCCATATTCAGCGCACGCACCACCAATGCCCGCGCGGCCCCCGCACTTGGCAGAAAGGTCGTAACACACAGGTTAATTTCACAGCTGCTAGGAAAGCATCACCATGAACGCACAGTGCGTCATTCCTCACATCACATCCCACTGCTGCCTGTAATCCGACCCAGGGCGGTAGCTAGGCCTCGATAGGTGGCACTGAAGCACCAGTCACACCACAAAGCAATTTTGATATATCTGCCATAACCGCCAAGTCGCCACTGCAGCATAGTAGGCTGCGGGGACCATTGCACACAACAATGGAAGAGCGTTGGTATCGGTTAGCTAAAGTATGGCCGTTACTGCCGTCAGCCGCATTTACTGGTGAAACTTCAATTAACACGGACAAGGGGGGAAGGAAAGTGAAATGTGGGGGGAAAAAAGTTGTGCACGCACCTGGCTGCTCCGCTACTGCAACACGCTAACATGACAGTACAGGCTTGGACCAAAGGTGGACTTGTATCATCACTTGTAGTCGCAATTGTGTGTAGTGGTCGCGAAGGGAAAGGAAACAAGGGGCCGGGTATGGGTGGCAAAAGGGCAGGCGCGTATGAATCTGGGATGGGTTTTAGTGGGTCACACTGTGATATATTTTACAGGGCGCTGTTGTCCGGCAGTTAACGGGTGTACACGCATCGGGCGGGACATGGGTTTTCAACTGCACGATGGGTTGGGGCGGGCAATGCCACCGGTTGGAGAGCCTGCGAAGGCCTGGGTGCTGTGGCAGGGGCAGTGGGGGGCGCACATTACAATGTATAGGACCGTATGTGATTAGCTAGCCTTTACCAGTGTTCCTTCATGATTCCTCGCGCCCATGCGTATTAAGGGACGAGACAGTTGATAAATGCGCCTACACACAAGGGTGTGGCATTTTGTTGCGTGGCTGCACTGGCACAGGGGGGCGGTGAACATCTTGCTAGACCACCTGGGAATGAGTGGGGGCTTAGTAGGCCAGTTCAGGGTAGGGGGCGTAATGCGATTTTTGGGAACTGGGTTTAAATTTGCATAGGGAACCATGTGGCTACACGCAAGGGGCTATCCGAGGTCAGAAACTAGGCATGGGGGACCCAAAACGGGGAATGCGATGCACAGTGCGAGGAAGGGGTCTCAATACACAATAATATCATGCTAGAAACCACGAAAGGGAAAGGGGCAGGGCGGGTTAGGCGCTCAGCCACATCAACAGGTGGGAACACGCTGGATTTACAGTACTATGCAAGGGGGGTGCATCTCTCATGTTTGGTCAGGTCGTTGGGTCCAATGAGAGGAGAATAGGCGACATCTGGCGGAAGTGAGCGGAACAGTACAATGTGCAACGTAGATTAATAGGCGAGATGAATTAAAGCTTTAGCACAATGTAAGTGATGCAAAACCAACATTTTGTTTCCAACAGATCACCATGTCGCTTCAGGCAATCACGGTGAACCCGGTATTGGACGGCGTAGAGATTGTAGTACTAGAAGATGGGCTAACAGACAAAGGAGTTGCGGGACCGTCGTCGGCAGAGCGTTTCATGGATGCCCAATCATGGGCAGAATATGCCGCTCTAGTGGAAGTCATTGGGTGGCAGGCGGCCATGACCAGGATGGGGGGCCCATCACAGGCTAGCGTAAACAGATCACCGGGAGCCAACCCGGAAGCGGAAAATGCCACCAATGGCCTCAAGGACCCCTCTCACCACGAACTTGCTAGCGGGGCGGATTTACCGTTACCAGGAGGAGGGCACGAAGTGTTCACAGGGCGAAAAAGAATGGCAAAGACAAGCGGGGGCCCACACCAGAAAAAGACAAAAAGGGATCTGGAGGAAGAGCTGGCTGCCTTAAAGGAACGCATGGGCGCACCCCCTGTGCCCCCCCAGCAACTCAAAGGCCCCGCTTAGCACGCCGCTCCCCCAGACACTGTCCAAAGCACCTGTCAATTTGGTCACTCTCCCGACTAGTGAGGGAGGGGTTGATCCAAACACCGCGCTCACGAACAAAGAGGGTGAGTTGGACATAATTGAAAAAATTGCAAGGGCTGTCATGGCACTACAAGAAGCAAAGGGTAGGACGGGGCCCCCGGGGACCACCAACGTGGGGGCAGTGACCGGCGGGGTGAGCAATGTTTGGCGGGGGAGGGACCAGGGGGCGGGCAACAGCAAAACAGCCAACAGTGCAGTGCTAGGGAACGTGGCGGGTTCACAGGGGGCATTAGTTAAGGAGTCAGGTGAATCAAGGAAGAGCACAAAACTTCCTGCCGCAATCGGGGTCGACTACTAGACTTGGCTCCTTCCAGAATGGGTAAGGAACCAGATATGGGCAGGAAAATTCATAGATATACTATCCCTCTTGGAGCATGAAATGAAAGGACAGGACACCCTACAGGAGACAGGGTGGAGGGAGACGGTGAAGGCCAGGAAAAGGGTGAGACCAGCAGAAACACTGGCCAACTGGTTGGCGGCGTTCAAAATTTTGGCGCAAACCATCTGTCTTAATGACCCAACACTAGGGCCAGCTTTAGAAGATTACAGGGCATGCGTGATTCACAAACACAACCAGCTAAGAGGCAATGAATGGATGCTGAGGGACCAGCGTTTCCGTTTAAAAATGGAACACGATCCAGACCTCAAGTGGAATCACAAATCAGTGGAGGACTGGCTGGTTTCCACCAGGGGCCCCATAGAACAGCCGGATGGCACAATCATCCTAGCGGGAGGGCGCACCAACCATACGGCACAGTTGGAGTGCAGCAGGGGCTTTCCATCAGGGGGGGCGGGAGCCACCATGACATTCACGGTTGCAAAACCGGGAGCAGCTAGAGAAGGAAAGGGCGAGACAACCGCATGGGGCAACGGGAACTTCATGCCACAGCTGGGGCGGCTAGACATGGGCACAACAATGGCGGCACCAGGGGCCAGACAACCACAAGGGGCTCCTAGGACTGGGGGGGGGGGCGGCAAACCACTCCAACGGCAAGGGCCAGCCCAATTGCAGGTTTTTTAATGAAGGACAATGCAACTGGGGCCCCAACTGCAGGTTCAGGCATGCATGCTCCACGTGCGTATCATATGGCCATTCAGCAAGGAGTTGCAGGGGAGGGGGCCTGGCAAACGACCAAAGGAAGCCGCACCATAAGGCTTGCCAGGGGTGGGTCTCAGGCACCACAACCCCTCATGTTTCTTTATTCTTATTCACAAGTGTACATGTCAGTGAAAACCATGCTGTAAAACTATAATAAACGATTATTCTCTTCAAGGTGGCTACGTATCTGGTGCTTCAGGAAGAGACTGGACGGGGGTGTATATGCCGGTTGGAACACACAAGCGAAGTATCTATGGTAATACCGGATCAACAGGGACCGAGGGATGGAAAGTCACGGGCGGGGGGGGTAACTTACTCGGCAAAAAAGGTATTTCACCCAACAGGGTGGACAAACTGCTCCCTTGGTTATCGCAATACCCTCTGGCTCAGGAGAGGGATCTTTTGGCTGGGGGCTTTACGATGGGGTTTCAGATCGCCTACAAAGGCCCCAGAGGAGCCAGGACAGCAAATGACTTAAAATCCACAAATGAGTGGCCAGATGTGGTCTGGGACAAAATTGCTAAAGAACTGGCATTGGGTAGAATAGCGGGTCCGTACCAGACGGCACCGCTGAAGGACCTGATCATTTCACCATTAGGGATAGTACTGAAAAAAGAGAAAGGCAAATTCCGCCTCATACACAACCTATCTCACCCGAAAAGGGACTCAGTGAACGATTGGCTGGATGAGGGGGACTGCTCGGTGTCCTACGCATCCTTTGACCAGACGGTTTGCCTCACCCGATCAGCAGGAAGAGGGGCACTACTGGCAAAAGTGGACATCGAGGCAGCTTTCAGGTAACTTCCTGTGCACCCAGAGAGCTTCTTCCTACTGAGTTTTCAATTTCAGGGACATGTGTATGTAGACAAATGCATGCCAATGGGGTGTAGCATTTCATGCGCATACTTCAAGGCCTTCAGCTCCTTCCTGGAATGGGCATTGCACGAGCTGGAAAGCAGGGGGGCAAGAACGCATTACCTAGATGATTTCCTGTTCGTGGGCAAGTGGGAATCCGATGAGTGCTCGTCATTGTTACACAAATTCATCGCACTAGCCGAAGAACTTGGGCTACCATTAGCGGGGGAAAAGATGCAAGGACCATGCACAAGGTTAACTTACTTGGGGATTGAAATAGACACAGAGTTAGGGACATGCCGCCTGCCCACGGAGAAGATAGTTGAATGCATTTCCGACATCAACACGGCATTATCAGGCGACAGGCTTTCCGTAAAGAGCCTCCAATCACTAGTGGGCAAGTTTGACTTTGCAGCAAGGGTCATACCGGCGGGAAGGGTTTTTGCAAGGCGATTAGCGGCCGCAACTGGGGGCGCAGCAAAGGGTTGGCACAAAGTACGCATGAGCTCAGGCATGAGGGAAGAACTGAAAGTTTGGCGCACATTTTTGAGGGAGTTCAACGGGGTGTGCCTATGGCAGTCACCCCGGATGGCGTGCTCACAACTGCAGCTGTTCACCGACTCCGCAGGACGGGTGGGGTTGGGGCCATCTTGGGGAGGGAATGGTGTAGGGGAGATTGGCAGAATGCATGGGACAGGATTCGACTGACAAAAAACATAAATGTCTTGGAATTATTTCCGGTGGTGCTAGCTCTGCATATCTGGTCACACAAACTGGCAAACAAACACCTAGTGGTTTGGTCCGACAACATGGCAGTGGTCCAGGCAGTCAACACACACTCAGCACGTTGCCCTGCCACACTGTGTTTGTTGCGCCATTTGGTACGTAAATGTTTAACCATGAATACAACCGTGAAAGCACGCCACATCCCCGGGGTTTATAACACAGCAGCCAACGCTCTTTCTCGTTCGCAGATGGCACGATTCTGGAAAGCGCACCCGCAAGCCTTGCCAACCATGACTCAGCTCAACGACCAACTATGGCAGCTAGTGAGATGGGTGAAGGAATGCGAAGGCTAGCGGCAAGGTTACTGGCTGGAAGCACACGAGCCAGATACAGTGCTAATTTCAACACTTTCTTGGAGAACACAAAAATCTTGGGGGAGACTAGCGAGGAGGAGAAGGTGGACATTTTTGTGCTATGGGCCAAGGGGGCGGGCAAATCAAGATCTTGGCTAGCGGCGTACCTCAGCGCAGTGGCTTTTTACAGTCAGCTAGCAGGGCGCCATGATCCGACCAAGGGTTTTCTAGTAAGGGCGGCCTTAAAAGGATGGGACAGGGACAGGGGCGCATCTCGCACAAAGACGGAGAGGAGACCCATCGACTTGGATCTACTAAAGAAGATCATGTCAGCTACGGCACCGGTCTGCTACTCTTGGCACAAATGCATCATGTTTAAAGCATGCTTTGCGCTAGCTTCCTTCGGGGCTCTGAGGGTCAGCGAACTTGTAGCCAGAGCCAAGGGAGACCACGACCACCGGGCTCTGATAGTGGGCGACGTGGCAATAGTGGACGAGGTGTTGCATGTCAATATAAGGGTATCTAAGACAGACCAGGTCGGCAAAGGCTGCAAGCTGGCGTTGGCCAAACTAGGACATGAAGCCTTTTGCCCGGTGGCAACCATGGCCGCCTAGCTAGCGTCCAGGGAGGGGGTTCAGAGTACTTGTTTATACACAAGGACGGAACGCCACTCACACAGTTCCACTTCAGAAGGGTATTAGCCGTGACCCTGGCTAAAGCTGGCGCCGACCCGACCAAATTCTCCACACACTCATTCCGCATAGGGGCAGCGATAACAGCAAGCAGGGAGGGCCTGGGGGACAAAATGGTAAAAAAGATTTGGAGATGGGATTCGGACAAATTCAAACTGTACGTCCGATAGGCAAGGTTGGGGTCTTGGGGGGTCGTGGGTTGGTAGGCGTAGCAAGGGGACAAGGGCGCGCAGGGCTCCCTTCTCACATCAAATGATTCTAAAAACCATCTCCTGTCTTCACAGAGGCCAACCAGGTATGGGTCGTGGGACATTCTTTTGTGTCCAGAGCAGCGGATAGAGCAAGGACGGCATCTAGGGACGGTAATCTGGACCTTCTAAAAACCCAGATTCTTTGGATCGATAAGGCTGGCCTACAAAGCCACCAGCTATGGAGCATATTGGAACAGGCGACACAACATCATCCGCCATCCTCCAAATTGGGCAATGGCTTGGTGGCAAAAGGGAGAAGGGATCTGACAGAACTTTTGAGAGTGCTCCTCACGAGGATTGGGGGGGGTTTTCAGGGCACCAAAGTCATGTGGTCCGAAATGATCACCAGGCAAGAATGGAGGGGTGCGCTGCGCCATGGGGCAATAGAGACGGAAAGGCGAAAGGCAAACGCAAGGATGGGGGGTTTCTTGAAAAGCAGAGGGATGGGATGGATACGCCAGCCACTCATTACCTTGAAAGTACCTGGTTATTTTGGGTTGGCAGGACCCACCTGTCCCAGGTGGGAACTGCACTCATGACCATGGAATGGAGGGACGCCTTGACAAATGCAGGTTGCACATAGGTTGGGGGGAAAACAAGGGCACGAACGGGGGGTAGGGAGGTGGGCGCTTTATCCCTCCCCCTAACCCCCCTCCCCTCCCATCACCAAGGGGCAGCGGAACGAAAGGGAGCAAACGGAAGGGCAGGATATGGAGCGAACAGTTCAGGCGGTGGGAACTCTCTGCCGCCGGCAACCAGCAGAGAGTCTTGGAGGAATCACAGGTCGATCCCTTTAGCAAAGTACTGGCAGGCCCATAGGGGAATGCTCAGCCAACAACTTAGATCCTACGGCGCCCAAGAGTAACAGACTCGGGGGAGGCCCTGGGGAAAAAAGGGGAGGGTTTAGGGGGCTTGGAAGCCATTCCAACCCCAAAATGCGGGGGGGGGGGTGGAAAAAGAAAAATTGGAAAACAAGGGGAAATCAAAGGTCTACAAGGGAAGTGGGGGGACCTAGATGAAGGTATGGTGGCACAGGTAGGGTTGCCAAATAAACAGGTGGGGGAAGGGATAACGGAAGGAAGGATACACATAGGGGGCTTTGGGGGGGTCAAAAAATGGGCTTGGGGGGTGACAAGAGGGAATGGGGGGGCACAAGGTCCAAGGAGGGGAAGGGGGGGCAAGCACAAGGCTGGGGGGCAAACGGACAGGGGTACTTGGGGAAATTGAGAGAACGACACATCGCGGTCAGTGGGGGCGGGAGTTTGGGGGAGAAGGGATCCCAGGGAACTGCAGGTGGGAAATAATTAAGGTGGCCGAAAGCAAGAGAAGGGAACCGGGAGAAGGGAGGAGCGACCGGAGAAATGGAGGGGAAGGACTAGGGATTACGGAACTTGACGGAGGGGGGGCCCTGGGCAAGATCTCTGAGGAGGGACTAGGGCGAGGGTACAGGGAGTACGGAACCGTAGGATAATCTCAGCCCTCTGGGAAAAAAGCAGTAAGGCGATATGGGAATACTTAGGGGCTGAGGTTGAAGGATTAGGGTAAGAAGTTAGCCCAACGGGGACGGGTGTTCAGAGTAGAGTGGAAATGTGCACTAAGAAAGCTGGACATCGCAAAAGTGATGGCTGTATAGGCAGTAAGGTAGTAAGGTGATGTTTGGGCACCGGAATGGGTGTCTGTGTAGGCAATAACTGTGATGTTTGGGCACCGGAAATGTGGTGTCTGTATAGGAACCTACGTGTTTGGGCACCCGAAAGGTTGTGCCAGTTTAGCTAGAAACTGGGCTAACAGGACACCAGGAAGGTGTCAGGGAATTAGAAACAGGTACCTTAGAGCAAGGAAGTGTCAGGAAAGGCAACACAAGCAACAAATCGAATGGCCATGGGTAGAGAGAAGCTGGCAGCAAGGGCCGGGCTCAAGCGGAAGTGTCCACCCGACACAGACGGTGGGGGGGGAGAAATACCTAGGGAGCCTCACACAGCGTAGAAGAACCTGTGGTGTGGTTAATTCATGGATCGCCTGTAAGATAACTCCTTGACTTTATGCAAATAAAGCTGCTGTGGCATCAAGATTTCCAACTTTAAAATTGTGTTATGTTTTTATTCCAGTAAATGCATCATTGCCGGGTACAGGTGTGGGGGGTAGCTGGGCAGGGCAGGCAGGCCAGGGACAGGAGGGCGTGGGAGGAGGGGGAGGCACGGCAATGGGATGCCCCCGCTATGGCGGGCGAACGCGCCGACGCAGGAGTCATGGCGGGCGCCACCCCTTAGTGAGAGTTGCCCAGCCAACCTCCTCCCCCTCCTCCGAAGGTGGGGGCGGGCTAAAGGAGGGAAGGGCCTGCCCCAGAAAATGGGAGGGACGACATAGGAAGGACTGGGAGCAGGGAACCAAGTGAGAGGGAGGTCCTATAAAAAGCCCAGGCAAACAAGCATCACTCTCTCCCCCTCACGGTAGCCTGCTTCAAGAGGAGATCTACTTTGGAATTACTGCCCTCCCGCCCAAATTCCAAAGTCTGCACTAACTTGTCTTGTTTTTGTATTTCAGGTCGCCCAGCGGGGTTACATTGCGATCCCTTTAGCAAAGTACTGGCAGGCCCATAGGGGAATGCTCAGCCAACAGCTTAGATCCTACGGCGCCCAAGAGTAACAGACTCGGGGGAGGCCTTGGGGAAAAAAGGGGAGGGTTTAGGGGGCTTGGAAGCCATTCCAACCCCAAAATGCGTGGGGGGGGGGAAAGAAAAATGGGAAAACAAGGGGCAATCAAAGGTCTACAAGGGAAGCTGGGGGGGACCTAGATGAAGGTATGGTGGCACAGGTAGGGTTGCCAAAGAAACAGGTGGGGGAAGGGATAACAGAAGGAAGGATACACAGAGGGAGATGTGGGGGTCATAAAATGGGCTTGGGGTGACAAGAGGGAATCAGGGGTGACAAGATCCGAAGAAGGTGAAGAGGGGGTAAGCACAAGGCTGGGGGGCAAACGGACGGGGGTACTTGGGGAAATTGAGAGAACGACACATCGCGGGCAGTGGGGGCGGGAGTTTGGGGGAGAAGGGATCCCAGGGAACTGCAGGCAGGAAATAATTGGCGTGGCCGAAAGCAAGAGAAGGGAACCGGGAGACAGCAGGAGCGAGCTGGAGAAATGGAGGGCGAGGACTAGGGATTACAGAGCTTGACGGAGGGGGGGACCCTGGGCAAGATCTCTGAGGATGAACTAGGGCGAGGGTACAGGGAGTACAGAACCTTAGGATAATCTCAGCCCTCTGGGAAAAAAGCAGTAAGGCGATATGGGAATACTTAGGGGCTGAGGTTGTGGTTGAAGGATTAGGGCAAGAAGTTAGCCCAACGGGGACGGGATCTCAGAGTAGAGTAGAAATGTGCACTAAGAAAGCTGGACATCTCAAAAGTGATGGCTGTATAGGCAGTAAGGTAGTAACGTGATGTTTGGGCACCGGAATGGGTGTCTGCATAGGCAATAACTGTGATGTTTGGGCACCGGAAATGTGGTGCCTGTATAGGAACCTACGTGTTTGGGCACCCGAAAGGTTGTGCCAGTTTAGCTAGAAACTGGGCTAATAGGACACCAGGAAGGTGTCAGGGAATTAGAAACAGGTACCTTAGAGCAAGGGGGGAAGTGTCAAGAAAGGCAACACAAGCAACGAATCGAATGGCCATGGGTAGAGAGAAGCTGGCAGCAAGGGCCGGCTCAACCGGAAGCGTCCACCCGACGCAGACGGTGGGAGGGGGGAGTTTGAAATACCTATGAAGCCTCACACAGCATAGAAGAACCTGTGGTGTGGTGTGGTTAATTCACGGATTGCCTGTAAGATAACTCCTTGACTTTATGCAAATAAAGCTGCTATGGCATCAAGATTTCCAACTTTAAAATTGTGTTGTTGTTATTCCAGTAAATGCATCATTGCCGGTTACAGGTGGGGGGGGTGGCCGGGCAGGGGCAGGCTGGCCAGGGACAGGAGGGTGTGGGAGGAGGGGGAGGCGCGGCAATGGGATGCCCCCGCTAAGGGTGGGAAGCCAGCTGGAGGAGGAGGGACAATGGGAGTGACTGATATCCCTAGGATGGAATCAAGAGGGATCAGATAACTTATGGGTGCTTTCCTTTGATCTTTACAGGAGAGGTGAGAGGAAGCAGAGAGCTTCGAGTCGGTTTACTGAGGCTGACAGAAGTCGTTGCGTCGTTGGTAACCGCCCGCATTAGGGCCTGAAAAAACAGAAATGAGCAGAAGAGGTTTGCAAGCGCTATTAATGAGCAGCCGTGTTCGGGGCTGAAGGACAAGTAGAAGTGGTGCCTGTTTGTGCGCTGCCACAGCGCTATTGAGAAGTAGCCAGTGTTCTGGGCTGAGGAACAAGGAGAGGAGGTGCCGGTTCGTGCACCACCAGAGCACTTTGACCCAGGCACCGGGCTGCATGAAATGCGGGACGATAGAGGGTCTGGGAGTTTAGGCGCGGGTTGGGGGAAAACGGCGCAAAAGCGTAGGGAGGGGTGTCCGAATGGCGCCACAAGAAACAAAAGCCCAGGAAGGGCAAGAAACAGCACCTGGGAAGGTGCGAAATGTAACAGCAAGGGGTCAGGGGGGTAACCCGGCCGTCCCCAGGAAGGAACAAAAGGCCGGGGGGGTATAAGTAAGCCTGGAAAAGGAGAGACGGCACAAACCAGGTAAGAGCTCACCTCTCTAAGGTAGGCTCTTAGTACCTGGAGAAGAGGAAGGAAAAACGTTTGCTCTTGCGGGCTCACGCATTTTTCTACCTCTCTAGAGTTCATTTTGATTGCAGTGGCTACAATAGTGCCGGAGTAGGAGCAACCCAGAAGTACCAGCTGCGAACGAACGAAGGATTTTCGCCGTGGTCAAACGGAAGCGTGACCAACAGAATTCAGACGAGAAGGATGGCGGAAGGAAGAGCGAAAAGGGCCCAAGAGTTCTCAGAATGGGCAAGAAAGGCGGAGAAGGAGTATGGGGCACAATGGGTGCTGGAAGTAATGCAGAAAGAGGAAAGAGCAAAGGCAATGTCACCTCTGCTGTTCATAGAGCCCAGCAGCAGCGAAAGAGAAGACGAGGTACCGCAAGGACAGAAAAGGGGAAGAGCGGAGTCGAAGAGATCAGAGGGACAGACGGAGGCACCGACCAAGAGAAAGAAAAAAGATAAAAAGAAAGGTACTGTGAATAATAATGTGGGGAAGTCGCCCAGAACAAATGACAAGAAGAGCAGACGGGGGAAGAAATCCAGGGAGGAGCAGCGGGGGAGTTCATCAGATGAATCAAGCAGCAATGACGAAGAAAGGGATCATCTAAGGGCTTGGGTTAAATGGAGAGTAGTGGTGAGCAAGGAAAGACAGAGAGGGGCAGGGGGGGCAAAGGCAGAACCCAGAGAAGCCCCAGTCCCGGCACCACAGTGGGCACCAGCAGAGCCCAGGGAAACCCCGGTCCCGGCACCACAAGGGACACCAGTAGTCCCAGTGCCGCAAGGAGCACCAATGATCCCGACACCACAAGGTGTACTGGCAGGGACAAACATAGGGCAGGGGCCACACCACCGGGGGCAGCACCGACGGTGGCAGCGGCAGAAAATGAGGGGCCACTCATGACGAAATATGGCAGGCCAACCATGGGAAAAGACGCACAGGGCAGGTCGATGAAAGCGATGGCTTTGTACATAAATGACAAAGTAAAGGAAAAAATCTTGAGGAAGGAATTGATCAATATCTTTACATTGTTAGATTGTCAAAAGAGGGGGATGAATGTGGCCCTAGAGGACATGAAGGAGGACGAGAAAAGCTTACTAAGAAAGGGGCCAGTAGTGAGGAGTTTTGACAACTGGATGGCGGCCTTCACCATAATGTCTACAATGATATTACAAAAATTCCCGGAAGACGGGGTAGCATTAGTTGCGTATCAACCGAGGGTGCTGAAGGTCCACGCAGCGTTTGGAGGGGATGCATGGCTGGATTATGACCACGAGTTCAGAAAGGAGATGGACTGCTTTCCGGATATGGGATGGGACGAAGAAAACTTTAACCTCTACATTTTCAACGTACTAAAGGAGAAATGGGATTCCAAGGAGCGGAGCACAGGGGGACAGCAGAGAGGGCAGTATTGGCAGACTGATTACAAAGCGGATTATAGATCCAGTAGCAGAAAGTACGAATCCAGCTATGACAGAAATAGAGACCAGAGTTTTCGGAGCAGAAATTACGGGTCACAGAGAGGGTGGCAGAGCAGCCTGCCCCCGACAACACAGGGGGGGGCTGTGGGAGCACAGGGACAGCACGAGCGGTACCAGGTCAATGCAGGAGCTTTAAAAAGGGGGTACCGTGTAGCTGGGGATGGAAGTGCAAGTTCAGCCACAAGTGCGAGAGATGCAAGGGTGACCACAGAAGCTCCAAGTGCACAAGGGCCGCAGCTCCAAGCGGCAGAAGAGATGAGACGTGGAAATAAGAACTGGGCAGGAAAGGGGCCACGCCGGTAAAAATCGAGAGGATGGAAAGGTGGCTCCAGAAATACCCCGACCAAGAAGCGGCAGAACAAATCAGGCAATGCTTTAGAGAAGGTTTTAACATCCCGTTTACCGGGCAGGGAGTGCAAGACATTCCTAGGAATCGAAAATCGGCAATCGAAAACAGGGATATAGTGACCAGTAAGATCAGGAAAGAAGTAGAACTGGGGAGAGTAGAGGGCCCTTTCACGGCCTTACCATTCGAAGAATTTATATGTTCACCGTTAGGGCTGGTGCCGAAAAAAAGGCAAAGGGGAATACAGGCTGATACACCACCTATCCTACCCCCCGGGTGCCTCGGTGAACGACGGCATCGCTCAGAGCGAGGCAACGGTATCATATTCAGACTTCGAGGAGGCAGTGGAACTGGTCAGAAAAGCGGGGGAAGGGGCATGGATGGCGAAAGCAGACATTAAATCGGCATTTCGCCTGTTGCCAGTCAACAGCGGATCACAAAGATGGTTATGCATGCATTGGGAGGGGGAATACTTCATCGACAAATGCCTCCTGATGGGGTGCGCCATCTCATGCGCATATTTCGAGAGGGTAAGTTCATTCTTACAATGGGCAGTAACACAGGAGATGAGGGAGTCCATGATGGTACATTACCTGGACGATTTTTTATTTGTTGACCCCAAAGGTGCGGAACTATGCAGGGCAACCCTGGACAAATTTGTGGAAATAACAAGCGAGTGGGGTTTTCCTCTGGCGGCGGAGAAAACGATGGAGCCAAAGCATATTATCCAATTCCTAGGTATAGAAATTGACTCAAACTAGGGGAGGTGTTGGATCCCAGAGGACAAGGTGACAGAGCTGCTGAAGACAATAAAGGAACTACAAGGAAGAAACAAAGCAATAGTGAGAGAATTGCAAGCGCTGGCAGGAAAACTGAACTTCGCAGGAAGAGTCATACCGCAGGGGAAGGTGTTCCAGAGAAGTATCGAGCTGAAAACGAGAGGTGCTACCAAAGGCCACCACAGAGTCAGGCTAGGGGAAGGAATCAAGAGAGATCTGGAAGTGTGGGCAGAATTTCTGAAAAACTTCAAGGGGGCGGTAAAATGGCGCTCACCGGTGAACGGGGAAGGTAAAAGGGTGTTGTTCACCGATGGAGCGGGTGGCTTTGGTTTTGGCGCAATACTGGGAAAAAAATGGTGTGCAGGCAAGTGGCCAAAATCGTGGCAAGTGGCAGAATGGACAAAGAACATAACGCTGCTGGAGCTCTTCCCGATATGGGTCGCGTTATGCGCATGGGGGAAGAGCTAGGGAACAAGGAGTTGGCAGTATGGTCAGATAACATGGCGGTGGTGCACGTGTTAAACAAAGGAAGTGCGTCATGCATGATAGTATTAGAATTAATGAGAGCAATCACACTGGAACTGGAAAGCCTAAAAATGAATACATGGATAAAGGCGAGGCATATCGCTGGGGAAAAAAAAATGTGGTGGCTGATGCAATCTCTCGCTTTCAGTGGGAGAAATTCAGGGAGCTGAGACCAGACGCCGACAAGGAAAGAACGCCCACGCCGCGGAAGGCATGGGTCCCGTTGGAGGCACTAGAAAGGAAAGCACGGTTGGCCACAAGGTCGACTCAAAAGAATTGGGAGAAGAACGTAGAAAATAAGGGGTCATCGACAAGCTGACCAGAAATGCCCTGACGGGTAAGCAGTACGAAAAGCATATAAAAGATGTGTTGGTGGAAACAGGTGGAAAAAAGGTGGAAAAAATTTCAACAGAAAAAAATTGTGAATTTCTCGAAGGGGCATTTGCCAGAGGGAAAAAGAAAAGCTGGGCAGCAGCGCACCTGGCGGCGGTGGCATATACCACAAAAGTGGCGGGCATGCCGGACCCGACTGACAGCGCGAAGATAAAATACGCTATGAGGGGATGGGCGTAGTTAGAGGGGAAGAAACCAGATAGCAGAAGGCCGGTAAATTTTGGGAAATTGATAATTCTGCTAAAAGTGCTGCAAGACACATGCAGCAGCACGTACGAAACCGCTCTGTTCAGGGCAGCATTTGCGCTAGCATATTATGGAGCTTTCAGAATAGGGGAACTGGTGGCCAGGAATACGGGGGCAGGAGACGGCCTGGCAAGGAAAGACGTTAGTATGGGTATCAAGGGGATGTCTATAATGCTAAGGAAATCTAAGACAGACCAAATGGGGAAGGGGAGATCAATAGATCTCAATTGCATCAGAGAGAAGGATCACTGTCCCAGATGCATCACCCAAGAATTCCTAGATCTGCGACCAGAGGTCGACGGACAGTTATTGATTCATAGGGACGGCAGCACACTCAGCAGGTACCAGTTTCAGGCAGTATTAAAACAGGCGGTGGCGAAAGCAGGATGGGATCCAGTCGAATTTGGGACACACTCTTTCAGGATAGGGGCAGCAACCTCTGCGTGGGTGGGGGGCCTGGGAGCAAAGGGGGTGAGAAGAATTGGGGTATGGAAGTCGCAATGTTTTAAAAAATACATAAGGGAGGAACTGATATGACACTTATCTCCCCCGTTT
Organism: Ambystoma mexicanum; assembly: GCF_040938575.1. NCBI lineage: Eukaryota > Metazoa > Chordata > Amphibia > Caudata > Ambystomatidae > Ambystoma > Ambystoma mexicanum. The sequence continues at coordinate 1,220,350,757 of NC_090927.1, forward strand.
CCACAGAGGCCGGACCATATAAATCGGCATGGATAGTGGGGCACTCTTTCGTGACCCGGGCGGGCAGGTGGCTGGAAGAGGTGAAGCAAGGACTACATTTCAGCAACACAATTACATCATGAGGGGGCCTCCCGGGGATGCACTGGGAGGGCATCCACGACAGGCTGTCGGACCTGATAGGTTTCAGGGACCCCCCCCCGGGTACCTGGTTATACATCTCGGGGGGAACGACCTGGTGAGCACAAGCAGGGGTAAATTACAAAGGAACATCTGCGAGTCGCTGCAGAGCATAGCCCGCAGCTGGTGGAAAACCGAGATTTTTATGTCAGAGATAATACCAAGAAGGGTCTGGTATGGGGCACAGAAGAGGCACGCAATTGAAATAGCCAGAAAGAAACTAAATAAATCAGTAGAAAAGTACTGCAAGAGCACAGGGATGCATTTCATAAGACATGGCTTACACCGGAACAATCCGGACATGTTTCACCAGGATGGGGTGCACCTATCAAAGGAAGGGGTGGGGGTCTTTTCCAACAACATTTTTAGGGCACTCCAGGAATGGGGTTGTAGGTAGGGTGCTTTTGGGGGGGACCTGAGCGGGCGTAAGGAACACCCACTCAGGTGCGGCGGCATGTGCCCAGGAACGAAGGCTCAGGGATAGCAAGGACTCAGGAGGAGCCTTGTGGAACTTCGGAACTGGACACAATGTGCCCAAAAGCATATGGCAGTGTAATTATTTTGTTGTGTTGTATTTTCTGTAAGAAAATAAAATGCCTATGGCCTACAACTTTTCCATACACATAAGTTGTCTGTAATTTATTACCTAGGTAGGGATCTGGTAAGAGAAGCAAAGTGAACCCACACTACTCAGCCTATGACCCAGGCCCCGGGCCGCATGAAATGCGGGACGATAGAGGGTCTGGGAGTTTAGGCACGGGGTGGGGGAAAACGGCGCGAAAGCATAGGGAGGGGCGTCCGAATGGCGCCACAAGAAACAAAAGCCCAGGAAGGGCAGGAAACAGCACCTGGAAAGGTGCGAAATGTAACAGCAAGGGGTCAGGGGGGTAACCCGGCCGCCCCCAGGAAGGAACAAAAGGCCGGGGGAGTATAAGTAAGCCTGGAAAAGGAAAGTTGGCACAAACCAGGTAAGAGCTCACCTCTCTCGGGTAGGCTCTTAGTACCTGGAGAAGAGGAAGGAAAAACGTTTGCCACCCAACCCACCCTACAAGAATAAAGGAAGAGAGGGGTGCAGAAGTAAGAACGCAGAGTACTCTTTCGGTACACGGTCCAAGAAAAGAAGGAGCAGGCAGAAGAAGGAACGCTGAGTACTCTTTCGGTACACGGTCCAAGACACGTCGTAGGCGGCATGTGCCCAGGAACGAAGGCTCAGGGATAGCAAGGTCTCAGGAAGAGCCTTGGGCAACTTCAGAACTGGACACAATGTGCCCAAAAGCATATGGCAGTGTAATTATTTTGTTGTGTTGTATTTTCTGTAAGAAAATAAAATGTCTACAATCTACAACTTTTCCATACACATAAGTTGCCTGTAATTTATTACCTAGGTAGGGATCTGGTACCAGAAGCAAAGTGAACCCACACTACTCAGCCTAAGGAAGAACAACCGTGTGCGAGGCTAAGACACCGAGACCAGAGGGGCATTCAGTTCTACCCCCCACCCCTTTCCCCGTGTGTTCCTCACTGCCCGCCAACCATCAGAGACGCACAGGGAGAGCTGAGTGGCAGAAGAAGGCGGAGGAGGAGGCCCAGATTATACGTCCCCCTCCACTCATTGACAACACGACGTGGGGAAGGTACATTGAAAAGTGGAAGAAAGAAGGACAATGAGAGCTGTAGGTTCCTTCTGACTGCAGCCCCTATCTTTCAAGCAGACAAAACTGTTAGCAAACATGGAGCGGATCAACAGAGGCCCCAGTTAGTTTTATATTACGGCACCAAAAAGACCCGCGGCCTACTCCGCTCCATATAATTCTGCAATTCTTTTGAGTTTGTTAAATTATAATTAAAGGTTACATGTAAAAGAATCCCACAAGAGTTTGTCCCTTGTCCCACACCGCACGTCTACAACATCCATCTTTGCAATTTATGGTGTACTGGTGCAAAAAGCGTTGGGTGTAAATGCTTGAGAAGGCCACTTACCACTCTGGGCAGATATTCTTTTCTATTGTTTACCTTTAGTTTGTTTCTGCCAGTACAGAAACAGAGAAACATATGCAAATCCGTTTTGACACTGTCACCTGAGGGAAGAGTCCAGGCCAACCGTCTATGTCACATCCCATCAGTACGGGAACACAGCACTCGGACATGTTTGGCCTTATGGGTCTCAACAGTGAGGTGCAGCTTGAGCTCCTGTGCACAGCAAGCCTGGGCATAAGCGTTCCATTTGAGGCAACTTTCTGACAAAAGCAAAAAGTGATGGATTGAAACGCCTGAGCTTACACTTATCACCCACTGGGAATTCCTCTCGTAACTTTCCTTTCGACAATTTATTCATCTTGTCTATGTATAATGATGTTGGTATTTTGCATTCTGTAAACTGTATATATTAATGTCAAAAAAGAGGGAAAGTACACATTTATTTTGGTAAATCTTTGGTTAGTTAAGGGGACAGTGGGCCTCACTACAAGTTTGCCGATATTGTGGCGTTAAATCTACCAGAATACCGGTAAACACAATGGGCCTCATTACAAGTCCGGCGGTAACCGTGCCTGAAATTCCGGCAGGTTACCGCCGGACTCGTATTACCATTCCGCCTCTGTGATTCCCGGAATCACCAGGGCATTATAACCCCAGTGACCCGGTAATTCCGGAGTCGGAATTTGGTAAATCCCCATTCCCATGGAGTCCAATAGGACATCTCGTGATGGTGGCGGTGTTTCCACGTCCGCCTGCAGGTGGGTGGTGTTAAACCCGCCAGGTCAGACCTGGCGGGAATGACACCTCCCGCCTGCAGTACTCGAGATCACCCGGTCCGGAAACAATGGTGGCGGCGGGTTTACCGCCACCGTTATTTCCAGACCGGGTGACTCGTAATGAGGCCCAATTACTGTTACCAGCACTTGTCTGTCTGCCAGTATTACCGGCAGATTACAAGTGCCGTTATATACAGTAAATCCCCATTCCATGGAGTCAGGATTTTGGCGCTATCACTGGTTGTGCTGATAATACAGGCAGTTTTTAGCTGGAGGTAAATCCTTAACCGCTACCGGCAAAGTTTTAGTTGGTCGGTCTGGTAATAGTACCGGTAAACGTTATTACCGGCACTTTTACCGTGTACCGGCCAACTCGTAATGAGGCCTATTGCACTGTTCATAGGAAAACATGTTTTACTCTAACTCACATTCATGACAGTTCACCATATCGAGCATGCAACAGAGCTAGCTGAATCTGAACGCTCATGCCAAATCTAGGCACGCGTCCACCAAATGTTCTTGCCTAAGGTGATGGCTGGAAATGTCTCTTTGCCATGAGATTTCCAGGGGCATTACAATTATTCTTCGGAGTCCATCTCAATATCTCAAAATTGCCTACTTTGATTTTCAAGATTTTTGGCTCAATCCTAAATCTGAAGTTGCGGAGGGCACAAAAACTTTAAAAAAAACAAGTCAGCCAAACTTGATGCAAAAAAAGTATTGATATTTCCGTGCATGTGTAGTAGGTAAAGCAGACCAGCTGACTTTAAGCATATACCTGCAGCCAAACACACACACAAAGATCCGCGCCAGCACAGCCAACAAAGGACACATTTGCAGTAAGGTTGATGTAACAAAATACTGCGAAACGCACATAATCACCCGCAGCGTGTCCAAAACATACACACCCACCACCCTCTCCACGATCACTCCAAGCCACAACCCTGTAAGATTACAAAGGACAAAAGGAAATTGTATTAAACAAGATGTATTGTAATGGGAATGTCTCATAGCACGGGTCGCTAAACATGGACCAAATGCCAACCTTAAAAAAAAGAAATGTACCTGGAGACACTCTGTACAAACCTACAGGTGGGCAAAACAGTCATAGCTGAAGAAACTGTGCACCTTACCACATCACAACTCCACAGTCACAAACCCATCCTGATCATGTAAGCACAAATAATTACACAGGACGACGCATTCGCAGGCATAAATGAAACGGCAACATATTTCACACGACATGAGCGATGTGATGCCTGGTTACGAAGGCACTCCCTTGCTTAACCATCGTAACCACAAACCTAGCCACATCCACACCGAAACTTGTGCCATTTTCAGACATGGATCAGTCACAAGAGCTAACTTAAAATAGTCACACAGCCATCGCACCTTGCCCTCAGATCCAGCGGAACCACTCACAAACGTTATGTTTGCCATTAACACAAACAAGACTCCTACACATAGCCAGAAAGACTCCCTCCCCGATCCACAGTTCTGTGGGATTGACTTAATGTACCATTAGGCACTACACAACACGTAAACATAATCTACTTCTAGATCCAGATATAATATATTTAACCATAACAAATATATTTTTTACAAGATAGGATATATTTTGTTTACTATCTCAGACCATTGCACTCCCTTGCTTTTCATTACCGACAACATTCACTTCTCTTTGGATTGCACTTCTCCTGTTGAACTTTCTGAGCGGGTTTAGCGGCGTTGGATAGAGGGAGGGTAATGTTGCATCACTGTTCTGGTCACAGAGAGCACACACATCAGCTGCATTGTTAGGGGTGAGCGAGGGTATTTGCAATGCCTTTTTCCTTAGGGTGCCATACCATAGGCCACATAGCCTCGCCGCCATTAGACCATTTCTGAGGTGACTGGCACACTAACCTCACTCACGGATTTCCTAACTATGCCTACTCTCACCAGTCGTTAGTGGTATAAAGAGATGTGGGATTTGTTTCTTGTAGACACTGTTTGATTCTGTCTTCTTCTTGCATGCTCGCTCTCTCCTCTCCCTCTTTCCACCTCCATCCTGCTACACTCGTCCCCCAGCTATACGCTCTGCCCTGCCATCTTCCCTTTACTGTCCCTCTGATGCCTCTCACTCCTTCTAGACCTCGCCTCCACCCTTTAATGTTACTCTATGATATGATAAGTCATTTATAAAGCGCCTGTGCACAAGTGTTTCTAAGCGCAACAAGGAAGGGAAGACAGAAGGAGGACAAAACAAACGATCTTGCTAGGCCTTGTGTCATTGAGAATGCGCAGGGGGAGGGAGGAGGAGAAGTGCAAGGGAAGCGAGGAGGGGGTGAGAGTGTGATGGTAACTCGGAAAGTGCTGCCATGTAGGTGGATCAATAAGTGCAGGGAGTAACGGGACTGGTGGGTTTCAGATACAGTCCTTAAGTGGTTGGGAGGCCCAGAGGCAGTACAAGGGTCAAGTGGTCGTGCAGGAGCCTGGTGCCGTACGTTAAATGGATGACCAGGTAACCAGACTGTAACTCTTCCTTCCTCCTCCAACTTCTACTCCCTCCTCTGCACTACTTCACCCTCATCCACACCACTACTCAATACTTTCACTCTGTACTATACACTTTACAGTCACGCCCTGCACTAACCCCTTTACCCACACTTGCTACACTAACACGCACACTCACGCTGCAGCACCACTTTCAGTCAATAGCCAATATCTCACCTGTTCCAGAAAATGCCTCCAGACACGGCTGCTCCTTCCTCCCTCCTTTTGACCTCTTGGTCTTCAACCTCCTTCACGGACCTCACACATAAAACCCACACTTCCTGCTTCCTATGGTATGTTTTTATCCTGCTCCCCCTCCCTGGATCGGGTCTCTGTCCCAGGCCAATCTAGTCCTATCTTCTCCTCCCAAAGCATGCTACAAGTAGTAAGGGTCCTGGCCTTGTGACACACCTCCACCCTTTCTCCTAACTCCTCCTATTTTTCCTCTCTCTAGCTGCTAACTTGCTGCTGACTTGGGCTATCGGGAAATAAAGTCTACATTAGTTTGTTTCGCACCAGCCCTATGTTCCACTTGAAATTAAAATAGTTGTAATGGCTGAAACCACCTCAGGATTTTAGGAGTCATGCTTTTATTTCAGGTCATCAATCGTGGTTGGTCATTAGCTCAAACCATCACCAGTTAGATAATACCATAAGCTATATACGTATATGGCAAAGGCTTCCAACTCAATTATTGGATAACTAGTGTGCAGGCCAATGTACACGGGCCAAAGTGCAGGTTTTCATGAAAAGGACCGCTACATGTCCTAAGCATACAGCTCCCTCTAGTAGTGACAACAGGCAAAGCTGCTGCATCGGACAAACATACCGGACAAACATACATCTGGCCTTTTACTATATTTTTAGATTCTTTTCTCTGGGCTATAACTTGTTGCTGATGTATATGACCAGCTTCTCTTCCCCATCTTGCATCTGTGACAAGACAGCCCCAAGATCAATAGTAGAGGCATTGGTGTGAAGGATAACTCCTTAGATAAATCTGGCAAGACTAGAATGGGGCTTTTGCACAATGTTACCTTGAGCAGATCAAAGGCATGTTGGGCCTTGTTTATTTATTTATTTATTTATATTTATATAGCGCGCAGACAGCCCAGGGGCATTGTGGCGCTGTTACTTGCAGGAACTTAGTTACAGAGGGTACAGGATTGGTAGCAGTCGTTGGCACATTATGATTGCTACAAACAGATTAGTCATTACAGCTCATGCATCTTTGGTTATTACATTGCAGACAGTTTATTGGCAAACATGGTGCTGCGAGAGACCTTATGTGAAGAGGATGGTTTTCAAAGCTTTCCGAAAGGCAATGAGGAAGGGCTCACCTCGGATTGTGGGAGGTAGGGCATTCCAGTGTGATGGTGCGAGATAAGGGAAGCTGGATCCTCCAGCTCTGGCTCTTTTTTACTAGTGGCACACAGAGCATGTTGGTATATGGTGACCTGGTTGGCCTTGTGCAGGAGACGGGGTGGATTCTTTGTGAGAGGTAGACCGTTGTCTCATTGGATGATGTTGGGAGGTCTGTCAGTTAGGGGCCCTGCTTTTTATGAGATGTTTGGTATGAAATGTTGGTAATATACGGATGGACCCAAAAAAGTATGTACGTCCATCTTCGTGAGAAGTCGAGGCACTTGCTGGACCGCATTTATCTTGGCCCTCTGGTTTAGCATCTGTCTGTTCCCTACGTGAAACCCCAAATATTTGAGGGAGGACTGGGTTAGTGGAAATCTGGCCAGATTTGTGGTGAGGCGGTGCTTCCTCAGTTGATTTCAGACAGCGGTGAAATCTTCCATGTTGAATTGTACATAACAATATCATCTCTGTAGGTCCCAGAAAAGGCGTTGGAGGGAGCTAGTACTGGGTTCAGGAACCTTTGTAAAGTTGTCAGGGTTCTGTGTAGTTCAGCAGTTCAGACCATGAACTAAAATAGGCTCTCTGGGGTAGAACAATCCATCTAAGATTTGTCTTCATCCAAAGGTACCTGTCAATAAGATTTCGATAGGTGCAAGGTAGAAATAAATTAGGCTGCCTCCAAAAGTTCATCAATTCTCGCCATTGGGAAGGCATCAAAAGTGAAAGATCTCACTGAGATGTGGAAAGTCAATGCTGATGTGCCATGTGTGGTTGTGTTTTGGGACTGCGCCAGGTGTGGTTGTGTTTTGGGACTAGCACAATTGGGGAAGGCCATTTGCTATGCAACCTCTCAATGACCTCTAAATCAAGCATCTTCTTCAGTTCTTTGTAAATGGTTTGTTTTCTGGCCTCAGGTAACTCTTGTTGTTCAGTGGAAGTCAGTCTTACCGGGATGGTTACACCTTGCACTTCGATCGGTAATGGTATCTTTCTGGTGTTGTTACCATACAATAGGAGGAACTGTGGAATACTATCCCCCTCTGCCCCCCCTCCTATATTGTAGCTTGTTGAAACAATACAGTTGGGAGGTTTATGCTGGTCAGCCGGTTTAACTTTGCTAGTTAAGTGAGGAACCACTTCAGTTATGGTATACGGTCTGTGCCATCTTGCCATCTATGGTATGAGTAATGCATGTTGTAAGTAAGGGGTTAAGCCCCGCAAGTTTCCTTCATGCCGACTTGCTGCACAACGGCCGTAACAGACCTTGAGGGCCATTTTCGAGTTTATGTTATGGGGCTTTGTTCCTATGGCCCCAAAGGTAAGTCTTGAAGTGGTCAGAGTTTGAGTCCCTCAATATAGTCTGTGGTGGCTTAGGGTGTTTTTGGCAGCATTTGGTGCTTACCTGGATCTTTCTCCGTCAGGCTCAAACCCTTACCAACTTCACATTTGCTTGTATTTGCGGGATTCACTTCCCTTGCTTTCTCATATGGCAGGATTAATTTCCCTTGTTTCCTCTCATGGCAGGATTCACTTCCCTTGCTCTCACACAGTTTATAGAGCAAGTCTTTCGATAGTGCAGGGATTTTGCTTGACCCCGAGTATGACCACTTTGACCTATTCCGTTGGCTCTCCTATGGCCTTCTGTAGTTTCTCTCATATGGGGCTCAACCAGAGTCTCTCGAGTAAGCACCCATATAGTGCTGTTTTCCATCTGCCGCTGGTCTTCCCTTTAATACTTGTTACAGTTCTTTACACAGTTCATTAAACTTGGTTCAAACTTGCCACTTTGCAATTCTATCACTCAACACAGCCCGGTTCTTATCAATTCTCCCCTCGATTAACAGGCTGTGCTGAACCACTTGGCTTTTGGCTTTCCTGGAGTCAAGGCTTGTATCAAGGGCGCGGGAGCTTCCCTTGCTCCTGCTTACCAGCATGGGCCTGCCCCATGTACCGTTGACATCTGCTGCAAGACACTTGTGCTATTGTTCGCAGTTTTAGGCTCTCCTCGGCAAAGGTTCCGTGGGTATGGGATGAAAAGGGCAAGGTCACTTCTCTCCTCATCACCACCTTTCTACTTCTCTTGAACTGCTGTGCCTGCGTGCTGTGCCATTGTGCTCTCTGCCGTGCTCGCTTTGCTCGTAATGTGCTCTCTGACTCCACATTTTATCCCTGTGGGGAAGGAGAAAGGGGTGTCTGTTGTGTATGATTCTGATCAATTGCCTCACTTTGGCTGACCCTTGTATTGGGACATGTCGTGTACACCTGTTTATAACCAGTCCATTGTTTTCTACATTGGGGACAAGTGTGGGTGTCGGAAAAGGGAAGGGTAGAGTTTGTACATGTCCTACAGGGAGGATGGGAAAGATTTATGAAATAAGCAGGAGGGTTTGTGAGAATTTGGAAAAGAATCATCCGAAAGATGGGATTGGTAGGGCTTGCAGGGTATACAGGAATAGCTGGGACTGAGAAAAGAAGAAAAAGGATTGTGGGAATCGTAGTGTTTTATCTGAGTCTGTTGGGAGTGTGGGAAACAATAATCAGAGGGACGTGGAGAAGAACGGTTGGAATTGTTCAAGTAGGAATTAGAAAAGCAAAGATTCTGGGATAGGTAGTTTCTGGGAGCAATGGAAATTGGGATCCTAGGGGATTGAGTATATATAGAGGGGTTGTTGGCTTTCAGAAGAGGAGGTTTATTGGATTGGAGGGAAGTTGATTTGGTACAGCCTGTAAAGACTTCCTCGACCTCGTCTTCTTTGTCCCTCTCTCCTGTATACCGCGTCTCACCTGGGATATGCCCCCAAGTATGACCCCGGGTTCCTCCACCCAGGTGATTCTCCCTCGCTCGTCCACCCTCACGGTTGGGATTTGAGAGTGCCAGCCCTTCCTGGCCACCTGAATAAGGGATTCTCAAGGTCTTATTGGGAGAATATCCTCAGGTTTCTCATAGCACCCTGGCACAAACCCAAGCTCATTGAAAACAAATGCTCCATGAGATCCCTTGAAAATGGTGGCACAAGAACTGCAGCCAAGAGGATCTTTGATCCTTCAGATCCCTGTGTAGCCAACGTAGACACATGATCTCTGAGGCTAAGTTAGTAACTACACTTCTAAAACTGAGGTAGCCTCTGTAAGGAAGGCATGGCATCCAACAATAAAGAAGGGCACAAGTGATCACAATTCAAGGGTGTTTATTGAACTTCATTGGGTTGGCTGAACATCTATCTGACCGTGAGGGCCTCATTAGGACCCTGGCGGTAGCCGTGCCCTTATTAAGGGCCCAGCTGCCGCTGGTAATTAATTTTTACTGGGTCCATGCAATGGGCAATTACAGGGTCATGCCGACCTTGGCAGACCCGGTAATTGCCCATTCCATGGACCTGGTAAAAATGAATCCCCATTCCCATTTGAGTCCGATAGCAGGCCCGTTGTTAGCATGCTTGTCCCCTCGCGAGACCCGCAAAGGACGCCTTTACCGGCGCCGTTAACCCCTTATCGCCCTCCTCGTAATGAGGCCCTGAATCTAAGGATGGGAGCAAGCTATGACCATCAAATAATAATAACACACTCCAAGTCAAGTCTCTGTCAAAGTAAAAAGGCCTTCTTACGCTCAACTGCTCTCTGCAGAGGCTTTGGGGCACGGTTGCAGCCCTCCACGGGGTGAGGTCACTCGGGTCTGACTGCACCCTCATGTGGTGACTGGTGGTAATGGATGATGCTGCTCGGGACTGCTCCTGCGTTGAGAATAGGGGGCGTGAGTATGCCAGCCTGTGCGCCTGATCCCCTTCCATACCCCTTCTCCCAAACAGTGGTACCCGTGGGATACGCTGTCCCTGGAAAGCTCACCTGTTGATTCGTTTTGGCGAGCACTCTGTCCTGCTGCTTCTGGCAGAGGCGCTTGTATGATCTGGACCAAGTCCCTTCACTGGTCCCTTGCACGTGGTAGTCCAGTCCTGCTGCGACTAAGCCACTATACTTCAGGTAAGTGTTCCTGTTTGCCTTTGTCTTTCCTCGTCTGTTTTTGTTGTATTGTAAAGTTTGTTGTCTTGTATTTCTGTCCAATCCACTTTTGATGTTTACTCTTTTGCTTTCTTCCCTTGCAGGTGATGTTGCCAGGCCAGCAGAAGCTGTGGAGCTCAAGGCAGCAGCCGGAGGGAATGAGGAGCTAAGCTTCAGCGGTACAGTAACTCGTAAGTTGTTAACTAGGGGGCGCGCTGGGTTCAAATGCGACGCAGCCCTAGGACGGATGTTCTAACCTTGTCTTTCTTCTTCTTCGCAGGGTCCAAGTTCGTGGATGCGAAGTGCGGTGCTGCCGCGTCGGGATCAAGATCACTGGATGTCAGGAGATGAGTCTGCAGATGAAGCGATGAAGCACTGGTTTCCTGAAGGTGAGTATGCAGGAGAACGCCTGGTTTCAAAGGTAAGTAAACTGGTCCAAGCGGCGATGAGCATCACGTTGCATGCGAGTGCACAGTAACGCGAAGCACCACCGGCCTTAAGGATGGAGCAGTTTATATAGCTGAGCTTCTGAAGCCACACCCACCAGGTTCAGCCTGCCTGCCACACCCTGCCACACCCGATGAGTCAGCACATGAAAACCAGGCCTAAGGAGCCACACCCGATGAGTCAGCACATGAGGATGTTCTCTGGAATAAAGGCTTTCAGCTCCTGGAAAGTTCTTGTAAAATAAAAGCACTCATGCACTGAAATAAAGTAAAAGCACTCCTGCACTGAAATAACGTGTTCCTGCTCACATCTCTATATGAGCCTGGTGCCAAAGTCCAGCCAGGGCCCCTCTGTTTATGGGTCCCAAAGGGACATAAGTGAGTCAAGTGACCCATTGCCCCATCACTAGGTGGTGTGTTTTTTTGTGTTCTGGGGCCTGTGGCCATGACAGCACTCCCCTCAAGGCCCCTCTCATGGGTGGTTTCCCCCCTGGCCCTGGTTTAGTGGGGTTATTGCGGTGGAACTTTCTGATTAATCATGGAGCGTGGACATGCTCACCGGGTTCCCAGGTCTGATCTTGGGGTCCATAACCTTTCCAGTCTATAAGGTAGTATAACTTGGACCGGACCATTTTAGAGTCTAGGATCCTTTTAACTTCGTATTCTGGTTATCCTTCAACTATTTCGGGATCCGGTGGAGTATCGATCCACATACCTGGTCTCAATGGTTTTAGGAGGGAGACATGAAACACTGGGTGGATCTGCATGTAGACAGGTAATTCTAATTTCATGGCCGCATGGTTGATCACAGCCTTGATAGTGTAGGGTCCCAGATATCTGGAACGGAACACCTGTGTTCCTTTCAGGGGGATGTTTTTGGATGCTAACCAAACCTTGTCTCCGACTTGGTAGTTGGGAGCTTCCCTTCGGTGTCGATCCGCAAACTGCTTCTGTTTCTCTTTGGCTCTGGCAAGATGCTCTGCTGGTTCCTTAAAAACGTGGGTGATGGTTTTGTGTAAAGTCATTACAGCGGGCATTTCTAATGATTTGAGTAGGTCAAAAACGGATGTCCGTGGATGACGACCGTACACTATGTAGAATGGGCTTTGCCCCATACTGGTGTGAATGGAATTGTTATATGCGTATTCTGCTAACCAAAAAAATGTCCTTCCAGGTATCCTCGGTTTCTTGCAGCATACACCTTATTTATTGCTCGAGGGTCTGGTTAGTCCGTTCGGTCTGGCCGTCAGTTTGGGGGTGATGGCTTGTAGATAACCGGAGGTCGATTTTGGCAATTTTACAACACTGTTTCCAGAATGCAGAGACAAACTGAGTTCCTCGGTCTGATATCAATATTGATGGGAACCCATGTAGCGGGACGATCTGTTCCAAAAACATGTTAGCCAGAGTAGAAGCAGTTAGGAGACCTTTCAGGGGAATAAAGTGGGCCCTTTTGGAAAACAGATCTACAACGACTAAGATAGTTACAGAAGGTTAGTAGATCTACAGAAGGTCTGTAATAAAATCCATTGATAGCATATGCCAAGGTGCTGGGGGTACTTCTAAAGGACGTAGCAGACCTGTGGGACTTTGTTTTTGGGACTTGTGTTGTGCACAGGTGCCACAGGTTGCGATGAACTGGACAATGTCCTTTCGCCAAGTTGGCCACCAGAAATTTTTCTTTATTTTAGCTTGGGTTTTGGCTATTCCCAGATGCCCTTCTACTAACGAATCGTGATAGTTTGCGATTATTTGATTATGTCATTTATTATCCGGGATGTACAATCGTCCTTGGTAGTATGGTAGGTTGTCCATGATCGTATACCGGTCTCCCTTCCCTAGCCATTCCTGTTGTGCTGGTGGACTCATCAAGTGTTGCAGGTCACATTTTAAGTTGTCTAGAGTGGTGGTTGCGGCAATCATGCCTTGGATACATCCTTCAGGGATGATGGCCATGGGGTCTGGTGCAGTGAATGCCTCTTCTCCCTCACTCATGCGAGACAGGGCGTCCGATTTTCCATTGCGTACTCGGGGTCTATAGGTGATGACGAAGTTGTATTCCACAAAGAAGAGTGCCCAGCGGAGTTGTCATGATGATTGCGCTTTAGCGGTCTTCAGATATTGCAGATTGCAATGATCCGTGACAACGGTGACTGTATGTCTATCTTCAAGAAGATAATGTCTCCAGGCTTTGAACGCTGCCTTAATTGCTAGCAGTTCTTTATCAGTGATTGCATAATTCAATTCAGGAGCTGAAAACTTGCCAGACCAGAATGCCACGGGATGCAACTGACCTGTTTCGGGGTATCGTTGTGACAGGACTGTTCCCATTGCTATGTTGGAAGCATCAGTTTCGACTGCGTATGGTAGTTCTGGTCGAGGATGCCGTAGAATCGGTGCTGTGGTAAATGCTTGTTTTAGCTCCTGGAAGGCTTTCTCTGCCTCTGCAGACCAATTAAATTGTTTATTTTTCCATAGTAAAGAGGTGATTGGGTGGACGATCTGGGAGAACCTGGGAATGAACCGGCGATAAAAGTTGGCAAACCCGAGTACACTCTGTACTCCCTTTATGTATGTCGGTGAGGGCCAGTTAAGGATAGCGTCTACCTTTCACGTGTCCATGCGTACGCCCTGTGGTGTGAGAATAAAGCTGAGGAATTCTACCTCTGTCACATGAAAGAAGCATTTCTCCAATTTGGCATATAGCCGGTGTTGCCGCAGTTTCTCCAAAACTGCACGGACATGGTTGACGTTGTCCTCCTTGGTGGTCGAATAGATAAGAATGTCATCAATATAGACAAGATGTCACAAATGTCTGAATCTGAAGGACTACCTCCTTGATTCTCCTCACCTGAGTGTGTGTCAACGTCGCTCCGCCGAGATTCCTTCTGTCTTGTTCTTCTATTCTTCTTGTCGGATACTTCTTCACTTATCCCCTTCTTTGTTCTCTTGTCCTTCCGCTCTTTTCTCCCGTGGAGATAAGGACGTGCTCCACCTGAAGCCACCCTGACCGTGATTAGAACAGCGGTCGGATGGCCCCTGAGGAGCAAGACCCCTAAAACAGGCAAAAAGCCTTATCGGCATAAAAAACCCTGTAAGCCAGATGGAGGGGATGATAGATGAAAAAAAGGCACTCCCGAAGATGAAGCTGTAGTCCAGAGGAAATCTTAATGGAGATTTACTGTGAGGCGGGTGGAGTCTGGAGGGACTAGAAGTCCGAAGAAGACTTGAAGAAAGAGGGTCTCTGAACTGTTGGAATTCTATAAGGGTCAGTTCCAGTACTCCAGCAAACAGGTAAGTTTAAGCTAGGCAACTGGCAGGATGAACGAGAGAGAAAAGAATGCATGCAGGAGAGGATGAGCGGAATGGAGAGAGAAAGAGAGAGAGAAAAGAGGAGGAGAAAGAGCAGGAGCGCGGAGAGAGAGAAGAAGAGGGTGAGCAAGAGTGAGAGAAAGCAGGAGGGGACGGAGTAGAGTGAGAGTGAAAGGAAGCGAGGTCACGTGTGAACAGAAAAACCCAAAGGTAATAGAACCAAGCGACTCCCTTTATAAATCAATAAAGGAGTGAACGGGATGGGAAACTTACCAACGTGTGAACCCGCCAGCTTAGGAAGGTATTCGACTCTGGACCTAAACAGGGGGCGGAGTTGAGATCGGCAAGCGCCAAGAAATCAAACCAGAGGAAAGAAATACGAGCAGAATAGAAGGAGAAGGAAAGTAGAAATTTAACAAGACTGAGAGGACACAGGGAAGACAGGACGGCAGAAGGGAGAAAAACGGAATGAAATCCGAAGCGCACAACTAAAGGCGACCGCACAGACGTAGGTAGCGAGTTGCAACGCATCCTGCAGGAAGCGGAAGCCAGTATTGAACTGTAGTCTGGAAAAAGACTAGACCGTTAATGTCGGAAGCGGCGTCCTAAGTAAGCCTCCATCTGTGCCACTTCTTCCACAGTCGTAGCGTGACAGTATGACCTCTCTTCACCGGACCCCCTCCCGGCTTCCCGGGGATGTTGTCTGTGGAACAAACAAATTAAGCGGGGAGCGTGAATATGGTTTTGCGGCTCCCAGGTTCTTTCCGCCACAGAATAGCCCTTCCAATGGACCAAGTATTGCAGAGTGCCTTGCTTATATCGTGAGTCCACCAATCTTTCCACCTCATATTCCTCTGGGTCTGGGTCTCTTTTCTTGGGTAGGCAGGAATAAGCGCGTCTCTGGGGATCTGGAAGATATCTCTTCAGCAGAGAAGAGTGGAATATAGGATGTATTCTTTTGAATTTGGTAGGCAGCTTCAATCTAAAGGTCACTGGATTGATTCGGGAAACAATGGGAAAAGGTCCAATGAAATGAGCAGCAAACTTCCCTGGATGTACCCACCATGGTAGATACTTAGTTGACAACCAGACCAGTGTACCGATTCCCCAACAGGGATTTGGGGACCTCTTTCCATCTTCATACCGCTTGTATCTTTGTCTGCTCATTTCAAGGTTCAGGGTTGCCTCCTTTTGAATTTGCCTTATGTTATCCAGATGTTGGTCTACCGCTGGTACTGTTGTGGGAGGTAAGCTGTACACAGGAATATGTTTGGGATGATACCCATAAGTAAAATAGAAAGGACTACAACCGATAGCCGAGTGTTTGGCATTGTTATATGTGAACTCCGCCATAGCCAGATATTGAGTCCATTGATCCTGTTCTTGATTGCAAAAACAGCGTAGGTACTGTTCCAAAGTTGCGTTTAGCCGTTCGGTCTGTCCATTACTTTGGGGGTAATATCCTGATGATAAAGCTCGTTGGATCCCCAGGGACCTACAGAGGATGGACCAGAACTTAGAGGTAAACTGGGTCCCTCTATCAGACAAAATGGTCCGAGGTAGCCCATGCATTCTTACAATATCCTGTAGAAAAACAGCCGCAGCCTCTGGGGCAGTTGGTAAACCGTGAAGAGGTGGGAAGTGAGCCAATTTGCTCAGAGAATCGACTGTCACCATAATAGCCGTACAGCCTCTTGAAGACGGTAGATCAACTATAAAGTCAGTCGATATATGTTCCCATGGCTGCGAAGGTATGGCTATTTGTTGCAGTTGGCCAAGGGTTTTCTGGGTGGAGTATTTACTTATGGCACACACCGGACATACCGCCACATAATCCTTGACTTCCCTGCCCATTGTAGGCCACCAGAAATAACGAGACAGGAGATCAACTGTAGCTCTCTGACCTTTGTGACCTGCAGAAGGAATGTCATGAAACCAGGTCATCGCTTGCTTTTGCAAAGACTTGGAAGGTAGAAACAATTTGCCTTGATGTAGATAGAGATTTCCCTTCTTAACTAAGGGTCTTCTCTGGTGCAGAGGTATCTTTGCCCTGCGGGAGGATCATTCTACCTCATCTAGAAAGGAGTGCACGGCTCCCAGGATGCGTTTCCCTGCGAGTATAGCTTCTGGTTTCTGAAAAACTTCTGTGTCGTCTCCCAAGCTTCGAGATAAAGCATCTGCTAAAACATTGTCTTTTCCAGGTAGGTAAGTGATAGTAAAGTCATATTGTGAGAAAAATATGCCCATCGGGCATGTCTTGAATTGCGGCACTCCATTTGTTGGAGAACCTTAAGGTTTCGGTGGTCGGTGCGGACAAGAAATGGATGTGCTGCTCCTTGTAACAGGTGTGTCCACTCGATACATGCTTGACGAATGGCCAATAACTCTCGCTCCAAAACTGAGTAGTTTCGCTCACTCGATGAAAGGGTTCTGGAGTAATAGGCCACCGGGTGTTCCATACCGTCTTCCCCAACCTGCAGCAGTGCTGCTCCAATGGCACCTCCCGAAGCGTCTGTCTCCAAAATAAAAGGAAGAGAATGGTCTGGTTGAACTAGAATGGGAGCGGACGTGAAGGACTACTTGAGTAAGTTAAAGGTGTGATCCGCCTCTGTGCTCCCCTGGAACCTTATACCCTTCTTCAAAAGGCTAGTAATGGGTAGGACTATGTCAGAGAATTTAGGTATGAATCTTTGGTAATAATTAGCCAGTCCCAGAAACCTTTGGATGTCCTTAGGGTTCCTCAGGGTGGGCCACTGCAGCACAGCATTGACCTTTGTGGGATCCATCTGTACCCCTTCTGGCGAAAGAATGAAACCCAAATAGGTGACCATGGAAGTTTCGAAGATGCACTTTTCTGGGTTGACTAACAATTGATTCTCACATAGCCTCTGCAAAACTTCCAGGACATGTCTTCTATGTTCAGTTAGGGATGACGAAAAAATCAAAATGTCATCTAGGTATACCACTACGGAAATGTATAGCAGATCCGAGAATACCTTGTCTACAAAACGCTGAAAGACCGCTGGGGCATTCACCAGGCCAAAAGGCATTACTCTATATTCAAAGTGGCCTAAGGGTGTCCTGAAAGCGGTTTTCCACTCGTCTCCAGACCTTATCCTTAGGAGGTGATAAGCGCCCCTCAAGTCTAGTTTCGTAAAGATCTTAGCACCCTGTACAGCTTCGAGGACATCTTTTATCAAGGGCATCGGGTATCTATCACTGTCATACTCTTCAGCCCTCGATAGTCTATACAAGGTCTGAGTTCTGTAGAACCTTTCTTGGGGATGAAAAACATGGAAGCTCCCGCTGAGGATCGGGACTCCTGAATAAGTCCACTCTGTAGATTAGCATCTAGATACTCTCGAAGTGCTCGTCGTTCCGGTAGAGACATTGGATACATGCGACAAAAGGGAACAGACGCCTCTGACTTGATCTCGATGGCACAGTCCTCTGCACGATGAGGTGGAAGGGAACGAGGAAGTTGATCCTTAAAGATGTCTGCATATTGATGGTAACAAGGAGGTATTGACTTTACCACGGAAGTAGATACCTGAACATAGGTTCCTTCGCCAGGGATGGAAGATTCTGATGGTTGACAGTTCTGGCGACAATATGATGAATCAAAGCATATAGTGTTGGCAGACCAGTCAATCTTCGGGTTATGCTTACGTAACCAAGGTATGCCCAAGGTAACTGGAAAATGGGCCGCTCTGATTACGTCGAAAGAGATCTGCTCTTTATGTTGGAACAGGGTCATAGAGGACATACATGTTTCTTGTAGAATCGGCCCTGAAGTGAGTGGTCTGCCGTCAACCCCTTCTACAGGACGAGGATTGTTTTTATTTACAACTGGGATTCTATGTTCTTGGACCCATTGGATGTCTACGAAGTTTCCAGCGGCTCCGCAGTCCAGCATAGCCAGAACCTCTACTGTAGATGCATATTCGAAGGAAAGTTTAACCAAAAACACCATAAGCCGGTTATCTTCGTTCATATCCACTTGTTGAGTAACATTGCAGGGATCTACAGCCTCTACCCAGAACCTTTCCCTGCTTAAGGCCGGGGAGTCGCGTTTCCCGAACGTCTGGGAGGAATTTCTGGACAGACTCGAAGGAGGTTTTTAGAGGATCCACAGTACATGCAAAGGCCCTGATCCCTGCGCCTTTTCCGTTCTTCTGGTGTGAGGGGTCCCCTCGCAGTGCCAATCTGCATCGGTTCATCTGCCGGTGCCCGGACTGGAGTATTGACTGTTGGGTTTCCATTAGCCGCAGGGAATCTTACCTTTCTCCGCTCATTTCTTCTTTCTTGCAAGCGGAACTCCAGCTGGAGTGTGACTGATACCAGTTCTTGGAAAGAGCCCGGCCGGGCCACCCTTGCCAGTTCATCATTGAGGTCTTCATGCAAACCATGGCGAAAAAGGGTTTGTTGAGCAGAATCAGGCCATCCGGCTTCAGCTGCAAGCTTGGTAAATGAGGAAACATAAGACTGGATGTCTTGGGATCCTTGGCGAATATCCAAAAGGGCTTCGTATGAGGAGTACTGAACTTCAGGCCGGTCAAATCTAGCTCTTGGCTGTTGAGTGAATAGGGTATAGTCATTGATGGCGGGATCAGTTTGGGAGATCAAGGGAGTGGCCCATGCAAGGGCATTTCCAACCAGATTGGATACCAGGAAGCTAACCTTTGCCCTATCAAGTTCATAAGCCTTGGGTCTGAAAGTGTAGTACACCATGCAAGCATCAAGGAATTCCTTTAACTGTCTAGGGTTGCCATCATATTTTCCAAAAGAGAAAGGCAATGGGGGTAAGTCTCCTCGGGATTCTTCATGAGTAACCATCTGTTGACGCAGGTTAGCATTCTCTGATCGAAGGTTCTGTACCTCTACTTGAAGGGCTTGTAGAGCGGTCACAAGTTCTTGGTATTGCTCCAAGAATGCCATATTGGTCTTTTGGCGTTGCAAACTGTCACAAATGTCTGAATCTGAAGGACTACCCCCTTGATTCTCCTCACCTGAGTGTGTGTCAACGTCACTCCGCCGAGATTCCTTCTGTCTTGTTCTTCTATTCTTCTTGTCGGATACTTCTTCACTTATCCCCTTCTTTGTTCTCTTGTCCTTCCGCTCGTTTTCTCTCGTGGAGATAAGGACGAGCTCCACCTGAAGCCACCCTGACCGTGATTAGAACAGCGGTTGGATGGCCCCTGAGGAGCAAGACCCCTAAGACAGGGGAAAAGCCTTATTGGCATAAAAAACCCTGTAAGCCAGATGGAGGGGATGATGGATGATAAGAAGGCACTCCCGAAGATGAAGCTGTAGTCCAGAGGAAATCTTAATGGAGATTTACTGTGAGGCGGGTGGAGTCTGGAGGGACTAGAAGTCCGAAGAAGACTTGAAGAAAGAGAGTCTCTGAACTGTTGGAATTCTATAAGGGTCAGTTCCAGTACTTCAGCAAACAGGTAAGTTTAAGGTAGGCAACTGGGAGGATGAACGATAGAGAAAAGAATGCATGCAGGAGAGGATGAGCGGAATGGAGAGAGAAAGAGAGAGAGAAAAGAGGAGGAGAGAGAGCAGGAGCGCGGAGAGAGAGAGAGAGAGAGAAGAAGAGGGTGAGCGAGAGTGAGAGAAAGCATGAGGGGACGCAGTAGAGTGAGAGTGAAAGGAAGCGAGGTCACATGTGAACAGAAAAACCCAAAAGTAATAGAACCAAGCGACTCCCTTTATAAATCAATAAAGGAACGAACGGGACGGGAAACTCACCAACATGTGAACCCGCCAGCGTAGAAGGTATTCGACTCCGGAACTAAACAGGGGGCGGAGTCGAGATCGACAAGCGCCAAGAAATCAAACCAGAGGAAAGAAATACGAGCAGAATAGAAGGAGAAGGAAAGTAGAAATATAACAAGACTGAGAGGGCACAGGGAAGACAGGACGGCAGAAGGGAGAAAAACTGAACGAAATCCAAAGCGCACAACTAAAGGCGACCGCACAGGCGTAGGTAGCGAGTTGCAACGCAACCTGCAGGAAGTGAAAGCCAGTATTGAACTGTAGTCTGGAAAAAGACTAGACCGTTACTGTCGGAAGCGGCATCCTAAGTAAGCCTCCATCTGTGCCACTTCTTCCACGGTCGTAGCGTGACACAGAGTGCAGATGTCCAACAGTTTGCAGAGCACATCATTCATGAAAAATTGGAATGCCGCCGTGGCATTACATAGTCCAAAGGGCATAACCTGATATTCATAAAGGCCATATTTCGTGCAAAAGGCCGTCTTCCACTCGTCTCCTTTTTTGACTCTTACTAGATGGTAGGCCCCTCGTAAGTCTAGTTTTGTATATATCTGAGCATTTTTGGCTTCATCCAAGCGGTAACGGGTACTGTTTTTTTACCATGATCTGGTTAATTGCTCTGTAGTCAATGCAAGTTCTCAGGTCTCCCTCCTTTTTAGGCACAGAAAAGAGGGGCGAGGATGCAGGGGACTTGGACGGACGAATGAAGTCATTTGCCATATACTGATCGAGGTAGGTTTTTAGATGCTGGTTTTGCCGTTCTGTTAGGGCGTAAATCCATCTGCAAGGAACTTGAGCTCCAGGTACCAGATCAATTGGCCAGTCTGTGCGGAGGTAGGGTGTTTGCTTGCTCTTTTTGAAAGACATCTTGGTAATCCAGGTATTCAGGTGGTAGTGAACAGGTGAGGCCCAGTATGGTTTCCTTCTTCGACGAACCTGGGTTGGTAAAACCTTTTAATGAGAATCCCTTACTATAACAGGTGTCGGCACAGTCTTGGCGAAAGGTCAGAACTCGTTTATGCCAGTCGATCCTTGGATTGTGGGTCTCCAGCCAGGGCCTTCCCAATATCATCTGGAACTGAGGAGCGCCGATGAGATCGAAGGTGATGTCCTCTTGGTGACCGTCCTGATACAGAAGCGTGACCTTCGCGGTGTAATGGTCACTGGGCCAGATGATAGCTGATATCCATCAACTGCTGTGACGTTTTCTGAAAGGGAGGCAATGCCAGAGAAAAAGAAAAAAAGAAAAAAAGAAGAGTTATGGATACACAACACCACATCTCTAAGAGTTTTATTGTGTAGAAAAAGCAAAGGAGAAAGGTGAATTGAAGACACTACAAGATGGCGCTCATACAACTCTAGGAGTTAGTCACCTTTTCTAAACACGGAAAGCTACGTTGGAGGAAAAACAACGGGTTTCCATAACAACCAATTGATTTTCAGAATGCGAGGCTACGGTGGAACCAAGGCAAGAGATTCGAGTCAAGGCAGAATACAACATCACGCGCCACACAAAGAGCTCCCAAAGCCTGGAACTTCGACACGAACAAGAAGAAGAGAAGAAAGAGGGAACGTTTCAAGTGCTAGGTTACAGCGAAAAAATAAGGTACTTCTAGAATGCATGCCGCGAGGCAGATAACATGAAAAGTAGCATGTCACGGATGAATCAAACATGCGGTATTCACTCCACTGTATTACATTACAGGGAGCTAATATTGGACTTAAGAACTAGAGGTATCCTGTAACCGCAATAACATCCGTACAAGGAGAAACTTCAGGGTCAATAAAACAGAGACGCCCAGCGTGCCCTAAAGAGGTGAGCACTGTTATTATATTATGTAGAATACCAAAAAGAAGAGATAATCAAGAAAGAAGGGTTTTGATACTGGGACACAGCGCTATTAAAGTAGCAACTGTTCCCGGTACAAAACCCGCATTGCTAGAAATGATGAGAAAATCTGAAAAGATTTTTTTGGCTTACAGATTGAGCGAAAAACCTTTGGCTCCTCGTAAAGACAGTCACAGGACGTAACCTGCATTATGCCCGTAAGTGAACTGGATAGAAAACACGTATCATCCATAAGAGAAAATCCACAGAGTTTCAAGTACTCAAGGTCAGAAATAAAGAATGAATTCCCCTATTTGTTTGGTTAACACAAGATTGTGAAGAATACATAACAATTAATGAGATATCATACTTACACTTAATTTGTCTATTTAATTTTCAGAACAAATCTGTTTTTAAAAATAAATATGTCCGCACCTGAAGAAGGGCATGAATAGCCAAAACGCGTCGTGCAATAGAAAGACATACCAACTAGCAGAGAAAGAGTCACGAGTTACAGAATGAACTCTGAAACAATTGGATTAGTGTCTTTATGAAAGAATTGAGAAACAAACTCATAAGAGATTAAATTGGGACATTGATTGTGAGTCATAACAACTCAAATGGAATTAGTGCAAGAAGAAGAATTACACTGAGAATAAGTGTTACTAGGCATGTTGAAATGTCACATTTTGTAAAATTATTATGTTTATTCAGTATTTATGTTGATTGATTGCAAACAGAGTGTTTATATTGAATGTCATTTATTATTGGTTTAGTAAATATTAATTAAAACACTATATGATAAAATAGAAGTGTGATAAAAAAATTATTTTGCATCATTTGATGCCCAAAAGTGTGCACAGAGCCATGGTCATTTTTGTTTAAAGTGATCCACATACATTTCTTTGTTTGAATTTGATTCTGTAGCCCAGGATCTGGCTCGGTTGGCACCTAAGCAACCGGGAAACATTGTGTGAATAATATTAGAGGAAAACATTGAGTACAAACTAACATAGGTGTGCTCCTCTACACTCTTGTTACTACAGTTAGTTTGTGTTATCAGATGATTGAAGGAAGTGATATATGTTAGTAAGTCTTGATTACCCTGCCGTAGTGATAACAGTTAATTGTCCAGAGCCCGTCCTTGAGTATGCCATGCAAATAGTTTCTCCATTTCACGCTGGAAACCTCAGAAGTCTTGAACCAAAGGATCATCCTGGTTTACCAAGGGTATTGACTAGTCCGCTGCACTACCTCCCAAATATGAGAGTACAAATGTCACTCTCGCTTGATCGTTGGGGAATGCCCAGGTCTGCACAAGAAATGTAGGCGACATTGATTCATAAAGATGGCGTACTTATTTGGATCGTCTGTGAAGCGTTCTGGTGGGGCCAGGGGAACCCCCCTGGAAGAACCTCCTGTACTGGCGTGGGCTGTGGTGGCGTGGCAGGAGGTGACCTGGCCTGTCTGTGCCTGAAGCATTTGCCTTGTTAGTTCATCTGTCCGCTCCCGGTTCACAATTAGATCCCTCCTTAGGGCATTGGTTTCCTGTCTTGAGGCATGAACTTCAGCCCGTAACACTCCCAGTAATCAGGCCAACTGGTCAATTTCAGAAGTTTCCATAACACCCAGGCAGAGATTCAAAGAGGCTTTGCATTCTGTTACGCTCACCTGGTCTCTGCAGAGGCATTGGGGCACGGTTGCAGCCCTCCCGGGAGTGAGGTCGCTCGGGTCTGACTTCGCCCTCTGTGCTTATGTGGTGACTGGTGGTAATAGATGATGCTGCTCGGGACTGCTCCTGTGTGGAGAATAGGGGGTGTGAGTATGCCAGCCTGTGCGCCTGATTCCCTTCCAGACCCCTTCTCCCAAACCGTGGTACCCGTGGGATGCGCTGTCCCTGGAAAGCTCACCTGTTGATTAGTTTTGGCTAGCACTCCGTCCTGCTGCTTCTGGCAGGGGCGCTTGTATGATCTGGACCGAGTTCCTTCACTGGTCCCTTGCACGTGGTAGCCCAGTCCTACTGCAACTAAGCCACTATACTTCAGGTAAGTGTTCCTGTTTGCCTTTGTCTTTCCACATCTGTTTTTGTTGTATTGTAAAGTGTGTTGTCTTGTATTGCTGTCCGTTCCACTTTTGATGTTTGCTCTTTTGCTTTCTTCCCTTCTAGGTGATGTTGCCGGCCCGGCCGAAGCTGCGGAGCTCGAGGCAGTAGCCAGAGGGAATGAGGAACGAAGCTGCAGTGGTACAGTACCTGGTAAATTGTTAACTAGGGGGCGCGCAGGGTTCAAATGCGGCGCGGCCCTAGGATGGATGTTCTAACCTTGTCTTTCATCTTCTTCACAGGGTCCAGGTTCGTGGATGCGGAGTGCAGTGCTGCGGCATCGGGATCAAGATCACTGGATGTCAGGAGATGAGTCTGCAGATGAAGCGATGAAGCACTGGTTTCCTGGAGGTGAGTATGCAGGAGAACGCCTGGTTTCAAAGGTAAGTAAACTGGTCCAAGCGGCGATGAGCGTCACGTTGCACACGAGTGCACAGTAACGCGAAGCACCTGCCCTAAGGATGGAGCAGCTTATATAGCTGAGCTTCTGAAGCCACGCCCACCAGGTTCAGCCTGCCTGCCACACTCGATGAGTCAGCACATGAATACCAGGCCTAGGGAGACACACCCGATGAGTCAGCACACGAGGATGTTCTCTGGAATAAAGTCTTTCAGCTCCTGGAAAGTTCTTGTAAAATAAAAGCACTCCTGTACTGAAATAAAGTAAAAGTACTCCTGCACTGAAATAAAGTGTTCCTGCTCACATCTCTATATGAGCCTGGCCCCTGTGTTTATGGGTCCCAAGGGACATAAGTGAGTCAAGTGACCCATTGCCCCCATCACTAGATGGTGTGGTTTTTGTGTTCTGGGGCATGTGGCCATGACAGGCTTATACTAATAAACCTATTGCCAATCCTTACTTCTAAATCCAAAATGGTCTGGGACAATTCTGTATGCAAAAATAAAAGTGTTCAAGAAATAATATTTCAGGACGGTTGAGCAATTGGCTTCCCTTCCCCACATTTTCAGCGCGGGGCAAGCCGGCACGTTCGAGCTTCGCACACACTCTGTCTTCTCTGTCACGAGGATAAAGTTCAAAGCATAGGTATCAGGGCCGTCTGCCAAAGCCTGTTTTCCAATAACAGTCTCTTACTGCAGAGGGCCTGTCGTAATGAACAAATATCAAAGGTTTACTCTTATCAGGATCTTCACATGCACAGGATTTAGCTTCCAGTGATCATCATGGGTCTCTCTCCTTCAGGCTTAGACCCCCTTTTTACCACAATGTTTACACTTGGTCTCCTTCGTTCGGGCTCGGACCATGGATCTCCCTCGTTCGGCTCCGGATCATGCATCTCCCTAGTTTGGGCTTGGATCCCTTTTGCACAATATTCACATTTGGTCTCCCTCGTTCGGGCTCGGACCATGCAATTTCACTTTCAAATGTGCGATGGGTTTAGCTTAAACTGTTGCAGCCCCACTTCGATTCACTTTGCACAATGTTCTGATCAATCTTCTACTTGCGCTTCCACTTCTTGGCGGGATACCTTACAGAGACCTTTGATTGAGCACATTCACGGTGCCGGACCATTCTGTCAACGGTATCGTATCTTTCCTTCTCAAGTTCAAACATTCATCAGCCTTTTAGCTTTACTTGCGTCTTTCATCACACACGTTTAAGAATGTTTGTTCCAGTGCTCGTTATACAATGTTGCCGCTTGCAACATTGACTTCAACACAGACCCATCATATATTGGTCTCTTCAACTCACCGGCTGTGTTGATCTCTCTGTCACTTGTTTTTTGTTGAAGCTAAGGACGATACTGCGCCGGCTGCTGCTCCTCCCCGCCTTGGTCAGTTGTGCGGGAGGGCCTCCGGTATCTCTGATGCACAATGCAGGATTCTTCAGTCTGGTTTCCTGGCCTTACGCTTTCTGACTCGAAGGTTTCTTGAAAGTAACGGTTTCTTGCCGAAAAGGTCAAGGGTATTTCCCTCCTTGCGAACCCTTCTTGGATTGCTGTTATTCTCTCCTCGTTCAGCTGCTGACTTGAAATTGCTGTTCCTTTGTCTGCCTTGCCTCGCTCACAGTGTGCTCTCGTGCTCCGCCTTTTATCCATGCTGGGAAGTTTAATGGAAGTCAGGCGAGAGTGATTGTCAGTAATTGCCTGACTTCGTCTGACCATAGTAGCGGAACGTATCAGGTACACTGATAGGGTGTGAGTCTGTTTTCTCCCAGAGCGGGCTGTCTGTGTGTAAGTGTTTATGAAGGGCAAGGGGGATAAAGTTCCCACGTATCCTACCTAGTAGGATGGGGTAAAGTTGTTAAGGGGGAGGGATACCGCATCTCGCCATCCGGTGTCCCACTCCTCAAAGACCCCTCACACAGGTGATCCTCCTGTACTGGTCCACCCCTGGGGTCTGGATCTAAAGGTGATGGCCGTGCCCTGGCCACCTGAGAGAGAGATCCACGGGCACTAGCGTGCAAGAAACCTTCTAGTTTCTCACACCTTTAACAGGTGCAAAGCCTTATTCGAAGTAGTCAAGCACCGCTCCAAGACTACACCTTCAGAGGTGCCAGCTTCACAAGAGAGATGCAATGGAATAAACAGCTTCTTCATTAACAAAAGTTAAAAAATCAGAGGTCACATTGATGCCTCAAAACCAGACAGAGCCCTGCTAGCCACCACCTCTGCCCCCGGCATTGCCCTCCTGGACAGACTTCCCTCTCTTCTCTCCTAAGGATCTCTGAGACACTCACTGGCCCAGCATTTAATGCATTGCTCGATAATGTGAACGCCTCCGTCAGTGAAGGTGCATGTCCAGACGTGTGTAAAACAGGCCTCATACAACGCCTTCTGTCACAACCTATGCCTACACGGTGGGTACATTCACTGCCGGCCTTGCCTGGATCCTGCCCTCTGTATCATCGGTGATGCTGAATGGCCCACAGTGTGCAGTGTGCCAGGAGGATGCCGACACCCCCAGCGGTGAACCATTGCAATCCCAGGCCAGGTAAACCGACGTGTGTGGGTGCCGCCATCTTTTGCTCAGTATGCATGCGTGGGAGTCTTCTGTTGGGTCCCCACGAATGCTCACGGTGGGACTCTTGTGGTTTCTTATCAATGGGATCACTGCTTTCCTTCTGGCCAAACCCCTACTTAAGCAGTGTGAGCCTAGAGCCCAGCGCGTCTCAACGCTGGTTTTGCTGCTCTCTGCCTCCTGTTCTCCTGTCTACCCTTATTTTCTGTTCTTTCTGTCTCCATTTGGCTCACTTGTTCTGCTGCACATAATAGGCATCCCCTACCTCCAAGATGAAGTCCATAGGTCAGACCACTGACCACTTATAGTTGCCAAAACCGATGCAGAGACTATGGGCCTCATTTCACGTTAGGCGGTAAGGGAATAGCGGTACCGGTAATGGTTTACAAGTATCGCTAAATTCCCTAGCCAATCACGACCCTGAGTGCCCGCTATTAGCGGCATCAGGCCAAGGCGAACACGTCAATAGCGCCATGCCAGTAATGACCGGAATTTACCGCCTACCGTGTAATGAGGCCCTAAGTTTGCAAGGGACCCTACCCAGGCGGCACAAGGTTGCAAGACTAAGGGAGAAGGTCAATCCACAAGGTAATCTAAGGAGAGATGTTCAAGAACTAGGATCCAAGTTTAGAACACCAGTTCCAGTAGAATGCCAATTCCAAGAAAAGAGTCATCCGACAGCCAGTTCCAGGAGAAAACAGTAGATAAAAGGTCAAAATAATCCACATAATACTGATAATCAAAAAGCCAGTTCCAGGGAAACAGGAGCCAAAAGGTAAAACAGCCACAATGTAGCAATGTCAAGAGATGTCTACCCAGCAGCCAGTTCCAGGATAACAGAATCCAAAAAGGTAAAAAATCCAGAAATACCCACAGAATAAATTGCTATTCACGGCCAGGAAACGTACTGCTAAATGTTGAGAAGCAGAGAGCCCTTCTCTCCTGCAGACTAAATAGAGGGATCCTGGGTCTGCGTTTGGGGCTACTGGGTCACGTAAGTGGCGTGTGCAATGACATCATCATTTGCTACGTGATGATGTCAGTCCACAAAGTGTTATTGGGCTTGGTAACCCTTGGAACATGATGTTGCCCTAGACCCAAGGCAGGCGCCACCCTGCTATTGTCCCTGTCGGACCCCTCCGTGACAGCGAAGCCTGACATTTGGATATACCCACTGTCATGTGTACCCCCATATTTCAATGGGCAAAGGTGGTGTCCGGTCAAAGGTTTGAATGCAAAAGGATCAAATGTAATAGGGTCGAGACAATAGGACCTAAAACAAAAGGGTCGATTTTTTTTTTAAATGTATATTTTTTGGGGGTTTCCGTACAGGAAAAAATATATATTTTTACACCAAAAACAGGGGTTTGGGGGGATCCCCCCTCCCCAAAAAAAAGAAAAAAAAACAATTCGACCCTTTTGTTTTCGGTTCTTTTGATTCGACCCTATTGTATTTAGATCCTTTTGATTCGATCCTTTGACCTACAACCAGCAAAGGTGTGCCTCTCATGTTGTTAGCATACAATCGGAGCATCTGTGTGTTGTTGTTTTCTTTCCAGCTCTTGAGTTTTTTTATATGATGCAGCAGGGATGATATCCATTGGTCGGCTTGCTGTACTTTGAAGGTTAGAGGAGAAACCAATTCTGTGATGACATAGGGTCTATGCCACCTTGCAAGTAGTTTCTTCAGCAAGGCGGCCAGTAATGCCATTACCTGGCCTCTCACTTGAAAAGTATGTAGCCTGGCCTCCTTGCTGTATGCTTCATCTTGTTCTTCTGGGCTTTTTGCAAACAGTTTTTCACCAGTTGCCAGACCTTCTCCATACATTCTTGTGTGTTCCTTATCATGGGATGGTTGCTGGTTTCTCAGCTGTCAGGCCATTGCCATTCTTCCCACATAAGGTCCAATACTTCCCATGAATTCCTGCCGTATACCAACTCGAAGGGTGAGAACCAGGTGGATGATTGTAGCATTTTAAAAACTGAAAACAGAGCCCATTGGATTAGGTCATCCCAATTTCACCCATCTTTGAATACCTGCTACCTAAGGTTACGCTCCGGCGTTTGATTAAAATGCTCCACTCAGCTGTCTCGTGGTAAATGGACATCCAGGGGGATTTTGATGTTCATCAATACCTTCATCCAGCCTTTCAGTCTTGACATGAAAGTGCTCCCCTGGTCCATAGGAATTTCTGCAGGAAAACACACTCTTCTGAAGAAGGGTATGTGGCCCAACAAGGTAGCTTTTGGTGGTGTTACCTCTCATGGGGAAGGCTTCAATTTCAATGTATCGTGTTGCATAGTTGACGATCACAAAGATATATAACTTGCCTGATTTTCATCGACATGGGGAGCCAGCTACATCCAGGCTAATCCTGGGGAAGGGAACCTCTACAATTGGAGAAGCTGGAGTGGTGCTCATGGTACATCATCAGGAGAGATCTTCTGACAGATTGGTCAGCAGGCACAACACTGATTAGTCTCAGCAAATATCCCTGCCCAGTAAAACTGGCAGAGGAAAGTCTTCTTCAGATTGGAGTGGGCGAGCCCTCTGAACTGCTACAGCACCAATAATTGATGATAGTTGATGCCATCTCCTCTTGGAATAACGCTGACTCTGTATGAGAGTCTCCCATTATCTATAAAATGTGGAGTCTTCAGGGTTCAGCTCTTGGCTTCTGAGGCCATGGTTTTTTAAGCTTTTTCTAGAAGCGTATCCCTTCTCTGAGCCTCTGCAAATACCATAGAAACAGGTCCTGGGATCCCTTAGGACTGGAATCCTTCTTTGTGTGCTTGTTATTTCTCTGAATCAGGCCTCAGCTCTTTCAGTAGGTTCCAGCATCTCTGTTTCCTCTATGTCAGGTGGCAGTATTTTCTCACAGATGAATTGTGCTGTGGATTAGCCATGTTTCAAAATGAAGTGGGTATTTTTGAGATTTAAACAGATTACTTTTACCTCTCCTCTTACATCTAGGTCAATAACTCCTGCCTCTACCTCCGGGAATATTTATGGGGGCAACCCAATATTTGGAGCAAATCTTCCATATGTTCCCTTCAGTATCTCCATTCAAACTAACCATGGCTTGTCCTCTGGGAGGGGTGGTTACTTCTTCACCCCCCCTGTGGGTCACACCCTATTGTGCCCGGAGTGACTCTTGAGAGATTCGGGCTGTATTTCTGTCAACCTCACAATCCTTAGCATACTTGATGGCAGTGGGCTACCTCTGTATCAGGGTCTATAGGATCCCACAATTACATCACATGTCATTCATGGTTCAAAGATTACTTCAATGCTCTGAGCCGGTTGAAGGGTTTGTATTAAAATTTCAATGGGCCCTTTGACCGTCGTTCTCTCTCTCTCATCTAGAAAAGCACCCCCACCTTAACCAAGGTGTCCCTAACCCCCAGTTTAGTAAATACTGATTATTTACCACTACTGTCATGGATCTGGCAAGTACTGGAACTGAAGACCTAAAGACAGGATGCCTTCTCTATCTAAACTCTTTCAGGGACTTCCTAAACTGTCCCTAGTCTAGCCAGTGGTTAGTAATCTAAAAGGGTATTGGATTGTGCCTTAAAGATACTCTGCCCTGATTCGGTCTCTGTTATTTCATGCCCCCATACTCCTTTCCCTCTCAGTGCATGTAGTTCTCCTGTCGCTACTCTCCTCGATGAACTGCAATCACCTTTAGTTTATCTACTCCACCCCACCTTCTATGCAAACAATCTCCTTTTACTTGCACAAACACTTCACATAAACTCCCTGTACTGTCTCTCCTAGCTACATGTGTTACGACCTCACGCACAATCACAATGCAGTACCACTTGCACTCACTAACCAGCACCGGTCTGGCTACAAAAATCACCTCTACCGTCTACTTCTCCTTCCTTCCTCCTGCTTGTGTCTTGATCTGCCAACTCCTCCTCTGACCTCACTCGAACAACCCTCACCTTTCTGCTTTCTTTAGCATTCTTTATGCACCCCTCCTCTTGCCATTAGATCACTTGGCCCAATCAATCTGGCCCAGGAGGTGTTTCAAGCAGAAAAGATGTTAAATACTGATCTAAGCCTTGCCCCTTTTCTCCTTGCAGGCCCAATGTGGAATAGTTATGCGGTCTGGATAGTACAATGTCCCAGTTCATGTTAGGGGGCCTTGGACTGGGTCCCCCTAAGATAAGTACATTCTGTGCTGGAGTCTGTGCTCTTTGGTTTAGTTCCTGGTATTAGAGGGAAAATGCCGCTGCCCAAGGCCATTTGTTGCCATTGCGTTTGATTGTGGATCATTGTGCGGTTTGTCCCGCAGACCTTGTAGGCATAGTAGTTCCTTCCCCGCCATCTATCTTTCTTTTCGCTGTTTCTTGGGCATTGGAATATGGTCAGCGTAGAAGGCTGGTGGGTTACTCTCACTCGGATGGTTCCTGGTCTCGGGTGTCATAAAGCTCACAGCATGTGGTCCTGGAAGGCTGTTCTGTCTCTGCTGGTTCTTGCTGTTGCACAGGTCTGGTACGTTGGCTCTAGGAAAAATAGAAAGAATATGGCGAGCATCTTGTTTAGGAGACATGGTGTGAGACAAATGCGTACTGCACATAAACAAGCTGGCACAAGAGGGTGGCAGAAATTGGGCCCTCTCAAATACGACCCTCCTTGTCTGGGCTAGGACTGGCTCTGTTAGCCATTCCATACTTGGCTGGCAGGGGTTTCCGTTCCCACTTGACAAGGACTGTTACGCTCACCTGGTATCCACGGGGATGCCACCCAGCCCTGGTTGGATGATTTGCACTCTCAAACCCTCTCCCAGTCCCTTAGTAAGGCCTCTGGTTAAAGATGGGTCTGCAATATAGGATAGCTGCATTCAATACCAGATTGTCTTTATGTTTTTCCTCTCCCCCTTGGTCTCAACTCCTTCCTCCCCCTTGGGCCTTCCCCTCACCTTAATATTGTAAAAGGTGGATTCTCCGTCCTGCTCCTCATGGCAGGGGCGCGTAGATGAGGGGGGCGAGCAGCGACCAAGTTACTTCACTGGTGCAAGCCCTCCTGTGGGAATCCAGGCCTGCTGCGACTCCGTAGGTTTGCTGCTTTACAGTCTTTATATGCAGTTTTTATGTTTCTCTTAGTCTGAATAATAATGTCTTGCTTCTTTCCTTTTAGGTATGGAAAGGTATTTTGGTATTGTCATGCAGTTTGAAGATGAGCATGGGCCGGTAGGCGAAAGCGCGGTGTGCACAATGCTGTCCGGTGAGTAATGCACGATGCGCGCCGCTGTTTCGCCTTTTATATTGCTAACATGTGTCTTTTCTCTCCTTGCAGGTTGCGATGTTCTTCGCTGAGCGCCGTAATGTTCCAGCCATGATACTGACCAGGAGATGACTACCCAGTTAAGAATTGTGTGGCTTTCTTCATTCGGGAGGAAACGTGAGTAAACGCTTACTAATGCTGTATTTCTTTCTCCTCTTTCCAGGTTATGGCATTCCAGGATGCATGCGATGCCGGATGATGGAGTTCGTACCTTCAGGTGAGTGGAACTGAAGTCAGCGATGGATTGAAGACAGGATACTGTTCCAGGTGAATTTCGTAGTGTTCTTTCTCTCTCTGCAGGTCCTTGGTTTCAGGTAAGCTGGCATCAAAGAACTGGACATGGTGAGCGTTACGCTGCCCACAGCAGAATAATGCAAAGCATGTTCTGCTGTTTGGGTGCGGTTTAAATAGTCTCAGGTAAAGTAGTCCAGGTAAAATAGTTCCAGGCCCGCCACAGCCAAAGTAGTCCAGGTAAAGTAGTCCCAGGCCTGCCACCAAAAGACTAAACCGCATAGCTCAGTTACTTGTAACTGAGCTATGTGTGTGCCTCCATGTTGGCTGAACCCCCCCAAGTTAAATAGTCCCAAGTAAATAGTCCCATTCTAATGTTGGTCTTCATGATGGTTATGAGCCTGGCACCAAAGGCACCAGAACTGACTCCAAGAGAGTCTTGGATGAGGTTTTAAGACCTTAGACCTGGCCCTAACTGGAAGGCTGACTTGCCAGTGAGTGCCAGGGGCAAGGGTCATGACAGCACCCCCCCCCCCAGGCCCCTCTCACGGTGGCACTTCTGCCTGGTCCTGGTTTGGCTGGGTAATTCTGATGGAACTTTCTAATTAAGGGAGGTGCATGGATGTATTCACTAGGTTCCCATGATCTGTCTTGAGGGCCGTATCCCTTCCAATCAACTAAGTAGTATAGTTTGGATCTGGTGTATTTTGAGTCTAGGATATCCTTTACTTCAAACTCTGGTTCTCCGTCAACTAATACTGGTTTTGGTGGTGTTGTAACCCGAATACTGGGTTGTACCGGCTTCAGGTGTGATTCGTGAAACACAGGATGAATCTGCATAGTGGGTGGTAGGGCTAATTTAACTGCCACTGGATTTATTATGGATTCAATAGAATAAGGTCCCAGATATCTGGGACGAAAGGTCTGAGTCCCTTTATGGGCACATATTTTGATGCTAACCAGACCTTGTCTCCAATTTGATAGTCGGGGGCTTTACTACGATGTTGGTCAGCGAATTTCTTTTGTCTGTTCTTGGCTTGGAGTAAATGTTCTGCTGCTTCTTTAAAGGCCTGGGAAATAGTCGTATGTAGGGTTTTACCCGCTGGCATTTCCAAAGGGGTTGGGAGATCCAATTCTGAAGTACGTGGATGTCTACCATATATATGGCCTCATTACGACCCAGGCGGTAAGGGGTTTACGGCGCCGTAAACAGCGCCGACCCTTACCGCCTGAGTACGAGGTCCCTTAGCGCCATGGCGACTTTAACACCTGCTTTTAGCAGGTGTTAAAATCCATGGCGCTAAGGGACCATGGAGTTAATTACGCCACCGTAATTTACGGTGGCGTAATTAACGCCTTCCCCACTCCCATTATGCCCTATGGGGCAAAAATGGGAATGGGGAAGGGTAAATGGGGATTGGGGACTTACCGCCCCGCCAAGGTCGGAATGGGGCGGTAAGTCCGCCAACCACCATGGCGTAAACGTAGTTTACGCCATGGTGGTAAAGACACGGCCCAGGCGGTAACTTACCGCCTGGGTCGTGATGAGGCCCATAGTGTAGAAAGGGGTTTGTCCAGTGCTGGTGTGTAATGAATTATTATAGGCATATTCAGCTATCCATAACAAGTCCTTTCAATTTCTTTCCACTTGATGTAACATGCAACATAAGTATTGCTCGAGGGTTTGGTTTGTTCTCTCTGTTTGGCCATCTGTTTGAGGATGGTGACTTGTGGATAGTCGAATGTCAACTTGGGCCATTGAACAGCATTTCCTCCAGAAGTTGGATACCAACTGACTACCTCGTTCTGAGATCAAGACTGATAGAAAGCCATGTAGCCGTACGATTTCCTCCAGGAATACTTTTGCTAAATTGGATGCATTTGGAAGACCCTTAAAAGGAATAAAGTGTGCCATTTTAGAGAACAAGTCTACAACTACTAAGATGGTGTTGAATCCTTGACTGGGAGGTAGATCTGTGATGAAATCAAGGGACAGTGTGTGGCAGGGTGTGGGAGGAATTTCCAATGG
This sequence comes from Ambystoma mexicanum, assembly GCF_040938575.1. Taxonomy (NCBI): domain Eukaryota; kingdom Metazoa; phylum Chordata; class Amphibia; order Caudata; family Ambystomatidae; genus Ambystoma; species Ambystoma mexicanum. The sequence continues at coordinate 1,220,385,589 of NC_090927.1, forward strand.
TTGGAGAAGACCAGCTGGTTTCTGCTTTTGGGAGTTGTTTTGTGCACACACACCGCAAGATTGGATAAATTGTATGATGTCTTTACGCCATGTGGGCCACCAATAGTTTCGTTTTTCTTTAGCTAGAGTTTTGGCAATTCCAGGATGACCTTCAATCAGGGAGTCGTGATAACCCGAAACAACCTGCTCTTGTAAATCTTTACTTGGCAAGTATAGACGGTTCTTAAAATATGGTAACTGGTCTTTAATGGTGTAATGTTCTCATTGAGTACACCACTCTTGTGAGAAAGTGGGATCCATTAAGAGTTGGATCTTGTTTTGGAGTTCACCCTGTGTCAATGGTGTCGTAAGACCCAGCAGTTTGTCTCCTGGAATGATGGCTACTGGATCTGGAGTTATGTATACCTTTTCATCAACACCCATGCGGGACAAGGCGCTAGCCTTTCCGTTTCGGACTCCTGGCCGGTAGGTAAACACATAGTCATATTCAGCAAAGAAAAGAGCCCACCGCAGTTGATGGATGATGGAGCCTTTGCTGTTTTTAGGTATTGCAGGTTTCGATGATCAGTTATTACCGTGACAGTATGTCTAGCACCAAGGAGATAGTGTTGCCATGCCTTGAAAGCTGATTTTATAGCCAAGAGTTCTTTGTCTGTGATAGCATAGTTGAGTTTGGGAGGTGAGAATTTTCATGACAAGAAGGCCACAGGGTGTAACTGGCCAGTTCCTGGGTCTCTTTGTGAGAGAACAGCTCCCATAGCCATGCTAGAGGCATCTGTTTCAACTATATAAGGGAGGTCTGGGCGAGGACGCCGTAGAACTGGAGTAGAAGTGAATTTTTTCTTAAGTTCTTGAAAGGCCTTCTCTGCTTCTTCGGTCCAATGGAACTTTTTATTGTTTTTTCTCAATAGTGATGTAATTGGATGCACTATTTGGGAAAAATCTGGGATGAATCGGCGGTAAAAGTTTGCAAAGCCCAACATACTCTGGATTCCTTTAAATGAAGTTGGTGACGGCCGGTTAAGAATGGCATCTACCTTGTGCCTATCCATTCTGATACCTTTTGGTGTGAGGACAAAACTGAGGAACTCCACTTCGGTGACATGAAAAGAGCATTTTTCGAGTTTAGCATACAGTTTATGTTGGCAGAGTTTAGTAAGGACGAAGCGGACATGCCTGACATGGTCTTCTTTTGTAGCAGAATATACTAAGATGTCATCAATGTAAACGAGGGACCTAACGTCGATGAACTCCCGCAAAACATCATTCATAAAGTACTGGAATGCAGCAGGAGCGTTGCAAAGTCCAAAAGGCATTACCTGGTATTCATACAAGCTGTATTTGGTACGAAAGGCAGTTTTCCATTCGTCTCCTTTCTTCACTCGAACAAGATGGTATGCCCCCCTTAGGTCCAGTTTGGTATAGATTTGGGAGTCTTTGACTTGATCCAATAATTTGGGAATAAGGGGCAGTGGATAACGTTTTTTTTACTGTGATCTGGTTTAATGTGCAATAGTCGATGCAAGTCCTCAAATCTCCTTCCTTCTTTGGTACGAAGAATAAGAGACTGGCTGCCGGTGATTTAGATGGGCAGATAAATCCATTTGCCAGGTACTGATCAAGATAAGATTTCAAATGGAGGTTTTCTAGTTCAGTAAGTGCATAGATTCGACCACAAGGAATTTGCGCACCATGTATGAGGTCGATCTGACAATCGTAGGTCCTGTGCAGTGGTAGAGTATTTGCTTGTTCTTTCTGGAACACGTCTTTAAAATCTTGGTATTCATTTGGCAGAGTACTAGTCACACCTAGTACAATCGCCGCCATACTGGGAGTAGCAGATATACACAAGTCTGTTTTCCCCTTTTCTTGGTAATAACAGGTGCGAGCACAATCATCGGAAAAGCCCCTTCTTGGCACGCCAATCTATTAGAGGGTTGTGAACTACCAACCATGACATTCCTAAGATTAGTCGAAACTGAGGAGCTTTGATGAGATCGAATGCAATAGATTCTCGGTGTCCATCCTGGCACAGTAGAGTTAGTGCTGCTGTACATTGGGTTACTGGTCCGGAAGCTATTTCTGTCCCATCAACAGTAGTAACTTTTTCAGTAGTCGACTTAGAGCATAAGAGAAGCCCCATCTCTGCTGCCAGATCTTGATCTATATAATTCCCAACTGCTCCGCTGCCTATGTATGCTTCGACAGTATGCATCCGAGATGGTTCTTGGTGATTGATCAAAATTACTGGTAATGCAAAGTGTGAGGTCTGTGGCTCATCGTTCTCGCTCGACAAGCGGACCTCTACGCTTGCCGGGCTTGGTAGTTTTCCGACTCCTTGTTATTATCTTCCTTTTCTGTGGCTCCAACAGTTCTCCTTGGTGGTTTCACTGGACATTCTTTGAGGAACTGGCCTGATTTTCTGCAATATAAGCATAATTGCTGTTGCCTTCTCTTGTCTCTTTCAGTTTTAGTTAAAGGGGGCTGTACACCTCTGATTTGCATGGGTTCTACCATGTTTTCCAATGTACGTGAAACATTATCCTTTGACCGGACATACACAGCTCGAGTGGCTAACCTTATCCGGTCCGCTTTTCGGTCTTGTAATCTGTGATCTAATTGCACCACAAGGTTGATGAATTCTCCACAGTCTTTAGGTGGGTTAACCACTTGAGCAATTTGTATTTGTATTTTATTTATTTATATAGCGCACCAGGCCCAAGGGCAACTGGGGACATTATTTAGTTACAGTTTACAGTTTAGTTACAGGCATGGTAAGAAGAAGCATTAGAGTAGATTATACATATATACACATTATAAAACATTTACAGTTTAGTTACAGGCATGGTAAGAAGAAGCATTAGAAGTACATATATACAAATTATACAACATGTGATTACAGGCATGGTAAAATGAGGCATTTGAATGCGATATACATAAATAGGCCGTTTATACAAGAATTATATACTAGGAGGAGCAGTTAAAGGCAGTGAGTTAGTGATGCGGATGTAGAGACCCTAGGCATTGTGAGCTAGAAGTCGTCATAGCGAGTCCTGGGCAGACAATCAGGCTGAGGCCTTGCGCTTGAAGGCCGGGAATGAAGTTTCTGCTCTGAGTGGATTAGGTAACGAGTTCCATAGCTTGGCCGCTAGGACTGGGAAGCTGCGTCCACCAGATCTTTGCAAGTTGAATCGTGGGACAGCGAGGCAGTTGGTTTGGGCACTTCTGAGAGCAAGGACATCCTTTAGTTCCCCTCGTAGACCCCGATGAAATAGTGTGGTCCTTTTTTCCTCAGGCCACCCAGCTTCAACGACTAGTCTGTTAAATGTTGCTATATATGTAAGCAAGTCTTGGCTTCCTTTATGGAGTGACAAAAGTTTGTTGTCTAATGCTTGGCCTTGGGTATGACGAGCAAAGAGTTTTTCCATTTCCATCTGGAAACCCCCAAAGTCATGTAACAACGGGTTATCCTGACTTACCAATGGTACCGACCAATCCGCAGCACTGCCACTCAGATATGACAAGACAAAAGCAACCCACACTTAGTCGTTAGGAAAAGCACCAGGTCTGCAAAGGAAATGAAGACAACACTGGTTCATTAACGTTGCGTACTTCTTGGGGTCCCCTATAAATCGTTCAGGTGGAGCTAAAGGAACTGCCCCAGGAAGGGTTATTTGTACTGGATTGGTGGAAGAAGTTAGAACAGGTGCTGGCGGAATGTTACCAGGCAATGGGGTCTGTCCTGCCTGTGATTGGAGCAATTGTCTACTTATTTCCTTTGTAGGATCCTTAGTAACAATGAAATCTCTCCTAAGAGCGTTGGTTTTTTGCCTGGCTGAATATACTTCAGCGCGCAATTGTCCCAACAACTGAACTAACTGGTCAGTCTCTGAAGTCTCCATGACGCCCAGGTGGATAATATTATTGAGTCTTTGCGTTCTGTTACGCTCACCTGGTATCCACGGGGACGTCACCCAACCCTGGTTGGATGATTTGCACTCTCGAACCCTCTCCCGGTCCCTTAGTAAGGCCTCTGGTTAAAGATGGGTCTGCAATACAGGAGAGCTGGATTCAATACCAGATTGTCTTTGTGTTTTCCCACCTCCCTTGGCCTCAACTCCTTCCTCCCCCTTGGGCCTTCTCCTCACCTTAATATTGTTAAAGGTGGATTCTCCGTCCTGCTCCTCATGGCCGGTGCGCGTAGATGTGGGGGGCGAGCAGCGACCAAGTTATTTCACTGGTGCAAGCCCCCGTGGGAATCCAGGCCTGCTGCGACTCCGTAGGTTTGCTGCTTTACAGTCTTTATATGCAGTTCTTATGTTCCTCTTAGTTCGAATAATAATGTCTTGCTTCTTTCCTTTTAGGTATGGAAAGGTATTTTGGTGTTGTCATTCAGTTTGAAGATGAGCATGGGCTGGTAGGCGAAAGCACGGTGTGCGCGATGCTGTCCGGTGAGTAATGTGCGATGCGCGGCGCTGTTTCGCCTTTTATATTGCTAACCTGTGTCTTTTCTCTCCTTGCAGGTTGCGATGTTCCTCGCCGAGCACCGTAATGTTCCAGCAATGATACTGACCAGGAGATGACTACCCAGGTAAGAATTATGTGGCTTTCTTAATTTGGGAGGAAACGTGAGTAAACGCTTACTAATGCTGTCTTTCTTTCTCCTCTTTCCAGATTATGGTATTCCAGGATGCATGCAGTGCCGGATGTCTGTAGCAGAAATTCCTTAGAAAATTCTAGCATGATCAAGACTTGGCTTTTACAGAGGGCGGTTTTCAATTTCTCAGGAGTTGGAAGGCTGGCAGTAGTAGTAGTAGTAGAGCACAAGGCTGGCAATTCACGAGGAAGTGTGAGCATGGAAGGGATGCCAGAACATGGATACAGCAATTTCACCTGCAAGTTCTGAGAGGGTCCTGTGTTCTCAAAACCTGCATTGCCGTGGCAAGACGTGCTGAGAGTGGAGATTTCCCCATGTGCGCCGAGTTGCTGTGATTGGAGAGCTGTGACCCCGAGGCCCGTAGCAGAAGGCAAGCCAAGGGACTGGGGAGATTAGAAGACGCCCCAGTGACAATGCCAGACCAGAGACACCTGTGCTGCAGAAGGGTGTAGGTCCCAAGTGTGCCCAAAGCAGTAGTAGAAGTCGAGTGTGTCGGGAAAGTGAAGCAGCCTACAACCGCTTTGTTTCTGGAACCGGTGAGTGAAGCTCAGCATTCAGGTTCACTCAGCAAGCCTTGCCGCTAACTGTAACTAGTTCTAAAGTAACTCGTGTATGCTTAAAAGCGAGCATAAACTGTTAGTCGTTCTGAATATATGTCTAACAATGGAAATGTAACACGCGCACCAATAGGGAAAGCCCAAGTGTTTGCGTAGAAAGTAAACAAACATTACATCCATTCTTGAACATTTTACTGTTGCCAGAGTGTTTGTGTGTCCTCAATTGAACAAAGAACGCTTGATAAAACATTCCGAAAACTAACGTTGATTTTCACAAGAGTTACAAGTGAACACAGCATCAAAGGAAGGTCGCTTGTGGCCAAGTGTGTTTCCAACTAGAAGTCTAAACTCACCTGTGTGATATTATACTGGAATACAATCACTTACAATCCTTTAAGGTTACAAATCTATCTTAAAGAGTGGTCGCAGATGACTAAATTTGTTTTTCCTTTGAAGACTGAACCTTGTAGTATTCTCAACAATCATTCTTTAATTTCAGAAGCTGTTGTACTGACGCAGAGAACAAGCATTACACAAGCCAAGAGGTGAACCCTTTCCATATTGAAACAAGTCCCATTCAGATCCATCCACCTAATCTGTGAGGTTGTTAATGGTCCAGTGTCCTCTGATACAAGTGTAGCATTATTACTTGAGGCTGAAAGATTGAGAATACAGCTTCTGAGTAATTACTGGAACCAAGGAGGTGTGAATAATGCTGGCGAAATGAGCTGGGTGCTTGTAAAGAAGATTAAGAAAATAATCTGTAATGCTGAAGAATGTTGAAGCTGAGAGAAAGTCAGTCTTGTGGCAGCAGCAGGTTATACTTGTGGCAGTAAGGCAGACAGAAGAGGCAAAGAGGCTGCCCTTTTCTTGGAGCATAGGAAAGAAGAGTACCTTGCCTCCCTGTAGAGGTCGAACTGTCTTTCTTTATATGCCTAACTATCCTCAAATATAAAACTGAAGCAGAAGTACCTGAACGGTGGTGTTGTATAAAACTATCAGTGGATGCTACATTGAGGTGGTTTGGAGTAGTAGTATACTGTGGGACAAAGGTGACTGTTCTCGTAGTAACAACAGTAGAAGGGTGGTTGTTGAGAGGGAAGCAGCAACCGAAAGAGAAGCATCCTGATAATTGTACCACATATACTGCAGAGGTCCTAGCCAATTGTAAGGTTGTAAAATAAGAAGTTGTTTATTCTTTGAACTGTGGTGAATAATCTTAGAAAGGAGATATCCAGGATTACCTTCATTGCTATTTTCTTGGCTGGAATTTGAAAGGGATCTTTCCCCCCGAAACCGGAGAATTGTTGCCCGTGGATTTTTGTTAGATGAACTTTTGTTTTGATTTTTGGAAGAAATTATAAGAACTGGTTCAAGACTTTTCTTTTCCTTTGAACATTTGCAAAGCTGTCTTTAGAAAACTCTGGGGAACGTAGTCTCCCAGGACAGCTGAAGGTCATCCAGATATTGTTCGTGTAAGTAGGTACAAGTAAATGGGAGAGGGACTGGGGCCATCTCAACTGCCATAACCCGTCTCCGGGTCAGGATTGGCTCTGATGAATATCCTGGTAGGCCTCCCACCCTTGACTGCGTGTCCCAATCCCCTCTTGACAGAGTCCGGTCCCTGATCCTGTCACACCACTTTATGCAGCAAACACACACTCATTGGCCATTAGCATGCAGCTTTAAAAGACCCTCTGCCATGACCCCAAGCAACACAACTCAACATTTCTAACACCAACTAACACACCCAGTTTACGCACACGCCCTCACTCCAAGCACAATGTTTCCTCTCTGAACAAAAAGGACATGTTGTGTCTGACTAGACGTTTACCGAATAGCATAATTAGAATTCAGCTGAATACCGAATAGCGTGTCACGTATTCAGCCGAAGCCGGATATGAAGTCAAAAACTTTTTTAATTTAATTAAACATGTTTAAAAACAATAATAATGTGCCATTTTAAATGTGTTCCCATATTTTATTTATTTCTGTTAATTGTAATCAACATAACATCTTTATTGAAAGCAAATATACAGGCGTATGATGCATAATAAAACACAGCTAGCTGAGCACATTCCGGCTAGCTTAGTCGTTCCTCGGGCGTTCAACCTACCAGCGCTTTGAAGTCATACCAATGATACATAAGGCGCTATATAAATGCCAAGTAACATAGCATACCATATGCAGAACCAGTGCTACATGAACATAAAGTGTTAGGTTACAATGAACAACATCGATATTGAAATGTGCAATTAATATTGAAAACCACATACACTGCAATCTCTTTAAGGATGCAAGGTAGCCTAGGTGGAAACTGAGTTTCAAACGTTCCTTTCAGCACATATTAAAATATTTAAATGGTTTCTGTCCACTTGTGTAGGGCAGAAGTCGACGGTACATTTGAGGTGAGTATACTCGATCTACTGACTATTTGCCTCCCCACCTAATAGGCCAAGAGAGGGAGAGGGAGGAATCTTCCAGAGAGGCTGACAGGGTTGGTACGTGGGTTTGATATGTGACTGAATCCGGCCAAACTTTAAATGCTTGAGTAAGGCATGTACATGTTGCCATTAAACCTTATCTTAATCCAAGTCTATTTATCTCACCTTCTTCCCCCCCACCCTAGATGACCCAAGGCTCTATGGCTTTTTCTATGTCTCTCACTCTTCAGCCTTCTATCCCAAAACATCAGCAGATACAGTGCCCTCCATCTATCTCTGCCTAAGCAGAAAAAAAGGCTTTCATGTCTCACACCTTTTCTGTTGGGGCAATTTCCAAGAGATTTCACAATACATAGGTTCTCTCCATAAGCCAATATGGGTTGGGGAACATTGGCCACATCTTGCCTGACATGCTAAAGACCCATAGCCTGACCTATTCACCTAGAAGCCCAGTTGTTGGACATCTTCTGATTTCCAAAAATCCTCCCCTACTACCAAATTCACAAACATACCATAGCCCTCTGAGTCCTCACTCGATACTCAGTCTGACAGAGTGACACACAAAGGAACTGGAGTAATCTGCCAAGATGACATTCCCCTGATAAGCTCTAATGCGGGGACATGTCAGTGCTCACCTCTCACTTAGCTTCACCGCTCTCTCCAATGCACCAACATAAACATTTTAATCTGATATTCAATCAGAAATGCTGTCAGTCAATGTTTAATTCCATTCGATTTTGAAATGTGCCATCTATATTTGCCTCTCTGACGGGGTTAGATTGCATTTGAATGACAAGGCAAAGTATTCAGCAGAAGCCGAAAAGCACCAATGTGTTCAGCCTGAGCCGAATAGCTTTTTATCAGCTGGAATTTTGCCAAATACTTACTGGAAGCCAAAGTTTGGTTCAAGCCTACTCATAACACAATATACCTCAAAGCTGTCACACGTGCAGAGCTCAAAACAAAGTGCTGCAATCTTGCACTTCCCTTCTCTTCCCAACCAGGCTCACACACTCTCGTTCACATCCACCAGAGTGCCTGGAGACCGTGCAAGTGGCATGGGAGCATGGCACAAATCTTATTTACATGAAATACCATGTTTTATATATCTTCTGTGCCTGTGTTTTATGACTTCTTCTATTTCAGCTTGAGCATTCATAATATTTGTAATGCATTAACACTATAAAACAGTATTATGAGACCACAAGCATTGGGGCTGCTAGAACATTTACACGAGACAGCCTGTAAAGCTGATGCCACAATGTTATGAGGTCTAAAGCTACTAGAGCTGCTGGCACAATGCTCTGCTGAGTCCACATTAGGGCCTTGGCGCATGGAAGCAGTGTGGCACTCATAAGCAATAGATGATGGTGCCGGGGACAAGGACTAGTGCAAAGCTTCCAAGGATGGAAGCAAAATATCAGGTAATCACAAGTTTACTGCTGAGTCTGGGTATTTAAAGAAGATTCTATGGATATAGCAGCTGCCTAGAAAGTGAGAAGGGGGCAAGCAAGATACTGTTCATTGGAGTCAGAGGTGTGTTCAAGGAGGGGCCTGGCGTGGCACGTGCTACCCCTAGAATCTGATTGGCCACCCAGGTGCCACCCCATTATCCTAAACTATGATCATTATCTGCGTTTGAGCTCCTACTTCCTGCCACCCCTGCTAAGTCAGTGCCCCACTTGGGCCGACCCAGTCAAAAGAGTCTGGACGCCACTGCTTGTAGTGGGATAACACGTCTTCCCATGACTGATAGTTCCAAGGACAAATGAGCTCACAATTGATAAGATATCTGTCTGTCAAGTGCAAGTTTCTCATAAAAGTGTGAGTTTTGGCAGGTGAGGTTAGGTTGCTGACGGAGGGTTAGAAGAGGGCATGCTGTTAGTTTTACTTTTGCATTAAAATGTAATAGAATGTCTCTGTTTCCTTGCGACTCTTCGAAAATCAATTGTGGGGGGCTTAGTTCCTCAAACATTTGGTGCCACGACGTTGGACTTATTGCTGCTCCAGGAGGACACTGATGGCATGTGGAGAATTTCCCTCTGAACCTCTGTGGAGCTGCATCTGACAGGTAAGGAGTCCCCTTACCATGAGTGGTGTGCTCCTTTGGCACACAGGAGACTGTTTTTATGAAGTAGCAAGTGCAGAGGTCTGGTTAGGTTTTTAGAGAGAAATGTACATGCAGGTATCTAAATGCACTGCACAACATTGCTAGGAACGTTCCCAATCAGTCAGTCAGTTAAATGCATGCAGTCAGGCGGGACAAGTGTAATCAGTCAGTACATGTTAACATTCACGTCAGTCTGTCAGGTGTGTAGTCCGCAAGAGGGATGCGCCTTGCGAGAATGACACCAGGACATCAGAGTTGTGTAATTGGGAGAGCAAAGTTATCCTAGTCTGGGTCTACCTTGACTTTGAGTTGGATCGAGGACCCACACTGTCAGCATGTATCAAAATCAAGCCAATCCAAAGGAAAACCCACGAAAGAACAGCTTAATTTCAGTCCCTCCTGCGTCCGTGGATCCTTTTATGTGTGAAGGATTTCCTCTCCTATCTCAGGGCCACATAGCCAATTTTTCCAGTTCTCCCACCCACATAATTTCCCCACTCAGAGCTGCAGGAAACTGGACTTTACCTTTGCATGTGTTTGGGAAGTCGAAGGCAAGTGCACTCAGAGACCTTTTAAGATTGTGCCGAGTTGCTCCAGGGTTGTTATTAGTATTATTATTATCATTATTAGGGTATTTATTGAGCACCAACCTAGCTTCCGGAAGCAACTGAGTGATTTACATATCATTGGGGAAGAACACAGTGAGGAAAGCAGAGATACAAGGGAGCAGGGAGCTAACAAAGGGGACGGGGAAGGCAGGTGATTTGGCAGCAAAGGATCTACAAGCAACTACTGGGGGAACAAGGGCGAGCAGATCACCCAGTCTTAGGTTGGGTGAGGAGTGGAGAATGTGGGGACTTAGGTGTTAGGAAGGAGGAGCGATTCCTTGAAGAGGAGGGTCCTGAGCTCCTCCCTGAATTGTAGAAGTAAGCAGGTGAGTCTGGTGTTGGCAGGGAGGAGGTTCCAGAGTCTCAGGGCATAGACAGAGAATGCCTGTCTTTTGGTTATTTCCATCCTTCACTGGCGGAGTTCAAGTTTGCACATGTCCTTACTTCTGGTGGATCGCAGGCCTATAGCAATGGTAAGTTTCCCAGTGAGGTAGCTTAGGGGCTTTAGGGTGACAGCCTTTCTAGATGATGCAGCAGGATTTGGAGATAATACACGCTTGCAGTAGGAGCCAGTTCAGTTAAATTAGGGTCAGAGAGATGTGATTGAATTTGCTGAGTCCTTTGATGCGTCATGCTGCAGTGTGTAGAACACATCTCAAGGTTGCCCAAAGACCTTCCAAAGAACATTGCCACCATCCGGGTGGGAGAGGACTAATGCTTAAACCTCAGATCCAAGGTTGTTTTCTGAGATGAAGGGCTTAATTTTCTGCAGGAGAAAAAGTTTGTACCAAACCGTTTTATTCTGCCTTGCTATGTGCTTTTTGAAGTAAAGGTGTCTATCGATGTAGGACACAAGGGAGTTGACAGAGTTGGTCATCTTGGGGGTGAAGCCCTTGAGGTTCATAGCAGAGAGCCAGATTTAGATGTCAGGGTGTTCAGTGTTGTTAGTCAGCACTATGAATTCGGTTTTCGAGGCATTGAGCTTTAGATAATCACTTGACATCCAGGACTGGAACACTGTGAGGCAGGCCTTGAGCAGGATGTCTTTGAAGGAGGATATCGTAAGATAGAGACTCATGTCATCTGTATATTGGTGGATGTGGGTGTTCTGTGGAGGCAGACGTGTTCCAGGCAGTTCCATGTAAAGATTAATGTTCACAGAAGAAAAGATGGATCCTTGCAGGACTCAACAGGTGATGAGTATAGTCAGCGATCCGGAGGAATCCATATGGACGAATTGGTGGTTATGAGCGAGGTAGTATTTGAACATCTGAGGACAATCTCAATGAGTCCCATGCAGTGATAAAGAATCTTGGGGAGTGTGTGGTGTTCTAATATGTTGAATGCTTCTGAGAGGTCAAGGAAAACCAGGAGGTAAGGATGAATATTACCGAAGATTCTATGGACCTCGACGAGCACCTTGATGGTAGCTGTTTCTGTGCTGCATCTGGGTCTCAAGCAGGGGAGCAAGTGCAATTTTATGGCCAAACCCCATAATGAGGGGCTACAGTGGTCCGTTTTGCTCACTTAATTTGAGTCAGTGGCAAGGGCTTGCAGCACCCCTATAATTATTCCTACATTGTAGGAAGGAGACTTCACCTCAGACATTTCATCAGAGTAACACGTAGCTGGCAGTGCACAAAGTGTCCTGCCCTGCCCTTGGTTTTGCCCCCAACCTATGATATATGTTATGCTGCCCACACAGTCAGGCAGAAGCGCTCTCTTGTCACCGGGGTCAGAGGGACATGCATATGCACGAGACCCAACTATTGGGATGTAGTCCTCCAAGATGGCCATAGCAAATTCCGGCCGGGCCAAGCTTAAAGCACATTCTAGGCTTTGGGTGCTCATTCAAGGACGGTTATTAATGCAGGGACTAGTTCAGCCGGTGGCAACTGATTCCACAGAACAAAAAAGGAGCGGTAGCTCGTGCGGTGGAATGTTGTGCACCCCATGGGGGAAGCTACTCGTCCTGCACTCTGATCGGATTCCAAAACTAAGGTCAGTTTTTCGCTGTGTCACTATCTAACCCTGAATGTTGGACACCTGCCGTCACCGTTATAGCAGGATCTCTTGCTCGTAGACAGCCATAATTCATCCATGTGATTCTAAGAGCTTCCACTCCACGACGCATTGGTTTCAGTTCCAACATGGGACACATTGGCCCACTTTTAAATGTGTAGTTTCACGTTTTACAGAATCATAAGTGCCTCCCTTTTCTTCCCGTTTACAGCAACACCTTTTACGGTGCGTATGTACCAGTCACCGGCATGTTGGTTGGGGAGACTACGGGCAGACTATGGGGAGCACAGCACACCACTTGATTGGCAGTCACCCAAAGTAATGAAAAAGAGTAAATCGTACTTCCTTTAAGTATGTATGTGAAGGGGACATCACATGATCAATGGTTGTGACACATGTGTCTGTTCCTCTTTCCAGGTCGTGGTCAATTAATGGAGACACAAACACTTTCCAAAAACATCTGCATTGTTCTTAAGAGGGCTGGTCCCTGCTTTCACCGAAGACCCTTGGCAGCCTGACACTCGAGTCGCCAGTTATTAAAGAGACTTCACAAAATTTGATAGCTAACATTTCGATTTTGGGACTCTTGATGTGTCTTTAAATAATTCAAGCACTATACCAGTCAGTCCTGTACATTTTTTTTTTTTTTTTTATACTTTCTTTTAACCTAAAAGGTTTTTAAAAGGTTTTGTGCTCGGACTCTTCGTTTCTGGGTTTTTACAGTTTGCAGTTTACTCTACACGTCTTCTTTGTTTGTAGTCGTGAGTATTGTGTCCAAGATTTTGGCGGTTGCAGTAACCCATGTAGTACGCCCACCTCCGATTAGCCTGGCCCACCAGATCTCTTCGTCAAAGATATGAGCTGCTGCTAGCGTCGTCTTCAGGTAAGAATTTCTTATAGACTCTACGCCTGGACAAGTTAGGAGTAAGTGTCTTGTGGTTTCTGTCACCACTGGGTCTGTGCAGAATCTGCATTTGTTTGTTGTTGCTAGACCTCTTATCTTGAGAATTTCATTAGTATGAAGTAAGTTGAGACGAGCTCTTAGAAAAGTGTTCCTCAATTTACGATCAGGGTATCTTTTCACAAAGGGTTGGAGTTCATGTAGTTTGAAGGTCATGAGTGGTAAGTCGGCCACCAGTTTGTAAGAACCTGCTTGCTCCAAGGTGTTGACCCAGTCAAGCTTGTTTAATTTCTTTTGAATTTTCATTGGGTTTTCCACCAGGTCTTTTTTTGAGCAATTAATTTCATCCAGTTTTGCTTCTTGATCCTTGTACCACTGGGTCAGGACGGCGGAGTAACCACTTTCAGCTTCTGCATCTATCGCTTCTAGTAGTTTCGAGCATTTTTCAAGGAGTAATTTTCTGAAAAGCATCATGGTGTTCCTTTCTACTACTGCTGTCAACGAAAGCTGGCTCATTTCGCATCTTATCAATACCAGAGGAGTAGAACTCGGTAGGTTTAAGACTTCTCTCCAATATTGGCTTTCCAACATGGGCCAGATTTTTTTTGGGAGGCCAGGCATAGCTTCAACTCCATACACAAGTGTGGGTGTGACCTTCGTTTTGTAAAATTCTATAACTGGCATAAGAGAAAAACGCCCAAATTTCTTATCTATTGCTTTTGCTTGAGATATTAAACTCTTTGTTTTCCTCAAGAGATGTTTTTGCATGGCGTTTTCCTTTCGTGTGTTATCCACCATGATACCCAGATACTTGAATTCTGTCACCTTCTCGATGGATTCTCCTTCCAAAGTCCATGTGAAAAGATCACTTTTTGTTTTTCCTTTGCCAAAGAACAGAATCTTGGTCTTTGGCTTATTTATCTCCAAGCCATTTGCGGCGATATATGCAGCAAGGTTTGTCAGTTGTCTTTGCAGCCCTATTGCTGTCTGGTCTGCTATTATGATATCGTCCGCATATAAGATTCTTGAGATTTTCGTGTTTCCAATTTGTGGAGGGAAGGAACGAACCGTGAGCTCCGCTTCTTTATAGTCCCCTATAAAGGTCAAGAAGAGCGCCGGGGCCAACGGGCATCCTTGTTTGACTCCTCGGTTTGTAGGGATCTCATCAGAGAGTTTTCCTTGGTGGTCAAGCCTCACTTGGATTCTAGTGGCTGTGTGGAGGGCTATGAGTGGTTGTAGTATGCTTTCTGGACACTTCCAGGTCCTTAGCTTTTCCCAAAGCCTTGATCTATTTACCTGGTCGAACGCTTGGCTAAGATCGACGAAAGCCATGTAAGTTCGTGGGCCACCGGCAAGCGACTTACTTTTTAAGATGTTAACCGTGAGAATGTTGATGGTTGTTCCTACATTCTTTTTGAACCCAGATTGAAACGGGTCGTTGCAAGGCGCGTTCTCGGCCCATTTTTGGAAGTGTTTAAGGAGTAGAGATCCATAGACCTTGCCGATCACATTTAGCAAAGCGATAGGTCGAAAATTTCTGGGATCGTCTCTCACCCCCTTCTTGAAGATAGGGACGATCACCGCATTAGTCCAGGATTTTGGTAGAGCTTTCACTGTGGTCACTCTTCGAATGACTGCACTTATAAACTTTGACCAGACCTCCGGATGTTCTTTTAGGTGCACGTTGGTCAGGCCGTCCGGCCCAGGCGCTCTTGAGTTTTGAAACTTTTTCAAGATGTATAGGATATCTTCTACATCATGGAGCTCCACCCACAAAGATTGATTTTGTTCCTGGATAGTGATGTTGTTTGCAGCGACGTCAAAGAAGAGATTTTCAAAATGGGTTTTCCACTTTGTTTCCGAGATGCCATTGATCAGGGCATCTGAGTTGATTTGATCAGTCGCATTTATCAGAGCCCAGAAATCTCGAGGGTTTTTGGAGGACACGCACCGTAGCATGTCTTCTGAGTCCTTTTGATACATGATATGTCGGCGCTCTATCAGCCAGGACTTGTAGGCCTTTAATTCACAAGTCCAATCTTGTTTATCAATATTTGAACCGGATTTCGTGTATCTTCTCTTTAGCTTTCTGAGTTTGCGTCTTCTGATGACCAAAGTTTGGTCATACGTGTGTGTTGACTTGTTTGTAGGTGTGCTGTTTTTAATTTTTGGTTTCATGAAAACGTTTAGCAGGTCACTATAGTCCGGTTGTGCAAAGGCACCTTCCAACGGGTCTCGCTTTATGTAGTTAGTTGTTAAGCAGATGACGTTTTTTTGACTCAGAGCGAGACGATTTCCTTTAGGATTCGTTTTGAGCTTTGGAGCGCACATTGTTTTTTCGGTTACAGTGACTGGCCAAGTTAGGCATAGCAGATTGTGATCACTCGCCTTAGTTTTTTGAATGTCAAAGGATGCGATGATAGGCAAGAGTGTGGAGGAAGCGTAGATGTAATCAATTGTGGCCGTAACATTTCTACCTTCCCATGTTGGAGGCAGGTTTATCGTGTGAATTGACGTGGCCACGTTTTCAAGATTTTTTAATTTCATCAAAGCTGTCCATTTTTCACCTCTCAGTTCAGCCTTTGTTCTCGCCTTGCCTGAAAGTTTCTTAGCACATACGGCGTTTAAATCTCCACAGATAAGCAGATGGACCTCAGAGTATTCAATGTAAGCCTTATCGATTTCTTTTTCTACTGAGTCCAGAAAGTCTTTATCCGAAATGGCTTCCGGATTCCAGTACAGGTTTATGATAATCAGGGATGTTATCACTGATTTGGCCGTTATAGTGTTCCAGTAGTTCCATTTTATCTGTACTGAGATCATGAGTAATGATGACGTTAGGATGTTTAGTAGTTCCATTCCTTTTCCATTTCTGATTGCGATTAACAACCCCGAGGAGGGTCTCCCCTTTGGTCCCTTTTTTGCTGTTTCAAAGGCTATGTCATATCTGTCTAGGGTGGGCTTTGTAGTTAGCCAAGTCTCCTGTAGACACAGGATATCGAAGGAAGGCAATTCAACATCCCTCTGTGCTGTAAGGTGCTTAAATCCACGGGTGTTCCACGAGCCTAGTTTGGCTCGTTTGATGTTTGTTCCTCGTGTTGAGTCGTCGTAGAGCTTTGTGGAAACGAGTTGCTATTTCTTTTGTGTGGTCAGGGCTTTGGGAAGCCAGGCCCAGAGATTTTGCAAAGGATTTGGTTTTTCTTTGTCTTTTCCATCTTTTTGCGATGTTTCCACAATCTGCGTACATGTTCTTTTAATTTGAATCGGGGGACCTCTTGGATTTCTTTCATATTTTGTTATTGACTCATTCAATCTTCCTTTATCAGAGGTTTTAGGTGTTCGAGATGTTTCCAGTTTTCTTGCGGCTTCTGGTCGAGGACTTCTCTTTTCCACACTAAATGTCTTCTCTGTGTCCAGCGATAGGGGTTTTATGTTGTTTTTCTGCCCCAGTACTTGTTTTTGCATCTTCTTTTCACAGGATCTAGAGACTTTAGAGGAGTCTGTTCTTATCCTTGAGTTACGGTAGGAGGAGATGGCTTTCCAGCGTTCAGGATTGTGTGTAACTCTGGCTGATTCGGTTTCGATTAGGTCATATCCTAATTTCATTAACTGTTTTAAGGATTCACGTAGTTTCTGTTTCACTGATGTTGATGAGATGAATAAGTATGCAGTTGCTTGACGACCTTCGTGTATTGGTTCCACTAGTAACAAGTCTCTTGATTCCACCAATCTCAATTTAGGGATACTATGGAGCAGCTCCATTACCGTTCTTCTGTTGAGGATTACATACTCTCGACAGTTTCCAATTTGTTCCAATTTAAAGGCGGGAGCACCCCTCCTCGCATCAGGTTTTGATTTGGACGTGATCCCACTATCCTCCTGGTCTCTTTCCTTTCTGTTTGGTCTTACGTGTTCTTGACTGTATTCCCGTCTATCCTTTTTCCTATATCCGTCATTTGTTTGCTTACTTTTTCCCATTTCCTTATGTACAGAATTTCCCCCGGTGCCACTATCTGGTTTTGACACTTTTCTGAGGCTTGACTGTTGAAATCTTTGGTTTGTGTTTTTTTCGTCCTTATCAGGCGATCTGTCCAGGCCCCAGTTTGCCTTTCGGGTCAGCTTCTTACAACGATCTTCTAATGAAACGAAAAAGTAGTCTCCTGTGTCTTTTAGGGCTTGATCCGAGATTACTTTTGGTTGGTGTTCACGTGGTGTTTCTCTTATCGTTTGACACTCCACAAGATCAGATGCAGGTTTTTCACAAAGATGGTTTAAATTTTCGAGGACCTCTTCCATCAGAAGGTCTTCTGTAGATTTAGAGGTGTTTGAAGACCCCGACGTCTCTATTAGGTCAATGCACACTGGAGTCTGGGCCACCTGGTTTGTTGGCGTTGAACAGTTTAAGTTTGATTCTGAACTTATTCCACCTTTCTGAGGCTTCGTTCTATCATTAAAACTTTTTTCCTCCACCGGTAGGCAGAAAACCAGTTGCCTCTCGCTGTTAGTAACTGGGGCGTTTGTCGGTCTATAGTCCTTGAAGATAGGAAAATCTTTGTTTATCGTAGATTTTAAAGTTTTTGTTGAATGAGAATCTTGATCAAGGCCCGTTGTGTGATCTTTTTTCTCATTTAAACTGGTTTGGAAATCCTTCTGTCCCTGGCGAGCCCCAGTAGTGCTTTTTTTTTCAGTGTCGCGCTGCGACAAGTGGAGGTGATTTGCCTTGTTTATCGGAAGCCGAACGTTCGTGTTTAGCGTTTTTTCCGAAATTTCGGTGGCCTTAAGTTCATTCAATGATAAGAGAGTCTTGCTATGCGCGATATGCAGAGTTTGTGACCCCCTTTCGTTGGTTCCATTTGCGCAACGTTTTGCGTTTTCCTCTGGCGATGTTGGTCGGTGCTGGACGGTGCAGGCCTTTGTTTTTTCTTTTTCTGCTGCAGTGACATAACCCTCCAAGAACATAAACTTTGCGTGCATAGTTGTCAGTAGGGAGCTGTGGTCCTTTAAGGAATCATTTTTGGCCTCGTACAATTTTGTGAAGGGCGCCATGGCCACTGCAACTGCACACATCAGCGTTACCATGTCTGTTTTTTTTTCAGATGTTTCCTCTAGCATCGAATTTTGGCAGGGGCTTCCATCCCTTTCTTTTGCAGGTATTTTAATTTTCGGTGTATATCTGTCTTCAGCCATTGAGGTATCCACTTCGGGTATCAAACTTGCAACAATAATGTCGTCATTTGTCACGAGGCTCTCGTTGTTTGTCTCCTCTTTATCTATTTCATTTTGCACTTCATTTGTTATAGGTATGTGTGCTTCGATACTGTCCATCAAAACCTCATTTTCTGGGTTTGCTAAAGGAGTTTCGTCCAATCGGTATTCTGTCCCAGTTTTGTTTGAGAGTTCTTGTTCTTCGATTTTATCCATTTGGTCGGAGGTTGGATTACTTTTAGCCTCTAGGTTAGACCCCCTTACGACTGGAATTGTGCTAGGTGTCTCAAGCAGCAGATCGTCTGAACTGTATACAATTTCCAGCATCTCGCTGTCACTTATTTCACAGATGCTCTCAAATTTTCTCTTGCAATGTTTCCCAAAAAATTCCACTAAGTTTTGTGATGAGAAGATGTTGTTTTCTGGTTTGCACTTCTTGTCTGTAGTCTTCAAGGATCGCTTTATGGTCCGTTTTGCTCACTGTTTATCAGTGTCGTTCTCGTCAGCTCCTTTAAACCTTCGTAACCGGGCTGGTTTTGCAGTTTTACTTAGGGGGGTGTCCGCTGGTAAGTTTTTTTCCATATTGTTTTGGGCTGTTTTCAATTTTTTGGGGAGTGGACCGTCTTCTATTTGGACTATCGGTGGTCTTGGCTCGAGTCATCCCTGGCTTTGTTTTGGCATTTTTCGTTTGGGCCAGGTGTTTCGCCTGGTATGTTGAGAGGCGGGAGGCGGATTTCCACTTCCACCTCCACCGGTATGTTTCTTGTTTTGTCCCCAAAGTCAAAAGCCTCATCCAAGTCCCTCGATAATTTACGAGCTTCACAAACCCCACGAGGCTCACCCCTTGGGAAGCCCTCCTGGGCGTCCACCCCTGGGGATTCGGCAGCACTCTCCAACATCTTTGGCCCATGGGTCTCCACCAGAGGGCGCACAGCTACCTCTCGATCCCAAGCAGTCGCTTGGCTCTCGCCTTTTCTCGCTTGCTCCCGCAAATCCGCCCCTCCCATCTCCCCCGGAGCCGATACCGACCATCCTCCAATGGGCTGGCAAAGGGTCAGCGGTCGACCGGGGGCCGCTCTGCGTATGAGAGGCGATACCCGCGCCATTTCCCACCGGCGAGTCGATGTCTCTCGTGCGGGAAGAGCACTCCGCGCCCTTTGACGCCACTGCCGCTTCACTCAGCCGTCCTGAAGCCTGCACGTCGGAAGGGTCATAGATATCTTCCAGTACAGGCAAGTTGTAATTTCTGTGCTCCGTCTGACGATGTGCGGCCAGTGTGACCATGATTGTCTCGCCCCTTAAGTCCTCGCCTCTACCGCTAATAGTATTTATCTGGGTGTCCTGGGCGGGTGGGGGCATAATCTCTGGCGTCGGCACCTGTTCCTTGACCCAAATAGTTTTCGGACACGAGCCTCCCAGGCTCCCGGTGCCTACAGTTTGGTCATCATGGTCAAGGTCAAGTGTTTCCTCAGAGGTGCATTTCTTTGCCAGTATTTCCTTGGTGTTAGTCGAGCTTGTGTGTTTTGTATGAATTTTCACTTTCCCAGTACTCAGCGGCAGAAGTTTGCCCTCTTCAGCTCGAGTACGGGAACGGGAGCTCCGTTGGTGCAAGTCTTTGCCACACACAGGCGGCTGGAGCATGGGGGACAGGGTGACGTCCACGGCGTCCACGACGTCCATGACTGTCCAAGACTGCTACTCTGCCGCTACTCCGCGGCCGCTCCGCGGAGTCAAGAGGTTTTTGACTGGTCTGGTCCGGTTTGCACTGTAGACACTGTAGACAGACTGGAAAGAAGAGAGCAGCCTGCAGTCACTGCCCAAGACTGCTACTCTGCCGCTACTCCGCATTTCCTGGAAATTGTCTATGAGGCACAGGCGGCTGGAAAATAGCGCTGCTGCTCTCACTCACGTACTCATTCTGATGCTCTTATTCTTCTTGCATTACTCATCTACCCCATCTATTTGAAAATGCCTCTGAGTTGTGCTATTGTATGCCTTTATTAGCCTACTTTTACAACTGCCTTTTGTTGCACTCACATATCAAATTGTATGGAATGTACTCCTACATGGTTTCGTACGCTTTCTAACCGTTCTCCTACAATCTGCCTTTCATTGCATTAGTGCCCTCTGCACTTTGATTGTAACTGCCCGCAAGCCCTGGTGATTTTTGCCACCATGCACCAGTCTCCAACAGTCTCTCACTCCTTCAAGTCTCCTTTTCAAAAGTTATTTGCACTAGCCCTGGTTAGCACACTGTACTTTACCTTTCACCAAGTGCCCACATGCAAACACATCATGACTTTGTTACCACACTCACGTCACCATAACACTACAACTATGCCTACGTCTACCCATAACACCAATCCATACCTAAACAACCCAGCTCTAGGGCTCCAACATTTTGCATCCAAACCCACTCCTTTCCAACCATGCTCACTTGCCATGAGAAACGCCACACTCGGCACTAGACTCACTCACGCCTCCTACCACCATTTGACTTGCTTCTGCCAAAATAAACACCCACAACCTATTATCACCAGAACTGCTTCCTCTCCACCCACACCGACTTCCCAACCCATCAACCCTGTTGTGACCACTATCAAAGGGGCATTAATTAATAGATCTCTCACAGCCTATACCCTTGAGGTGGCAGACTTCACCGTAACTCATGACTTGGACTTTATAGCCGTCACAGAAACCTGGCTTTACGCAGCCTCTGGACCTCTACTCTCGCTTGCCATTCCAACAGGCTGTAACATCATCAGACATGACCGCAATACTAGCCAATCTAAAGGTGGTGGCATTGCCATCATCCACAAAATCTCCCTCAACTTCCGCCTCTCTACTGTTCATCAAATCTCATCTATGGAAGCCCTAACAGCCAAACTTGCCCTCACCCCCAACCACACCATCTCACTCCACCTACTCTACAGGCCCCAGGGCCATTATCCACTTTCGCTGAAGACCTATCCAACATTATGGCAGACAACACTAAAACCAACTCCCAAATTATTGTACTAGGTGACTTTAACCTGGGATTCGCTGACCCTGATGACACGGCTGCCCTGACGATTGACAACCTGCATAATAACTCAGGCTATACTCAGCATATCAACTCCTCCACACAATCCAAAGGCAGAATCCTTGATTGGATTGCTGACCTCAATTGCGGGATCAATGTGGCAGATAACCAACTTTGCACCTGGACCGACCACCACTTAATCACCTTCAACATCACCACCAAAACCATCAGCCCCACCCCAGACGTTGCACCTGCTATTCCCACACGAAATAAGCGCAACATAACTTGTGACAAACTCCTCCCGCTCATCCTTCCAGTCCTGAATGAACAAGCGCTATTATGCATGGACACTACTGTCATGGTTGACACCTTAAACCATACTATGCTCAAAGCCCTTGACCTCATTGCCCCATCTAAACTGAGAAAACCTAAACCACGAGCTCATCTCAACTCCTGGTTTACACCACAACTAAGAATTCTTCGTAAAAAAAAAACGAATCGCCGAATCACATTGGGAGAGTAACCCTAGAGAAGTGAATAAATCTAGCATCATCCTAGCTACGTTAAATTATAAGGAAGCTATACTCCAGGCGAAAAAAGACACTTACAACAAACGCATTGAGCAAGCTAAATCTAATACTAAAGAACTTTTCAGAATCTTGAAAGAATTGGAAACCCATGTCACTGCACCTGACACTTCCATCAAAGATAGAACCTGGTGCACTAATATCCAAAATCGCTCTCCTTGGTAAAATAGCCAATCTCCAGGTTAAAATTAACGATAAACAAGCTAATCTACAATCCAACTTGCAACCCAACTCTCTCCCAACTCTCTCCCAACTATAAACAACACTTTCCCAGATTCATTGACTCCGTTCAGCTTCTCACCCCTATCTATCACTGAAGTGGAAAATATTATTAATAGCCTTAAACCTTCTAACTGCCAAGGGGACCTCTGCCCAGCGCCCATCATCAAGGAAGCGGCCCACGAGCTAGCTCCATTCATCACCAATCAATTCCTCCTTCAGCACGGGGACTGTACCAGACAATTTGAAGGATGCCTGGGTTATCCCGCTCCTAAAAAAAACAACCTTGGATGCCAATATACCTACGAACTACAGGCCCATCACCACGGTGACGTTCCTACTAAAAATCCTTGACCGAGATGCATACCTACAGATTCAAGACTATCTTGAATCCAATAAACTTCTGGGTCTAAGGCAATCTGCGTTTCGGCCCCGTCACGGAATTGAAACTGCCCTTATCGACCTCAAAACTCAGATCGAAGATTTAAGAGACAAGGGTAAACTTGTGCTCTACTACTTCTTCTCGGTCTCTCTGTGGTTTTTTATCTCGTCAATCATCAAATACTGTGTCGGCACCTTAAACAAGCCACCCATTTTTCTGATAAAGCCACAGCTTGGATCAGTTCATTCCTGGACAACAGAATGATGCGTGTCTTCTTTCCCCTAGCAGCAGCATCGCCGGCACCCATCACCGACGGGGTACCACAAGTTTCTTGTGTCTCTCCCACATTGTACAACGTGTTCACAAAACCTCTATTTGATATTTTGGACTATCTGGATGTCACATATACTAATTATGCTGACGACACCCAGATACTCATCCCAATCTCAGGAGACTAGGTCGTCGACTCTCTCTCTGTGAATGCCATCTACCAAGTCATCCAAGCCTGGATGGCGCAACACAGACTCTGCCTGAATGACGAGAAGACAGAGCTCCTCATTCTCGGCTCTCCTCATAAACTATCCAAACTGGCCCCTGTGTTCAATTCCTTCATCATTCATGGCAATACTATCAAGGCCTCTAAGGACACTAAAGCGTTAGGGATTTACCTCAACTCTACTTTATCCTTGACCAGACAAACAAATGCAGTATCCTCTGCATACATCTGCAAGCTCATTACAGCTAGCCGCCCTTTCCTATCACCAGCCAACTGTGTCACACTTGCCAGGACTCTCGTGCTATCAAAAATTGACTACTGTAATGCCCTCTATTTGGGCACTAACGGATGTAACCTAAACAAGTTACAAATCATCCAAAACAATGCTATTAGAGCAGCTCTCCACATCCCTAGGAACCAACACATCTCAGACACCAGACGTAACTTACGCTGGCTCTCCGTCCCTCAACGAATTACACTGAAAACACTTGCTCTCACTCATAAATGTTTATCCAACCATGCACCTTCCTAACCAACAGATTTGCCCTCCACAACACCAACAGACCTCGCAGAACTGCTCAGACCAACTGCCTCTCTATACCACGCTTCAACCTCCAAAGATCTGGCAGAGCCAGGTTCCCAGTAATGGCGGCAAAACTCTGGAATTCGCTTCCCAACTTGCTAAGATCAGAACCTTCCTTCCACAGATTCAAAAACATGGCCAAAGCCTGGCTAACCACCCGAGACCCATCACCTACTAGCCAACCACCCCCATGCGCTAGCCTCCTGCCGCACCTCCTGTCCATAGGATATGACTCTCTGCTCACCCGTAACTGCATTATTTATATATGCTTATAAATGTAACTGTAATTTTAAACTGTAATTTAAACTGTAATTTGATTGTTCCGTCTGCCTTATCCTGTTGTAACTAAAAAACGCGCCCGGATGCCCTTGGGCCTGGGGCGCTCTATAAATAAAATAAATACAAATACAAATAAATAGGTTTCAAATATTATTGGCACACTCAAGCAGTGCTGGAAACTGACACATGTTTTAGATCTTCGGACTTGCAGTGTTTTTGTACTTTTTGGGTGCATTAGTGTGAATATAGTGCATGAGATGTGATGTTTGCATGCGGGATTGGTATAGTTGTGCTTTGTATAATTGGATGTGTGTCTATGTAAGTGGTAATCACTCTTACAACGTAGAGAAATTGTTTCATGTTTTTGTATATTGAAGTATTTATGTCACAATGTTTGTGTAACTTTGAGTACATTGTTTCTTTTCCAAAATGAATACATGAAAATGTTCATTATGAACAGAGGTTGCTCAAATTGCTTTGGCTGTATATTGACACTAATTGAAAAAGTTGATGCAAAATTGAGTTGGGATATATGTAATGCGTATGTGATTTTTATAAGCCTTAAACCCCAGTCAGATCAAACTTAGGTTGGCTTGATCATATTTTGTGTGTTATCGAAATCCACAATGCAGCACCCCCAACGTCCAGAATAACTAAACTCAATAGCAACATTCCTCCCACCCACACATTGTGAAGTAAATATAGGAAACACTATTGACATTACTGTTTTTTATGCAAAATATATGCAACATCTCTGCTTGCTGTTTCTTAGAAATTCGGGCACCAGGGAGCCTCCACCACATACCAAACATAGTAAAATGATGTGACCAGGATAATAACATTTGGTCAAATTCGAAAGCTGTGATTTGAGCACAAGTTTCCTTGTGTCGAAGTTTTCAATTTGACAGCAGACTCCACCTCCTCCCTTCCATTCCATCTTTATTCTAAGACCAATGTAAACAGCTGGAGCAGCTAGACATTTCTATTTTTATTTATTGATTTGCATTTGATTAACCAGTAATCTTTGCAAAGACAATACAAACATAGTCTAAAATACATCATTACATACCAATCTAATTCATAGCTTCCAAATTCAAGCAAACAATAAACATGTCCGGTTCTTTAAGGTAAAACGATCACATTAGTTCATCAGTGCACCATCATTTTAAGAACTATAAAACTGAAATATTTAAAAATGGTTCATAGCTGTTTAAAATTCTTGCCAAAACCATTCGGTATTGTATAAGACTTCCTCTGTGACAAATTTCCCTAACTACCATGTACGTACATCATGCAGTTTTGGATACTCAATTAAAAAATGACAAAGTGTTTCCAACTGTCTGGAGAAGTACCTATAATGACACAAGTTATGGTCAATTCCTTGTCTGGCTCCAGTGACCTCCCAGGATGGAAGTAAATTCAGTTTAAATCAGAGCATTTCAGTTCGATGTTCCCCAGACGAGTGTTGCATAAGATAGTGAAGTGTTACATTAAATGCTTTTATTTCAAAACAAGTGATATTTCATAGCTATTTCTCTATTTCTAATCCAGTCAAGCTCAAACAAGGACCTTTTCTTATCAACCCATAGAGCAAAGAATTTGTCAAGATCCATGCCATAATCAACCAGAAGTTTTAAATCTTTTGGTACCACTCAATCAGAACACTCGATGTGTTATGAAACAGTACAGAGCGTAATTCCAAGAGCACACAGTTCTCTGGGGGCAATAGTAGCATTCTTAAAGGTTGCAAACGCCTCCAGTCAACGCGTGCCTGCAATGATACCAAGCCCAGTTTGTGTCTAATCACAAGTAGAGGAGTCCTCCTGGGAACTGGAAGAAGCCTATTCCGCGGTAGGGACTCCACTCTTCCACAAATGGGCAGTAATAAGCCAGTTTAAGCTCCATATAATAGACGAGGGACCACTTTTTGGTTGTAAATCCTAATCATAGGGATCATGAAAATCTGCCAAACCTATCAAACGTGACTAATTCTGACATATTCATTCTAGTTTTTTGTTTATTTTCCCTGTTTTTTTTTTCACTGATAACCTTTCCCAAATACTTCCGAGATGTGCCAATTAAAGTTTAGTTTCGTTTTTTGGACATTATTTATCATTAGTATTTTTGATTTATCCACATTGATTAGCAGATCTAAAGATTCAAAATATGCACAAGTCGCTGTTAAGGCTCTTTGAAGGCCAATCTGGGTCAGATTGAATATGACTATGTCGCCTGCATAGGCTATATAACTAATTTGTGCATTTCCTAATTTGAATGTAAAAGTTCAGCGTTTCGTAAAGATATTGCCGTAATCGCTAATATACATACTGAATAGAAATGGCCTCAGCACACACCCCTGTTGTACCCCACAGCAACTATGGATCCATCTCGTATAGTTGCCTTGTTGGTCGAGGTGCACCCTCACCCTACTGCCAGAGCGCATTGCGATCAAAATATCTACTAAACCCAAAGGACATTCCATCTCACTTAATTTTTCCCATAAGAGAATTTAAGAATGCTCCTAGACTTGTCTGTCCATTCCTGTACATTTTCCAAAATGATGGCCCCAAAGATCTTACTCGAGGAATCTAAAAGGGATATTGGTTGATAATTTGATGGGATATGCCTATCTCCCTTTTTATAAATTACCACAATATTGACCTCTCTTCCTGAGGGGAACAGCTTTTTTCCTTTACAATTTCACAAAATTGGACATAAAGGATTGCAGCCCAAAGATTCAGGTTCGATTTCAGTGAAGCATTTGCTAATCCATTTGGGCCCGGGGCGTTTGTTTGCTTTTCTCAATTAGTCCCTTTATCGTCCCTATGTCTATCTTCACCACATCTGCCCAACTATTGTCGCTCATATCGCATCTATTTACTCCCTCCTTTTCACGATATAAAGAGGAGAAGTGCGCTTCCCATAAGCCTTTGCCAATAGTGTTACATTGCAGATGATATTGCAGTAATAGCTCTTTAATTACCCTCCAAAAGGAGGAAGTATTCTTACAAAATATGGAGCCAAGCATTGCTTCTGAGTCATTTATGTTCAATATAAAGCTGTGTCCTCTTACCCAGTTTTTGTAGGTAAATGTCAGTGACTTCATTTTTGCATTTTGATCGAGTAGTAATTTTCTCAATTGCCTCAGGGCTTTATTCAATTCCCTCTTCTTCTCAGAGAGGGTACTATCTATATTTATGTCTATAGGAACAGTTTGTTCTTTGTTCTTCATTTGCTAGTGCTCACTGAATAAGAATGATATAAACTGCCCAAAACCATCTGAATTACCTTAGTGTATGCACTAGGACCAGAGCTGACTATCCTCATTATGGCCCATAAACAAAATACACGTATTAAAATGTAGTGAGATAGCAGGTCTCCAAATCAATGCCTGATTCCTAGGACTAACGTCCACCACCAGCGGGTCATTAGCAGTTTTTTATATGCCCATTATTGATTCATTGTCAAAACTAGCTTCTGATGGTCACTCGACAGCATCCGTGTGACCCTCAGAGACTTACATTTGAAAATTAAGGGTTTTTTAAAAAAGACAAAGGGGGGGGATCACGAGTTGGGCAGTAGTCCTTAAATCCGGCGGAAACAGTATTAGCGCCGTCAATACCGCTCCGCCGGGTCATGACTGAAAATCCTGGCGGCTCTATTACAGCCGGCGCCAATACAGCCGGCATAATAGCACCGACTGTAATAGCGCTGGCAACCAAATGCGCTATTAGAGACCCATCACAAGTACAGCGTTGGCGCTCTTAGCGCTGGAAAAGCGGCGCTAATACAGCCAAAAATATCCCTAGCCAAATGCTGGAGGTAAAAGAACACATGAGACAGCAATAAGGGCCCAGGTGGAAACAATGCACACAAGAGGCCTACAAAAGACCCACCCATGGCCCACACACCCTCCCCAACACCATGTTTCCATTTGGAGCCGGCATCCTTGATGTGGACATGTACATGCTGTGCCTGGAGCTACAGAGGCCTGACAACCTACCCAGGGCCCTGGGAGCACGGAGGAGGAGGGGCTGGGTGGAGGGGGGGAAGTGGAGGAGGAGACCAGCACCAGCAAGGCAGCCTACCATCCCCAGGGTCCAGCCAACCCCCTGGGCCCTGACTGATGGGCAGTTGGTGTCTGAGTACAGGCTGGACAGGGCAACCATCACCCAGTTGCTTGACACAATCCAGGCTGACATAGGCAGCCGCATAGCCGTCAGCACCGCTGTGCCCCATTTGTGAAGCTTGTGTCCATCCTACAGTACCTCGGGACTGGCAGCTTCCAACACACCATTGCCATGATGCATGGTATGGCCCAGTCCACCTTCAGTGCCATGCTGGGACAGGTGCTGGATGCACTGCTGTTCCATGTCAATGAGCACATTGCATTGCCGGCCACACATGCACATGTCAACCAAGTCAAGGCACAGTTCCATGCCATTGCACAAGCCTCCAACTTGATTGCAGCCCTAAACTGCACACATGTTGCACTTGTAGCACCCTGGGACCATGAGGCAGCCTAAAGTAACCGGAAGAGTTTCCCTTCCCTCAACGTGCAGATGACATATAGCCCTGAATTAACTTTCAGCCACTGCTGCGCCCACTACCTAGGATCTACCCACGACTCAATGGTAGTGCGCAACATGACTCTGCCAGCCTACATGGATAGGCACCAAGGACAACACACATGGATGTTGGGTGAGTACAATTCCTGCATGAGATGCATGGCAACATTCCCCTGATGGGGCGGGGGGCATACACAAAGGAATCCCTGCCTGCCACCAGGAGACACAGCCAGCACTACACTGCACCATTTCTATGCATGTGTGTCGCATAAGAACCCCTGCACACGTTCCCCACAGCAGTACACACACAAGTTGAATGACACACCCTTGTGAAAGCAAAATCACATGAAGAAACACAACAACCACAATACATCTTGTTTGTGTTGCAGTGCTGCTACTCACCCTGACACCCAAAAGCATTAAGACCCTGGCCACCACACAGGAATGGCAAGTGAGTCAAATTGTAAGCACATCCACAAAACCACTGTAGATGAGCAGGTGGAGTCACGACCGTGAACATCCCTGTGATAGTGACCCCTGAATGTCCAGTCACATGCCTAGCCAAATGTTGATGAATGTGCAAAGTAGCAAACGCAACACCAGCCATAGAGACAGCCACAACACATCACCTAACAATATATTTTGTGATCAGGCAGATATGATGCGAGCCTCATCCTGAAGTAAGGGATGCACAACTGCGGCAATAACACAGGGGTGGTGCATGCAGTAAGTACATCAATAAGGGAATGGCACACATTGCAGAGCACACACGGTGCACATGAAGACACCCTAATCAAAGTAGTAATGTAATAATGACCGTACTTGTTCAGCATGAGTGTCACACACTTAACCATAAACATAGTCTTCCATCCACTGCTGCATGTGCATGATGTGCATGATGCAAATTGAACCTGCCACGTAACACCTTACTAATTTAGACAGACTGCATGTATAGGTTAGCCTATGCATGTTCCTAAAGATGATGGATAAATACCAACATTGCAGTGAGATAGCATGTACCTGTTGCACACATACCTGACCATAATGCTTACTTAAATGACGTGTAACCCTGTCACATCCACTAAACCGACCTAGGCCTAATGTATACATTTTGTCCCCTGCAGGTGATTCCGGATACCCGCAGTACACATGGCTCATGACCCCTGTGTGTAATCCACAAACTACTGCAGAGCTGGCATATAATATTGCCCATAGGTGTACACGCATCTGTGTGGAAATGGCATTTGGATTGATGAAGGCAAGTTTCTGGTGCCTAGACCATACGGGAGGGGCACTGATGTATGCACCAGAGAAAGTGGGGAAAATTGTACTCACCTGTGCCATGCTGCACAACAGCTGCACAACATCTGCTGCTGCAGGCATGTGCCATTGCCCCCGGATACTGATGGCCAACCACCTGGTGATGGGAGTGACGATGAGCATGTGCCCGTAGCTGGGGCAAATGCACACAGGGATGGTGTGAGGGAGTGGAGGTTGGCCAGACAGGCGTTGATTGACAATTATTTCTGATCTGGTGGATGGGAACATGTCACATACATCACTTGTCAAATAAAGAGCACTTAAACACAATTATGAATCTCCAAGCCTTCAATGCAGTGTGAACGGGATTTATTTTGCATTTAACAAACCCCCATCCCCCCAACACCCCAGCACACATTCCCTCCTCCCCCACTAACACCTCAGCACACATTCCCCCCTAACCCCCAACAGCCCAGCACACATAGCCCACTCCCCCTCAACATCCCAGCACACATTCCCCCTCCCCCACCAACACCGCAGCACA
The DNA here is from genome assembly GCF_040938575.1 of Ambystoma mexicanum. Lineage (NCBI taxonomy): Eukaryota > Metazoa > Chordata > Amphibia > Caudata > Ambystomatidae > Ambystoma > Ambystoma mexicanum. Next base: position 1,220,416,033 of record NC_090927.1, read on the forward strand.
CATTACCCCCTGCCCCCAACACCCCAGCACACATTCACCCCTCCCCCCACAAACACCCAGAAACTGTGCATGTGGGTTAATGTGCCCGGCCCTCAGCCCAACTGTTCTCGGCCCATCTAGAGAGGACATTGATGCTTCCCAAGTCCAGGTCCTCTTGTGAGGGGCGTTGGGGATGGCCCAAGGAACGTCGCCTGGCTGAACACTGCAGGGATCCCTGGGTGTCGTGGAGGTTGATGGTATTGATCTCGCCTTCTGCAGCTGCTGGCGATGGTTGGCCTCCCGCATCTGCTCTGCATGAGCAGATTGAACACCACAGAGCTCACAGACTCTCAAATCCAGTAAGGGCCGCAGTGCACCCCTCAACCACTCTACGGCTGCGGCCATTGTCCTGCGCCATGGTCTTGGCTGCCCCCGAATGGTACGGCTAATCACCTTTATGTGGCGGTTGTGCTCAACCGCCATGGCCTAATTTCTCCTCGGACGATCCTCGATGACATCCAGCCATCCCATTACTGCAGCTCCCGTGACTATGGGTGTGTCAGGTATGGTGTTCATCGGCATGCCAGGTCTACGCAGGGTGTAGGGGAGCTGTCATTAGACATGGCGGCCTGTCCAGTGGGGCTGCCACAGGTGGAGGGGCTGCCTTTGGGTGACCCATAAGAGGGATATCCACATCGGTAATGGTGTGTGGGCACGACGTACACGTGCAGGAACATCGGAAGTGTGTATTTCTACTGCCACTTCTTCTGGGGTCCCTTAGGGTGTGGCCATTTCCTGATTGCCACTCTGGCTAGGTGAAAACACAGGTCCACCATGTTCATCATCAGTGGATGGATGACCATCTTCGGTGTTTGGCCCACTGGTGGCTACCTCCACATCCTGCAACCCCCTGTTGGCAGCGGGCGTTTGAGGCGGCGAAACCCTGGTGGCTTTGGGCGTTTCAGGTGGTGACACCCTGGTGGCTTGGGGGCGTTGAGCCGGTCTGACTAGGCTGCGGTAGGGTGAGCTGGGGTGTGTCCTGCGCCTAGATTTCTCAGGCCGGTCCCTTCTCAGAGTGGTGGTGCTGGTCGATGCGCGCCTGGACATGCGTGTGGATGTATCTGCTTCCTCTTCATCGACGTTGCCCTGCGATGATCACTGTGTGCTTGTAGGATAGATAGGGTCTGGTATGAGGCGAGGGCAACTTACATTTGTATCATGCCCTTCATGGTTTACAGGGGGTGAGTATAAACAAAGAGGGACTCCAAGTGGCCCCGGAACTCAATGGAGCAAAACCTGATATAAGACAAAAAGATGTTCCCGTATGGCTAAAGGTCTAACACAATTTGAGTAACTAACAGTACCTATTCAACTGGTAGTTAATAGAAAACAAATTGTTCAGTTTTAAACAAATGTATTTGTATCACCAGTCATACTAAACCTCAACGGCGCCATTTGTTAGTAGCACCTAGCATGGAAAACTCAGGGAATTTTCCCACAGAGGGTGAGGGCACATTTTGTATCATGCTTGGCCATTACATGTTTCTTATTCACTATGGTGGGATTGCTGGAACTTGCTGCACGCATGGGACACTGCTCGGACATGTTGGTGTGGCATCCTCAGATGTCTGATGTGAATGCACAGCTCCCATGGCGATGTACGTGAGAGGGGCTCTGATACGCACGCATACATCACGTTGCTTTGGCAAGGCCATGTAACTGTTTTCCATTGGAGGTACTTCAGGCTAATCTGGATATCTAGGGGCGCTAGTGTACGGTGGTACAAGGGCCCACTCATGGGTGGCTGCAGTGCATCACACGCATTGCAACCACAAACATTCACACTGGGCATGGAGGTGTGGGGCAGACACAATAATGCATTTTAAAAGGAGGTTTGGCTCTCACCTGCAACCTCCTGGGTGCCAGTGGCTGCATCCACTCCTCAAACTCACTCATTTGTACCCATGTCAATCAGGATCGTCAGCTGCTCCTCCCACGGGGTGAGCTCCAGTGGTGGTAGTGGTGGCCCTCCTCCTGTCACCATGGTCTCACTCCTGTGCTGGGCCAGGAGCCCATGGACAGGGGCCCGCAAGTCGTTGATCCGCTTCCGGCAATCCTCTCCGTCCTTGGGCACAGAGCCCACTGCTGTCACCTTCTGGCTGACTTCTCTCCAGATCTGTGTGCGCCGTTGTGCACTGGTCTTTCGCTGCTGTGGGCTATACAGCTCATCTTGATGGCCCAATACCTCCTCCACAGGTATAGTTAGTTTTTGGTCAGAGAACATGGGTTTTCTGCCCCTGCTATGCTCCTGCAACATTTTGCAGTATTTTCAGTAGTGGATGGCTTCCAAGTATAGCCCTTCGTCTTTGCCATGGTTTTCTGTTTAACATTCCTCTTAAAAAGGCCCAACATGCAGGCCTCCGGGGTTTGGATATCCAAAGAGATGCCCCCTTGGGCTACTTTGCCCACCACTCTCCCCCAGAAGGCCTGTATCACTCGACACCCACAAAACATATGAATCAATCCTGCATTCTCTTCGTGACAACTATGACACACCTGGCTATCGGCTCCCTTAAATTTAGCTATCACTGCAGGTGTGAGGTATGGCCTTTGTGTAATATACAATTGTATTAGCTGCAGCTTGGCATTCCTCGATACTTTCTTGTGATATATAGCAATCCGTTTCCATTCATTCTCTTCAAATACTCTCCCCAAGTCTTCCACCCACCTGCTCTTACATTGCAGTTGCGTTCTCGAGATTCGAGAGACAGAGTGCCCCCGTCAGAGATGTTTTTAAGTGTTTCCATGTCTACACTCACAAGAATCTTATCTGTGACGGTTGGCCAGCTGTCTTTTATTGCACACAGTCCTGTGTAGCAGGAATTGGCCTTCTTGCATATCAGTGTTCTCCCTCAGTCCTGCAAAGTCTGACCATTCCTTTTTGTTCCTCAAATCTCCTATGGTCGCTATCCCATTTGCCTCCCACTGCGTCCTCACTCTTTGCCTATGTCTGTGCTTTTCGGACACCACCGCTGCAAGAGGCGTCTGTGGCGATATCAGGTCTCCCATTCTCATGACTCTACTTGTTCTCCGCCATACCTGTATCCCCAACTTAATTAATAAGGGTGACTACCCCGCTACTTCGGTGAAATCAAAATCAGATCCCTGAGGAATAGCCCTTGTAATACCAGCTGCAGGAGGAATGTGTCCCCAGTGGGGTCGTCCGCCATCCAGTGCATAACGTACTGCAATTGGCAGGCCAGGAAGTATAGCTCAAAATTCGGGCTCTTGATTCCCCCCTCTGCATATGGTCGCTTTAAAACATTCAGTTCGACTCTGTGCCCCCTCCCCCCGCCAGAGGAAGCCCCTGCATATTTTGTCTAGCTCTATAAAGAACTTTTCCAGAATATTATATGAGATGTTTCCGAAGCAGAGCATAAGCCTCAGCAACACCACCATTTTTAGAAGTGACACCCTGCCAGCCATTGACTGGGGTAGCCTACCCCAAAAATCCATTGATTTGATCAGGCCTTCCCTGGCCCTGACTATGTTAGCTTTGTGTTCCTGCTTAGGCTCACAGTGTACGCTCAGCCCCAGACATTTAAAGGAGTCCATATTCTACGGCAAGGGTAGGGCAGGCAGTTCCGCCTGACTGAGTTTCGCCATCGTTGCTATCGGGAAAAAGCAAGACTTGTTTTTGTTTATGCGGATCCCCGTTAGTGCACCGAAATTGTCTAGCACATCCAACACACACAGATTATCAAATCAATAATGACAACTCAACGGTTTGGCAAAGGGAGTCCGTTTAATGACAAGTACAAAAAACAGGGGGCCTCATTACGACCCATGCGGAATGGGTTAACGGGTTCCGCTAATGGATGCGGACCAGTTAACACCATTCTGCACGATTATGAGATCCCCTCGCGGGACTCGGTAAAACCAGGCGTCCTTACCGGGTCCCCCGAGGGGACCAAGGAGCTAACAACGGGTCATTCGTAATCGGCCCGTTGTTAGCTCCCTCTCCCATTCCCATTGAGCCCTACGGGAGCTCAAATGGGAATGGGGAAGGTCCGGGTCTGGGTTCCCAGCGGGAGGAATTAGCGGGCCCTCTGAACTCGGAATGGCCCGGTAATTCCCCATTCAGGGAACCCGGACCCGGACACAGTTTTGGTGGCAACCATGCCACCAATAGCAGCATGGCTACCACCAAACCCGTAATGAGGCCCAGGGAGTCTCATGAATATCAGCAGATGCATGATCTTCCCTCACGCTTCACAACTCCAACGAACTTCATAAAAACCACATCATTTATACTAAAAACACGTCATCACTGACGTTTAATGCTTAAAAGTTGGCATGCAATTCTATTGGTTCTAGGAAGGTAACTTTAATATAGATTTTATATCTGTATATGTTAATGGAGTAAGGGGATTGGGTAAACACTGTCAGGTAGACGTCACTAAAAGTACAACGTCCTATTGGTTTAACTAACTATAGGACCCTAGATTACTTGGTCCATTATGATTGGGTTGGCACCAACCCCACTCATACTTTTCCACTTTGCCTAGCAGCATGCAGAATGGTCGGCCAGGTGCAGGGTGCCCACCAGCTCCTCCGGCCTTTCTCCAATTAGTGTTTCAATCAATCATCACTTCAGTGGGCATGTGTCAATTATTTCACTGTGGTTGGCCTTGAGACTGCATCTCCTGTCTGGAAAAGTTCTGATATCTTCGCCTGGCCCACTGCCATACGTAGGTGTGAAAGTCTCACTTCTTCTCGCTCGGCTGGTCACGTGATTCAGACACCGTGAAATCACCTTCTGCTCCATGTAATTCATGTATTTGGTTTTCGTTTTGCCCACCACCTGCCTTCGGTTTCTTATCTTGACCTTTCTGAGCAGGATATTCTGTTCCTTGCTTCATTAATTGTAGCTACAGTTCATCTATTTTAGCTGATACGACCTTGGCTTTTCTGGCACGATTTGCCTCTGCTAAGTTTCGTTTCTGCCTTTTATTCTTGATTTGTTAAATATAAAGCTCTCCTCGTGTGGCCTTTAGTAACCTTTGGTTGATTCTGCTTTTTGTGCATAGTGGAAGTATACTTATACAACATGCCTCTTTGAGGTAGATATGTATATGTGGCGCTTGCCGCAATCTATCTTACTACTAAGCATAGCAAGCCACATGATTTTCTTAGCTTTCTTGCGGTTCCAAGCATATGTAAATGCGTAAACTGGTTGAATATCTTCGTCATGCCCATGGCATACGTTTCTTACATTTGGCATCGTCCTTTCATCTTAGGTTCACAATGTCCCTTGTCCATGGTGTTTCGTCTCCTTACGTAATTCTCAGGTCGTCATATCTTCTATATGTCGGTCAGTCCGGGTTCTTGTGACGTCACCATTCGTCTTTCATTAAGACCTTTTTGGCTTCTTCAGGGACTGTACTCAGACGATCTTCATTTTGTTTCATTTGTTGATATGGTTTTCTCAATGGTTACCTTACTGTCCATGTTTTCCTTGGTGTCGGTACTTCCATAGGTGCTGTTCTACTAATAGGTACTGGGCAGAGACCCACTGCGGCTCTCTGCTGGTTTATTTTCTCATCATAGGTCACATATTTCGGCGTGATCGTTCCTGGTACTTCAAAATGGACGGTTGGAGTGCGGACCGTATTTGTGACCTCCTCTACACTCCTCCCTCTGGGTAATTAATCGACCACTTTCATCTCTTCTTTTGTATTTCTCTTTTTTGGATCCTCTGCATTCACTTTCACTTCATCGTCTGGGTCCATTTTCTCATCATCTTCTGGGTCTATACATGATGGTCTAAAGAAATGTCTCTATAGGGTCCATATTTTCATAACTCCTTTTAAGCTTCCTGCTGTTCTTATGTGTTCATCTTTATTCCACGTCATTAGTTGACACTGTCCATTTGGGCTGCAATAGATCCATCTTCCCACATAATTTCTATGCTTCCTGGGATATAGAAACTTTGTTCCTTGTGGTGCATAAATGTTGGCCTTCACAAAGTCTCTTATTTCTTCGTCAGTCAGGTCTTTCGGCTTCCATCCTGGTTCGACATCAATCATGATCTTCATCCCTATGGAATTTGAATGCATCTGCCATCCATTGTGGAACCCATGAAAACAATCATCCAAACCAGCTGTCGTCGTCCACTTCGTCAGTTTCATCAATCATTTGATTCTGTAGTTTCATCAGCATACCTATGGCTTCTGTTAGAGTTCCATTTTCTTCATCGTGAGAAGGTATAAATGTGCAATATGATTCTCCGATTTTTGCATAAACACCTCCATCCATAGCTGTGATCATGTCAAGTACATATCTGTTCTGGAGAGTCATAAGTCGGATCACCCTCAACTCTTCTTTGATTGCATTGAATCCTTGTATGGTCGTGTTCATGGTCTGCAGTAACTCCCATCTGTTTATCTGCAACCATTTAGTATTTGCTCTGACCTGAATTCTTGGCATGAAGATTGTCGTGAACACTGATGAGGTCTGGTTGAACAGCCTATCTTCATAAGGGATAGCATCAAACGCTTCTATTGATTTGGCAGAAAAGTAATTCTCTCTCTTCATTCGATTCATCAGCTCCACAGATCTCTTCTTCCTCAGTTGAGCATCTGCTTTCGGGGGAAACTGTCAATGTTCAGGTCACTTTTCGGAATCACCAATGCTGGAACGTGGACATTCACTATTGTGCATATACCTCCCCAGTTTCTTGGCAGTCTGATATATGCTTTGGATTCACATGCTCAATAATGATCCATAATCACTGCAGTTCCACGCACCATTCCTGGATCATCAAAAACTCTTCCACAGTTCTGATTCTCTCCCATCTTCCAAGTGCCATTATTCCTGAAGCAGAATTTTGGGCTTTCCAGTGGCACTATCTGTAAGGGTCCTCCTCTGTCTTGGACCCATGTCAATAGTTCAGCAAGTTTTGGCCATAATGGCTTGCATCCATTTTGCACTATGTTAATGGTGGGCTCGTAGTGACCAAAGATCATGCTCTGCAGATCACCACTCCTTTCTCCCATCCGTCTGGAAAAAGCACTGTTCCCCAAATTTGCATTTGGCCTCTGTTGTTCCATTTTCTGGCCTCTTCTGGATTTGCCTCTCCTCTTATTTCTGCTCCTTTAACTCCAGGCTTCTCATAACTGATCACAATTTGTTTCGTCTTTCCATTGTTTCTTGTCTTTATGTCCTGGACATAATCATCTTCATTTGGATCGGTTGCTTCGGTTGCCCATTTCAGTGAGGCATCACTACCCATGAGCTGGCCTCTGGTCTTGCACATTGCCACGTGTGATAGACAGTGTGCTGTCTGGACATCAATTTCTACAGCTACAAATATTTTTGACTTCGCCATGCTGTAAGGTAAGAGTGCACAAACAAAGCATTCCCCCTCTGAACTCCAGTGGTCGAAGTGAGCGTGAGCGGTCGAGAACGGTGCTCCTCTACATTTTTAAATGACCTTTTACAGCTCATATACTTTTATTTTAAAAGGAAACCGTTCCAGAATGGTTTTGTTTTAAAACAAAAGTGTAGGAAGAAGTTGAAACCTTTACTTTCAGTGCACTGCACTGAACGTTCCCTTAAACAGCAGGTGCAAGTGTTTGGGGGGTGTATTGTGTGTGAGAGGGATTGTGGCAATGGGGTGTGTGGGGAGCAGGGGAAGGCCAGCAGGGAACATAGTTTCACTACTTCTTTTATTACACTTCGACCACTGCTGAACTCCATCTTCCAACTTCTTTCTGTCATGACCCTCAGCCCTGATCCCCACTGGCAAGCCTATTGGCCAGGTGGAATCAGGACTCGGATTTCAAATAAGAGCTGGCATCCACATCTCAGGCCCTCTTGGGGCCAGTCCTGGCACCTTTGGCGCCAGGCTCATACACAGTGAAAGACATCTGCTCAGGGAACTACTTTATTTAGGCTTTCATCCAACATGGAGGCATCCACATAGCTTGATTCCTAAGAACCAAGCTATGCGGTATAGTGTTTTGGGTGTGGTGGCCTAGGGACTACTTTACCTGTACTACTTTGCAGAGGCTATTTAAACCACACCTGATCAAGACAACACGCTTCGCGTTACTTTGCAGTTAGCAACGTGACGCTCACCGTGTCCAGCTTACTCACGAGCCTGGGAAATCAGAACCTGCAGAAAGACAAAAGAACATTGTTAGCAGCAGCATCTTACCTGCGATCTCCATACTTCACTGCTCGCAGCTTCTGGGTAGCTCCGTTGGATCTGCACTCCGCCCGGACCAAAAGACCTGAAAAAGGAAGAAAAGACATAATTAAAGGAGGTATTAGAGACATTTCAACCACAACTTGCTTAAAAGACTTACCTGGCTGATCGCCTTTCGGCCGGCATCGCTCCGGGAATCCACACGCGCTGGGAGCACACCGCGACCTACGAAAAAGGGGGAAAACACAGGTCAGCGAAGACAAGACATTGCAGCGCTGCGCAAAGCGCTTACTTACCGCATCATTGCGCTTATTGTGCGCCATCATTTACCGGCGAGGCCCAGTTTAGCCAGTTCGCCACGTGGGGCGCTCCGCACATCTAAGGGAGATAAAAAGAGACATTATCAAACAGAGAAAGGCATGCAAGAATAACAGCTCAATAAACAGCAATAAGACCTACCTGAAAGACATTACTTGGGCTGCTGCCAGTGAAGTAACTGGACCGCACATGCCCACGAAAGACAACGCGCCCCTGCCCAGAAAGCAGGACGGAGAGCATGCCAACTTCTACAACAAGGTGAGAAGAGGGCCCAGAGGGGCTGAAGTCATACGGGAGGTGGGGGGAAGACTTACCTTGGTCGGCCAGTCCTAAACACAGTCCTCCTGTATTTCCAGGCGGAGCTTCCACTGAGAACCATACCAGGGAATCACTGAGAAGGATACCAGCGACCAACTGGCTGGGTGGCGTCCCCGTGGATACCGGGTGAGCATAACAGAACGCGAAGCCTACCATAACTAATCCACCTGGGCGCCATGGAGACATCGGAAAGTGACCAATTGGCCCAATTTTTGGGGGACCTTCGTGCCGAGGTTCATTCTGCCCGACAAGAGACTAATGCACTCCGAAGAGACCTGATAGTGACCAAAGATCGCACTGAGGAGATCGGTAGACAGTTCTTGCAATCACAGGCAGGACAGACTTCTCTGCCTGGGGGAAATCCATCGATGCAAAATCCCACCTTCTCCTCTTTTACCCCTACACCAGTACAGATCACGTTACCTGGAACAGTTACCCTGGCACCACCAGAAAGGTTTTCAGGCGACCCACGGAAGTATGCAGCATTCATAAATCAGGGTCGCCTTCATTTTCTTTGTCGCCCTGGAGCATTCCCAAACGACCAAGCTCGGGTAGCTTTTGTCTTATCATACTTTTTTTAAAAACCTTTATTTTTGGTATTTCAACACACCATATAAATACACACCCACATTAGGGTGGATTTTAAATTTACGCCGTCAACCAGTGCCCCAACCACGCCCCCGTCCGAGTCTCTCCCCTAACCCTCGCCGCTCCTCCGTATCGTCCCCGTTGTGCATCATTTCAGCCTCCCTGCGACTCTGTAGCAATGCATCAGGATGTGTTCCCAGCGTCCAATGGTCCCTCTGAGGAGGTGTCGGCCTCCCTTATCAGGAAGGATATCAGCGTGCCCCATATGTCGGGCGGGCGCGTGAAGTGGGAGGAGTTTTGTGAAATCTGCTTCTATGTTCTGATAGTAGAGTAAGTCTTTCCGCCAAGCGGTGTAGGAAGGTGGGGGGCCGCGGCCCCATGCCATGGCAACTCTCCTGCGAGCTAGTGTCAGTAGGACTCCGGTCAGTTTCCTGGACGGCATGGATAGCAATCTTGTCATTCCCAACAAAGCTGCCGTGCATGTCGGTTGTATTACTTCTCCCCCGATTGCGGATGTCGTGTCTATCAATCGGTTCCAGAATGGGGCTACTTCAGGGCATTCCCATGCCAAGTGTATAAAGCTTGCTGATAGAGTTCCACATCTCTTGCATTCGGCCTGGGTGTCGGGATGGTGTTTATTAGCTTTTTCAGGTGTATAATAGGTTTGGTGGAGGAAATTAAAATGGATAAGTTTGAACCGGGAGTTAAGTGCAATTTTCTGGGTCTGATTCAGAATGTAGCCCCAATCAACCTCTGATATACTTGCATTTAGCGCTCGTTCCCATCTAGTTTTCGCTCCAGTGTTGACGGGGGGTGTTCCGGTGGTCAGCTTTGTAAATTTGCGACACTAGCCTGCCTTCCCCTTGTGCTTGAATGACATCATGCAGTAACTGCCACGTCGGTGGTTGGCTCGGGAAACCAGGCAGGTGGGTCTGCATAGTGTATCGAGTTCGGAAGTAGAGGAACACGTCCAGTGCTGTGTTGCCCCCTTTCTGTTTGGCTTGGCCAGGGGTCAGGAAGCCCTCCTCTGTGAATAGGTCTCCTAGGGATTGTATGTGTAGCTAGTCGACCCACTGGTGAAACACTTTCTCGGATGTTAGGGGGATTCCAGGAATAAACTTGACTGGCAAGAGGGGAGAGTACCTTATCTGCACCCCCATTTTATTTGCTAGCGACTTCCAGACCTTGTATGTTGTGAGCATCACGTTCATTGTGCGGTTGGGAATGGGAAGTTGGCTGAAAACCACGGCAGTCAGGAAGTTGGGAGTTGCCAAGGCCCTCTCGACCTGTACATGAGGGCGAATCGTTTGCGTTGCATACCAGTGGCTGAGGTACTGTGCTTGAGCTGCCCAGAAGTATTTTTCCATGTCGGGGAGGGCTAGACCACCGCTGGACACGGGAAGCGTCAGTATTGTGTACGCTACTCTGGCTGGTCTGCCAGCCCACAGTAGATCCAGAATCAAGCTTTTCAGCCTTTTCAAGAAGGATTGTGGTAGTAGCAGCGGGATAATGTTGAAGAGATACAGTAATTTTGGCAACAGTACCATTTTGACTAAGGAGGTTCTGCCCCAGAGTGTCAGTGGGAGCGTCTTCCAGCGTGTGACCTTGTCCTGTAGGGACTTAAACAGCTCCTCATAGTTGTCCTGGAATACCTCTTGTGGGTCCAGTGGCAGTTGGATTCCAAGATAGCGGACCCCTGAGGTTCTCCACTTGCGTCCGATGTCGTCGGCGAATTGTTTTGTGTCTCGGGTCAGTGGGAAGACGACTGATTTTGAGTGATTGGTTTTCAATCCGGAGGCCGCCCCGAATCTGATGACTTCCCGCATGACCGGGTTCAGATTGACTTCTGGGTCCCTTATGAATAGTGCCACATCGTCGGCGTATAAGGATACGATGAGTTTGTGTGGGCCGATGGTGAGTCCCATTTGTTGGCGTAGTTCCTGCAGGTTAGAGGCCAGTGGTTCCATTACCAGAGCGAATATTAATGCTGACAGGGGGCATCCTTGTCTCGTACCACGCTGCAGGTTTATTGATGCTGATTTTGCCTTGCCCACTATGATATTAGCTTGTGGATTGGTGTACAGGAGAGAGACAAGTTTGATAAAGCGGGCCCCCAGCCCCATTCTGGTGAGAACCATGAACATGAACGGCCACTCCACTGAGTCAAATGCTTTTTCTGCATCAAGCAGGACCGCGATTGCCTGGCCTGTAGGGTCTAAGGCCTCGATGATTCCAAACATTCTCCGGATGCCGAAGGTCGTATTGCGGCCAGGTATGAAATCTGCCTGGTCTGCTAGCACCAGGGCAGGCATCAGGGGCATCAATCTATTCGCCAGGATCTTAGCAAGAATTTTATTGTCTAGATTGAGCAGGGAGATCGGGCGATACGAGGCGCATTCGTCTGGTGGTTTTCTGATTTGTGTAAAAGAATGACATTGGCCTCACGAGAAGAGTGAGGGAGGGTCCCAAGCTCTAGCGCTTCCTCGTACACCGCTGCCAGCAACGGAGCCAGAGGTTCTGCAAAGGCCTTGTACAATTCTCCCGTTAGGCCATCAGGGCCTGGTGCTTTGGAGGGTGGTAGGGTCTTTATGGCTGCTTTAATCTCTTCCTGTGAGATTAGTTCGTTCAGAGGTTCACGTAGTTGATGTTCGACCCAGTAGAGTTCTGTGTCTTCCAAATATTCCAGGGGGAGGTGCGAGTCTTTCGGTAGCTTGGCACTGTAAAGATCTTGGTAGAATAGTCTGAATTCCTCCGCTATCCTTTCATCAGTGTGGACCTCTTCCCCTTGCCTACTTCTGATCCTTTCGATTTGGGACTGTTTATTGTCGGCTTTAATTAGATTTGCCAGTAAAGCTTCTGGTTTCTGGCCCTCGCCGTATTGGCGGATTTGGTTGGTGCGGTGTAGAAATTTAACCTCACGTTCCGCTGCGTCGTTGAATTTCTGCAATTCCGACTTCAACGCCGCTGCAGCTTCCGGGTTGTCTTTGTTCGCGTTCTGAGTTTTGAGCTGTTTTAATTTATTTTCGCTGTTTGCAAGCTCGCCCCTAATGAGCTTGAGAATGCCATTTTCTTTGGCGAGGCAGACTCCTCTGATAAAGCATTTAAAGGATTCCCAAATTATGCTTGCCGAGGGGACCGAACCCAGGTTGGCTTCTAAGAACACGTCAATCTCCTCTCTTAATTCGGAGGCAAAGACCTCGTCCCGCAGTGATCCCTGTTTGAGGAGCCAACGTTGTAGCGGCGGAGTGAGGTTAGCTGGCTTCAGCTTAAGGAAGATCGGCGAGTGGTCCGAGAGTGTTCTCGGGTGGATGTGGCACCGGCCACACGCCAGGGGGCTGTTAGTTGAGGTAAAAAAGTAGTCAATTCGGGAGCTTGTATTATGGACTGTAGAGTGAAAGGTGTACTCGCGCCTTTCCCCATTGGAGACTCTCCAAGTGTCCTGTAAATCAAACGCTTTGCAGATTTCCTTTATCTGGAGACCAGCTTTGGAGGTTAGTTGTTGTACGGCCGATGATCATCTCTCGTAGGGTCCATAACCGTGTTCATGTCGCCGCCCCAGACAACCGTGGCCGTGTCGAGCGCGGAGAGCTGCGTCAACACCCAGCCGAAGTTGTCAGGGCCATCCACATTCGGAGCATATGAATTGACAAAGGTCACTTTCTGACCTGCGACGATGCCACTCACCAGTAGTGCTCTGCCTTCCTCGTCTTTTGCCGTGTGCAGTAGCTGGAAACTGAGACGCCTGTGTATGAGGATCACAACTCCTCTCGAGTACGTGGAGTAGGATGAAAAGTATCTGTGGCAGCCCCAGCTTTTGGCCCACTGGCGGTCTCTCCCCGGGGTAAAGTGCGTCTCTTGAATCAGGGCCACGTCTACATCGTGGCGTCTGAGATAGTGCAGAATTTTCCTAGATTTAGCCGGGATGTTACCGCCTCTTATATTCCATGTTAAAACATTGAATGGGGCAACTTTGCTTTTATTTCAGACCACATTTTTGATTCAGCGGGCGGCCGTGGTCTGGTTGAGCCAGAGCTGCTGACTGGTTCTGTACGTGAGGGATGGGAGTCTCGATGCGATGATGAGTAAGGCAGCGAGTAGGGAGCTGGCGGCGAGCGGGACAATCGGGAACTGGTGGCGTTGAACTTCCCCATTAACTTTGTAATATTCAAACTTCGGGCAAACCCCAACAGGCCCAAGACGTAACTCTCCCGAGGGTGGGCAACCCTGAACATGCTCACCGGGAGGTTCCGACTTTCCCAACCCCAAACCAAAACAGCCCTTGGAGTCGCCATGCCGAGACTCGTGAGGTCCACCCCTCGCCGGACAGACTCAACTCAGGCTAACAGTAACTTAACAGTAGCTGAGCTAGGGGCACCTGGGGTCTCCCAAGTGTCCCAGCCCCGACTTGTGCTGCTGTAAATGGTCTGGCCCACTCGGTGCTGCTGTGCCGGGTCTTGTGTCCAGCCATGTCCAACCGTTTAAGGAGGGTTCCTGGGGATTCTGTCTCTTTGCGGTCTGGGGCCAGCCTGATTCTGATCCGGGAGACCTAGACGGTCCAGGAACAAATTTGCTTCATCTGGGGTTTGGAAAAATTGGACCTTTACCTCGTGTTGGACTCTTAAGCGTGCTGGATAAAGCATGGAATACGGCAGTTGGCTGTTGCGGAGTCTCTGTTTGACGCTAGCAAAAGTTTTCCTTTGTGACTGTACTGCCGGGGAGAAGTCAGGGTAAAAATGGATTTTGTCCCCGTCGTGGCTCAGCTCGCCTTTTTCTCTGGCGAGGCTGAGCAAGGAGTCGCGATCTCTGTAGTTCAGCAGTCTCGCTATTATGGGCCTAGGGGGAGCTCCTGGAGCAGGTCTTGTCGCGGGAATCCTGTGGGCTCTCTCGATTATGAATAGGCGGGATGGGGCTTTGCGGCCGAATAGAGTGGTGCATAAGGCTTCCACGAAGTCTTCCATTTTCTCCTGCGTTTGATGTTCTCTCACACCGACTATACGTAGATTATTCCTCCTCGACCGACCTTCGAGGTCCTCGCACTTGGCAGCGGTTAGTTTCATTTGCGATTCCAGCTGCGAAACTCTATCAGTTAGGGATGCCGAACTGTCATCGAGATTTGACACCCTCTGCTCCATCTCGTTTAGGCGTTCGGCCTGGGAGTCCATACGGTGTTGCATGAGATTGACTTTGGACGCGAGACCGTCCATTTTGTTACTCAGGCTGCCAATGCCAGCTTTTAAGTCAAGAAGGATTTCTTTGATTTCAAAGGGGTTCTCAGCCACTTCATCCTGGTGGGAGCATTCGGATGATGAAGCTTGGTCTTCTGGGTGGTGAGGGGCTCTGGGGGTCGGGCCACTCTCAAAGTTTAGCTTCCTCTGAGATTTATCGTTTTTTCCCATCATGGCTGTGAGAATGGAAGCGTCGAAAATGAGTTGCAGGTGGTCTAGTTGTGCCTCGAACCCCCTCAGGACCCACCTCCGGACCGGGGCGGCCGCGGCTGGTTATATGTGGTGCTTTATCAGAAATGCGGGGCGGGTGGGCGGTTTTCGTCGTGCGCCGAGTTCTCCACTGTAAGCGCAGCCTCCTTGATGGGTTTCAGTGGAAGACCGGCGTAGGAAGGGTGTTCCCCGCTATGTGAGCAGGGGTTGACTGTTGAGGAGCTTCGTTGGCTCGTGTCAAAGATGTTTACAGAGGATTTCTGCCAGGGGGGAAAGTGTTGGGCAATTCCTTGTGCCCCTGTTTTGTAGTTCAGGGCCGAGTGTTGGTCTGCGGCAGTGAGGATGCTGTTCCCCAAGTGGCGGGGTTCAGGTCGTCCAAGTGGATGGGGCCCCCAGGTGCTCCGTGTGTGCGGATGCCGCACCCTTCCCGGCCCAGCGGGTTGCAGGAGTGAATGGTTTGCCGGGGGCGCTGCGCTGCTCGCTTGTTCCTGCCACTGCGGGTGAGGCCGCCGCCGAGTCTCAAAGGCGGAGGGGGGGGGAACAGCGCCGTCTCCCCACCACTCCTTACCTCCCAGAACGACCCCTCCGGGCGTCTGCCAGCCCAGTGAACGTGGACGCCTTCAGGGGGGACTCCCGCTCTCCCGCCGCGTCGCTGCAGCTCCACGATCGCTCGCCGCCTCTAGGTGGGTGTGGGGGTTCTTGCTGGGCCGCTGGCCGTCATCCGAGGTCTGTCGCTCCACGGCCCTCGGCTGGGAAGCCGGATGCCAGAGCCGCAGGTGCAGATTCAGGGAGTGGGGGAGGCCTTGGCGTCTTACGGCCGTCTCTTCCACTCTGGCGATGGCTCCAGGCGGGGGGAGGAGGGTGGTCAGGATCTCCCGCCAGCCCTCCGCTGTTCGGCGCATGCTCCCCGGGCCACTGCCGACTCCTTGCCAGGATACTGGGCCCCCGTCTCGTAGGTGGCTGGGGGGGGCGCATCGGGCTCTGCAGGGAAGGAGCTCAGCTCTTGATGCGCGGGGCCGAGTGACCGACCCCGCGAGTGTCGGCAGCCGGGCCTCCCGGGCTAAATCTCGGGCTGGGAGCTCCGATTTTACACGAAACTTCGGGATGGCATAGCTGGGGACATCAGCAGTTCATGCACAGGGAGCTCTGACCTAAGCGGCCATCTTGGATGGCCCTCTAGCGCCCTCTCGTCTTATTATACTTGAGTGGAAGTGCAGCGGATTGGTCGGTGCCGTTGGTGACCCATGATGATCCACTGTCACAGGACTATGGGGGTTCCAGAGAGAAATGGAAAAACTTTTTGCTCGCCATACCCAGGAACAAGCAGTTGAAAACGAACTCTTATCCCTCCGGCAGGGGAATCAGGACTTGTTGACGTACATTGCTACTTTTAATAGAATGGGCGCCGAAGCGAGGTTGCCAGAAAACAAAAGAACCACGTTATTCTATCGAGGCTTGCGAAGCGCATTAAAGGACCTCTTAGCCCAGGTAGTTGATCTCCCCAGAGACTGTACCAAATTCATATATTCTGGTCGTGCAGCCAGATCACTGGCTGGAGGACCGAAAAGCAGACCGGTCAAAAAACAGACTCTCGCGTGGTTTATGTTCGATCAAGGGACAACGCACCACGGTTGCCAGAAAACGCTGTAGAACCCATGCAGATCGGAGGAATACGACCTCCATTAACAAAACAAGAGCGGGATAAAAGAAGACAGCAATAACTTTGTTTGTATTGTGGAAAACCAGGATATTTCCTGAAGGACTGCCCCGTAAAACCCACAAGGAGAACAGTCGGGGCCACAGAAAAGGATGAAGTTAAGGAATCGGAAAACTACCAAGCTCGGCAACCGTAGAGGTCAGTTTGTCGAGTGAGAAGAAAGAGCTACCGACCTCGCACTTTGCAATACCAGTGATCTTAATAAATCACCAACGGTCGTCAAAGATGCATGCCGTAGAAGCATACGTCGACAGCGGAGCAGTTGGAAATTATATTGATCAAGAGCTGGCAGCAGAGATGGGGCTTCCTTTATGTTCCAAGTCAACCAGGGACAAGGTAACCACCGTGGATGGGACAGAAATCGCCTCCGGACCAGTAACCCAGTGCACAGCTGGAGTAACCTTGCTGTGCCAGGATGGACACCGGCAGTGTATTTCGTTCGATCTCATTAAGGTACCTCAGTTCCGGTTAATACTAGGGATGCCAGATGCCATGGTTAGTTGCTCACAACCCTTTGATAGACTGACGGGCACGGAAATTAACCTTCCCCGGCGACTGCTCTCTGGCCTACTATTATCCAGAGCTGGAACCCGATTTCTGTATCTCCAAGACTCCCAGAACAGCGGAATCTACCCTAGGAGTAACTAATACCTTGCCACATGAGCACCATGATTTTCAGGACGTATTCCAAAAGGACCAGGCTAACACATTGCCGCCGCACAGGCCATATGACTGTCAGATTGACCTTGTTCCTGGTGCACAAATCCCTTACGGCAGGATCTACGCTCTCACCGAACCGGAAAACCTTCATTTAAAATCCTATTTAGACCAGTAACTTGCAAGCAGATTTATCCGCCCATCAAAGTCCCCAGCAGCCAGTCCTTTGTTCTTTGTACCGAAGAAAGAAGGGCACTTGAGAACCTGTATTGATTACGGCACAATAAACCAGATCACCGTGAAGAACCGCTACCCCTTGCCACTTATCCTTGAAATGCTGGACCAAGTCAAAGATGCCCAGATTTATGCCAAATTAGACCTTCGAGGAGCGTACCACCTGGTCCAAGTCAGAAGCGGAGATGAGTGGAAAACTGCTTTCTGTACCAAATATGGCTTGTATGAATATCAAGCCATGCCTTTCGGGTTGTGCGACACTCACGCAGCGTTTCAATATTTCATGAATGACGTCTTGAGAGAATTGATTGACATTTGCGCCCTAGTGTACATAGATGACATCTTAGTGTACTCAGCCTCGAAACAACATCATATCAGGCATGTCCGTTCAGTCCTCACCAAGCTCCATCAACATCGTGTCAAGGAGTTCCCCCCCTTCTCACCTGAGTTCGATCTTTGCTGGATTTCTTGATCGATGTCTTCTTGCGGACTGATCGAGTCTTGAATAAGGCAGCACGCGTTTCTTCCGACTCCAGCGTGCGTTCAAAGTTCCGGGATGCAAGGATCCAGGAATCCGGGAAATTAACAGAGTGCGCAACTAGCACACGAGTCCAGGAATCAAGAAAGGAAGGAAAGGGACTAGGAATGGGGTAGGCTGGGAGAAGCAAGGGAAACAATACCGCGAGCTACGGAGCACACGTCTGGTCGCTACTTCGCAATAGTATTGAGACGTGCCGAGCCGCGGGAGGCGTGGTCTATAAATAGAACACGCTACGTCTAAGGTGTAGAGCGAGGAAGGTGTTTCACAGTGGATGGCCATGTTGGAAGTAAGGGAGTGTAAGCCCCGTTGAGACAAGGACCAGGAAGTCCAAAAGGGGCGTGTTCTGTAGTTCATGACACATCATTTATATGCAAAGCTTGAGAAATGCTTTTTTCACGTCACCGAAGTAGAGTTTCTTGGTTTCATCCTTACGCCAGGAAGCATCAGAATGGACATATACAAAATAGACGCCATTCTAAAATGGCCATCACCAACGTCTCTGAAAGGGATACAGAGCATGCTGGGCTTTGCGAACTTCTACCGCCGGTTTATCCCAGACTTCTCTCGGGTTGTGCACCCGATCACTGTACTGCTACAAAAAAACAATAAAAGGTTCGCTTGGACCGAAGAAACGGAAAAAGCTTTCCAGGAACTGAAACGAAGATTTATCTCCGCCCCAATCCTGCGACATCCTCGTCCAGACCTCCCTTATGTCGTGGAAACTGATGCTTCCAGTATGGCAATGGGTGCTGTCCTTTCACAGAGGGACCCAGAAACTGGCCAGCTGCATCCTGTGGCCCTCTGGTAAAAAAAGTTCTCACCTCCGGAGATTAATTACGCCATCATGGACAAAGAACTCCTGGCTATCAAATCCGCTTTCAAAGCGTGGCAACACTATCTTCTGGGGTCTAGACACACCATTACAGTCATCACAGACCACTGAAACCTGCAATATCTCAAAACAGCCAAGGCCCAGTCCTCATCTCGTATGGGCATCAATGAAACGGTATATACAACCCCAGACATGGTACCCATCATACCTGAAGACAAACTCTTGGGTATCACGACAGCCTTAACACAAGCAGAATTACCAAACGAAATTTGATGGGCGATGGACCCTGATGCTTTCCTCGCATGGTAAACTCATTGAAAACAATATTGCATCAAGGATCAATTGCCCTTCTTTAGAGACCGGCTATATGTACCCAAGAAGGAATTACAACAGCATATTATTTCAGATTATCATGACTCTCTGATCGAAGGACACCCTGGGATCGCCAAAACCTTAGCTAAAGTGAAACAGAACTTTTGGTGGCCTACCTGGCATAAGGACGTCGTCCAGTATATTCAGTCTTGCTGTGTCTGCGCACAAAATAAATCACGAAAACAAAAACCATCGGTTCTCCTACAACCATTGGACATTCCTCCCGCTCCATGGCACACTCTTTCCCTTGACTTCATCACTGATCTGCCTCCCAGTCAAGGGTTTAACACCATTCTTGTAGTTGTGGACTTATTCTCTAAGATGGCACACTTCATTCCTCTCAAAGGCCTCCCAGACGCATCCACCTTAGCAAAAGTGTTTCTGGAGGACATTGTTAAGCTACATGGCTTCCCATCAGTTCTGGTCTCTAATCGAGGCAGCCAGTTTGTATCCAACTTTTGGAGAAAATGTTGTGCAATGGCGCAGATTGACGTCCGGTTATGTACCAGTCACCATCCCCAAACGGACGGCCAAACCGAGTGGACCAATCAGACCCTCGAGCAGTATATACGGTGCATGCTGCACCATGAATTAAGAGATTGGAAAGACTTACTTTGGATAGCCGAGAATGCATACAACAATTCCATACATTCTAGCACAGGACAAACACCTTTTTACACCATGTATGGCAGGCATCCACGTACCTCGGAACTCGACCTTCCAGCCAGCTTGGAAATGCCTGCATTAAAGACTCTCCACACAACCATCGCTCAGGCTTTCAGAAAGGTGAAGGAACATCTCATTCTTGCTAAGGAAAAGCAAAAGTACTTCGCTGACCAACGTCGGAA
Source organism: Ambystoma mexicanum (assembly GCF_040938575.1). Classification (NCBI taxonomy): domain Eukaryota; kingdom Metazoa; phylum Chordata; class Amphibia; order Caudata; family Ambystomatidae; genus Ambystoma; species Ambystoma mexicanum. The sequence goes on from NC_090927.1 coordinate 1,220,436,084, forward strand.
GAAGGCCCCAGATTATCAAGTGGGAGACAAGGTTTGGTTAGCCGCCAAATTTGTACCCATCAAAGGGACCCGGACCTTCCATCCACGATACTTAGGACCCTATACCATCAAGGCAATTATCATCCCTGCAGCTGTCAAATTGGACTTGCCACCTAATCTACAAATCCATCCGGTATTTCATATGTCCCTCTTAAAACCAATGCAACCCGGTACACGAATTGAGACACCACCAAAACCTATACTTATTGATGGAGAACCTGAATTCGAAGTCAAAGGCATCCTGGACTATAAATACTCTAGAGCCAAGTTATATTATCTCGTTAACTAGAAGGGATTTGGACCCCAAGATAGATCCTGGGAGCCCAGTGAGAACCTCCATGCACCACGTCTGATCAGGAAGTTTCATCGGAACTTCTCAACTAAACCTGGACCAGACAGGAGAAACACCGTGGGAGGGACATTGGGGGGGGGGAGTGCTGTCACGACCCTCAGCCCTGATCCCCACTGGCAAGTCCATTGGCCAGGTCGAATCAGGACTCAGATCTCAAATAAGACCTGGCATCCACGTCTCAGGCCCTCCTGGGGCAGTCCTGGCAACTTTGACGCCAAGCTCATACACAGTGAAAGACATCTGCTCAGGGAACTACTTTATTTAGGCTTTCATCCAACATGGAGGCATCCACATAGCTTGATTCCTAAGAACCAAGCTATGCGGTATAGTGTTTTGGGTGTTGTGGCCTAGGGACTACTTTACCTGGATTACTTTGCAGAGGCTATTTAAACCACACCCGAACAAGACAACATGCTTCGTGTTACTTTGCAGCTGGAAATGAAAACCTGCAGAAAGACAAAAGAACATCGTTAGCAGAAGCATCTTACCTGCGATCTCCATCCTTCACTGCTCGCAGCTCCTGGGTAGCTCGGTTGGATCTGCGCTCCGCCCGGACCAAAGGACCTGAAAAAGGAAGAAAAGACATCATTAACGGAGGTATTAGAGACATTTCCACCACGAATTGCTTAAAAGACTTACCTGGCTGATCGCCTTTCGGCCGGCATCGCTCCGGGAATCCACATGCGCTGGGAGCACACCGCGACCTACGAAAAAGGGAGAAAACAAAGGTCAGCGAAGACAAGACATTGCAGCGCTGCACAAAGCGCTTACCGCATCATAGAGCTTATTGTGCGCCATCATTTACCGGCGAGGCCCAGTTTAGCCAGTTCGCCACGCGGACGCTCCACACATCTAAGGGAGATAAAAAGAGACATTATCAAACAGAGAAAGGCATGCAAGAATAACAACTCAATTAACAGCAATAAGACCTACCTGAAAGACATTACTTGGGCAGCTGTCAGTGAAGTAACTGGGCCGCACACACCCACGAAAGACAACGCGCCCCTGCCCAGAAAGTAGGATGGAGAGCACGCCAACTTCTACAACAAAGTGAGAAGACGGCCCAGAGGGGCTGAGGTCATACGGGAGGTGGGGGGAAAACTTACCTTGGTCGGCCAGTCCTAACACCAGTCCTCCTGTATTTCCAGGCAGCACATCCACCGAGAACCATACCAGGGAATCACTGAGAAGGATACCAGCGACCAACTGGCTGGGTGGCATCTCCGTGGATACCAGGTGAGCGTAACACTTTCATATGTTGGTACCATATGTTGTTTCCTAAATGTGCTGTGCTGTCCAAGTAGTCGTCCTGTTCACTGTCATCTCCTTGTATGCTTCTCTTGATTCTTAAGGTTTTCATGTAGTTTGCTATACCTACATCCTTAAATGCATTCGTATGGCTTCTTCTTGCTGGAGGATTCTCAGGTATCCTGACCCATGGTGCAGGTACCTTCATCTGTGCCAGTTGAGTAGAGGAAAGTCTGGTAATTCTTTCTTTGTCCTCTTGTATTTTCTTGGCTCTGGTTATGAACGCAATTATAAGAAGTGAGAAACTGATTACCCCTCTCTATACTCACACAGTATGGATTGGTTGTGCTTTTACACCAAACATCAAAATAACATTTTGCTTCTGTGGGTGTATCGCAGCGCACAATTGCATGACCAGATGTATTGCTCGCCCAGAGTGCATGGACAGTCATTAATCACCAGTGCAATTATGGACCCAATAATTTAAACGCAGGTAGACGCAATAACTTGCAACCACACAAACTCTTAGAAAATAATGAGCACTTATACGGCTATTTATTCAAAGCTTGGAAGCAACAAGTGATAACATAGAAATAAATCACAGAAGAAACAGAGAGTTCAAAAGTAAATACATCGCTGTGGGCGTAACTGGATCCCTCATCTCGCCAGAAGCGGCTGGAAGACCCCAATGACAGCCAGGCTGAGAGCACAAACAGCCCACAGGTATGCTGGACGAAAGCGTCCTCCCTCCGACTGAGGTCTCACCTGACCGCTAAGGGGTTCCGCATATATGCACCCCTCAAAAATGGGTGGCAATTTCTCGAACCTTCTGGCAACGCACTTGCGCATTGATGAGCAGCCGTTGGTTGCCAGCTGGGTCAACTGACAGTAACCTCAAGGAGCAAAGTGCTTCCCTCCTCTAAAAACAAGCACCACGGAAAACAGTCCCGTAACTCATAACAAGACATAACAAAGCTAGCTTTCCCAGCAGAAATGTCCTTGACTGCATACCAGGTTTGGAAAGCATGTTTTCTTCAGCATCGTGAATCTAGCTCTCAGCAAAATGAGTACAGCTTTTCACTGCGGCATGAAGTAAATATCCATCATGGCTACGAGTGCTCCCAGAATACACTGCGTACCAGCGCCATGTTTTAGCTCAAGCATAACAATTCCACCCTTGGATATTTATCTTCCAAAGCCCAGTGGCAGAGGAGCCGGTCTCTGAAACCGACTAAATATTAAAACTAAGTTGGGAATGCATTGAATACAACAACAACAAGCTATTATGATAGCTAATATACTGCAAATACAAGCAAAAGCGTAAGGCAGTGTACCCCCAACATCCGGAATCCATGAAAATAACCAATCCCACCAATTCCCAGTATGATCTTGGGGCACTTGAGAAATGGGATCCCTCAAACCTCGAATATGACTTTCAATGGCTCGTGAATGGTCACCTAGATTGAAACAACACATACCTTCAGCTGCGTTACAACCTAAATTATGCTTTAGCAATAGATAATCAACAGCAGCTCTGTTTTGAAAAGTTGCTTTTATAATAACTTTGCTATCAAGGAGTAACTCTTCTAATGCTTGAGAAGTATGATTAAGTCCTTTGACTACTAAACATGCTAATTTGATCAAAGATTTGTAACCCCCAGCAGCTAAACCCCAAACTCCCACTAATGAAAGGGTTAATGCTAGAACCTCAGCTTCTGATAGCAAATCCACATGTGAATCACAATCGGGGGATAGACCCACAGACTCAAAAGTTGACCTTTTGCCTCGAGATATAGCTGGGTGTAGAGGGAACATCATTAGTCCTAATCGAGTTAAGGCACATGGACCTCCGGAAATGTTAGCTGGAGTATAAGTGTATGTGATGTTGCCACATGAAAAGAGCCATCCTGTTGGAAGTTTCACATGATTCAGATGACTGGCAGCTATCACTGTATGATTACAAGACATAGGGCCTCATCACGAGTTGGGCTGTATTCCCGGCTGTAATACCGCCGACTGTAATAGCCTTAGCACCGACAGGTCAGGTGGTATTACCATCGGATCATGGGTTGGGCCTTAACGGTAAATCCCCATTCCTGATTGGGTCCATTGGATCCAACAGGGAATTTTCAGTGCTAATACTAGAGGCTAATACAGCCAGCTGTAATGCAGCCGAAAACAGGGATTTTTACCTCCAGAAAAAAGATGGAGGTAAAACAGCCGATTTAGCGCCCAACTCGTGATAGTGCCAGCCCTTAAATACGGCGGTAATACCGTTACCACCGCATTTAAGGGCTGCAGCCCAACTCGTGATGAGGCCCATAGTGTTATTCACGCTGGTACATGTGCGTGGAACTCGTGAACACAATTGTTGCTCGAACACAGTGTGATTTTGCTGTTTGGTTAAATTGAGCTGTTGGCATTTGCCAATTTGTTTGGCATTGCATGTCATAGGGTAGCACACATCGCCTTGGGTTATGTTATAGGTTATAATACGTGTCAAATTTCTCCATTTGCGATCTGTTTCCTGGCAAAACCTGCAGTACTCATAGACGGAAAAAGATTGCCTGATATCGGAATCTTGAACCAAAGAATCATTGTGCGTGACGCCGAAAATATGCTTTAGAACCGGAACTGGTGTCGGCACTGCTACTAAGCACGTAGTCAATAAGGCTTCAGCATTGTGCACATCAGTAAGGCAAAAGTGCGTAATGTTGAGCACCAGTTGTGCCAGGTATATCCACATATTCTCCGTTTGGGTGATTATGGGAGAATGTTTTTGCCGTCCTGCAGATGCTTCTCGCATGACTGGCATCAATATTGTTTTCACTTGCGCCTGACGTGTTTGCCGCATTTCACGAATCCATGTCTTCGGTCTGGCTGGCTTTTCGGCATCGGTATAAGGCTGCTTTTGGCCATCATTACTCATCATTATCAGTTTCCCCTTGATCGCTGGCACAGATGTGAGATTTTTCGTTGGTAGTAGCATGCCGTTTAACTCTCCCAAACGGAGTCCATTTTGTCCCACAATTACACCAGCCAGACACAGGATCTACAAGGCAAACCCAGAAAAGAGCTATCAGTGTTGTACATCACTCTCTCAGGTAACATTTGTCTGCTTGCACATATTGCCATTTCTTTCTACCGGGCTCCATTACTAAAACTACTTGGTCTTTGCCTGATGCAATGACATCTGCTGGCACTGGTGGGCCACTTTGCCTTTCCACCCACACCTTCGCACCTAGTACCATAGTGTCTCAAGAGCCAAAACCACAATCCCCACAGGTAGTTAACACTGTAGGAGGCTCCCCCGTCTTAATCATGGACAACTTAACAGGAATGATATTCAATTGGGCCACCCGATCACCCTTGTGGATCGGTAACAATTGGTCCCCACTATTCATCAGGATGACTTTGATCTCGCCTTGGTAATCGGCATCAATTACCCCTCCCAACACTTGAACTCCCTTCAATGCTAGGCCAGATCTAGGGGCAATCCATCCCATATGCTCTGGGGGAATTTGTACTCCAATCCCTGTTTCAATTACAACAATCCCTCTTGGGTCTAATCTGATTTCCTCATGGGAATGCAAGTCTACCCGTGCTGACTCTGGAGTCGCCCGATAGGGAGCTAAAGATCCCGGAGTAATTTCCCAGTACAATAGGGTTTCTCTGACTGAATTGGGTTGAATCTGTAAAGCAGGAGTCATTAGCCGCATCAAAGGAGTTTCATGCTCATTCAGAGGCCTATTGTTTAGCACTTGCACCGCATCAAACACACGATCACGCCAGCCTGCCAAATTGCCATCTCCAGATTTACGCAGCTGTTCTTTCAACAACCCATTCATTCGTTCAATCAGCCCTGAAGCGGCAGGGTAATAAGGCACATGGTAGAACCACTCAATGCTCTTTTCCTGACAATATTCCTGTATTAATTTGCCTTTGAAGTGTGACCCATTGTCACTTTGAATCTGCAAAGGCACTCCGTAATGCAATATGATCTGATCTAACAACCTAATGGTGTTCAGTTGTGTGGCACGCTTGCACACCAAAACCATCATATATCCTGAGTATGTATCCACAATAGTGCATGCATACTGACAACCTTTACTGATTGGCAGGGGACCGATATAATCAATCTGCCAAATTTGACCTGGTAATTTCCCTCTTCGCAATGTACCCGGAACAATCTGAGGGATAGGCCTATGCTGTTGGTGTTGGCACACTGGACATTGCAAAATGATCGTTTTCACTACCTCTAAAGGAATACTGATTCCTTGAGCATGTGCCCACCTGATAGGAGCATTTTCTCCAAGGTGCCCACATTTCTGGTGAGCCCACTTGGTCAAACCCTCCAAATCGTCTTCCTGAGCCTCCACATCCACAGATGAAATCTTGGTGTGTTCATCTGCAACAGAATTAAACCAACGTTATAATGAGTCTGTGGCACAATGCGCGTCCACATGATACACAGTGACTTCACTTTGTGATAACATTTCTGCAATATCTTACAACAGATCCTTTCCCCACAACTCTTTTGAATGAATCTTCCACCCATTCTTTTGCCAGGTTGGCAACCACACCGCCAACCCATTCGCCACTGACCATGAATCCGTGTACACATGACATCGACCAGGGGTCTCTTGTTTCAATGCCTGGTAAACTGCATAAAGCTCTGCAAACTCACTGCTCTTCCCTTTCCCTGACGTTGTCAAATTCTTTTTAGTCTTGGGATTGTACGACACTGCTTTCCAGTATCGCTCAGTTCCCACATATCGGGCTGAGCCATCCGTGAACCAGGCATGCTCTGTCTGCTCCACGGTCAAATCGCCGTACGGTACTCCCCATTTCACGGGAGACTCGCGTTTTTCAGGCACTTCCGGTGGTATGTAATCTGAGGGCGGTATGTTGGCTACTTGCTCATGCAATTTCACAACTCCACCCTTCCCTTATTTGGCTCTGTCTTGAATGTACCATTTCCATTTAATTATGCTGGCTTCTTGAGCATGTCCTATTCTATGTGTTTTAGGAGAGCTCAGTGCCCATTGCATAATTGGTATTTCGGGCCTCATCAATACATCATGGCCCACCGTCATCTGCTCGGTATCAAGGGCCCAATAACATGCTAGCAACTGCTTCTCAAAACGGAGTGTATGAGTTACCAGCATCGGGTAGCTTACGACACCAGAATCCCAATGGCACACGTTTCCTGTCCTGTTTCTGCCACACACTCCAGTTAGCATAATTGTCTTGTACAGACACATTCAATTCCACTTCGCCTTCCTTCAATGGCCATAAATCAAGCACCTGCTGCAAGGTGTCTTTTAGCCAAATCAAATGCTTTCTGCTGCTCTTCCCCCCACTGAAACTCATATTTCTTTCGTGTCACTTTGTAGAGGGGGGCCAATATCTGCCCTAAATGGGGAAGGTGCTGTCCAAACCGCCCTATAAACTGCTGAGCTTGCTTTTTGTTCATTGGAGTGGTGAACTCAAGTATTTTCTGTCGGGCCTTCGGCACCATTTCTCGATGCCCATTATGCCACTGAATCCCTAGGAATATCACTGTTTCAGCTGGGCCTTGAATTTTATTCGGGTTAATCTCCCACCCTTCCTTCTTCAATCCTTCCATGATGACATCTAACTGGTTTTGCACACTGTGCTCATCCTTGCCCTGAATCAAAATATCATCAATGTAGTGAGAGATTTGTATGTCAGGTTTACACGGTATCTTGTCTAAGTGCTCTGGCACCAGCCAGTGACAGATAGTCGGGCTATGTATGTACCCCATAGGTAACCTTGTAAAGGTGTACTAACGCCCGCTCCAAGAAAATGCAAACTGCTCTTGACACTCTTCAGCAATTGGCACAGAGAAAAATGCATTGGCTAAATCTACCACTGCATACCAAGTCCCCTCAAACTTTTGGACATTCTCAATCAAGGTAATGGCATCTGGGACCGCGGGCACTAAGGGAGGAGTGTGTTTATTCAACTCACGGTAATCCACTGTCATCCTTCAAGACCCATCCCCCTTTTTAATAGGCCAGAGAGGATTGTTCCATGCGGTGGTGATTGGGCGTAACACACCCGCCTCCACATACTCTTTGATGGTGTCTGAAATGTCCTTGTGCCCCCCAGGAATGCGGTATTGCTTCATTACTACCCGCTTGGTTGCCACAGGCACTTGCACTGGGGGCATCTTCAATTTGCCTATGGTAATGGGTGTGCAGGTCAATGCACTCACCCCAAACTGGTATGTTTTACCTCCAAGTCCCAAAGTCAACCCTTCCAGAATGTCAAAGCCAATTATATACTCAGGTATCGGGACAATCAACACTTGGTATTTCTGCCTATTCAAATTGCCTATTTTCATCTCCACTTTCGTTTGTACTGCGGGGGTCTCCTTCCCCCGAGACCTGTAATAGTAAAGGCCTGTGGCGGAGTGTTTGTAATTATTGTAGGAGAACTCTGCCGTGGGAAGTAAAGAGACCCAATTGTCTTGGTGCTGGGAAATGAAACATCTCAGATATTGTTCGAGAGTTGCGTTGAGACGCTCAGTTTGTCCGTTTGATTGCAGATGGAAACCGGAAGAAACGGCTCTTTCTACCCCTAATCGGTTACACAAGGCTGTCCAGAATTTTGAAATGTACTGACTTCCCCGATCAGAAAATATCTTGTCGGGGAGACCATGTAACTTGAAAATGTCTCGGGCAAAGGTCTCCGCCATCCTAGTTGCAGTAGGTAATCTCGGAAGTGGCGAGAAATGTGCCATTTTAGAAAAAGCATCCACCGTCACCAAGATACAAGTACATTATTCGGACTCCGGAAGATCCACAATAAAATCCGTGGAGATAAGTCCCCATGGACGAGTCGGCTTTTCCACCTGGGTGAGGAGTCCTAGAGGTTTGCCCGAGGCATACTTGGCCTTGCCACAAATTGGACAAGATTTCACGTATTCCAACACCTCCTTTCTTACGTTGGGCCAGAGAAACGACCTTGAGATGAGTTCTAAGGTGCCGTCTACACTGCTGTGTCCCACCATGCGTCAGTCATGACACCATCTCAGAATCTTCTTGCGTAGCAGTCCTTCTGGGATGTACCACTTCTTCTTATAAAACACCCATCCATTCTTTACTTGAAAGGGGGAATCAGAAGAGAAGGAGATTTGAGGCAATTCTTGTGTGACAGCAGCCTTCACATCTTGCAGAAAAGAACCCACCACTGCTAGAATCTGGTTTCGGTGAAACATGGGCTCGGTCTTGACAGACACTGTTTCAGTATGGGAGTCCTTACGAGACAAGGCGTCAGCTAGTCGATTGAGCGACCCCGGAATGTATGTAATCTGGAAGTCATACTGTGAAAACCGATACACCCATCTTGCCTGTCTGGAGTTTGAACATTCCATTTCTTGTAATGCTTTCAGATTCTTGTGATATGTGCGAATGCGGAACTGATGACCGGCACCCATGAGGAGGTGCCGCCATTCTTCACAAGCCAATTTCATCGCCAGCAACTCCTTTTCAAGAACAGAATAATTGAGTTGACTGGAGGAGAGAGTCTTAGATAAGTAGGCGACCGGGTGTTCTACATCCTGGAAGTTCTGAAGCAAAACGGCCCCAACAGCAATGGCAGAAGCGTCCGTCTCAAGAATGAATGGTAGAGTCTGATTGGGATGTTGTAGAATTGGGGCTGAGCAGAAAAGGCTTTTCAGATGACCAATGCTCTCCTCCGCCTCAGAGGACCAGGAAAACGGGTAGGCCTCTTTTTTGAGCAGTCGGGTAATGGGATACACAACTTCTGAAAAGTTTGGAATGAATCTCCTATAATAATTCGAGAGACCCAAGAATCGCTGCACCTCCCGAACTGAAGTAGGGGCCGACCAGTTGAGAATGACGTGTACCTTGTCTGGGTCCATGGTGATCCCTACCCCCGACAGTACATGTCCCAAATAGTGCACCGAAGGTACAGCAAACTTGCCTTTTTCTGCCTTAACCAGAAGATTGTTCTTTTGCAGGCTATTAAGAACTTGCTTGACTTGTTCGATGTGATCCTCCAAGTTAGATGAAAAAATCAAGATATCATCCAGATAAATGATGACTGATATCAAAAGCATGTCGGAAAACATCCGGTCCATAAATCTCTGGAATACCGCTGGTGCATTCACCAAACCAAACGGCATTACCTTATATTCAAACAGACCCAGAAGTGTATGGAATGCAGTCTTCCATTCGTCTCCTTGGGCAATCCTTAGCAGATGGTATGCGTTTCGAAGATCAAGCTTGGTAAATACTTTAGCCCCTTGTACAGCCTCAATGATATCAGTGATAAGGGGCATCGGATATCTATCACGAATGGTAACCTTATTCAAACCCTGGTAGTCTATACAGGGTCTAAGATCAGTGGAGTCCCTCTTCTTAATGAAAAATAAAGGGGCTCCTGCAGGGGATTTTGAAGGTTGTATCAGGCCATTCTCCAAATTTGTATCTAAGTATTTCCGAAGAACTTGTTTCTCCATTTGTGTGAGAGAGAACATCCAACCAAACGGAACCAGAGCATTGGGTTCCAAGTCGATGGTACAGTCCTCTGGCCGATGAGGCGGCAATTTGGCATGTAGTCACTCCTGAAAAACTTCAGAAAATCCTGAGCAAAAACTGGCCAATGCATGTACTCCCACGTCATTGTTGGAAAAAATCTTGACTGGCTGTAGATCTCTCCTACTCTCTAACCGAAAACAGTTGGTAGCGCAGTAAGGGGAATCGAAGCTTAGCTTATTCTCAGACCAGTTTATTAATGGATTATGTCTGCGGAGCCATGTGATGTCCAATATAATAGGAAAATGGGCGGCTCTGATGATGTCAAAACATAAGGTTTCCTTGTGTTGGTCTATCGTCAAAGAAAGTTCTTACGTAGTATGGGTAATAGGACCAGATGACAATGGTTCCCCATCCACTCCTTCAACCTTCTGACCTTCCTTCTGTGGTATCCGGCGGAGACACACCTTGTCTGCCCAAAGGGTGTCAACAAAGTTTCCCGCTGCTCCACAATCCAATAGGGCTAGGGTCTTAACTTGTCTGCTCTCTATGTCAAGATGAACAGGAATCACCATGAGTCTGGAGTCCTCTTTAGACTCGGAAGATGTAACTGAAAGAGAGACATAGGGACGATGAGAAATGTTGGGAGACCCCCGGTCGTGTGTCCCTACTGACACCGAGGGTATTCGTTTCCCGACCTCTTGTTTGGTAATTCGGTGCAGTCCTTGAGAAGATGTTGGTCTGAACCACAGTAGGCACATAATCCTTTTTCTCTTCTTCAACGTCTTTCACCTGCTGATAATGGTGCTCTAGTGGCACCGATCTGCATTGGTTCTTCGGAAGAAACAGCAGTAGAGCACCCAGAAAGTGAGTGTGCAGAGGGTTCTGAAAGATAACCAGGGCTACTTTGTTTGCGACGTTCCGCCCTTCTTTCCTGTAAACGGTACTCTATGTGAAGAGCAGCCGCTAGTAGGTCTGAAAATGTTGGCGAACGAGGAGACCTGGCCAGTTCATCTTTGATTTCTTCCTTCAATCCTCTCCTGAATATGGCATATTGTGCTGTTTTAGGCCACCCCGCTCCAGCTGCCAAGGTTTTGAAAGAGGAGATGTAAGATAATACATCTAAAGAACCTTGTTTGACATCCAGTAAATCTTCTCAGGCGGTGAAGGACAGTTCCGGTCGTTCAAAAGTCTGTTTCAGCAAATTTTGAAACCCTGGAAAATCTTGCAAAATGGTGTTTCCACTAGTTACCAATTGTGTAGCCCAAGACAGGGTGTTACCTGTCATATTTGAAATTAAAAAACCCACCCGGGCCTGATCAGTAGCGAAGGTACGAGGCTTAAAAGTGAAATAAACCATGCAGGCTTCCAGAAACTCCTTCACCTTTTTGGGAGATCCATCGAATTTCCCAGAGGACAGCGCCATGGTTGGTAATTGTGAGGGGACAGGCTCTCTAGCTGATACCATCTGTTTAAGCAGAGCATTCTCAGTCTTCACTCCTTGTAGCTCTTGAGACATTGCTTGAAAAGCCTTCCATAGTTCTTGAACCTGATCCTCAGCGGACATCTTTGAAGCTTTTGGCGTTGCAATCTGTGATGAGTGGTGCAATTCAAACTCTTTCTCCCCCACAAGCACACTCTCCTCACCTGAGCTGTCCGAGTTGACGGTTTCTTGTCGACGTCGTCGTGCAAGGTAGTCTCTTTCCTTCTTGTGATGAATGTGCTTGTCACGGAGAGAAGCCACAGTGACCGCTGGATAAACAGCTGTCCCATGACTCCCCTTCCGGAACCAAGCCGGAATCAGGGAAAAACCCAAAAGGGAAAAAACCCTGCGGAGCAGTGTTGACTCTTCAATCCCAGAATAGTCGCTGAACAGAGCAATGGAGCAAGGCTGATTGTTGAGTACAAGAAGTCCAATCGTCGAGTCAGGAGAGACGGAGGCTCCTTGTGGCAGTTTGAATAAATGACAATGGTTCCAGAAAGAGGAAAAATAGTTGCGTAGCTAGCCAACTCGGAGGAGCCAACAAAAAGAGAGAAACGGGAAGAAGTCCCGGAAATCAGAAGAGAGAGAGATAGAAAATAGGCACACCGGAGTACCGCCGGAGTAGCGGAAGGAAATGGAGGCGTTCCGTGGAAGGAAACAGGAAACACAGGAACAAACAGGAAACCCTCTGGCAGATCCGGCAGAGGATCGGAGCGAGGAAACCCGGAAACAGGAAGTGTCCAAAGTGGGTTGCAACGCAGCGACTACCTGGAGGAGGGGAGTTTAAATACTTCCAGCGGCGTTGCGTCACGTAACTGGGACTGGTGACAAGAACACAGAGAAAGGACTAAAACACTCTACCTCTGTGTCTCCAGGTCCAACGCGGGTACAACCACCAATTACGGCAATGGCCGTGATGGTGGATGACAGTAAGGGATTACCGGCATCAGCACCCTTACCGGTGCCGGTAATTCCTTACCTCCAACCTCGGAATGAGCCCCACTATCTCTAGTGGCATTTCATGTTTTTTGCTGTTCCAAGCCTTCTTCGGGACATATACATTTATTTTATTCTGTACAAATACCATCTTGTAACCCCAGCCTATTTTGTGGAATCTAAAAATATAATAATATAAAATAACAATTACACACAAGTACTGGTTTGTGTAGTTTTTTCTACAGTACACATTAACACTTATAGCAATCTGGTACATTTTTATTCAGACTTTGTGCCTTATCAATGAGTTCTTGATTACTACACAGATTCGTCTTTAACTGCAAGTGGTGACATCTTGCAGTTTTCATGTGATTATTTACTTATTAGCGCTTTAGGCAGATGTCATAAGCATAACCAATCCTTTACTTACTTCCGGTGTCGATATGAGAAGGTACTTCGGCAGATGCTTAAAGTAGTTCACCAGGGACTGAATTTTAGTCAACACGTGAAAAGGTGTTTCCTTCCTCCTGATAAATGTAAAATGAACATATTTCGATGGGCCAGCTCTCATCAAGTCAATTTTCATGTGTTCTAAAGTTTTTAACATTTTTAACTTAATGGATTTATTCGGGAAGTTGTTAAGAATTTAATTTCTTAGTTAACAGGCACCTGTTCTATTATATTGTTGTGAGCAGTTATTAAGTATTACCTATGTTCACTTATATCTGTAGCTCTCACTTCTGTCAGATAAAGATCCAGCTCGGTGTGGGAGAAGTTGTTTAGATTCAGCCACACAGGTTTAGGAGACTCTCCTGAATTTCATATCTATAACATCAGAAGAGAACAACAATGGTAAAGGATTACTCTGTGGGTTCTGAACGCAATCTTGTCTCTATTTGAGCAAATTTTTCTTATTTTCTTACACGGATTGGTTTTAGTTCCAACACGAAACTTCTGTCCCCAATGGGTGGATGAGGAAAAACATCACCGCTATAATCCGATTAGCACGCCTTTTTTGATATTTTTGCACTTTTAATGCATGGGAGCCTGTGATTAAAGCTGTTGGAAAGGACACAAAAACGGCGTCATTACTCGGATGCAACCTACTTTCTGTCTCACGTAAAATAGAAACAAAATTGCGTAATCTTGTCTTGTCTGTAATCTTGTAGCAAGGATTTTTGCCAGGATTTTGGCTTCACCATTAATCAAAGAGATTGGCCTATATGAGCACATAGTTCCGGGGGTTGGCCCGGTTTCAGGATTACCTCTGTGCTGGGTCGTTGCTGGTCTGACGGGAGGACTCCCTGGTCTCTACCTTGAAGAAACTTCTCCCTGAGGCGGGGTGCCATGGTTTTTCCACCTATTCTCTTCCAAGTTTCCACCAGGAAACCATTCGGGCCCATCGTTTTCCTGGAATGCAGCTGGGCAATGGCATCCGCTATTTCAGAATCAGTGAGATCCTTGTCCAATTGGGTACAATGTACCTCTGACAACTGAGGGATCTCAATGTCGTTCACTATGGAGGAGTCCACCGGGTCAGGTGGGCCTTTGTAGAGTGCTGCATAGTAGCTTGCGAATGCCTCTTCTATATCAGAGTCCTGCTACACCAGGTTGTCTTGTGCGTTCCTAATTTCCCTAACATGGCCCTCATCTCTTTTTTCTAGCCAGGCTAGCATCTTGCCCGCCTTGCACATGTCTGGCATTATCTAGTGCTATGTTTCGGAAACACTCCTTGGCCTTCTGGAGGGATTGGTGCGTGTCCGGAGTGGCATGCAGCACATAGCGTGCCTCCCAAGCATTTGTTGCACTTTCGGCTTCTTGCACTTTCCGTAGTTGTCCCTTCTTTTTTGCCGATGTCCAGGAGATAATTTTTCCACGGAGCATCGTTTTATAGGCTTCACATAGCACAGTGGGGTTATCCACCGTGGGGGAATTAATTTCAAAGTACTCCGTGGTTTTTCTTTGGATGTGATCAGCAAATTTGGGGAATCCAACATAGTAGCCATTTAGCCTCCATGATTTGGGGGGGGTTAGGTCTATTTGTCTTCAGTTCTATCAACAGGAGGGAATGGTCTGAGATGCCTTGGGGTAATATTTCCGCACTGGATACCCTATATGCCTCCAGGGCTGGAAGAAAGAAGTAATCCAGTCTGGATAGCGAGGCATGGGCCCCAGAGTGGAACGAGTAACCCCGTTCATGTGGGTGAAGCTGCCTCCATATATCACAGAGACCCACAGCTGATACAAATGTAGCCAGCCTAGTGGGGGCATTGGGGTTTTGTCCACGTACGTGGGTACGGTCTGTAGCCGTGTCCATTACGTCATTGAAGTCTCCCCCAAGAATCCATAAATCCGGTTGATGTTTTGCATATATTGTCATTATTTCTTCTATAAGCTCTCCCCCAAGGACAGGTGGCGCATAAACGGTCAATATGCCCAGGGTCTCTTCCCTCAGCGTACCCAGCATCACCACAAACCTCAACCTTCGGTCCTGCTCTACTCCAGGGAGCGCGAAAGGGAGACGTTTGTGCAGAAGGATCAGAACCCCGTGGGATCCCATGGTAAACCCAGCATGTAGTGCCGTTCGGTAATTTGTTTTACGAAAAAGAGTACAGTTTGTACCCGCCAGGTGCGTCTCTGTAAGAAGGGCAACGTCTGGGGAGTGTCTGTTCAAAAATTGGGAGATCAGGCGTTGCGTCATCCCGGATCCCAGGCCGTTGACATTCCATGTCAGCAGTCTGAGGAACTTAAGCGCTGTCGTGGGCTTCAAAGGGCTGTGAACAGATGACATGTGCCTTTGTGGATTATCAATATGGTACGGGAAGTGCCTATTCGATAATAGGTCCTGTCCAAGCAAGTGAATGCATGGACTTTAGCAGTCAAATCTGCAACAAATAACAACAGTAACTGTGAACAAACAACCCACCCTCCCCCTACTCTGCCCCAACCCGAAGCATCTGTCACCTGAACAACGCTTGCCAATCACTGAAACGCTATGGCAGCAATCCCCAAAAAACATAGCCCACCTCAGGCCCACACTCAAGGGTCTGGGGCGATGCCTTGCAGTCGGCTCTGACTCAGCTACCAGCTGAGACTATGCCACACAAACACGAAAGGAGAGAATGAAAAGAGGAAGAGAAAGGGGAAATCGGGGGGGTGAAGAAATTTGCTAAGTTCCGTGGCTCGCTCTGCCACTGTGGTAATTCTGTGGCAAGCTCAGATTTGAGGTTCAAAGGATATAACAAGGGGTCCATTGATGCTTATCACAGTTCATTGCGATTCCCTGTATTGTCCTCATCCTGGTAGCTGTCTCCCGGGGTCCATTTCTTGTTCCGGGTCAATCCATTCCGGCATCTCTAGGAGCATCTCAGGAGTGGCACGATCCGGCCGGGGGTGGGATCTTCCCCTCTGACCTTTCGATGCTGCAGTCCAGTCGCCTTCAATGTGATTCTGGGCCCATCTCCAAGCATCTCTCGGGTCAGTGAAGTGCACCGTGGCACCTTTGTGGTAAATTTTAAGTTGGGCTGGGAATAATAATCCGTATTTCACGTTCATGAAGGATAATTGCTTCTTCAGTGGTTCGAATGACTGTCTGGCACGCTGCAACTCACAGGTATAATCAGCCATCTATAGGAGTGCGTCACTGTCCCAGTAAATTAATAATTTGGCAATTACTGTTGTAGGCGGTGCTCCCGGGATGTGTTTACTGGATGGCACCCGGTGGGCCCTCTCCACAGAGAGAAACTTGGAAAAGTATTTGGGTGCAAAAACATCCGACAGCCACTGCTCCAAGAAGAGTTCCATGCTGGGCCCCTCCGTGCCCTCTGGGAGCCCAAGGATACGCACATTGTTGTGGCGTGATATGCCTTCTCCTTCATCAACGCATGATTCAAGGGTCTTCAGGCGAGTTAGCGCTTGTGATAACTGTTGGTTGATATTTCTGATGCTGTCTTCTGCCCCTGAAATGTGCTGTTCCACCTCTCCCGTGCAGGAGGAGAGCTTTTGCGGGTTGTGGTGGAGAAAGGAGACCTCTGCTGTGATGCTGTCCATTTTCATCTCCATTGAAGGACCACATCGTCTCCCTGGCTCCTGCCCTGGCTGACTTCTGCAATCACTCCTTCGCCACTGGAGTCTTCCCATCCCCCCTTAAGCTCCCTTGTGCACCCTCTTCTTAAGAAACCCTCTTCCGACCCCTCCTGCCCGGCTAACTAACGCCCAATCTCCATCACTCCCATCCTGGGCAAGCTCCTGGAGAAACTGGCCATCTCCCAGCTTAATCTCCATGCTGAATCTGTGGGTTGTCTTCATGACCATCAGTCTGGCTTCAGAGCTGCCAGAAGCACGGAAACTGCTCTCCTGAACATCCGTGAAGACCTGCTCTCCAACCTTGACTCTAACATTCCGTGTGTTCTCATCTTGCTTGATCTCTCTTCTGCCTTTGATACTGTCAACCATGCCATCCTGCTCAACCGTCTCCATGATAACCTGGGTATCACTGGTCAGGCTCTGGCGTGTCTGACTTCTTTCCTCTCCAATCAATCCTCCCAGGTCCAACTTGGGTCCTTCCTCTCTGACATCTTTTTCTCTACCTGTAGTGTCCCCCAGGGATCTAACCTCTCTCCCTGGCTGTTCAACCAATATCTGGCACTCCTTGCCCACCGCATCTCCGATCTCTGCCCCAACTTTCAGTGCTATGCGGATAATACCCAGCTCGTTTTCAGGCTACCCTCGGCCTCCTCATCTCCTTCCCTCATCTCTGACTGTCTGTCTGCTATCCAGGAGTGGTGTGCCGCCAATGACCTATGCCTTAATGCCAGTAAGACTGAGATTCTACTCATCGGCACACCCACTCCCTCCTTCCCTGCAGCTCTCTGGCCTGCCTCCCTTGGCCCTCTTCCTGCTCCTACCTGCAAGGCAAAAAACCTCGGGGTCATCTTCGACTCCACACTCTCCTTCTCTCCTCACATTTCTGATGTCTCAAAGAAGTCACACTACCAGCTGCACCTCCTCAGAGGTATTCTTCCTTTCCTTCCCCCATAAACTCACTGTCTCCAGAGCCCTGGTTCTCTCTAAGCTAGACTACTGTAACAGCCTCTATCTAAATCTGCCTGCCTCTACTCTCCGCCCTCTGCAACTCATCCAGAACAGCACTGCTAGACTTGTCCTTGGCCTCAAGCCCAGGGACTGTATCTCTCCAGGACTGAAATCTCTTCACTGGCTCCCAGTGGCTGCGAGGATTAAGTTCAAAATCTTCTGCATTGTCCACAAGGCCTTCTGAGGCCTGGGGCTGAAATACCTTCAACTCACTCTTCCTAAATATCTTCCTTCTCGAGCTCTTCGCTCATCCACCTCCAACTCCCTCAGGGTCAGCCGCTTCTACAAGCAACAAGTTGGGGTAGATCTCTCTCTGCGGCAGGGGCCTCCCTCTGGAGCAGCCTTGCTGCCTCCCTGAAACTTGAGGAGAGCCATCTCTGGTACCGAAGCACCTCAATGTCATGATGCCCGCTCCCGGGGAGCCGGTTCAAGCCCTGCGTCCCCGAAAGCGGACATCCAGTCCCCAAAGAAGGACCCAGCAACCCCATATAGGGGCCCTTTGGACAGTGTCCTGGCGCCTATGGTGCCAGGCTCATAAAAGACATCAATCCTGGCGCCATAGGCGCCAGGCTCATTATGGGAGTGCTTGAGTGCACTTACCTGATGCAGACCATGCTGCAGGATCCCGGCCTCCTTGAGGCCTGAAAGGAACTACTTTACCCGTGGGACTAATTTACCATCCGGGCGTGGTCGGGGAAGGATACATACCTGATTGGAGGAAGGATACATACCTGGAACTTCTTCTAAGGCTATTTAAACCCCACCCGAACAGCCACACGTGCTTCGCGTTGTTCTGCATCTAGCAGCTGGACGCTCACCGTGTCTGCTCCTGCATCCTGACTTCTGCCACGCCTGCCAGCATCCTGGATCACCTGCAAAGGAAGAGAAGAAGAGAACAGAAGAAGGAAAAGTCCTTACCTACTAAATCCACATCCCGGAGACATCTCGCCGACAATCCTGAAAAGGAAGACTTTAATTTAAAAGCTCATCGCGTCGATCGCTGCAGTGCCGCATTCCACTCACCTTTACAGGGCGCCTCCATGTTCAGCAGCGATCATCCGGATTCGCAGTCACGCCCCAGCGCCTAGGGAGAAAAAGACCAGAACAAAAGGTGAGAGAGAGAAGGGAATAAGGAAAGCTAAATCTCCATGTTAAGACTTACCTGTTGATTCATTCCCTCTTCATTTCGGGTCCGCGCCGCATCCTGGCATTTCCGGACCCCAGCCCCTAAGGGGAAAAAAATACATCAGCGTTAATGAGCGAATAAAAAGACATTATCAAAAAACGCTCATTAAAGACTTACTTGATTTCTACAAGGATTTCACCTCTCATCTCGGGTCGGTGCCTGTTCCCCGGCATTCCGTACCCCGGCCCCTATGGGGAAAAAGACACTAGCATTAGTACATTAATGCATGGACACAAGGGGAACCTCTTATCAAAAAACTTACCAGGAAGCCAAGCAAGTTTGGTTCTCACCAATCCGAAAATCCAGTGAAGTAACTGGATACCAACGCGCCCCTGCATCAGAAGCAGGATGGAGAGCTCGTCCTTCCAGACCCTAATGTGAGACGCTACGAGAAATCACAGAAGGGTTTCGAGGAGGGTGAGAGGGGAAAGTGGGAGGCCGATTGCATTACCCCGCAGACAGTTAATCCCCTATTTTCGCCTACAGAAGGATACTTCTGCGAGCCAGGCAAGCCAGATTTGGGGGTCCGGTCCAGTCCGTCTTCCGAACCCTGCGCATCACCTTAGAAGAGGTCACAGCAGCGCGAACCAGGCCAGCGCCTCCGTGGGAGTCAGGTGAGCGTAACAGAACGCGAAGCCTTCCTACAAATTCCCACCCAGGCGCTATGGAAGGTTCTGAGACTGATCAGTTGGCCCAATTACTGGGGGAATTACGGGCCGAAGTACATGCCACTCGTCAAGAGACTAATGCCCTCAGGAGGGAATTAATAATATCAAAGGAAAGAACTGATGACCTGGCCAGACAGCTTTTGCAAGGTCAAGCTGGGCAAACTCCTCTACCCGGTTCCGGAGGGAACCTCGCTACTGTGGTTTCCAGTAACCCTGTGCAGATTAATCTACCTGGAAACATGCCGCTGGCCCCACCCGAACGCTTTGCTGGGGACCCCAAACGATTAGCCGTATTCATGAATCAGTGTCGTTTGCACTTCCTATGCAGACCTGGGGCCTTCTCTAATGATCAGACCAAGGTAGCCTTTGTATTGTCATATCTCAGCGGCTGCGCTGCCGATTGGTCAGTTCCACTGGTTACTCAAGATGACCCGATTCTCCGTGATTTTCAAAGGTTTCAAGCAAGCATGGAAAGGTTATTTGCTCGACACTCTCAGGGGCAGGCTCTGGATGACGAACTTCTATCCCTGCGACAGGGCAATCAGGACCTCCTATCCTATATTGCAACCTTTAATAGACTCATTTTGGAAACGGAATGGCCAGAGGATAAAAGAGTCACGTTGTTTTATCGAGGCCTTCGCAGAGAACTTAAAGATGTCTTGGCCCAAGTTGTAAATCCGCCCCAAGAATGCAGAGAGTATATAGACTTAGTGGTCCGATTGGATCACAGACTTCAAAACAGAAAAGCAGATCGGTCCAGGTTTGAGACCCGGGTGTTGGTCAAGACCCATGCTAATCCCAAGGGAGTTGATGTCTCTGAGCCTATGCAAATTGGAGGGGTTAAAGGACCCTTAACTCAAAAGGAACGTGAAAGGAGGCGGCAGTTAAAATTATGTCTTTATTGTGGGAATTCTGGACACTTTCTACGAGATTGCCCGGCAAAACCGCCCCGAAAGGCGGTAGGAGCCGCTGACAAAAACCATGAAGACTCTGTTTCGGGAAATGACTCCGCCCGACAAGTGTAAGGGTCCGCTTGCCGAGCTTGAAAACTAACTCTCAGACCTCGCATTTCATTGTGCCAATGGTTCTCGTAGATCCAGAAAAGCCTAAGCGGTTGCATGCAATAAAGGCATACATCGATAGTGGGGCTATTGGAAACTATGTGGATCGTGAATTGGTCTCTAGGATTAACCTCCCTCTCCGTCCTAAAACCAGCAAAGATGTCATCACCACAGTCGATGGAACTGAAATTGCCTCTGGACCGGTAACACATTCCACTACTGAGGTGACTCTTATTGGTCCCGACGGCCATCGGGAGGGTGTTGTGTTTGATGTAATCAAGGCTCCACAGTTTCAGGTTATTCTTGGAATCCCTTGGTTAGAGACACATAATCCTCGAATTGATTGGCGAGCTAAGAGAATAACCTTCCCGGATTGTACACAAACCTGCCACCCAGAAAACCTGAAAATTAATCTAGCATCTGTAACCTCTGCCTCCATGCAACTACCTCCGGAACACCAAGACTTTCAGGACGTCTTCCAAAAGGAACAGGCCAATACGTTACCTCCTCACAGATCGTACGATTGCCAAATCGATCTGGTGCCCGGTGCACAACCCCCTTGTAGCAGAATTTATGCCCTTACCGAACCTGAGAATCTGCATTTGAGACAATATTTGGATAAATACCTAGCTAATGGTTTTATTCGCCCGTCAAAGTCCCCGGCATCCTCGGCTTTGTTCTTCGTGCCCAAAAAAGAAGGCGACCTTAGAACTTGTATCGATTACCGCTCATTGAACCAGATAACGGTTAAAAACCGTTATCCTCTGCCTCTGATCCCTGAACTCCTTGACCAGGTGAAGGACGCTTGCATATACACCAAGTTAGATCTCTGGGGGGCTTATCATCTGGTACGAGTTAAAGAAGGCGACGAATGGAAAACTGCCTTCCGTACTAAATACGGATTATTCGAGTACCAGGAGATGCCTTTCGGATTGTGTAACGCGCCGGCTGCCTTCCAATACTTCATGAATGATGTCCTTTAGGAACTCATCGATGTTTGTGTTGTCGTATATATCGATGACATTCTGGTGTACTCCTCTTCGGAATCTGATCACAGAAAGCACGTCAGGGCAGTACTTGAAAAACTGCGCCAACACAAACTATTTGCTAAATTGGAGAAATGTGTTTTCCATACCACAGAAGTCGAGTTTCTAGGTTTCATCCTGACACCCAAAGGAGTCCGAATGGACTCAAGAAAAGTGGATGCCATCCTCAAATGGCCATCACCTAGCTCTGTAAAAGGGGTTCAAAGCATGCTCGGCTTTGCCAATTTCTATCGCAGGTTTATCCTGGAATTTTCACGCGTGGTACAACCCATTACTGCACTCTTGAGGAAAAATAAACGTTTTGAATGGTCTGAAGAAGCCGAGCAGGCCTTTCAGGATTTAAAAGCTAAGTTTACCTCCGCACCTATATTGAAACACCCGCGTCCAGATCTCCCTTATGTCGTCAAGACTGACGCATCCAGCCTAGCCATGGGAGCTGTCCTGTCCCAAAGAGATCCCGAAACCAACCAACTGCATCCCGTAGCATTTTGGTCCAGAAAATTCTCGGCACCCGAGGTTAATTATGCAATCACGGACAAAGAACTGTTAGCCATTAAGTCTGCTTTTAAAGCCTGGCGACAGTATCTTCTTGGCGCTCGACATACCATCACAGTGATCACTGATCACCGGAATTTACAGTATTTGAAAACCGCCAAGACTCAGTCCTCACGGCAGCTCCGATGGGCTTTGTTTTTTGTTGAATTTGATTTCGTGATTACCTATCGACCTGGCTGCAAGAATGGCAAAGCAGACGCCTTATCCCGAATTGGAATAGGAGAATCTGATACAAACTCAGAACCAGTACCAATAATTCCCGAACAGAGGATTCTAGGCATGACTTTGTTACAGACGCTTGAAGACATTCAAGCCAGAGTGAAACAACTCCTGGACCCTACAACCTTACAGGAATGGATACAAAAGGGATCAGACTTTACCATAGATAATGGTTTACCTTATTTCCAAGGACGCTTATTCCTGCCACATAAGGTATTACACGAACTAGTTATTTCCGGTTATCATGATACATTAATAGAGGGACACCCCGGTATTGCCAAGACAGAGGAAAAGGTGAAACGACAATTTTGGTGGCCCTCTTGGCGAAAAGATGTTAAATCTTTTGTGATATCCTGTGGTGTTTGCGCCCAAAATAAAAGTCAAAAGAAAAGACCAGCCGGTCTCCTTCAACCTCTAGACATACCACCAGCACCCTGGCACACCCTATCGATGGATTTTATTACGGACCTGCCTCCTTGTTCGGGGTACAATACTATTCTGGTAATTGTGGATTTGTTTTCCAAAATGGCCCACTTTATTCCTTTGAAAGGTTTACCTTCAGCTTCTGTCCTAGCCAAAGAATTCCTCGAAAATATTGTTCGGCTACATGGATTCCCATCTATACTAATCTCTGACCGGGGAAGCCAATTCATTTCCCACTTCTGGCGCAAATGTTGTCAAATGGCGCAGATCGACGTAAGATTATCGACCAGTCACCACCCCCAGACCGATGGTCAGACCGAGAGGACAAATCAGACCCTTGAACAGTACTTACGGTGTATGTTACAGCAATCTGAAAGCAACTGGAAAGACATTCTTTGGATAGCCGAATACGCATATAATAATTCGGTACACTCTGGAACTGGCCACAGTCCTTTTTATACTTTGTTTGGGCATCACCCTCGAACCTCAAACCTTGACTCACCTCAGAACCTCGGAATGCCTGCAGTAGAACATCTGCATTCTACAATTACCCAAGCCTTCAAAGAGGCAACTACGCATTTACAACAAGCCAAGAGAAAATACAAGGAGAATGCTGATCTACATTGGAGTGAAGCACCTCTGTATCAGATTGGGGATCAAGTGTGGTTAGCAACCAGACATTTACCACTCAAAGGGCCTCGAACTTTTAACCCAAAATATCTGGGACCTTATTCTATTACGGCAATAATTAACCCAGTGGCTGTTAAACTTGATTTACCAGCTAGTATGCGAATTCACCCTGTTTTTCATGTGTCACTTCTGAAACCAGTGGTACCCGGAACCCGACTACTCAAACCTCCAGAACCTATTCTAATAGATGGGGAGCCCGAATTCGAAGTGAAGAACATTTTAGACTCAAAAATGTTTAGGTCAAAACTGTTCTACCTAATTGATTGGAAGGGGTACGGACCTCAGGAGAGGTCGTGGGAACCCAGCGACCATGTGCATGCACCTCGATTAGTCAGGAAATTCCACCGACTCTTCCCAGACAAACCAAAACCCCCGGAGGGAAAACCTTGGGAGGGGCCTTGGGGGGGAGTGCTGTCATGATGCCCGCTCCCGGGGAGCCGGTTCAAGCCCTGCGTCCCCGAACGCGGACATCCAGTCCCCAAGGAAGGACCCAGCAACCCCATATAGGGGCCCTTTGGACAGTGTCCTGGCGCCATAGGCGCCAGGCTCATTATGGAAGTGCTTGGGTGCACTTACCTGATGCAGACCATGCTGCAGGATCCCGGCCTCCTTGAGGCCTGAAAGGAACTACTTTACCTGTGGGACTAATTTACCATCCGAGCGTGGTCGGGAAAGGATACATACCTGATTGGAGGAAGGATACATACCTGGAACTTCTTCCAAGGCTATTTAAACCCCACCCGAACAGCCACACGTGCTTCGCGTTGTTCTGCATCTAGCAGCTGGACTCTCACCGTGTCTGCTCCTGCATCCTGACTTCTGCCACGCCTGCCAGCATCCTGGATCACCTGCAAAGGAAGAGAAGAAGAGAACAGAAGAAGGAAAAGTCCTTACCTGCTAAATCCGCATCCGGGAGACATCTCGCCGACAATCCTGAAAAGGAAGACTTTAATTTAAAAGCTCATCGCATCGATCGCTGCAGCGCCGCATTCCACTCACCTTTACAGAGCGCCTCCATGTTCAGCAGCGATCATCCGGATTCGCAGTCACGCCCCAGCGCCTAGGGAGAAAAAGACCAGAACAAAAGGTGAGAGAGAGAGAAGGGAATAAGGAAAGCTAAATCTCCATGTTAAGACTTACCTGTTGATTCATTCCCTCTTCATTTCGGGTCCGCGCCGCATCCTGGCATTTCCGGACCCCGGCCCCTAAGGGGAAAAAAAGACATCAGCGTTTATGAGCGAATGAAAAGACATTACCGAAAAACGCTCATTAAAGACTTACTTGATTTCTACAAGGATTTCACCTCTCATCTCGGGTCGGTGCCTGTTCCCCGGCATTCCGTACCCCGGCCCCTATGGGGAAAAAGACACTAGCATTAGTACATTAATGCATGGACACAAGGGGAACCTCTTATCAAAAAACTTACCTGGAAGCCAAGCAAGTTTGGTTCTCACCAATCCGAAAATCCAGTGAAGTAACTGGATACCAACGCGCCCCTGCATCAGAAGCAGGATGGAGAACTCGTCCTTCCAGACCCTAAGGTGAGACGCTACGAGAAATCACAGAAGGGTTTCGAGGAGGGTGAGAGGGGAAAGTGGGAGGCCGATTGCATTACCCCGCAGACAGTTAATCCCCTATTTTCGCCTACAGAAGGATACTTCTGCGAGCCAGGCAAGCCAGATTTGGGGGCCCGGTCCAGTCCGTCTTCCGAACCTTGCGCATCACCTTAGAAGAGGTCACAGCAGCGCGAACCAGGCCAGCGCCTCCGTGGGAGTCAGGTGAGTGTAACACTCAAAACCTTGGAATATGTTGAGGGCCTTAAGCTCTCTCCAGCGGGGTACCTCTGGAATCAAAATGCCGTCCCAGCACCCTGTCCGCCATGTCCGCTTCTTGCTGTTCCTGCCTCCAGAACCCATGGTAAAGCCTTTGTTGACACTGGCTTTCTTTGCTGCTCCCCATTGAAGATCGAGGCTCAGGGCATAGTAGTCGGGATAGAACACATGGGCACACTTGCCGAGGACCACATTGAAGGAACGAGGCCAGAGGACACAACAGCCATGTTGTTTCCCGTTAAAGTGAGCCCAAGTAATTGTCCTGCAACCTGAACTGTTCATATGCCCTCAATAGTTGGGTTGTCCTCGAGGATCAGCTGCTCAGTAATTTGTGGCCCTACGGCATGAAGTCCATAATCCTCTTTATTCCAGGAGCATGTACATGGGTCTTGATACGAGGATTTGAAAAGGGGTTTCCCTCTCCGGTCTCTCTATGTTATTGTACACTCGGATGTTCTTCGTTTCGGGTTTCCCACCCCAGTCTCGCCAATGGGGTCGGCTGGCCGGGTGCCTCATCTGCCTCCAGGCCGTGTAGTTGGCGTTTGTGGTCATACAGCCAGCCAGCCTCCAACCAGGGAGTGTGGTCCACACCCTGTCCCGGTTGCAGGAGAGCGCGCCTCTGTTTGCTGGCTGGCGTTGTTTTCACAGTCTTTCACGCTGAGTGACCCAGGTCCGAGGACACAGGGGGGGCGTGGCTCCCCAACGCGCATGCCTGGTCTTTTCCCCGAAGGGGTGGTCGGCGGGAGCCTCGGAATCACGCCACCGGCCATGGGTGTGTACTGCCCTCGGATTGGGGCGCTCTGTCACCGTGCAGGCTCGCACTCACCAGTGCTGTTGTTGTCCCCCGGTACAGGCCCCATGGGGTTAACTGCCTTACGGGACTCAAGGGGAGTCTCCATCGTTAGAGCATGCTCAATGGTCTTTCTAATAGTGCTGAGGTATCTGTCTGGGCTATATTACGGTGCCGTGAGCGGTGCGTAGTATATGCCGGGTAAGGTCTGAACCCCTAGGAGCCCTATGCAGGAGTTGGTGTTGCACTAACTCACCATCTATGCCGTCGAGCTGGTGAGTCGGTCCCAGTTCTCCAGGTGACGCTTGGTTTCAGCAGGTTGGGCGTCTTGCATTGAGTTTCTTTGGCACTTTATTCGGTGCGAGCAGCAGCTGCTTCAGACACCACCCCCAGAGTCTGGCCGAGGTTTCCTGCCAGAAAATGTCCTTGGAGCTCCAGTATGCTTATCCCACGGCGATCGGAACTCCGCGCCGCAGAGCCAGTGGGGTCTGAAGCCGTGCCTTGTGGTCCTGGCACGCTATCCTTCCTGGTTCTGTGTCGCCTGGGTAATTTGGGCGGGAGCCGTTGTCGGGTGGAGGAAGGTAAAATGTCCCTCTCGTTCAAGACTGACACAGTGGGTGCGAGTACTCTGTGCCCCACGTCTGCCCGGATCTTGGCAGAGCTACGCCCAGTCGGCGCTGTCACTGCCGGACTCTCCTCTCCGATGAAGCTTCCCCCTCACTCCGAGCAGCGTCCGCCGCCATTTTATGGAGGTGCCCGTTCCCGATGTCCGCACCTTCTTCCGTCAAGAACTCTCTTCTCCGGCGAGCATCATGGGGTATCTTCTGGTCATTCAGTCCCGGGATAATACCCTATCGATCGGTGTAGTTTATATAGAGATTCGTGCCACGGAAACAGGATGTTTTGCAGGAATGCGGAGTCAGCATCGCTCGCCGGCCACAACCCCCTGATAAAACATTTTTCAATGTCATCCGGATGCACTCTCCCTCCTGTGTGCTTCATAGTTAACATGCCCAAACATCAGGTATAAAACCAATAGTATATAATGTAATCTTTTAACCGCCACTGGGGGAGCACGTGAAACGACGATCTAGGAACACCTCCCTAAATATGGGTGTATCATTGAAATTATACAGCGTGGACTGCTAAGGCTGCCGTCTCTTTCTCCCCCGGCATGAATCCTGCTGTGCGTTGCTTATCCGGTCCACCTCCCTGCCTTCCCCCATGTCTTTCCAATGCCGCTGCCGCCTGCTCCGTCACCCGGACTGCATATAAAAGGGCTCATCTACGCTGCAACGCTGCCTGCGCCAGTCGTGTGGACAGAGATGAGAGGTGCCCTGAGGTGGAGTCCGATGCGATGCCAGGCCGCTGCAAGCCATTACCAGGATGTGGCTGACTGAAGACTTGCTCAGGGTACTGGATAAGGACGGTGACAGGGGTCTTCCTCCATGTCCCTCGCCCTTGTCATCACTTGAAATAACGATCGCTGTGTAGATATGCAAGTAGTGTGCATTTATTGTAAGCAAGAAAGAGGTAAGACCATCTTCTCAGCAGATGGGTCTACACGATTTGACAGTTAAACAGTCACTTACGGAACAGCATCGGTGCACAGAGATGATTCACCCAAGGAAGGAGCTGGAGTCATCTTGTGCACCAAGATTATACTACATGCACATTTTATTCACAAGATGCATGTAAGAAACTGATTTATGTGGTGTGAAGACAATGTGCACTTTATACTACAGAGATGTCTGGTTGTCTGTTGGGAGGTGATACATTTTCAAGTATAATGGCGGTGTAAATGTTTTACTGACAAATAAAGGGATGGTTAAAATGAATGTTAAAAACAAGGATGGGAGTTGTGGGGACTCGTCCCGCGAGATCTCGTGGTGGTGAGATCTCATGAGAGATTGCGCACGAAGTTCGAGTGAACAGAGATTCGCACCATAGAGTTGGAGCGAGCCCTGAGAAACAGTTGGGTCTTGGCGCTCCTCTGTGATGAGGGAAATCAGCCCTCCTGCATAAGCCTGCCACAATTGCAGATCCCAGATAGCTGAGCGTAACACCATGGCTGAGGACAGCCTCCTGGGAGCTCCAGCTATGTGGGGATATCAATGTCCCAGTACATGCACACTGCCGTGAAGCCAACTGTTTGTGCAAAGGAACTGAACTGGGAGTATTGCCCCATATTTACCCCTGGATTTAAATACCCCCAGCTGCTCTTTATGTACCAGGTGTCAAATAAACACCCCTTTCCATCACGCAAGCGCCCTGTAATTATTAAAGGCCACTACATAATTGGCAACGAGGACCAGAAAACACCCACGCAGGAGCCATGCAGGGCGGCACACCACCCCGCCTTTCTCCAGTCCCCTGGCAAGCCAGCAATCCTGTGGCAACAGTGGAAACCATTGTTCTCCACGTATCTGGAAGCATTGGGATGTACGGGCTGTTCCCCAGCTAGAAAGAAGGCTGTGTCACTTAACGCCATGGGGGTCAAGGGACAGCGTATCTTTGCAGGGATGAAAGCTGTGCCTACCGTGAACGAGTGCGATGACATCTACAAGGAGGCAGTTCGACGAATAATCAAAAGGTTCTCCAACAAAGAAAACGTGGTACTCCACAGACTCAAATTTTACATGAGGAAACAAGAAGGCAACGAACCTGTCGATAACTACCTCACCAGAATGAGAGAATTGGCTGCGTTGTGCGGATTTGGGGACAACGTGGAACGTCATATGCGACATGTTAGTGGTCCACACCAATTCCTGCAAAGTCCAAGACAAATTCATACAGGCGAAAGAACTGGACCTGGATAAAGCCATACAAATTGCAGGGGGCAAAGAGGAAACTTCAAGCAGGCGCAGAGAAGTTAGTGGGCCGTCACCACACCCAAAATGGCCGCTGTGCAATGAAGGGGGCGCAGAGAGAGAGACAGCCACGAGAAAATGTCAGGAAAAAAGGACCAAAGTCGAGAGAAGCACCCCAGTGCTACAGATGCGTCAGCACCAAGCACATGGCGAGCGATCAAGACTGTCCCGCAAGGAACAAGGAATGCTCCAAGTGCAGGTGATTTGGCCAGGTGGCCATAGCATGCACGTGGCGGGAAAAGAATGTCACCCGCGTCGACGGCGACAGAGCATCAAGCGATGAAGATGATCAGTGCAACAAGCCCATGGTGGTCATGGTCAACTGATCTCGAGCTAGAAGGGAGAAACCCCATTGTATGGTGAGAGTAGATGGAATGGAAACGCGCGTCATGGCCGAGTCGGGGTCTGACCTGAACATCCTCCCCATCCATATATACAAGAACATGATGGGATGCGACCTGGTCGAAATCAGAAGCACCAAACAAAGGCCAACAGTCTTCGGTGGGGCCACGGTAGAGCTACTAGGATATATCAGAGCCAAAATCAAATTTAAAGATAGGTGCACCACAACGAAAGTCTACTTTTCGTCCCAGGGCCCAGATGTTTTGGGATGGGACGACCAGCATATGTTGAGCATATGACTAGATCAAAGCACTGCTGAACAAGTGCTGCTGGTCTCCTCGGGAGGAGCGCCGAATCTCAAAACTGCATTCCCCACGCTGTTCTCCGAAGCACCCGAGAAAATAAAAGATTACGTGCACAAAATCCACCTAAAACCCAATGCAGTACCGGTCAAACACAAGGTCAGGCACGTTCCAGCGACAGCAAGAATGGTACGCGAAGCACAGCTCCAGAATATGGTCAAGGAAGGAACGATTGAGACTGTCGAGTCCTCCGAATGGCTAAGTCCGGTGGTCCTCATAAAGAAGAGACCTCCAACGAGTTGAGAGTGTGCATAGATCTACGCAGCCTCAACATGAAAGTAGTTACGGACAGTTTTCCCTTGCCCAGCATCAATGAAATAATTTTGATGATGAAGGAAGTGACAGTATTTTCAAAACTTGATTTTCATGATGCATACCATCAAATTGATCTGCACAAGGCCTCACTCCCACTCACAGCATTCATCACGCCATTCGGCACATATCAATATACTCGAATGCCATTCGGGTTTGTTATCCGCTGCATCAGCATTTCAAAGAATGATGAATTCACTGCTGCACGGCATTGACAACTTGTCGTATTTCCAAGACGACATCCTGGTATACGCCAAGGGCACAGGAACCCATGACAGAGTGCTAGGAGAAGTACTTAGCAAACTACAGAACGCAGGAGTCCACCTGCATCACGAGAAGTGCATATTCGGAGCTGGCGAAGTAGAGTACCTAGGTTACTGCATCTCAAAGGAAGGAGTAAGCCCCAAGAAAAACCTTCTACAAGCTATAGTTGATGCCCTAGCCCCGACTTCAAAAGATGAACTTCGGTCGTTCCTGGGCCTAGCGGAGTATTACGTGAAATTCATTCCCAGATTCTCTGAAAACCACATCGCCTTTGAAAGAACCCCTGAAGAAAGGTGCGGAGTACACATGGGAATCACAACAAGTCAAAGCTTTTGTTGAAATCAAGAAAAGAATCCTGCATGCACCATGTCGTCTTAAGCCGTTCAATCCCAAATGGTAAACCTACATAACGACAGATGTCAGTGCATACGGTTTGGGCACCACCCTCACTCAAAAGAAGGGAGACTCCGAAAATAGTGTCGCCTTTGCGTCGAAAGCATTGTCCACCTCAGAAAAAAAACTACTCCACCGTCGAAAAAGAGATGTTGGCGTGCGACTGGGCTGTGGAGTATTTCAGATCGTACGTTTGGGGAACCAAATTCCACCTAGTCACCAACCACAAACCACTGGTGCACATGTTGAGCCCTGGTGGCACGAAGACAGCGACACCACGGCTAGCACGAATTGCAGCCAAACTGCAGGAGTACACATACAAGATCAACAATATTGCCGGCTGGAAGAACGTTCAAGCAGACTGCATGTCCAGGTTACTGGATCAGAGTACCCGAGGCACCACATTCCTCAAAGATGAATGTGGGGTGGCATCCATAGGAGATCTAAGGAACAAAGACTTTACGGAGATGAGCGAGTCACATTGGCAGGAAGAAATGGTACGAAATGACGCCCTGGGCCAAGTAGCGGAATGGACCCACAAAGGGTGGCCCATCGAGAGAGCAGTGCCGGAAGGTCTGCGACCCTACTGGAAAGTCAGCGACAAAATCACAGAGATGGATGTCTAATAATGAGAGGCAACCAAGTAATCCCTCCAAGAGGCATCTGCAAAGTGATACTGTGCAGAGCGCATGAGGGTCATCTAGGCAACAAAATGACGCGACCCAGAGTATGTGACACGTATTGGTGGTCAGGTATGAACCAAGATGTAAGGGCGATGATTGAAAGATGCCATGAATGCACCAACAGCGACAAGCGATTAAAGGTGAGGCAAGCACCCATGATACCCACGGAAATCCCACAGGGAGTTTGCTACAAAATAGGGCTGGACTTCAAATGTTGAGAGGGAGAAGGACTGCATCCATGCTGGTGCCACCGTGGATATACAAAGTCGGTGCGGACGATGACATCAACATGAGCGACATTGTCTTCAGATTGCAAAAGAACAAAGAGATCATGAAATCTCAGGGCGACAAATGCAGAGCAGCATCTTGCACAGAAGTCAATGAAGGAGATTTAGTGAAAATACGTCTACCACACAAAGACACTGCGACGGGCTCGAAGTATAGCAAAACTATTGAAGTCACATGGAAAGGAACCAACCATGTCCACATCAGTGATGGAAGAAGGGGGAACCTGGAAAGGGTGGACGTGTACAAGAAAAGGGCGTCCACCACCTACCCCTCCAAGGGAGTAAGAGACGACCATGAGCAATGGGAAGACAGCCAGCAACCCCCAACAATCAGCGAAGGATGTTAGGGAAGAAGGAAACCACAATGAACATGTACACATGAACTCCACCCTGTCTAGGGAAACACGCCGGGAAGCAACCTCAGCAGAACAACCCCTTTGCGACACATCTCACACAACCACCCTATCCCCCAAAGCAGCTACAGACCAGAATCAGCCCCAACAGTAAAGAAGGAAGCCAACCAGATTCACAGACTTTGTCATGAACTAGGAACCAGTTTTTCCCACGAAAACAGGTGTGTGGGGACTCGTCCCGTGAGATCTCGTGATGGTGAGATCTCACAAGAGTTCACGCGCGAAGCGCGGGGGCACAGAGATTCGCACCTGAGATTCGTAGCGAGCCCTGAGAAACAGACGGGCCGCGGCGCTCCTCTGTGATGAGGCAAATCAGCCCTCTGGCATAAGTCTGCCACAAATGCAGATCCCAGGTAGCTGAGCCTAACACCATGGCTGAGGACAGCCTCCTGGGAGCTCCAACTATCTGGGGATATCAATGTCCCAGTACATGCACACTGCAGTGAAACCAACTGTGCAATGGAACTAAACTGTGAGTACTGCCCATACTTACCTCTGGACTTAAATACCCCCAGCTGCTCTTTATGTACCAGGTGTCAAATAAACACCCCTTTCCATCACGCACGCGTCTCGTAATTATTAAAGGCCACTACAGGGATGTTTTAAAAAAATGCAGACGTGCATGGGCACCTCTTTATGCCACCACGGGTTGCTGGCCATAGAGCATTTGTCATACTGATGAAAACGGCCACGCGCAATCCAGGTATGGCCTGGCTTCTGATTTTGCGTAGCCACGCCCTTTTACCCTCTAAACAACGCCCAATGCCGCGCCCATACACCCCTATTCGCCTCATGGCCTCGCCTCCCTCGTCTTGTGGCCGCGCCCATAGCAATGCAAAGCATGTACGCCCGACAGTCATATGCATAGCTGACAGTACTGCGCACATTCCTAACTAGTCCGAGCCCTTTCCCTCGTGCTTGGTCACGCCTCTTCACCCTAGAGGTGCCGCCTATCACCGCAAGTGACACGCCCATCGCACGCTCTATGCGCGTGCGCACTTTCTTCGGCGGTCGCCATGTTGGAGTTTCAGAGGCTCTTGTGACTGCTGTGATTTGGTTTCCTGGGGTGGGAAGGGGCAATTATCTGCACATCGCTATAGGACCGTCCCTGAAGGGCAGCCCCAGACGAGGCCTGGGCTCTGCCCAGCAGAGGTGTTGACGCCATGAGTACTGGGGCTGACCTGTCCCGGCGAAATCCGCAGGAGGACTTCGAGCTGATCCAGAGGATCGGCAGCGGTACCTACGGGGATGTGTACAAGGTGAGGGGCAACAGCAGTACCCTGTTGGGGAGTAAATAGAAGGAGGTGAAATGTTTTTTGAAAGGCTCATGAAAGCCACCTACTGCCCCCTTGAAATTAGCCATACGGACAGTCTGGGGGCCCCATTGTTGATAAACTCAATGGAAGGTTCCTGTGCTTGAAAATCCCATGACAACTATGGGTGACATTTGGGATGATATGACATCTTTGGTAACATCGAGGACGGCGATTTCCAAGAAAAGCGGAAATCATCTTGCTAGTGTCGGGTAAAGTGTTCTAGCTCTGCTAATCCTGCGGACGTCTCCATTTATCCAGTGTCCGATGTGACAGTATATATTCCGTTCATTTGGTACTTGTAATTCATGCGTTTCCCACTATCAATGCATGTATGCTGCGAGTAACATAATACAGAAGGTAACCCGACCAAGAGAGCTGCTTACGTCTCACATGGCCCAACTGGAGATCTGTGGGCATTGCAGCTTACAGCGAAGCCAACACGCCCCCACCATCTATCCCTTCCTGTCTAGGCCTGCCTGCTTTGCTCTGTTATGGTCTCTTGAGTGCCGGGGGGTACAGCTGGTGCCCTTCTAGTGCCGAGTGCGTTTTGCAATGTCTCGTATGCCCAATACCTTCAGTTAGACTTTTGTATTATCGAGCTACATCATACAGCAGACTTTGTAAACATCGGCAGATGTTATCCTTCACGTGAGCGAGACGCATCCGCCCCCCAAATTAACATGACCTATGTGAAAGTTAATTTGTTACCAGTTTGACGTTGTGAGCGAATGAGGGACTTCCGATTTGGTTTTGTGGTTGTTGAGGCGTCAGCGGGATCACTATACCGCCAGCATGCAATGCTAACGACAACTCTTAGCCTATTTGATTTATTTACACTCTACTTCTTTTTTTACTCAATAACGATTCGATGACACGAAAGGTAAAACATATTTTTAGCCATACTCTTTTGCTTCGGTCACAATTGTGGTTACAGAGTCTCCTTGGAAGTTAGCATATATACTTTGCCACGACTGCCGTCTTCTTGGCGTTAAGCACCGTGTTCTCTAGTAAACAGTTGGTTAGCCACACTTTATCAACATGCGAAATAACCCTGCAATGTCTTGACCTATTTATGTTTCTCCTTCGAGGAGCGCAACTCATTCCGCTCTTTGTTTTTAGGATCGTTTTTAATGTTCATTTTGTTTTTTTTTTTATAGCGCAGTACACATTTTGCGTTCATAAAATCTGTTTACGCGAAGGGTGACCTTTTCTTCCCAAGAAAACGTTGCAATTTATAGTTTCCATATTCGTAAACGCAAAATACATTTTGAGACTAGCCTTATTGGAGAAAAGGAGCGTGTGAGTTTACATGGAAATGGATCAGGATGGTAATAATGTTATGAAGGAGGTCCCGTTAAGCATAGAACATGGAGTCCTTATATGTATCAAGTGTAATATAAGACACTGTAGCATCCCCAGGTAGATGTTACTTTAGGTGTGTAATTGCTGCTTAACTTTATACGGGTTCAAAAGCAGCGCAGCAGCCCAGTTCTGGAGGCCACATTTCCATAATTGATAAAGGGACTGAAAGCAGCCGACTGTCAAAATGATTCACCTCTTAAGATGAAGGTCCATTGATGTAAATTGTAACATTTGAATGTCGGCAAACCTATGTGACAGTAAATGCTGCTGTACATGAGAACTGTAGCCGGATGTCACAAAAGTAGTGGAAGTGTGAACAACCTCAACCTTATTCTTCTTAGAAGTATGCTGTTTCTTAAAGAGCCTACAGTGTTTGAAAATGCTTTACAGTAAGTAGGCCCATGCCAGTACCCCTCTCTCTAGACTCGCACCTTTTATACTAAACTTGGATCTTACCAGTGGCGTCGCCAGGAATCAAATTTAGGGGGGGCACAGAGGGGGCCAAAGACAAATGTAGGGGGGCACAGACAAAAGTAGGGGGAGAACATGGTCACTGCTCGTCTTAGGTAGGGGAGTAGAAGGGGGGAACAGAGGGGGCCTTGGCCCCCCTAGCGACGCCACTGGATCTTACGGATACATATCTTATCAATGATGAGCTCATTAGGCCTTTGAGCAACCAGTCCTGGGCAGATAAAGTATGTGGTCTGCCACTCACAGAAATCTATCCGGAGCCCCCTGAAGAATTTCCCCACGACTGTATATATTAATCACTGTATGGGAATGAAATATGTTGGGTAACTAGGAATCATATTGATTATGCTCTATGAATTTGTGCATTTATCTAGCATTTTGAGGCTGTGCTTAAAGGTTTTAACGATTAACCTGCTGTTTTTTTGGTTGAGTGATTGATTGTTCTGTAAGTGTAGTTTTTTATGTTTGGATAGTAAGACTGTTTGCATGACACATGTGTGAACAAATAGAATGTTTTACCAGTGTCTGTCCTGTGCTTTCTTAATGTTTTTTTTCAAAAACGTATTTCTTAAAGAATATTTCCATAAAATGTTCTTTGTATATAAAAAAAGGTAAATCGAATTTAATTCCCCTCTATATCTGTTCTGTCCGTGATTCTTTGTAGTTGAGTGAACCTCAGCAGCTGGTCCTTGTGTCAAATTTCTCCCACTCCGAGGAGAAAGACCTTTCTTGTTTTACAACTATTGGATTAGAAGATTATAGTAACTAATGCTTAGAACGGATCAACATTGCTGGAAAATATTTAGTTCCTGCTTCTTGTCCAGGAGTGCTTGGCTAGCTTGCCGCAACAGCTACCATGAGCTACTTTTGACCCTCAGGCACACTAGTGCCATACAAACATAGCTATGTGACATTAACTTCATGTGTTTGGTAATATGTATGAAGAGAAATGTAAAGCATAATGGACAACTTGTTAAAGCATGCATCTGGTCACCAGATTTAGCAGGGTATGTATGCTTGTCGTAAAGATTCAAGCGAGCACTCGGTGAGAAGAGGAGTGATAGACAGCAATGTGTTGGTCCAGATGCCTCTTTAGTCCTGAGGTGGCACTCGCCATGCATATTCTGTAACAGGGCGGGTCTGTGAACTAACTCGTCCCAGATCAGCTTCTTAGGAAGACTAGGCCCGTCATTTGAGCCAGGCCCCACTACAGGTCATTGTTGTTGGTCTTAACAAGCCACTGCCATGGGCAGTCTGTGTAACTAAAACAAATGTGCAACTGGTGAGTAAGCAAAGCTGAACATGGTGGTAAGTTGGTGGTAAATTGTGGATTCTATCAGAAGGGGTGTTCAGCAGTGTCGCAACACCATTCCGTCGATAGGGCTCTAGCTCCCGCCCCCCTCCCCCCCCATACCTTCCTCAGCATTTTGGGCTATGTTGACTCGACCTGGCTGAACTACAGAGCTGTGGCCGGTCAGAACAGGACATAGATGTTAAATTGTGTCTACCTTCACAGTTACCAATGGCCCTGCAATTAATAATACAAAACATTTCACTGTTTGCACCTGCATTCATATGCATACATTCTTTTTAGGCGATTGACATTGGGATGGGGGGTTAGCACTTGAATGTCAGCAGAGTGATTAGAAGTGAATTGTGGACAGGAGACAGCTCATTCTCACAGTAGTCATTAAGTGTGACGTTTCAGATATGAAGGAGAGAGTTAACTGCTGTAACATTAAAGTTTCAGCAGAATAGTCTCATTAGAATTAGTAAAGAAATTAGATGCCTCCACACAAGTTTGCCCCTTCCCCGCATACACAATTTCCTTTTGTCCACACATAGACATAAACTTCCTATCTAACCTGCTAACGGAAGCGGCTAGTCGTACGCACGCTGCATGCTCGTCCCCGGTGTGACTTGCTGGCTGCTGCTGGCGGTTCACGTCCTGTGCTGCTCTTGGTGCCAGAGCACCAGGGGTTTTGGCACTTCCTTGGCGTGGAGGCCTACTGATGCATCACAGATGCATTGTGGATTTCCCGGCAACCTTTCCCCGCACTTAATCATCACACTGATTCCTTGCAGCATCCCAGTGGAGAACTCGTTTTTATCCTGAATGGGTCCATATACTGGCGATACATACCTGGGGCAATATGCTTTGTTCCGGCAAGCTGGAGTTCCAACGTCAAAGCTGCTCCCCTGGTGAGTTAGATAGTTACGTGGCTGGTGTGGCACGGTACAGGGCACTTGCTGGATCAGGCATGGGGCATGTCTGAAAGATATGTCTTAGACTCTTTCTAGTTTGTCTGCCCTGTATTTCCCGCCTCTTTATATCTTAAACGTCTTGCCTCTTTGACATTAAGTTGCAAAGGGCTGTGGCTGCCTTTTTGTCTTTGTGCAGGTTTTGCAATTTGCTGAAGGGGTGGCGAATTGCTCTATTGACCAGATCTAATTGACTGTAAAAGCTCCAACCTCCTGATGACACCCTTTGAACAGGGACCATTCAGGTATACTTCTATGGCTAGTATGGAATTGGCGAAGCACTTCTACTATACCCATGCCGCTAGTTAAAGTCCAAACGGATCTATATAGGGAAATGCCATTGAAGAATTAAACCGGCATCATCAACACCGTAGCCTCTTCGCTGGCTGTGGTAATGCAGTCCCCTACAAAAAAAGTATGGATGAAGCCTTATCAGAAGCCTTAGTGCGATCATCTTTGAACACGACTGGGGTTGATGTTGAATCGATCATTGTTGAGAGTTGTCCCCATATTAAGGAGCTTATTATTACCTTGTGCACAAATGTCTCTGCATTTTGCTCTGGGGTTGATTCATTGGTCACAAGGTTAACAAATCTGCCTTTTGAAAGAGCTGAAAAGTCCTGCCAAACTGACCAGAGCCCTGCTAAGGTTAATCAACATTCTCAGATGATTTTATTTGACCAGAACTGTGCCAGGACTGAAAAGTATTGCCAGACAAATCTAATGGAAATCCCTGCTTAAGGAACCTCAAACATACTGATCCCGTCTGCCTTGTCCTTAGTCCAGTGATGAGTGTTACTCCACCGATTTTGAAACCCGCCAGCCCGAAGATTGCTTCAAATTCCATCCTGGGTGTTAAACCACCAATGGATATTCGTATCAGGAAAACCTTAATGCCAAAGGTTATAGAGACAAACTTGGGGGATTTCTCCATGGACCTAAGAAATTGATAATTGCTAATGTAGATAAACCACGTGGTTCAGAGTCAAAAGAGGGCCCAGGAACCAAGTCCTAGCATGGCTACATCATGCAGTGGGGCAACATTGTATCAGAACACAGGACCTGATATATTTGCATATGGTGCAAATCAATAATTGGTGTACCAAAAGTAACACAGATTGTATTATTATAGGGTGTGGCCAAAAAAATCGACCTTTTTGTTTTTGAGTCTATGTAAGAACCTGGACAATCTGTCATCACATAACTTGAGAATTATCTTAAATTGACATACTTCGTGTACCTGGAGAACATGTTTTTCTGTTGGCTGAAATTATTATATATTTTTTTGCCTTTGTTTCTGGTCTGATGTTTTTGTTTTGTCTTTGTTCTTTTATTGCTAGCGTGTGAATGGATTTTTATGATACGCACTGAGGCATACAGGTGTGCTGCGCATTATAAGAAATAAACTAAACAGTCTCTGAAGTTAGCGCTTCTTCCAACATTTGAAGGGATAGCCTCCCCACTCCCCCCAGAAATTTTAGCCTAGGTGCACCCCTGGTGTTCAACAAGAGTTCTATTCAAACAGCACTCCTAAGTGGGAGGTTTTAAGAAGGGGGTGTCGAGTAGTAGGTTTGCTAAGCTAACACTCCCTTTATGACTTGGTGTTTGCTCTCAACATAACCATTAATGTAAGGCCACTTGGTGATACATCTGAACAAATGGATTTAGTCAGTCATTCTTAACTACATATAGTTGTGATGCTGCTATTGAGCTTTTTTTTTATATTGTGCTTGTTTAGGACTGACCTTTCTATACTCTGGCACGGTGGACAGATGTATAGAAGCCCAACCTATATTGTGACAGGGACTACTCTGGGAGCTGTAACCAACTCAGTTCAAGGTAGCAGTGACCAGTGTTCTAGGCTAAGTCTCAAGAGGTGGTGAGCTTGTAAAGGGTCAACGATGAGTAAACACAGTTAGTCACAAATTTTGCTTGGACAGTATGTATACAAATACAGTTATTTATGGCCAACAACACCACGACAAATTACTA
Source organism: Ambystoma mexicanum (assembly GCF_040938575.1). Lineage (NCBI taxonomy): Eukaryota > Metazoa > Chordata > Amphibia > Caudata > Ambystomatidae > Ambystoma > Ambystoma mexicanum. The sequence goes on from NC_090927.1 coordinate 1,220,475,563, forward strand.
TTAACAGGAAGAAGTATCACACAACACTAATAATGTAATACATATATGCAGTCACTAGAGTAGGGCATAGTATAGATCAAACCCCTGTAAAGGAAAGTACAGATTAGAATATGCGCTACAGGTCCACAGAGAATTAACCGTATCTTCAAAAGTCCTTCCCTAAATTGTCTGGGGGCTTATGCCCAAAAGTTCAGACGCAGTTTGTAGCGCTGGAAAAAATGAAGATTGGGTCTCTCGGTTTCAGTGAACGATGGCCAGGGTTAGAGGACAAGGTATTCTAACTAACCAAAGTGTCCCTAACTTTCCGAAGGCTTGCACAAGCAAGCAATGGGAAAGCCAAAGTATTGGAAAAGCTTTAGATAAGTTAGCAAAACTTTTAAAGGGAGTTTAGGGGTATGTAAGGACCACTGTAAATCACCCCGTACTCGGATTCTTCACAGGATTTGACAGGTGAATGGAAGAAGGTCCGAGGTTGCTTTTCCCCGCTGTCTGCCTCAGTCCTTGATTCATAGGGGTTGCAGGTTCAAGCAGATTTCTGGTCGGTGTCTTTGGCTGGTGCAAGAAGGACTCTTGTGGCAGAATGCAGAAAAACACGATGCAGGACCCCTATCTGGACTGGAATAGACTAAGCTGAGTTGTTTCGGACGTCAGTCACCAAGCACGGCAACGCAAAGGGACTTGCTTGTCGCGGTCGGACATTCCCTCCTATCTCGGGTTGCCTTGACGCCAGTACTCCGAAATTCCACAGAGGTAAGTCTTGACCCCCCAAGTTCCAGGCCGTAAAGCGGAACAGTGACTTCGGCAGCACAGTAGCCCAAAAACAGAGTTGGTCCGGGGCCCTCTTTGCAGTGTCCCGAGCAGACGTCCGGAATGGATGTTCCCTCTGTTCCACGGGTCACAGCTCCCTCGCAGGACTGCTGACGATCGACAGCAAGACAGGGTTCTTCCAGGACAGCAGCAGAAGTTGGTCACCAGGCCTCCTTCAGACGGGTCTCCGGTCTCCTCAAGGTCTTGCAGCTGGACAGGAGTCTAGGCTCCTTCAGGTTACTCCAGGATCTCTCTAGAGTGGGTGCAGGGGTCCTTTTCTTATTCCAAAAGCCAGGTAAGAGCGGAAACTCCCACTAGCAGAACTAGACGCGCGCACACACGCATAACACTCGGACACACTGAAAGCAGTTGGTGGGTTGGGACCAGACAGTCCCAGCCCACATCCTGCCATCAAACACACATAGCCCTCCAGCAACCGGCCAAAAGCTTCTGCTTTCCCGGGCACTGCAAGTGCATATAAGGATTTTCCTGGCCTCACGTGCCAGGAACTAGGCTAAAACAATACCGCCAAAAGACGAGCAAAAAATACCTTGTGACATGGCCATGTTTGATCACTAGTCACAGTTAGTAGCCAAACGCGGTAAACGCAAAAAGGCTAAAACGAAAAGCACCAAAAAATTGTAAAAATCATTACTGCCACCAGCTTGTCCATTTAGCACACAAAAACGTGTACCATGTAAGATGCATTGTACGGTGATAAAAAGTTACCTCAAGTGATAGCGAGTTACTAAAAGTAGTAACTAAGTAACCAGGTTAAGGGAAACAATGTCCCCCAGTACTGACAGCCTGAAGGACATGTCAGTTTCCCCATAACCTAACCCTCTCTCGTCAAATCTACAAAGTATCTAAATCTTGTCATTACCATATGAGGCGGACGGAATGGATGAGGCGGACGGAATGGATGAATTAGAAAGGGTGGATGAAATGGATAGAATGAACGCTGTTTCTATATATCTGTATCCCCCTATACACCCCCCCCGCCTTTAAATGTCTGTCTGTTGCTATGTTTCCCACCATCCTACTCATGTGCCTGGTCTCGGGCACTCTAAAGATAACCACCATATCACATCACTACTGTTACTCTCTACTGTAAACCATTACACAAATGGAACACAGCTATACCCCTGAGTAATTCGGCCTAGCTGTCCACATAAAAATACAACCTCATCAACACCTCATCATCCTAATAAAACGCAGCTAGCTGAGCACATTCCGGCCTGTTGCTCACATAAGCGTCCTTCAGGCCTAACGCAGCCAAAACTCAGTCTGGTTGTCCACCCCCCAGACTGCACACATCCAACTGACTTCTCCAGCACCACACCTAAACGCTAGCACACAGCTACCACCTGGCAATTACACCAGCTGTACACTTATCTGTTGCACCCACACACCTTACAACACTTATCTCCACTGACCAGAACTACGGTTCCCAAGGGCGTTAAACCTAACAGCGCTTTGAGGTCATACCAATGATATATAAAGCGCTATATAAATGCCAAATAACATAACAGATGAGCAAAAGACAGTGTAGTGAAGCTTAAGGCTTCATTCACTGCATTGTAAAAAGTACAGGTCGGGATAAAAAATAAAAGCAAAAAGTTTGGGGGTCCTTTAAAATGGAAGGAAAGGTGTGCAGTAAAGAGAAATCTTTCCTAACAGCGCTTAATGCTTGAGACCAGCCTCTACGCGCGGGACCGGGATTCAAACCTGTGATGCTCTGCGTTGTCTATTTCCAAGACAGTTAAGTTAACGCTGAGCTTGCCTTCCCACCCTCATTGTTGGTGTAACCATTTTGCAGTTCTACTTTTAATCCTTGTTGCTGTTCTTCATGGCTTTGGCTGCTATGGGTCTGTACTGCACAAGACTTTCCTGCATGAGACCTTGAAGTCATTTGTAGGTTTTCATTTGTAGGTTTTCATGTGGATGCTAACTGTGACCGATTCCTCTGTCTTTTTTGAACGTGTGAGTGGTCAGTTAGGCGTAAGTGGCTTATTATATTTGCTGTTCTGGAAACTGTTGATAAAGTTTGAGGCACTTTGCAGAAATACAACCACCACTGAAGAAAACAGGGAGGGGAGGGTTTCTCTATTGATATAGTTAAATTAAACTGTGCCTCATGACTTGTACTGTTTGTTTGGTTACAGTATTGAAATCATCCACATTTAAAAATATTCGTAACATTGTAGCATGGTTTAAAATTACTTTTGTGCCTTTTGATCTGAAATGTTGTCCAAGAGGATACTCCTTATTGCCAGAGCAGCAAAATCCATGACCGCATGGGCACTCAGTCCTGTCGGGTGCCATTAGAATGTGGCCATCCATGTCCTCCAGAATTATTAGGCCTTGCATGTGTTGTCTAGGTAGTTGAGAAATTGGGAAAGCTAATTTGGGTGGAATAATGACCAAATCTGTGTACTCCAAAGGTTTTTGTTGCGTTTCACATGCAGTTGTTTACTGGTGGGTGGAGAGGCTTGTGGATCTGCTTAGATCACATGCTATGCATAGGCTGACATCTAGTGGTAGCCACAGAGTATTACATTATTTACAAACTCAAAAAGGGACATCAACGGGGCGTGCCAGTAATACTATCCCTAGTGTGATGTCTCCTTTACCCATGGTGCTTCACACGTCGAGGTCCCTCAGATAAGTTTTTTTTTTTTTTTTTTTTTTTTCTTTTTTCCACCATCACAGTTGGACGCAAGTTCCTTGTTCTGGCTAATGACATTACTTTACATTTAAAATTTGTATGACTTTCTATCCTTTCGATGGCTGTTCACCGCAGTATCTCCAGCAACGGCTTTCGAGAATAAGACCATTCGTCAACAACGACTCACCGGTCTTGACGAACTTTGTCTGCGGCCAATCTAGGCCCCAATGGGCCTCAGCCCTGCACAGTAGGGAGAGTGAGGGGGAGGTCACAATCTCATTTAGAGAATGCTTATTACCCATTTCTTCCTTTGACATCGCTGAGCTGCCACCTTTCCATATTATGGAAAACCCACCATTTAAATGTTGTCCTTACTGTAACAGGAAGTTTCCCTGGAAGCATTCACACAGGGTGTGTAATCTCTGACTTCCTAGGGACCATTCCGAAAAACAGTGCAAGTCCTGCAAACAGTTTCGGCCCTAGGCACTTAAGGACCGGAAAACTAAACGCTGGGCCAGTCATGCAGGCCGAGGCCGCCACGGATGTTGAGGGAACCTCCAGCGATGGCAGCGTCCTAAGTGACGCCAAGGGGCTATGGGGACCCGCCGGTTTCCCGCGTGCAAGCCACCGACTCCAACAAACATGCCGGTTTTGCAAGGCAGATGACACCCGGCGGCTTAAGCACCGACACTGCAAGCCACATTAAACCACCCCCCCAATGGCTGACAGTCGACCGCGTCATCAACCGATAAGCCACACGCAGTGTCGAAGGGAACGTCTGAAAAATCCCTGTCCTTAGGCCATCGCGTTCGCAACATGACGGGCCCCTAAAAGAGACGCCAAAGTCTTTCCGACACAGCAAGCAAATCAGACAAGTCCCCAGGGACCAGGGACCGTGCGTCGAAAGACCCATTGGAGGCCCTTGCTAATAATAAAAAAAATGACAGAACTCAACTCATTAAAAAATATGTCTCGAATACTCTCCTCAAATCCAAAACATCGAAAACCTCCAAATCTTCTTTGCACCTATCCTAAAAATCACTGGATCACTGGTTACAAAGGATAAAGAACCCCCCCCCCCCCCCCCCTAGTGACACCCTCTCGAGGGCAATGCACCACAAACGGCCCACTTCACCAGAACCTGTTCCCACAGAATTACCAAGCTCCACTCAATGGACCCCGGAACAGTTTTATCGAGTAGTGAGGAAAATGTCTCTTTGTTAACTTTTTTGATAAACACCCCGATCAACTTAACCTCCAAAGGCCCCCTCAAGGCAAAGCAGCTAATAAGCAGCCAGACTCCAGAAGACCCCCAACTAGTCGTGACACAGCCTAGTACCGCTACCTATCAAAACATATCTGATGACCTATACTATTTTGACACTACAGGTTTGCAGGAACCTGGTGCAATAGCCGACCAAAGAGATATAGAGGAAACAGACTAATATTATGATGTATAAATCATTCAAATTTCAGACCATATTGATCAACCTGTGGCTGATTCCCCTGTAGATAAACAGCTGTAGTATAATCTTCTTTTAAAAGCTGCAGAACACTTTAAAATTGATAACCAGGACCTTCAAGTTGACAAAGATGTTGTAGAGGACATCCTCTGAGATAACAGATCTGCCTTCTTTGCTTACCCCCCAACCTGACAAGGGCAGTCAACCGTTGCATTGAGAAGAGGTTTAGACCAGCCCCGTCAGACCCATTGTACATCAGGGGGCAGCTAAAGCCAGACTCTCTCCTGGCGACCACCACAAGGAAAAAAGCAGACACACCTTTAGCCTCTGCCAAAGACCCTCCTGACAAGGAGAGCAACAAGATGTACATACTGGACAGGAAAGTAGCTTCCTTGGCTGCCTATCAAGTAAGGCTAGCCAACAACACTATGCTCCTGGCAAGTTATAATTGCCACAAGTGGGACAAGATCTTACAACAAATAGACTCTGCCCCGGAGCCCCTAAAGGCACAGCTTTTAAAAACAGTAGCTGAAGGTAAACGGGTGGCAAGCTGCATCCTGAAAAATAATCTGGATGTAGCAGATGATGCATGGCGGATAGAAGCTGAGGGTACCCTCATTTAATGCCATGCTTGGCTACGTCAATCAGGTTTCAAACTGGAAACACAAGCCACCCTTTTAAATATGCCAATTGAGCCTAACCCCCCCCCTTTTTTTTTTAAAGCGGCCAAGGACGCACTAAGAAGAGCTAAGGAGGAATATGACGCCCTCAAATCCCTGGGACAGCTCACAAGCAAACCATTTGTGCAGACGTGGGTGTTTAATACACGCCGTTTTACAGGACAAAACTCCCAGGTGTCCTCCAACTAAAACCTGGGTGGGCAGACATCTTGGGGTTCCTCGCAAAGGCAATTCCCCCCCCCCCCCAACAACATTTTCAGAGGGGCCACAGAAGGTTGAGAAGTAGTCAGATACTTCTCCAGAGGCTCCACCCTACCAAAGCAATGACCACCCGCTCCATGTCCCCTCCCATGCCTCTCTAGTAGGAGGTTGCATTTCTCATTTTACCCACACGTGGGAGGGGGATCATGTCAGACAAGTGGGTACTTCCACCTTAGCGGGAGGCTATTGCATAGAAATCATGCAGACATCACCCGCCAAGACAAAGACAAACGACGTAGGAGGAACAGCGCATTCTGTTGAAAGAGGTCAAAGCACTGCTACTAAAGGACGCCATAGAAATCGTCCAGGCAATCGGGTAAACAAAGTTATTTATTCATTGTACTTCCTTGTGGCAAAGAGACCTTGCAAGGCACCCTGTCCTAGACCTGCGACCACGTATGTCAAGCCTCAGAAATGTCACATGACTACACTACAAGAAGTAATCCCACTGTTAAAACAGGGGGACTACATGGCAACTTTTAACATGAAAGATGCATACTTTCATATTTCAATGTTCCCAGTGCACACAAAATTCCTGCGCTTCAAATAGTGAATCAACACTACCTAGCCATGGTGCTACCATTCGGCATAGCCTCCGCTCCAAGGGTATTCACCAAGGTATTAGCAGTAAAGGCAGCGCACTTACGCAGTGAATCAATCCCAGTGTACCCTTATTTGGACGACTGGCTGATAACCGGGGAATCCCCTCAAATTTGCAAGCAAAACACCCAAGGGACAATCAATCTTCTGTTCGAATTGGGATTCTCAATCAATGAGAACAAATCAAGTCTCATTCCAAGCAAAACCAAACAGTTCCCAGGAGCTATCATAAAAACATAAGAGAGGGGCTAGTATTCCCCTCAAACCAAAGAGTACAATACGTACTTCTGCAAATACCTCAATATCTGGCCGGTCGCCAAATAACCGTACGCAGAACAATGCACTTGCTTTGGATGATGCTTCATGCATTTACCTAGTTCCTCACGCATGGTTGAGAATACGCCCAATGCAAGAGTGGTTAGCGAAACAGTGGTCTCAGGAAAGTGGTCAGTGGGACGATCTACTGGTTGTTTCGCCAACCCTAGTTCAAGAGCTACGTTGGTGGACAAAGGAAATCTGTTAAAGGGAAAACCCTTTCACAATTCTCCAGTGCAAGCGATAGTTAACAGACGCCTCACTCTCCGGATGGGGAGCTCGTTTTACCTTCACCACTCAACACACAGTGCATAGCCTGTGGACACAGATCACAGCCCATCATCACATTAACCTTTTTAGAGCTACTAGCCATACTCCAAGCCTTTCAGATGCATCTTAACAGGTCAAACAGTTCAAGCCCTCACAGACAGCACCACTGCCATGTTTTACATAAATAAGCAGGGAGGCACACACTGTCCAAGTCTGTAATGTGTAGTCCAGGAAATTTGGTGGGCACTCAGTGGAACATGTTCTTAGTATCCCAACATGTTCCAGGGAAACTCCATTCTCTGGCAGACTCTCTAAGCAGAGATCCCCCTACCCGAAGAACACGAGTGGCAACTCAACAGAGGAATTCTAGACTATCTTTTCCCTCTGGGGCTGTCTTCCTTTACACTTGTTCGCCACAAACCAAAACGCACAATGCCCCGACTTTGCATCCATGTTTCCCCAACCCAGATCCAATGGCCCTATGGCCACGCTTACGCTTTTCCACTGACACCGTTCCACAGCAGAATAGTGCACAAAAGGCACGAGGAACAAGCAACTCTAATCCTGTTAGCTCCAATGTGGGCAAGACAACCTTGGTTTCTGCATCTGCTCAAACTGGCGATGTGCAACCCAATCAAGCTCCTGTGCCCAGTCACCCTGCTCACCCAACACGGGAGGACAACGTTATACCCACATCCTCGGTCTATGAACTGACAGCTTGGCTCCCAAAGTCATAGAGTTTGGTCATTTAAAACTACCTCAAAGGTATATGGAACTCCTCAAGGAGGCACGTACTTCAACAAATGGAAAGCATTTGTAATCTGGTGCAAGTGAAAAAATGTAAACCTTATTGAATGAACTCCTCACACATTCTTCACTGTATGCTCCACTTACTAGAGTAGTATTCAACCCCATAAAAATTCCCCTAGCGGCTCTATCTGCGTAAACCACTTCTCAAAACAAGGTGTGCTGGTAGAAGGTCCCTGTTCTTAAGGCTTTAAAGGGGGCGGGGGGGAGTAGAGAGACTTTACCCCCCCATTTCAAACCCCCCTCTGGGGTAGGAACTGAATGGTGGTACTTGCAAAGTTCATAGGTCCTCCCTTCAAGCCTATGCACAAATCTAGCCTTAAACACCTTACTTACAGGGTTGGTGAGCTACAAGGTTTGTCAGTGCAGAACCCTTTCTTTGTTATCCACAAACACAAGTTGGTGCTAAGAACACAACCATGTGAAACAGAGGTCACAAGCCAAATGGCTCTTTAACTTGTATTTGTCACAAAAGAGACAACACAGAGTGATTGTGGTATGCCAAATGGAAGGTAACCCAGCTTTATTGCAATATAGACTGGGGGAAAACACAAGATTAAAAGCTAAGCTTTCACTCAAGAATTTCTCCACATATAAATGGGAAATAGGTTTTATAGGCAATGTGATGTCACAGTTGTGACAACCCATCGCTCCTTGTCATTGGCTCCCTCTACTAAGCTACATATATAATTCGATATGTCCACAGCTTGTGATTTGACAATCCTTATCTAACATCCCACCCATAAACCATCCCATAAAAAATGTGCTGCTCATCATACTTGAATATTATTGGTATGCCCTAAATTGCTTCTGCGGTGAAAAAAACGACATGTGCTCATCGGTTAACAGGCGGTCACACTCTCCATGAACTGGCTGCATGATGACTTGTTTTATGTAGATGGGAGGAGAGCAAGGACAAGCATATTGCCTTGTTCTTAATTCAATAAAATAGCCCATGTTATCTTCTCTGACATGACGTCGCCAAGTCTCAAGGACCTGTTCTCGCAACCGTGATCGTGCCATCCTTTTCTTGACACCTTTATAACTAACTATTTTGTGAGTCATGCTACTTCCTCCCTGTTAAGATGTCATTGCGGCAATTGGTTTTCTTTTTAGTCGCATCGCGTTCCTCTGTCACACCTAGCCGATCCCAGAGGCATTAATCTGCCAACTACTTATGAACTTCCTGGGATGTTCAGTATGTACCAAGACTTGAAACGGTCTGCCGTGTTATTATAACTTAATTTACCTTGACAGCTGGATGCACACAATGGTATCTTGTTCTGCCATGTAACCCTGCCCTACGAAGCTTTGGGTTTTTGATATTCCTTTGCGGCAGCTACCATCTAGCTGGCCACAAAAATTTTCTGAATTAAAAGTATTTGTTCAAGCGTGCTTAACTGGGCGTTTTCTTAAAGCTGCAGAGCTCAATTATTTGCTGTGCTGGTGCAATTTAAAATGACAGCTGCTTGTCACGTTATTTTCCTCTGTAGGACACATTTGAACTGCATTTACTTTGCTATCTACTGAGTCCTGATGAATGTCGGGCACATGATATATCTACCTATGGCTAGCTGCAACCTGAACCTACATATAGCCATTCTGCCCTACTTGTGTAGTGAGCCCCTATCTTGGGTACACCCCTCCCTGTCACCTGGTCTATGCTATTTAAAAAACGCACTAATTGTGCACGCTAATGCCTTATCTGTCCCCTTCTTGTGTAATAAAACTAAATATTCTTTGTGCCAGCTGCATTCCCAGGAGAATTTAAAGAGCAGTTTCAAATGTGTCCTTTTTGATTTTATAATTCCGTGACTTCTGACGAAGGTGGGGGGCACATGCTTTCTAGTCAACAATTTCCCCACTACACTAGGTTTTCACCTAAGTTCATATTCAAGTTCCATGTTAACCAATCCATTTAACTACCCACTTTCTTTCAAAATCCTTCAAACTCAGCTGAGAAAAACCTCCATACACTGGATGTAAGGAGCGTGGTTCTTTACTATGTAAACAAAACAGCTACATGGAGTTCCATACATACTTTTACTCGCTATTACTGCATTGACGCAGATTCACAGGTGTGACAAGCGATGCTAATACATTTATTTGCTACTTTACTTTCTCACAACCCACTACATTCTCCAGACACTGCTCGCTAATCTATGCATAGCATGTGATTTAAGCAGATCCACAAGCCTCACAAGGGATATATTACTCTCCGTAATTGTATTTCTGAGGGACCTCAACGCGTAAAGGACCATTACAGGAGACTTCTCACTAGGGATAGTATTACTGGCACACCCTGTCAACGTCTCTTCGAGTTTCAAAAACAAAAAATGCAATAATCTGTGGCTACCACTAGATGTCGGCCTATGCATAGCATTTGAATCTAGGGAGATACAAGCATCAGAAATACGATTGCGGTGAGTAATGTATCATTATATACACACACAACACCAAGATAGTTATGGTGGGTTTAAAAAGGTTTAAAAAAAAAAAAACTTTCACCTGAAATATGAAAGTAGGAAAGTTAATTTGAGCCATGTCACACACTCCACAACACCACGTAGCAGCTATCACTCGAAGTTCCCCTCCAGTTCCGAGCCACAATCGCAAGGCATTGTGGGTATGCAAATTACCCGAATGCAAACCTTTTTCTCCAGGAAATTGTCTGTCTATGAGGACAGTGCAAATGAACTTTCCTACTTTCAGTATATATAATATACTGTGTCCTTTATGCAGCCATGTACTGGTAACTTGTCCACACATCAAACTTTATGCAGCCATGTACTGGAAACTTGTCCACACATCGAACTAGCTCTCTTTTTGAGGAGAGCTGAATAGAAATAAATGATTAGGCCCATTTATTTTTAGTCATCTTTTCTCCTCACAGGGATCTTATTCATGCTTTGCCAGTGGGGTTCAAATGAAGTACTGCGTGGCCGTTATTATTTTAATTAAGGGATTTTTTTTTATTTTTTATTGTAACTGAAGACGCAGAGGCTAGTTATAAATAAGGTGGATAGCCGTGGTGCAAATGTGAAGTTGCAACCTAGTAGTCGGGCGGGCATGTCACTCGCAGGCCCGCTTCTACCCCAGCATGAATGCCAGTTCTCCACATTGACATGGCATAGCACAATTGCAAGTGCACATTTTGTGCCCAGATGTATGCTTTTTCATGTTTATACTATTTATTAAACAATTGAAGAGACATTGAGCATATCGTTTATATGACCATGCATGGACTATGATTTGTATGCGTTGTCTAGTGCAAGTTTTTTTTTTTTTTTTTTTTTAAATACTGAGTTGACTGCAAGCTAGGTGGAAAGGCACTTTTCAAGTTTTGGCGCACAGAATACAGTGAGAAAAATCCTACGTTTCCTTGAGTACCTCATTCTTATCATCTTGGAGTGTGGAGTTGATTGCCGTGGAGACGGTAGCCTGAAAGGAAGCCTGTACCAAGATAAATGAGTAGGGAATGGATAGAGCTTGGGACAACCTTGTTTTGGGGGTAGGATCAAAGCATACAAGGAACTTCTGGCAGTTGCATGCCAGCAAAAAAGCAGGATGTTCACATAGCACCACCAATGCGACAAATGTTCTCTGAAATAACCCAGGCATGGTAATGGTTCTCACTTCCTGTTTGCTGCTGTTTTACTTCATTTATACCTTCATGTTTTTTTTAGCATCTTTTTATTTATTGTGCTTTCTTTTGTGTTAACCCGTTACTAGATTTTTTTTGTTTTAAACTATTAAGTTTAAGCAGAGAAAAATCTAACATTTAATTTGAATTGCTTGACGAAAAGGTATTTATTTAACATTAGATGCAGGGACAGCAAGTGAGTTAAGTGCGACTACTCCGAGGAGTTTTCTCAAATCAAATTTTTGTTGGGAAAACACGGATTTGGACTTTAAATGGCATTATATCTGAGCATGTTCCAATCAGTCTTTCTTGTTAATGGCTGAAGAATTGCAGATTGTGATTTGCCAGATAGATCTTTGTGTAACTGGGTGCCACAGGTTCGTACCTAGCATGGCTGATGCAGCCGAGGTTTATAAATGGTATACCAACCACGTGATGTTTGATCTGTAATCTTCAAACAGTCTCTCCACCAACAACTTTGATCAAAAGAAATATTAGTTAACACAATAGTCTAATAAAGAAACGGTTTGAGACAGTTTGTATATCCTGCATCAGAGACATTTGTGGTGCAAGGATTTAACAGAAATCGTTCCAAAGAGGTCTCGAGATAAACCCCCAAATGTGATTGGAATAAAGTATGCAAATATAGGGTGCATTATATCAACATTTACATGTGTGAACCCGGGAATACTTTATGAACTATTTTTCTTCCATTAATTATCGTGGTGGCAAGTTTAATCAGTTCCATGTAGTAATGTTGCCACAGAAATCTCGACATGCAAAAATATCGCCGAAAATTTGCCGTTTTTTGTGGCGACATTATTGCATGGAACATGCGGGGGACACCCCTACAAATCTTTTTTTTTTCTTTTTGCCCTGTCCCCCATATATATGGTCCCCCAAATAATATCGCCACAACATTTTCCCGGCGATATTATTTACGGCGACCATATATATGGCAATATTATTACCTGATACCGTTTAATCAAGACTGTATTGTTGTAATTGCCATATACGTTGCTTATACTGATGCACTTCTCTAAATCAGTGATTGGCATTCAGAAGGTCATTTATTCATTCATGATTATTTAAGGCAATGATTATTATGCATGTTATTGTGAAAATTAGCTTTTGGGTCTCTTTAAAATAAAAAGTGAGAAATGTTTATTAAGAGATTATCTAGAAGTAGTTTTAAATATGTGTCTGCTCTGAAATTTGATCAAAATGGAAAGCCAGAATAATCTATGGGATTAACGTTTAATGAGCACAATTTGTGACCTGAAGTCAAATATCTACATCTGGATCACATTCAAGAAACGTTTTATCAAGGCCCAGAAATACAGAAATCAAAATGGTACCGGAAGAATAAACAAGAGGTCATACTTGTCCGTCAGATAAGAACCCAAGAATGGATCCTTATCTACAGCCAACTCCAACAATGGAGGTGTGAGTATGTTAGGAAAATACGTTTGAACTTCATTGTTTTATTGGAGGGAAAATGGGAGAGAAGATTTGGCAGTGGCAATTGAGTCTCACGATGCAATTGTCACTTGCTCCCTCTTAGTTTTGATTGTTCGGTGGCCGTTTCTTTCCACTCAAATTGGATCCTGGCTAACATTATGGCAGACATAATGTAACATGTTTGCTGGCGATGTAGATCTTGTGATTTGTCTCAGCGGCAACCCTCCTACGCGAACAGTAAACTGCCAATTCGTCTTAATTTCCCTGGCACATGACCACATGGAAAGAGAGTACAGTCTGCAAGCCATTCTACATAGAAACCTAACCTCTTCATGCGGGATCTTTCTCCTGCTGCTCGCATGACATCAGGATGATATCGGCTTCAGAAAGCAGGTCCTTGAACAGTGTCCGCCAACATGAATGGAGTACAGTGCTCCTGTTCGTTGCACCTCGCTTTCCTGTAGGCAGCTTGATTCCTGATGCTGTTAACAGAGGGGCTGTGGGAGATTAGAGGTGAAGGGGAGCATAGCAACTCCATGCTTCTCCCCTACAGTTGATGTAGACGAGCCAGAAAGGCGTACTAGCTGACATTTGATGTTGCTACCTAGAATGTTATAGCCGTACTGTGCCATCCATTTGTGAAGACCTGGGTATATGATTGAAACACCCAGACATATGATGTGGTGCATTTAACACAAAATATTGTAACTAACTGTTGCCGTTGCCATGTTTATTTTATTTTTTTACTGCTGCATTTTCATGCATTTCTTCAAACATTATTAGCAGAAGTGCAAAAGTCACATTGAAATGTTAGATTGCGAACTAGGAATGTATAAACAAGTAATAATGTGTGTTCTTATGCCAGCACTTCATGTGGATTCCTCCGGTCTCCAAGTACTGCATTTACTCATGTTGTTATCACACAACATCATAATACTTAATTTATTGGCCGTGGTAGGATGAAGGAAAGAGTCTGCTCTGTCGTAGTCCTCGAAATTTCTAACCGTGGGTTTGGACCATATTAGAAGCAATCATTTAACTTTCGAGCTGTCCACGGAATAGACATTTATAATTGAGTCCATCTAAAATCACTGTTCTTTGACTAGGCAGACGGGTCAAAGACAGGTGTGCTGAACAAAGATCAAATAATTTGGCAAGTGTAGAACTAACTTTGTGATCACAACTAGATCTGCTTTTATGTAGCGCCCATGCTGCCAAGATACCACTTTAGAGGGTCTCTACAACGAATGTGGATGATGGAAGTGAGACAGGGAGTACTGAGGAGGGGTGGAGGCAATCGTTTTCGCGAATGTCTAAAAATAATTCACCATTTTGGGACCATACCCACAGCAGAACAAGTTGGTTTTCTGCACTCATTTGAACTTGAAATTCGTGGTAAGCAAGAGTCTGGAGCTTTTGATATACAGGGTTCAGTGCCTTTTTGTTTTTCTGGAATACTAGGTGTACATGATGTAAAAGTTGGGTTTTAGTAGACTATTGGTGTGCGGGTTCTATGTTGCACCTCCTTCACATTGCTCTGTAAATTACATACTTGCGTGGAATAAACTTGCCTGTATTTATAAGCCAGCCTCTAACTCGTCTCTACATCCATGCTGGGCCAATAGAATGCCCTTTAAGCACGGTTTAAGCCAATATTGCCTCCTAATTGTCCATGTTATCTATACCAGCGATTATGACTCAACATTTGTGCTTTAAATGTCATGATGGAGACAAAGTACAGAAATGCCTATTATGTACTAATATGGTACTTTTGTGTATTAAACTATGATGATAGAAATTGGATGTAATGGGTTGCTAAAATTGGATGGGCAGGTCTCTGGATGTTTTGAAATACAATTCCAATGAACCCTCACAAATTGTCCATGCTTGTTAGGGCTGATAGCCCAGGGGTGCAAAATGTCATGTTGCTTCTGCGATGAACCCTTTCGAGTCCTTACAGAAACCCAGAGGAAGGCAGCCGCTACCTGATCCTAACCCTGGTGGTGGTATTAGCCGGGTGAATCACCTGGGAGGACAAGGCCACCAAGGGAATAGGGCGACTCTGTTAGAGTCTCTGTATTTATCGTCTTCGGAGGGTGAGGTTTCCCCTAATACCAGAATACCTAATGGCTTGTTGTCATTGTAAGGCTTCTCTTGCCAAAATCACCCAGTGTCAGTGACGAAAACCCTTGTGGTCATCATGGGAATGATATATGTAAGGATCAGAAGTAATAGTTGTGATTCCCCCTTAGGTGTGAGCTATAAAACCAACAACCAACCATTAATTACTTTTAAAACCCTCTCCTAAAGGTATATTCTAGAAGGGCTTTAAACAGGGTGAATTATATAAAATTAAAACAACTTGGAACATTAGGGACTTGAAGTCCCATAATGCCCTAGGTACTGAGACGAGGAAGAGTGGCTTGGAGGTGCAGAACTGTAGTGTTCAGTCTAGTGGTTCTAATGACCCACACCTGTGCGGGACTTATATTTAAGCCCCCTTCAGTTGCATGCTATTGGAAGACGGCAGCAAAAGCAGAATAAAGACGATGCCGGAGCCGCCGTTGTGTTTCCAGCAGGTTGCGGTGCCAAGCGAGTCATTGGAGTTAGGAATTGGAAGTGCAGAGATCATGCAGCGAGAAGCAGTGCTGATACTGGCTGTCCTGTGGGAGGGAGAGCTCTCCTAATTCTGTGCCTTGCTCCGGTGGCTGGCGTGCACCAGCGTATGCGAGCAGTGAAGAAGGCTCCATCTGTGAAAAAAGGCGCACACACCAGGAGTGTGACCAGAGCTGTCGGACGCCCAAGTCCAGACGAGAGAAGTTTAAACAGCAGCAGGTCGAACAAAAGCATAGGGGAAGACCAGTGAGTGACCGCGGGGCGCTCCGCTATAGATGGCTGACTGACTGCAAATGAGCCTTTTGAATACTGAACTAATGGCGTAAACCATTTGTGGGGTAACACTATATTGAGAGAGACCGAGTGAAGAAAGATTGTAACCACCCTTGCCAAAGTAAAGAAGGGGCAATATTTGAACAAGATAACAACCCGCATTACCTAAGCCAAAGAAGGGCAATTCTAAATAAAAAGGGGTAACAGCTTTCCTAAAGAGAAACTTAACAAGAGACCTTACCAGAAGTTAATTGGTGTGATAGAAGGCACGCAAAGGTGGCAGGAGACACGCCCTCCTTTGCAGCAATCAAGGTGGAGAGGAATATAGCCTGCATTGCATTTGGCAAACAAATTAGTGGAACAGTGTCAATATGTATTGTACAGTTATGGAAGAAGTTGTGAACCTCTGTGTTGTTGAGTTAAAGACTTTTCTAGTCTTTTAAAGCAAGGCTCACCAGAGTACTTGTAGTAGTGGTAGGCGTTTTATCCTGCCAGGTAAGGGACTATTGGTGGTTAGTGGATCAGGAAGAAGACCGTGAAGTACTACATTGTGGTGGAAAGTGGCAAGTCAACTAATGTGTTACAATGAACTGTGGTAAATCCATCCTGACGAAACATAATTTTGTATGAAGAAGAAATGTGAAGACAAAGTCTTTCTGGTTTATTAAACAAGAGTGTGTGAAAACATTGGACAATTTTCAAAGAGTGATACATCTTTTAGCAATAAGACAATCCAAGTGCCATCGAGTGAAAACTTTGTGTTGCATTTGAAGCAGAACTTGGCTATTGAAAAGCACTTTCTTGGTTTGGAAAATCCTGCATTAATCCCGGGGAAGGGATCTGACCCTTGTTACAAGGATAGATGGTCACAAAGTTTGTTAGAATATAACTGTTATTTTGTTTTGTTTGAACGGCCATATGATACCTGTATGATTTTGTTGTATGTTTAAGTGTGAGGGACAGGTACCTTTTTGATATTGGAGTGGTTTCCTTTAGTCTTAGTTTGACAGGTTGGGTCAGGGAAAGCGAGGTGTTTAGCACACCCTTATTGTTTAATAAAATGGCTACTTGTGAAAAAAACTCTTATCTACATGTCTGCTTCACATTTCTGAACCGTCAGACAACCTACTAGCCTGTACTCACTGTAGGATGTTTTAATCGGTCGACATCTAATTCAGTGGAGCTTTCCACCTATCCTAAACCAGGCAGGCACCATTTTCCTTTATTTACTCAAGTTCTTTTTATGCATGTGGGACTACCAATTTTATAACATTGATTCCTTACAGCTTCCATCCCCTTTAGATCCAAGAAACACACAGGGTTGCACAAAGTATATTTATTAACCAAATGGAAAGAAATAATTGAATTAAGAAAAACAGGTTATAACTGCAGGAGATTCTAATGCTAAAGATGAAATATAGCACGCTAGTCACCTCAGTTTGCAATGCTGCAGCGATAGAGATAGAGACTTGGAGACCTTTGTAACGCACCCATCGCAATAGGTGTCTATACACTTAATTCCCCATGAGAACATGCACCACGGAAAGAATGAATGAGATCAAGATGAATGTTTTATTTGTTAAAAAGCAAACTAACTCAAGTATCCCTGCCTATTGATTCTCGCCACTTCCCCTTCGTTCAAAATAGATACTCCCCGACCCCCTTACACAATAGACAGGACAGAATTTCAACCGCATTTTAAACTCAATTACAACAAACTGCTGGACTTTCAGGTATGTAAATTGCTTTTAATAAGGAAAAGGTATGTTCAAGGTGTATGTAAGCTAGATTTCCTTCAGTGATGTTTCTATTTAATTATCGTGTAAAAGCATACCTTTCTCACTTTCAATGGAAAAAAGCAGAACATGGGTAGTGAATAATGACCCTCTCCCTTTGGTCTGGAACCCTTAGCATTTCCAACAGTAGCTCAATGGCGTATCCATTTCCAACAGTAGCTCAATGGCGTATCCATGAAGTGACTTTAATTATTTTATTGGTCCAGGTATGCGCACAGTGAGATGTCCTATGCTCTTTTGTGCTTGTAAATTGCACAGAAAAGGAGTCCAAGGATCTTCCTTTATACAGACCATAGCTACTATTTAATTGATTTATAATTCCAGAAGCGCACAAACTAATGAAATACTTATTTCCCACTATGTACAGTCAGTTTCTATACCTCACCCCTCAGTACTTACAAATAACAGGGCCAGGATTAAATCTAATTCCCTTTATAGTATCAGTCCCCTCAGGACTGATATATTCCAATTATTTTCCCATCTCAAAGTGGCATGCTCGTCCCTGCAGACGCTATGACATAGACACACTAGCATGCAGCATTTCTTTGCAACAAAATTAAAATGTGCATACTGACAAGGACTTTGGTTAAATTTCTACCACCTAATGGCACAGTTTGAGCTGAACATGGCAAAAGACAAATTAACTTGCTACGAGTTTCTGTTCAGGAATTATGGGCGTAATACCACTGTAAAAAAATGCATTTTTCCAATACAACTTCTTCAATTGCATCTGCAGTTGGGTCTGTCACCAACGTAGCATCAGGAGTCATCAGTTCTTTAGCAGTTAGTTCAGGGCTAATATTTACGGGCCAAAGGCCTGGCGGTGATGAGATCTTAGAAGTTCAAAGTCATCAGGGCTTTATGACTTTTGTTGCTTCTCCCATTTAGACAGTTGTAGATTTTTCAGGTCAACCTTTTGTTTTTCTGATACTCTTTTTCTGCCTTCATGGGACCTGAGATGGCAAACTCAAATTGGGTACCGCATATATCTGCTGAATCCCCGTTTTAATTATCTTAAGCCCATCATGCACATGTGCAACCCATAAAAATGCTGGTTTAGGGTTTATGTCGGATACAGCCCCCTTTAAGTTGCAGGCCAGTTTTATGGCTTAGTTTACACCAGTTCATCTCTGTGAGAAAGCATGGGATCTGCTTTCACGTCTCCTTTTGGGAAGGTGCCATGGGCAGAGTACAGATGGCAAAGCTCAAACCTATAGCTGATGCTTGGTTCAGGTTGCTTTCTCCCCATTGCCACTTTTAAAGTACATTATTCTGTGCCCTTAAATGTTACATTTTCCATGAATGCAGTTTATCCATTTTGATAAGAGTTAGACATTTTCCTCTCGGGCCTTATCAGTGATAGCTTTGAGTGACTGCAAAACATTGCACATGTGTTTTCGCATGTGATTTGCAAATGATGTGCGCCGGCAGCAGCTTACAGGTTTTTAAAATGATGCCTTGCTCTGCATCATTTCTTATGAGTTAGACTCTCTACATCACTCACCACGTCAATTCTATAAATGCAGACAGCACACCAATCCTCACTCGCCAAGAGCCAGTTTGCACGGGCTAGTGGCGATTGCACCTTTAGCAGCCTGTTGGCCAAAAAATCTGGAGAGCTGAAGGTTGCCGAACTCTGGGCTAGGGCAAGGTGCAGTCTAGTCTGTTGATTTCCCCCCCCCCCTGGTTTTAGCTAGGACCTGGCCGATAATGGCCTGCCAGGCACAGCCTTGAAGGGCAGAGTGCAGTAAATTGGTGGGCATCTTTAACTTCTCCAAATCATATTAGTTTTGACAAATGTCTCAAAGGGAGATTCCTTTCCCAAATCTTGTTTACATGCTCTCGTATAACAATAGCAAACTTTGTTGTGAGCCCCTGTTATTTGTAGCTCAGGGTATTTTGAGCGTATCTTCTGGGCAGCTAACAGATAGCAGTGTCTTGCATTGTACTACTTGCAAATGTGTTTGTCATTTTGCGCTGACCTTTGGAATAAAAAGTTTGAGCAGGCAAATAATAAACTATTGAGAATATATCAATAATTGCTGTACTGGTGTTGCTGTATTAAGAGAAAATACATAGATTCATTCAATTTAATTCCCTTTTTATAAACTAGAGTCTTCGTAAACACTTTGTATCATTAACCAGAATCGGTAAACGTTCTCCTTTTGCGTGGGTGCACAAGCAACCCATAACAATTTTCATTCTTCTTTGGCCGCTCCCATTTCTCTGCATCCTTTTCACGTGAGAAATGTCATTGTATGTTTTTGCTCTAGTTTTATTTGTGGTGTGCAGAGTGTAGGAAAGTGAGGATATGGGTTTGCCCACCATTATTTAAAAAAAATAACCATGCAGTAAAAATGCAGTGAAAGTTCCTATATCTGTTGGCTTAATCAGTGATGTGTAACTTGACTGCATAAGGTTTGCTAGTTGTGTCACCCATGTTCTGACATATCTGTCCCACTTTAGGCTCACAAAGATGCTCATGCAGAAGGCTTGTGGCTTGTCGGTTAAGAATTATCTGCTACCTTTTCGGTTGGGTTTTTGGCAAATTTGAATACGGCTGACCCCCTTCTCTTTTGGCACAGATGATCCAAAACAACCCATGCATGAAATGTTAGAGAAATGTCTGGTATTTAAGTTTTGGCTTGAACATTTTCATCCATTGCTTTTAGTTTTTCTGGCCTTGGTGTGTGGTGTTCCGATTTGATTGTATGTTCAATTTGTTATTAGGCAGCACGTTCAAGCACTGTATTGTAAGAGGATTCAATTCAGCACTACAGCCAAGTTAACGCCTAGTCTAGAATACTGAATGAAAACCCTTATGGATATATCTTTAGGTCCAGTTCATGCGTTCTGGATGACTACCCTTGTATAACACCCCTCTCTTGGAATCCCCCTGACCCCACTGAGCCAAGAAGTAGTTCTGTTTTGCAAGTTTAAAAGGTTTATTTGATAATTGAAAATATATATATCTCACACTTTATAATAAATTAATACTTGAATAGCACACTTAATCTGATATGATAAAGATCAACAACGGAGAATCTGGCACTCGCACACTTCTTATAATCACTAATGAGTTGACATGAAATGGATAAGGTAGCACACTGGTAAATAGGAACAAAAGTATAATGTGGTAGAGGATGCTTTATGTAAGCTCAGGTGGATCCAATATTCAATGAATGCAGTACAGAAAATACGCAATATGATTTCAACCAAACAATGTAATCACTTTTCTCTGGCTATTCACTCCCCCCCTCTTTATGCAATGCAAGGAAATGGGAGGAACGCACACAGTTCTCAAAGATGCAATCGATGTAATCAGTCCACCCCAGCAAGCTTAGACAACAGAAAACAGATAGGAGTTTTGAAATCACAGGCCCAAATTGCTTTGATATGTGCTGGCAATGAATGAGAAATATGCTGGAAACACTTTTAATTCCCTTTTAGAGGTTCAGGGTGAGTGGTATCTAGTTAATATTAGTCCAGGCTCACACTAGCAATGATGCAGGGATAGTTAACAGGTTAAACGAATTTCTGGCAAATGGAAAGCAGGCATCAGCAGTTTTTTTACATGTGAAGAAATTGCAAATCGCGGCAAAATTCGCGGATGCGCCGAGCGCTATTACAGAGGAACCGCAAGGACTATCTCTACCGTTTTGGGGTCCTAGGAAAGCCTAGGATCTCAGGTTCCAAATGAAAGTTATTGCAAGTCTCTAGCCCAAACGGTTGCGGAGATATGAGCAATTTAGTAAAGGTCGTTTTTGGTTTTGCCAATTTTAAACGCACACTTTGACAAGTGACAAATTTTACTAGAATTGACAGGTGACAGCTAGGAGGCAGTTCTACCTAGGTTAAATAGATTGAATTAGATGAATTTAAACTAAGAGATTGGTTTGGTACAGTTTGGCGGTACTCACAAGAGATTTTAAACAGGAAAGCGACTTGGTCACGGACTTCAGTCTGGTCAGGTCTCTCTGGGTACAGCACTGCTTTCTCTCTGGTCTGGTCTCTGCTAGGCACAGCACTGCTTTCTCTCTGGTCTGGTCTCTGCTAGGCACAGCACTGCTTTCTCTCTGCTCTGGATAGATTGAAGTCTCTAGTTTGGCTTTCTGGAGGTTGATGAATTTGAAGTCTGGATCTTTGGATGTTGTAGTGTCCGGCAGAGTGCGTTGCAGCAAATGGAATTGAAGGTCTCTATGTGTCCTGACTCTCTGCTTTTATCTGTTTCTGAGAGTGGGTGTGTGTTTTTGCATCACTAGACTTGCCCCTCTCACTCGTCATTGGTCAGGCTTCCATTCCTCCGCTGATTGGCGAACTGAACTGTGAGTCAGAGGGATGTCATTTTATGATCTCTTGAAACAACCTCCCTTATCATCTGTGCACCCAAATCTATATATGATCAAAATACATACTTCAGAGTTACACAGTTGTTTGAAATTACATATACATGGTGTGGCTGAATTTAGCCATGTCTCTGTCCAAATCTGCTCATTCTAGGAGCTTGCATTCAGGGAGGGTACATAATTGACTTTTTAACTGCTTTTTCAATTTCTGACATGGACCCAACTTTACATACATGTGTGCAGGGAGTAGGGACATTAACTGATGAAGTTTCAGATTTTTAACATGCACACATTTATAGTAATATCCACTTTTCCGCC
This sequence comes from Ambystoma mexicanum, assembly GCF_040938575.1. Taxonomy (NCBI): domain Eukaryota; kingdom Metazoa; phylum Chordata; class Amphibia; order Caudata; family Ambystomatidae; genus Ambystoma; species Ambystoma mexicanum. The sequence goes on from NC_090927.1 coordinate 1,220,497,887, forward strand.
ACAACCCCCCTGAACATACCACCGGTTCCTACCACGTCTTAAACTGTGGGCAGAAAAATCACAAGAATTATGGTATCATTTATAAAATTTTCACATGTCCGCACTATGAGTTATTCACCTTTTTATAAAACCATATTCTTGCTGCAGGGGTGTGTCTTTTCAGGTCACATGGTACAGAAACCAGTCTTTCCAGTTTCTGCCAAACCAGCTTGCTCTCACAGGCAGTGCCCCTCCCAGCTTCTTCAGGAGGAAGCCACTTTTTACGACTGCGGTAATAAAAACCTTTGCCTGAGTGCAGAGGGCTTTGTTCACTCTCTGGCAGAGCACAGGAAATTCAATTATCAGATAGATGGCATATCCTTAGTGTGGGCAGCAAAAGGAACATTGGCCTGGGAACATAGTTGTGACTCAAGTTACACTCCTGATGGGGTAGTTGCTAGGCAAAATCAAGTTCCTTAAGCCAGACCTTCAGCTAACTGGCAGGTTTTTTGTTGCTTTTTAACTTAACTTGCAATTTTACACATGCAGCTAGAATGCTGATTCTAAGTGCAAAACTATGACATTTCAACAGTTACAAAGGCATGTGACACCAAACATAGGTCACTCATTTAATCTAAACATTTTCGATTTTAGTGTCTTTAAATCCAGTGCAACTTAAACTGCTGCAATCCACAGCTCAGCCAGTCTTGTTATAAACCTTGTCTTATGATCTTCATTTCCCAGATTCTGTAGGCACACAAAACTCCATTCTGCCAATGTCTGCTGGTGTTCAGTAAATATTTTGCACATGTTGCAAGGTTTGAAATAGGCATTTTGGCTTGCCTTCAGAAACACACAGAGTGGTTTTAAAACGCCGGCTTTTGGATAGTGGTGAGTACTGGTACTGCACCCATTTTTGGGATTTAAGAAATGAATTCCCCACACTTCTAGGTTGCATTTGGCAATCAGCATTGCCATTCCCAATGGTTTCAGACTACTGTGCGGGTAGTCCAATGGTGGTTTTAAAGCGCTTTGAAGCTAACCGGCGCTACTGTTTTTCCTTTGGCAACCCATTTCCCTCATGGCAACCCGGCCTTTCATTCTCGCACTGGTGGGTGGCAAGTGAGGCAACCATTTTAATGTGCGCGCAAACTGCGCAGCTTTCCTGGATTTCGGCGCACATGTGGGTTTTCCGCCATCTTGAATTTCCTAAGCCCACAGCACCAAATGTTGTAGCAGGATAGCTTAAACGTGGGTCAGGACCCCCAACAAGTCCCCCCCACGCGACTGTACTTGAATTTGAGACGATGGGGAGTCGCGTGCACAAGGGTTTTGACCCATGCACCGGTCTGTCCGCATAATCTTCTTCCTCTTCGGTAGATGGCACAGTTCAGCATCTTCTTCTCCATCCGGTACTGATCGATGGGTTCTCCTCGCCGGTCCTGATGGGAAGATTGGGCGGTACCCCGGGCCCGTTGCGTCTCTGCTCCCGGTCTCCGGATCGTCCTCCTTGGTCATCCTTCATGGTTTCATCTCTCCTAGGATGATAAAGCAAAAGCGGCAATATCTACTCATAGACGATTTTTTTCCACCACTGTTGAGATAGTGGGGCAGCATATGCATTTCATCATAACAAAACATTACATTCTTATTTTGAAAAAAAAACAGTATCACTAGAGACAGTTTCATGTAAATCACAATATTTTAGAGACTAGATGTGGTATGTTTTATGATTGGAACTGAATTAGTCTGATACAGTACCCGCTAGGATTCCAGAGGATTCCTCCAGTTGTTGCAGAGTGTGCCTGGGATGGCAACATTTCAACTGGTTTATGTGGACCCACTTGTCTTCCCCCTCTGCCGAACCGCCTCTGGGGATGTGGATTTTGTAGGCCACAGGGGAGATCTTATCGACGATCTCAAAGGGTCCCTTCCATGTAGGCAAAAATTTGCGCTGCTTGGCCTGGTTCCTTTGGAAGTTGTATAAATAGACCCGGTCTCCCACCTGATATTCCTTCCTGGAAGTTTTCAGGTCATAATGGGTCTTCATGCTATCAGCCGATCTTTCTAGATTCCGCTGAGCATAAGCAAAAGCATGTTGGAGGTGTTTCCTTAAATTCTCTACATACTCATGAGTAGTGGAGGCATTTATCAGTGTCTGCTCTTGGGTCCTGTAGAGCAAATGCTGCGGAAGCACCATCTTGCGCCCAGTCATCAACTCAAATGGTGACATTTTGGTTGCAGATGAAGGGGTAGATCTGATGGCCATTAGGACCAGAGGTAATCGGATATCCCAACTTGGCCCAGAATCTGCCACAAACCTCTTTAATATGCTCACAATTGTCCGGTTATATCTCTCTACTGCCCCAGAAGAAGCTGGCCGGTAAGCAATATGCAGCTTTCTCTTGACCCCCAGTATCTCCCACATCTTTGTCATTACTTCACTGGTGAAGTGGCTACCTCTGTCTGACTCAATCCTTTGAGGTAGGCCAAAACGGGAAAAGATGTGGTTAATCATCAAGGCAGCTGCAGTTTCTGCCTTGCAATTTGGGGCTGGGAGACATTCCACCCACTTGGTAAACAAGCATGTCACAGTCAACATGTACTTATTCCCCCTAGCCGAGCGAATCACAGGGCCTACAAAGTCGATTTGTAAATCTGACCATGGCAGTGTCATTCCCCTCTTTTGTAGAGGCGCACGGTGTGTGAGGGATGTCGGCTGAAATTGTGCACACACAAGACACCCCTTCAAATATTGGTTGAGGTCCTGGCCCATGTGTGGCCAGTACGCAACCTCTCTTAAGATTTCCAATGTTGTGTGAAACCCCCTATGACCGGCGGTGGCCGCATCATGGGCGTGACTTAACATCAGGCTTCGGAATGAGGTAGGAACCACCCACTGATCATGGCCAGCTTTGGATTTCCTTACCAACAAACCGTCTTGGATCCGGAACATTTTTGGACATTTCATCAACACTCTTAGGTCCTCTTTCCCAATGTAATCGGTATCCGTCAGGGGAAAGTTCTCAGGGTCCTCAAGGTGCTGGTAAAATTTACCAATTATTGGATCCCCCTTCTGAGCAGTAATCAAATCAGCATCAGGGGTCTCCTTACTCCATTGTGCAATTGAAAGGTCGTTGTGAGCATTTGTCTGTGACCTAGTGATGGCAGTGACCTGGATTTCCCCCAACAGGGACTCAATCTCAATTAGATCCCCTTGGATGGCCCCGGTTTTGGCCAGCTGATCAGCTAAGTCATTTCCAGTTTTGTCTGGTCCCTCTACTTTGGAATGACCCTTGATCTTTTTCCAATAGATGGTCATCTCATTCGAGGTGACCAGATCATCAATGTTTTGGATCAACTTCCCATGTTTCAAGGGTTTGTTGTTAGCACATAACATGCCTCTGGTTTTCCAATTAACCAGGTGCTCCACGAACCCGTTCCGTACATAATCCGAATCTGTGATTATGACCAGTTTGTGGAGTTGATGCTGGACAGCAGTGAGGATGGCCTGATGCACAGCCATCAATTCTGCCACCTGACTACTTCGGGGACCAATTTTGTATCCAGCAGAGGGTTCTGGGGACTCATTCACCCATGCATTCCCTACGCCGGCCACCAGTTCTTTCTCCCCGTTGTTGTCAACATGGTAAGAGCATCCATCCACATACACAGTGGGCATTCCCTCACACTTGTCTTCTTCAAAGACTTTGTGGGGGGAATTAAGGTATGCCTCCATGTTGTCCTTTATTTTTAGACTTTCGTCCTCGAGACAGTTTTCTCTGGCACAATCATGCAAGTCAGCCAGACCTTGCGCGAGGGGACTCTTCTTGTTTTGGCCATATCGGACCTCCACAGGAAAGCCTTGCATTGACAGAATCCAGGAGGTAATTCGGGAATTACTCACATTTCCGGCCCGGATTCTGTCACTTTGGAGATATTGCAGAGGCTGGTGTGGAGTCTCCACTATGATGTGTTCCCCCTGGATAAACGGGCGGTAATTCTTCAATGCCCACACCGTTGCCAGGAGTGCCTTCTCACAATCGTTGAATTTTTCCTCCACAGAGGATAAAGTTTTGCTTGCATAGGAGATAACTTTATTGACCTTGTCATGCTTTTGATATAATACTGCCGTCAAGCACGTATTAGAGAACCCCGTCTCCAGGAAGAACTCCTTGTTTCTGACAGGGTAAGCTAGGCAAGGTGCTTGTGAGAGGCTTCTTTTGAGTTGTTTTACTGCCTCGGCTTGTTCTGGACCCCATTCCCACTTGACCCCCCCCCCCTTCAGGAGATGAATCAGGGGTCTGGTGATCTCTGCGTAGCCCTCAATGAACTTTCTGCTGTAATTAGTCAGTCCAAGGAGGCTCCTTAGTTCCCGCAGAGTTGTTGGGTCTTTCAGTTTCTGAAGTGCTTCTACTTTCTTTTCCTGGGGACAGAGACCCTGAGGAGTAATCTCATGCCCCAAGAAATTAACACGGGTTCTACACCACTGTGCTTTCTGAAAGGAAAGTTTTGCTCCGGCGGCCCTCAACTGTGTCAGAACATAACGGATCTCCGCTATGTGTTCCTCAACAGTTGAGCTTTTGATGAGGACGTCATCTACATAAGCCAGGTTACCCCTTGCACCCAGGTCGGGCATGGCCTTATGTAGGAAAATATTGAACTCATTACCGGAGTTAAGGTATCCGAAGGGAGTCCGGGTCCAGGTGTACTGCTGGCCCCCAAAGGTAAAAGCCAGTTTGTATTGGTCCTCCCTACTGACAGGCACGGTCCAGTATCCATTGGTCAGGTCTATTGCAGTGAATACCTGTGACCCCTGAATCTGGGCCAGCCCTTGGTCAATGTAGGGAAGAGGCCATCGGGAAGTATGGACCCGTTTGTTGAGCTCCCTGAGGTCGGCGCAGAGTCTCCACTGGCCGTTTGGCTTCAATATTCCCAGCACCGGATTATTGAAGGTGCTGTGGACTGGACGGATTATTCCCCGGGACTCAAGGTTCTTAATTATTTCAGTAAGGGACTCCATTGATGCGAGAGGCAAGCGATATTGCTTCACAAACACAGGAGTCATGCCAGGGTCCGTGAGGATTGTTGTTGTGTGGATGTCAGTGCGACCACAGTCATATGAGTCTACCGCAAAGAGATCTTGGAAATCCAAGAAAACTTGTTACAACTTTTGCTTTTGTTCCAGAGTCACACAGGCATCAGCTAGGTTGACTCTCTCTTCCACCATCTGCCTGAAGCCTGGAAAGACTTCTGGTTTGGCTATCTCCGCGGCCTCCTCCAGCTGGGTGGAGAAGTCCCTGGTCAGAGTGCTGATTTGGACCGGAGGCTTCAGGTGGGAAAGGCAGCCCTCATGGACTTGGAAAATCACCTCATCCCTCCTGAAGTCACACGTCACATCTTCCTTACCATAGGGGCAGGAAGTGTACACCAGGAAGTTCCCCCCATGCCGGGTGAAAATCCTGTCTGGTGTTGTATTGTCCTCACTGTCACTGTCAACACAGTCCTTGGGGATTGGTCCTAACAGTTCATTTACAAGATCAATGGAGAAATGTCGGTCATCAACCGCCATTCCAATAATGGTGCCTGCGGCTAGAGTAATACTCTTTAAGTCGCTGTTATCCACCTCTATTAGAATGGTGTCATGTTCTATGTTGACTAATGGAGTTGGGTTTACCCCCAACCCTTGCTGTTGGAGAGAAGCATTTAGATGTATGTAAGCATCAGGGTTTTTCAACTCTTGTCCCCTTTTAACTTTCACTTCCAGGGAGAATTGTCGGGTCCTTTCTGGGATGGTGACTTCCTCTTTAACCTGAATTTCAACTGCATAAGGTAGCAATTGAGCTGACCTAAATGCTTTTTCTGGATCATCAAAGCCCATGGGATTATCCGCTAATCGGGACCAAGCTTTGAAGTTTATTAGGTCCAAACTAATGGCAAAGCGATTGAGAATGTCACTGCCTAAGTAAAAGGCGGCAGGGACGTCTCGCACGACCCAACAATTGTGGACTATGCTCTTGTTGCCAATGGAGATTTTGAGCATACACCTGCTTGGCAGGAGATGTTTTGAATTGGGTGCTTCCAGGTCCATTTCCCATTTGTCTATCAGTTTGAAGGTGGGAATGGCTGGATCTTTTGGGAGTTGGCGGAACATGGCTTCGCTGATGAAGCTCTTACCGTTGTTCACACACACTCGAGCGAGAACAGAGTCCTTCCCATCATTTAACTGAACTGGGATGAACAACTGCTCTCCAATTTGCTGAATCTCAGCCAGGCTCTGAGCTGATTCCACATCTTTCTGGACTATAGGAGTGGGAGTTTCTGATTGTGGATTAGTATAGAATTTCAGAGTGTTTCCTTCCAGCGTGGAATACCACTTTAGACTGGAAGGAAGGTTGATTTTCAGAAATAGAGAGGACCCCCCATCACCAGTCTGTTGTCCTACTGCTATTACTGTCACGTCTGGAATTTGGTTGTTCTGGAAGTGAAATTCTACTTGGTCAGATTTTTGTTCAACCATGTGGCATGTGCCGTTTAAACTAACATGGTTGACACTCTGTTTTAATTTTATTGGTCGGCTAGTCTGAGTCCAGAGGACCTTGTTTACGCAATCTATTAGGGGTGACAACCTTCTCAGGAGGTCATTCCCTAGTAAACAAGGGGTGCCCTCTGGGGTCACCACTATGACCGGGTGTTTCAACTTATGTCGCCCGATCTTAATGTCCAAGTCTGCAGTCCCCTCAACGGGAATTTCCTTCCCGTCAAAGTTCTGCAGTTGTCCAGGAAGAGAGGTGAGAGGAATTTGGTAATTCTCTCCCCTTCCTGCATTCAGTTCGTCAAAGGCCCTTCTGGACAGAAGGGTAGCTTGAGATCCAGTGTCCACCAGTGCCGAGATTGTACCCTGCCCCTGTACTTGTACCGGGGCATAATATCTTCCCTCCTTCTCCTCAAGGGGGCACAGATAATGTACATTTTTGGACAACTGGTGGGCTAACTTTCTGGTTTTGGACATCGCTAGCGAAGGGATTTGGGCAGAATCTTGTGGAGAGCCTTGGGAATCTGAAAGAAAAATTTTGCAACTGGAGATCAGAGCCATTGTGGGTTCCCCTGGCTCCGTTTCTGGGCCGCCCCCCCCTTTTTGGAGGCAGTCCCCAGGATGGGTTTGAACCAGGGGATTTTCTTGCTGTTGGTTCTGGGATGAGATGGTGGGCGGCGGTAGCTCAGTCTCCACATCGCCCCAGTCAGGATTTGCATCCCTAGGGACCCATTTTTCTTTGGGAGGAGTTCCCCCCTCTCTGAAGGAGAAGATCCTTTTCCCAGGATCCTCTGAGGATCCCTCTCCCTCAAATTGGAAGATCTGTACCTCCTCCTCAAACTGAGTCTGTTTGGGTCTTTTGTTTCTCCTACCCCCCCTCTGCTCCTTAGGAGGCAGACTTTCAGGGGCAAGAGATTTTGTTTCCGGTTCCTGGGTTTCCAGGGGCTGTTTACAAGTGAGGAAGGAAGCTTCCTCCAAGGCTTTGCACCCCCCTTCCCCTTGTGCCTCCTCCCTGGGAACCGGTGAGTTATCGGGGTGCTGCCCCCGTCATTGTTCTGGAGCTCCAGGTCCAGAGTTGGGTGCGTTCTGCGCCGGCATGCTGATCTGAGGGTTCTGCTGCGCCCTCAGTATATGACCCATATCCCGCGCCATGTTTTGAACCTGGCGCTCTAACTGGGACACCCGCTCTGGCTGATACGGGGCCCTGTTTTCTCCCCTGGGCTGATCCCGGGAAGGGTAGCTATCCCTCCTTTGGTAATACCCCGGGTTGGGAAGATTTGGGTACCCCTCCACCCTTGGCCTCCCCTCTCCCGGATTCAGTGGTCTGGGCTCAGGGAATTGAGGAAAGAAGGATGGATGATTTTGGGGTTGGAAGTCGGGTGGATATCTGGGGAAAAAGTTCTGCCCAGGGTTTGGTAAATTTCTGCCCTCCTGTGGGAAGTTTGGAGGGAAGTTCCCTGGGTTAGGTGCTTGGCTGGATCCCCCCCCTGGGGCTGGAGGAGTCCACACATAACCCAGGATGGGTCTGTTACCTTTGTAGCGAGGACTTACATAGTCAGGAGAGCGAGGGACCCCATTTGTGGGGCTGCCTCCCTGGCTCCCTGTCTGTGACTGGCCCGAGGACCTTCTGGGCCTAGCATTATTAGGTGCAGGTAGGTTTTTAGGCCCCCCCATCTCCAAATCCAAAACGGGGGTGACCTTTACCTCTGCCACCTTGGCAGCAGCAGGGGTGCTGTTGGCTTTGGGGTTTTTCTGGGCATTGCTTTTATTTTCTATGGGCTTCTGCACCTCATAGATGCGGGTAGCCTGTTCAATGACCCAGTCTAAAGATCTTTTCTCGTGAAAATCCCTCACGAGCTGGGTCATGATATATTTGGGCAAGGCATGGAAAAACGTGTTTATAAATTCACGGCTATCCGTGCGCACCCTTCTTGTGGTCTGTGCAAAAGCCCGCTTTAACTCCTGCACAAATTCTTGTGGGGCCTGATCCTCCCCACATTGCAAATTGTAGGCTGCCTTGCGAGCCTCTTGAGGATTTCTGTGAACAGAAAAATGTTTCAGGATGGCCGCCTTATAGGTGGACCATCTTAAATGATTTTGGTCCTCCAGCCCCGCAAAGAAACTGGAGTATTCCGGGGAGAAGGTCCACTTTACATATTGAATGCAGCTTTGGCTGTCCTTCAAATGGAAAGTCTCCATCATTTGTTCAAATAACTCTAAGTGCTCCCAAACAGAATACTTAGCGTTCTTATGGTAAGGCGTGATGACGCTCCTGATCGCCTTAATCTGCTTTAAGGGGTCCTTGAGCAAGGCCCTTTTTGCCTTATTGGCCTTTTTGGTTCGGGTAACCCTTGTCCATTCTTCCTCGGACTCAGAGGCACTGCTCCCAGAGGTTCCCGTCTGTTCTTCCAGGTTTTCCCGGATTCTGCGAGCCTGGGAATGGCTGGCAGAATGTGGGGACCTGGTCTCCTGTGTCCTGCGCAGTTCAGAGGAGTCTTCAGATTCCTCCTTGCTGCCAGGATTTGATGGGTACCCCCTCCACTGACCTAACTGGGCAGAGGTTTTCAGGATGCCCTTAATGGGCCTACTCTCCTGGGGTTCCCCATTGAACTGTACTGTACTTGGGTGCCCATACCCGGATGCCCACCCCTCCATTCCTGAGTGGTACTGGCCTATGAGCCCCATACTCTTAGCTGGATAGTAATCTGCCATCCCTGTGGCCCTGTGCTCATGTGCGCCAGGGGACATGGGGGTGGTAGAGTCCAGGGACTGGGGGAGATGAAGGCCCCTGGTGTTAGGGCTCCTGCGGTTATGGTCAGGAGTCTCTCTTTCCCAGCGGACCTCATCTCTATCCGCCCCTTCTCCCTGTTGCAATGCAAGAGCCTGCATTTGTGCTTTCAGTTCCTCTGTTAAGGCCTTACTCGACTCTATCAGTCTCTCCTGCATCGCTACCTGCTGTTGGAGCCTATCATTGTGCTGGCAGAGAGCTTCATTTTCCCTCTGTGTTTCCTGATTGGTCCTGGAGCACTGGGCCAGTCTTTGCTGCAGGAGGGTTCCCTCCTGAGCTGTGTCCCTATTGGCCTGCTCCTTTCTTGCTAGAGCATCCTCCACCCTCCTGGTGTGCTCTAACAAGTTCTGGTTTTCTTTTTGGAGGTCGCCCAGCCCCTGGAGGGCCAGGTGATTTTCTTCCATTTTCCTTTTTAAATGGCAGACTTCCTGGCCTAAGGCGTCTCTTTCCTGACTAAGAGCCTGCATTTGTGCCGCCAGGTCGTCCCTTTGCCTTTGGAAGGCACCAGCATTCTGGCGCTCCTGATCAAATTCTGCCTGGGTATCCAGGTCTTTCAGAATTAGTTTGTTGCTCTCTGCCTTCACTCTATCTAGGTGGCCTTGCAGGGTGACTACCTGCTCAGCACATGCCCTATTGAAGTCTAGCTGTTGCTCCAACTTTTTCTGGCTTTGCAGTAGGGAGTCCAAACCTTCTTGGTGTTCCTTCTGCAAGGCCAGAAATCTGGTATCCTGTTCTGACTTTTCCTTTTGCAGCACATCCATATCCTCCTTTATTTTAGTAATGTACAGTCTGCTGTCATTTTCTGACTCCTGGCTCCTCTGCAGCATCTGCTCAGAAGAGGCCAGGTCAGATTGGACCTTCTCTAACACCATCTGTTGCCTATTTGCCAGATTTTGGCTTTCAGCACATCTATCCTGTATGTCTCCCATATATAGGTACAGGTATGCTGCTATCCTGGCAATCTTATTGTGTTCCTCTTTGGCTTTAGGAGCCATATATAGTTCACTCAGGGCCACATGTAATGGACCCTGATCTCTCCATAGGTCTGACCCTGTTTCCGTGACCTGTTGCATGATGGCCTGCAACCAGACTGTTTGGTCCTGGTGAGTCCACTCACCTCTCACAAATAACTTATGTAAGAAGTGCTCTCTGGCTATTTTCATATCTACCAAGGTCGTCATTCTAGAGATTGGTCTCTGTCCTGACTTACAGAAGTTAGTATTTTATTTTTGCAGAACAGAACTTTTCTTGGAGTGTCCCTTTTGAGGAATGCTTCACAGCGTAATGCAGCGTGGTGATCCGACTGGATGTATGTATCCCGTCAGTTAGCACACTGTATTAAGCTGCACAAATGGTAAATCTAACCCAACGTCTCGGCTCGAGCCCCCACTTTGTAAGAGGATTCAATTCAGCACTACAGCCAAGTTAACGCCTAGTCTAGAATACTGAATGAAAACCCTTATGGATATATCTTTAGGTCCAGTTCATGCGTTCTGGATGACTACCCTTGTATAACACCCCTCTCTTGGAATCCCCCTGACCCCACTGAGCCAAGAAGTAGTTCTGTTTTGCAAGTTTAAAAGGTTTATTTGATAATTGAAAATATATATATCTCACACTTTATAATAAATTAATACTTGAATAGCACACTTAATCTGATATGATAAAGATCAACAACGGAGAATCTGGCACTCGCACACTTCTTATAATCACTAATGAGTTGACATGAAATGGATAAGGTAGCACACTGGTAAATAGGAACAAAAGTATAATGTGGTAGAGGATGCTTTATGTAAGCTCAGGTGGATGCAATATTCAATGAATGCAGTACAGAAAATACGCAATATGATTTCAACCAAACAATGTAATCACTTTTCTCTGGCTATTCACTCCCCCCCTCTTTATGCAATGCAAGGAAATGGGAGGAACGCACACAGTTCTCAAAGATGCAATCGATGTAATCAGTCCACCCCAGCAAGCTTAGACAACAGAAAACAGATAGGAGTTTTGAAATCACAGGCCCAAATTGCTTTGATATGTGCTGGCAATGAATGAGAAATATGCTGGAAACGCTTTTAATTCCCTTTTAGAGGTTCAGGGTGAGTGGTATCTAGTGAATATTAGTCCAGGCTCACACTAGCAATGATGCAGGGATAGTTAACAGGTTAAACGAATTTCTGGCAAATGGAAAGCAGGCATCAGCAGTTTTTTTACATGTGAAGAAATTGCAAATCGCGGCAAAATTCGCGGATGCGCCGAGCGCTATTACAGAGGAACCGCAAGGACTATCTCTACCGTTTTGGGGTCCTAGGAAAGCCTAGGATCTCAGGTTCCAAATGAAAGTTATTGCAAGTCTCTAGCCCAAACGGTTGCGGAGATATGAGCAATTTAGTAAAGGTCGTTTTTGGTTTTGCCAATTTTAAACGCACACTTTGACAAGTGACAAATTTTACTAGAATTGACAGGTGACAGCTAGGAGGCAGTTCTACCTAGGTTAAATAGATTGAATTAGATGAATTTAAACTAAGAGATTGGTTTGGTACAGTTTGGCGGTACTCACAAGAGATTTTAAACAGGAAAGCGACTTGGTCACGGACTTCAGTCTGGTCAGGTCTCTCTGGGTACAGCACTGCTTTCTCTCTGGTCTGGTCTCTGCTAGGCACAGCACTGCTTTCTCTCTGGTCTGGTCTCTGCTAGGCACAGCACTGCTTTCTCTCTGCTCTGGATAGATTGAAGTCTCTAGTTTGGCTTTCTGGAGGTTGATGAATTTGAAGTCTGGATCTTTGGATGTTGTAGTGTCCGGCAGAGTGCGTTGCAGCAAATGGAATTGAAGGTCTCTATGTGTCCTGACTCTCTGCTTTTATCTGTTTCTGAGAGTGGGTGTGTGTTTTTGCATCACTAGACTTGCCCCTCTCACTCGTCATTGGTCAGGCTTCCATTCCTCCGCTGATTGGCGAACTGAACTGTGAGTCAGAGGGATGTCATTTTATGATCTCTTGAAACAACCTCCCTTATCATCTGTGCACCCAAATCTATATATGATCAAAATACATACTTCAGAGTTACACAGTTGTTTGAAATTACATATACATGGTGTGGCTGAATTTAGCCATGTCTCTGTCCAAATCTGCTCATTCTAGGAGCTTGCATTCAGGGAGGGTACATAATTGACTTTTTAACTGCTTTTTCAATTTCTGACATGGACCCAACTTTACATACATGTGTGCAGGGAGTAGGGACATTAACTGATGAAGTTTCAGATTTTTAACATGCACACATTTATAGTAATATCCACTTTTCCGCCACAACCCCCCTGAACATACCACCGGTTCCTACCACGTCTTAAACTGTGGGCAGAAAAATCACAAGAATTATGGTATCATTTATAAAATTTTCACATGTCCGCACTATGAGTTATTCACCTTTTTATAAAACCATATTCTTGCTGCAGGGGTGTGTCTTTTCAGGTCACATGGTACAGAAACCAGTCTTTCCAGTTTCTGCCAAACCAGCTTGCTCTCACAGGCAGTGCCCCTCCCAGCTTCTTCAGGAGGAAGCCACTTTTTACGACTGCGGTAATAAAAACCTTTGCCTGAGTGCAGAGGGCTTTGTTCACTCTCTGGCAGAGCACAGGAAATTCAATTATCAGATAGATGGCATATCCTTAGTGTGGGCAGCAAAAGGAACATTGGCCTGGGAACATAGTTGTGACTCAAGTTACACTCCTGATGGGGTAGTTGCTAGGCAAAATCAAGTTCCTTAAGCCAGACCTTCAGCTAACTGGCAGGTTTTTTGTTGCTTTTTAACTTAACTTGCAATTTTACACATGCAGCTAGAATGCTGATTCTAAGTGCAAAGCTATGACATTTCAACAGTTACAAAGGCATGTGACACCAAACATAGGTCACTCATTTAATCTAAACATTTTCGATTTTAGTGTCTTTAAATCCAGTGCAACTTAAACTGCTGCAATCCACAGCTCAGCCAGTCTTGTTATAAACCTTGTCTTATGATCTTCATTTCCCAGATTCTGTAGGCACACAAAACTCCATTCTGCCAATGTCTGCTGGTGTTCAGTAAATATTTTGCACATGTTGCAAGGTTTGAAATAGGCATTTTGGCTTGCCTTCAGAAACACACAGAGTGGTTTTAAAACGCCGGCTTTTGGATAGTGGTGAGTACTGGTACTGCACCCATTTTTGGGATTTAAGAAATGAATTCCCCACACTTCTAGGTTGCATTTGGCAATCAGCATTGCCATTCCCAATGGTTTCAGACTACTGTGCGGGTAGTCCAATGGTGGTTTTAAAGCGCTTTGAAGCTAACCGGCGCTACTGTTTTTCCTTTGGCAACCCATTTCCCTCATGGCAACCCGGCCTTTCATTCTCGCACTGGTGGGTGGCAAGTGAGGCAACCATTTTAATGTGCGCGCAAACTGCGCAGCTTTCCTGGATTTCGGCGCACATGTGGGTTTTCCGCCATCTTGAATTTCCTAAGCCCACAGCACCAAATGTTGTAGCAGGATAGCTTAAACGTGGGTCAGGACCCCCAACAGTATGTTGTCTCAACTTATACTTTGAAGTGGAACAATCATTTATGTGGATATATATGTGATGCATAGGTCTACTTTTTGAAATCTTACCGTCATTTAATACGTTGTATAGAATTTACATACTTTTGTAATTTCAGTTATTTGTATTTATAAGACAGACTGCACATTCTTTTGTAGTGAGTTCCCCGCTGACCGAGGCCACGTGGCGCTTTTTTTTTTTTTAAAAACCTTTGTTTGTTATTTTGGGTTAACACAATACAACTTCTCACCCACATTAGGATGGAATTAACTAGGCGCCTTTGCCCCTCACCACACCCCCCCCCCCTCACCCCCACCTTCCACCTTATAGTTCAGTGACTTTGCCAGCACCATCTGCACCAAACCAGTTTCTAGTTTTAGAATAAAAGGAGAGACAAGGCTGAATGACAGTGAGAACACAATCCTTATCTATTGAGAGTTGTCTGGGGAGGCCGGGGCATCCTCAGCCTCCTTCATCAGGAACAGCACCAACGGTCCCCAGATGTCTGGTGGGTGGGCATGTTGTGGTAGTAGTTTGACAAAGTCTGTTTCGACATCCTGGCAATAAAGGATGTCTCTGCGCCAGGAGGAAACAGTGGGGAGGGGGCCTCGGCTCCAGGCCATGGCAACTCTTCTGCGGGCGAGTGTCAGCAGTAGACCTGCTAACTTTCTTGTCGGAGCAGCTAGTGATCTAGTCATTCCCAATAAAGCGGCTGTGTGGGCTGGTTGAACAGTTTCCCCGATGATAGCACCAGTTATTTCCAGTACTTGATTCCAGAACGAAGCCAGTTTGGGGCAGTCCCATGCAAGGTGAACGAAGTCGGCCGATATTTTCCCACATCGCTCACATTTTGAGGGTGATTCTGGGTGGTGTTTGTTGCTTTGGCAGGTGTGTAGTATGTTTGGTGAACGAAATTAAAGTGGATTAGCTTGAGACGTGTGTTGAGAGCGATTTTCTGGGTTTGTTTGAGGATAAAAGACCAATCTTCATCAGAAATGGCTATTCTTAATTACTTTTCCCATCTGGTTTTTGCACGGGAGGCGACGGGAGCCGTGTCCGCAATGATGGTTCTGTAGATTTGTGAGACCAGTCTTCCCTCTCCCTGTGCTTGTATTACGCTGTGTAGAAGCTGCCAGGTCTGGGGTTGTCGTGGAAAGTTGGGAAGGAGTGCTTGTAGTGTGTAGCGTGTCCTGAAAAACATGAAAATGTCCAATGATGTTGTGCCGCCTTTCACCTTCGCCTGCTCTGGAGTTAGGAAGCCTTCCTCTGTGAAGAGATCTCCTAGAGTGTTTATCCGGAGTTTCTCCAGCCATTGGTGATAGACTTTCTCCGACGTTAGTGGGATCCCAGGTATGAATTTTGCAGGGAGGAGAGGCGAATATCTGGTTTGGACCTCATATTTTTGGGCTAGTTTATTCCAGACTTTGTACGTTGATAAAACTACGTTCATGTGTCGTTGGGAACGGGGATCTGGCCAAAGATGACTGCCTTTAGTAAGTTCGGAGTTGCTAGGGCCCGCTCTATCTGTACGTGAGGTCTGATAGATTGTGAAGAGTACCAAAAGCTAAGGAATTGCGCTTGTGCTGCCCAATAATATTTTTTCAGATCTGGAAGAGCAAGACCTCCGCTTGCTACTGGGAGAGTTAGTGTGGAGTGTGCCACTCTGGCTGGTTTGCCTGCCCATAGCAGATCCAGGACCAGGCTCTTCAATTTCTTCAGGAATGGTTGCGGTAGTAGTATGGGAATATTAGTGAAGAGGTATAGAAGTTTCGGTAAGATCACCATCTTGACTAATGAGGCTCTTCCCCAGAGGGTTAGCGGCGGAGTCTTCCAGCGAGCCACTTTTTCCTGCAGTGATTTGTTAACTACTTCATAGTTGTCTTGGTTGTCTTGGAACAATTCATGGTGCTTTAGTGACATTTGTATTCCAAGGTATCGAACCCCGGACGTCTTCCATGTGAGTTGGAAATCATCTGCGAAAGGATTGGTCGTCGGGGTGAGAGGGATCACTATCTATTTTGTTTGGTTGATTTTCAAGCCGGATGCTGCCCCGAATCTGATTACCTCTCATATGACTGGATTGAGATTGTCGATGGGATCGCGTATGAATAACACCACATCATCCGCGTACAGAGAAATTATGAGCTTATGCGGGCCTAGAACTAATCCCCTGTGTAGTCGCTGCTCTCAGAGATTGGAGGCTAGTGGTTCCATCACCAGGGCGAATAGTAAAGCTGATAACGGGCATCCTTGCCTTGTGCCGCGCTGCAGGTTGATGGTGGCCGATCTTGCCGCCCCCACTATGATGTTGGCTGTTGGTTTGGTGTAAAGGAGGGATACCAGTTTAATGAAGCGTGCCCCAAGACCCATTCTGGTCAGTACCGCAAACGGAAATGGCCACTCTACAGAGTCGAACGCTTTTTCGGCATCAAGTAGCAGTGCAATTACTTGCTGGGATGGGTCTAATGCCTCCATGACGCCAAACAGTCTCCTAATACCAAAGGTAGTGTTACGACCTGGTATGAACCCTGCCTGATCTGTGAGCACTAGGGCAGGCATCAGGGGCATCAGTCTATTTGCGAGTACCTTTGCTAGAATTTTATTGTCGAGGTTTAGAAATGAAATGGGACGATAGGATGCGCAGTCTTCAGGAGGTTTGTCTAACTTATGCAAGAGCACTACCTTGGCTTCACAGGTGGTCTGGGGGAGGGCACCTTTTTCCAATGCCTCTTTGTATACTGCTGCTAGGAGAGGAGCTAGGGTATTCGCAAATGTCTTTTAGAATTCCCCTGTTAGGCCGTCTGGACCTGGGGCATTGGAATTCGGGAGAGTTTTGAAAACTTCAATGAGTTCCTCTGGTGTGACCAATTCATTGAGGGGTTCTCTCAAATGGGCTTCAACCCAGTATAGCTCGGTATCGTCTAGGTATTCCAACGGGGCGTTAGAGTTCCCGGCGTGTTTAGTGCTATAGAGGTCTTGATAGAAGAGTTTGAATTCCTCCGCCATACCTTCGTCTGTGTGTATTATGTCACCTTGTGCGTTGCGAATACCTTCAATTGGAGTCATCTTACGGTCAGCTCTTATCAACCTTGCCAGAAGAGCACCCGGTTTCTGTCCTTCACCATGCTGCCTGACCCGATTGGCGCGGCATACAAATTTTAATTCCCGTTCTGCCAAAGAGTTACATTTTAGCAGCTCTGCCTTCAGGGTAGCTTTTATTCTTGGTTCATCTGAACTTCTGTCTTGGTGTTCGAGGTTTTTAAGTTGGTCTTCGCAGGTCTCTTTGGCATGGCAAACTCCTCTCGTGAAGCATTTCAACGACTCCCATAACGTGCCGGCGGAGAAGACTGAGCCTGTGTTAGCTTCAAGGAATGTATCGATCTCTTCTTTTAATTCGGTGGCGAACACCTCATCATGCATAGCGCCGGTCTTGAAGCGCCAGCGTTGTAGCAAGGGTCCAGGATGGGAGGAGCAGAGGCTGAGGATTATTGGCGAATGGTCGGAAAGGGTCGTTGGTAGAATGTGGCATGGGCCACTCTGTAGTGTGCCATTTGTGGACGTGAATAGGTAGTCAATCCGGGAACTGGTGTTGTGCACTGCCGAGTGAAAGGTGTAGTCTCGGAGGTCTCCATTAGCTGCCCTCCAAGCGTCTTTTAAATCAAATTCCTTACAGATTACGGCTATTTGCAGGCTGGCTTTAGATTTGGGTTGCGGTACGGCTCGTGACCTGTCTTTAGTCGGGTCGAGAACAGTGTTCATGTCACCACCCCAGATTATTGTGGTCGGGAGTGGAAAGCTGAGATAGTACCCACCCAAAATTGTTGGGTCCATCCACATTAGGTGCATAGGAGTTGATGAAGGTTATCTTCTTGCCCGCTATCATACCACAAACCAGGACAGCTCTGCCCTCAGAGTCCCTTGCAGAGTGAGTTAGACGGAAGCTGATTCTTTTATGAATCAAGATTGCGACTCCTCTGGAGTAGGATGATTACGATGAATAGTATCTATGGCAACCCCATGATTTGGCCCATGCGTGTTCTTTTCCGGGCATTAGGTGAGTTTCCTGAACCATTGCCACGTCGACTTTGTGCCTTCTCAAGTATTGCAGGATTTTGCTTGTTTTGGACGGGATGTTACCACCCCTTATATTCCATGTTGCGACTTTGAGTGGCACGTTTTAGGGCACATGCTGGCTTCGCTGAGCATTTTACAGTTGGTGTTGTCGAGGCTATCTTGGGTCTGACATATTGGTCTTGGTTCATGCAGTAGTTTGCTGGATGATGTAATTTCTCTGGTGGTGGAAGGCGGGGGATAAGGTCAGCGGGGGACATCAGGTGGACGGCGCAATCCTCTGCCCCCAATGCGTAGCATGTGGCAGATCCTGGAGGCTCCAGGTGGACGGTTGCAATCCCGTCCCGTAACAATGAACAGCGAACGAAATAAAAGGCTTTAGAACTTTTCCCATGGCGCGGACAACCCCCAACTTGTCCGACGGGATCCCCCCAAACTTGAACGAGGGAACAGATGCTGTGCTAGGGGCGCTTGGGGCACCCCCTTCGTCTCTGCCCTGTTGTGTTTATTATATTGATCGTGTTCCGGTTGCCTTAACGTTGTCTTCCCTAGTAGCCGCTCTTTAAGGAGGATTTCTGGGATTTCTTTCCCTCTGGGGATGGGGGTGTTGGGGATTATGCTCAGGGCAACCATTCTGATCCAGGAAAGTATTGGCTTCTTCTGGAGACTGGAAGAAGTGGACTCTTCCGTTGTATTGCACTCTGAGCCGTGCTGGGAATAGCATGGAATAGGCTAACTGGTTATTCCTGAGTCTTTGCCTGACATTGGTGGTGATTGCTCTTCTCTGTGTTTGAACTGTGGTCGAGAAGTCGGGGTAGAGATGGATTTTGTCCTCGCCATGGAGAAGTTCCCCCTTTTCTCTAGCCAATTGGAGTATGGTGTCCCGGTCTCTGTAATTAAGTAATTTCGCAATGATGGGTCTGGACGGGGCACCGGGCACAGGTCTGGATGATGGGATTCTGTGTGCTCTCTCGATCATGAACAGTTGTGAGAATTCTTCACGGGCAAAGAGGGCGATACAGATTGATTCGACAAAGTCCTCCATCTTCATTTGGGGTTCGTGCTCTCTCACCCCAATGATCCGAATATTGTTCCGTCTGGAGCGGCCTTCCAAATCCTCACATTTGGCCATGGTTGCAGACATTTGGTTTTCAAGCCTGGCTACTTTGTTCGAGAGGGACGTGGCGCCGTCGTCTAGATTGGAGACACGCTGTTCGACCTCCATCAGCCGTTCTGTGTGGGTGTCGATACGATGTTGTAGTAGGTCTACCTTGGAGGATAGGCCATCCATTTTGCTGTTTAAGCTGCCTATGCCTGCCTTTAGTTCCAAGAGGAGTTCTTTTATTTCTGAAGGATTGTTCCCTGGTATTGGGTGATCGGAGCCACCCGGTGTCGGTTCCCCATCGTTTTGTAGGAGGGGGGCTTTCGGAGTAGTACCATTGTCAAAGGTCGGCTTCCTCTGCAGCTTATCTGCTTTCCCCATCTTGAGTTATGAATAAAATTTGCTTGAAAAGTGGGAGAAGTTGTTTCACCAAATGGGGTCCCCGCGGTAACACGTGCCGGGGGGAGGGTTGGCGAGTGATAATAGAATGAAGGAGGATTTGGGCTGTTGCGCTGTTGAAGGGACCCAGGTGAGGTAATGAAGAATGTGGGAGCTTGCACCGTCAGTGTGGAGCTTATCTGGAGTTGTGACTGTTTGGCGGCCCTTGTGCTTGCTTAATGAAAGGACTTCCCTTTTAATACCTTACTTGTTGTGTTAGGATCTTTGATTATACCAGCCTGGAGGAAGTTGCAGTTGCAGCAAGTTTATGACCCAGTAAGGATGCCGTCTGGTATTAAGTGCCGTTGTTTCCCCGGCAATGGGGCTCAGAAGGATCCGTCAATTGCCCGTGCCACACCGCCCGCTCGGGGGCACGGGATCCCGGCGCAGCGGGCACCGGGCTACAACGCCACCAGCAGCGGGGGGGCCGTGCGGGCGACCGCCCGGCGACACTTGTGATTGCTTAATGTCAGATTTCCCTGTTAGTATTGTATGCACTTTGAATATGCCAGAATGGCGGAGATTGTTGTTACAGCCAGGTTATGTTCTTGTTTGGCGGCAGTCCGGAGCTATGCGTCGGCACCCCCTCGACAATGGGCCCCTGGAGGAGCCGCTAACTGCCCACGCCACCCCAGCAGCAGGGGGCCGCGAGGGTCGACGCGGGCGGGGGGAGCCCGTACAACCGGCGATCTTCTCCACTACCCCCGCCCCCTGCCGCCCGTACCTTGATCAGCGATCCGCCGTGTGGACTCCTCCGCTTCCGCCCTCCGCTCAAGGCCACACCCGACCTCCCGGGCCCACTGCGGCCTGATGTGTCGGCCCAGCAGGGGGAGCGGGCCCGCCTCCACGGGGCCCCGGGGCCTTCACGGGACTTGGGGCGCCAGCGGCTCTCAGGCCCAGCGTCAGCGGCCGGCTCCTTCGATGACGGCGGACGGCCGATCAGCACCGACCGCCACGGTCCGCTGGGGGGGGTGGTGCTCCCTCCACGTTCGGCACCACGCTCGTCTGAGCCCGCGCCGCGGGACCAGGATAACGGCAGCGTGGGTCCTCTCGATGCCGTGTGCGCCTCAGGCGGCCCGTCAGGGTACCGGGCCTCTGCACTGGATGGGTGATGCCGGTGTGTGGAAAGGCCGTTTTTCTCTCGGATTTGGAGGAGGTAGAGACAGAGGGTTCAGGAGTCAGGAGCTGCTACCAGTTTAGCGAAAACAGGCCGGGAACCGCAGGATTCGAACGGATTAATTCAGGGCAGAGTGGGAGCTCAAGCCAAGGCGGCCATCTTGGGTGGCCCTCTAGCGCCCTCTGCCACGTGGCACTTTTGACCTAAACCCCTTTTGGAGGGGGCCCCTTGTTTTAGCTTGGAATAGACTTAAGTTATGTTTCATTTAGATTTTAAATAGCTGGGTTCATGAGCTAGTCCCCACACACCCAACCCCTCGAGGTGAAATGACCTCATACAGTGATTCCTCCGACTGTTCCAATCGCAATTTGACGATCTGGGAATGTTATGTTCTTTTATACTCTGCCCATCACCACCGTAGTGGTCTTAAAGCGCCCAGCCAGACCATCTTTGAGGTGAAAAGGAAACTGGGCCAAGTAGGGTGTTAAAAAGCAAGAGTGGGTCAAGTTCGGGAGACGAAACATATTGACTGAAAACATGCACAAAAGTTAGCCTGCCATCATTTCTCCCTCATATAATGATTACAATTTGTTTTCATGTTTGAAAGTGGAATACTTCGATAATTATTTTTTTCTTTTATCCTCTATGGATGAGCCACTGGTCCTAATAAATTGCAATCAAGATTGTTCTAAGTTGCCTCTGACAGCAGAAACCATAGCCACAACCCTGTGCAGCCATCAGAGGAAGAGAAATATGCTGTTTTTCTTTACATATTTGTGTTTGTTCGATTATTACATTTCTTTCTTTTATTATTGATCTGCCTTTTTGGAAAATACTTTCTCGAAAGGTTGATGTGTATATGAGGCCTTGCATCAGCATAGTAAGGGTGGGTATCCTTTTTAGAGTTCTTACTACCTGTTAAAAATTAAGGCTGGCTAGTACGGTACTCCTCACAGCCTTTTCTTCTTTATAGTAATTTGTATGATATTTACAGTTGGGAGGATACATGGGTCGCAAATCTTAACATTTCCTTCAGTGCTTCACCTCCCAGACATGCTTGCATTTGATTTAATAATTACACATAGCTCCTTGCTTAACTCAGTCAAAAAGCGTATGTATAGAATAATCACTCCCAATTACTGTCTTTCCTGATGTATCATAAATGGAAGAACATCAAGACAATAAAGTTAACAATTGCATTTTAGTTTTGCCTCTACTAGGGTTATGTAAACTGGTTATGACCCATTAGTAGGGACACATACATGGCCTGTAGGACAGCTTTGGGTATGCACCTACCTAGTTAACACCTATGGGGTTAGCCTTTGTGTGTTTTGCCCCACTCACTGCTCAAACATTAGTGGGGTATGGAGAGGTTAGTTTAATCTTTCATATTAACTTGTTGGGTAAGAATTGGTGCAGTGACACTGTGTGAGACTACACAACACGTATCTGCTTGGTATTGGGTAACCCACCTTTCGGTATAGGTCTGTACTACACAAGTTGGTAGTGTGACTGAGCAGCAAGGCCCAGTGCTCCAGATGAGATTTCGAGGTGGGAGTATTTTACTCCCTATTTTTAAACTTTGAGAGTAAATGTGATTTCAAGAGAGTAAAAATGACCTTTCTCCTTTGCAAGCGGGTAAAATGTATGTGGCATACAGCCGATGTGTGCAAAAACTGTATGGAAATGATTACTATGCGGTAGCTTTCTGCATTGTGACAGAATACACCTTACATTATTTCTCTAAGGTCTGGCCTTGTGATCTCTCCTGTATATATTTGAATGTTGAAAACACAAAAACCTAGCCAATTATATAGTAAAGCAAGCATGAATTGTATTGTGTGTTTTGTGGTTCGAAAGCAGAATTGTCTTCTGATGTTTAATGAAAGTCCTTGTTTCCTGGAGCTATTTCTACCTAATGGTATGTTCTGATACAACATAGCAGAGAGGAAAGGACTCCATGCTAAATTTATACATCTAATCTCAAGGTCAAATGGTCATTTATATAGTGCTTTCAGCAAAGCGCTGTACATATATATAGAACATATTTATCACAAGTATCACCAAACCGAAGTCTGTACTCCTTTATCGATCTTGAAAGGCTGAGTTGGCCTTGCCGGCATTCGAACCTGCAACATACAGATCGCAGCAACGAGTGCTTAACCGGCTGAGTTATCTTATTGGCTAACATCCTTCAGAGGTCGGTTAACTGAGTATCGACTGATGTATAATAATATCAGTGCCTAGATGTTGGATGAACCATGTATGAAGCGCTACATAAAGTTAAATACCTATCTGGATTATCACAGGGACAGGTTTTGATGAGTTTCAATTACAAACATACCTTTCATTTGTTTGTTTTTTGAACAGCGCTTGCACTTCCTGGAGAGTCGGGTTTAGGATGTTTTAATTGTAGTCTTGAAGATTTGAGAGGCTAGAGCACCTGTGATTGGTGTAATGGCAATCACTCACCATTGAGCAAATGCTCTCCTGCCACTGACCATTTATAGTAATGTACCCCATTGAATGCAAGGTTGAATGGCTGTCAACTAGACTGTGCAGAGTCATCATTTTACGCACAGTGTACATTAAATTAGAAGTGTAAAAATAATTTGCCTCCGCATGATTATGCACACAGCACAGGAACTCTGAAAAATACATTTGTGCAATACTGGTTTGCTTTTACTGGGGTGGGGGGGAAGCATAATTTGTTGCAAAATATTAATTCTCAATTGCAAGTGTTCCATTTCATTGTATAATCCCAAAAAATAAATATGCACAGTGCTTCTGTTTGCTCCATGAGCAGCAAGCAGTTTCTGAATGGAAATAAACCATTCTTTTAATCAGTGTGCAGTTTCTTTTTTTTTAAAGGCTTCAGAGAAATACATTCTGTTTCAGAGGCGTTTATCCATGGCTTGCAATTCATTCAGGTAGATGAAAATCAAAAGAAGACTTCTGGTTTCTGTCAGGTAACCCGACATTTGCACTACCCTCTGCTCTAAACCTGTGCATAAATGTACACAGGAAAATAATAAAGCTGACGTATTTACAAGATTTTCATGCATAAAAAGGCCTAGTACGCACCTTATCTCGAGGCCTGGCAAGGCCTATCTCGAGGGGTAATTGGAAGCTGTACAAAGGAAATCCGTCGATACAAGTAACCAAATAACACACTCATAGTTAGTTATTTAATTAACATCAATGTTTAAATGGGTATTCTTTAAAAAGGCAATTTGTTGTAACAATGTAAATATACTTATTACTTTCCAGAATCATAACCAGTTAGTGGATAATCTTTGGATATGCTGCTTACACAATTCCTACACCCTGAGGAATAACAAGGACAGTAATGGCATTTATATATCACACCAGCAAACTTTGTAGATTCTGAGGTTGTGGAAAGGAAAGGTCAGGGAATGAAAAAGGTTAGACAGTTTCTCATTATATGTGAGGAAAACGAAATCTTCCAATGAAATCTAGATGAGCCTTTCCCAGCAGTAATAGTATACACCAAGCTACCAATTATGATGGACAAACAATATCAAATTCAATGGACTAGAAGAGTCTTCGGGGGAGACGGGCCAGCCAAAGTCATTTGGGACACCGTCTATGGATCTGATGCACGTCTTAGATCAAAGTCTAGCACACAGTTCGAGAGTCTTTAGAAAAATCATTTGTAAGGCCACAAGCTGTTAAGCCTGTGAGAAGACAGTTGAAATTACCTCTTAAAGGTAAGCCAATGCAATTCCCAACTGAGAAGAGCGCGGCTAAAAGACAATAAGGGAAGTACACCACAAGCCTAAACGGTACCTCTGGTTTGAAGAAGAGTGGCCCAGCTGGATTCTGTCTTGCTACAGCGGTGCAGACCTTTGTTCCTGGGCCTCAGTCATGGGGACAAGAGGGAACATGTCTGGAGGGCTTCTGCTGCAGAACTCGGGAGGTCGTCGGCAGCTACGGTCTCTTTTCGTTCAACTGCACTTTACGGTTTCAGCGCTAAGCAAACAGCACGGTTGCGGATCTTGGACACTGGTTGGACTCTTTGCTCCCTCTGTCCTGCACTCTGTTGAGGGGATTCTGGATCTGGAGGTCCTGCTTCTGGAGGGTCATTGAGAGTCTGCTGGAGCTTCTAGCCGGATTAGTTTCACGGCAGACGTTGCACTCGACTATGGACACTCGACCCCATGGCATTGTGCTTCCGAAGCAACGGAAAGGCACAGTAAGTCTGGGAGGGTGGTCCAGTGGAGTTCGTCTCAGGGTTAGTTGGTCCCACTAACCCAATGGGAGAAGTCGTTCCGTGCGGAGCTTCTCTGTCGAGGTGAAAAAGAAGTTCAGCACAGCAGCAGGGCTTCACCGGGCAGTTCAAAGGTCCAGGAGGTTGCAGTAAGCTTCGTTCATGGTTTCTTCGTCGGGTGTTTCTTCCAGTGGTCGACTCTGCCTGTAGGCCCAAAACTCTCAATTTTAAGCAGGTTTCTCCAATTCATGCACAGCCACCCTGCTGTGTCATTGACAGCCTAGGCTCGCCTGAGAGGACAGCCAGCCAATTGGGACTGGTTGCAGGCACTCCTAGAGACAAAGGACATGGGAGTTTTGGGAACCTCCCTCATATCCTGTCCTTCCAGACACACTTACTGGAGCCAGGGGACGGGCATCAGGGCTGAAGCCCGCCAAAGGCAAGATAAAGGGCTCAAACCTCTCTCAACGCACTGAGTAAAACCCAAGAAAGACCTCACAAACAGAAAATTGTGAAAAAAGACTGGTGCCATTTTGACGAAATGGTCACCCATGGGTGCTGTACTGCAACTTGAGGGTTCAGCTTGCGAAAGAAATGCACAATGGTAGGATAAAATAAACCACTGCCACCATCTAACATAAAAATGTTAAATGACAATGTAAGCTACTAAGTAACCCCCAATGACTCCACGTAGGATGGGGTGTACTGGACCTGCAAAGAGAAAAGGGAAGTTAAAGTCAATTTCACTTTACTATTCTTGGGAACTGTAGTTCACACAAGAAAAGTTATTTAAACCGTATGAGAAATCTAAAGGATTTCTCAGTGACACTGCACTGAAGGTGCTGTGTCACCATAAAAAAGCAGATATCTATGGAGTTTGCCAGACTCCAAAAACTGTGAAAACGCAAAATCCAAATCGGGTGAAAACACACAAGGGAGTGAGCAAAGTTTCTCACTCACTCCAGGGTTAAAATTAAAAAGTCCCAACTCCAGCAAAAGAGATGGGTTCTCTAAGGTTAAAGGGAATTGGCACAGAAATGAAAATTCTCCCTCAGAACTTGTTACACAAACAGGGTGGCCATTTCAGAAGGGAATATTATTCAATATATGCAGTAAAGTAAATATAGTAAGCTCGGGCAGGGTGTGTTATTGGTAAATATCATAGTGTCGCAAAACAAATTGTTCTGCTTATAGTATTATTCCCCTTCAATGTTGTTCCCCGTTTCTGTGTAGCGGGTGGAGAATGTCAGAAGGAAAACGAGCTCTATGTCTTTGCTGGTTGTATGAGTTTCAAGACTTGCTATGTTACCTAGCCTTAGCTCGTCAATCGAGGAGGAGCAAAGCTTGGGCAAGGTGTCCACTTCATTTGATGTTGCTACATTTCTCTGAGGAAGTGCCTCCCCTCAGGCAGGCTGCCCTCCTTTGGAAGGCTGCTGCTCATGTGACGTAAGCTTTCAACCTAGTTAAAATACCAGGGAGTGGGTGGTGTACTGGAGGTATACCTAAGGCCCACCTCAATGTTCCTGCTGCCACTTACCCCCTTACTCGGCTTTCTAGTAGGTATCTTCACTATGTAAGTGGTAGTGTAGTGTCGCATTTTAAGCATAGCCTGCCAAGTACCTTGTAATGGCGTGAACACCCTGGCTTTTGATGGTGAAGTCTGGCAATGCAGTGTGTGCTTGGACTTTTGAAGGCAATACCTGGCATTTTAAAAGTGGTACCATATGATATAGGAGTGCCAGCGCATATCTAGGCAATACATAATAAATGATAGTATTATCTCGGTACATGATGGTATAGCTGACAAGTGGTGTATGCATTGGTAGTATCTGGCAAATGCATATAGAAAAGGCAAAACTACTGTCTTTGCCAATGCTCGTTCTAGCTGTGTTTATAGATTTTGGCTGAAAGTTGTGAATGTGTTCCATTTGAGCTCAGCTATTTGTAGGTTGGGTATTCGAAACTATCTGCCCATAGAGAAGGGTGCATCGCTCCTGTAGCTGCAACACTGCTTCACATTGCTTTGTGTACAAGTTTGCTAAGTAGCAAGCCTCTCTGTGGAGATGGTGGCACAGCTAACACCTACCTATTGCAGTCCGTCTACAAAGCGTAGCTGATGTGTCTCTAGAAAGTCCTTGGCTCCGAGTAGGCTTCAATTCGCATTTACAGCAAACTGATCATCTGACTGCTGCAGGTGCCCCTTTTTTAAAAGTTCCTTTCCTACGGCTGGCTAACTTAGTTTAGTAACACCTGGGCAATCCCCAGTTCTTAGGAGATTGATTTTGCTGTGCTCTATTTGTATTTGTTGTCTTTATGCCTCGTAATTGCCTACCTGACTTTGAAGCATCTGGCAGTTTATCATAGATATGGATTATTATATGCACCACGATTTTCAAAGGACTAATGGGTGAACATTTTTGTTTTGGAAAACACCCTCTTTCTGAAAATCAAAGCAGCACATTTTATAATACCTTGTCACCTGAGCATCTCCACAGAGGGGCTTTCAGTCCTCAAACAATTCAATAGTTTCCTCTTGAGGGAGAAACTCTCACCTCTTATTGATAATTATCAGGTATTTTCACTGTAGTGCCATCCTTGGTTTTCAACTTTTTCTTAGCAGACATTCTTTCCGCGTGCAGAATTGATTGTTACTGGAAGCAGAATTACATGTTTACCTTAACTCTGTTGCATTTTATTTTGATGAATTGCTTTTTTCTTGAGGCTATTGAACGTGGGGGGGAAAAAGGTGATTTTAATATGCTAAGTTCAGCATGACATACTCTTTTAAATAGGAGGGATCCTTATAACTCTATTCTTGGGGACACAGTCAGTGTTGATCATGCTGCTACTTTTTAATACAAGGTGGTAAAATCAAAGTCCGGAAAGTTCCAAATCGGGGAGCTTTAAAATCAAATAAGATTCGTTTTAAATCCTGCTGACCTAACCCGAGTGGGTTAGCTAGCTAAACTACAACATAGTCGAAGAACAAGCTTAACTTACTATTTAGATGTATTTCCTGAATGTATGCATCTTTTTTTCTCTTCTGGATTATTATTATTTTTTTTTGTAAACCCTTTTGATCATGATGGGTTCATATGGCACTCGATTTACTTTAACGTGTGCCCTCATATTTCACAAGACGCACTTCCTTGAAATCCAATCTGCCTTCTCATCCCAAAGAAATGGGCCCAGCTGACAAGATAAAATGATTTCTTGGCCTCCAAGGACTCCAGAACGGATTGGAACTTCCTAAAATGTACCTTCTTCAGCAAATGGGCTGTTCCATGGACAGCACACGTTTCCCCTAGCCCCTTTCTAAAGCCAGGCGTTTCTGTCTCTACAAAATCAGGTAAGACGTGTTCCAGCCCTGGAGCAAGCAAGAATGAGTCTATATGATCCACACGCTTATGTGCCCCTTTGAGGTATAGGCACATCAGATTTGATAGTCCTCCAAGATTTGTAATAAGTTAGCATCTTAGAATGGGAGTTTGTGGTCACAAAAAAGCTCCCTAAAAAACGCGGCAAGATGTTTTTTCTGCCTCATGTATGGTCCACCTTCCAGAGCTTTCATTTAAACCCCTTATCAGTACCTTCAACTGTTACTGGCTAACAATCTGACAGCATTCTTCATGAAACCTTTGTATGTGACACAAGTGTCATCTCTCCTTTTCGTCCTAATTAGATTACCCTGAGACTTTTTCCCCCTAAATGGTTGTTTGCGAGGCATTTGGGAAGCTCTCTTGTTCTGAATTTGGCGTTGTATATAGCAGCATACTGGGGTAGGGGATTTCAAGGTTCGACTTACTAGCCAGCCATAAAAAGAGACTCCCCACATCATTGCTTATCGCCAAAAGTAGGCTATCAATAACCATTGAAAAGTGGAAAATGTGCCCCTTGACATCGTACATTACTTCTCTAGATCGCCATTTTGCCTTTTTTATCCTGCCGGGCGTTTTGTAAATGGAGAATATTTGTGAAATGCCAGTATCTGTTCACAAATTTCGGTTCTCGCGGAGACATGGAAATATTGTGAACATATTGTGAGTATTGTTTGTGTCCATGTCGTCCTTTCAAATGTCTAGCCTGAAATTAAAACCCCACACATTTCATAATTACTTTTTGTTCCAGCTACAACGTTCCTTAACGTAGATTAAAACATGCGATTTCAGAACGGCCCACTACCATCTTTACAGGTTGAGCTCCGAAGTTAAGACGGTGTTCCTATGTTTTTTGAGAGGTGGTTCCTGGTGCTCTGGGAGGCAGGGGGACAATGCAAACCAGAGCGTTAGCTTTGTAACACGGGTAGACTGCTCTTTCCCTCTTTTCACAGTGGGCTGGCAAAACGTAACATTTCTAAATTGCTAGGCAGATTGAATATTTCTTAACAAGATTGCAAATTTCATTGTAGTTTGTGGCTAACGTAATGCAGTTGCACCTCCTTAGTGGTTTTCCCAGTTTGATTTTGGCAAATAGTTTCTCGTTTAATTACAGCAAAACTAAATATAGGCCATTGCATCCCTATGGCTGATTTCCAATCTGGGAGATGTTGCTATTGTAGGCTGTGACACTCGGTGGCCACCTATGCATGTTCATGCTACCAGGAGGTCAGTTATTTTCACCACACGCTCCTGCTGTTGTCGCGTCTTGAGGCATCCATGCTCAGATCTCGTGGCCCATTAAGAGTTGCCGGTCTATGAGACGACCGGTCCTAGTGCATGGCACAGCTCCCAGACCTGCGTGATCCCTACACTGTGTGTTTAGCCTTCTCACCACACACTCTCTTGATTTGCAGTAAGAAAGGGGCTGCATTCCAGTGTCCCTTTCATGTAGAACTTTGCTCCAGTGGACATCTTGCATCCCGTGTCTGTCACCCATGATAGTTTCCCAAAGTAAATCGCAAAACCACTGGACCGGTGCAGCTATCACGGCATGCACATTCATGGACATTTATTTTTCTCCAGAGAAACCAAATGGTTTTGTACCTTCTTTTCCTCCCTCCCCCCTCCCTTTGTGATATGCCCGCAGTAACCCTACACCACTAGATTTCTGCAATATCACTTGTTTGAACTATCGGGTATTACACAGCCAACCTTAACCCCCCACGCCGTCCTTCCTTAACTACATCTTACTGTGTGCTCCCTACTCGAGTTTTCTCCAACTCCCTCAAAGCACACTACCTTCCCTTCCTCTTCCCACCACAGAGAAATGGATCCTATGGGCACAATACGCCATATCCACTCAAACCTCAACCAGAAGACTGCTATAGTGCATATGAGTGCTGTATAAAGGACACTTTGATTGCAGCTTTGAATTCTGTTCCGTGGTTTAAAATAATTCTTTTATTTTTTCTTAATTATTGTTTAAAATTTGTTGCCATTATTGGGAGTGCTGGATATTAACATTATTCTCCATTTTTAGCCTTTATCGGTTATTCATTCACCTAATGCATATGCATTTAATACCTTTACTGGAACAAAAGGAGCAGCTGTGTAGTCTCCTCCACATTTTGCCGCAGTCACCTAATTGGAGCACCAGCACAAAGAATAAGTCCCAACCAATATTAATGAAACCTTAGGCCTAATGATGAGGCTAACCAGAAAATTGTTCCATTGAGACTATGTGTGTGTATGACCACCCAGCAATAACTGGTCTTACTCAAAATGCTGGTGGGTGATCATGGCCGTTAGCATGGCAAAGTCGTACAAACTTCACTGGTTTAGAGGTGGGAAGCTCATTAAAACCACATGTGACCTGGCAAGCCAGTCCACGCCCCATTTTATGTTTTTGGGTGGAATTCTGTTTTATCCTCCACGGCAACGTTGATGTCAAAGCAATTTGAATTCAATGAAAAGTAGCATGTACTGAAAGTAATTGTTCCACAAATTAAATGTACCTATCCTGATCACACAACAAAATTAAAACCTCGGAGTACTGCCCTTGCTTTGTTATAAGAAAGTAAGGTCATGGGCAGCAGCAAAGCCCCACATTTGTTGCTCAGCAACTGCTACGACTGAACTGTTACTTTGCGGAGCAAGAAGCAGACTTCTGATCTTGGGTAACTTAGCTTAGGCCGCAGTGTGGTGCCCATATCCATGCCTTGTTTCGTGCGTGCCTTAATTTGAAGATTATGTAGATGGCAGGGTTATTGCAGAAACCAATTTGTAATACCCCCAAAACATTGTGCCATAGAACTTAAAACGGCAGTTGCATCTTCATATAACTCTGTAGGCGATGATCGATGCAGAGAAAGGAGCCAAGCCACAGACAGGATGGCTATGCAGAAAGAAATTAGTAAGTACACATTGCAAAATGGGGAGGTACAGAAGTGGAGTACAAAAGAAAATTAGTGTGCATAGGATGGGTTGAGACAGTCTATGCAGCGAGTCGGAGAAGAGTGATGAGGGGTGCACAGAAGCGGCGAGCACAAAAAGATGAGAGAGACACGTTTTCCCAAGGGTAATGCAAAATGTATTTTCTGACAGGTCTAGGCTGAGAATGGTGACGATGAATGGAACTCGGAGCAACACCGCATTCTTTGTTAAGCAAGCACACAGGCATGTTACTAAAGGCAGAGTGCAAAACCTTTGGGGGGGGTTATGGGGGAGAAAGGTTGCAAGCTATTAGCCAGGCATAAAAAGACTCTGCTGCCCGCAAAAAATTAAAGTTGGGAACAAGATGGCGGCCTCAAAGTGAAGTTTGCCCTTGAGGGATGAGAGCAGCTGCAAAGGGGGCCGTTGTACTGGAACGTGTAGGCATAGAAATTGCTTTGGAGGCAGATTGAACTACTGGAGAGGGTGGTGTGTGTACCGCAGTTCCTCAAGGCTGCAGGCAGCTTTTCACTGGATGCTCTGTGAGGGACGCTCCCCGCCCACACGTCACACTGTGCAGCCTTGGTGTTTGGACTGCTGTCTCGGATGAGGATCAGGGAGCCGAAGCCATAGGAGAGACATGGTGGTAGCCGGCAGCATCGCACGATGAACACGTCTGGGCTCCATTGTTGCACCTGAGGCTGGGCCAACACTCTAGAGGATAGTGAAATAGACCATGGATTGGAAGAATACGCTGCAATCGTCGTAGTGAATTGCGGGCAGCCCGCCGGAGAGCCCTGTAGGGCAGTTAGTATGTTGGCCCTAGTTGTAGCACCGAGCAACTAGGCCAAGTGAGTATTCTCATTTTAACCATTCTTGCCCCTGGTTTGCTGTGGAGGACTGTCTCAGGGAGCTTGCCCAGGGACCAGCAGTTCAATATAAAGACAGAGACCTGGCATCTGGAAAGGGGAGGAAGAAAAGTACTGTGCAAGATACAGACTTGTTTGCTTCCCAAGGTGGGCACCACAATCTGGAGACCACAGGACCCTGTTATGGCAGCGGTGGGGCGCATAGAACAGTCCATGTCGCGTCTGTAGGGAAAACTGGACAAATTGACTGAGAAAGTATCTCAATTAGCGACACAGACTTCCACACTGGAGTTGAAGACCACTGAGCTAGCAATGCGCGCAACGCTCCCTCTGGTCCCGAAACCTCTTAGCCGGGAAATGGAGTCGGTGGTGAAAGGTTGTACGGTGACGGATAACAGAGTTGGAATTTTGGGAAAATGCAATGCAGGCATCACAACTGCGTGTTATCAGTCTCCCACAGGGTGCAGAGGGGGTGGACCCCATAGACTTTTTGTCGACATGGCTCCCTGAGCAATTTATTCTCAACGTTGAGGATGACCCAGTCTATGTCGACAAAAGCTATTGGCTCAAAATTTGCAAGAACCAAAGCAAAGCTGGTGTCAGAAGTGGGTCCCACGCTTTTGGTGCGTCTGAGTGATTCCCATGATGGAGACAGGATCCTGAAGGCAGCAGTGGCCACGAAAGTAGTGGAATACCAGGTCTAAAGAATCCACCTTTTTCTTTATCTGTCTCCAGCCACCGACAGGCAAAGAAGGGCCCTCAACATCACAAAGAAAGCTTTTGTGCGTGGGGTCAAGGTGGGCCTGCTCCATCCGGCCAAGTTCTGGTTGATTCTCCAGGGGAATGAGTACCGATCTTGGGATACAGAGGAGACGGAGAAGCTTTTGAAAACTATACCTGCTGCAAAGCCATCGGAAGGGGAGAGGGGAAGAAGGGGTTCGGGCTACTGCAGTATTGGTTTACTTATCTCGTCTTTGTGTGCTACAACACTTCTTACATGATATGACTGGTCTCGGCTGCATATTTCTAAAATGTTAATGCTCCCCATTTGATCCAGTGTTTGTTGAATGAGGCCTCTAGAGTCTTGGTGGTCCCTCCATAAGGACTGGTATCGCATGGTTGTGTTTTCCTGAATATACTTGGGGCGCCACTTGTTAATCATTGGCTTTTGTCGCAAGAATTAAGACACTTCCCCCCCCCCCCCCACCCCCTCTGCACACCCCCACTACTGAATGTGGACTTGCAAGGTTGCTATCTCATAAGAATCATTTATTGCTCTATTTTGCGGATGTACACTGTTGGTGCTTACTACTACTTTTTATTGTTCTTTTATAAGGTTCCAATAAATAAACAAAAAAGACACTCTGCTCCTGGCCTAATAACCACTTCTCCATATGCGCACAGCACACCATGCGTCAATTCATTAATCAGTAGCTATTGCACATTTTGAAGGTGTAAAATGATTTACAGAGCACTCCCTCATTGTGTAGATTTGCAGGACCCTGAACCGACTTTGACGTCTCATAGGGCTCGAAGGCTCACCACATCCTCATTCTATAGCGACCGCTTGTCTTCCTTGATTTCCCAGCTGGTATAGGGGGAGGGAGACCAGTTCACTTATGCACCCCCACACCTATTTTTGTCTTTCCCTGTTTATCATGCTCAGTCCCTTGGCCACTCATTCCTGCATTTTCCTCAAAAATGAGTGAGCTGAATGCGCCACGTCCCTGTTATGATGCGAGTTAGTCCTGTTCAGTCTCACTGGCCATGAATGCATGCTGATAGAATGTTGGTTTATGTATGCTGGACCGCTCAGGGGAATGTTGAGCGAGTGTGATGTGTAAGTGTTCCATGAATGTCAGTTGGGGGCCGGAGCTGGATGTGAGAAGATGCCTGGTGGTTGTCTCTTGTGCTACTTGATATATGCTTGGGTCTCCCTGCCCATGTATCCTGTAAATACCTGCAAGTAACTGGAAAAGTATAAATGTACCTAATGTACAATAAAGCTATCTGGATTCATTGTTATGGCTCCACAGCTGGTCTGTGTGTGGACATTGAAAATCAATTTAAGTATTTACAACATTGTCCCACATTCAATTATTCACGTGGGGCGATTTCCCACAAATAAAAAGTATTACCAAGCATGTCGCACCATATTTGTTTCGGACCATCGATTAAACCTTTCCCTAAATCCCTTGCTGTTCACACCTGCTGCGGTAATACCGCAGCAGTGGAATGGCGGGAGTGACTGGGGGTGGGGGGCCTTTACTGCTTAACCTTTCTCACACTTCGTTTTTTAAAATACATTTTGTTCGAGAAATAAGACGAGTTTTAAAGTGCAGGATGGAATAAGTCTGCCCAGCAAGACTCCAGTTGAGTTTGATGTGATAAAGCTCTCAATAATAGGAAGTAGTTTGTCAAGACTCTCAGAGCCAAATCACATTTCAAAAAATGCTGTCGATGCTGCTGTTTCCTAGCCCGGTGGATGCAATGGTGACCCGAGCCAGTTGGGTCACTCTTTGACTTCATTTTTGCTCCGTGTCCCTTGGCAGCAGGTTTACTCATGTGGGCAGTGTATGTTTTTGGACTTCTCATTATCCCTATTTAGTGTAGTTCATGGTGAGGGATCATGGTAGTTGTGACCGAAAACATTTGGTTGGCCACATGATGAATAACCATGCT
This sequence comes from Ambystoma mexicanum, assembly GCF_040938575.1. NCBI lineage: Eukaryota > Metazoa > Chordata > Amphibia > Caudata > Ambystomatidae > Ambystoma > Ambystoma mexicanum. The sequence goes on from NC_090927.1 coordinate 1,220,532,578, forward strand.
GTACTGAATAAGGCAACAATGTCTGCTCTCGGAGGGGAACCACTGTGGTGCTTCCTTCAGTGGTGTAATCCTCTCAGAGTGACATTGGTTTGTGGGGCTCTTCAATATTGTAGCAGTTCTTACAGTGACCTGCTGGTGGCCCAGTTGTCCCAACCCCGAACACCTAACAGAATAAGTAGTCTTTTGCTTATCGTAGTCTGAGCTGTTTTTTTTTTTTTTACAAATGCACAGTGATGGCTTTTTCCATTTCTGCAAAATCGAGGAATACGCTATATTTGCTTAGGTTATTGATCCTGTGCAAATAGTCTTCCACACCTCTGCCGGTTGCAAAGTTCTTCCTAAGAGTCGGTCACTGCTAGGTGCTGCGTAATCAATGGCAAAATATTCTGGTACTTCATCTTTTTAATCTAGGTAATTTGGTGGGACCATGTACAGGGTCGTCAATTGACTATGAATTCAGAAAGACTTTTTTAATTGTCCTGCATGGATTATGTAGAGATTTTGCACCCAGCTCAGTGCCTATTGCAAGAGTCGCCTTGTGTTTTTGGTGATGTATAACTGTACGGTGTCTTAAGATCAGTATTGAGGTCTGTCTATAAACCAGTGGTGCCGATTTCTATTTGGGTTGTTGTAGAGGGGAGAAGCTAGAGGACTACGTAGGAATGGAAGCCTCACTTGTCTGTCCTGGCTAGAATCTATGTACAGAATCGATGTACAGAGACCTTGATAATTTTAAAGCTTCCATCCTGAGACGCACAACTTTTGGAAAGTGTACATAATTAAAATATGAAGGGATGGTAACTATTTTATTTTTCAATATCTCCATGGTAAAATACAATTCTACTAAAGGGACATCGCCCTATAGCTTACAAATTCAGAAGATCTGTTTTCGAAAGTGATAGAAATACATTCAGCTCTCTCCGGTAAGCATATACAAATTTGTCGAAATATACCAACAGATTGGGGGGCTGCTCGAGATCCCGAGCAAGATAGCCACCTGCTCATGGAGCTCCCGAGGCAAAGAGCACGCCTGCTCGCCCTGTGGCAGCTTTCACTCGTCAATGGAAGAAACCGGCAGAGTTATGTGATACCGTGGACGGTGTGCACCAGATGGTCTAACTGAAGTGCAATCCGTTCCGCTGAAGTCACATTATTGGTCGCTCAGCGGTGGAGCGTTGAATGAGGTACATATTACTTCAATTGGTGCACTCAGCCCTCATGCCCAACCCGGGGGATAGTGGATGGACGCTGCAGGTTCATGCCGATACGTTGGCGTATATGTTCAGTTTCATCTAGGGGACTGTGCCACGAATATTGTTGGCAATGCACCAATACCCTGAACAAAAGGGTCCCCTGCTGACCGCTAATATATCCTGCTCTGCTGCAGTCTTTGTACAAGGCTGAACGTCCATTCACGGCACACCGTCACACCAATCTGCAACCCAGACACTATGTTCGGTGAGGAACATTATTTTATGTTGAAACAAATACTGCTGCCTACAGGTAAGATATTATATATATCATATATATCATATCATATATCATATCATTATGATAATTATACATGCGTCCTGTCGCACGACAATATATTAATATTAATCTATCACAATATTGGAATGCGTACTACATGGTGCATAGAGCGCCAATACCTGGGCTCTAATATCCACTCTTTTTTTTTTATTTTTTTTTTTACCATTTTTATTTTTCGATAGAGGCATAATCAATTACAACATATAGTCGTTATACTTTGTTAACACAATGCATAAAACGACATTTTCATTCAGGGTTAATTTCACCCGTTGTTGTGCAAGTTGCCTCCAATTTTTAAACTATAGATTATTATTCCACCACCCTAGGTTTGAGGGAATAGGCTTCTCTTTCGTCGACAAAGTTTTGTAAGGGGGACCCAGTAGGCTAGAGTCTCTGCAGTGTTCATTTCTTTCATACATAGGTTCTTGAGTGTAACACTTAGACATTTAACTCCCTCCCCCCCCCCCCTTTACTTTTCGCCTTGTTCCCTTTTCTCGTTATGCTGATTCTTTCTCTCTTTCTCTGTTCTGGGTTGCTAAATGATCGATATATTTCTGAGGGTCCGTGGTTTATAGAAGTGGGCTTCCCTGTCTCCGACAAAGTCTCTAAAGGGGGACCATATGGACTAGTATCTCTGGTAAGTCTCTGTTCTTATGGCAGTTACCTTCTCCATTGCCATTACTCCCTATATTTTCACCAACCACCATGGTATCGTTGGGCCCTCTAGCATTGTCCACCTTTGTGCCAATGTCATTCGTGCCGCTGATAGTGTGTTGTTAGAGTGGATATATGCCGCGTATATACCCTCTGCCTCCGCCCCCAGCAGGATCACTTTAGGTGATGGTGGTAGTTCTCTGCCAGTAATGTCTTTGATGTGTCCTAGTATCTCCTTCCAATAGGTAATCACCTTGGGGCATGTCCACCACATGTGGAGTAGATCACCTCTCCCTCCACATTGTCTCAAACAGTTTGGGGGATATTCTGAGTTTATTTTGTGTAATCTGTGGGGGGACATGTACCATCTGTAGCATAATTTATATGCAGCTTCTTTAATTGCTGTACATTTGGAGGATCTGTGAGCTCTTGTCCATATCTGGTCCCACTCTCTATCCGTTATCGGCTCTCCTACATCTTTTTCCCAATTCTCTTTATATCTTAGGTTGTCCGTTGGTTGTGCTCAATCGAGCAGTCTGTACATTCTAGATATCCCTCTCCCTGGTTTCCCCTCTTGCATTGTTAGTTCCAAGCCTGTTAGGGTTCTTGTACCCGGTCTTTTCACTGACTGGTGGGAGATCCAGTGTCGTACTTGCATGTATCTGAACCTTTCATTTTCCCCCAGACCGAATTTCTTTTTGAATTCTAAGAAGGGGATTGGGTCCCCGTTTTGGTACATGTCCTGTAATGTTAGTGTCTGCGCCTTTCCATCCTACCCAGAAATTCTTCTTCAAGCCTGGGGTGAAATCGATGTTATGTGCTATTGGGGATAGTGGGCCCAGCCCTCGTTTGATCTTTTTCATTTGCATGGCTCTGTCCCAGTTACTTGGGGCTGTTTTAGTAGCTCCTAGTAGTTTTCCTTCTGTTTCGCGGGCCTTGGGGTTCAATGCTAGGAGCGCTGTTATCGGGATCTGTGTGGATGTTTGTTCTATGGCTCTCCATCCTTTGGTGTCGGCTGGGTTAGCCCACTGTAGTATGGGGGCCAAGTGCGCTGCCATGATGTATCTGCCCAAGTCTGGAACCCCCAGGCCTCCCAGGAGCGGGGGGACGGGTCAGTATGCGTCTCTGTATTCTGGGTCTCTTTTTCGCCCATCTGAATCTAAATACTGCGTTTTGAAGTTCTTTGATTATCTGTGGCGGGATCTCCGCGGGTATTGAACTGGTCACATATATTAGGCGGCGGAGAAGGGTCATCTTTACCGCTGCTATTCTGGCGAACCACGATAGTTCCTGGTTATCCCATCTCAGCAGGTCTGCCTTTAGTTGTTTCCAAAGATGGGGGATGTTTGATTTATATAAGTCCTCAAATTTCCTAGCCAGGTGAACTCCCAGGTATTCTCGAGTGTTTTCCTCCCATCTCAGGGGGAAATCTCTTCTTCATGCAGTTTATTGTATTTGCGTCCTCCGTTATGTTTAGTGCCGTTGATTGTGAAATCGGATATGGTGGCAAATTCTTCCAGTGTCTCAACGGCTCTCGGTAGTGTATTCTTCGTGTCTCCCATATAGAGCATCACATCGTCAGTGTATAATGCTATTTTCTGCGGGGTCTCTTTGATTTGCACTCCTTTTATATCGGGGTCTCCTGTACCGCGCTGCTAGTGGCTCCATAGCCATTGCGAATATTAGTGAGGATAGGGGGCAGCCCTGGCGCGTACCCCTCCGTATCTCCACTTGTTTTGAGTCGCGAGTGTTTATCCGGAATGATGTAGATGGGCGTTGAAAATTTGCCAGGATCATCCTGCTGAATTGTGTCCCGCATCCAAATTTCTCCAGGATCATCCGAAGGTATTCCCAGTCCAAGCTGTCGCAAGCGCGTGAAGTATGGCCGCTATTGCAAATTTCTGATTTGTTCGTCTCCCCCATTCGATTACATTTATGGCTCTTCTAACGTTATCTTGGGTATGGCGTCCCCCTAACAAACTCTGCTTGATCTTCGTGGATGATATCTGGGAGGATCTGCGATAGCCTATTCGCTAGTATCTTTATGTATAGCTTTGCATCAGTGTTTAGGAGTGCTATCGGGCGGTAACTTGAACATTCGGTGGGGTCCTTGTTTGGTTTCAGCACAAGGATTGTTGATGATCTTGCCATGTCTGGGGAGATCGGTCCAGTGTCTGATTGTGTTGAAAAGTCGGGTGAGGGGGTCCCAGTAGTTGTGTTCGGAACGTTTTGTAGTACGCATTTCCGAAGCCGCCTGGGCCTGGGGTCTTGTTCCTTGGTAATGAAGAGATAGCTTCATTGATTTCTTGAGCTGTGAATGGCCTCCCCAGTATTTCTGTGTCCTTGTCTGAGATTTGGGGTAGATGGGTAGCCAGTAGATAGGATTTTTGGTCTGTCTCATTTAGGTTTGTTCCTTGTAGTAGTTCTTCATGGAACCGGACCATTATTTCCAGTTTTGTGTTCATATCCCCTTTTTTGTTTCTTAGGGCAGCTATATAGTTACGGGATTTCTGTTTGTTTAATTTGGCCGCTAGGAATTTATTTGCCTTGCCTCCGTGGACGTAGTATGATTGCTTAGTGATGAGCAACGTCTGTGCTACCGCGTCCACTGTGTAACCTTCTAGTTGGGCACAAACCTTCTTTAATTCTCGCCAGGATTTCTGCGTTTGTAGGGACTTGTGGTTTTTCTATGCATCTTCTAGGGCTAGTTCCATCCTCCGGGTTAGTATCGCCTGTTCCCTACAGTATATCGCTGCCTGGGCCATGAATACTCCTCGGATTACAGCTTTCCCGGCATCCCAGATTGTTTTCCAGTCAACCTCGCTGTTGTCGTTCTCTTTAAAATAGTTGTTTATAGTTTCTTCCATGTGTGCTCTAAGCGCTAGGTCGCGCAGGATCAGGTCGTTGAGTCTCCATGGCTGGCGTTGTTTGTTTTCCCCTCCGTCTATTTCCAGGCTAACTAGTACTGGGGTGTGGTCTTTAATGTATTGTGTTCCTATTTCCACCTTAGTCACTTGGGGGATTAGAGTTACTGAAACCAGGATCATGTCTATTCTGGAGTATCCTCTGTGTACTGCAGAATAGTGAGTGTATTCTCTCGTGTCTCCCTGGAAGAAGCGCCAGGTCTCGATTACTTCTAGCTCTCTGAAGAACTTTCCCAACGCCTGTCTGTTTCTCTGGTCGGCACCTGTAGGGGGCAGGGTTTTGTCGAGGCTAGAGTCCATTATGCAGTTGAAGCCCCCTCCTATGATTGTCTGGCCTTCACACCAGCTCCCTATTTTCAGTAGGAGATCTGTGATGTAACGGGTCTTGTTTGTCGTTAGGCGCGTATATCGCCAGGATCGTGTAGGTCTTCCCTTTGATAGTTCCTTTGATTCCCAGGTATCTCCCTTCAGTATCACTAATTATCTGTTGTTTTTGGAAGTTCAGTCCCTTAGCCAACAGTATTGCGACCCCTTTTGTTTTCGAGCCGCTGGAGGCGAAGTATTGTTGTGGGAATGCCTTGTTACGCATTCTTTTTTCATCCGTTTTCAAGAGGTTGGTTTCTTGCAGGATAACTACCTTTGCAGGCAACTTTTCGAGCCTGTTGAGAATCGCTCGTCGTTTCCCGAGGGAGTTCAGCCCTTGTACATTTAGTGAGACAATCAGTGTCTCTGCCATTTTTGTGCGGGCTATGTTTGTTGCTTCTATCTCTTAGTGTGTCTTGTTTTGGGTTAATTTGAAGTGGCCCACCTGCCGTGGTCAGGTGTTTCCTCTGTGTCTCTTCTAGTCGCTTCTTTATTTAGTGTCTTCTTCAGGGTGTTTCGTTCGTGAAATTTGAAGGGGCCTGCCAGTTTCCTTTCTCTGTTTGATCTTCTTTTCCTTTCGGATGACCATTCCCATTGGTTGTTTTGGTTGCTGGGTGCGCTATTTTGTGGGCTAGTTTTGGTTTGGATTTGTTCTTCCTCAATTTGTAGTAATGACAGGCCTTCCTCGCATGTACTGATCCTTCTGTTTCCCTTTCCAGGGGAAGGCTAGTCCAAAGGGGAATGTCCATGTGTATGCGATTTGTTCAGCTTGGAGTGCTTTTGTGATTGGTTGCATAAGCTTCCTCTTATGTAGGGTGATCAACGCTAGGTCTTGGTACAGTTGGATTAGTCCACCATTGATTGTTAGTTCTTTGTAGGTACGTGCGGCTCTCAAGATGTCCTCTTTCACACTATAAGAGGTCATGGCGATAAGAACATCTCTAGGTCTCACTCCTGGGTCATTCCTTTTGGGGCCCACTCGATGGATTCTGTCAAATTCGAATCGCTCTGGGGGGGGGAGGGGGGCGTTGTTCAGGATGCTGCTGAAGCAGTGTTGCATGGTGTCCCGTAGGTCTTTATCCTGGATCGTTTCTGAGAGGCCCTTGACCCTGATGTTGGATCTTCGTGAGCGATTTTTCCAAATCTTCGGTTTGAATCTCTAGGTTATTTGTAGCTCTGGTAACTTGGTCTAGTAGGCTATTGTATTGCTTTGCTTCCTCTGCCATATGTGAGAGTCCATTTTCGAGTGTGTCCACTCTGCCCCCGAGTTCGTATATCTCTTGTCGTACCTCTTTCTTGTCTTTCTTTCTTGTCTTCAGCTCTTCTTTCATTGTTACCAGTTGGGTCTGGAGCGTGTTTGTTATCCTGGATTCCATGCCCCTAAGGCAGTCAAGTAGTTCTTCCTTCTTTATAGCCATGTCAGAATTGTTAAGCGTCGTTGATTCTCCCTGGTCCGTAGGTTCTTGGGGGCGGGGGTGGGGGGGGGGCTTTGTTGTGTTGTGTTCCAGCAGTTTTCTAGTAGACAAGTTTGATTTTTCGCCGGTGTTTTGGCTCTTGTGTGGGCGGATTCCCTTTAGTCCCGGGCATCAGGTTCCCTCCCCATTGAAACTCTGTGTGGGCCTCCAAACACTTGTTTTCGTGGGTCTCTGTTAGGAGATGGCTCTGTCCGATTAGGTTTTCTAGTGGATTTCTGTGTGATTGGATAGGATAGTGACCCCAAACACCAATCTAGGGCTGGTCAGCAGGGTGTAAAGGGCACCAGTCACAGGATGTGGGGTACTTCCAGATGGACGCACCTTTAATGTAGAGGACCTGAGTTGAACCTTATATGTACGTGGATACTTGTCTGCTTCAGCTCGTGTGCCCGGAATTGTAATCTTTCCGGAGTAAAGGTACAGTTAAATGATAGGATGGCCTTTTGTACTGCAGAGTCGCTGGTGGGGGTAGCGTACTCTCAATCGGAGCTGTGATGTGGTTACTTGGTGTGGGAGCTAAATCTAGCCGATGGCTTCAGAGTGATTCCAGGATCACTTAAGCAGGAGTTCTGACTTTCCACAAATTGCTTAACACAGAGTCAGTCAGGCTTGTACTTCCTTGTCTTTGTGGTGCCGGATTGGAGTCTTCCGGCACACTTTTCGATGGTCTGCAGAGGAGTGCACACGCCCCGAGGTCAGGGGCCCAACCCTCTGTTTGTCTGCTTTGATTATGGTCCTCTATACTGGAACAGGGGCTTTGCCAGGTCCGTGTTCGGTCACGTGTTTCTTGGGCGTTGGGTTGGGGTCGTTTTTAGTATTGACTTGGTCCCGTTTTGCGTTGTGTGGTAGCTTCCGCATAGCACCTGGGAACGGTTCAGTAGTGTGCAGCTAGAGGAGTGGGGTGTCGCCAAAGTTTATGAGGTAACACAAGTCATTGGTGTATGGGCGATTTGAAGATTACCTGAGCGCAAGTTCAGGCCCCCCCATTTGATGTGTGGCAGGATATCTGGTTTGCGCTTTTTACCTTTGGGGTACAGGGGTGGGGTTTATAGTGCAGACCTTGATCGTGGATATGCTGCCAGAGTGGTTCCACCGTGGTGAATATAGCGCAAACACAAGCAAGTCACAGTCTCTCTGCGTCAAGTGAAGGGAGGCAGTAAGAGCTCAAGGTTCAAGGAGTTTATTCAGGGAGCGGCCTTTTCCCCCCTCCAAAAAGATCAAGGGAATTTATACATGGAGCAGCCGGGCCTGCGTTTCAGGCCATGAGCGTGTCCGCGTCCAAAGGTTGACTTGAGGGCCAGGTAGCCGTGCGGTGTGGACAATGTCAAGCAACCTCTCAAAGTCACGTTAATGCGGAATTGCCAAGCTGAAGAGCGAGTGGAGTGGCAAGGAGAGGGCGTCGCAGTGGGGGCCCCCTTTGTTGTGAACAGCTCTCTTGTCAAATGTCAAGCACTAGGGCACAGTGCTATCCAGCGAGAGCTGTCGTTGCCTGGGTCAAGAGATCAGGGGAGATATTGCCTGAGAAGGCACCCAGAGGTCAGCTGGGGCGGCACACGGTATTGGCACATTCAGGGTACAAATATGGTGACTGGAGCAGAATCGGTATATATTGGCAGTGTCCCGGGGCTGTAGGACCACGGGGACCACGGGGACCAGCCCCCGCTAGGGAGTGGGATGTAGCAGTTAATGCAGGGGACAGCGGTCGAGATCAGCGTGTAGCGGCTCCCTCCAGCTCCTCACCTGTGGCGGAGCCCGCGACTTGGGCCGCGAGTAGCTGGATCTTCAGGAGGCTCGCGGGAGCCCCCTCAGTGCAGCTCCGCGATCACGAGGGCCAGGAGCCGCACCGCACCAGGAGCAGAGCAGCGGCGTGGGTGCAGGATGGTCAGGGGCTCTCCGGTCGCCAGCCGGGGGTTCCTTCGGAGGTCCAGGATGTCCGGTAATCAGCTGAAAGTCACTGGTGGTCCAGTGGGCCCCCACCGGATGGTGGGAGCGAGCACTGTTCGAATCTGTCCTGGGGGGGCGCCTCCAAGAGCCTCGCTTCCCCACGCTCTCCCCCCCTTCTCTCTTCTTCTATGCTGACAGCTCGCAGTAGTCGCAGGGGGAGCAGTGAGGGAATCCCTCACCCGATCGTTCCCTCCGTTTTGGCGCCGGCACCTTGTTTCTCCTTTTTTGTGCTGCCGCGAGTCGGGGGGTTGCGCACTCTCCCACGGCTCGCGTCACGCAAGTCCCAGGAGGCAGATGGGAGCCTGCGGGGCCCAGGTCGCTCCACCAGGCCCAGGTCGCTCCACCAGGCCTCGGGAGTCAGCCCACGCACCACCCGGCAGGCTCAGCCCTGCACCCCAGGCACGGGTAAACTCGGGCCGGATTGGTGAGGGACGCTGGCGCTCCTCCTCCGTGGCCCGGGTTCTGAGTAGCTTTGCGGTCTTCTCTGGGCACACGGCCTGTGGCCCTGGGGAGGGGCACTCGCTGCCTCTGGCAACACTTCTCAGCTTCTAGGGCACCTCCAGTTCCACGGGTTCGACCCTTCAGTGGGCACTGTGTTCCGACTTGCTTTTCATGTATCAAGGTGAGAGATGGAGCACTTTCTCTGCATCAACTCCACATATTCTCCGGGGCTGAGCATGGAGCTCACGGCTCAGGCAGCCATCTTGCCTGCACCCCCTACTGGTGTTCTCTAATAGCCACTCTTAATTGCATCACACCTAATACACAAGGTCTAGGAAACACAATTAAGAAATGTAGACTTTTGAAATACATGAGATATCCAGGGAGATGTGTTTTTTTTTTTTTTAACAGGCATCGAATTTAGATATAATAGAATCAGCTACAAAAGGACTGGGTAGGACGGCGGTCCATGCACCATAATATATATATCATTTAAAACACGGGTGTCTCTATTGGCTAGCTCACAAAATGTTTCCCCTTAAGATTCACAACACTGGTGGACAAATGTGTACACTATTAATATGTGGTTCAACACTCGATTTACCTGGATTCTTCACACACCCACACTTTCCTGCGCCTCATTTATGGGCCAAGTGACGCTAATACGAGGTGACCTCCAATATCGCTCCTTCATGGGGAATGGATTGAAAAACATAGGTGGTCTCCCCGCCGCAGCATGTTCCCAGAAAAAACATGACCTTCCTTGCCCTGATGGATGAGTTGCATGTAATTGATGTATGGAGGAAGGTACTCTCAAATTTGAAAGACTGTACATTTTATTCGCACCACTACCATAGTTACGCTAGATTAAGGCTAATCCTGTCCAATGGTTCTATATGATTTTACTGACATTTATTTACCAAAGCAATTTGTCCCCCCTGCCCAAGTCCCCCCGTTTCCATATGTTGATAACACCACTGCAACCCCCTCCCCACCCGTTTTTAACTCCTTACCCCCAGCCCCTATATATAGGGACATGAAGGGAAACTATGTAACTTCTCATTTTTTGGGCTTAAACAAATTAATATTGGTCCGAGAGGAGGTAACAGAGAAAAATTGCTAAGACAGCATGAGACTAGGTGCATTTTTGACTTCGAGAGCGAGACCCCTTTGGGTCACAATATAGACGAAAAACTTTTTGGGAGAATAATGATAGACTGTGTTACCCCTTGAACTACTTGGGGATGAGACCCATATATTCCACACATGATGATTATGATCCTCTAAGTCATAAGATTTTAATATTGATCATATGTGAGAAAAGACTTGATTGTGCCTACCTGATGAGCTTTGTCAGCTGTGATATGATTTTACTTACCGTGATTGTTGATATAAGAATCAGACATGGGTAATATGCATTTGTTCATCTATCTAAATGATAGGACTGTGATCAATTTCTCTTATCAGCTATGTAGAATGAATTGTAATAATGATTTTAATATCCTTGTGCAACGGGTTAGTGTGCATGATAGTTTTTAAGTACCTGGTCTATGGCAAACATTTGAACTTTGAGTTATTCCACCTAGGTGGAAGTAACTTTGGGCAGTCTATAAGGTCAAGTTTGACATACGGTGTTATGGAATGAATTCTACCTGGCTTATGTGTATACATGTTTGGGGTTGCATTAACCTATGGGATCGAAATACGGTGGGTTCTTCTTAATCCTTTAGTTTGAGGGGGCGTGGAATGTGACTTAACAGCTCCACGAATCCAGAGAGCCACCATATGGGCAGTTAAGGCACAAGGCGAATGTCATGACACTGCCATGTATGCATTAATGGTCGATCCCACACATGTAAATGAGGATCTGTTACAGTTTGGAATTGTGTATATATAATCGAATTCATTGAACACCCACCTTCTCACATAAGTGGGATACTCCGTTCGTAATGAACATGAGATATTCCCGCCATTTATAGGACGATGTGAAAATAGTTGCCGACATTAGCTTGAACTTCTGTCGGAGGCAATGGGTACACCTCAGACTTAAGTAATGACAAAGGTCTAGCTGAGCACTATGCTCAGGACACTCGTGGTTAAAAGTAATAACTGAGATGCGTTATATAATCGAAATCTCAGTTGGCATTTGGTGGCATTTACACTGAATGTTTACACATTTTTAAAAAAAGTGAGCACCAGGTATTGTTGGCTACCACTTTTTCCTGCACACTATATTATTCAGTGTATTTGGCAAATTAATGTGCCCCATGTGAATGATTGGTGTAAAGTGTTATAATTGTGGGATTATGGGTTAAACTAATGACCATCCTTTTTTGAAAATCAACAAAGGCAGCTGTATTGCAGCCAATACATGTAGTCGTCCTCTTTTTATCACCATGAATGCACAGAACCACAGAGTTCAAATGTTCTGCCTAGGCCGGGGGGGGGGGGGAACCATGTGATCCAGCTACAGGAAGTAGCGAAACGCGTCGTCCCATCGTTGGCCTCCCGTGATTTGATCCTGGGCATTACTTTTTGTAACCAGCAATGGATTTTGTTAAATAAAGAATACATATTTTTTTAACGCGCATATGGATGGTTCGCAACCGTTTTTCAAGGAAACCCTGGACTAATATTCGTTTCACTCCCACCCTGTGCAGCGCAGCTCACATCTCCGACAAAAGATTTTTGCCGGAACAAAATCTGATAATGTTTTTTCAAAACATTTTTACCCTGTCCACCATTGCCCATATGGTTGATTAATGTGACATACTCCCTATGACACTATTGGATAATGCTCCATCTTGATGATCACCTTACCAGATGAACCCAGATGGGCTCAAACTTGAAGACTGAATCTGGCAACACTGTGTCACCCTGATTCGACTGAGCACCTGAAAGAGGTCACAGATGACTTTTGGCAGTTGAATCTAAATCCTTATTATAATTCCCTCAGATGTTGGGACGCCTATAAATCCTTTCTAGGGAGCACTGCATTTGACGATGGGCACATAATCTTAAAACGTGGGCAACCCTAGAAATGTGCCTGAACTCCGGAGTTACCTGCAGCAGAACACATGCATAAAAGGACTAAGGACCCCGCCACCCAGGCTTCTGTTGCCAAACTCCGATGTGAAATTAACCACAGTACGCACACAGAAATCATTCGCCAAATGGGCCCAAGCCTTCTTTACACATGCGGATGGACCCCTGTGTATGATGGCGTTGGTGATTAAGGGGAGACATTGTGCCCAAATAATAGAGACAATCTGTAATATGCAGGGAGAAACACTGACCAGGAACACTAACATTAGTCAACGTTTGGCCTAATATTACAGAGAACTATACACTGCTCCCAAACCAAGAGGCATGGATCGTAAGCATTCTTTCTTGCAACGCATACAGCTCCCTGTGATTCGACCAGCGGCGTTAAATGTCCCATTTACAGTAGAAGTGGCTAAGGCTATCTCGGGACAAGCGGCCAGACCCGATGGCTTGCTCATTGATCTTTGTAAATTAAAGCTTGAGTCACTGGCGCCTAGACTGACGGCTGTCTTTACAGAAGCAAGCAAATCTGGATATTTCCCGAAGATCCTGCCATTAGCAAATATAGAGTCGGGACGAGACCTAAATGTGTAATTTGTATACACTGCTCTCACTTATAAATTCGGATGACAAGATCCTAGCCAAATGTCTGGTTGGACGACTAGAGTGTCTATTACCTGCACTTATCAAGACCATACTGGGTTCATTATCGACATCGCTCCGCTAATGAGCCCTCTATTGCATGTCATTTCTGGCAGGTCAGACAAGGGGGATGTGGCTATCTCCCTTGATGCAGAAAAAGCATTCTACAAGGTGATCTTGGGACTATGTTTGTGATTCTCGATACGTTTGGGTAGCGTAGCTCAGTGGCAACATACTCGTCTTGGAAGCAGGACGACGCGGAGCAACACGTTCTAATCGGGAGACTTCTTGTCTAACTGGTGGAGCTGCTTTACACTAACCCGATGGCGGGAGTGGTCACAAACGGCCATACCTCTTAACTGTCTCCAGCTACATACTGGAACACGTCAAGGGTGCCTGCTGTTGCCACTATTATATGTGCTAGTGATAGAATTATTGTCCTCTAAAGGACGTACTGGCGGTGAATTGAAAGGCATTGTGGGGGGATCGGGAACATCTGGTTTCCTTATATGCCGATGACCTTTTACTTTGTTGGCGGTTGCTCTTTGTACCTACTGCGTATATGCGCAATGTTGCAGGATAATTGCCCGGTCAGTGGTTACAGTGCTAATTGGGACAAATCAAAAGTGCTGCCCTTGCAGTTAGATATGCCATGTGATCGGGGTGGGATAGCTCCATTTAGACAACTACAAGCCATTAAGTATTTGGGGATATGAGTTAGCGCAGATCTTACGGAATCAGTTAAATTAAACTATCCTTCTATCTTGGCCACGGTTGTGCCAGACTTGATTAGATGGAATGCACTCCCGGGTAGGATTAATGCGGTGAAAATGAACTCCATGCCTAAACTGTAAGTTCCTATCGTACATGATCCCTTTGTCTCCAACAACAGCTATTTTTAGAAGGCATCATAGGTAAATGGAGAAGTTTATACAACGTAATAAGAGTGCGTTTCAAAACACCCTACAGGCCTCATAGGCAGATGGTGGATTGGCAATGCCATCTTGGAAGATGTACTGTCTCACGGCACAAATATGCTGAGCCAAGAGGGGCCTTAACGGGGAGGATGTGACGAGCTGGTCTGCTGTGAAACCGGGTTAACTCAGCACGTTGCCGTTGCAAAGCCCAAGAGGGACATATTTATTAGAAGCGCAAGGATTCATAATGCAACTGAAAATGGCATTATGGGGGGATACAGTATTATAGGGGAGATCAACGGGAAATCGCAGAGCTACGCCAGTCCTGAGTTCCCCAATGCGTTGAATTTCAGGGATTTTGTTGTAAGAAGCTTCTCATCATTACCTAAAGTTTTTTAATTGATTGAATGAATGAATGAATGAATATATATTTCTGATGTTTGTTAATCTGCTTAGAATCACATGCTGTGCATAGGTCCGACATCCAGTGGTCACTGCAGAGTATTGCATTTGTTTTTCGTAGTCGAAAAGGGGACGTCGACAAGGCGTGTCTCTAACACTATCCCTATAGTGACGTGCGTTGTACCCACAATCCCTCACGCGTCGAGGTCCCTCAGATTGTTTTTTTCCGCCCAGCTACTGGTCGCCTTTATCGGAGCTCCTCGAGAGACATTGCCAAATAGTTTCTTCGACCTTTGGTCGTTTGTTATTAATATCAATAACGTAGATCCCTCCCTCGACGCAGAGCCGTTTCTCCGCCGAGCAAGATAGTCGACGGAAGGACGAGCGGAGGAGATCCTTCGGCGCTGCCGAACACGTGGCCTGGCCTCGCCGGCCATACACATTAGGGAGAGTGGGGCTTTGTGGTCTTTCTTTCTTTTCTTTAAGAATGCCTTTCTCTTTCCCCTCCCTCTCTTTCGAGGTCATAGTCACACCTATTACCCTCAGCTAAGGAGAGGACGCCATTTAGGTTTTGCCCGCTTTGCAAAGGTAAATATACCTGGAAGGATAAGCACAAACGGTGCAACCGTTGCTTACCCCTCGATCACCAGGAGGACGGCTGTGCGGACTGTAAATTACTAAAGCCCAAAACTCTAAAGGACCGCAGGGTCAAAAGGTGGGCGGTCTATGCCATGTCTAGGCCTGACTCCTCGCCCGCTGCCGCTGCCGAGTGTGACGAGGACAGTGACTACACGGCCCCCGTAACGGAGGCTGTAGACCTCTCAAAGGAGCGTTCACGCTCCTCGTCGTCGTCCGTCCCCGGCCCCGACAAGCCCGGCTCACGCCCAGCTTATGGGGGATGAACACCCCGGCGACAAGGACGCACACAGAAAAACACCAAAGCACATACCCCCAGGCACACATTCGTCGAAGACGAAGACAGCCATAGCGCCAACGGGGACGCCTGGCCCACCAACGTCTTCCACCGACCGTAAGGGTCGTCAGCCCTCCCCGCCACCGCTTCCGCGACAGGCGACTGGACACTCTAAAAATAAGGGCGCTAACACCAAAATTTCCGGCGACGCGCATCGCAAGAGCGCTCACGTTGCCACCAAGGACTCGACAACCAAGGACTCGACGAGCAAGGCTCGACGCTCCATAGCGCGACGGCGACCGATCCCTCGGAAGAGAGAATGATTGCCGAAAGCCTCGCGCGCATAGCATCTAAGGACGGCCAAAGACGTACGGGGAGTGAAACGTCGAAAACCGCGAACAAGGCCAAAGATACGCCGAAGGCGCCAGAAAACAGATCAGGCCTGTTCCCGACGCCGTCAGAAGGCCCTAGCCAGCAAGAAGGCTACTCAGAAGGCGAAGGCTCTCTTTCTTCGACGTTATGGGACAGAACCAGACAATTACAGGAGGAAGAAACCCCCTTTTCTTTCCCAGACCGTCCTGGCCGACCTCAGTGGACCTTTGAAAGGTTCCAGACCTGTATGGACAAACTAGATAGGTTCATGTCCATCCCAGAAGACAGGGCACCCAAGAGACCAAGGGAGGCACCCCTTGAGAGTCCAAGGGCTAAATACCAGATACCAGATACAAATACAAGTTTTATAACCCCATACAGGAGGACATAAACTCTTACAATCCCACTGAGGAAAACACCTTCTTCCAAGAGGAAGATGAGTTCACCTATGTTGAGGACCAACAAGAAGAGGAAGGTTTTCACGAGGAAACTAACCTATGTGAGGAAGGATTCCAGGAAGACCCAGGAGAGGGCGACCAAAATCCCTGGCAGTCACCGGCTAGGTCGACTGACACAGGCAGTAGCAGTATATAGTCATCAGGTCTACTGAAACTACACCAGTCAGGAACCCTTCGCCTGTCGATGATCAACCCACCTTCAATGCACTGCTGAAGAAGGCAGCAGCACATTTCGAAATCGAAACTGGGGACGTCACCCCAGACACCGATTTTTGTAGAGAGGATTATCAAAGAAAAACCCCCCACTAGCCAGGTTATACCTATCCTCGCTTCAGTTAAGAGACGTATTACACCTTCTCTTTCCACTCCTGCATTGGTGAGAGGGGTCAATCCGAGGATTGAGAAACTGTTCTCTCCCTCTCAATCAGACCCATTATATAGTAAGGGTCACTCAATCCCGGACTCCCTGGTCATGACCAACACCAGGAAAAGGGCAGGAGTCCCACTATCTACTAGCGAGGCACCCCCAGATAAAGAGGGGAAGAAGCTGTATGCCCTAGCCAAGAGAATCACCAACTCTGCAGCACTCTCTACCAGAATCGCCAATAATATCCTATTGGCAAGCTACGCCGATGCTCAATGGGCTAAGCTCAGACAGGACATCGAAGAAGCTCCCGAACCCCTAAGGACTCGTTTACTGGCTACAGTTAACGAGGGCTCTCTGGTCAATCAAAGCATCGTCAAGAATACCCTCGATGCAGCAGAGACGGCTGGCCGCACTTTGGTACAAGGAATTTTACTGAAGCGTCACGTCTGGCTTCGCAATTCCGGATTGAAGGCGGAAACACAAGCGTCCCTTATTAATAAACCCATAGAGGAGTCCAACCTCTTTGGGAGAGCAGTGGATGACGCGCTGGAGAACACGATGAAAGAATTTGATACAATAAAGACCTTAGACCAAATTTCTAAACCCCCTAATAGGCGGGGATTTGGTAATAAGCGCTTTTTTGTGGACAACGCCAGCAACAAAACCAACAACAGTACTCTGCCAGCAACTACCAGAGTAATAGCGGCCAGTACAATCGGAGGGGTCAACGTCATGGCAAGGGAAGAGGCCGGGGTTCCACCCCCAGAGGCTCCCAAGCCAACACCACCACCAAGTGACGCGAAGATTCGTGTCCCCTCCCATGCAACGCCGGTCGGGGGCCGGTTAACATCCTTTCTTCCAGCATGGGAGGGGAATAACATCAGACCGCTGGGTACGTTCCACCGTAGCCTGCGGCTACTGTATAGAGATCAACAGTTCCCCAACATACAGACCCCTGAGGGGACGCCGCATGACACCAGAACACCTCGCCACCCTTCTCCAAGAAGTGGACCAACTGCTGGAAAAAGGAGCCATAGAGGTTGTGCCTCTATCTCAGGTAATGGAAGGTATTTATTCAGTGTACTTCCTTGTACCCAAAAAGGATCTAACCATGCGCCCTGTATTAGATCTGCGCCCAGCGAACAAGTTTGTCAAACCCCAGAAGTTTCGTATGGTGACCTTGCAGGAAGTGATCCCACTGCTATCACAGGGAGATTACATGACAACACTGGACATGAAAGATGCATACTTTCATATTTTAATGTTGCCAGCGCACAGAAAATACCTCAGGTTCATGATAAAGGGCAAACACTACCAATTCAGAGTACTACCCTTCGGCATAGCATCTGCACCAAGGGTATTCACGAAAGTACTGGCAGTGGCAGCGGCACACCTGCGCAGGTTATCCATCCCAGTATACCCTTACCTCGACGACTGGCTCATAACAGGGGATTCTTACGAGACATGCTTCTCAAACACCCAAAAGACTGTAGACCTTTTGTTCCAACTGGGCTTCTCCATCAACGAGAAGAAGTCCAGCTTAGACCCCAGCCAAGTCAAACCATTCCTAGGGGCTCTAATTCGAACAAAGGACTGCCTCGTCTTCCCCTCCAATGAGAGGGTCCAAAACATGCTGTTTCAGATCCCCCAATATGTGGCAGGTCGAGAGGTGACGGTGCGCAAAGCGATGCGTTTGCTAGGTATGATGGCGTCGTGTATTTATTTGGTACCTCACGCGCGCCTGCGCCGAATGCAAGAGTGGCTCAACAGCCAGTGGTGTCAGGCCAGCGGACAATGGGACGATCTAGTGGTGGTCTCGCAAGCCTTGGTTCTCTCGCTACGGTGGTGGACAAAGGAAAACCTGATAATAGGGAAACCCTTTGCCACACCCGCGGTGGAGGCCACTCTAACCACGGACGCATCCCTCACAGGATGGGGGGCTCACCTATCCCATCAAACTGCTCACGGAGTGTGGACTCCGAGCGTAGCATCCAAGCACATAAAACCTAATACTCGCCACTGCTATTCTAGCAAGTGGAAAAGATTTGTCATCTGGTGTAGAGGTAAGAGCATCAACCCGGTTGACTGCTCTCCCACAAACATTGTTCTGTACTTGACCCATTTACTGGATTCAGGTCTAGTGTTCAATTCCGTTAAAGTCCACCTGGCGGCACTTTCTGCATACACCACTTCCCAACTTAAAGTGTCGTGGTGGAAGATACCAGTTATCAAGGCCTTCATGGAGGGGGTAAAGAGAATACACCCTCCGATAGCTAATCCAGCTCCCGGATGGGACTTAAATGTGGTACTTTCTAGACTCATGGGCCCTACTTTTGAACCCATGCACAAGGCAACTCTTAAAGACCTCACTCTTAAGACTGCTTTCCTAATAGCCATCACTTCCATTAGGAGAGTAAGTGAACTACAGGCTTTCTGTTCTAGACCCCTTTGTAACAGTTCACAAGGATAAGGTGGTTCTACGCACACACCCAAGGTTTGCACCAAAATTCATCTCGAAATTACATGTAAACCAGTCAATAGAACTACCAAAGTTCTTTCAAAACCCTTCCAGCTTGGGAGAAAAGTCTGCATACACTATATGTACGCAGAGCTGTCATGTTCTACATGGAAAGAACCAGACCACTGAGAAAGACTAATCAGTTCTTTTTCTCGTGGCAGCAGGAAGAGAAGGAGATGCAGTCTCAAAGTCCACTATATCTAGATTGTTCAATGCATCACTCTCTGTTTCTCTCTTGCTAAGAGAGAACTACCCTTCAAGCCAAGAGCACATTCCACTCGAGGCACTGGGGCTTCCATAGCGTTCATTGCAAATGTTCCCCTTGAGTCCATCTGCAAGGCGGCTACCTGGAGTTCTGTGCACACCTTTACAAAACACTACTGTCTAGATGCACACTCTATCTGACTCCCAGGTGGGACAGGCAGTATTAAGACCTCTTTTCTCTACTGTTCCTTCTCATAACCCACCGCCAACTCCGGGTACTGTTCGCTAGTCTATGCACAGCATGTGATTCTAAGCAGATTAACAAACATCAGAAGACAATGCATTACTTGCCGTAAAAGCATTTCTGATGGTTGTATCTGCTTAGATTCACATGCGCCCACCCTTCCTCCCCGCTCGGATGGAAGGAACATAGACATCTTTCTACATCTCTCTGTTTTCTGTACTCACTCACGTATAGAAGGCTCCCTCAGGGCAGAAAAAATACAAACAGAGGGACCTCGACGCCTGAGGGGTTGTGGGTACAACGCACGTCACTATAGGGATAGTGTTACAGACGCGCCTTGTTGACGTCCCCCTTTTCGACTACGAAAAACAAAATGCAATACTCCGCAGTGACCACTGGATGTCGGGCCTATGCACAGCATGTGAATCTAAGCAGATACAACCATCAGAAATGCTTTTACGGTAAGTAATGCATTGTCATATCCTGATTTAGACAAAGCACAGATTGATGAAAACCACGTCTCAATTTAGATATTTTGCCAGTTGGGCAGCAGCTAGAGAACCATGTATATATTACTAGGTGTTCTGTGTAGACTATAGAATCTGTTCTCGGTGCAGAGATGATCTATGCTAAGGGGAGGCCGTCCCACGGATAAGTGGTCTTTATTTAGGTTTTGCTCTCAAATATAACATGATGTGAAATGTGTTTTGTTGCATTTTTTTCTTCTCTTCAATGGCTCACCCCTGTTACGATACCAAATATTTACATTGCACGTTTGCATGTGTGTTTCAAAATGGGGGAGCATAGTTTGGTTTGGGGGGCTGGGGGGGTTGGGGGAAATGCTGGGCCAAGGTTAATATGTCGATCTCAGAATGGTTATATACATATCATAGCATCCTTGATTGTTGTACTGTTTATATGCCAATAAAGTGTCAATAATAAAAAATAAAAGTAATATCCCAAGAGATGTGACATGTGCCTCTCAAGGCATTTTGCTGTACCTGTAGAACAAAATGAAAGTGGGGGAAGTAAAACTATTTGTAAACGTTGCAGCAGGGCATAAACCACTAAAGGTGCCAGGGACCGACATATGTTAAAATCATTAAACTACAATAAGGTCACCTATACTTGGGGATATAATATAATAGAACCAAAACAAGCAGTGAGAAATTCTAAAGTAAAAGTCGTTAAGTCATTGACAGTTGTCGATATCTTCAAACTACTGAAATGCTACAGGAAAAACTGTGACTTTAAAAGATCTCTCTCAACCCATACAACTGTAAAACTAATCGTGCAAGGTACATACTGAATAAACAAATTGTGTTAAGAAAGCTTGTGGCAGGGTAAGGGGGCTCTCTCAAACATGAACTCGTCTGGGCCAAAGTGCTAAATGGCATGATTGATGATGGGCCTAAGTAGTTGAACGTTAAAAGACCCTTTGATATGGCCCTTGCCGCGTAGGCAGATTTAAGGGTCAGCAAGGTGCTTTTGCAATCGTGCATATAGTCCTTCAACATACACTAAGGTACACCTTAAACAAGAGACCTGACAAATAGTTCACACAGAAGGGTGAAGATTGTGTAACTCTAAATCTCTGTATCTAATACCTTCAAGATCATGACAACGTCTATTAAGAGCAAGGCACATCACCAGGTTTCCTCTGTGTTTCAAGATTATGCATTACAATGTCACCAAGGCTGCAAGGTTAACGAAGGGACAGCTTTATGCCTAGCTTGTTCGGCATGTTCCGTTCGGCATGTTCCGTTATATGAAACCAAAGCCGGATGCCTTAGTATGGTGGTTTTGTTTTTCTGACATTAATCCAGTGGACCTGGGGCAAACACACAAACAAGCAGCGACATCAGTAACCTGGCATGAGCAGGGTAGAATAGTTGCCTTTCATTTGTACTTTAAATGCTTTTTTGAAGTAGGGACAGCGGGAGGTCCTCATGGCGCATTTTCGTTTCAAGAAGAGGCCTGAAAACAAGGATAGTGATAGAGTTGGTGGGAGCTATTTTAGTCTTGCTTCTAGCCTGGAAGAGCCCGGTCAGTTTGACACCATCTTTACGGAGCTACTTTGGACTCCATAATCCTACTGGTGCCATACAAACATACGCATCTGACGTTAACTCTGTTTTTTTTCCTTCTTTTTTTGTATAAAGATTTATAAGGAGTTTTCCAGTCTGAGACTCAATATAAATAACATGTAATGCAAAATAAGGCAGTGCTTGCTCCTCACGTGCAAGTTTTGAAGTAGGGTTATTTGAAATTCACCAAGTCCATGGACTGCGGGGTTACAGCAAAATTGCTGACATTTTGTTAACTTGTTGCTTTTCTTCCTCCCCCAGGCAGGTCCATTTAATTCCACAGGGATATATCTCTTCACCTTAGTATCTCTTCCCTTCGCATTGTGCTGGATGATTAGGAACTTCGTATCCCGGTAACATTTTTCCCACATCCACAGGGACACGGAGGGAGTACTTGGGCTTAATCATACTTTACTGGGCCTGCTTCTTCATATCCATAAAATAAACACGGGCCTTGGTTGCAGGCCCACCCGAGGCATTAGAAACCCTTTTTGCAGGGAGATCTGGCTTCAATCCTAGATGTACAAGTTCATCATCCACTATAACGCAATTATTGGATGAGCTAACTGCACGCTCCTTTTCAGTTTTCTTCCTGCTAGGGGATTGACACTGGGTGGGAATCTAACCGGGCAGGCAAGTGTCGGCTCAATGTCATATAACCGGGGTGCTATTTCATTAACCATGGCATTCGCTTCCTCAATATGTGAAGATGAGACAGCCAACCTCTTCCCGAGTTGGGAGGAGATTTGGTTGCCTAACCCTTAGCTGTACTACAATGCACCACGACCCAATCCAAAGACCTCCGATCGATCGCTAGAATTATGCTACAAAACCTACCATCCAGAACACCCTACATATAAAATAAAACACTAAGCGCTATGCCCAGTTGGGCTAAAATATAGCACTGCTGAACGAAACAATAAACAGTAACGGAAAACAAATGTGAAACAATAAATGTTAAAACAATATTTGGCATACAAGACTCGAACCAACAGTCCAGGCGAGGGGAATTCAAGTCACCCGCCTCCCCCCACTCACCTCGCAACTGTGGCCGTTGGTGTGAGAAGTCACCACCTAAATTCATATCTCCTGTTGGGTATTGCTCTTTTCAACTGAAGTACATGTGCATGGAGGAGCCGTTATGGCAGAAGAAGATTCAATAATCTTGGAATGACAAGACAAAAAGTACTGATGCACAGCCCAGCAAAGCACACAAGTAGTAATACAAGATACTAAAACGGGTTCAAAAAATTATACTGGTACATACAATGAAATTAATACAATTTCTGTTCTCTGGAGAATAGGCTAATCCAGTAAAATATAGCACCAACCCAGGAAGATTCTAGGAAAGGTCACTTTAAATAAATGGTGATGCAGCCCCACACAGAGAAAGCAATATGTGGAGGGCCACAACAATGTGTAAAACAAGTCAAACGAGAGCGAGGCACAAACAATTTACTGGGGGTGGTGGGGTACTGCCTTAGTTCAGTCTCCCTCCCTGCCATTGAATCACAATAACTCGATGACTCCTCCCAAGTACAGGGATCCCTAGTGCCCTTGTACTAAGGATCAAGCTGAGATATTCATCACAGACCCTGCTGCAAGTGGCATTCTCCCAGCAGGACAGAAGAAAAAACGTGTTTCTCCAGGACCCGTAGCAGGAAAGGATGGGAATCTGCTTCATCAATCTCCTGAGACTGCAGCGTGAGGCTATGTTAAAGACAGGACCCTCCCAGCCAACTCCGCTATTGATTGAAATGCAGCTACAAGCAGTAGCAGTACCCGCCGTGAGACACCGGCTGTGCGCCGGACCAAGAGAGTAGCATGTCTCAAGTGGACGACGGCCACCCCAACCCTCACCGCCGGATGGGCAGCAAGCAATCCAGCAACTCTGCGGTCATTCCACTGTCATTCGGCACCTCTACAACACCACGGGAGCTATGGGTGTCCAAAGCCGGTACTCCCTCAATACAGATATCCCTAAGGGGATAGTCCCCACCCCCCTCACTCCCACCCAGACTCCCCAAGCTGCCAACCTCCACCGGCGTTATCTCCTCGTGCAAAGGGGAACATGGCCAGCACATTGGACGGGTATCCGCTTCTCCGCGCAGCTCTGCCCAGTCAGGTAATGTATTTCTGTTTTAGTTGCATACCTAGGATAGTAGTAATTTATCCAACTCAGGTATACCTAATGCGAGATGGAGAATCTGAATAAAAGGTGAAAAGCCTTACTCATTTCTGGTCTCCCTGACTTGGCTTAACACAACACGTGGTCCATCGGTATTCCTTTCTAAATGGAGAATATTGGGACGGATCACAAAATGTCTGTCAAAGGGGCTCATAGTTCTCTCGCATGCAAGGTTTCAGTGTGCATTTGGAGCACCAGTGGCAAGAGCTACACCGTGGCCTTATATTATAAAGGGAACTGGGCTTGGTTCTGGTGGCATTGGCTGTTTTGCTTTTACGTGCCTGCTACAAAGCATTATGTATTCATTCTTTTCCTCTCCTCCTTACCTTTCACTTTCTTGTCCCTCCCTTTCTCCTCCTGCTTTGACCCTCTCATTTGCCTCCTAATTGGCATCTCTCATTTAACAGTGCCTTACATATTCCAACTATTGTGTTTGAAGCCCACAGCACGTTTGATTTGGAAATTCCTCCACTTTTTTCTACCTGCTTCCAGTACGCATAAGTCTTACCTTGCACCCAGGTGTATTCTGGACCTGTAATTTGTGTCCGGCTTCCCCGCATTATCTGGTGTTTGCTGCAACCAGCAGCAGGGTAGAATTCCTATAACGCCACTCCCAGGACACTTTCTTTGTCATCGGGGACAAGATTTCATAAATCTATTGCCCACTGGCCAATGTAAGTAATGTCTGTATAGGCTTTTTCAACTTTTAAAATACACATTTCGACCAATTATGTCCCTGAAGGCATCATGGCTACCAGGTATATGTTGGTGACTCTGGCATGGCTCCAGCAACTGTGTTGGTTGTATTTGGAGGGAAGTGGTGGGGGCGGGGGGGGTCTATTGTGTGATTGTAGCCGGTCAGATAGCACAGCCGGTAGAGCGGAAGGGTCATACTCCTACATCCCGTCCCCTTTCCTCCATACTTATGGGACATCTCTCCGTCCTGTGGGACGGGACCGGAGCACTTAAAAGCATCCAAAAATGTTTTTTTAAAAATGTGTCCCTCCTCTCTTTCCTACGCGGGGCCCGGCACACGGCCGTAACCCCGCCCACCTTGGCTCCGCCCCACTCATCACCCATCAGTCCTTTTCTCCGCACGATCGGGGCCGGACGCACTTGCATCCTCTGAAGATTTTCTTCTCGTTTTTCCCCTCTCTGGCTCTCGCTAGCGTTCGTTTACTAGTCTGTCTATTTCTTTTAAACTAGATTTTCCAGACTGTTCATCGTGTCACCGTCGCTTCGCGAGGGCGGATCCCCATCCTCTTTGTTTAGAGTGTCTGGGTCCGGAACACCGTTGCGACTCCTGTTTTTACTGTGACCCCCTTTCGGTCTGGGCTCTTCAACGTCGGTTGGAGCGGTGGGAGGTGTTCGGACGGACTCCTCCTTTGCATTTTCAAGCGTTCATCGACAAGAAGAAAAAACGCCCGGTAAGTTCTTTGATTTTCAGAGCACCCCGGCCGGGGGATACCTTCCCGGGTTCCTCTCGCGCTGGGAGGGGCGTTGATCGCTCTGTTACCGGGGTCCGCCCTGAGGTGCCTGTCCGGCCTAATAATTCTACCAGAATTTTCTCCGAGGGTCTCCGTAAGGGGCCTGTGATTACCGGAGTACACTCCGAGGCCCCTCCTGTGGGGGCTGTGTGTAGACCTAGTTCTACTGAGTCGTGGGGTACCGGAGCTTGCTCTGAGGCCGTTCTTTCGGCTTCCCTCAAACAAAACCGGGGTACGCCCCGAGGTCTTGGCTGGGCTTGAGGTTACCGAACGCATGTTCGAGGCCCGTGCCGATAAGGCTTCTACCGGGCCTAGGTCCGAGGTCCCTCGTACAGAGGCTAAGGCTACCAACAGTTCTGAGGGGCTGGGCAAGGCCCTGTCGGTGACAGCGCACCGTTCCTGCTCTTGTGCCAACACCAGATCTGTTGAGGGGGCAAAGAAGAAAGTTTCTTCTTTTACCGGCAGTGCCGAGGCTCTTCCTTCGAAGGCTCAGTTGGCGGTTGGTATGTCGCAGAAACATTCCAGGCCTCATAGTACCGGCTCTGCCGAGGTTCCTTGCGTTAAGGCTAAAATTAAGACCCCTGATCCATTTACGGGGACCCCTGCCTCACTTCCTCACGTGCCGCAGATGAGGATAAAATGGCGCCCGTTCCCGCCATGACCACGGCGGCCATTTTAGGTACTACCCCTACAACTACGCCATCGGCCCCTGGTGTAGGGGTCGGTCCTTCGGGTGAACCTAAGGTCCCTTGTGCGCATCTTTACCGGCCGGTTTATGATTGGAACGCCCGGATGCCTCTTCTGCACAATGTTTCGTTGCCCGCGGGGGCAGCTCCCTTGATTTATGTGGATACGTCGGTGGAGGGGCCTGTGTGGCACCCTTCCCCGTTGCGTCCCTGGATTTGTCCACCTCATGAGAGGCCTCCTCAGGTTCCGAAACCATCTCCTGAGGACGCCTTTTTCGGTAAATTTCAAGCGCTTATGCGCACCGACCCCATGAGGGAATATTTCAAGGGGCTTTTCAAGGAGATATGTCCACCCGCGCCTCCGACTCCACCCGTCCCGTCGGTGGTTCCGCCGGCGCCTCCCTTGCCCGTGGTGCCTCCCCCTGCGCTTCCGCCTGTGCCACCATTGTCCCCAGTGGACAAGGCAGTGCCTGACTCGGCTCAGCAAGAACCGGACCTGTCAGATGACCCTGAAGGCAATCAGGACAACGAGGACCTGCCCCGCTCTACCAGAGCTTTCCATGACCGGGTACTGGACATGAGCTTCTTGGATGTTCCGGTGCCCGAGGCACCTGCCCCGCAGGAGGGTGTGCTTTCTGGGGCGTTCACCTTGTCTCCTTTGGAGCGTACCGGCCTGTTCGTGCAGAAGGACGTTCTGGCCGAGGTCCGAAGAGTTTGGGAAAAGCCACACTCGGGACTTTTTGTAAATAAAAAGATTGACGCGAGGTACAGGCTCCATTCCTCGGAAGAAGTGGCCTTGTCTGCCTCCCTCCACCACAGTGGTGGCTGCGGCCACGTTGCAATCCAGACCTGCAGCTTCCTCCTCCGTGATGGCGACTCAGGCCTTGGGGAAAGGAGGACAAGCTCCTGGACTCCCTAGGGAGGAAAATCTTTGCCAATTCGGCCTTGCAGCTCAGGCAGGCCAATGCAGAATTGATTTTGGTGGGAGCTAACATGCGGATGTGGAGAGGTCTGTCGGAGTTTGAGGAGCATATTCCGGTCGAGAAGCTGGAGGATTTCGGAGGAGGCCTTTCCGATGCCAGGGTCTTGGCCCAGGATCTCCTGGAGGCTGCGGCTCATCACGTAGACACCTCAGCTCGGGGTCTGATGCTAGGGGTTGATACCTCGCGGCAAGCATGGTTGCATGCCACTAAGTTCTCGAAGGAGGTGCAAGACAAGGTCCTGGACCTTCCATTTGATGGTAAGGAGCTTTTTCACTCTTCTACTGATGTAGAGCTCCCCAAAACCAAAGACAGCACTCAGACGGCCAAATCATTGTCTGTTCTGGTTAAGCCTCCCTTCAAGACTCAAAGGCCATTGTCGCAAGGTCGACCTTCCTCTGGTTTTAGGGGCTTCCTCGACCGCAAAAATCGCAGAGTGGATACTCCTGCGGGGAATAACCGCTGTAGACAACAGCGTACGCGGTATTTCTCCCGCTCCTCAGCCTCCTCATTAGGTTCAGTTGGCACTGCCACCGATAAAACTGCCAAATGAGGGTTTCCCGCGCTCGCACGAGAACCCGGTGGGAGGACGCATTGCGTCTCATTGGGATGCGTGGCAGACCATCACGGAAGACAGATGGGTCTTGTCAGTCGCTCGAGCGGGCTTCCGCTTACCTTTACCCCCTACCCCACCCCTCAACCCTCCTTTTCAGCTGTCGGGCTCACCCTCCCTCAAGGCCGAGGTTCAGAAACTTCTGCTCCTCAGAGCTGTGGAACCCGTTCCCCTTGGGGAGCGAGGGGAGGGCTTCTACTCCCGGCTGTTTACGGTGCCCAAACCCAACCAGGCTGGCCTGCGCACCATCCTAGACCTTTCCCAGTTCAACCTTTCCTTACCCCAAGAGAAATTCAAGATGATCACGCCCGGCCAGATTCGCTCCTCATTGCAGGCGGGCGATTGGCTCAGCGTGGTGGATCTTCAGGATGCGTACATGCATATCCTGATTTGGAACCCACACAGGAGATACCTCCGTTTCTCTTAGGGAGAGGAGTACTTCCAGTTTCAGGTGCTTCCTTTTGGCCTCAGTTCGGCGCTGCGTGTCTTCACGAAGATGATGTCGGTGATCGCGGCCCATCTTTGTCTCCAGGGTATCCATGTGTATCCCTATTTGGACGACTGGCTCCAACGCAGCCCTTGCCCGTTGGCAGCGGCGGGCAACCTCCAGTCTCTCCTTCAGCTCCTGTTCCATCTTGGGCTGTCGGTGAACTGGCGTAAATCCTTCATGACGGTCTCACAGGACCTGACTTTCCTGGGTTTTCGTTGGAACACGATAGACTGCCGAGTGTATCTGACCGAGGACAGAATGGCGGATCTGTTGGCCACGTGTCAGATGTTTACGCAGTCGGAGAGCATGTCGGCCTGGTGGTTCCAGAGGCTTCTGGGCCTCATGGCCTCGTGTATGCTGGCTCTTCCTCTTGCTCGTCTCAAAATGAGACGGACCCAGATGGCTCTTCGGAGTTCCTGGCATCAGGCTGTGGACCCGGATTCCAAACGGATAATGATTCCGGATTCCATGAGAGTGGACCTGGACTGGTGGTCATCTCTCAGCAACCTGTCAGTGGGCGTGGGGTTCCAGGACCCAGCCCCCATGGTGACGATCACGACAGACTCCTCCCTTTTCGGGTGTGGTGTGACGTTCGATCTTCTTCAGGTCTCGGACCTCTGGTCACCTCAGGACAAGGTCCTGCACATAAATCAATTGGAGCTTCTGGGGATTTTTCTGGAGCTCAAGGCGTTCAGACCTCTCATTGTCAACAAGGTGGTCCGCATAAGAACGGACAATGCGGTGTCGATGTACTACATAAACAAGCAAGGGGGAACAAAGTCTCCCCCTCTCGTGGATCTGTCCATTCAGATTTGGGAGTGGGCCGTGCTTCATGGGGTTTATCTGCTTGCAGTGCACATCCCGGCCGGCTGAATGTCACCGCGGATGCCCTCAGCCGGCGGACAGTGGTCAGCTGCGAGTGGGAGTTGAAGGCGGAGATCCTCTCATGGATTTTCTTGCGTTGGGGCACACCAGAGGTGGACCTCTTCGCCACGGCGGCAAACAAGAAGCTTCCTCAGTATGCCTCCAGAGGGGGGCTGGGAGCCTCCTCTCTGGGGGACGCACTCGAGATACCATGGCACAACATGAGAGCTTACGCCTTCCCGCCTCTTCCTCTGGTTCATCAAGCAATTTGGAAGTTGAAGAGTTCTGTCAACTGTTCTCTTCTACTGATAGCTCCGTGGTGGCCGGCCAGGTTTTGGTTCTCAGAACTTCAACACCTGTTGGTGTGTCCTCTGATCAGGTTACCAGTAACTCCCGATCTTCTTCACCAAGGGGAACAGCAGATGTGGCGCCCCTCCACACAATCGCTCAACTTGGCAGCATGGTGCCTGAGTTCACGGCTCTAGAGCCTTTGGGTTTGTCTGCGGATAACATGCGCATTATCCAGGCAGCCAGGAAACCCTCGACCAGATCCCAATACAAGAGTAAATGGCTCAGGTTCTGTCAGTGGTGTTTGGAGAAAGAATTGGACCCGAGGGTGGCGATGATTGACACGGTGCTGTCCTTTGTCTCCTCCCTAGCAGTGTCAGGGGTTCATGTCTTGTCCTGCAGGACTAATCTCTAGGTGATTTCCGCCTACCTCTCTACAGACCGGTGTTCTTATTCGTTAACTAACCCGGTGGTGAAGAGACATTTTGCTGGTTTGACACGCCTCTACCCTCCGGTTCGTAGTGTGCACCCGCCTTGGGACCTAAATGTAGTCCTAACGGCGCTGTGCCATAAACTCTTTGAGCCAATGGCTACGGTTGACCTCAAGTACGTGTCCTGGAAAGTGTCCTTTCTGGTCGCCGTTACATCAGCGAGTAGAGTGAGTGAGCTCCAGGCATTGTCGGTGGAGCATCCTTTCTTGGTCTTTCACAGGGACAAGGTAGTCCTTCGGACGAACCCAGCTTTCCTACCAAAGGTAGTGACCGAATTCCATCTGAATCAGTCGATTTCCCTTCTGGTCTTTTTTCCAAACCCTGCCTCAGAGGCGGAAAGGGTTCTACACTGCCTGGATGTCCGAAGAGCTCTTAAGTTCTACCTGGACAGGACTGCCGAGCTTCAGAGCTCTTCCCAAATGTTTGTGACCTTCGGTAAACCCCAGGGCAGGCCGGCGTCTAAGGCATCCATTTCAAGATGGATCGCTGCATGTATCACAGAATCTTTCACCGTCCAAAAGCTGAAACCTCCTAAGGGTATCCATGCACATCAGGTGCGAGGCAAGGCAGCTGCGGTTGCTTTTCAGAAGTATGTTCCCTGGGAGTCCATCGCTAGAGCGGCTACTTGGGCCTCCCCATCTGCTTTCTGTAAGCATTACTGCCTCGATATGAGCTCTAGGGCTGACGCTCAGTTCGGCCAGGCTGTGCTGAAGAACCTGTTTCAGTAAGGGGTATTTCCATCCACCCATAGTTCCTGTAAGGAGTGCTTGGGAATCTCCCATAAGTATGGAGGAAAGGGGACAGGACGTAGGAGTATTACCAGGTTACTCACCGTAGTGACCACCTTACTCCTAGTCCCCTTTCCTCCATACGCCCGCCCGCCGTCCCCTCTAATAAGGTTCCTCTGTTATTGCTAATGGGTCTTGGACCCTGCGATAGAAAAGGACTGATGGGCGATGCGTGGGGCGGAGTCAAGGTGGGCGGGGTTACGGCCGCGTGCCGGGCCCCACGCAGGAAAGAGAGCAGGGACAAATTTTTGAAAAAAAAATGTGGATGCTTTTTACAAAAGTGCTCCGGTCCCGTCCCACCGGACGGAGAGATGTCCCATAAGTTTTGAGGAAAGGGCACTATGGACTAGGAGTAAGGTGGTCACTACGGTGAGTAACCTGGTAAAACTCGTTCCGAGAAAGATAAATGAGCACCACACACCGTGGGTAACAGAAAGCAGCGCTCAGATGCCCGAGGGTTCGCAGTACTATAAGAAAAAAAAAATGCTAAGAGTGGGGATTGTCAAAAGTCTCCACCATTTGAACAATTGAATGCTGGTCCATCTGCAGCTGCCAATTAAACCGCACTGGACTGTGCTCCATTCTTGGAGAGCTATTGCACAAATACTTTTTTTTTTCACTATGTTTTTATTGAGCTTTGCAGCAAATGACAATTCCGCCAGCCAACATCTGGCAATAACCAGCAAATGTTCAAACACTCCCCTTTCCCCCCCACTCCCCCCCACCCACTGCCCCTCCCTGCCCTCCACGAACCACAGGCGTACCAGGCTTCAGTGAACAAAAGGTGCAAGAGACAAAGAGCAAGAACTAGACACATAACTTCTATACAGTTAGGCCATGCTAGTGGTGAAGTCCCCGCTGGCAATTAAGAATGTAGCGACAGGGCAGGCTACTGCCAACCCCTCCCAGAGTCCAAGGCTCATTTGACCCCCGCCCCGTTCACAGCTTCAGGGCTTCACAGTCCACACTTAACAGAACCACTGTCCATTCCTGCAGAAAAGAAGACCTAGTATCGTTGGCGATGCCCGAACGTTTCTGATACGTGAAGATGGCTATTAGCTTATTAAGCCATTCTGACTTGGTGGGGCTGAGGAACCCTTCCATTTTTGTGCCAGAGCCAGTCTTCCCTTCTCAACATAGCCCCCGTCACCCCTGTAAAGGAAGACAACTCATCATGCAAGGGCGTGCCCAAGAGAACCTCAAACGGGTGAAGGGAGGGACACGTTCTGAGAATGTACTTAATCCAGCTGAGCAATTCCGACCAGAATACCTGGATGATCGGACACTCCCACCACATGTGAAACCAGGTACCACGGCTCGATCACAATCTAGGACACATTGGAGACACCTTAGCAAACATCTTGGATAGCGAGACAGGAGGACGGTGCCAGGAGTGAAGAATCTTAAAATTATGTTCCATGGCTGCCGTATACAACTTCCCCGAAAAAACGGATTTGAAAATTGACTTCCATGACTGATCATCAAGGGTGAGGCCCAGCCGTTCCTCCCAGGTACGCTTGAACGACTGTCTGCCAGCTAGGTTAGCAATGACTAGGACGTTATAAATCTTAGAAAGGGACCCCTTCCTAGACTTTTTTACTTATGCAACAATCCTTTCAAAAGGAGTCCAGGGACACGACAAATCGGCCAACCATCCCGCCTGAGTGAGGATTCCTTTGAGCTGCAGGTACTCAAAGACTGAGCGCAGCTTATCCCCAAGCACCAAACAGCTGACCATATTCAACAAAGACCCCCTGGCAAAAGAGTTGGGCAGCCCTTTCCAACCCCTGATCAGACCAAGACTACGTCTCCCGGAACCCTCTAGCTCCAAGATCAATCGGGGGGGCCCCATAGAGAAGAGAGGGGGGTGATGGCCAGGAAGAGAGAAGCCTATTGTCCTTATCAGGTTTCCAAGATGCCCATAAAACAGCTAAAATTTGATGCAATCTAATTGGCACTGGGATGGATTTTGGAGGAGCCCACAGGAAGTCCCTGACTTTTTTTGGGTGGACCTGAACATCCTCCACAAAAGTCCAATATGTCCTCAGATCGTCTCTTGGGTGTTCTAACATCACCTGTAACTGAGCTGCTTTATAATAGTCTAAAATCAGGGCGACCAAAGCCCCCACAAGATTTAGGAAGGGTCAGGGTGGAGTATTTCACTCTACCTCTCTTGCCATTCCAAATGAAAAGGAGGAGACGGGATTGCAATGCTTCAAAAAAAGAGTCTGGGACTATGCAGGGAAGGGACGCAAAGAGATAAAGACGCTGCGGAAGAATGTTCATTTTAACCATGACCATTCGCCCAAACCAAGAAAGAGTGAAGGGGGCCCATCTTAACAGATCTCTCTGGATTTTAACCTGCAGAGGGAGGAAGTTTAGCTCAAACACTTTACCTAGATCTCTGGGGATATTGGTGGTACTTCCACTCCACTCGCATACCCTGCACTTCTGCTCTCCCCCTGATTTTGTGATCCAAGCTCCCCATCGGCATAATGCACGATTTGGATACATTGACCTTAAACCCAGAAAAAGACCCAAAGCAACAATTCAAGCCCAGCAACTGCAGGAGGGATTTGCGAAGGTTGGTCAAGTACGCCAAAATATTGTCTGCGAACAATGGTAGTTTGAATTTGCAGTCACCGCAAAGCACCCCTGAAACTCCCTCATCAGCCCTGACCGCAATGGCAAAGGGCTCCATCGCCAGCGCATACAAGAGAGGAGAGAGGGTACACCCCTGCCGAGTGCCTCGAGAGAGCGTGAAACCCACCGAAGTACAGCTGTTAACCAATACCTTAGCTGAGGGACCATTATACAGAGCTGAGATCCACCTACAGAATTTGTCCCCAAAGCCCATTTTCCATAGTACCCGTCCCATGTAACGCCATTCGACACGGTCGAAGGCCTTTTCTGAATCCAAAGAGAGGAGGTAAGCCTCCTTCTCTCGCCTCGATACCTCATGCGTAAGACCCAGAGTTTTCCTAACATTGTCTGAACCCTGGCGACCAGGAATGAAACCGAACTGGTCGCCGTGGACCAAGGAGGGAAGGGATTTTGACAATCTATTCGCCAAAAGTTTGGCCAGAATTTTTTTTTTTTTTAAAAACATATTTTTATTAAGGTCTCGACAATTACAGCAGCGCCCAGCAAACACAATATATAGTAGTATGCATAACAATATTGTTGTTAAATACATAAATAACAGTCGTCATTTAAACAGTTGTTTCGATATCAGAAAGCATATCACAGAGGTATGTCCTGAATGGGCCCCAAATGTCTTTTGGCCTACTCATACTCGGTTGGGACATCACAAATTGTTCCTCGTATTCATTGATGTAGGTTAGTTCACGTAAGAACATGTCCATGGTGGGGGCAGCCGGGTTCTTCCACACCTTCAATATACATCGTTTAGCTATAACACACGACACATTGAACAATCTTCTACGCTTTTCGGAGCATTTACCTATATCACCAAATAAGTATTTTTGTGGGGTCAGGTGCGGGGGAATCTGTGTGTCTTCGTTTAGCATTTCCGCTACTTTCTCCCAGAAACGCATCACAACTGGACACTCCCAGTACATATGATAAGACCCCGCTGCCGGGGACCCACATTTGGGAAATTTGCTTGGGTCGTCTGGTGTGAATGTAGCTATTCTGGCGGGTGTGTAATGCAGTCTGTTGAGGATTTTAAATTGTATTTGTCGAAGCCCGGCATTAAGGGAGACTTGCTTTGTTAGTGCACAGTATCTCGCCCACTTTTCTTCTGGTATTGGCATTTTCATGTCCACTTCCCATTTCTCCCTCACCTGGTTTACCACTGCAGAGTGAGTCTGCATTGCCTTGTAAAGTCTGGAGATTCCCAGCCCACCCCGCGCTGTAACCAACTGCACACACGGGTGGGAAGGGGGTTCGTCTGGGAATGACGGCCAGCGTCTGTGATACGCTGATCTCATTCGATAGTACTGCAATGTCTTGAGCTGCCCACCTCCCATGCCCTTAGTGAACACTTCTAGGGTCACGAATTTCCCCTCTAGGTACATATCACCTATTTTCATCTCCCTGCCAGGGTCCCAGGTTTCCTGTATATCGGTATCGAACGTGGGGGGGAGACCAGGGTATTTCCACAGGGGCACCTCAGGGTTATATGGAATCTCTATTTTCAGCCTTTTATATATCGCTCCCCAGGCTTTCACTGTGCAACTCACAGGGTCGAACTCGCAAGAGTCTTTATGTCTGGTGTTGAAAATCACTGACCCAATGTTAGTGGGCTCGGTAGTGTATTCTTCTATTTGCGTGTGAGGGGAGTTGTCGCAATCATCGTACCAGTACTTTGCGAATTGTGCTTGTGATACAGTATAATAGAGCTCAAAGTCTGGTGCGGTTATTCCCCCCTTCTCGTAGGGTTCTGTCATCTTCTCCCAGCTAATTCTGGCTGTCTTCCCGTCCCACAGGAAGGACACCACCATAGAGCGAAGTCTAGAGAAGAACTCTCTCCCCGGCCATATGGGGATATTTACAAATAGGTATAACAATTTCGGCAGTACAATCATTTTAAGAATGGCAATTCTACCGTGTAGTGAAATTGGGAGACGCCTCCATATCTGTAATTTAACATTTAGTGTGTGTAGCGCCTGTTCGTGATTGTCGATGTATAGTGTTTGTTTGTTACAGGAGACCAGTACCCCAAGGTATCTGATGTGGTGTGCAGACCATTTAAGGCCGCAAATATGAGCCGGGCATCTCGTGGAAGGGGTGAGCGGGAACACTTCTGACTTGGAGTTGTTGACCTTGTATCCAGAATATTCTGTAAATTCGTTAATGTCTGTCATGATGGGAACAATGTTTTTGTCAGGTTCGCGAACATAGAGTAGCGTATCGTCTGCATATAATGATATTATTTGGGTGGCTCCCTTCAGTGTTATGCCTCTATTGTCGTGCCTCAATCGTATCGCCGACGCCATGGGCTCAATTGTTAAGGCAAAAAGTATAGGGGAGAAGGGGCACCCTTGTCGGTTACCCCTGCCCAGTTCAAACAATTGGGACATTGTTCTGTTTGTGTGTACTTTCGCACATGGAGCTGTGTAAAGCAGTTTGACATATCGAATGAAATATGGGCCAACCCCAAATGCCTCCAACACCGAGAACAGATATTCCCAGGAGACCGAATCAAACGCTTTCTCAGCGTCCAGGGATATCGCCACCGCTTGTTTTTTCGGGTTGATCTGTGACATTATGCCAAATAGCCTACGCAAATTGAGGGCGGTGGACCGTTGGGGAATGAACCCGCTTTGATCAGCATGTACTAGTGTTGGCGTGATGGGTAGCATGCGGTTTGCCAGCACTTTCGCAAAGATTTTGGCATCCACGTTTATTAGGGACAGGGGTCTGTAGGATGACATGTCTTGAGGCGGGCGGCGGGGCTTGGGCAACACAGTTATTATTGCCTCACGCATTGTTTGTGGTAAGGTTTGTTTACCCAGAGCCTCCCCCCAGACTTCCAGCAGAACTGGGATCAGTTCTTCCCGGAATTCTTTGTAAAATTCCACTCCCAGGCCATCCGAGCCCGGTGCCTTACCAGACGTGAGCCCCCTGATCGCATCAGTGAGCTCCTCTGCCGTGACAGGTTGCTCCAGTATGAGCCTGTTTTCTTCTGTGAGTTTAGGGAGATCCAAGGCGGCCAAATGGGCTTTGATCTCATCAGGGGATTTCCTATCTTGGTTCGCATACAGTGCTTTATAGAACTGTACAAATTCATCATTTATTCCCTGTTCACTTGTTACCAACACGTCTTGCGCCGTGAGTATCGACGCAATCGGGGCCACTTTGTTTTCCTGCTTGACCAGATTGGCCAGCATTTTCCCAGCCTTGTTCCCCTCCCCGTATCTCCGGGCTCTGGAAGGGGCTGCTTTATAGTGAACCTCCCTCATTGCCAATTTATCGAATTCCCTAAGAGATTTATGTATTTCAGAGAGGGTATCTCCACCATGTGTCCGGCCATATGTCTCCTCCAATACGGTTAATTCCCTCTCCACCCTCTCCAGGTCTCGGCGTACCTCTTTCAGTAGGCCCGTTGTTTTAGATATTAGGACCCCTCTTGCCCAAACCTTGAATGTTTCCCAGACTGATGAGATGTGGTCCACAGACCCAATGTTGTCTGTGAAGAAGTCGGCAATGTCTGTGTGCAGGCTTTCTACTACGTTTGGATCTTTTAATATACCGGTAGGCATTCTCCACCTCCTGGCCGGCTTAGGGGCACCCCTGATAATAATTTCCATGGTCACTGGGGAATGATCAGACAGTGTACGGGGAAGGATTTCGCAACTCTGTAAGGTGTGTGGAGTGCCTGAGGGGATAAACCAATAGTCGATACGTGACTCACTGTCATGCACAGAGGAATAGAACGTGTAACGCTTGCTTGTTGGATGCAGCACCCTCCAGGCGTCCAGCAGGGACAGCTGCTGCATTATCTGTTTCAGAGCTAGTGACGTCCTAGATGGTGGTCTAGGTGTCTTGGCTGACCTGTCCAGGGCCTGGTCCAGCACAGTGTTAAAGTCACCTCCCCATATTATGTTTGTTGCCTCATGCTTAGCAAGAATTTCAAATATATGCAAGTAAAAGTCTGGGTCCTCCAGGTTAGGGCCATAGGTATTTACCAGGGTTATCTGTTCGCCAGCAATTTCCCCCCAGACCAGCACATATCTACCCATCGAGTCCAGCAGGTGGCCTTTTTCAATGAACCCCAGCGATTTGTGAATCAGAATGCTTACCCCCCTGGATTGTGAGGAGTAGTTCGTGGAGAACCGCTGCTTGCCCCATTTCGCCAGTATTTGATCATTAACCGTGTCCTGCGCATGCGTTTCCTGTAGCATTAAAATTTGGGACCCGTGCCTATTGACATAATTGCCCACTTTTCTGGTTTTCATTGGATTGTTTAGGCCTCGGACATTCCATGTCATTAGTTTAACCTTTAACCCATCGCCCATTATCTATGCGTGTGGATTGTGTTAAGTTTCGACAACCATTGATGCATATGTATTCAGGACTGAAGCGGTGCCAGCACTTGTGAGACCATTTTCCAACCAAACCACAACCTTCAACTGTGCACACTTCCCTCCCAAACTGAAACTCGTCTGGGCGGTGATCACAACAAAAGAACTTACCCTTTGGCCCTATCCCTCCCACCACCCACATCATCTGCCCCAACTTGACGATGAGCCCAAGTAACTGATTGGAACGTTCCTGAGGGTGCATCGTCGCAAAGCAATGCTCACACGTCTGGCCGCCCATGCGGGAGACTCTACGGCCCGATTACATCGGATTTCGGTTCAGTTTAGCTGTGCCGACAGTGTAGTGAAAAGAGAAACACATTACAACTAGTAGGGGGGAGTCTCATCCATCCACTGGGTCGCCTCTACCCTCACCCGGGCAGGGTCTTGCATTCGGGTCTCTTGCGCGGTCTCTTGGGGGCAGTGGGATGGAGGCCTCGATGTATGCCAGTGCCTCTGCGGGGTTTTCGAAGAAGTGAGCTCTACCACCATGTTGAATTCTCATTTTTGCAGGGAATATCAAGGCATAGGGTGTGTTACGGAGTCGTAGTTGCTTTTTGACCATCTCGTAGGATCTGCGTTGTGCCTGTACATTTGCAGAAAAGTCCGGATATATATGTATTCTGTTGTCTTCATGGTGTAGTGTCCCCTTTTCCCTTGCTGCTCGAAGGATCGCATCTCTGTCCCTGTAGTTGAGGAGACGCGCAATGATGGTTCGGGGTGGGGCGCCCGGCTTGGGGGCTGGCGCCAGGGTGCGGTGGGCCCTTTCAACGATGAAGTGGTCGGACAGGGAATCTTCCCCCAGTACAGATTTCAATAGCTCCTCCACCCTTCTCTCCATGGAGCCCTTGCCAAACGACTCTGCCACTCCAACAATGCGGATGTTGTTTCTGCGGGATCTGGATTCGAGATCCTCGCACTTATTCTGCGTCTTGCGTAGTTCTGTCTGGAGTAAGGCTATATCACGACCATGTTGTGTGAGCACGTCTTCATTGACACCTATCCTGCTTTCTGCCTCCGAGATGCGTGCACTTTCCTTCTCCACTCGCGCTTTCAAGGAGCCGATCGTCGCCACAATGTCGTCTAATTTCACATTGACCGCCAGGAACCCATTCTGTACAATTGTAGCCAAGCGGTCCAAGGGGTCCGTGTTTTCAGCATCCGACGCTTGTGTTGCTCCTCCTGGTGTCTCCTGTTGTTGGGAGCTTGTGTAGGAATCCATTGGGCCGGTCTTTCTCACCCCCGTAGTTTTTTTCTCAGTGCGGCCCATTGGGTGGCGTTGCAACTTCTAGGGTGAACTGTGCTCTCCCACGACTGTATGCTGCCGGCCACCAATGACCACCAGCAGCGGTTATGTTGCGAGTTTTTGGTGCGTCGCGATGTAGGTTGGGGGGTGGGCACCGGGATATACAATCTCGTCCCTGGGGTGCTGTGGTGGGCCTCCGCGATCCCCGTATGAAGCAATGTCTCAGCCTTGAGTATGTCGGGAGTGCAAGTTCAAGAGGTTGGCGTTCAGCCGTTGCCTTGTCTTCACCTCTCTATCAAGGGGATCCAGGAGTGCTTCTGGCCCACAGCTCAGCCTCCTCAACCGGGATGTAATGTAGTGCCCCCACCGTCCACACCGCAGTCCCCGTGCGGGAGCGGATGAGTATTGGAATTAGGCGGCCCTCCGGGCCTCTCTGTTTAAGGTGTATCACAGCACGGGGCTGTCTTTTCGCACGAGTAATCTGTGCGTTTGGCGTACAGGCGGATTTTGCTGCCGTCCGACAGCGCAGCACGTACCCCCACAAGACCACAGCGGCGAAGAGTGTAAACTTCCGGGGGTCCCGTGAGTAGGATGTTTATTCCTGGCGCCTGTGTCGTTCGCCCCCGCTCCCGTGGCACGGATGTTCCCTGTGGGGGGGGTGCTGGCCCCCCGTCCGTCCACCTCCCCGGTCTGCCCACTTACTTCACCAGCTACGTCCTAGCTGGGCTTTGCCGCGGGAGGGCGGATTCAGGGGGCTGGTGCCGTCGTCGCAGCGTTTCCTCGCCTGGTCTATCCTGCGGCCTGAAGTCCGGAGCGAGGGGGTCTGCTCTCCCACCTCCGATCGGTCCGGTAGGAGGATGAGTGCTGCGTCGCCGTCCTCAGGCAGCGTCCGTGTTCGGGCAGGTTGCTCCCCCCCGCCAGGCCGCACAGCCGTTTCAAGTCCCGGGCTCGAGTGCGAATCGCCTGGAGCCCACCAGCGGCCAGGCCGCGGCTCTGCAGGCGCTGCCGATACAAACGATGATTGCTCCGCCGTCCCGAGGTCCACTCACACAGCCTTTGCAGGATGTCTTCCAAGGGCATTCCCCAACAATATTCTGCAGTAGCTCGTCGGCCAACGCTAACCTGGAAGGATTTATTAATAAAAAGGATTTCATTCGAGCCGGAGCTCTTCACCTAGGCGGCCATCTTAGCCGTGCGCAACAGCGCCCCCCCAAGTTTGGCCAGAATTTTAACGTCTACATTAAGAAGGGAGATGGGCCTGTACGACTGACAACGCAAGGGATCTTTCCCTTCTTTCGGAAGTACCACAATAAGTGCCGACATCATGGTATGAGGAAGGGAGCCCGTGTCCAGGGCAGAGTTGAACACCTTAGCCAGAAAGGGGACTAGCGTGGAGCGGAAGGTCTTATAAAAGCGGACAGTAAAACCATTGTCCGCTGGCGCTGTGCCTCTCCTCAAAGACGAGATGGTATCGATTACTTCCTGGGGTGAAATTGGGAGCTCTAACGAGCCTGAGTTCTCCGAGGCAAGGGATGGGGAGGGATTCTAAGAACCGGTCCACATCGGTCCCGTCTCCTGAATACTCTTGACGTGTACAGACCTTCATAATATTGCCTAAACTCTGCTGCTATCTGGTCATCCTGCAGAACTCTTTCCCTTGTCCGACCTGCGATGAAGTTCACCCTTCTACTATTACAAAGCTCCCTCAAACGCCACGCCAGGATCCAATCCGCCTTTGCCCCCTTCTCCATATACCATTGTTTCAAAAAGGCTAACTTTCTCTCCGTCCGTCCCACCAGCAGGGCGGACAGTTTGGACTTGAGATTCTGAAGCTCCTCCCACTTACCCGGGCACAGCTGCGATTTCAGCTTCCCTCCGGCTGAATAGCAGCTATTCGCTCCCTCAGCTTTAGCTCCTCCCGCCCCCTCTCCCTCATCTTCCTCGCACCCATTTCCATCAGGAAGCCTCTGACTGTGGCATTGGATGCGTCCCAAACTCACATAACCTCCACATCCCCGGTGTCATTGAGAAGGAAGTACTCCCTAATTGAACCTAGAAGGGAATGTCTCGGCTCCCTGTCTAGCCGCAAGGTATCATCATTACAAATCCATCTAGCCCTGGACGGGGGAAGGGGGAGACACCCAAATTGACCCTGACCAAATCGTGCTCTGACCACGGGATAGTCTCTATCCCAAAATCCGATATGCGGCCTCGGATCGAAGAGTCTACCAAAACATAATCTATTCTTGAGAACGTACCATGCACCTTAGAGAAAAAAAGTGAAGAGTGATTCACAATCCCGCTCAAAGGGTTGCGCATCCACCAAGCTCAACTCCCCATTAATCCGCCGGAAGGAATCCGCCAACTTCCTTTGGGCTCGCAGGTCAGCGAAATATTTTTTTTATAAATCTAAGAACATGTAAAGTTCTAGTCCATGCAAACAACTTTCAGACTTGGTGTTTTAAATACTGGAAAAAGCGACGTGAGTTTAGAGAGCCAATGAGGGAGGATGAAAGTAGGCTTTCTTTCACAGTGACAACACCCTAGAGAAGGGGTCT
The DNA here is from genome assembly GCF_040938575.1 of Ambystoma mexicanum. Lineage (NCBI taxonomy): Eukaryota > Metazoa > Chordata > Amphibia > Caudata > Ambystomatidae > Ambystoma > Ambystoma mexicanum. Next base: position 1,220,573,803 of record NC_090927.1, read on the forward strand.
AGTTCATTCAGGTGGTGGTAGTTATTTTTGTGAATGTCCTGCTGTTCTTTGCTTGGAGAGTTCATGCATCACCTCAGTTTTTCAATTCATTGCACATGATCTGAACTAGTGGTTATGATAAAAGGCTGTTATAATAGTAGTGGTAATGTAAAGGTGTGTTGATCCTTCTACTCTTTTTATTTTTAACTTAAGTCTGGACAACCAAGCTCAGTTTTAGAACTACACGTCAAACCGACTAACTTCACCTTAAAGTGCCTCTTCCTCATTCCTTCCACACACACCAAAGTGTAGCAAGAATGAAACGACCTAATATCGTATTCCAGACAAATGCATGGATGTGCAAGAAAGTGGGACATGGAAACTATTTATTTTGATATATATGTTCTATTTTCCTCAGTATAGATTAAGCTATTAATGTTACTGTACAAACCATATATGTTTATTATGGGAGACGCTACTTTTGTATATTTAAGTACACCACACACCTCGATAGAACACTAAGTTTTAGTTACTGCTGAGCATGCTCTTGTGTATTCATTTCTTAGCATGTGTCTGGTATATTTGACCGTTATCAAATGCAAGATAGCTATGTGCCAGATGCAATACATTTACACCACAGAGTGAAAAGTCTATTTATTATTTGTTCATTCTTATTTTGCCAAGACCAGTAGCTTTGTCTAACATCTTGTCATTTGGACAAGTAGATATTTAAAAATATTAGATCTATAAAAAATATTCCACACTCCTGAACATGCTCTGAAACCATCAGGCCAGGACAGAGGCTTGTAGGTATAAGTACAGGGGGAGTGGTGCCAGTAGCCCTGTATGTATTCAGTTACTCTGGGGAGTTAGGCACAGGAGTCGTTCCCAGCGTCGGCTCTTAATTCTCCCACACCACCCCTGGGGCGGACCTGGCTCTGGCTGCACCCTGATAGGCTGTCTACCGCAGGATGAGAAGGGCGCTGATGGGGTTATATGGGTCTCCCTGTCAGTGATTTCTCCCTTTGCTTTCTTGTTAGCTGGCCAGCTCACCCTTTGTAAAGCAGTGATCATGTTGGATGGTGGAGTAGGGAGGAGTTGCAAAGGTAACAAGGACATCCCTTGACAAAAGTAACTCCTCCATAATTTGAAACGGAGAAAAATCACTTAATAAGAAGCAACATACTTTACCATTGGATTCAGTTGGTGGGCATTCTTATCTGCGCCTATAGTTCGTTTAATGCACATTGCAAATTAGTTTCTTCTATTTTTTTAATTTTAGGTCTGCCCCTGCTTTGCTATGTGAGGTACTATTCTCAATAGCATCAACACACTTTTTTTATTAAAAGTTGTCCCATAGCACCTTTTAGGACCTGAAATGTTTTCATGCCATCGCTTTATAAAACCATGCTTCCTTGTGATGGGACTGCCATCGTCCTTCATTGGGATTATCATCTGCACTTTATATTTCTCTTTCTGGCCATTGATCAAGTGTTCCTACTGCGTTTGTCCCATGGAGGTTTGTTTGCTGCAATGCAGTCTGCGCAGCTACCTGTACCTTCCTTGGAACAGTATGTTTTCTTTTCCTCTTGGGGTAGGCTCACATTTTGCATTGGTAATTACTGACCAACAACTAAAAATCAATGTATGAGATCAGCTATCGTTGCAGTTGACAATATAATGAATAGTTTTGGAATACCATTGGCATAGTGCCACCTCTTCCTGCAGTGAATTAATTTTATAGCTTTGTGGAGACCAGATGCTAACAATGTTGCGGGCGTTGGGATGGTCATGAAGGGAGGAGGGGGAGAGAGTTAAGGAATGAAAGGAGCTGTGTTTCGAAGGAGCATTTTTTTTTGTTGTTGTAATCTCTCCAAAGTATTTAGTAGAGTTTTAATCTTGCTGCATACAGTGCAAAGTCACACATAATGAACATTAAAATCCTAATCTATGCTGCAGGCAGGGGAGAAAGGCAAGTGAGCAATGACTGTGATGGCACAGGTCCACAACACGGACCCCTTGCCTGCCATGTTTACACAGATGTCCACCAAAGCGGACCTACAGGACCTACTGGCTGAAATTCTGAAGGAGATGCACGGGAGAACTTTCACACACAATTCTGGCTCTAGACACGAGGGTAGCCAAAGCGGAACATAGGGTTTCGGAAGTGGAAGACACTGTGTGAGCAGTCATATGCGGTGGAGTGCTCCAAGCGTCTGGAATCTCTGGAGGTGCTCTGTGAATTCATGGAAGAAAAGCTGGAAGATCGGGAGAATCGTTCCTGCAGGAACAATGTCCGCATCCGGGGCATCTCAGCCGCAGTGAAGGAGGAGGACCTGCCAACATTTGTAGCGAATCTATTTCGCTTCATTCTCAAAGCACTGCGTGAGCCGGAAATGGAGTTGGACAAGACACACCGCACTAGATCTCGCACTGCGCTTCCACAGGATAGACCTGCGGATGTCCTGACCCGGGTTCATTTCTATCAACTAAAGGAGCGCATAATGGTGACAGCTAGACCCACACCATCGATTTCTTTTTGCAACACATCAATTTCCTTGTACCATGACCTGGCGGTTGCCGCCCTGACGAAACGCAATACGCTGCGCCTCTTCACTGAATCGCTGCACACTAAGGAGATACTGTACGGGTGGGGATTCCCCCACGGCTCTACACTTCACACACCAGGGGAGGCGATGGTTGGTGCGCTCATTGGCGGAAGCGGAGGGGCTGCTGAATGCCGGGAGTCCTGCGTGCCGGGCAGCAGGGGAGGGGAGAGAAACTGTGGGGGAAGCGGCACCGGTGTCCCTGCAAAAATAGCAAAAGGTGGGTAGAGCGAGGCGGCTGAGGTGTCCAAATAAGAAGTCCTGAGGGAGTCAAGGTCATGAAGGTTCGCTCTCGGGGTCCTAGTTGGAGCTTGTGGGCCTGGGTTGGTTGGGGTAAGGCTGAGTTGGTCTCTGGGGTTGAAGGGGCAGCAGTGGGTTGGACCGAGTTTGTAGAGATGGCAGGGAGCTAACGGAGGATGATCTCCTTCGCCCTCCAAGTCGGGCCCTTGACGATTCTACTTAATGTTAGATAAAAGCTCAAGTTGGAGCTTCTTTTGGGGGGTAGGGGAGGGGGGGAACTACCAATGGTTGAAAGTTTGTTTGTGAGGCAGACACTTTTATTATGGTGGAATGGGGGATGTGTTACATGGAAGGGGAGGCGAGAACGGGGTCTCTAAAACAGTGATCTATGGCGACTGATATAGGGGGGGGCAAACGAGACACAGGACTCTATGGTCTTGGGCACATGGAATGTCCAGCGCATGAACTCCCCAAATAAAAGGAAATCAATCCCAGGCAAACTGAGCGATATGGCACTGTCTATTGTGAGCCTGCGGGAGACTCGCCTGTTAACCCAGGATGAGGGGCAGATGTATCCCATCAATACTTTGCCTCTGGTGGGGAGGAAAAAAAGGGGGGTTGCTATCTTGATAAGCGGATCAATCCCAATCAAAAATATCAGGGTCCTCCGGGACCCGCAGGGGAGATCTCTGCGTTAAGGGCCTTTTGTGGGACAGAGCATTCACCCTGGTGTCCCTGTACACCCCAAACAAATGTTGGGCAGGATAGATTTCTTGGAAGATCTCATACCCAAGATAGTACCATTTGCGGAAGGGCAGATTCCACTGGGGGGCAGGGCGGCGGGAGGGAGACTTTAACTTGCTTCCAAATCCAACTGTGGACAAGACGCTACCCCCCACTAAGCTAGATTTTAAACACTCGACTGCATTTTGCCGTTTAATTCGGGAGCTGGGGCTGGTGGACACGTGGAGGTTGGCTCATGGGGATGAGAGGGATTTCTTTTTATTTGCACATTCATGGGGGCTTCTCGAGTCTGGATTTAATATTGCTGCCCAGCACACTATATCCGTGCATCAGTGAGGCAAATGTAGGCATACGCACACTGTCCGACCATGCTCCAGTATTGGTGTTATTGGCAGTCGCAGACAGACCTTTAATCCTAAGTGCCCGTGGAAACTCTACGACCCGGCTCTCGGGATCCCATTCTAGCAGGGGAGATTGGGGGGTAGGGGGGAGGGTGGTGTTACAAGTATATTGAGGGTCCGGTCCCGCACAAGATACAATATGGGATTCCATGAATGCAGTAGTAAGGGGGAACTTATCAGCATGACTGCAGCATACACAAAGGCTGGGGGACTAGTGCTTGAGGGGGAGCTGGAGCGGGCTGAGAGGGAGCATAAGAAGACTGGGTCGCGCAGGGCGCTCCAGGCATTGAGGGTGGCAAAGAAACAGCTGGAAGCCCATCTGGCGGATAGAATGGCGCAGGCATTAATGAAAACTAGGCAACATTACTCCGTAAAGGGAAACCGGGCTGATCGGTTGCTGGTGCCTAAATTGCAGAAACTTCAGTCTCTGATATCAATCCAGGCTCTACAGGAAGGGGAAGGGTAGCTGCAGCGGGAGACTGCTAAAATTGGTATTTTGGAGGCACACTTTTCTGCAGTTTAAAGGGGGAGCTCCTGTTGGAAAAGTTGCAAGCTTGCGATTTGGGAGAGGTACATCTACCTCAGTTAACGCAGGCGGATCAGGCAGGCCTTGAAGTACCGATACCACCTGGGGAGGTGGAGTGGGCCATAAAATCTTTGAAGAAAAAAGCCCCGCGCCCGTATGACTTCAGCCCCCTTTTATAAAAAAAAAGTACAGTAGCATTCGGGTTCCCCCGTTAGTATGGTTGTTCAACTCCTTTGTTTTTTAATTGTTTTTTAAAAACATTTATTTATTTATTTTTGCTTCTGGGAAGGTCACTCCATCCATGGGTACCTCAGTGACAGTCCTTTTGCCCAAGCCGGGTGAAGACCCAACCAGATGTGCTTCGTACAGACCTATCGCGCTAATTTATGTGGATTCGAAAATCTTCTAAAAAAATCTTGGTTCGTCTGGGTGTTTTGCCCGGGCTCATAGACTGGGACCAGACAGGATTTATCTCTGGGCAGGGAGCGCAGGATAATGTGAGGAGGACTCTAAGGTTGTTGGAGGCGGGGGTGAGATTGTGCCTAGACCTGGGGATAAAAGCTTTGGACGCTCATAAGTGCTTTGACAGAGTAGATTGGGGTTACTTGAGGAGGTCCTGGATCGTTTCGGGTTTGGGCCAAATTTCACTAACTGGAAATTTGGCTCAAACCCGAAACGATTCAGGACCTCCTCAAGAGTTGAAACTTCTCAATGTGGCGAATAAGAGGAAGCTCCAGGTTTAGTTACTTGAGCATAAAAAAAAAGAAACGTTTGAGTCAAAGAGATCCCCAAGGTGCCAGCAGAATAATTTATTTGAGGCATGATACCACATTTTTCAATAATTGAAAGCCTGAGTAAGGAACTGTACAAGGGATGCTAACCACTTAATGAGCAGAAATTCTATCTTTGTGTGTTGAAGATTTTTAGAGAGAATTTAACCTTGAATCACAGAGACAACACTCTAGGCTTCTGAAGTTGGCCTGGGAAGAAACACCTGAATATAACGGTTACTGGCACATGGTGACACCGCAGTAAGCTCTTGGAGACCACAACACCTCCATTTAAAGTTTAACAAGGGAGACCTAATGTGCCTCTTGGTCACATCCAGTGTACAGGGATGCTAAAAGATCTGGGCGAACCCATATGGATTCAAGGAGTTAGTCTAGTAAGGAATTATTAAAACCACTCTTGAACTGATCTCAATGTCGATGTTAAAATGTGGCACTCCTCTGGCCTGTCGTGGGAGCTCCAGGAAGCAAGTGCCCCGACCGTGAGTTGCTTGGGGTCGTCATCCACCACTTGCAGAATGGCAGTTTCTGTGCTACAATGAGGTTGAAACTCTGATTGGATAAAATTATACTTAATCGGTGTGAATTATAATAATTTTTTGAAAATTTTATTTGGCAGGCCTTCTCAGTACTCATTCCTAGAAACGGTAGGCTAGTAATGAGTTGTACATTCATAGGAATTGCGATGGCCTTGGATGTCATTTTCAAAATAAAAGGATTCATCGTAATGTGAAGGCGGTGGGAAAAGGCTTTTGAGGCAGGGTACAATTAATAATCTACTCAAGAGTTGGTGCATCTTCACAGATCTCCCTGATGATTTTAATTGCATACACAGTGGGTTTTAAAACCGTAAGCAGTAAAGAAAGTTCTTGCAAAGGCAGATGACAATGTGGAACAAGTTGGAGGTGATCCAATCCTTTCGGCTTAATCTAGTTCTTCTTAGTGATGTTGAATTTAAGTCTAATATTGCCAAATATGTGAGATATGAAAAGCAGATGTGGAAGATATTTGGCTAACATTCCACAGTTTTTTCATCAAGTGGGAAAATCAGGATTGATATCTGCAGATTTATTTCACTGAGGGGGTCACAGAAATGAAACCTCGCTATACCTGACCCCTCAGTGACATTGCAGGAAGCAACATAACCTGTAATTAACTGCTACAACTTGCTTTACTATGTATTAAGTGAATATCCTATAACAGCGCCACAATGCCTCTGGGCGCTTTATAAATCCAAATAAATGAAATAAATAAACATGGAAGGGCCCTTGACCCTGATGTTGGTCCAGTGTATTCCTTTTTTAAATTTTTTTTGTTTTACCCATTTTGGAAACCGAAGTCTCTAGCAGGTTAATAGAAAGTGATTGATGATGGACTCCCAACCATTGGAACTAGAAAAAGCTAAAGGAATACAGACGTAAGCTTCCCCCCCCCCCACCCCACCCCTGATGGCCAGAGTTGTTGGGGGTCACTCAATGGGTTAACAAATCACTAGCCCGTTGGTTATTTCAAATAAGTTGCAAAAAAGTCCAGTGTTGTAGCAAGCTGCAACAAAAGGGGCGACACCAAACCCACTCCTTGTGGTTCCGTCTGATTTAGTTACTAGAACCACACCTCTCATCTGCAGTGTATTGTTTGTATTTCTTTATGAAGTGCTTCGACACAAAACGAGTGCTTCAAAGCGCTCCAAGACGGAAGGGAAACATGTGGATACAATCATTCATAAGGTCTTGGAAATTTCAGAATGATATACTATAATAAGCATACTAGGCCTGACGACATTTCTGCCAATTAAAGTGCGTTGACCGGTAGTTGGCGGTAGGGGGAGAGCAGGGAGGAATGGATGGGTAGGAGGGGAGCAAGCATTGAGGATAGGCGGGGAAAGAGCAGGTTATTGTGCATTTATAATGTGCCACGTGCACAATGTGAGGGGGGGTACAAGGGTAGACCAAGGAACAGTCAGACAAAAAACTTATTGGGTAAGGTGCATACAGTTAGTGTAAGTGCCAGACAAGAAGTGCGAGGGATGGGTGTAGAGAAGTTCCCTGGTCCAGGAGGGCCGGGTTAACTGCCATGGGTTATCCTTTAGGGAAGTGCGTAGTGCTGCAAGTAGTGTGGGTACCCGGAGGCAAGTGCAGGGACTGGTGTGGGTGCCTGGGATCTGCAATGTTCGGAGGTGAGCCAGGCGACCAATCGGCTAGCTGAGCAGAGGTTAGCCGGGAAGAGGTAGAGAGATGGCAGAGGAAAAGAAGAAGGTATTGATGAGTTTCCAAAATGTAAGGCGATCCAGCTCAAGACGGTGAGGGGCAGGGGGACTGTTCCAGAGGGAGACCCTTGCAGAGGATAAGGATCTACCCCCAAGTCTCTGTTTTGAAAAACGGCTCGCTCTCAGAGAGTTGGAGGACGACGAGCGGTGTGCTCTAGAGGGAGTGTATTTGGGAAGTGTGTGTTGTAAGTAGTGCAGGCCCCGGCCCCAGAAAGCCTTATGGACAATGCATTGTGATACTTCACGATTTACTGGTGTTCACTTTATCTTCCAGTTCTTCCTTTGTTTGCCAAATTTAAAAACTAATGGATTTGCTGCCAGCGAAATGGGTTTAGTCCAATGGGAATCTGCAACTTTGCTACTGTGCTGCACCTGTCCCATTTCTATTATCCAGTCTTGTTAATTTACTGTACAACAGTAGACTAGGCTGCAAAAGTTGCACTCGCCATTAGCCATTGGCTGGTGATAATGGCCTCTCGGTGAGGAAACAATGGCATGCTTTTTCGGTGTGACAGATTGGAGCAGAAAGTGATTTAAAAAAAAAAAAATGTTTTAAAGAAATTTTTGGCTTGCTAGTAGCCTGTAACTTGAAATGAGTGCCTCTTCATTAGACAATATTTGTTTAATTTCTAAGCACTGCCATGTTTGACAGATGAAAAAACTTGAACTGGGGTGGAAAGGGTATTTGTCCAAGATAACACAATTTTGGTTACGATGGCCGACCAGGATTGTTATTTTCGCTATAATGATATTAAGTCATGCCTGATGTCTTAATTCTATTTTGCGGCCTTTATCCCTAACCCCATGTGATGGCCATTGTGAGTGGCAGTGATATAAAACTTATTGGCCAATACACTTGGAAATAATGTCCTTGAAATGCATTGCGTGGGTCTGATTTTATTTTTTTTAAGACAAAAAAGCATACTAAAATGGTTGGCTACTTAATCATGTACTTTGTCCAAATTGTGAAATCATTTTACCAAAAAATGTATTCGGTTTTAAAATTGCAAAATTATATGCATTGCAAATTGGTATGTTCCTAAATTGTATATAACCATCTGATACAATAACCAAGGTCCAAGACTATTGTGCCCTCGCTGCTAAACAACCTAAAAATGAACACATAACTAAGTTATTTTAACTGCAAAATTGTACTATGATACATTCTATTCTTTAATACCTCGATCATAGTAGCAATCTTTATTTGAATATTTATCATTTGGATGGGCCCGTCATGGATGTTACACATGCATCAGTCACTTATCCAGCCATAAACTATGCATTAGCATAGTTTGGTTGTTCACTATTTACATTAAATAGATGGGTACTGAACATTTCCCATTTGTCCTTCGGTTTGGCTATGTTTTATACTAGAGTGTAGCAATCTGCTTTCCCTTCGCATACATCAATCATCTTGTTAAACCAGTCATCATGCGATGTGCGATGTCTACTCATCCACTGCATTGCCGTCTACTCCTGGCTAGCAGAACTCCCATTAGAATAAAGTTGGTATTGAAACTGGTCTTGTTTATTAAATAGTCGTGATCAGCATTCATCCAGTCGGAGACAGCTGGATGTTTCCATAAAGTATTTTCCATTTTCTCTAACCAGTATTGTTGGATCCTTGCGCACAATCTTGGAAGTCTGTCTTGTCAGCCTTGCGTCTTTGGCAGTTAGATGATTTGTTCATATCGTATTTTGCCAATCTATTAGGTGCACCTTAAAGTCTATGCATGTATTTATAGTGTATTAGCAATAACCACAAGCCAATGGATATGTCTTGTCAAGGCTCATAGGTTCCACACATTTTCTTTGTCTAGTATTCCTTTTAGGTCGCTTTTCCATCTAATAAAGAATGGATGTGCGCCTATTTCGCTTGGTCTTTGTAGATCCATGTCTTTGTATAAATTATCGATATTCAGCCAGTTGTAGCTTTAGCGCCAGCCAATTAATCTACCAGGGTAATTTTTATTGGTGGTATTGGGAATTGCCTCCAGTGTTTCCTAAGTATGTTCCTGATTAAGCGATTACGGAATGTCATCCTTAAAGTGTTTGCAGCCGTTGTTATGTATGTATCTAGATCTATAAAACCGTCATTTACCAATAAGTTACTTCATGCCAGAATACTCCATCTCAGCCAGTCCTGAAGTATAGTGCTGTCGAATATTACCTGCAAGGCCCAAACCTGTCAACATGCTAACTTTGGCGAGGGGGCGTGCCTATAGCCCATGGAGTAAGGAACCATTTGAATCGAGCTCCCGTCGAGATCCTCCACATAATCCTATAAAACTGGTTTGCAGAAACTATGAACCAAGCAGAAGGCACTGAAAGACCTGCAAGCGGACGCTCCAGTCAATAGGGAGCTGCCCGGAGAAAATCGGAGTCCTGTGAGGCAAGAACAGGACAGGAGAAGGGGCCCCGCGATGCCCGCAAGACGGCGGCTGCCTGATCAATGCACCGAGGCCGGCAATCGTGAGCGGACTTCACCTGAACGAGAATACAGTGCCTAGCCCCGATCGCTGGACCCCAGAGAATGCAGCGATCACTGGGCTGCATTTGGTACCTTCCCGGGTGCAGCCGGCAGGCACTCTGCATGCTGGATTGCCTCTGGGAGCCTTGGGGGAATGAGACGTGCAGAGACCGAAGAGCGAGCTGTGGCGGCCCTGCAGGGGATCGGGGGCCAGCACCTGGAGGCGTAAACAGAGTGAAGATCCTGAGCAGCCCCAGGACTGACCGAGGGACGCTTTCGAGGCAAGGAGCTACCGGACCCCCGGGAAAGGAGGAGGCGGAGAGGAGAGAGAGCACATTGAAGGCACGGGCAGCTAAGCGGACCGAGAAACAGGAAACAAGGTAACGGGTGAGTGAATGCACCCTAATCAGAGCGCGACCACGGCTAGGAGAGGCCAGAACCCCTGCTTGCCCCATGCCGAGGTGCTCTAGGAGCCTTGGTGCTAGGAGAACTGCATAGGTGTGAGAATTCACACGCTAGGCCTGGGGGCCCACCAAGAACAGCCACGGGTTGCCGGCGTGGGACATCACAGCTAACTGCTGCCAGGCCAATACAAAGCAGACACAGAGCAGGGCAAGACACATCAAATGGGACCCCAACCCAGCCACGAAGGCGTTAAAAAGTGAAAGGGGCGGCAAACAAAAAAAGGGATCGAGCAAGTGGCGCCACACACAAGCGGTGAAAGAACTTTGAAGCAGGGGACAGGGGGACCTTCACAAAATCATCAAATACGCTGAAGAAGAGAGAAAACACGGCGAACGCTTGCCAGCGGTGTGCGTAATGGGAGCTGGGGCACCTTAGCACTTACAAGGCACACAGGAGACACTCTGCATTGGGAAAGAAGCGGATAGACTGGGTTGCAACAACCAAGCACTGATAAGATCACCAAGATTAAGCACCTCTCATTAACCCTGGGTACACCAACCCCAGGAGCCCTGGGCTGGCAGAAGTAAATGCAAAGCAAGGCCTAACAACACTGTGAAACAGGGTACAGTGAAACACATGACCCTAGCAACACAGGGTGCATGAAATGACCAAAAAATCTTCCCTAAAGCAACTCCTTGCCACACACATACACCATGAATACCCGGCCACGGTACGGTCGGTAAGTTGTACATGCCACACGGATACAAGTAACTGGTAGAAGGTAGGCCTCCAAAGCGAGGTGGTGAGCCGCAATCAAAGGCACACAAACGTAGTGCCGAACGCAGGAGGCGGGTGCGTTGACGGGCATAATGCCAGCAGCCAAAGGAGGGGGGGAAAAAGACCCCAACATCATGGACTCTTTCAATGCGGCTACAACCAAAGGGCAAGTCAAGGCAGTACCTCAGAGGGGCCAAGTGTCAGCAGAAACGGGAACTGGCGAGAGTCAGGTGTTGAAGGCCATCGCCGCTCTGAGAACATTCATAGACACTAAAATACAGGAAATGAAGTGGGACATGCAATTGATCCGCCAAGATGTCCGTAATCTCACAGAAAGGGTCACGACCGCAGAAGCGAACTGAAGGAGACGATGGACACCACCTGGAGACAAGGCTGACACAACTAGAGAGGAAAAAACAGATTGCTAGAGGCCAGAGCTGAAGATGCAGAGGGAAGGGCACGAAGAAACTATGGACGCCTCTTGGAGATACCGGAGGGAATGGAGGGTTCGAATCCCATGAACTTTGTTGATGACTTACTACTGCAAGAAGTCGGGGAGGGCAACCTCACAGGGCTTTGTGGTGGAACAAGCCCAACGATCCTTACAAAAACGGCCGCCGCCAGGCTCCCACCCCCGCCCCATGATAGCAAAAATCTTGAACTTCCGAGATCGAGTGATCATCCTGAAATATTCAAGGGAAGGCGGCGAAATTCGGTGGGACATCTGCACCATAGCCATATACCCAGACTACACGCCAACAGTGCAACAACAGAGAAACTCTTTTGTGCCCATTAAAGCGAGGCTTGGGCAATTAAACCTCAAATACATGCTAATGTATCCCTCCAGGCTCAAAGTGATATACAAAGGCCGCCCGATCTTCTTGGAAACACCAGCAGCGGCCAGGATGTGGCTAGCACATAACAACCGAGACCGAGGAGAAGAGGCGGGCACTTAAGCTCGGACCAATCGAAGGGAAAAGATGGGTAGAGGGGAACAAGATGACCAGAGAAGTAAAATAAGCTACCACAAACTGTTAATACTCAAGGATGAATCCGTAACTAAGACATCCACGAATGGCGGGAGCGAAATCGGAAACTTCTGCCCCAGGACAACGGGTCCACCACCCCCCACGGCTGGTTGTTGGTCCCGGACTGACACCGAAAACTCGCATAGGAAGGCCTGGATGGGTCACGAAAGCTGCTGGGCACAGTTGTTGGGTTATCATAATGTTGGTTGTTCACGGTTGCCGGATGGGGCAGCAGCGGGCAACCCTACGTTCTGGTTCTGGGTTACTGTTTACAATGTTTTAATTTCTTCACGAAAAGCGACAAGTACACCGAGGGGTGAGAATGCTGGACGAGATGGGCGGACGGGGGATACAACTCTTAAACTCAGGAACAGAGTGGGCGGTGGGAGTGAGAATGGGCGAACCGAAGAACAAATGCTGTATGAGAGGAATGTAATAACACAACAATGGTGGAAGATATCAAGGTGCTGACGTGGAATGTCGGGGGTCTAAACACATACATACGAAGAAACAAAGTGAAATCCTTTCTGACTCGGAGGAAAGTGGCTATTGTGCTACTACAAGAAACACATCTGACACAAAATGACAAGATAGTGAAACACTAGGTGGGACAATGCTATGGGGCCACTTACTCCCAATATGCCCGGGGCGTACTCGCCTGGATAAACCCAATGCTCCCCTTCAAACTAACGGAGGAAGTGAGGGACCCGGAAGGCAGAAGAGGTCACATAGAACAAAGGGATGTGTGCATAATAAACTCATTCCTGCCTAACAATGGAATCCCGGCACACCTCAATGCGCTGGGTGCCAAATTAGCCCCACACCGGGAATGTTTTGTCATTTGGGGAGGCGATTTTAATTGTGTGCAGGACTGGGAACTAGACCGATCTTACCAGCCGATTACCTGAAACGAGGCTGCAACAGGGGCGTTAAACACTCTGGTAGAGGCAGTGGACCTGGTTGACGTGTGGAGGGAGCTGTACCCGGCTGCCAGAAACGACTCTTATTACTCCTCACCCCACCACCTATACATGAGAATTTATTACGTATTCATAGCCAGAACGCATCTGGAGCAAATGGAAAAGGCGCAGTACTTGGGGCGGTCGTAATCAGACCACTCGCCGCTCTTACTGACATGGAGGATTCACAACCCTTGACCGTCTCTCCCCTCCCCCCCCCCCCCCCCCCCCCTCCAGCATACCACTGTGGCACATGCCCACAGAGGTACAGACTGACCAGGCCTTTAGAGAAGAGCTTGCAGGCAAGCTAACTGAATACATTGAGAAAAACGTGGGCAGCGTAGAAAGATGGGACATGATCTGGGAAGCAATGAAAGAGGTGATGCGCGGCGAGGTTATTGCAGGGGTGGGAGGCGTCAGATGCACACTGCGGTTGGAACTAGAGAAATGGGAGAACGACATACAACAAACACACATGCCGGGAACCAGGGAGGAAGAACTAGCGCTAGCTAAGCTGAGAAATGACATGGGGGAGATTGTCAAGATTTGACTACTTCGTCAAAACCACTAGGGCGCATGCGGAGGGTGACAGGCCAGGTAGACTACTGGCGTGCCTGTGCAAGAGGGAACACCCAAAGCACCTAATCCCAGAACTAAAAGACAAAACGGGAACAAGGCATAAATCGCACCAGGTAATAAACGCCATCTTTGGGGAATTTTATTCTCAATTATATAAATATGATAAACGAGTACCGGAGGAGGATATACTGAGCACACTTGAAGAAATAGGCCTCCCCAAACTCAAAGCAGTGCAAAGAGATGTGCTGGAACTAGAAATAACAGCCGAAGACCTAACTGAGGCAATCCGATCGCTTGCCACAAATAAGACACCTGGAAGCGACAAGCTCCCTCCCGGAGTTTTACAAAACATATGAGGCCACCCTGACACCGATACTACTTGAAGTCTTCAAGGAGGCAAATGAGAGGGGGACACTACCCAAATCCATGAAGGAGACCCTGGTAATCCCAATGCCTAAGCCAGGGAAACCAGCTGACGAGTGTGACTCGTACCGCCCACTGGCAATGTTAAATTATGACATAAAAATACTGACTATGATACTAGCTAAAAGATTAAGCAAGGTAATAGGGGCCTTATTACACAATGACCAAAATGGCTTCATCCCAGGGCACAGCACTGCACTGAATCTACGCAGGCTACAGCATGTGCTGGCACAGACAACAAACTCCCAGACCCATTACGCAATACTCTCCTTAGATGCAATTAAAGCATTGGACTCCATTTACTGGTAATGACTGGTAGCAACACTGAGAGAGTTTGGCTTTGGGGAACAGTTTTATAAAATGGGTGTGGATACTATACACAGACCCAGTAGCTAGGGTGAAAACAGGCGGACTGGTATCACCAATCTGGGAAATCCAAAGAGGCACCAGAAAAGGCTGCCCGCTGCTGTACGTGTTGGGCCTACAACCAATAGCAATCTATTTCAGAAAGCAATATCCGGAAGCGGGTATCTGGATAGGCGGCACGGGGCACCTAATATCCCTATATGCGGATGATGTGCTGATGTATCTGAGAGACCCACAGCTGAACGTCCCAGTGGTCCTGGATATTCTGGACAATTACGCAAAAGTCTCCGGGATTGGCTTCCGATAGCGGGGCTGAAAGGGAAAACCATAGTGGAGCTCCCGGAGGTTGGATTGCGATGGGAAACAGAATTGTTCAGATATTTGGGAGTAAACATATGGCACACACCAGAACAAATGCACGTAGGCAACACAGCAGAAGTTCTAAAAGGCCTACGGGGCTCCATGAAATTCTGGTCCACATTCCCATGGTCATTGATGGGTAGGGTGGCCGTTTCTAAAATGATTATTCTCCCGAGATGTTTATATTACTTTAACAATGTACATTGCTTCATAAGGGTGTCGTTCCTTCGCCTGCTAGAAAAACTTCTCCGGTAATTCCTATGGGGGGTGGCACATCACAAATTCTCGCTTATCACACTATGCCTTCCCTATGCAGACAGTGGGGTACAAATGCCCAACCTAGAAAAATACTCATTCGCAGCGCAACTCAGTCATTTAGTGAAATGGCTGGCGGATGAACCCACATCCGACACAGGCCTACTACAGAGGCTGGTGGCCCCAGCAAAACTCAAAGAAATGTTACAGATAACACCGAATTGCCTGGGACACTACCCCATGATGGTGATGCTAGGGCGGAAGGTATGGCAAAGAACGGTAGCGATATTAAAACTAAACCACCCTTACTTGCCTGAAACAGCCATAGCGGTGGATGCCTGCAAAACCAAGGCGGATCTCGTAGCTATGAGAAGGTGGGAAAATTGGAGGATATATACTTGGGGCGACTTATTCGAGGAAGGAAACCTCCGAGAGCTTACCTCCCTACAAGAGCGGGAAGGGTTACCGGGTGGGCTGTTCCTTTGGTACAATAAAATTTGACAAATAGCTAAGGCAAAATGGGAAGACTGGTCCTTGGAACCAGAGATTAATGCACTGATAACAGTGATGCATGACTTAAGTGATGGGTGGCACCCAACCTCCAGGCTATACGGTACGCTCATAGACATACACAGCCCCAAAAGCAAAAAGTTAAAAGAAACATGGGAAAAAGACCTGGGAACACCTATAATAGACAATGAGTGGGAAAGAATTCTAAAATATCCGAAAGAAGTATCCAGAAACCCCTGCTTCAAGTTGCTACAGTTGAATGTGCTATACCACACCTATATGACTCCAAGCAAGATACCTAAATTCAATAAGAATGTGCAGGCATTGTGCCTGTAGTGCAGGATGGGGGAAGCAGACTTAATACATATGTTCTGGATATGTGGTCGAGTGCAGAAATTCTGGCAGAGAATTGAACAATCTTGCAGAAAAGCAGGTATTGTCAATTATGAGTGGTCGGCAAATTAATGTTTGCTAGGTGCATACCCTAGAATCGGCAAATACAAACGTGCACAAATGTATGGATATGGCATGTATACTAGTTAAGAGGGATATCTGGAAATCGGCGGGTGGCCCGCATTACACAAGGTGGCACAATGAATTTCAAAGATGGGCAACAGCAGAAACAGTATGGGAGGAAGTGGTACGCAGGGCAGACCCGGAAGGGAGCGACAAATGCAACGCCTGGAAAGCACTGGTTAACAACATGTTCCACCCGTCGGATGATAAACCACCCTGAAAAATAAAACCGTGCTGGCTGATTACAGCCCAGGTTGCGCCCTCGCGTCTCACTCTGAAACTGTAGATAACAGAGACGATCGCAATAAACCTGGACCCGCTCTAGTAGAGACTTAATAACTAAAAGACTCAAAAATTGCTAAGTCAAGAAAGTTGTTTGTTCTTTTTTTTTTTTCTCTTTCTTGGTTAAACATTGTTGTTAATAGCCCGTTGTTAATACTGCTAAGATCGCATAAGATGACTATAGTATCATGTTTATCAAAAGCCAATAAAAACATTTTAAAATAAAACATAACTTTGGCAAGAATGCGTATAATCTGTTCTCGAAATTTAGCTTGAGGCCAAGTGTGTAGAGAACACTGCATTTGGCTTTTACTGTTGCCTATTCTAGCTGATCTCACAATTTGTTGTATCATTTGCACGTGTGGTAGTGCTATCTCTTCGTTCTGCCAGTATATTGCAAAGTCAGTAGGTATTTGGATTGTGTATCGCTAGTCCCCCTTTATCGTATGCTTTAGTCACAAAGTCCCAAAAGTGAGGAATATTTTAGAGTGATCTGTAGTTTATGGGATATTGATTTTTGTATAAAATAAAAATATGTAGGACCGATTTTTCAAGGCTGGGCTGTTTTTTTTACTAAAGCATCTGCTATAATCTCTCATTGGGTGTAGCAACAGAGATCAAACTTCTTTCATCCAAGTATTATGCAGTTCCTCGAAACTGGTGTGAATGTCCTTTAGGTTATGCCACAGAGTTGCTTGGGAATCACTCTCCTGTCCTCTGCCACAGTCTTGCTTGTCCTGATTTTTTTCTTTTATTTTTTCTCCCTGTTTTCTTCGAATTTAACTTTACTTAGAAATCTACAAGATGCAAACGTTTGTACAGCTTTTTCTCCTGTTCTAACCCCGTCTCCTACTTGTGTAGGCCCGTCCTCCAAATATGCTCCTTTTCACTTCAAGCTCGCTTGATGATCCTATTTGCATCTTCTTGTGTCTTTACGCCATTACTTCCGCTTCTGTTCCCTGATAAAATATTGGCAAATTAATTTCCAAAATATAATTGGTAACTGTGCTCTTTCTTACGATTGTTTTATTTCCAGTAAGTTCAGAATATAATGATGAATTAAAACCATCTCATGCAAGTTGGGGTAAATTGAATGGTCTGTAGCTTTTGAAGTGAGGGGACAAAGCCTTTTTAATAGGTTTTTACTAGTGATGGGTGAAGATGCAGGTGCTGGAATGTGAGGCTGAAGTGAGAATAATGCAACTTTTGTATGTTTGAAGAACAGCAAGCAATGATGAGTGACCACAGATGAGCTACAGAAAACAGTGAGGTTTAGTGCATGTTCTAGTGTGTTTATGAAAACCTTGTGGTAGAACTTTAGAGCTTAAGGTAGAAAAGTCAGTGAATACATCCTGAGACGTTAGGGAAGTTTTTGAAGTTGTGGCACCACCCCTTAATCCGGTTCCATTATTCTCCAGAGACGAAAGGGTTTGCAGTGCTGGAGATATGCATATGCAATTTCAGTTCTCAAAGTTTGAAGTGGGCTGACAGGCCAGACAGCCGATCACCAAATGAAGGTAAAGTGATCCGTTTCAATGGAATAAAATGGCCAAATACCTCCCAATATTGTGTTACTCGGATTCACAACATATAGAATCATCAATGGCCCGCTATCAACTATGTTCCCTACATTTCATCTATTCCACCAAGGGAGTTTAGAATGTTATCTGATATACAAAGTGAGTGAAGCTTGTATTTTCGGTGATGCCATTCTAAACCATGAGGTGGAACAAACCCTATAAATTGATAGCTACCCTTACAAATTATGTTTGTGTCCCCATGTGTACATTATCCACTCCCTACGCTGTTCCCATGGTCTGCATTGCTTTTGCTGAAGTGTGAAAGGCGTGAAGTGTAGCTGCATATTGATGCAGCTGTGGTGGCAGGCTTTCTTTGATTCTTTGGGCTCTGAGGAGACTTTATGGAGAAGAGAAAATGCTGTATCACTGCGCGATAACATCAAAGCAGTTATTTATACATTTCAGTCATCCTCCTGCTGTGATGTCGCTGCTGGAGTTTGTGATATTTTGAAAGTGAACCAGCTGCTGATGCCTTTTCATGGAAGCCACACACAACAGCGTAGTTTTGCTGGTCCAACCAGTTTAATGAAAATGGTTTATTTACTGGAGGGCCTATGGGATCAAGGGAGAGCTTTAGAAGTGATTTTCCTTGAAAGTTGATGAAATGGCACCAAATGTTAGCAGGATCATTCGTCTGCATTTGAATTGTTAGTCAGGTTTTATACTGCGTTCCACTGTGATTGGAATGGTCTTGGTGCCCTGCACCTTGTAAACGAGAGAGGGGCTGGAAGTTGTTATTAGGGAAGGATGGAAAATGCAAGATTGTTTTGAAGTTGTATTGCTTTTTGTGATTCGGCCGTACTTTAGTATTTTGTGTGGGTCTTTTTCTAGATGGTTCCTGTTGAGAACAGTAGAGGTGCCTATGTACGGAGGGAATCCTTGTGTGCTTGTATTGGAGGAAGTATTTGTTGGTCAGGACTGCGATCTATGTAATATTGTTTGGGAAGCTGTAGTATTCTTATGTTTGATGTCTGTCTTTTTGGATCTTTCTCTTTCTACGTCTTGCTTTACTTGCACTTTCATAAAGATAGATTGTATACCATATGCAGCAGGGATCGGGGAATTAGCAAATTAATGGATCGGCTGACTTAGGGAGTCATTACCCTAAAGTAAGTGCAAAGTATTTTGGGAGGTGTGACTATTTTGTTCGTCAAGAAGGACGTTCTGGTGAGATTAACACTTCTTCCTTGCCTCATCTGTTGTTTCCTTCATACCTTACTGTCTGAAAGCTTATGAGACTAACAGCAGATCACGTGTCAGTAATCCTTTTCGGGTCTGAATTCAAATGTAAGACCTGGTCGTTAAGTCTGGTCTCGCAAGCCAAATTGTAAGAATTCATATTTTACACTTTATATACACCTGGAATTGCTCAGAATTCAGTGCTTTAATCAAGCATAATAAATATTCGATTTATTCTCCAGTTGTAGTGTCACGCCTGTCTGAGCACAGGAAAGGGACTGGCATCCAAAAAGAACTCCTGGTTGACTTGGGCCCCTACTGCTAGGTTGTAATACCTGCATTCTGAAATCTGAAATTTGTCTGATAAGTTGTACTGTGCAGACTGTCGATGTCGATTTTTTTTTCTTCTCTATTGAAGATCACCCATATATTTAATACATTCCTGATTATTTTTTCTTGTTACTCAAGACAATCTGCATTTTTTGTGTTGTGTAGAAGCAAAGGGAACTTTGAGGACTATGCATGTGCAATTCTAACAAAATACTTTGTAATTTAACATGCTCTTAGTGAATCCACTTATGACCACTATAAACAAATTAATTTTAATAGAAACTTGGTTGTGTAAATTGAGGTACATGTGAACACTCATCAGGGGAAGTGATGATGATTTTCATCATCGTGTGTTCTAAACTAGGCACTGACTGATTAATGAAGGGTTACAGGCGTACTATCTGAAAAAGCGAAACAAAAATGAATTAACAAAGCCAATTGCTTTATATGAAAAACCTTTTGCTTGGGACACGTGTACTGGTGCAGAGGGCAGGAGGACCATACGAATGTGCACTGGAAAGGAGGGAGACTAGAGTAGAGGGCAGAGCTGATGGCACAAAAGAGAAGGAGCAAAGGAGAAAAGGGTACTAGACTGAAAGAGTTGCTGTGATTAATGTGTCCATACAGGGATCGAAATTTAGACAGGATAAGCAGGAGCTGAAAGCAGGTGCTGGATATCATGCATTGACAAGTGACCAGGAGCTACAACGGCTGGACGAGAAGCTAGTACATGGCGTTCCACAAATCTAACGTCCGCATACAATGTAAACATATTATTTTGTCCATTATGGATCGCCCCTTATGCTTTACTTATCAAATAGACGTGTCCTAATGTTATTTATGGAGTCTCACAAATCTCAGATTTAAATTCACATAAGTGTGTTCTGTTTTCAGCATCTGTTGGCCTCGGCAGCCAAAAGTAGCTCTTTGCCGGTGTTGGTGTCAAGCTAACTAGGCACTTTTAGGCTACATGCAGGAGCTAAATAGCTTCAAGCTTCCCTCAATTTCACACCCTGTGTGTATGAATGACCATGTGGTGAATGAACCTTCGAGCCAGCTGCGCACCTGCCATCAACAGTAGAGTTCACCTCTATCACAGCCCCCAACGTAGTGTGCTGAGCTCTGCTTTCCTGCTCCTCTATGCAGTCCTATGTTGGATACTACAGGCCATTCTATTTTTGGGTATATCTTGTAAACTTGAAACACTCCTGCAGGCATTCATACAAATGGCCCAGATGCTTTAAGACCGAGATGCTTTAAGAGGCTACACTGTAATAATAAAACCAGGTATTTTAGTGTGCTTTATACATTAGATTGAACAAAAGTGGTGTGTAGTGTAAAACCGTTTCTCCAAGACCAAATTGGGCGGAACATGTTTAATAATCAGTATTTGTGCTATGTTTGTCTGTTGTGCATTTAGTTTGAGTTTTTAAATGTAACGTGTTGCCAAATGGGCTCCTTGGCAATGCTCAGAAAATGACACGGGATGAGACTTTTAAAAGGGTGCACAAGTAAAGTAAAGGTTTCGAGGAAGTTGCTCATCTGTGGAGCTGTAGAGATGGAGAAGACTTTGGTGAAATATTCCCTTCCATGCCTCTTATGCGCATTGGTAGCCAGATTCTGGGATCCGACTGTGGCTTTATTCTCGTTAGCCCTGCAGTAGGCCAGTATCCATGCTGGAAATTGGAAATTCACATTAAGCCGGCATGTAGTGTTTGAAGAAGTCAAGGGGGAGACTGTTGGTGTTCGTCATTACCTCATGTATTGCTAGCTGAAAGGTTCGGCACACTTTGTCTGAGTCTTGTTTCAGCCTTGTTTTTTTTTGCACCTTGGGTGAATCGTGCAAGGGAACAATTGATGTTCTATGGCTGTGACCAATGTATTTTTATCATGCTTGTAAAACCCTGCAAGGATATGGGTAATGCCCTCTGTATAATCTAGGATTTCCTTGGAGAGGTTGGAGGGTCCTTTAAACCGTTCAGCATTGGTTTATCTGGCATCCCTTTGTGGCGATTGCCTATACTACGGTCTCAAATCTTTGCAGTTTCTGGACTGGTTTGGCAAGCTGAAGAATCTACCTCTGCACAATGCTGTGTGGTGATGCACCAACTTATTAAATGAAGGCTACATGAAAGGTGGTGGCGGCAGTGGCAGCGGTGGCAGAGGCTGTCCAACTTGGCATGTCTGGTCATCTGGTACGTTATCTTCTGGGAGCCTGCTTGCATTGCTTTGCACTGCCTACCTGCTTGCCTGTGCCATGTTGGGTCTTGTGTGTCTCACAGTCCACCAGAGGCTGGAAACAGTTGTCTGGCATACTCCCAGGCAAAGAGTGCCCATTGGATATGGGCATGATTTTCTCCTTCTGGGAAATAGGTTGACATCAGTCTGTTTGGTTGGAGATGAAGAGGGCTTTGAATTTGGTTAAACAGTTGTTGAGGGTCTGCAACATCTGTGTAAAGGTGGGATGGTATTACAGGGCTGAACTACAGTTCCTTGCTGCTTGTGGCTAAGTTGTTGAATCTGTTCCAGGGTACTAATTGTGATAGTTCTTTGGACAGTGGTGTGGTAGGAGGTGGACCTGCAAGTAACCTAGAGAAAAGTGGATCACCTGTGGACCGTGGACCCGCTGAACTGATTTCCTGGCGGTATTCAGTTCACACTTGAAATCAAAAGTGGTTCAGGTGGATATTACACAGGGGCTCTGTGGGTTTGATGAATTTGTGGCATAGCCAGCTACATGTGTCTGAAGGCCTAGAGGCCAGGACTAGGTGGGGGAGAGGGGGGAGGCGTTTGACAGCATTGGCTAAGAGGGATTTGAAGATTGTGACCTGGAGCATCCCAGGGCTGAAGGGTGTGATGAAAGTTGCTATCGTAGTTGAACAACATGAAATGCAACATTGCTTTCTTGTAGGAGACTAATCTGCAGGAGCTTTCGTCTATGAAATCACTTATCTTATAACAGCAACATTTGGTTGTGATGGTAATTACTCATAAAAAAAAAGCAATGCTATATCATGCAACACCTACGCACCACCCATTGGGGACTCTATTCTTTCATTAGATGTTGCACCAGCTCTGGGATGATTCCCTTTTATTGAAATGTAATTCAAATGAGGTCCTGGATAATATCTTGGATAAGGAAGGACGCCTGGCACAGACAAAGCAACCTGACTGATCCGTCTGAGTTACTGAGTGTATCATTTTCCATTGGGAGGAATTATACCTTTCACTCACCCATTCATTATGAATACTACAGGTTGGATTTCTAACTAGTTTCCTCCCAGGTTGCACAGGGCCACGCTCTAGCACGAACACACACCCTGGCCAGCTCTTTCAACTGGCATAACATCTCTCATTTACTGGACGAAAGAGTAAAAGCCAAAATAAACAAGGAAGTTCAGGTGTGTATCTGGGTGAACCGTGTGAGCATGGTGAAATCCTTCATTCTAATGATGAGCTGAATGCAGGGAAGTCGCCTCTCTGCGGAGCACTCTGCAGTCCAGATCAGATCTCTAACACAATGTATGGTGTGATGTGCAATTTTAGCTATTTGATTTTCACCGCACTGTCTTCCCTCCACTAAAGCGCTCCTCTCCCGCTTGACTGGTCTGACCATCTAACCGTGCCTTTCAACATCCCGCACACCACCCCAGTCAAGCACTCCTAGCAGACAAACCTTCAGGTCCTTCAGCAACCTCCAGGTGCAATCCCTCACAGAAGACCTCGACAGCCTACACCTTACATGGACCGAACACCCCCAACCGAACTCTGACTCTCTATTGGAAGCACTCGATGCCACCCTCCAACCCTCCATCGACCAAAACGCGTCTCTGGAACAACACACCTGTAAACCGAAACAGTCAGCCCCCTGGTACACACAAGAACTCAACCTCAACAGAATAATAGAAAATAAGAGAAAAACTGACATTGCTCCAGGACTGCATCCAATATGGCGCTCTTCAAGGAACTCTGAGCAACCTGCTGACAACTAATCAACACAGCCAAGGCCTCCTAACAGAATACCATAGCAGAAGCTGACAACAAAAGCAGAGCTCTCTTCAAAGCCATCAAGCAGTGCCTCAATCCGCTTCCCAACCCTGCCATGCCACACTCCATCAAAAAATCCACCACCATCAATACCTTCATCAACAAAATTAGCAAGATTCGCCAGCACATAGACGCAAGCTCTGCATCCACAGACCCACATCCCCTTGCAAAATCTCCACACCCTGGGCAACATTCAAGACCCTCTCGGCAGAGGACCTGGTAGAAATTCTGGCAGCCTTCAAAGCCACATCGCATACAGATGACATCCTGCCTGCTCCCATCCTCCAGAACCTCCCAGCAGAAGTTCTTCGTCCCTAACTGGAGATCTTCAACATCTGCCTAACTCAAGGCACCTTTCCATCATCCCTTAAAAGAGGACAAATCCTCCCTCTACTAAAGAAACCCACTCTGGATCCCGACAACCTAAGTAACTATCGCCCAATCACCCATCTTCCCGTCCTAGGTAAGGTCGAGAAAGCGGCAGCCACACAACTGCATCAACACATCAACACCAACCATCTCCAAACCTACTAATCCTGATTCAGGCCCAGATGTAGCATGGAGACGGCACACAGGTGGTCAACGGCACCCTCAATCAACATCCTTGATGACGGCCACCCCTGCCTCCTGGTTCTACTCGACCTCTCTGCCGCTTCAGCACAGTAGACTACCAGATGCTTATGGACACCCTACATCGACACGTGGGGATCAGCAACCTTGTCCTACGCTGGTTCAAGTCCTACCTCGCCAACCGCAAGCCGTTTGTTCTGATGGACTCCTAGATCCCCCCGCCCCCAATGCTACCTGTCGCTGGTGGAGTCCCACAGGGTTCCATCCTCTCCCCAGTGATCTTCGATCTATACATGGAGCTGCTGGGAGCACCCCCTAGCCACACACAACATCCACTAATAAGCCAACACGCAACTATAGCTCAAGATCGACTCCATCAAGGACATCCATAGGCTCAAAACTTGCCTCTCGCTGATCCAGTCTTGGATGTCCAGTGCGTACTTTAAGCTCAACCCGTCCAAGACCGAATTCTTACTCCTCACCAGTACCGAACATACAGACCTGGCTTTCAACCATGTGAGGGCTTCACACCTGAGCTCACCTCCTGTGGCTAGTATCTTCGGTTCCACATCGACAAACGCCACTCCTTCAAGACCCACATAGCTAAGAAAACTCAGTTTGGTATCGGCTCTCCGACCTGTGAAAAGTCAAGTTGCTTGCTTGCTTGCTTCATTCCTTGCTTCTTCTTTAGATCCACTGTTCAAGCACTGGTCCTATCCTAACTGGATGGGGCAATGCACTCTTCGAAGGCCTGCTGTCATCCTCCCTTGTGCGCCTGAGAAGTGTCCTACACGTGCCCGCATGCCTCATCAAGGGTCTACGCAGATATGACCACATCACCCCAGCCCTCGTCGACCTTCACTGGTCGCCACTGCACGCACAAATTGCCTTTGGCATTTGGCCTCAAGTCACCCATCTACCTCGTGGCGAAATTCGGCATCCCTGGCGGCCAGCACACCACCAGAAGGTAGTACACGTGCAGACTTGAAATACGTCCGTCACTGCAAAAAGGAAAGGACCAGAAAGTAAGCCTTCTCTGCTTATACCCGAAGACTATTGAACCTCCTCCCTATCGGCATCAGACTCGCCCCCACGCTCCTACAATTGAGAAATAACTCAACCCACATCTTAAACACTTAGGCCTTCATGTCACCCCCTCACGCCACCTGACTTGATAGACGACGCCTGCCCCTCTCCTCCTCACCACCTGGTACAGCTGTACCCCTCATCTATCCCCCTATGTATCCTAACCCCACCCCCTCCTCCGCTGTATATCTGTTCTGTTGTTACCACTGAAATGCGCTTCGTTATGTATCTAATGTTGTACACCTCTAAAGTGCTCTGTTATGTATCTTTATTGGTGTATTGGTTTATTCTCAAATACCATTTTAATAATAATAATTTGGCACAACATGTGTTGGGGATGACATTTTTGAGTATATGGTGAATGTTTTTAACCTGATTTTCGGATTTAATATTATTTTGGATTCTTGAACTATTGTGAAGGGGGGGGTCCCCTTTTTCTGCTCCTTACAACGGTGTTCCAGTCTATTTTTGACTTTGTGTGATGTGCAGTGGATCATTGCAAAAAACTGTATTGCTATGCCGAAGAAGACCATGTCACCCTGCTCTTCCTCCTTTCCCCAGTCATGGAAAAACATAGAGGTCTTTGAAGGTCCTTACGATTGCTGCTCAAGGATTCAGAAAAGTGTCTGGCTACTGTATTCATTGGACCAAGATCAAGGTTCTCCCAACTTCCATGAACTGGCTTACCTTCCAATGGTGCCTCCGGAAAATCCAGTATTTGGGCATATTGCTAAAAGTACTTATTTCGGATAGGTGGAGAATTAATATGTCGGCTACTGGAGCAGATTGGATTGTTTTTGGGTGGTGGATGACCATCATATTCTTGCTGCAGGGCTAGATGAAATGGTGGTAGCCCCAAAGTTGAGTAATGCCTTATCAATGATCCCAGCCCCAGGCAGAAAGTTTAAGGCGTTGACCCAAAAGATTCCCTTATTCATCTGTTCAAGAAACCACACATTGCCCTGTGGAAACTGCAGTTGCTAGTGGCGTACAGCGGAATGAGCCTGTCAGATTTTGAGGAATCTTCTAAAGCTTTCAGTATGTGTCACACATGCAAAAGTATTTGTTGCCTGCTAATCCTCAGATGGCATCTGGGTTTGATCTAAAACTTGTGTTACGGCCCCCTGTCTAATTGTCTATACCTCACACCTTTCATCTGGACTGTGAGCAAGAACATGATCTCCAAGTTGTACTGGTGGAAGATTTGCAAGCTGAGGTTGTGAACAGTACCTATTCAGGAACTCCTCAATCCGGATGAAGCCTGCCATTCTTGCTTATGCGAAGCCACTACTCTATAAATGGGGGGTGGGATATCCAGACTGGCAACAGATGACTTGCGTTAACAGATCTACGGGAGATGAAGGGGTCCGGAGGATTGCATGAATGCTTAGTACAGGAAACTGCAGAGCGCAGTGTCTCAGCTGGACAGCTCAAAACTTGCAAGCTGTGCCACTAATAAACTCTGGGCCTCTGACAAAAGATTTTTGGACCTGCTTCATTTTGTCTTGCAAGTTTACTTGTTATCAAGAGAAGAGGAGACGGATAAGAGATTGATTGGAGACGGGCCAATTTGCGTGGCTTGGTATGTGCTTGGGGATAAGTGGTGGTCTTGGTGTCAGAACATCAAAATGGCATATTTGGATTGGGGTTTAAATCCTGCTAGAATAAAATCTTAGCCTGCTCTTTCTGGACACATGGATAAAATATTCAGAAAAGGGATATGGATCTGTCATTGGTACGTTGGTCCATGTGTTCTGGAGATGTGTGGCGGTTGGGCTTTTTTGGAAGGAAGTTCTGGGCATGTATTGAAGAGTTCCTTAACATGCATATCCTGAGCACTTGCAAGTTCCTATTAAGTGGGAACGAGGGACTGAGCAATTTCCATTAGGATTTAGCTGAGTCTGGTGTGATTTTGTGTGCTTGGAAATCACTTTCTGGCCTTGAGCCATTTTACATAGAGGCAGCAGCAAACCAATGTAATAGACAGGTGGGCAGGTTCAGGAATATGTGGTCCGTATGCAGTTTACCGGGGGCCCATGGAAGGATTGTATTCATGTTTGTTTTGCAATAAATATCTGAATACAAAAAAATAAGAAGACTACCATTTAAAGTGCTCCCCAAAGCAACTCAATTTCTAACTTTCACAATAATGAACCCTTTGGTCTGAATTCTCGCCAACAAGCCACTGTAGAGAGCACCATTGCAGCACTAGTCATCCTTCACTCGCTACTGCAGAGAATTAATGTTCGTCAATTACAGGCTCTCATTTAAAACTTCGATGGTGGAGGAGAAGGGCTGGAGCAAGCAGCAACCAAGCAGCAACCAAGGTGGCAGCTCCATGATATCACTCGAACTCCAGGTGGGCCTTTTGGAGTTTTCACCCTTTTTCAGGGTGCTGTGGCTGCAGTGCTGGAGAGAATCAGACTGAGGAGCGCCAGTGGGTCTGGCAGTAATGCATGGACATGCACTTCTGCTGGTTATAGGATGCAGCAGGATGGTGATTGTGTTAATGGAGTTCCGGCTGTGGATGTCAGCGGGGAATGGTGAGAGCACCTCTCAGCTTAACTGCAGGCAGACTACCAGTGATGCTGTGGGGGTTTGGGGCAAATGGCTGCTAAGCAAAGCAGCTTAACGGAGGGCCCCGCTTCTGTGATGATCTCAGGTCGGTAAAGCCAACTTCAGCGGGGGTGGAGGGGTGACTTCACAGAGATGGCAGACAGCCAGGGGAGGAGTCTGCCTGGCCCGTTTTGGTTGGTGATGTGCTTGGGTTGATGGCAGTTTCATTTGAATGGATTGTCTCCTCCCATGTATTCCTCGTCCTATGATCTCTCCAGCTTCAGCTGCTTCGGAAAAAAAAAATAGACGCTGTGTGCAGTGTTTGTAGAGTCAATGTACCTCCAGGGCCTCCGGTCGACGACCTCATCAGTATAAGTAGGGCATGCAGCGCCCATTGGCTTCAGTTCCGTTTTTTTTAGCTAATGCTTTGAGAGAATTACGGCACACTTCAGTGAAAATAGTGATTTTTGTTTGAAAATGTCTTTTTCGTCGACACCATCGATACCCAAGTCTGTTTTTAAGAAGTGCCAAGACTGCGGGTCCATCACCGACCCCCACTGGGTATGTCTGTGGTGTCTGGGTTCCGGGCACCGTAGCCTCCGACTGTGGCTCCTGTCAAGCAATGACCACGAAGGCTCTCAGGGAATGTAAAGGTAAATTGGCGATTGGGTGGTTACCTTCGAAGTCCCCTTCGAAGAGGTCAAAATAGACAGGAGTCAAGGGATTCTTCTCGATGCCAAAAATCCAAACTGTCTTGATCGAGAAGTCGATCGCGCCATTCTTTGTCGTCTTCGAAGAAGGCCATGAAGAGGTGTCTACGTCACCACCTACCTCCAGTGATTCCTCGATGGAGGTAATCGGGTGTCCTACAAAATCGGATTCCCCTGCTAAATGGGACGCATTTCATAGTGAAATGCTTTGAATCTTTGAGAATGTAGCCTCGACTACCTCGAAGGAGAAGCAGAAAAGCCATGCCCCAGTCGCTCTGCATAAGGACAACAAAGGGAAGTCAAAGACTAAATCTTCGAAACCCATCTTAAAGCCGGTTTTGCATGACGGAAGTTCTCGATCCGATATAAAATCATTGAGGGCTTCGAGTCAGGAACCTAGCCCATCTATGGTCCTGTCGAAGAAGCACAAGAAGTCGACAACATCGATGCCTTCGCTGAACCTGTTGGCGTCGGAGCCGTCGGCGCAGACTAAATCGGCACTGATTTCGAAGCCATTGTTGATGACTACTTCAACATTGTCGAAGCCAATAGTTGTAGAAGAAAAGGTTTACAAACCTTTACCTAAAAATAACTATTTTAAGTTTTTGCAAGCCATGTGTGAGGAGGAACCTCCTTCTGATGACAATACACCACCTTTTGGATTACAGTTTGGCAACCCTAATGTGTCAGAGGAACTAATATCTGATGAGTCCAGACAAAGTGATGTATATGATAACCTTCAGTCAGCCAGTTGGTTGGATACCTCGCCATCTTAGCATGCTGGCTCATCGTAAAGAAAACCTATGGGAAAGGTTATTGAATTTTTAGGATGGAGTAGGCCTATGTAGTGGAAATGTCTCTTCTGTGATGGTGAGCTAAAGACTCTGGTTGAGACTAGAACCTGGGATATAGGCTGGTAGAGCCACTCCCAGGACCCCCCGCCCCTTGTTTGTGCATATTAAGTAGCTCTGGGTTTTCACCCTAAGTTACTAGGGTAATCCAGATGTGGAACTGTTGCTCACTGTTCTTAGAGAGGCACAGCTCCACCTCACTGACGAGGCCCAACCAGGCCAAAACACGTATTGACGTTTGCCCTTTGCTACTCTTGTTCAGAAGAGAATTGCCTAGCATTTTGGTGCTGGACTGCCCTTGGGCAGGCCAAAGACTGATATGTAGTGGACATTTCTCTTCTGTGAAAGGAAGGTGAGCTAAAGACTCTGGTTGAGACTATAAACTGGGATATAGGCCAGTAGATTGACACTCCCAGGAACCCCCCGCCCTGTTTTTTCTAATCCATCTTTTGTGTAGGATGACATGACCGACATCTTGGACCAGGGTCCTCGGACCCAATTTTGCCCTTTCACATGGCACACCAGAGACTGCGGCTGCAGTAAAGAAAAACTTTGCGGGGAAGTACAGACCATCCAACAGTGAGCCAGAGTATCTCACCAAGCATCCCACACCAGAATGCTTGGTGTTTCAGGCTGCTACATCTACCAAGCAGTCTGCTTACCCATCCCTCCTAACAGGGATGATAAAAGAGTGGATGCCTGGGCGAGAAAAGTTTTCACTGCCTGTAGAATGCCATTGAAGTCTACAAATGTGACTTGCACATTATCTAGGTTTACGTTTACCCTGTGGGAGTGTGTTGCTATGGCGGTTGATCACATCCCGGAAGGAGAGGAAAGAGACGGCTTCCTGGCAATCGTCAAGGATGGGTGAATGTCTCCAGTCAGGTTTGGATACTGCAGACAGCATCAGCAGATCGATGGCGGCTAGCACAGTGTTATGCAGATGTGCGTGGTTTCGGAAGTCCGGGATTGCACTCGATGGCTCAAGGCTGTTTGGCAGCAAAGCAGAGGACAGTTTGGAAAAGCTGCAGAGCTCAAAGGCGGCAGCTAAATTCCTTCTTGCCGCCATTAGACCGCCTCAACAACCCTATCCGGGCTCATCTTCCTGGAGGGCTAAGTCCTTTCGATTCGACTTCTCATTTGGAAGAGGACGAGGACAAGCAGGTCAGAGAAGATGCCATCGTGGTGGAAGAGGGAGAGGTGCGATGTCAGCCCAAGCAGCGGCAGCCTTACCTTCAGCCGCCTCTAAACCATTTTGAAGCCTTGACTCACAAGACCCCGGTGGGAGGCAGACTTACTCAGCATCTGAATGAATGGCGGGGCATTACTTCAGATGCTTCAGCACTGGAAACTGTGGCCCAAGGTTATTGCCTTCCATTTCAAAAAAGGCCTCCGGATCATCCACCGGGTAACAGCTCTTTAAAAATTCTGGATCTGCTCCTTCTGCAGGAAATGTTGACCCTGCTAGAGAAAGGTGCAATAGAACACGTACCTGTAGCAGAAAGGAACAAGGGCTAGAATACCCTTACTTTCTGATTCCCAATAAGGATGGGGGCTTGAGACCCATCTTGGACTTAAGAAGCTGGAACAAATTCCTCAGGAAGAACAAGTTAAAGATGGTTACCTTTCTCAGATCCTTCAGGCTTTCCAATTACAAGACTGGATGGTATCATTGAACCTTCACAATCCTTACTTTCATTTGCCTATCCATCTCTTTTCCTTATTGCAATAACATCAGCCCGCAGGGTAAGCTAGTTGCATACCCTTTCCTGCCAACCTCCACATACCATATTCCATAAAGAAAAGGTAATGCCAAGGTAATTCCTTTTTATTTTTTTACCGAAGGTAGTCTCCGACTTCCACTTGTCACAAAAAATCACCTTACCAACTTTTTATCCACCTCCTCGAAGGTAGAAGAAGAGATTGCATAGACTGGACACAAAAAGGGCTGTTTTATATATCCAGAATGGCTAAATTTTGCCAAGATGATCAATTATTCATCGGCTATCTTGGTCCCAAATTAGGTCTTGCGGTTACTAAACAAACCATATCCAGATGGATCATCCTGGCTATTGGCGAATGCAGATTAGCGGGCAAGGACCCGCCGGAAGGCCTAAGGGCTCATTCCACAAAGGGCATGGCAACCTATGATAATTGTTTAGCGGCCACTTGGTCGTCTATCCATACCTTCCTAAGACATTACTGCCTGGATTTATCTTCCTCTAGACCGGTGAACAGAGGATTGCAAGCGGAGAGGAATCTGCCCCTGATGAAGCGTGACACTGTTGCACACAGAATAAGGGAAAGGATGGCATCAATGGAGGTGTTGCATAAAAAGATGTACTTCATGGAGAATCTTGAGCTCAGACTGGATGCTATAACATCCTTGATTATGTCCAATGAGACTGATTTGTTTAAGTTGAGAGACCAGGTGACGACTATTGAGACTACAATGTTGGAGTGGAGACATCTGGGACCCAACTGAATTCTGGGGATGAGTGATGGGCACTTTGTTGTTGTTGGATGGAAAGTTAGCAGTATGCTGTTGTTGGAGCAACTGGGTCTGCACTAGGGTTACCAGTCCAAGTAGTAAGATGCTGTCATTGTGCAAATAGGAATTTTTGAACTGTGGGCACTGTGCAGACTGTACCTATACCTGTATTGTACATACTGGGAGTGTACTGGAATTTAGCAGTAGACTTGCACTGTGCAACACTCTTTGCTAAATTCTAGTATAGTCATCACTTTGTACAATCGCAGGATATTTTCAGATTGGAAACTGAAGTATACAAGGGTTGTGAAATGTGTAATATACTTGGTTCATCAAATTGGAAAGTAACTGAGGTTATGAAGTTGGTGTGCTTTGATTATGCTTACTGCTAGTATTGAGATGATGAGGTTCAGTCATCACATTCGTCTCAAGACGCAGAGGGGTGTTGCAGCTCAGGTTGACCATCCTGCCATGGTTTCAGGATCAGAACCATGAGCTTACTGGTGGTGGTGGTGGTGGTGTATGTTGGGTGCTGCAGAAAACCCTCCCGTACTGGACCCAGGCCACCACTGTTAGCTGTGTTCTGTCTATGGGTGAGCAACCTATTATTCCCTCTACTTGCGGCATACAATTGGAGTGTTTTATATGCTTGCATAGACAATGAGGAAACTAGGATGAACGGTCAAGGGACCAAAGGTGAGCGTGTGGTTAGTGAATCTCAAAAGATCCTTTATTCCAGAGGACAGAGGGTCTGTACACTGGAAAAGCAAGAAGAAACTTGTGTGAGTCTTTAGAGATGTTACTGCACATATTCATTGCGTTGGTGTGCTGCTTCAGTTAAGTGGGAAAGAAGCATTGGTGTTTACGAGGCATGTTGTGCCCTACTGTCCGTGAACAGAAACGGGATGACCTTTCATTTAGGACTTACCCGCACACCCAGACGGAAATGGAGTGCCCCAAGAGAAGCCATGATACAGGGAGTAACCATGAAGAGAGGCCAATCTTCTGCTTGATTTTAAGGTGACCGACTTTATGGGTTCAAGTCTGGGTGTCCCCTTTTATGCACAAAGGGCTGGGCAGGCAACGGGAATGGGAAACCAAGATGCAATTAACCAATAAAAGAGTGTTTCTTGTACAGACTTGAAATAACCAATCACAATGTGGGATGAAGAATCCAGCAACAGGCTAGAATTAGGAAAGGGCAGGCAAGGAAGCAGCAGAACAGGTATGCAGACATAAAGCAGTCTTATCAACCTACAGTATTGTGGAACAGCCAGGCGCCAGCAGCCTCCAGAAGGACTACTGAAGAGGCAGAGGTTTATCAAAGGTTGCATGTGAAGAACCCTAAACGTCCTGGGGAACTCCCCGCACCCCCCGCCTCCACCACCACGCTGAGGTGTGCCATGCCTGTACCCTTTTTTCCTTCCTAAATCTTGTGACTACTTGATGTGAAGGCCACTTTTTTCTCTACTAGGGAGCAGAACACTATAACCCTTGAAAGAGAAAGGTAAAGTGTGGGCCACAATAGCAAGGAGGGCTTTATATTCCGTAAGTATGCAAATAACAAGAGTAAGACCGGCACGCCAGGAGGGGACAGAATCCCTGTA
Source organism: Ambystoma mexicanum (assembly GCF_040938575.1). Classification (NCBI taxonomy): domain Eukaryota; kingdom Metazoa; phylum Chordata; class Amphibia; order Caudata; family Ambystomatidae; genus Ambystoma; species Ambystoma mexicanum. The sequence goes on from NC_090927.1 coordinate 1,220,607,290, forward strand.
GATGAAGTAAGAGTATTCCCCCTGCCAATACACTAAGGAATAAAAAAACAATCCTTTGGTTATCAAATCGGCCCCCTGTCATTAACTTGCATGGATAGCTTCGCCTCTTTCTTTGCTTCTTAAGCTGCTGATAATCATTTCTTAGTTTGCTTACTATTGTTTTTCTGTTACTGGTATGTTGGTGCTTGGCATTGGTTCGTTAGATCGTGTTGCGGTCAGCGGGGATTGCGCAACTTTATTCCTGCAATTTCGAGGTGGTTTCCCCTGCTCCCTTCTCCCCGATTTGCCTGATCGTTTCATGTAGCGCCTCAGCGTGGACCCTGCTGGAAGGCATTGCACAGCGAGGATTTGCCCCAGCAGCACTGATCTCGTGGTACGTTTGTGCACTCCGCATGAGGGTTGCATCATCCACAGGGTGCGTTCTAGGCACCTACCCAAGCATGCTAGGCTCGCCGAATTACTTCTGAAGGCGTCTGCAGGATCCAGTGTTGTAAGCCCATGGAAGTGAATCTGCTCAGTTATTCCCCAAGTTGTCTCTTATAGTTTCACTCCGCGGCCCACTTAGCTAGCAATGTGATTCGAAAGTCACCAATAAAAAAAAGGTATAAATACATACTTGGGTGTAAAAATACAAGTTGCATGTTACTGAGCAGCCATAAAAAGCCACGGTATTGGCATTTCGTTTTAGGAGTGCTGGGCTCCTCGATTGACCAGATGATTCGCTCTTCAGTAGCAGAGCCCTTAGCCCCTGTACAAGATGAGCAATCGGATTCGCCTTGCAAAGATTGTGGATCTCGCTGTTAAAGGAAGGGAGAGGGGAGAGCCGCAGGGTCCGCACATGCTGGCTGATTGATCACAGACGGGTGTCTGCCTTTTTAGGTAACGCAAACTGCATTCTGTGCACAAAGACTTAAAGGAATCCTATTGCTCATCGACACAGAATAGGCAATTTAGCACCCCTAGAAGCAGGTCGTGAAATATAATTTAATGGTTCCGAGGCCACTCCGATTGCATGCACAACAATTAATTTCCCCCTAAACATTGTATGTTTGGGAGCACTTTGGAGGCAGCACAAGTACTTGACTTAGACAATCAGTTGGCCAGCTTCTACCAATATCAGTCAACCCTTAGTCTAACATGTCGGCAACTAATAAAAACGTTCAAACAATAAACTGCTAAGTAAATCTAGTCAGTCACGCAGCGCCAAGTTTTCACATTGCAGAAGTACACCATAAATGCAGCTGTCGCTTGGGCCTACTGAAATGAGAAACTCTTTTCCACAGTTGCCATCGTGTGCTGTTTGGCAAGAACTGTGCATTTTTTCTGCAAGGGAAGACTAGCAAATCGCAAGGCCAGAACTCAATGTTCCCCCGTAGGAAACGGCATTCCATTCAGACTTTCAACAGGAGAATGCGGGTAGCCTAATGTTGAAGAGACGCTGATGTCTGTCGATCCCTTTTATGGCGCGGTTGATGTTTTTCCATCTATCAGTTGCCTGGCCCATAAGAAACCTCTGTACAAATGTAGTGTCTGATGATTAATATGTAAAGCATTCGTTAAGCAGTCTATCTGCACGTTTGCAGTTGGTTCATTTTGGACAATGCACTGTCTGTATAGCCGTTATAACTGTACCTTCTCAACAAAAATCTTCAACTTTAATATCGCATCATCATTCCAGTTAAATGACGTAGCCCGTGTACGTTTTTTTTTGTCCTACTGGATGTTCCTCGCACAGATTCCTCATCGCCCTCCCAGGATACCCTTCTGACTGTGTGTGAATTTTGTAATACGCTTCTCTTTCAACGCCCATCCAGGTTGTGTATCCTGAAGTCAGCTCTTCGAAAGGGAGGAAAACTAAAACTAAGGCAACAGGTATATTGCATGCTACTTATTCCACTATCACCCTAGGTTGAAAAGCTTCTGAAACTGCAAGTAGGATATCTGTGTATCAAAGATGAGGACCCCGTGGAAGTAACTTCCAGTAGAAATAACATTACATGGGGTAAGTCATTTGTTTTTGGTGGACTTATTCCTCCTCGCCCCCCTTCACCCTCCAAATATTGTATGTATATGTCCTAGTTATTTGTGTAGACGGACGCTTGCCTTTTGCCCACCAGTGCCCACCGACCTCTCAAAATATTCAAGATGTCGCTGTGGGCCTCTGACTAAATGTTTATTTTTAATACTTTTATTAAACGTGATAAAAAAAACTTTGCAAGCCATACAGGCATATTACGACGTTTAGAATCCCCACTCTTTATATACTCTCCAATTCCCTCCAACAAAAAACACTATTCAGTTTCAGTGGTTCAAGTCCATCAGATATAAACCAACCAAGAGCATAGCAGAGTAGGACACAGTAAGCAGTTCCAGTTGCGGGCTGAAAACCTAAAAAAAGGGTGTCCAAATAGAATAAAATGTTAGTGATGCAGATCGAGTACAGAAGAAACTGTTTCCATTTAAGGTGATCAACACTGCCCTTAAAATCCTTGAGGACCCTATGCATCACCCACTGTGCAGTGCACAAGATCGGTCCAATATACCTGCAAGAAAAGATAAAACCTTGCTTCCCATCTCGCACCCTCAGATCAGGCACTCCCTCCTTTTAGTGATTCCAACCGCTAACTCTGTCAGGATCGGAGGAAGTAAAGCAAAGCTCCAAAAATGTGGCTCTTTCCATAATAATGACCACGAACATCTGAGGCTACTGAGCCTGGCAACGAGATGACAACTAATCAATGAGATCCCGAGCAGTGACGACATTGATTACGCTTATTAAGTCACTATAAAACAATCACATGCCTCAAATCTGTAATAGCCAACTCCTTAGATCATAACTCCACCCAAACACTCACCTCCCATATCACTGTTTACTCTCTACTCTACACAAGCACCCAATTAGACTGCAGCTACACCCCTCAATCATTTAAGGCCTAGCTGCTCACATACGAATATTACCCCATGAACACCTCCTCATTCTAATAAAACGCAGCTACATGGCATGACAAACCCTCATAGCTGCACACATAAACATCCTACCAATGGCCAAACGCAGCCAGAACTCCGTCTTGGTGTTCAGCCGCCAGACTGCACACATCCAACTTATAACAATATCACCACACCTAATGCTAGGATGCAGCTACCATCCGGCATTGCATCAGCTGCACGCATTACTGGTGCACCCAAACACCCTATTACACCTTATTTTCTCAACTGACCGGGGCTACGGTCCCTGAGGGCCTTCAACCTACCAGCGCTTTGAGGTCATACCGATGATATATAGAACGCTATATAAATGCCAAATAACATAACCGGATGACCATCCTTGCCTCCTAGTTCTCCTTGATCTCTCGGCATCATTCGACTCAGTAGACCACCAGACACTCAATCTACATCGCCAAATAGGAGAATCAATGAGATCATCCTCAGCTGGCTCCAATCCGACGTTGTTAATTACCACTACTTTGCATGACTTTCGTACATTGCCAGGATCTACCAGACTTTGGTTAGCCTCTTTGCCTTGGTGGTTGTTTTTTTTCTGACCCACTTGTCCATTAGAATTAGTTTGGGTTTGAACTGTGATTTTGCAGGAGGTGACCTGGGGTTATCCCCTGCCAAGACTAGGAGTTCAAAAATTGGGCTTAATGGAATTGGATACGTCACCATTTGCTCTATAGGGTATCTGACCTCCAATAGAAATATGATATTGCCGGGCAGCTTCATTACACATGTTGACAGGAGCCCATTCATTACAATAAGGATTCCACATGCATCATCATCAATCCTGATCCAGAAAAAACAATGTATAATACCCATATCGAAGTAGGTAGCATTGAAACCCAGAATGCCTTTGGCAAACCTTGCCCCTTCTATATATAAAACCCACATCATAGAGATTTGTGTTTATCCAGGGTCTGAAAATCTTACCTGGTGAAGAGCAATCGGAACAGTATTAGTAGCTCTCGTTCTGGCCCATGTCTGCAAACAGCCGACTAATATCACAAAGCGTGACTTGAGCAATTTAAAAGCAAAATATTGGGAACGCATAGGGATTAAATTGTCAGAAAAAACACTGAAGATCTTAGAATTGTTTACCATCAACAAGTTAGAAACTGTATAGGGCTGTAAAAATACTTTGAGAGAATCGCAAATGCCAATATGAGGGCCTTTTAGATTATGGCTTGACTCCGTGCCCGAGAAGGTGGTTGTGCATGTGGAGCCCTGAATGAGACAATTGTGCATTCCCTGTTATTATGCCCACTTTACGTGGCCCCTAGAAACAAATGGCTGAAACCTATGCTATAAAAAACGGGATCAGGTGCACCTGTGAGGCAATAGAGCGGGGGCTCTAGCTCAGCTAAGGGGGGAGGTTGTGTTTGCAGTGCCTCATTTAATTTTGAAAGCATAGCCCATTATGAGAAGGGTCTGGAAAGGTATGAAGCTGCAGTATGTTTGTTTTTCTGCTAGACGCCCTTTGGGTTTTCTAATTTATTAACATTTTAAACATTTTATCTGTTTAGGAAAACATTTTGTAATTGGTTTTTAAATGTGTATTATTATTTTTGAAACTAATGTTGGTTGAAAAAATAAAATGTAAAAAGGAACCCACTCGACCTCATTCTCGCCAACAGGAGCCAAGTTTATTGGTATAGATCTTGAGCATTATGGTAGGCATACATTACCACTATTATAACTGTTTATACCGAGTTCTAGGGCTTGCAGTGAAAAATAAATTCTGTGAATCTGCCCCAGATCCTCTCCCATTCTGGGAAGTCAGACAAAATAAATGATCCTTTTTTTGTGTGGATCAATTTATCGGAAAGGTGGTGACTTGGGTTTGTTAGCTAGTTGTATTGGGCTGAGATCATGCCTTTGCTATAATGAAGCCCTCTCGCTGGGAGTTCTGCGAACGCTTGGAGCTCACCATGGAGAGACACAGATAACTGTCTTGTGTGCCTGGTGGGTTTCTGCCCGGAAGAGTCTCATAGTAAAAAACTAAGACAATTTAATTACAAATGAAGGTTTGTTGATTGCCTTATGACCTTCTACTTGCCCAGATGAAGTCAATGCCACAGAGAAAGACACCCGCAGTGGAACTAGAACTTTGCTATCAAATATGGCTGAATTCTCCTTGTATGATAAACTGTCGCTGTCCCGGTTCACACCAATATGACCATTTTTAAAACCACACCAGTACTGATTAGTTATGGGTCGGTCCCACAACCAGCATCATCAGTGGTTGATGCTAGTCCAGCACGTCCAGCACCTCCTATCAGCTGCCACCCCTTTTGAATTCAGGGGCGGGTCAGAGGGGGAGTGCCATCCGACATTACTCTTATGATATGATAGTTTTATATAGCGCCTATACACAATGTGTTTCAAAGCGCTTCAAGGCAAGGGAGGGAACAAGGGAAAATACAATGACATTCTTACAGGCCATGAACGATAAGGATGTGAAATTAACTATCGTACTCGGCCTGATGACATTTCAGATAGTGCAAGAGCTAAGACATAAGGAAGGGAGGGGGGAGAGTGGGAAGGAAACGGAAAAGACAGGCATCTATCATACTAGGCCTGACGACGTTTCGGGTAGAGCCTGAGAAAAACAAAAGGTGAAGGAGAGGGGTGCAGAAAGGGAGGGGAGTAACAAAACAAGCGACTATCGTACTAGGCCTGATGACATTTCAGATAGTGCTGGAGAGGGGGGGGGGGGGGAGACAGACAAGGTTGCGATCATACTAGGTCCAGGGACAACTTTGGTAGAATAAGTGCATAGAAGAAAGAAAGGGGAGGAGATGGGAAAAGGGAGAAAGGAGAGGAAGAGAGAACAGAGTAAGCAGTCAAAAACAGTGGAGAAGCAGGGAGGGAGAGCAAATACAATTGCAGAAGTCAGTAGTAACACATCATGTTGCAAGCCAGGATACAAGATGAAGATGTGAACAGCATGATTCAGGGTCACCATGAGAACAGCATGAGAGTTCAGAAAGGGTGATGCACCGTGAATCAATGAAGTCCATAAAAGTCAAATCCAGCATTGGTCACAAGACGGAGATTGTGAAACAAGAATGTATCAGGACAGACTCCTGCAGAAGTAGGTTGGAGGAGGAGGATAAGGGGAGGGGAGCAAGAGGGAGAGCGAAAACAGCAATTGCTTGGTTCCAGAGTCCCCGTCCGTGCCTGGTCTAATACAAATGGACACCACCTCGCTTATACCCAAAGACAAAGCCAGACCCTTAGTTCCATTGGCCCCAATTGATATAGACAATGATGTTATGCTTGCAGCTAAGCCCCACCCTTACTAGTAGTACCTGGAGTGAGAATACGATATATATGTGTTCAGGGAACTTTCCTCTGTTTAGCCCAATTAAGGGGCTCCATGCAATCTATCCAAAACATCCGACCTATCCTAGACCTTTCTCTTAAGGAGGATCGCTTTGTTCAGGGATGTAAATACAAACAAGTGCTCTCCGAATTTGCAGAAATCAAAAGGCTATTACTGATTCTGGTAGAAGCCCAAAGGAAGGGAGGAGGGGCCCCATGGGGGACTTTAAATGGGCACGCTGGATGTAATGCAATCTTATATTCCATCCTTGGAACGTTCAAGGATGATAAATAAATCTGATACATAGCCTCCCAAAGAAAAGGCTGATTTCCGGAATTCTGAAAATGTGGGACCAATATATCCATTCATGTGACACAGCCCTAAAATGAGCAACTTGCCCAGCAGAACACACCCGGGGAAGTCAACAAGGCACCCAAAGGTAACATTATGAATACTATAGGAAAGATGTGGGCCACTAAAGGGCCTAGTCTGGTTGTAAATAGAGCACACAGACCCTGGCCTAGGGAAAGCATGACCAGCCATCAAGTCTTTGGGGACTCAACGAGGGCTACAGTATTTTGCCATGGGGTGCAGAAATTGCTTACCAACCAGTGAGAAACCAGGGAAGCACTTTCAAATAAATGCCTGCACTGGCTCTGCACTGTAAGTGCTGTACGTTTGTTTATTGAGGCTATAGCGAGCTGCCATAGAGTGCGACCTGAGGGTGACAATTCCCAGGATTCTGCCAAACTGGAATTTTGGGATCCAAGAGTGGGCAATGGCGTTTTGGGTAGAATTGGGGGGCCTGGCAATAGTAGGATTGTAATTAACTTTTATCCTTACTTGAAATCTGTCGGTCTATTTGGAAACTTCTCATACAACTCTGCTTTATCTGGTGAGAACCCAACACCGTTGGGGCCAAGGTTTAACAGTAACCACTATGGCTTTAAGCTGAAGGGATCTTGAACTGCTCTGTGAAAATAATAAATGACGTTTGTCTTTTCTTTGATTTGATGTATTGTTTAACTAGAGTAACTGTTTTATTGTGCTAGGGTACTACGATGGCCTGACGTCAGAATAAAGTTATTATGCCCCTTGCAAAATGTTTCAAATGAGGTGAGTAGTTTGGATACTTTGTTGTCCTTATGAAGTGTTCAGTGGTGCATCCCTGGGGGAAACATGTTTCGAAGGGATTGTGTCCTCCGACGTATTCCTTATCTTAGATAGAAATCCTTCAGCTTTGCTGGCCTCGGAAAATTTTTTTTCGCCAGAGGGCGCTGCGCGTCGATGATCGCCGAGTCGATGACCCTCGACGGCCTCCGTGCCGACGTCGACGTCATCCTGCCTATAAAGGCCGCGCGCAGCGTCCGTTGCTCAGTTCCGTTTTTCCGCGCTTCGTTGTGCCTCGGAACACCGTTGCTCAGTTCTCGATATAATATCTAACCTCGATATCGATGGCATCCTCCTCCGACCCGACGACCCCTCGGTCCGGTTTCAAAAAGTGCCGAGACTGCGGGAAGAAAATGTCGTTGACGGACCCTCACAGGGTCTGTTTGTGGTGTCTGGGAATCACGCACCAGAGTTCGGAGTGTGAGGAATGCCTTTCCATGACGGCGAAAGCCTTGAAGGAGCGTAGGGGGAAGCTCGAGAGAGGTAGGTCAACTTTAACTTCCTCGAAAGCTTCTTCGGTAGAGTCGAGACGTTCGTCTCCTCACCATAAAAAACACTCTCGTTCTAGATCACGAAGTGGCTCCCACCACTCGTCGACATCGAGACACTCGAAGAAGAGACGTAGGAGATCCCCTTCGTCATCTTCGTCGAGTTCTCCTGAGAGAGTTCATTGCCCCACAAAACGCAGCTCGCAAGCTGAGTGGGAGGAATTCAGGAAAAAGATGCTAAGCGTCTTCGAGAAAGCGGCCTCGTCCCCCTCGAAGACAGCTGAGGGTGATACCCCGGGTAAAAAACCCAAAAAATCTAAACGCCGCGAGTCGCAGTACCCGGCGGAAAAGTCAACCCGAAAGCGCCTCGAGCCATCGGGAGATAAAGCATCATCGACGCCATCGTCGAAAACTCCTTCGAAACAGAGGTCGGCGCCATCGACGCCGTTGTCGAAGGATTCATCGGCGCATCAGTCGATCGAGTCGACGCCGACGTCGACGCCGATATCGACGCCGGTGAAGGAAAGAACCAAGGCTACTCCACAGCCAACGGTTAGACAAAAGACCTCCGACTCGACGCCGAGAACGTCGACGTCGTTCTCGAGCAGGACTCCGATCCTTTCGAGTTCCTCGAGGCCTAGTACACATTTCTCGACGCTTTTCACGGCGCCTTCGAGTACTTTCACGTCGGTGTCGACGACATCGACGTTTTCAAGGCCTGTGATGATGGCTCCTTCTGCATTGGAAATGGGGTTTATACCATTCCAAAAACCAAAGTATCCCCCTTTAACCTCGATTTTTGAGGAAAGGGAGGATTCAGACCAAGATATTGATTTACAGAGGACCACATCACCAGAGCCAGAGACTTTCGCCTCTGAGGAAAGAGGATTAAAAAATCTTCAGGATGCACTTCAGGAAGCTAGTGGCTTGGACACTTCTCCTGAAGCAGAATTTATCAAACCAGACCCAGGAGAACATGCGGAGACTCCATATAGAGCTCTGATGTCTAGAATCATAGAATTTATGGGTTGGTCTGCACCTTCTCCTGCCTTTCAGCAGGATGACCTCACTGACATACTGGACAAGGGCCCACAGGAGGATCCTGTGGTTCCATTTCACTCTGCTCTACAGAGAAGGATTTTGACAAACTGGGAAACGCCGGAAATTATCCCGGCAGTAAATAAAAAACTGTCAACAAAATACAGGGTGGCTAGTTCTGACCCTGAATATTTGTCAAAACACCCTACTCCTGAGAGCTTAGTTGTACAGGCTGCAACCTCATCAGGCAGCACATCTACATACCCCACTGCTCCGCAGGATAGGGATGACAAAAAGTATGATGCCATGGCTAAGAAGGTTTTTTCTGCCTGTAGCATGGCGTTAAAGTCTATTAACGCGACCTGTACGCTCGCTAGGTTCAGCCACACCCTTTGGGAGTGCGCTTCATCAGCGGCTGACTGCCTCCAAGAAGGAGAGGAAAGGGACGCATTTTTAAACATCATCAGGGATGGTAAAGATGCGATGTGCGAGACCCTACAAACTGGCCTAGATTCTGCTGACAGTATCAGCAGGGCCATGGCGGCAAGTACCACAATCCGCAGGCATGCGTGGTTGAGGAAGTCTGGTTTTGCCTCTGACGTGCAGACCAGGCTTTTGAATATGCCCTTTGACGGTTCTACCCTCTTTGGAAAGAAGGCGGATGACAGTTTGGAGAAACTGCAAACGTCCAAGGCAGCAGCCAAGTCATTGGGAGCTGCTATCCGTCAGAATACCTTTCGTCCTTCGGGATCATCGTGGAGAGGACGGTCCTTTCGTTACTATTCCTCATATGGAAAGGGCAGAGGACGACCGGCTCAAAGAGGCCAAGGAAGATTTACCCGTGGTGGACGGGGTAGGGGAAAGAAAGCCGCACCCGCAGGAGCAGGAGCCACTTTACCTTCGGCAACTGCATCAGCCGCTTCAAAACCACTCTGAGGTCTCCCCTCACAGAACACCAGTAGGGGGCAGGTTAACTCACCATCTGACGGAATGGCAGGCTATTACGTCAGATGCTTGGGCTCTGGAGACAGTGGCCCAAGGTTACTGCCTGCCCTTCCTACATATCCCTCAGAGTCATCCACCGGGGAACAACCCTTTGAAGCTTCCAGATCCGCTCCTCTTGCAGGAGGTTTTAGACCTGCTAGAGAAAGGTGCCATAGAACTGGTACCTGTAGCGGAAAGGAACAAGGGTTGGTACTCCCCCTACTTCATAATACCGAAGAAGGACGGAGGACTGAGACCCATCTTAGACTTACGGGAATTGAACAAATTCCTCCGAAAGGACAAGTTCAAGATGGTGACTCTCTCTCAGATCCTTCAGGCCCTCCAGCTTCAGGACTGGTTGGTATCTCTAGACCTCCAGGACGCTTATTTCCATGTGCCGATCCATCCCAGGCACAGGAGATACCTGAGGTTCGCAATTGGCAGCTCTCATTATCAATTTCGAGTTCTGCCATTTGGGCTAACCTCCGCCCCGAGGGTCTTTACCAAGCTAATGTCGGTTGTGGCTGCAAGTCTAAGGAGGGAAGGGATTCATGTCTACCCTTACCTAGACGATTGGTTGATCAGAGCTGTATCTTCGGAACAGGTTCAGAGACAACTAGATTATGTTTGCCACTTCCTTCACAAGCTGGGCTTCTCCCTCAATTTAAAGAAGTCACAGATGATACCATCACAGAGACTCCAATTCATTGGAGCAGTCCTGGACACTTCCCTGGGAAGAGCCTTGCCACCAGAGGTGAGGGCTCGAGATATTCTGCAGATGGTCATCAGATTTCAGAATGCCCAATATCTCCCAGCCTACGACTTTCTGAGGTTGCTAGGCCTCATGGCATCCTGCATATTCCTCGTGCCGGAGGCTCGCCTGAGAATGAGATCCCTCCAGTGGGCACTGAGAACTCAGTGGTCACAGTTCTCAGGAAGGATGACAGATCTCCTTCGGATCCCGGTCAAAGTAGCCCGAGACCTTCAGTGGTGGGCCTGTCGGGAGAACATCCTGAAAGGAGAAATGTTTTGGCAACCATGGCCGGAGATAACAGTAGTCACGGATGCCTCACTCACGGGGTGGGGAGCTCACGCCAACGACTTGACCATCAGCGGTCGTTGGTCTCCATCGGAGTCCAGACTACATATCAACCTGTTGGAGCTGAGAGCCATCAGACTAGCGCTGAAGGCTTTTCTGCCGTCTGTACGGGGAAGAAACGTCCTAATAATGACGGACAATACAGTGGCCATGCACTACCTCAACAAAAGAGGAGGCGTAGGCTCACTACCACTGTGCAGAGAGGCGATGCAGCTCTGGTTTTGGGCAATTCAGGAAGGAATCTCTCTATCGGCAATTCACCTAGCCGGAGAGAAGAACTTGACAGCGGACGCTCTGAGCAGGCAGAGCACAGTCTCTCACGAGTGGGAGATAGCTCAGGAAGTCCTTCAAGAGATCTTCGCCCTTTGGGGAACCCCTCAAGTGGATCTGTTCGCCACCAGTATCAACAGGAAGTGCGACAGATTTTGCTCAAGGGAATTTCCCCCGAGAGGAGCTCTAGGAGATGCGTTCGTAGTGGACTGGGAGTTCCCACTTCTGTACGCGTTCCCTCCGGTCCCTGTCATTCCTCAAATGATCAGGAGGTTGAGAAGGTTTCGGAAGACCATGATCCTAATTGCCCCGGATTGGGCCAGGAGAACGTGGTACCCGGACCTTCTAGACATGTCCATCTGCCCTCCAATTCGACTGCCATACAGAGAGGATCTTCTCTCGCAGAAGGAAGGTCAGGTTCTCCATCCAGCCATCAAGACCCTCAACCTTCACGCTTGGTGTCTGAAAGGTTGAGGTACAAGGATTGGGACCTTCCGGATGATGTTATGGAGGTGTTGCTTTCGGCCAGAAGGCCGGCAACTAAAACTCTATACCGCTGCCGTTGGAACAAATTTTGCAGCTGGTGCAGAGAAAAGAATATTGAACCCTTTTCTTGTGGTACACCTATGGTGTTGTCATTCTTACTTTACCTGGCTAATTCAGGCCTACAGGTTGGCACAATTAAGGGCTATCTCGCAGCGCTATCAATCTTTAAGCGCACTGCAGAGGAGCCTTCATACTTCAAAATTCCATTGGTAATACAATACCTAAAAGGATTAACTAATGTTTATCCCCCGAAACCTTTTCAAGTTCCCTTATGGGATTTAAACCTAATTTTAAACTTCCTAAAGGGTGCCCCTTTTGAACCACTACACTCTTGTTCATTGAAGCTTCTCACCCTCAAAACTGTTTTGCTAATAGCATTGACATCTGCTAGAAGGGTTAGCGAGTTGCAAGCCTTATCGTGTAAACCTCCACATACAATCTTTTACAAGGACAAAGTTGTTCTTCAGGTGAAGCCTAACTTCCTCCCGAAGGTAGTCTCGGAGTTTCACATCACTCAGAAGATTATATTACCTTCTTTCTACCCTCCTCCTCATCCGGGGAAGGAGGAAGAGAGACTGCACAGGCTGGACCCTAAGCGAGCCTTGAGCTTTTATATCAGCAGATTGGCTAAGATCAGACAAGCAGACCAACTCTTTGTAGGTTATGCAGGACATAAGTTGGGCCTTCCAATAACAAAACAAACCATCTCCAGATGGATTATTTTAGCCATTCTGGAGTGCTACAAATTGGCAGGAAAGGAGCCTCCTCAAAATCTAAGGGCTCATTCTACCAGGGGTATCGCAACATCCTCAGCCCTTCAAAGAGGGGTGCCAATTCGAGATATATGTGCGGCTGCCACATGGTCGTCCGCACATACATTTACCAAATTCTATAGCCTGGATTCCTCCTCTAGTCAAGAAACTAGATTCGGCAAGGCTGTGTTACACTCTGTCCATTCTGGAAGGGTAACATAACTTTTATTACTCCCGCCTCCAGTCACAATACCACTGCTATGGGAGTCTATCTAAGATAAGGAATACGTCGGAGGACACAATCCCTTCGAAGAACTAGTTACTCTTACCTTGTAACGTTCTTTCGATGGGATGTTCCTCCGACGTATTCCTTATCGACCCTCCCATCCATCCCCGCAGTATGACTTCCTGTGGGTTTGCAGCCTATGCTCCTTCAAGGTGATTAGTCTAATCCAAAAACATTACTGGGGACTACAAAACGGAACTGAGCAACGGACGCTGCGCGCGGCCTTTATAGGCAGGATGACGTCGACGTCGGCACGGAGGCCGTCGAGGGTCATCGACTCGGCGATCATCGACGCGCAGCGCCCTCTGGCGAAAAAAATTTTTCCGAGGCCAGCAAAGCTGAAGGATTTCTATCTAAGATAAGGAATACGTCGGAGGAACATCCCATCGAAAGAACGTTACAAGGTAAGAGTAACTAGTTCTTCTCCAGAGAGGAGTAGAGATTGATGGAAATGTCACGACTTGCTCATCCCTGGACACTGTTTGTACCAGATGGTAAGAGTTGGTCTATCATTTGATTGATGCATAACCTTTTTAATACAGCTGGTCTTCGAGATCTTTGTTGCAACCACCTTAAAACATGCACAGTGAGCAGAGACGGGCAAGGGGATACTACTTAACATTTTGGAGGCTGAAAACCTTTTTCTTCGCTTTAAAATAGTTTCCTGTCCTATTCCAAATGAAGGTAGTCCAGGATTAAATAGAATCCACGTGTTAAATTTGGTATAGCTGATAAGAGAATATTTTTTCTGCCGTGTCGGCTAGCTCCGCTTTTAAAGTTGCCCATTCTCTGTAACACTTCAATTTCGTTTGTTTACCTTTTTGGTAGTAGTCGGTGTGGAAAGGGTGGCCAAACCTCACCTATCTCCATACAATGTGACTAGCGCAGTTGATCGAGCTTTTGGGTGGGTGGCGATATGACCTTTGTCACCAGAGGTATTGAAAATTATGATTCCTTTATAGCGAAGGATCTAGTTCCCCCTAAGGGCATCTTTCTGATTGGTTAGGTCTATGCAAGCCCAGTCTCCCGCTTCAAGTTATTCACAAACTCGCACAGAAGTTGGAAGTAGCTCTTGCTCCTATTTTGTTTTAGAAAATCACCTCCATATTGGTTCGCAGATCTTGTTGCACCACAGAATAAATCGGTGAACCTTCCACCACTCATTCTTAACTAAAGGAAGTGCTTCTTTAGCACTTTTAGCACTCCCATCTGTTGCTGAACATCAAAGGCTGGCTTAAAGAAGAATTGACTTTTTATTTCCCTCGCATGAAGATACATTTCCAAACCTGGTTATATGCTGAAATAAATGGATGAATTGATTATTTCTAAGCCTTGATTAATATGCATGGCCCATCAAGAAATTATTGAAACTGATATAAATTCATGCTGATTGTGTTTTAGGACTTCGATTGTAAGGTAAATGCTCATGTAGTGATCTTTTCCAAAGTCACGTGTTCCATGGCTTAATTGGTAGGCACAGTAATCTGTGTCCTGGAAATGGCATCTTTCATGTATTGTAATCTTTCTCAATGTGTAGTAGGATGGTTTTAATTAATGAATAAAGCAGTCAAAAGTCACTCTGCCAGACTGCTGTACTTGTATCCCACATCATTGACCCCTTGCGTAGGTGTAACCGAGATTTGGTTTAAGTGCTAAAATCAATTGGGGACTGTGGCATCCTCTGATTGCCATCTCTTCTCTTGGAGCATAGTCAAACTCACTTGGCAGAAGTTGCAGACATTTTAATGTTAAAGGTATTTGTAACGTGTACTGTCACCACCGTAGTGGTCCCCAGGCACTCTGGCAGATCTGAAAAGGAGAATATTTATTTTATTTATTTATATTTTTATAGCGCGCAAGCAGCCCAGGGGCATTGAGGTGCTGTTACTTGCAAAGAACTTGGTTACATAGGTACAGGCTGTAGTTAGTACATTATGAATACTCATACATCATACTGTTGTTACAGGCATTGCAGTTGGTTATTGTGTTACAGTTTATGCCTTGGGTCATGTGGTGAGTATTCTTGCTAATGTGCAGGGCCTTAGGTGAAGAGGATGGTTTTCATAGCTTTGCGGAAGGTGGTGAGGGAGGCCTCACCTCGGATTATAGGGGGTAGGGCATTCCAATGAATGGGTATGTAGAAGTGGCGGAGTTGGCGAGTTAGTAGGGTGTAGGGGCAATAGGAAAGTGAGAGTTGTGATGTCCTGCTGGCAGCTTCAGTTCAGTTTGCACTGTTCGCTGAGCTGATGTGCTGTTTTCGGGTCGATGGGAATTCCCATGTGCTGTTGTGCCGGGGTATGTGTTAGTCTGTTGTTGCAATGTGGTGCAGTGCATGTGGATTTCTGTGCCCAGAGGTGGTTGTGAGTTTCTGTAAGAGAAATTTATGCGGAAGGTTGCGAATTGGGTTAGCAGGTTTTCCTTACCTCTTTGTCTTTGCGTTTCTGTGCTCAACGTCTATTATTATCCTGTGTGTTTGGTATTGTAGTTTGTCTGCCTAGTTGGCAGGCCTGTTGAGGAGTGGCAGTTTTCCTCTGTGTTACTCCAGTGGTATGTGTACCTTTCTTATGCAGGGGTGTGCCCCCCCCTCCCCCCACCCTGGGTTTGGCGATGTTTAGGTTAGAGGATTCTGATCCCTGCCCGCCCATCCCGTGTGGGGAATCTTACCTACAAAATCTACATCTACAAAATCAAAGACACAGATGCCGGCCAGTCAACCCTTACCGACTGCCTAAAAGAAGTCTTCAACTGATGGATGCCAACAACCTGAAAATCAACACAGCAAAGACAGAAATCATGATCGTATCCAAAGATCAAGAGAACGAAACCACCATCCCATGGCCTACAGAAATTGGAAACGCACCAACACCATCGAAGGTAGTAAAAAATCTGGGAGTCCTAATGGACAACACTCTAACCCTGGAACCACAAATAAATGCAACAGTGAAGAAATGCTTTTTCCTCCTCCACAGGGCAAGAAGAATTCTACCTTTCCTCTCCTTCACGCACAAAACACTCACTATCCTCGCCCTAATTATGTCAAAGATGAACTATGCAAACAGCCTCTACCTCAGAATACCAGAATACCTCCTGAAGAAACTGCAACGGATCCAAAATGCAGCAGCAAGACTACTCCTCAAACCATCCAGAAGAGACCACATCACTCCAGCCCTAAAAACACTACATCCCAGTAAAACATCGCATCACCTTCAAAACAATGTGCATAACGCACAGGGCAATCCGTGGACAGGGAGCAGAATTCCTACAAAAGAAAAGAACAGTCTACAAACCAACGAGACCCCTCCGATCAAGCAACGAAATCCGCCTGGAACTCAAACCGTACCTTAAGAAAAAACTTGGAGGGACCTACTTCTACCACTTAGCCGCAAAAACCTGGAACAACATCCCAAAAGAAATAAAACACCGAAGATCACCTAAAATTCAGGAAATCACTAAAAACCTGGCTCTTCAACACCACAGATTAAATCTGCAAACCAAAACTGAAAAAGGATGGCTAAACCAGAAAGGACAAGGACATTCCCGCCCCGAGAGGGTAACTCCCACGGCACCTGGACGGATGACACCAAATAGACTGGAACACAGGCGGCACCCACGGGAACAGAGTCAACTAACCGAGACGATCGGACCAAGACTTTCACCCGCCCCTTAGTTACCACCAGGCACCACAGTGGTGTGGAATTGTCGAGATATTAGCAATCGCCACACTACCTGAGAGGTTGGCATTGGCAGGTGCACTGGCCACAGGAGTGTGAAGGGAGGATAAGGGGAGCTATGAGAGAGCATGTTAGAGGTGGGGGCCAGAGGAGTAAGGAACCTCATATGCCAGTCGGACCGAGATCAGGACAGAGCCGCCTCAGGGGAGACTATACAAGCCGAGCGCCCCAACTCAGGATAGAGGCACAAAGTAACCAACCCTACTAACTTTTCCTTCTCTGCATACACCTCTCAAACTCCAAACGAAACACAACCAAAACCTACAGCACAACAAACCGCACAAACTTCACTACATTGCAACAACAAAACAAAACACACATAGTCTTGCATAGTCTTGCATGACAGTACACTACGACTCCCGGCCGCAAACACCCCAGGCCCAGCCAACGGACCCACCGGGCTGAGGCCGCCAACAGCACATCACTGCTCCCTTGCACTTTTCCTGCTTCTTCCCAATAACTCAACCTCCCCTCCTCTTTCAGAGCCGCCAGAGCGCCAGGGGACCACTCCGGTGGTGATTGTGCGCGGTACAAATGGTCATTAACATTAACCTACCTAGGTTTCCTCTGTGGAGATGGGAGGTCGCGCGCCGCCCCACCCCCACCCCTGCCTTCTGGTTAGGGAAGATTAAGTTGAGGCTCATGGTTTCCTCCCAGGGTTTTTTTCACAGTGGGTCTAAGCTTGCTAGTCGTTTCCTCCTGTTTCTGGGGCAAAGAGACATTTTGAGCAGTTTTCTGCATTCCAGATGATCCCTTGTGTTTGTTTTTTTGGTAGGTGATTCCAGGTTATTGCTACCAATTGAGAGAAGGATAATCCTCTGAATGATATTTTGTGTGGTTTTGGTTCTAAGCGAATGTCGTTGCTTGATCCAAGTGGTCTTGTTGGATGGTAGGTTATTTTCTCCTTTAGGAACTCTGCTCCTTGGCCGTGGAGTTCTCTGAGTGTTATGCAAATGGTTTTGAGCTTTATTCACTGTTTTATTGGTAGCCAGTGTAGCAATTTCAGCGATGGTGTAATGTATTCTCTTCGCTGTAGTTTGAGCCGGAGTCTGGCCGCAGCGTTTTGGATGCACTGAAGTTTTTTTAATGGTAATTCAGGCATTCAAATAGGCTGTTGGCGTAGTCTACTCTGGACATGAGTACAGTGATGGGGAGTATTTTAGTGGGTGAAGGTGTGGAATGGTAGGATCTTTGTAACTGCGTGTAGGAGGAAAAAAAATTCTTGATTATGAGGTCTACTTATGGCTCAAGTGTTCGTTGTCAATTAAGACTCCCAGATTCTTTACTATCGTTCATTGGGTTGGTGCTTTTCCCAGTTCCGTCGGCCATGGTATTTAGTGATTGTTTTCCCCCAATCTTGGATATGATCATTATTTCTGTTTTGTCCGGGTTGAGTTTGAGGCTGTTAGTGTTCATCCAGCTTTAGAGTTCTTGTAGGCAGTCTTCAAGGGATATGTTTCCTTCCTGTGTATTTTGTAGACGATCTGGGTGTCATCAGAGTAATTGTGTTATGTGAGGCAATGAGCTTAATTAGTGGCATCAGTTGAAGAGCAATGGGGAGAAGGAGGATCCTTGTGGAACCTTGTGGTACTCCACAGGTGGATTCCCTTGTAGTGGATTTGAAGGGTTTGAGCCATATGGTTTCTGTTCTGTTTGTTAGGAAGGATTGAATCCATAGTAAGGCTAGGTCAGTAATTCCTATTTCTTCCAATCTACTGATAAGGATTTCATGGTTGACTGTGTCAAATGCTGCTGAGAGATCCAGAAGTATTAGAGCTTTGCTTTTTTCTGTGTCAGCATTAGCCTTTAGATTGTCCCAGATGGAAAGCAGCTCTGTTTCCATTCCTCTCATCGGTCTGAAGCTTACTTGTTCTCGGTCCAGTAGTTGGTGTTCTTCTATGAGTTCTTGTGTTATTCTATAGACTTAAGTTTCCAGTATCTTCGCTGGGTAGGGGGATGTGTGAGATGGGTCTGTATGCAGTTGGAGGGGTCCTCCACATTTCCTGCTGTGTCCTTGAGGAGCGGTCTGATGTATGCCGATTTGAATGATAGCTGTACTTTCCCAGTTGAAAGTGATTGGTTGAAAAGGTTTCTGTAGTATTCCATCAGTGTTCCTTGAATGAGGATTGACTTGTGTATGTCTGGGGGGCATTGATCCATGGGGAGAGCCTGCTTTGTTGCTATTGCTTACCAGCATGACAAATGTCTCTGCTGATATTTGGGGAAAGCTTCAGAGTTTGTTCTGGCGATCCTCGGGTGGCTGGGTGGGGGTTGCAATTTGTTGCTTGGTCTGCTTTGTTTGATCTGTTGGAGGGTGCTGATTTTGTTTTCGAAGTGGTCTGCAAGGTCATTGTATAGTTCCAGTGAAGGTATCCATGTGTTTTTTCAGCTGTGGGGTTTCGCATTTCTTTTATGATTTTTAAACTGTTCTTTTTGGGTATTGGCTGCCTTGGAGATTCTGTTATCATAGTATTTATTTTTGGCCTTATGGATATCCTTTTTGTATGAGTGGATTTATCGTTGGAGTTGTACTTTCTTCGCCTGAATTTCTTTTTTTCCCTCCATTCTATTTCAAGCTTCCTGTTTTTTTTTTTCATGGCACTGAGTAGTAGGGTCAACTATTTTGGTGCCGCTCTTTTGCACACTGGGATGAAAGGTTTTTCCTTTGAGATCTCGTCTCTTGTTTTCCGGCGATCCATTTATGAGAGGACTCGTCAACGTCTATTATTTCAGCGATCCATTTATGAAGTAGTTCCGTTTTTCTGTCGAGGTCTGCTTCGTCCAGGGTCGTCGTAGTTGTTGTTGATTTCTAGTTGTTCTGCTAAGTTTCTGGCTTTGATGGCACTCCCGTTTCTTTTCATGGTAGCCAGCAGTTTGTTGGGATGTTTGTCTGTTGTTCTGGGCAGCATGATCACGAAGAGGATGATGAGGTGGTCGCTCCAGAGGATCTGTAGTGGTGCCGTTTTGGTGATAGGTTTTTGTTGGAGAAGATTGCGTCTTGCGTATGTCCTACTGTGTGGGTTGCTCTTTTGATTAGCTGATGTAGTTTCATTGTCCAATTACCTTTCCTTTTAGGAAAAAACTGAAAACCTAGCTAAACAACTGAGCAAACACCCATGTCCGTTTACAGTTGCACCTATACTATGCTGTCCTGTCACCTCTCTCTGTGTGTCCTTGTCGAAGTGTAATGCGCCCTGATGCCTTCGGGCTGCAGCGCTATAGAAATAAATAAATAAATAATACAAATTTTCTTCGGTTGTATGGCTAGTGATTTTTGTGAGTTAGCGGTTTCTTCATCAAACCAAATGTTAGTCTCCCAGGATTATCTGATGTTCCTGCTTGATGGCTAGGTTGTTGATGGCTTCAGTTAAAGCGTCCATGAAGGTTGCATTGTACGTTGGTGGTTTGTACACCAGAACAAATTTGAGGTTGGTTTTGGTGATTGCTGTTGGGTGAAAGATCGGGGATTCACAGTTTTTGATGTTTACTGGTTCATCCGTTTTGATTTCCGGGTGTTTCTTGTATGCTACCGTCAGTTCTCCTCCTCCTTTTTGTTTTTCCTGTTTGCTTGTGACCACTTGAAGTTGTTAGGGGTGCAGTTATGCAGTGTTATATTGTAGTTGTCTAGCCATGTTTCGGTTATGAATAAGATTTCGATATCACCGTCGGAGTGGTCGTCGATGATCTCTGTGGTATGTTTGGACATTGATCTAGCATTAATTTGGTTGTAATGGATCTTGTTGACTTGGTTGGGTTTGTTCTGTTGGAGTTCTTCTGTGTTGTCAGAAATTGGTTGGTGGTCCGTGTTGTCTACTTACTGCTGAAATGGTCTGCTAGATTGATTGTTGGGTTGAGGAATTCTTCTGCTTCTTCATGGTTTGTTTTGATGTGGTTGCTGCACCTGCCCTTGTGTTTTTGTGATACAAGGGGTGAGGGGTTTGATTTCGTCCTTTCTCTTCTCTGGTCTTTTCCTTTTTTTGCAGGGTTCTGGTTAGTTCTTGGCATGCCTGGACATGTCTGTTGTGTTGAGGTGTCGAGGTGGGGAGGTGGTTGCAAGGTATGGCGTTAGATATAGTGATTTTTCTCTTCTCTTGATGTTTGTTCTGTTGGCTTGGATCTTTTTAGGGGTGTGTTCTGTATTTGTGGCCGTTTCTGCTGGAAGAGATCGTGTATCCGTTTGGATTGTTCTTTGTTCCGTATCTCTTTGGCGGCATCCAGCTCTGTGTCAGGGCATCTTGGGGTAAGGAAGGTTTGGGGTTTGGGTTACAGGAGCTGTAGCCCACTTGTAGGACCTTGTGTGGTTTGGATGGTGTTCTGTCTTATTCTTTTGCACTGTGATGGCGCAGTGCACTCTGTGGGTTTGTGTTTTTGTATGTTGATTATGATCCGGGGATGGTGGTGATATTGAGGCTGCTGATGTAGGTGGGCTGTAGTGTCTGTGTAGGAATGAGTTTCAGATGTCGGAGTCGGTTCTGGGTTTGGGTTGTTCTAGGGTGCGGGTAGTTAGCTCAGGGTCCGGGCGGTTGGCCAAGTAGTGGGTTACGCTTCTGGTCTTCTTACCTCTGTGGGTGGAGGGTCTAAGCACAGCGGTTTTGGGATACTAAGCGTTGGCGGGAGGGTAGCGCAATTGGTATGATTGTAGGTTTTCTGAATTACACAATGGGTTTGTATTTAACTGGGGCAGTGACCTAGATGTAGATGATTGCTTTCAGTGGTTAGCTCGGTGAACCTGGACAATGGGGAAGGGCTGGGTTTTAAGGTGGTACACAGAGGGACCACACCTAGATTTGAGAATCATGTATAGCGGGAGAAAGGCCTAGGTTTTACACAAGGCAGATATGAGCGGACAAACATAGGTTTTAGATTTCTGTATAGTGGGAGAAAGGGCGAGGTTTCACAATACAATAGGGGTGGCAAGGGAGAAAACACCTAGATTTGAAATTCCTGTGTAGTGAGAGAAAGGGCTAGGTTTTACAGTACAATAGGCCTATAAGGGAGAACACAAAGAAAGTGGAATAACTACTTCTGATCTTATGGGAACATGTGTTTCGAAGTTCAGAGTAACTTTGCTGTTGATTGATTTTCTTTCTTTTTTTTTTAGTGTCATTCTCTGGGTGCCAGTCTTGCAATTTTCTGTTCTGTTTTTCAACCAATCCCTCATGTTTTTGAGACTTTATCTTCTTGACCCCAAGGTTTAACCTTGAAATTACCAAACCCTCTCAGACAGCATTCTCCAGCTGTTGGATTTCAAGATCTTTTGGCCTGGAACTCCCAACAGCCATACCCAGCATAGTCATTGGTGAGGCATCATGGAAGTTGTAGTCGGAAACCTAAGGTGAGCTACAAGTTCAGACCTCCTGCTCCTTGAATTTATGTACATCGTACAACGGGCCCTGGTAAAAAAGTCTTCATTTATAGATTGTCGCTTGTATTTCCAGTGGTCACCAAATATGCATGGTGACTATTCCAACAGACGTCACGCCCATACCACTAGACCCAAGACATGGTTTGAGGCTTTGATGATGCCAACCTATCCAATTTAACAAAACCCTTACAGGCTCACTCTGTGGTATGTGTGTTGCCTCCATGTGAAATTGAATACAAAAAGTTGGTCACAAACCTGGGGACAGGGCATGTGCCAGGGTATGTGAAGAGACCCTTTTTGTAGTTTAAGCCCACAGCATCACTTTTTAAAGGTAGATCCCTTCCTGGCATGCATGATCAGCAGTTGCTAACTAGTTGTAAACGATGACTGTTGTCGGACACAACTTGCTTGTATATGACTAATTAGCCTTCATCTGGGAGTGCTGGACCGGGACCCATTGTGTGGGTTGCTTGTTACACTGCTTGCAATATGAACTCATTTCAGGTATTAGGGGGTGAGCCTTGCACTGTTGGTGTACATAGAATCACTATGACTGTGGGCATTGTGGAAAGTTAGAACTCGGACAATGAGCCATTTTTTATGTCCTTTCGAAGTCCTGAATAGTCTTCCCCTAAACTCTACCAGCCCTATTCTATAATAAAAGAAAGCCACAAAAGGTGTGCTTCTCAGGGCGTCTGCTGTACAAATAATGAAGTCCTCTTTCCAGAATCCTCCTTTTAACTAATTGGCTTTTCTACTTGCAAAAGAAAACCACAAAACGACGAGAATAACCAGTGTGGAACTATCCACAGGAAGGGATGTCTGCTGGCTTCTGACCCCAACCCTGTCCCTTTTAGTAAAGGCCTTTGCCTATACCATTTTCCTAAAAGACAGTTTTTAGTGTGCTTGAAGGCTATCCAGGTTTCTGTGTTCTCTCTTTCCATGCTGGGATTGTTTCAATCTTTCATCCTCCCCTGCTTCGGGGTTCTCTCAAGCTCTGCTCCCCACTCTGGGAATTTTTCAGTTTCCCCTCAACCCCCCACACTTGGGTCCTCCTTCTTACTCTGGGGTTTATGTCCTTCTCACTCCCCACTTTGTGCCCCTCTTCCTTCTCTGTACATTTTGGGGTTCTTTCAGTCTCTCCCCATTCTAGGGTTTTCTTTTCTCTTTCTCGCTCTTTCGCCCTCCTCCGTCTCCACTGGAGCCACTGTGCACCAGATTGCCTCAAGCGGTGCTCCTCCTACCACTTGCTGCGGAGGTGCTTATGCAATGTTTCAGCTGGGCTATTCGTCGACCTTCAGAGACTCCTTCATTCTCGCAGCCTCCTGGGGCTGCTCTGCCGGCTTTAAGCAATGCCTCACTACTCTCTCCTGGTGTGTGTTCCGGCCTTGCTCTGACGACGGTCTTCCTGATGCTGCCCAGTGATTGGTTGGACGAGGGATGCTCTTCCAATGGGCTGGTTTACTTGTCTTTCCTTTTATAGTCCTAGGAGATTAGACATATCTAAGGTCAGAAGCTAAATTGGCCATTAGTAAAGGGTGTATATCCTAAAGCCTAGACACTATATACACTATAAAAGTGTTAGTGACTGAGGGGAGCCTTATACCCCTCTCTGGGCCCTGTCCGCTATGGGGGAAATCTCCTCCAGAGAGATCCCGCTTACCCGATTCCCATAGGGGGTGTTATGCATAGCGGGCTCACTTTCCTAGTCACAAATGCGGCGGCTCACCCTTGCGGAGAGGTGACTATTTCCCTGGATTTGTCACAGCACCACGAGTGAGGGACACTGCAGTTACAGCAACCGTTATGTAAGTCTAGCCAGAAATGGTGCCTGAGGTGGGGTATCTTTCAGATTCTCCATCAAATTTAAGGGACTTGTTTCAGCTAATTCTTAACTGGGCCAAATCACTGTTTATCCTCCTGCTCCTATGACTTAGATTGTTGATCGATCTTCGAGTTATGCAGAGTGTGCCATCTACCTCTGGGCCAATTACATAGATATTTCAAGTTAATACTTATAGCTTGGAAAGTCAGCAGTATTGATTTGGAAATATTTGTGTAATTGACTTTTAAGTAGCTGCAGCTCCACTCCATGAATCACTCAGCCAGCTTGTTCCTTTGATTCACAAATGGCACAGATGGCTCAAAGAATGAGTCTTGGAGATTGTTCAAGGGTTTTATTGCATAATTCCTCATAGCCCATGGGTCCCTAATCCCCAGCCCATTATATGCAGAATAGTGACATACAATGTCTAAGTTCTGACTTGTGCTAAAAGTTGAATACCTTAAGGCCAAATGCCTGATCTGTATAACTTCCCTCCAGGACTTCCTAGTCTGACCTTAATATATCCGAAGTTGCTGATAAGACATTGAAAATAGAGACAGGTACCATACAGGAGCCTGGTGAATTTCACTGGGCTAGGATGGATTGGTTCTTTCTAGAAAAGAGACTGCGGGAGGCTTGAAACGTGTTGGCTCAACATTCTGATCTCTGCTAATAGCTCAATTTTTTGATTGTCATGAAAAATGGCAGTACATCCACAGTTCTGATTACGCTCTGTTCATTCACATGTCTTTGACTTTACAAATCAATAATACAGCATTGGGACGTTCTGATATAAGTTATTGCATTAAGAAGCATGGACTACGGCTCGTATTCAAAATAATATTTGGACAGGCGCTGTTAGAAACCGAGGCCTTTTTTTGTAGTCTTGTAAAACATGTGAGACACGTCAGGGAAGCGTCTCACGATTTTATTGCACTGTGACTGTCCGAGCTGGTTGCGCAGTGTTTGAAGTTCATTTCCTGTCATTTTGTTTAGGTTTGTTACCTGTGTCAATGAGGCCTGTTTACGTTCAGAGGCCAAAAACATTACTTGTGGCTGCCCTGTTTTTAAGCTCTTGAAGGGGGATTCTGGTGACCATCCAACAGGAGTGTTCAATCGATAATTGGATACATTAACCTAATACTTTTTGATGGACTGGCTATAGAATGCTCCGTCACTAGCTTCCTGACCAGTTCAAATAATAATTTCTAGCCTGAAACCCTTTTGAGAGGAAGGTGCCCATATTTTTGTATTGGAGTTCGTAACAGTGTCCAATAAGTCATTGGATCTGGGTGCATGTGAGAATTGTCTCTTTTGTGGAATTAACTAATCTTTATATATTGAGATCCATCTCCAGACTTTTTAATTTCTGATATATTTGTACAGGCACTTTTTAAAGTTATTCTGTATGTTTTTTCCACACCTTTTTGAAAAAGGTTGTGGGGGGGGGGGGAGAAAGGGGTTCCCATCTTGCCTCTTTCCCATTGGAACTAGACACAAGAGCGGAAAAATTATCTGAAGTCTTGACCTGATCCCCATTTTTCCTGACTCCATTTGCTGCCATATTCATAATCGCATGCTATCCTTTGGCAGTTCCTCATAGAGGGCCTCCATTATCAAATGATACATGTATCATTGACAAAGAGAGTGAAGCTGGAGATGATTTGGTTCCCAAGACAAGTAGTTTGAGGTATTTACTCCAATGCAGAAAATGTGAAATCATTGGCTCTCCAGATGTTTTGGACTAGAATTCCCATTTGCCCTACTTGATCTAATCGATGGTGAGGGATCATACGTAACCTGGTGCAAAACATCTGGAGGTCCACAGGTTACAGTCCCCAGCTCTAATGCAATAAAACATTTATTTCAAGCACAACCGGTGCACTTTTTGACTAAACACAACTTTGGAGGTTAGTGGATCACCATTGGTTCAAAGTTGCTAGGAATGTAGCAACCTTTCATCTTGATTTAATTTGTCCCTCTTAAGACCTTAAATTACAGACAAAATAATACTTCGAATGGATTGTGTCCTCCAACGTATTCCTCATCTTAGATGTATTCCATCCAGCTTTAGCTGCCTCAGAAATGTTTTCTCGGCAGAGGGCGCCATGCGTCTGTCGTCGAGTTGATGGTTCCTCGAAGGCCTCTGTCGAGGGTGACATCATCGGTTATACAAGTAGCGCGCGCAGTGCTCATTGGCCCCAGTACCGTTTTTTCACAGTACGTGTTGCTTCGGAGACTTGGCGAGCCTCGCGTAGTTCTGTGACACAGTAAATAACTGAAGATATTCGATATGTCCTCGTCGTCGACCCAGACTACGACCCCGCGATCGGGATTCAAAAAGTGTAAATCATGCAGTTCGAAAATGTCCATCACGGACCCACACCGGTAATGTCTGTGGTGCCTCGGGGAAGGCCACGACATGGAGGCCTGTATGAAGTGTCAGGCGATGACGGGGGAGGCCTTGCGAGAGAGGAAGGGAAAACTGCAGGTAGGTCGTAAACCCGACTGAAAAGCCTCTAGCGTCGAGTCGAGGTACCGTGAGGAGAAATCTCCTCGACGTGAAAGGCGTCGGTCTAGGTCCTGAAGAAATTCTCATCGCTCGTCGTCTTAGACGAAAAAGTCTAAGAAAAGACGCCACTGGTCCTTTCCACCTCGAATCCCCAAAAAGGATGAAATGCCCCACAAAACATTCTTCCTCCGAAGAGTGGGAAGTATTCAGGGTAAAAATGATGGAGGTGTGAGAAAGCTAAACCTCGGTTTGCGCCTTCTTCGGAAGCCGGCCAGCAGCGTTATCGTTCCGACACTCACGTGTCCTTGACCCGGGTGATAGAAGGAGGAAGGATCAGGAACCTTCCAGGACGCCGAGCGAAAAAGACTGCTCGAGATAACCGTTCGAGGTCACCGACGCCGTCTGAAACCCAACGCACCTCAAAGGGCAAATCTTCGAAGAGCGCCTCAACGCCCTTGAAGCCAGCTCTGTCGATGACCACTATTTCGTCGGCGCCATCGATGCCTTTGTCGATCCCCGAAAGCCCTCGGCGCCAAATATTCCAAAGGCTCCAGTTCAGCCAGCTCAGCCAGAAGCTGTAAAAACAACAGCAAAAGAGAAGGCTGCAAAGGCTGTAATGCCTTCAGGTTCCACTGATGCACCTCTCCCACCTCCCCCAGAAAAAGTTTTTAAACCTCTTCGAAGAAAATCATTTTTCAAATCCTTAACTTTAATTTTTGAAGAACAGGAGAGGTCTGAGGAGAATGTTCCTTTTGGACTGGAATATGGCACCCCAAATGTCCCGGAATGCCTGATTTCTGAGGAAAGCAGGATGAGGGACCTGGTGGAAACCTTGCATAATGCAAGTGGTATTGATACTTCGCCTGAAACAGATTTTGGCAGGCCAGAACCAGGGGAACATGCCAGTCCATCATACCGTCAACTAATGACGAAGGTGGTAGAATATTTAGGATGGGCTAGACCACCAACTCAGTTCATCCAGGATGATCTGACTGATCTATTGGATCATGGTCCCAACGAAGGTCTGGTTTTACCCTTCCATGTAGCATTGCAAAATAGGGTGGCCAAAAATTGGGAGACTCTGGATTCTATTCGTCCGGTGAATAAATCCCTTACTTCAAAATACTGCCCTTCCAGTAGCGACCCGGGCTATCTGTCTAAACACCCTACTCCCGAGAGTCTGGGGGTCCAGCAGCCACAGCTTCAAATAAGGTAGCGTACCCTTCTATCCCTCCGGATAGGGACGACAAGCGTGTGGATGGTTGGGCACGCAGGGTATTTTCAGCTGAGTGTGGCGTTAAAATCAGCCAACTCCACATGTGCCTTGGCAACATTTTCGTACACTCTGTGGGAGTGCATTGCAATGGCAGCGGAGCACATACAGAAGGGGATGAAAGCGAAGGATTCCTAGCCGTTGTTAGAGATGGAAAGGAAGCCATGCAGGAATCCCTTCAGTCTGGATTGGACACTGCAGATAGTGTGAGCAAGTCCATGGGCACTAGCACAGTAATGCGCATGTTAGGGAGAATTCTCTGTTAAGGCTAATTTCCCAAACCTAGTGAATCCCCCAGCAGCTTTGCTGGATTTTTGGGGTTTATTTTTTTCTCCTGCTAAGAGTGAGACACTTTCTCCCACTCTTAGACATGATTTGAGATATCCTTTGACTTTGTGATGTGTTTTATGGGCTATGGGGTCTTTTACTCCATAGGGTTTCATGTGGTTTTTGGTAAGTGTGTTACACAGCACCCTCAGTGCAGTAACACAGGGGTGTCATAGTGACCCCCAAACATTGACTCCATACCCTGGGACTGACTACTGTCTCCCAGGGCATGTAAAGTCACCATTGACTTTACTAGTCTTAAATTAGGAACAGAACCAGTACAAACCATCATATTGTGGAAGTACTGGTAGGGGTAATTGGATTGCCTTTGGGTCTGTTTTTCGGGAGGGCACTGTGCAGTCCCCCTCGTCGAGTTTCTGGCTGGTGGCAGTGGTTACCACGCGAAATATTCCTTAAGAATATTTACTATGGGATTTTCCCATTCATTTTAAACGCACCACTTTTTGGTGCAATGTTAAAGATACCGCCGGGTTATTTATTTAATATTTATTCCCCGGTTGGGTCTTTTCGCCAGGACTCGGTTTTAAAATGGCGTTTGTGTTCGCCGTTGTAACTCCAACCCAAGTAGAGCCCTTTGTTCCACTTTTTGGCGGGCTTCTCCACAGAAGCCTCCAAAAGTGGTGACACTCTGGGTATACAGGATGTGTGGGAGGGAGTTTAGGCACCCTGGACTGAGTTACCTCGTCAACTCAAGTCGCATTCTTGTGTGATTCGCCCAGTGGTGAGCCGCCCGGCTCACCACTTAGCATGTTTGAGTGACAGCTAGGACTGATGAATGGGGGTTTTCTGCATAAAAGCAGGGCTTTGGGGGACTGGGACTTCAGATGTCACCACAGGACCAAAGAATCCGAAGAGGGAGAAGCTGAACCGACCTGCAACGACGACACCACTGGTGGAGGCCTGCTGAACCGACTCACCACTTCTTCCAACGACAGAGGAGATCTTCATCCCGAAGAGTCTTCTTCCTTTGACTGGTGGGGATAACCAGTTTGCCCGCCTTTTCGCCTTCCCGGATCATCTCGTTGCCACCTTGCATGTGCCAAGCACCCCGGCAACCGGGATACCACGTTTTACCACTACCGCGAATAAAAGGGTAGTACCTTTTAACCAGAGAACTCCACGGCTGGTTTCTTCCCTGGCAGTGCAACGACCTTCAGCTTTCCTCCACGTCGAGATCTTCTCTTCCTCTGGACGACGCTGCGACTTGCATCCACTGCCAGGAACAACTGCCCCCGCTGGAGGATTCTCTCCACTTTCAAGGTACTGTGTCCGCCTGGCCTCCCTCGCAACGTTCTGTGTGGGGTGTCTCGTAAATCCTCATCTTACCACTTGGGTTGGCCCTAGGCTGGATAACTGAACTTTTCTGAGCTGAACTAATTCCTTTTTAAACTCTCTGCAAGACTATTCAAGCCTTTTAAACTGTGTGATCTTGGGCGCATTGGTGTTCTACTCTCTCCAAGAGGGAGCTTGGCCTCTGAACTTTTTGCTCACCAGTAGACTTTGACTTTCCTGCCTTGTTGAGTGCTTCTAAAGTATTGTGTTGTGTGCTGTTCCTAATTTCTGCCTTTTCCCTCCCTTTTTCTTAACTTATTGGAGTGCCATCTTTAGTTAAGCGCTCACCTCTGTCTGGAAATAAGTGGTTTTAACTAAGACTTGTCGAATAAGGGATGTATATATGTTAATAGTACTGTTTTTGAACTTGCTTACAATAATAGTGCTAGAGTGTCTCTAAGTGTGTCTTTAAATAATTATATACTTGATACCAAAGCTCTGGTCAGTGTTTGCTTGTGCTAATGTATTTTGGTACCTATCTTGTATACTCTATATACTGTCTAACTCTTCTTGAGACTGACTGCTACCACACCTGTGGTCTTAAGCCTTTTGCAGTGGTCTCTAAGGGAACTGCACAGGTTTCTGCCTAACAGTGCAGCTTTGCGTAGTTGCGGAAGTCTGGTTTTGAACATGCCCTTCGACGGGTCTCACCTTTTTGGCAACAAGGCTGACGAGAGCCTTGAGAGGTTGCAGACCTCAAAAGCAGCTTCCAAGTCTTTAGGAGCTGCTATCAGACAACCTCAGTCTTTTCGTGTGTCATGACAATCTTGGAGGGGATGATCCTATCGTTACTACTCCTCATAGGAGAGAGGAATGGCCAGTCAAAGGGGCCAGAGTAAGGCCACTCGTGGTGGACGAGGAAAACGTGCAAAGCCAGCTCCAGCTGCAGCCTCTTTGCCATCAGCGGCCGCAGCAACCGCCACAAAACCACTTTGAGGACTTGCTGCACAAGACTCCTTTGGGTGGCAGGCTGTCACAGCATCTGCAAGAATGGCGAGCCATTACTTCAGATGTTTAGGCATAGCCCATGGTTACTGCCTTCCTTTTCTAACGCAACCTCAAAACAATCCACCAGGGAGACACTCTTTGAAGTTTTCAGACCCGCTCCTACAGCAGGAAGTTCTAACCCTGCTGGAGAAAGGTGGAATAGAGCCAGTCCCTGTAGCGGAAAGGAACAAGGGATGGTACTCCCCGTATTTTTTGATTCCCAAAAAGGACGGAGGACTGAGACCCATCTTGGACTTAAGAAGCTTGAACAAGTTCATCAGGAAGGACAAGTTCAAGATGGTCACTCTTTCTCAGATCCTTCAGGCCCTTCAACCTCAGGATTTGTTGGCGTCATTGGACCTCCAGGATGCTTATTTTCATGTGCCAATTTATCTCAAGCACAGAAAATACCTGAGGTTCGTAGTTGGCGACTCACAATATCAGTTTCGAGTCCCTCAATTTCAAGAAGTCACAAATGACACCTTCCCAACAGCTCCAATACATAGGGGGCTGTATTGGACACATCCTTGGGAAAGAGCTCGCCTCCCAAGGTGAGGGCTCAAGACATTCTTCAGATGGTTTCCAAATTCCAAAACGCCCAAAATCTTCCAGGCCTACGACTTCTTAAGGTTGCTCGGCCTCATGGCATCCTGCCTCTTCCTAGTGCCAGAGGCACGCTTGAGGATGAGATCCCCTCAATGGGCTCTAAAGACTCAATGGTCCCAGTTCTCAGGTCAAATGACGTATTTTCTTCCGATTCCGAACAAGGTTCGGCAGGATCTTCTGTGGTGGACTTGCACAGAGAATATCCTAAAAGGAGAACAGTTTTGGCAACCATCGCCGGAGGTTACAGTAGTGACGGACGCCTCACTCATGGGGTGGGGGAGCTCATGCCAACGATCTGACAATTGGCGGTCGTTGGTCTCCATCGGAGTCCAAACTACAGATCAACCTTTTAGAGCTGAGAGCAATCAGACTAGCGCTGAAGACTTTTCTGACATCTGTCAGAGGAAACATTTCCTGATAATGACTGACAACACAGTGGCCATGCATTATCTAAACAAAAGAGGTTGTGTAGGGTCGCTACCTCTGTGCAGAGAGGCAATGCGGCTCTGGTATTGGGCAACTCAAGAAGGAATCTCCTTAATGGCAGTTCATCTAGCCGGGGAGGAGAATGACGGCAGACGCTTTGAGCAGGCAGAGCACGGTGTCCCACGAGTGGGAACTGGCTCAGGAAGTCCTTCAAGAGATCTTCGCCCTTTTGGGGAACCCCTCAAGTAGACCTGTTAGCGACCGGAATCAACCGGAAGTGTGAAAGGTATTGCTCAAGGGCATTTCCTCCGAAAGGAGCCTTAGGGGACGCGTTCGTGGTGGAGTGGAACTTCCCACTATTATACGCGTTCCCTTCGATTCCTGTCATTCTGCAGGTCATCATGAAAGTGAGACGGTTCGGAAACCGCTTGATCCTAATTTTCCCGGATTGGGCCAGGAGAACGTGGTACCTGGACCTTCTAGACCTGTCCATCTGTCCTCCGTTAAGTCTTCCTCAGAGAGAGGACCTTCTCTCACAAATGGAGGGCTAGGATCTCCATCCAGAGGTCAAAACTCTCAACCTTCATGCTTAGTAGCTGAAAGGGTGAGATACAAGGATTGGGACCTTCCAGATGACATCATGGAGGTGTTGCTTTCGGCAAGAAGGCCAGCAACAAAATCTCTATACCGTTGCCGTTGGAAAAAGTTTTGCAACTGGTGCAGAGAAAAGAATGTTGATCCTTTTCTATGTTCCATTCCGGAAGTGTTGTCCTTCCTCTTGTCCGTAGCACATAGAGGTCTAAATGGTGGGACCATTAAAGTTTATCTTGCAGCGCTTTCCATTTTCAAGCGCTCTTCGGAAGAATGCTCCTATTTCAAAATTCCTTTAATAGTACAATTCTTTTTTTTTTTTTTTTAAACATGTTTATTTTAAACCAAAGCAGGACGAAAAACATACAGAATTGTCATCCATATCCCATCTTTTATCAACATTCCTGTTTAACCCAAGTCCACCCCCCCCTTGCACTCCCCTCTTCGCAGTCGCATCCTCAATGCTTCCCCCTCATGGGTTCTCTTGATCCCTCAGGGTTCACAGAGTGCTGATAGGGACTCACCAATGTGTTTCCTCCTTATCCCTTCCAAGTACCAATTTGGGATCTTAATCTGGTTCTAAAATTCTTAATGTGTGCCCCTTTTGAATCCCTGCACACTTGTCCCTTAAGATTACTAACCTTGAAAACCACTTTCCTAGTTGCTTTAACATCTGCAAGAAGAGTGAGCAAATTGCAGGCATTGTCTTCTGGGCCACCCTATACTTAGTTCCAATTTGACAGAGTGGTATTAAGAGTGAAACCCTCATTTTCACCTAAGGTTGTGTCCGATTTTCGTTTTAATCAGAAAATTGTTCAACCCGCATTCTACACTCCACCTCATCCTAGTAAGGAGGAGGAAAGATTGCACAGGGTGGACCCGAGAAGAGCTCTAAGCTTTTACATTTCTAGGCTTTCCAAGCTTAGAGTGGATAATCAACTTTTCATTGGCTGCACCGGAAGGAAATTGGGTAAATCGGTGTCAAAACAAACTATGTCTCGTTGGATTGTGCTTTGCATTTGAGAATGCTACAGATTGGTGGGAAAAGACCCATCAGAAGGCCTAAAAGCCCATTCCACCAGAGGCATTGCCTCTTCGACAGCCCTTCAAAGAGGTGTTCCCATAAAATCCATTTGTGAAGCAGCAACTTTGCCATCGCTGCACACTTTTTCAAAATTCTATAGTCTGGATGCTTCCCAGTCTAAGGAGCTTACTTTTGGTAAAGCAGCGCTATATTCCACCATATATTGGTGTCAAAAATCTACTCCCTCCTCCAGAGAGTTTTCTATACTGCTTTGGGAGTCTATCTAAGATGAGGAATACGCTGGAGGACACAATCCATTCGAAGAACAAGTTACTTGCCAACTGGTAACGTTCTTTGGATTGGATGTTCCTCCAACGTATTCCTCATTGCCCTCCCATCCTACCCCTTTGTAGATTTTCCGGGTTATTGCCACTTCAACTCTCACAAGGCTGATACCTGACTACCGGCACAATCTACACAGTAGAGCAAGAGGGGGAAAAACGGAACTGAGGCCAATGGGCGCCACGCGCGCTACTTGTATACCCGATGACATCACCCTCGATGAAGGGCTTCGAGGGACCATCGACTCGACGACATCGACGCACCTCTGCTGAGAAAAAAAATTCCGAAGCAGCTAAAGCTGGATGGAATACATCTAAGATGAGGAATATGTTCGAAGAACATCCAATCGAAAGAACGTTACCAGTTGGTAAGTACCTTGTTCATCTAAACGGTGCACTGTGATTGAAACTGTTCATCCTTTTGAGTGCAGAGAAAGGCGAGAGTGGATGACCGCTTAATTTTCGTGAAGATTCCTTCTCCAATCTGATGGACTTCTCACCACCTTTCAACTAACATCTTTACACAATCTCAGATCTTCCATTGGTAGTTGCTAGTTCCTACAAGTTGGCAAGTTTTGGGCACACATTTTGTCTGTTAGCGAACTACCCTAAAAGCTTTGAATCTCTTGTCGTATAGGGATCTGAAGCGCCAGTTGTGATGCCTGACTCTGGATCAAACCCTCTTTCTACATTGTGGTTAGGAACACCATAGTATTCGAAATATGATGCCTTTGTAGGACACATCCTTTTCATTGTATGTGAAAAAGATGCCTTTGTCTGTGGGCGGTCTATATTGCATAGTTCTGTTTGACAGGTTTCCCTTCTTTCTTAATTTAAATGTCTTCTTTTTTGCTCATTGACAACTGCAATTTTTCGCAAACCTAATAAACCAGCACTTTTTTGATAGGGTGTTAAAACAGTCTTGTGTTTTGAGCACACCCTATTAAACCATTTTCATCTGGGATTGACAAAAGTTTAATCTTGGTGCCTTTACTCAAATGCTGCAGTAGTTAACACCATAGACTACAACGGTGGTCATGGCCGATAGTATATTCTAAAGGGCGGATGTAGGGAGCAGTGCAGCTGGTTCAAAGCTCTGTTTGGGATTAGGGCGATTAACCGCTGTGGGATGTAATGTCCGTATACTGGCATGGAGCCGGGAGCTGGCTGCCGATAAGCTCTGCTCACAAACATTTGAGGTGGAAATAGAAATACATGAATACAAAGTCCTGTTTGTTTATTTTTCTTAACATGCATGGGGTAGGACAGCAGTGAACTAAACTTCAGTAACCATTTAGTTGGGTTGATATGGTTTGTTGCCTTGCCTGGGAGAGCTTTAAAGAAATTGCTTTGTGCCCTTGACTTTTAATATTCTGCTTGTTACATTTTGCATGTTTATGGGAAACGTTGAACTGTGACGTTCAAGTATTGACACAAATATACGCCCCGATTTGGTCGTCTTCCAGAAATCTTGGGAACCAGTCTCTACCAGTTCAGGCCTTGATTTGCATGAAGCTTCGTGCCTGGAATACTTTGTTCTTAATCTGATCGAAATATGCAAAGAAAAAAACTGTGCAAACTTTCAAAGATAAAAAACCAAGCAGACATTTGTCTGCTACATTTCATTTATATTTGATTTTGGCGCCCTAGGTTGCCTTTTGTAAACAAATATTCCTTTCAGACAACCTTGACCTAGCGTTAGTGCTATGGCAGAATAATCCTCGTTTTACTGCCCCGCGACCCTTCACCAAATGCAGCACTTAGTGCTTCGGTTTCTCAATATGCTCCTCCTATTGTTAAGAAAAGGCATTTTGTGTAATCCATTCTGTTATAAAAATGCATATATGTCATGGGTTTATGCGAGGGCCATTTATTTGTAGTCTGCTTTCTCCAACAAAATAAGAAGGTGTTTTGAACTAAAGCAACACACTATCACAAACTATTACAGTTGTGATCCCAACAATGTGCTTTACAGTATGTCTTGAATGTTTGGAGCAGATGCACAACTATAATTTGAGGAAATATTAGCGATGAGGGTGAACGTGAGAGTTGTTGCAGTATCTCTTTTTTGCTAGCATGCTGAGTTTGCTCTGCCTTACTTAGTAGAACATTAACAATCTGAGACTTCTTATGTGAAGAGTTGGCAAGTCTCCAGATCCAATGGTATAAGATGAAAGCACACATGTTTTCTTTCTCCTTTGGTCTCTTAATATGCTTTTCCAAAATCCAGGACTGGTTGTTAATTGTTATTCTAATTTTCAGTCCTAGAATATAGGGGGAAGTGCTTGATTTTAATCTGGGTACGCCTTAAAGTAAATATCGCCCCCGGGCAAAACATTGCCTGTTGATTTTCACTGGATACTACTCTTTCAAATGCAAAGCATATCAATGGAAAACAGCGTCTCTTCCCTCCATTCATCCGGATTCAAAGCTTATCAACAGGAGATCTTGAAATCCCACGCCAATTGCTCAGGTACCTTGTATGCCAATGGGATATGCAGGCATCTCCATGTGTTCTTCCAGTAAGTGCCGTTGGGGATATGGTGGGCGAAATCTCTCTGGTTTACTCTTTCAATCTTTCTGAATTAAGTTGTTCATATTCAGCGGCAGCTATGTTTAAGAGGAGCATAGAGGGAACAAAACTAACTCATTTTAATCTCTACCTGTCTCTGAATGCCAGCAAGACGGAGATCCTCCTCATCAGCACACCTTCACCTTCCTTTCCCCTCGCTCTCTGGCCGGCCTCCCTAGGCCCTCCCTCTAACCCCCACCCCCCGCCTGTGAGGCTAAGAACCTCGGTCATTTTTGACTCCACACTTTCCTTCTCCGCCTGCATCTCTGATGTCTCTAAGAAGCCAAACTTCCAACTGCACCTCCTCAGAGGTACTCTGCCTTTCCCGTCCTTCTCCCCCAGAAGCTCACTGTCTGTCGAGCTCTGGTTCTCTCTAGATTGGACTATTGTATTTGTATTTATTAATCTTATATAGCGCTTTATACCAAAGCGCTGTACAGTTACAACAACAGGGTACATATTGTAACAGCCTCTTTCTAAATCTACCTGCTTGTAGTCTCCGCTCTCTGCAACTAATCCAGAACAGAACTGCAAGACTTGTCCTTGGCCTCAAGCCCTGGGATCCTATCTCTCCAGCTCTTAAATCTCTCCATTGGCTCCCAGGGGATGCAAGGATTAAATTCAAAACCCTCTGCATTGTCCACAAGGCTTTCTGGGGCCTGGGTCCAAAATACCTTCAGCTATCCCTCCGCAAATACCTCCCCTCTTGAGCTCTTCGCTCCTTTACCTCTAACTCCCTCAGGGTCAGTTGTTTTTCAAATAAACGAGCTGGGGTAGATCGGTCTTCGGCTGGGACTTCCCCCCTGGAACATCCTCCCTGCCACTATGAAACTTGAGGAGAACCATCTCCTGTTCCGGAAGCACTTAAGACCTTCCTCTTTGCTTCTGCCTTGACCCCTTCCTCCCCCACCTCTGCCCTGCTGATCTGTTATTTCTCGGCAACGTGCACCTGGCCTACTCGCTGTCTTCCGGGCCCATGTACCTGCTCACCGTGCCACCCTCCCGCACTGCCTCCGGGCCACCCCTTGCTCTGGGGTCTGCATCTGAACCCATAGACCCCACACCCCCTTTTTTCTTCCAGCCCTTATCAGACCTACCCTGTCTGCTGCCTTAAACCTTGCACTTGCCGCATGCTGGCTGCACTTCCACTGTCTTTTTTATTTATTTTATTTATCTGTTTTCTCCTTTGCTCCGCACTATCCACTTCTCCCCCACTCCCATGTACTTTTCCCCCTCTCCCATGCATTTGCACTTTATCAATATCACTGGGCCTAGTAAGATTGTTGTTTTGTTCTCCCTCGTTTCCCCTCCCTGTCTGGTCGCGCTCTGAAACACTTGTGTACGAGCACGATATAAATAAAATATCATATCATATATACCTCTACTGGTGGGACGTTTCAGCATGAGTCCTGTGTAGCACACAAGATATCACGCACCTAGACCATGCACTTTTAAAAAAAAAAAAAATGTTTTATTGGTTTTACAACATGAACAATCAACATAACCCCCTCCATCCCCTCTTCCTACCCCCCCCCCCCCACCAGGAATGTCCACCGTTCTATTTAGCTTCTGTTTGCAGAGTCAGTGACTTATCTGAACATATCAAGAATTCTAATTTTATGTGGGCACCACTGTTCCATATAGTCGCTTTGTAGGTACTCCAAGGTGTCCGACCAATCCTCCCTGAATTTCTGATAGTTCCCTTGTAGGTTGTATGTCATATGTTCCATTGTTATATGGTACCATGCTCTTCTTATCCAGTCTATTGAAACGGGCGGGGACCGTTGCTTCCATTTTTGGGCGATTTCCAACCACACCCCAACTAAAAGACCCATGAAGTTTCTTTTCTGTGTTTTGGAGAGGGTTTTGTCCTTTGGGTTCCAAATCCCACATAGCCACACCTCCTCCCCCAGAGTCCCGGTACCCCTGGAACATTGAGCTCATGTGGTCTTTCACATCTGTCCAATATTGTTGAATCTTTGGGCAATCCCAACAAATGGGTCTCCAATTCCCTTCCCCTCCACATGCCCTCCAGCATACATTGGGAGAGTCCCAGAACATTCCGTGGAGCCACTCTGGGGTATAGTGCCATTGTAGGAGAATTTTCATCCGCATTTCTTTCGAGTGGATGGCCCTTGTTAATTTAGATATTATCCCCCACGTGTATTTCCACTGTCCCCTTGGGATCGTCCTTCTCAGGGTTTTTTCCCACCTCTTAATATATTGCCAGGTGACCTTTTCTCCTACGGAGTTGATGAAACCATATGTATTTGATACAAACTTTTTGGACCCGTCGTTTGACATGATGTATTGCTCAAATGGGGTTAATTGTCTGGTGGCTGCTTGTCTTATTCTCGGTGTGTCTAGCCAATGATACAGTTGATCATATTTATACCTATCCGTCCCCTTCAGGTGCAGTAGGGTCGGGCAATCTTCAAAGGATAATATGTTGTTCCTGATACATATCCCCTACCATATTGCAACCTGCTTCCTCCCAACTTTGGAATGCCTTATTCTCTAGACCTGGCGGAAATTCTGGGTTTCTAAATAGGGGCATGAAAGGGGCTGGGTCTTTAGTTAGTGTACCTTTCTTAGTTGCACCGTCCCATATTTCCAATGATGCCTGCATGATTTCGCTTATGCGTAGATTGGGATGTCTGTGTGGCTTTCCTGCCCATAGCATGTGTCTTGTCGGGTCGTTCGCCACTGCCCCATCTTGAGCAACCCACAGTTTTTGGAACTCTTCCGGAATCCATTCCTTCAGGACCCATAATTGGGCTGCCTCATAGTACCTTCTAAAGTGGGGTAGAGCGCAACCCCCTTCTTTTCGTGAGGCTGTTAGTAGCGAGCTTGAAATTCTAGGGGTTTTCCCTTGCCAGATGTATTCCTTGACTGCTTTCGCTAGGGATTTGAAGAACGCCCTCGGGTGTCTTATTGGTAGGGCCTGAAATAAGTTTGGGTAGGATGGTCATTTTGACGACTGTTATGCGCCCCCACCATGATATCAATTAACGGGTTCCACCTTTCCATGTCCCGTTTGACTTGTTGCAAGAGGTTTGGGTAGTTTTGGGAGTATAATTGCTGTATTTTATGTGTTAAGGTGATACCTAGGTATTTGGTCCCTGTCGTAGTGTTTTTTAGTTGGAGGGAGCCTACTACCGATTGGATTCGGGTTGTGTCTCCCGCCAGTGTCAGTAATTTGGATTCTCCAGCATGGGGTCTGGCATGGATTCACATGCTCATGAATATTCCCCGTCGTCAGGCTGGGAATCCTCGGTAAAGAAAAAACCAGTATCAGTTTAGTTTCTGATCTGTCTTTCGTAGTAGTAACCAATCACTGGTCTCTGCGTCATACTGACCACAGCCAATGACTGCCCTCTACCTAAGCCCCGCCTCTGGCAGCCATCTTCAGATTTTTACCGCACGTTCATGTGTTGGGATCCTCGTGCTATTGCTCTCGAGCGTTAGTGCTATTTTTTCACGTTTTTTCACAAAAAACCTCGATTTTTTTCGGTCAAAAGAGCCTCAAGCTCCACCGATCCTACATCCGATTAACGGGGACCCGTGTCGGATTCGTCTGCGCCCCTCAAGGGTGAAGATTTCGTCGAGCTACGCTTCGGAGGACTCCAGAAGCTTCTCAGGCCCGGTCTCGAAGATGGCCCAGGAGAAGGGAAGCTCGACGCCCGGAAAGCTGTTCAGGGTCTGCCCTGGATGCCAGCTGCAGAACGTCTTTAAGGAGGACGAACACTCTTTCTGCCTTTACTGCCTTCATGAGGACAAGACGCACGTGGAGAAGGACTGTGCGTTTTGCGGCAACATGTCGGAACGGACCATGAAGGACCGCCATCAACGTCTCGCCAACTGGCTGGAGGGTAAGAGCCCTTCCGGCGAGAAGAAGAGGAAATCCGAGCGGTCTTCTAAGACCTTTGAGGGCGCCCCGGCGACGGGGGCCCAACATAAGGCCAAGCACCGCGAGTCCGCTGGCACCGGGAGCGCCGAACGGTCGGGCTCTACGGGCGTCAGGCAGGGCGCACCCTCCCCGGCGCCATCAACCACGAGCCAACGCTCTGGGTCGGGTAAGAGGAAGGCCGAGCACCCGGCGAAGCTCCTGGAGAGGCCCCGGTCGAGCTCTAAGGCAGAGGAGGAGCGTGGCAGTGCCCCCTCCCTCAAGGATAAGGCGGTGAGCGCACCTAAGGTGGTGAAGGCCTTGATCCATCCGGCCAAGCCCTCTATCGAAACGGTCGCGGCGGCCCTGGCTCAGCCTGTGGAGGCTACACCGGTGGTGGCGACCTCGGGGCTCAGGATCTCCCTGCCTCCTCGGAGGGAGTCTTCTTTTGTGCCCATCGATAGGACCCCCGTGAAACCCCCCGTGGGGAAGAAGGGGGGGCAGGGCGTCGTCGTAGATTCCGCCTCAACCTCAGAAGAGGAGCTGATCGAGGTCTTAAGCCACGGCCTAGGCGTGGAAGAAGGCCAGCCCGTCGGAATGGACCCCGACGCAGGTGACGACGACGACATCGTCGAGGATACCGACGGGGCCCCTGCTCGCCCGTCGGATTCCCCTCTGCCAGCGCCGCAAGACAACTCGGCGGCCATTTTGTTGGCCATACAGTCCTTATGCTCCGAGATAAGGACGAGGCTACCGTTGCCGACGGAGGAACCTCTCCCGTCGGGGGATCCAGAACCGGGGCCTTCTGGTGTTCCCCCTACCAAGAAAAGAAGGATCCATCCACCACCTCCTTTTCAACCGTCGCGCCCCGTCCAGCCCTCCTCCCCGTCCACCCGAGGGGATGATACGGGGACTGACACAGCAGCGACGGGTACGGACGAGGAGGATGGCGCATACGACGAGGATATTCCGTCGTCGCCTCCCGCCAGGGCTTCTCCGCCCGACGAGATCGTATCTTTCCACTCCATGATCTCCAGGGCTTCCGAGCTTTTCCAACTCTGCCCTGAGGAGAAGAAAAAGGAAGGCTTCCTTTATCAGCGGCGCGAGGCCAAGAGGAAGACGGTCCTCGCAGTGCCTCTATTGGACGACATTTGGGATGAGGGCCTTACCCTCCTCAAGAATCCTTCCACGACGCCAGCTAGAAGAGACCGGTACGAGAAAAAGTACCGGGTCCCGGACACGGCCCCCCTGTGCCTCCGGGCGCAGCCTACCCCGGTTTCCGTCGTCTCCGCGGCGGCCAGGAAGAAAGCGGGGGGGGGGTGCGGCCTCCACATCGACTTCCCCGTCGGACGGCGAGGGAAAGAAATTGGATGCGATGGGACGTAGAGTCATCTCGTCGGCGGCGACGACGATTAAAGCGGCCAACGCCTTGGCTATCGTGGCTCGCTACGACAGGGAGCTCTGGTACAAGATAGCTCCCCTGCTGGATTTTCTGCCGGACGACAAGAGGGCGGAGGCCCTGGAGATCCTGCAGGAAGGTGAGGTGGCCTCGGACCACGCCATCACCGTGGCGACGAACATCGCCGACACTGGGTTCCGCCAGTTGGGCAACGGCGTTTGCCTTCGACGTCGTGGATGGCTCAAAGCTACGGACTTCCGGCAAGACGTCCAGACCAGAGTCCTGGACATGCCCTTCGACGGGAACAACCTGTTTGGGAAGACAGTGGACGATTCCCTTCAGGCCATTAAGGCGGATACTGAGACGGCCCGGGCCCTTGGAGTTCTGCAGCAACGACGGACGCCCTTTCGGAGCAGCGGAGGCAAGGGCGCCTCCAAAGGTTCCGGCTGCGGTTTCGCTTCCTACCGTCAAGCGGCCCGCTCGTCGTCGCAAGAGGCCTACAGAGGACGAGGCAAGTCTGGCGGACCCCGCCGTCGTCGCCAAGGAGGTCAAGGCGGCAAGGCCGCGTCCAAGCAGGATTGAACCGGCCGTGGGGTCGGGCCCCCACCGAAGCACCCCGGTGGGAGGCTGGCTGGCGAGCTTCGTCAGCGTGTGGGAGTCCATCTCCACCGACCGTTGGGTGCTGGACGCCTTGGCCCGGGGCCACGCGCTCGAGTTTCCCGTGGCCAGGAAAGAACTTCACATCCCTCAACTTCTCCTGGAGGTAAAGGCGATGCTCAGGAAGGGCGCCATCGAACTCGTCCCAAAGAGGCTTCGGGGCTCCGGAGTCTACTCGAGATACTTCCTCGTGAAGAAGAAGACGGGAGGATGGCGCCCCATCCTAGACCTGCGACGTCTGAACAAGTTCATCAAGGCGCAGAAGTTCCGGATGGTCACCCTCCAGCACGTCCTGGGTCAGCTGGAGGAAGGAGACTTCCTATCGTCGTTGGATTTGGAGGATGCCTACTTCCACATTCCCATCCAAAAGGGGCACTGAAAATTCCTCAGGTTTGTGGTCCAAGGGCGTCATTACCAGTTCAAAGCCCTCCCCTTCGGACTACGGTCGGCACCCAGGGTATTCACCAAGTGCCTCGCACCGGTGGCGGCGCAGCTGCGCCGCGAGGGGATCCACGTCTACCCCTACCTGGACGACTGGCTCATCCGCGCCAAGACGAGGGAGCTCGCCGTGGCCCACACGGCAAGGACCGTCCAACTCCTCACGGACCTGGGATTCTCCGTGAACTACGCCAAATCCCACCTGGTGCCCGCGCAGGACGCACTGTTTCTGGGAGCGAGGCTCGACACAGTGTCCCTTCTGGCCTCCCCGTCCGAGGAGAGGACCAGGACCATCTTGGGCAAGGTGCAACGGATGTTGGTGGCCGACGCGGCCAAAGTGAGGTCCATCAAGTCCCTCCTCGGGATGATGTCTTCCTGCATCTACCTCATTCCCATGTGCAGGCTCCGGATGCGCCCGTTGCAAGAATTCCTGGATGCGCGTTGGATCCAGACGACGGGCAGCTTCGAGGAGAGGATCAAGCTCGACGAGAGCTTCCGACGAGCGATACGGTGGTGGGGCACCCGCGCGCATCTGACGGCGGGCATGGACTTCCAGACCCCAGCCCACCAGGAGACAGTGACCACGGATGCCTCCCTGGAAGGGTGGGGAGCGCACACCGAAAATCTGCACGCAAGGGGACTCTGGCTCCCGACGGAGAAGTCCCTGCATATCAACGTCCTGGAGCTCCGTGCAGTGTTTTGAGCCCTCAGGTCCTTCCTTCCGTCCCTCAAGGGCAAGGTGGTGAGGATCTTCACGGACAACACCACCACCATGTGCTACATCAGGAAACAGGGCGGAACCAGGTCCCCAGCGCTGTCCAAGGAGGCGCAGGACCTGTGGCATTGGCCCGTCGCCCAAGGGATATTTCTGGTGCCGTTTCATCTGGCAGGGATAAAAAACACCATCGCCGACTCACTCAGCAGGGAGCTGCGCTCGTGCCACGAGTGGGAACTACGGCAGGATCTAGTGGATCGCCTCTTCCGACGGTGGGGCACACCCCAGATCGACCTGTTCGCGACGGCGACGAACACCAAGTGCCGGAGGTTCGCCAGCAGGTTTCCCCAGGCGAGGAGCATGGGCGATGCTTTCTCGTTCCCCTGGGAGGGCCTGTTCCTCTACGCGTTCCCTCCCCTGCCTCTGCTAATCCGGCTCGTCAACCAGCTCAAGAGGTCACGGTGCAGGATGATCCTCGTCGCACCTGCGTGGCCGAGGCAGATATGGTTCCCGGACCTTCTGGACTTGTCAGCGTCCCCGCCAATCAAGCTGCCGGCGGACGCGGATCTACTCTCCAGAGAAGGAGGCGCCATCCTCCACCACGACCCCAAGTCGCTGAACTTGCAGGCC
This sequence comes from Ambystoma mexicanum, assembly GCF_040938575.1. Taxonomy (NCBI): domain Eukaryota; kingdom Metazoa; phylum Chordata; class Amphibia; order Caudata; family Ambystomatidae; genus Ambystoma; species Ambystoma mexicanum. Next base: position 1,220,650,903 of record NC_090927.1, read on the forward strand.
TGGCTCCTGCAGCGCTAGAGTTTGGAGGATACGACATACCGGCCGACTGCAGAGAGGTTCTTGCAAAGGCCAGGGCGTCCTCGACTCTTAAGTGGTACGGACACAAATGGAAGAGGTTCTCTGTCTGGTGCCGCGCACAGAAGATTAACCCTCTACGGATTACGGCTCCCCAAGTACTGGCGTACCTGCTGACGCTGGCCAAGGCTGGACTGGCGCACGCGTCCATCAAGATTCATCTTGCTGCGATCTCCCGATACACCAGAACCACGGGGCGGACGTCCTTGTGGTCTCATCGTCTGGTGAAGGAGTTCATGAAGGGACTATTCAGATCGTTCCCGCCGGTGAAGGCTCCGGCCCCGGCGTGGGAGCTCAACGTGGTGCTGACAAAGCTCATGGGACCTCCATTCGAGCCTCTACACTCGGCCCCGTTGAAGTTTTTGTCGTGGAAAGCAGCGTTTCTCGTGGCCATAACCTCCGCACGACGGGTGGGAGAGATCCAGGCCCTTTCCTGCAAGGCTCCGTACTTGACTTTTCACGACACGAGGGTAGTGCTCAGGACGCACCCCTCCTTCATGCCCAAGGTACCGTCGGACTTCCATCTCAACGAACCCTTGGTGTTACCTGTGTTCTTCCCGTCGCCTTCGTCGCCAGCTGAGAGGACTTTGCACTCGCTGGATGTGGCTAGAGCGCTGAAGTTCTACGTGGACCACACGAAGTGTTTTCGGAAGACGTCACAACTCTTTGTAAACTTTGGACCTGTCAATCAGGGGAAGGCTCTCTCGAAGGCTTCCATTTCCAGATGGCTCTCCGGCTGTATCATGTACTGTCACCGGTTGGCAAACCGACCGCTGCCTGGCCGTCCGAGAGCTCATTCCACCAGAGCGATCGCAGCTACCACGGCGTTCCTATCTGGTGTGCCCCTGCTGGACATATGCAGGGCTGCTACGTGGAGGTCGACGCACACCTTCACGAAATTCTACTGCGTCGATCGGGATTCCAGGGAGGAGTCCAGGGTCGGCCAAGCAGTGCTGCGCAACCTGTTCGCCTGAGGTGAGCCTGGTGAGGAGGTAAGATGCTTAATGTTGAGTTTGATGTGATGCTTAATGTTGAGCCTTTGCCACCTCCCGTGGTTGTGCATGTGTGTACTGCTATGTATTCTTTATTCATGAGCATGTGAATCCATGCCAGACCCCATGCTGGAGAAGGAACAAGTTACTTACCTGTAACTGTTGTTCTCCAGCATGGGTCTGGCATGGATTCACATGTGAACCCTCCCGCCTACCCCTCTGCGGCTCTTCACTTGGTCATACTGCCACTTCACGTGCTTCCAAATCTGAAGATGGCTGCCAGAGGCGGGGCTTAGGTAGAGGGCAGTCATTGGCTGTGGTCAGTATGACGCAGAGACCAGTGATTGGTTACTACTACGAAAGACAGATCAGAAACGAAACTGATACTGGTTTTTTCTTTACCGAGGATTCCCAGCCTGACGACGGGGAATATTCATGAGCATGTGAATCCATGCCAGACCCATGCTGGAGAACAACAGTTACAGGTAAGTAACTTGTTCCTTTTCTGTCTATTTATCTTGAGGCCGGATATAGAGCCATAGTTGTCTATCGCCTAGACTAGTATAGGGAGAGAGTTTTCGGGATCTCCCAACGTTATTAACATATCATCAGCATATGCCACAGTTTTGTGGGTAATACCTCCCATGTCTATTCCCTTTATGTTTTGGTTGTCTCTTATTCGCGCTAGCAGTGGTTCCAGGAAAATTGCGTATTATAGGGGGGATAGTGGGCAACCTTGTTTCGTCCCTCTCTCGATTAGTATTTTATTAGACAGGAACCCATTCACCGCTATTCTAATGCTGGGGGATTTGTAATTGGCTTTTATCATATTTATGAATGTTTCTCCTATGCCCATTTTCCTCAGTATGTGGAATAGGAGGGACCATTCTACTCAGTCAAACGCTTTCTCTGCGTCCAGAGTTAGTATTGCTGCGGGCGTGCCCGTTATTCCTATCTTTTCCACGATGTGGAGGACCCTCCTAATATTATCGTGTGTTTGTCGTCCGGGGATGAAACCAGACTGGTCCTGATGGATCAGTTTTGGTAGCACTTGAGTAAGTCTGTAGGCCAGGATTTTAGTATACAGCTTGGCGTCTAAATTTATCAATGCTATTGGTCTATAGGAGGTCGGAGACTCAGGATCTTTTCCCTGTTTGTAGATCACCAGCATCTTGGCCTTGTTGGGGTGATGTCGTGTTTTTCTTTGAAGGAATTAAATAATTCGGTCAAGGTCGGGCCAGTATGTCCCCATATTCCTTGTAGAATAGCGCTGTGTAGCCATTGGGGCCCGGGGCCTTGTTTCTGGGGAGGTCTCTGATTGCCTTATTGACCTTCAATCGTTATGTCCCTATCTAATGTGAGTTTTTCTGTGGCGGATAGCACTGTAAGGTCCACCCCCTCCAGATATGTTTTTGGGAGATTTTCATCGGGATGGTCTGTGGAGTACAACGTTCTGTAGAACCGCTCCATTATCTCCCCCATTTCGGTTGTTTGGGTCTTTCTATTCCCTTTATCGTCGTGGAGGGCCAATATGGTCCTATCTAGTTGCTTCCCCTTAAGTTGTCTAGCTAGAAGTTTATCAGCTCTGTTGGCCTTGGTGTAGTACCAATGTTTTAGCCTCAGTAGGTGCCTTTCTGCTTTCTTAGTGCGGATCGCTTCTAACTGACCTTGGACGTGCCTCAGGGCTTTTTGTAGCTTTATAGTTGCTTTCACCAGTATTTCTGCTTGAATGCTCCCAATTTTGGCCTCCAGCTCTCTCTGCCACTGATAGTTGAGCTTTTCTTTTTGAGCCTTCAATGCGATTAGGTGTCCCCTGGTTACTGCCTTTAGAGCTTCCCATTGTGTTTCAATCGATATGTCAGGGTGTTTATTACTTGTAAGGTATTCAGTGATTTGTTCTCGGATTTTATTCCCCATAACAGGATCTCTAATTATGTCCTCTGGGAGTCGCCATTTCCATAGCCCAGGCATCCGTGGGGTTAGTGCTATCTCCGCCCACAAAGGGACGTGATCCGACAGTGATATGGACCCGATATCTGTCTTTCGTATTTTGCCCAGGATGCCCGGTGAGGCCCATAGGTAGTCTATCCTAGACATCGTATGGTGTACATGTGAATAGTATGTATATCCTCTGAGATTAGTATTTGTGTCTCCAGATGTCCCCCAGAGCCATATTAGACATTTTCTTTTTTAGGGCCTCTGAGGGAGGGCTTTGCCCCTGCTGTCTGGGGGTCGATCTTTCTAAAGAGGGGTCCCATGCGATGTTCAGGTCTCCCCCCCAATATTATCTCCGCTGTGGCGAAGTGTTCCAGCTTCTCAAGCATGTCCTTCAGAAAACCCTCCTGTCCTGTGTTGGGGGCATATACTGCAGCCAGAGTTAGAGGGCAACCTTCTATAATCTTGTTGGCTAGGAAATATCTGCCCAGAGTATCAGCCTCTGTTTGGAGCACTTGTACCTTTATGGAGACCCTGAATGCGATCAGGACCCCCACCTTTTTGTCCTTAGCGTTTGCCTGTAATATCTGGTTGTAACCCTTCAGCCGCACCTTTCCCCTGTCCTGTCTTTTTATGTGTGTTTCTTGTAGAATAATGATGTCGTACTTGTCTTGTTTTAGGTAGTGTTCCACTTTTTTTCCTTTTGACAGGGGAGTTGAGGCCTCTGATGTTATGTTAGTACCTTGATACCCATCCCGTCCATAAATGGCAAGACTCTGGTTGAGCCTTATGATCTGAGCTATGGTGGTTCCCGGTATCCCTCCCCTCCTCCCCAAGGCATGCCCCAACTCGCCTTCCTTCCCCCCCTCTCCCCAAAACTGCCCTGTGATGAGCCCTGGTTCCTATGTTCGCTCAGGCGTTTCGCCGTGTGCGCCATGCTCATCTGACCACAGGGGTAACTTGTAGGGTATTCTAAGACCCTCTGGATTCCAATAGGTGTCGCCGGAGCCCTCCTCCTCCCCCCCTCCTCAACTTATCTTTTGGAAAAAATCGTTATCTGCCATCTTGTTTTCTCCGTGTAAGTCTGCATGGGCATGCCGTATTTACCCCAATGGGGGCTTCTGGAGCTTCCCCTTTTGTTGTCATAACTCTTTTGGTTTCGGAGCTCTCCCCTTTTTCTCTACTCTCGTCCAGTGCCATTCCGATCTTTTCTGGGGTCTTTTATCTCTGTTCTCCTTGTTCTACTTCTCGATCTTGCATGCCCAGTAGTTGTTTCCCTTCCTCACATGTCGTTATTCTCCATTCCTTGCCTTCCCATGAGAACAGGAGTCCGAAAGGAAATGTCCATTTATATTTGATCTGTTTTGACGCTAGGAACTTCACCACCGGACCCATTTCTCTGCGTTTCTGTAGTGTTGACTGTGCCAAATCTTGGTATAGCTGTACCTCTTCTCCATTCATCCTGATGTGCTCCATTGACCATGCTTTCCGTAATATTAGTTCTTTCTGGGGATATGAGGAGAGGGCAACTAGTACGTCCCTTGGCCGCGTGCCAGGTCCGATCCTCTTTGGAACCACCCTGTGGACCCTGTCGATTCCTACTTCCTCTTCCTCGTTTGCGTTTAAGATTTCTTTAAAGACCTGTTGCACTGCTTCTTTAAGGTGTCTGTCCTCCACCGTTTCCGCCATATTTTTTATTCTTATATTCGCTCTTCGTGATCTATTTTCTAGATCCTCGCACTGTAATTCAAGGTTATGAGTGCGGGTCAAGAGTTGTTCTTGGAGTTCCGCATTCTGACGTGCCTCCTCGTCTAGGTTTTGGGTTATTTTTTCCAGGGTGTCCGTCCTTTCTCCCAGACTCGTGATCTCTGTTCTTAGTTCTTGTATGGCAGTTCGCATGTCTTTTTTCATTGCTTCGAATTGTGACTGTGTTGTTGCTAGGAATTGCGTCTGGAGCTCCCCGAACCACGATTTCATGTCTTCCTTAGATGCCATCCCTGTGTCCTGCGAATCCGTGCTCTGTGTCGCGGAATGGACCTCTGGGGTCTTCTTCCTAGTGGATATGGAAGGATTGGGGTGTTCTGGCCCCCACAGTTGCGTCAGGCTCTGATCCCCTCTTTTCTGTGATGCTTGCTGGTCTTGTTGCACTGTCCTCCCTCTAGATTGACATAGGTCTGCCTGGGGCGCGTGGGGCCTCCACCTGCGTACCGTGCGCCTGGTCCCTCTGCCCCCTTCTCCGCGTACCTGGAGTGTCGGAGATGCCCGTGTTCCCGCGCACTGGTCGTCCCCCCCCAGGCCTCGAGGCCTCTGATGTTGCCCTACTCCGTCCGTTATATGTCCTCCACTTAGTGCCGCCTTGTATACGCTCCGGTCCCCGCCGGGATCGGGTCGCTGCTGCTACTGCTGTCTGGAGGTGGTACTTCGGTGCTGCGTTCTTTCTGGTACCTTCTGGAGCGTTCCTTGCCTCCTGTCAGGGCCGTCTCCTGCTGGAGCGCGACGCCTCCACTCCTCGGCCTGGAGGCGGTGCGTCTGCGGTTCTACTCCTCGCGGACACGATCCTCACTACCGCCGTCTTGGGAGCCCGGTCCCGGAGTCGCAGAGTCTCGGCGTTGCCCAGCTGGGGAGCGGCGGGGCCTCTACGGTCTGCCTGCCGGGAATGTGCTCCGGCACCGGTGTCCTCGACGCGTCGCCCCCCCCCCCGCCCTCCCCAGGTAGTCGCCTGCAGCGGGGTACGCCACCGGGCTTGGGTTGCTTAGGTGGTCTCGATGTACTCCCAGTCGAGCGTAACATTTGCTGCCCACGGTGAGTTCTGCCGTAGACCAATTCTTCCGCTTAATTGATGTGCTTTGCTGGCTCACACACGTCCGTCTCCCAGCGCCGCCATCTTGGAAACCACGACCATGCACCTTTTGATGCCTAGATGAATGCAGAGACTTGTGTACTCGGCAATAAAAAGAAATCCGCGCGCCCTTACTGTTGAGATTTACTAAGGCGTTCGGAGGGATGGAGGGTGACGTTTGATGGTGGCTGATGTATTGTAATCAGATTTTAAATATGGCTCTATTCCTAGCTGTTGCCACAATTTGTCAAAAGTAGCCTCCGGGAATCATACATCTGTTATAGCAGCTATAATGTGCATCTTCACAAGCCCTGTTGCTGCCATCGTATGTGAAGCAGAGACTCAATTGACCCAGTAATGCCTCCCAATTCCTCAGATACAAGGTATACTCTCCACATGTAAGGTACACTGTAACGTGTGTGCGGTCGTTATATGCTAACAGCAACTTCAAATGTCCCAGTTATGCCATACAGTGTCCCATATAAATAGTGTAGTTTCTATAAGTAATCTACAGCACTATATGTGCAGTTGCTGACATCATATGGCAAGCACAGCCTCAGACATTGTAGTAATTTCATTATGGGTGTGTAACGAATAGTAGATATAAATGTTTGGCCAGATAATGAATAGTAGGACAAGTATTCGGCCGAAGCTGAATAGTTGCCTTTTTAATAGTTATATAGACAAGAAAAACATTTTGTAAATTAAATAAACACTTTAAAATATCTGTATCCATGCTTTGTTCACTAAAGAAAATGTTTGTATAAACCAAGAAAGGAATACATTATCAGAAAATAAACAGTTCAATAACGGCACAGTTTGTATTTTTGTGCATTTATAGGTGTCGCTTGTTGGGCAGGACCCAAGTAACTAAGATTAGCCCAAAAGTATAGTATGCATGTATACAATCGCGGTGAGGGGAGATTTGGATGCGTCTACTTGCACTTTCAAATGTTCGTTTTGGGATGCTTATCTTTAGCCTTTTGGCTCCAGCAAGGCACTGAAACACAAAAGGAGTGATTCCGTCAATTAGCATACTGCTGATTGTTGAAGTGCCACTGTATACAAACCTTTGGGGTGCTAAAGCAATGTTTTCTACATGTAGGTACTGAGAGGAGATGAGACATTTGAAAAATATCTTTTCAATAAAAGTGTTTTTGTTTTACGGGCGGGGCATGTTTGTGGTGTGTTGAGGCATGGTAAAATACACCAGAGAAAACTATACAGTGAATTCCGAGTCCTCCCATTGTACTCTACCGCCCCTTTGGGGAAGGGACAGTGCTTCTTTTCAGATTATAAATTGGCACGTGCATGTTCATTTTACTTATTTGCTTCACTTGTACATCCATTTGGTCCAATGATTATAAATTGTATACTTGTATCTAATTATCTTTATTACACACATATCCCTCTAATGTTGGGAGGGATATTTTGGTTGACACAGATTGGGGCGTTTTGGTTAAATATTCTTTTGTAAAACTCTCAATTTATTGTATAGTCACATTCTTTAATAACATCTGTCACTTTTACCCAAATCCAAGGGACTCATTTTGGCACATCTCTGCTGCAGGCACACTTCCCACTGAGCCATCTTACTTGCTTTATAACCTTGGCCTGAATACAGTTATTAGCTGCAAGCACACTACCGCCCGAGCTAGTTTACTCCTCGTTTGGAACTTCCTGGGACCTCTGCAGCAGTTATATTAATCCCCTTAATTCTATTACTTGAATTGGTGGGATAAGAATCTGTTACTTTCATATTACTAACAAATCATCAGGAAATCAATAAACACCTGAAGAAAATACAATTTTCCAATAGCAAATTTGTAAACTACTGTTCCAGCTCAATGGTTTTCAACTGTAAAATACAGGGGAGACCAGAGACATCTCATTGCACGTTCTATATATTGAATGTTTTGCTTCAGCTCACCCCTCCCCAGCAAACCACCAGATAAACCTCTGTTCAGCACATGAAGGGCTGAAACTTTGTTTGCACTTCCACACCTCTGCTCTATCTGTGCTCAGTCAAAAAAGTGATGGCAGCATTTATTTAATGATCCTTTTAAAGGATTAATGTGACATGCCTGAATGACTCCAGTCACAGTCTACGCAGAACCTAATGTAGTTTTTAGGGCAAACTCTACGGCCTCCAGGGAAAATTAAATTATTAGTCCGAAGCCGAATCTCATTTTCTGCTGGAATTCAGTCAAATACTTACTCGAAGCCGAACTTCGATACACCCCCTAAATGCCATACAATTTCATTTTAAACTTTACTTTTTATTGGCATTTTTTGATACAACAAACACATTCAAAAAAACAAAAACCTGCCCCTCCCCAACCCATCACAACTCCCACCCCAACCCCTGCCCACACCCCTACCCTGTGTTCAGAAACCTATATTTGCCTTGGGAGAATTTCAATGTTCAGTCCTTCGTCTGTACCGTGGAGATGATGTGAATTGTGGCCTTTCATCTGTTGATTAGATGCCGCCTTTCCCCAGGTCGTGGGTGCCCTGGCGTGTTGTCTCACCTTTCGGGGTCGATCCTGGCTCGTTCAGGCCGGAAGCATGGCGTCAAAATCAATGAACGTCCCAGCTCCAAGACTGCTGCACACCATACCAGTTTGTGAGGAACGTGCTACTTTCTTTGTTCACCATCGCAGTCAGTTTGTCCATCAAGAACATATTTTTCACTTTTAGCAGCCAGTCCTCTTTGGAGGGGGGCTCGGGGCTTTTCCACTTCTGGGCAAGGGCCACTCTGCCTGCACTCAGCATGGTTTCCCACATCCTAGGGTATCGATATAACTCTGTTTCCTCCGGGGGAGACCCAACAACATTGTTAAGGGATTTAGTGGCAAAAGTTCTTCTATTACTTCCGCCATCCAATCCCGCACTGAACCCCAGTAGTCCTGAACTTTCGGGCAGAGCCACCACATGTGTCCTCTGGTGCCAGTCTGTCCGCATCCTCTCGGGCACCTAGGCGAGACCCTCGTGAACATCCTCGACAACTTTGCCGGGTCCCTGTGCCACCCCTGTAACTGTAACGCTCACCTGATTCCCACGGAGGCACAGGTCTGGCTTCGAGTGCTGATGCTTCTTCAATGGTGAAGCGCAGGACTCTGAAGATGGACAGGAAGGGCCCTCTACTCTGGCTTCTCCGGCTCGCAGGAATATTCCCCTGTGCGTGAAAAGGGAGTATTACCTACTGACTGAGTTATGCTCAAGCCTCCCACTCTCTTCCAACCCTCCACGATACCCTTCCACGATTCCCCGTGAAGTCTCACCTTAGGGTCTGAAAGGACGAGCTCTCCATCCTGCTTCTGACGCAGGGGCGCGTTGAACCCAGTTACTTCACTGGATTGAGGTTGGATGGGAGTTCAGGTAAGCTTGATTATACTGGTAAGGCGCTGTAAAAGTTCTGTTGCAAGTTTAAAAGTTCAAGCTTTAAATAATAATGTTCATTGTCTTTTTTCAGGTGATGAATGAAGATTCCTTTGGAGACTTCTTGCAACAAAGCGCTGATGTTGATGTCTTTTCCCCATAGGGGCCGGGGTTCGGAATGCCGGAGATATGGCGCCGACCCGAAGTGAAACGTGCAGTTCCAGGTCGATCTGGTAAGTCCTAGATGAGCGCTCAGGTAATTGTTTTTGCATTCGCTCATCTAATGTCTTTGTCTTTTTTTCCCCATAGGGGCCGGGGTCCTGCTTGGAAGCAGCAAGACCCGAAATGAAATGGGAATGACCCAACAGGTAAGTCTTAGAAGGAAACTGAGCTTTTCCTATTCCCTTCCTTCTCTCACCTCTTATTCTTGTCTTTTTCTCTAGGCTCTGGGAAGTGGCTGTGTATCCGGATGATCGCTGCTGAAGATGGAGGAACCCAGGAAAGGTGAGTGAAATGCAGCGCTGCAGCGATCGTAACAAAATGCTTTTAAAAATGATGTCTTCCCTTTCAGGATCGTCGTCGATGTCTCCGTGGTGCAGGTTAGCTGGTAGGTCTCTTGTCTCCCTTTGCAGGTGACCCAGGATGCTGACAGGCGTGGCTGAAGTCCAGATGCAGGAGCTGACACGGTGAGCGACCAGCTGCGAGGAGCAGAACAACGCGAAGCATGAGTTGCTGATCGGGTGTGGTTTAAATAGCTTTGGAAGAAGTTCCAAGTGTATCCTTCCTCCGATCAGGTATGTATCCTTCCCCGACCACACCCGGGTGGGAAGTAGTCCCACAGGTAAAGTAGTTCCTATTCAGGCCTCAAGAGGGCCTGGATGTGGCAGCATGGTCTGCATCAGGTAAGTGCACATTAAAACACTTGAACACATGTCTAGCTTTATGAGCCTGGCGCCTAAGGCGCCAGGACAGAGGTCCAACATGAGCTTGGCGCCTAAGGCGCCAGGACTGCGTCCAAAGGGCCCCAGCTTGGGCCCGCTGGCACTCCCCTGGGGGAAATGATGCCTGCCTCTGGGGTTGCTGGGTCGGACCTGGCTCCTTGGAGGTAGGCATCATGACAGTAACACCTTAAAGTTATGTTCCATGTCCGAAGTAAACAAGTTTCTGTGAAATGCTATCTTGAAGATTCTGGCCCAGGAGTCCTCGGAGATCTCTTCCCCTGCTAGGTTGCTCCAAAACATACGAAAGTTCCTTCTGCCTTGAAGGTCGTAGGTGTTAAAGATTTTGTACATGCTGGACACCGCCCCCTTCCTTGAGGTCACCAGGTCAAGGAGTTTCTCGAAGGGGCTCGGCTGTCTCCTCAGGTTCAGGCCCCATGTCGGGTTGCAGAGGATGCCCTTCAGGCGGAGGTATTCGAAGAGGGATAGCGAATCTCTTCCGAGAGCGTCCCTCAGGTCCTCGTAGGTTAGGTATTCCCCTTCTCTGAACAACTGCCCTGCCCATTCCATTCACTTATCCGACCATTCCTGAGAGTGCCGGAACCCAGAGAGAGGTCATCGGGGACGGCCAGGTGGTGAGGTGAGCAGTCCGGGGGCCCTCTCTCCAAATGTCCCAGAGGACTCCCAGGGTCGGGTGGGACCTTAAGTGATGCGGAATCGACCTGCGAGGGGCCCACAAGAGGTCTCGGACCTTCAGGGGATGGGCATCCATGTCTTCCAAGTATGACCAATACGTCCCCATTCCCTCTTTCATATGCTCCAGTAGGACGCGCTGTTGGGTGGCACAAAAGCAGAGGTGAAAGTCCGGGAGCCCAAATCCCCCCTCCTCCCTAGGCAGAGTCAAGGTGGTCCTTCCTATTCTCTGGGCTTTCCCCTGCCACACAAAGTCCCGAACCCCCTTTTGTAGCTCTCTAAAAGTCTGAGCTGAGATGTTGGTTGGGAGAGCCGTGAAGCGGTAGAGAAGCCGTGGTAATATATTCATTTTTACTGCAGTCATTCAGCCATACCACAATAGGATCATCTTGTCCCATCTCCTCAAATCTGATTTGATCTCTGCCATCATGGGGTCATAGTTAGCAGTGCTCAATTCCGATATATCTCTGGTGAGGAGTTCCCCCAGTACCCATCGTGAGGACGTATATCGGGGGGGGGGGGAGAGAGAGAGGGCAGCCCTGCCTTGTCCCTCGGGAGAGGGGGAATGGTTCGGACAGGCTCCCGTTCACCTGAACCCTCGCCGTGGGGGCCCTGTAGAGGGCGGTTACCCAGCTCATGATGTGAGGCCCGAAGCCCATCCTCTGGAGGTGGGGCCCCATGTATCGCCACTCGACTCTGTCGAAGGCCTTCTCCGAGTCCAGGGAGAGGACACATGCGTTTAGCCCTGACGTTTGGGCAAAGTGGAGCAGGTCTATTGTCTTGCGTATATTGTCCGACCCTTGCCTTCCCGTAATAAAGCCCACTTGGTCGCCATGGATTAGCTTTGGCATAATTCCCTCCATCCGCCTCCCCACCACCTTGGCCAGAATCTTGACGTCAATATTTAAGAGATCTGGGACGATATGAGGAGCATTCCGCGGGGTCCCTCCCCTCCTTGGGCAGAACTGCTATTATGGCCCCCATCATTGACTCGGGGAGGATGCCATCCTCCAGCACAGCATTGAAGACTCTTGCTAAGAACGGGGCCAGGGTGGAGCGGAATCTTTTATAGAAATAGACGGTGAAGCTGTCATCCCCGGGGGAGGTTTCCACCTTCATCCCACCTATCACCTTGTCAATCTCATCCTCGGTCACCGGGCCCTCCAACCCCTCTGCCATCTCCCGGGAAAGGGATGGGATCTGTATGGAGTTCAGGGAATCCTCTATCTGGGTATCATCCCCGTCATACTCCGAGGAGTAGAGGGTTCTATAGTATTGGCGAAAGAGCGCTCCTGTATGGGAGGAGTCGCGGCCGAGATGCCCCTGGGTATCCCTCACTTCCTTCACCCTTCTGCTTCTCTGGACCTCCCTTAGCTTCCAGGCTAGGATCTTATCCGCTTTGTCTCCCTTCTCATAGTATTTCTGTTTTACCATTAAGAGGCTCCTCTCTGTTTTGTGGAGGAGCAGATCTTTCAGTTGGAGCCTGTAGTCCTCCAGTGCAGCCACACGGTCATGCTCTAAAGCCTGGTCCGGGGATCCCCCCGGCTGGAGACAGGCTATTTTACCCCGCAGGGCTTTATCCTGGGCTTCCCTCTTCATGGAGCCTATTTTTATGAGGACTCCCCGTAGGGATACCTTAAAGGCACCCCAAAGTGTGTGCATGGTCACCTCTCCGTTATCATTAAACTCAAAGAACTCCACTATGGAGCCCAGGATCACCTGGGCGAGTACCTCATCTCTTAATAGGGCATCATTGCATTTCCAGCGCCCTCTACATTCTTCACACCAACCCAGCGTTGAGGTGACTCGGACCATGTCGTGATCTGACCAGGGGCCTGGGTCTATCCTATAGCCTGGTACATATGGAATGAGGACCTCGTCCACCAAGATGTGGTCTATTCTCAAATGAGTTATGAATGGCTGAGTAGTAGGTAAAGGAGGGGGTCCCTAATCTGGGAGATGGGATCGTATCCAACAGTCCTAGGTCCCCATTAACCCTCTGGAAGTGCTGCGCCATGGCCTCATCCGCGGGTCTGAGGTTCTGGGGGCCAACCAGTGTTCTGTCTATAGTTGGGTCTAGGACCATGTTAAAATCTCCCCTCACCACCAGTGGGCCCTGCACGAACAACCTCAACTTGTCCCCTACCTCCTCCCAGAATTGGGCCTGACCTTCGTTAGGACTATACACTACTGCTAGAGTCAAGGGGGAGCCCTGCAGAGAACCCCGCACCATCAGGTACCGACCCTCGGGGTCTCTGTGGATGGCCTCCTTATCGAAGTCCATGTCCCTTGCCACCAATATGGCCACCCCTCTTTTTTTGGCCTTCTGGGAGGCGTGAAAGACCTCCCCAATTCCTCCCCCTCGCATTCTAGGCTCTTTCCCCTTTGTCCAGTGTGTCTCCTGCAGAAAAAGCAGGTCTAGTTTCGCCCTTCTAAACTCCCTATGAACCAGAGACCTCTTCGTGGGGGTGTTCAGCCCCCGCACGTTAAGGGTGCCCACACTCAGGGCCGGCTGGGCATCAGCCATGATCTACGTTTTCCTCTCTGTTAGCCAATTACTCCCTTCTTGCTCCCCTTGTTTCATCTTTTGGACACTTTCGGAACCTTCCCCCAACTGCCCCCCAAACCCTTTCCCCAACAAACAAACCCCAACTAGTTTGTACTAAAATCCGCCCCCCCCCCAACCCGGCGTCCAGCCAGATAGTTCCGCCATTTCTGGCATTTTGGCCGGACCACCAGCCCGCCTTCCTCGGCCAGGCAATCGTTTCAAAAACGCCTATCTTCTGAGCCCCCTCCCCCTCGTCCCCCCGGCTACCTCCGCCTTACTTGCTTTACTGGGGGATTCAGGGATCTACTTAGACTCCAGTTTCTCATTTCCAGACCAACAAGTGGTCATGCTCCATTACACGTCCCCGTGTTCCGAACTCCCGTGCCGATCCCGGCTGGGATACCAGGCGTTATCCTTCAGTCATTCCGTCCTCCTTTGTCGGGGAGGGTGTGTTCATCTTCCTGAATTTCCTTGGGCCAGATTTCTTCCTTCGTTCACTCTGCGGGCCTTGGCCTTTCGCTCCACCCGAAACGGGTCCAGTTGGACCCCTCCGAGGGGTTGGGTCCGTCACGTAGTCCTGGATGGCCCCCTTGATGTCCTCTTCGGTGATCAACGTCGTCCGCTGACCCAGGTATTCGAAGGTTGGAGAGAAGGGGTAGCCCCATCTGTATCGTACCCCCTTCTCTTTTAACAGTTGTGTGAGGGGGCGGCACATCCTGCGCTTGGCCAGTATATGCAGAGAGGTCCCGGAAGATGGAGACCTGGGAGTTGTTGTACCTAACTTCCTGAGCTTTCGTGGCGGCCTCCAGCACCTGTGTCTTGTCGGCATAATAGTGGAACCGGACCAGAATCGATCGAGGTCCACCCGCGCGTCCCCCCCGCCCTGTGCACCCAATCAAATATGAGTTCAGTGGTCATCTCTTCTCCAAAGAGGAGGGCAATAATGTCTTGCACCACTCGGGTGACCTCTCTCTCCGTCTCCCCCTCCGCCTCAGGGACCCCAAAGAATCTGAGGTTGTTTCTCCGTTCCCTGTTTTCGAAATCGTCCATTTGTCTCGACCTCTCCTTCCGTTTTTCAAGGGCATATACCCTCATGTCCATCTCTACCTCCAGGGTCGCTGAGGATGACTGGTTAGATTCACCCTGAAGGAGTCTGTCCTCCACTTTGTCTACTCTTTGGCCCATTTTGTTGAACTTTTGGGCAAAGTCGGAGCGCATGTCTCTTATCTCCTGCAAAATGGAGGCGAAGCCCCTTTCCATTGCCTCCCCTGAGGGCGCCGAGGCTTCAGACTGGGCCATTAAACTGTAGTGGGGCGGGCTGAGAGCGTGGGGACCGGACTCTTGGTAACGATATTTTTGTAGCTCCCTCTGCCAGCCCATCGGATTGCCCCCCTGCTTACCGTTGAGTGTGCCTCGCTCCCGCGGGGGCTACAAAGTCACCAGGCGGGCCCGCTGGTAACTCGCACTCCCTTCAATGGGCTCCTAGGTGTCCGGGCGATCGCTGTCTGGTGGGCACACGCCCCGCCGGCCTCCGGTGGGGGCCTCCCACCCAGAGCAGGGGTCCTGGGGCATTCGGGGTCCTCTGTGCACTCCAGGGAGGGGGGGCGCTTTGTTCCCTCCGGGGTGAAGAGCCCGGTCGCGGGGATCCTTTCGCACCGCGCCAGGGTGCCGGAGGTCCTTCGGGGCTGGCTAGCAAGATGGCAAGGGAGGGGGGACGGCCCCAGCCCCAGCGGCACCACCCCCTTCTCCCCGAGGCTTTGTCCAGGGGGAAGCATCCCCCTCCTGTCTCGGTGCGGGTCTCCGGCAGTTCACGCCACCCGATCCGGAGCCGCGGGAGGAGGTCGTTGCCGCGTCCGCAGGTGATGGACTCGGTCCGCGGGGGGGAGACTGATTCGCCGCTCCTCAGGCCTCTCGCGTGGAGCGCCAGGCACGGCACGGGAGCAGACCTCTGGATTAGTCGGCCCACGGCTCCTCCGCCGCCCGGCTCTCTGGAGGCGGTTTTGCCGCCGAGGCCGCGGCTCCGGTTCTCAGCCTTCCGGGGGGCCTCTGATGTCGCTGTTTCTCTCTGCGGGAGCCCCCGGGGGGGTTCACTGCCCGTGCCGGCTCCTTCGTTCTCCGTGGGAGGTATCAGGTGGGGGGGGGGCTCAATCCCCAATCCCCAGTTCGACTTGGCCGCTGACGGAGCACGGGATTCAGGCTGCCATTGCCTGTGCGCCCCCTGGTGACTTCACAATGTCATTTTAAATGGTTGCATAGCAATGCATGTGCCAATGCCACCTCAAATGCCCAGTTGCTACCATCATATGCTAAGTCCATGTGCTTAGGCGAGCCACAGTTCCCCCACTGATGATCACCATGCATCCTTCCGCCAGCAGCTTGGTCCCATATGTTTGGGATGCCTTAAATGTGAAGCTGCTGAAGGTCTTTTGGAGGGACAATGATTGGGAACTGCAGAAAGTAAACTACTTTCTCAACAGAGCCCTGTTTAATTTAGGTTTGGTACTGCCCCAGTGATCCATGAGCCAGGAGTTACAAGGGTTTTGCCGGTGTTGACAAGGGCGCAACCATGGGTAGCAAGCAGTTGGTCTCTCTTGGCATACCCAAGGATGTTGCAGCTTTATACTGTCCTTCATAGATTTGTCTGTCAAACCAAACTATTTTGAGCAAATGGGTAGTAAGCCTGGCTTGGAAGCAGGATCTTTAACTTTTAAAGTTGGCAACTTTGCTGCTAGACTACATCAGCCCAGTTGTTAGTCTTCTTTGTATTTTTATTTAATGCAGCCTTAAAAACGGGTGTTTGGTTTCTTTGTAAGCATTTCCACAATTGATAGATAAGGAAACCAGTACATAGAGCTAATATTATTTGCCGAACAGCGCACAATTTATGGGGGAAGCAGGATTACTAATTTCTGTAGTTAATCCATTAAACCGCATTGCTCCTCCCGTGGTAAGTATTTTTGGTTTAATTAGCATTATACTTTGGGCACGTTTGTGAACATAGATTGTGTGGGGACTCCAAGCTTCTGATCCCACATTTGGCAACAGTTCAACTTGATCAATTATTTTCTACCACTTCATTACCCATGCTCTCCTCTTGGTACCTCATTTACTCTTTACTCCTTTCTATCATTTCTTCTTCTTTGCTCAGTCTGAGACAGTGAACATGTGCATAGGGCGCAATGGATGCATGGTGCCACCCTCTGTACGGTTGAGGGAATGGGGTGCATGTGTGTTAGGGTTATTATATGCCACTGGCAGTGTAGCCTAGAATGCAGTGCTATGCCTGTTTGGGTGGATCTGGTGAATTGAGAATAGGGTGCTGCCTAACAGGAAATGGCTGAAATTTGGAAATTTCTCTGTGGGTGTTGTGTGTGGAGATGTGCAACTGGAACTGTTGGAAGCGGGCAAATACCAGTAAAGGATGGCGTATGGGGGGGAGGGAGGGCTATGCTTGTTAATAATAATAATAATAAGTAATGTGTATGTGGGGTGTGATTTTATTTTTGCAGGGGTGAGGTGATGGAGGATGGATGGGATATATGAGCAGTACATTATCTGTACAGTCCTATTTGAAATGACTGCTTGTCGTGCATGTGGTTATTCTAGTTCACCCAGTCTTTTTTTAGTTTTGGCTATTAGGTTGCACTAAAGCACCATCTATAAATGGAAATGATTGTGTAAGAGTACTGCTAGATGAGAGATTGGATTTGAGGATGTACACACAGCTTGTGATATTTGTTTGCCTTTCTGGCAACCAGGACTGGAGATAACTGTAGTTACGTACGCTTCCCTAATGGGTTGGGGAGCCCATGCCAATGATCGGCGTCGTTGGTCTCCATCGGAGTCCAACTACACATCAACCTATTTGAGCTTGGGGCAATTGGACTAGCGCTAAGGGCCTTTCTGTCCTCTGTATGGGGGAAGAATGGCCTGATGACAGACAACACAGTGGTCATGTACTACCTCAACAAGAGAGGTGTAGGGTCACTAGCACTGTGCATAGAGGAAATGCAGCTCTGTTTTTTGACTCTGCAAGGATGATTCTTTTTCACAGCCATTCGCCTTACCGGAGAGGAGAACACAGCGGCGGACGCTCTGAGCAGGCAGAGTAGTCTCCTACGAGTGGGATCTAGATCAGGAAGTCCTTCAAGAGATCTTCACCCTTTGGGGAGCAGCTCAAGTGGATCAGTTTGCCTCCTGTGTCAACAGGAAGTGCAACCTGTTTTGCTTCTGGTAATTTCCTCTGGGAGACGTGTTCGTAGTGGACTGAGAGTTTCCACTCCTATGTATTTCCTCCAGTCCCTGTCATTCCTCACGTCATCAGGAGATTGTGGACATTCACGAAAACCATGATCTTGATTGCTCTGGGTTTGACCCGGAGGACGTGGTACCCGGACATGTCCATCTGCCCTCCAATTAGTCTTTCCCCCCTGAAGGCAGGACCCTACTGCCACAAGAGGAAGGTCTCATTCTTCACCCAGACATCAGGACCCTCAACCTTCAGGCCTGGTTTCTGAGAGTTTGCGATATAAAAATTGGGACCCCCCGGAAGACATAATGGAAGTGTTGCTTTCGCCTAGAAGACCAGCAACAAAGTCTCTGTACCGCTGCAGTTAGAATAGGTTTTGCAGCTGGTGCAGAGCTAAGAATGTGGAGAATTTTGTTTGTGACATACCAATGGTGGGGTCATTTTTGCTTCATTTGGCCAAGCAGGGGCTCCAGGTTGCCACTGTAAGAGGCTGCCTGGTGGTGCTATCCATTTTTAAGCGCTCGCCAGAGCAGGGTTCCTATTTCAAAATCCCTGTCAGTCTACTTTTTAAATGGACATGTTAGTGTTTTCCCTCCAGTACCTTTCATTATACCAGTTTTGGACTTGAACTGTGTACTCAAATACCTCATGTGTGCTCAATTTGAGCCGCTTGATTCATGTCCTCTAGGGATGTTAACTGTCAAAACGGTTTTCTAATGGCCATCGCATCGACGCGTAGCATCAGTGAACTACAGGCTCTTACGTGCAAAACCGCCTTTTATCACCTTTTACACAGAGAAGGTTGATTTGATAGTCTGTCCCACCTTTCTACCTAAGGTAGTTTCAGAATTTCATCTAGTTAAAAAAAATTGTCCTTCCTACTTTTTATCCTCCACCTCATCCTTCTAAGGAGGAGGAGAGACTTCATCGTCTTGACCCTAAAAGGGCCCTGAGCTTTACATCTCTAGGATGAAAAACCTTTGACAAGGTGACCAATTATTTGTGAGTTACATGGGTCATAAGCTAGGACTGGCTGAGACCAAGCAAAACTTGTCTCTGGTTTACACTTTGCGTTTCAGAATGCCATAATTTAGCAGGTAAGACGTTCCTGTGGATGTGGCCACTTTCATCGGCTTTACGGAGAGGGGTATCAGAACAAGACATCTATGCTGCTGCCACTTGGTCTTCTCTGCATACTTTTCAAAACATTATTGCCTGGACTCTGCGTCGGGACAGGAGGCAGTATTTGGGAACACTGTACTTCACAGCATTAATAAGTAGATGCTTGCTCACACATCCTACACATACAGCTTTTGGAGTGTATCAAAGATGAGGAATACATGGGAGGACACAATCAATTAGAAGAATAAATTACTTGTACCTGGTAATGTTCTTTCGACTGGATGTTCCTAATTAACCCTCCCATCCTGCCCCTCAGTAGAATTTCTGTGTATTACACCTTCCTCTCTTTACCGTCTTTTTTTGATCTTGCGAATGTCTGTGCTCTGGAAGAGAGGACAAAGTAGAACTGAAGTAATGGGTGCAGTGCACACTATATGTACAGTGAGTGACGTGCTGCTCGAGAGCAGACCGAGGCTGTTGAGGGACATCGATTCAACAATGCACAGCACCCTCTACAGAGAGAAAAGATTTCCGAAGCAGCTGACGCTTGAAGCAGATAACAAAGAGGAGGAATACGCGAGAGGAACATTCAGTCGAAAGAACATTACCATGGGTAAGTAATTTGTTCTTCTATAGCAACCACCCCCATGTCGGGGGCGGACATGTCTGGTAACCACCCGCCAGCTTGAGCGAAGGGCTCGGCGAGGACTGAGTGCCGTTACCAGCCATGTCAACCCCCAGACAAGGGAGTAATAACTATTCCCCCCCCCATTTCCCCTTGGGTGAACCCCAGGGGGCACATGTTTTTTTTGTTATTAGAGATGGGCTTTGCATGTATCGCGTGAGCCCAAATGCCCATAAAACAAAGATGGCTGCCACCACAGTAAGAGGGACTTGGTCCCTTTTTCATTTCTATTGCGGGCAGGTTGAGCGCTGGGACCGGTGCACAAAGCTCCAGCAGCTTAGTGGGGAGGGAGGGTGGGACTGGGTGCGGAAAGGGAGCAGGGATGTCTTTGTTGGGAGGGGTGGAGCATGAGGACGTCGGGAGGCAACAGAGAGGCTCCCCATAATCTAGATGGCACCACCCAGGGAAGGACCTCGGGTGGCTTGAAACTGCCAGGGCGGTATACTGTTTGTTCTCACCTGCATTTCCGAATGGCTGCCATTCCCCAGGTGCAAATAGTTGGTAAATAGTTAGTAACTCCAGATAGCAAGAATGGGATAAGCACCCCTCTTGTTGAGGCAGTGTTGAAAAATGTGGCGATCACAACCCTTCAGAGAAACCGATCGGATTACAACCCTATTGCAACCTTTACCTTCCACCCCTGTACTGTCATTACACAATCCAGTGTCCTACGGTCTAATGAGTTTCGCACAACAGTAACGGAAATCTGTTCTGCACATTGTACAGTAAAATTCTTTCTACCATATTGTCGAGTAAGTCTGACAGCCCTGGAAAGCACTTAAGGATGTGATCCAGTGTTTCTTTTCTCAAACCTGTACATCCTTGATTTTCGGAACAAACGTCCTTCCGTCTTGAACCACTCCATCTCTAAATTTAGGGAAGGCCCTTAAAAATGTAATGTATGCCTCCCTAATTGATGATCACACTAAACTGACCAATGTTACTCTGAACTATTCTTAAAAATCTTCCTTGCTTTGGCCATCTGTCCGAAGTTCACATCACAGAGCCCCAATACACATTCTTCTAGTCCCCTTTTGATCTGCATGCCGAAAGCCTATTTCATCCTACCATTTACTGAAAGAGTGATCTCTGGGTAGCTCCACCAAATATGGGCCCCGTCATCTCTACTCGCACCCTCTACATTAGTACAGGGATAATATTGTTTTGAATTGATGAAGACTCTCTGGGGTGTAATACCACTGCACCATTGTTTTATACCACATTTCTCTTATTTTAGCTCCCTAGTCAATTTAGGTATATCCCTCCACAACCTTTCCCATCTGTCTATTGGGATTGTACGTTACCCAGTTGCTTCCCATTTTGTCATGCATTTCCAATTTTTCTGTGGGCTGGGGGGAGGACCTCTGAGAAGATTTTATGAAATGCTCAAATCGCATTTCGCTATCCTGCGTTTGTTGTAATATATTTTATCGAAAGCAGTGAGCTACTTTGTTTGGTGGTTAGTTTAACTAATGTCTCAATTGAAAATAACTCTGCCTCTCTTTCTCTGCCACCCCGAATACCGCTTTGCACTGCTCGTAAGATTTTACTTCTGAGCCCTCCATAATATCCCTCAGTTTACAGCAGCCTACTGTTTCCCAATGTTTGTATGCCCATTGATCCCTCCGTGGCCCAAATTTTGGGTTGCAAAATAATGGCGTGAATGGCGACGGGGAATGTCGAAATCCCTTTTTTCTTCTCTAGGGTGTCCCATGTATCTTCTACCAGTGCTATGATGCTGTTGATATGCATTTCTGGGGGTCTACCTGATCTACTAAGCCAGAGCACCTCTTCCAGGGGCACTCCCTACTATTTCTCTGTCTATGCGGCATCATATTTCCTCCTAATTCCTCTGCTCTCCGGCAGTAATAAACAAAAACTCCCTGTAGGGGGCTTTTGTTTCATTATTGCCGCAAGAGCAGAGATAACATAAGTACAGGAGGCTCATTCAGTTCACAAAATGGATACCCCTAGTGCTTAAAATGTATGCCTTTGAGGTTCATTTGCTGAAAACTTTACACAGGAACTTTCTGTAAAAATATTTGTATAGTTTTTATTTATTTTATTATTTATTTTATTAGAATTTATAAAGCGCCCAGCAGCCCGGAGGCATCGTGGCGCTGTTACAGCAAGTTACATAGTACAGTAGGACAGGTAATACATAGGTAGTGAAGAAGTTGGTATATGTTCAGTGACAGTGTAGAGAAAGAGTTCCAAGGGTTACAGTGGAACAGAGTGGAGAAAGTACATTTGTAAAAGGTGTTAGTTAAATAACTTTGTTTTTAGCAGTTTTCTGAACACTGAGAGATTCTTTGCATCTTACATTGAGAGGTAGTGCGTTCCAGGCTATTGGGGCTAATACTTCAAAGCTGGTGCCGCCAGCTTTAGCTCTGTTGAACGCTGGGACGATAGTAGGTGGGAATATTGGTCACGTTTAGGCCTGTGGGCTGTAGTCTGGTGTATTCTGTCTACTAGGTAGGCTGGGGCGGTCTTGGCGAGGCACTTGTGTATGATGGTGAGGGCTTTGAATGTTATGCATTCTCTGATTGGGAGCCAGTGGGTGTCCTTTCTTGCCTGGGAAATGTGCTCTCTCTTGGGGATGCTGAGAGCGGCTCAGAGCGTTGTTTTGTGCAATCTGTAGTCTGTTAATGTTGTTGGCAGAGGTGCCTATGAGAAGGATGTTACAGTAGTCCAGTTTTGCTCCAATTGTGGCTCTCGCAATGTTGAGGAGATTGCTTGTAGAAAGGTGGGGTTTTACTGCATTTATAATTTTTGTGGTGAGGGCAGTGGCGGATGAGATGGCGCTGACTTGCCTGTCCATAGTTAGGGTAGAGTCGAGGTAAACCCCAAGGGTTTTCACTGATGTGGAGACTGTAATGGTAGTATTCTCAATGAATTAATTATACTTCAAATTCAGTTTTTTTAGGGCTTCTTTGGGGCCTACAAGCAGGATTTCTGTTTTTTCCCTGTTTAAGCATAGCCCATTGGCAGCAATCTAAGCATGGATGCGTGCATATGTTAGCTGCAGGGTGTGGAGGTCTTGTACGTAGTTTCCTGTTAAGGGGAGAAGAATTTGTGTGTCATCGGCATAGTTTGTGAAAGCTGTGCCGAAGTCTTCTAGGTCTCTGAAAAGTGGGACGGTAAAGAGGTTGTAAAGGGTATGGGCTGTACAGGATCCTTGTGGTACTTCACATTCAATCAGAGTTGGAGAAGCTGAGGCTTGGTCTGAAAATACTGCATAGCTTGGACCTCCAAGAAGGAAGTGATCTAGGCGGTAGCCTCTTGGGAGAATTGGACACTGTCAGCTAGATGTTTACATAAGATCTTGTGGTCAACCAAGTCAAAGGCAGCAGAGAGATCCAGGAGTAGGAGGAATGACGATTGACCTTTGTCCATGGCTTCTAGTAGTTGGTTCTTGAGGTCTAATAGAGCTGATTCCTTGCTGTGACGAGGGCGGAAACCAGATTGCCTTTTTCCTAATATGTTGTGGGTTTCCAGGTACAACTGTATCTGTATATAGGCAGCTCTGTCCAATATCTATAGCAGAAATGGTACGGTGGTGATTGGACGGCAGTTGTTAGGGGAGTCTGGGTCTAAGGTGGGTTTCTTTAATAGTGGTCGAACCCACGCTTCCTTAAGGGCTGATGGGACAGTGCTGTTGGCGAAGGAGGCATTTATGAAAGTGGTGACAAATGGGGCCAGGACAGCTGCACAGTCTTTAATTAGATTGGCTGGGCATATGTCTCCTTAACATAGCGAAGGTTTGATGCGTTTCATGATTAGTAAGACCTCAGGGATTGTTACTTCCTTGAATGAGAACAGAGTAGGCTTGTTTGTGGCTCATCTTTACATCTTTACACCTTTATCATTATGGCTCATCT
Organism: Ambystoma mexicanum; assembly: GCF_040938575.1. Lineage (NCBI taxonomy): Eukaryota > Metazoa > Chordata > Amphibia > Caudata > Ambystomatidae > Ambystoma > Ambystoma mexicanum. Next base: position 1,220,674,241 of record NC_090927.1, read on the forward strand.
TTTCAAAGAATAACATTTGAGTGAACTTCCCCTTTTAAACGCTTTATAGAACATAGCTGCATATCCATCAGCACCTGGGGCTTTGTTCAGGGCAGGCTTTTGACTGCCTGTAGCACCTCCTCTGAAGTTGTATCCCCTTGAGTTTTCTGTAATGGCATTGACCCCAAGTAATAATTTTGATCTGCCTGGCTGGGTGAATCTGAAGAATACAGTCGGATAAAATCTCATAAATATAGCCATCATTTCCGAGTTAACCATCTCCCACCCTTAACGGTTTTTAATTTTTAAAGATTGTTTCGCCCATTTTCCCATAAACAACCTGGCCAGGAGGCGAGCGGCTTTGTTTGCTTTTATGTAGTAGTTCTGTCACAGATACAGTAATGCTTTTTTTGTCCTTCGCGCCCTTAGTAGATCCAACTGACCCCTAATGCTCCTAAACTCTTTCCTTATGTTGTTGCTCGGGTTCTGTACCTTTCTACTCATCCCCTTGGGCCAGTCTTGCAGATCTAGTTAGAGTTGTGCTAGTTGTTTCGTAATGCCTTCATTCCTACCAGTTCACCCCTGAGGACTGCTTTAAATGCATCCCATAGGGAGCTCAAGGGTATATCTGGTGTCGCATGGTTTTCATAGAAGCCCCTAATCTTGTCTCTCATGTCCCCTAATAGGATCTGGTCATCAAGGAGCTTTGCTGGGCATGCCCATTTCCACAGGCCGTTCTGTACCTTGGGCAGGTATAGTATGATGGCCAGTCCGGCATGATCGCACGAGTTTATAGAGCCTCAATCAGGTTTTTACACTCCAGGCCTCAAGGCCAGATTAATTCCAGTTTTTCAGGATACCCCTCACTCATTTGCATGATAAATTTGCATACAAGGAGTCTAAATGTATGCACATCTTCCCTGATGAATTTTAATGAGGGGTATGCTGAAAACCCTGTCAGGTTTCTGGCCCTTGAGGCTCGGAGATGGTCAAACCTGGCCTAGATCCACTCCTTCCACCCTTCCCATCAATGTTGTAGATGCCCATATGTAATCTGTTCATGTGAATGAAAGATGTAGCCCATGGAGTGTCCCTGTATAGTTCTCCAATAGTCGTTAAGAGACATTCGCCAAGGAGGAAACAATCCTAATGAGGGATTTCAACATGGCCTGGAACCCAAAGATATAGGAGTGCCAGGACATATCACGGTCAGTTGGTGCTGTCGAAGGCATTTAAAACAAAGAAATGGAACCCACTCCTATATCTGTGGGTTCCAGGCTTTGTTGAAATCCCTCATTAGGATTGTTTTCCCCCGTTGGCGAATGTCTCGAAGTTAGAATGAACCAATCTCAAGAAGCCATCTTGCCCCGAATTAGGATCATATATAGTTCCAATGTAAGCATTGGGTGTTCTATTTGAATTTGAATTAACCTGTATCGCCCTTCTGTCTGTTAGAAAGTGCTCTATGAAAATTGTTTTGGATCCGTCCCACCTCTTGCCCCCTTCCTCCTCGCCTCACAGAGATAAACGGTGGGGGTTCCCTAAGACCCACCATCAGATCCCAAGTATCTCCCGAGACCCCAGAGGTCCGCCTACAGGTTCCCTTATAATTGTGGCACTTCTAACTGCTGACCTCCTGGATTGCGCTCATTTCTTATGTATGTCCTCCTACGTCAGTCATTCGCCCTGTCCTACCCCTTTCTTGGGGTGCCCTGCAGGGCTGGTCGCCGTCGCCTACTTATACCCTGCTATGGACCATTCCCACGGTCTACATCTCTGTGGTAGATAATCTCACCCTTTTTTTTTATAGTTTCCACTTCATCCTCGTCTAGCTGCAAGGTGAGCACTTCTTCATATGTTGTAATCCTATGTTTTCCCTCCCATGTGAAGAGTAAGCCAAATGCAAACATCCATCTGTATTTAATTTGGTTTTTGGTAAGAGTCCTCGTCACTGGCCCCATTTGATCTTCGTTTCTGGAGTGTGGCTTGGGCCAGGTCTGTGTACAGCTGTATTTCCGCCCCATTGATTCGCGTGAAACAGGCCAAGATTCCTTCTTTTTGGCTGCATTATGTAATGGCTGTCAGGACATTGTGATGCCTGGCTCCTCGTTCTCCTCTCTTGGGTCCCACTCAGTGTATCCAGTCTATCTCAATTGCCTCTCCCGGTTCTTCACCCAATAGGTCTCTAAAAAGCTGTTTAGCTGTGTCCTTAAGGTTTCCCTCTCTTATAGCCTCAGGAAGGTCCGTAATTCTCATATAAGATCGCATCGTACAGTTTTCTAAGTCTTTGCATTATATTTCAAGGTTCTGCGAGAGCCATGAAAGATGTTCCAAAGTCTCATCGTTCTTCCTCGATTCTTCCATCTCCTCCTTTTAATGCTTTTTCAGTGGTATCCGTTCTTTCTTTCAGTTTAGCTAGTTCCCCCATCAGTCCCTGCAATGACTGCTTCGGTTCAGCTTTAAGCGATGCCAATTGGTTTTTCGGAAGGATCCCGTAATTCTTTTGGAATTCCTTAAAGCATTGGTTGAGGTCTTCTCTGCTCACCGCCATTTCATCTGCTTGTAAATTGCCTGTCTTGCTTCCCTGTGTTCTCCTAGGCTAGCCGGTCTATCCAATCTGCTCCCTTATATCCAGCACCTTTTTTGTAAGCCTCCCTCCTGAGATATGGGTGTCCGTTTGGTTTTATTTATTTATTGGGTGAATATACATGTGGCAACAAATCCTTGTATATACAAAAGAAAACGTTTTACAGTGCAAAACATAAATTAAAAACAGCATAATTAAAACAGAATAGACAATTCATAAAACACATTAAAAACACAACATAGAGATTAATATTAATGGATAAGATTAGCATATACTAAAATCATAATCTGTAAAATGTCAGTAAATTTCCAATAAAAAGTGACAAGATAGTAAATATTGACCATAAGTACGACCGATCCGAGCAGTCACTTTGGTTGTTATACATTTTCATCTACTTGGCTCTAAGTGGGTATAGGCCTTCACCTTGTAACAGAATGTTTTAGGATTTCTACTGTATCATCACCACATATGCGGCAATTACGGTGATCACAGGAGATACCCATTCGACTGCCCTTGGCCTCTAATGTATCACAGATGTTAAATTGTAACAGTAGGTATTGGCGTAGGACTGCACTGTTCAGATATGACTTAAGATAAGATGGTCTGTGGATCTGCTCCATTATATAACAAATAAAAGCACTGCTGTTACGGTTATAGGCCAATCGGACAATACGGTTCTCATGCATGAAGCTAGTCAGTTTCTGTTTAAACGTAGCTTTTATCGTATTAACTGGTGCGATGGTTAGTAAAATGTCCATCTCCTTCCACCTTCCACATCTATCGTACACTACTACTATATTGCCAATAGTTCTGTTTCCTAACATGCTCTAGTTTAAGAAATGACCAAACATAATTGACAACACTTGTTCCATTGTTTAGCAGATACAAATTTGTCAAACACATAAATATTCTTTGGATTCGAGTTGTTGAGATATCAAATAAGCCAAAATCAAGGTATAAAAAAATGGGCAGAGCCAAAGGCATACGTAGTAATTTCTGAAGGATTTTCGCTTCAAATCAGTTAAGATTCATATCCGTGACCCCATATTTCAATCTCGTAAACCAAAACAGGACTATTTTAGTTGAATATAGTAGGAGAACCGTCTGTACTGATATTCCTCAGTTCCGGCCTATAAAACGGCTAATGGTATTTGTGATGACCATACATTTGGCTTTTATGTCTTGCCAGTGAAAGTTCAATTTCCGAGAACAATCCACAATTAGGCCGAGGCACTTATAACTGGTGACAGTTTCAAGTAGAGTACCCTCTAGATGGCAGATGGGATACGTTTTCATCCACTTCGAAGGAGGAAAGATCATCACTTTACTCTTGGAAATATTCTCTGTCAAGCCATTTTTGGATGCATAGATTCCCAGCGCAAATATCATTGTTTGAAAGCCTTTTGGCGTGTGGCCGAGTAAAATCAAGTCATCGGCCTATTCTAACCAACTGGTGAACTCGGTGCCTACTTTCACTTTGCAATGAGTGATGGCATCAAAGGCCTTGTTTAGGTCTGCCAAGTAAAGATTAAAAAGAGTTGCAGCAAAGATGCATCCTTGTTTTACACCTCGATTTGTACACATGGAGGCTGAAAGTTTTCCCTTGCCTCCAAGACTGCATTCACTTTGGTGTCTTTGTGAAGAAGCATTAACATCCTTTAAAGGCCTGAAGGGATGTTCCACTTAACTAGTTTCACCCAGAGTCGATTTCTTAAAGCTGAGTCGAAAGCAGCGCTGAAATCTATGAAAGCGCAATAGACTGCTGTTTCTTGCCTCAGTTTAGAATATTCTACAGCTGATACCAGGGTTAAAATATTATGGCTAGTAGCAGATTTCGCACGAAAGCCAGTTTGATAGGGGCTTAATATCTTATTGCTGTCAATCCATTCAGTTTATTCCACAAGGAGTACTCTGGCAAATATCTTAGCGGGGATGTCTAGCATCGCAAGCATGCAATCATTTGATGGACAGTTTCAGCGTCCTTTTTTTAAATCGCTAAAATATAGCCTTCGGACCATGTAGAGGGGAAATTACCTGATTTGCCTATTTCTACGAATAGCAGATGTAGGGTGCTAGCCCATAACTCGGGAGTTAATTTTAATAGACCATTACAAATGCCGTCAGGTCCAGTAGTGCGTGATAGGTTTAGATGTTTAATTAAAAAAATAATATCATGGGGAGAGGCCTTAGATTCCCATTTAACTTGAGGGGGGGGGGGGATAACTATGTTCTTGCTCTGGATGAGCGGACCCAAGAGTAAGGCCTAAAGCAGATTCAGATACACTATTAAAAGGTGAATCCCGTTTGTAATTGTGTTGCAAAACGTTCCAAATAGTTACGTTGTCATTTTGTTTGGCTAAAGCAGCTCATTTCATCCAGCGAGTTTTCTCCTTGCTGGCTTTGAGTTTTATCCCAATACTGATACTCCTTTTTCATACACTTGATTTCTTGGTTGGCTGTTACAGATCTAAGAATCCCGACTGCTGGATACATGAGTCTAGTTATTGGCTTACTACAGCGTTCAACAGGGGTCTTCTATTGTCTAGTTTTTAAAATGTGTTCACCAATACAGATCTAAGAATCCCGACTGCTGGATACATGAGTCTAGTTATTGGCTTACTACAGCGTTCAAAAGGGGTCTTCTATTGTCTAGTTTTTAAAATGTGTTCACCAATACAAGATACTAGTCTTGAAAAAGAGGCATCAATCGGTACAGATACAGAGGAGATGTCGGAGTATGTGTCTATAAATGGAGGCAGAAGACCTATCGATGCCTCTTTACCCTTACTTGTGTTGTGGGGCGTCCCTTTGACATAAATGTCTCCATTTAGGTCGTATTGGCTGGGAGCAAGGTTAGACCACAATGGATAAAAGAAGACACAAAGCGGCAGACGGTCGGTTTCTTGCCTGGGAACAATTGCCATATTTTCCACTACAGCCAAGCCCATGTCGTTCACAAATGCATAGTCCAATGTAGACATAGCTTTACCACAAATGCGAGTATAGGCAAGGTCGGAATACCGAGGGCACAAGTCATTAAGGTTTACAGCACCATAAGATTTTAGCAGCGTGCTCCATATGTGTGCTTGACGAGTAGTTGTTTTGGTCCACACAGGACTAGATGTCATCTACACTCTCGAGAGATCTTCATTAATGTTGGTATCACAGTTAAAATCTCCCACCACCAAGTATGGTTTGTGTTTCCCATATTTCTCCAACATGTTGTCCACAGTGAACGCATTCTGCTTAGTGCTTTTACAGCTGGGTGGACCATAAACATTAATGAGTTCTAAACATGTTAGGTGGACACCTAGAACAAAGTCAGTGGATTCAGCAATTTCTACGATCTGCCAGGGAGGGCAGACTGATATTAATAGGCCACCTTTAGGATGGCCGTTGGGTCCTTTAGTTGCGCACTTCTGTAACGTTGTTCTTCCAGCAGGCTCAATTGTCTCTATAAGCCATGTTTCTTGTAGTGCAAGGATTGCGATTGAGTCTACCGCTGACCAAAGACCCTCGGCTTCACACATATGTGCGAAGCCTCTAGTTTTCCAGCTACAAAGTACCTTCCTGTCACTGCTGCAAAGAGCCAAAACTAGCCTTAAAAGCTACAGAAGCAGTTGCCAGTATCCCTCACTAGGATCAGTATTAGAGACATTTGTTCTTTCACTGTTTAGCGGCCGATTTGATCCATATGGTGGGGTCGTGTATGCATGAAGAAGGGCAGTCGGGGTCGATGTGCGACCTTCTGCTCTCATTGAGTTTACTTCCTTGTTCAAACTTATAACAGTGTCTGATTGTGGATGTTCGGTGTCATATTTTGCAATGTACTGGCATTGATGTTAATTGCTTGTATTATATCCTTAACATGGGTTATGTAAACTATTTTGCATTTGTAGCCCAACCTATACAGCTCGTTTTCTTAGTTTTAAGACACAAGAAAGGGTTGCTTCAGTACTGAACCAAATATTAGAAATGCTCGAAGCAATATGTTCAATCTGATCAACCACTTTTATGTTGTCAGTGAGTATCACACACAGTCCTATGACTGTATGGAATATGCTTAATATTCGTGGGCGATTGAGGGAAGGAGTGGGGTCTTTACTAAAGACTGATTGCCTTTGTAGGGCTTTTATTGGCATATTAGATGAGATTGGGTCGCACCAGCAAAATCATGCCAAAGGTGACCGGAGCAGCTAAGGCTGTTGCAGCCCAGTGATCAAGCAGGGTGGATTGGGTCACCTTCTCTGGTTTTCGAGGTGCTATTTGTTATAGGGTCATCCTGAAAAACCAGAGGGAGAGAGCTACACATAGTGGTAGACTGAGCAAAGAGAGGTAGCTCTGGGGCAGACGGGACCATTGTTGCATCTGTAAAAGTCTGTTCAGCATTTCTTAGAGGAATATGAGCTGTGTCTGGCGTAAAGACCGGAGCAGAACTGCTCAAAATAGAGGCTGGCTGTATTGGAATGGGGGTGGCACTGTGGGCAATCACTGCAGGTGCGTGTGGTTTAGACTTGGTTCTCCGTGCATACATAATGCTTGGGAGACTGAATTCACCTTCTTTTTGGTCACCATTTTTTTTGCTGAAGAGGAGGGTCTCGTAGAACTGTCTGAGGCCTTAGAGCTATCTGGGGAGGATGGGATTTAAACCGGCATGGGGCTTGTAGGGAAGTAGCCTGATAGGACCGTGATACTGCCCTCATCTTTCTTTATGCTTTTATGCAGGACCAATTGTAGGTACATTTTTATTTTCTAAATTTTCACATTTAGTTATCAGAATCATTAGCCGATTTTCAAAAGCTAAGAACATGTCATTAGATGACATGCTTGCAGTACTCAGATCGTTAGTATCTGAATGCATATAGAGGGGTGCAAAAGCAGTTCTAGGAGAGATCAGAATGGCACACGGTTCATTTGTTGGGCAGTCGTCGGTACTGGCAACTGCATTTGAATTCAACTTTGTAGGTAAGGATGAAAGATGATCGTACAAAGTCTCTTGATCTATCGAAAGAATATCTCCTGACTTGGATATATTCATCAAATCTCCCTGGTATTCAACGACTGGGGGGTGTATATTCTAAGTCAAGGGTCATTTCGGTAGAGTTTGGAGGTACATGAGTAGCTGTACTATGAATCGTAGCTGATATCCGAATTGGAGGTGGAATAGCAGCCAGGAGGGTGCTTGATGGTGTTAGTAGTGAGGTCCACTAGAGGAACATCAAAATCAGCAGAGTATGTCAGTTCATTTATAGCTGGGTTTGGTTACGTTATAACAGCCATTCAGAAGAGTAGCTGTTGAATCCAGTGGTCTTTCAACACCTTTCAACTGAGGTTCTCAACACTTGAAAGTTAGATCAGTCATTGCAAAATAAAGGCATCGTTACCTTTTCAAAAAGGATTCAATCAGTTTGGGCCCTATTCAGCCGATGGAGGCATTCAGTTCAGCTGCTAGTTCCTGAGCAGGTTCCGGGTTCCTGAGCAGCAGTTGCTTCCGTTATGCTCTCCATTGGAGGCATTCGCCTGGGTTATAATCTGAAGAGTGCATATAAAAGGGACTTGCTTCGAGAGTTTCGAGGAGGGTGAGGCTTCATGCATAATTGCTTACTGGTGGCAGCATACTAGAAGCGTGATACTATTACAAATAGTTTGCACACTGATATATGAAAAATTGTAATTGTAATTTCATTCACAAAATTTGAGAAAATGCTACGTTGTGAAGTGAGAAAGTTAAACCCTGTTTGATGCAGTAGTCACAGTAGCAAACAGTATGTTCACAGATCGCGGAATATGTTCACCCTGCTGTAGTCTCAATGTGATCGGACAAGAAAAGTAGGTAGTCTGCAGTTACAGACAAATATATAAGTCACAAACTGGACCAGAGCCTGCTCAAATTCATATTCGCAAAAAGAAGCGTATGTTGTCAATGGTCAAGGTATCAACAAAAAACCATACACGCACTAAATTAGTATGGTTAGAGTAAAGTATAAAGAGTGAACAGCTGCGTGGGCCGGTGGATGTTTCTGGCTTCTATGCGTCCTGTTAACATATAGCTATTCCCGTGGCAACGGCTGAGCAGTTACTTCCAGTGCGCTTGCAGAAGTTTGAGCCAGACGATAGCTACGTGACACAGCAGCACCTCCGTGCAAATTTTGATCAATAACGGTGGGAACCTTTCCAATCAGTCAATATCAAGCAACTTCCTATTAGGATCATGCAGGTTCCGGAGGCAATCGTCTCCTTAACACGGCTACCCCTCTTTTCTTCGGTGATTCAGACACTGTTCCCTATCCACTAGAGCGGTCTAATTGATATTTACCATAACGCAGAAGACCTTACGATATCCTTTTTGGAATTCTGGCTCAGATATGAAATGGATGGGAGTTGATCATAAGAGCCTTGACCAAGAAGTCTAAAGAATCCAAGAAGACCAAATGGTCAATGCATAACAAACTGTTATACCAAAATAAACCCCTGAAGAATTTCCTGGAATTGTGAAAATCTATAAAGGAAAGAAACATGTTGGGTAGTGTGGATTGTAGAAGGATAGAATGTCTGGATGACAGAAGTATGAATGAATAGAACGTTGTGTTGGGGGAATATAGAGCACCCTGTAAGGATAGGTAAGGATATAAAAACAAACTGCTAACTGGAAAGCTTGTCCTTTTGAGGAACTAATTAACAGTGAATCTAGGTATGAGGTAACAGAGTGTTATGTATGTCTTTCTTGGGTTAATAGTGCCAAAATTAGTGGTAAATGTGCAATAACTGGTCTTAGAAAAAAAGTGCAATATTTTGTCTTAGAAAAAAATGATGAATGTATTTTTATTGATGTTTTTATTGAAAGTAAATAAATTGATATTTTTTATAAAAAAACTTGTTGGAAAGAGTATGTTGTCATTTAATGAGTAAAAAAGCATACATGACAGAATAAGGTACTGGAGAAGCAAGGGACCCTTTAAGCAATAGTGTGGTATGTTTAGTCTTTTGACTTCTTAAAGAGGTCCAGATAAATATTCCCTTTAGTCTCTCAGTTTTGTATCTGGCTTCTATGCAAACAGTGCAGAGAGTATTACTCAGAGTTTGCAGTAGATTGGTAAGGCAGCCGTCGGTGTGTATACTGTGTATACGATCACACAATCCTTCAGTCACACTAATATTGATAGCGACGTCAAGGGTAGGGGCACGCGTGACCACGCAATGCTAACGGGCTGATACAGGCCAGAGCCAGGGACTGAAGGGGGCCCTGAGAACCATGAGCTAAGTGAGCATAGAGGTAAGGCGCTGGGCAGGTGCAGCTGTCAGTGAAACAGCGAAACGGCACACTTCCCAGCGCACTTCCTCATACGCGTGCGCCGATTGCCCGTAGGGTCGGGGTTAAGTATACTGCTTTAAGCTTGAGGGGCGGGCTAAGGATATGTGTGTGTGTGTGTGTGTGTGTGTGTGTGTGTGTATGTATGTATGTATGTGTATATATATATATATATATATATATATATATATTTTCTGAGGCTTGTGGAATCTGCTTAGATCACATGCTGTGCATAGGCCGACATCTAGTGGAAGCTGCGGAGTATTACAGTTTGTTTTTCGAAACTCGAAAATGGGCGTCGACACAGGGTGTGCCAGTAATACTATCCCTAGTGTGGCGTCCACTGTACCCAAGATCCCTCACGCGTCTAGGATCCTCAGATTGTTTTTTTCCGCCATACTGGTTGGAAGCATTTTGCGGAGTCCCCTGGCCTTATCCATACTTTTGCTAAAAATGTAATTTAATAATCTATTGACATCCTTCCCCACCCCAACGTCAAACTTAGACACTCGACGCCGGCTGGAGAAGAAATCGAACGTCGGCTGCTGCACGACGGACTTGGGCCTTGAAAGGCCACTGGCCTCAGCCCGGGCCTTGGAAGGCCTCTGGCCTCGGCCCTGCAAGTAGGGAGGGTGGGGGGTGGTACATACTCTACACTCTTGGTATATAGGTACACCTTATACATTTCCTACACTTAACAGCCCGCTGCCTCAAAGTGCGTATGGAGGGTACCCCTTTTCAATTCTGCCCCAAGTGCAATCGCAAATACCCTTGGGTCGACAGGCACGCCACGTGCAATCTCTGCTTGCCGAGGGACCACCCCGAAGCGAACTGCAGAGCGTGTAGTAGGTTTAAACCTAAGACACTTAAGGACCGTTCGACGAAGCGTTGGGCCCACCACGCCAGGCAGGCAGCCATGGCAGCGGAGGGCGCCTTCAGCGATGGCAGCGACGCCGTACTTTCGGACGGTGAGGGCATTACGGCGTCGAAAGACAGCCGAGCGCAGGTCCCCGACCTCGGAAGGTCGTCCGGCAGAGCGGCTATGGGGAAGACCCCCGGCGACACAAGCGCTTCCCATACTACACACACTAAACACACTAAGTCCAACCGAGACTCGACGACGTCGAGATCTCGGAAAGAGGCACAAACAGAACGGTCCGATTCGGTGTCCTCTGGGCGCTCTGGATCAAGATCGCCGCAAAAAGTGCCTCGCTCCCTAGGCTAACAGAAGTTCGATCGTCGGAAGACGAAGACGACTTCCACCCCCAAGCCGCGCTCCAGGAGTCGGAGCCCGCAGTTAAAACCAGCGAGGCCCCACGCTCGAAGGACAGGGACACCACCCCCGATCCTCGACGCCAGGCGTCGAAAACCTCCGGAGCCACTAAAGGACAGGGAAAACATTTTTCCACTCACGGGGAGGGTGGAAAACAGCAAAAGAAACAACCTTTGCACTCTTCCACACCTGTGAAACACACCACTCCCCCTAAACAGACAGACAAGACCAGGTCTGCTGATATGTCTAAAACCAGCAACGTTACTCAAGATAAATCCCATAGACTTGCTGAGAGAGTCATCCCCAGTTCCAAAAAATTGTCCAGTGAAGACATAGATAGGGTCATGTCAAGAATGTCTTCTTTGGCAGATTTTTATGATAAAAATCCAGAACATTTCCTCTCCTATGATCCACAAGGGGCGACTCCCTCAGGCTCTACTGAGCCTGTCCCCCCGAGTAAGAAGCCCCGGTTTGAAACTCCGATGAGGTCAGAACCTTTCGAGGTACAACCATACGGTAGACCATACTCACTGTATCAAGGAGAGGCTTCCTTTTGTGAGGACCAAGAATTTGGTATGATAGAAGAGCAAACCGGGACGGGCTACTATGGGGATGATGAGGACCAGGAAGAGGAAGAGGAGGACCCGGAAACATACAGAGTAGATTCCCCGGTAGAGAACGAAGCCCCGGTTACCGACTCCCCGGTCGATAACCAACCCCTCCTAAACGAGGTTCTCGCACGCGCAGCAGAACATTTCCACATTGACACTCACGGTGTCCAGGAGGAAAGGGACTTCGCAGAAGAGTTGGTGGGAGAAAGGAGGCCTGTTGCCCAGACCATCCCTATCCTTAAGTCCATTCAGCGGAGAATAGATCCGTCTCTGGTGAACTCGAACCTCACCAGAGCAGTCAATCCCAGGGTTGAAAAACTTTTCAGGGCGGCCCAGTCTGACCCTCTCTATATAAGAGTACATCTGAAGCCAGACTCCATAGTTGTCACCAACACTCGTAAGAGGGCTGGAACACCCTTGTCATCGTCCGAAGCTCCTCCCGACAAAGAGAGCAAAAAACTCTATGGTTTCGGCAGGAAAGTAGCCTCAACGTCTGCCTATCAAGCAAGGATTGCAAACTCCACCACCCTGTTGGCCAGCTACAACTGCCATCAGTGGGAAGAAGTCGCGGCACTCATAGCCTCTGCTCCTGAACCTTTAAAGGGCCAGTTAGCTCGGATTTCCGCAGAGGGTAGATCCGTGTCTGGTTGCATTTTGAAAGCAACCTTCGACGCCGCGGACAACGCAGGCAGATTGATAGCGGAGGGCACTGTTATCAAAAGACATGCGTGGTTACGGCAGTCTGGTTTTAAGGCAGAAACCCAGGCATCATTGTTGGACAAACCGGTGGAAACCTATCTGTTTGGTAAGGCGGTCGAAGACGCACTGAAGAATGCCAAGGACGAATACGAAACACTCAAGTCCCTTGGCCAGTTAACCAATAAACCCCCTAACCAGAGAGGGAATAGTAATTTTTGTCGCCCACGCGGCCAAAATTCCCAGAGAGGATCTACCTATTCCCAGGGGCAGGGTACACAGTGGAACAACAACCAACAGTCTACCCAGGGTTACGGCAGGGGTAATAGGAGAGGAGGTCGTGGTAAAGGCAGAGGCAGCCCCAACAAGGGAGGCGGCACGCCTCCACCAAAGCAGTGACGCTCAGTTCAGGGTCCCTTCTCACGCAACCCCAGTAGGGGGACGCATTTCCAACTTCACCCAGGCTTGGGAAGGGATCACATCAGACAGATGGGTGCTGTCAACAGTGTCCACAGGATATTGTATAGAACTACTGCAGCGTCCCTGGAACCATCCTCCACGACAAAGAGTACACTCTTTAGAACATCAGAAGATTCTCCTCGAGGAGATCGCCATTCTGCTAGAAAAGGATGCGATAGAACTCGTCCCGGGACACCAGGTAAACAAGGGTATTTATTCAACTTACTTCCTTGTGCCAAAGAAAGATTTGACAATGCGCCCAGTATTGGACTTACAGCCTGGCAACAAGTATGTCAAGCCCCAAAAATTTCGTATGACCACGCTACAAGAGGTAATCCCCCTCCTAAAAAAGGGGGATTACATGGCAACCTTGGATATGAAAGATGCATATTTTCATATTTCCGCTTCAAGGTGGATAGTCGTCACTACCAATTCAAGGTACTGCCCTTCGGGATAGCTTCAGCACCAAGGGTATTCACCAAGGTACTGGCGGTGGCGGCTGCACACCTACGCAGGGAGACAATCCCAGTGTACCCTTATCTGGACGACTGGCTCATAACGGGGGAAACCCCAGGAATTTGCAGGACAAACATTCAAAGGACTATCGACCTCCTTCACGAGTTAGGCTTCTCATTCAACGAGAAGAAGTCAAGCCTAGTGCCAAGCACCTTAAAACAGTTCCTAGGAGCAATCCTAGATACCCAAGAGGGGTTGACCTTTCCTTCAGAAGAAAGAATTCGGAATATACTACTGCAAATTCCGCATTATCAGTCCGGTCAACAAATAACGGTACGCAAAGCAATGCGTTTACTGGGCATGATGGCGTCATGTATTTACCTGGTCCCCCACGCGCACCTGCGCAATCGTCCCATGCAGGAATGGTTGGCGAAACAGTGGTCTCAGGCAAGTGGTCAGTGGGACGATCTAGTGGTCGTTTCACCAACACTGGTACAAAGCCTTCACTGGTGTACAAGAGAGAATCTCGCACAGGGGAAACCCTTTTACGATCCCGAGGTACAGGCAATAGTCACTACAGATGCATGCCTGACGGGGTGGGGAGCTCACCATCTCCACCACACAGCTCAGGGTCTCTGGTCTCACTCAGTGGCCAAGAACCACATCAACCTGCTAGAGCTTCTGGCAGTATTCAGAGCGCTTCAGGCGTTCGAGCCCCACCTACTAAATCTGTCAGTGCAAATCCGGACGGACAGCACAACAGCCATGTTCTACCTGAACAAGCAAGGAGGGACTTGCTTTCCAAATCTGTCCAAGCTTGCCCAGAAAATCTGGATATGGGCACTCAGACGGAACATCTTCCTGTCATCACAACATGTTCCAGGGGAGCTCAATTCCCTAGCGGATGCTCTGAGCAGAGACTCCCTCCCAGAGGAACACGAATGGGTTCTACACAGAGAGGTCGTAGAAGATATCTTCTCTCAGTGGGGTTTCCCCAATATAGACCTATTTGCCACAAGCGAAAACAGACAATGCCCAGGATTTGCATCCAGGTTCCCCCAACCAGACTCCCAGGAGAACGCCCTGTGGATGAACTGGTCAGGGATGTTTGCGTACGCTTTTCCACCAACTCCTCATCAGGAAAGTGGTGAACAAGATGAACAGAGAGTCGATGACTCTCGTACTAATTGCTCCCATGTGGGCAAGACAACCGTGGTTCCCACACCTACGCAGGATGGCGGTGTGCAAGCCCATCAAACTTCCAGCCTGGTATAACCTATTGTCCCAGCACCAAGGTCAAATAGTGCACCAGCAACCCAACTCAATGAACCTGGCAGCATGGCTCCTGAGGTCATAGAGTTTGGACATCTCAATTTGCCACAGAGGTGTATGGACATCCTAAAAGAATCTCGGAAATCAAACACAAGGCACTGTTACTTTGACAAGTGGAAGAGGTTTGTTATCTGGTGCCAGAGTAGTTCAGTCAACCCCGTTGATTGCACTCCTTCCACTATCGTTACATACATGCTCCACCTGCTGGATGCAGGATTGTTTTTTAACTCACTGAAAGTACACCTGGCAGCCCTGTCGGCTTACACCACTTCCCATAGCAAAGTTTTGTGGTGGAAAGTACCAGTAGTTAAAGCCTTCATGGAAGGAGTAAAGAGACTTCACCCTCCTATTTCAAACCCACCACCAGGGTGGGACCTTAATGTGGTGCTATCTAAGCTCATGGGCCCCCCTTTCGAGCCCATGCATAAAAGCAGTCTCAAACACCTGACTTATAAAACGGCCTTCTTAGTAGCTATTACTTCTAAAAGAAGGGTCAATGAAATTCAGGCTCTGTCAGTGCAGGATCCCTTCTTTACTGTCCATAAAGACAAACTGGTTTTACGCACACACCCTAGGTTCTCACCTAAATTTATATCTAAATTCCATGTAAACCAGTCAATCGAGCTTGCGGCTTTCTTCCAGGACCCGCAAAGCTCGGCTGAGGTGAAACTACACAACCTAGATGTGCGTAGGGCGGTCCTCTACTATGTAAATAAAACCAGACCGCTAAGGAAAACATATCAACTGTTTGTCTCCGTAGCTACAGGCAGAGAGGGGGATCGCGTCTCTAAAGGTGCCATCTCGAAGTGGATTATTAACTGTATCCAGCTGAGTTACTCACTTTCTGAAAGAACTCTGCCTTTCACGCCAAGAGCCCACTCTACTAGTGGCATTGGGGCCACTCTGGCTTTCATTGCAAATGTACCCCTTGACACCATTTGCAAAGCAGCTACTTGGAGCTCTATTCACACTTTTACTCAGCATTACTGCATTGACACCCATTCCAAGGCAGATACAAAAGTGGGACAAGCTGTTCTAAGACACTTATTTGCTCATGACCCTTCTCACATCCCACCTCCTTCTTCAGGTACTGCTCGCTAATCTATGCACAGCATGTGATCTAAACAGATTCCACAAGCCTCAGAAGGGATACATTACTCACTGTAATCGTATTTCTGATGCTTGTATCTGCTTAGATTCACATGCGACCCACCCTTCCTCCCCTCTGAGAGAAGGCGCATGGTTGCTTGTAGTCTTACCTTTCTGTCTATCTGCTTGGATTATCTGTACTCGCGCTACTCCTCATGCTACCCCATGTCAGAAAAAATACAATCTGAGGATCCTAGACGCGTGAGGGATCTTGGGTACAGTGGACGTCACACTAGGGATAGTATTAATGGCACGCCCTGTGTCGACGCCCATTTTCGAGTTTCGAAAAACAAACTGTAATACTCTGCAGCTTCCACTAGATGTCGGCCTATGCACAGCATGTGAATCTAAGCAGATACAAGCATCAGAAATACGATTAAGGTGAGTAATGTATCCCATATATTATGAAGTGGGTGGCCAGATTATAAGAGCCCAAGCATATATTAACCTTGTGGCAATAGAGTTAAAGTTCAATCCATTCCAGAGGGAGAGCAGGCATTGTGACCAGCAGAAACTGAACACTTCCCAGCACGCTTCCTCATGCGCACGTGGCGATTGCGTGCAGGGTCGAGGTTAAGTACTGCTTCCGGCTTGAGGGGGCAGAGCTTGTGGCAATAGAGTTAAAGTTCAGTCCAATCCAGAAGGCGATCAGCAGCAATGTGATTAGCAGAAACGGCACACTTCCCAGTGCAGATCCTCATGCCGTTTTGTTTTTGCAGCAAGGTATTTGCCCTTGCCTCCTGGCATGAGCAGTCCTTTGTTGGGTCCCTGGCAGTGGGCCCCCAGGGATTTGGAAATAAGACCACCCCTAGTTGTACTGCCGGTTGGTAACCACGTGAATGGCTTCTCCTAAATCGCTTCTCGCTTTGTATCGGGTGTGGTCCGCCTGCCACAATGAGGTATTATCTGTTATGGGGAGATGGCGCTGTTCACTATGTCAAATGTTCCTCTACGATGCCTCGCCTTAAATTGTGGTCCCCTGAAGTTGGTTTTCTTTTGCAGCAGAGTATGCACCCTTGAGCCGCGTGATTTATGCTGTGCGACTCGGGGATTACTTGCCTGTGTAGCGTGGGTACCTTGCCCCGAAATCTGGATAGTGCCTCTAGGTTGGGCGCTAGGGTCACAGAGTCGTTTTGGACCTCAGGTGCCGGGGACTAGTGTGTTTCTGTCATCAGCCAATGCTGTTCTTCTCGCCCGCCGGGCCCCACTCACTTATTCAATGAACCTGGGCAGACTCGGCATGCCTAGTCTGCCTTTTGGGGGTTTCTGCTATCGGCACTGGCCGAACTCAATTCCAATACTGCCTTGGTCCTGCTCTGGGCTCTAACTCCTCTCCCCTAACATATCTTGCCTATGACCTGTGGTCCACTGATATATTGTGGACTCAAATGGTGTGGCCGAAATGACAACTGGAGGCTTCAATCGATAAGAAAACACCCTCCAACCTTGGGTATTTTTGTCTGCCATGTTGAATAGCTGCAACAAAACCAAAAATGAATAAAACTACAATGCCCACAAAAAACACACATACGGCACGCAGTGGTCTACATTTCATCACACCACTATGAATAAAACCCACTTTACACCAAAAAGTGTCCCACTTTCACCCAGTGAGAAGGCAAAGGTGTTCCATGCACCAAAATGACTAAACCATTATTAAAAATCAATTAAAACAAAAAGTAATCTGGACCCACAATTGTCCTGGCCAACTAACGGCTACCGGAAATATTATGAATATTGGTGTCAGCCTCTAGATGATTGATCTTCCTTTCTTATAACCAGAGAGTCCATCTCCCCAGACCATACTACATGTTCAGCAATTACCCATGAGAAAAAAACAAGCAAAGCAAAAAGCACAGGAAAAAAGCTCTTATTTATTATAGTCCCCAAATAACAATGTTACATCTAAATATACCACGTCAGAATCCATATTCATGTATATGCGGTCAGATTCAGATTAGTCAGAGCACTCTAATTGGGTAATATTTCCAGACTTTCTTCCTGTGTAAATCATAGTAAATTCATTTGTAATCTTTGGTGACGGGTTTATAATTTTGTTCTGCACAAATGAACCATTTCTCACCCAATAGTTTTCTTTCAAGGAATCTGCCCCTTCTGGTGGCAGTGGTTGTTATTGCTTAGCAGCACATACACGGAGGCTTGTAACCCCCAAACTGTAACAATATCGACTCATACGTTTTTTCCTGTGTGAGGCAAAGGATTTCTTGTACAGCAGAAATAACCTGCCTGTGCAGCTTTTACATTTGTGATAATGTTAAGTGGCCGTTTTTGAATGTTGTTCCACGGGTGGCTCAAAACTATTGACCGCAATTGTAGTTGAAGCTGGCCTTTAGTGTAACCTGCCATGAAAGGATGAACACATTATATATTTGTACGTGGAGATGTCAATGGTTCAAATTTGATGCTTCAGTGCTTACAAATCCACTCATCTGTGTTTTGGAGTTCGGTTATCCTATCTTAAATTGGTTTCACTCCTAGTTTATCATTTGCTGAAAACAGCATTACCTTTTACAAAGCATGAGCAACATGACCAATTTTGGAAAATTAACACTATTCTTGCAGTAGTACAATCCTCATTTGTTCTCTCAGCCAATGTCCTGTGGAAAATTCTGATTTATGTCGATGGCGCTTGTAACATCGATACTTGATAGAATAATCTTGAAGGTTTGCATAAATAAATGACTTCAGCTTGGGTGCTTGGTTGCAGAGCACAGTGAGTGCAAAACAACTTTTATTTGCTTGAACAGCTATCCCACAGTTAAGACTGCATTTTGTTTGCCTAGTTGAGCTAAAGAATCTTTGCTTTTGCATTGAGTAAGAATGTATTCTTTGAAGCATTTATCTGTTGTATCAAGGTCCACGGCTAGTTGTAATCCGGTGATTTAAATTGACATTTGTAATCTTTGGTGACCGGTTTATAATTTTGTTCTGCACAAATGAACCATTTCTCACCCAATAGTTTTCTTTCAAGGAATCTGCCCCTTCTGGTGGCAGTGGTTGTTGTTGCTTAGCAGCACATACATTTGATTTTAAAAGAAAAGTGTTTTACTTGAAGTCTAATCGTTTGCAAAGGCTTTCAAGGAAACCTGTAACTTTCAGATTTGTATGTAGCAGATTGATCCAGAGTGGAATTGGTAGATGCGGGCAATGGTGGACTAGTATTTTAGTGTCTTTGGGAAATTGGCTGGACAAAGATCCAGGTATCAACCATTGTTAGCTGTTGGGCAGAAGTTTCTTGACCTGAACTTCGGAGATGGGTATTATAGTGTTAAGAGACCAGAGTGTGGGGGGGGGGGGGTAATTGTGTTGTGACGCTGAATGCAATGGAATAGGGAGATTTAGGGGACGGTAGCTGAGGTGATGGGGGAGGGAGGGGTCTTGGATTGTACATATTTGTCCTTGGAGAAGCATAGTGGGGTCACAGAAGATCTGAGTGGGAGGAATGAATTAGCGGGTTAGTTAATGTTTTGAGACTTCTTCCAGCATGTAGAAGATTACGTTTCAACACCAGGAAAGAGCAGTGTGGCAACCCCAACTCTTTTAATGCTTTGAAGACCCATGGTTGTCCTCTCTATCTGCAATGCTGTTTGCGTACATGGCGTTGGGAGTTGGAGAATCTGCTTAGGCAGGCCTTAATCTTTGCATGTACCCCCAAGCCATTGGAGAGTGCTGTGTTCATATGGAGAATTGAGGGGACCTCGTTGTTGGTAACATTGTTAGAATACTTTGCAGGGAACCGTGAAATACTGTTAAGTGAGCCATATTTGGAGTAAAAGCCCTTTACGTGTATTGTTTTGAAATGTTAAAGCTGCCTACAAACGGCGCATCTGAAATATGATTTATGAGCTATTTCTACTGCTTTAGGTCTTCATTGCAGTGTTATGTAAAGAGTTGATTGGAATTGACTAACAGGTGAGCTTTAGAACCACAAGACCGTCCAGTGCATTTTGTTTTTTCTTAATTGCTTATCAATTCTGTCAATGTATTTGTTCTGTGTACCTGTTTTTATACGATGTGCCCCATGCTCCTCCCGCATTGATACAAAAGGAATGGGTTACACTAAAATCTGTTTTCTACTTACCTTGACAGGCTCCATTTTATTTTTCCTTTTCTGTGTTCAACCCCACTTGTACTTTCCATTTTAGAGCATTTCCTGTATAACCCACTTCATTTGTTCTTCACGCAATGGCAGTCTTGCATTCTAAAGAGTTTCTTGGCCAGCACCTGATAGTGTGAAATGAGGACCGTGATGGTATTTACATTTCCCTAGCTATTCGGAGCACCATGAAAATTGGTTTTGCTATTTATTCTCTAGCGCTCCTAGAGAGACGAGTGTTGTCAGTAGAATTGTGTAACATTCTACTGTACACATGTCTTTGTAAAACAATTAAAAAAAAAGTCGATAGACTCTCGAGTGGGTACCTTCCCAAAACATGTTGCTGCAAACGTCTCAAAACCTTTTAAAACCCCTAAAAATGTAACCTTGCAAGCAACTATACATTATGTGTCGAAAGTTTTTTTAAATACTTGAAATGTATAATGATCATTAAATTGTGGTAAATATTCTAATTATTACAGCCGTTTTACACTTCATGTGTGCCCACCTTTGTGGTTGCACAATAAAAACATATTTTTTTCCCCGTAATTTTGCACATACCTAACATGGTGTAAATTTCACCATTTTGTTTGCTAAGGACAATGAGCAGAATTCAAGTTTCAAGCTAATAGCCACCCATAAGTCACTCGCCACCTCAATTTTATGCATGCACATAGCACACATTTTCTCCCTAGAGTCGAATATTACTAGCAAGAGGCGAGTGCAAATGTTGCACACTGAAAAGCAAAGGGGATACGCAGTGCATGTCAACATTTCTTTTGCTTCACTTTTGTTTGTTTCCCACCATTCTGCCTGTTTTAATATATGTTCAAATGTGGAATGAGTAGCCGTATTAAGAATGTTAAAAACGGTGACGTGGTTCCTGATGAGTTTACACCATGTTCTTACTTACAAAACCAACAAATTACCATGATTATTGATTACTACTGAAAACGCTAACAAAAGTGGAGGTTTTGAAATTTAGAGTAAGAGATGGGGTGTGAAAAATAGGTTTCGCTCAGTGGAAAGAACAGACACCGGGGATGGACTACAATAGGGCATAACATGTGGAGGAGGCAAATAAGGGTTGGGCAAATGCTGTGGATACTAATCATTAAATGCTTCAAACGAAAACTGAAAAATCAAGGCAAAGAGGCCTAACGAAAAGAAGCAGCGAAAAGGGGGGTAAAGGGCACAGAGGGTACTGGTCACCCACCTCTCTCCATGATGGAAATTAAGTGTTGGGAACAAAAATGTGCAAAATGTACTTAATTGCTGCCAAAAAGACCCAGACTTCCTCAACAGCCTCCTACCCTTGTTAATTGTTAATTGTGCGACAATCAATTCTTTGATGATTGTTGAGTTGTTTTTTTTTAAAAAAAGTTTTCTTATCCCAGAATAGGGAGAAACATGTAATCAGATTTTGCTTGATTGTTTTGCTTCCCAACCAATTTCTTATGAGAAATCTATTTTTTAAATTTGAAACCACTGATTTCTCCAGAATAATTTCCAGACCCTGCATATTACCAGTCTTCCGATATTGGCCCACACTTATCTTTTGATTGTCTGGTTCTTCTACAATAATTGTACTGCTTTGCTCCAGTTACCAGGTGTGTCTACAATACCAGCACACTTTGATTTATAATGGCCAAGGCATTATTTCTCAATCGTGTCAGTAGGCAATGGCATCCATTTCATACAACTATATACACATTCCAAATGGCTTCATGGATCTGCTGTTCAAATGCTCTGAAATCCATTCCACCCTCGTAGATCGTTCCCATGACTTGCTTTGTATCGCTGAAATCTGGTTTTCTTTAGACTGTTAGTGCTTAGTTTTACAACTCGCATTGTTATATAATATAAACGCAGAGGTATTCAAGTTCAATTGAACAATTGGGCTCAATAATTCTGAATCCATCCCCAAAGACCAGGTTTTACATAATATGGACCCATCCACAGTTTAAAAGGCTGTGGATACGTCCAGATACACCAAATAATGATCTATTTGTTTCACTTCCACATATTTGCCCATTATTAGGGACACATTAATATATTTTTCTGTAGTGCCAACACCCAGTTGTATGTCAGAAATAACATTATTAGCATACACCTATATACAAAGTTCATCTAAGGTACATTTGCCTAGAATCTTTAAAGAAGACTTCACTCCTCTAAATTGACCTATAACGCGTACTGCGTTCACCCTTTTTAAAGATTGGGAAGAGTGCACTCATCAGCCATGTACCCGATAGCTCTTGGGTTGTTATTATGGAATGAAACAGTCTCCAGTGTTTTGGACCAGTGAACTGGTTTACTTTAATATAGATCTCCAGGAACCCCATCTGGGCCTGGAGCTTTGTTCAATACTAACTTGTTGATATTGCCTGTTACCACCTCAAGTGTAATTTTGTTAATTAGATGATCGGAACAAGGCTTGTATCTTTCTGCTAGTGCAGTTTTGTGTTTACATCATGAATCTTAGTGGAATATTTATACTATTCATCACCCAATATATTATTGCTTGCCAGTTGTCATAATAATTAAAACCTTTGTTAACCATCTTCCCGAATTGTCCAGGGTTAATAGTTTCGCATTTCAATATGTACCATGCTCTTTTCTTGCTTTCTTGTTTTGCCCTCCTTTGATTGGCTTTACAGTTCTTATGCACATCTTGTTTCTCAGGGCGATTTGCCGGTTTAGATTTTAATGCCTTAATCATTTTCCTCTTCGCATCCCGACCGTCCCTTGTTGAACCATTTATTCCAAGACCGAAATCTTTCCCCTCAATAAAATGTTTTAGAAGTTGCATCCCCATTAGTGAATTTCATTGGTCAAAGATGGATTAACGCATATAGGGGTATATGTTTTGCGAGACACTGTGCATATGCTGGAGCATAATATCTGTATTACATTTAAGGAAATAGCTTCTGAATGTAAAAGATGGTCTAAAATTAACCTAACAATATGAGGAAAGATTATTACTATCAAAATAACTGCTCCCTAAAATATTATACTTGTTCAACATGCTACATTTATCTCCCTCAAAGACTGCACTTAAGAAGATTAGGAATGTGTTTAATAACTTCTTTTACGACATGGATCCTCTTAAAAAAAAAAAAAATACCAATGTCTATCATCCAACAAATGGCGGATGAAGGGGGAGGGGAGGGATTGGCATTTGGTTACCCAGATGCATATCATGCTGCCTTCACCACTGGATTAATGAGGTTTCTGAAGTCACCTCCTGTGTGGGTGAGAATAGAGAGAGACTCAGTTCAGCCCGTGCCATTAGATTTCCTCCTTGCGATGCGTTGTAGTCTCTGTGTAGGACTCCTCCTACAGTGCACCATGTGATTGCAGAGCTGAAATACGCAAACCGAACCTCTGAGTCCGGATACTAGGTATCTCAAGAATCGTGCATTTGGAAGAACCCAGCTATCACTCTCGGCAATAAAATGTATTAGTTGTACTCTTGGCAGGACACAGGCATTTGGAAATGTAACCATATCCTTGTAGGCAATACTTTGGTTGACTTCGGTTTTCTACGGTTTAAATACAATTTGCGTGCCGTGAAAATATCAAGGTTCAACATGCTGTGGGGAATAATAACTTCCATTCTTTCTCCTGTGAATGCCAAAATCTGTGACCCCCCCCCCCAGGTTTATGAAGTATTGTTCTCTCTCTCTGCCTGTAATTTATAGGCAATCTCTGATGTTTCTGTACCACCTATGGATATACCTGAATGGATAATCTGGAAGTCTTGAGTTGAAAGTGGCAATTTCTGATTCTGATTGGTTACTATTATGCAAAAACATGAACGTTTAAATTGGACCTAGATTCACGCTACACTCAGCAGAGAGTCATCCATTGGCTATACCGGACCCCTTGGAGGATGAAGGCGTGTACACTGCACCTGGATGTTTGTTGGTCTTGTAAAAACAAATGCTCACAAAGGTTTGTCAATATTGGGATGAGGTGCTTTCCCAAATGTAATTAGTGGTTCAATCTATCTTACCAGATACTTGGTTGTTCTGTTTGCTGGGGCTATTTCCAAGTGATTTGACGTTCTATATCAAGACCCGGCTTATGCTTTCTCTCTACTTTACTTTCTCGAGCAGCAAAAAACTCAACAATAATAATGACCGCAAAGCATAAAACTGCAATCCCCAACATAGTTTGAGTCTTTGTTAGTTTATATTCTTATTGGTCCATTAAAAATCTTGTGACTTTTCTGACCAATAGTCCATAAGCAGTCCCATAAACACTGTCCACCATCTTGACTCATCCTCTTACTTTGCTGCTCAGGCAGCGAGATTAGCATGTGTCATTAGCATCTATATTTTGTGGAAACCTTCTGATTGTGGATTAATGAGCTGAACTCTGACAGCGCTGGCTTTGGGGGTACAGTGTGAGCGCAGCAATCGCAGACTTCTGGCGAAGTGTATCCACACATTCTCTTTATTGGTACGTGGCGACAGAGCAAGTGCTCTGGCAACTGCAATCATCCAGACCGGCAGGCAGGGGTCATTGCGGTCACAGAAGTTGATTGGCGCGTGACGGGGAATGTCTTTAGTTCCAGCGCTCATCATGATCATACTTCCGTGACCGTTTGTCCTTCGTGCGAGCTGGCACTGGCATCGCAGTCTGTATTCATATTAAAATCCTGGTACTTCTGGGCATTGCACAATGCATGTGTGTTGCGAGCCCCGAACAGAGAACCTGTCAACACATGCACAGCGTGTTGGATTCATTGCATTCAAACGTCTACCAAAACGCTTGGAAGAGCATTACGGAGCCCCTGCTGGCCAGTAAGTGTTTGATGGGCACAGTCCCCAGTAAACCCTTTAGCCGATTAACCGGCTTTATACCTGACAAACTGCAAAGTATATTGTGCACATTTTGGCAAATTTTGACGGGAACAGGCCTAAGAATCCTGTATTATACGTATGAGTAGCTCCAGTGACGAAGGAAGGGCTCAGATTAGCCAAAAGAAAGTACAACCCAGTATGAGACAAGTTACACAAAAGACTCTGGGAGCCATCATTTATCCGTGATGGACAACTGGTTAAAGTTCTCACAAGGCATGGAGGAGCTTAAGGGAGCGAGTGAGCATTTGAGAGAGAAAGGGGGAAGGAAAAACGCCTACAAGGTACGAGCATGTTTCCTCAGAGAGCTCGGGTGAGTATGAGGACTGGCAGAGTCATTTCTCTGAGGAGGAAGTGGAGGTGATCTCCTCCAGTGAAGGGGTGCATACAAAGGCTCCTAAGAAAAGGAAGGCCACACACCTAGAAGAGAACTGGTGATGATTTTGACCCAGATGCCCTCGTACACCCACGGTCTGGTGAGTGGGAATCGCCGGCAAAAATAGCAGCATATTTGAAAAAGCATCTTGCGATGCCACTAGCAAAGGAGGCTAGAAACAAGCTCAGGGCAGAGTTCCCGAGACCCCATCTCCCCAGAAGGGATTGCAGAAACAAAAGAAATTTACTGGATGGCAATTCTTATGGCCAGATATGTAAAAGGCATAAAGAAGGGTTTAGACAGATCCTGGCACCCATGCCAGAACAAAATGATGGATGTGGTCGGAACACTCATGAATTTCTTACAAATGGCTGAAGAAACTTAAGAAAAGAACAAGACCATTGACTCAGCGATCTTGACTGGGTGGGCCCAGAGCAATTTGCCTGTTGGGTAACGGCAACTGTGCAATTACAGCAGAGAGGCATAGATAAATCCTTGTAAAAATCGACCCAAAACTCAACAAGTTGGCCATATTTTAGAGGCAGCAACGGTGGCTAAGGGGAAGCTATTTGGCGACTCCTTCATAAAGAAGTTAACGAACTTCGTCAACTCCTTCCCCGCCATAGATAAAGCTCAAGCGTCCCTGAAGAGGATATTTGGCAAGCAAATTTGTGGACGTGCTGGCCGAGGCAGGGGCCGCTCTGCCAGCCGCTATGCATACAGCAGGTCCTTCAATGATGGGAACCAATGGAAACAAGACGATCGGAAACCTAACCCCTTCGTCCCAGCAAGAGGAATGGGCTGGAGACGGGAAGATCGTCAGCAACAACATAACACAGGTGAGAGCAGGGGCTCATTCGCGAAGGTGGAGTGAAGGGATTCTCGCAGTAGGTAGCAGACTAGCGCAATGCGTAAAGAACTGGTATCTCGTATCGTCAGATGCTTGGGTTATAGATATGGTCCAAGGTTTTCACATAGATTTTCATACCCTCCCATTGCAAGGCAAGTGGCCGAACAAGTTAGTGCAGACTGTAGCAACAAGTTACTACTAGATGCAGAAATAAGAGGCCTACAACGGAAAGCACCCAAGTGACGGATCCATCAGGAAGTTTCATAACCAATATGTTTTTAGTAAAAGGAAGACCCAAACTGAGGCCAGTTATAACTCTGAGGGAGTTATGCGCGCCATACCTGGGGGTATCAGTTGAACAGTTTTGTTGTTTACAGGTACTTCAAGATGGAGGGGTATACACCTCCTAAGAGAAATCTTGCAGCAAGGAGACTGTCTAGTCAGGATAGATCTCAGGGATGCCTACTTGACGTTACCCATTGAAGCAGATCAACACATTTCTTTGATTCCAATGGAAAGAACAGATATGGGCATTAACGTATTTGCCCTTCGGGCAGCGTCAGCCCTGTGGTGCTTCACAAAGCTGATGAAACCAGTGGTGACATACCTGAGAGAGCAGGTAATACGACTGTTCATTTACCTGGATGACAGATGCATATTGTATCAAGACAAGGTTTTGATCAAGGAGCAGGTGGATTCTGCAATATATCTGCTACTATGACTAGCTTTTTTGGTAAACTGGGAGATAGCTCTCCTGCAACCTGAGCAAACCATGGAATTTTGGGTTTCATGGTAGATACGTCATGGGGGACGGTGAGCCTACCTTGTGAACGACACAGAAAAAGAGAGAAGGAATACTCTGACAAAAGAGGTGATCGTCGTTACGAGAGAGAGCCAGACTGGTGGGGCGCTTGGCGTTATCAATCCAGGCAATCTTCCCGGGACTACTCCACTACTTTAGAGACCTCCAGAGATTAAAAATTCAACATCTGAGGAGGGCCGTAGCTTAAGAGCAAAGGGTGCCCCTATTGCAGGAGGCAAGAGAGGAACTGAAGTGGTGGCTACAACATATGGATGCCTGGAACGGGAGAGCAATATTTGGCTCACCCCGGATCCAAGAGTCCAGTGCCAGCAGATGGGGCTGGTGTGCACGTTGGGGAGATCTGCAATGTTGTGCACTCTTCAAGATGGACAACGTGTCTGCAGTCAGAAACATAAACAGACTAGGCGGCACGAGATCCAGAATGCTGGTAGAGCTGGTGAAATAATGTTGGCACTTATGCCTTCAGAGGGAAGTGTCAGTGATGGCAGAATATCTACCGGGCCGACAGAACGAGGTAGCCGACTGGAACGCCAGATTTCTCAGAGATGCCAGTGATTGGGAGCGGCACGAGAGAGTATTCCAGAGGCTGATGGCAAGATGGGGCAGGGGGGGTCCTTGTCAGACAAGTCTGTTTACGTCGAGGTTGAACAACCAACTACCTTAGTTCTTCAGTTGGAGGCCAGACCGCGAGGTGGAGGCGACCGACGCACTTCTCCAGACCTGGGGCCCGAACACAGAATATGCATTCCCACCATTTTAAATAATAGCGAGGATGTTGGCCCAGGTGAGGAGGCAGCTGGTGTCGCTGATTCTGAGGGCACCGGATTGCAGGGGCCCAGTGTGGTTCCCAGATTTTCTGGAGATGTCGCACAACAATCAGATAGCTCTTCCGAAGTACAGATTGTGCGGGACCCCTCGGGAGACAGCCACCCTCTAGTGAGAACGGGCACGCTCTGCCTTATTGCATGGGCAATTTCAGGGGGATCCTGGACTAGGGCAGGATTATCTGGCGAGGCTGAACGTATTATTGAAGAGTCCTGGGCTCCAGGGACCAGGAAGGCATACCGATCAGCATAGTCTAACTGCATAGCTGTTGCATGGAGAAGAACGTTCATCCCTCGAACAGATTTCTTAGCACAGATGATGACATAAGGCAATGCTTACAGGACCATTAATACGGCTCGATCAGTGATATCAGCAGGTCATCGCCATGTAGAGGGGTTAATGGTCAGAGAACACCCTTTGACATGCAGATTGCTGAGGGTTAAGTTACTCAGACCTTGTAAGGAGAGGTGCGCACAGTTATGGGATGTAGATGGGGTTTTGAAACTGTTCACTTCCTGACCTGATGACTGTGATGACAGTAAGACTGAGATTCTACTCATCGGTACTCCCACTCCCTCCTTCCCTGCAGTTCTCTGGGCTGCCTCCCTTGGCCCCCCTCCCTGCTCCTACCTGCAAGGCAAAAAACCTTGGGGTCATCTTCGACTCCACACTCTCCTTCTCTCCCCATATTTCTGACGTCGCCAAGAGGTCACACTACCAACTGCACCTCCTCAGAGGTATTCTTCCCTTCCTCTCCTTCCTCCAGAAGCTCACTGTCTCCCGAGCCCTGGTTCTCTCGAAGCTGGATTACTGTAACAGCCTCTATCTTAATCTGCCTGCCTCCACTCTCCGCCCTCTGCAACTCATCCAGAACAGAACTGCGAGACTTGTCCTTGGCC
This sequence comes from Ambystoma mexicanum, assembly GCF_040938575.1. Classification (NCBI taxonomy): domain Eukaryota; kingdom Metazoa; phylum Chordata; class Amphibia; order Caudata; family Ambystomatidae; genus Ambystoma; species Ambystoma mexicanum. Next base: position 1,220,702,850 of record NC_090927.1, read on the forward strand.
TCAAGCCCAGGGACCGTATCTCTCCAGGACTGAAATCTCTACACTGGCTCCCAGTGGCTGCGAGGATAAAGTTCAAAACCCTCTGCATTGTCCACAAGGCCTTCTGGGGCCTGGGTCCTAAATACCTTCAACTCTCTCTTCCCAAATATCTTCCTCCCCGAGCCCTTCGCTCATCCGCCTCCCAACTCCCTCATGGTCAGCCGTTTCTCGAAGCAACGAGCTGGGGGTGGATCTCTCTCCGCGGCAGGGGCCTCCCTCTGGAACAGCCTTCCTGCCTCCCTGAAACTTGAGGAGAACCACCTCCGGTTCCGGAAGCACCTCAAAACCTTCCTCTTTGCTTCTGCTTTCTTTCTCCCTCTCCCCTGCTGAACAGCTAATTAATTCTTCACTAAACTGCACTGATCCTGCAACTGGACCACTCTAAACGGCCTTCGGTCCTGGGCCCAGCCACTGATCCCCTGGAACCCCTCTGCACTGCGGGACTGTCTCTGTATCCCTACAGCCCCCCCCCTTCCCCAGCACTTGTTCTGCACTTACCTTGCACTTGCCACCAGCTGGCCCTTTTTTATTTATTACTTTACGCCACTTACCTTACTGCACTTCCCCCCCCTGACCTTCCCCTTGCACTTTTTCCCCCTCCCCCCTCCCCCACCCCTGCACTTGCGCGATCTGAATGACACCTGGCCTAGCAGGATCGTTTGTTATGTCTCCCCTTGTTCCTCCCCTCCCTGCCTCGTCGCGCCTTGAAACACCTGTGTATAGGCGCGTTACAAATATCATATCATATCAATGGTCAGAGAACACCCTTTGACATGCAGATTGCTGAGGGTTAAGTTACTCAGACCTTGTAAGGAGAGGTGCGCACAGTTATGGGATGTAGATGGGGTTTTGAAACTGTTCACTTCCTGACCTGATGACCGTGAGCTATCCAGGAAAGCGTTGTCTGCCAAAGTGACAATGCCAAAGTGACAATGCTGTTAAGTCTTTTATCACACAAGAGTTTCTGATGTGAGAGCGTTTGAAGTTAACGGAAACAAAACGAGCTTGAGAACAGTGTCCTATGAATCTTTCCCAGATCATCCTAAATTATGCCTGGTGCGATGTTTGTTGGCATACGAAAACATGACAAAAGACCTGCGACCAGCGGGGTGTCTCAGCTGGTCATTGTGTTAAGGAGACCCTTCGGGAAAGTAACTCCGGCAACCCTTGCGAGATGGGTCAGATGGGTGATGGTCCAAGCAGGCATTGATGAGTGCTGTGGCGTCCATTAGAGGAGCGATGGCTTCGAAGGCTTTTAATGTTGGAGCCTGATTGGAAGATAATATGAAAGCAGCAGATTGTTCGAATGAATCGTCATTTAAGACATGTTATTATAAGCCGATTAAAAAGTTTGCAATGTTGGTGGTAGGTAAGCTTTGAACAAACATAATCTGAGCCTCCAGGTCTTGACATTAAATTCCAATTTTCAATGCTAAAGTTACAGAAGGTTGTGATTCTATTAAATACATGGAGGCAAAGGATTATTCCGCTCTAACAATCGTGAATTATAATGTTCTCATGTACTGATTATGTTATGATGTATTGTTATGTAAATGATGCGTCACGATTGCCCACCCGAACAGACCAGATGTCTGAGATATTACTTTGTTTTAGGTTCCAATGCAGACAAGCAAACCGGGTCATGAAAATCAGCTGGTAGCTTAAATTCAGTTGGCGTTTACTGGTTGGGATGGTGGACAGTGTTTATGGGACTGGTTATGGGCTATTGGTCAGAAAAGTAACATTTTTTTTTAATCCTCAGCTTGACGGGTGGATCCAAAGTATGTTACTGTTGTCGACTAGAGAAAGTGTTATATGCAAAGAGAGTTGGATATGGGACACCTTAAATTCATTATACGTCTAGTTCCACATGTGTTGGCTACCTTTTTATAGTCTGTTTTGATTTGGGATTTTTCCCCCATGTGGGTTGTCCGACCTTTGCAGTTATCTGCTTTATCGTTTACGTTTGTCAGGGGAGGAAGGGGAATCCTTTCTGATGATATGTTTATTATGTTACTTCTTGACTTTTTCAGCTGTATTGATTATTTTCCTGTGCCTCATTACTTTTGTTGTGTTGTATTTTGACAATGCTGTATTATGTGCTGCATATGTTTGTAAAACTGAATAGTTTTATTTTGAAAAAAATACCTGGAGATTTTGTGGATTTGGGAGATGGCGTGAAGTCATCATAAATTTTATAATATATTGGGGTTAGAAAGTCACCTTTAGCACGTCCTTTCACGGATGATTTAGCCATCGTAAATTAGGTTTTAAAATCCCATAAATAAACCAGATCTTCTGCCCATGTCTCCTGCAGTGCAATCTCATATTTTGTAATGAATTCTACCCAGTTCTTATCTTCTGGATTTTTTCGTGATACCTGCTACATTCCATGATGGGGACCAGACTTTTGCAGAAAGACGTGTATCGCTGCCCATGGATGGGAGCCCCTCAATTGTTCACTTGTCAGTATGTTTAGTTTATGTACTCGATACTTGTTTGTTACAATGGTACCCACATGGTCCACCTCCATTATTATGTCAGTCGAAGCTAATCTGCTTTGTCTTTACAGTTGTCTGATTACTTGATTTTGCAATCTTATTTCTTTTATTTGAACCACATGTTTGTTTATTTACTCTTAAACAGGGGTGATACTCTGTTTGCTACAGGTTGTGGGGTCGGTCTTGGCTGTATTAACAAAAGGGTTCAGTCTCCTGCACCTGCGCTCAGTCCTCTATATAAAAAAGGTTGTTCGGAATCCAATGATAATACTGTGGATGATCAATTCCAATTTGCCAAATGTTATATTGTATATGTATTCAATGAGTTTAGGACAACAGCCTTCACGTGTCTACCAGTGACGGTCCTCCTCAGGGCAACAACGATACTTGAGGCAAAATCCCCTGGAAGGTCATCTCTATCGTTAAGGATTCCTCACAATATGACGGGTGTGTTGAGAGCCGCAACCCAAATGGGTGAAGATCGGCGTCCCACTTACATTATCGAATTGCTGTTTAACTAGTAACATTTTACATCTCAACTTTGCATTACATACTTTACTGTTAAATCATAAAATCATTCCCAAGTGATAAATTTTGTATGTTGGTAAGCAGATAGTGTCCATTTTAAAGCACAAAAATGCACTGTTAATACTATTTTACGACACTGCCTGCTTCAGGAGAAAACTTTTGTATGTTTTAATTCAATGATCTTGTTCCATTTTTCTGTGAATAAAACAAACATGTAGAGAATATTGCGTCAACCTGTTTTAATTCCTGTCTTGCCATGTTTGCTCACTTAAATTTAGATATAAAATGATCAAAAGTGGGCAGCCTTTCATTGTGTTACTCTAGGAGCTTGGAAGGCCATACATCAAGAGTACAAATGCCAAGTAGCAAGCAACTAGCCAGCATAGGAAGCCACACTCTGTTCTCCACTTACATCCAGCACACCACCTCTTATTTGCGAAGACTGAATTATCAATCGCTAGTGGCTAGTTGTCTGTGCACATATTGAAGCCTGAATAAATGATACCCTGAAGGGGAGTTTTTTTTGATCATGGGACATATGTTGTGCACCATTGAATTCCACTGTAGAATGTAATGGTAGTCTTGCTGCGTCCTGAGATGTTAATACTCGTTTCATTTTCATTGTTGCCCCTCCTTTTTTTCTCTTCCCTAAGTGCCCTGAAAAGGTCAACAGTGTTTTTTTCTTCTGTAAAACATTTATTAAGGTGTTCTTCAAATGACTCAAGTGGTGTTGGGTTGTGATAATAGCTCGGGGTTGGAAACTTATTGCTTTGGATGATATTCCTTTGTTTTGTTGGCCGGAGATACCCATGACCTGCTGTTGTGGTCTTGAATGTTGACTCGCACATTTTGTTTTTTAAATAGAAGATAGTTTAGGTTGGTTGCGTGGGAGGGCAGAAGGGTGGGGGAAACGGAGGGGAGCCAACTCATTTAATTATTAAAATATCTTTATAAAAGGGCAAAATGACATCGTTCTGGGGGCTAAGAGGATCCCACCCTCCCTGCACAGTTGTAATGTTAACAAACAGTACCTGGCTACTGGGTAGGCAACATGAATTAAGGGAAAGTGGAGGGGCCTGGACGGGGTGGTGTCAGGAGGGCAGACATTGGAAAAACGCTTTAAAAATAGCAAATAAAATGAACCAATAATAATACTTTCAAACATAAATTTTTAAGCTGAAAAGCTAGCAATGTATATAAGTATACAAAAAGATATGTCTGAAAACTTTAATTGCCAATTTTTAAATTTTCAAACGTTGGTGCATGAAACTTTATCTATAATCTCCTGCAGAACAGTTGCATCAGTGCTTTGCCAAACACCAAAGTTTAATTTTGGTATAAATTCAACTGCTCATGCTCCCAATAAGAATGTTGTTTAGCCCTCCACTGTCCTTGGTATTCTAAAATTCCAGGTGGTAACTCCTTGTTAAAAATCTCGGTTCTAGTGAGCTCCTCTGGAAGTTGGCTAATGTTTGTATTAACGTTCTCTGTGTTAGCTGCCGTTTAACTATGGAGGGGACAGAAGTTAATTGTGCAGACATTGTTGCAAGCTTTCTTGAAAAGACTAAGAGAAGAACATTCTTCTACTAAACCTCCCCCCGCAATTGACAGTGTCTTGGCAAGACACATTCTGCAAATACTGTTTAAAGAAAATATACATTATTTTTTACTGGAATAACTATTAATGTTTTTTGTTGGCACAAGTGAACACCACCCTTCTGTTATGGTACAAGTAGGTTCTCTTTGACTTTACAAGTAACATATTGTGTTTTGCAGCCACTGTGCTATTCGCACTGTTCATACATGCAAGATCAAATTGGGCCAAAGTGGGTACATTTAGACTTGTACAGTTTAAAACTAGTGCCAAGTTACACTCCGTTACTGATTTCTAATGGCATTTTTTTTTAACTTGGCTTAGCTGCTGTTCTATGCTTCTTTGGTTATGATGCCGTTCATTGCCAACGCTTCTCAGATGTTAGTTACGTTTCAAGAAACTACAAAGCTTGCCTTTTTATGCACTGTAATTAAGCTAGATAAAAAACGTTGTTTTTTTCAACTGTGAGCGAGGCACATTTTTTTTTTTGTTGCGTTGCAATATACTGTTCTTCCTTAGGAGACCCTGAGTGCTGCCCCATGCGCCACAAATTCAAGGTGTCCCTACAAAATATCCCCACCAAAAATATTGCCGTACATATGGCCACTTGTCTCGCCATAGGCGATATTTTTGGGGGGAATAATTTGCAGGAGCGGGGGTGTCCCGCGCACATTTTAACATAGAGGGGTTTGCGGGGGTGTTCCCCGCAGGGTCCATGGGTCAATATCGCCACAAAAAAAGGCGATATTTTTGTATCGCAATATTTTTGCGGGGATATTAACACCTGGAACCAAATGCAAACCTCCCATAAATCTCTTGTGCAGAAACCTAGATCAGTGCAGATTTAGACTGAACAAACACGGGGTGTTTATAAAGCACTAAAATGCCAGCGTCTCCTTGGCACACTATTGTCTGCTGAGCGGATGGAAGAGTGTGATCTCTGTGGCAGATGTGTCGATTTTGGGTGTATTTTGTCAGTCGTGAATTCAGTATCAATGTTTGGGGCTTTGAAATGGTACTTAAACTCAGTAAGTAGATAAGTGTTACTGCGATACATGAATAGCTGAAATCAATTTTTAGTTTGTGTGCTCAGGAAACCCTTACATGAAGGATCTGACCTAATCACTAAAGAATTGAATAAGTGGGATAAGGAAGCAGTATAATGGTTACCAGTGCATCCAGCAGACAGTGTAAAATGGCAGTAGCAGCATAACAGTATTTATAGAGGCAGATATTCTGGTTTAAAATTGCATGCTCTGCTTTTCCCTGCACATGCATTTTTTAATAACAAGGACAAAATAAGCACATGCTTACAAATAAGCATCAACATATATTGTACTTTAATGTAACAAAATATTGGAAGAATGTAGATTCTCTATACTTGTTGGTACCAATGGAGTTGTAATTCTATTAAAGACACGAGCAAAAATTATGCTTCACTTCCTTTCACCACTAGTTCAGCAGCAAAGCATTATTCTGACAAGTTCCTTTTTCGAACAGCATATGTTCTCCAAAGTCGACTGCACTTCAAGAAAGAACACCCTTCAAACTTCACTGAACGGGAGGCGACCAGTGTAGCCCGTGGCCCAAAAAGGGCTGGCTTGAAAGGGCTACAGGCTTGTCCTCTACGAGACAAACCCTCCAGATAATGACACTGACACCAGGGATAATAAAAGTGCTTTCAGTGTGTTTTATTTTGGGGAATGTCCATCCAGTTGACCCAGGGCACAGAGACATTGAGGCACGAACCAGGAGGCCCTCCTGGGTGCCTGGCTGAATGGGCCCAGATGAGTAAAGGTACTGGTAAGCATGTGCGAGGCTGTCCAGGCCGAAAATGAATAGCCCAGTATCAGTCTACCCAACCATTTCCCCAGTCATACTGCCTTGTGACTGGCAAGGCGTGCCCTTCTGAAAGTCTTCCCGGGCCGTGCGATGGCCTGGGAGATGAAGATTATTAAGTCTGTTGTGCCTGGGGTGAGGGGGAGTCGGGGCGCGGTGGAGTGGTGACGGTGTGAAGTCCTGGGCTGCCTCGCCGGGCAGCCTGGGTTAATAGCGGGGGCGCTTAAGTCCCGGGCTGACTGGTAGGAGGAGGCGACCGTCTGGGTAAAGAGCCAGCAACACGCTCTCTGCGTCTATGCAACACAATGCTAATGGGGCGGGCCCGGGAAGCAGCAAAGGTCATGGGCGCAACAGTGACCAGTGACCGCGTCACTGTTGCCATGGGGACACAGCCTGACTTCAACATGGTGCTGCAGGCAGAGCAGTGTAAGCTGCGGCATTCCCACATCACAGGGAGCAAAGATGGCACCCAGAGGTGCAGTGGGGGATGTGGGCTGCAGGGTCACTAGGGTGAAGAGCGGACAACCACGCATGCATGGGGTGGCCTGAAGACAGTAAAACAGTGCAGGCCACATAGTGATTGTGTGTGAACCCAAGTGGTTGATGGGGGCCACCTGGAAGTAAGAACAGAAGTGGGGCCAGGCCCCATACACCACCAGGGGACATGTCCCATCGCTAGAGCCAGACATAAAAGGTACTGAAAGAGTATGACTGACCGCAGTATTCACCCCCATTGTATAGTAATGTGTATATGTTAATTTATTTTATGTTGTATGTCATTGTTATGTATGTTTATGTATTTATATTGTTGAGTAGTGTAAATGTTATGTAGTGTAGTATATTTTTTATAAATAGTAAATGTTAAGTAGGGGGAATGTAGAGGCAGATTATTTCGGGAGAATGCTAAGTAGAGATGTATGGTATTTTGGTGCAGAATCGGGTACCCTGGCGTGCGGTTGTGGGAGGAGGCGGCAACCTGCTTGAGGTTGTTTCGGGAGATGGGACCACACACAGAGCCCATACTCTGGCTCACACTCCAGGGTTAGGGAAGGGGTCTGTTGCCCCAGGCTCGCTCTATAGGCCCACGAGAGCCCACCAAGGAAGGTCGGGCTGACATAGCAGATCCCCATTTAGTTGGTATTCACATCAGAGGGGTGATGGGAAGGGCTGTTTACAAAAAGAAAAAGTGTTTTATAAACAAAGGGGGCGGGTCGTGGGGATCCCTATAAAATGCACTCTGGTGTCAGTGTCCATTAGTAAGCCAAGAACTCTGGGTGAAGCCCATCTCCTGATAACAGCAATTTTATCTTGCAAGTGTAGCGCCTCTCCCTAACTGGCTGGCCTGGTGGGTGGCAGTGGTGTTTCACATGAGGACTGTCCCTGGTCTGGGGTGAGGGAGGTGGACGCCCTTAACGGGGTCTTAACAGGCATGGTCATTATAATAATATGTAACCTAAGACTGTATGTTAAAATGGTTGACAATAATACTTTCCTCTACATCTTTAGAGAATGGATCTGTCGTATGCCGTAGTATTCCATACTTATATACAAAAGTGATGCTCTACGCCACGACATCTGTTCAAGGCTGATTAGATGGCCCCATTTTCAAAGTGCCAAGCCTTTGTTGAAAGAGTTTCCATGTGCAGCAGGCACATATGATGCAGTCTGATGCCTCAAAAGCTAAACTCTTAGCCATTTAGAAAATCTCTAAGAAACTAAATTGCTGGCGTTTCCCTAGAGTTCCGCAGCCCAACAGATGGTTTGTTATGCGTGTGAGCAGTATACAAATGATTGTGTTGACACCAGACATGACCAATGCCTGACAAGAGAAGTTGGGGGGGGGGGGGGATTGTCGGGGGGAGAAAGCAAATGGGACTAGCCCATTAACCACAAACATTTTAACATAGGTTAGGATACAAATTACAGTAAAATGTGCACAATATCACAATAGATGAGACCTAAAAATGAGTGTTAGCTGTTTTCATTGTTGAGGAATATACCGATCTTAACTTGCAAAACTAAGGAAATAAGTAGTTTGTTTAAACGTTTTACCTGTTCATCCTAAAACTGCCCTAGTTTGCAGGTGTTGACTGGCATATAGAGTCTTCCCCCCTGGAACTGGGAGTAATCCTTGAAATTAGATGCTTTTATTGGCATAATCTCCTGCACTCAAGGAACCTCCAACCTAAAAGTGAAACAGCATCACAGGCAGATCGTGCACCATTGAACAGTATTTGATATTGGAATCGCAAGATTCTGCCACCCAGCTGTGGGTGCCTCTAGACATCTGTGCCCTACCATGCCACTCTGCTGGAGTTTGCACATTTAAGACTTCATCCATTTAAGCTTTTCATAAGAACTGCCCATCTACTTTTTGAATGGCTCAACAATAATTCATGTTCAGATTGTTGGGAGCTGCTCCCCGTATGCCCTAATACTTCATCCTAAGGTTTGTATACCCCTGTTTAGGGCACAGTTGACCAACCTGGGAACACTAGGAGACCGCTCTTCTTAATTTACAATACCGAAAGTTCAGCTGATGTGGCTACCATGCTCCGGATCACCCTAGTGTGTCCCACAATGCCACCTTCTGATTTTGGTGACCCACTGAATTATGCGATCATGCTAGGTTTTGTTCCTTCAAGCAAGACTTGGCAAGGCTCTTTTTCCCCTGATGAACAACCATATTCCATATTTGCATCAGTGGCATGTGAAGCAGCAACTCGAGTTGCTCAAAACGTGGACTTAATTTCATGATCCGAGCCCGCATTCTGAGCAAGCTGCTTTCGCCTGCCAGTTTTCTTCCCTTCCTCTCCATAACGCTTCTTATGTGCGCTCTCCGCCCGCCCCCGCCCCCCCTTCTCCCGGGCCCGCACTTAGGTTTTTATGTAGGCTCCAAGGCACTGTGCAGCTCCTCACCAACTGCCTCAGCCCCCATGGGTATGGAAAAGGCCTCTGTGCAGAGGCCCGCCCTCCATTTCCATGGCGTCCACGTTAGGTGAATAATTCTGTGAAATTAGTTGCATCCTTTCTGGGGTCCATTATTTCATACAAAAACTTTGGTCTCAGCGCCCTGAGTTAGAAACCCAGGGAACTAAATAGCAATAATGCACCTTCTCACAGGCTTTACCAGCCGGTGATGACACTGGGGCCTGATGTTAAGGCTCTTGGGCTGTGGCCTGTTACTGGAGGAGATATTCACTGGAGGAGATATTCTTGCTTGATTATACCTGCATCGGGTGAAATATTCCAGTAACAATCATGCCCCCCCCCTCCTACTAGGATCATTGCCAGTTTGAAATGTTCCTTGGCCCTCGTTAAACGCCCTCACTTGGCTCGGCCCTTTTAACCTGGGGCCACTAACTTGTGCAGAGATCTACTACACAATGGATACCTTTGGTGCGGGCTTTAACACTTAATTGCGTGTGTGTCAGAAGGCAAGTGGCTGTCTGCTGTGTGACACTAAGGAGAACATGGAGGGTGTTTTTACATCACTAATAACTAGCTGCATGTAATAAGCAAGTACAGGCAACTTGTGATGTGATTTCTTTATTACAAGCAAGTTTAGGTTACAGGTACAGCTCACTTCTTATGTATTGTAGACTGTAATAAGAAAATAAAGTTTCTGATGCTTGTGAATCTGCTTAGAATCACATGCTGTGCATATAGTCCGACATCTAGTGGTAATCGCAGAGTATTGCATCTCGTCTTTCGAGGATCGAAAGGGGACGTCGTTATGGGTGTGAAATGGTTGAAGAGACTCAGAAGGAAGACAATGTCAGAACACCAAGAGCCTGGTCTCCCAAAAGAACCGATATCTGAGAATTTAGCTATGAAAAAACACTATGCCCATTAGTCATTTGTGTGTGAAAATAGTTTTTCCTTGTTGAGCACCGTGCGCTGTGTCTTTTGGTACAGCCTCCCTAACGTGACGTGTAGTGTACCCAAGATCCCTCCTGTGTAAAGATCCCTCAGATAGTTTTTTTCCACCCAGCTAGCTGGATTCATTCATCCCCTTCATTGACGACTGCTTACCTGCCACCGCCGAAGACTGTGGAAGACAACCCCAGACTTCGGGGGCTGGTGCTCCAGTCGACATTGTCGACCGTGTGGCCGGGCCCTCTGTCTGGCCTATACAGTAAGGAGCGTGGATCCAGGGGTCTGTTTCTTTTTTTTTTCACTTTATTTATTCGGCTTGACGACATACAAAACGACAGAGATGCTCACAACATAACAATAGGATACACCATTACTGAAATACATACTTCACAATAAAGTGCTTGCTTTCTGGTGCATCAAGAGGGTCAGGGAACTATGTGAAGGCATGGGTGTAAAGCTTAAGAAACACTATTCATGGGATGACAACTGTGCGGGGGAGAGGCCAGGGGTAGAGGATTCAGTGTCCGGGTTCTAGGTCGTGGCGGACATGTAATTACAAAATCTCTGCCAAATGTCTCTTTGCCATGAGTGCAGGTGTTGTAGTGCTCCCCAGGCCTCCTCGGTGTCGTGTGCCCATGTAACCGTCCTGAGCCACTGTGCATAAGTGGGTGCTCTGGGCCGGAGCCAGTTCATCAGGATGCAGCGTACAGCAAGTATCGTACAGAGTGAAGCCAGTTTTTTTGGAATCCCGACCCAGTTGGGGGAAGTCATGGAAGAGGCATCGCATTGGGGATGGATCTATGGTGTAGTCTAGTATGGCAGACAATGTGGTGCATATTTCGGTCCAGTATTGCATGAGCCTCGGGCAGCTCCAGATCATATGGATGTAGGGGGCTTGATCTGCACCGCATCTAGGGCAGCTGAAAGGAAGTTCACTAAACATATGGTGTAGTTGCCCGGAGTGTGATGGTATCTGTGTAACACTTTAAATTGTATTAGTTTGAACCGGGAGTTATGATACGCTGTGGGTGCAAGCACACATCTGGGATCAGCGTTCATCAGTGATATCAACTCCAAGGTCCTCCTCCCAGTTACATCACGGTTTACCAAAGGAGGGGGTGGCCCTAGTCTGCAGTAGGGTATAGAGCCTTGGTACCTTGCCGCTAAAGCAGTCAAAGGTGCACAACTCTTCGATTATGGGCTCGTCCGGTGGTATTGTAGGGAAGTTGGGGTATCGCCCGGGAAATTGCCCTGTTTTATAGATATCCCGGAGTACCAGGAAGCCTGAATCGGCCCAGTGGGACACTATGGATTGTGGGATATTTGGGACATTGGGAAAGAAGTTCCAGAGCGGGAAGTCCCCATGGAAGGGGCGAGGTGTTTCAACCAGTTTTCAGATCTTAGTGAGAGCCAAGGATGTACTGGCGACAGGATCAGCCGAGTCTGGATCAGCTGGGGCCGGTTTAAGAATAAGGGACCCAATTTCTCGATCACTGACCGTTCGCTTCTCTAAGCGGACGTGTGGAGGGGGGTCAGTGGTGTTAAACCAGTAGGAGGCAAAATGTGCTTGAGCCACTAACCAATATCTGGTAAAGTCAGGGGCGCCGAACCCACCCAGTTCCTTAGGGGTGGTCAGTGTGGTTAGCTTGAGTCGGACTGCACCGGAGTGCCATAGGAAGGTGTTGGTTATACGGCGGAGCGATCAGAAGAAATCATCGCCTGGCCATAGGGGAAGATTCGTAAATCGGTAAAGGAGTTGGGGTAGTACCACCATTTTGAGTATGCCTATCCGACCCGCTAAGAAGATGGGGAGTCTAGTCATCTCTCTGCTTTAGCGGCCAAGTGCGTGAGGTAATTACGATAGTTGTCTTCACGTAGCCTCTCCGCATGCCGGGAGACCACCACCCCCAGGTAAGTAATGTTGGATTGGGACCATGTGAATCCACCCAGGTCGGAGGGGGGTAATGTGGAGTCTGTGAGTGGGAATAGAACAGATTTAGAGCAGTTTACTTTTAGACCCGATATGTGTCCGAAGCGGACCACATCTTCCAGGGTAGGGACAAGGTTGGTTTCTGGGCCACGAATGTAAAGGAGGGCATCATCGGTATACAGGGAAGCAATATCTGCTTGACCGGCAGTACGTAGGCCCCTATGAGAGTGTGATTGGCGCATCATGTTGGTGAAGGGTTCCATGGCTATAGCGAAGATCAGCGGTGAAAATGGACAGCCCTGCCATGTTCCCCTAGCTATCTGAAAGGGGGAGGAGCATCTATCTTCTGTGCGGTCCCTGGCCGATGGATCAGTGTAGAGCAACCTAACACAGGTGCGGAAGTTGGGGCCAAATTTGCACTTCTCGAGGACTCGCCATAGATATTCCCATGACACTGAGTCAAATGCCTTTTGCATGTCTAGGGTGGCCGCCATCGCCTGCACCTCCGGACCAATCCTACTGATCACATTAAAGAGCCTTCTCAGGTACAGGGCGGTGGATCTGCCAGGGACAAATCCTGCCTGATCAGGATGAATGATGTGGGGCATGAATGAGGCCAGTCGGATAGCCAGTATTTTAGCATATATTTTAACGTCACTGTTGATTAGTGAGAGAGGGCCGTATGAGCCACATTGGGTGGGGTTTTTGCCAGTTTAAGGAGAACTGTCATCATCGCCTCTCGGAGAGAGGGAGGGATTATGCACTTCTCACACACCTCTTCCCATAGGATTAATAGATGTGGGACTAGGAGCGATTTGAAGCGCTTATACAGGTCGATGGGGAGCCCGTCTGGGCCAGGGGCCTTACCCAATGCCAATGATTCAATGGCTTCCCATGAGGAGTTCTGGTGTAAATGGCCTCTCCAGGGAAATGCTAGCATCAGTGGAAAGGACCGAGAGAGGGAGGTTTTCCAAATAGGAGTCAATTTCCGATACCTGAGGGCCATCAACTCCTTATACTCCTTAGGAGTATAAGGAGGTGTAGAATGATAGGAATTCCGAGTTGATGTCTTGTGGGGACGTAGCTAGTGTTCCGTCTGGTTGCTCTTATCGCAGGTATGTTGGGGGCTCCGAATTCTCGGTGAATCAGCCTGGCGAGCAGTCGCCCTGGCCGTTCTTCCTCGCCATATTTCCTAACTGAATGTGGGCTGTCGCTGTGTGTCGCTGTCTAAAAAATGTTACTTCCCGTTCTGCTAGAGTGCAGAATGTGTCTAGTTCCGACCCCAGCCGTTCCAGTGTTTCAGGAGCCTGATCGAGGGCATATTGGGTCTCGAGGGTAGCCAGGGCCAACTCACTACCAGCGATTTTCCTCGTGGATTCCCTTCAGGATACCACACCCTTTAGAGATGGCGATACCCCTGATGTATACTTTAAATGATTCCCAGAGGGTAGCGTGTGATGCCACAGAATTGGTGTTCATCTCAAAGAATTCCTCGATGGATGATTCAAGTTCAGATGCGAAGGTTTGGTCGAGTAGGGCGTGAGGTCTCATTCTCCACTGTCTCGTTTTATTGTAGTCTTGCCCCCAATTAAGTGATATAATCACCGGTGAGTGATCAGATAAAGTTCTAGGGAGGATCAGAAGGCAGGATAGGCACCTGACCAATATGTCCGATAAAAGCCACCTTTCTATCCTGGGGTGTGAATCATGTACTGTGGAATAGTAGGAGTATGTGCGGGAGTCAGGGTACATGAGTCGCCAGGCGTCTACGACTGCCAAACGAGGAAGCGTAGTCAAAATTGCATGGGCTGCCCTGGATAGTTGGCAGGGTCTAGAGCCTGATCTGTCTAGGTTGACGTCAAGTATCGTGTTAAAATCGCCGCCCCATATGATCGGGACCAGGGGGTAGCTCTCCAACACTGAAGCTAGGTGTAAGTAGAAATCGGGGTCATCAATGTTCGGACCGTAGATATTTAAGATGATTACCTCTTAATGTTGTAGTTTACCATGGATTAGCACATACCTCCCTTGCGGGTCTATCAATGAGTGACTGCATGAGAACTTTAGGTTCTTGTATATCAAAGTTAGGACACCTCGACTATGGGTGGAATAGTTCGTAAAGTATCTCTGAGGCACCCATTGCTTAGCAAACTTTTCGCATTGTTCCCTTGCAAGTATAGGACTTTAATGCCATGACGTTCCGCGTACAATTGTATCTGCCTCATTTTTTTTTGTAGTTACTAGGCCTCTTATGTTCCAGCTCATGAATGCCAAGCTAATATCAGCCATTTATATGGAGGTGTCGGTTGATTTCCGGGGTCGAAGTGGCTGTAGCCATAGCCAGCCCATCGGGGGCAGGCACATCGTGCCATCCGCAAGCCCGTGATATATTACTGTGGTATGTGTGACATCTTCTGTGGTCGACAAGTCCTTTTTAACATAACTCCCAATTCCTCCTCCCCCCCACCCGCAACCCTCCCCCAACCAGAGGAATGACAACCTGATAGAACCATAGTAACTACAGACTCGTCGGCATCAGCGACTGGTGGCCTGTTGGCTGGCCTGGCGGTGCCACATCGGACTGGGGAACATATAAGGAGATTTATTTCAAGTACCATAGTCTTCATTGGATGATGGTAGTATAGTCTGCATAAACGGAGGATCAACAGTTCGGTGGAATAACAAGATTGAATTGCTGATGCAGTCCCTGCAATATAGCTTCAGCTGTGCGTGAGTGCATCTGTGGGCACGTTTCGTGGCAGGGAGTTGGCACAAAGTGGTCAGGTTACATAAATGCCATGTCAATGGTTAAGTATCAGCCTTGGAAATGTTCATCTATGAACTTCGAGGCCTCCTCCGGGATCGTGAAGAAGAATGTTTGATTAGAGTGTTCTATTCTTAATTTGGCAGGGAATAACATGGAGTATTTAACCCCATGATCACGGAGTCTTTTTACTGTTATGAAGGTTTTACGTTCCTGCTGCACCGCCACAGAAAAATCAGAGTAGAGATGGATCCTCGCTGCCCCCATCCGCAACTCCCCCTTGAGTCTTGCCGCTCTCAGAGCATCACGGTCGCGGAAATTTAAGATCCTGGTGATGATGGGGTGTGGAGGTGCACCAGGTTTAGGTTTTGCAGTCCAGGAACGGTGAGCTCTTTCCACTGCGAACTGCGGGGAAAGTTTCGGAGAATCAAGAACTGACGGCAACTTGTGCTCCACGAAGTCGTCCATGGGCTCGTTAATATTGTCTTCAGGCACTCCAACTATGCGTAGGTTGTTGCGCCGTGAACGGCACTCTAAGTCATCATTCTTTTTTTATTTCAACCGCCAGCATTCGAGTAGAGCGCGAGGAGACTGTGGCCCATAGGGAACCAAGATCGTCTTCAGCGGCCCCCATTCTTGTTTCAATTTCTGCCACCCGGCCATCTGTTTTCTCGATATGCGCCTTAATGGATGAGATGGTACCATTCATGTCATCCAGCTTGGTGTGAAGAGTGGTGAACCCCTCACGGATGTATTCTAACATTTTTTGCGAGTCATCGGGGGCTAGCGGGGCCGATGTTGCAGGTGTCTCCTCAGGTGATTCCGCTGCCTGCTTAGCTGGAGTCTTAGCGAACATATTTAGAGAGCTCTGTTTCTTGCTTGCACCCGCTCCTTTGGTCATAGTGTCGGCGAAGGGTGGGCCCTGGGGTTGTGGGCTGGTGTAAGTGGTTGGCTACGTCCAAGAACCGGTGTCCCCCTCCAAGTATAGGGGTTCCCTGTCTGCAGTTCGACCCACCTGTTACCAGACCCTCAGGTGCGGCATCACCCCTCCAAGTGCGAGTCTTTGGGCAATGTGTAGTGCAGTGGGCTCCACCGAGAGCAGCTCTGTGGTGTTGGAGTCTTATCCCAGTTTCTGCTTTCTAGTTATGCCGGGAGTGCAGTAGTGGGGTTAGTGTGGTAGATGCACCTATACAGCTCTCGGTATTGTAGGTAGTGGGAGCTCCGCACCCAGTGTCCTGGTACGTGGATAGCATAGTACCACTTCTGTGTTATCAAGTTTTTAATATGCGGGATCGCCGTTGTGGACCACAGGGTGGCAGTGGGCCAACTGAAGAGGGGGCCCTGCCAAGTCGGGGAGTATCCTCAGGTGAGTGCCGAGATTCAGGGGTTTCAGGGCAGTATGGCATGCAGGCTGCCCAGTTCAACAGGTCAGCGGCATATGAGGGATCAGCCGTTCATTTGGTGCAAGGTGAACCACCGGCAGTGGGCTCATAGGGAGCCGGGAGCAGGACAGTGTTAATGTTTAGGCTGCTGGATGAAGCGTAGTGCAGCACGGGCCAGTCCAGCACTGCACAGGTATGTAGGCTTTTTTTATGTTGCTGTTAGTGCTCTAAGTAGTGTCAACACGTTCAAAGTAGTCACAATTCCCTATGAGTGGCAACTTGGGGAGTGGCTTAACATGTAGGGGCCCCCTTACCTTAAATCTTGATGGAGGGAGGCTGCGCCTCCCTCTGCGCGCCGCCCCAACGTGGGTCAGTGCCTCTGGAGCTCCGGGCCCCAGAACATCAGAGGAGCCGACAGCCGGGGGCTTTGCTTGGTCTGCGGTGCTCCCAGGAGATGTCAGCGCCTGGGTGGTGTCTCCGAGGGGGCAGCTCCCGAACAGTGGATCAAGGCGGGAGCCCGGCAGGAGCCAAGGGAGAGAGGAAAAAGCCCTGGTAGGTCCTCAGTGGAGACTGTGTTGGTGGAGGGGGCAGAGGGGGCCGGGCCGCAGCCCCTACCGCGGAGAGCAGTTTGAAAAGAGCGTGCTGCGCTGAGTGGCGGTCTCCCCTCCCGCCGCCGGCCTCAGAATCTGCGGTGCTTGCGTGCTTGGGAGTCCGCTCCCTGTGGATGCGTGTGG
Source organism: Ambystoma mexicanum (assembly GCF_040938575.1). Classification (NCBI taxonomy): domain Eukaryota; kingdom Metazoa; phylum Chordata; class Amphibia; order Caudata; family Ambystomatidae; genus Ambystoma; species Ambystoma mexicanum. The sequence continues at coordinate 1,220,720,040 of NC_090927.1, forward strand.
CGGGGTGGCGAAGAGCGTCCAGGCAGGGCCCTGCTGCACCGCGGGGGATCTCTGTGTCAGCGCTTCCTCGGAAGACGCCGAGCGAGCAGGCGTATCAGTAGATCCTAAGTAAGCGATCCACCAGTTTACTGCATTTAACGCAGCGGTATCAAGGCAGGGTTCACGAAAAAGATTTTCCCCGTCTCGGTGCGTCGCGCTCAGGCAGCCATCTTAGTCGACCGCAACAGCGACCCCCAGGGGTCTGTTTCTTTACAAGAATGTATTTCCTTCTACCCTCTCTTTGCCCCTCTGGTTTTTCCATCGCCATAAACCTGAGCTATGGACAGGACACTTTTTTAAATGTTTCCCTTCTTGTAAAGGCAAGTACCCTTGGAAGGACACACACCAGAGGTGCAATAAGTGCCTCCCTCGCGATCACCACGAGACGCCCTGTCGGTCTTGTCAGCTCTTGCATCCTGAGACGATTAAAGAGCGTCAAGTTAAACGGTGGGCGGCCTACACCATGATGCAGGCCAAGGGTAGCTCCCCTGCCGCCACAGGCGAGGCGCTGAGAGTGACGAGGAGTTGAACGACTGCCGTGGCTCTGATACCGATGCCATTGACCTATCATCGGAGCTACCCTGCTCTGAGCTGTCAGTCCCCAGCCGGTAGACCGGCTCTGCTATGGGAAGTGTATATTCTGGTGACGGGGACGCACCCACTTCACACAAGGCTAAACACCCCCCCACCCCACCACCCCCCGTACTGCCTCGATGGATTAATCGGGACAGTCCAAGACACCAGCTGGTACGTCTGTTTCTTTGACAGAACCTGCCAATACACTGGGTTGGCAGCCCCCCCGCACCCCTCCCACATCTGCGTAATTGGCATGCGTCTGGGCATAAGCCCAAAGACGGGTCGAAAGACGCGTCCACACGCTGAGAATGGCAGGAAGGCTATTCTGAGGGCCCTAAGCTACTATCTAAGACCCTCTCAGATAAATCTCCAAGCGTAAGCAGGTAGATCCCCCAAGAGGAGCCCTTTCCCCCCCCCCCCCTCTAGACCCCTCCTTATGGACCAGAGAGAGGTTTGAGGGGTGTATGTATAGGCTTGCAAAATTCATAGACTTTTTTGAAAGGTTTACCACACCTAAAAGGCCTAGAGAGGAAGACCTTTACCCAAGTGTGTCAAAATTTCAGAGGACTACCCGACCTCTTCATGAGGATGTGTTTGATTTGACGGATCAGGAAGAGGTTCCTCAAGACCTATTTTTGCAGGAAGATTATCCCTTTGAGGACCCCGCTGACGGGGCCCAGATTGGTGGGGGGTGGGGGATGAGCTACAGTGGCTAACCAATGATGTCTGTCACCTACCCTTTACCCCAGACCCAGACACAATGGGCCTCATTACGACCCTGGCAGTAGCCGTGCCGGTAATAACAGCACGGCTGCCACCGGAGTCGTTTTTATCCGGTACCTGGCAATGCGGAATTACCAGGGCATTACAACCCCGACGGTCCCGGTAATTCCCCATAGCCAGGCGCGAGAAAAAATGACTTCCCATTCAAGTCCAATAGCACTCAATGGGGAGGACGGATGCACCAGCGATGTGTGCAACAGTGCCGGTGCATCCGTCAGTCTGCAAGCGGGTGCCTTTCCGCCCACCAGGTCACACCTGGTGGGTGGAAAGGCACCCGCTCCCAGAACTCGGAGTATGCCGGTCCGGTAACAATGGTGCTGGTAGCTTACCGGCACCATTGTTACTGGACCGCCATACTCATAATGAGGCCCATTATGTATTGATCCTCTTAGAAATCATCTCCTCCTGTAGATGACCAGATGGCATTTAATGCCATTTTGAAAAAAGCAGCTGAACATTTCCAAATTGCCACGCAAGAAGCAGTGCAAGACTCTGACTTTGTGGAAGATATTCTGAAGGAGTAGCCTCCTGCCAGTCAGGATATACCTTTACTAAACTCCATTAAAAGGTGTATCGCCCCTTATCACTGACACCATCACAAACAAGGGCTTTGACCCCCCCGGGTGGAAATGCTTTTTCACCCCTGCCCCACAGACCCTCTCTATATTCGGGGACATGCCACTCTAGATTCCCTCGTTGTTACTAAAACTAGAAAGAGTTGGGGTACCTTTGTCCACGGTTGAGGCCCCGCTGGACAAGGACTGCTAAACTGTATACACTGGGACAGCGTGTCACTACTGCGGCAGCCTACTCCACCAGGATTGCTAACAATGCCACTCTGTTGTTCAGTTATTGTGATGTTCAGTGGAACCTGCGCCATGAGGGCCTGCAGGAGGTCCCCGAACCAGTACGGTCACGTTTGTTTGCGGTTGTTGGAGGAGAGGCAGTTAAATCATAATATCCTTAAGAACACCCAAGATGCTGCAGAGACATCGGGGAGGACGCTGCCCCAAGGTTCCTTTTTAAAGAGGCTCGCACGGTCAAAGAACTCGGGGTTCAAGCCAGAAACCCAAGCGTCTCATCAAACCAGTGGAAGAAGCTAGCCTGTTTGGTAACGCTGTAGATGAGGTGCTAGAAACTGTGAAAAAAGAACATGAGACTTTGAAATCTTTAAACCAGATAACTCCAAGGCCCTTTCAACAGCGAGGTGGAAGTTCCCACAGCTCCTGTCGCGGACAGTCCTACCCACGTTCCCCATATAACCAATACGGAACGGGTAACACATTGTCCTCAGGGCAGTGGTCAGCTGCCTGAAACAAGTTTCTGCCTAGAGGGCAGCACCGTGGCAAAGGAAAGGGTTGCAGTGCCACCCCTAGAGGCTCCCCGGCCTCCAATCAGAAATGACTTGCAAATCCGGGTCCCCTCTTATTCCTCCCCGGTCGGGGGACGTATAACATCATTCTTACACACGTGGGAGGGGATAACCTCAGACCAGTCGGTGCTCAAGACCGTCGCCCACGGTTATTGCATCGAGTTCAGCGGGCCACCTCGATTCAGACCACCAAGATCTAGGCGTCGGACACCGAACACCTGAAAATCCTGCTTCAAGAGGTAGAGACCTGCAGGCAAAGGGCGCAATCAAAGTCTTCCCCATTCTACAGGTAAACAAGGGTATAATTCAGTGTACTTCCTCCGATGAAACTACCTTGCCCATACAACATGCTATTGCAGGACAAGGGGGAAACACTTCATCCATGCCCGCAAACTCTCAAATTAGCGGCCTGGCTCCTGAGATCATAGAGTTCGGTCACTTCCACCTTCCGCAGAGATGCATTGATATTTTTAAGGAAGCAAGAAAGTCTAACACCTGACATTACTACTCCAATAAGTGGAAATGCTTCTTCATATGGTGCAATTCCAAGGGCATCAATCCCATAGATTGCTCTCCTACTCATATTGTACTATACCTGACTCACCACCTTGACTCCGGTCTGGTTTTTAATTCTCTGAAGGTCCACTTAGCTGCGCTTTAAGCCTTTACCACGTCCCAACAGAAGGTGTCATAGTGGAAGATCCCAGTAATCCAAGCTTTCATGGAAGGGGGTTAAGAGACTTCATCCCCCCCCCATTTCAAACCCAGCTCCCGGATGGGACCTAAATGTGGTAGTAACCAGACTTATGGGATCTCCCTTTGAACCAATGTATAAGGTTAGCCTTAAAGCACTCACTTACAAGACAGCCTTCCTGGTGGCACACACTTCTATAAGGAGAGTTATTGAACTACAGGCCCTTTCAGTTCTAGACCCATTTGTCCCTATCCACAAAGACAAGGTGGCTCCCAGGGTGTTCTCCCAAATTCATTTCAAAGTTCCATGTGAACCAATCGATGGAACTATCCACTTTTTTCCAGAACCCCACTAACGTGGCAGAAAGAAGCCTACACACACTGGATGTGCGCAGGGCAGTCATATATTATCTTGCAAAGACTAGACGACTAAGAAAGACCAACCAGTTTTTCGTCTCAATGGCGGCTGGTAGAGAAGGGGACCTTGTCTCTAAATCAGCCGTCTCTAAGTGGATTGTTAATTGCATCTCACTCTGTTACACTCTTGCCAAGAGAGCACTGCCCTTCAAGCCTATAGCACACTCTACTCGGGGGTCACTGGGGCTTCCATAGCATTCATTGCAAATGTCCCTCTCGAGTCCATTTGAAAGGCGGCAACCTGGAGTTATGCACACATCTTTACAAAACACTACTGCCTAGATACTCGCTCTAGGTCTGATTCTCAGGTGGGACAGGCGTTATTAAGACAACTCTTCACTTCCTTCTCACCTCCCTCCTCCAGCACCGGGTACTGCTCGCTGGTCTATGCAGAGCATGTGATTCTAAGCAGATTCACAAGCATCAGAAGACATGTATTACTCACCGTAATAGCATTTCTGATGATTGGATCTGCTTAGATTCACATGCGCCCACCCTTCCCCCCCCCCGCTCGGATGGAAGGAACATAGACATCCTACTACTACTTCTCTTTTTCTGTACTCAATCACGATAGTCCTAAGGTTTGGTGAGGCTTTCAAAGTCTACATTCGAGGGATGTGTATATCGAGGGAGGCTGGGGTCCTCAAAGCCATAAGGCAGGCCTTAAACACCTCCGAGACCAGGCTCAAAGCCCTTGAACAAGAGTACGTTTCCGCACCAGCCCCGTCAACCCTAGCTAAGATCAGAACAGAACTAGAACTGTTTGAGTCCCACACCCTAAGCGAGGTGCAATACTATGCCCGCCCCATGGCGGCCTGAAGATATGGAGAGGGGGAAAGGCCGGGAAGAACCCTTGCTAAATTGGTTCGTGCGGAGGGCGGCAGGACTCGTATAGATAGCATCATTAACGAACAAGGCTTAAGACACTGGCCGTACCAGGCCATCATTGACACCTTCGCTAGCTTTTATGTCAACCTATATGGCCCCCAGCCTGAACACACAACCTACTAGAAAGCATCCCTATGACTCATCTCCCAAGACACCAGAGAACAACTGTAGGCCCCGTTTACCTTAGATGAGATCGTCCAGGTAATCTCAGACCACCCTAAGAATAAGGCCCCGGGCCCCGATGGGCTCACATCTGAGTTCTATCCTAGCACCCATATTGTACGGGGTCTGGACCGAATCGCTCCGATTAAACACCCTCCCTCCCTCCTTAAGAGAAGCCCTAATAACAGTCCTCCCCAAACCGGGGAAACCCCGAGACGAATGCGGGTCCTATAGGCCCCTGTCGCTCATTAATACGGACATGAAAATCTTTGCTAAAATAATCGCTAACAGGTTCCTCCCTTTCATGCCCCATCTGGTCCACACTGACCAAAGCGGATTTGTTCCTGGTCGCTCAACAGCACTTCACATCCGCCGCCTATTTAACGTAATGGCCAGAATCGACCTGAAGGCGGACGCAGTGGCGGTCACACTGGACGCCCAAAAGGCATTCGACATGGTCTCATGGCAATACCTATGGGACGTCTTGGAGAAGATGGGAATAGGACCCAACATGCTCTCCTATATAAAACTACCGTATACAGGGCCACTGGCCAGGGTACTAGTCAACTCTGTCACTCCCCCCCCCCCCCCCACCCCTTTGAGCTACACAGTGGCACCCGTCGGGGGTGACCATTCTCCCCCAACCTATTTGCGCTCGCCATTGAGCCCATGGCGGAACATGTAAGGGATCGGCACACCAACAAAGGCATTCGCCTGCAAGACACGCCAGAAATCATCTCACTGTACGCTGATGACGTACTCTTATACGTCAGGAACCCCTCCACACACCTAGATCCGATCATCCGAGACATAACAAAAATAGGCACGTACTCGGGTTTCACCATAAACTATTCGAAATCAGAAATTTTCCCTCACCAGAGCAACCCTACAGCCGACATGCAAATTTTCCCTGCGCTGGTCTCCGAGTGGCGTCGGGTACCTCGGGGTACAAGTGTCACTGACCGAAGCATCCCTACGGGCGGACAAATACGAGACAACAGCACAGCTTGTTGAATCCAAAATGCTCAAGTGGTGCAATCTCCCATTGTCCCTGGCGGGCAGACTATCCCTAATAATAAAAATGGTCGTGGTCCCCAAGCTCCTCTACATCTTTGCTAATGTACCAGTATGGCCCGGGAAGCAATATTTTAAGGGGCTCCATTCGGCGTGTGCTCAATTCCTCTGGCATTCCGGTGCGGTCCGCAAGAAGTGGCAGCATATGACCTTACCATATGAGAAAGGGGGTTTCACAGCCCCAGACTTAACTTTATACTGGAACGCAGAACAGACCCAACACGCCACTCACTGGTACACACACCTAAACCCACCACCCCACGCCAAATTGGAGAAACTGGCAGGTGAAGGGACTAACATCATGACCCTACTATTACACTGTACATTCCAGACAGACGCCCCGTCAGACCCCGTGGCCGCCACGATCAGAGCATGAAAGAATATTATGCACCCTAGACAAGGCCACAGCCCATACTATAAATGGATCCCCATATGGCAATTCCCGGGACTGCCCCCACACAAGACCAGCATCTCTCACGACACTGGGAAGACCTGGGCTACCGTGCCCTAACTGATCTATACCCGGATGGCACATTTATCACTCCCCAGACATGGCGACCCGCACACTCCAACTCAGCGCTTGAACTGATACAGTACTTTAGGCTATGGGTGGCGGTACGGGCAATGTGGCCTTCGCACCCACACGAACCCCCAAACTCACCTGAACTCCAATACACAGCGAACTCCACTGGGAGCAGGGGCATAATATCCTCCCTATACAAAATGCAGCTAGCCAAACTAGAGGACGTGTCGCCAAAACCACGGGAGGCATGGGCCGGGGAGCTTGAAATGGAAATCACTGATGAGATGTGGAGCAAGGTGTGTGCACATACGCGCAAAGTCTCAGAGTGCCAGATTCCGCTGCATACAATACAAACTCCTTAACAGGCTCTATTACACACCGCACAGAGTAGCGAAATTCACACATACTCCGACCCACACGTTCCCGAAATGTAAATTTGAAATGGCAGACCATGTACATATGTTTTGGTCCTGTGCTGCGCTGGAGGCGTTCTGGACGGAAGTGACAAAGGCACTTTCAGAGATAACTGGGTCCCAAGTGGGCTTGGACCCACTAGCCTTGTTCGGAATCTGGGCTGGGGAAAATGAAAGGAAAATGTTTTTAAATGTAGGTGCCATTGTAGCTAAGAAATGCATATTGCAATGCTGGAAGCGCGCACTCTTTCCCCCCCCCCCCCCGCCCCCCACCTTCGAGATGTGGTTGAAAGCCCTCACGTGGGTACAAATGTGCGAAGAGGATTATTTCGGATCCCTGACTATCCCATCCCGCCCCAAAAATGTGTGGACAGAATTCTGCAGTTACCTGAATAGCAAAGACCAGGTGGAGTGGAGCTCCACCCCCCCAGCAAGCCCGCCCAATTTACCATAGGAACTGAACATTCGGGCTCCCCCCGTGCCATCAATTTTCCCCACCCCCAACCCCCCTCAGTTTGTGAAGGTTGAACTGGTTGAGATGTAATTCCTGTGTGTGATAAAACAAAAGTTTAAAAAAAAATAAAAAAAATTGGAGGGTCCTCGACATGTGAGGGATTTTTGGTACACTACACGTCACGTTGGGGATAGTGGAACAGGCACGCTCATGTCGACGTCCCCTTTCGATCCTCAAAAGACAAGATGCAATACTCTGCAATTACCACTAGATGTCAGACTATATGCACAACATGTGAATCTAAGCAGTTACAATCATCAGAAATGTTATTATGGTGAGTAATGCATGTATTATTCGCTGAATAATGCATTGTACATTGGAAGTAAATGGTCAAATTTTTCATCACTCTGTAACCTGATAGTCTTTGTAATTATAGCATATGTTGTCGATGAAAATAGCCATTCCTTAAAGAATCTACCAAAGGATGAAATGTGCATCTGACTGCAGATGGACATAATTTGCAATGCAGTCCTCTCACTACCATCCAGTTACATGTATTCTTTTGTTTTTGTCCTTGGTCATGACGTTGGCACTTGTTTGTCCTTTGTCTTCTTTGCTGTTGTAATGTGTTGCCACTGTGCCAATTTCTTTTCATGCGTTCAGTAAAGTGGCGTTTCTTTGAGTTTGTTTGCAATTTTAGTTCCTTTCACTTCTATCCCAGTATGTGTTTTTCTCATCGGAAAAAGGAAAAGGCTGCTTGTATTTATTTACCTTCTGCAATTTTTGATTGCATGATTGGCACAGGTTATTAAAATAGCAGTTAAGGTCGACCTCCATTATTAGAGGGAAACACTGTAAAGAAAGCTTGGACACCTCAGAATTTATATTGTAGCATTAGTGAGAGTTTGACACTTTTGTTTCTTCTTTGCCACAATACGCATGATGTGCTGATAGGACTTTCACGTGGTGGTTGAAAACAAGTACCTAAAAGCATTGGTGAAATGCATGCAGTACAAACGTTGAATGCATTTGTGACGAGGTCATGGGGTTGACCCTGTTAAGGGGTGAGGGAGGGGCAAAGATATCAGAAGTGGTGTGGGGATGTTAAGGGCACCATGTCCCGGCTCCCTGATCTGCATTGACTCATGCATGTATATTGATATCTCTTTCCTCGGCCTGATGCCTGTCAACCTCTGTCCTGGCCCTGTCTTTCTTCTTTCAGGTGGTTCCTAAGACACTACAATTACCAGTATGCACCAGAAACCTCAGACCCCTGGGATGGATAATGGTGCCCGGGAGACGGCATCATCCAAAAACTACAAATACCACAATGCACCTAGACTCATTGGTCAACACCTGACCTGGTACAGGATGAATGGACCGGTTACTCAAATTGGAATGGGATAGGCTTCTTCACTCAGGATATGAATGGGAGATGGAAAACGCACTACAGGATGTACACTCAAGCTGCAAGGGAACAGTAGTAGAGAGCTACACATCCCTATGGAAACCAGGGAATCTTCCCCATAGCATGTATGGGTGTTAATTTACTTGATATAGCAGGGACGCAGTGAACAAACGACCCCAGTGACTGTGTGGCTGGTTTGGAGCAAATGGAGACTAGAAACAAGGTGTGTCTTCAGGGTCTTATAAAGACTCCCTGGGAAATACCCACCCAGAAAGGGAGGATATGGGAGGAGTTGGGAGTCGTTTAGACCGATAGGCCCAGGGAAGCAGCTGATTCTGGTTGCCAATGGTAGTGGAGAGAAGCTTCCAGACAGAGTAGGAATATAAAAGGCAAACTGATTCTGTCTGCAGTAAGTGGTGTTTGGGTGAGGTTGGAAGAAGACCAAGAGACTAGCGGAGTGTACAGCAGGTGGAGGAGGACTTGGAGACATGTGGCGTGTTTGGAGAGTTAAAGTAAGGTGTTGGGATTGAGAGCATGGTATTTGGCACTTTGTCAGTGAGAGGGTGATTGAAGGTAGTTTTGGAGGCAGGTAGGTTCCTTTAATAATTCTTGACTGGAATATTGCAATTAGCTTTATATGGGAATGCTAATGGTTTGGTCTCCAGACACCAAACCGCCCAAAACGTGGAAAACGAATGTCGGTGGGGGGGGGGGGGGGGGGAGGACCGCCAAGAGAGTCTGCCTCCATACTAAGAACCCCACCCCCTTTCACTGGGCCACAATCAAGGCGAGGATTACATTCACACTGATGTCTAGTGCATACATGACTTTATGGTAGGATCCCCAAATATATATGTCACAAATTGTCCTATCATTCATGCTTGCTCAGATTTCAAGGACATAATTTACTTCTGTCCATTACTGGCACAAAACCAGATATGGAAAGAGGCATCTTCAAGTACAAAGTCCCATATGCTGATGCAAATATCTGGCAGACGAGAATGTCATCACGAATATGACCTCTTGCAGGAAAAACATAAGCAGAATGTATTAGTCTAAGCTAACATCTGCAGCTGTCGCCTTAGCTTTTTCGCTTGTCTTTAATTCAGATGCTCAGTGCCTGGAGGTGGTTACAGCCACAAGAGGTCTGCCTAAGAAATGTTTTCACTCACTGTTACTTTCTGTATTTTTAGTCGAAAGTGAAATTGGATATAGAATGTTAAGTAATGAGTTCTTTGCAGTATGCCATTTTGAAAACAGTTTATATCAATAACAGGCTAGGGCCATCTTGTCCACCTGTAGTTTACCATTGTCCTGCCTGCCGCAACACCATACTATATACTTATTCTCAGGCTATTACTTTCCTTTAACATGGTCAACATTTTGATTTTTGAAACTTCTCCTTGCATAGCAAATGATGGCTTAGCACAGAGCCTTGCACTGAAAACTGTTTTCAGAGCCTTTTGATCATATCTATTCGTGTCCATTCTTTCATGCAGCTAACTTTTACATGTTAGACACTGATCTCACCAATGGCTTATTTCAGCGGTACACAAAGGTGCTGCATTGGTGCTCATTTTATGTCTTTGGTACAAATAACTCCTGCTGACATTAAAAATATCAGTATAAAATTGCTAATCAAATAAGTGTTTGCTAAACAAGAAAATGTTAATGAGCAAATTCTGCTAATCAGTTTTTGAAAACTGATGTATGCCTTGTGAGACAAAAAGGTTGTAGGTTTATCCAACTCCCTAAGGGTACTAAGTGACCTAGCTGGGCAGTCTGTTAGCCCTGATGTCCTTCCTCCAGATTACCGCCTCTCAATCTTTTCTACACTGTTGCCTGTTTCCCTCTCTCACCACCCGTCTCCTGAGCTTCTCCCTCTTTTTGCCTTTGTCTCCACCCTCCTGATCCTTGTACTTCATCTTCCGCTCTTATCTTCCCCTCCTCTGGTCTCTATCCTCCAACTCCCTCCCAAACCCTCTCCTCCACACAGTATCCATGCCGCTACTCTCCTTCACCCTCCTGCTCCTCACTCTTCAGTCCTACTTCTCCACCTCTATCCCTCCACCCCCCCCCCCCTCGCGCGCGCTCTCTCTCTCTCTCTTTCACACACCTTGGCAGCCATCGCCCTCAGTCAGCAACAACCCCAGATTATTCACTGTATTATTAGTATATAAGTGGATGGGGGACGACAAAGCAAGCTCTTGTGTTGGGAGTTGTTTCGAAACTCCCAGGATGACCAAAAAAAATTGTCTTTCATATTCTTTTGGATTTAGTTTCCCTATATTCACCCATTCACTGCATCCAATCTTATAAAGCTCTGCTCTTCCCAGGTCTGCTGTCTAGCATCTGGTAAAGCTGAGTATCATGATTGTAGCAGCGGAAAGCTAGGCCGAAGGATCAAATAAGGTGCTATGGAAGACCTAGACATTAAATCCGATGGGGTATAAAGGTGATCCCTGAAGGAATACACATTGCGGTGTGCCGGTTGAAAAGGAACCTCCTCTCCCCCAGACTGACCACAGATTGATGTGGTTTGCTTTTTTTAATGGAGCATCACCAGTGTCCTTTGGGTCAAAGCCGCGCTATCCAACAAATGAGATAAAAGAATGGAAAAGTCAATTTTGTCAAAGGCTGCAGATAGATCCAGCTTCTCTGATAGTGGTGGTGTTCCTTTTTCTGCAGTGGATAGCAAGTTGTCTCACACTTATACCAAAGCATGCTCCCTCCCGTGCAAGCATCAGAAATCTGACTGCAAAGGGTGTAGATTGCAGTCCTCAATACCTCTAAAGTTGCTTCGCTGTGTGACAAATCTGGACTATTCGTCCCTTCTCCCGAGAGCAGAGTGCCCCTTTTGAGGCTAGGAGTGAGCCTGCTCAGCAAGACCCACCCTATGGTATGGGCATGTGGGATCTCACTGGGAGTGAGTCACCTCTTGGTGACTAGGACTCTCATTTGTGCAAGGAACTCGCTGTTCAGAACACATCTGCCTAGATGGGAGTCCAAAAGACTGTGAACCCTGTTTTGGATTCACTGAATAGTGACATTTCTTCAATCTCTTTGACTTCAGGTGCCACAGTCAAAGAATGACACCCCCCTTTTGTTTGTGATGATGTACATAAAACCATGAAAAACCTTGAATGGAGGACAGCGAGTCCTACGCAGTGGCGAGCCTTTGATGGGAAGACGCTAGACTGCGGAACCAGCGGTAGCCTGGAGAGCAAACTAATTGCTCGTAAGATGCCAGAAGGCTGGCGTCCTGACTGGTGAAGAAGCCAAGATCAAGAATAAGACAGTAAAGTGACTGTCTCAGCTGGTGGCGTGACCACATAGATGCCGTGTTGGGCCTGGGTGCCCATTAACTGACACTGATAATGGACTGCAGTGGGAGACTAGATCTTTGGGCACTGTATGAGAAGTGCATTAGCTGCAGAGCAGCGGAAGGGAAGCAAACGCTCCCGAAGAGTTAACACTGTTGAGAGGGGCGAACAGTGATATTCGAGGCTTGGAAAGCAGCAAATGTTATGGGAGCCTCATAAACCTGAGCAGACAGATCCCCCTACCTAAATACGCTGAAGCAAGCCTACCAGGAGTCAAAAGGCGTTTTCAGAACCCTGGGAAACCTAGAAACATTAATAGTCCAAGCTGGGAAAGCCACTAGGGTTACGGGAGCCCGATAAATCAAGTGGGCAGGCACCCTGCCAAAATAGTTAAACCAACCCTATTCTAGAGGCAGAGGGCTTTGGGAAGCCCAAGAAACATGAAATATCAACCAAACAATAGAGAGAGAACCTGGAGGGTCCCAACACTTAAGTATGAAACAAGAACATGGTCAAGTACCAAGTCTGAAATGGTGGAATTGTATTAAGAAAACCTTTCTTCATGGGAAGAGGGAACCATATGAAAGAAAGATTTGGCATACAGAACCTGCAGAGAGGTTGTGAACTGTGTTGCGAGAACTTTTTTAAAAAGCCCTTGGAAAAGGAATCCAAGTGATTGGGTAAGGCAGAAGCCAAGGACCGAGGCTGTAGCTTGTTGTTTTTTCTTATGTGGTCGGGCCAGTTAGCTTATAGGATTTGGACTATTTCTTTCGTGCTTTGACCGGCCTTGCTTTTAGTTGGTTAGGCAGGGAAATTCCCTCATAGCAGAAGGGTTAGAGAGGCGTTTTCTTTTTGTTTAAATAAACACCCAATTAACATGGCACATCAGAGTCCCAGCCCATCAACTGGTTCGCCACAGCTGCCTGGCTCTCCAAAAATATTGAATGTTGTACCAAGAAGTGTTTTTCTTGTTAGGCGCTTTTAGCGGTACATAAATGGCTTCTGCAATGATGGAGCTCTTGCAAACATTTTTATTTAAAAAGGGAGTAATATCATCTGCTCATGCTTTCCATCTTGCAAGTGTGTCATCCTAGTCTTCAACTTTGAGCATATGCCCAAATCAATGTTTCCTGTAATGGACGAAATGAGAAATCCACTACTTCAAGTGGAGCCTGACTCAGTGACTCATTTAGGGCTGCTTCCGACTGCCTCAGGCTCAGCAGTCACACTGAAAATGTTCTTTTATATCAGTGATTTTGTGAATAAAATGATAAGCAGGATCGTAGCAGAGTGGAGGAAAGGGAGAGGAACTTGATTCCATCTATGAATAAACAATGTCTGGCTTCCTGTAAGATGGTGGGCAGAAGGTCTTTTTAGCTGCCCACATTGCTTGATGATACACTTTAATGATAGCCTTTTACGTTTTTCATGGACAGCCATAGTTTGTATTCAATTCACTCATATTAACCTTATATTAGTACATGATATTTTTACAGCCAATGTAATTGGAAAGGTTATGTTAAAGGTTCTTATACCGCACACTGATACGTGCATGGTCTCTTGGCACTCGGGCGGATCTGTAAAGCAAGGAGGGAAGCAGGTAAGCTAGTAGGACTGAGCAGGGAAAAAAAAGCAAAAGAGCTGTGATGTTGGCAGCTTCAGTTTGGTGACACCGTTCACTGAGTTTAGGTGTGTTTTTCAGTTGGTAGTCACCATGGGGTCTTGGCCGAGACTGTGTAGTTTGTTTCATTGTTGTGCGTGTAGTTTGTTGTGTCCTAGAGGGTTGCGTTTAGTTCAGAGTTTGAGAAGGTGTATGCAGAAAGGTGAGTTTGTAGTTGGGTTAGTTTTTAGTTGGGTTAGTTAGTGGCAGTACCTTTCTTACCCCCGCTGTTCTGACTAAATGCGGCCCGTATCCCTTCCCCTGTTCATTGTGCGTGGAGCAATTACCACCCCCACGGTTGATGTGTTCCTTGTGAGATGGGGCCCACTAACACAGATGGGCGAGATGCGAGATATGGCTCACTAATACAGATGGGTTAGATGCGAGGTATGGCTCCCTAACACAGATGGGTTAGATGCGAGGTATGGCTCCCTAATATAGATGTGCAAGGACGGGTGCCTAATCACCTTAACCCTAGCAGGGCCACCCCCTGAGGAAAGAGTGCATGTTTTGTACGTAAAGCAGGTTTTTTGTACAATCGTCCTGGGAGCAGCTAGATGACTATTGAGCCGAACTAACCCAAGCCACAATGAACCACAGAGACAAATTATTTACTTTTTTGCAACAGTTAAAACACTCCCATATATTTTATCTTAATCCACCCCCCACATATGATTTCACAAAACCTCTTCAAGGAAATCACATCTTTCTCCTCTTCCTACATTCTCATTCGCACCTGTTACCTTAACTACCATCTTCAGCTCATGTGTAAATATGCCTCCTTTTAGGATTTGTCTGTGGTAGGTCATGACATCAACCAGTTAAACATGTGTGCGCAAACCTAATTCATTACTAGTCTTAACTGGCCTGGGCCCTTTTAACCTTAACTCTTAATTGCACATGATTCACATAAATACTTCAGGCGATATGAAGGTTGAATTCTCTTTGAACTAACGATAACCATCTCATCCCCCACTTCCCTGTCTCCATTGGAACATTCTAATCTAAATAACTGCCATTTCATCGCACACGGCACATCTTGAGAGTACAATTGGAACTCCTGAGTTTCAATTACTTTAGCTTTGAGCATTGATTCAACCCACATTTTACTGCTAGCCTAAACCAAATGGCGAAAACTCTGTGAAGCTCCCATGCATTCAAGAGATTACATCTGCTTTCTGCGATACTACCAGGCCATAAAAACCCTGGCTGGCTCCTTTAGATGTGTTGACCATCGCTAAGGTCGCAGTTACTTATTTACCCACCCGTTGGCCTCTGAAACTCTGCAGAACTAGTTTCTCAAAGTCAACCTCTGACTGCCTTGTTGTAATTGGTTTATAGAAAAGCACACTCCATGTAGATTCATAAATCCCTTTAAGATGTTTTCTCAGTGTGCATGCATGTTTAATAAATACTATCTTTCCTTTACAGTGGATTCTTATGGACAGGCCCTCTTTATTGATTGCGCATTATAAAAACTCCTTGTGGCCTGCTTCTGGGCACTCCATTGCATATTATGTTTGAATTGCGTTTATATTTCATTTTGCGGTTTTGGCTTTTGTCTTTCTATGTGTGTACAAAGCCAATGGGTATCAACTTGGTTTGGTTTTTAATTTTTATAAAGCGCTGATTCGCCAATGGGCCTCAGAGCGCTACAATAGAACAGACAATTATGACAATTATATACAAAACAGAAGACAAATATAACAATCAAATTTCAATTTTTAAATTCGAGGTGGATGACAATTTTCCCAGGTTATTACAACTATTTAAAAAGGATGGAAGATTGATGCGCCCACAAGCTCTGAGCCACTATTCGAGGACTACTCCTTATTTTGGACTCTACGCAAGAATCTAAGGTCCATAGTTCTAACACAACTTTCCCCATTTTTGTATCGTAGCCAAGCCAAGACTTCATTATGCAAAAACTCTCTCGTTCTGGATTTTCCAGTTAATTAACATTCACGATGACCATTTCTTGGGTCCACGGTCAGTTGTTTTAGAATGGGATCACAAGAGATACCATTAAAGTAGCATACCCCATCCATAATTAACAACATTAGATACATATGAAATTGCAACATTGCGCCAAGTTCGTTGTGCCCCCAGTCACAAATCTGGTGCTCGCAACATAAGCCCCTCTTGATCGTATGGACCTTTCCTGACCACCCCACAGATGCGAGATATGGCTCACTAACACAGATGGGCTAAATGCAAGATATGGCTGACTGACTGATCTGTTATAGTAGGTAATGCATGTGGTGGGGCTTTACTGGAGTACAGTAATGTATGTACTCCCCACCCAGACCACACTTACCTTATCAGTCACTGCTGGTTGACGGCGGCAGGCTTTCCAGGCGAGCACAGGCAAACAGTCTGTAGCTGCTAAGGACTCGAGCTGCCCTTTGCCTTGTGGTTGCCCTGAGTGGAGGTCTAAAGTGGCCTTCTCTGGTCAATTGGGATAGGAGGGAACGGAGGCGGTGAAAGACACCACAAGGATGCGGACTGCATTGGGAGTGGAGAGGGTGCCTGGAGCACGGAGAGCGTGAAATATGCACATTTTAAAACGTTTCAATGGATGGTGAGGGCCGTGCTAAGCGTCCCTGCACTCATCTGACCTGGATGCCGGCAAAGTGAGCTTTAGCCCGCTACGAGGGGGTCTAGTCTCTCCAGGAAGTGTTGTGGCCGTCTCTGGCCAATCAGGGTGGTGTGGGAGGTGGGGAAAGGCACTAAGAGGAAGCGGCCTGCGTTGGGGTAGCAGATCTTTATGAGCAATGTGTTTAATCAGAACACAAATCTCCCACCTTGGGGCTTACCTGGTTGGAGCCTACTTAACAAAACGGCTAGACCAGAGGCTCTGTACTTGGTAAAGGAAGACTTGCTTGGCAAGAAAGTATTAAATGGCCTCATTACACATTAATTGGGTGACTGTTACAGCACCTTGTTTTAAATGTGTTAGGGGGAGATGGCCTTTCTAGGAGCAGCGGCGGACACATGGTAGCCAGCCGTTAACAGTGATGCTTGTGATGCTGCCTGTCCTTGTTTATTTAATTAAACTCATGTTAAATGTTATTTTCCTCACTGAAACCGGTGCCTACCCAGTTATCTGAGGGTTGACTAGCATGAAAAAGTTCCCACAGGGTGCGAAAGCTTCCCACAAACCTGGTTCCCTAGTTGGGGAATGCTCCTTTTGTCAAATACACAGCCACAATCTTGGCCTAGCACATTCTGTTCCCCGCTGATGCTGAAATGTGTAGGCTTCGCTCTTTCCGTTATCCCTGTGCATACATGTTCCTTCAGTTGCAGAGCTAAAGTTTCTTTTTTTTAACATTGTGCAATTGCGTCCCTTTCTACAGTTATCATTTGCCAGAACTCATACAATCTCTGGCAATGTTTTGTTTACTGTTCAGTGTTAACATTTTGTTAAGCAAAGTATAGGTGATTTGTAATCTTTGCAAAGCATCACAATCCTAAATATTTGACACGGGCTGTGTTTAGTCCTCTGTAGTTCATGAAAGTGTGTATGCCAAACTGTTATAGGATATGTTCACTTATACTCTGCACCTCTACCACCCAGGGGCAGTCTCCAGGTGCTCTATGGTCCATATTGACCCCCAGATTGGTGCCTGAGTTGTCTGTGGGTATAAGTCTTCAGATTGTAGTGATCTATGCCTTGAAGACAACTAACATTTTTTATCTTTTTCTTTTCTTTGTAAAGGCTCGAAATGTGAATACTAGTGAACTTGCCGCAATTAAAGTAATAAAGCTGGAACCTGGTAAGTCTCTTTATTCCTATTTTCCTCAGAAATTAGCGTTAGTCATTGTCAGTATGTTCTTTTGCTCAGTTTTCCAATTGTAAAACCTCACACTTCAGAATTTGATTTTAGTTGATGCACTTTGAAATCAAGAGATCTCAATGCAGACCGTGAAGCTTCCAGGCCAAAGTTAACTTCATTTTCTAATGGTGTTGCATTGACACACATTAAATGGATCTCTTCTGGCTGCTGTTCAAAAACATACCCACTTCTGTTCTACTTTAGTTTTCCAGTACTCGCAGGAATATTTTTGCAGCATCAAATTCTATCTTCACTCAGATATTTTGTTTTGTTACCTTAAACTGTTTAAGATGTTAATTCATAACCTACAAGATTCGGTCATCTTGTTTCACTTGATGGCATGAAGTATTTTAAAATCATGCCTAATGCTTAAGCAGGCCTAAGCATAAAACAATTTCATTCGACAAGAGGCACAACTTCCAACTCATCCTAGAGTCATAATTTACAAAGTGTTTCAATGTGTATATATATTTTAAATGCTGTGAGCTCATTTTATCATGCGCACTTGCTTTAATAAGCCGGGTCATACTCTTCTTTTACCTCAAACACTCCTAAGTGATTTGTTTCCTACAAATATTTTGACAACAATTTAATCATTTTTTATTTTTTATATTATTTTTAGCATTTTGTGGTGAATTACTGACTGGACAGATTATGATTTCTACTAGAGAAAAATTGACATTAACCAGGCTTCAAACAAGATGGTAATACCAACACTGAACATCCCTTTGCATGTATACATTGGGTTTTGTATAATGCAATCCTAGCCGGGACAAATAGGCCACAAGCAACCAGAATAATCGGATACGAGAATATGCATATCATTTGAAGTATCGAATATTAATGGTAAAGATATGGAGAGGGGGAATACAGAGGATTGCGGTATGGATTACGGTATGGGGCATTAGTGGACTTAATCTATTTGCAGCAGCACTATTCCAGAACGTTTTTAGGTGTGCATTTTACTCTCGCTCAGAAAATTAACCTTGCACCTGCTTCATGAGGCACTTAAACACGCTTTGCCTAATTTTAGGGCATGTTCAGCCTGTGACATTTCCTAGTGGGTCAGAGGCTGCAGAATTCCACTTAATTAGTAAAGCAACTGATTTGAAGTATCAGTGATTAAAACACACTTTTACATCAGCAATGCACATTCTCACAGAGTAGCGGGATATAAGGAAAACGTTTCCTTATAGTACTTTAACAAACCTTCAGGCTGTGTTTCCTCAAATATCTACAGAAGCAGATGTTCATACTTAACAGAGGAGAACATTTATTGTAGTACGTTTGTGTCCTTAGTCATGAACCACTTGAATGTAATTTTCCTTCTCTTTTCCTTGCTCTGCTTAGCTTTAACCTGGTTTGATACATAATTGTTTTTTATCAGTCACAAAATTATCTTTTTGTCTATACCATTAGACACACAGGACACCATTTCTTACTCTGCATCAGTCTTATCACTTGCTGTTGGCAAGTGCATATTTTGAGGCTTGTGCCATGTGTGTTCCATTCTTATTAATACAATATTCACGTTTTTACGCAAGTAAACTGAGCTGGGAGGAAATGGACCAGTTTATACGAAGGAAAAGGAAAAAAGATAAATTAAGACAAACAATAAAAATATAAACTTTGTAACCCTGATTGGATCAAGTACGTGAAACTTGCATTTTGCTTTTTGGTGCTTATGGATGTCTTGCATGTCGCCTTCTGGTAGGTACACTTCCTTTTATGTCAGTCCCGCTCCCATACCTGATCAGTGGTTTTGTCCCAAAAGAACACATGACCCCCTGTAGGCTCTGGGTTGGTAGGAAGAATTTCACATCTCAATTGCCGTTTTCTGATTCTGACTCAGTTGAGTTGAAGGTTGGTCTTACTATCAGTCTTGTCCAGCCTTTTTTCCTGTTCTTGAAGCATGTGTGACCAGTTAAGATGTTGAACTGTAATTTATTGGGATCACCTGTTGGGCTTGCAAAAGACTGATTCTTTTGCCCACTTGCTTTGCCACTATTGGAGGAGGACATGTTTGTGCTTGGAGCTGGTGTCTCTCTGTACTATTGTGGGATTCCCTGCTACCTCTTTGTTGTCATTCTAAAAGTCCTTTTCTGGAATTGAAACATTGGTTGTATGGTGCTTGGTAATTGACTTGGTGAGTAAGTAATGGAGTGCTGTGTGCATATGGAGGACTGAGGGCGCACATGAATTTTGTTTTTTGCCTGCATGGCTACCTTTTTCCCCATCTGAAATGTTTACCCTTGTGCATAAGCATTGGTTATTTTCAAAAGAAAACATTTAAAAGTGTGGTGATGAGATGGGGATCACAATTGTGACTATTGGATAGAAAGCCTGGTGGTCTTTCCTACCAGGGAGAATTGTGTACGGCAATATGAATTTGTGGACGGCATTTATTGATCTTTCCACCTCATCCCTTTGCGACTCTTCCCGGGCTCTCTAGGCCCCAACAACCACACCCTTACCCGTTTGGATCTCCATTTATTAGTCCCATCCTTTTGTCATTGGATCTTCAGTTGTCTCATCTTGGTCTTTGTATGGAGTTTAAAACTGCCCCTGGTAGGAGATTAAAGTTAGCAAATGTGTGTTTATTTTCCAATCACTTGCTCTACAATGGTCAAAATAATCATTTGTGATGCATGGATGTTTCACTTTATCATTTCAGGAGATTCTATCTTATAAAATGAGTGTTGTTTTATGCAACGAATTGTATGGGTATGTAATTAACAGGAAGACAATCTAAGGATTGTGCTGCTCATTTAATAGCATTGTCTTTCCTTGCCTATCTCAGTTGTGTTCAATCAAATGTTTTAAAATAATAAAGTAAAAATAGTGGTAATAAGATGTGCACCCTTGGATAAAATGAGTTTTCAGATGTAGTTCAATAGAAATATGTAGCTGGTTCTTGATTTGTATACCATGTGGTTACTGGTTCCAACCCTTGGTCTAAAAATTCTGATTTATTGTGAATTGGTTTTAGGTCAAAACCTTACATAAAACAATGAAATACTTACATTATTTAAAAAAAATAAATGGCACTCTACAAAGTCCATTAAATGAATGTACATTACACAGTTCATTAAAATCCAGTTAATTTAATAATTATTTTTTTGTTAACTTTTGAAGGTACTATTTTTAGTTATTGTGAATTGTATGGTAACCATTTTGTCATTTTTCCAATAGGGTTTGTTCTGACATTCATGTCTTCTCGCATTCAATGTGATCATAGCTGAAAAAGTTTCAAAACATTATTCCAAAACATAAAGCTTTAGTTGCCACAAAGAGGTGCATTTAGATGCCAAAATAACCTCTTTTAATGGGCTTGCGTGAAACAAAATGAGCTTTTAAATAGCTTTTGGTTTATCCAAATGTAATACCTTGCACAAACTTCTAATAAAGGGAACGCTACCTTATGACACCATATGTATCTCCAGGATTGGATCAAATCAATTAACAATTCTTTTCATGGCTTCAGAGATTTTATTTATTATTTTAGCTGGTATATAGGAGTTCAACAAATGAATGCCCTCACCCATTCTTATCAGTGAGCTTTTCAGCCCACCAGGGAATGGCATTTCAAACATGGAGTAATTGACTTGTTTTTTGGTTACTTTTTAAAAGTACTTCAGGAAAGGGCTGGTAGGAAAACCAAACTTCAAAACACAGTTTGCACCAATAATATTTTCACGGCCCAATGTCACTAAAATTGTTTTGACTCAAACTTTCATCCCTCCAACAATTGAGTAGAGCTGTGGTGACAACTGTCATACACGATATATTGTGTACTGTGCACATGCACAATTTCACTAATCATGATTGAAATCTCATATTGTTCTTATCAATTTGGCTTACCTTTGACCACCCATTTGTTGATCACATTGCAAATAATGATTTCCATTTAGTCTTTAACCATCTGCTTTAGCAATCAAGTACACTAATGTGGGTACTTAACTGGGTGGTTTTAAATGTGCCTCATTATTTCACGTATAGACCTATCTGAGAGGGTATAGTGGGTAAATTGCTTGTGTATCCTTCCAACCAGCATTCCCAGATGTAGGCCAGATTATACAGTTTGGATATGATTTCGGAGAGGTCACATGGGCACATCGCGAAAACGCTTACGTTGGTTGCTGCTGGCGAGTTTGAAAAATAAGTAGAGATTAAAGCTTAATTTTTATAAAGCATCATCTTGAACCACAAGATTCAATACTTGAATGTTTCCCCATCTTGCCTTTGGACACCAGGAAAGCACTACATTTAGCCGATTCATAAATAATGGAAGTGCATACCTTCCTTTTTAACTACATGTGGACGTTTAAACATGTATTTAACACACTACCATTGATCAACATCGTTATTAAGAAATTAGATTGCAGGCAGATTGTGAATTATTTGATACAGGCAGAGCACTGATGCACAAGACACGTAATTAAGGGTTTGCACCCATAGTGTCTTTATGTAAGAAGTCGATAAATGCCTATAGGTTCTAGGGCAATGTACTCTAAATGATGGTTTCTCCGAGAACAATAGTGAGGGATGGGTCAACATAGGTGTGGTTCGCTTCAGATGTTGTGCACCTTAGGTCTTTCCCCCATTTCAGAAGTTAATTGTCCCTTTGCTCACACCAGTCTGTCTCCTCTTGAGACACCCCAAACTAATAAACCAAAGTCTCTCCAAAAAGGTGGACAAATTAATGTTCTAAACCTACACTGAACAAGCCTTTAGCGTTCTGCTACTCTACATTATAAAACATGTTCCAGGATTTGTCCCAACAGAAAGTTCACAACCAAATCTTCAAGAGTACATCCGTACTCTAATATCGACAAAATCACGTTCTATTGGGTAGGCTCTTGCCTTAGCTACTCAGTCTGGTCATTACTCCTAGCCCATCTGCTTTCACCAGAGGGACAAGACATCAGTCAGGCTTGTGTGCTTTTGATCACCTGTAATGTTTCTTCAGATGCCGATAGCTTCTTCCACTCTCTTGACGCTGAAACAGGATCTGACCCTTTGCAGACCCTAACCTGGACCAGGTTGGCAATCGGTCCTTAGGAAATCCTGTGTCATTCGGGATAATTAATCCGGCTCCCACATGGAGATTGACGCTATCCTGCTTGATTCCTAGTTTGTCTAGGTCCGTTTGGCCTTTGAAGCAGTCCCTCCTGGCCCTTATTGACGTGATTTCACAATGTATCCCTTCTGGACCTGGGATTTTAGGTTTCTCTATTTGTCCTGCTGTCCTAACCAGATCTTGGGTTTCAAACTTTACAAATTGTCCCATTTGGATCTTGAGTTTACAGGATTTGAGAGCCCCCCTCCTGGACCTTTGGTCGGCAGGATCAAGTGCTCAATTTATTTTTTTACCGGTTTTTTTAAGCATTACCAATGATCCCTCTTGGATCCTGGTTTTCAGGTTTTACGTGTCTTCCCAGACCTTGTGGCTCCAAGAATCTGGGTTGTAAGAATTGTGTCCCACTCTGTATGGGGTTTTCTCCTCTCCTCTCCCATTTTGGGTGCATTTCAGGCAGTCAATATTATACATGCCCTCCTGTCATAGCATCATCCCTTCTCTCCACTGCTTTGTGGTTGCCGATGGACTGCCTTTATGGTTGGAGCCTTCCAAGTCTCCTGTAGGCGTGGGAACGCCTTGCTAAAGAACCCAGCCAACTGGCCCTACCAAGGTCCCCAGGCGTTGACTGCAGGATGGGATATTGCCCAAAGTTGTGTGGACTACTTACAGGCACTGCTCTTTCCAAACAGTTCTCTCTCAGGATCCTCTCCTGTCATGCAGGGCGAGAGATTAATCAG
Source organism: Ambystoma mexicanum (assembly GCF_040938575.1). Classification (NCBI taxonomy): domain Eukaryota; kingdom Metazoa; phylum Chordata; class Amphibia; order Caudata; family Ambystomatidae; genus Ambystoma; species Ambystoma mexicanum. The sequence goes on from NC_090927.1 coordinate 1,220,743,478, forward strand.
GTCTGTCTGCTCAGAGCTTCTCTCCTCTTCTGGGTTTCTACAGCCCAATGTCATCCTCTTGAGGCCTCAATCTGGATTGGTTATTCCTCATTCCTGTTGAATTCTCCTTTCTGATTAGTCACTTCCCAGCTGATTCTAAACTTCCTGTTAGGATATTTTACAGAGTCTTCTCTCAGGTTGGTTGAATGAGGAGTTGAGGATGCACACTGCGGCTGGTACGATCGTGGAATCTCCCTCTGCGTTGTGCCTTAAAGCTGTCGTTCTACTGGACAGATCATAATCCAGCGAGCAGACGCTTCTTCCCTTTGGCCTCTTCCTAAATAATCACTGTTATTGGAGTTTCTAAACCCTCTGGGTTTCATTCTTTGCCCCCATTTCTGTCTGTTTTGCAGTTCCCTGCATTATAGGATTTTGTGCATTATATCCTGGACTGTTATCCCACTGCTCATTCCTCCACCAAGGGACCTGAAAGGTGTGAATACTACATTTCCGGGGCAATGTGAACTCGACTGTCTGACCTCGTGGATACACATATGGTAGAAGCTGGTCCAACCCTGTGCCTTGCCACCCACTACCTCCTACAGGTTAACATGGCAAGTTCAGGAAACTCTGCAAAACAAGAGGTGATGGCTGGAAGGTTTAGAATTAATCTTAGCCTCTGGCAAGGCTCTGGCCAACCCTCCAGACCATCGATCTTCGCCTGCCAAGCCATTACAAAAGGTGAAAGACCCTGTGCAAATCAGGCTTAGTACCACCCCAAAGGGGGCAGTCCAGCCCAAACTGCTTGTTCACATCCCTTCTGCACAAGACCACAAGCATCCCCAGGCATGTTTCGGCCTCGTTGGGCCTCATTAGTGAGGAATAGCTTGGGTCTCCAGGCATGGGACTCGCCACTATATACCGAACGTTGCTTCAGTAGATCTATTCCTAAAATGAGTGAGTGAACTGGAACATGGAACAGAATCTAGGAGCTTGAACATAATCTCAATCTATCCGTTTGAGTTTCACAAACTGGTGTTAAGTCAGCATATTTATTGAAGACAATCATGCAGTGCATTACCAGATCTCTGTACAGGAGCAGGCAGTCCTGCCTCTGTTTGTGGTTTGGGCAATACCATACATTTATTTAAGAAAATAGCCTAAAGTTGTTCTGGCTAGTATTGCAACCAGTAACAATACTTCAAATGGATTGTGTCCCTCCACGTATTCCTTATCTTTGATATTTCCAATATCCAGCTTTGCTGCTTCGGAAAAAAATTTCAGCAGGGGGTGCTGTCCGTCGATGCCTGTCTACTTGATGTCGACGTCACCGAAGGTATATGTACAACGCGCAGCGCCCGTTGGTTTCAGTTCCATTTTTCCGCGCTTGCGCTTTGGATACGGTATGCTTCGTTCCTTGTGAGAAAAATCTTTGAGTACAATCTTCGAGTCTTCGAGAGAATGGCTTAGTCTTCGGCGTCTTCCACTCCCAAGTCGGGTTTCAAAAATTCTGTGACTGCGGCTCGAAGATGTCCGTTATGAACCACCATAGAATTTGTCTATTGTGTCTGGGATCCGCTCATCCGTCATCGGAGTGCGAGGAGGTCTGACTGTCCATGATGGCGAAAGCCCTGAGAGTGCAGAGGGATGCTTGCAGCAGGTAGGACCCATAAATCCCCTTTGATTACGTCAAAAAAACAACTTCGGACGAGTCGAGAGTTCTCATCGCCGTAAGAATAAGCAATCCCGATCACTGCAGTAGTTCCTGCCACTCGTCATCGTCTAGACATGGAAAGAAATGGCGCCATAGATCGCCATCTTCCTCGTCTACCAGTTCCTCTCCGGAACGGTTCGTATTCCCCACTAAATCTGCCTCACTGGCCCAGTGGGAAGAGTTTACACTAAAGATGTTAAGTGTTTTGAGAACACAGCCTTGCATCCGTCGACTACACCAAACAGCCATCCTCTGGCCAAAAGACCTCCTAAGTATAAAACCAGCGCATCTTCGGACCCGGCGGGCAAAATTCCCCGAGAGCGATCAAAGGATCCATAGAGTCGAGGAAAAGTCCAATCGAGGACTGAGTCGTCAACACCAAAAGACTCGACATAGACACCATCGGGGTCGAAGGGTGCATCATCGACGCCATCAGCATCAACGTTATGATAAACCATCTACACTTCGAGTGTCGAGCTACTCGACTCCACAGGTGCCGACGCCATCGACGCAACCATCGAAGCCGTCAACGTTGACAGTCTCGACGAGTTTGGGTCCTTTGACCACTAATATTATGACTACATCCACTGCAAAGGAGAAAACATATACCCTTTGCCAAGGGCTGAGTATTTCAAGTCTCTCCTCTATTTATGAGGATGCAGAGGAATCTTCAGATGAGTCTAGACCTTTCCTTTTGGTCTCCAGTATGGTACGCCATCATTTCCTGAGGCAGTAATTTCAGAGGATTCGAGAATAAAGAATGTACAGGAATGCCTGCATGAAGCCAGTGGTTTAGATACCTCACCAGAGTAAAGTTTCTTTTTTTTTTAAACAATTTTATTGATTTTATTCAAACAACAAATAACAAACTCAATATACAGTGGTTGCATATCTTGCTCGTAAATACACATACATTTTGCTTTTTCGCCCACTGTCTTCCCCGTCCCACCCCACTCCCAAGCCTACCATCTCCCATTGTTAGTCTCCACCTTCTGCGGTGGGGGAGGCCTCTCCCGCCACGTTTATCGAATCATCATCACTTGGTCCATCATACGTGGGCCCAAATAGCTCTGCTATTAGCTGTCTCCAACCCACTAGGGCTCCGGCTTCACCCTCTGTCTCCTTTGCACGCTTCCTGCCATGCCACTGTTTCTGCCTCCGCCCACTTCTGCAAGTCCCTCCACCACGTCTTCACTTTGGGCTTGTGGCACGCTTTCCATCCCATCGCAATCCTTCTCTTTGCCAATATATATGCCAGATCTTTCAATTTGCTCACATGTTTAAGCTTCCGCGGTCTGGGGAACCCTCCCAACAAACAATCCCACGCCGTATCCACCTTCATATGGATTCCCTTGTCTTCCATTTTCTGTGCTATATCTCTCCAGTATTTCCCTATCTGTGGACATGCCCAGAACATATGCACCATCCTTGCGTTTTCTTCATTGCATTTGGGACACACCTGGCTTCCAGCATTCTTGAATTTGGCCACCTTTAATGGCGTCGGATATGCTCTTTGCGTTATATACAACTGTATTTGTTGCAGCCTAGCGTTTCTCAACACTTTCTTATGATACCCTTGAGCCCTTTCCCACATCCCGTCACTCATCATCTCCTACTTCCTCCTCCCAGGCCAGTCTAAGCTGCACCACTTCCTTGCCCACTTGAGTCATCATCATCTCGTACACTCTAGACATTTCATGCCCACCTTCCGCTATATCATATATCACATCTAGTGTGGTGTCCGGTTCCTCTGCGAGTTCCACTTCAGACCAGGTATCTTTAATACGTTGTACCATCCTGTGATATGTAATATATTGCCCAGTGCTCAACCCCGTTTGTTCCACCAGATCCTCAAATTCCAGTATTTTCCCCTCTTGCCACACGTCCCCCAATGTTGCTATTCCCACCGGTTCTCAATACTTCCTAATCATTAACCTAAGTTGCTCTTCTGTTCCCATCATTGTAACCAGTGGGATTTGCGGAGAGCACAGGGCCGGCTTATCCATCAACCGGCACGCCCTCTGCCACATGCCCCACCCAAGACACAACATCCCCGGGCGACCTCTTAGCTCCCGCTTGGGTAACAATATCATTTCTCTCAAAGTATGGAGAGCAATCTCCCTGATGCAGCTTATGCTCTAAGGTGGACTCCGCAGAGAGCCATTTGACTACATGTTGCAACTGGCTCGCTACATAATATACTTCCCAGTTAGGTAATTTGATGCCTCCTTTCTAATGTGGGTTTTGGAGTTTCCATAGGGCTACCCTGTTCCTTATCCCGTACCATAGGAATTCCCTGCATATACTGTCTAGTTTAGTAAAGAATTGCCGGGGTATGGAGTATGGGATGTTCACGAAGCAATGCAATAGTCTGGGCAATGCCACCATCTTGAGCATCGCCCCCATCCCATCATTGCTAAGGGGAGTTTTGTCCAGAACTTCATGCTGTTTTCCAGTTTCTGAACCGTTCTTTCTGCATTATGCCTATGTTCGGCTTCTACTGTATGATGTATATCTATCCCTAGATACCTAAAGGTTGTGGTCTCCCTCGGTATCTGGAGTACCGGCAAATTCTTCGCCAAGAGCCCTCTGTATCTACCGAGCGGAAACGCACAGGATTTACTTGGGTTAACAGCTATACCTGAGAGTTCGGCAAACCTATCTATCACTTCTAATACATACTGCAGATTTTCCTCTGGGTAGCGCAAATACAATAACATGTCGTCTGTGTATAGAGAGATTAAATGTGATGTTTCCGCAACAACAATGCCTATTTCGTCATATTGCTGTCTCAGATAAATCGCCAGGGGTTCTAAGGCCAGAATATATAACATGGGGGACCAGGGGCATACCTGTCTGGTCCCCTTACCAAGTTGCCACCTTTCAGAAATCAGTTCCTGTCTTCACTCTTGCTAATGGCTCGCTATATAGAAGTTCTACCCAGTGAAGATATCCTGGTCCCATACCATAGCTGGCTAGGGCCGCCTTCAGCCAGGGCCACTTGACCGAGTCAAATGCCTTGATCGCATCCAGCGACACTATCGCCATTTCACTAGTGTTCCTTTCAGTATGTTCAATCACTCGATGGAGTCGCCTCAAATTGTTCGAAATATTTCTATTCGGGACATATCCTGTTTGATCAGGGTGGATTAATTTGGTTATGACCTTTTTCAATCTGTTTGCCAACACCGCTGTTAAAATCTTACTATCTTGGTTTAACATCGATAGGGGTCTATAGGAACCACAGTCACTCCCAGGTCTATCTGACTTGGGGAGTGGTATAATAACTGCTTCGCGCAGCGATTCCGGTAGTCTCCCAACTTCATATGCTTCGTTAAGCATTTCCAGCAGTGGGGGGGCGAATCTCCGCTTTATATGCCTTATAAAATTCACTCGGGAGTCAGTCAATTCCCGGGGTTTTACACGTGGGCAGCTGCCTCACTACTTCTTCTAACTCTTCTAGAGTGATCGGGGCATCCATCATCTCCCTTTCTTCTACACTAATTTGGGGTAGCCCAATATCTTCCAATACGTCTCTTATTTCCCCTCTCTCGCTTCCCGTCTCGTCTCCATATAAGCGTCTATAGTAATCTACAAATTCTTGGTTGACCCCCTCCTGCGTGTCCACTACGTCGCCATTATCTCTCACCATTGTTCTAATTGGGGGCCTAGGAGTCTCTTTTTTTGTAAAGCCATGCCAGGAGCCTTCCTGGTTTGTCACCTCCAGCATGTTGTCTTTCTATGTACTTTTTATAGTTAAGGTTACATAATCTCTCCCAACATCCTGCACATTTCTGCTGCAGGCCCAGAGCCTTTTCCGTATCTACCTTAGTGTTGCTGCCTTGTTCTAATACCCTCTCCAATTCCTTCTCAGAGTCCTATAGTTCGGTCAGAATCCCATCCTGCAGTACTTTAGACTTGGCTATGTCTATTCCTCTCACCACCACTTTAAAAGCTTCCCAGAGTGTGCCCGCTGTCTTTACACTGCCAGTATTTATCTCAAAATAACTTATTTCCTCCGGGCCCGCCCTTCTGCCTCCTCCGCTCTGCTCTCCAGATTACCCACTCGCTGTACCAGGGCATGAAGCTCCGATCGGTTAGAGGCACAGTCCGCTGTGTTAGGGCCCATCTCCTTCTCGAGGTTTTCCGTGCGCTCTGCCAGAGACCGTACGTCTTGTCGTAGCAGATTCACATCCTCCTGCACTGCCCCGACCTGAAGCTCCAGTGCTGTTTTTAATTCTGCCACCGCCAGTTCGAGCTTGGTCTCCCAAGCCGCTTTCAAATCGACGATCGCTTCGAGGACCTCCTGATTCGCGCCCATGGTGGCACTGCTCCCAGCTTGAGCTTTGTCTTTGCTCCTGGCTCCTTCCGGGCCCGGTGGCGTCTTTGTATATTCCTCTAATGTAGGTTGCTTACTCTTCAGTCTTGGGGGTTTATTAGACATGGCGCTGTGCCTAAGAGTCGTGAATCGACCCCTTCACCCGTGGTCCTCAGTCCCAGCAAGGGTGGATTCTCACTGTCCTCAAACGGCCGGTGATATCTGCTAGTTTGTTCGATCATCCACGCTCCGTTCGGAGCACTCCACCAGCGTTTTCCCTTTCGTTTTCCTTCTTCGTGGCCACCCGAACTGGGCAATGTGATAGTTATTTCATATCCCCAGCGATCTTTCTCTGCTGTTGTTGGACGGAGACAGCCTTTCGTTTCAGGGGTGTGCCCTTCGGGATCTCTTTGTTATCGTCCGCGGCCATTTTGGTGCCCTCTCCGTGGCCACCTTCTCAGGACAAAGTAACGATGCAGCCGTTTCTTCGCTCCAAATTTGCAGTCTACCCGCTCATACTCTGCTCTGTATCTTCCCACGCCTGTTCATACTTTTGGGCCACCACTGATGCATAAAATATGCGTTTCTTGGTCGGATCAAATCGTCGGATCACGGAGCTCGCAGGGTTTCCAGCCTATTCCATGGCTGCCAAGCCACGCCCCACCCCTCACCTGAGTAAAGTTATGCACAGGTTTGCCTGGTTGAGGAAGTGAGGATTTGCTCCAGACGTGCAATCCAACATGCCCTTTGACGGCACTCATTTAATCGGAAACGAGGCTGATGAGAGTTTGGAGAAATTGCAGACCTTGAAGGCAGCAGCCAAATCACTTGGTGCTGCGCTTAAGACAACCTCCAAACCGCCCCACGGGTACAGCCTGGAGGGGTAGGTCCTTTCATCACTACGCCACATTTGAAGGGGTAGAGGACAGCCAGCTCAAAGAGGCCAGAGAAGATTCCCCCATAGTGGACGGGGAAGAAGTACGAAGACTGCAACAGCAGCGGCAACCTTACCATCAGCCATTGCGTCAGCCGCCCCAAAACCTCTCCGAGGACTTGGTTCCCAAGACTGTAGTGGGAGGCAGACTGTCGCAGCATCTGATAGAATGGCATGCTATTACTTCAGATGCATGGGCATTGGAAACAGTTGCCCAAGATTACTGCCTTCCCTTACTAGAAAAGCCTCAGTCATCCACTGGGGAACAATTCTTAAAAAGTTCCAGATCCGCTCCTTATGCAGGAGATGCCCTGCTAGAGAAAGGTACTATAGAACCAGTGCCTGTAGCGGAGGGGATCAAGGGTTGGTACTCCCCTTACTTTTTAATTCCCAAGGAGGACCGAGGATTGAGAGCCATCTTGGACTTAAGAGACTTGAACACATTCCTCAGGAAGGACAAGTTCAAGATTGTAACTCTTTCTCAGATCCTTCAGCCCCTCCAGTTTCGGGATTGGATGGTATCATTGGACCTTCAGGATGCTTACTTTCATGTGCCGATCCATCTCAAGCACAGACAGTACCTGAGGTTGGCGGTTCACATTATCCGTTTTGAGTTCTGCCATTTGGGCTGACATCTGCCCCGAGGGTTTTCACCAAATTGATGGCAGTTGTGGCAGCAAGTCTCAGGGGGGAATTCAAGTTTACCCCTACCGTGACGATCAGTTGATCTGGGCCATTTCCCCAGAACAGGCCCTGGAACATCTCAGCTATACCTGCCAATCCCTTCACAGACTGGGCTTCTTCCTCAACTTCAAAAATTCACACATGATACCGTTACAAAGAATTCAATTCATTTGGGCAGTCCTGGATGCACCCCTGGAAAAGCCTTGCCACCAGTGGTGAGGGCTCAAGACATTCTGCATATGTTGATAAAATTCCAAAATGCCCGCATCTACAAGCCTTCAATTTTCTGAGGTTGCTCGGCCTCATGGCATCCTGCATTTATCTGCTACCAGAGGCTCGCCCGAGAATGAGCTCTCTCCAATGGACTCAAGACTCAGTGGTCCCAATTCTCAAGAAGAATGTCAGACCTCCTACAAATTCCGAGCAGAGTCTCGCAGGACCTTTGTTGGTGGGCCTGTTGGGAAAACCTCTTTAAAGGAGAACCATTTTGGCAACCATGGCCAGAGATGACAGTAGTGGCGGACACCTCACTCACGAGGTGGGGAGACCACACCAACAAAGTGACAATCCGCGGTCGTTGGTCTCCATCGGAGTCAAAACGACAAATCAACCTTTTGGCACTCAGGGCAATCAGATTAGCACTGAAGGCCTTTCTGCCATCTGTACAGGGAAATGATGTCCTGATAATGACAGACAACACAGTGGCCATGTACTACCGCAACAAGAGAGGCGGTGTAGGGTCACTACCACTGTGCAGAGAGGCAATGCAGCTCTGGACAATATAAGAGGGAATCTCTGTCGGCAGTTCACCTAGCCAGAGAGCGGAACAAGAAGGCGGACACTCTCAGCAGGCAGAGCAGTCTCCCACGAGTGGGAACTAGCTCAGGAAGTCCTTTAAGAGATGTTTACCTTTTGGGGAACCCCTGTTTGATCTGTGGATCTGTTTGTGACCGGTGCCAACCGGAAGTGGGAGCTGTACTGCTCAAGGGAATTTCCCCCGAAGAGGAGCTCTAGGAGACGCATTTGTGGTGGACAGGGAATTGGAGGTTGAGAAAGTTCAGGAAATCCATGATCCTAGTTGCTCGGGATTGGGCCAGGTGGACGTGGTACATGGACCTTCTGGACATCTGCAGAATGTAATCTCCTTGAAAATCTCATCTTGTTTACTTGTCCAGGCTCCCTGCTTTTCTGGCTAAAGAAATCTTTCAATTTGTCACGGTCGGTTGCCTCTTGAAACGGCTCAGATTTTACCTCTGTCCGACCCAAAAATCTAGGAAAACAGTCTTAAACTACAGCTTCCAAAATACTAAGCCAGTCGACCTGTAACAAGATGAAACAAGTATAGACCTGTTAAAACTGTGTCCAGTTTGACATGCCCAGTCGATCAGGAATGTTCAAAATCTATATACTCCAATCTGAGCACAATTTGAGTCACTGGGGACAAATGAGGGGGCGGGGGGTCAATTGAGTTTGGAAACAATTGACTCAAATGTAAAGGATTGAAAGCTCTTGTTCTCTAAAATGGTTCTATTACCCTCTATTTGCATGAAAGCAGAGAGGCGGTTTATTTGTCTCTTGCTTACTCTCTATGTAAGCAAGTGCTCTCCAGCTCAGGATCGTGGCCTTTATGAAGAGACTACAGAAATACTGTCGTTTTATGAAGACTTTTCTTAACACCTCTGCTATGTGTGGGTGAAGCTCCCACCAGAGATTATGACAAAGCTGGGGAGGAAAACAAGGAACCGGATAGTTTAGCAGGTTTAGGATCGTCCCAAGGCTGTAAGTGTGAGAATATTCAACTAGAACAGTGACTCGGTAGTGGGTAAAGTTGCAAAAGAGAACTACTGTATAAGAGTATGAATACGACTGAGGTTGGGGGGGCGAGGATGTGGAAAACCTATGCATATCAGGACCAGGAGGTGAACCACAGACGCACCCTCAACACAGTTCGAAATACAAAATAGTGTACAATGAAAGGACGAAATAATGAAACGCAGATTGACATCAAGTGAGTGGCCTGGTGGCAAAACGGACCAAAAGCACTCTACCCTGAACCCCTGTTAATCAGAACTTAAAAGTAAGCAAGGCAGATCCACATAACCGGCCAGATCATGCACAGGAAAGCACATCAGAGGAAAGATGAAGGAGAAAGTCCAGTTCATAGAATCAAGAGGTAAATCCAGAAAACCGTGCAAGAGCAGGTGGGCCATCAAAATGACGACTAAGAAGTGGAGATGATGATCAGCACCCACAAACTGGTTGCAGAGCAATTGTAAGATTCTACTTTGATTATTCAATAGCAGAAGCTGTGTAAAAATTGCACCCACACATGTCAAGTAAGTTGCAGGAAGGAGAGCATTATTTTTATTTTTTTCCAAGTGTTTGTACAAATTTAGTCACCTTGAACTTTTTGGAGCTGCTTGCACTTGTAAAAACATGCTGGAAGCTTTCTACCACCTAATGGAGCCTAACACGTGCAAAGGTGACCCCTGGGGAGATGCCTATAGCAAAAGGAAGCTACCCCCAAGTAGGCTACAGGTTTAGCCCTTTTCAAGAATTTAATCCATGTTGCAACCCCAGCCCTCGAGGCAAAATGTATCAGTCCACAAAATAATGTTGCAGCTTTGCCCCATTCTGGTTTAGGGTTCTATTAGCCATAGTTTCTTCTGAGCCTAGCTGACAGGTAGTTCCCTCCAGCCACGTTTGTGCAGTTCCGGTTGTGCTTGGCTTCCTATGTGATCTTTTCAGTGTTCCTGAGTCATGTCAAGCTTTGCTGTGACCGGTCTGGTTCATTTTATATGTCCTGTCCCCACTCTAGTGGCAACTATCAGCAGTTGATTTGGATATGTCCATTTATCAGTATCTTTCTGTGTAAACTTTCAATACTTTTTATGACCCATTGGTGTTGTCTAATTTGCCAATAGCAAATAATTCAATAAACTGCAAACTGATTTCTCTGTGCATTTTCACTAGTGCTCCTTTAGGATTTGGTTGACCTGAGATTTATGGGGACGGTAGGATGAGCAGCTTGAAACCTATTGCTCATCTTCTGTTCTGTATCCCCACCCAGCTTCCAAATTTCTTCAGGGAACTCAAATGGTTAATCTGGATGTGTGTGATGTGTTTACATTTTAAATGAGTTGAACCAGATAAGGTCCTTTTTGTTTTTAATTTGTGTTGCCTATGAACAATTCAGCAAAGTGTGTAAGGCAACCTTACAGATAAGAGGAGTATCGGTCACGTTTACTCTCTAAAAATAGGCAAATATTTCCCTAAAAAATTTAAATGGGGAGTCTTTGTACTCCAAAGAAAAAATAGGAAACCAACCTCTTTGTCCCTGCTTTGAACCACACAGCTCCGTGGATATGTTTGGACCAGTAATGCACGTAGTACCAAAGGAAGAAACTATTGTTGGAACTGCCTGATCGGAAGAAGTAAAGCTATAGCTTTTAATGTGCATGAATAACTAGGTTAAAAGAAATAATGATTGCAAAAATAAATTCATTTTCCAGTTATAACATATATTTCCCACTTATAAAATACGCTCTTTGGGAATTTGAATTACATGTTTACTCCCTATAAAGTCAATTTACTCCCAACTTTAAAAAAAATAGGGAATAAAATACTCCCACTTCCAAATCTTATATGGAGCACTGCTTGTAGGTGTGACTCCTTTTGGGGACTCGCTCGTGGAAGAGAGGTCTGGTTATTGCAACACATTATTAGTCTTGTCCCATACAAAATGGATTCATTTTTGTCAATATCTGAAATGTAGTTTTCTTATTACCAAACTTCAAACTTGACCCCTTCCAATAATACTACTGAAACTCCCTAGCAGAAGCCAAACAAGCCTGATGTCCCCTAACTTTTATATTTTCCAAATACTGTTCCTGGATCACACTGATCATTATCATAATCTGAGGATTATCATTATCATTACAAACAATTGTATTTTCCACTTTTCAGACTGCCATTTCAAATTAATGCAACATTTTGTTTCCATGTTCTGTCTTATAACGCAGTGCTAAAGTTCCTTTGCACATGGTTTTCCGAGAAAGGGCCAAGCATTTTATACAGGCATTTTATTGATTAGCTTCTTTAGACTTGAGGAAGAAGCTAAAATGTAAGCTAGGTGCACCGACATTTAATTTCCCTTTCTGCAGGATCTTTTGTGAAACCAATGTTCAGGAGAAGTCTTTTGTCACATTAAGTAGTCCAACACAGAGGGCAAAAATTCAAGTTGCAAGCTTCTAGCTAGCCACAAAAAGTAACTTGCCACCTCCGTTCTATACATACACAAAGCATACCATTTGTTAATCGCCAAGAGTCAAATATCACTAGCCAATGGCTTGTGGGAAGTGCAAATTATGCCCTGAGTACAACAGATGCTGTTTTTGCATGTCGAGTTTTTCTGTAGCAATAGAAAATTGCCTAATTATTTTCTTAAGTCTTGTTTGTGCCCACCTGATTTTCTATTGTTTTAATGCAATGGTTATGATGTATTCTCTTGCTATTGCATATGCGTTTTTTTGATAAACATGTGGCAAATAAGGAAAACATTGCTGAATTGATAAACAAATAAAACTGTAAATAAGGTGATACATTATTCTATATCTTTATCAGTGGATCATAAGCAGCATAGATGCAAGAGCCCTGCATCCTTGTCCAAATCCCACTGGCATTTGCATTTCTGCCTTTAAGGCATTACATGTTAATGTTGATGTTAAAGGTATTTGTATAGTGCACCGTCACCAACGGAGTTAGTCTCCAGGCGCTCAGGCGGATCTGTAAACAAAAGGTGGACGGGGTGGGTTAGTGGGCGAAGAGGGCGTAGGACAGTGAGAGATGGTGTACTTTTGGCAGCTTCAGTTCGGTTTTCACCATGCCCTGAGCTTGGCTTTGCAAGTAGGATCGAAGCGGGTCCTTGTGTGCAGTGGCAATCTATGTGTTGGTTGTTTGTTATTGCAGTGTGGTGAAGTCTGTGCGGTTTGCATTAAGTAAGCAGAAATTAGGTTTTGGTTAGTGGGCTGTATGTCTCATAATCCCTGTAGTTTAGTTTATGTATCAGGTAGTCATAATGGGTTGGTATATTCTCTCTAGGTTTACTTGATTGTCTAGTTTTTATCATACCGTGGCTGGTTTAGCAGATTAATTGGCTTAGTACACCTGGTTCGGTGAGCATTGTCCCTAGATCGATAGTGGTGTATTATTATCATTAACCAGCTTCTTTCTATCTATTTACTGTCGATAGTCCATTAGCTGGTAAAACTTCTCTTCTCTTTCCTGACTGTCTAGTATCAGGGCCGGGGGATGAGGTTGGCCTCCAGCTAAGTTATTGAGCTTGGTACACCTAGGGGCGGGCATAATCCTGCTTAGATAATGGAGATATATTATCTATCCCCGTTCTTTCCTATGTATTACTGTTTATGTTCCAAGGGTTGCCAGGTGCCATTGCTAGATAATACCTTGCTCTCCCTGCCAATTGATCTGTGGGCCTTCTTGGTATGATAGGTGAGGTTTGTTTTTAATAGATAAGTGGATATGTTAAATGTCTGTATATCCTTATTCTAATAAGCGTTGACGAGTAAGGGAGTCAGGGTAGGCTCTTCTCTCGGCCTAGTTCCTCTGTGTATGTCCTTATGGGCATTCTTTCTGGTTATGGGGTGAAGAGCCATGATTTGAGTAGTTTCCAGAATTGTGGGTGATCTCTTGTGTTCCGTATATTCTTTGGTAGTTCGTTCCAAGTTTTTGGGGCGAGGTGAGAAAAAGAGGATCCTCGGTTTTCTCTTGTTGTATGATTTGGGTTCCAAACAGATGTCGCTGCTGAATCCGAGTGGCCTTGCAGTGTGATGTACGTTTAGTTTTCTTCTGATGAACTCTGCACCTTGGTCATGGATTGCTCTGTGGGTTATGCACATTGATTTAAACTTGATAAGCTGTTTGGGTAGCCAGTGTAAAGTTTTCAGCGCTGGTGTGATTGATGTGTTCTCTTCGAGGTAGTTTAAGGAGCTGTTCCACCGCATTTTGTATGTGTTGGAGTTTATTTAGGAGTCGTTCTGGGAGGCCTAGATATAGGCTGTTGGCGTAGTCTAGTCTGGACATGATGAGGGCGATGACGGCAGTTTTGTTGGTGAATGAGAGGAATAGTAGGATCCTTTTAACTGATCGCAGGTGAAAGGATTTCTTGATTAGGGCGTTTACTTGTGGTTCAAGAGTGAGTTTATTGTCCATCAGGACTCCCAGGTTTTTTACAGTTGATGATGGGGCTGGGGTTTCACCAATTTCAGTTGGACATGGGATGTAGAGGTTGTCTTTTCTGCTTTTTGACATAAAAAATCAACTGAGAAGAATAAGGAACACACTTTTTAAAAAAAATAGTTTTTATACATTTTTTCATTCATTCATAATCACAAATCCAGTTACATTACCAGCAGTATCAATCGTATAATTGTTTCATGATGTGTGCATTTAAAACATCTGGTATCGTGTCTCATAGCGTCAGTGATCATAAGTTTTGTATAATACAGTCCAAACCGTAAACAGTAACCCTCTAACTCTCCCGATTTCCCTCCCCCCTTCTCTCCCCCAACATGTATGGCTTAGTGTCATCGCTCCGAGTATGGATTCTCGTCTATCATTCTACACAGGTATAGTCTCCTACCGTCTGCTTCCTTTAGTCAGCAGACATGCACTCTCTTCAGTAGCATTGGTTTATGGAAGCAAACTTCCCTGTCATTTACATATTCATGAAAGGGGCGCCACACTGTCAGGAATTTCAGGTGTTTTCCCCCTCTTTCAAGGCACATACTTTCTCCATGGCCAGTACTCCCCAGGTCCTAACCCACAATGCTTTTATAGGACCTTCCACGGTTTTCCAACCCCCCCCCCCTGCGCTATGGTAATTCGTGCTGCCATTAACAGTTGAGTAATGAGGGTGGCAGTGCTACCACTTGCTGCATAAATCCCTTCCACTTCGCCCCCACGAGTATCACCATTGGTGAGTTTGGCCCCTGTGATTCCCTTTACATGCCCTAGGATCTCCTTCCAATATATTGTAGCTTTGGGACAGGAACACCACATATGATACAGATCACCCTTCCCTCCACATTGTCTCCAGCAGAGAGGGCGGTAGTTTGCGTTCATTCCGTGTAACCGGTGGGGAGACAAGTACCATCTGTAACAAATGTTATATGCTGTTTCCTTGATAGCCGTGCTTTTAGATGTTTTATGCGCTCTCCTCCAGATCTGCCCCATTCCTCCTCTGTAATAGGTGAACCAAAGTCTTTTTCCCAGCTATCCTTGAACGAGAGCTTATCTCCCATTTGAGCTTTATCCAGCAGTCTATACAGCCTCACTAATGCTCTTATCATACCTTCCTGCAGGGTCAGTTCTAGGCCCACCGGGGCTCTTGTGCCCGCCTCCCAGACTGCCTTCTTCCTAATCTTTATGTATTTATACCTTTCACTCTCACCTATACCAAATTTCCGTTTACGTTCTTCAAAAAGGAGAGGGGCACCACCCTGAAAGAATTCTCTTAGGTGGAGGGGCTCCGTCCGCGTCCAATTGTCCAAGAATTTCCTTTGCCGACCCGGGGTGAAATCTGTGTTATGGGCCATTGTGGTGAACAGCCCCATTACACATGGAATTTTCTTCCTTCTAAGTGCTTGATCCCATCCATGCAATGACACCTTAGTAGCTTCTAACAGTTGCTCAATCTCTGGAACCCCCAGTCCGCCCAAAAGCGTTGGGCGCATCAGAACCTTCCTTTGTATTTTTGGTCTCTTTCCGTGCCACATAATTAATTCTCAAATGTCTTGCTCATGCGGGTTGGTATATCTACCGGAAGCAAGCCCACTATATATAGCAGTCGAGGGAGCCGTGTCATTTTAACTGCTGCAATTTGTGCGAACCAAGAGAGCTCTTGGGCATCCCATCTATGCCATTGCTTCCACAACGGGATTATATTTGCCCCGTACAACCCCTTGTATTCCCTGGTTAGTTTTATGCCCAGATATTCTATACTCTCATCTTCCCAAATTAAGGGGTACATCTTGCCCATTTTATCTCTTTCCCTGCTCCTCAGTTATGTTAAACGCCTTAGATTTAGTATAGTTTATGGTAAAGCCCGAGACCAATGCAAACTCTTGTAGCCTCTCAATTTGTTCTAGGTAATGTGGCCTTTTGTTTTTTTTCAGGAATAGCAAAATGTCATCGGCATATAGCGCAATGTTGTTTCTCATCTCCACATGTCACCCCCAGGATTTCCTGGTCTTGCCTGATCACCGCCGCTAAGGGTTCCATGGCCATGGCAAATATTATGGGAGATAAGGGACATCACTGACATGTACCTCAGAGTATTCTAATCTGTGCAGAGAGTTACCCATTAAGCAGCAAATTGGTTGTTGGTATTTGAAAATTTGCCAAAACCATCCTAGTAAATTCAGGTCCACATCCAAACTTCAAGGACCATCCGCAAGTATCCTCAGTCTAAGCTATCAAAAGTGTGTTGCGGGTCCAACACTGCTATGGGGAACTACTGCCCCGTCCTAGTCCCCAGGTCTATTATGTCAATAGCCTGTCTTCTATTGTCCTGCGTATGCCTCCCCTCTATGAATCCTGCTTGGTCCTCCTGGATTATGCAGGGTAATACCCTCATTAGTTTTGCTGCCAGCACCTTCGCATAGATTTTAGCGTCAGCGAAATAGGGCGTTAACTGGCGCAATCTGTGGGATCTTTTCATGGTTTTTGAGTCTTAGGACTATAGTGGATTTCCCCATGTCCTCAGTGATCTTACCTTTTTCCTTTTTATGGTTGAAAAGCCGTGTTAATGGGGCTAGTAGCTGGGACCTAAACGTTTTATAGTAGCCATTTCCTAGCCCATCCGGGCCTGGTGTCTTACTACTGGGCAAGGATGTTATCGTATGACTGACCTCTTGTACCGTTATCGGACCCTTTTAAAGTGTCCCTACCCTCACTGGTTTTTTTTTGGGTAATCGCAATGTGGACATATAATTTGTTTGTAGCAGCGGGTCGAGGCCTTCCTGTTTCAACAACCCTTTGTGAAATCTATCCATTTTCATTTTCCCCTCTTCTGCTAGACATAGTTTCCCCATGTTCATTTTTAAGTTGGGCTATGTAATTGCAGGACTTTTGTTTTCTTAGTTTGGCAGCTAAAAATCGATTGGCCTTCCCACCCTGAATGCAATAGGTCTGTTTGGCATTTAATAATGCCTCTGCCTACCGGTCTGCAACGTGTGCTTCTAGCTGGGCTCACATTTTTTGGAGCGTTCTCAGTAACTTTTGCATCTGCCGCACTTGGTTTTGCTGGCGCTTCCTTGAGGTCTACCTCAAGCTTCTTTGTAATGAGCACTCTTTCCCTCACATATGCTGTGGCTTGATATAAATTCTCTCCGGGCCACCTCTTTCCCTGCATCCCATACTATTCTCCAATCTGTTTCCCCATTATCATTGTCTTTAAAGTAGTTATTTATTGCTTTCTCCATGTGTTCTCTCAGTGCTATGTCTCGCAAAATCATCTCGTTCAATGTCCATTTTTTCTGGGTTTTCACCTTCCGCTTGTCCAACTCAATTTGAATTATCACCGGTGCATTGTCGGAAAGGTATCTACTTGGGGGATCAATGTAGCGGATGCAAAGATCATGTCTGTCCTTGAGTATCCTTTGTGTACTGCTGAATAGTGGGTATATTCCTTGTCTTGCTTGTGAAAGAATCTCCATGTCTCTATTAACCCTAGATCCCTGAAAAACCTCCCTAATTCCAGTTTAGTTTTCCTGTACGTAGTGGTGGCCGGGAGCATTTAGTCTAATGCAGGGTCCATCACACAATTGAAATCCCCACCAATCGCTACTTGTCCTTCACACTACTATCTCAGCTAGTGTAATATCTCCCTCAAGTAAAGGTCTTGTTTGTCATTGGGGGCATATATTACAATCCGTGAATACAGTTGGCCCTCTAATGTACCTTTGAGCACCAGATATCTACCTTCAGTATCCCTATCCAGGAATTGTTTTTGGAAACTCGAATTGGCGCACAACAAGATTACCACCCCCTTTGTCCTTTTCCCACTTAATGCATTCTCCAAACAATATTATGCATCATGCGTCATCCTCAGTTCATCTTCGGGGAGGAGGTTTGTCTCCTGCAAGAACACTATCGATGCCTGCAGTTCCAAAAGTCTCCCTATGATGGAAAGACGTTTAGCCGGAAAATTTAGGCCCTGTGCGCTCAGGGTTATGATGTTCAATTCAGCCATATCCTGTGATTTGGAGTCCACCTGTGCCCATTTTTAACCTTATTCCCACTTCCTCATCCACACCCAATCTGTGCTCCAGACCATAAAACCACCCTTCCCCAACTTCCTGAAACCCAACTTACCCTCCAACCCCCCCCCCCCCATCCACCCTTTCCCCTCCCCTCCACCCTTACCCCGCCTAGGTTCTTTTGAACTACCCCGGGTGACCATCTGCAGCAATGAGCCAGGATATTTCCATACACTGAGTTGAGGTCCAAGATCCTCCACATTCCTCCCCCCATCTGGGCAAATTCCTTTCATTCAGTACCTTTACTAGTCCATCCTCCCTCCCTCCCCCCCCCCATCCTCATTACATCGCCTTTAACATGTAAATGTACTGTGTGCTTGTCCACCCCGACCCCGCCATCCGTTTTTTCCTGTGGGGACCTGACAATTTTACTTCCTTACCTTTCCTGTCCGTCAAACATTCCTACTGTCTGGCACCCTCATTTGGGACATTCTGTTTTGACCTCTGCACCGCTCGGACTTCCTTTTCCTCCATCTGCATCAACGTCAGGCCTTCCTTGCACGTGGTGATCCTCTTTTTGCCCTCCCATGTGAACAGCAGACTGAAAGGGAATGTCAATTTGTAGGCAATCCATTTTGCAATCCGTGCCCTTGTGACTGGTTGCATCATTTTCCTCTTGTGTAATGTAGATAATGCCAAGTCTTGCTTTAGATGGACCTGGGCCCCATTGACTGACGCATCTTGTTGTGCTCTCGCCACCTCTAAGTATCTCCTCCTTCATGGTATAGGAGGTTAAGGCTACTAAAACATCTCAGGGTCTTGCCCCTGGGTACCTTTTCTTGGGTCCTTATCTATGCACCCTGTCGATTAATATATCCCCTGGTTGTGTTCTGGTCCAGAGGCTGCAGAAGCAGTGCTGCATTGCGTCCTTTAGATCACTGTCTGTAACAGTCTCAACCAGGCCTTTGACTCTAATATTGCATCGGCGAGACCGATTCTCCTGGTCCTCTGCCTGAATTTCCAGATTTTGTGTTGCTCTAGCAACTTGTTCAAGTAGGATGCTATTCTATTTCACTCCCTCCAACATCTCAGATAATCCATCCTCGGCTACATCCACTCTGTTTCCCAACTCATTAATTTCTCTGCTGACCTCCTGGAGCGATGTCTTGAGCTCCTCTTTCATCTTCCCAAATTGTTCTTGGAAGGATTCCATCATTCTATTTTCCATTCCTCTCAAACAGTCTTGCAACTCCTCTTTGTTTAGCGCCATTATGGACCGCTTCTCAGTATTGTCCTTTCCCTCTGCTCCCTTTATCGGTTCCGACGCTTGTGGTTCTTCCTGTTGTTGCTGTCTCTAACACTGTTCCAGCTGTCCTTGCGATCTTGTTGTTCCTTTAACTCTTGCTCCTAGGTTTAGTCCCTGGCATCTGGGAGCTGACTTTGGCAGCCCACACGCTCTGTTTTGTCTGTGGGAGTGCGGGGTAGAGGGGGGGTCGTATGGGTCTGATTTCCAGTTTTCTTTGCACACCTATATGCCAGCTTCACTGTGTTTTCGATTGGCTTTCAAGTGGTCTCCTCTTTCAGTTTCCACATTCTCTTATCTCCCCAGCCTCAGTGCAACTATTCTTGGGGATTCAGATGCTAAGCTAGGAACACACCTGTCAGTGTTTCTCACTCTCGAATCCTCGTTGGGGTGCTTTCAAACGTGTATCTTTGGATCTGGAGGTTAAGCCCTATTCTGTTGCCTCTGACGCGGTTATGCCTGGTCTTTCTCCAGCAGGTCTGGTCTGTTGTCTGAAGCCTGCACCGGTTCGCTTGTCCCCTTGTGCCAGCTATCTTTTGCCCCAGTGAGGTCCTAGTTCTCGGATGCTTTGCTTTCCCAACTTGCCGCTATCCTTTCACAACTTTCTGCTCCTATCATCAGTCCTTAAGCCCTTTATTGTGCACGCTGTGTTGGAGCTTCGCTCAGCCCGCTGGCTAACACCGCTTTCAACCATATACCTTTTTAATGGTGCCAGGCCCCCCCCCTCCTCTGCGCCTCAGCTTCACTTCTGCGCTCTATTCCCCCAGTGTGTTCCCGGCCTTACTTGTGTCGGGCCGACGCCTGTTGCAGCTTCAATGTTGCTCCCTTCACTCTGGGTCTGTTAGCGTTGTCACTTCTCTGTTCTGTCCCGCTCTCCTGCAGCTTCAGGCGAACAGATCCACCAGTCTCTCTCTCCTGCCTCAATGGTCCGCCACTTCCGATGTTGTCCCTCCTGCCATGGCGCAAACGTGTCCGGGGTCCGCCACATTGTTGGAGGTGCTCTTCTTTACATGCCACCCCTCCGCTGCTTCATCGATGGGCGGGCATGTACTTTCACTCACTTTGCCTCTTGAAGCTTTCGTCGGGCTGCGCTGCAGTTTCCTCCGCAATACGGCTCCACTCTCCAAGCTGTTGACGGGCGGCTCATAGCAGCTGGATTCTGTGGGGAAATCTCTTCAGCCGTGTTGCTCGCCTGCTCCAAGTTTTGGGAGTCGGGAGGTTACTATATCCCCGCTCTCTGTACTTGCTTTTGTCTCTTTATGTGTATGCCCGGACGGAGCACAGAAATGTGCACTCACGGACCGGTGGCCATCTTGGAATGCCCCCACACACAAACATTATATTTTACCTTTACATCTATGGTTCCTGAATAATCACATTTGTACTTTAATTTGTTCTATCCCACTCCCATTTTGTTTCTATTAGCAGCAGCATTTATCTTTTACGAGGTCCTAATCTTGCTCTAGGCTAGACCACCTTCTGGAGTCGGCTTTGCAGAACCAGAGTTACTGTTCATAACATATGTGCTGTGATATAAATACACTGCTGGTAGTTCAAGCCTACATGGATACCATGATTTCCAGAGCACACCATCGAGTTCCTCACGCACACAACACTGCTCAATCTTGAACCTATAATTCTTCCAAAATTGTGCTAGAATCACAATGTGTACATTAACCCAATACATGCGTTCCTGTGCTACATCGCTCTAGAAGATAGCCCATAAATGTAGTGGATTAAAGCAGGAACACTAGTACAAAGCATACACTCAACCTCCCATTTCCCCTGCCTTGCTCGCTCTCTTCCTGTGTCTGCAACCTCTTTCTCACTTTACCCTTCTAGTCTGCGGTAAGAAGAGCAACAGTGAACTAAGGTCTGGCTTCCGCAGAGCGGTGCTCGATACACCATGAACAAGGATTAGTGCCTTGAAACGGTTAGTGATGATATGGCACAGTACACAATCCTAGTAATTTAACGTGTTGCACCATACTTTAGTGCAAGTATGATTTTGATGTTTGTGTCTATGCAAATACATTCACATATGCATTTGCCATATACAGAACAGATTGGACTTTAAGCATTATAAGACCTTGAAAATAGATCCAACCTGCCAGTTTAATGCAGCGAACAAACCCAACATTACGGTGGATCCACAAATTTCAGGACCAGAAGAGCAACTCCACAACCTTCCCCACTGGATAAACTCTACCTTGGACTCTGTTGCACCAAAAAAGCCATTTAAAAGCTCAAGAAGGGAATTTGTTAAATGGTTTATCCAAAAGTAAACCACATAAAGAAAGTTGAAAGCTGGAAAAAAACTGGAGGTAACACAACCTACGAGCAGGCAGGCTTGCCTGCCACCAGCAGTTGCATCTCTAGAGAGCTGAAATCATCAAAGCCAAGAAAGCATACTAACTCCATACTTTCAGAAGCGGCATAAAACAGCCAAAAGGAAATTTTTAAGATCATATACGATGTGGAAGACTGGTTGGCATGTAACACCACCCCTGTCGCAAGCACTCTACTAACAAATTGCAGCGCATTTCGGAATAAAGATCTTACAAATCAGGGTTGGGATTGGGAAATTGTATCTCACAATGCCCGGGGCAGAGTGATGTACATCGGGGACATCCAGTTTTAAAGCATTTTTTGTCAGCTGGAAAAGTTGATAGCCCTGAAAGCAGTAGGCACACGACAAGTGCAATATATGTAAGATCAGTGCTTTAAGTTGGCTGGGGCAAGCTGGGGCGCAGTCCTGGCAGGCTATGAAAATTGTGTCGGTGAGTTAAGTGTTGCCTCTTACTTGCCAGGCCCCCTTTTGACCACGCCATCTTCCCACCCCACAAGAGCCGCGGTTTGATTTTGCAGGCCGCTTTAAGCACGGCCTTAAAGAGGATCCCTGTTGCCTCACCACATACAAACACAAAAAATGGTGCCACCCGGGGAAGGGCCTCGGGTGGCTGGAACAGCGGGCAGAGAATATTTATTCTCGCCTGCTGTTCCAGACACTGGATTGGCTAATGGCACTTTCCCGGTTGAGAATGATCCTGAAACTGAGTTGAACAATCACAGGAAAGTACTAGGAGCAACTGAATTGCTTACTGGGATCAGCACCTGCACCTGCACACAGCTTTGGATTCTACAGAAGTGGGCAAAGTCAAGGAAAAGAATGTTGAAGGGTGCAAATGAAAGCAAATGGATTGACTTCTGAAAAGGCAGGTAACCCTGCTGTAGTGTCAGCAGAGTATCATCGTTCTAGTCCTGCTCGTTCCAGGTCGTGAGGGAAAGATGTGTGTGAGGGCAGTTTAGAGAGTCAAATGGATGGGCAGTTGAAGCAGCAATAGGTAAACAAGGTATTTATTTTAATCTGTAATCTGTTGTACAAGATGTTTGGTGATGATTTGGGCTATGTTGTGGGCCCCCTGAGTTTAGTTATCTGTCATGGGAGCAAGAAAGGATTTTCTGGGGGGCAGTGGTCTGGTGGGCTCCAGCTTTGGCCCTCTCATGGACGAGATGAGGCCTAAATACCCTCAAAATATTTGAAAAGAATCAGACCAGCATCTAGATTTCCGAATTTCACTGAGCGCAGCCTGTCCTCATGTAATGTATGCTCTTTTCAGAAAGTAAATCCCGAAATCAAGTGGGTAGAGGTTTTGTTTTGGGTCTTTTGATTTAAGGTAAAACTGTAGACTGATGGATTTTTATCAGCTTTTCCATCAGCTTTTCCAATGCCCCAGAAGCTCAAAGT
This sequence comes from Ambystoma mexicanum, assembly GCF_040938575.1. Lineage (NCBI taxonomy): Eukaryota > Metazoa > Chordata > Amphibia > Caudata > Ambystomatidae > Ambystoma > Ambystoma mexicanum. Next base: position 1,220,766,438 of record NC_090927.1, read on the forward strand.
CTCCAGAGCTCTGGTCCTCTCCAGGCTGGACTACTGCAATCTCTCCAGCTATAAAATCTTAGAAATGGCTTCTGGTGGCCACAAGGATGAAATTCAAGACCCTCTGCATCATCCACAAGGCTTTCTGGGGCCTGGGACCCCACTATCTCCAACCTTCGATCTTCTAGCTCCAACTCTCTGCTGATCAAATGCTTCTCCAAGCAGAGTGCGGGGGTAGATCTCTCTCTCTTCGGCTGGTGCCTCCCTTTGGAACAGCCTGCCGGACCTCCTTAAATTATCAGAAACCTTTAAAAACTTCTCTTTGTTTCCCTCCGCTGCCAACTTCCCCCACTGCCGCTGTGACTGGCGACCTGGTCCTTCATGAGTCTTAGTCTACCAGGCACTCTGTCCAGTCGACACCAGCACCCACCTCCCTCTTTAATCCCCTCTAAGCCCTCCGCCAGACTGCTGGGCAGCTGGCACCCCACCCTCCATTGGGACACCTTTGCCCTAGCACTTGGCCAGCGGCCTCACCCTGAGGTACTTGTCCTTCTGGGCTCTCACTAGCACTTTCCCATACCTTGCCCCCACCTCCACTCTCTCTCCCCCTTCCCTCTCTCCTGCACTTCTCACTGCACTTATACATTCCGAATGTCACAATGCCTAGTAGGACCGCTATTGTTTATTTATTATCATTTATTTACTCCCCCTGTTTCTCCTCTCCACTTTTGATCTTGTTGCACCTGCAAACACCATTTGTTGTAAAGGTGCCTTACAAATACTCAGTTCAAGGGGATTGGGTCCTCCGACGTATTCCATATCTATGACAGATAATCATCACAGCTGTGCTGCTTTGGAAAATTTTCGGCGTCTGCGTCCTGCATCGATGATGTCGATACGGTGTTCTCGAGGGCCTCCGTCGAGCCGACGTGACCGGATGTTCTAAGTAGGACGCATGATGCCCGTAGCCTCAGTTCCGTTTTTTCTGCGAACGTGTTCGCTTCGGAGATCTTGGCGCACCTCGGTTCTTCTGAGTTACTGTTCTTTCGGTTCTTCGAACCTATTAGTTTGTGAAGATTTCATGATGTCTTCGTCTTCTTCCACCCCGTGGCCGGGTTTTAAGAAGTGTCGTGTCTGCGGGTCCAAGATGTAGTTGACTGACTCGCACAACGCCTGCCTTTGGTGCCTGCGTGAGGACCACGACACAGATGATTGTGTAGACTGCCAGTCGCTTACGTCGAAGGCCTTGCGGGAGCGTAAGAAGAAGCTTTCTGTTGGTAAGGTGACCAAGACTCGTAAGCCGAGGTCCTCTGGGCTTTCGACTGCCAATTCGAAGGGCGACACTCCGCATCGTCGGTCCGGGAGGTCTCGGTCCCGGAGTAGGTCCCGCCATTCCTCTGCCTCTTCGAGGCACTCACGGAAGCGCTGTCATCGGTTGCCTTCCCGGTCCTCGTCTGAGGACGCCGCCGGGTTGCTTGTCCCACCAAGCATTTGACTCCTGAGGAATGGGCTTCCTTCCGTAAGGAGATGTTGATGATTTTTGAATCGCAGGGCTCCGGTCCGTCCGTGCCTCCGAGAGGAGCCAGCGTGACCGTACTAGAGACACCACTTGAACGCCTTCGGGCTCGGGTGGTCGGCACGATTTGCGGGAGAGGTCCCGCTCGGACAAGGGGAATCGTTCTAGTCCTGCTCGTTCCAGGTCCCGGTCCTCGACGTGCTCGAGACCGTCGGAGCCTGTGAAGTCTTCGAAGAAGAAGACATCGACGCCTTTTGCGCCGAGGTCGTCGAGGGACTCTCCCGAGGCTCCGCCTCTGAGGAAGTCATCGATGCCATCGGTGCCCACGCTGTCGAAGGACACGCTCGGGGCTCTGCCCTCGAGGACTGTGTCAAAGCTGTCGGCGCCACGTTCGACATGGATTCCATCAACGCCTTTCGAGGCTGTTTTGTCGGAGGTACCCCGTGGCATGGTGGAATCCCCTAGAAAGGCTCTGGCCAAGGCTAAGAATGTCTCTATCCCTTATTCTGTGCCCACATTCCAGCCTCTGGATTATATTTCTGAGGTGGATGAGGGATCTGAGGAAGGGTTGGTTCCTGATACGGTACCAGACAAGATTTTCTCTGGTCATAGCCAGATGAAAGACCTGTGTCAGTCGTTGCACGACACCAGTGGTCTGGACACCTCTGCAGAGGTGGAGTTCTGTAGGCCTGAGCCTGGCACCCATGCCGAGTCCTTGTACCGTCGCCTTATGTCGAGGGTCACGGAATACTTGGGGTGGTCTGTGCCACTAGTGGATTTTCTGCGAGATTGTTAGGCAGAAACCTGTGCAGTTCCCTTAGGGACCACTGCAAAAGATTTAAGACTACAGGTGTTTGGCAGTAAACCCACTTGGTAGCAGTCTGTACCACACAGATTCACTTGGTAGCTGTGGCTGAGCAGCCAGACTTCCCTCAAGAAGAGTTAGGCAGTATACAGACCATACACAATAGGTACAGAAATACAGTAGTACAAGCAAGCACTGACCAGGGCTTGGGTGTAAAAGTATATAATTATTTATTTAACACACACTTATAAAACACACTAGCACTAAATTGGTAAGTTAAGTTCAAATCACAATCACTATTATTATATGTACATCCCTGATTACTTGTTGGACCAGTCTTAGTTAACACCACTTATTTCCAGACAGAGGTGAGCGCTTAACGTTCGATGGCACTCCAACAAGTTAAATAAAAAGGGAGGGAAAAGCAGAATTATGGAAGCCTACACACTAAACACTTTTTAAAGAACCACAGCAAGTTAGGAAGGCACAGTCTACTGGTGAGCAAGGAAGTTTAGGTGCCAGGCCCACTTTCAAGGGAGCCAGGCGGAAGATGCCCAATATCAGATAGTTAGAGTCTTAAAAGTTTGTGGTGGAGGTAGTTCGAAAAAGGTTTAGTTCAGTGCAGGAAAGTTAGCTAATGTGTCCCAGGCTAACCCAGGTTCGGGAGACGAGGATTTAATACACCCCGTTCAAACGGTTGCAAGGGAAGCCAGGCGGAACACGGTACCTTAAATGGAGAGGATCCTCCAGCGGGGGCAGTTGTTCCTGGCAGCGGGTGCAAGTCGCAGCGTCGTCCAGAGGAAGAGAAGATCTCGTCGTGGAGGAAGGATGAAGGTCGTTGCACTGCCAGGGAAGAAACCAGCCGCGGAGTTCTCTGGTATAAAGGTACTACCCTTTCGGTTCGCGGTAGTGGTGAAAACGTGGTATCCCGGTTGCTGGGCTGCTTGGCACAGGCAAGGCGGCCACGAGATGCTCCAGGGAGGCGAAAAGAAGTTAGACTGGTTATCCCCACCAGTCGCAGGAAGAAGACTCTCCGGGCTGGAGATCTCTTCTGTCGTTGGGAAAAGTGGTGAGACGGTTCAGCAGGGCTCCACCGGTGGTGTCGTCGTTGCAGGCCGGCTCAGCTTCTCCCTCCTCGGATTCTTAGGTCCTGTGGCGACTTCTGAAGTTCCAGTCCCCAAAGCCCTGCTTTTATGCAGCACACCCCCATTCACTCAGCCTAGCTGTCAATCAAACATGCTAAGTGGTGAGCCGGCCGGCTCACCACTTGGGCCAATCACACAAGAGTGCGACTTGAGTTACCAAGGTAACTCAGTCCAGGGTGCCTAAACCCCCTCCCACACCCCCTGTGGTACCCAGACAGAGTGGCACCACTTTTGGAGGCTTCTGTGGAGAAGCCCGCCAAAAAGTGGAACAAAGGGCTCGACTTGGGTTGGAGTCGCAGAAGAGAGCACAAACGCCATTTTAGAATTGAGTTCTGGCAAAAAATACCAACCGGCGAATTAATATTAAATAAATAAACCGGCGGTATGTTCGAGGCTATAAGAATTAAATAATTAAAGTTGGTAGCCTCGAACAATGGGAAAATCCCATAGAGATATATTCGTGGTCGAATATAAAAAGTAGTATCCACTGCCACCAGCCAAAACTCCATCAGGGGGACGGAGATGTGCCCCCTCGAACAACAGAACACGGGGCAGTCGAATTGCCCCGACCAGTACGTCCACAATATGATGGTTTGTACTGGTTTCTGTTCATAATTTGGGACTAGCAAAGCCAATGATGACTTTACATGCCCTGGGAGACAGTAGTCAGTCCCAGGGTATGGAGTCTATGTTGGGGGGGGTTGCTACGACACCCCTGGGTTACGGCATGGAGGGTGCTGTGTAACCCACATCAAAAAACACATGAGACCCTATGGAGTAAAAGACCCCATAGCCCATAAAACACATGGAAAGTTAAAGGAACACCTCAAATGATGTCTAAGAGTGGGAGCAAAAGAATCTCACTCTTAGCAGGAGAGAAAAAAATAACCCCAACAAATCCAGCAAAGCTGCTGGGGGACTCACTAAGTTTGGGAAATTAGCCTTACAGAGAATGTTCCCCAACAAAGATGACCGGACGGATATCCTCGACCAAGGTCCACCAACTGACCCGGTACTGCCATTCCATATGGCCTTGCACAGAAGGGTGGCAGCGGCTTGGACTGCCCTGGAGAGTCTCCCGGCAGTGAGCAAGTCTTTGCCGCGAAAATACCGTCCAGCCAGTAGCGACCCATGCTACTTGACCACGCACCCCACTCCGGAGAGTTTGGTTCAGGCGGCTACGGCCCCAGCGAAGCAGGCGTTGTATCCTACCATCTCTCCTGATGGGGACGACCAGCGTTTTGATGGCTGGGCGAAGAAAGTGTTTTCTTCAGGGGGGTATGGCTTTACAGGCAGCCAACTCTGTCTGTGCCTTGTCACATTTCACGCACACTCTGTGGAACTGTATTTCGTTGGCGGCTGATCATTTTCCCAAAGGGGAGGAACGGGATGGTTTCCTTGCTATGGTGCAGGATGCAAGGATGCCATGTGCGAGTCCGTTCAGTCGGGTCTGGACATGGCGGATTGTGTCAGCCGGTCCATGGCGGCGAGCGCCGTAATACGCAGGTTTGCGTGGTTGCAGAAGTCGGGGTTTGCTCCTGATGTGCAAGCCTGGCTCCTCAACATGCCCTTTGATGGTGAACATCTTTTTGGCAGCAAGGCTGACGAGAGCCTTGAGAGGTTGCAGACCTCAAAAGCTGCAGCAAAGTCATTGAGCGCTGCAGTTCACCAACCTCTGCCTTTTCGTCCTAGGGGACAACAATGGAGGGGAGGTTCCTTTCGATATTACTCATCCTTTAGTAGATCGAGAGGAGCTGCAAGTCAAAGGGGCCACCCTGGGAGTGCCAGAGGTGTAAAACAAGGTACTCGAGATGCCAAGGACGCTCGGGCAGTTACCTCTTTATCCTCAGGCAATGCCGCCGCCGCTTCAGCTCAGTCATGAGGCCATGTCCAATGGTTCGCCGGTTGGGGGAAGGCTGGCGCAGCATCTTGTAGAATGGCGTGCCATTACTTCAGATGTGTGGGTTCTGGAGATCATAGCCCTCGGCTACTGTCTTCCTTTCCGGCAGAGGCCTCACGACAATCCACCAGGGAATCTCTCTTTACAGAGTCCGAATCCGCTCCTTGTGCACGAAATACAAGCCCTGTTGGAGAAAGGCGCCATCAAACTGGTGCCTGTAGCGGAGAGGAACAAGGGATGGTATTCCCCTTATTTTTTGATTTCGAAGAAAGACGGAGGATTGAGACCCATCATGGACTTGCGCGGTTTGAACAAGCTCCTCAGGAAGGACAAGTTCAAGATCGTTACTCTTTCTCAAGTCCTCCAGGCCCTTCAACTTTAGGACTGGTTGGTGTCTCTCGACCTCAAGGGCGCTTACTTTCATGTGCCAATCCATCCCAAGCACAAGAGGTACCTGAGGTTTGCGGTTGGCGACTCCCACTTTCAGTTTCGGGTCCTGCCGTTGGGATTGATCTCCGCCCGAGGGTTTTCACCAAGCTCGTGGTGGTGGCAGCATATCTCAGGAAAGGGGGGATTCACGTCTACCCCTACCTGGACGATTGGTTGATCAGGGCGCGCTCACCCGAGCAAGTCCTGGATCATCTGTCCGTCACCTGCCACTCCCTTCACAAGCTGGGCTTCTACCTCAACTTAAACAAGTCCCACTTGACGCCAACTCAGCGGCTCCAGTACATCGGAGCAGTGCTCGACACATCACTGGGGCAGTGTTTTCCTCCCCAGGTGAGGGCTCACCACATTCAGCAGATTGGGCATGCTGAAACTTGTGCACCGAGTCTCTCAGCGTTCGAGTTCTTGAAGTTGCTCGGCCTCATGGCATCCTGCATTCTTCTGGTGCCAGAGGCTCCACTGTGGATGAGATATTTGCAGTGGGCTCTCAAGATGCAATGGTCACAGTCCTCCGGCAGGATGTCGGACCCCGTTCACGTGCCGCCCTCGGTCGCCAAGGACCTTCTGTGATGGGCTGTCGAAGGCATTCTGATGAGGGGGGCTCTGTTTTGGCTACCCTGGTCGGAGGTGACGATCATGATGGACACCGTCCCTCACCGGATGGGGAGCTCATGCCAATGAGCTGACAGTCTGCGGTCGTTGGTCTCCGTTGGAGTCCAGACTCATATCAATCTGTTGGAGCTGATGGCCGTCAGGCTTGCCCTGAAGGCATTTCTGCCGACTGTGTGAGGAAAGAATGTCCTGATACTGATTGACAACACAGTGGCCATGCACTACCTCAACAAAAAGGGTGGGGGCAGGGTCACTTCCTCTGTGCAGAGAGGCGATGCAGCTCCGGTTCTGGGCCATCAAGCAGGAAATTTCGATCTCGGCAGTTCATCTGGCCGGAGACTAAAACGAGACGACGGACGCTCTGAGCAGGCAGAGTGCGATCTCTCACGAGTGGGAGCTGGCTCAGGAGATTCTCCTGGAGATCTTCGCCCTTTGGGGGACCCCTCAAGTGGATCTCTTCGCCACCAGAGTCAACCGGAAGTGTGAAAGGTTCTGCCCGCGGGAATTTCCTGCAAGAGGAGCCTTAGGGGACGCGTTCACAGTGGAGTGGTCCTTCCCACTGCTGTACGCGTTTCCTCCAGTCCACGTCATCCCGCAAGTGTTACGGAGGTTCAGTTCCCGGATGATCCTCATTGCTCCGGCATGGGCCCGGAGGACGTGGTACCCGGACCTTCTCAACTTGTCCATCTGCCCTCCACGTCGTCTTCCCTACCGAGACGATCTGCTCTCACGGGAGGGGGGTCGGGTTCTTCATCCAGAGGTCAGATCCCTCGACCTTCACGCTTGGCTTCTGAAAGGTTGAGGTATAAGGATTGGGACCTCCCTGAAGGAGTGATGGAGGTGTTGATTTCGGCCAGGCGGCCGGCAACTAAGTCCCCGTACCGTTGCAGTTGGAGAAAGTTCTGCGACTGGTGCAGGGTTAAGAATGTGGATCCTTTTTCATGTGAAATTCCTGTGGTTCTGTCTTTTGCTTTCTTTAGCCCACAGGGGCTTGCAAGTGGGTACCGTTAAAGGTTACCTGGCGGCGCTGTCTATATTTAAGCGCTCGTCTGAAGAGTGTTCTTATTTTAAAATTCCTTTAATTTCTCAGTTTCTGAAAGGGCTGACTAATGTGTTCCCTCCGTCACCTTTCCAGGTGCCTGGTTGGGATTTGAACCTTGTTCTCAAGTTTCTAATGGGTGCTCCATTTGAGCCTTTACATTCTTGTCCTTTGAGACTGTTAACCCTTAAAACTGTATTTTTAGTTGCGGTCACTTACGCTCGCAGAGTGAGTGAGTTACAGGCACTTTCAGTTAAGCCACCCTTCACTGTGTTTCATAAGGACAGGGTTGTCCTTTGAGTTCGTCCTTCCTTTCTTCCGAAGGTGGTGTCAGAATTTCATTTAAGCCAGAAGGTTATTCTTCCAGCATTTTATCCTCCTCCACATCCTGGTAAGGAAGAGGAGAGGCTCCATAGGCTGGATCCTAGGAGAGCTTTAAGTTTCTACATTTCACGCATGTCCCGGGTCAGAGTGGACGATCAACTCTTTATTGGTTACGCTGGAAGGCGTTTGGGACAAGCTGTTACTAAGCAGACTTTGTCTAGATGGATTATATTGGCAATTTCTGAATGTTACCACTTGGCGGGTAAGGACCCTCCGGTAGGCTTACGGGCCCATTCTTCTAGGGGTATGGCTGCCTCTACTGCCCTGCAGAGGGGTGTTCTTATTCGTAACATCTCTGAAGCAGCCACTTGGGCTTCGGTCCATACTTTTGTACGACACTACTCCCTAGATTCTATCCATGGGCAGGATCTGGCCATTGTCAAGGCGGTCCTTTATTCTGCAATTTGATTGGGCATTCTAAATTTCTATATTGTAAATTATTTTTCCCTCCTCCATACGTTGGTACTGCTTTGGGAGTCTGTCATAGATATGGAATACGTCGGAGGACCCAATCCCCTCGAAGAACAAGTTACTCTCTTACCTGCTAACGTTCTTTTGATGGGATGGTCCGATGACGTATTCCATATCACTCCCTCCCTGCCTGCCCCGCTACATAATTTCTTATGCTGTTGCAGCTTAGGTTTCCGCAAGGCTTTCTGTGGTCATACTGGCAGTAGATTAGTGCCACACGTTTTTGGGAAAAAACTACAACTGAGGCTACGGGCGTCGTGCGTCCTACTTATAACATCCAGTGACGTCGGCTTGACGGAGGCCCTCGAGAACAGCGTATTGACGTCATCGACGCAGGACGCAGATGCCGAAAATTTTCCGAAGCAGCACAGCTGTGGTGATTACCTGTCATAGATCTGGAATACGCTGTCGGACCATCCCATCGAAAGAGCGTTAACAGGTAAGAGAGTAACTTGTTCTTTGCACTAACAAGTCACAACACGGAACATAGGGCCTTTTTTATTTCAGCCGGGAAAAAACCAGCCTGCATGTAAGGCAACAAAAATGCATTGATGTAGTAGTCTTTGATTTTCAATAGCAAAGAGCAGTTTCAGTGAAGTTTGTAATCCCACATGTGCACATTTATGGTCCTAATATATTTCAAAGAATTCGAATTCTTCTTAAATGATCTGTTTTCAATGGGGCTTCCTTAGTGACTAGGTACATCACACATAGCCAGGCTTGTGTCTGGATTCCGTGCCATGTTTGTGTGGCGTGCAGATGGTCACAAAAATATTAGTTGCCTCTGCACGACACAACAAAGATTTGCACCCAGAAGCGGCACTGAATCAGTCAATGACCACTTGAGGACTATGAAGCTTTCTTTTCAATTGGAACAATTTGAAATACCACAAAGTGAACACTGCAAGTAGTAGTACTGTATTCAAGGGTGGCTTTGTATGTTGATTGTGGTGTCCATCGTGTGCTTTTTTGTAAGTGTACAACTCCAAGTGCATTCATTTAGCTTTGTTGACATTTTATTTATATTTTAAATTTGTTTTATTAGTTTTCATATAACAAACAATAGGACCAAGAAAACAGTTCCAAGGCAACGCCTGATACAATCGCATCAATATTCAAATCACATAGCTACATAATACTACTCCTGTGTTTTCCCCCCCCCCCCCATTAGTGCTCCCTCCCCACACTCATGTCCAACAACCCACCTAGTGTCACTATTGTCTTCGCCATTAAAACCTGATTCCCTCTAGCTACCCTGGGGTTCTGCCCCGCTCCCCCTCTTTGGTCTCCGTCCTGAACGGGGCCTATAGCACCCCCTCCCAAGCCAAAATGCTTGTTTTCTCCCTGGCAATCCTCTACTGCCCCCTTCAAACCACCGTCTCTGCTGATGTCCACCTCTTCATATCCCGCCACCATTCCTCTACATCCGGTCCCCTGGGGGACTTCCATCGCAATTATGCGTTTAGTCAATACATACGCCAAATCCTTCAGTTTGGCAATGTGTTCTGTTCCTTTAGGGCACGGGAAACGACCCAATAGCCCAGCTGCTGGGGCCTCCACATTCAACACCAGGCCCCCTCTATTCATTCTACCCGCTACCTTCTGCCAATATTGTTCCACTGTCTACCACTTCCAAAACATGTGAAGCAGGCCCGCTTCCAAACCCTTGCACCTGGGGCATACCTGCTCTGGTGCACCTGGGAAAGGTGAGATTCACTGGGGCATCATGTAAGCTCTGTATGATCTGAAGTTGTATCAACTGCAATCTCGCATTTCTCAACACCCTCTTATCGTATGCCAGGACCCCTGCCCATTGTGCGGCTGTGAAAGGGACTCCCAAGTCCTCCTCCCATTTTCTCCTTATTGCCGGAGGTATGGGGGGGGGGTCATATTGCTTAGTAGGAAGTCATATATCCTAGATATCGCATGCACTCTTTCCGATATGTCATATGTAAGGTCTACCACAGCATGCGGTTGCCTCAATTCGCTGTACGCTGGCCACCTCCTTAGTATCTCCCCCTTATTTGTGTTATACTACAATTATTGGCCCCTGTGCAAGCCAGTGTGGTCGCTTAAGTCTAATGAAGGGAATAAATAAGGAGTTCTGAAAAAGGTCTCCTATCGTGGTCACCCCACAAGGTTCCCAGTACTCTCGTATCTTACGTCTCGCCTGCGCTGAGGCAGCCGCTACTGAGAACAGGGGGATCTGGACTAAGGGTCTGTAAGCCCTACTCTGCTTTGTTTACATGTGCTGTCCATGGATCATATAACGACATGAATCACTTTCTTTCAGGCCGGAAATGATGTAGAGGTGCGTGTAAACATGAATTTAAAACAGTTTATGCTTCTGACTGACCTAGTGCGACCTGCATTTTGAATCTTCTTTTACAAGAAGATTGAAATAAAGACAGTTACTCTCTTACAGGTCCTAATAAAGCACTACGCATGTTTGAACCAACATTTAAATAAGGACCGTAATACCAATCTGACTGTGTGGCCATCAGATCCTTTATCCACGAGTCTGACTTTCCGTTTGTATAGCCAAGCCCTAGTGATTTTCAGATACATTTTTTTTTTTTAATTTTATTAGTTCATTACAAACTTTTAAAATACAGATTTTCCACAATAAAAGACAAAGAAAAGGAGAAAAAAGAAAGAAAGATGAATAAGAGCGATCATCCCGATTTGTCAAAAATCATGCTATTTCAAATGGTCCAAAAAGCTAATACTAGCATAAACAAGAAAGGTAAATGGGCAGGACAGCGTATATTTGTCAGATGAGATGGGAGCCCTTCATCTGGCTTCACACGTTATTTCCCATCGTTACTTAAACACTTTTCCAAGTTCTCCAAAAAGAATGTTAGAGCAAAAGTTACTTGTTTGATGTCTCCTTCGTGGAGTAAACGCCGCACTATTTCTGAGCTTCGACATATTGCTAAGACGTTTACTTTTTTAAGGATGGCTTGTCTTATTCCGTTAAACTTTGGACATATCAGGACGAGATGTTTTAATGTTTCTTTCTTTTTTGCAGAAACGGCATTCATTGTCAGTTATTACGGATTTGTTCCAGATGTTTATTTTTTCCTTAGTTCGATACAGATTTAGTCGGAACATCATAAAAGCTCTTCTTTTGTGGTTGGAGGGGAAGATTTCCAAATATTTAGGAAGTTTCAAGCATTGTCGTGCTTCTATAGGAGCATTCTTCATGCAACGATGCACTCTTCGCTGTTCCGAAGTTTCAGACCAATCTTGGTCCCATAGTTTTTTTTTGGATGTTATTTGGGTTGTGAATCAATGTATATAGATCCGATGCCAGATCGCTTAAAATGTTTGCACATGATTCTTTCCACATCGCCAGTATAGACATTGTTCGCTCCACCCCACCGGAATTTAGGATTTGGAACTGCAGATAGTTGTTAGCTCCCATGATTTTCCGATATAAGGTTAAAGTGCTCCATTGTATTTGGGCATTTATCGAGACCAACCCAAGTTCATACCGAAGGCACGCGATCGGAGCTCCTTTTGGTAGTCGCAAAATCTTGGACCAAAAAGTGTTTTCACACCAAGGCCAGATGGTATGTGAGCATCCAAGCATAGTTTCCGCTCCAAATATTAACGATGGTATAACTTTAACTCGATAAGTCCATGACGGGCTTCAGACTGAACTTCCCATATTTGTTGTTAATCACAGCTCCTTGAGCTGTTAGCATTCTACATTTTCGTCTGATCCTTTGCGTCATTGGGTCATCGTTTATGTTTGAGCTGATTGTTACTCCCAAGTACTGCACTAGGGTTGCTTGGGCTATTAACTTGTTTCCAAAGTACCATTTAGGATCTTTGTTCGTTGTCTTTGTCCTTAGATTTTGAAAAGTTAGGATCTCGGTTTTGGATGGATTAATTGTTAGCCCGTTTTTTTCCATATACATTTCTAAAACTATCAGCTTTCGCTGCAATCCAATTGGGGTCTGATCTAGAATTACCATATCGTCTGCATAAGCCATATGATGCAGCGCTCTCTCGTTTATCTTCGGAGGGAAGGAGCGGGCTTCTGACAGAGCTTAATCTACGTCTGAGATTAAGAAATTGAACAGAGTTGCCCCCAGTGGGCAGCCCTGCTTAACTCCTCGTGATGTTAGAATTGCGGAGGAGAGCAAACCCGCCTGGTTTAGCCTTATGCGAATTGATGTTTCTGAATGTAGATCGTGAATTGGTGTTCGCAGATTTCCTGGGCAGCCATGGTGCTCAAGTTTTCTCCATAGGATCTGTCGATCTACACTGTCAAAAGCACAGGCCAAATCAACGAATGCCACATAAACCTTCTTGTTGTTCTTAATCGCCTCCATTTTCAGAATATTAAGCATCAACAGGTTCAGGGCGAAACCGACTCCTTTCACAAACCCCGTTTGCCGGATGTCGAAGTTGTTGGAGTCGTGTATTGTTGGATATTTTGTGTAGATTTGGGGCCTGGTGGTATTTTCTTACCGCCGAAAAATAATTTAGCAACAATCACTCCTTGTATTCAGATTGGGTTATGTATAATAATAATACAGTGGATATGCATTATTTCAGTACACAAACATGCGTGGTTGGTATGCGTGGTTGGTGGTATTTTTGGTGAGCATAATTCCTTTGTTTTATTTGTGGCCCCAATATCCAAAACCCCTTATTTTTGTTTAGATTTTTCGTGTAATCACTAGAGAGACCTCAGGCTTGCATTTCAGGAACACCACATTTTAATTTTTAGTGTGCCACCATGGGCAATTTCTCGCTGTCTTATCTACGGCAGCGAGCTATCATGCGGTATTTATCACCAATTTATTTACGTCTGGTGAGCTATGTCCAGGGCCTCCCTTTCTGCCGACTCATAGACCTCCGGCAGACTACAACACACAGTTAGTTATAATTGCTCATACTGAATGACATTGTGCACACAGCTGCAGCCAAATCTTATTTTTAGCTACCTTAAAAATGACAATTGCACTGTCTAAACATCTCCCCACATCATCAGCACTGTTTTGGGAAAAAAATCACAAATGAAAGAGAAAATCAAACACACCACCCGTCTGCTTTCAGATATTTTTGTGTATTATAAAAGTTGCATTTAAACACAATCTCACTCTTTTACAGAAATGAATGAAATAGCACAGTAACAGCATTATTTGTGATACACTAAGAAGAGAGTGGCGGGGAACAAGAATTCAATTTGCAACATTAAACACGTGGGTAAAGCACAGGAATCTCCTTTCCTACACTGACTGAATATTTCCGCACACACTCAGCCCCCACACTTCAGCGAGATAATTACCAGGCTTATTCAGCATGTAACTTCTTTGGCTGTTGGCCTTCTGGAGGGGTTCGCCCAGCAAGGACAAGCATTTGCTGTCACTCAAACTGGGACTTGTTGACTGGGAATCCCAGTCTCTGCAACCAAGTTGAATCTGCTTTTGGAATCGGGCATCCCCAGCTATCAACTCAGTCCTTCTCCGAGCTGTGTCAAGATGTCTCTCCCTAGCTTCTTCCTCGAGATTATACAAGAAAACTCTGGTTCCTCTTCTATCATGCCCTAACCACCCTCTGCACACAATGGCTTGGCTTATACAGTTGCAACTGTAACCAAACTGATTTCCTGCTTATTCGAGGTCTTTGCTTCCTGCAGTTACTGTGGACAGAACAGCAGAGCAAAAAGAAAAAAAAAACTGAATGTGCATTTAAATAATGACTTTCAGAGCCTGTCATTTTCCATTCATGTTGCACTGGAGAACACATTATTAGTGGGTTATGATCAGGTTAGTTGTTAACGAGGTTAGTTTATTAATTTTCAAATGTGTCTCTTGCAACATAGGCATTTCAGGTGAAAAATCGTGTGCATTTTGAATGCACAAATGTGTGCTTTTAACTGTGAAAAAAAAAATGATTTGCATTTTATATGTAAAAATCGTTTTTGACTGAATAACCTGCCCTCACTTATATTCCATGTTACACTAGCAACACATAGCTTGAAACAATTGCATCATAGCAATGCACCAAACCCATGCAGTGGTACTGCATAAAAAAAAAATGCTACACATTGATCCTGTGCAGTAGTGCTGTACTCTGTGTTGTAACACGCTAAATAACCTTACAGTATCCATGCGGTCAAATGATTTAATATCTGAGTTGCAAAAATGTTTCCAAGTACATCCAGGAGAGCGATTGGTCTGAAATTCTATCTCCTTTTTTAAATATTGGCACTATGATGCCCGTCTTCCATGACATTGGAACTCTTTGCTTCTTTTGCAGGTTTCGAAACAAGTTGAAGCAAAACTTTGACCAAGCCTCAGGATGTACTTTTAAGAGGTAATTTGTAAGCCCATCGGGCCCTGGGGCTCTTGAAGTACTAAGTTTTTGTATGTTCTTGAATATATCTTGTTCAGTGATTTGCAGCTCCCAATCTTTTTTATCATCTGCTAGTTCATAGCTGATAACAGTTTGTTTTGCAAAAAAGCCTGAAAAATGTTTAATCCATCGGGCCTCTGGGACTAAACTTGAGAGGAGCGCTTTCTATGGAGCTTCCGTTTTATTTATGACTTCCCAATATTTTGCTAGATTTCTATTGGTCATGAGCTTTAACATTGCTTCAGCATCTTCTTGTAGCATGTTCTGTTTGTGTAATTTTAGCCATGATTTGTAGGTTTTTTGATTTTGTCAAATTCCAGCCACCATTCTTGGTTTCCTTTTTTTTTCAGTTGTCGTATTTTTCTCAACTCTCGCTTCTTTACCACTTTCTTTGGATCGTACTAATGCTTATGACTCAGCTTGTTCTTTAGCGGGCCACGCACAATCTCTGAGTATTGGTCAAACATTGTCGGATATTCTTCGTTTATGTCCATATCTTCTTTATATGTATTTTCCAGGATAATTGAGGTTTTGTTGATTTTTTTTCTTTCGTTTCATAGAATCCGGTTTCGACCTGGTTCGACCGTGATCGGGATTTGCCAGAGATCCCTCTTTGTTCTATCGAATCCATCTATAGTGGCTATCACCAGATTATGGTTGCTTTGTGTCATTTCTGCAATGTTTAGACTAGAGACTTGTTCAAGGATTAAGTCTGACACATAGAAGTAGTCCAAGATTGAGTGGTGCTTTCCGTTACTCCATGTAAATTGCGGAGGTATATCCCCGTTTGTGTTTCCGTTCAAGAGGGCCATTCTCCTTAGGTCCATTTCTTCAACCCATGCCATTTTTATCTTAAAGGCGTCTTTGGTCACAGCTGAATTAGTGGCAGTTTGATTAGAATCCACAAGGTGAAGAGAGGGCATGTTCAAATGGCCACATAATATTATGTGAGGTTTTGCTTCGTCAGTTTGCAACAAATCAATCAGATCACATATTTGATTGAGACAGTCTGATTCGTCTGAGACATCATGTTGCCAATAAAGATTGATAATGGCAAATTGTTCTTTTTGCCATTTTTGGCAGAACCAACCTCAATCCAAGTCACTTGAACATTTTTGACGATCTTATGGTTAGAAATGTTTCACTCTTGGTTAATGTAATCAAACCTGCTTTCGGTCGTCCTTTCATTAGTTTCACTGCCGGGTTAAAGGCGATTTCGTAATTTGTAACAACCGGGCATTCTAACTCCCATGTTTCCTGGAGACAAATTACGTCCAGCTGCTTGAGTTCGTTTGGGAATGTGTTAAAAAGATGAGCAAAACCTTGGGTGTTCCATGACCCGATCCTTGGGGACTGGTCCTGCTGCTGCTTCCGGCATGATTTGTCTAGGTTGGTGTTTAGCGCACTCGTTAACCAAGACCAGGAGTCTTTCTCCATTGGGACACCTACTTTCTTTGCATCTGCGGTTTCTATATCGGTGGTCGTTTCAGCTGCGAACGTGATTTTAATTACATCACGATCCTCTGATCGCTGGCTTTTTTCCCCGACGTGTTTGGCTTTCATTCAGAGCGATTACGCGATCAAAGGTCTCCGATTTCTCCTGTTGGTAATGGTTATCGGGTTGCTGGTCTTCGGAAGCAATTGATCTCAATTGTGGTATATGATTGAACAGTTGAAAGACAGTTCTACGGTTTAAGATTAACTCATCTTTTCCTTTTAGGATCTGCTCTAGAATCAGACAGTAGTTTGCTGTCTTTATTATTTTTGTTGATGGTTGTTTTGATTTTTGAGTTTTTGAGATCCAACTTTGCTTTGAGTGAAATCTTTCACCTGCTTCATGTCCAGTTTTGTTCAAGATAATACCATTTATTTGCCGATCTTCATTTACACGACACAAATCATTGGTATTTGCCAATTGTAGAGCTGTCTTTTTTTTTTTGCTTCTATTATATTTAGACGCTCACTTAGGGTCAAATAGATAGGCTCCGTTGGCAGTTCGTTACTATGGTTCGGTATTGGAATGATGGATTCTGGGAGAAGCTTAATGATTTCGCACCTTCTTCCTATTCTCCCACAATCTCTTCCAATAGGTCGGGCACTTTCCAATGGTTCAGCCGCTGGTTTGGGCAGCTTGTCGCTAGAAGATTCAGGCTGATTGGAGGCTGGCTGTTTTTCACTAAGTTCGCCTTGATCGTCTTCGTATGTGGAAAATTCTATTAATACAGCGATATCGTCAACTTATCTTAGATCATCTTCTAAGATCACTATTGGATCTGCGACGTGAGCGGCATCTTCTCCAGACGTACCCGGTTTGTCAGCGGCTTCTAAACAAACATTAGGTTTAGTGGGATTCGCAGCTTCAGAATCTAGTCTCGTTTGTAACAAGGCATTTAAGGTCTTCACGTTCCTTAAGAATTTACATGAGCCTCGGGCTTGGAGATTTTTTCGTTTTATTATGTTTTTGGATTTTCGTTGTTGTTTTTGGCAGACTTTTATTTTTTGCGTTTCCTGACTCATTCATGTCGTTTACACCTTGGGAAGATTTTAGAAAAATTGGAAAAGTAGGTTGGCTTTTCTCCATTGCTTTATCAAGGCAGCGTTCCGCTTGGATCTCAATCGCAATTGACTTCTGAAAAGACATGAGTGGTTGAGCGGAGGTGGAGGGCAAAGTTTCACAAAAAGAAGCTGTCAGCTCTCCAGAATCCAGTTGTAGATTTAACAGGAGAGTGTCGTTTGGTACGATTGTGTTATTTGAAGACTTATCCACGATTGGTACTGGCATCATCATTTGAGCTTCTCGGGTGATAACTTTGTGGTTTCTCTGCGGAGTATCCACATCATCAGTGTTGCAGAGTACCGCATCACCTGTTGCCTCTTGTGTTTGGTTTTTAACAGATTTAGGATCAAAGCGTACATGTGAGCCAACTTTTTGCATTCGATCATCACTCTTTTGAGAAGAAAGGAAATTTGTTGTTTGGTAGCTTTTCATCATTGATACAGTTTTTTGGCTACCTCCGCAAAGAGACGTTTGTCATCTGCATTTATTTTTAACTGCTCTCTAATTATCTCCATAAATGAGCCGCATGCCTTTGCGTCGTTTTTCGAATTGCTTTTTAGTCCTTTGATTTCATCTTCATAACTTACCTTCGCATTTAATAAAGCCAACAGCGCGTTTTGATCTTGGCATGATTCGTTCAGCTGTTCATAAAGTTTGATTAAAGGTGCTACTGTGATTGTCAGGGCCAATGTTAAGTTAGGTCGAAGTTCATTAATTACTTGTTCGATCAGATTAAAACATTGTTGCCCATTTTTGACGACCTTACCTTGGTTACTTTGTCTGTCAGTATCTGGTTGAATCATCCGTCCATTTGTTTTTTGGTTCGTGTAGTTTTGCGATTCAGAATCAGACGAACTTGTATCAGAACTAGATAAAGGACTTATTCTGGGGCCTCTCTTTGTAATTATTGGTAGTAAGTTTCCTGTTACCTGTTCCAGGTCTGTACATAGCCGTTTCTGTGATAACGGAATTGATCCGTGGAAGCTATGATCCATCCTTCTACGTTTCGGTTGCTGAAACGAGTTTATCATGGACCTCTGACCAAGGCTCAATATAACAGGTTGAGCAGCCAGTAGGTTTTCAGGAGAGGTCACAGGTGACTGCGAATCTAAGTTTTCCAGCATTGATGATATGTTTTGTTTTTGTCTGGTTTGTGCAGCCGCCATTGACTGATTCATTACTCTTAAGTCTTCAATCAATTTGTCAGCAACACTCAGAGAATCGCGACGTTTTTTTGTAGAGTCGTCAGGATTCTGAGTTTGTGCATCATGCGGATGTGGGCTGGTGATCGAGTACTTCGCTGGCAACATAGCTCCTTCAGAACGTTGTTGTATTTGTAATTGGTCCTCAAAGACTTCCTCGTGAGCTAAAGTCCGCGCCACCTCTGGCAAGGGATTGCTTGTTTTTTTTCAATGTTACAAGATCACTAGGATTGTGATAGTTTGCTTTAAGATCAACATTGAGTCCTAGGTTCGCTGTTTTATTTTTTGCTTTGATCAAAAGTGCTTTTTGCGCTAGATTATACAGTGAGCTTATTTTATAAGGAGTCCATGATGATTTTGCCACTTAGATTGTTAGCCGAACCTCCAGGCTCACATGCACAGAAAAATAAGTCAACATATGCTGATTTAAAAATAGGTGCTAGAGTCAAAGGAATTTCGGTTTCGGTTGCAGTACTTCCCTTATTACTTTACCCTGCCAGCATAACTTGACCAACTGAGTTTGAATCTTTCCCGGAAATGAAATGACATTGTTTACATTTGGTAAGCGTAGGCAATCCCACTCCCCCAGATTCACTTATGTGTGGCGGGCAGAAGGTCTCATGGACCTGAGATCGCAATGAAGCCAACTCAGATTTAGAGCGCTGCACAGAGATGGCGCGCAAGTTGGTGGAGGAGGAAGTCAGCCACATATCGAGAAAGTACTGCTTTGTGCTTCCCCAGCGAACACAGCAAACACACTCTGCTCGCTCCGCCTCGGCTCCGCCGAGGGGTGGGTGTTTATAGCTCTGCCTGATGGGTTCAATGAAAGTGAAGACAGACTCCGGTCTGGGACTTCACGGCACAGCAGCAATTCCACAGGGAAACAAAGATTCAGAGCAGCAAACACACTCTGCTCGCTCCGCCGAGGGGTGGGTGTTTATAGCTCCGCTTGATGGGTTCAATGAAAGTGAAGACATACTCCGGTCTGGGACTTCACGGCAGCAATTCCACAGGGAAACAAAGATTCAGAGCAGCAAACACACTCTGCTCACTCCGCCTGATTAATGAAATGCTGTGAAGTTCTTCTTTAACCTGCTGAGTCAGAGAGGCTACTGCAGATAAGCCGATTTACTTGGGTATCCGAGCTCAGAGAGCTAAGGGTACACCTAAAGTCAAGCAAGTTCCACTCAGACACCAAACCAGGAGGGTCATCCCAACTCAACTTGCAAGTAATTGTGTTGGGTAATAATGAAATAGCAAGAGCAGACACCTGTGGCTCAATCACTACTGGGTGTGCCCCAATGGCTTTAAAGTCAGGCCACTTCTCAAACATAGTGCTGACCCAAACAACCTACTGCCCCATCTCAAGCACTCCTTTGATTGGGAATGTTTTGGGAAAATCATATATTGGCATCTCTTGCACAAAGTAGAATGTAAGAACCTACTTCAGGATGCCCAGCATGGTTTTAGGCAGAATGAAGAGTCAAATGAATGCACATCTGAGACACTCTAAGCAACAATGCGAACGACTACTCAGACCGCGTTCTCATCCTACTCAACATCTCGGCAGTATGTGACACCCTCAGTCTCAAAGTTTTGGAGACTAAAAGCCCTTGGATTTAAAGGAGCTGTGCTACTGGACCACCTCCACTCTCACAGGGAGTGCCAAAAGCACCACTACTGCAGCAGAGATGCACATTTCAGCCTTGCCTTTTAACCTGTGGAGTATCTCAAGGATCCACTCTTTTTGCTTCTCCTTTTTTACCATTTGTATTGACTCCACTACTAAACCTAATCAGCATGGCTGGCCTGAAATGTTTGAATTGTGAAGATGACGCACAGATTATCTCCATATTCATAAATAACCTCTGACGGCTACCACGCCTAAATGCATGCCTATACATGTGGATGCTTGGATGACAACAAACGGACTAAAGCTTAACCCACCAAAACAGAACTCATGATCTGTAGTATGTCTGCATCAAATACCTCTACAATCCTTTGTCCAGAAGAGATAGGACCATCATCGTCTCTAAAGGTCCTCAGAACTGTAATGACCGGTGGTCTTGCGCTTCAAACACTAGCATCATTGTTGCATTTTCCACATACGCACTCTACGATGCATCGTGACTTCTCTGTCCTTTACAGAATACCTGCTGGAAAAACTTTGGCGTTGAAAATGCTGCAGCCATTCTACTCCTTGGAATGCAAAGCTCCAAACATATTGAAACCTAATACCGGGTACTGCACATTCTCCATTGGCTCCAGAGCAAGAAAACCATACTCTTCAAAACCCTGTACACCACAATAAGCATGGAAATTGCTCAGATTATGTAATGCTGCATTATTACGGATTGCTAGATTCAGTAGGAAAAGGCCAGAAAGATATTCTTCGAAGGGATTGTGTCCTCCGACGTATTCCTTATCTTTGATAATAAGTTTCCAGCTTGCTGGCCTCGGAAATTTTTTCTGTAGAGGGCGCTGCTTGTCGACGTCCGCCGAGTCGATATCCCTCGACGGCCACCGTATCGGCGCCGACGTCACCATGCCCATAAATAGCCACGCGCTGCGTCCGTTGCTCAGTTCCGTTTTTCCGCGCTTCCTGGGGCCTCGGAACGTCGTTGCTCAGTTCAGTCAGGATAACTCTATATCTACTCGAATAATACCTTCTCGTTCTCGATGGCATCTTCATCGGAACCGACGACGCCGCGATCCGGCTTCAAGAAATGTCGAGACTGCAGTAAAAAAATGTTGATAACGGATCCACACAGGATCTGCTTGTGGTGCTTGGGAACCGAGCACTATTGTTCGGAGTGTGAGGACTGCATGTCCATGACGGCGAAAGCCTTGAAGGAGCGCAAGGGGAAGCTCGAGAGAGGTAAATCAGTCAAAACCTCCTCGAAGGTTTCTTCGCCTGAGTCGAGGCATTCGTTTCCTCGCCGTCAAACATTCCCATTCTAGATCTCGTCGAGATCAAGACACTCAAAAAAGAGACGTCGAAGATCCCCTTCGTCGTCGTCTTCTGTGTCCCCAGAAAGGGTCTCCTGTCCCACAAAACACAGCTCTCAAGCTGAGTGGGAGGAATTCAGAAAGAAAATGTTAAGCGTCTTCGAGAACGCGGCCTCGACCCCCTCGAAGACAGCTGAGGGTGATACCCTGGGTGAAAAACCCAAAAAATCAAAACTCTGCGAGTCGCAGCACCCAGTAAAACATTCCACCCGAGAGCGCCACGAGCCATCGGGTAAGAAGGCACCATCTTCGACCCCGTCGTCGAAGATTCCTTCGACGCATGGTTCGGCGCCATCAACGCCGTTGTCGAAGGGTTCCTCGACGCATCGTTCGATCGACTCGACACCATCGTCGACGCCGATGAAAGAGAAGACGAAGGCTACTCCACAGCCAACGGTGATTCCAAGGGCCTCCGGCACAACGCAGAGACCGTCGTCGATGTCCTCGAGTAGGATCCCGATCCTCTCGAGTTCTTCGAGACCCCTTCCAGTTTTTTCGACGCTGTTCTCGGCGCCTTCGAAGCCTGTCACATCGGCGTCGACGACATCGACGTTTTCTCGCCCAATAATGACGAGTTTGGCTCCTTCTGCCTTAGAGATGGGTTTTACACCATTTCAGAGGTCAGAGTACCCTGGACTATCTTCAATTTATGAAGAGGGGGAAGATTCTGACCAGGAAACATTTGGGTTACAGAGGACCACACTGCCTATTTCAGAGGATTTTACCTCTGAGGAAAGAAGGCTGAAGGACCTACAGGAGTCACTACATGAGGCATATGGGATTAATGAACTGGGTTATTGAATGTCTCTCTCTTCTTCCCTTTCTCTTCTCCTGTAGAACCCCAAAGGTTAACGCTCTCACCTTAGGTAAGTGAACGCCGTGCTCTCCATCTGCCTCGGGGCAGGGTGCTGTAACCAGTTTCTTCACTGGATAAGGGGAGCAGGCCTCTTGACTTCAGAGGACTGCTGTCCGTCGTTTACTGCACGAATGGTAAGTTTCGAGTAATTCTAATGTCTTTAAAAGTCTTTAGTAATGATGTCTCTTGTTTTGCAGGGTTCCGGCGATGGCGGATGACGGGCTGAAGTGAGTTGAAGATGGAGCCCGTGTGATGAATAGAAGCGCCTGGAAGCACGTAAGTAAGCGCTTGTTGCCTGCTTCACGATGCGCTCTAACTGTCTTTTTATTTTGCAGGTACAAGTTCGGAGCGGCTGCAGGGTGCCGGAATACCCACTGGGTTAGATGTGGAAAGGAGTAATGGCACGTGAGTATTAAAGTTCCCCAATGTCTTTAAACGCACCTTGTTTTGTCTTTCAGATGCGGGATGCAGCGCCGAAGGCCTCCGGAGCGTGCGAAGAGTTGGTAAGCTTTTGTCTTTCAGATGCCGGAATGCAGTGCGAAGACCTCCGGAGCGCACGAAGAGTAGGTAAGCCTTTGTCTTTCAGATGCCGGAATGCAGCGCGAGGTGTTGGTGACAGCCGATGGACCAGCTAAGTGAAGCGCTGTCACTGAAGACCGTAATGCTAACCTGTTCTTTCTTGTCTTTATAGGTGTTGCTGAAGACTGGATTCAGGATGGTAAGCCTTTTTCCTTAGGCCCAGGATCAGATGCAGAAGACACGATGAGCGTTCTGCTGCAGAGGATGCAGAATAACGCAAAGCAAGATTCATCCATCGGGTGTGGTTTAAATAGCCTCCTGTAGTGCTTAGGTGTCTCCTTCCACAGCCACGCCTAAGTAAGAAAAGAGTTCCTGCTTTCCAGAAGAGTTCCAGTGTTCTGAACCTAGGGAGTGGCTCCTGCCCCACCCAACAGGAAAGGTAGTTCCAAACAGAAGAGGATCAGAGGCTCAACTGGCAGGCAAGTAAGCAGCATGGTCTGCTGCAGGTAAGTCCACCCAAGCATTATGAGCCCGGCGCTTCCAGCGCTGGGACTGGGCATATTTATGAGCCTGGTGCCACTGGCGCCAGGACTGGATCCAAAAGGTCCCAATTGGGACTGGTTGGCACTCGGAACCTGGGTTATGGATCTGCTTCCAAGGGAGTTGGGAAAACCCTGACCTTTTGGAAGCAGAGATCATGACAATGACCTAACAGACATATTAGACAAAGGTCCACAGCAGGACTCTGTGGTCCCCTTCCATGCAGCCTTACAAAGGAAAATTACATCTAATTGGGAAGCTCCTGAAGTTATCCCTGCCTTCAATAAAAGATTGTCAACCAAGTATAGGGTAGCGGCTGCTGACCCTGAATACCTATCAAAACACCCGACTCCAGAGAGCCTGGTGGTTCAAGCGGCAACTTCATCTAGCAGTAGGACCGCTTACCCTACTGTCCCACAGGATAGAGATGACAAGAGGTAAGATTCTATGGCGAAGAAAGTCTTCTATGCTTGTAGTATGGCGTTGACGTCCATCAACGCCACTTGTACGCTCGCCAGGTTCAGTCGCACACTATGGGAGTGTGATTCATCAGCGGCTGACTGCATACCCAAAGTAGAGGAAAAGGAAGCCTTCCTTAACATTATTAAAGATGCAAAGATGCCATGTGCAAATCACTTCAAACTGGCATCGATTCCGCTGACAGTATCAGCAGGGCCATGGCGGCAAGTACAACAATCCGCAGGCATGCGTGGTTGCGAAAGTCTGGCTTTGCCCCAGATGTACAGGCCAGACTTTTGAATATGCCCTTTGACGGCTCTTCACTATTAGGAAAAAAAGGCTGATGACAGTCTGGAAAAGTTGCAGACTGCTAAAGCAGCAGCAAAATCTTTAGGAGCTGCTATCCGCCAAACTCCTTTTCGCCCAACTCCTTTTCGCCCATCAGGAACCTCTGGGAGAGGAAAGTCCTTTCCCTATTATTCCGCATTCGGGAAAGGCAGAGGACAGCCGGCTCAAAGAGGCCAAAGGAGATCCACCCGAGGTGGACGGGTCAAAAGTACTAAGGCCGCAGCAGCAGCAGGTGCCTCTTTACCCTCGGCATCTGCATCAGCCGCCACAAACCACTCTGAGGCCTTTCCACACAATACACCTGTAGGGGGCAGGTTAACTCGCCATCTGACGGAATGGCAGGCTATAACGTCAGATGCTTGGGCATTGGAGACAGTTGCCCAGGGTTACTGCCTACCCTTTCTACACATCCCCACCGGGGAACAGCTCTCTAAAAGTTCCAGATCCGCTCCTCTTGCAGGAAATTATAGACCTGCTAGAGAAAGGTGCCATAGAACCGGTACATGTAGCTGACAGGAACAAGGGCTGGTACTCCCCCTACTTTCTCATACCAAAAAAGGACGGAGGACTGAGACCCATCCTGGATTTACGAGAATTGAACAAGTTCCTCAGGAAGGACAAGTTCAAGATGGTAACTCTCTCAGATCCTTCAGGCCCTCCAGCTCCAGGACTGGCTGGTATCTCTGGACCTTCAGGATGCTTATTTCCATGTGCCAATCCATCTCAAACACAGGAAATACCCGAGGTTCGCAAATGGCGACTCATTATCAATTTCGAGTTCTGCCATTTGGGCTGGCCTCCGCCCCGAGGGTCTTCACCAAGCTGATGTCGGTAGTGGCGGCGAGTCTAAGGAGGGAAGGGATCCACGTCTACCCCTACCTGGACGATTGGCTGATCAGGGCTGTATCTTCGAAACAGGCCCAGGCCCAGCTAGATTATGTCTGCCACTTCCTTCACAAACTGGCCTTCTCCCTCAATTTAAATAAGTCACAGATGATACCATCACAGTACCTCCAGTTCATTGGAGCGGTCTGGGCACTTCCCTGGGAAAAGCCTCGCCACCAGAGGTGAGGGCTCAAGATATTCTACAGATGGTCACCAAGTTTCAAAATGCCCAACGTCTCCCAGCCTTTGACTTTTTGAGGTTGCTAGGCCTCATGGCATTCTGCATCTTCCTTGTGCCAGAGGCTCGCCTGAGAATGAGATCTCTTCAGTGGGCACTGAGAAGTCAGTGGTCGCAATTCTCAGGGAGAATGACAGATCTCCTCCGGATTCCGGACAAGGTAGCCCGCGACCTTCAATGGTGGGCCTATCCAGAGAACATCTTGAAAGGAGAACTGTTTTGGCAACCATGGCCGGAGATAACAGTAGTCTCAGACGCCTCACTCACAGGGTGGGGAGCCCATGCCAACGACTTGACCATCAGCGGTCGTTGGTCTCCATCAGAGTCCAGACTACACATCAACCTATTGGAGCTGAGAGCGATCAGACTAGCGCTGAAAGCTTTCCTGCCATCAGTACAGGGGAGAAATGTCCTGATAATGACGGACAACACGGTGGCCATGCACTACCTCAACAAAAGAGGAGGCGTAGGATCACTGCCACTGTGCAGAGAGGCGATGCAGCTCTGGTTTTGGGCAATCCAAGAAGGAATCTCTATCGGCAGTCCACCTAGCCGGAGAGAAGAACTTGACAGCGGACGCTCTGAGCAAGCAGAGCACAGTCTCCCACGAGTGGGAGCTAGCTCAGGAAGTCCTTCAAGAGATCTTCGCCCTTTGGGGAACCCCTCAGGTGGATCTGTTCACCACAAGCACCAACAGGAAGTGCGATCTGTTCTGTTCAAGGGAATTTCCCCCGAGAGGAGCTCTGGGAGACGCGTTCGTAGTGGACTGGGAGTTTCCACTCCTTTACGCGTTCCCAACAGTCCCTGTTATTCATCAAATGATCAGGAGGTTGAGAAGATTCCGGAAAACCATGATCCTAATTGCCCCGGATTGGGCCAGGAGAACGTGGTACCCGGACCTTCTAGATATGTCCATCTGTCCTCCAATCCGTCTTACACTCAAAGAGAATCTTCTCTCGCAGAAGGGAGGTCAGGTTCTCCATCCAGACACCAGAACCCTCAACCTTCACGCTTGGCTTCTGAAAGGGTGAGGTACAAGGATTGTGATCTCCCTGATGACGTCATGGGGGTGTTGCTTTCAGCCAGAAGGCCAGCAACAAAGTCTTTATACCGCTGCCGTTGGAACAAATTTTGCAGCTGGTGTAGGGAAGAGAATATCGACCCTTTTTCATGTGGTACACCAACGGTGTTATCGTTTCTACTCTACTTGGTAAACTCAGGCCTTCAAGTTGGCACTGTAAAAGGCTATCTCGCAGCGCTTTCTATCTTCAAGCGCACTGCGGAGGAAACATCGTATTTCAAACTTCCTCTAGTGATACAATTTCTCAAGGGATTAACTAATGTTTATCCTCCAAAACCATTCCAGGTTCCCTTATGGGACTTAAATTTAGTCTTAAACTTCCTAATGGGCACTCCATTCGAACCACTTCACTCTTGTTCGCTGAGATTTCTCACGCTTAAAACTGTCCTATTGGTAGCACTAACATCTGCTAGGAGGGTGAGCGAGCTACAAGCTCTCTCCTGTAAACCCCCACATACAATTTTCCACAAGGACAAAGTTGTCTTACAGGTGAAGCCTAATTTCCTCCCAAAGGTGGTTTCTGAATTTCATATTACTCAGAAAATTACCTTACCTTCGTTCTACCCTCCTCCCCATCCGGGGAAAGAGGAGGAAAGGCTACATAGGCTGGACCCAAGACGAGCTCTCAGCTTTTACATTAGCAGAATGGCTAGGATCAGGCAAGCAGACCAACTGTTTGTAGGATACTCGGGTCCCAAATTGGGACTACCCATAACAAAACAAACCATCTCCAGGTGGATTATTTTGGCCATTCTAGAATGTTACAAACTGGCAGGGAAAGAGCCACCCCAAAATCTCAGGGCTCATTCAACCAGGGGTATCGCAGCCTCTTCGGCTCTCCAAAGAGGGGTACCGGTCCGAGACATATGTGCGGCTGCCACATGGTCGTCCGCACATACATTCACAAAATTTTACAATCTGGATTCCTCCACTAGTCAAGAGACCAGATTTGGCAAGGCCGTATTACATTCGGTCCATCTCTAAAGGGATACATAACATTCTCACTCCCACCTCCTATTACATGCCACTGCTATGGGAGTCTATCAAAGATAAGGAATACGTCGGAGGACACAATCCCTTCGAAGAACAAGTTACTTCTTACCTTGTAATGTTCTTTTGACGGGATGTTCCTCCGACGTATTCCTTATCGCCTATCCCATCCATCCCGGCAGTGATACTTCCCTTGTGGTTGCAGCTTACGCTCCTTCAAGGTCAATAACCAATTCAGGCATGACTTTTCTTATGCTACAAAACGGAACTGAGCAACGGACGCAGCGTGTGGCTATTTATAGGCATGGTGACGTCGGCGCCGATACGGTGGCCGTCGAGGGACATCGACTCGGCGGACGTCAACGCGCAGCGCCCTCTACAGAAAAAATGTCCGAGGCCAGCAAGCTGGAAACGTATTATCAAAGATAAGGAATACGTCGGAGGAACATCCCGTCGAAAGAACGTTACAAGGTAAGAAGTAACTTGTTCGTTCTTGCTACTTGCCACTGCCTTCCGAAGCAACTTTGCATTGAAGAGGACCACCACACTTCCAGGAACAACTCCAGATGTGCCTCTTCAAATAACTGCTAAAGCAGCTTGTACAAAGCTGAGCAAAGAGTTGGTCTATACTACATTCCATCGACAGACAACAAATCGCATACTTTTTTCTGAAAGCTTATCCCCCTTGCACAAGGTTAAACTGTACTACTACAGAAACCAAGGGAAGACTCCACCTTATGTCTGAAGATGTTTTTTCTGGACCCGCTCTACCTTTCCTCCTTTTTCATAGGTTTTCTGCCGGTAATGAACGAAAAAATATAATCTAAAATGCTGAATGCACGTTTAGTGTGCATTCGGCATAGTAGATTAGATCGTTTGCCCATAATGCCGAACAGGGGAGAGGGGGTTACAGGGGTGTCCCCCCCACTCTGCTAGTTTGGTGTTATGGGCTGCGGGGTGTCCCCCGCATACATTAAAGGCAGTGCGGGGGACAAATGGGCAGAATCCGAAAAGATCACATTACAAAATACGGGCAAGTGGGCTCCGTGATTTTGTAGCTCAATCTTTTGGGATACATGTTTTTAACGCACATCCTTCCTGCCTCAGTGATACCCTTGATGTTAACATTTAATTATTTTTACATTTGTAGCAGCGCGCAAATCCCAAGGGCATCTAGGTGCTAGTTGCAAACAGAATGCATCCGGTCGCAATTGGAAGACAGTGAAATCATTGTATGTATAGAGGCTACAATAGAGGTTACTTGAACGGGTAAGTCTTCAGTTTTCTCTTGCACGTTTTACACCACACTTACTCCCTATCAGACTCCTACCCTCGCCTGTGTTTTTAATGCTTTGCGAAAAGAGAATGCGATAAACGAAGGGCAAAGTCAACATATTCTGGTCCCTCAGGAGTATGACCACTGTATACTTACCTCTCAGCCAAGCATGGCATATCTGAATTCTGAATAGGGGTGTACCGAATAGTAGATTTAAATATTCGGCCAAATAACGAATAGTTGGACAAGTATTCGGCCAAAGCCGAATACAGAGCCAAATAGTTACTATTTTACCAAAGTAATATAGACAAGAAAAACACTTTGTAAATTAAAAACACACTTTAAAATGTGTATCCATTCTTTGTTGCATTTCTCTTCTTTGTTGTCTGCAGAAAATATTTGTATAAAACATGAAAGGAATGCATTATTATAAAATAAACAGTTCAATAACAGCCCAGTTTATATTTTTGTGCATTTTTAGGTGTCGCTTGTTGGGCAGGACCCCCAAGTAACTAAGACGAGGTGAAGGCTCGCTCCCCGTCTTACACATGCACGTACAAATGAAAATGAAACACCCCAATGGGGAATGAGAGTAAGAACAGGTTGCAAGACTTAAGTTTTCTTTATAAAGAATTGGTATCCAGAGAACTCTGCTGCCCAGAGAGCACTCTGGCAAACAATACAAAGATATTGGCTTATGAAGAGGAAAAAGCATCATCACTGACATCACACCATATGGGGCTACAAATGCTTGGGATTGGTTGAATAACATTGACCCGTATATGGCTATGGGTGCTGTTTCATCCGGATTGGTTGCTCCATTGGCGGGAGGGTGAGCGTCACGTGGTCCTGCTGCCAGTGTCCAGGATGGGTGAGGGTCAGGTCTCGGTGAGGCAGGACAGACACTAACTAATGTAGCATAACAAACTACCACTAGACATATAATAAACAATGACCATCAGTATAAGCTTAAGTAAATCTTCTTTGAACCTATAAATTGCATGCATAAAATCAGAGCATCATTCATTATGACTTATATGGAGTTACCAGGCTTGGAGGTCTTGGTCAGTGTGACAACATCGATCATGGGGTGGGTCTGAGCACATCAAAGCAATCATCGGGCACGCTGACATTTGTTAGTCCTAAGGTGCAATATATTGTGACAGAGGTCTAGTTTTAGTAGGGGGCACACTGGGTGGGCTTCACGGCGGGGTCACACCTCTGGTACATCAAGGGAATACCTTAAGGGGCATATGGTTATAGTGGCAGTAATGTTCCAACAGTGGGGGGTAAAAGGGCACAGGCAGGTTTGTGGAGATGGATGAGCTACAAGTCATGGTTTGGGCCGGTTCACACACAGGACAGTGATCTCAGAGGAAGAGTGAGATTTTACATTAGTATATTTGCTTCAATTGTCCCCAGCGCATCCGTGAGAAGTGGAGCTATGAAGCTTTCAGACAGAGTGAGAAAAGCTGGGGGCCATGAGCGTGGAGTGCGCAGCGCTGAAAAGTGGGAGAGAAGCCTTTTCGTATTATCGCAGTGAGGTCTAGTCCAAAGATGGAGCCGACGGCACGCAAAATGGACGCCAAGTGTCCCCCACAACAGCTCCGCTTAAGACGCAGGCAATGGAACCTTCCCCCGCTATTTGGCGAGCAAGTGGTCCACATTGTGCTGAATGTCTCAGGGGGGGCCTAAACAACCCCTCACTCCCACACATTCTCCCCCCTTTCGTTCATCTAAAGTAACAAACATCCTTTTTATTATTCTCCCTCCGATAATACTCTGCTTCTTGCACAGCTTCATCCCATGCCGGTGTACCTTTTATTGGCATCCAAGCCCTGCAGACACCTCTTGGGCTCTGCCCTCTCCTGGTGTATTCATCAGGTGTGCAGGTCATGTATATACCCCCTTCCCTATCTAGATCCACCCACACTTCCCTGTACCATTGTAGTTCCCGTGGCTCTTTAATCGTGGTGTGATATAGGTTGTCTACCCTGTCCCCATGCTGGTGATAAAGAGCTGTCGGGCGATACTTTGGTGGGGTTTGACTCCCCAGTTTGTATTTGCGCGTCTATCATTGTTGCTACCGTTGTCGGTTTGCCCATTGTTACCATCAAGAGTGTTGAACTAGGCATAGATTTTGCACAGCATCGTATGCCCTACTGGCACACACAGAAAAATAGCAAAAGAAAAACAACCACTGGAACAAACATTTTCATCATAATTCTGAACCACGAGGGTGTCCAGTTGAACATGTCGAACCAGTTGCTCAGCTCTATACCTCCTTCCTTCCGCATATTCTCCCCCAGATTGTGTACTGCCGAGATGATGTGGGAGAGGGTCCCGTTATCCGCGTCTTCAGAAGGTACGAATGTACAGCATGTGCTCCCGATTTTTCGGCAAACACCGCTGTCCATTGCTGTGAGAAGGTGTAAGACGTACCGGTTCTGCATTGTCATAAGGCGCGGAGTTCCACCTTGATCACATTGAATCCTTCTTCAGTGTCGTTGGCCAGTTGGATCAGTTCCCAGTAGACGATCTGCAGCCATTTGGCGTTTGCTTGCGCCTGAAGTCCTGGCGCCAGGAGGGAGGCAAAGAAAGTTTCAGCTGAATTAAACAATTTATATTTATCAAGAATCTCGGTGAGGAGTTTGGATGATTCACTGGAGATATAGTTTGACCTCTTTTTGTGGGACAATCTCTCCTGTAGCTCATCTTTAGACAGAATGTCGTATGGGGAAGGCTCTGTTGCTGTTGGTTGGGGTGCTGCCGATGTGCCAGCCGAATCCCCTGCTGCCGATGTGCCAGCCGAATCCCCTGCTGCCGATGTGCCAGCCGAATCCCCTGCTGCCGATGTGCCAGCCGAATCCCCTGCTGCCGATGTGCCAGCCGAATCCCCTGCTGCCGATATGCCAGCCGAATCTCTCCCCCCTTGGATATGGCTTTCTGGGATTACCATTAGCGCTGAGTACAGGGTGGCCAGGCTGCATGTACCCTTCCATGAGGCTGGTAGATGCAGGTAAGCTTGCTTGCCACACACCAATACATGTCCATGAGCGCTGCTGTGCCTTTTTTCATATCTGGAATGATGATTGTTTTGTTGCATTTCCTGTTTGAATCCATTTGTACCTTCCCTTCGCCATGGAAACAAAGTTTGTGCGGCATTTCTGTGTTTTGGTGGGTTTTTCAAGTGCAGTAACCCATGTGAGCTTTGCAATGTGCTGGGACCAGACGGGAGTACACGTTTCTTTGACCCATTGAAAGTTTTCTTCAGTTAAGCCTCGTAATGCTTCTGCTTTACATGTGATTGTCTCGTATTGCCACTTGTTTTCTGTGAACCTTGTCCCTTTGATAAAAAAAAGGGTTCTTTGATGCAAATCACTCCTTGTGGCTTGCTCGTGCAGGTTCTTTCGTTCTGCAGCATTTCTATTGTAACTGTGTGTGACTGGAAGATGCTCCGAATTCTACATAATACAAGATGAATTAAGCATTGGGCATCCGACAAGGGCACTTCTTGAGGCATAAGTATCTTAGGTGTGCCTGAAGATGCTCCGAATTCTACATAATACAAGATGAATTAAGCATTGGGCATCCGACAAGGGCACTTCTTGAGGCATAAGTATCTTAGGTGTGCCTGAAGCGTGCGGTATGAGAGAGCAGACATAGCAGCTCTCATTTGTGGCTCTTTTTGCTGTTGCACTCATGTCTGAGTACCACTTATTTGACTGATCTGGGTGGCAGGGGTCTTTAATTTCGTCTAACCCCAGGCCATGGTAATCATCATATCTTTTCCCTCCCGATCCCCTTTTTCCATCTCCTCCCCCCTTCCCTGTTATTTATCATTTTCACTCTCTTGTAATTTATGGGGAAGACATCTGCCCATGTCGCGTCACTGAATTCGCTATTAATTCGCCAGGACTGTGTTGCTGGAGTGTCTTGTGTACTTAGTGTTAGGCTAAAAGTGCATTACAGTTCCTTGTGAGGTAGGTTCTGTGGTTGTGTACACATAAGTATTAGATCAGGCTCACTATCCCAGGAGTAGTACCCATCATACTGATGGGTCTCATTATTTTTACTTAGTTCTATAGTGGAAAGAGAGAAAAGTGGAGTTTTGGTGGTTCGATTTTTATGCAACGTGGTAAGATTGTTGTTTACAGAACCATTATGCTTCCACATGGTTGTAACTCCAGCACATATGAGCATTGAGCCTTCCCGTATCAGTTTTGCCCCACTCCCCCCCCTCTTTCATATCCTTAATTATGAAAGTCACTGTCCAATACCAGGCTGCAAAAAAATGACATCACAGAAAACAATATTGCAGAAAATGTAAGTCCGCATTCAAAGCTGTACCACATAGTCATTCTGCTATCTACCCTATCACTATCTATATTTGTATCGTTAGTGAGGGCCCTCCTTTCTGCCATTTTTCCACCTGAAGGGGCGATATAAAATTAAGTACAATGCATACATACTTTTCATCTTTTCTTACATCAATTTCTTTTCTATTGACATCACATTAATTTTTTACTTTTCTGTTATTTAACTCTTCATAATTTCACTTTGCACAATCCTATTCTATTTTATTAATGTTCTCCTTAAATGAAGGAAAAATACACACATTTATATACCATAAAAACTTTAGTAGTGACTGCTATTTTTTCTTTATACAGTGCAGCAACAGAGAGTGAGAGAGACCGTGAAAGTGAGACATATGCTATTTCTTATATATATATATATATATATCTCCTTTTTTACTTATTATGCACTTTTACTGGTAATTTATTTTTTGGGTTGTCCTTTTTAATTTGTTGCATTTTGCACATCTTTATATTAGCCACTTGCAACTTTGTTGCCCTTATTTTGCTCACATTGAGGGGTTGACTATCATGTGCTCTTCTCACATCTGACAGATGCACCCAATATTTCAACCCCTTCACTTTAACCGCCGTTGGCGTGCAATATATGACCTCGTAGGGTCCATGAAATCTCGGAGAGTTCCACCCCGCACAAAACTTAGCACATAAACATTTCCCCTGGCATCAATTGTCCCGTTGGGCTGTCCTGTGCTGGCGTTGTAGTCTGTCTCTGTGCTTTGTGTAAATGGTGGTGCGATCTGTCTTGCTATGCTACGCACTGCGTGCGTCAGTTGGGTAATGTATTCCTTAAATTCATCCCCTAGAACTGTTGCAGCTCTATGAGCATCTGATGCTCTTCTTACTGGGGAGTGTGGCATATGAATGCGCCATCCCGTCACTATTTCGTTCGGGCTCAAATGGTGGTCCTTACTTGGCTGTGTTCATAGTTGGAACAGTGCTAGGGGCAAGCAATACACCCAGTTTTTCTTGAGGGTGTAACACAATTTTGACAGTTTGCTTTTGAGCAGGCTGTTGATTATTTTTCTATGACGCCATTCGCCTGCGGGTGATAAATCGAACATATGTGCTTTACACACAACAATGTAGTTACTTCCTTAAAAAGATAATTTATAAAATGTGTGCCGTTAACTGACCTTATGACGTCACATATGCCCCACCTTGAGAAAACCTCCCGAACTAAGAATTTGGCAGCACACTTCGCGTCTGGGTGAGGACATGGTCCAGCTTCCACCCACCTTGAGAATGGACAAACTATTACAATTAGATATCTTGCTCCATTGCATCTTTTCCCCATATCCGCGTAGTTGTCATGATTCCTGCCCCTCATGTCCCCAGCCCTCCAAGAAGTCAGGCTGGAGCCAGGCCACAATCACCTACATGGGCCTCTCCATCCCTCCAAAGGCCCACTTGGAGTCAGGCTTGGCGCTAGTGGCACCAGACTCACTCACTTCCATAGGATAACATTGGGGATTGGATTTGTAGTGCATTGATGGGGACAAGAAGGATGCCCCCACATATTTCGGTTCCCAGAACTGCATGTGCAGTCTAGCCTTTTGGGTGTGGTTCAGCCCAGAGACACCTGGGATACCCAGAGACTATTTAAGCCACGCCCAGGCTGAGAAACATGCTTTGCGTTTTCTGCACCTGCAGCATGACGCTTACCATGTTCGGATCGGTCTCCAGTAGACCTGCATCTTTCTTCTGCGCCCAGCTCCTACAAGAACACCGTTGGGAACAGCCTTACCTTGCGGAGCTTCTTCCCATCATCCATCGCTCCTTATGATCCGCGGGCATCTTCAGCGGTGTTATTCCCATCCCAGCACGTCGCTTGCATCTGCAAAAATGGAAAAGAACAGAAAAAGGCATTAGTAAGCATTCAGCAAATCTT
Organism: Ambystoma mexicanum; assembly: GCF_040938575.1. Lineage (NCBI taxonomy): Eukaryota > Metazoa > Chordata > Amphibia > Caudata > Ambystomatidae > Ambystoma > Ambystoma mexicanum. The sequence continues at coordinate 1,220,801,335 of NC_090927.1, forward strand.
CGCTTACTTTAAAGACTGTACGAGCTTCAAACGCTTACCTGAATCCCAGCCACACAGGGGGAACTTTGTCTCCGGAACTTCTCATCCATCTGCAAGAGGGAAAAGACACACCAAGTTAGTGTGGAAACATCTAGAGGCGCCGCATACCGCGCTTACTAACCGCATTTTTTTCTTCATAACCGACCTACACGCTGAAAACGTTGCGTCACCTAAAAGACACAGAAAAGGAACTCTTCTATACAAATACAAAAGGGTCGCATTGCGCTCTCTCACCTTCAGCGTTACCCATCTCAGCAGCACGCCGCCATCCCCGGACGCCAGCCTTTATCTAAGGAAGGAAAGGAACGAAGGTTAGAGAACTCTTTATAAGACTCATTATACTTACCGGTCGGACTCTTGCCAGTGAAGTAACTAGGCAGTAACGAGCCCGCATCAATCAACGCGCCCCTGCACTGAAAGCAGGACGGAGAGCACACTATCGAAGAAAACGAGGTGAGCTGTGGACCAAAGGGAAGGGTTGGACCCTGGGGAAGAAGGGGATCAAGCATGCAGAGACAATAGGGTGTTAAACTCTACCAATCCTGTGTTTCAGGCCCAGTCTCCAGTTGAGTAGACTCCAGGGAAGGGTTCAAGGTTGTATGAGGTCAAAACAGGCTGAGTGACGTCCCTGTGGATACCCGGTGAGCGTTACACTAGTCGATGTGGGCCCACAGGACGCGGTAGTGTTCCTCGCAGTGTTCTCAGAGGCATTCCTGAACTGTATGTTTGGCACATTGTGCATTCCACTGTAAACTTTGACAAATGTTCCTGTAAATTTGGAACAAACCAGTGTTCCTGTATTTCAGCTGCAATGTGTTTAGTCACATGTGTCGGGAAGTGTAGTTGTTGAAACGCTATTTCTAACAATTCCACCGGCATTACTACCTTCCCTGTGAGCTCCTGTCGTCAATGTGACTGTTAGCATGTGCCACACTCAGGATTCATAACTTTAGCTCGCTCCGCATCTAGATAGAATTCGATTCTTAACATGCACCACACTTAGAATTCTGAACCCTGGCTTGCGTCGAATCTAGATAGAAATGTGAATGTCAGCATGTGCCGCACCTAGATGGAATCCCATAATTGCAGGGACAGCAATGCCAACTAACCAACCAACTAACATTATCATCCCTCTGCATACACCTCTCAAACTCTAACCAAAGACAACCACAAGCCTTAAACACAGCAATCCGCACAAACTTCACAACAATGCAACAACAAAACAAACCACACATAGACTTGCACAACAGCACACGACAACTATCGACTGTAAAACACCCCAAGCCCAGCCAACGGACCCACAGGGCTGAGGCTGCCAACAGCACATCACTGCTCTCTTGCACTTTTCCAGCTTATTCCCACTAACCCACCCCCTCTTCTCCCCTTTTTCAGAGCCGCCAGGGGACCACTTCGGTGGTGATAGTGCGCGGTACAAATGTCCTTTAACATTACCAACATTAACATTAACGTATTAAATCTGTTGGTATGTGCTTGGCACTTCACCAATGCTACCACTGACGGTTCTGATAATGCTTCTATTAGCTCATTCAACAGGGCTGCATGCTGTACTGGTGAACCATCTGCCCTTCTAAACCCTTTTCTCCACCAACATGACAATCCTGAGTGCACTGTTGTTGTTGCATATGCTGAGTCAGAGTATATTTTCATAGCGCACCCTTTGGCTGTATGTAGCGCTTCAATTAACGCTATCGGTTCTGCTGCCTGCGCTGAATAATGTGAGGGGAGGTGTTTTTGTAAAATCATTTTGTCGTACTCTTCCTCCATTCTTACCACTGCAACATATTTTTCACCTGTCTTGCTGTCTATTGATGCTGACCCATCTACAAAGTATATTTCTCCCTCCTCTAGTGCATTTTTGCTTGCTTTAGGAATGTCATCATCTTCTCCTTCATACGTAGCACAATCGTGTTCCTGTATGCCTTCTACTGTGCATGGTTCAGTGATAAATATGGCTGGATTCACTGTCTTACTACGTGAACATTTGGGCTTAATATTATTATTTGATATGCTGTTGCCCTTTGTGTGGTGAGAGTGCTTTTGGATCTTTCTAAAATGGCAAACAGTGAATGTTCTGCGTACAATGTCACTGAGCAATCCATCACAATGGTGGTGCTTTTTTCTATGGCGAAGGCCGCTGCGGCGAGAGCTTGTTCGCACTCGAAGTGGCCATGCATTACTGAATTTAGAGTACCGTTGTAGTTGGCCAATCGCTTGTGGCCTAATGATGTTTTTTGTGTTAGAACTGCTGCCATTAAAATTCCATTGCAGTGTGAAAACAGTTAGAACTCCCAATCATAATCGGGGTTCGATAAAACTGGTGCATGCGCAATGAGGTCCTTTAACTTGAAATACTGTTTTATCTCGTGTCCATTTTAATAGAACATTGCCTTTCTGCGCTTATTTTAAAGCCTGTAATAGTGGGCGTGTGTATGCTGCATAGTCAAGTATCCATGCGCGACAGTGATTACAAATCCCAAGGAATTTTTGCATTTCTTTCACTGTTTTAGGCATTATTAGGTGGCGTATTGCTGCTGCTCTGTCTGGTATCATTCTTTTGCCATCTTTTGAAATCAGTTGCCCCAAATACCTCTGCTAGGCAGCATTGTAACTTGCCTTTTTCCACTTTGTATCCTTTTGTGGCTAATAAATTTAGCAATAATATCGAATCTGCCCTGCACTGCTCTTCACTCTTGCTGCAAATGAGCAAGTCGTCTACGTATTGAATTATCGTGCTCTCTGCATTGATGTTACCAAGATCTTCATGCAATATTCTGTTACAAATGCTGGGGCTCTCACAGTAACCTTGTGGTAGTCTACAATGCTCGTATCTGTTTCCTCCCAATGTGAATGCGGTGAGTTATTGGCAACTTGTGTCCAGTGGTATCGAGAAGAAGGCATTCTTCAAGTCCACTACAATAAAGCAAGTATTATCTTTAGGTATGCTACATAGAATTGATGCAGGATTAGGCACTAGTGGAAATTCTTTCTGTATGACGTCATTAAGTGGGCGTAGGTCCTGGATCATCCTCCAAGCCCCGCCCCTCGCTTTTTTGATCGGAAAAATTGCAGTGTTACATGGTGACTTCGATGGCACTGTTATCCCCTGTTGTAATACTGTATTTATTGTTTCTCTTATCTCTTCCTCTGTCTCTCTTGATAATGGGTACTTTTTTACTCTAGGCGATATTGCACCTGGTTTCAATTTTATTTTTATGGGCGTGGCCTCCTGTAACAGCCCTACGTCATGGGGGCCTGTGGTCCATAATTCTGGCAGTACCTTTTCCAGCTCTTGCTCAAATATAGTGGGTGGCACATTGACACCAGCCATGAGAGGGTTTTGTATTTCTCTGTGTTGGATCATGATGTCACATGGTACACCTATTTCCATTATTATTTCCCCATCAGTGTCATTGTCGGTAAACAATTCTTCATCAGTTACCTCACGTAAAGTTATGTTTGGGTCTATACACAGCACTGTTCTTCGCAACCATGTGTGTCCAGTCCTATCACTGCAATACGTTTGCTTGAGACCTGTACCCCTTCCAGATCAATGGACAAAATTGTGCCGGGCAGAACATCTGTATTTACAATTGGGCGAAAGATGAAATCAGAGGGCACCTTCCACTCTTTTTGTGTTATCTCTGGTACTACCCGGGCAAGCACTCTGATCCCATAAATGAACATGTCTATGGGTACCCCCCTTACAGCAACTTCGTTTGTCATGGTGCTTATCATTAACATCGCTCTCACTGGGCACACTCCTGGAGTGGAGCACACTATCCCTCGGTCAGTAAAGGATATGGTCATGTTCAATTTACTCAGGAGGTCTTCTACCAACAAGTTTATTGGCAAGTCTTTATGATATAGTAGAGGTGCTCGCATTGTTTTTCCCCCTACCGTTATATCAAGATCTTTTGTGTAAGGAACCCTTGCGTTTCCCATTTTTGTTCCTGAGAGCGGGAACCGGCCTTCCATGAGAGACGATTTTTCAGCTCCCGAGTTCACAATAAAGATGAATTGGTTGTTGCCTATCTCTGCCCCGACTAGTGGTTCCTCTTCTGCACGTACGGTAATGGATAGGTCTGGACATGCAAGTGCTTTCTGTGGGCTGTCCTAATCTGCATATGTCTCCGTTCCTGGAACAGAGAATACATTGTCCCCTACTACGGCTGCGCCGCGAAAAGGTGCCGGCGCGCCATTCGCGGATGTTGCAAAAATATTTGAGTTTGTGTTCCTTCATTGTTCGTTCTGCCCACTCCCTCCCATTGGTAACCCATAGGGACTGCCTGGGTGTGGGTGGCCATACTGCTGGTCGTTTCCCATGTGTTGTGGCTCTTGGTAATACCCCACTGGTCGCATTCTGTCTCGAAAAATGTTGCCACCTCCCGCAGTTCCAACACGACCCTTGTGGTCCTCCTCTCATTCCTTGCCCTCCAAACCTTCTATTTCCCATTCCTCCAAATCCCTCTGTCCTCGGTACCCACCTCGTCCTCTTGTGGGCCTGCCCTGTCATTGGGGCCTCCGTACTGCTCCTCTCCATCCCATTGCTCTTGTCCGTTTGTAGACCAAGCTGCTGCCATCCTTGCTGGTGTGTTTGTAAACCCCTTCTCTCCTTCCCCTTGCTTGTCAGTTGATGTTCCTGAATTCATTGCCGCGACCATCACAAATTTATTTTGTACTAACTTTGCTTCATCTGCCAACCTTCTCTGTGCTACCTTTTTCTCTCTCTTTGATCCTCCTACAATGGTGTACAATTATGCTCTGAATTTCTGGCCAGCCCTTCGATTCTCTCCCAGCTATTTTATCCAAGGCCTTCTGTACCTCCTTTGGGAGCCCCTTTTTAATTATAAAGTAGAACAAGGCAGTGGATTGGTCCCACGCCGTGCCCGTTTCAGATCTCCACAGGTCTTGCACCCGGAGGATAAATTGCATAGGCTCCTCCTCCTCTCCCATAGTGCATTGCATCACTAGGTGTAAATCGGGAGTGTCTGGAAAAGTTCTCCGCAATGCATTCCGTACTTGTGCCCTAACGTTATTAAATGATGACCCGTCATGGCGGTCGCAGTTTGTCACTCCCGGGAAGCCCGCCTTCACCCACACTGCGTCTGCCTGGTCACCAACTGTGGACACTAGTAAACGTTTTACATCCCCTATAGCTAATGGCACTCCTGCTGCGTTTTTTCCAAATGCATGTATCCACTTCTGCGCCCCACCCAAAAGTGGAGGGAGAAGTTTCAACCAGTTATTCTTGTCCATCTGTGCCAATGGTATGTAGTGTGGTCTGCCTGCACCCTTGTGTATCAGTGGCATTTGTAGTTTTGCCTTTCCTCCTTTCTTACTTACCGTTCCCTTCTTTGTTTTACTTACCAGCATGTTCCCTACTCTTTCTCTTAACCTCCCTTGCCACCTTGCCGCAGCCCTCTCATCCTCTTGGTCGAATGGGAACGGCAGTGGAGACCCCGCTGCTGCTGCTCCCTCTTTGTATTCATCTAGGTCACTCCATACTTCTTCGATCTCGTTTTCTGACTCCCGCTCTGCCTGTCCCACCCCTCTTTGGTTGTCTGGGGTTCCAGGTCGTATTATTCTTACAGGTTTGCCGTTTAAATGGAAAAGAAACTCTCCTGATTGCCGCTCCTGCCCTTTCGGTATTGGGTCCGGTGGTGGCGGGGACGGTGTAGATCCCCCGCTACACTTGGTGGAGGTTTGAGGTTAGCTGCTGCTAATGGTGGTACTTCCCCTCCCCGGGCAACATTTGGCCCCTATCACACAAGGCTCTTAATCGCGTTATTTCCGTTTGGGCATGTGCGAGCTGTCTGTCTAAGCCTCCTGTTAGCCGCGCTAAATTCACTGATGGGGCACTAGTTGTCCCATATAACCCTCCCGTTTCATACAGTGACGGGGTGGTGGCAGCTGCTGGGGTAGTTGATGTAGTGGGTGCTTGCACATACAGGGGCTCACTGTAGCCCACTGCGGGTCTTGTCAATAACGGGTAAATTCTAGTGAGGTCACTCTCTCTCCTTATTGTGCATTCGTCCCCTGCAGCACCCTCTTAACCCCCCCGCGCCCCCGCCGGGTCCTTCTTTCTCTGTCAATGTGTCTTTACTTACCTCGCTGCTAGGGGTTACCTCTTCATAGGTCTAGTACCTCCCTTCTGTTTTGCAATTGCTTCCCCTTGTATTTCGCTAGTGTTAAGATGGATTTCTGAACTCTGTCCTGGAGGGGCAGAGGTTCAGAAGGCCAGCCTAGTTTCTTAGAACAGGGTAACCGCTGGACACGCCAGACCAATCAGGGTAGCGATGGCGGCGGTCAAGACTAGGTCTCAAGATGGGTGAGGGTGACTGAAAGCCAGCAATGAGCACACAAAGCAAGGACACTTACAAATTACTCCAGGCAGGTGTTATATTAAAAATATAGGCACATTTATTGCAAGGCCTTTGTAACATCGACCATAGTAAAGAATCACGGTAAAACTCAAGTAAACCAACACATCAGAATCAATACAATATATATACAAGACCGAGGGGTCTAAGGAATTAGAAGCATGAAATATGCAGACCACCTAGATGGGGAGGACAACAGGCAGTGCAAGTAATCGTTAGACCCAGTTCGACATCAGAGGCCACCTAACTAGAAGGAAGTCCGAGCCCTACGAAGAGTGGAGCCTTGTCCTCAAAAGTACCTGCACACGTGGGTGCCAACGGGCAAAGGGGAGTCTCTTCAGGGAAATCGGGCAGTTCAGAGAGGTGAACAAAACGATGGCGAACAGACCTCCGCGACTCAAGCGCAGCCTCCACTTGTGGGCAGAAGCAGGGCGCGAGTACGGTGAAAGTGGTGCTGCTTTTCAACAGCGGGGGAAAGCCACAGGCTCCTGCAGGAGGGAGACCGGTTCAGGGTATTGACTACTCACTGGTCCCCGATGCAGGCAGACCCAGGCTTCTCCGAGTTAGTTTCTTAGCTGGCAGGTTCAGATGCGATCAGAGGGACATCTTGGCGCCGTGTAGATTCCGCGGCAGCAGAAGTCAGGGTCGAGGGTGTCCCAAACGCAGCGAACACGCACAGATGGTTCTCAGCAGGGCAACTCGGCAGCCGCTTGTATTCCGGGTCCAATGTACACTTCTCACTTCAGACCTGGGAACGCCAAGTGTGCAAATCGTGCAAGTGTGTCGAGGGCTCAGATTTCAGCAGCAGCCAGATGGCGGTAACAGAGCAAGGTTCCTGTGTAGGCTGGTCAGTCAGCTGGATGGTCCAGGGACGCTGCCGAAGGCTTACGTACTGGAGTTGGTGAAGATGCCGAGAATAGTTGTTCCCACTATTCTAAAGGGTTGAAGCGCCAATACAGGCCTTCTCGTACGATCAGAGGCGGAGGGGTCTCACAGGACGACAGCAGTGCAGGGTGCCAAATCTTCAGCGGGTCACCAGCGATTCCTCGACTCAGCTTCTTGGTTGCAGGATACTAGGCTCCTTATCCTTTGTTCGTGAGAACTCAGGAGATCGACATGGTAGTGGTGTTTCCAGCCTCCTCTTATCCAGAGTTCCCTTTGCACCAAAACGGAGAGGACCCAATGGGAGATCTGCTCACAAAACACTCACACCATACGTGGACCTATCGTGGACCACGGTGGTCCCAGGCATTCAAGACACACTGGACTCTCTGGCACCCAGGATGTGTATTGGGACCAGACATCCCAGCCCACATCCTGGAGGCTCACAACAGGCCTGTAGAAGCCCGCAAAAGCATCTGTGTTTCGCGGGAAAGTACATGCCCAAATAAGGATGGCCCCGGGTTGGCTCGACCTGGGGAAGGTGAAGGGGCAAGACGGTCAGCGGACAGGACAAAGAACCTCGTGGTCTGGCCATTTTGCAAGCCAGGCCACCCATTTTGGCCAAACACGAGAAGCGCGGTTAACAGGGCAAAAGGCAGTTCAAAACGCAAAGAAACGATCGCTGCCACCAGTCCCGTCCGTGACATACTTGCACAGTTCGTTATAAATCCATCGAGAGTTTCTAGGGCCTGTAGAATGACTAGAGACCCAAGAGTGCAGTAACTTAGCTTACAGTGCCCTCATGTGCCATGTTGCGTGAAAGCTGCAACATGAGAAAAGAACTACGGAAAACGTTTCCCAGTACGGACTGTCTTAAGGGCATGTCGGTTTCCCCGTAAGAATGGAGCGAAAGTCCAGAGGAGTGCGGCGGAAGGCTGCGCTTCTCTGGCAAAGTCTAGATCAGGGTTTAAAACAGCAAAAAGTTTGGGGGTTGCCACATGGAAGGAAAATTACCTACAATATGAAATCTTTCCTAACAGTTAGCAAATGTGTTGATACAAGATCTAATACATGTTTCTCAAACGAGCCTCCTTCGGGCCATATTAACGCCACCCCTTACCCTTTCATTTCAGACACCCATTGGTCATGATACTTTTGTATTTTCTCGCTATACAAAGGGAGGTGTTGACAGATATGTGCCAACGGTGTGCCCCCCCCCCATGTTACTGTATTTCGTATTCTCTCACCAGCGTTCACTCTTCGCCTGGGTACAGTTACACAATGTCAGTGTACCAAATTGACTCCCTTCTTTAGCACCTCTTTTCAACCTTATTACACTTTCAACATCAAATACCGATAACCTTTTTTACTTGCACCCTTGTGCAGGAATCACAAATTATTTGCCAACATGAATCAGAAATTATTTACCAACATTTCTTATCAGACCTTATTTTGGTGAATACACAGATACACATGTACTTACTGACAAACCAACATGAAAGACTTTAACACATTGAACATGTAACATATACTACCTTTCAGTTTTACTCCCCCTTTTAATTACTGTAGTTTATTATCCTTCGTTCTTATTTTCTCAGGCACTCCCCACCTCTGAGCCCCTTTAGGCTAACTCTCAAAGAATTCTGCTCACACGGAAAAAGAATATTTTAAATTACTACTCCGCGCCTACTAAATATGAGACTCCTACTTTTTTCTCTTTATCTCCACTTGTTCCCTGCACTGGTCGAGACAATGCTATGCAGCGCCACCTTCTTCGGAGCTAGGATCCTGTATTCCTCTTTACCTGTTTTTTCCACAATAACCTAATGGCCAAATAAAGGATAGATGAGAAAAAGCCTCGGTTACATTCACACAGGCCCTAAACCTCACTCTCCGTCTCTATTTTCCCACTACTTTGTCCCTCTTATTTTTTATACCCGTTTCTTAATTTTCTTTTTTCCCCTGAGAGTCTCGCAACCGGGACTCACGTGTTCAGTAGGGTGGTCCGAGAGCCGCCGTTCACGGTCTATCCACAATCTGGTCCGCACCCCAACCAAGCCTTGACCCGCCTTGGCGAGCAGTTAGTTTGGTATTTGCAAAGATGACGGGGACCCTTGAAACCTTTCGTTTTGCGCACAAACTGGTCAACTGCGGAGGCAATGGTTTTGCCGGGGGCGTCCCGGATCTCGCCGCTCGGCACGGGGCCTCAGTGCACCTGTCCCAATCACGTTGCGCGGTCACCAAATATGAAGGCTCACTCCATGTCTTACACATGCAAGTACAAATGAATATGAAACACCCCAATGGGGAATGAGACTAAGAGAACAGGTTGCAAGAGTTTAAGTTTTCTTTATAAAAAATTGGCATCCAGAGAACTCTGCTGCCCGAGAGCGCTCTGGCAAACAATACCAAAGATATTGGCTTATGAAGGGAAAAATCATCATCATCATCATCGACATCACACTATATCGGACTACAAATGCTTGGGATTTGGTGAATAACATTGACACGTATATGGCTATGGGTGCTGTTTCATCCGGATTGGTTGCTCCATTGGCGGGAGGGTGAGCGTCACATGGTCCGGCTGCCAGTGTCCAAGAGGGGTGAGAGTCAGGTCTCGGTGAGGCAGGGCAGACACTAATCTAGCATAAAAAACTACCACTAGACATATAATAAACCATGACCATCAGTAAAAGCTTAAGTAAATCTTCTTTGAACCTGTAAATTGCATGCATAAAATCAGAGCATCATTCATTATGACTTATATGGAGTTACCAGGCTTAGGGGTCTTGGCCAGTGTGACAACATCGATCATGGGGTGGGTCTGAGCACATCAAAGCAATCATCGGGCACGCTGACATTTTTTAGTTCTAAGGTGCAATATACTGTGACAGAGGTCTAGTTTTAGTAGGGGGCACACTGGAGTGGGCTTCACAGCGGGGTCACACCTCTGGTACATCAAGGGAATACCTCAAGGGGCACAGCGTTATAGTGGCAGTAATTTTCCAACAGTGGGGGGGGGGGTAAGAGGGCACAGGCAGGTTTGTGGAGATGGATGAGCTACAAGTCATGGTTCGGGCCGGTTCACACACAGGACAGTGATCTCAGAGGAAGAGTGAGATGTTACATTAGTATATTTGTTTCAATTGTCGCCGGCGCATCCGTGAGAAATGGAGCTGTGAAGCTTTCAGATAGAGTGAGGAAGGTTGGGGGCCATGGACGCGGGGTCCGCGGTGCTGAAAAAGGGTAGAGAAGCCTTTTCGTACTATCGCAGTGAGGCCTAGTCCAAAGATGGAGCCGAGGGCACACAAAATGGACACTAAGTGTCCCCCACAACAGCCCCGCTTAAGACGCAGACAATGGAAGCGTCCCCTGCTATTGTGCGAGCAAGTGGTCCACATTGTGCTGAATGTGCGAGGGGGGGCCTTAACGACCCATCACTCCCACACAGAGACAACAAGTATAGTATGCATGTTTACAATATAGATTACCCCTGCTATAGTGCAGGGAGTCTTCATTCTATTAAAGACACGGAGGCAAGCATTATGCTTCAACTTTCTTTATTCTACTCTTCACAACAGATTCAAATCTTTATTACTGTTACTTTCATTTTTTTTAAGCAACCAAAACACAACAAAAAACAAACTACCCATCCCATGGATATCAACGCCTCTGGTAGTCCTCCAGTCTATTTCCGGTCTCTGGGCCTCACTAGTCATTTCCTGCCCTGGTCCCTTCCTCTTCTTTTGATGCCTTTAAACTGACATCTGCGAATACAAAAAAACAGAAGCACAATCCTGATGCGCGCTTGCTGAGTTGAGAACTGGTCAGAATCTGCACGAAAAACTCTCGTCACGAAACTGGCAACCTCAATGATCCTATGGCACACTCTCCCGGGTGCTCAGCCTGCCTTCTGGTCATCACCTGCCAAAAGACACATATTAGGGAAGGTAAAAGACGCAATGCACAACCAACACCTACAATTATCATCACAACACAGTTAACCCAGAATTTGCGTTGATAGGTGAGATAATGCTTGCCTCTGTGTCTTTAATAGAATCCATATTCTATGTGAAGTCCGGAGGCAATCGTTCTGCTTCTCCAAAGCTATCCACCATGGGCACTGCTACACTCGCAATTGGCTTAAAATAGAATTTCTTAAGTGGCATCGCTGGACCAATCCGGTGCCCTCAAAATGTCCTGCAGGTTAGCCCTGGCACGCTTGCATGTCATCACGCCTCACTGAAAGCGCCCCAAAACGTACTACATCTATGCCTCCTAGGGTCATGACTTCTCACACCCATCTGCCTAAAGTTGCTGCTACTATTAAGCAGCAGAGAAATGCCTTGGGGCATCACTTCATTGGTCCTCGGTTCATACACCTTAATACAATTAGCCACGCACAATTTTGGCTGCTCCTGAAAATAGGGATACAAGATAACTGAGGAGTGATGCTTTGTTCTCTTGGCAATTAAGAAAACAACTCCGTCTGGACCGTAAGTATTCCTGTCCACCTTGAGAGCGTTCACATTCGCCACTCTTCTACAGGACACCAGACCAGACACATCAGCATCGCCAGCTTCCCTGACAGCTGCTGATCTGAAAGATCCTTGTTCCGTGGCTAGTCCATGAACAGGCATAAAACTGCATTGACGTCTCAGAGCTGTGTTTATTTAGGCATGGGCGGTGTGCAAATCCTCACGCCGCGCAGAAGTCTTGCTACCGATGGGTGCTCCCCTACTTAGGCTCCTTCTACTGGCTCATGACCTGCCAAAACCGCTGACCTATACACTCCCACTGGTCTAAACGATTTGCCAGGGAAGCCAAGAAATTCAGTACCTGCACTAAAGGGGCTGAAACGGGATGAATAGTGTGCTGACTGGACCATCAGCTCCATCTCTCCCAGGCTGCATCATAGCTCCTGAGGGTAGAAGGAGCCCAAGACTGCTTGATAAATTCTTCAGCTTGTCCCGAAATGCTTGGCAGACCCCATCTGTCCCCTAGACCCTGCACACTAGCAGAGGTAGTTGCCCAGTCTTCATCAGAGGATAATTCCCTGACTGAACAGACATGAGATCCGGCCTGGGAGGGATCACTCCTGGAAAGTCCGACAAATGTTCCATCAGAACTGGAAACCATGGTTGCGACTTCCAGTTTGGGGCTACTATGATGATCTTCGCCTTCTCTCGATGGATCTTTGCCTAAGTCCTGGCCAATATCATAAAGGGGGAAAGGCATAGTGTACTGCACCTGGCCATGACTGTAGAAAAGCATCTGCTTCTTGAGCTTCCGGGTCCAGCCTCCAACTGAAGAACGCTTCTAAGTGTGTGTTCAACCTAGACGCAAACAGGTCTGTGTCCTTGGGCCCCTAGAGGGCTGCTATCTGAGCAAACACCTCTCTGTGGAGCATCCAGTCGCTGGAGTCATGCAAGTAGCGAAGGTTCCAATCTGCCACCACGTTCTGAACCCCCTGTAGGTTTGTTAGTAGGGCGCACCAAACCCGTAGGTAGCTGGGCGCAACAAGAAAAGAATACTTTCAGCTTAGTTACAACATAGTATAGGTACAGTGTAGCAAGAAAAGAAGAATAATTACAGTGATATTTACATGTGCGAAGATGATAGAAATAAAGATACACATAGAGGTACAAAATAAAATAACAGTTGAATCCAGGGATATCACTAGGTATAGTGATTGGGTAGACAAAATAAAAAAAGAAGTTGAATCGGGATATCTCTGGGTATAGTGATTGGGTCGACATTAGGTGTCAGCAGATCGGAGCCAGGTTGGTGCTTTGCTTCTGAAGCTGGTGTAAGGTTGATTTATTCAGAGGTGCAGTGGGAGATTATTCCAGGCTTGAGCGGCATTGACTGGGAAGCTAGTCCCTCCCGCTTTGGTGAGTTTAAATCTTGGTATCTCGAGGCAGTGGGGGTTTGTAACTCTAGTCGGTCGCAAGGAAGTTTTCCTATTTATTCTGTTCACTAGGTATGGGGGGCCAGCATGGTTAAGACATTTGTGTGTAAGTGAAATAGTTTTGAGCAATATTCTGTCGCTAATTTTTAGCCAGTAGTGGTCTCTTCTGCAATTAGTAATGTGCTCTCTGTTGGCTAAGTTCAAAGCTGTTCTTAGGGCATTATTTTGCAATATCTGCAGTTTGAGGATATAGTTATTAGCTCCTCGATAAAGTGCGTTGCAATAATCAAGTTTAGATAATATGAGGGCATTAGCCAGGGTGATACAACTCGTTTCAGATAGAAACGAACGGCATGCTCGAATGAGTTTGCCTGTGTATACTGTTGATGAAGCTAATGAGTTCACCTGCTTCCTTAGGGTTAAGGTAGCGTCTAGATGGAAACCCAAGGTTTTTACCTCTTTTACTGTTTTGATAGTGTTTCTGTCTATGTTGAATGAGGCGTAGTTAGGGGTTAGTTTCTTTAAGTTGGCTATGGAACCGAGGATCATAATTTCAGTTTTCTCGTCATTCAAGCAAAAGCCATGGGAGGCCATCCATGCTTGAATGAGAGAGTATTTTTCATTTACCAAGGCTGTATCGTTGTCAAAATTGCCGAAAGGGGAATGGGAATCTGTGTGTCATCAGCGTAATTAGTGTAGGTGACACCCAGTCTGTCCAATTTGTCAAATGGGGGCTTGGTAAAAATATTGTACAAAGTAGGTGAAACACAAGATCCTTGTGGGACACCACATGTAATTTTGATCGGGTCTGATGAGTCAGATGGGGGGAAAGCTTGCATGGTTCTGTTAGCGTGAAAAGATTGAACCCAGGCCATAGCATCGCAAGAGAAGTGGGCTGCAGAGGCTAAGTGTTTGCAGAGCACTGTATGGTCCACTAAATCAAAAGCGGCCGAGAGGTCCAGGAGCAATAACATTGCCATTTTTCCCTTGTCTTTAAGCTCATCAGTTTGCATCTTAAAGTCAATCAGTGCGATCTCAGTGCCATGTTGGGGTCTGAAACCTGATTGACGAGATCCCAGCAGGTGGTGAGCTTCAAGGTAGCGCTGAATCTGAAGGTATACTACCCGGTCAATTATTTTGAGAAGAAAATGTACCGTTTTAATGGGACGGTAGTTTGTAGGGATAGAGGGATCCAGTGTCTGTTTCTTTAGTAAGGGAAGAACCCAGGATTCTTTTAAACTCTCGGGGACGCAGTTCGATTTAAAGGAAGCATTTATGAGTTTGGTTATGAATGCTGCTAAATCTCTAGCTGCATCTTTCACTATTTGGGCAGGGCAGTTGTCCCCTTTGCAATTAGATGGCTTCAGCGATAATATAACTTTCTCTGTTTCCAGGAGCGACACCTTAGTAAAACTAAAGGGGATGAGCACCTTAGGGGTTGTAGTCAGTGGGGTGGTGGTCGCATTCGGTATCAAAGATGCTTTCTTTTTTTTTTATTTTAGTTTGGAGTAAAGTTATTTTGTTGGTGAGTGCATTTTGAATATCTGTGCACCATTGTTTATCTTTTGCGATGTTGTCTACTGTAGGTATGGCAGATTCAAGCTCCCGGAGGATCTCAAAAAAGCTCCTTAGTGTTAGAATTAGCTTTTGCAATTCTTTCATTGAAAACACTTTTTTTGTTGTGTTGATTATTTTGTTTTTGTATTTTTTAGCTAGTTGGTTTAACTGTGTTTTGTTGTCCTCAGAAGGTATTCTGCTGTCACCGAGATCTTCGGTCGAGGCAGTAGTGCCAGAAGTCCTTTGTCAGTTCTACTAGTATCCTTGACCGGGTACCTCCTAAGTGATTGATATAACGCATGCCGAAATGTCCACCCTGAGGAGGATACAACACTTCGCTCTGTATCCTGCAAAGCTTTTACTGCAAACAAGCTTTCAAGCAATTCTAGGCAATTGATGTGGGAGGACAGTTCTTCTGCGACCACTTGCCGCCTAATTCTAGCTGGCCGTACCTTGCTCCCTAGCCTGCTCGGCTAGTGTTGTATTCTAAAACTAGTTCTGGGACGTCAACAAAGATTGCTCACCCGTTCCAGGCTTCCATGTTCTGGAGCCACCACTCCAGCTCTGACCTCCCCTCCTGTTCCAGTGGAATCAGTTGATGGCACTCTATGCCCTCTCACCGATGCTGGATCTTCAGCCTCAGCAACGCTCTGTAGCGCAAAGGGGCCGGGAAGATCGATTGGATGGAGGCTGCTAACAGCCTGAAAATCCTTGCTAGAGCTCATAAAGAAATCATGGTCTTTGCTAATGCTGCTCTCAATTCCTTTATCACTCTCCTTTTGAGAGCTGACAGTTCCAGGGTTGCTTTTGTGGCATCTATGACGAATCCCAGGAACTCCATGGCCCGCCTGGGGATGAGTTTGGACGTAAGGAGCTCAGACACCCACTGCCACTGCTTGATGAGCACTTGCTTGCCGTCCGCCAGCACAAGAATATCGTGCAGGTAAATTACCATCTGGATACCTCTCTCCCTCAAGGCAGCTGCCGCTGGTCTCATAATCTTTGTGAAAGCCCAGGGCGCCGAGGCGAGACTGAACGGGAGGCACTTGAACTGATGCACTTGCCTGTCCTATTGGAAGCTCTGGTACCTGCACTGCTCCCTTGCTACTGGGACAGTTAGGCATCCCTCAACTCTAATCTCACCAGCCAGTCCCCTTTCCGGAGACTATCCCTGAGAAGATGTATTCCATCCATTTTGAAGTGTCTGTCCACCAGCGACCCATTGAGCTCCCTCAGATTGATGACTGGTCTCACTTTCTCTTTTTTGGGCACAAGAAACCACTTAAAGCTGCTTGTGTACTGTTGCTGCGCTCTATCACGCCCTTGCTTGCCAACTGACACAGCTCCTTCTCCAAGAGCTTGTACTCCCTTTGCAACCGTACTAACTGTCGGATCTGACCTTCTGGACACGCTCAGCCGCAAACTCCAAAACCTGTACCCTGCAACTGCTTGCAGTAGCAATGCATTGCTGGAAAGCCGCTACCACTGATCGAAGCACAAAAGTGGCCTGCCTCCCATTGGAGGATAGTGGACCACTCTCCTCCCCTCCTTGGTGTCAGTAGTAGCCCTGCCGGCTGTGGCCTCAACCGCCGCAACCTCGTGCCGGGAAGAAAGCCTCTTGGTGGCGCATCTTTCAATAGTGTAATCTTGAGTTCTGAGGCCGCTTCTGCGAATGGAAGCGACCGGACGCACGACCTTGTATTGCGGCAGGTCCCAACAAAAACTCTGGCGGGGGAAGATCTTCTTAATGGAGGTCTGTGCCTTCTCGAGGGCTGTTTATGTGGCCACAAATCTCCCTAGTTCTTTTGGGATGACCTCACCAAACGAGGTCATGGGCAGCTTCGCCTGCCGCGTAAGTGGCTAGGTCCCCTAGCTTAGAATACATTTTCAATGATAGACTCGTCCTTCTCTTGGACGTCAGGGCACAATTTGCATTCCCCAGAAAGCACACAGCACTCTGAGCCCAGTTCGCCAATGTTATCTGGGTAAACTGGCTCCAGTGTGTCTGGCCCTCTCTGCTTGATCCATGATCTTCGCTATTGGCCCTGCCAAATCTAAAACTTTCTTGTGGCATCCTTTCCAGGCACGATCATGCACTTCTTGAGGCTTTAGAACAAAGGTGATCTTGGGATCAAATTCCGGGCTCTCCACCACTTTCCTCGGTAGATCTGGACGGGGGCATTCTCACTGCAAGCATAGTCTAACTTCCTTCTCAAATGGTTTACATAACCTCTGGATCATGTACGAGGCCACTCTCGGAGATGGCGACCAGTCATTAGTCCTGGGGTGTATAATCGACTCTGGGTTGAATGTCTGCCAGCTCTTCTATGGGGACTTCAAGGTGCTTCTCTTTACATTTCAGTTTCCTACTCTGCGATCTCGGTGAGGATCTCAAGTCTGACAAGTCGAACTCTGGTGAAGAGTCCTTGTCCCCTATATTTTGCGCCCCTGGGGAAGGGGGTTAGGAGGCTTGGCACAGTTGGCCGCTTCATGAAAGCACCTTTTAAGCTTTTCAAATGCGTCAACCGCCTCAGGAGGCTTTCTTTTTCCCCTCCTTCACTGTACCCGGGGGAGTTGAAGAGGTCTTCCCCCTAAGAGCCTCTGCCTTGTGAGGTTGGCTAGAGGAAGTGCTGTCATCCACCTCACTGCCTTTTTTTTCCAAAGGCCATCCCCAATTAACCCTTCAAGAGCTTCTAATCTCTGTTGGAGCAGACGCACCCCTTGTGCTACCGCATCGACCAGGGAATCCCCTCAAACCCGTCTTAAAACTGAGTCGGATCTGTATCTTCTTCCAAATGGTCTTGACTCCCCTCATCAGACTCCATCTTAATGGCTTTCCATGAATAATATATAATGTGCCTGGGCACCTGAACAGGCAGGCTTATGGGCACGTCCTCTGTGATGAGGTGAGGGAGAGTCTAAGGGGATGCAACCAATAATTGTTTTACACAGCCCTTCTGATCTTGGGTTGTTGCCTCCTCATGACAAGGAGCTAAGAGTTTACAGCACTCCGTTTTCCTTGCTGATTGTGTTCCGCTTGCCTCTCACGAGCCACTGAGCTTGCACTGCCCACTCGTAGTTGTTAGGAAAGATTTCTTAATTGTGGGTAATTTTCCTTCCATGTGGCAACCCCTAAACTTTTTGCTGTTGTTTTCACCATGATCTAGACTTTGCCAGAGAAGTGCACCTTCTGCCGCACTCTTCTGGGCTTTCGCTCCATTCTTACGGGGAAACTGACATGCCCTTAAGACAGTCAGTACCGGGAAACGCTGTTTTCCGTAGTTTCTTTATCATGTTGCGGCTTTCGTGCAACATGACACAAGAGGGCACTGTAAGCTAAGTTACTGCTCTCTTGGGTCTCTAGCCTTCTACAGGCCCTAGATACTCTTTTTGGATTGTAACTGATTGGTGCAAGTGAATCACGGACGGGAATGGTGGCAGCGATCGTTGTGTTTTGAGCTCCTTTTGGCGTTTTAAGCGCGTTTCTCGCGCTTAGCCCAAAATGGTGGCCTGGCTCCCAAAATGGCCAGACCACGAGGCTCCTTTGTCCTGTCCGCTGACCGTCTTGCTCGCTTCACCTTCCCCAGGTCGAGCCGACCCGGGGCCTTCCTTATTTGGGCGTGTACTTTCCCGCGAAACACGGATGCTTTCACGGGCTTCTACAGGCCTTGTGTGTGCCTCCAGGATGTGGGCTGGGATGTCTGGTCCCAATACACATCCTGGGTGCCAGAGAGTCTAGGATGGTGTGAATGCCTGGGACCAGCGTGGTCCGTGATAGGTCCACGTATGGTGTGAGTGTTGATGAGCGGATCTCCCATTGGGTCCCCTCCGTTTTGGCGTGAAGGGAACCGTGGATAAGAGGGGGCTGGAAATGCCACTACCATGTCGATCTCCTGAGTTCTCACGAACAAAGGAATACAGGAGCCAAGGATCCTGCAACCACGAGGCTGAACCGAGGAATCGCTGGTGACCCGCTGAAGGACTGCTCCTCTACACTGCTGTCGCTTTGTGAAACCCTTTCTAGCTCTAATCGAACCAGAAGGCCTGTACTGGTACTTCGACCCTTGGAATAGCGGGGACAGCTATTCTCGGCATCTTCACCATCTCCTGCACGTAAGCCTTCGGAAGTGTCTCTGGGCCATCCAGCAGACTGACCAGCCTACCCAGGAGTCTTGCTCTGTAACCACCGCCAGGTTGTGTTGTATTTCTAGTCCTTGTCACTCTCACACGATTCGTACACTTGGCGTTCCCAGGTCTGAAGTTAGTAGTGTACATTTGGCTGAGATACACACGGCCGCTCCATTGCCCTGCTGTGGTAACAAACTGTGCGGGTTCACTTCGTTTGGGACATCTTTAACTCAACTCTGCTGCTGCAGAATCTACACGACCACGAGACGTCCCCTGCTCTCCTGAACCTGCCAGCACTGAAACTGACGCGGAGAAGCCTGGGTCTGCTTGCATCGGGGACCGGTGAGTAGCATAGCTAGGAACTGGTCGCCCACCTGCAGGGGCCCATAGCTTTTCCCCGCTGTGTCAAAACAGCACGCCTTTCCGTACTCGCGCTCTGCTTCTGCCCACAGTGGAGGCTGCGCTTGAGTCGCGAAACTCTGTTCTTCTTCATTCGTGCACCAAACTGAACTGCCTGATTCCCTCGAAGAGACTCCCCTTTTTGCCCGTTGGCACCAGCGTGTGCAGGTACTTTTGAGCACAAGGCTCCACTCTTTTCGTAGGGCTTGGACTTCCTTTTAGTTAGGTGCCTCTGAAGGCGGACTGGGTCTAATCCTTATTTCGCACTGCCTGTTTTCCTCCCCTTCTAGGTGGACTACACATTTCGTGCATCTAACGCTTTAGACTCGTTTGTATTTGTATATATATTGTATTGGTTTGGTATGTGTTGGTTTACTAGAGTTTTATTGCGATTTCTTGCTACGGTCATTATTGCAAAGGCCTTGGAATAAATGTGTATATATTTTTAATAGAACACCTGTTTGGAGTAGTTTGTAAGTGTTCTTGCTTTGTGTGCTCATTGCGGGCTTTTAGTCACCCTCACCCCTCTTGAGTCCTAGTCTTGACCGCCGCGATCGCTACCCTGATTGGTCTGGCTTGTCCAGAGGTTACCCTGTTCCAAGTAATTAGGTTGGCCTTCTGAACTTCTGCACCGCCAGGGCAGAGTCCAGAAATCCGTCTTAAGAGTAGTGAACAAATTTATGTTTGTCACATGTGCCCTCGGATCGGGCTCTTCGGGGCGAGCGTTTGTCCTTGCCGCTCAACAGCACCTGCAGCGATCAATAACAATTGTCTGCCGTGCTGGAGCAAAGCCGATCCGTCTGAGAGCGGCTATTGGACAAATATGCGTGCATGAATGTACTGTAGGCTTGCATTCTGTATAACGTACTTTAATGCATGCACGTGATCGAGTCGAAGCCAGAGCCCTGCTTTGCTTGGTCCTGCTGTAGTGGGGGTGAAATCTATGGAGCGCAGCCGGGGCCACTAACGTGAGCAAGATTCTCATGGGTTCTGGTTGCGCTTCCATCCTCAAACAAAATCATCACGCCGGCGCACTAATCTCTCATTACTATAAGCGACTGCAAATAGTGACTTACATCCCCAATACTTAGTAAACGCATAATGAATGCATCATAAAATAGCCTACAATGGCGTACTTCTATATGCCCTGCACATAACCCCTCCTAGGAGGATGACCCATGGGGGAAATACGGTGCAAGCTAGTGTAATATGCTCTAGGTGCTGAAGTTAAGAAAAGAGGTACTTAGCTGCATGAAGAGTAGAAAAAGAGGAGGAGGTGCCCTAGGCAGGAATTGACTAGTGAGGCCCAAAGACAGGAAATAAACGAAAGGACTACCAGAGGCGCTGGTATCCATGGGATGTTTAGTTTCAGTTTGGTTTTTGTTGTGTTTTGGTTGTTTGAGCAAAATAAAAAATGAAAGGAAATATAAAGCTTTAAATCTGCTCTGAAGAGTAGAATAAAGGAAGTTGAAGCCTAATGCTTGCTGTGAGGGGGGGTATGTGTACTTGCATTTTCAAATTTTCCTTTTGGGCATGCCTATCTTTAGCCTTCTGGCTCCAGCAAGACCCTGAAACACAAAAGGAGTGGTTACATCAATTAGCACACTGCTGACTGCTGAAGTGCTACTGAATACAAACCTTTGTGATGTTAAAGCAATGTTTTCTACATATGGTACTGAGAGGAGATGAGAATTATGCAAAATGTCTCTTCAACAATGGATGGTATTTTTTTTTGTTTTTTTGGCTGGGGCATGTTCGTGGTGTTTTGGGGCATGGTAAAATACACAAGAGAAACATATATGAGGAATTCCGAGTCTTCTGTGGTTCTCGGCTGACCCTATAGGGAAGGGACAGTGCTTATTTTCAGATCATTAATTGGCATGTTTATTTTACTTATTTGCTTCAATTGTACGTCCGTTTGGTCCAATGATTCCAAATTGTAAACTTGTATCTAATTATCTTTTTTTACACAAATACGCCTCTAATGTTGAGATATTTTGGATGCCACAGGCTTGGGGCATTTTGGTTACAAATATTTGTTTGTAAAACTCTCAATCTATTGGATAGCCACATTAACATCTGTCACTTTTACCCAATTCAAAGGGGTGCATTTGGGCACATCTCTGCTGCAGGCACACTTCCCACTGAGCCATCTCACATGTTTTAGAACCTTGGCCTGAATACAATTCTTTGCTGCAGACAAACTGCCACCCAAGTTAGTTTACGCAGGGGTTGGAACTTCCTGGGATCTCTTAATTATATTGGATTGGGAATTGGTGAGGTAGGTACCTGTAACTTTCATATTACTCACAAGCCATCAGCAAATCAATAAGCCCCTGAAGGAAATACCATTTTCCAGTAGCAAATTTGTAAGCTATTGTTCCAGCTCAATGGATTTCAACTGAAAAATACAGAAGAGACCAGAGACATCTTTCACATTCTTGATATTGAGCATTTTGCTTCAACTCATCCCCCACCAGCAAACCACCAGATTAAACTCTGTTCAGCACATGAAAGGTTGAGACTTTGTTTGCACTGCCACACCTCTGCTCTGCCTGTACGGATCTATGTGATCACTGTGCCGCCTGTAATATCGAATTTGAAAATGCTGACTTCCATTACTGCGCATTGCAGTGATCACATAGATTACTAGTTCCCTGCATCCCCCTCCAGCCTACTTTGCTTTTTGGAGGTACAATTGTGTTTGCCGCCGACTCCCATCTATCGTTGCAACGTCCATCTCAACCACTTGCGCGGGTCAGAGCTGGCGTCGAAGGGTTTTAAAAAACATTCTTGTCCCCCGGCTAACCCTCTCATGGAACTGGGTTCACCCCCGGTCCCCTTAAGTCATAATGGGGGTCAGGATTTTTGTTCGGCACAAATGCGTGGTAATGATAAAGTCAGCATTTTTTAACCAGAATTTTGGTATGATAGCAGAATTTGTTTAATGATACTTTTAAAGGATGAATGTGACATTGATTCTAGGCACAGTCTACGCAGCACTCAATGCATTTTTTAGGGCAAACTATTTGGCTTCGAGTGAAAAATTAAATGAAGCTTTCAGCTGTAGCCTAATATCTCATTTTCAGCCAGAATTTGGCCAAATACTTACTCTGAGCCGAACTTCGGTACAACCCTAATTCATCTAACTGACCTGATCAACTTGCCTCTTAGCAAAATAGATCACCCAGTACTGATCTAGGTATTTATCACTCATGGTACTAATGTTACTGCAATTAGATGTGGATACTGCGCAGTTTCAGGATGTTAACTTGTTAATTTGTTTGCACGCAAGTGGCTTGGTAACGGACGCCATGTCAACACATTTTCTAAAATGAACACTTGGTCCCCAGTGTCAGATAGCTGTGATGGCAAGTTCCACATTGTAAAAACATTGCTATATCCAGCTACTTTCTGCTTTCATATAGGTCTATGAAGAGTAGGTGTCTAACAGCTAAGCGTATGCTCTGCCTTTCTCAAGGCCTCACTGTACCGTACGAAAAATACTCACACTGGTCTTAGATGTGAATAGTTTGAGTGCTTGCAGATGCACTGGCCTTAGTGTCCTGAGGCCTACTTTTCACGTGCCTGCATGCATTTGCATAGTAAAACTGCTTTACACCCTGTGTTTTATAAGCTTCTTTTTAGTGACTATCATGTATGACACTATGCGACATCAACACTGTAGTAGATCTATGTTCTTAAATTAAGTGTCACAATGATTTAAAGTACCAGCATCCAAAACCAAATGGCCAGCGTTTCTGCTTCAGAAAGTGGGCATTGGTCATAATTCGAAGTGTAGCTACAGTACAGACGTAGGAACCACTAGTTCCCGTAAGTACTGCAAAATACCACTCGCCTCTCTTCGTGGATTAGGATTTTTAGACTGGATTTTGTGGGTGAGGGATTGAAAGGTAGAAATATAAGTGGAGGATTTCCTCGGTTAGTTTTCTCTAAAAATACAAATCCCCATTTGAACCCCCTTCAGTGTGACCGATGCTCGAGTCAGCTTCAGGCTGCCAACTGTATTAATCAGATTCCCATGAGAGAGAAACTGTTTAGTCTTCTTTCATTCTCCCTTCCTACTACACTAACTTCCCATCACTCAGAGGCCGTGGCAGGTGGTGAACTTTGAAGCCGAAGGGACGTCATAAATGCAAATCGATGGTCCTGTGCCAGTTAAAAGCCCGTTACAATTCACCTGCTAGAGCAAAAGTACAATTCGAAATTCCATTCTAGTATATTAGAGCTATATCCAGGTGCAGTGCACTAGCGTTCTTCCTCTCTCATTTGTACCCTTAACTTTCGATCCAAACTCCAGGAAGGCTCGTTGGCAGCCTGTCGAGGACATGCAGTTCTGGAATGCTCTGCTATGGTATTTGAATTGGCTAAACACCCGGACATGTATCCATGCCAAGTTAACGGTTGCTCTGATATGATGCATTTAATCGCACGTTTAAAATCTCGAAGGAAAACTACAAAAAAAAAAGTTTGGCTGTGGCAGACTCGAAAAAGAAGGATTGCATGCCGAAATTATATAAAAAGGCTTGTATTAAGGCATTTCAAGTGCTAAATTCGGTATTAAGGGTACCTATTTAACAGCTGGATATCCTAATCAAGGAGACAACTCTTGCGTGCATTACATACTTAGTGGCGATCAGAAGCCAGCTAAGGATCAAAATTGGCATGTGCGGGAGAGACTGTTTCTTGAGAAAAAGCGATTTGTAAAAGAGGCAGGCACTCTCTATTTGTGAGCTTTTTTGGTATAAGACTAACACATATGAACGCCTACTGCCCAGAACTATAGATTTGCAATCAGGACTTCAGATAAGGTATTTTACAGTCGATTTTTGTAGGTAGCAAAACATGCATTATCATTCCCAGCCGGGGACAAGAGAGGGTTGTATGGGCCAGGTCAGAATATATCTTTTTTTAAAAATCCATACGGCTTTGTATATAGCACCTAACGCTTAAACGTTACACAAAGAAATCAAAATGGTACAATCAGTACTCCAGATAAGATTTTGAGGTGGGAGTATGTTACTCCCTATTTTTAAATTTGGAGAGAAAATGCTATTTCAAGGGATTAAAAATGAGTTTTCTCCTTCGCAAGAGAGTAAAAAGTATGTGTCATTCAGACGACACATGCAAAAAGTTTACATTCTCACGTGATAGTGGGCCACACTGTGAAAGAAAAGCGGGTTTTGCTCTCAATTAATAGATAAAGCAGAGTGGAGTAGCACACACACCCTCTCACCAGTGGAAACGAGAACTAACACTCAGAGCTTCCCTGCATGTAACGTATCTCGTAGTCAATGCTGGCTTGGTAGTTAAAAAGGTCGGTAAATTGACTGAGGCAATAATCGCAGTACTTGGCATTTGAAGGAAGACTCCACAAACCACTACATAAAGTTAAATACCTGTCTGAATTACCTTTACTGGGATATGTCTTGCTTAGTCTTATTCCAGTTACAAATGTAACCATAATTTGTATTTGTTTAGTCACTGTGCTTGCACAGATTGCAGAGTCGGGGTTTGAATGTTTGAGTAGTAGTTTTGAAGTTCTAAAAGAGTCTGTGAAACCTGCGATTGGTGCAATGGCTATCGCTCAAACTTGAGCAAGGGCCCACCTACCGCTGACCATTTACCATATTGGCTCCAAGCTGAGGTTGATGGATGTTTAAACTAGATATTCCATACTCACCCGGGCCTCAGAAAAGGCATTGAAGTGGCAGTATTTTACACACTTTTTATAATTGGAATGCACATTTAAATTGTAAGAGTATGTGATTTGCCCTGCAAAAGAGTGCACAATGTATGTGACAGCCACCCAAAACATGAATAAACTGGAAAATGTATAGAATGCGTTAGCAAGAAAACAGTTGTGTAGCAAAGATGTCTGGCTTCAAACCATGCATTATAGTTGCGGAAAGACTTCTCCTACACACTGTGTATGAACACACCATATAGATGCAGCCTGATAAATGCACACAACGCAGGAATTCTGAAAAATAATTTTGTCCGTGGAGTATTCATAAAAAAAAGTAATTTCTTGGCAACAATTGGGAAGAATCCTTTGTCAAAGTTTTCCATCTTATTTGTAGTGTTTTTTAAAGTTTGTATTAATTCATTACAAAACATTAGCAAAAATTAGTCCTCCCATCCACATATCCATTAAAAAAAATATTGCAATGAGACAGAAGGAGAAAGACACATATGGAGAAGAAGAGAGAAAAAGTGGGGGAAATAAGGAAGGGAGGGAAGAAACATTCTTCTTGGAACCGCATGAGTAGACCGATGAGTCTCATGCCAAAGGGTTAGTTTACCCACAGCTATCCACACGTCTGCTCCTTAGGTTTCCACTGGGGCAGTATCTCGTTCGTAAATGCTACTATCGTCAGTACTACTGACACCTTTTCTCCACTTAGAAGTGCCCACTAGCTGTCTGCGCTCAGGGTTGGAGCGTCTTTTAGGTGTTGGCTGTAATGATTAGTTCTGTTTTCAGTCAGCCACATGCAGAACAAACATAAATGTTTTAGGGTTTCCACTTGATCCTTTCCTGAGCAAAAATGACATTTGTCTTTCGGGGCTTTTGGTAGCGACTGTGACCCAATTTTTTCATTTGTCAAAAAGAGGTCGTCTAAGTCGAAGGAATTGATCTCTATGGAGTCCGGACGGGAATTTAACCATATATTTAGGTAAGGCACCAAGTGCCCTTGTTTCTTTAGCCATGTTCTGGTATAGCTTGTAGGCAGAGCCCTCGTTTAGGGTCAAGATCCAGTCGTGCTCCCCCAGTTTAGTTTTCAGCTTAGATGGGTTGGTATTCAGCTCTTCAGTGGACCCAAGTTCCCTGAGTTTGTCCAGATTTCCTTCACCCATAATTTCAGCGCCCCGTTATTTCCCTTTTGCGTTTTCTTTGCGAATCAATTGCATAATTGGTATGTTAGAACCCAAGACACACTTCCTGAATAGGGCCAATTGCTTTCATTCTACCATGGCTTTCAGTGATTGGAGAAAGCAAGAAGAGTGGGCACCACTATGCAATATTCACATTTCTCAAATAATTGTGTCTGTATAGAAGTTTCGTTGCTCTGAAAATTCCTTGTTGTCAAATTATAAAAAGGAGCTGGCTGTGACGAATAAGGAGACACCCTAATTCAAAAATACACAAAAAGCCAAAGACCAAGTGGGATGCAAGGTCACACAGCCGCTCTCTTAGAAGACCCAATCTGGGTATGTAAGTTATGTAAACTCTACAAAGCTTAATATACTCCAAAGTAAAATTGTTTACATATTCAAAAAATAATGATAATAATGAAGGTTCAGTGGTATTTCATAAATATTTTTATCAATCACTGGTTTTGTGAAAAAATACGTCTCTTGGTATGAGGCGTCACTAATATCTTCTTACTGAGGAAGAAAAAAGCCAATAGCGTTTTATGTCAGACCAAAATAATCTTTTGCCAGTGCATTTCGGATTTACAAATCCTTCGTCAGGGCAAGTCTGTAGTTAACATGTATGTTTACATAACATCCAAAAGAAAGTATATCACAATGCACATTCACAAAGAAAATAAATAACATACCAATCATTGTAGTGGTAGAAAAATCGGTTGATACATAAAAGAAAAAATAGAAAAAGAGAAAGAATGAGCAATAAGATGTCTGTAAGTAATGAGGTTAGCGATGACAAGAAATGTAGAACGTGTTTACCTGAGAAAATGGCAGAATGCTTGCATGGACAGTGGCTAGGAGAACCAGAACCATGTGGTGGGCAGAAAGCTGCCCAGACAAAATCAGCCTGCGCTAGTTGCATGAAGGAGGGACATAGTAAGTTTCTAAGTGTTGGTGCTCTAGAAAAGATTATTCTCGGTCTTTCTTGAATGTAGGTTTCCAAGTCTGGATCAAGTTGTAAAATATTCCAATGTTTATTAAGAATATGATAAATGAATTTGGAATCACTACAATATTTCGTAATAAAGTTCACGTGTGATGGAAACCCCTCAGGTTCTTTGCTTTTGGGCTCGGTGAGAAGTGAGGGTCTAGTAACCGTTTGCACACCCTTAAGTGCATGGTAGATATTAGATTTGGTAAGCGCTCTGTCTTTGTCTTTTTCTTTGATAAGAGACAAGGTTATATCACGACCAGAACAGTACCGTCAGTTTCTTATAATATCCCCCTTATCTTTTAAAATAGATGACGCTCGTACTTTACGGATAATAGACTTGCAGTAACACACTACTTTTTCGAGATAACGCTTGACAACACTGTTACCAGTGGTAAGGAACTTTGAACATTATGAGTTGATACTTGTTTTAAGTCTCTGGCACCCTATAGAATGCTAAATATGCTTATATGTATATTCACTGCAGCCTTCGTCTGACTCGAACCTATCTACCCTACATAGGACACCTATTCGGCAATATCAACCTATTTAAGGTACAGCATAACTTTTGACTATTTGCTGTCTCTTTGGTGTAACGACCTCACCTAATAAGAATAATATTCCTTAACCCATTCCATGAAGCAACTTAGTAATTACAGGTTGATAACACGAACTTTTATTTAAAGCATAACTTTTAATAATCATGTTCATTTTTTAATGCTAACATTTTGTTTTCTCTTCTCTCCTTTCTCTCCCCACACCCCTTCTTTTGCCCTCCATCCTACTCCTCCTCTCCACCTTATGAACTACATGATTTATGCAACTAATTTTGATTCTACTGAATGTTTTGGCTGTTTCATTACTTTGGTCTAACATTTGTTAAATGTATTTCGACATGCTTATGGAACAGTTACACCTAATTGTCACATACATACGCCCTGAGGACGGCCCAGAGAGGGCTGAAACACGTGTTGGCGTGTAGAGTTTCTTTGCTTTTGTCAATTAAAAATACTTACTGTATAACCCACGATAGTTTGGCATTGGGCTAATTTCTGGCACAAAACCAACCTCTGATTACTGTTTGGCTTGGGTAGCGCAGATTGGCAGGCATTACCTTTCCTCTTCTGTTTGGGACTACTTTTCCTGTTGGGTGGGGCAGGAGCCACTCCCTAGGTTCAGAACACTGGAACTCTTCTGGAAAGGAGGAACTCTTTTCTTACCTAGGCGTGGCTGTGGAAGGAGATATCTAAGCACTACAGGAGGCTATTTAAACCACACCCGATGGATGAATCTTGCTTTGCGTTATTCTGCATTCTCTGCAGCAGAACGCTCATTGTGTCTTCTGCTTCTGATCCTGGGCCTAAGGGAACAAAGGCTTACCATCCTGGAATCCAGTCTTCAGCAGCACCTGTAAAGACAAAGAAAGAACAGGTTAGCACTACGGTCTTCAGTGGCAGCGCATCTCTTACCTGGTCCATCGGCTGTCACCAACGCCTCGCGCTGCATTCCGGCATCTGAAAAACAAAAGCTTACCAGCTCTTCGCACGCTCCGGAGGCCTTCGGCGCTGCATCCCGCATCTGAAGGACAAAAGAAGGTGCGTTTAAAGACATTGGGCAACTTTATTACTCACGTGCCATTACTCCTTCCCACGCCGAATCCAGTGGGTATTCCAGCACCCTTCAGCTTCTCTAAAGCTCCGAACTTGTACCTGCAAGATAAAAGGGACAGTTAGTGCGCATCGTGAAGCAGGCTACAAGCGCTTACTTACGTGCTTCCAGGCGCTTCTATTCCTCACGCGGGTTCGATCCTCAACTCTCATCAGCCCGCCATCCGCCATCGCCGGAACCCTGCAAAACAAGAGATATCATTACAAAAGACTTTTAAGACATTTGAAGTGCCCAGAACTTACCGTTCGTGCAGTTAACGACGGACAGCAGTCCTCTGAGGTCAAGAGGCCTGCACCCTAATCCAGTGAAGAAACTGGTTACGGCACCCTGCCCCGAGGCAGATGGAGAGCTCGGCGTTCACTTACCTAAGGTGAGGGCGTTAACCTTTTGGGGTTCTACAGGAGAAGAGAAAGGGAAGAGGAGAGAGGCACCCAATAACCCCAGTTCATTAATCGCATATTTTCTATCTGCAGACATCTTACTCTTCGAGTCAGACATACAGTGCACAGAGGTCCAGCCCAAAGAGCCAACCGTGTGTTACACATCACCTTTGAAGATACGGCATTCACCCAGTCAAGACCGGCGCCTCTGCGGGAATCAGGTGAGCGTTACAGTAACCCAGTGACATTGTTCATACTAAAGGGATTAACAGTGGGGGGCGCTTGTATCTGTGTTTTCAGTGGGCTCCAGATTTTTATCATGTCCGGGGCTTCTGGCAAATCCTGGGCCTCTGGTTGGTTTTGTGACATTGGATGCCATCCCATAGTGTTACTGCTCCCTGGCTCAGTGCTGCCATTCAGGGCATCACACGGGGCCCCCCCTCTCTCTCTCTTGTTGCCGTTTGGCAAGATTTGGAGTGCCAATGGGTGTGAGACTATCCCCTGCACCTTCCAATATCTCTGCGCCTGATAGTTCTTTTAAATCATGAAAATTGGTTTGTGATGTTTTTGACCTAGGGTGAAAGAATGCCATTAGTTTAGCGTTGGGTTGTCTACCCTTCTCAGGCCCTGTTTGGTCTTTTAGAGGTAATCAGTGGCACACCTATGTTAGATGCTATCTTTAGAGTGGTCTCAAGCACAATATTGGTACGTGCGGGGGGCGCACCCCGCCAAGCTGCCTTGGCCACTTTTGCAGTTGCTTCTGGTGTGGCATGTTGCGCCACTAGTTCGAAAGATTGGTTATTCAATTTGGTCGAGGCCCTAATGGGGGCACCGCGTGGTTTGCCCAAACACCCAGTGTCCGAGTTCTGTAGTTGTTTGAGGTTCTCGAGGGGAGAAGTCACTTTGGGAAAATGTTTCCCCAGAGGGGGAATATTCAGGTGCTCACTACTGTCATCCTGGGCGAGCACTTGTCTCCACTGTATGACAGGCTGCGTATTACCAAAACCTGCTGCGTCCTGGGTAGGTACACCTGCGGCAGCAATTTCTGTAGATTGTAAACAGTCCGGGTTGGCAAAGGAGAATCTGAAATCTTTTTCTAGGGACTCTTCGTCCACAATGTCGGCCCCCGGAGTTCGGTCTGTTGCCATAAGTGGTGAGCACAAGGGCGCTGAAAGGCCTTTTGTTAACTCTGTGTTGGAGATAATAGGCGTAGAACTTTGGTTCCCCTTCCCTTGAGGTTTGACTAGTGCATTTTCTTCAGTCACCGGCACTTCCTGCTCCTCAAAATTAAAACTGCTTAGACCGTGGACTGTTCTGTTCGGAATGGGCACCACAAATGTCTGAAACACATGGGGAGGGAAGTGTGCAACAAGGTTCTGAGAGTTGTCTGAACCTGGGCGTCTAGTAAGGGGTCCAGTTGGGATGGTGGGTTTAAGATGTCTTTTACGGCTTCCATGGTTTCTAGCAGAGGAGGGTGGGGGTGTTGTAAGGTGCTGGGATTTAGAGAGTACATTCAGTTACCCGTGAAGGCAATTCAGGCCCACAGGCGCGTGTAGGAGTCAGAGAATTGGTAATCACTGTCGACTTCAGTTTTCTTACAGGCAGCCTGCGATTTTGTCCTTGGCGTCGCAGAGTTGGAATCTCAATTGCCCTTTGACTTCATATTTCGAAGGCTTCGTCCATCCTCCATCTCTGGCGCCTTCTCCACCCTTCCTCCCGGCTGACTGAGTAACGACTGAACTAGTCGCCAAACTCTGTGCCGGCACTCCGCGCCTTGGGGCAGATTTGATAGTTTTTAAAGTAGCAGCAGCAGCTATTCGTACATATCAGTCTCCTTTTTCCAGCAGGATTTCCATCTTATTACTGACGGTACCCTAACATGCAAGCAAAATAAATATGCATGCATATTTCTCACTAGGAGTATCTAGACCCAAAATACAGCATAACTTCAACAAAATGAACATTTATCTCACTGTCTGCTGTGTCTTTTCGAAAACCTTGTTGCACACAGCTAAGAGAGCAAATGTCATGTTGTCAGACTATTTACTTACGGGCCTGCGATTTCATCCAGGTCGATGACGATCAAGATGCTCTGGTTTCTGTCAAGTCGTCTGCCCTGTGCTGTCCAATAATGCAGAGATAATACACACAGAAAGATAAAAGATAAAATATTATTTTTTTTTGCGTAAAAACGTCTGGTACTACGCTTATCTGGAGGCCTGGGTACAATTAATGTGCAAGTATCCTATGAACAAATCGGGGAGAAAGAAGGTTATCTTTAAGACATGATTTAAAGTGACAAAAGGAGGAAAGAGACTTTAGGGAAAGAGGGGGAGAATTCCAGTACTGCGGAGCAAGTAGGGAGAAAGAACAAGACGCACATGGAGTGCGAGTAACAACTAGGAGAAAGAGATTGAGAATGCAGAGTACGGGGCAGGGAACGGAACAAAACTAGAGAAGACAAATAAGGAGGGGCTAAACCATGAAGGCATTTTAAAAACAATATAAAGAAAGTTAGAGAAGATGTGCTTCAAAGGATAGCCACAAAAGTGATTGTAAGTTTGAAGAGATGGAGTCATGAAGAGTACAGAGGATGCAAATTAAAGGGTAATAGGCTGAAGAGAGGCAGGCTGGTAGGCAGGTAGACCAAGAAGAACACTAGGGCAGTAGAACAGACTTGAAAAGACTAAGAAAGAGATGAGAAACTTAGCGGCATGAGAAGTTAGACACTGGGGACTTAAGTTAAGATACATTTTTACATAAGAGCGCGTTTTTAGATCAGGCAGCAATAATAGTGATGCTCCTCATTTTGCTGCTTCTCTGATGGTGCCACTAATCAGAGCAAAACAAGTGGCGATGGCTAGAAGGTTTTAAATTAATCTTGGGCATTGCTCTGGGCAGCCCTCCAGACCATTGATCAGAACATTTGCGTGCAGCAGTGTGGTTGCAATCAGGATGTAGGCTTTTATAGGTGTTGTTTGTTTTCTGTTACCAGTGACGTAGCTGCTTCCCCATGTCCTATGGTGGTCCCTCTTGGACATCAGAAAGAAATAATTTCTTTCTGAAGTCACTCCGAGTTCAGCAAAAAATGATTTCCATCAGATATTCATCTGAAGTCAGAGTGACTTCAGAAGAAATTTCCTTTCGGTTGGCATAAGATGTAGGTACTCCGGCTTCTCTGTGCATGACAGTAAGCTGCTTCCTGTTTGTGTGGAGCATGAGAGCCAGAGGCCTGCCAGAGAGGAGTACTTCAGAGCGGTGGATTCGTCAAAAAAGTACCAAAACATTTCTTTTATAAATGTGTGTGTTGCATGTTCGTGATGTATGTATGCACATGTGCAATGTTGTGTATATGTACTATGCATTGTGCGTGTGAATGTTGTGGTAATGTATGTGTGCTTGTGTTTAGTGCTGGGACGAGGAGCTAATTTTGGGGGTTGAGGGTGGGCGGGACAGTAGATCGGTGGGGGGAGGCTGGTGCGCTTAAACATAATTTCTAATGGGCATTCATGATATGTGGTATTACCTGGCTAGATTGGCATTTGGGTGCAGCCAGTCTGTTGTGGAATGGAATTTTACTGGGCATAATCAGTGGTAAAGCAAACATGTGTTATACCCTGTCTAGACTGACCTACATTGTGCAGCCAGTTCGGACATGTTTTCTTACTGTGGCATTGCATTTTGAAGGGAAAGCATGAAGTTAATTACAGCATTAATGCTCCTGTGCACTGTTGGTTACTGGCATATATTGGATTTTTTAATTGGAGTTACCCTACAAAATCAACTGCAAACTGTCTGGCATTTGATGCAATTTGTCATAGAAAGTGTGCTGTGTAATTCATGATTTTAACCCGTTGTTAAAAATATGATTGTGTTGGAAACCTCTGAATCGCTACGCTCGGTCACTTGGGCATATTTATGGGAAATATTTATGCCTCTTCATTAAAAAAAAAAAACTCGTCAGCATCCACTGGGTGAATGAGAATGAATGAGTGAGTGCAAGGGGCATTGTAACATGGATGCTTCCTTACATGTTTTACTGCCATTTTAGGGCAAAGCCAACTTGATGGATGTTATTAGATGGAGAAGGGTCTGGGGTGGGGGGGTGGGAGTGTTCATGGCGCAAGGGGGCAGGCAGACTGGCATTATGCGGCATGGTATTTGTTTGCGCACATAAAGGGCAAGGCCACCCTGGCGTGTGTGTTCTTACATGGTGAGTGGAGGCATTTGTGGATCCAAACATATAATATTTCCTCACAGTAGCATTGAATGGTTTTACAGGCTTTGAAGGCAAAGTCAATATGGAGAATATTCTTCCATGGTGGTGCAGGAGTTGTGCAAGCATGTGTGCAGCCAGTAATAACATATTTTCTCCTTTTGGCAGGAGATTTTTACTGGCATAAGAGGAAAGCCAACAAGAGAATGTTTGGAATCTATGTGATCGCTGCACCTCTGAAGATGTAGACTAAAATACATTCCTGCGATGTCAGTTCCCCCGCCCCCACTTACATGGGTGGGAGCTGGTGAGGCAGGGTCCTTTTTTTCCTTGTTTTACATTTTTTTAAAACTTTTATTGTCCCCCTGCTTAGCATGTAAAGGAAGCGGGGTTCACCCCCGCTTCTCTTGGGAGGTCTAATGTGAGAGTCTGTTTTTTGGTAGAAGCCGAATATGCCGTAAATGCATATTCAGCATTTTATTGTCAACATTTTCGGCCAATACCAGTTTTTGCACAATGGGATACTGGCACAGCCCCATCGTTTGTTCGCTGGGTGAAAGATTTAAGGTTTGATTAATATGCATATTTATATCTTTCGTGTACTGCAGTGTGTGGCGGCATTCGGCAGAAAAGGGTCTTGAGGCTTTGTTCTCAAGACAACATTTGCATTTCCCCACGTCTCAGGGTTCCCTTCCCCAAGACTTTAATTTAGCCACTTGTACTTGTTTCAGTCTTTTCAAACGTTCAACACAACTGTAGGTCAACCTGACTCTCCTTCTGGATTGCATAATCAGTTCACTTACAGTGCTTCTCTTTGGTTTGTTTCCCAATGTCTTTGGTTTTCCCAATTTAGGGCTCACTGGTCTAGGCGAAGTTGTCAGACCACACAGTCCACCCACCAAAGGTCGCGCAACCAGGATCCCTAGGCTCTTCAGCCCATACAGGTTCTTCTGTACCTGCCCCCGTGTACAGAGTCATATTCATTTAGTTTCTCTTTGTCGGCCTCTTGGCTTTGTGTGTAGTTTTACTCTTCTGGCTTCTTTTGGTTAGCCTCTTGGCTTTGCCGCACTGCATTCATGCATGAAGTTCACTTTGTGGTAGTCTTGTTCATGCCCCACCTTTCTATGGCACTCGTTCACACTTGTGCTCTTTTCCGTAGGTTGCTTTCACATGGGCACTTTCCCTGTGACTTTCAACTGCGATTTGCTTTGCCCATAAAACTTTATTCAATTCTGTATTCAATATGCTTAATTTCAAGTTTTAATTCAGCTCGGTATACAATATACATACTTCGGCTCTGTTTCAAGTTTTCATACAATTCGGTACTTCGTTACTTATGCGCTGCCCACTAGGAGTGCCCTCAGCGTTCCTCTCCGGAAGCTCCTGCTACTTCCTTTGTGCTTATCAAGCCAGCGGGCCGATCTCTGCGAGCCCCGCTCCTACATGGGTGCTGTCTTTTACACACCTGCAACTCTGCTACCTCTGCACGAACACGGCAGTGTCCTCTCTTCTTTCCTGCTCACTTGCCGCGCTAGCTGCTCGTTCTCCAATCCGTAAGCTCCCACACCTGTGGCAGCCTAATAGCCCAACTCGCCTTGGGCTCCACAGGTCGTCTGGGATGTCAGCCAGCCTCCTTCCGGTCCCACCATGGCTTCCTCTTCTCGAAAAGGACCCCCTGTTGGTCTTTCCCACCCAGGCCTCCCTGTTTCTCTCCTTGCTGTTCTCTGGCTCTCCCTTTACACACCTGCAACCACTTAACAGGTTGCAGGTGTGGATTCTCAATTGGGCTTGCCTGACTATAATTAAAGGGATATGCCTGACCCTCACAGTACTCATCGGGCATCTTCCTCCTCCCAGTACTAGAGTGGTGAAATCCCGTCTTCCTCGTCCCAGTACTGTCAACGATGAAATGTGGGAAATTGAGGAGAGCTGACTTAGTGGCCTATAAAGGGTGGGAGGGGGAGCATCGGGTTGGTCTTCAATTGGGAAAGGGGGATGCCATGTCTCTCCTGTGGGCACCTCACTCCCAATCCCCCAGGACACTACCCCCCCCCCAGGTGATTCTCCCTCACTTCTCCCCACCCAGGGTTGGGATCCAAGAGCAATTGCCTTTCCGTGACCACCTGGGATGAGGTTCCGAGGGAGGAGTGAAGATACCTTTAGGTTTCTCACACTGTCCCCTTCTCCCACACGCTTTAGTGGTTATGTGCACCGTGAGGGCAGAAACAGGGTTTCTAAAGGGTGGCACACTAATGGTAGGGTTACAGGTTTAGTTTTGTTTCCGAAGATAAGTCTACATGAGCTAGATGAACATCAGCATTTGTTTAAGGCACTTTTAGCTGCCAAACAAATGTTGAAGGTGTGGAAGACTGCAAGGAGATGGAGGAGTACAATTGGGATGAGGTCACTCTCCAAGTATGAAAAAACAATGTATATTGTGCACGAAGGGATTTTGTAACCTTATCATTAAATGTGTGCTTGCATCTTCTTCTCCCATTTCCCTATTTCTTGTTAGTGTTCACCCGCGTCATACACATTTCTGCTTGAGAAATGTGTCTTGTATTTTAATCCTGTACTAGCATGGTTGGATTGGAGACGTTGACAGGTGTATATGTTTTTCTGATCTTTGTTAATCTGCTTAGAATCACATGCTGTGCATAGTCCGACATCCAGTGGTCACTGTGGAGTATTGCATTTTGTTTTTCGTAGTCGAAAAGGGGACGTCGACAAGGCGTGTCTAATACTATCCCGTGCAGTGACCCTCAATCCCTCATGCGTCGAGGTCCCTCAGATTGTTTTTTTCCGCCCAGATATTGGTCGCCTTTACGCAGAGCTCCTCGAGAGACATTGCAAATATTCACTCGACCATTTGGTCATTATTTAAATATTCACTCGACCGTTGGTTTTTATTTAACTTTACCTTACCTTAGGTTCCTCCTTCGATGAAGCTGTTCTCTGCCGACAAGATCTTCGACGGCTGTGCCTTCGACGGAGGAGATCCTTCGGCGTCGCCGAACACGTGGCCTGGCCTCGCCGGCTCCAAACAGTAGGGAGAGTGGGGTTGTGGGACATTACTTGCTTCTCCAGCATGGGGTCTGGCATGGATTCACATGCTCATGAATATTCCCCGTCAGACCGGGAATCCTCGGTATAGAAAAAAATCAGTATCAGTATCAGTTTCGTTTCTGATCTGTCTTTCTTAGTAGTAACCAATCACTGGTCTCTGGGTCATACTGCCCCCAGCCAATGACTGCCCTCTCCCTAAGCCCCGCCTCCGGCAGCCATCCTCAGATTTTTACCGCACATTCAAGCTCTAGGTCTCGAGCTTTTGCTGCGTTTTCGCGCTTTTTCAGGAGATTTTTCTCATTTTTCGTTTAAATAGAGCCTCAAGCTCCACCGTTTCTACATCCGATCAACAGGGATCCGTTTCGGAGTTTTCTGCGCCCCTCAAGGGTGAAGATTTCGTCGAGTTACGCTTTTGGAGGATTCCAGAAGTTCCGAGGCCTACCCCGGACATGGCCCAGGAGAAAGGAAGCTCATCGCCCGGGAAGCTCTTCAGGACCTGCCCTGGATGCCAGCTTCAGAATGTTTTCAAGGAGGACGAGCATTCGTTATGCCTTTACTGTCTCCATGAGGACAAGACGCACAAGGAGAAGGACTGTGCGTTTTGTGGGAACATGTCGGAGCGGACCATGAAGGATCGCCACCTCCGTCTCGCCAACTGGCTGGAAGGGAAGAGCCCGTCAGGCAAGAAGAAGAAAAAGGAGTCGGAGCGGTCTTCTAAGTCCTGTGAGGGTGCCCCGGCGACGGGGGCCCAACAAAAGGCTAAGCATTGCGAGTCCGCGGGCACCGGGAGCGCTGAACGGTCGGGCTCCTTGGCTGCCAGGCAGGGCACATCCCCCCCCCCCGGCGCCATCAACCACGAGCCAACGCTCTGGCTCGGGTAAGAGGAAGTCCGAGAACCCGGCGAAGCTTCTGGAGAGGCCCCGGTCGATCTCGAAGATTCCGGCAGAGGGGGGAGCGAGGCTCGGACCCGCCCCCCAAGGTGAAGGCCCCAGGCGTCCAGAAGGTGACGATGGCCTTAATTCACCCTGCTAAGACCTCGATTGAGGATGTCGCTGCGGCCCTGGCTCAGCCTCTGGAGGCTACACCAGTGGAGGCGCCCTCCGGACCCAGAGTCTCCCTGCCACCGCGGAGGGGGGGAGTCTTTCAGGCCCATTGAGAAGACCCCCACGAAGTCCGCGTTGGAAAAGGTGGGGGAGGGGCTGGTGGCCATCGTGGATACGGACCAACCTCTGAAGAAGAGCTCATCGAAGTCGTGGAAGAGGCCCAGCCCATCGGGAGGGATCCCGACGAGGGCGACGACGAGAGCGACGGTGTCGCCGACAAGGCTCCTCAAGAGCCCTTGCGCCCGTCGTTTCCGGCACCGCAGGACACCTCGGCGGCCATTTTGTCAGCGATTCAGTCCTTATGCTCGGAGATAAGGACAAGGTTGCCCCTTCCCCCGACGGAGGTACCTGACACAGACCCGACGGGGGAACTGGAGCCAGGACCTTCGGAGAGTCCACCGCATAAGAGGAGGACGACGCATCCTACGCCACCTCTCCCACCTCTGCGGCCTGCTCTGCCTTCCCCCGGTCTACTACCCATGGGGATGATACAGGCACGGACACGGCTACGACCGGTACAGATGACGATGGAGGTGACGGGACGTGTCCCCCGTCGCCCCCTGCTCGGGCGTCCCCGCTCGACGAGATTGGATCCTTTCACGCCATGATTTCCAGGGCATCCGAACTTTTTCAGCTCTGCCCAGAAGAAAAGAAGGGTTCCTTTACCAACGGCGCGAGGCTAAAAGGAAGACGGTCCTCGCCGTACCGCTTCTTGATGACATCTGGGATGAGGGGCTCGCCCTCCTCAAGAACCCTGCTACGGCGCCGGCAAAGAGGGATCGGTACGAGAAGAAGTACCGGGTCCCCGACGCTGCCCCCTTGTGCCTTCGGGCACAACCTACCCCGGACTCGGTCGTCTCGGCGGCGGCAAAGAAGAAAGCTGGGGGGGCATCGGCCTCAACATCAACTTCCCCGCCGGACGGCAACGACTATGAAGGCGGCCAACGCCCTGGCTATCGTAGCCCGCTACGACGGAGTTGTGGTTCAAAATGGCCCCTCTGTTAGACTTCCTTCCGGACACCAAAAGGGCTGAGGCCCTTGAAATCCTACAGGAGGGGGAGATTGCTTCGGACCACGCCATCACGGTGGCAACGGACATCGCCGACACCGGTTTCCGTCAGTTGGGCAACAGCGTTTGCTTGAGATGACGAGGATGGCTCAAGGCCTCGGATTTCCACCAGGACGTACAACCCAAGGTTTTGGATATGCCCTTCGACGGGAACAACCTGTTTGGGAAGGCGGTTGATGAGTCCCTTCAGGCCATCAAGACAGACACAGAGACGGCCCGGGCACTTGGAGTGCTCCAATGACGACGGCCATCCTTTCGGAGCTCCAGAGGCAGGCAAGGCGCCTCCAAGGGATCCGGCAGTGGCTCCTCCACTTACCGCCAAGCGGCAAGATCTTCATCCCAGGAAGCCTACAGGGGATGCGGCAAGTCGGGTGGTGCCCGTTGTCGTCGACAAGGAGGTCAAGGAGGCAAGGCGGCCTCCAAACAAGATTGAACCGACCGTGGGGTCGGGCCCCCGCCGAAGCACCCCGGTGGGATGCCGGCTGGCGAGGTTCGTCAGCGTGTGGGAGTCCATCTCCACCGACCGTTGGGTGTTGGACGCCCTGGCCCAAGGGCACGCCCTCGAGTTTCAGAAGAAGTGCCCTCGCGTTCCACCCGTGGTCAGGAAGGAAAATCACGTCCCTCAACTACTGTTGGAAGTAAGGGCGATGCTCAAGAAGGGTGCCATCAAGCTCGTCCCAAAGAGGCTTCGGTGCTCCGGAGTTTACTCAAGGTACTTCCTCGTAAAAAAGACTGGAGGATGGCGCCCCATCCTTGACCTACGACGACTGAACAAGTACATCAAGGCACAGAAGTTCCGTATGGTCACCCTCCAGCATGTGCTGGGACAGCTGGAGGAGGGCGATTTCCTTTCGTCGTTGGACTTGGAGGATGCGTACTTCCACATCCCCATTCTAAAAAGACACCGAAAGTTCCTCAGGTTCGTGGTCCAAGGGCGGCACTACCAGTTCAAGGCCCTCCCGTTCGGATTGAAGTCGGCACCCAGGGTGTTCACCAAGTGCCTCGCACCGGTGGTGGCGCAGCTGCGCCTACAGGGGATCCACGTCTACCCCTACCTGGACGACTGGCTCATCCGGGCAAGGACCAGGGAGCTCGCCGTGGACCACACTGCGAAGACCGTCCAGCTGCTCACGGACCTGGGATTCTCCATCAACTTTCCAAAATCCCACCTGGTTCCGTCGCAAGTCGCCCTGTTTCTGGGAGCCAAGCTCGACACAGTGGCGCGGCTGGCCTCGCCGTCAGAGGAAAGGACCAGGACCATTCTGGGCAAGGTGCAGCGTCTGCTGGCCACGGACATGGCCAGGGTACAATCTATCAAGTCCCTCCTCGGGATGATGTCCTCCTGCATTTATCTGGTGCGCCTTTGCAGGCTTCGGATGAGACCCTTACAGGAGTTCCTCGACGCCCGCTGGATCCAGTCGACGGGCAGCTTCGAGGACAGGATCCCTCTCAACGAGACATTACGTCAGCTGATCCGGTGGTGGGGTACCCCCTCCCATCTGTCGGCGGGCACAGACTTTCAGACCCCAGCTCAACAGGTGACGGTGACGCGGACGCCTCCCTGGAAGGTTGGGGAGCACACTCCGGAGATCTTCACGCGAGAGGCCTTTGGCTCCCGGAGGAGAAGTCTCTCCACATCAACATCTTGGAGCTCCGCGCGGTGTTCTGGGCCCCAGGTCCTTTCTTCCGTCCCTCAAGGGCAAGGTGGTGAGGATCTTCACCGACGACACCACCACGATGTTCTACATCCGGAAGCAGGGCGGAACCAGGTCCCTGGCCCTATCCAAGGAAGCCCAGGATCTGTGGCATTGGGCCATCGCCCAAGGGATGTTTCTGGTGCCTCTTCATCTGGCAGGAATAAAAAACACGATTGCAGACTCACTCAGCAGGGAGCTGCGCTCGTGCCACGAGTGGGAACTACGCCAGGATCAAGTGGATCGACTCTTCCGGCGATGGGGCGAACCCCAAATCGATCTCTTCGCCAAGGCCACGAATTCCAAGTGCCGGAGGTTCGCCAGCAGGTTCCCCCAGCCGAGGA
The DNA here is from genome assembly GCF_040938575.1 of Ambystoma mexicanum. Taxonomy (NCBI): domain Eukaryota; kingdom Metazoa; phylum Chordata; class Amphibia; order Caudata; family Ambystomatidae; genus Ambystoma; species Ambystoma mexicanum. The sequence continues at coordinate 1,220,842,077 of NC_090927.1, forward strand.
GCATGGGCAATGCTTTCTCGTTCCCCTGGGACGGCCTATTTCTTTATGCGTTCCCTCCGCTGCTGTTGCTGCTCCGGCTCATCAACCAGCTCAAGAGGTCCCGGTGCAGGATGATCCTCGTCGCACCGGCGTGGCCGAGGCAGATCTGGTTCCCGGACCTTCTGGACTTGTCAACGTCCCCACCAGTCAAGCTGCCGACGGACGCAGACCTGCTCTCCAGAGAAGGAGGCACCATTCTTCACCCCGACCCGGAGTCGCTGAACTTGCAGGCCTGGCTCCTGCAGCACTAGAGTTTGGAGGGTACGACATCCCGGCCGACTGCAGAGAGATTCTTGCAAAGGCCAGGGCGTCCTCAACTCTCAAGTGCTACGGCCATAAATGGAAGAGGTTCTCTGTCTGGTGCCGTGCACAGAAGATTAACCCTCTGCGGATTACGGCCCCTCAAGTACTGCCGTACCTACTATCGCTGGCCAAAGCTGGACTGGCACACGCCTCCATCAAAATACATCTGGCTGCAATCTCCCGATATACCAGGACGACGGGACGGGCGTCCTTGTGGTCTCATCGCCTGGTGAAAGAATTCATGAAGGGACTATTCCGATCATTCCCGCCGGTGAAGGCTCCTGCCCCGGCGTGGGAGCTTAATGTGGTGCTGACCAAGCTCATGGGGGGCCCCATTCGAGCCTATGCATTCGGCGCCTTTGAAGTTCCTATCATGGAAGACAGCTTTTCCTCGTGGCCATCACCTCCGCACGACGAGTGGGAGAGATCCAGGCCCTATCTTGCAAGCCTCCATACTTGACTTTTCATGACACGAGGGTGGTGCTGAGGACACACCCATCCTTTATGCCCAAGGTGCCGTCGGACTTCCACCTCAACGAGCCCTTGGTGTTGCCAGTTTTCTTCCCGTCGCCTTCGTCGCCGGCTGAGAGGACTTTGCACTCGCTGGATGTAGCTAGAGCGCTGAAGTTCTACGTGGACCGCACGAAGAGTTTTCGGAAAACGTCACAACTGTTTGTGACCTTTGGGACTGTGAATCAAGGGAAGGCTCTCTCAAAGACTTCCATTTCCAGATGGCTCTCCGGCTGCATCATGCACTGTCACCGGTTGGCAAACCGGCAGCAGCCCGGCCGTCCGAGAGCTCATTCGACCAGAGCGATCGCTGCTACCACGGCGTTCCTGTCTGGTGTGCCCCTGCTGGACATCTGCAGGGCTGCGACGTGGAGGTCGACGCACACCTTCACAAGATTCTACTGCATCGATCGGGACTCCAGGGAGGAGTCCAGGGTCGGCCAAGCAGTGCTGCGCAACCTGTTCGCCTAAGGTGAGCCTGGTGTGGAGGTAAGAGTTGCTTAATGTTGAGTTGTTGTATTGCTTAATGTTGAGCCTGTTGCCACCTCCTGTGGTTGTGCATGTGTGTACTGCTATGTATTCTCTTATTCATGAGCATGTGAATACATGCCAGACCCCATGCTGGAGAAGGAACAAGTTACTTACCTGTAACTGTTGTTCTCCAGCATGGGTCTGGCATGGATTCACATGCGAACCCTCCCGCCTACACCTCTGCGGCTCTTCAATTGGTCATACTGCCACTTTACGTGCTACCAAATCTGAGGATGGCTGCCGGAGGCGGGGCTTAGGGAGAAGGCAGTCATTGGCTGGGGGCAGTATGACCCAGAGACCAGTGATTGGTTACTACTCTGAAAGACAGATCAGAAACGAAACTGATACTGATTTTTTTCTATACCGAGGATTCCCGGCCTGACGGGGAATATTCATGAGCGTGTGAATCCATGCCAGACCCATGCTGGAGAACAACAGTTACAGGTAAGTAACTGGTTCTTTCTCTTTAAGAATGCCTTTCTCTTTCCCCACCTTTTCCTTCAGGGTTGTTAACACGTCTGATCGTTTCCTCAGCTATGGAGAGGACACCATTTAGGTTTTGCCCGCGCTGCAAGGGCAAATTCACCTGGAAAGACTAGCACAAACGGTGCAACCGTTGCTTGCCCCTCGACCACAAAGAAGACGGTTGTGCGGCCTGTAAGCTTCTTAAGCCTAAGACTTTAAAGGACCTCAGGGTCAAGAGGTGGGCAGCCTACACCATGTCTAGGTCCGATTCCTCACCCGCCGCTGCCGAAAGTGACGAGGAAAGTGATAACCCGACCTCCGCTTCGGAAGTTGTACACCCCTCTAGGGAGCGTTCACGCTCCCCGTCGTCTGTCCCCGGCCCCGACAAGCTCTGCTCACACCCTGCTTATGGGGATGAACACCCCGGCGACAATGACGCACTCACATAAGCACACGACCCTTCCTCGTCGAAGACGAAGAAAGCATTAGCACCAACGGAGACGCAGGTTCTACCGGTGGCCTCCACAGACCGTAAGGGTCCAAAGCCCCCCTCGCAACCGCAGACGCGACCAGCGACTGGGCTACCCCCAGATAAGGGCGCTATCACCAAACCGCCAGATGACGTGCCCCGTCAGCGAGCGCCCGTCGGCGTAGAGAATGCGACACCTGTAACGTCGACGCCAGAGGAACCCTCGACAGACCATTTAGTCGTCGAGAGCCTGGCGCGTATTGTTTCCACTAATAGCCAAAGACGGATGGCGAAAGAGACGCCGAATACCGCTCGCAAGGCCAGGGAAACGCCGAAAGGGGCAGAAGGAAGGCAGGAACTGCCCCCTCCGTCGAAAGGGACTCCTAGCCTACTAGAAGGCTTCTCAGAAGGCCATGGGAGTTTATCCTCGACGTTATGGGATATGTCAAAGCATTTACAGGCCAAAAGCCTTCCCTTTTCCCCCCGAGACCGCTCTGGGTTACCACAAGGGACCTTAGAGAGACTCCAGCTTTGTATGGACAAAATGGAGAGTTTTATGTGTACTCAATACCTACCCACACCCAAAAGACCAAGAGAGGGGCCTCAGGAGGATCCTAGGGCTAAATACCCTAGGCTGTTTAACCCCCCCCCCCCCCCCCCCCCGAGGAGGATGTAGAGTTATATGACCTCACTGAAGAGGACTCCCACTTTCATGAAGATGAGTTCTTAACTAACGAACAAGAACAAAACCTAGACTAGGAAGGTTTCGAGGATAACCCAGACATGGGTGGTGGGGGCTTTGAAGAAGGCCCAGAAGAAGGTGCTTCACAGCCCTGGCAGTCCCCATCAGCGTCTACAGACCCTGACGTTTTTAAACCTGTGCCCCCCCCCCCCCAAAGTCTCACCAATCAGGAATATGTCACCTATAGACGATCAACCTACCTTTTTAATGCACTACTACGTAAAGCAGCAGCGCATTTCCAAATCGAGACTGGGGAAATTTCTCCTGACATAGACTTTGTGGAAAAGATCATCAAGGAGAAACCCCCTGTCAGTTAAACCATTCCCCTCCTTGCCTCAGTAAAGAGACAAATCATTCCTTCGCTATCTACGCCGCATTGGTCAGAGGGGTCAACCCAAGGATAGAAATATTATTTAGTCCCTCTCCATCGGACCCGTTATACATCAGGGGCCACTTTATACCGGACTCCTTAGTAGTAACAAATACAAGAAAGAGGGCAGGGGTCCCGCTATCAACCAGCGATGCACCACCAGATAAAGAAGGTAAAAAGCTGTATGCCTTAGGTAAAAGGATTACATCCTCGGGAGCCTTTTCCACCAGGATTGCCAACAACAACTCCTTACTGGCAAGTTATGCAGATGCCCAATGGAGCAAACTACGCAAAGACATTGAGAAGGTACCTGAACCCCTAAGAACTCGGCTTCTGGCCACGGTTACTGAGGGAACCTTAGTCAACCAGAGCATCATTAAGAATACTCTAGATGCTGCAGAAACGGCTGGCCGTTCCCTAGTCCAAGGAATCCTCCTCAAACATCATGTCTGGCTACGTAATTCAGGGTTTAAACCCGAAACACAAGCATCTCTCATTAACAAACCAATAGAGGATGCCAACCTCTTTGGGAAGGCGGTGGATGATGCACCAGAGACTGCAAAAAGGATTTTGACACCATTAAGACCCTAGATCAAATTTCAAGGCCTCCCAACAAGCTAGGTTATGGAAACAGATGCTTTTTTCGAGGCCAACGCCAGCAACAAAATCAACAGCAGCAATACTCTGCAGGCAACTGGTCCTCGAATCAAGGAACCAGTGGACAATACACCCAGAGAGTACAGCGTCGTGGCAAGGGAAGAGGTCGGGGTCCCATCCCTAGAGGTTCCCAAGCCACCAACACCAAATGACCCGAAGATTCGGGTCCCCTCTCGTGCATCGCCGGTCGGGGGCCGGTTAACATCCTTTCTTCCAGCATGGGAGGGAATAACATCAGACCGCTGGGTACTCTCCACCATAGCCCGCGGCTACTGTATAGAATTCAACCGCTCCCCGACGTACAGACCCCCAAGGGGATGACGGCTGTCACCAGAACACCTCGCCATCCTTCTTCAAGAAGTGGACCAGCTACTAGAAAAAGGAGCAATAGAGGTTGTGCCTCTATCACAGGTATCGGAAGGTATTTATTCAGTGTACTTCCTTGTACCCAAAAAGGACTTAACCATGCGCCCTGTACTAGATCTGCGCCCAGCGAACAAATTTGTAAAACCTCAAATTTCATATGGTGACAATACAGGAAGGAATCCCCCCTGTTATCTCAAGGCGATTACATGACAACACTGGACATGAAAGATTCATACTTTCATATTTTAATGCTGCCAGCACACAGAAAATACCTGAGGTTCATGAAAGAGGGCAAACATTACCAGTTCAGAGTGCTACCTTTTGGCATAGCGTCAGCGCCGAGGGTATTCACGAAAGTACTGGCAGTGGCAGCGGCCCACCTGCGCAGGTTGTCCATCCCAGTATACCCTTACCTCGACGATTGGCTCATAACCGGGGATTCTTACGAGACATGCTTCTCAAATACCCAAAAGACTGTAGATCTTTTGTTCCAACTGGGCTTCTCCATCAACGAGAAGAAGTCCAGCCTAGAGCCCAGCCAGATCAACCAATTCCTAGGGGCTCTAATTCGAACAAAGGACGGCCTAGTCTTGCCCTCCAACGAGAGGGTCCAAAATATGCTGTTTCAGATCCCTCAATATGTGGCCGGTCGAGAGGTGACGGTGCGCAAAGCAATGCGTTTGCTAGGAATGATGGCGTCATGTATATATTTGGTACCTCACGCACGACTGTGCATGCGCCCTATGCAAGAGTGGCTCAGCAGCCAGTGGTGTCAGGCCAGCTGACAATGGGACGATCTAGTGGTGGTCTCGCAGGCCTTGCTTCTCTTGCTACTGTGGTGGTCGAAGGAAAACCTTGTAATAGGAAAACCATTCGCCACCCCCGCAGTGGAGGCCACTCTAACGACAGACGCATCCCTCACAGGATGGGGGGGGCTCACCTATCCCATCAGACTGCACACGGAGTTTGGACTCAGAGCGTAGCGTCCAAATACATAAACTTGCTGGAACTGTTAGCGGTCTTCAAAGCACTGAAGGCTTTTCAGGCTCACCTGCAAGGGAAGACAGTGATGGTCCTCACAGACAGCACCACAGCCATGTACTATCTGAACAAGCAAGGGGGCACTCACTCTCCAGACTGTCCAAGCTGTCCCAGAACACCTGGAAGTGGGCTCTCAAACACATGTTCCTGTTGTCACATGTACCAGGGGAACTCAATCTTCTAGCAGACTAACTCAGCGGAGACTTCCCTCTGCCCGCAGAGTACGAATGGCGGTTACAAGAAGACATCGTCTTCACACAATGGGGATTCCCAGAAATAGATCTGTTCGCAACTCTGGAGAACTCCCAATGCCAAGATTACGCCTCCAGGTACCCCCAGAACCAGTCCATGGGGAACGGTCTATCGATACCATGGTCAGGGAAATTTGTTTACGCTTGTCCACCCCGACTCCCCTTCTCAATAAGACAGTGCACAAGATGCACCAGGAACCAGTCACCATGATACTAGTGGTCCCTATGTGGGCCCGGCAACCATGGTTCGCTCACCTGATGGAGATGTCCGTCTCCACCGGTGAAACGACCCTGCCCGTACGACATGCTGTCACAGGACAAGGGCAAGACACTACACCCATGCCCACAGACGAACTTAGCAGCATGGTTCCTGAGATCATAGAATTTGCTTATTTACAACTCCCGCAGAGATGCATGGACATTCTCAAAGAAGCTAGAAAGCCTAACACTCGTCACTGTTATTCTAGCAAGTGAAAGAGATTCGTCATATGGTGTAGAAATAAGAGCATCAACCCGGTTGACTGCTCTCCCACACAAATTGTTCTCTACCTAACTCGCCTACTAGACTCAGGATTAGTGTTTAATTCTATTAAGGTTCATTTAGCTGCACTTTCCGCATACACACCACTTCTAAACTTAGTGTCATGGTGGAAAGTCCCAGTTATTAAAGCCTTCATGGAATGAGTTAAAACAATGCACCCTCCCATAGCTAACCCAGCTCCCGGATGGGACCTAAATGTGGTATTAACCATGCTCATGGGCTCTCCTTTTGAACCCATGCACAAAGCAACGCTTAAGGACCTCACCCTTAAAACTGATTTTCTAATAGCTATCACCTCCATCAGGAGAGTAAGTGAACTACAAGAGCTATCTATTCTAGACCCCTTTGTAACAGTTCACAAAGATAAGGTGGTTCTACCCACACACCCTAGGTTTGCACCTAAATTCATTTCTAAGTTTCATGTGAACCAATCTATAGAACTACCAACGTTCTTTCAAAACCCTTCAAACTTGGGAGAAAAAAGCCTGCATACACTGGATGTGTGCAGGGCTGTTATGTTTTATATGGAAAGAACTAGACCACTGAGAAAGACTAATCAGTTCTTTGTCTCGGTGGCAGCAGGAAGAGAAGGAGATGCAGTTTCAAAATCCACTATATCTAGATGGATCGTACAATGCATCACCCTCTGTTACACTCTTGCTAGGAGAGAACTACCCTTCAAGCCAAGAGCACGCACTACTCGAGGCACTGGGGCTTCCATAGCATTAATTGCAAATGTCCCTCTTGAGTCCATTTGCAAGGCGGCAACCTGGATTTCTGTACACACCTTTACAAAACACTGCTGTCTAGATGCCCACTCTAGGTCTGATTCACAGGTGGGACAAGCAGTATTAAGACACCTTTTCGCTACCGTTCCTTCTCACAACCCACCTCTGGGTACTGCTCGCTAGTCTATGCACAGCATGTGATTCTAAGCAGATTAACGAACATCAGAAGACAATGCATTACTTACCGTAAAAGCATTTATGATGGTTTTATCTGCTTAGATTCACATGCGCCCACCCTTCCTCTCCGCTTGGATTGAAGGAACATAGACATCCTTTTATCTCACTTTTCTGTACTCACTCACGTTAAAAGGCTCCCGCAGGTCAGAACAAATACAAACAGAGGGACCTCGACGCATGAGGGATTGTGGGTACACTGCACGTCACTATAGGGATAGTGTTACAGACACGCCTTGTCGACGTCCCCTTTTCGACTACGAAAAACAAAATGCAATACTCTGCAGTGACCACTGGATGTCGGACTATGCACAGCATGTGAATCTAAGCAGATACAACCATCAGAAATGCTTTTACGGTAAGTAATGCATTGTCCTATTCTTCCCCCATGCTCTATTGTGTATTTCGCACACTATTGTAATAAGAAACATGTTTACAATGCAAAGGATGCAACAAACGCACATCGCCTTTTTCTTAAATCCAAAAAGACAAAACCCTCTCAAATTTCATATTTTATGGTGACGTGGGGAAGCAAGAATGCTGGTACTTGTCCAGCCATAAATGGCCCTTTTCTTGAGGTTAAAAGGTTAAATTCACTAAATACTGCCATGCTTTACTCCAGTGGATGGCAAGCTTTTTAGGGCTGGTCCGTTCATGGCAACCAAATGTGCCATACTTTAACTCATTCTATACAATGCAGATTATGTTGTATTTCCTCTACCAAAGTTCTAAGCTTCTCCTTTCACATGTAAGAAGACATTTTGGGCCTTGGAAAATAATTACACAGCATAGCACTCACACAATTATCTGTGACCCACCGAAGACAATAGCTCAACAAAAGCGGAGTTGAAACTCTGTTTACCAGAGAGCAAGTATAGACTTGGAGAGCAGTCAACCTAAACATAAACTTTGTGTATGCGTGCATGTGGTTTAAGTGAAAGGAGAATGGGGACGCTCTAATTATTTTGTGTAGGTTGCCACAAGGTGCCATGAAACCAAGGTTTCCTGTTTCACTTGTGCCGAAATGACCTATTTTAGATTAAAGAAAGGGAAGAGTACAACAGGGAATGAGTAGTATACAGTGCAATCCATGAAAAAAAGAAATTCTAATATGCTGCATTTGATGGAACGTGCAAGACCAGGAAAAAGGCCCACTGGCTACCCATCAGACAGCACATTTTGTATGCAGTAACCTTTCTGACCACTACACACAACTAAGACTGCAGGTGTAAGCAAAACCAACCTTTGGTGCGAGTCTGTACCACAGTTTTTGATAGCGAGCTGAACAGCCAGGTTTATCACAAGGGGGAATGTGAGCTTGTAAGGGTGTTACACAAAGGTTTACAATGACAAGTATTTAGATAGACACTTGAATACAAGGTTTCTTGGTAAAAATACTTAATTCATTACACATCATTTATAAAGCATTCACTAAAGGAGGCAACCAATATCACACAAACATTATACTACATTACTGATTACTAAGCAGTTGAGCTCCCTTGAAGTCGGAGCAAAATAGCATTGAAGTAGGAGCAAAAAGGTAGCAGATAATAAAACGAATATTACAGTTACTCTAAAACAGTGCAAATAGTTTGAGTTCACCAGAGGAGTTGATTCAGTGCAATAGGTAGGCCAAAGACAATGGGCTAGTGTCTTGTATGAGTAAAAATGGTTCTGGTATTTAAACTGAAAAGTCTTTGCCACGGTTCTTAGAAGTAGTTCACGGAAGAAAGGTTCATATGTCGGGTCACAAGCTGTCTCGGCCTGCAAGTTACCAAAGTTCCACGAACCTTCGCGGTGAGAGGGAAGTTCACTTGGTCGGGTTTTCACAGTACCTTATATTGAAGAAAAAGATGCAGCTGAAGACTTCTGTTCCTGGCAGCTCCTGCAGATCTCGCTGTTCCTGAACCTCAGTCGTGGGCACAAGAGGGAGGACGTCGGGACTCCTGCACTGCACCGGGACGGGTCACAAAGCTGGCAAATTGGCAAATCTTTGATTCTGGTTGCTGTTCGTCAAGCACAGAACCTGGTGTCCTTCCCCCTGGTTAATCCTAACCAGCTCCAAGAATGGTATCGGCTTACGAATTGATTGGTCCTACCAACTCAAAGGAAGAATTCGTCTTTGAAGGGCTTCTCTGGCAAGATGAACTTGGCGATTCGGGCCTGCAGCAGGGCTCCACCGGGCAAACCAACGGTCCAGTAGTTGCAGCAGCCGTCCTCTTCCAGCTAGTCTTCGGTTCTTTCCTTCCAGTGGTCGACTCTGCCTTCGAAGCCAAGAGACTCGCCTTTTAAACAGTTTTCTCCCATTCATTCGAGCCTAGCTGCCACTCACCCAGCAGGGTGTCTGTCCTTGCCAGCACTTCCCTCACTTCCTGCCCACCCATGACACTCAGATGCCAGAGGCCGTCTTCAGTCCTGAAACCCGCAAAAGGCATACAAACAAAGGGACCAAACCTAGTTTGGCACACATAGACAAACTCTAGGACCTTTTCAAAAAGAAATGTTGAAAAAAGAAGACCGGGGCCCGTTTTAAACAAAGGAGGCACAGACGCCCTCTTGAAAAACATTTCTTCCGCGATTTAACGCTAACAGTGTTCGCGGTCGGGAAAAATCATGGTAGTTTTTTGTAAAACCACTGTCGCCAGCCATTTTGATAGGAAAGGGTTGCATTTGACTGTTACAGGAGTTGCTAGACACAGGGGATACGAAGTAACCCCTCCGGCACTCTATTGTAAGATAGTGTGTGTTGGGTCTAGGAATTTAAAGACTAAAGTCATTTTGAATTTACATTCTCTGGAATACAGTAGTTCATCCCAGAGAAGGTATTTAAACCTTGGGGCAGCCTAGAAAGGCTTCCCTGTGTTACTGCACTGAGGCTGCTGTGTAACACACATGTAAAGATGATGCCTATAAAGTTGTGTAAATCTCCATAATCAAAGTACACAAGAGTAAAACACTCTTCAAAATACATGAGAGAGTGGGGGAAACAAGGCTCATACTCTCTCCAGGTAAATAAATCAAGTCCTCAAAATCCAGCAAAGTTGCTGTGGGTCTGTAAGGTGAAGGGAATTGGCACATTTATGAGAATTCTCCCTAACACCCTCCAATTTGAAAACAAGCAAACCAAAACCTCCAAGTCTTTTACTTATCACAAATTGCCCCTTACCTTTAATGCCTCATGGTTTCTTTACTGCACAATTGAGTCTTCAAAGGCCTCACAGACTAATGGGAGTTATTTCTGTCTGAATGACCACCATTTGTGCGTCACAAGTTACTAACTTTCTTTTGGGGCGGGACTGATTGTTATATTCCACATTGGTAGCAGCTGACACGGCCAAAATCTTTTAGACTTTCTATATGGGCATTTCTGTGCTGTAAAATCGTTTGATTGTGATTTTGGAACCAGACATATTGTAAGTAGTTAGTGATTCATTGTTATCTAATGATCAAGACAAGACAAAAAACCTGCATTGTTGACCTTTAGAGAGGCATTTATCAAGGTTGCCTAACCATTTTCCTTTCTGGCAATAGAGCCATTGGCCACAGCTCTGTAAAATCATGTCGATTTGAGGGATTTCAAGTTGGCCGATATGTAACCCCTGATTTTTTTTTTTTTTATGTACAACCTTTTTCCAATTAAATCATACATTCTAATATACAGCACAAAATACTTATGAAAGGTGAGAACTTCTGAATAAAAAAAACCCAAAAAGCACACACATTACTACCCCTATATAGAGATTTCAGATCTTTCTGGGTAAAGGAGGAAATATTTGGCAAATATCACTACTTAACTTGTCATCAAAATGAGTCGACAGTAAGCTCGACTAGAGAGCGCTGGACAGCAGTGGACAAGGGGTGCAGTTTTTATCCATCACTGATCTTGAGGCTTTCGGAATAGTAAGTATATCTGTTTTCTATTTCTTACAAAGTAAGGTGTATTAACACAGGAGAAATGGAAAAAAGGCTATAGCGAGAACATTGACCCCATCCCTGGAAACCATGGGTTGATATCGGCCATATACGAAGTAATCCTAGAGTTGTTCCTGTCAAAGATGTGTCTAAGACCAGATCACTGTATCGGACAGACTTTTGTGCGGGGGGATTGGGGGCAGGGACCTTCTTTCTGACCAGTTATGAAAGCAGATTTGTAGGGCTTCACGTAAAACCTCTATTTCCAGCCAATCTAAACTTCATGTGCTTAAGCTTCTTCACAGATGGCACCCACAACCAACCAGATTGGCAAAGATGTACTCTGGAGTTAACAATGTGTGCTGGAGAGGATGTGGAGAAAACCGGACATTTTGCCACGTTTGATGTAAATTCATCCAGCGATTTTGGGCTGAGGTGCTTTCCTGTATTAAAGAAGGCATCAATAGAAACTATTATTCATTATTAGTTCTTTTTGAGTTGCAGACAGAATGAACAACACACACTGCTCGCTAGCGAAGTACTCCTCCTACAGAAACGGAATGGGTATTTAAAGCAGTGGAACTTTATTGAATGGAAAAACTAACAATTTGGATTCATTACAGGATAAAATATGGAGATGGAATGATTCCCATATGAGTATACAAGTGACGTATGTGAGGCACAGATATGAGAGAGGAGAAATTAAGTAGGACAGCAAGCTGAACATACATTGGGAAAATATGAACAGGAGTGTATGTAGGATCTGAATTTTTTACACAAGATAGATCCTCAATAGTAATCAGTCCTCCAAAGCATTACAGGATCATAAGGGTTAACATAGTAACCTCAGGTTGCACCGAGGTGGGCTAGGGCCATGTCCACTCTGAGAGAAATGCTTTGCAATTTTTTTGACGACAGTAATGATGAACATTTCTTCTGTTTGATTTCTATGATTGCCGCTTGAAAGATCACGAGTGAATTTGAATAAAATTTAAATAATCACCAGTTTATATGCGCAGCACACTACAGTGTGTGGTTGAATACGACACTAACCCAACTTTACCTAAGGTTTAAATGTTTTCCTAAGTTGCTAGAATAGAAGATAAATGGAAATGTAACTTTTTGTGTCCGGGATCAATGGTTTATGGATTTACGGATACTGTGACCAATGTAGGGAATTCGTCCTTTCTTTCCCAGGTGAAACCCACCACCTTTGGGGCTTCGAAAGCGATCCCGCTCCATGTAACCTTAGGGGAATAGGGCAAGCAGGATCTCACTTGGGGGTACCCCCCACGTCCTCCACCTCTTAGAAGACAAGGAATCCCCAAGTAAAGCTGTTACTGCGTCTCCCTTTAACGAGTACCAAGCATGTGTTGGCTCTTTCAGGGTTCAACAGTATCATAATGCGCAGGGCCCATTAATGGTGACTGGCTTGGTTTCTAACCCGTTTTAAAGCCCATACCGAGAGAATTGAACCAATGATGTCTCCTCTCTCGTACCAGGAAGGAACTTGAAAGACCTGAGACCTATGCAGAAGCAGAGAGAGTCAGCCTGAGGGCGAGTGTGAGAAACCTGTGCGGGAACAGAGCGGAAGCGATGCCTCCCTACACAGCAAAGCCTCAAGACTGGCCCATGTAGAGAACTTGATGGGCGGAGGAAATCCGGAGCTTGCAGAACTTGGCAGAGTCCAGTAAGGGGGAGAGCCTGAGAAACGCGAGTCCTTCTGGTAATAGATGGGAGGAACCGGACGCAAAAGATCTGACCACAAAAATGTCTGAGTCGCGGTTCCGCAATGAGCAGAGAAGCCACCTCCCTCGACGAGCAATGCCATAGTGTGGGGTACATTTAAGGCCCACGACAAAAATCCCTTTACCTCAAAACCACATGAAAATATTGCATAAAAACAGCTGTGCTTTCCATGGCGCAGATGTGTGGCGAGCACTGAATACAAGAATGCCACCAAAAGGAAGGACTCTGCATTTTTTTTCCTCAATTTTAACCATCTGAAAGTGACCTACATGCAGAACAGCGCCACACTTGCTGTTCTATTTTCTGAATACTGAAGCTACACGCATGACATCTGAGACGGCTTTGCAATTTGATCATGATTTCATTTATTTTTTTTAAACTTTTTTTATTGACTTGACGGCACAACAAAAAACCAGAGGGTGCCAAAAGGCACCAACGCAATTTACTAACAGTACGAGCAATAAACAATACGCATTGCGTGAATATAGCATATCAATAACCAGCAATATACAGAGTATTAATAACATGCCCCGGAACAGAATGCCACCTAGGGGGAACCACCAGGGGAGGTAGAGGAGGAGGTGGAGGGTGAAGTCATGGCAGAGATATAGTCGCGGAATCTCGGCCAGATGTCCCTCGGCCTGGAGTGGGGATGCTGCATAGCACTCCAGGACTGTTCAGTATCGTGAGCCCATGTGACCGAGCTGAGCCATTGGGTATAGGTGGGCTCTCTACGGCGGAGCCAACAGAGTAATATACAGCGGACTGCCAGTAGCATGCAGAGGCCTGCCAATTTCCTGACATCACGGGGCAACTGTGGGAGGTCATGGAATAGGCAGTGCAGTGGGGTGGGGGTTATTCGGTGTTCTAGAATGTCAGATAATGTAGAGCAAATGTCTAGCCAAAATTGGGATAAATGGGGGCATAGCCACAACATGTGCATATAAGAGGCCTGATCTGCGCCGCACCTAGGACAAGTGGGCGGGTTGGCAGGAAACATGCAGTGGAGTCTCGTGGGCGTATGATGGTACCTGTGTAGGACTTTAAACTGAATGAGTTTAAATTTAGTGTTGTAGGAAACCTTGTGGGTCCGAGCGCACATCCGTGCCCACCTCTCGTGAGTGATCTCTGTACCAAGGTCCTCCCCCCATCTGCGTCTCAGCTCGGTAAAGTGGGGGGCCGCTCTGGTCTGCAATAAGGAGTAGAGCCTCGACACTTTACCTCTGAAGGAGAGATAGGAGAAGAGCTCCTCCACAATAGGTTAATCGGCGGGCAAGTCTGGATAAGTGGACTTGAGATGTGCTCGAAGCGAAGAATACTGTAGCCACACCGACAGTCAGCGCCTGAGTAGGGGGGGGGAAGAGTCAGACCATTCCATGAAGTTCCCCTGTTCAAAGACATCGCATAAAGTCAGGAAGCCAGCAGAGGCCCAGCGGGCGACCACCGAGAGTGGGATGTGTGGAACATCAGGAAGGAAGTTCCACAAAGGCAGATCCCCATGGAACGGGTGGGGTGTGCCGACCATGGACCAGGGTTTAGTCAGCGCCAGGGATGTACAAGCCACCGGATTCGCTGAGTTTAACGCAGGGGGGATTGGCTGGAGGACCAGGGACCCGATCACTCGGTCACAGACAGCTAGCTTCTCAAGGCGAACATGGGGGGTCGGGGGGGGATCAGTGGTGTTGAACCAGAATGCTGCAAACTGCAATTGGGCCACCACCCAGTATCTGATAAAATCGGGTGTTAAAGCCGCCCAACGCCTTAGGGGCAGATAGTGTAGTCAATTTGAGCCGGACAGCCCCAGAGTGCCAGAGGAAGGTGTTACATATTGTGCGTAGTGTTTGGAAAAAGGTATCCCCTGGCCAGAGGGGCAGGTTGGTGAAACGATACAGTAATTGAGGTGATACAATCATTTTGAGTATGCCTATCCTGCCTGCTAGCGAGAGAGGAAGCTTAGTCCAGCTTGAGGTTTTAGTCGCGAGGGTAGTTAAGTAGGTAGGATAATTGTCGTCACGTAGCTGTGACGTGTGCCGGGAGACCACCACCCCTAGGTAGGTGAAGCTAGAGGAAGCCCAGGTGAACCCATGTAGATCCGGAGGGGGTTGTGTCGAGTCAGTGAGTGGGAATAATGTAGACTTGGAGCAATTGACCGTCAAACCGGATATGTCCCCAAATCGAGCCACGTCTGTCAGTATAGGTAAGAGATTAACTTCAGGGGATCGAACAAACAGCAGGGTATCATCAGCATAAAGGGAGATTGTCAGTCTGGCCAGATGTGCGCAGCCCTCTGTGCGAGTGTGACTGTCGAATCATGTCCGCGAAGAGTTCCATGGCAATAGCAAAAATGAGTGGGGAAAAGGGGCATCCCTGGCGTGTTCCTCTAAATATCTGAAAGGGGGAAGAGCATCTGTCTTCGGTACAAATCTTGGCCGACGGGGCGGTGTAAAGGAGCTTTATCCAGGAGCGGAAGTTGGGGCCGAATTTACATTTCTCGAGGGCGCACCACAGGTATTTCCAAGAGACTGAATCAAATGCCTTTTGCATGTCTAATGTGGCCGCCACTGCGTGTGTGGCCGGGTCGATTCTGTTGAGTACATTAAAGAGTCGCCGTAAATTTAGGGAGGTGGATCTGCCAGGGACAAAGCCAGCTTGGTCTGGATGAACAATGTGGGACATATACGGTCCCAAGCGGTTGGCAAGTAGTTTGGCAAATATTTTAATATCGCTATTAATCAACGAGAGGGGTCGGTAGGAGCTACACTGCGTAGGGGCTTTACCAGGTTTGAGGAGCACCGTAATCAATGCCTCACGGAGAGATGGCGGAAGTATGCCCATGTCGCACGACTCCTCCCACAAGGCCAACAGGTGCGGCGCTAGTTGGGCTTTGTATAGTTTATAGAAATCCATTGGGAGCCCATCAGGGCCGGGAGCCTTCCCCGCTGCTAGTGACTCAATGGCCTCCACGATTTCCTCTAGGGTAAAAGGCCTCTCAAGGAAGGCACTAGTGTCGGCTTAAAGGACTGATAACGGGAGGTTCTCTACGTAGGAATTGATTTCAGAAATCTGGGAGGTGTCAACCTCCGAGTACAGGGAAGTGTAGAATGCGAGGAACTCGGAATTGATATCTTGAGAGGAGGTGGCGAGTGTGCCATCTGGTCTAGCAATGGCCGGTATGTTGGGGGCACCAAGTTCGCGACGTAGCAGCCTAGCCAACATTCTGCCGGGGCGCTCACCCTCGCCGTATTTCCTCGCCAAACGAGGGGAGTCCAGGAACTTAACCTTGCGTTCAGCAAGGCCACAGAACCCGTCTAGCTCAGAGCCCAGACTCACCAAGGTAGCCGGGGAGTGATCTACAGCGTATTGGGATTCATAAGCAGTTAGGGCCGATTCACTGGTGGCGATGTCAGCACGGATGCTCTTAAGGATGCCACTGCTCTTAGAGATGGCGACTCCTCTAGTGTGTGCCTTAAAGGCTTCCCATAGCACAGCATGCGTAGAGACAGAATGTAAGTTAATCTCGAAATATTCTTCAATAGATGATTTAAGCTCGGGGGCAAAGACCTGGTCGAGAAGCAGCTGAGGACTCATCCTCCACTGTCTTGTTTTGTTGGCGTCTGATCCCCAGTTTAACAAAATTAGTACTGGTGAGAGGTCCGACAGTGTCCTGGGGAGAATGGCCAAACGAGTAACGCATCTAATCAGTAAGTCTGTGACCAGCCATCTATCTATTCTAGAGTGGGAATCGTGCACTGAGGAGTAAAAGGAGCAAGTACGTCCACTAGTGCCAAGCGGGAGAGCGAAGTCAAGATAGAGTAGGCCGCCCTAGACAGTTGACGAGGGCGAGACCCGGACCTATCCATTGAGACATCTAATATCGTATTGAAATCCCCACCCCATAAAATAGGAATCGGGGGGTAGCTCTCAAGTAAAGTGGCTAGGTGATGGTAGAAGTCGGGGCCGTCGACGTTGGGACCGTATATGTTCAGAATGATTATCTCCTGACGTTGTAATATACCAGTGATGAGTACAAATCTTCCAAGTGGATCTATGTGAGATTGATGACAGGAGAACTTTAGACTACTATGTATTAGGATTAGGGGTGTCACGGTATTAGTTTTATGGCGGTACGATAACCTTCTTGCCAAATGACGGTATATCATGGTTATTGCGGTATAGCAGGTGGAGTTAACTAATCTTAACAAATATTTTCTTAAAAAGGTCATAAATTGTCAGATTTATCATCACAAACAAAACCAGGCACCCAGGGCAATAATTGGGCTTTTCAACATACTTTCCACTGAAATGCCACCCCTTGCTTCCACCAAACAACACAAACACACGTGTGGAGAGGAGGAGGGTGGGAACCCTGCTGCGACTGGCAAAGCAAACTTAATAGCTTTTCTTAATTTGTCATTTAAGCTTTTAGCTCCCCCACTGGCTACTGGTGAAGATGAACATGTTGCCATCTTGATGATCTGCATGCCACAGATCAATGGAGGCTGATTGTAGTATGCGCTTGTGCGCAAACACACACGCACTCTCTCTCTTTACGTTACAGCCTTTAGTTTACTTGCGGGCCAAAAGATGTTCAGTAATCACGGACATGCTACCCTTTGGTATGGCAGCAGGGAATACCCGCAGAGACGAGTGAATTTCGTGGTGTGATTTATTATATGTAAATTCAATGATAGAACCAGGGAAATCCCCCATTATCATATGTTTAGAAAACATTATCCGTTATAAATATATAAACCCCAAAGCCGCCAACCCAAAGTAAATCCTTTTCCTTCTTGGCACTGTATTCATTCTTCCTATTGCTAACATATTGATTTTGCGTCAGGCACGTGTGGTTTACGAAATGGTATTAAAAACTGCTCCATCTGAAACTACTTGTACCAAGAACCTTTTTTTTACATTGCTTTTTTGCATTTGAAGTTCTTTAACTTACCATTAAGTTAATGCTTTTTAGTTAACGTACGAATACGCAGGCAGGATTTTCCAGCTGTAGCAAAGTAGCATTTTGAAACTTGTCTCTGCACATATTTAGCTGATCCTCCTGGAATCTAAGGCGGCTGCAGAATTAGTCTTTAATGGAGCTCACTCATTGGTCGCCTTGAATGAAAGAGTGACTAGTGGAAGTGTTATAATGCACATTTTGAGCAATGAGCTTGCTGCTCAGTCACAGGTCATCGCTTTGAAAATTGCCCTCGACTTGCATTTTTTTGGAACCACATGGCATGAGCATCATGACCCCTCGCTGCAACAAAAAGTTTGTTTTGACAACTCTCTATCCCGTTTAAAGGGAGAAAAGTCACTCATGTGCGGTCTGAAAGCCCATGTCATTTTGTTTCTTTTGTCAAAATGTCATAGCCAACACAGACACACCAAAAGGTTGCATAGTGATCTAAAAACTATAGCTTATTTACCATCTGCCTGGTGTATTATGAAGGTCTGATGTTGGAGTCACCACTGACCATGTAATCCTAAAGGGACAGCACAGCGTTCAGTGGGCGCTGTTGATTTCTTTTTCGATTCTTGCAATACATGTTCATTTACCTTCTTAGGAAGATGGTGGCAAAAAAAAAAAACCCTTTGAAAATGACAGTTAAAATAAATATCGGCACAAATATGGCCTAGACCACCACCTCACCAGAGCCCCACCATTACCGTTTTCCCCAGGTCTGAGTGCATTAGAACCCTTGTGATGCGAGTTCAGAGGGAGGAATGCTTTCATGGGTGGTGTGAGAAATTGAGAATAGACCTAAGAAATATTTCACCCCCATTGCTCTGGATACTTCAAATTGAATGTTGATTCTGTCCTGCCTGCTTGAGTCCAGTGCCATATGCAGAAGGCAGGTAGGTGAAGGATCAAGCGAAGCAACAACTCTAGTGCCAATGTGCAAATCTACACAGAGGACAGTGGGGGGGCAGTTTATTTACTAGCAGAAAGCATTGATAGGCCCAGTGTTCACACCACAGAAGGGTCGGACTGGGGCATAAAATTGTCTTGGGCACCAACATAAAAGTGGCCCACAGTTGCAAATGGGAATTCATTCCTTGTGGAAAACTGTTTGAATAGTACCCAAGGGGGAGATTTTTGATAAAATGTGATGCAAATTGTACATTTAAAACAATATTTATTCAGCAACAGTGGTCAAAATTTTTAGCCGCATAGTGAAGTCCCTCATCAAACTTGGCCACTTTGGCCATAAAAGTGCCCCACTTTGACCCAAAAAACTGGCCCACACAAGCATTTCGCGTTTTTGGTTCGGCCATGGGCCTATTGCCCTAAAGACAGTCCATGTCTGGTCTCCAGAGATAAAGTTGTTTGTGGACATGCATCAGAAGGGCATCCAGTTCATTCCCCCTTTGAATTCTGGGATTTGTAGATCCCCATCTTTCAAATTGGTGGGAAAACTACAAATCCCAGAATTCTAAGCTAAAACAGAACTGGATGGCTATCCGATCCATGACCATGAGAAACTTAAGTTCCTTGAATCTAAACCTTGGAGAGAATAATTCCATATGCATGACTTCACTGGCCGTCCTTTTTTTTACAATTTGCATAGCCAGAGCAAGAGCTGTTCCAATGTGTGTTTGCTCAGTGCAGTAGGATCTTAACTTACTGAACTAATGGCACATGATACCGGGAATAGCCTGAATGATACATTTCTGCTCCTGCTGGCTTAGTGGTTGCTAAGCAAAGTGCTCCTGGCTCCACTGTTTTGCAAGTCACTGAACGTTTTATTACATTTGTTTACATACGAGCAAAAGGAAAAATAAAATGATCACTTTCAGTTCAGGCCCTCAGCTCACGCTCGTGATGTCCCTGTGGTCTTGCTAATTGCAAATTGAAAATCGGGACAATCACCATAGAAGATCTGACCTGTAACGCGGAGCAGCATGACTGTGTGAAAACGTTTACAATCTTTATGCTGCCTTTAAAATAAATAATGCCTGAAACAAAATAACTTTGTTCTAGTTTACCCATGAAATCCAGGTCCGGTGGAGTCTACGAACTGGAGTCTCAGGTATGCGTATAGAGCCAGTCAGTTAGCTCATCGTTACCAGCTTTGCATGGGGAACACAAAGGTTCAGGCACTGGGCAGCTTTTAACACAATTTGCGCAAAGTCGGCTCATCTTTGACCCGACTCTACTGATCACAGAGAAAGAGCGGTCACAGCAGAAAAGCTGCATTTACTAATGTGGCCTCACTTACCCTATGCTCTTGTCTGCCAAACAAGGCCCCTTGGCAGACGGCACATCCACATACATGCCAACATTCTGGGGCACCTGGTAGGGAGATTTCGTCAGGGAAATCGGGAGATATAAATTTCCCCATGGGAATACATTGGGGCTAGAATGATTACAGGCGGGAGAACGTGAAAAATAGATCCATTTTTTACTTAAAAGTCGGGAGTCACCCGCCTAAATCGGGAGGGTTAGCATGTATGCATCCAAGAGTGCAAGACCAAGACTGCGCAGAACCTGCTTACTGCAGCCTTTCCAAATCAAATTGAAAAGCACACTCAACGGTATAAACGGTATACCGGTATAAACAATGTGACGGTTATTATTGTTCAATTGAGCTGTTCACGGTATCTTTAACGGTATACCGTTATACCGTTACATCCCTAATTAGGATGAGGGTGCCTCGACTCTGAGTGGAATAATTAGTGTAGTACCTCTGGGGGCCCCATTATCTGGCGAATCGTTCACATTGCTCTGAGCGAGCGTGGGTTTCCTGAAGACAAAGGATCTTTGACCCCTGGCGTTCGGCGTGGAGCTGGATCTGCCGCATCTTCTTATAATTGCCTAGTCCCCTGACATTCCAGCTCATAAAGGTCAGAGAAGTATCAGCCATATTCATATGAGTGGCAGTGGGGTAAACAAAGGTGGATTCCAGGGTCGTAAAAAGTGTACCTTAGGTGTACGCGGTCGGTTTACTGCGTATATGAATTCCTTGGGTGCTGTGCCTGCGGGGCCTCCGGAGGCTGTCAAGACATTTTTAAACCAGAACGTTCCCTTCCAACCCCCTGCCCGCATCCCTCCCCCAATCAGAGGGACAAAACCAGAACAAACATAAACTTTTAGGCATCAGCGCCTGGGGGACTGTCAGCAGCCGGGCGATGGCGGCCGGACTGGGGAGAGTGTAAGGAGGTTTATACTACGTAGTAGGTCAAGGTGGAGCATTTATAGTGTGGAGGTTATATCGGGGCAAAAACCATAGGCAAGGGCCCACGGGGAAATAGGATGGGGCCATGCGCCCCGACACAGCGCCAAGAGAGTCAGGTATAGTCATGGTTAGAGAGGGGCCAGGGTGTCGAAATTTGATACGGAAACGGGTGGGCTGAAAAACCAGGGTAGTTGCGGGCCGTGAGTCCAACACGAACCAGGCAGCATGATCTATGATGCAACAGTATGGTAACAAAACATCACCTATGTGGAGAGGTAAAGGGGCAACAGAAGCAGCCTGCGCAGTAGTAGACTACGATGAACAGTGCCCATAGTAAGGGAGGGAGCGCCGTGACGGTCCGATCCCGCAGCCCAGGTTTACTAATAGGCGATGAAACATGCGAGTCATATTAACATTGCTTAGATCAGCCCGGTATGTGTTAATCTATAAACTTCGAAGCCTCTTCGGGGATAGTAAAGAAATACGTTTGGTTGGAGTGTTCAATCCTCAGTTTGGCGGGGAAAAGCATGGAGTACTTGACTCCTAAGTCTCGGAGTCTCTTCTTCACCGCAAGGAAGGTTTTACGCTCTTGTTGGACAGCCACCGAGTAATCCGGATACAAGTATATTCTAGCCGCCCCCAGATGCAATTCCCCCTTGGCCCTGGCCGCCCGGAGCAGGGAATCACGATCGCGGAAGTTGAGGATTCTGACTATTATGGTGCGAGGCGGGGCACCAGGCCTGGGTTTGGCGGATAAGGATCGGTGGGCTCTCTCCACTGCAAATTGTGCCGAAAGCTTGGGGTTATCCAGCAGCATCAGGAGGGTGCGTTCCACGTAATCCTCCATGGGCTCTCGGATGTTGTCCTCCGGTATTCCAACAATGCGAAGGTTATTCCTCCTGGAGCGGGATTCGAGGTCATCGTTTTTCTTTTCGACCACAGAGACCCGGCTGGTCAAGGCGGTTACAGCAGTGCGCAGAGAGGTCAGGTCGTCCTCTGTGGTGCCAACCCTCGTCTCAATCTCAGCGACCCTGCTGTCCGTCCTCTCAATGTGGGCCTTTATTGATGAGATGGTCCCATTCATATCGTCTAACTTAGTATGGAGTGTCGTGAAGCCCTCTCGCATGTACTCCAACATTTTCTGCGAGTCATCAGAGGTGGAGGGTGCAGTGGTTGTCGGCGATTCCTCCGGAGGGTCGGATAGTGGCCTGGAGGGGGTCTTAGTGAACATGTTTAGTGAGCGTTGCTTCCTATTAGAGCCGGCTCCCTTAGTCATGGCGGAAAGCAGAGCTATAAGTTCAGAAGAGCTATTAATTGAGAGCAGTGAGAGCGCAGTCGTGAGGAGTCCAGAGCAAGCGGTTCACTGCGGGGAGGGAGAGAGCAAGCAGACAACGTTCCTGTAGTGTAGATTGGGTGCTTCACTGCGAGGGGGGGAAGGCGAGCAGACAATGTTCCCGTGGCAGGTGGGAGGGCATTCAGCAGTGGTACAGGCAGGCAACCGGTGCAAGTCTGAGGGACCCGGGGAGTACACAGAGACCACAGTATCACCGTGCTCGAGATACCTCCCCACACAGCCCAGGCACGCCGTCGTGTATGGTAGAAGTGAATGGTAGGAGCAGCATGAAGTCAGCCAGTAGGTACCAAGTTATGCTCCCCTTAGTTGCCGAGGGCAGACACAGGCAGGGGGTGCAGGAAACAGTCCAACCCCGGGCTGGGCGCGTGAAACCCAGAAGTGGTGGTATGGGACCAGGGGGGTGGCCCGCCCGGAGCAGAGAGATTGTGGTTGGCGGGATCACGCCAATAGGGCCGCCACGTTGGTGCTGGGCGGCAAGAACTCCGGGAAGCCGAAGGTATGTGGTGCTGGTGATCGCAGGCTTGGTGCAGCACGCCGGTTCAAGTAGCAGGAGATAGGGGGGATGGCAGCGGCGCAGTGCGGTGTAGGCCCCCAGCCGCAGCGTGTGTCCCCACAGATCCGGGGGGGGTGAACAATACCAGGAGAGGTATAGCCAGCGTGGGGGGCACAGTGCCCAAAGCGCCCCCGCGTAGAAGTATGGCGGCATGTGAGGAGTGCCTGTAGTGCGCAAGGTTGGCGACCCGGGATCACCGGGGCTAATAACACAACTCCCCCCGCACCCCCTACCTTGCCGTGAGTGGAGTCCCGTGTTCCATGGGGGGGGGGGGGGGCGACGGAGGGAGAGCAGGTGAGCAGGTTGAGGGGGAGACGACCTGCGGCAATAATTATGTCCCCCGCCGTGTGAGAGCAGGAAGCGGGAGACTCCAGGGCCTCCAGGCATCAAGGAGTCAGCAGGCGGAGGTGACTGTGCGGCTCCAGTGGTGTGCAGGAGTTTGATCCGGAAAGCGCCGGGCGGGTCCACCGGCCACGGAGGCACGGTCCGCTCTGAAGGGCTCTGATGCCCCTCCCCCACGGCGGCCGCAACGCCGCGCTCCCCGGTGTCGGAGTAAGCCGCAGTCGGGCTAGGCACACGCGGCCCCAGTCCGGTGCACAGCAGGTAAGCAGGCAAGCAGGATGTGGGAGAGAGGTCCCGGAGCGAAGTCTTCGTCACCCGCCGAGTGACTCCAGAGGGCGGCGGACTCCGGGATCCATAGGCTCAGACGAAGTTAACGGGCGAAGGTGGTTGCCAGTCTCAGCGGATTCCTCGGCAGCATACAGGGGCTTGGTCCGGGGGAATGCCGGGTGAATCCGCCAGTCGCGGCGGCTTGGCCCCCTCAGAAGGTTCTTGATGCCCCTCCCCCACAGCGGCCCGCAGCGCCGCGCTCTCTGGTGTCAGAGAGAGCTGCAGTCCCTGGAGCCGCGGCGCGGCTTGAGGATATCACCCGCAGCCCTAGTTAGGGCGGGGCTCACAGCACGGCCCCCGGGGGGAGCACGGGTCCAGAAGTCGGCAGAGCTGTAGTATGGAGGTTCACCCAGAAGCGCCGTCAGTGCAGAGCAGATCAGTAGTATTTTAAAGGCACTTTTCCAAGTTTGTGCACTCTCCCAGTCCGGAGCTCTGCGATCAGGCGGCCATCTTGTTTCGGCGCAACAGCGCCCCCCTGATTTCATTTTTAAAACATCACAAAATTGTGCTCTTAATGAAAACCCACCCTACATCGCAATATCCAGATCCAGGCAGAACTACCTATCCAGATCCAGGCAGAACTACCTATCCAGATCCAGGCAGAACCACCTATTCAGATCCAGGCATACCCTTAATCCAGGGAGAAAGGAGAACAGGCTGCTGATCCCCTTTAGGAGAATCCAGTGACCAGACCCTTTGCCCAGCTGACCCATCCCGCTGTCCACAGTAACCAGACCTTGCCCAGCTGTTGCCATCCAGGAGAGCCCGCTGTCCAGAGACCTTGCTGGCTGTCCAAATTACCAAACTCAAGTGTACCTTGTAAGTATCACATCACCCAGTACCCAAAAACGGCATATCCTGCTCTTTCCCCCTTGCATTCCATTCAAATCCAATAACAATACCGTTAAAATCCCACTCCTATCCCAAATTGCCAGTATCCTATGGTTACCTTTTCCTTTGAAGAATCTGTTAGTCCATATCTGTGAGCGTATTCCTTTTATAATTATTTCAGTTATCTGTATAGGTCCTTAGTACCATTTTCAGATAAATTAATGAATTCCTCTATAAGGAGGTGCGTAGTGCAAGCTGGTTAACATTCAAAACTAAACCCCTTGTAGGAGTGTGAAGTCTGCGTCTTTCCTTAAAAATATAGTCATTAAAATATAGTCTCAGTACAATTATTCATTGTGCAACCAAAACCGAATTTGCCAGTGTATTTTGCTTTTCTTTAAAATTCGTCTTGCATTTCCTCTAGAAAAACCTACACTATCATCCTATAAAGTCACCCCTTCCCCTCAATATCCTATCTGTTCTGTGCCTGTTTGCATCCCAAAAACAGATTTCCGATTTTGACTGCTAAACCAATTTCTTAGCTGTTTGCTACTTTAAAGCCTGTGTGACATAAGAAATTGCAATTTTGCCGCGTGAGATTTCTGCTGAATTGTTTTCCTTCCCAAAATCCATTTTCTCACCTCTGTTCACGCTGCTTTAGTGCTCTGCTCAGTAGCCTGTAAGCTTCCTTGTCTCTTTAGTGCAACCACACGAATTTCTGTCATAGCTATCCTACCGCAATTGCAACACATGTAACAAGTGAAATCCGAGTATGCTATTTTGCTCATTTTGAAGGTTTTAATTTTCTTCTTTGGCCTCCTATCTTGGGGTTGTGGGCTGTAGTATAAATCCCTCTTCATTCTGACTCCTTGCCACTACTTTCCATCCACAAAGAATTTAGCTAGCAGGTGTTTGGGGGGGGGGGGCGGGGAGGGAAGTGTTGCAGGGGGAGTGATTAACCGTTGTGCCATCTGTCAGTTTGAAGAAAAGTAATTTTGTTTCCGCTTTCATTAAAAGTTTATGTATCTTATGTTAGGAGTGTGAAGTCACTGTATTGTGGGAATCTTTGCATTATATTGTCACCACACTGGTGATTGCTGCCCTAATTTTGATTTGCTTGATTTTATTTGCTTTCTAAAAATGAATAAATCTCATTGTTGCCTGGTTCATAGTCCATTGCGACACAGGGTATTTGTTAAGGTGGGTGTGAGACTGGTTGGGTGCCTTCTCAAAGTAGAATCCAAAAGCAATAAAGATACAAAGCGTTTTTATTGTGTGCCACATTCTTTGCCAGGGGAAAGAGTCCCTGTCTGGAGTTTGCTGTGTCATAAATCCGTTACAATAGGAACACTGCTACGTAGTCAAACGAAAGAAGCAGGACGATGACAGTAAGGTGCCAGAATAGCTCAGGAGGGGCTGACGCAGAGAGTACCCAAGAAGGTGGTGGGCATAACCCGAGAAACCTGTGGCCTGGAGACCTGAATACCCCACATGGGGGTAAACCGAATCAGAAAAACATTAGACCAGGAGGGCCGAAGAGCCCACAAAGGAATGAATACAAGCAGAGGAATGTACGGCTTGAGCCCCAGCAGGCCCCAAGGGGCTGAACCATGAAACCCCTTATGAGGAGGTAAACGCCACACGCTATCCAAAAGGCTTGAAGTGCCAGACATCATACTAAGGGGGGGGGGGTAAAGGACTAATAATCCAGAAAGGAGTAGATGACCCTGCGACAATGGCGTAACAGCTGAACACCAGCTAGCTGAGCGCAATACGAACTGTACATCATAGTGCTATAGAACAATACGTTTGAGAAACAAATGACCCCTAGTGGGAGTTGAATCTTATGAACTTTGTGTTTTTCTAATCTTTGGAAACTTAGAAGAACATTTAAAACTTTGAACTGTATCTACAGGCTGGGGGGCTGAGCAACAGAGGGAGAGCCAAATACACAATTGGGTGGGGCTCAGAGACAAACCATCGGGAGCCATGTATTATAGTGGCAGTCACCTTACTTAAGCAGAGTTTGTTTTTTAGGTTATTGGTGATAGGGAGAGCACAGGATAGAGTAGGTTTGGATAGAGGACAGACTTTTTTTGAGACATCCGGATTAGCACTGGTTTATTGATTTCTTCTTAAGCTCGGGGGAACACCATCATAGTTTGTCAGAATAGAAGAGGCATTTGTTTTTCTTTTAATAAACCTCCGAGTTGAACCATGGCCTCTGGTCCGTCCCCTATGTCTGGCTTGCTACAATGCATAGTTACCGATTTCTTTTTCCAAACTGGCATATGCTACTGGAAAAATTGGTTTTCAATATAAAATGTTGGCATAGCTGTTTGGACCACAGATATGGTGGATAAAGACATTTAATTTAATTCACCATCCAGAAATAGCTTGCATTTATTTTAAAAAGTAATGTTTTAAATGTATAAGCAGGAAGATATTGTAAATTACCATGGGCAGACTGAAGGTTTTGTTAAGTCTGAAAGATAAACCCGCAGTCTTTTCAGTAAACGAACACTCACTCTATCCATGCAGTTGTCAGAGAAAAACATATTACTAACGAACAGGATGGCACCATGACTCAGAATCTATCCACCAAGTAACTTATTTCTATTACTTTAATCAGATTCTATCTTCTGGATCAGAAGCTATGGTCTTGTTTCGTTAGAGATGCTGGTAATTTATGCCCAGTGATTTGGCAGAGGCTGGAAAAGTGTTGGTTGGTGTTAGATTTAGTATGAAAATCAAAGGTTTTAGCTTGGAACCTCCTGGAGAGATCTCTAGCCCACATATGTTTAATGTATGAATACACTTCTCATTTTAATGTTTATCGATAAACATTTCATATCTGTCCCAAAAATATCTGAGTGAGCAATCAGAGCATCCACAGAACACACCCCTTGCTTCTCATCGTTTGTTGAATTATTCACACCCATTCTTTCTGACAATTGCTCATTTAAGAAGAAAGAGGTTATGAAATTGGAATGCTCTGTAAACTGAAGATTTGACTGGAACAGTAAAGCATTTCCATTATTTGTAAGGTGGGGTTCTCCAGTCTTGGCTCGTGACATAAGGTTGTTGTGTGGGCATGAAGCCGGTGGTCTATGTAGATCTTGTGTATTGTTGAGCTGCTTTCTGATTAGGAGCAGACTAAATGGATTTGCATTAATTCCATTTTTTGTCTAGTATTGATTTGGGCTTTGTAAACAAATGAAGGTTTAGAAGATGTGGGACCGTAAAATAAACATCAATACCACCCACATATTGGAATACAATGTCTTAGTACATACAGAAAATTGGTCTTGGAGCAGTTTTAATTTAATTATCTAGACCAAGCAATTAAGATTTAGGAAGACTAAAGGGTAGCCCATGCATCCCTAATCGAGGTCTTCGTTAGATTGTATGTAATGGGGAGAGAGCTCAAGAATACAAGCGCAACATAAATGTCATGTGGGGAGCTTGTTAGTAGAAGCATGCGTGTACAACTTCTTTAGTAAAGACAAAAATTGTTTCCATTTTTTAGTTGGATAAATGCATACATACGGATTGTTTGATCAGGAAATGTCAGTAGAGCTGAATTGATGGACATCTATGTGGGAGCCCACACAGCTCAAAGTCTAATACAAGTTGGAGGCTTTCACCGTTCTTCAGCTTCAAGTAGCCCAGATATTTCTTGGGTAAACGGGAGGGTTGCTTAAGAGTGGTACTCCTAGTGCATAATGTGCTCTCTCCACTAGATATTGGATAGTTATGATTGACTCTAGGTGAGTAAAAAGTGGTGGGCTGTGTGAATTCCTAGAATTGAGGTGGTGAGTGACTTTTTATGATAGCGTGCAACTTGAAATGTTTACCTGTGACTTTGTTAA
Source organism: Ambystoma mexicanum (assembly GCF_040938575.1). NCBI lineage: Eukaryota > Metazoa > Chordata > Amphibia > Caudata > Ambystomatidae > Ambystoma > Ambystoma mexicanum. The sequence goes on from NC_090927.1 coordinate 1,220,870,441, forward strand.
ACTGTGTATATTCTTCCTGAGCCCTTTGATTCTCTACGGTCTTTTAGAGGATGGAGGAGGGAGCAGACTAATGCAGATATTTTTAATTCCCGCTTTTGTACAGATTAACTCGAAAGCTGTTTTTTTTTTGGCATTACATTTTCTTATCCGCTCTCCTCTTCATAGGTGAAAATTCCACGGTGGTATCTTTGAAGTCAAGTTGTTGCATGTGGATTCCTCATGATGCCAGCCATACTAGTATTGATTTTCTCTTGGATTTCTTTTGAAATGGATGAATATGCATGAAATGTAGAACAACATTTTGGCAGATGGCAATTCTCTGCGTGCAACCATAAAAATAGAAATACATAAGTGTATTTGGTGATCTCTAGCAGCAGATCCTTTTCAGGAGAAAGCAGTCTGCCTATGTTTCAGGTGTATTGGGCAAATGTTCTGTGATCCTTAGGATCTTGCGCTTTTGTAGAAAGAATCAATGGCTCTGAGATGTCAAATTATTTTCTAAATCAATCCATTTTTTACTCTGAGACAAATGATCGTTTTCTACATTAGCAGGTATTTTGCAATTTATCAAGGCTTCTAACTGATGATATCTTCATAAGTTGAATATAATTGTTTGGCATTGTACTGATTGATTTTCCTAAATGCAGTGTTTTTTTGTGGTCTGCTCAATTCGTTTTTTAGGCTTCATATAATTGATGCATAATATGTACTGGTTTTTGTGACCAATGTGGAAGAGGTGGCATTACACAAAGGCACTCCTGTTCAGTTCTAACATGCTGGACTACAAAAACACAAAAACCTAAAGGCTTGGGCATTTTCATTTTCTATATCAAATAAGGAAACAAACTAATGAATATTTGGGTGCAGTTATATATGAAGCCTGTACAGCTCATTGAGATGACAACAAAATAACGCTGATTTTATTAAGAATCCAATTAATACAATTCTAATTTCTTGGAAAAAAGATTTCTTGAAGTATGGGTTATGTTTTTTGCAGACGTGACATTGATTAGGTCTTTACCATGGGATTGATTTTTAAATTCATTGTTATTTTAGAAGAGCAGAGGTCGTCCTGCTCTAGAATGTTTCTGGTCACCTTAACTGGATCAAACTTCATTATAGACTGACTATACTATACTCATTATTGCAATAATGTTTGCCTGTGGCTCGTGAATGCACTCTGGGTGACAATTCGAGCGTGCATTGTCTAGATTTAAGGCAGTCTGTTAGGCCAACACATTTTGTGATATGATATGATAGGTTATTTATAACGTGCTTAATACCCAGAGGTTTCTAAGCGTGGACCCCGGGATTGAACCTATGTTGCTTCCAAGGGGAGCACGTTGCTCCTGAGCTATCCTCCCGTGACGTGTCTAAAAATTCTACCATTCTCTTATTCATTATAATCCTCCTTTTTTGAGGCAGTTTTAAACTGCAAATGAATTCATGTTTTTGGCAGGATTAATGTAAAATCTTTTCCTCGAAAATATTTAGATAATGCAAGTTGGGTTTTAAAAATGCATGGCATCATTTATTGACCTAGTTAAATACCGAAGCTCTCTTCCGTTTTCAATGCGTTTTTGATAACAACAGCTGCAACTTTTGCAAAATGCACAGGATTTGAAATTGATCAGGTGAGCTGTCTGGTTAAATAAATGCCCAGTCCCACTTCTACCTACTCTATGCATCGGCTGTGGCAATGCAGATTCCGCTCTGTGGTAGATCTCCCAAGGATCACATTTACAGTTCACAGTTGGAACCCTGTCAACATGCTTCCATAAACAGCCAGGCCTTAAAGTGGAAAGAAGACATTATATTTTCTCTCCTATATTAATCTATTATTTTATCTCAGGACAGATTCCATTGTTTGCAAAACTAGTTTCGACTTCTGAAATATTCCGATTTTAGCAAATGAAGGATGTGCCTTTTGTATGTATTGAAAAATGAAACTCTACAACTAGCAAAGCATTTGAGCCACTGTTTTTTAGATGTTTCAATGTGATGTTTCTTCTGTCAATCACCCAGGAAACACCATGCTGTATCACAATCTGAAATAACGCGAAAGGCTAGCTCTCTTCACATAACTGCTTCCTGTGTGGAATGTTGTAGATTTTATAAATGAGTTGTAGGTCACTGTGGGAGATATTATTCGTTAATGGTTAATCCTTTCTGTTCAGAGACATGACTATGCTAAGGGTGTATAGGGGTGACTAATAGCTGGCTCACTACAAGTGCTACCTTGCTGTATTGAACGAACATTATTTCTGTTAATATGTCGACAATTGCCCTGGATATCTTCTTTCGATGTAATGCACATCCACAAATTGGATTGAACTCAGCCACCACTTTCCCTAATTGTTTTGACCATTTCATATTTATTGTATATTTTGGAAAGCCTTGTTTTTCACCTCATATATGCAAGTTTTCTACGTGCACGCATTGACGTGATTTTTATTTAATTTTTGCGTTTTGAGCATTTTGCTAGCACATCCAACAAATTGTTTTTACATAATTGTTTTATCAAGTAGCTACATTAAGCAACTTGGAAATCAGTTTGGTGTCTTTATTCTGTTTGTGCGGTTTGCAGCGGCGGATGCATGACGGAATAGAGAACACTGTGAGCGCCTTTCCGCAGCGCACTGCAACACAATTTGTGAATTATAAGTAGGAGAAGTGAAGCAGAGTCCCATTGGTGAGAAACAAGATGGTGGCCGAGCGAGAACAAAGGACTGAGCCGGCGAGCTTCTGCAAGGAAGGCACAGCGGCCGTGACACAGTGCAAGATGAACTAGACCCCAAACGGCTGAAGTGGCAGTAGCAGAAAGGTACGAAAAGCCGATGCACGGATCGGCACAGCGCCGACTAGCACAGGTGCCCCTGCTTAGGCAATGAAGCAGACTGGTGGTGGAAGATGGGAGAAGAACATATGCGGTAGGTCTGGAGAAACAAGAACCTCACACCGGAGCTTCCAACACCAGAGGAGGCGCGAACAACATGCAGCAATGAGGTGGAGAGCCCATATGTTTTTCGTTCCACTCGTTCCTCCTGAGCAGTGAAGGCTGAAGCCAGGACTCATGTGGCCGCCAGCGGACCGGCACACTGTACAAGTCTGACTACAATGTAACAACGGGGAGCTATTATATCATGGAGAAATTGATCCCAGAGACAGCATGGGGCTACGCGGCCGAACCGACATGGGAGACAAAGATAATTAAATTGGATACTTTGTCAGGGTTACAGTAGCCGGCACAGAAGAGGCGCGTGGTCCGGGCCTGCCAAAAAAAGTAAATTGACTAAGAAATAGTCATCGGATTCCCACGTACATTAGAATCACTGAGCGTGCATAACACCAGACGTATTAGGCGCAGGAGGAGGGAGCCAAACAGAGAGGAAGATATCGCACGCAAAGCAGGTCACAAGGCTACTGAGCTCCTGTAATCCGCATGCTGGAGGGAGAGCAGACACCACAACGAAGGGACTGGACGCCCGAGACAGCCATGCCACAATTGGACTAACCCAGCTTTAGTTTTTATGCAGCATGTCGTGATAGCACCCAGCACCCGAGGAGTGCAATACCAAGGGCCACAACACTTTCCAGAGTGCTCATAATATTTGGAAGAGACATGCAGAAACTAACCCACCAGGTGAGCTCCACCTGAAGCGGGACGATGCCTCTGGGGGTTCCAGTCTGAACAAGGGCATCTGGGAAGAGCCGTAGACCCCAGAAGGGGTCATAGAAGGCAGGCACAGTCAGAGACACATTGGCTCCCCTGGAGGAGGGCAGCCTCGATCCGGAAAAGGGCATAGTTACATCTGCCAGACTCAGGACAAAGGGCGCAAATGGACAGTAGCACCGAGCACAGCATAGTGGTATTTGCTGTAGTGGTTCAAAATTGCAGCAGTTAGCAGGGCAGAACTGAAGGGGGACCCCAGGAATGTGTGAACATTAGCGCACATTAGAAGACTGGACAGACCAAAAAACACTGCCGACAGTCACTGGGGAAGCATTGAGATGGGCACTGGATCTCTAACACGCCAGGGAAGACCCCTGCCACAAGTTGACATCTAGAATGCCTCCGGAGTGGGAAGTGAGTACAGTGGATAACGAGCTGTGAGGAACACGGCAGAGAAGCCGCCCGACACAGTACCAGAATGGACAGGAAACGGCACCACGCAGATCCTAATAGGTGAGAGCGCTGCAGAGCAGGAGGCTGCAGCAATGACTTTGAAAATAAACAAGAGCAAAGGGAAACGGTCATCGATCGACTCATTTGCCAAACTGGCACACATGGCGGACAGTGCGAAAACAGCGCAAGAGGCACGAGGAGAGGATGCTCCCGTACGAATCTACCAGCAGATTCTAAATGCCATAGCTGAGCTGAAATCTGCACTGGAATTTAAAATTGATGGGATCAGGATCGATGTGAACCGCTTGACAGGCTGTCGGGGCATTAGCAGAACGCACAGGAGTGCTTGAGAAGGAAGTGAAAGCTAATACAAGCATTTGCAATGAAAACTCCCAAGAAGTCTCCATACTGCAGCAACAGGTGCAGAATCTTGAAAGCAGAGCAGAAGAGGCAGAAGGTCACGCATGAAGAAACAATATAAGGATTTTTCGGGCTTCCGGAGGGCGAAGAAGGCCCAAACCGACAGACTTCATTGAAATCATGGTGTTGCAGGAAGTAGGTGGGTGAGACTCGCACCCATGGATTCACAGTGGAGAGGGTGCATAGGGACCTGACGAGGAAACCACCGCCTGGAGCCCCGGCTGATCATAGCCAAGATACTAAATCATAAGGATAGTGAGAGAATCCTGGAACACTTTCGGAAAGGAGGTATGATCAGCCGAGCATCGGCGACCATCACAGCATACCCTGATTACACTTTCCTGGTGCAAAAACAAAGGATGAACTATGTGGCAGTTAAGAGGAGATTGCACACAGCTAACCTCAAATATGTTGTTGTACCGGGCAAAGATAAAGGTCCTATATAAAGATTGTGCAGGTTTTTTCAAGACCCCTGAAGATGTGGACAAATGGATGGACAAGATGAACATGCCGACCTAGAAGGAAGACAAGGCGGGAGACGGAAGTGATAAGTGACTCTGAGTTGGGCTTTTTACAAAAAAAAAAATGTACTCTTGAACAGTGCAATGGCCATCACAAAATGCAGATATTTGCATTTAAAGGAGAAGGGCAAATGCTAATCTTACAATTGGCTACATGCAGGAATTACCCGTGCCACCTTTCTATAAGCGGCACCAGGAATCACACTATCACCCCCATTAGTTTAGATTAGTTGGGATGCTAGTAGTTTAGTATCCGCCTGCTTCACTCCGAATACCGGCAACAAGCTGGAATTGGAGAGAGATGCAGGGATGCCTGAGCCTCCGATTTGGAGCTAGGCATGAGTTGGGAACTGTTGGGGAGGGGGATGGAGGGGAGTTGGGGGACAGCTGGCCTACAGACGCGCACTGGGGAAAAAGCGAGAATGTGACGAGGGGGAATTGAAAGCGGGAACTAACAGAGAATAGGTGAACTCAAAATAGCAACCTTGAATGTTAGAGGTCTGAACAGCTATAGTAAAAGGAACCGGGTTATTGCAAATTTGAGATGACACAAAAAATAGATATAGCTCTCCTGCAGGAAATTCCTTTAACTAATGATAGGCAAGATACATTGGCACGGAAATGGAGGGGGGTGACCTTGGGCTCCACATACTCGGCGTATGCTAGAGGGGTCTTACTATGGGTGGCGCCGATGGTCCCATTCAAGATCCTTCAAACCTTCCGAGATGCAGATGGTAGGATGGTAATACTGCAGGGATTGGTTGAAAATAAGTATGTGTTATCAACATGTATGCCCAAATCGGGACACAGCAGCCTACTTTAGATCTCTATATATCCTAAAATTAGCCCATACAGAGATTGTGCACTCGTGTGGGGGGGTGCTGGGTGGATTTCAATTGTACATTGGACCCGACGAGGGATAGAGCAGATGATTCGCCCATCCAACCCCCTGGGCCAAAGCCCTAAATATTATTGCGTAATTCAAGTTGGCTGATGTATGGAGAACAATGTACCTGCAGGACCGAGTATACTATCATTACACCGCCCGACTAATCTGTACACAAGACTAAGACTATATGTTTGTAGGGGAAGAAACGCTGGGAGTATCCACACAGCCTGAATATAAAGCACAGGTCATTTCAGACCATGCCCCTCTGGTGGTTACGTGGCAGATTCGCAGCCCCACTACTAGAAATGCTAAACAAGACGTTGGACACAGGCAAATTGCCTGGGTCCCTGAGAGAGTCCCTAATCGTCTCCCTTCTTAAACCAAATAAGCCGGCACTGACTGTGGCTCGTATAGACCCCTCTTGTTGTTGAACCATGATGGAAAGATCCTCACTGCAGTCATGGCACATAGACCCAAACCGTTTATAGCTAAGCTTATACATACCGATCAGACTGGATATGTGCCACAAAGAAATATTACCAATAACCTAAGAAGATTGCATCACATAATAGATTATACCCAAGGAGGAACACAGGAAGTTGCAGTGGCCTCACTTGATGCTGTAAAGGGTTTGACTCAGCCAGATGGCCTTGGCTGCTAGCGGTCCTGGAAAAGTTTGTTATTGGACCCACATACATTAAATGGGTGCAGCGGTTGCTGTACAATGAACAGATAGCAAGGGTCAGAATGGTCACAAGTATCTCAGAACAGTGGCAGTTGAGTAAGGGCACGAGGTAGGGATGTCCGTGGTCCCTGGTGCTCTTCATCCTGGCACTAGAGCCACTGGCAGTCTATCTAAAGGAAGAATATGGAGAGACGGGCATCAGCACACCGGGTGGGAGGCATTTGATCTATGCTGCACTGTCAGCCATAACTATTAACCCACAGGAGCCTAGCCTGTTTCCTTTGGGGGAGTACGTACGCAGGGAAGCCCATGCGCAAACTGCCGGTATTACCAATTAAATGGGAAACAGAGACATTTAGGTACTTAGGGGTAGAGATCTACCACGACCCTAAGATGGAACACATACAGAACACGGTGAGGGCGGTGAGAAAAATTGAAAGTAACATGTCTTTCTGGGCTAGATTGCTGTTGTCCAGGATGGGATGCGCAGCATTACTGAAAATGGTGGTACTACCGAGACTCCTCCACTATTTTGCAAATCTCCCGTTCGCAATACCAAAATAATTTTTTAGGAAATTGCATAGTATATGAAGGAGCTTCTTATGGCATAATTAGAGTTGTACAGTGGCACAGTGTAAGCTCCAGAATCCATTCGAACGAGGGGGTATAAAAGTGCCCAATTGTGAGGTATATTTTGTAGCGAGCCAGCTGCAACATGTGGCCAAATGGCTGTCAGATGTCCAAACACCTAAATCAAGGTTATTACGAGCTGAAAGTACTCCGTTCTTTTTGAACTAAGTGATATGGCTAGCTGATCCAAGCGCAACCAGCTTGCACTTGCTGTTGCGTCTGAGCAGCGCAATATGGCGCAGGGCCTGTTTGCTGTTTGAGTACTCAACACTGTATTCCCCTTAGATCCTGCTCGTTGCACTAGAGGGGGTGGACGAACAATTGAGGTTAAACATGAGGACATTTTGGGAACCTAAGGGAGTAGCGACGGTGGGAGATGTACTGCATGAGGGGTTGGCCCAAGATTTTGAGGAGTTGGTAAGGGACAGAGGGGTGCACCGGGGACAACACCTCACATACACCCTCCTCCAGAGGTATCTTAGGCGCAGATAGCCAGAGACTGAGACTTCTTTGAAACCGGACAAGACTATAGAGACATTGAATGATGTGGCCCAGGGATGACACAAGGTCTCGCAGATATAATAATGTCCAAGATAAGAGAGGAATTAGGACAGACGAGGCAGAGTTGGGAAGCAGACTTTCATGAACCAATGTCTGACAGTAGGTGGAGTGGGGTTATGGTATATCATAAAAAGGTGTCGAGGAATGCACGACTACAACAGATCCAATTATATGTGACCTATAGGGCATATCTGACCCCAAGCAAAATCGCCAAATTTAACCAGGCAGCAACACAAGCATGCCCGAAATGTGGGGAGGTTAATGCAGATCTAGTGCATATGTTTTGGGCATGCATAGAAATTAGTAGATTCTGGGGAGAAGTAGCCCAAGCACTAGCAAAGGTAGCTATCACCCTGGACATTGGATTCCGCCATGGCCTGTCTACTAGGGGATTCCCAAGGCCCAAGAGGGCTAAATATGTAAGTAAGCTCAAGGACCTGGCATATATACTGGTGAAATGCAGAATAGCAATGGGGTGGAAAGCGCAGACTAGGCCAGCGGTACAGACCTGGGGGAGGGACTTGTTGAAATGGGCAAACGCAGAAACGGTGGTGTGGCAGGGAGGGACACGAAACACAGAGAGGGGGATTTGGATGCCTGAAGACAATTGATAGCGGGGTTGGCCAGCTTGGAATAGAGGGACAAAGACAGGGAAGAAAAGCTCATACAAGAAGATACCAGGACTGGGGGGGGAGATGTGGAATACAAGAGTGGTATAGTATGGTAGGTGCAAAGTAGGGCAGGGGCTTGTGGGGGGAGTTGGGCGGTCAGCGGGGGCAGACTGACATACATTTAATCGGAAATGTTGTGCTGTGATGTAACATGTCTGCAAGTTGCTATGGTTATGTAAAACGTAATCAAAATTGTTTGGAAAAAAAAGAAATCTGTATTGCCTGCATCCGGATCATGATGAGGAGGGATGTGAGGTCTGCTGTGGATTTTCAAAAAAGACAAAGCAGGATCGCTACATCAGGCTGGCAGCGTGGCTCAAATTGTGCAAGGCATCTGGCTCTGCTTCAGGGCAGGGTTATGCTTCCCCCCAGGACTGGCCGCTACCACGAAGGAACTTACTCAGAAAAGAGGTTGAGATCCTTTGAGAACGGCCCGCCCCCAGGGGTCCAAAAGAAGGCAAGGCTGCTTGTCATTGATCCCACTGGGTTCACCGCTGCTGCGGGTCCTAGCTCGGGAAGGACCAGGTCGCCGTCATTAACCACTTCTACGGCAAGCCTACCAGTGAGGGGCGATCCCTCTAAGAGAAAGTCCTTGACTCCTTCAAAACTCTGCTTACCATCGGCAGACATGGTAACGAAGAGAGGTCCAAAGGTGTCTCTTTGCTGCCCCCCTCGGTGACTGCATCGGCAGCTCAACCGGCCAAAACAACCTTGTCCTCAATAGTCACTACTACGTCGACAAAGGCTCCTGCTACCACCCTATCAATGATCTTGTCGACGACCACTACTTTTTCGTAAAAATGGGGTTTGGCCACAAAGATGGTGTCAAGCTGACGGCCGTCCAGAGGGTGTCCCGTCCGCTGCAGGATGAAGCAGCTGCTGCAGCTCTGGTGAAGGCCCCTTGAAATGGGGACTGCAGCTGCTCCTCCCCAGAAGTCTTCAGAGATGTGAAAAGGTAAAACTCCTACGGACCCTGAGAAGAGCACAGAACCGCAGGCTGCCCTGGTGAGGCTGGTGCAGATTTATACAAGCTCTGATGAGGGTGACCGTAATCTGCCGAAGACTTTTATTCGGACCACAAAGGGGGGGGTCAGCAACCAGTGTCTGTAGGGGAGTCACAACTAGGCAAGCCCGATTCTCTACCTCGCCAGAAGAGGCGCACCAGTCCATAGCCTCCACCTCTCATTCCTTCCATGCCTCAGCCCAGGGACATGTCTTTGGACATTCTGACCACACTGCACATGCTTGTATCAGACATTCAACAGACTGCTGCCTACACCGGGCCCTGCTCTATCTATGAGTCCCCCAAGACCGCTTCCCGGAAGCCCTTTCTGATGCAAGCGCAGGTCAAAGGACCAAGGCATCAACACCACTCCATCCACCTTGGGACTTGACCCTGACTGGGTATCCCGCCATGCACACAGACACAGCGGGCTAAGGCCACCGACGAAGCCGATTACTTCGAACCAGCTGACATGGAACCTGTGGGCTCGAATAAACCACATAGGGCATCTCTGCCTGCTGAGGTTGTCTGCTTCCATACGATGATGTCCAGGGCCTCTGAACTTTTCCAAATGGTTCCTGAGGGAACAAAAAAAAATGATTCCTTTACCAACGCTGTGAGCCCAGATGAAAGACAATCATGTCCCTCTCCTTGCTGGGTGATATCTGGGATGAGGGCTTGGCTCTAATGAATCAAAGCACAGCTCCACCCAAGCGGGACAGGCTCGAGAAGAAATGCAGAGTTCCGGACTTGGCCCCCATGTGCCTGAGGTCCCAGCCTTCACTTGACTCTGTGGTCTCAGCCATGGCCAGGAAACGCGATTCGAATCTTCATCCATGGTGCCTCCGCACCAGGAGGGTAAGAAGCTGCAAGCAATGGGGAAAAGGCTCATCTATACTGCTTTGTTTTCAGTTTCCAGGCAGCATCAGGATTAGGATCTGGGGTAAAGTATGGGATTCTCCGGCTTTCCACTTTGTTCTGGCTACTACTAAGACACCAAATACACATTGCGGTATTGGAAAATGTGTTCACGTCCTGATGAAGGCCGCAATTGATCATAACATCAACCGGGGTCCTTGACAACAGCTCAAACACACTGTCGACGACTTTTGAATGTACAATGACACTACAAATAGGCAGATCACATCTATAAACACAACTGAGAAATAGCATCATCACTTGTAGAGTGCATGGGAAAGCATAATTTGCAGTGATGGAGACTATAGTACGGTTTCTGGGTGCTGCCATAGATTGGGAAATTGGCAGACTGAAATGTCTGATAGTATTTCTCTGCTCTTGCTTTCCATTAATTTAAGTAAAACGGGTGTCACTATGCCTAGTGATTCAGACTGAAGTCTGAATTTGTTTTAGAACATGGAGCTATTGGGAAGGTGGGGCCCTGATCATTTGTTGGGGAAGCAGAACAGCTAATATGAAAGTGGGGCTTTGACTATTGTACAGCTTTTAATCATGAACTTATGTCTTAAACCTTTTTATTTAATTGGTCAAAATAAATCTGCATTGCTTGGCAAAACCAACTTTCTCCTCTGAAATCCGGCATGGACACAAGGGCAGTGTTCATGCCAGTTTCACATAATTGTGATCAGTGTTGCAAAGTCACAATGTATGCCCATGCCTCTACCCTTCCCAAACGATCATGTGTTATGAGATCAGAGTCCATACAATTGAGCCTTTCCTCCAGTTTTAAACGAATAAAGAAAGGAAGGAACATTCAGGTAAAAGTAGGCAACCCTCCCCAAGTCATCACATTTTCTGTCCCGTTTGTCAAAAGAGAACGGTCCATCGAGAATCCCAGCCATAGAGCAAGCTCCATTCTTCACATACACATGCACACACCTGAGTTTGCACCGACCTGGGGGGAGAAAGACCGGCATCAAGCGCTTGAATAGAGACTGCACTTTCCAATGCGAGTCTTGTGCTTTCTTGCTCATGCTCACAGTCCACAGATCTGTGCTGGTTCAGTGGCGTTGGCTGGTCAGAGAGCTAAACGGGCAACATTGAAACCAAATGAAGAGCCGCAGAAAGTGAATAGTGACAGCTGTGAAACCTAAGCGGGGAACCAATGTTTCAGTAAATCCCCAATGAGCTGGAGCAGGGCACATCATGAGACCTAAAGGGAACAAGACCTGAAGGGCACTGTAGTAGGTCAGAATCGGGAGACTGACAAAGCGGCACGATTTCTGTGTCTTTTATTTAAACAACCCAAAAATTTAACTTTCCTTTCCCTAAACCTATAGGCACCAACCCTATTCTACAGAAGAAAGTCAAAGCACTGTTCATCAGGATGTCGAAGCATAAAGTCAGCGGTCCGAAATGGTGCTCTAAACAAGTCTTTTCTCCATCTCTACAAATGAAACCGCAAAGCAAAGACACAGGCTTTTGATATTTGCCCATAGAAAAGGTTGGCTGCTGGCCCTTCCTTATGTCTCTTTACCATAGGCCCTCGCTTAAGTGCACAGTTCCAGGAAAATAGCTTGGGTCATACTGGAGTGCCGGAACCCCTGCCAAGTCGTTTTGCTTCAGTCTCTGGGGATTTTAACTCCCTTTTCCCCTTCGGGAGACTTTTGTTATCTGTTCCCTCTGTCTCTTACCCTCTCTGGGGCTCGGATCAACCTTAATCCGCACTCTGTGGTCTCTCCACCTTTCCCCACTCTGGGAGTTTCCTCTTTCTCACTCCCCACTCTAGAGCTTGTCTTTCGTCCCACTCTGGGCTTTCTCCATTCTCTCCCCACTCCAGGGTTTCTCCTATCTCACCCTACTCCTGAGTTTGCCTCTTTCTCTCCTCTCCCTACTCTGGGCTTTGTCTTTTCCCATTCTGGGGCTTCTAAATTCTCTCCCCACTCCTCTCTCCGTCTTGCTCCCCACTCAAAGGGTTCTTCCTTGCCCGCTCACTGTCTTTTCTCTCCCTTTCTTGCTTTGCCTCCCGATCCTCTGGAGCCACCGTATACCTGCTTGGATTGAGCAGCACTCCTCGAGCAGAATCTGATGTCTGCTTGGCCTTCCTCTCAATGGAGAGCCGCTTACCCAATCCAACTGGATTCTGCACTGACTAGCAGCAGTTCCTCTCCTCATCTTGCGAAGTGTGGGGTTGGGCAGGCGGCCTCTCTTCCAGGCTTTCCGGGCTGAGGTACTTTCCCATTCTCCTTGCGACCGTGACAAATTCTGGCTACTCTCGCTCTCCCCCCCAACCCCCTCCCTTGCCTGCCACACTTTCTGTGGATGTGTCGGAGTAGTTCAATTCTGTGTGCTTTGAGGAATCCATTTCCTGAATAGTTCCTTCAATGACCATCCTTTAGGGGGGCTGGTCTTCTCACTTTGCTGCTGTCTTGCACGGTTATTGGGCAAAGCATGGGTCATAAAGTCGAATCGGCTAGTATTAAAGGGTTTATAGCAGTTTCATACTCCCTAGCGTCTGCATACCACATAAATGTGTTCGTGTCTGGGAGGGATTTTGTTATCCGGACGTATAATGTGCAACAAAAGCCCAAAGGCATCTTGGAGATGAAGCTACAGATGTAGGCCACCCAGAGGACATGGGCTAGAAAAGAAGGGTTTTCAAAGCCAGACTGAAAAGCAGATGGTCCTCGATGATACGTAAAAAGAGAGGAAGAAGATTTCAGCCCTTTGCTGCCGCCACCGAAAAAGCATGACCGCCCACCCGCGTGAGTTTAGCTGTAGGGGGCTGGCCGGTTTGTAGAAGCAGAACTTAGCTTGAAGAAATTCTGCTCCAATTTTATACAAAGCTTTATGAACTAGACACAGTGCTTTGAATTTGATAAGCTGCTCAACAGGGAGCCAGTGAAGTTGGCGCAGAAACAGTGCACCAAACGGAGGATGATGAACTGCTCTAGCCGCCATATTCTGCAGTAGCTGAAGACGTTGGAGCAAGTGCCACGGAATAGCAAGATATAAGGCGTTCAGTAATCAATATTACTGATGACCAGGGAGGAGACCACTGGAGCATGGAATTTAAAAGGGATACATGGAAGTACTTTCCGGAGGGTCCAAAGTTTAAAGTGCACTTTCTGGCAAACAAGAGAAACCTGATCGGCCATAGAAAGGTGGCCATAGAAAGGGAGGCTGAGATTTTAACACCCAAGTCCTTCACCAAGGAGAACGGAGGGGAAAGGGACCAAGACTCTCGGGCCAGAACTCAGGGGTCCAGAACAGCGAGGACAACACAGTACCCACCACCAACAACTCTGTTTTCTCCCCGTTCAATCAGTTTAAGGCCATCCAATCACCACTGCCTTTAAGCTGTTCCTCAGCCGATCCGCCATCTCCGGTTGAGTTAAGTCCAGCCACACAATAATTTGCTTATCAACAGCATAGAAGTAACACAAGAAGCCAAAGGTGTGCATTATGCCCAGGAGAGGTTGAATGTACAGGTTAAATAAAGTAGGAGACAATGAGGAGCCCTGCGGAACTCCACACAGCAGAGGGATCGAATGAGAGTAAAATGGGGCGAAGAGACATAGATTGGGAGCGCCCCGCCAGGAAGGACGAGAACCAGCAAAGAACTTTACCAGAGAGGCCCGCCGAAGAAAGCCAGGCAATCGGTGAAGGGTTGTCAATGATGTCCAACGCTGCTGACGGATCAAGCACAATCAGGGCCCCTGCCCCACCCTGGTCGACTAGGCGAGTAAGGTCATCCAACACAGCAACCAAGACTGACTTTGTGCCCTGGCCGGGTCGAAAGCCTGACTGAAACTGGTCAAAGAAGCAGGAAGGTGCTAAGAAGAGGGGAGACCAGGAACTCTAGCAGTTTCATGAGACAGTGGAGTAGAGAAATTGGCTGAAAATTGGACAGAACTGCAGAGTCCAAACCAGGCTTTTTCAGCAGCAGGATGATGACTTATACCCCTCTTTGGGGTTTTCCTGTCCCTTAAGACGAAGCCACCTCCTGAATGATCTGTTACCGGACTCCTAGGGGGTGTTGAGCATGAAGGTAGGAACCCATTTATAAAAAAGAAGCGTATGCAAAAAGTTCCCCTTTAAGCGGGAAAGTCCTACATGGCACGCAGACAAAGTTTGGTGCAATAAGTGTAAAGCATAAGACTATGTAGGGTTTGTAGATATGGCAACAGGTAGGAATATTGGAAGACTAAGTAGAAAAGGGATACCCAAGATGGAGAATTTACTGTTACAGATAAGTAGCTTGTGTGTGTCAAAAATTGTGATCGCTTGTATAGTGAATACCATCCACCTGCCGGCTTCTTGACAATAGGTAAGTAGCTTCTGCGTCCCAATTTATTAACAGTTTAATTATGGCATCCTGGTTGTCCTGCTACATTTTTTCACTGTCAAAGTATGGCGTGTAATCATTTAAATCTTCTTAATTGTGTATTACTTACATTTCTAGTTGAACTTAAGCTGTTTTCTGGTCAGTCCTTTACATAGTTCCCTGATTACGATTGCTAAGCGATTCATTTTTCTTTTGCAGGAGAAGATTTTGCAGTTGTTCAACAGGAAATTATTATGATGAAAGATTGTAAACATACTAACATTGTGGCATACTTTGGCAGCTATCTCAGGTATGGATAATGTAGTCGTCTTAGTTATACTTGCATTGTGTTTTTTTTGTCTGTTTCTCTTTTGTTTGGACTTTTTTAAGAATAATGAAACGATATAATCAACTGACAAATCTTTTGTAGCATTTCATAATGGACATAATGGTTGCAATACATTTTACTCCTGGCCTCCTTCCAATACCCAGCCTTTTACTAAAACAGCACCTTTGTGCTAGATCATAAATAATACATCTGTTTAGATACTCAAGAATCTGCTGCCTGCCGTTATGAATACTTCTGCACCCCCTGAATATTTCTCTGACCTACTTCTATGCTTCAATTCAGTTTTCGAGGCTGCGCTTTGATTTGGAATAGTGTGTTTTTAATAGTATAATTTTCATACACCCAAAGCAGTTGTACTCGATATCAGTTTGCGTAACTTGTGTGTTCTTAGCCTGTTTTTAGTTTTTCACACATATAAAGGCAAAGGAGGAGATACAGTCTGCAGGTGTACCCAGGTTACTTGGTTTTGGCTTTTCGGAGGTACTTTAGCAGCATAATTTTGGTTGGATCTTAATTGCTCCTTTAGTTGTACTAATGTAGTTTTGGCTTCTCTGTAGCTTTTTTCACACCATGATTAGTTTCAATCAAAAGATGGCACTCTGGATGGACAACAGAAGGGAACGTGACAGGAGATGGTGGGCAAGACCAGGTACTAGCTGGGGGAGTGTGGTGATACTCGCCCTTCTCTTCAGTTTCTCTGCCTGGGACTGAGAAGAAATTCCCATTAGCAAACCCAAAACTGCTGGTTCTTTTTACATTTTGGTTCCATGTAGACCCCTTCTCAATATGGCATGAAGTATATAGTTTTCCATAGGTTTCTAGAGTGGGGTTAAGAATGTTAACAAAATTGAAGTTTAATAGATGGCCTCAAGAAAACGCCAACTCCCAAAGCCTGTTCAGGGTTTTTTATTTAGATTTCATAGTACAGGCGGGAACTCTAATGGCCATCCCTCTCTATCTAACCTAGGGGCGGGCAGTCCCTCCCTAGCCCAGACATCCCTCATTTCCAGACTTGTCACTAGAGATCGGTAACCCCTACTATCTAAAGACTTCCTAGCTCAAGGGCATGGCCTAAAGGTGATCCCCTTATCTGACTAGAATAGGGACCCCTAGATTGTTTCCTGAGCAAATTTAAAGTCCCCAAGCAAGGCTTAGGTTGTGGATTTGGTGCCTTTCAGACGCTCAGATCCCTGCTTTGTCTTATCCTTACATGCTGCCTTCCTCTCCCTGAATCTAGCTGTCACTCTCCCTGGCCTCCTTCCTCCTGGACTCTTGTTCTGCCTGCGCCGACCTCATCCAAACAACCCACATATTCCCGCCTTGCTTTTTATCTTACCCATTGGTTCTCCCCTTCCTCTAGTTTCCCGGGTCAACTGCGGTCTTTCCCTTCCCCACGGGCTGAGTTACAATGATCGGAACCAAGAGCGGATTTAAACTCTGCCCTCTCCTCTTACACGGGCCCACCGGTCGTGTCAATTGTTTCCAGCCCAGACTTGGAGGATTCCACATCCCCCCTCCTGACCAGGATCAGGCTACTGACCATTTCACAATCATCACTTGATAAATGGAACGAAAGTGCAAGGATAGATTCTTCTGCAGACTACAGCCAGGGCACATTCTACAGGGGTTACAGCGTCTTCTGTCTTCTCACTCTGGTTGGGAGTGCCCATCAAAGACATTTTCAAGGCAGCAACATGGGCAGTGCCACACACATTCACTAGGCACTACTGTCT
This sequence comes from Ambystoma mexicanum, assembly GCF_040938575.1. Lineage (NCBI taxonomy): Eukaryota > Metazoa > Chordata > Amphibia > Caudata > Ambystomatidae > Ambystoma > Ambystoma mexicanum. The sequence goes on from NC_090927.1 coordinate 1,220,887,274, forward strand.
GCAACAGCACGTGGAAACATGCAAATGGGACGAGCAGTCCTTCATCGGATGTTCCAGTAAGGTAAGCCCTGCCGCTTCTGAGCTTCTTATTTGTTATGTATGTATTATTTGTTATGTATGTATAATTCTGACATGGGCATAGAACGCACAGGTTTTTCAAATCTGTTTGCCTGTTTTTTATCTCCTCCGTCATGTGTACTGCTATAAAATCTATTCACAGAATGTGAATCTATGAAAGATCCAATGCTGGAGAAGAGAGTGGTTTCTTAACTTCAACTCCATTTCTCCAGCGTTGGGATCTCTCATAGATTCACCTGCGCCCTCCGGCCTTCCCAGGCAAACATCATCTTTAGCGGGTTATCCTCCATCTTGAGTGTTTAAAATCTATGGGGAAGCTACTGTGGCGGAGCTACATAGTAGACGTCCTATTTGTAGCCACCAAAAGCACCCTCACCGTTGTTGATGGGACACTAAAGGTGCCAAACTTTTTTCCATAGGAAAAGTACTAAATTAAAGTAACCAGGGATTCCCAACCTGACGAAGGGTACCATTCATAGCATGTGAATCTATGAAAGATGCCAACGCTAGAGAAATGTAGTTACGGGTAAGAAAGTACTCCCTTATGGATAACCCCTTTGGATCTTAGTTGATCGGCCCTCCCATGTCAGGTGGCTGGCCTGCTCCTTCCCCAAGACACTCTGTTACATTGTTGCAGGGCTGCAGGATTACCATTGGCCCTTGCCCTCTGCCATCCACCCCTGGATTTCCGCTTTCTGATTGGCTGTAACTCGTCTCCCCAGGCCTGGGACCCAGCTCTGTTCTCAGCGCTCTGTGCACCTCTTCAAGGTGATGAGAATGACTGTGTTCCCAATCAGTACCGCTTTTGCCTGTGAGAGTGCCCTCAAAGTTGCAACGTTGTTAACTCATCCATGTTCGCTTTGTCTGGGTTGCTGAGAACCGCGTGTCTTCCCACCGCGGGTGAATTTCCATTTTCTAGCTTGGATGCATCACGTGGTTGAGAACCACGAAATCGAGCTCTTCTGGTCTGCAATTTATGAGGATTTATTCTGTTTTTCTGCAAATGGCCCCTTGTAATTTTAGGTTTGGAATGCGTTGCTTGTCTGACCTTGGCTGTGAGCCCTGGCTCATTATTTGATCGTGTAGTTCCATTGGGTTAGTTGCCATAATGATATATTTTATTTGTATCACGCTCATACACAAGTGTTTCAGAGCGTGACAAGGCAAGGGAGGGGAACAGGGGAGAACACAACAACGATCATACTAGACCCAGTGACATTAAGAACGCACAAGTGCATGGGAAAGGGGAAAAGTGCATGGAAGGGGGAGAGTGGAGAATGTGAGGCAGAGGAGACAGATGAATAACAATAAATAAAAATAAATAGATAATAGAGGCAATAAACAGTGGTAGTGCAGCCAGCAAGTGCTGTGTTTACGGCAGCAGACTTGGTAAGTCTGATAAGTGCAGAAAAAGAAGAAAATGGGGTGTGGGGGGTGGCGGACTGTATGGGTACAGATACAGTCCCCAGTGCAAGGGGTGGCCAGGAGGCAGTGCAGGGTGAGCAGGTACCTGGGCCCAGGGGACAGAGGGTGGCCAGGTGCACAGTGACGAGAGAGAACAGATCAGCAAAGGAGAGGGTGAACGAATCCGAAGCAAAGAGGAAGGTCTTGAGGTGCTTCGGGAACTGGAGATGGTTCTCGTCAAGTTTTAGAGTTGCAGGGAGGCTATTCCAGAGGGAGGCCCCAGCCGAAGACAGAACTTAGCCCCAGCTTGTTTCTTTGAAAAGCGACTGACCCGAGTGAGTTGGAGGTAGAGGAGTGAAGTGCTCTGGAGGGGAGGTATTTGCGGAGGGATAGCTGAAGGTATTTTGGACCCAGGCCCCAGAAAGCCTTGTGGACAATGCATAGGGTTTTGAATTTAATCCCTGTATCCACTGGGAGCAAATGGAGAGATTGCAGAGCTGGAGAGATAAGATCCCATGGCTTGAGGCCAAGGACACGTTTCGCAGTCCTGTTCTGGGTTAGTTGCAGAGGGTGGAGAGTAGAGGCAGGTAGATTTAGAAAGAGGCTGTTACAATAGTCCAACCTAGCGAGAACCAGAGATTGGGAGACAGAATTTATGGGGGAAGGAGAGGAAAGGCAGAGTACCTATGAGGAGGTGCAGTAGGAAGTTTGACTCTTTGGAGACCTCAGAGATGTGGGCGGAGAAGGAAAGTGTGGAGTCAAAGATGACCCCAAGGTTCTTAGTCTCGCAGTTGGGGGTAGGAGGAGGGCCAAGGGAGGCCGGCCGCAGAGTGAGGGGAAAGGATGGTGAAGGTGTGCCAATGAGGAGGATCTCTATCTCGCTGGCGTTCGGACAAAGATCATTGGCGGCACACCAATCTTGAATGGCAGTTAGGCAATCGGAGAGGAGAGAGGGAGAGGAGGTGGCCGAGGGAAGCCTGAAAATGAGTTGTCTTCAGCGTAGCACTGGAAATTTGAGCAGAAAATGACAATGCAGTGGGCGAGAGTTGCCAGGTATTGGTTGAAAGGCCAGGCCGAGAGGTTAGACCCGCTGGGGAACACCACAGGTATAGAGGAAGGTAGATTCTAGGAAGGACCCAAGTTGAACCTGAGAGGGTCAATCGGAGAGGAAAGAGGTCAGCCAGGCCAGAGCCTGATCAGTGATACCCAGGTTGTCGAAGATTCTCGCTTTGGGTAGCCATATCTTCGTTACTCTTGCAAGATGTCCATAGTAATTTGCATGGTCATCGCAACTTCAGGTCATATAGCTACAGTCTCCTTCTGGGTCGCACCACACCCATTTCCAAACAAAAAGAATGGGTGTGTCCACTCAGTGCGCAGAGTGCTCACAATATACTCTTCTAAAGAAAAGCTGCAATTTTTGTTGTACACGACTTCATAATTAACAAGTCATTATAATGTTCACAATTAATACATTGACTTTGTCAAAAGTGCCCAAATTCTTATTAAATTTTCCTTAAAGGCAATAGCAGTCTTGACAGTGTTGGCTCATAAGCCAATGCATTTCAGAATTCAGTTTCATCTTCGGGGCTGATAACTGTTAGAATCGGTGTGTGTTATATCAAAAACAAAGTGGAATTCTGAAATTGTACATCATAGCATATAATATTGATAGGAAAATCAAAAGATGTGAAATTCAAAAGATGTACGTACCCAGAAATCCGCCATTGTTTGTGATGCATTAAAAATAAAAGAAAATGGTGTTTAGAGAATTGTAATCATCACGTAAGTGATATTGTCCAGTGCTTTCACACACTTATAAAACAACCAAATATACAAATGTACCTGCAGTAATTAAGCCTGTGTATCTGTAAAAACAATTTACGCAACCATAATACCCAATCGTATGCTATTTACTTATAGGTGTGTTAGGAATCTCAAGTATGCAATCTGGGCAGTAGTTCGCAATAACTTTGTGTCAAGCCATCAAAATCCCTGATCTACAAAAAAAGTATGCATGCTATGGAGAACTGTGTGTCCCGAATCTAATTGATGGACTGATCTTGGTCGGGTCTTCAACTTGCCCTAGCTTGCTACTAGGCAGTTGCAGGGAGAGGCTCACCCACTCGTGCGAACGCCGGTTTCTTGTATATACTAGGTTGTCCTGGAAACCACTTGGCGCCATGACATCACGCGTTGCTGAACGCAATGATGTCGTGGGCGCATCGCGTCCTGTTCCTTCTGAATGAACCGAAGGATTGGGACGTGTGATCAGACCAAGATCGGTCCATTAATTAGATTCGGGACACAGTTCTCCATAACACGCTTACATTTTTGTAGAGTAGGGATTTTGATATCTTGATTAGTTTTTGCGAACTGCTGCCCAGGTAAGGGCTTCTTTGCATACCTGAGATTCCTAACACACCTATACGTGAATAGCATGCAATTGGGTATAGTCCTACGTCCTGTCCCCTTTCCTCCATACTTATGGGACATCCCTCCGTCCTGTGGGAAGGGACCGGAGCACTTTGTAAAAAGCATAACATTTTTTAAAAAGTGTCCTTTACTTTTTACGCAGGGCACCACACGTGGCTGTGACCCCGCACTTCTTAGCTCCGCCCAGCACATCGCCCATCAGTCCTTTTCTCCGCTCAATCGGGACTGGATGCACTTGCATCTTCGGAAGATTTTTTCCTTCCAGTTCCTCCTCTCTTGCTGCTGCTTAGCAGTCGCGTGGTAGTCAGTCTATGCCGTTTCAGCTAGACTTTCCAAATTGTTGTTCTCGTCAGCGACGCTTCGCTAGGGTGGATCCCCATCCTCTGTGCTTAGAGTGTTTGGATCCGGACCACTTTTGTTGCGACTCCCTTTCGGTCCGGGCGTTTCAACGTCGTTTGGAGCGGTGGGAGGAGGTGTTTCAACGTACTCTCCGGCGCATTTTCAAACTTTCATCGACGAAAAGAAGAAATGCCTGGGTAGTTCTTTTACTTTTTAGGGCACCCCGGCCGGGCGACTCCTTCCCGGTCCGGGAGGAGCATCAAAAGCTCTGTTACCGGGGCTTGCCCTGAGGTGCCTTCTAGGCCTAATAATTCTACCGGAGTTTTCTCAGAGGGCATCCGTAAGGGGCCTATTGACACTGCATTGCATTCCGAGGCCCCTCCTGTGGGGGCTGTTTGCGGGAACAGTTCTACTGAGTCGTCTGGTACCTGACCTTTCTCCGAGGTCTCCTTGATTGGAGCTTCCCATAAAATCACTGGGGTATTCCCTGAGACCTCGGTTGAGGTTGTTGACACTGAACGAAAGTTTGAGGCCCCTCGTGCGGGGGCTTTTACCAGAATAGGGTCCGAGGCCTGTTATTTAGAGGCTAATGTGACCAACAGTTCTGAGAGGCCTGTTCAGGTCTTGTCAGTGAGGTGTGTTCCTCATCGTTCCCGCTCTTGCAGAGATTCCAGTTCTGTTGAGGGGGCACGGAGTGAGTTGTTAAACCGCAATCCCTCCGTCACCGGCGGTGCCGAGGTCCTTCCTTCGAAGGCTAATTTGGCTGTTACGATATCATAGAAACATTCTAGGCCACAAAGTACCGGCTCGGCCGAGGTTCCTTGTGTTAAGGCTAAAATGAAGACCCCTGACTCACCTGTGAAGACCCCTGCATCACTTCCACACGTGTCGCAGTTCTCAGGTGCTGACAAAATGGCGACTGTTCCCACCAAGACCACGGTGGCCATTTTGGATTCATCCCTTTAAAACTATGCCATCGGGCCTAGGTGTAGGGGGCGGGGGGCCTTTTTCAGGTGAACATCTGTTTCCTTTACATGTCCGTTTCGTCCGGTTTACGACTGGAACGCACGGATGCCTCTACCGGACCATGTCTCGCTTCCTGTGGCATTGACGCCCTCGATTTTACGTAGACAACAGTGGGGAAGGACCCACTTTGCAAGCCTCTCCCTTACGCCCCTGGAGTTAATCTGTGCATGAGAGGCCTCCTCCTGTTGCACCTAAACCGTTGGTAGAGGATGTCTTTTTCGGCAGGTTTCAAATATTGATGCGTTCCGACCCCATGAAGGAGTACTTTCGGGGCTTGTTCAGGGAGATTTGCCCGCTAGTGGCGACAGCCCCGGCTGCAGTGCCAGTTCATCCGCCGGCACTGCCCTTACCGGCAGGGCCTCCTCCATCTCTCCTACCCCTGCCTCCATTGTCTCCAGTGGACAAGGCTGTTGGGGTACTGGATGTGACTGAACCTAATCCGGACCTATTGGATGATCTACAGGGCGAGCAGGGCCGCGAAGACCAGCCCCGCTCTGTCAGAGCTTTTCATGACCGCGTTCTGAACATGTGTCCGTTAGATGTTCCAGTACCTGAGGCACCTGCTCCGCAGTAGGGCGTGCTTTCGGGGGCGTTCACCTTATCTCCTTCGGAGCGTACCGGCTTGTTCTGCAAAAGGATGTTTTGGCCGAGGTCCGTAGAGTTTGGGAGAAGCCACACTCTGGACTGTTTGTCAACAAGAAGATTGACGCGCGTTATAGGCTCCATTCTTCTGGAGAGATGGCCTTAGCGTAGTGTCCGTCTCTCCTCCATGGTAGTGGCGGCAGCCACTTTGCAATCCAGACCTGCGTCATCCTCTTCTACGATTGCTACACAGGTTCTGACCAAAGAGGACAAGCTTCTTGACTCCCTTGGGAGGAAGATTTTCGCTAACTCAGCTCTGTAGCTGCGTCAAGCCAATGCAGTATAGGTGTTTGCGGCGGCGAATATGAAAATGTGGAAAGGTCTGTCGGAGTTTGATGAGTTTATTCCGCTGAAAAGTTGGAAGATTTCAAGGCGGGTTTGTCGGACGCCAGGGTCTTGGCACAGGATCTCCTGGAGGCTGCTGCTCACCATGTCGACACCTCGGCCAGGTGCCTTATGCTTGGTGTGGATACCTCTCGTCAGGCTTGGCTGCACGCCACCAAGTTCTCCAAGGAGGTGCAGGATAAGGTTTTGGACCTGCCTTTCGATGGCAAGGAGCTTGTTCACTCTACAACTGACGTGGAGCTGACCAAAACCAAGGACAGCACTCAGACCGCCAAGTCCTTGTCTGTCTTGGTTAAACCTCCTTTCAGGACACAGAGATCATTGTCGAACCCTCGGCCCTCCTCTGGTTTCAGTATTTTTTTAGACTGGAAATCCCGCAGGGTTGACACCCCTTTGATAAATTCCCACCGAAGGCAGCAACGGAGCTGGTTTTTCTCCCGCTCCTCAGACTCCTCCTCAGAGTCGGGTGGTGCTGCCACCGAAAAGCCAACAAAATGAGGGTTTTCTACGCTGACACGAAACCCCGTTGGGAGGACGCGTTGCGTCTCATTGGGAGACGTGGCAGACCATCACCGAGGACCGGTGGATCTTGTCAGTCGCTCGGGCGGGCTTCCGCCTTCCCCACCCATCAATCCCCCCTTCTAGCAGTCAGCGTCGCCCTCCCTCAGAGCCGAGATTCAGAAGCTTCTGGATCTCAGGGCGGTGGAACCCGTTCCTCTAGGGGAGTGAGGGGAGGGCTTCTATTCCTGGCTGTTCACGGTGCGCAAACCCAACCAGGCTGGCCTGTGCACCATCCTAGACCTTTCCCAGTTCAATCTCTCTCTACCCCAAGAGAAATTCAAGATGATCACGCCCTGTCAGATAGTCCTCTCTACAGAAGGGTGATTGGCTCAGCGAGCGTGGTGGACCTTCAGGATGCATATATGCATATCCTGATTTGGAATCCGCATCAGAGGTACCTACAGTTTTCTATGGAGGAGGAGCTCTTCCAGTTCCGAATGCTCCCTTTTGGCCTCAGCTCGGCACCGCGTGTCTTTACAAAAGATGATGTTGGTTATCACAGCTTATCTCCGGCTTCAGGGTATCCATAACGGCTGACCTCCGCCCGAGGGTTTTCACCAAGTTGATGGCGGTGGTGGCAGCGAGTCTCAGGAGAGGGGGTATTTACATTTTCCCCTACCTGGACGATTGGCTGATCAGGGCTACTTCCCCCGAACAGGCCCTGGAACATTCAGCTACACCTGGTCTTCTCCCTCAACTTCAAGATGTCCCACATGATACCATCTCAAAGGCTCCAATTCATTGGGGCAGTCCTAGATGCATCCCTGGGAAAAGCCTTGCCGCCAGTATTGAGAGCTCAAGACATTCTGCCAATGGTCACCAAATTTCAGAGCGCCCAGCATCTCCCGCCCTTCCACTTTCTGAGGTTGCTCGGCCTCATGGCATCCTGCATTTTTCTGTTGCCAGAGGTGTGCCTGAGAATGAGATCTCTCCATTTGGCTCTCAGGACTCAATGGTTTCAATTCTCAGGCAGAATCTCAGATCTCCTGGTTCCGAGCAGGGTCTCACAGGATCCCCTCATTCTGAGGGAGAACCTTTTTGGCAGCATTGGCAGGATATAAAAGTAGTAACAGACACCTCACTCAGAGGCTCAGAGGGTGGGGCGCACATACCAACGATCTGACAATCGGTGGTTGATGGTCTCCATCGGAGTCCAAACTACATATCAACCTTTTGGAGCTGAGGGCAATCAGACTAGCGCTGAAGCCCTTTCTGCCTTTTCTGTTTCCAACCATTTGCTACTTTGATTATGAGGATACAAGAATTGATTTTATTCTCTTGGTCCAGTTGAAATGAATTGCCTTCAGTCCGTTAGATATTTCTTTACATTGTTTAGTGTGTGTGTGTGTGTGTATCTGAGGCTTGTGGAATCTGCTTAGATCACATGCTGTGCATAGGCCGACATCTAGTGGAAGCTGCAGAGTATTACAGTTTGTTTTTCGAAACTCGAAAATGGGCGTCGACAAGATCCCTCACGCGTCTAGGATCCTCAGATTGTTTTTTTCGCCATACTGGTCGGAAGCAATTTGCGGAGTCCCCTGACCTTAGCCATACTTTTACTACAATATAAAATAATAATCTATTGACATCCTTCCCCACCCCAACGTCGAACTTCAACACTCGACGCCGGCTGGAGAAGAAATCGACCGTCGGCTGCTGCACGACGGATTTGGGCCTCGGAAGGCCGCTGGCCTCGGCCCGGGCCTGGTAGGCCGCTGGCCTCGGCCCTGCAAGTAGGGAGAGTGGGGGGTGGTACATACTCTACACTCTTGGTATATAGGTACACCTTATACATTTCCTACACTTAATAGCCCGCTGCCTCAAGGTGCGTATGGAGGGTACCCCTTTTCAATTCTGCCCCAAGTGCAATCGCAAATACCCTTGGGTCGACAGGCACGCCACGTGCAATCTCTGCTTGCCGAGGGACCACCCCGAAGCGAACTGCAGAGCGTGTAGTAGGTTTAAACCTAAGACACTAAAGGACCGTTCGACGAAGCGTTGGGCCCACCACGCCAGGCAGGCGGCCATGGCGGAGGGCGCCTTCAGCGATGGCAGCGACGCCGTACTTTCGGACGGCGAGGGCATTAGGGCGTCGAAAGACAGCCGAGGCAGGTCCCCGACTTCGGTAGGTCGTCTGGCAGGGCGGCTATGGGGAAGACCCCGGCGACACAAGCGCTTCACATACTACACACACACTAAACACACTAAGTCCAACCGAGACTCGACGACGTCGAGTTCTCGGAAAGATGCACAGACCGAACGGTCCGATTCGGTGTCCTCTGGGCGCTCTCGATCCAGATCGCCGCATGACTCCAGGCAATCATCCACTCTTGCCAAGAGTGCCTTGCTCCCTAGGCTAACAGAAGTTCGATCGTCGGAAGACGAAGACGACTTCCAGCCCGATCTAGTGGTCATTTCGCCAACACTGGTACAAAGCCTTCACTGGTGGACAAGAGAGAATCTCGCACAGGGGAAACCATTTTACGATCCCGAAGTACAGGCAGTAGTCACTACAGATGCATGTCTGACGGGGTGGGGAGCTCACCATCTCCAACACACAGCTCCGGGTCTCTGGTCTCACTCAGTGGCAAAGAACCACATCAACCTGCTAGAGCTTCTGGCAGTATTCAGAGCGCTTCAGGCGTTCGAGCCCCATCTACTAAACCTGTCAGTGCAAATCCAGACGGACAGCACTACAGCCATGTTCTACCTGAACAAGCAAGGAGGGACTCGCTCGCCAAATGGGCACTCAGACGGAACATCTTCCTGTCATCACAACATGTTCCAGGGGAGCTCAATTCCCTAGCGGATGCTCTGAGCAGAGACTCCCTCCCAGAGGAACACGAATGGGTTCTTCACAGAGAGGTCGTAGAAGATCTCTTCCCTCAGTGGGGTTTCCCCACTATAGACTTATTCGCCACAAGCGAAAACAGACAATGCCCAGGATTTGCATCCAGATTCCCCCAACCAGACTCCCAGGGGAACGCCCTGTGGATGAACTGGTCAGGGATGTTTGCGTATGCTTTTCCACCAACTCCTCTCATCAGGAAAGTGGGGAACAAGATGAACAGGGAATCGATGACGCTCGTCCTAGTTGCTCCCATGTGGGAAAGACAACCGTGGTTCCCACGCAGGATGGCGGTGTGCGAGCCCATCAAACTTCCAGCCTGGTACAACCTACTGTCCCAGCACCAAGGTCAAACAGTGCATCAGCAACCCAACTCAATGAACCTGGCAGCATGGCTCCTGAGGTCATGGAGTTTGGACATCTCAATTTACCACAGAGGTGTATGGACATCCTAAAGGAATCTAGGAAACCAAACACAAGGCACTGTTACTTTGACAAGTGGAAGAGGTTCGTTATCTGGTGCCAGAGTAGACAAATCAACCCCGTTGATTGCACTCCTTCCATTATTGTTACATACATGCTCCACCTGCTAGATGCAGGATTGGTTTTTAACTCACTGAAGGTACACCTGGCAGCCCTGTCGGCATACACCACTTCCCATAACAAGGTCTTGTGGTGGAAAGTACCAGTAGTTAAAGCCTTCATGGAAGGAGTAAAGAGACTTCACCCTCCTATTTCCAACCCACCACCAGGGTGGGACCTTAATGTGGTGCTATCTAAGCTCATGGGCCCCCCTTTCGAGCCCATGCATAAAAGCAGTCTCAAACACCTGACTTATAAAACGGCCTTCTTAGTAGCTATTACTTCTATAAGAAGGGTCAGTGAAATTCAGGCTCTGTCAGTGCAGGATCCCTTCTTTACTGTCCATAAAGACAAACTGGTTTTACGCACACACCCTAGGTTCTCACCTAAGTTTATATCTAAATTCCACGTTAAACCAGTCCATCGAGCTTCCGGCTTTCTTCCAGGACCCTCAAAGCTCGGCTGAGGTGAAACTACACACCGTAGATGTGCGTAGGGCGGTCCTCTACTATGTAAATAAAACCAGACCGCTAAGGAAAACAGATCAACTGTTTGTCTCCGTAGCTACAGGCAGAGAGGGGGATCGAGTCTCTAAAGGTGCCATCTCGAAGTGGATTATTAACTGTATCCAGCTGTGTTACTCACTCTCTGAAAGAATTCTGCCTTTCACGCTAAGAGCCCACTCTACAAGAGGCATAGGGGCCACTCTGTCTTTCATTGCAAATGTACCCCTTGACACCATTTGCAAAGCAGCTACTTGGAGCTCAATTCACACTTTTACTCAGCATTACTGCATTGACACCCATTCCAAGGCAGATACACAAGTGGGACAAGCGGTTCTAAGACACTTATTTGCTCATGACCCTTCTCACATCCCACCTCTTTCTTCAGGTACTGCTCGCTAATCTATGCACAGCATGTGATCTAAGCAGATTCCACAAGCCTCAGAAGGGATACATTACTCACCGTAATCGTATTTCTGATGCTTGTATCTGCTTAGATTCACATGCGACCCACCCTTCCTCCCTTCTGAGAGAAGGCGCATGTTTGCTTGTAGTCTTACCTTTCTATCTATCTGCTTGGATTTTCTGTACTCGCGCTACTCCTCATGCTACCTCATTTCAGAAAAAATACAATCTGAGGAGCCTAGACGCGTGAGGGGTCTTGGGTACAGTGGACGTCGCACTAGGGATAGTATTACTGGCACGCTGTAACGCTCACCTGATTCCCACGGAGGCGCAGGTCTGGCTTCAAGTGCTGATGCTTCTTCAATGGTGAAGCGCAGGACTCTGAAGATGGACAGGAAGGGCCCCTCTACTCTGGCTTCTCCTGCTCGCAGGAATATTCCCCTGTGCGTGAAAAGGGAGTATTACCTACTGACTGAGTTATGCTCAAGCCTCCCACTCTCTTCCAACCCTCCACGATACCCTTCCACGATTCCCCGTGATGTCTCACCTTAGGGTCAGGAAGGATGAGCTCTCCATCCTGCTTCTGATGCAGGGGCGCGTTGAAACCCAGTTACTTCACTGGATTGAGGATTATGGGAGTTCAGGTAAGCTTGACTATTCAGGTAAGCTTGACTATTCAGGTAAGCTTGACTATTCAGGTAAGCTTGACTATTCAGGTAAGGCTCTGTAAAAGTTCTGTTGCAAGTTCAAAAGTCCAAGCTTAATAATAATGTTCATTATCTTTTTCCCCTTAGGGGCCAGGGTTCGGAATGCCAGAGATATGGCGCCGACCCGAAGTGATATGTGCAGTTCCAGTAAATGACAGGTAAATTCTGGATGAGCGCTCGGGTAATGTCTTTGCATTCGCTCATTCAATGTCTGTCTTTTTTCCCGATAGGGGCCGGATGCCTGGAAGCGGCAAGACCCGAAATGAAATGGAATGACCCAACAGGTAAGACTTAGAAGAAAACTGAGCTTTTCCTATTCCCTTCCTTCTCTCACCTTGTTCTTGTCTTTCTCTCTAGGTTCTGGGAAGTGGCTGTGGATCCGGATGATCGCTGCTGAAGATGGTGGCGTCCAGGAAAGGTGAGTGAAATGCAGCGCTGCAGCGATCGTAGCGAAATGCTTTTAAAATGATGTCTTCCTTTTCAGGATCGTCGGTGTGATGCCTCTGTGGTGCTGATTTAGCAGGTAAGGTCTTTTGTCTCCCTTTGCAGGTGACCCAGGATACTGACAGGTGTGGCTGAGGTCCAGATGCAGGAGCTGACACGGTGAGCGTCCAGCTGCGAGGAGCAGAACAACGCGAAGCGTGAGTTGCTGATCGGTGTGGTTTAAATAGCTTTGGAAGAAGTTCCAAGTGTGTTTCCTTCCTCCGATCAGGTATGTATCCTTCCCTGACCACACCCGGGTGGAAAGTAATCCCACAGGTAAAGTAGTTCCATTCAGGCCTCAAGAGGGCCTGGATGTGGCAGCATGGTCTGCATCAGGTAAGTGCACATTAAAACACTTGAACACATGTCTAGCTTTATGAGCCTGGCGCCTAAGGCGCCAGGACAGTGGTCCAACATGAGCCTGGCGCCTAAGGCGCCAGGACTGCGTCCAAAGGGCCCTAGCTTGGGCCCGCTGGCACTCCCCTGGGGGAAATGATGCCTGCCTCTGGGGTTGCTGGATCGGTCCTTTTTTTTTTTTTACGAAAATAGAAAATGGGCGTCAACACAGGGCGTGCCAGTAATACTATCCCTAGTGTGACGTCCACTGTACCCATGATCCCTCACGCGTGTAGGACCCTCAGATTGTTTTTTTCCGCTATACTTGTCGGAAGCATTGCACGGCGTTCCCTGGCTTTCAGCCATATTTTGCAAAATATCATATAATTTCCCCGTTCTCCTTCTCCCACGTCTAGACATCGAAGTTTGAAGATCGATGCCAGTCTGGAGAACAAACAACCGCCGAGAGCTGCACAATGGACTTTGGGCCTTGGAAGGCCTCTGGCATCGGCCCTGCAAGTAGGGAGAGTCGGGGATGGAAACATACTCTACACTCTTATTTTTCCTACACACACTAGCCCGCTGCCACAGGGTGCGTATGGAAGGTACCCCTTTAAAATTTTGCCCCAAGTGCAACCGCAAGTATCCTTGGGTTGACAAACACGCCACCTATAACCTCTGCTTGCCGAGGGATCACCCCGAGGCGAACTGCAGAGCGTGTAGCCGGTTCAAGGCTAAAACACTAAAGGCCCGCTCGACCAAACGTTGGGCCCACCACGCCAGGCAACTCGAGGCCATGGAGGCGGAGGGCGCCTTCAGTGATGGCAGCGACGCCGTACTTTCGGACGGCGAGGGCAAGGAGGGTTCAAAAGACGCCCAAGCGCAAGTCCCCGACCTCGGAAGATTGTCCGGCAGGGCAGTTATGGGGAGCACACCCGGCGACACAAACGCTACCCACACCACTTCTACACCTTAACAGTCAAAGTCAAACCGAGACTTGACGCGCGTGTCGAGTTCTCGGAAAGAGCCACGCAGAGAGCGGTCCTCTGAATTTGTGTCCTCTGGGCGTTCTCGGTCAAGATCGCCGCACAACACCAGGCAACCGTCCACAGTTGCCAAAGGTGCCTCACTCACCAAAGTCATGGAGGTACACTCGTCAGAAGACGAAACTGACCGCCGGCCCCAGGCTGCACATCAGGAGTCCGCTCCGGCAGACCGTTCGGCGGCTGCTTCCGAGTCCGACGTCCTCTCTCGAAGGAAAGGGACACTACCCCCGAATCTCGACACCAGGCGTCGAAAAGCACTGAGAAGGTGAAAACATCAGGAAAACACTCTTCTACTCATGGGGAAGGGGGTAAACAGCAGAATAAACCATCTCACACTTCTTCTGCACCACAGTTACATAAAGACAGTTCTAAGTCTTCAGAGAAGCATCAATCCAAGACCACTGTACAGGCACATAGGTCCAGACAAGGAATAGAAGGGGGACCCTCTCAACAAATGGTCATTCCCAGCTCCAAAAATGGACCAGTGAGGATATAGACAGGGTTATGACTAGAATGTCCTCCCTAGCAGACTTCTACTCCAAGAACCCAGAACACTTCCTCACCTATACCCCTGATGGTGCTACTCCTTCAAGATCTAGGGACCCGCAGCCCCCTGGTAAAAAAAACCTCGGTTTGATGCTCCAACGCAAGGTCTGCCTTCAGACCCTTTTTACATTTAGCCTTACACCCAGTATAGTGAGGATCCACAACAGGATGAGGATCCAGACTTGGTAACATTGGACGATCAAACTGGGGTGGACTATTATGGGGACGACGAGGACCAAGATGACCCAGAAGTCTACAGTATAGACTCCCCTGTCGGCAAAGAACCTCAAGTTACCGACTCTCCAGTCGACAACCAGCCCCTCCTAAATGAGGTCTTGACTAGCGTGGCAGAGCACTTCCGCATAGACACTCAGGGGGCACAGGAGGAGAGGGACTTTGCTGAGGAACTAGTGGGAGAAAAGAAACCCATTGCCCAAGCCATTCCAATTCTCAAGTCCATCCAACTGAGAATTGATCCTTCCCTTCTCACTCCTAACTTCACCAGGGCAGTAAACCCCAGAATCGAGAAATTGTTCAGGGCAGCCAATCATACCCGCTTTATATAAGGGGTCAACTGAAGCCTGACTCCTTGATAGTTACTAACATCCGGAAGAGGGCGGGGACACCTCTATCATCATCTGAGGCCCCCCCAGACAAAGAGAGCAAGAAAATGTACGGGTTGGGAAGGAAGGTAGCCTCCACTTCCGCTTACCAGGCAAGGATTGCCAACTCCACCACTCTGCTGGCAGGTTACAATTGCCACCAGTGGGAGCAGGTAGCTGCCCTCATTGACTCCGCACCGGAACCATTAAAGGGCCAGTTGGCCCAAGTCGCGTCGGAGGGGAGAGCTGTGTCTGGTTGCATCCTTAAGGCAACCTTCGATGCCGCAGATAATGCGGGCAGGCTAATAGCAGAGAGCACTGTCATTAAAAGGCATGCTTGGTTAAGACAGTCAGGGTTTAAACCTGAAACATAAGCATCCTTAATCGACATGCCGGTGGAACCTAATCTACTGTTTGGCAAAGCGGTAGAGGACGCATTAAAAACTGCCAAAGACGAGTATGATACTCTGAAATCCCTGGGACAATTGACCAACAAGCACCCTAATCAGAGAGGCAATGGTAATTTTCGTTGTCCAAGAGCCAAAAATTGACAAAGGGGCTCCTATTATACACAGGGGCAGGGTACATCATGGGGTAACAACCAGCAGACTACCCAAAGTTACGGCAGAGGAAACAAGAGGAGCTGTGATAGAGGTAGAGGCAGCCCCAGCAGAGGCGGCACGTCTCCCGCAAAACAGTGACGCTGCGCTCAGGGTCCCTTCTCACGCATCCCCAGTAGGGGGGACGCATTTCCAACTTCACCCAAGCTTGGGAAGGGATCACATCAGACAGATGGGTGCTGTCCACAGTGTCTGCAGGATACTGCTTAGAACTGTTTGAGCGTCCCCGAAACCACCCTCCACGTCAAAAGATACATTCCTTGGACCACCAAAACATCGTCAATCACCTAGCAAAGAACACGATAGAA
Source organism: Ambystoma mexicanum (assembly GCF_040938575.1). Classification (NCBI taxonomy): domain Eukaryota; kingdom Metazoa; phylum Chordata; class Amphibia; order Caudata; family Ambystomatidae; genus Ambystoma; species Ambystoma mexicanum. The sequence continues at coordinate 1,220,903,091 of NC_090927.1, forward strand.
CTCGTCCCGGGCAACCAGGTAAACAAGGGTATTTATTCAACTTACTTCCTTGTGCCAAAGAAAGATTTGACAATGCGCCCAGTATTAGACTTGCGCCCTGCAAACAAGTATGTCAAGCTCCAGAAGTTTCGCATGACTACTCCCCAAGAGGTAATCCCCCCTCCTAAAAAAGGGGATTACATGGCAACATTGGATATGAAAGATGCCTATTTTCATATTTCCATGTTCCCAGCGCACAGAAGCTTCTCGCACTTCAAGGTGGACAGTCACCACTACCAGTTCAAGGTGCTGCCCTTCGGTATAGCCTCGGCGCCAAGGGTATTCACCAACGTACTGGCGGTGGTGGTGGCGGCGGCACACACACGCAGGGTGGCAATCCCAGTGTACCCTTACCTGGACGACTGGCTCATCACGGGGGAGACCCCAGTAATTTAAAGATCAAACATTCAAAGAACGATCAAGCTCCTCTTGGAATTGGGTTTCTCCGTAAATGAGAAAAAATCAAGTCTGGTGCCAAGCACCTCCAAACAGTTCCTTGGAGCTCTTTTAAACACTCAAGAGGGGTTGGCCTTTCCATCAGAGGAAAAAATTTGGACTCTATTACTGCTAATTCCTCTAGACCAGCCTGGTCGCCAGATAAGGGTGCGGAAAGCAATGCGTTTGCTAGGCATGATGGTGTCATGTATTTACCTGGTCCCTCACGCACGCCTGCGACCCATGCAAGAATGGTTGGCGAAACAGTGGTCTCAGGCAAGTGGTCAGTGGGACGATCTAGTGGTCGTTTTGCCAAAACTTGTACAGTCTCTTCACTGGTGGACAAGAGAGAACCTGTCAAAGGGGAAACCCTTTTACGATCCAGCGATACAGGCTTTAGTCACAACAGACGCATCCCAGTCAGGGTGGGGGAGCACACCTCCTTCACCACACAGCTCAGGGTCTCTGGTCTCACGCAGTGGCCAAGAATCCTATCCATCTGCTAGAGCTTCTGGCAGTATTCAGAGCGTGTCAAGCGTTCGAGCCCCACCTGTTGAACCTGTCAGTACAGATCCTGACGGACAGCACAACAGCGATGTTTTACCTAAACAAACAGGGAGGGACTCGTTCGCCAAATCTGTCCAAGCTTGCCCAGAAAATATGGATATGGGCACCCAGATGGAACATTTACCTGTCATCTGAACATGTTCCAGGGGATCTCAATTCGTTAGCGGACGCTTTGGGCAGAGATCCCCTCCTAGAAGAACACGAATGGTGTCTACTCGGAGAAGTCGTAGGAGACATCTTCTCACAGTGGGGTTTCCCCACTACAGACCTGTTCGTCACAAGCGAAAACAGACAATGCCCAGAATTTGCATCCAGGTTCCCTCAGCCAGACTCCAAGGGGAACGCCCTGTGGATGAACTGGTCAGGAATGTTTGCCATACGCTTTTCCACTAACCCGTCTCATGAGGAAGGTGGTCAACAAGATGCACAGGGAATCGATGACGCTCATCCTAGTTGCTCCCATTTGGGCGAGGCAACCGTGGTTCCCACACCTACGCAGACTAGCGGTGTGCAAACCCATCAGACTCCCGTGCTGGTACAACCTACTGTCCCAGCACCAAGGTCAAACGGGTGCATCCTCAACCCAGCTCAATGAACCTGGCAGCATGGCTCCTGAAGTCAGAGATTGGACATCTCAATTCACCACAGAGATGTATGGACATCCTAAAGGAATCTAGGAAACCTAACACGAGGCACTGTTACTTTGATAAATGGAAAAGATTTGTTATCTGGTGCCAGAAGAAGCAAATCAACCCGGTTCATAGCACTCCTTCCAATATTGTCACATACTTGCTCCACCTGCTGGATGCAGGGTTGGTATTTAAGTCACTCAAGGTACACCTGGCAGCGCTGTCAGCCTACACCACCTCCCACAACAAGGTTTCGTGGTGGAAGGTACCAGTGGTTAAAGCCTTCATGGAAGGGGTAAAGAGACTCCACCCTCCAATTTCAAACCCACCACCTGGATGGGACCTTAATGTGGTGCTTGCTAAACTCATGGGCCCACCCTTTGAACCCAGGCATAAAGCCAATCTGAAACACCTGACCTATAAAACTGTCTTCTTAGTAGCCATTACATCCATAAGAAGGGTCAGTGAAATTCGGGCTCTGTCAGTGCAGGATGCTTTCTTTACTGTTCATAAAGATAAACTGGTTCTACGAACACACCCTAGGTTTTCACCCAAGTTAATTCCTAAATTCCACCATAACCAGTCCATTGAGCTTCTGGCCTTCCAAGAACCCAAAAGCTCTGCTGAGGTGAAACTACACACTCTAGATGTGCAAAGAGCGCTCCTCTACTATGTAGACAAGACCAGGCCGCTAACGAAAACAGACCAACTGTTCGTCTCCGTAGCTACAGGCAGAGAAGGAGATTGTGTCTCTAAAGGTGCCATCTCCAAGTGGATAGTTAATTGTATCCAGCTATGTTACTCCCTTTCTGAAAAGACACTGCCTGTTACGCCAAGAGCCGACTCTACAAGAGGCATTGGGGCCACTCTGGCTTTCATTGCAAATGTTCCCCTTGACACCATTTGCAAAGCAGCTACATGGAGCTCTATTCACACCTTTACCCAGCACTACTGCACTGACACTCATTCCAAGACAGATACTCAAGTGGGACAAGTGGTTCTAAGACATTTATTTGCTCATGACCCTTCTCACATCCCACCTCCTTCTTCTAACACTGCTCGCTAATCAATGCACAGCATGTGATCCAAGCAGATTCCACAAGCCTCAGAAGGGATACATTACTCACCGTAATCGTATTTCTGATGCTTGTATCTGCTTAAATTCACATGCGCCCGCCCTTCCTCCCCTCTGAGAGAAGGCGCATGGATGGTATAGTCTTATCTTTCTACCTATCTGCTTGGATCTTCTGTACTCGCGCTACTCCTCCTGCTACGTCATGTCAGAAAAAATACAATCTGAGGGTCCTACACGCATGAGGGATCATGGGTACAGCGGACGTCACACTAGGGATAGTATTACTGGCACGCCCTGTGTCAACGCCCATTTCCGAGTTACGAAAAACAAACTGTAATACTCCGCAGCTTCCACTAGATGTCGGCCTATGCACAGCATGTGAATCTAAGCAGATACAAGCATCAGAAATACGATTACGGTGAGTAATGTATCCCATATATATATATATATATATATATATATATATATATATATATATAGTTCATTATCAAATTGTATTCTCCTGTTTTCATGTCATAAACGCTATTTCGCTATTTGTGATGCCTATTAGTATTTGAAAAGAATCAGATTTTTTTACATGGACTAATTCCTCCATAGTCACTGTTTAATCACTTCAAAATATCTGAAGACGGTACCCCTGTTACGAATGTACTTCTCTCCTGCAGGCGTAAAAGGATGAGTAGATCTCAAGCGCCCATTCAGCCCTCGCACTTCTACAACCTAAGAGCCACCAAATTTATAAAGTTGAAACGGGCACAGTCAGCGGTCGTTGGTCTCTGTCGGAGTCCAGACTCCATATCAATCGGTTGGAGCGGAGGGCCGTCAGGCTTGCCCTGAAGGCTTTTCTGCCGACTGTGCTAGGAAAGAGTGTCCCGATTCTAACGGATAACACGGTGGCCATGCACTACCTCAACCAAAAGGGGGGGGGGCAGGGTCACTTCCTCTGTGCAGGGAGGCGATGCAGCTCGAATTCTGGGCCATCCAGCAGGAAGTTTCGATCTAGGCTGTTCATCTGGCCGGAGACGACAACGAGACGGCGGACGCTCTGAGCAGGCAGTGCACAATCTCTCACGAGTGGGAGCTGGCTCAGGAGATTCTCCTGGAGATCTTCACCCTTTGGGGGACCCCTCAAGTAGATCTCTTCGCCTCCAGTGTCAACCGGAAGTGCGAAAGGTTCTGCTCGCGGGAATTTCCTCCAAAAGGAGTCTTAGGAGACGCGTTCGTGGTGGAGTGGTCATTCCCACTGCTGTACGCGTTTCCTCCAGTCCCCGTCATCTCGCAAGTACTGCGGAGGTTACAGAGGTTCGGTCCCCGGATGATTCTCATTGCTCCGGCGTGGGCCCTGAGGACGTGGTACCCGGACCTTCTCGACTTGTCCATCTGCCCTCCACGTCGTCTTCCCTACTGAGATGATCTGCTCTCACGGGAGGGGGTTAGGTTCTCCATCGAGAGGTCAGATCCCTCAACCTTCACGATTGGCTTCTGAAAGGTTGAGGTATAAGGATTGGGACCTCCCTGAAGACGTGATGGAGGTGTTGCTCTCGGCCAGGCGGCCGGCAACAAAGTCTCTGTACCGTTGCCGTTGGAGAATGTTCTGCGACTGGTGCAGAGTTAAGAATGTGGATCCTTTTGAGTGTGACATTCCCATGGTTCTGTCTTTTTTGCTTTCCTTGGCCCACAGGGGCTTGCAAGTGGGGACCATTAAAGGTTACCTGGCGGCACTGTCCATATTTAAGCGGTTGTCTGAAGAATGTTCCTATTTTAAGATTCCTTTTAATTTCTCAGTTTTTGAAAGAGCTCACTAATGTGTTCCCTCAGTGACCTTTTCTAGTGCCTGGTTGGGATTTGAACCTTGTTCTTAAGCTTCTTATGGGTGCTCTGTTTGAGCCTTTGCATTCTTGCCCTTTGAGACTGTTAACTCTGAAAACTGTGTTTTTGGTTGCGGTTACTTCCGCTCGCAGAGTGAGTGAGTTACAGGCACTTTCAGTTAAGCCACCTTTCACTCTGCTTCATAAGGACAGGGTTGTCCTTAGGGTTCGTCCTTCCTTTCTTCCAAAGGTGGTTTCAGAATTTCATTTGAGCCAGAAGGTTGTTCTTCCGGCATTCTATCCTCCTCCACATCCTGGTAAGGAAGAGGAGAGGCTCCATAGGCTTGATCCTAGGAGAGCGTTGAGCTTTTATTTTTCGCGTATGTCCCGGGTCAGAGTGGACGATCAACTTTTCATTGGTTACGCTGGAAAGCGTTTGGGACAAGCTGTGACGAAACAGACTGTCTCGTTGGATTATTTTAGCTATCTCCGAGTGTTACCGCTTGGCCGGTAAGGACCCTCTGGCTGGCTTGCGGGCCCATTCTACCAGGGGAGTGGCTGCGTCTACTGCCCTGCAGAGGGGTGTTACTATTCGTCACATCTGTGATGCAGCCACCTGGGCTTCAGTGCATACTTTTGTACGTCACTACTCCCTCGATTCCATCCGAGGGCAGGATCTGGCCTTTGCCAAGGCAGTCCTTTATTCCGCAATTTGATTGGGCATGCTAAATTTGTGTTCTAAATTCTTTTCCCACCTCCTTGCTTGGTACTGCTTTGGTAGTCTGTCATAGATATGGAATACGTCAGAGGACCCAATCCCCTCGAAGAACAAGTTACTTTCTCACCTGGTAACGTTCTTTCGATGGGATGGTCTGACGACGTATTCCATATCGCTCCCTCCCTACCTTCCCCGCTTCAAAATTTCTTTTGCGATTGCAGCTTGCGTTCTGCAAGGCCTTGTGTGTCTGACTGGCAGAAAACTAGTGGCACACGTTCTGGGGGAAAAAACTACAACTGAGTCTATGGGCGTTGTGCGTCCTACTTATCACATCGGGTGACGCCGGCTGTTGGAGGAGGTCCTCGGGGATGGCGCATCGACGTCATCGGCGCAGGACGCAGACGCCAAAGATTTTCCAAAGCAGCACAGCTGTGGACATTACCTGTCATAGATATGGAATACGTCGTCAGACCATCCCATAGAAAGAACGTTACCAGGTAAAAAAAGTAACTTGTTCATTTACTGGTGAATTTAATGCGTGGTTCTAAATCATTCATGAATTCAAAGAACCTAAGGAGGTCTTCCAAAGGACCACATCAAATATATAGTGTATATAACTGTAGTAGTATTTTAGATAGTGTCCATTTTTGTGTTAACACTTTTTCCTGTTCCAAATAAAACAAGTATGCATTCACATAACTGGGAGCCATAGCTGCTCCCATTGATGTACCTGATATTTGGACAGAATATTGATCCTTAAGCTTGAAGAAATTGTTCAGCAGATAGGAACACCCACTCCATCTCCTACTAACCACCTTGAGGAGAACTTGGTGTACAGGCTAGTCACATTGTGTTACGCTCACCTGGTATCCACAGGGACGCCACCCAGCCGGGTTACTCGCTGCTATGCTTCTCAGTTTTGCCCTGATGTGGTCTGCGGGGAAGGTTCTGCCTTGTGGTAGAATTAGGCGTGCTCTCCGTCCTGCCTTCTTTGCAGGGGCGCGTTGTCTTTCATGGGTGAGTGCGGTCCAGTTACTTCACTGACGCCGGCCCGTTTGATATTGTTCAGGTAGGTCTTATTGCGGCTTAGTTTTGTTGCTATCTTGCATGCCTTTCTTTGTTTAAAATGTCTCTTTGCATACCTAAGGGAGAAAAAGAGCTTCAGCGCGGCGAACTGGCTTGGTTGAGCCCCGCTGGTAAATGATGGCACATTAAGAGCGCTGTGATGCGGTAAGTAAGCGATATGCGCAGCGCTGCGAAGTCTTGCCTTTGCTAACCTGTTTTCCTTTCTTGTAGGTCGCAGTGTTCTTCAGCGCGATTCGAATGTCCGGAGTGGTGCCAGCCGAGAAGCGATCAGCCAGGTAAGCCTTTTGAGCAGTTCGTAATTTGTAAATCTCTCTACAGCTTTCTTTAATCTTACTCTTTCAGGTCGTTCTGTCCGGGAGGCGTGCAGATTCGAGGAAGCTGTTCTTAATAGCTGCAAGTGTTTAAAGATGAAGACTGCAGGTAAGATGCTGCTGCTAATGATGTTCCTTTTGTCTCCTTGCAGGTTCTGCTTCTCCGAGATTCGAGGGAATAGCTGGACACGGTGAGCGTCACGTTGCAAGCTGCAAAGTAACACGAAGCATGTTCTGCAGTCAGGGTGTGGTTTATATAGCCCAGGGAAAGTAGTTCCAGGCCTGCCACACCCAAAACACTAGACTGCATAGCTTGGTACTTAGGGAACCAAGCTATGTGGATGCCTCCATGTTGGCTGACAATACAATAAAGTAGTTCCCAAGCACATTGTTGTTCATGGTGTATGAGCCTGGCTCCATAGGCACCAGGACTGGCCCCATGAGGGCTTTTGAAGAGGATGCCAGGCTCTAGAGGCCCAAGTCCTGACTCCACCTGGCAAATGGGTTTGCCAGAGGGGGTTTTAGGCTAGGGTCGTGACACATTGTCTAAATAGAATATCTTGATGATCTCGTAATTTCATTAGAAAGTCTGAGATATCTCTAATATATGTACTGAAAGTCTGTACTGTTAGGGAGAATTCTCTTCTAAAGCTAATTCCCCTTACCTATAGTGTCCCCCAGCAGCTTTGCTGGATTTGAGGGGTTTATTTTTTTCTCCTGCTAAGAGTGAGACTCTTTTTCCCACTCTTAGACATGTTGCCGATGTGTGTTTTTTAGGCTATTTTTTGTGCTTATGGTCTATGGGTTTTCTCACCCTCATAGGTATCATCTTTTTACATGTGTGTTACACAGCACCCTCAGTGCAGTAACACAGGGGTGTCCTAGTGACCCCCAAACATAGACTCCATACCCTGGGACTGACTGCTGTCTCCCAGGGCATGTAAAGTCCCCATTGACTAGTAAAGTTAATATTTATGAGCAAAACCAGTACAACCCATCTTTCTATGGAAGTACTGGAAAGGGTTAATAGTTTTTTCCCGTGGTGTTCATTTTCGAGAGGGTACCGTCCAGTCCCTCTCTCTAGTTTCTGGCTTTAATTTTCCCATTGTTTGAGGCTACCACTTTTACTGACAGCCTCTAACATACCGCCGGTTTATTTTATTATTAACTTTACTCCGGTGTTTTTTTTTTGTTTGTTTTTTTTTGCCAGAACTTTGATATTTCTTTCTTGTGTCTCTCTGAAATCCTAACCATCCTTTGTTGGTCCTTTTGGCGGGCTTCTGCACAGAAGCCCTTCTCTCGGCGCCACTGAGTCTGGGGTGGACAGGATGTGTGGGAGGGGGAATAGGCACCCTGGACAGGGTTACCTAGGCAACCCAAGTCGCACTCTGCCCTGATAGGCTTGGGGGGGATTATCCCACTAGGATAACAACCCTGCTGTGTGAGTGACAGCTAGGCTGTATGAATGGGGGGTTTTCTGCATAAAAGCAGGGCTCTGAGGACTGAAGGACAAGACGTCGCCACTGGAACTAAGAAACCCGAAGAGGAGAGAAGATGAAGACATCTACAACGACTGAAGCTGCTGCAGATCCTCACCACTTTTCGCCAACGACTCGAGAAGATCTTCACCTGCAAGAGTCTTCTTCCCTCTAGCTGGTGGGGCCAACCAGTTTGCCAATCACCTTACAGGACCTGCTTTGGTCGAATCGCCAGTGCCCGGCACTCTGAGATCGGAGAGCCAGGCACCCGAACACCACGACCGTGATTTTAAAAGAGCCTACATTTTTTATTTCGTTTTGGCATCACCGCGGCTAGCTTCATCCCTGGGCAGTGCAGTAACTCGAACCTTCCTCCATGACGAGAGCCTCTCTTCCTCTGCTGGATCTCCCGAACTGCAGGAACTGCCAGGAACTACCGCCACCGCAGGAGCCTCTTCCACTTTTAAGGTACATTGTTCCACCAGGCCTCCCATTTCATTGGGCACTTCTAAAGTTGTTTTAAATCCTTTACTTACCTTCTGGGTTGGCCGCCCCCTATCTTCTAACTTTGTCTTTTTACCTTCTGCAACCGCCTTTTCAATTTGTTAAACAAAGACTTGGCTACTAGAACAGTTTGATCCTGGGAACATTGCCTCTACTATTGACTCTGGCACAGGATAGTGATTCTGGCTAAATCTGTTACAACTCCCTTCTCTAGATTGCTTTTCATCAAGAAATGTGTTGGTGCACCTAAACTCTTATAACCACCTTTCCTTCCCTTTTAAAATATTGCTTAAGTGCCATTTTGCTCGGTTTTCACCTAAGTATTGCTTATTCTAAAGTACTGCCTGCCTAACGTGTTCACAATCCAATTGGGAAGTGTTGCTGGTGTGTTTAGGATTCTAAACCTGTATGACTTGTCCCCCCCCTAAAACTCCACCCCCCCCCCCGAAGAAATTGTTAGAGTGCCATTTCTGTTTGGTTTACACTGTGCCGTTTTGCTCAGTTTTCACTCTTGCTCAAACTTGTCTACAATTTAAATAGGGAGTTATGTATACTTTTCTTGACTGTTTTAACTTGCTTTTATGATAGTGATTTGTATGTTGAACTTAAGAGTGTGTAAAAGAAATATATTTCTGAGGCTTGTGGAATCTGGTTAGATCACATGCTGTGCATACGCCGACATCTAGTGGAAGCTGCAGAGTATTAGTTTGTTTTTCAAAACTCTAAAATGGGCGTCGACCTAGGGCGTGCCAGTAATACTATCCCGAGTGTGATCCCTTACGCGTGTAGGACCCTCAGATTGTTTTTTTCCGACATACTTGTCGGAAGCATAGTTGCGGCGTTCCCTGGCTTTCAGCCATTTGTCATTATTCAACATTTCCACGTTTCTCTTACCCCCCGTCGAGAAGCCGAAGATTGACGCCGGTACTGAAGAACGAACGGCCGTCGAGACTGCATGATGGAATTTGGGCCTCGGAAGGCCTCTGGCCTTGTCCTGGGCCTCGGAAGGCCTCTGGCCTCGGCCCTGCAAGTAGGGAGAGTGGGGGGTGGACATACTCACACTCGTTTATTTCCTACATACAGAAAAAGGCACAGAGAGCAGTCCGCAGAATTGGTGTCCTCTGGGCATTCCAGGTCGCGATCGCATCATGACACACAAACACTCTACGATTGCTAAGGGTGCCACGCTTCCTAAAGTCACGGAGGTATGGTCGTGGGAAGACTAATCCGACCTCCACCCCCAAGCAGCACGTTCAAAGTCGACTCTGGCAATTCGTTCCACGTCTGCCTCCGAGTCTCAACGTCCCCCCTCTAAATCACTAGACCCTATGGAACCCACCTCCGAATCTCGACGCCAGGCGTCAAAAGATTCAGGGAAGACCAAGGAGCCAGGGAAACATGCCTCCACACATGGTAAGGGGGACAAACAACAACAAAAAAATCTGAACACCAGGTTCAGAAGGACAAACATAGATCTTCTGAAAAAACCAAGACCCCTCACCCTGTCACTAGGCCTAAGGTTGTCCCTCCCACTCCAGAGGATATGGGAATGGATGATGAACCTCAACAGGAAGTGGTCATTCCCAGTTCCAAGGAATGGAGCTCTGAAGACATAGACAGTGATGAGGAGAATGTCTTTTTTTTGGTTACGAGAAGAATCCTGATCACTTTTTAAGCTATCAGAATACCCCTATTAACTCTACTCGTTCTGGATCCAAAGGCCCTCAGCCCCCTAGTAAGTGACCTTGCACTGAGACTCCAGCTCAGGGCCTGATTTCAGACCCATTCACTATTCAACCTTATCTTCAGTATAATGAAGATCCAGACATACAGATACTGGACGACCAGGCAGGGGTCGAATATTATGGGGACAATGAGGACCAGGATGAGGAGGAGGAAGACGAGGCAGATGCCTATAGTCTCGACTCCCCTATTCCCAAGGACCCACCGGTGAATGACTCACCTGTGGATAATCAGCCATTATTGAATGAGGTCTTAGCTAAAGCTGCAGAGCACTTTCAGATAAACACTCAAGGGGCTCAAGAAGAGAGGGACTTCGCAGAGGAACTTATGGGGGATAGTAAATCCGTTGCCCAAGCCATACCAATTCTGAAATCCATTTAACACAGCATTGACCTTGGCAGTCAACCCAAGAATAGAGAAATTATTCAGGGCCGCCCGCTCCGAGCCACTTTATGGAAGGGGTGAGCGTAAACCTGACTCATTGGTGGTCACAACCACCAGAAAAAGGGCGGGTACACATCTAGCATCCACAGAAGCTCCCCCAGACGAGGAGAGCAAAAGGATATATGGGCTAGGAAGGAAAGTGGCTTCCACCTCTGCTTACCAGGCAAGCATTGCTAATACCACCAATCTGCTTGCAAGTTACAATTGTCACCAATCGGAGCAGGTAGCTGCCCTCATTGCCTCCGCACCTGAACCTCTAAAGGGCCAGTTGGCCCAGATTGCGTCAGAAGGGAGATCAGTGTCTGGATGCATTCTCATGGTTACTTTTGACGCGGCAGACAATGCAGGCCGGCTCATCGCAGAGAGCACAGTCATCAAGAGACACGCTTGGCTAAGGCAGTCGGGGTTCAAACCCGAGACACAACCCACTCTAATCGACATGCCAGTGGAACCAAATGTCTTGTTTGGGAAAGCGGTGGAAGAGGCACTCAAAACAGCCAAAGACGAATGAAACCCTTAAGTCCCTTGGACAGCTAACCAATAAACTCATGAACCGACGAGGGAATAATAATTTTCGTCGCTCCCGTGGCCAAAATTCCAGAGAGGGTCAAATTACTTCCAAGGGCAAGGAACATCGTGGGGAGGCAACCAACAGGCTACCCAGAATTTCACCAGAGGTCAGAAAAGGGGCCGTGGTAGAGGGAGAGGCAGCCCAGGTGGAGGCGGTACGCCTCCCAACAAACAGTGATGCTCCGCTCAGGGTCCCTTCCCATGCATCCCCATTAGGGGGGCGCATTTCCAGCTTCACCCACGCATGGGAAGGGATCACATAGGACATATGGGTGCTGTCCACGGTGTCTGCGGGATACTGCATCAAACTGTTGGAGCGCCCCCGCGACCATCCTCGAAGACAGAAAATACACTCCTTGGAGCGCAAAGGAATCCTCCTCGAGGAGATCGTCATTCTTCTTGCAAAGGACGCGATAGAACTCGTCCCAGGCAACCAGGTAAACCAGGGTATTTATTCAACTTACTTCCTTGTGCCAAAAAAAGATCTAACAATGCGCCCAGTATTACATTTACGCCCTGCAAACAAGCATGTCTCAAGCAAAAATTTCGCATGACTACCCTCAAAGAAGTAATTCACCTACTAAGAAAAGGAGATTACATGGCAACATTGGACATGAAAGATGCCTATTTTCATATTTCCATGTTCCCAGCGCACAGAAGATTCTTGCGCTTCAAGGTGGACAGTCAGCACTACCAGTTCAAGGTGCTGCCCTTCGGTATAGCCTCGGCTCCAAGGGTATTCACCAAGGTACTGGCGGCGAACCTACGCAGGGAGGCAATCCCAGTTTCCCTTACCTGGACGACTGGCTCATCACGGGGGAGACCCCAGTAATTTGCAGATCCAGCATCCAAAGAATGATAGACCTCCTCTTCGAATTGGGCTTCTCAATCAACGAGAAGAGATCAAGCCTGGTGCCAAGCACCTCCAAACAGTTCCTGGCAGCTGTCCTAAACACTCAAGAGGGGTTGGCCTTTCCATCAGAGGAAAGAATTCGGAACCTACTGCTGCAAATTCCTCAATATCAGTCCGGTCATCAGATAAGGGTTCGCAAAGCGATGTGTTTGCTAGGATGATGGCGTCGTGTATTTACCTGGTTCCCCAAGCGCGCCTGTGCATGCGTCCCATGCAGGAATGGTTGGCGAAACAGTGGTCTCAGGCAAGTGGTCAGTGGGACGATCTAGTGGTCGTTTCGCCAACACTAGTACAGAGTCTTTGCTGGTGGACAAGAGAGAATCTTTCCAAGGGGAAACCCTTTTTTACGATCCGGAAATACAGGCTGTAGTCACTACAGACGCGTCCCTGTCAGGATGGGGAGCACACCTCCTTCAGCACACAGCTCAGGGCCTCTGGTCTCACACAGTGACCAAGAAAAACATCAACCTACTAGAGCTTCTAGCATCCTTCAGAGCGCTTCGAGTGTTCGAACCCTACCGATCAAACCTGTCAGTGCAGATCCTAACGAACAGCCCGACCGCAATGTTTTACATAAACAAACAGGGGGGCACTCGTTCGCCAAATCTGTCCAGGCTTGCCCAGAAAATTTGGATATGGGCACTCAGACGGAACATTTACCTGTCATCTCAACATGTTCCAGGGGATCTCAATTCACTAGCGGACGCTTTGAGCAGAGACCCTCTCCCAGAAGAACACGAATGGTGCCTACACGAAGAAGTCGTAGGAGACCTCTTCTCACAGTGGGGTTTCCGCACTATAGACCTATTCGCCACGAGCGAAAACAGACAATGCCCAGGATTCGCATCCAGGTTCCCCCAGCCAGGCTCCATGGGTAACGCTCTATGGATGAACTGGTCTGGGATGTTTTCCTATGCTTTTCCACCAACCCCTCTGATGAGGAAGGTGGTCAACAAGATGCTCCGGGAATCGATGACGCTCATCCTAGTTGCTCCCATGTGGGCGAGACAACCGTGGTTCCCGCAACTGCGCAAACTGGCAGTGTGCGAACCCATCAGACTCCCGTGCTGGTACAACCTACTATCCCAGCATGAAGGATAAACTGTGTATCCTCAACCCAGCTCGATGAACTTGGCAGCATGGCTCCTGAAGTCAAAGAGTTCGGCCATCTCAATCTACCTCATAGATGCATGGATATCCTAAAAGAATCGAGGAAACCAAACACAAGACACTGTTTCTTTGATAAGTGGAAAAGATTTGTTATTTGGTGCCAGAATAAACAAATCAACCCAGTTGATTGCACTCCTTCCAATATTGTTACCTACATGCTCCCTCAGCTGGATGCAGGATTGGTATTTAATTCACTCAAAGTACACCTGGCGGCACTGTCAGCATACACCACCTCCCATAACAAGGTGCCATGGTGGAAGGTGCCAGTTGTCACAGCCTTTATGAAAGGGATGAAGAGACTCCACCCTCCAATTTCCAACCCACCACCAGGGGGGGACCTTAATGTGGTGCTTGCTAAGCTCATGGCCCCCCCTTTGAACCCATGCATAAAGATAGTCTCAAACACCTGACCTATAAAACTGCCTTCTTAGTAGCCATTACATCCATAAGAAGGGTCAGTGAAATTCAGGTTCTTTCAGTGCAGGATCCTTTCTTTATTGTTCATAAGGATAAACTGGTTCTACAGACTCACCCTAGGTTCTCACCTAAGTTCATTTCAAAATTCCATGTTAACCAGTCCATTGAGCTGCCGGCCTTCTTCCAAGAACCCAAAAGCTCTGCTGAGGTGAAACTACACACACTAGATGTGCGAAGGGCGGTCCTCTACTATGTAGACAAGACCAGACTGCTAAGAAAGACAGATCAACTGTTCATCTCCATAGCTACAGGCAGAGAAGGAGATTGCGTCTCTAAAGGTGCCATCTCTAAATGGATAGTCAAACGTATCCAGCTGTGTTACTCCCTTTCAGAAAAAACACTGCCTTTTACGCCAAGGGCCCACTCTACAAGAGGCCTGGGCGCGCACTGGCTTTCATTGCAAATGTACCCCTTGACACCATTTGTAAAGCAGCTACATGTAGCTCTATTCACACCTTTACCCAGCACTACTGCATTGACACTCATTCCAAGACAGATACTCGAGTGGGACAAGCGGTTCTAAGACACTTATTTGCTCATGACCCTTCTCACATCCCACCTCCTTCTTCTAACACTGCTCGCTAATCTATGCACAGCATGTGATCTAAGCAGATTCCATAAGCCTCGGAAGGGATACATTACTCACCGTAATCGTATTTCTGATGCTTGTATCTGCTTAGATTCACATGCGCCCGCCCTTCCTCCCCTCTGAGAGAAGGCGCATGGATGCTTGTAGTCTTATCTTTATATCAGCTTGGATACTCTGTACCTGCGCTACTCCTCATGCTACCTCATGTCACAAAAAAAACAATCTGAGGGTCCTACATGCGTGAGGGATCATGGGTACAGTGGGCGTCACACTAGGGATAGTATTACTGGCACGCCCTAGGTTGACGCCCATTTTCGAGTTTCGAAAAAAAAACTGTAATACCCTGCAGATTCCACTAGATGTCGGCCTATGCACCGCATGTGAATCTAAGCAGTTACAAGCATCAGAAATACGATTACGGTGAGTAAGGTATCACATATTCTTTTTGATACAAAGCTTTGGTCAGTGTTTCTTTGTTCCATAGTATTGTAGTCCTATTGTGTAAACCCTGAATACTGCTCATCTCCCTCTTGAGATAAGTCTGACTGCTCGGCTACAGCTACCAACTAAATCTGTGTGTTACAGACTGATACCAAAGGGGATTTATTGCATATACCTGTAGTCCTAATCTTCTTTAGTGCTCCTTAGGGGAACTGCACAGGATTCTGCCTAACATGTACCAATGGTTGCATAGCTTTATCAATGTATTTCGCTAAAGGTTCTAGTAAACTATTGATGGCTGCTATAATCGGCCCTCCTGGTCGATGTTGAACATTTTTATGAACCTTGGGTACGATGTATATGACCGGCCTAGTTGGTTGTAGATTAGTAAGGAAAGCTTTAGTGTGGTACCATATGCGTCCATTACTTTCAGCTGCATTAAAGACTTCCTGAATTATTGTATGAACTTGACCAGTGGATCGTTATATATTTCCATGTACGTGTCGCTGTCCACTAGTTGACGATCAGTTTCTTGACGGTACTAGAGTGTCGTCCATAATTACTAAGGCACCACCTTTGTCTCCATGCCTTAGAATGATCGCTTCGTTATTCCACAACCGCAAAATAACGTGTTGTTCAAGATGTTAAAAAGTTGCCCCTGGATTTCTTTTTGAAATAAATGTGCTGAAAATCATCTAGAACCTGCTTTAGAAAAACCTCCAGAATTGAGCCTATGCATTTACTTTTAGGTCTAATCTCAAGGTATTGACTCCTGGTAATTCTGCTTTTTCAGGAGTTTCAAAGAATATGTGAAGTTTCATCTTTTGGATTAATCTGAAGAAATATATCTTTTCTTTAAGTAGAGTACTATTTGCTGGGGCACAAAACATCTCTTTCTTTAACTTTCGCTCAAAGGCAGTCAAAGGATGTTTTAAAATATTTATTACTAAGTCTTCCTTGTTGGAAATGCTACTTTGCCCTGGTCTTGTTTTGTTCTTTCTAAAAAATAAAAAAAAATAAAAAAGAAAAAAACTTAGAGGGGGATGAATCAGTGTCGAGTCCCTGATTGTTTCCTTTTCTTGACTTCTGTCCCCAGTTTCACCATTGGACACGTCTGTTTCTGATGAGGGGTGTTTTTCTAGGTGTCGGCTGCATTCTTTGAAATTTGTGTTCATCATTCAGCTGTTGGTATTCTTGCCATGCATAGACACTGTCAGGTTTATAATCCGTACTATCTCTCCTGAATTTCCTGATGTTTTTTTAAACTCCATCTCTTTCCGATGGGTATCTAATTTAGGTTTGATGTCATCTAGAGTCTCTTGAATGTGTTCACGGGTTAGAAATAATATTACTGGAGATTTCAAATTTACTCTCCTTCAATCAAACTTAAAGGTTTTGATGACTCTTCAATTGTCAATATGAGAAACAAAGAGCACTTGTTCAAGATCTTTCTCCAACACTTTACAAATGTTGGGTTCTCTTTACAGAAGGTTGGTTCCAAATTAACCTGTAAACCCTTAGGGATACGTTGGGCTTTGTAGTCTTGCAAAGGTGGTGGCGTAGAGTTTCTGGTTAATCTCTATTCGAATAAGTTTCTCCAATTGATTTATCAAACCTGACAGAGAACATACCGCTACAAGGTACAACTATTCTGAGTAACAGCACGGAAAGCTGTCAAGGTTACGGGAGCTTGAGAAACCAGAGTGTGCAAACACCCTATGAAAGGAGGATAGAAAAAGACATGAACATTTCGAATTAGGGCTGAGAAAGCCACAGAAGTTACAGACCTTTAACCTAACAGGGTGGGAAGCCACACTATGTGAAATAAACTTGGTGAAGGAAAACAACCTGACTGAGGATTATAGGACTTTGAGGAGTCCCAAAACTTCAAAGGTGGAAGTGTTTCTATTTGCAAGAAATCCTGGAGTCATGAACATGTTCACACCAAGAGACAGGTTTTCTTTCATAAATGGAGAGAGTGAATCCCATAACTTGGTACAAAGACTGGGACGAACATCCTGCTTTGTGAAAAGGAACTTTGAAGACTGAACAAGTTAAGTGGAAGTTAAGCAAACGGAGGCCCTGCTAAGGCTATTGTGCAAAGCCTCTCCTTTTTCCTTTTTATTTGGGTATTTTCTAAAGTGGTAGGGCCAGTAAATTGGATAGGTTTTATACTTCAGAGCTTTAATTTTGGGATTCAACGCGCACCCGTAGCTTTATTTTGTTAGGGAACTTCCCTCATAGCATTGGCGCTAGTTAGGCGTTTCTTCCGTATGACCTCTAATCATCAGAGTCCTTCTTCTGGTTCACCACACCACCTTCAGTGTTCCTTCACCAAGTTGTGGTCATGGCAGCAGTGTGGCTGGCAGAGAGGCTGATCTTGTTCCAGCAGCAGGTTCAACCCCATTGTTCCCTGGAGATGGGTACGGAACGGAGCTTAGTCTTCACCTCACTGTTGGAGGGGTTTGGAAAGTCAAGTCTTCCAACAGAGGTCCAATGAAATCTTCCACGGTTGGAGTCCAAAAATGATCTGAAGAAGTGGTGGGGGACCCCTACTTTTAAAGGCAAAAGCCTGTAGGTGATTGTATTAAAGTTTGCCTGCTTTAGGGGGTCCAATCCCTGTGCTTGAAAAAAGTGGACTTTGCCTTTCTGATATCACACCCAAAGTGGTTTGCTCTAGGGGAAATGGAGGGGACAGGAAGGCTAGAGAGCGGTACAGAGACTCAAGATGGTGTAAGTCTTCCTTCACTGAATAGAGCTCCTCCATCTACATTAACTCTGCCCCGTACCTTCTCGCTAGGATCAAAGGCTTTTAGAAATGCAGCACCCTGGTGTGGGGCTACTCCCTTTGTTGGGTGTGCTCCTTTGATGCCTGGACCCAGAACAGCTTGCTGTAGAAAGACGTTCTCTGGTCGAGGGCGTTGCCTACTCTCACAAAGGGGCCTGGCCATTCAGGTCCCTGTCCTGTCAGTTCGCAGTGCCAGCCTGTCTAGTCATAAAATGGATTAGCTTCCACAGCTGATCTCACTCATAGTGGTTGACACGTGAGATATTAATTTAGATATGGCTGCATTGATGAGTAGTGCCATGCCCCATTCCTTAACTTAGGCATAGCTTGCGTTTAGAGTTTACCCAGCTACCATCATGGGATACTTATGATTACCATAGTTTTGGCTCAGAGGCGCATATCTTTAATGCAGCCCCTGCGCTGCAGAGACTTGGCTGTCACTGCAGCTGTCGGATGGGCAACTGTGACCACTGAACCTGCCCTGTTTCACTGATGAAGCAGGTGCTGCAGATCAGGAGACTGATGCCGTAAGGCAAAGATATACACATGCTTTTGGCATGGTGCTTATGAAAGGGGAATCTGAGCAGATTA
The DNA here is from genome assembly GCF_040938575.1 of Ambystoma mexicanum. NCBI lineage: Eukaryota > Metazoa > Chordata > Amphibia > Caudata > Ambystomatidae > Ambystoma > Ambystoma mexicanum. The sequence continues at coordinate 1,220,921,467 of NC_090927.1, forward strand.
CCCTTTCAGAGATAGAATTACCTGAATCATTTTATTTATAAAAATCCGAAATTTTGGGCTTTCATAACCTCGTCAAATGGAAAATACGTTCTGCTTTGAGCATTGGACTGAATTCTTTACCTAGGCATATCACTACCTATTCCAAATATATTGTATACTCCCACATTCTGACACACTTTCATAACCATTTAATAATTTATTAGCATACATATGAATGAGGTGAGCGCTTTATCATAGTGTTGAAATATCTTTCTTTTTCCCCCCGTATTACCACTAATCCCAAGATGGAATGTAGCTCATGATCGGTTTTAAGACCTATGGATGTACTGCAAAAAAGAAAATGAACTTGGCTTCTTCTTCTAAAATGTTTTCTCAGTCGCCTTCTCGTTTTTGCTGCATGATCCTCTTTATTCCACAAAACCGACATTTATCCAGATGTTCTCCCTTATGTTCCGATATCCAATGCAGTGCCAGAGGATGATGTTTGTCTTGAGTTTGTATCGATCCCAGGCGTTCGTATATTATCTTTAGCAGTCTAGTTGTGCTTCTTATAGATTATCACAGATACAGGTGATGCCATATACAGCATTTGTTCTTTTACAGTTGATGGATATGTATTGCCACATATATATTTTCTCTCAATGTGTTGATTTTATGCGAATTTGCAGTAATTGCAATATCCACATTTGGAAAAAAAAACCTTCCCTAGTTTTATTCAATCAGGTTCTGTCTTTGGATTCTGTTTTTGTTGTGCGTAAACTTGGTGCAAACATATTACCTATTATTCTTGCCTTTGTAAATACAATTCTAGTTTTATAGTTGATCTGTGGCAATAAAAGAAGTCAACTGTAAAAGCACATATGTGGTTGTAAGGGGACATCGAATATTTTGGTGCCTCCTCATGTATGAATTGTTTAGATTTTTACGAGTACTAAGGACAGAATCAGCCTGCTTTATTAGGCTGTGTATGTACATTCATACCAAAAAACACTCAGACCGATTAAATGAAGAAGGAATCCAAATCAATACAATTGTTTATGGATAGTTGGTGCAGAGTGATGTTAGTAAATGTTACTCTTCAAAATTGTGAATCCGGCAGGCTGCATACAGGGAAACAGAATATTGTATTATCGAAAGCTAGGCTTGATTTGAAGACCTTGCTATTGAGTAAAATGGTGTACTTGGATTACCACATTTGTTATTTCTGAAATTGTAATTAGGTGCCATCATTGACTCTAATAATTTGTGGATTGTTTTGTGCCTTTGTTTTAGCATGCATAATTTAAAGGAGTTTCCTTTTGCTACTGGACATCTTAAACGTGTGGATGCTCTTTTTTTATTTTAGGAGAGATAAGCTGTGGATCTGTATGGAGTTTTGTGGAGGTGGTTCTTTGCAAGACATTTACCATGGTAAGTTGGACTTTATTTTTATAAATTGATTAGCCTTTTCTTTTTTTAAACTTTATGTATTACTGGCGAAAGGCCGTACAGTGCATCAGGAATAAATCTTCCATAACATGGTTAAACATACTTTTGTTCAAGCAACAGTTCATATTGTTCTACAGAACACACAGAGGGCAATCACAGTGTTACAGATGTTTAACACAGTTCATCTTAATCCGGCTCACGTTCTTGGGCCCATGTCAGTGTCACTAGCCAGTCTTTCATGCTTGGGCAGTGTTTTGTCTTTCCACTTTAATAGAATGGCTCTTTTAGTAATCATGCATGCCATTTTCGCTAACGTACGTTGATGTTTTCTATGTATATCCGGCCAGATGCCAAAGAGTGTTGCTAGGGGATTGCACGCTAGTGGGATGGTTAACGCCTCAGAGATTAAGTTTATGATTTGGTCCCAGTAGTTCTGTATCCATGGGCACGACCAGAGCATGTGCAGGTGGCCTGCAGGAGAACGTTGACATCTTGGGTAGCCCTGAGGTTGCAACTGGGTTATCTTGGATAACCTAGCTGTGGTGTAATAAAGTCTATTCAAAAGTTTAAACTGCATGAATTTGAATCCGGAGTTTAGTGAAACATTTTGAGTATGTCACATGCGGGTCCATTGGTCTTCTGTAAGTTTGGAGCCTAGTTCGTGGGACCACCCCTCACAGGCGCGCGCAGTAGGGGACGAGGCAGCGTCTATTAAGATTTTTTATAGTGTGGAAAGTGTATGTCTGCAGTCTTCCGAGTTTGCATTATAGGCCAGAGAGGCGGTCTCTGGGGGTTTGGTTGGATAAGAGGGCCATATAGTGGATACTGCTACTCGTAACCTGAAGTATTGGAGGTGGTCCAGCCCAGTGTTTCTGTGGCCCTGTTTCCAGGTAGAGGGTGTAATGAAGTTGCTTTTGGGGAAGATATTCGCCAAGGCCCTATACCCCAGCTACTCCCATCTTATATGGATCGCCCTGTCCCATGTGGGCGTTAGTTCTGAATTTCCACAAAGGGAGCCACCGGTAGTAAGGCCTATCTATGCCTTTGTGGGGAATAGTAAGTGCCATGCGCGCAGTGTGGAGGTAACCGGATCGAATGGGCAGTCGTCCTTGTAGCTTTGGTTTAGAATAAGTATTTTCTGTTGCAGCTTGGGTCACCAGTTTCACATGTGGCGGGGGGGATGATATGGGGTACCAGAACTTGGCGAATTGAGCCTGGCCTGCAATCCAGTAACGTTCCAGATTAGGGGCAGTGAAGCCACCTTTGTAGTAGGGATGTGACAGCTCCCATTTCTTGCGGACTGCTTTGGAGTGCCGCTGGAACTGTGCGAATAGGCCATGTATTCTGGTGAAGTATGATTTACCTGGCCATAACGGGACATTAGTGAAAGTGTATAGCATTTTGGGAAGTATTATCTTGATTAGTGACAGTTTGGCGGCCAGGGAGAGTGGGAGATTTTTCCATTTCTGCGTTTTGGATTCTGTATATGAGCTGAGTGAGGCGTAGTTATGTGTCATAGATGAGTGGGAGCGTGACACCACCACCCCCAAATATTTAATATGGTCCGGAGACCACCGTAGAGAGGTGTTACCATGCTAGTCCAGGGTCCCACCTGTGAGGGGGAATATTTTGGACTCCGAGAAGTTGATTGTAAAGCTTGAGTGTACCTATCCATGTGATGTCTTCGAGCATTGGTGGCAAATTGGTGGAGTGGTCTGTGGCGTAGAGTATCACGTTGTCCACGTACAGGGAAATGATCTCAGGGGGGCCGCTGAGGCAGATCCCACAGTAGCTTTGGCGTATTCTGACATATTCCGCCATTGGCTCTATAGCGATGGCAACGAGAATAGGAGAAAAGGGGCAGCCCTGTCGGGTGCTCCTCTCGAGTTGAAATATGGTGGATGTGCATGCGTTCACAAGAACTTTAGCTAGCGGGCTTTTGTATAGGAGTTTAATGTAACTGCATATTCAGGCCGAATCCCATCCTGTCTAATTTTGCAAATAGGAAGTCCCAGGCGACTATATCTAATGCTTTTTTTGCGTCTATCATGACCGCCACTGCCTGTGCCCCAGGGTCAATTCTGGCCATAAGGTTGAATAACTGTCTGATATTAAGGGCGGTGGATCTACCTGGGATAAAGTCAGCCTGGTCGGGTGTAGCAGGTGTGGCATCAATGTGAGTAAGCGATTAGCCAGTACTTTCACAAAAATGTTAGCGTCGCAGTTAATATGGGAGAGGGGTCTGTATGAGCCGCATTCATTACTGGGTTTATCTGGTTTTAGCATGACTGTGATTAGGGCTTCTCTTAGGGATTCGGGGAGAATCTGAAGATTGAAGGATTCTTCCCATACCAGTAGGAGCATCGGAGAGAGCATCGCAACATATCCCTGATAGAATTTGGCCGTTAGGCCGTCCGGTCCCGGGGCCTTGATTTTGGGGATGGCAGATATGGCTGCCACAATTTCCTCTAGAGCAATCGGCTGTTCCAGTTCAGCTCTGGATTGATAGCTGAAATAGGCTAGCGGAATGAATTGGAGGAATGTGCGGATAGATTGTTCATCACTTGGCTTTGTTGCTGTGTATGGAGTGTGGTAAAAGGTGCAGAATACCTCAACCACATCCGAGTCGGCCCACTTATTGTTACTGTGCACATCGAAGATTGAGACCACCTGGTCTCTACCGCGCACAGACCAGACCACACTTGCCAGAGTTCTACCGGGTCTATTGCCTTCCCCATATTTCTTGACTGCGATTGGGCGGGTAATGTATTGGGTTTTGCGAAGGGCAAGGCTCTCAAATTTCTCCAGTTTGGAGCGTATTCTGGTGAGCAGAGTGTGGTCGGAAGTTCTAGAGTATTCTTGTTCGAGGTTTTTGAGTGCCCTCTCGGTAGTGTCTTGGTCTCTCCGGATGCATTTCAGCACTGCAGATTCTCAACATCGCCATGCCCTTTATGTATACTTTGAAGGCCTGCTACCTAGTGCTATGAGGTGTCGCCTTGGGCGTTCGTATCAAAGAAGGTGTCAATATCGAATTTAATGTCTGCCCTGAAGACCACTTGCTGCAGCTCAGAGAATTTAAATCTCCAGGAGCAGCTAGAGTGAGCTGTTTTAAGTCTCAGGTTTAGTGAGACCGGGGAGTGGTCGGTGAGGGTGCGAGGGCCGATCTCTGCCTCTAGGACTTTACCCATTAGTGAGCCAGAGATAAGAACGAGACATATACGGGACAACATATTGTGTGGAGAGGAGTAGAATGTGTATTCCCTGGATAGGGGGTGAGTGGTGAGCCAGGCATCTCTAAGTCTGAGCGCCTGCATGATGGAAAGCAGTTGACAAGCCGCCTGGGTCTGCAGGCGAGGGGCTGTGTTGGATCGGTCAAGTGTGCGGTCAATGATAAGATTCATGTCATACCTCCATATCGGAGGTAGCCCTTGAAAGGCTGTCATGCAACCAATCGAAGAATTACGGGGAGTCGGTGTTAGGGCAGTAAGTGTTTATGAGGACGAGTTCTTGGCCTTCTAAGATGCCGTGAATTATTAGAAACCTCCCTACTGGATCTACGTGTGTTTGTTTGATTGAGAATTTCAAATCTTTGTGAATAATTACCATGACGCCCCTGGATTGAGTGGAGAATGAGGTATAATATCTGTTCCCCCCCATACCCTCCTCGCAAACCGCCCCAGGTCCTGGCTGTATTCCGATAGATGACAGATTTGGCTTGCGTTTGTTGTAGAAATAAAACTTTGAGTGGATTGTGTCCACTCGACTACCTCCCGGACCTTGATTCTACCCTCAGGGGGCCCACGCCGCCTCCCTCTATTTGACTACCTTCAAACCATCTGTCCTACTTGGGACCGCCGACCTTCCAACTGCCCAGCCTTGACCCCCACACTAGCATCTACTCTTGCTCCCAGCACGACCAGCGAGTACCCGAACGCTCTTGGCCCTAGAAGAAGGCTTTCATCTCTTCAGCCAAAACGTCAGCAGCACACAGACCCAGATCACACTTGGACTCCACCTAGTGCTGCACTGATATCTCTAACATTTCATCTAGACTTAGACCAACTATGAGGTCAGACTCTATAGCCGGGCATTGGAGACCTTCAGCTAATGTCTCAGTCATTTTCATTCACACTCTGTGTTTATTGAACTTAACCACATGTTAGTTTTCACCTATTTGCAAGTTGTTTTGCAAACGCAGTAGGCATATCCATCACGCTGTGTAAACTTGTAAGTTTGTGTACTGTATTTTAGACACAACTATGTTCAACCGCCATTGTTTTCCATTACAATGTTTATTATGAATTGCTGTTCACAAAAAATATTCTAAAAATATGGTAAGCAAAATCCAGAATAACAGCTAATTCATAAAAAGCTGGAATCACCAAAAATGAAGGATACATGTGTTCATTAGCAGTGTTGCTTTTGTCTCAAATGGTGAATGCCCCATCTAATTGGGTCTTCACAAGGGTTCAAACCATTATGCATTTAAACTGTATTGCATGCATTTGAATTCCAGAGGGTAGGACAACCCCGCATTCATAGAGCCAAGTCTTTAGGAGCTGCTATTAGGCAACCTCAGCCTTTTCGTGCGCCAGGACGATCCTATCGTTACTACTCATATGGAAAGGCGAGAGGAATGGCCAGTCAGAGGCCAGAGAAAGACCACTCGCGGTGGACGAGGAAAACGTGCAAAGCCAGCTCCAGCTGCAGCCTATTTGCCATCAGCGGCCGCAGCAACAGCCATAAAACCACTTTGAAGGCTTGCATCACAAGACACCTGTGGGAGGCAGGCTGTCACAGCATCTGCTAGAATGGCGAGCCATTACTTCAGATGTTTGGGCTCTAGAAATAATAGCCCAAGGTTACTGCCTTCCTTTTATAACGCAACCTCAAAACAATCCACCAGGGAGGCACCTTTTGAAGTTTTCAGATCTGCTCCTAAAGCAGGAAGTTCTAACCCTGCTGGAGAAAGGTGCTATTGATCCAGTACCTGTAGCGGAGTGGAACAAGGGATGGTACTCCCCATATTTTTTTGATCCCCCAAAAAGGACAGAGGACTGAGACTCATCTTGGACTTAAGAAACTTGAAGAAGTTCCTCAGGAAGGACAAGTTCAAGATGGTCACTCTTTCTCAGATCCTTCAGGCCCTTCAACGTCAGGATTGGTTGGTGTCATTGGACCTCCAGGATGCTTATTTTCATGTGACAATTCATCTCAAGCACAGAAAATACCTGAGGTTCGTAGTTGCCGACTCACACCATCAGTTTCGAGTCCTGCCATTCGGATTAACCTCCGCCCAGAGGGTCTTCAAGTTGATGGTGGTGGTGGCAGCGCACCTCAGGAGGGGGGGGGGGATTCACGTCTTCCCCTACCTAGACGATTGGTTGATCAGGGCACGTTCTGCCGAACAAGCACTAGATGATCTGAAAGTCACCTGCCACTTCCTCCACAGACTGGGCTTCTCCCTCAATTTCAAGAAGTCATAAATGACACCTTCTCAACAGATCCAGTACATATGGGCTGTATTGGACACATCCTTGGGAAAGAGCTCGCCTCCCAAGTCAAGGGCTCAAGATATTCTTCAGATGGTTTCCAAATTCCAAAATGCCCAAAATCTCCAGGCCTACGACGACTTAAGGTTGCTCGGCCTCATGGCATCCTGCATCTTCCTAGTGCCAGAGGCACGCCTGAGGATGAGATCCCTTAAATGGGCTCTAAAGACTCAATGGCCCCAGTTCTCAGGTCAAATGATGGATTGTCTTCAGATTCCGAACAAGGTTCAGCAGGATCTTCTGTGGTGGACTTGCACAGAGAATATCCTAATAGGAGAACAGTTTTGGCAACCATGGCCGGAGATTACAGTAGTGACAGACACCTCACTCATGGGGTGGGGAGCTTATGCCAACGATCTGACAATCGGCGGTCGTTGGTCTCCATCAGAGCCAAACTACACATCAACCTTTTAGAGTTGAGAGCAATCAGACTAGCGCTGAAGGCTTTTCTGCCATCTGTCAGAGGAAAAAATGTCCTAATAATGACGGACAACACAGTGGCCATGCATTATCTAAACAAAAGAGGAGGTGTAGGGTCACTAACACTGTGCAGAGAGGCAATGCAGCTCTGGTATTGGGCAATTCAAAAAGGAATCTCCTTAATGGCAGTTCATTTAGCCGGGGAGGAGAATATGACTGCGGATGCTCTGGGCAGGCAGAGCACGGTGTCCCACGAGTGGGGACTGGCTCAGGAAGTCATTCAAGAGATCTTTGCCCTTTGGGGAATCCCTCAAGTAGACCTATTTGCGACCGGAATCAACCGGAAGTGCGAAAGGTATTGCTCACGGTAATTTCCCCCGAGAGGAGCCCTCGGGGACGCGTTCGTGGTATAACGGAACTTCCCCCCTATTATACGCGTTCACTCCGATTCCTGTAATTCCTCAGGTCATCAGGAGACTGAGACAGTTCGGAAACCGCATGACCCTAATTGCCCCAGATTGGGCCAGGAGAACGTGGTACCCGGACATTCTAGACATGTCCATCTGTCCTCCGGTACGTCTTCCTCAGAGAGAGGACCTTCTCTCACAAATGGAGGGTCAGGTTCTCCATCCAGAGGTCAAGATTCTCAGCCTTCACGCTTGGTATCTGAAAGGATGAGATGAAAGGATTGGGACCTTCCAGATGACGTCATGGAGGTGTTGCTTTCGGCAAGAAGACCAGCAACAAAATCTCTATACTGTTGCTGTTGGAAAACGTTTTTCAACTGGTGCAGAGAAAAGAATGTTGATCCTTTTCTATGTTCTATTCCGGAAGTACTGTCCTTCCTCTTGTCTCTAGCACATAGAGGTCTAAATGTTGGGACCATTAAAGGTTATCTTGCAGCGCTTTCCATCTTCAAGCGCTCGTCGGAAGAATGCTCCTATTTCAAAACTCCTTTAGTAGTACAATTCTTAAAAGGACTCAACAATCTGTTTCCTCCTTATCCTTTCCAAGTACCAATTTGGGATCTTAATCTGGTTCTAAAATTCCTAATGTGTGCTCCTTTTGAAACCTTGCACACTTCTTGTCCATTAAGATTAGTAACATGGAAAACAGCTTTCCTAGTTGCTTTAACATCTGCAAGAATAGTGAGTGAATTTCAGGCACTGTTTTCTGAGCCACCCTATACTGTGTTCCATAGTGACAGAGTGGTATTAAGGGTTAAACCCTCATTTTTACCTAAAGTTGTATCCGATTTTCATTTAAATCGGAAAATTGTTCTACCCTCCACCTCATCCTAGTAAGGAGGAGGAAAGATTGCTCAGGTTGGACCCGAGAAGAGCTCAAAGCTTTTACATTTCTAGGCTTTCCAAGCTTAGAGTGGATATTAAACTTTTCATTGGCTATACCGGAAGGATTGTGCTTTGCATTTCAGAATGCTACAGATTAGCAGGGAAAGACCCACCAGAAGGCTTAAGGGCCCACTCCACCAGAGGCATCGCCTCTTCGACAGCCCTTCAAAGAGGTGTTCCCATAAAATCCATTTGTGAAGCAGCAACTTGGTCTTCGCTGCATACTTTTTAAAAATGTAATAGTCTGGATGCTTCCCAGTCTAAAGAGCTGAATTATGGTAAAGCAGTACTATATTCTGCCATTTAAGGGTTTTAAAAAATATACTCCCTCCTCCAGAGAATTGTCCATACTGCTTTGGGAGTCTATCTAAGGAATGCGTTGGAGGACACAAGCCACTCGAAGAACAAGTTACTTACCAACTGGTAACGTTCTTTCGATTGGATGTTCCTCCAACGTATTCCTCATCGCCCTCCCAGCCTACCCCTCTGTAGATTTTTTTGGGTTATTGCCACTTCAACTCTCGAAAGGCTGATACCTGACTACCGGCACAATCTACACAGTAGAAGAAGAATGAGGGGGAGCAGGGGAGAAACAGAACTGAGGGCAACGGGCGCCACGCATGCTACTTGTATGCCCGATAATGTCACCCTCGACAGAGGCCTTCGAGGGACCATCGACTCGACGACATTGACGCACGGCGCACTCTACCGAATTTTTTTTCCGAAGCAGCTAAAGCTGGATGGAATACATCTAAGATGAGGAATACGTTGGAGGAACATCCAATTGAAAGAACATTACCAGTTGGTAAGTAACTTGTTCATTGGCCTTCTGTCTGTGGGCGTAAGGTACCATTTTCTGTGATTAGGTGAACTTACCCAAACCCCGGATATTCCAGCTTAGTATCTTCACCTGTTGTGCCATTGCTGTATGAAAGGGTCTTGGTAAGCCTGATATGGGACTGCTATACATCTGGTCGAAATGTGCTCTTCCTGTGTGCCTCTGGGCCTTGTCGCCAGGCTTTTACCAGTTTCCAACCGCCTAAACAGTAACAATGCACAACCAGTGCTTTGGGACCAACTTGAGCAACGGGCGCATATTATGCCAGTGGGGGCTACTACGGTCCCCATGATGAATTCTCCCCCCCCCCCTTCACGGCCTACCCCTACCCAGCAGTGCGATCCCATCCACCCTCCAACAGCTCTATATACCAACCGGGACTCAGGATCGAGCGTAACAGTCATTCAAGCAACTGCTAGTGGGAGCGCTGTTGCCGCACAGTGGTCATCCATTAAAGGACAGTGTATGATTAACATGAGTAATATATGGGTGGCGTAACATACAATGGGTTACGATCTGCACATCCTTTTGCATAAACAGAAAACATTAGATTTAAGTAACGGAATCGCAGCAGGTTGGTGCGGGTCATTCCGCTGGAACAGGAGATGGGCCAGCCAGCGGAATCTGTGCTTCGGTAAAAATTTCACTGCTTTGGGAGGGGACCGTGAAAAAGTATGGCTTGCCTCAGAATTGCAGTTTGAGGCGCGCAGGGAATAAAATTGCATACTGTATATTTCTCTCCCGCAACATTTTCTGGACTCCGATGAATTGGCGTCTCTCTAGCTGCACAGGGATGGTGAAATCCGGGAATAGTCGATTAGTTATAGTCCCCAGTCTTAGTTCTTTATTTTCCCCTGTAGCTTAACATTTTGGCTATTATGGGTCTGTGGAAGTCAGCCGGTTTCGGCTTAGGTGATAGAGCGCGGTGTGCCCATTCGACAGCAAAGAATGGAGTTAGGGTGGGCTGGTCCAGGAGGTCCTTAAGGAGGTTCTCAACTGCCACTTCATGTTACCAGTCCATGCATCTTCTGCATCTCACTATCCTGATATTATTTCTCCGGGAGCGCGACTCAAGATCATCGCACTTGGTTTTGACCCGTTTCATATCTTTGGAGAGAATGGCTACTGTGTCTTGCAAAGCGCGGATGTTGTCCTCATTAGTGCCAATCCTGTCCACGACTTTGTTTATCCCGGCCCCTTAATGTGCTAACTGGGAATGCATTGAGGCCACGCTTGCATTAATGTCGTCAGGTTTTTCATGCACAGCAGCAAACCCTTTGGCCATGGCCTCCATCATTCCCGTAAGATCTGGTATGATCGAGGGTTGTGTCAGTGGGGCGGTCTGGTCTGGTGAAGGTTGGCGATTCTGACCAGGGTCGTCGCCAGGGGGTTGCCTTTGCAAACTTGTCAATTGCGCCTGCTTTTTTGCCCCCTTCGGCTGCTTTGGTCATGACCCGGAGTGGCAGGCCGGGTAGGGAACAATGATCTGAGCTTGCCGCTACCTCTGTGTGGATTATGTTTGATCAGCCTTTGGCCTATCATGATGAGTCACGTTGGGGGGGATATGAGGGGGGGGGGGTTTCAGGATGTTGCTGCTCGGTGAGGGGCACCACCTGGTTGAGAGTCGGTGAAGCCGATAGAAGGTACTGCAGGGTATTATACGATGATTGTAGGATGGTCCAGTAATTTGAGGAGATACAGCTACCCACACTTGATGTGGGGGAGGGCCTCGAGGGTCAATATGTTAACGCCCCCCCCCGTACACCCCTGTTAAGTGTTCCAGTGGGGATCGGCTCCTTTTCGGTGGGGGTTGGGGATCGCGCTGGAGTTTGAGCTGCGGTTTGCTGAGCAGTGGTTGCAGAGTGATTCTGGGGGTCCCCACTGACAAGTAGGGGGCCAGATATGCGCAAGTCCAGTGTCCACTGGGGCTTTACAAGTTCTTGGCTATGCATCATGAGGGGGAGCTGTGTAAACTGGAGCAAGGGGTCCATACCGTGATCCAATACGCACCCCCAGGCTGTTGCGTAGAATCCCTCTTGGCGAGGTGTCGGTAATATGTGGGCTCGCGTGTGGATCTGATGTTTTCCTGGATTCAGAGAGATTGGTGTCAAGTGCTGGGTGTCGGTGAGATGTCTCGCATGGAGGTTGTATCTGTTCGGCAATGAACCGGCTTGCACCACTGTATTGGGATGAGGTTCGGACCACAGTTCCACTGTAGCACTGTGTTAGCTTACTGGCGGGATGGTGATGTGCAGTCAGACTTTTGGCAGGTCGCTTATGGTCCTCTGGGGGGAATATCCGTGTCTGGCAACCGTAGGAGGGGGGTGCAGCAGTGGCCATCAGTCTTGTGAGGCGGTGGTTACATGCGCCGGGCGTTAGCGCTGCTGTGCGCAGTACAAGTCGCTTGCCAGTGTGGATGGTTCAGCACTGATGGTTGAGGCGTCTGGGTTGTATGTGGTACGTTCACTAGCACGCACCTGGTGGTGGGTGGGTGGGTATGGTTGGTATGCAGCCTCATACAGGGATGGGATGGCTTTCCAATGGAATCCTGTGTTGCGGCACCAAGGGGCCCGCCAACGTTTGGGCTCCACTTCACTAGGTTGAGCTGTAACCTGGGGGTTCAGGAACCTTCTATTATGCAGGCAGATGCATCCGTTATAGGAAGGACTGTGCAGGCTGGTGAGGAGTGGTATGGAGGAGAGGGAGAGGAGGAAGGGGTGTAGGTCTCTGCCGCTCAGGTGTTGGCCGGGGGGGGCCTCAGTATAGTGTGTAGGGGGTGAGGTTGGACCACGTTAGGGTGGTGGGTCACCTCATGTGGCGTTCCAGCTGCATGCGTCGGGCTGTATATCCAGTAGCGATGCAGCAAGATCTTTGTCCCCAGGGCTCCCTTAAATGGTGGAGTTCTGAGAGACCAGAGCGTTATAGGTCGCCTCCCCATAGGAAGAGCACTTCTCCGATCCCGTGGCAGGTGTTTGCAGTGCCAGGGTCATGTGTGGAGGGGTCGCACCCCCCGCCCCCTATGAGGCAAGAGTCCGGGGGTCCTCAGTCCTGGGAGATAACAGTAGGTAAAGGGTGGGACAACTGCGGCAGTGAGCCCTATGTGTTTCGGGTACTCACGTTGGCGGAAGGGGGTTGCTGCACTCGAGCAGATCTATGCCAGTGAAGCTGCACGGCTTTGGCGAGGGGGTTGCCGCTCGTGTGGTGTTGTGGAGCGACCGGGCCCTCGGGGGGAGATGCTGCAAGGCGGGCCCCCTGACGGGAGGGTGATAGGGGGGTCTTCAGCTGCTCGATAGCGGAGTCCCTGCTTGAGGCGCGCGGTTCCCAGAGTAGTCCAGCCCCCCCGCCACAGGAGATCACTGCAGCAGTTGTGGGTCGCCCTGCAGAGTGTGGGCGGGTTGCAGGAGTCGATCGGGTATTGCTCCGGCTGTGTCGAGTACGCTTTGTGTCTTGGAGTTCCGCAGCCGTGCCCCTTCCCCACCGGGGCGGCCTCGCCGAGCAGTCAGTTGGGGTCCAGCAATACGGATTCCTCCGAGGTTGAAACTTCGCCCAATTGTCACGCAGTGTTTCAGGAGCAGGTGGTCTGAGTTGTTAGCAGTTTCTGAGTGTATAACCGCCACAGTACTGTTTGTTTCCACCGTGTTGCGGAGCTTAACACTAAGCGCCTACGTTTGTTGGCTGCTCAACAGCGCCTCCCAGGATTAGCCTTTTCTTAATATCACACTAAAGTATGTTTTGAGTATGTATTGTTTGTCTTCAAGTAGATCATGTTTTAGAACGTGCAAATGTGCACCCCTTCCTTTCCAACATTTTGTGACTTCTTGGATTATTTATGTGCAATTACTGATGTACTCAATCATTTAAAAATTATCTTTAATAGGTTTTTGTAGAGTAATGAGAAACTAGTTGGGAAGTTGCATTCACAAACAAAGTACTCTTTACTCTTTTGTCCACTCACATTTGCTATAAGACAACAAAGCCTACTTCGAATGGATGGTGTCCTCCCACGTATTCCTCATCTTGGATATCTTGTCTCCCAGCTTTGCTGCTTCGGAAAAGTTTTTTCACCAGAGGGTGCTGTGTTCGAGGCCACGGCGTCATAGTCCCTCGAGGGCCACCGTCGAGTGTCAATGTCATCCACTGTATAAAGGGCTTGAGCCGCGCCCGTTACCTCAGTTCCGTTTTTCCAAGCAACTGCTTTGTGTACAAAACGGCGCATCAGATTTTTTCTTGATGTCCTCGTCATCTACTCCCACCACACCCAAGACCGGGTTAAAAAAATGTCAGAAGTGTGGTAGGAAAATCTCAATAACCGACACCCATCAGAATTGCCTCTGGTGTCTCAGCCCAAACCATCGGGTTGACGAGTGTGGTTCCTGTCAGGCCATGTCCAGTAAGGCTCTTAGGGAACGGAGAGGTAAGCTGCCGGTGGGGGCGTAAACTTACAAGTCTCCTAAAAGACAAAATGATTTGGGAGAATTGAGTCTCAAATCTCGACATGGGTCGAGGAGGTCGAGATTGAAGAGTCGCTCGAGATTGAAGAGTCGCTCGAGGAAATCCTCCTCATTTTAGTCAAAGTCAAAAAGCAACGTCACAGGTTTTCTTCCTCCTCTTTTTCCTCTGAGAGGAGAGTGACTTATCCATCCAAGCACGATTCCCATGAAAAATGGGAGGCCTTTAGGGCTTCAATGCTTAAAATATTCAAGAAAGCGGCCCAGACCCCCCTGAAGATGCGACGTGGAGCTCATGCCCCTGCCCACTCTAGAAGTGACAGAGGGAGATCAAAGACTAAACACGCGAGAGCCGAAAAAGTCAAGAGTGTCATCAGAGGAAAGTTCTCCGATACCTCGTACTAAGCAAAACCTCTGGTGCATAAATCGTACTAAGCAAAACCTCTGGTGCATAAATCGGTGGTAGCGGAATCGACATCTGAGTCAAAGTCGAAACTCTACCCGACACAGTCGACGACTACAGCTTTGAAACCGCTGACAAAAGTGGCGTCGACACCCTCTACTGTACCGAAGCCTTCTTCGACAGTATCGTAGCCTCCTTCGAAAACATTGTAGACGGTCTTCTTTATCAACGCCTTTTCGAGGCATTCTTTAATCCCAATACCCAAGCCGATGCCACTCCCTTTACCTGAAAAAGTTTTCCATCCTCAACCCAGACAGGAATTTTTCAGATCCATGTCATCCATCTTTGAAGAACAATCCTCTGAAGAGGATGTTACTTCAGCTGGAGTTAGGTTTGGAGCCAGAGAGGTCCTTGAAGAGCTAGTGGACCCGAATACCAAGATAACAGATCTCTATGGCTGCCTCCAAAATGCCAGTGGCCTAGGCACTTCCCCCTGAAGTGGAATTTGAGAGACCAGATCCTACAGATCATGCAGATCCTAGTTATAGATATCTCATGGGAAGGGTTATTGATTTCATGGGTTGGAAGGCAGCTTCCAGGAATTTTGACCAGGATGATATGACGGACATCCTGAGTGAGGGTCCTCTAAAAGATCCTGTCATTCTTTTCCATAAGGCACTACTAAAAAGGGTGATGGTAAATTGGAATACTCCTGATTCAGTTTTAGCAGTAAACAAAACATTTGTAGCAAAATACAGGCCATCTTTATCAGATCCGGAATACCCATCTAAACATCCCTCCCCTGAAAGTCTAGTGGTACAAGCTGCAACCTCCACTAGGCAATCAGCTTGCCCCTCAATACCACCAGACAGGGATGATAAAAATGTTGATGCTTGAGCCCGGAAGGTTTTTGCTTCGGGCATCATGGCCCTTAAATCGACTGTAACTTGCACTTTAGCAAGATTTGCATACACCCTGTCGGACTGTATGACATCAGCGGCTGAACAGATCCCAGAAGGTGAGGAACGGGATGGTTTCCTGGTGATAGTAAAAGATGGGAAATATGCTATGGAGAAATGCCTTCAGTCAGGACTGGACACTGCTGATAGTGTAAGCAGGTCCATGGCATCTAGCACGGTCCTACGCAGATGTGCTTGGCTGCGGAAATCTGGCTTTGCACCTGATGTGCAGTCTAGATTACTCAATATGCCCTTTGACGGCTTGAGGCTGTTTGACAGCAAGGCAGACAAGAGCTTGTCGAAGCTGCAGACCTCGAAAGTGGCAGCAAAATCCCTATGCACCGCTATAAAACAGCCTCAACAACACTCCTACACAGGCTCATCTTCCTGGAGGAGTCGCCATTTTCGTTTCTACTCCTCTTTTGGAAGAGGGAGGGGGGCAGGCCAGTCAAAGAGGCGAACAGAGAAAACCCTTTCGTGGTGGAAAAGGGTGAGGTGCTAGATCAGCCCCTTCAGTGGCTACTACCTCCTCAGCCGCTGCTGCAAAGCCACTTTGATGTCTTCACCCACAAGACCCCGGTGGGAGGCGGAATCACTCGGTATCTGAACGAATGGCGGGGCATTATGTCCGATGCCTGGGTGCTGGAGATAGTGACCCATGGTTACTGCCTTCCTTTTAGTCAGAGACCTCAAAATCAACCACCGGGAGTAAACTCTGTAAAAATTCCAGACCAGCTCCTTCTGCAGGAGATTTCAACCCTGCTGGAGAAAGGTGCAATAGAACATGTACCTGTAGCGGAAAGGAACAAGGGTTGGTACTCCCCTTATTTTCTCATCCCCAAAAAGGATGGATGATTGAGATCCATCTTGGACTTAAGAAATTTGAACAAATTCCTCAGGAAGGACAAGTTCAAGATGGTGACCCTTTCTCAGATCCTTCAGGCTCTTCAGCTTCAGGACTGGCTGGTTTCATTGGACCTTCAGGATGATTACTTACTTTGCCAATCCATCTCAAGCACAGAAAGTACCCGAGGTTCGCAGTTAGCGGTTCTCATTATCACTTTCGGGTTCTACCATTTTGGCTGACCACTGCCCAGAGGGTTTTCACCAAGCTGATTGCGGAAGTGGCAGTGTGCATCAGGAGAAGGGGGATTCACGTCTACCCTTAGCTGGACGTTTGGCTAATCAGGGCAAGTTCCCGCGAACGAGCCCAGGAACATCTGGCCATGACCTGCCACTTCTTATACAGACTGGGCTTGTCCCTCAATTACAAGAAGTCACAAATGATTCCAAGCTTAAGACTCCAATTCATCGGAGCAGTCCTGGATACTTTCCCAGGGAAAGCCTTGCCTCCCGAGGAGAGAGCTCACCAAATTCTGCAGATGGTAACAAAGTTTCAAAATGCCCAACATCTGCCGGTATTCGATTTTCTAAGGTTGCTAGGCCTCATGGCATCCTGCATTTTTCTGGTGCCAGAGGCCAGTTCGAGGATGAGATCCCTTCAATGGGCCCTCAGGACTCAATGGTCCCAATTTTCAGGGGAGATGTCAGATCTTCTGCAAGTCCTGGCCAGAGTGGCTCAAGGTATTCTATGGTGGACTTGCAAGGAAAATATCCTCAAGGGAGAGCATTTTTGGCAACCATGGCCAGAGATAAAGGTAGTGATGGACGCTTCACTCACGGGGTGGGGAACCCACAAAAATGATCTGACAATCAGCGGTCGTTGGTCTCCATCGGAGTCCAAACTACACATCAATCTTTTGGAGATGAGGGCAATCAGACTAGCGCTGAAGGCTTTTCTGCCCTCTGTACAGGGAAAGAATGTCCTGATAATGACGGACAACACAGTGGCCAGTACTACCTCAGCAAAAGACGAGGCGTAGGATCACTCCCACTGTGCAGAGGCAATGCAGCTCTGGTTCTGGGCAATGCAAGAAGGAATCTCTCTATCGGCAGTTCACCTAGCCGAAAAGAGCTTAACACGGCGGCGGATGCTCTAAGCAGGCAGCGCACAGTCTTCCACGAGTGGGAACTAACTCATGAAGTCCTTCAAGAGATCTTCGCCCTTTGGGGAACCCCTCATGTGGATCTGTTCGTGACCGTTGCCAACCAGAAGTGCAAACTGTACTGCTCAAGGGAATTTCCCCTAAGAGGAGCTCTAGGGGACGCGTTCATGGTGGACTGGACGCGTTCGTGGTGGACTGGGTATTTCCACTCATACGCGTTTCCTCCAGTCCCCGCGATTCCTCATGTAATCAGGAGGTTGCGAAAGTTCTGGAAAACCATGATCCTAATTTCCCCGGATTGGGCCAGGAGGACGTAGTACCTGACCTTCTGGACATGTCCATCTGCCCTCCAAAATGTCTTCTACAAAGAAAGGATCTTCTTTCGCAAGAGGAAGGTTGGGTTCTCCATCCAGAGGTCAAGATACTCAGTCTTCACGCATGGTTTCTGAGAGGCTGAGATATAAGGATTGGGTCCTCCCGGATGACGTAATGGAGATCTTGCTTTCGGCCAGACGGCCAGCAACAAAATCCTTGTATCAGTGTCGTTGGAACAAGTTCAGTAACTGGTGCAGGGATAAGAATGTGGATGCATTTTTATGTAATACTCCTACAGTACTTTCTTTCCTCTTACACTTGGCAAATTTGGGGCTCCAAGTTGGCACTCTAAAAGGATATTTGGCAGCGCTATCTTTAAGCGTTCCTCGGAAGAGGTGTCTTATTTTAAAATGCCCTTAGTCATTCAATTCTTGAAAGGGCTGACAAATGTGTACCCTCCAACACCTTTTCAGGTGCCCATTTGGGATTTGAATTTAGTCTTAAAATTTCTCGTGTGCCCCTTTCGAACCTTTACATTCTTGCCCATTAGGACTTCTCACTCCAATTTTGTTAGTGGCTATAACATCAGCCCGCAGGGTAATTGAGTTGCAGGTGCTTTCTTGTAAGCCTCCTCACACCGTTTTCCATAGGGACAAAGTTATTCTAAAAGTCAAACCATCTTTCTTGCCTAAAATAATCTCTGATTTCCATCCGTCACAGAAAATCACCTTACCTTCTTTTTACCCTCCTCCTCACGCTAGTAAGGAAGAGGAAAGATTGCACAGGCTGGACCCAAAAAGGGCTCTGTTTCTACATTTCCAGATTGGCAAATATACGACAATGTGACCAACTATTTGTTGGGTATACTGGACACAAATTGGGCCTTGCAGTGTCTAAACAAACTCTATCCAGATGGATAGTTCTAGCAATCTGAGTGCTATACATTGACTGGAAAAGAGCCTCTGGATGTGTTAAGGGCTCATTCTACCAGGGGCATGGCAACTTCCACGGCTCTTCAGAGGGGTGTCCGGTGCATGATATTTGTGCTGCGGCCACCTGGTCGTCGGTGCACACCTTTGAAGCATTACTGCTTGGACTTTACTTCATATCAAGGAGGACTCTTTGCAAAAGCTGCCCTTCATTCAGTCCATGATTGAATTTTCTGATAACTCTCTCTTCCAAATTCTTACTGCTTTGTGAGCCTATCTAAAATGAGGAATACGTGGAAGGACACAATCCATTCGAAAATCAAGTTATTTACCAACTGTAACGTTCTTTCGATTGGATGTTCCTCCCACGTATTCCTCACTGACCCTCCCAATTTACCCTTCTGTACAGTTTGCGCCAGTTTCACTCTAACTTCCTTAAGAGCCTGAGGACTTAAAAGGCTTGATCAACTGATGCGACCGTGAACACCGTAAAAACAGAACTGAGGTAACGGGCGCGGCTTGAGCCCTTTATACAGCAGATTACGTCAACGCTCAACGGCGGCTCTCGAGGGACTACGACTCCACGGCCTCGAACATAGTGTCCTCTGGTGAACATTTTTTGCCGAAGCAGCAAAGCTGGGAGACAAGATATCTAAGATGAGGAATACGTTGGAGAAACTTCCAATCGAAAGAACGTTACAGTTGGTAATTAACTTGTTCTTCTGCCGACATCCATTTTTCAGCTAGGAAATGTACAGTGCCTCGTCTCAATGGTTTTGACAGATTGTGGGATGATTTCATTGCTGGGATTTCATTTTCTTTCAAGTGACTTGAAGGTTGAAAAAACATCACCCCTTCCACCCTGCCCACAGCTGGAAATCTTCCAGTGCCTACTAAACGGAAACGTATATTCTAGAAGTCTTTGCCTGTGGGGTTATAAGATACAAAGAACTGTGCTGCAGTTCAAACTTTGCCATGCTCTGTGATCTGTTCTGTTTCACGAGCCTAGGTTTCCAACTTTATCCCAAGGAGTGTTGAAGTGTTAGCAATGACATAGGGTGTGTTTACTCTAAGTAGATACATCAGCTCCAGGAACATTCCTACCTGTTAAGCAGCAGATTTCAACTGCTTACGTCAATTGTAACCATAACCGATTCGTCATACTCTATAAAGCAGAAATCCTCCGAACATATCAACACTTAACTCTCATGCAGTACTGCAATTTTTGCTGCCTGCAATAGATTTAATTTATTTTTTATAAACATTCTATGGCATAACACTAGGGATATGTGCGGTCTTGCACATTGTTTTGTGATTTGTAGGCAACTTGCGGTTGAAAAGGCATGTTGCGACCAGTGCTAAACAACACTTCTTGATTTCCAAGAATTACCACTTCAGAAATGTGTGCTGCTTCTCGGTATGTGCCTATGGTCCTTGGGGCAGGTCATTTGTACAGTACAGGATTCCATTTATGAGAAACTTGAGGACGTCCTCCCATCTACACCCCTGTCAGGCAAAGGCCATCGCTCTTGCATCCTGACCCTGGGGGTGGAGAAGCGAGGGAGGATCAACTGGGTGGGAGGGTCCTTCGGGCTTGGGAACGAGAGGTCCGCAGGTGAGACACTGTATTCTGCATTGCCCTTGCATGAAGAATCCTCCATCCCATAGGTGGTTATGGGGTTTTATTATCCCTGTCCCACTGACCAAGAAAATGACAGGACTTATTACCAATCCAGAAGTACCAGAAAGAGGGGAAAGAAGAGACGGGGGTAGGTGAGACATGGTATGCCCCTTTCCCTATTGAAGACCAACTTAACACTTCCCCCGCCTTTATAGGCTATTGTAAGTCTCCTGCCCTCATTTCCCCACATTTCATCTGACAGTATTGGGACGAGGAAGAGGCGACGGAGAGTGATGAACACTAAAAACCCATTTCACCACTCTAGTACTGGGATGAGGAAGATTCCTGCAGAATACTGCGACGGTCAGGCATGTCTCATTTAATTATGGTCAAGGAAACCCAATTGAGAATCCACACCTGCAACCTGTCAAGTGGTTGCAGGTGTTTAAAGAGGGCAGCATGCGGTCGAGCAGTAGAGGCCAGTGTGGGAGAGACCAGCAGAGGACCTTTCTTGTGAAGAGGCAGCCGTGGTGGGATCTGTGAGGAAGCCAGGATGTCGGCTGGTGTCCCAGAGGACCTGTGCAGCCTAGGGCAAGCTAGGCTGTGAAGCCGCCACAGGTGTGGGAACCTTTGTTTGGGAGAGAGAGCAGCTGGACCTGCGAGCGAAGAAGAAAGAAGCCTCAGCTTCTGTGCCGGAGCAGGTGTGGCGGACAGCATCCGAAGTGCTTGCAGTGCTCGCAGAGGTCGGCTCGTCGACCCGAGAGGCAGAAGAGAGGAAGCAGAGTCACCGGATAGGAACCTCGGGGACCAGTGAGAGTCAGGGAAAGTCACTCCGCACCAGGGCACTCCTAGAGGGCTGTGCATAGGCAATCATGTGCTGTATGAGTACATTGAATACCGAACTGAATGAAACTTTAAAACAAATTTATTTGCATTTTTAAAGCGTTCACACAGCCCGGGGGCATCGAGGCGCTGTTACAGGAATATGTCTTAGTTGCGTATTTGTAACGCGCTTAATACCCAGAGGTTTCTAAGCGCAGATCCGGGGATCGAACCTGTGTTGCTTGATGTCATCTTGTTTCCAAGCGAGCAAGTTGCCGCTGAGCTATCCTCCCAGGACAAAGCTGAATTATGTGTATTGAAGATCGAAATGAGTGAAAACTTGAAATCAAGCTAAAGTAAGCTTATTGAATACAGGACTGAATAAAACTTTATGGGCAAAGCTAATAGCAGAGGAAAGCCAAAAGGGAACGTGCCCATTTGAAAGCAATTTATGGAAAAGAGCGCAAGTGTGAAAGAATTCAACAGAAAAGTGGGGCATGAAAAAGACAACCACAAAGTGAATTTTATGAATGGACACAGTACAGTATGGCAAGGCCAAGTCTGGCAAGAAGTGTTTGACACGTTATGGCAAATCCAAGAAGCTAACCAGTAGAAGACAGGCCTGCGTGAAACTGCATCCAGGGCCAAGCGACCAATAAAGTAAACTCATTGAATATGAATCGGTACAAAGGGATAAAGACAGAAAAACTTGTGTGGGCTGGCGAGCCTAGGGTTCCTAGTTGTGTGACCTATGATGGGTGGACCTAGACCCGCAATCCCTAAATGGTGAAAGTCAGATGTTGTGAAATGAACCAAGAAGGAAGAACTGTGAGTGAACTGGTAAAGTGAGACAGGAGGGTCAAGTAGACCTGGATTTATGTTGACTGAAACCATTACACGTTGCTACGTTGAAATCTTGGGGAAGGGAAACCTGATGTTTGGATGAACGGAAAATACTGTCTTGGTGCCGGAGCCTCAAGACCCCTTTTTTCGTGTAAATTGTGTTGCATTGAACTTGGGGAAGGGGAACCCAGAGGATTGTGTGGAACTGGATTGCCTTGAACACAAGAAAGGTAATCTTGAGACTTTTTTTGTGGAGCTTTTGTGAACTTGGGGAGGTGAGCTGAAGAGGAAGCTAAGAGCTGGAAGAAGCTCAGAACCTTGTGTTAATGACCGTTTTTTGTATTATTGACATCACTACACATTTGTTAGCTTTCCTTGTAAGGGCAAGGATAGGTTTTGGACATAGACATATTTTAAGTTGAACTCTTTGACTCACTTTCCTTAGTTTTGTTCAGGTTGGAACATCTCACCTTAACAAAAAGGCAAGTTAGGCTTTCTGCCATCCTGACATTTGATTTAATAAAGTATTTTGTTTTTAACTTTGAATCTGTTGTCTGTGTCTTGCTTCATGGTGTATTCACACTTTGTAATTAAACATTTTGCTTGGCTTGCAGTTAATCCTCTGTTCCAACCTGCTTCACAGCCATAATCTGTATCTCATTCATAATGTTCGGGTGTTGAGGCCTGACTGTACAACTTAGATCTTCATGAAATCTCCTTTAATGGCATTCCTCTTCGGTCACTTGCTTTCTAAGACCAGCTCCCTGTGCTGTTGTCTGCATTGTCTCTTCAGGCTCTGTATCTGTCAGTAGCTCCCTCCAGCCGATCCTTTTGCGGTGGATCCTCGATATATTTCTCTAGACTGATCCACATGGTTCTCGCTTCTATGACTGGGTCGGTCTAGAGTCTGAGGAACCAATGAGTAGAAGCAGGTAAGGGTATTTGATCACTCGTGAGTTTCTGCCATACCCACATTGGTCACATTCTGCGGTTAGGCCATGCATCTTGCATGCTATGTTTTATTACGAAATGGTTGCTATCCCAGTTCCCTTTTGACCTTTGAGTTCTTGCATCTTCATTCAAAGTTTGTTTCAAAAATAAGTTGCAAAATATTTCCACAGGTGTACCATATCATTTAGATAACAAATGTAGATGCCAACGGCTGAGATGATTTGTTTTTTCCTCCCACTCATGCTCAGTTTTATGTACTTTGTGGCCATCAGATAGAAGCCCTGCTTTGGCTACTTGAGCACCCTTGTATACAAATTAACCTGGGGCATTGATCGGATGTGGGAGGCACTTTCATTAAATTGCTCCCCTTCTTTAGAGGCAGGCCCATGCTGACAGCTACAACAGGCTGCAAACATCCAATGAGACTTCGGAAACCTTGTAAAATGGATTCCCAGCTTTCTGCTCAAGAGAATATTTAGGATGGCCGACCAAAGATAAAACCAACACAATGATCATATTTACCTCATCTTCTGACCACATTAATACAGACTTTGGACTTCATGTATGCTATACAAGCTTGACTTGGTTAGATGACATCTGATGGAGGAAAGCACTTTGACTTTCCTTATCTTGAAATTAGTTTCATTAATGTGTGTGCAACAGGGTACTGCCGGCAAATGCCCTTTCAGGAATTTGACCTGTGATGTAGTATTCATACTGAAAATTATAAGATATCTTCAAGGTTGTTGTGTTTCTGCAGCAGAGCACCAGATCCCTGCTTGCACCGACTGAACACCGTTGGCATCGTGAAACATCACTCAAGACTTCTGGGTTTGTAGGTGGTCGGACAGAATTTCATGTTCTCCCTCTTGACTATTACTCGCTGTTCACCTCTTTCAAACCATACTCCTCTTGTTCAGAGGGGCATGAAACTGAGCCCATCAGAGATGGTCCATCAGATTTTCTATTTCAGCCTTATGAATATGGGCACAACGTTTGTGTCACATTTCAGAACCCTCTGCACCATGAGTTTGTAAAGATCCATGTTCAACACTGCCAAGGGGGTCGTACGTACCAGTTGTGCAAGTAATGTGGTGACATCAAGAGTGATGTGATGGGTGACATTTGGGGTGGGGACGTCATTGAACACGGTGCTGCTTGCATAAGGGGGACACAGAAGCAGGCGCAGCGCGAGATGTCCCATGGTGGAACTCCATGAAGCGTGGGTGCTTTGGTGTAGTAAAGGGTAGTTGTATAGAACGGACACTGGGTGGGAGTTCAAGGGGCCCTGGAGGTGGGAGGGACGTGGTAGGCGAGCTTTTGAGCAATATGTGAACAGTAGAGAAGCCATTTTCTTGTAGGCTCTTGTAGGAAAAACATTTCTCGCAGGCACCTCATGATAAAAGAGCAGCAGGCCTTTGTGTGATAAGCAGCATGTATTTCTTGAGCATTCTGTGTAGACATCTTGCATGGTTGAAGTTTCCCAGAAGAACGCAGCCCCAGCGAAGTCACACTCAGAGATACTTTCGAGGCCAATGAGCTAGGCACCTGGGTGCAAGAGGAGAACTGGAAGAGAAATAGAAATTAAATACAGTTAATTAAACTCCAGCCACTGTGTATCATTTTTTAGACTACACTTGACAGCAAAGCGTGAGAAGGGAGATGCGGGGCAAGAGCATTGGGGTAGTTTTTATGGGGCGCGTGACAGGGAGCCAATCAGCGGAGAGTGGTTTCGGTGTCCCTAAGGTGTAACATTGTGCAGTGTCATTGTTGATGTCCATGGGGCACATCATTGGTCAGACTCAGTGTGAATGTTTGACCCTTGCCATCTCAAAGCCATTTTGTATATTGGGCAATGCCAACCAAAGGCAAACAAGTGTTTTTGACCGATCGGCACAATTTAATAAATGAGGGGCAGTGTGGGAAGGTTTGTGACATTACTAGGGGCGTGTGATTTTTTTTTTTTGCCAAAGGAATAGTCTAGCCACCGAGGGTCACCTAACATATGCATGCATATCGGGAACTGACGTAGTTACACCAATCAGCTCTTGTGACCAAAATGTTTAATGAAAATTTAGTGATTTGGGTATAACCTGTTTAGCCGCAGTGGATAATGTTGACCGCTCTTTTCATTCAGTTCACTTCCACAGGGCTGTCTGAACCGTGCTTCCCAGCTTTTTGGGTCTAATACATGTTACTTTTTGCTTTGTGTACACTCCTTTTTGGGTTGGTTTTACTTCCTGTTCAACCGGAGGTCCCCTGTACAAGGTCTTCACTTGAATCTACTCCCTTTGAGACTAGGGAGGTGAGCATGCTACACAATACCCTCCCTAAGGGACAGGGTAAGCAGTATCCCATTGGGGCTGCCCCCTTTGACCAGGTAGATTCCATCCCACCTCCATTCACTCCAAAGTCTCCAATCTTATCTTTATTGGTTATTTGGAATTGAGAAGGGCAATCAGGTATAGGCCCCTTTACAATGGATGGCTTGGTTTCTGGCATGTATATGTTGCTGCCCCCTTGTGAAAACTAGGATCAATGAAATCTTCCTTTCCATTCCATGCAGTCACACAGGTCTATATGTGCCTGTGAGACTACCTCCACTAGCAAGGGAGAAAAGGAATGCAGCAGCATACGAGGAGCAGCTGGAGGACGGTAAGGCCACAACCAAACCCACGCTGGTCTGAGAACACGAATAACCCAGGACGGGGTCAGTGAAGTAGTGCTGAGGAGGTCCACAGCCCACCCAGGGCTGAATATCTGTATACCCTATGAGAGGTTGAGAGAAGCAACAAACCAAGCAGGGTTGAGGATGTCTGGGGCCCACGTGGGATGAGAATCTGAATACCCCAGGAGGAAGTCAGAAAAGTGACCACAGCTGGGCTGAGCAGGCCCGTTGCCCAACCAGAGCTGAGTAGCTGGCTACCCCACAAGGGAGTGAGAGAAGGGACAAACCACATAGGGCTAAGCAGGTCAGTAGCCTACATGAGGCTAAGAGTGTGAACAAATTAGGAGGGACAAAGAGCGAACTTTGTTTTTATTGTGAATACCAACCTACCCAGGTCAGGAGGACCGATCCCATGAGACAGGATAGATTTAGAAACTCTGTGGGCTACATGACGAGGACATTGTCTTAACCAAAATGGAAAGCTGAGAGACGCTTTTTGTTGCAACCATTCTACCAAGCCAAGAGCCGGAATACCCTGCGAGAACTGTTTGGTGGGGGTCAGAAAACCATCCACCACTAATTTACCCATGGAGAGTAACCCTATATTAAGCTAAAGCTTAAATGTGTTTTTTTCTTTTCATAGTGTTGGGCAATATGTTAGGTTAGTATAGGTTTTGATGGAGGACAGAGTTTCTTTATGAAACTCTGGGCGAGCACCAGTTTATTTTCTAGCTTAGGCAATTCATCATAGAAGCCATGTTTATAGAAGGTTTTCCTTAATAAACCCTCGTGTTCAAACATGCCTTGAGGCCTGTCTCCTATGTTTGACGTGCAACACACCTTAACCTGAGTGATGCCTGTTCTGAAGTTCCTATGCAGAATGTCTTTGCGGTAGATGGGAAGAAGTATGTCACCAATGGAAATCCTTTATTTTTTTATTAGTTGACCCCTATTCTTTTTATGAAATTCTTTGAAGTGGTGGCAGCCATCCTTTCCTCGGTTACTGGACACGGAAACCCATCCACCTACCTGAATGACTGCTTCGGGCAAGGAGCGTATTCTGTTTGGATACACTGATGCCATAGCAAGTCATGAAAAGCTGTGGATTGAACATATTTTTGTTTTCCTTCAGGCAATGATGGAAATCTTTTGAAATATTAAAATGTATGCAGTACTTCATTTTTTAACCCCCTTCACAAAACTGAATTCACTTTGCTACTTTCAGAACATAAACGGTTTTGTGTATAACTCAGTCATAAAAGTATGCCTGGTATATTTAATTACATTTTAAGGTAAAAGTTATTAAACATGTACTATTTGAATTTACTTTTAAATGTTTATTTGTGTAACCTATCGAGCTACAACCTGTGGAACTCTATGAAAGCTAGTATCTCCTACAGTAATTTTAGTAGAGTGGAGCTTGTTTCTGTAGTGGAGCTAAATTTAAAGACCTCGTGTTGAATGTAGGGCTAGAGATTGGAATTGACAAAGATGGGGAGTCATCTTGTCACATGGAAGCACACTTTTGTCTGGTTTAAAAAGTAATGTGGTATGTGGGAGTAAACCGCAAATCCTTCTATAAAATATACCAAGAAGTTCATCTTATTTGTCAGTATATGCAAGCTTTATTTAGGCCTCAACATTAGCACTCGCCCCAACCCATTAGTGAGCGATAATTAACATGTGTCAGGAAAATAAACAGTTTGCCCTGTGCATGTGGCGAATTGAGGGGTTAGTGACTTTTTATGCATGGTCCCCCAATACATTAACATTTTTTAATAACAAAATGAATTTACAGCTAACCATCACTACTAGCAAAGAGGAACTGGTCTTTTTAGACTTCAAAAGAGACTAGCTCCAACTCCACTCTTCATGCCAGCAGCCATCACCCCATGCCTCTAAAAAGATCCCTACCTTATAGAGAATTTCTTAAAGCAAAACGAATTTGTTGCAAAGACAAAGATTACCAAACAGAAGCGAAAAGAATCGGCCAAAGGTTTGTCAATAGAGTTATCATCATACTACCATAGAACACTTGTCCAGAAAGCTGAACAGTGCACTACAACCAAGTATTAACAAAGATGAAGTAATTAGATTAATTACATGGTATAATGATCAAGCCCGTAAAGTTAGAGCTATCATGCAAAAACGTTGGAAAATACTTACCAGTGACGGAGATCTCAGTCGAGTATTACGCCTGTCACCTCAGGTCACTTTCTGTAGAGAACCCACTTTAAATAACATCTAGTCTCTGAGCATGATAAAAACTGAGATGGAATCTAACAGCAGTTGGCTCTTGAAAAGAGTTCAGACATTGGATTTCAAAAAATGATTACATTTGTAAAAAGTGTGATTTTGTAACAAGAGCCCTTTACTACCGTAGATGGCAAAATATGGATATACAAACACAGAATAACGTGTTTTACCAAATGTGTTGTTTGTTATCCCATGTAGCTGTGGTCTCAATTATATTGGATCCACAAGTCCCTTGACGTTGCGTATATTGGAGCACAATAGCACCATAAAGAATGGTGATTTGAGCTATCCTCTCACCCAACACTTTATGGAAAAGCACAATGTGATTGTTACATAAATTAATTTCCTTAGTCTAGATCTCATCCCAGAACACACAAGAATGTAGAATAGAGAATTGAAGCTGTGCCAACTAGAAGCTGAATTATATGCAAATGTAACACTTCTAGACCATTTGTTCTCACGGTTGACTCAGAAATGTATGTGATAATTAAATTCATTAGGATGATCATCTAACAGATAGAGATGGAAACTTGCACTGTCAATAGCGTTACATTGTCACACTCTCCATATTTTCCTTTGGTTTGACATTTAATATGTATTTTTATTTCATGTTTGCATTTGCACTTTAAGAGTTTAGTCTCTAATTCAATATGCGTGTTAGAGTTTAGGCTCTAATGATATGGCACTTGCACATTATGTAAATGTACCTTGTACTGTGGAGTGGTTTACCTTTGCATGCATTTTTTGGCAAGAACTGTACTTTTGCACAACACATGAACTTGCAACCTTTGCATATTATCCATTTAATTAATGCGTAGATTTGCACTTTATTTAAAAGCTATTTGTGACTTTCTTACCAGTCTTTAACCTTTAGATTAAGTTTTCACGCAAAAATAAATAAATGTCCCCAAAAGTGGTTCTGGCAGAGAGGCCTCAATGAGACTTTGAGATTCAGTTTTGTTCCTCCTCCTCCTCTGACGGGGGTATAGCGTCGTCTTCATTGATGCGTCTAAAAGTTTTGTCCAGAAAGTTAACCAAGGCAATTAAAAATGTCGACCTTTCCACCTGCATACAGACCTTCCACCAGTCATTTCTGTCGCATGTTTTAAATTCTTCAAATAATTTTCCCAGTGACATTGTTCTCGGCACGGTTAGCTACTTGCACGATAGTACCAGGTGTTTTAGACTTTTTTTTATTTTTTTTTATATCCTGCATAGCCTGCAGTCCTTGTTTATTGGGAAGTTCTTTCCACGATTCGCTCGGACTTCCAATGTAGGATATAAATGTAGTCGAAATCTCATCAATTTTGATCTGATCAAAGGGCTCAGGCATTTTAACAGGTAGTTTAGTAACACATTATAGGGCCTTTAAATGATATTTTCCTGGTGGCATAATTTCACCTGGTTTGCTTTTTACAAAGTTCGAATCTAGTCCCAGCTCCATAATTTGGTCTTTATTGAATTAGGATTTGATAGCAGCTGGTCCTCGGTCCTATCCAGGCTACTTAGCACATTGTTGCAATTTGTTCTCCAATCTTGCAGGTCTTTATCCAGTCCACTTGTCATTCCTTCCTTAATGCTCCATAGCCTTGTACTGGATTATCCTGAGTGCATTTCTGGAGGAAGTTCAGCTTCTTCCAGGTGACTTGCGTGTACAGAGATGAGGCCTAGTTCCAGATTTTCTCAGGTATTTCGTTGAACACTAGGCCCCAAATGTCACTGTCGAGGCGACCATCATTTTGTAGAAGGTTAGAGCTCGCGTGACGGAAAATGTATCATACTTCCTCGCGATTAATCCATCTTGATTGCTCAGTCAACATTTTGGATCTCAGCATGTTTAGCTGATGGACTACTCTTAAAGATATACTTAAGCAGCTCCCCAGATACAGGAATGAGGACACTTCAGGTAGCCTGACGTTTTCAATATGCTAGGTTTCTTTTCCCTGCCTCCTTCCCCTTGCTGGTTGCAATATCAAAATCCTTGGTTTACTTATATTGACTTTCAAGTCATTTGCTTGAGCCATTTGCACTTTAAGAGCTTTTACACCTATACAGTATGCCAACCTGATTATACATTTGCGCTTTGTGAGCTGAATATGTATTGTGATGTAGTTTACCTTAGAAAGCACTTTGACCAGAATTGCACATTTTGCAAATTTACTAGAAGTGCATTTTCTGATGCATATGACCCACAGCCTGATTTGAGGAGCTGTGGTTGACGTAGCGAGAATTGGATACTTTGTACAATAACAGGTGTTCGATGATGCACTTGCACTTTACTAAGAGAGCACTGTCTATACATTCCTGTCAACCCTAAAACTTTGCTTTACTGTTTGCTAGATCGGGTAGGCCCTCCTACTACACTCACCTATGATTTCAATGCAACCACAAAAGTTTTGCACGGTACACTGAGTGTTGACTTTGACGATGAAACTTCAGAGTGTTTTTTTTTTTTTACATGATATATTGTCAGTGATTACACTGAGCAATATTGGCTGCTGCTGCCTTTCACTTGCACTCACTGGATCTGGGATAAGCTGCTTTTGTGCTGATATTTTATCAGACAACAGCGGCTATATATGATTAGATTGTGCACTTTCACAAGATGCTTCCGCTATTGTCAGATCATTTGCAACTAGTTTGCCACGCAAAGCCTCTTTATATGATACTTAGTGCCACGTCTAAAATCGTTAGTCGTACTTCACCAATTACATGGTAGTATGCCGTAGATCAGATTTACATCACATAGATGATTTCTCCAATATAGCTGCCTGGCTGGAGAGCAACACTGTTCTGCGTTCACATGACCTGTAGTCACATGACCTTGTGGCAGAGAGACAGAGTGTCAAACTGCTTTAAATTAGTTGGGAAGCGAGTGAACATGATGCATTTTTGCCTGAAGCTCGATTGAAGAGCGGAACGTGTGTAGCAAGATGGTGTGAACCCTTCCAGGCAAACAAGTGTGTAACCTTTGGCACCGTAGGGACCACGCCGAAAAACAGTGTAAGTCTTGCAAACTGTTTAGTCCTAAAACTTTAAAGGACCACAAGAATAAATGCTGGGCCCACCACGCCATGGAGGCCGAGGCCACCATGGACGTTGAGGGAGCCTTCAGTTATGGCAGCATCAGTGTCCTAAGTGACGCAGAGGGTGATCAGGATCCAATGGATTCCCACATGCGTGCCCCCTACTCCAACAAGCAGGCTGACTGTCTGCTACAGAGACGACACCCAGTGGCTCAAGCACCTCCATTACACGCCACACCAAGCACACCGCCCTCCCCATGGTCGAAAGTAGACCACCTCGTCGACCGATAGGGGAAGGTCTGAACATTCCCTGTCTTCCTGAGACATCTCGGTCATGATCACGACATGATAGGCCCCTGAAACAGATACCAAAGTCAGTTTCCGACAGTGTCCAAATCTGGGAAGTCCTCTGGTTCCGGCGACCGTGCGTCGAAAGACGCATCGACAGTCCTTGTAAAAAGCTCTAGAATGAGCGACTTCATTGAAAAGCATGTCCGACACCCTACTGAACGCCAGAAGGTCGAAAAACTCAAACCCTTTCAGTGGCAATGCATCATAAACCGCCCGTGCTCCAGAGCCTCTCCCTACACCCTCAGTGTTCCCAAGCTCCTCCCAATGGACCCCAGAACTGTTTGATAGGGTCATGAGGAGAATGTCTTGTACATTTCTTTGATCAACACCCAGATCAACTCCCCAACCTCCAGGGCCATCCTCAAGGTGAAGCAGCTAGCAAACAGCCCAACGCCAAAAGAGCCCGCCTGGACGCAACACAGACTAACACCTCGTCATATCAAGACGAAGTTCAGGACACATATTACTATGACACTGAAGGCTCATAAGAGCATGGCTTATTTACAGACCCAGAAGACCAAGGGGACACAGGGGACTTAGACCAATACTATGATGATGATGATGTATACATCCAATCCCCAGATCAAACTGGTGGCTGATTCCCTGTGGCAACCAGCTGCAGTACAATGACCTGCTCCTAAAGGCTGCGGAACACTTTAAGATACCCAGGAAGCTCAAGTCGATAAAGACTTTGTAGAAGACATCCTTGGGGATATGAGGTCTGCAGCAAAGTTCATGCCTCGGTTCCAATCTGTCCAGAGGCGTATTCAGCCGGTTCTAATTACCCCCAATCTGACAAGGGCGGTCAACTACTGGCGTTACTACTGGTTTTATTAATCTTGCTTTGTTAAATATGGCACAACCTGCAGGTTTCATTACCACTTTTTTAAATTCTTCTATGTTTGTCTTGTTTAATTGACCTGTGTCACTCTTATTCCACTTTCCATAAAAGAGTGCACTTAGTGATGTATAGCATGCTGTATGAAGGGGTAATGGCTGTACATACCAACCTCTTCCTTTTCCGCCATGCTGGGGTAAATGTGTGCAGACTGTTGGGCAGAAACCTGTGCAGTTCTCTCTGGGACCACTGCAAAAGATTTAAGACTACAGGTGTTTGGCAGTAAACCCACTTGGTAGCAGTCTGTACCACACAGATTCACTTGGTAGCTGTGGCTGAGCAGTCAGACTTCCCTCAAGAAGAGTTAGGCAGTATACAGAGTATTCACAATAGGTCAAAAGAACATAGTAGAACAAGTAAACACTGACCAGGGCCTGGTGTAAAAGAGAGATAATTATTTATTTAAAACCACATCTAGAAAAACACACAGGCACTAATAGTAAGCTATTCAAAAACACGGTCACTAAAAGATATACACTCCCTTAGAAGAATATTAGACCAGTCTTAAGTAAAGCCCCACTTATTTTCAGACAGCGGTGAGAGCTTAACGCAGATGGCACTCTAATAATTTGTTTTAAAAGGGAGAGAAAAGCAGAGAATAAATTGAAACACATCCCAACACTTTTTCACGAACACAACAAGAGAGGAAGGCAAAGTAACACCGTGAGTTTAGAGTCAGTAGGCCGAATCCACTTAAAGAGGATCAAAACGAAATGTGTCCAAGGTCACACGGTTGCAGTGCACAAAAGTCTTGTAACGGTTCAAAAAGGAGTTGGACCAAAGAAAGGGACCAGTTAAAAGGTCAAGGCGGCCAGCCCAGTCCAAAAGGTTAAGGGGTTATTACCTTGTAGCAATCTTTAGAAAGGGAGGCCTGGCGGACACGGTACCTTAAAGTGGTGAGAATACTCCAGCGGGGGCAGGTGTTCCTGGCAGCGGATGCAAGTCGGTGCTTTGTCCGGGGGAAGAGAGGATCTCGTCGGGGAGGAAGACAGGAGGTCGTTGCACCGCCAGGGAAGAAACCAGCCGCTGAGTTCTCAGTTAAAAGGAACGGTCCTTTAGTTCACGGTCCAGTGGTAAGTGGCTATCCGGTTGCCGGGGTGCTTGGCACGGGCAATTCGACCACAAGCCGGTCTGGGGTGCGAAGAGAAGAAGGTAAACTGGTTGTGCCCACCAGTCAGGGGAAGAAGCCTCTCCAGCCAGGAGATGTTCTCTGTCGTCGCGAAGTGGTGAGTCGGTTCCGCAGGGCTCCACCGGTGGTGTCGTCGTGGTAGGTCGGCTCAGCTTCTCCCTCGTCGGATTCTCAGGTCCTGTGGCGACTTCTGAAGTTCCAGTCCCCAAAGCCCTGCTTTTATGCAGCACACCCCCATTCACTCAGCCTAGCTGTCAATCAAACATGCTAAGTGGTGAGCCGGCCGGCTCACCACTTGGGCCAATCACACAAGAGTGCGACTTGAGTTACCAAGGTAACTCAGTCCAGGGTGCCTAAACCCCCTCCGACATCCCCTGTGGTACCCAGACAGAGTGGCACCACTTTTGGAGGCTTCTGTGGAGAAGCCCGCCAAAAAGTGGAACAAAGGGCTCAACTTGGGTTGGAGTCACAGAACAGAACACAAACGCCATTTTAGAATCGAGTCCTGGCAAAAAATACCAACAGGCGAATTAATATTAAATAAATAAACCGGCGGTATGTTCGAGGCTATGAGAATTAAATAATTAAAGTTGGTAGCCTCCAACAATGGGAAAATCCCATAGGAATATATTTGCGGTCGAATATAAAAAGCAGTATCCACTGCCACCAGCCAAAACTCGATCAGGGGGGACGGAGACGTGCCCCCTCGACTAACAGACCCCGGAGCAATCGAATTGCCCTGACCAGTACCTCCACAATATGATTGTTTGTACTGGTTTCTGTTAATAATTTGGGACTAGTAAAGCCAATGGTGACTTTACATGCCCTGGGAGACAGTAGTCAGTCCCAGGGTATGGAGTCTATGGTGGGGTGTCACTATGACACCCCTGTGTTACTGCACGGAGGGTGCTGTGTAACACACATAGAAAAAAACACATGAGACCCTATGGAGTAAAGGACCCCATAGCCCATAAAACACATTAGCAGTCAAAGGAACACCATAAATCATGTCCAAGAGTGGGAGAAAGAGTCTCACTCTTGGCAGGAGAAAAAAACAAACTCCAGAAATCCAGCAAAGCTGCTGGGGGACTCACTAGGTTAGGAAATGCAGCCTAAAGAGAGAATTCTCCCTAACACAGACCCAGCAGTTAGACTTGTTCAAAATTGAGTGAGTCATATTCATAATTAAAAGCAATGTGTTATTACCATAACCTTCCCTGTGTCTTTCTTCTATTGGAAGCAGAGTATAAGAGAGTACATGGGCTGGACTGTCTGTGACAGGTGCTTTTGTGGCAGGCAAAAGAGAACTCAATGGGTGCACGCTCTCCAAATACCATAATACTGGGATAATGGTACATAGAATACCCAGAAGTGTCATAATCATAAACATTACTTTCTTACAGCAATTCTTTCTACATTTCTTTATAGTCTCTACATTTATTACATCATCCGCGTTGGTGCAGGAGGGGGCAGAAGCAAGTACGGGCATCGTGATTCTTCTTCTCCAACAATGTTCGTCGTAACTTCTCACCGCAGCCCTCGTTAAAACATCAATACGTTCGAAGAAGTTAAAGTGTTTAGGCCACTTCTCGGCAGCCTTGATTGCTAAACGTGTGGCAAGATTATCGTGCTTTTGCACATTGCTCAAAAGAGCAAACATCAATTGCCTTTGTACCATAAGCGCCCTGCTTGTTCGCACGTGGTGATCGACAAATGGATTTCTATTTTCAAAGATCGCACTGGGAAGCTGCGTTCCAGAGCTTCGAGATTGGTACAGCCCCCATGCTCCACTTCCCTAGGCCTCCGATTCCCAATTCATCCGTGATGGGAAATAGAGGCAGCAACAAAAAACGCGAAGATCCGATCACTTTCGATTTTGAGAGCGCAGGTTGTACCTTATCGCTCCAGGTACTGTGTGATCAATGAACAGTGCAGATGCACTTCCAGATCCAGGCTCAGTGGCAGCCTGTGATGCAGCAAGTGATGATGCAGGCTTTATTTCAGCCTGTGGCGATGCAGATTCAGCTGGGCAAAGTTGGGGCGCATTTAGCCCTTTCTCATTTTTAGCAATCCTCTCAGGCTTTCTCTCAGGCTGAGGCAGAATTCGTGGCAGAGAACTGGCAAGGGTGTCTTTTGAGTCGGAGGCAGCTGTTTCTTTCTCGTCGTCGGTGTCCGGCAGTTCTTTCAATGTGATGGAATTCTTTTCATGTGGGTGGCGTGGATCCATGCCTTACGACCATCCACACGGACTGCAGCCTGTGTTGCCAAGAGAATTTGGTAAGGGCCCCGCCACCTCGGTGCAAGTGATGATTTTCTTTCGAAATTTTTCACCAGGATCCACTCACTTGGCTGCAGACAATGCCCCGGGCCTGCATTTCTGACAGGAATAGCCTCCTGCACCTGCTG
The DNA here is from genome assembly GCF_040938575.1 of Ambystoma mexicanum. Lineage (NCBI taxonomy): Eukaryota > Metazoa > Chordata > Amphibia > Caudata > Ambystomatidae > Ambystoma > Ambystoma mexicanum. The sequence goes on from NC_090927.1 coordinate 1,220,957,088, forward strand.
ATGAATCAAACGGAGTTTCTGCGTTAAGATGTCACAATATGTACTAAGCACAGGGTATTCCACTTCACTCAGATGCCTAGGCTGCGGTGCACACCAAACATTAGCAGGTCTCCCCATCACAATTTCATATGGGGAGAGTCCAGTCCTTGCTTGCACAGACGCATGCACAACAAAGCTAAAGGCAATGCATTGTCCATTTTAGTTTACTCCCTGCACAGATTTTACTTATTTTATTCTTCAGAATGTTGTTCTAACGCTCAACAAGACCGGCACTCATCGGGTGCCTGGCGGAATGGAAAATATCACGGTGGCAACAAAATGCGGGCCGTTGTCTGACCATATAACCCGTGGCAGGCCGAACCTGGATAAATACTCTTTTAGCATCACTTTTGCCATGCTGATTGCTGTGCAGTCTTTGAGTGGGTTTGCTTCCACCCATTTACTGAATGCGCAGACCACCACCAAGATGTATTTAAGATTCTGACATCTTTCCATTTCTATGAAATCAAAATGGATCACTTCAAAAGGCACAGAGGGGGGGGGGGACTACCTGTTGTCATGCTTGTTCCTTTCCTAATATTATGTTGTAAACAGGTCATACAATTCTGAACTAGTCTCTCAGCATTTTTCCTAATGTGTGGGTTCTGCCATACTGTATGTAGCCAGATGCTGAATCATTTTTTTCGCACATGTGTGTGGGGCTGTGGGCCATGGTGACCATTGCAGTTACGTAGTAGTTGGGCAGCATCCACTTTCTACTCTTTTTATCCACCCAGCAACCGTCTACGTCTAACTCTGCAGAGCCTTCAGCCCACCCTTTTATCTCGTCAGCAGTTGCTTCCGCCTGCATTTCTTTGACTGTGGCAATCCCATTTTCTATCATGCAGGGCACTTCTTCTGACTGTACTATCAACATCTTTGTGTGCAAGTCAGTGGCAGTTTGCTTCGCAATTTTGTGTGCAAATGCGTTTCCTTTTCCAACGTTACATGAAATTTTCTTATGCGCCTCCCATTTCATTATTGCTAGTCGCTTTGGACTCGTGAGTGCAGACAACAATCTCGCTATCAAAGGGCCATGTTGAATTTTAGTTCCAGTTTTTCAGAAATTTCACATGCTCTTGCCATTGCTATTATCTCTGCAGCCTGCACTGAATTGTATGGAATTCTTTTGCTCTCTACAATACTCTTTAGTGTCGTGATGGCATAGGCAGCAGTTGACGTGCCATCGGGTAATTTAAAACAGAAACCATCACAAAACAGTTCTCCGTCTGGCTCTTTCAGTTGGATGTCTGTTAAATCAATTCTCCCTTTCGTTTCTTCCTCAGTCACCATTAAACAATCATGGGGTGGTGATTCATTCTCACCCGCTTCTTCATTGGGAGGGGGGCATTAACTCTGCAGGATTCAAAGAACAACACCTCCGAATTTGAATATGTGGTGCAAACAGGACAATTTCATATCTAGTCAATTTAGCTGATGTGAGATGTTGCGTCTGCGTTCTGTTTAAAAGAACGTCTACCGTGTGAGGCACCATCAAAGTTAAGGCGTGACCCAAAACCATTCCCTCGGTTTCTTTTACTGACGCGGCAGCCGTGCCGACAGCTCATAAACAACGCGGCAAAGCGCATGCTACAGGGTCCAGCGCGGAAGAAAAATAACTGCATGGTCTATTTCTTCCGCCTTGTTCCTGGTTCAATACAGCCAACGCGCAACCGTCATTCTCATGCACAAACATTTTAAAATCCTTTTCATAATTTGGTGTGCCCAGAACCGGAGCTGAGCACAAAGCAGTTGTGAGCAGATCAAATGCATTCTGACATTATTCACTCCATGTTAAAGGCAAAGCAACATCCTTTTTTGTCAATGCTACCATTGGTTTAACAATCGTAGCAAAATTTGGTATCCACTGCCGGCAGTATGAAGCCATAACTATTATGGCTCTGACTCCTTTCTGTGTCTTTGGAATAGGCATACCAGAGATGCTCTCTATCCTTTCTGGTGTCAGTCTTATTACCTCTTTAGAAAGTAGGTAGCCCAAATAGGCCACCTCTTTTCCACAATACTGGAATTTATTCAATGAAGCTTTGTCCATGCAATGCTAAATGTGTCAGCAACATGGCCGTACCCTCTATGCAAATATCTTCGGAGTCAGCAGCAATCAACAAGTTATCGATGTACTGCAATAGTACACAACCCGTTGGTAGCTCTAGCATATCTAGTTGTTCTTTTAATGCTCTGCTATAGATACTTGGGCTCTTCATGTGAATGTGAAGAAACGCCCTCCTAGTGTGAAAGCAAATCAAAATCTGCTATCTCAATGTACTGGAATGCTAAAAAATGCATTCTTAAGATCTATGACACTAAAATGTGTTGCAGAGGCTAGAATCATTGTCAAAATGGTAGTGACATCTGGGACCTATGGAAATTGGGGGTCAACTACTTTATTCAATGCGCATAGATCAATTATGAAACAATATGGTATCTCATTACCTCCTTTTTTTTAATCTGGGAGAATCGGGCTATTGCAGGTGCTACCAGTAATCTCTTCAATCACGCTTTTTAACTAAATCTGAAACAATGCATTTCAATGTTTTCTCACCTTCCACCAAAATGTTATACTGTGGAATACGCAGCAACGTTACTCCCTCTTTCAAAACAACTTTCACTGGTTCTATTTTCAAACAACCAACATCATTATCATTCATTGCCCATATGCAAGTCGGTACCTTTCTTAACTCTGTTGGCAGGGGTCTGGACAAGAATTGAGACACTGGCATTTTCTGTTGTGAAATCATCAAAAACACTCCATCAGGAGAACAATGAATAAACGCACTTAGTTTTTTCAACAAATTTAAGCCCAATAGATTTTCGCCACAATCTTGTGTCAAAAGGAACGGGCAAGACTCTGTGAATGAACCTAGTGTTATAGGCACTGACTGTGACACGGAGCTAATTACTGGGGTGCCTGCGAACCCTACTGAAACATTCTTTTGCCCTGACAGTGGTATCTCCGGAACCAAGTGATGGTCTATTGAGCACTTCTGTGCACCTGTGTCCACTAAAAAGGTGTGCTCTCTATTCCCAATTTTCTTTTCTACGTTGGGTCCTTTCTGATAAACGGGAATAGACACTGGTTCCGACCCCGGTCTTTTGCTGCCCTAGCGGAACAATACATCATCTGACGTAAAGTCACCAGAATAGTATGTATTTGATTATCAAAAACCTTTCCATCTCCTGCTCCATTATGCTGATTTTGATTCTGGCTCTGATTCTGATTGTTGCTTACTTGGTAATTCTGATTTTGTGGCATTCCAGTGTTTCTATTTTGCCCCTGTCTTCCCGGGCTACCTCTGTTCGGTCTTCTCGAGGCATTCCCATTTCTATTCTGCAAATGTGGGCACTGCGCTCGCCAATGTCCCTCTTCTTTACAATATGCACATTGATTTAATCCAATCAGACCTCCGTGCATGTTGGAATAATTCCTTCTTCTTGTTGCATTTCCGCTTCCCCTGTTATTATTCGCTACCTGCTGTAGTAACACTCTTGTTTTTAAATTCACTCTATCCCTCACCTATTTCTCTTTTTCTGAATTTACTCTATTTTCATAGTATTGTGCCATGTGTAATACTTCACTCTGTGATTTTGCTTGCCACGCACTTTCAGATGTCATTATCAAATTCTGGATTTTCGGTAACAACCCTCTCACATATTTGTCAACAAATAGTATTTTCCCAGGTTCACTACTTAAGTCTTGACCACTAAAGTCTGCAAAAACGTCTTCAAATCTATTAAAATAGTCAGTCGCCAATTCATCTTTGCCTTGCACGCATGCAGTTAGTTTGTCCCATATAATTCTTCTTTCCGGTACTTTAACCTTTATTTTCTGTACTATTCGTGCAGGTAATGCTAACATATTTGATGCTGGTTTTTCACCAGCTGATCTGTCTGTATCTTCTTTGATTAAATGTTCCCAAGTCGCACCCAGACTTTCATGAACATCTACATTCCTAATTTTGCTTCCATATATCTGCTGGAAGAATTACAGGGAATAATGGGTCAATAGCGTTCATATTAAAAATGGACGATTTCAAATAAGATTAAATTTCTTTATAGAATCCCGCCGGATTCTTTCTTATATCAGGGATCGTTTGTTTTATATTATTCACCTCTTGTCTAGAGAAAGGGACATGTACATATTGTGCTGTGTAATGTGCTTCTGTTACCTGCGCTGCTTGTCCATTTACACCAGGGATTTCTGTTTTCGGTACAAAAGTGGGAGGTACTTCTCTCATTGGAAATAACGCACTGACTTTCTCTCCTTCCTCTCTTTTATTAAGCACTATAGATAGATCAAGGGATAGAGCAGTCTTTCCAGTTTTGGATAAACACGCTCTCTTATATACTGTCATTAATTCAGAGGGACAGCAGTCATTTCAACATATTTATCTTGCAAATATTCAACCATTACTTGCAATGCTTTTCTTTGCATCTTTATCGTATATAGTTCAAACGTTTCATACACATCCATTATAGGAATACTAGCATCCATAATCCATCTAAGCGCTTCTCCCGTACATATTTTCATTTCTTCACTAACCGGTTTTGATGGCGGGCAAAATCGCTGCTGTACATATGTTGCCGACCCTTGTCTCCCTTTCTTCACCTTTGTACCGAAACCCAGGAGCAGAAAACATGTCTGAATAGAAGTCATCAAGTTCCTCCTTAAACTCGTATAACCTGTCCACATGCTCCTTCATTTCTGAATCACTTTCTCTCAATCGTGAAAAGGCATTCAAATCCCACAACTTCTGCGGTGGCATCATACCAATTAATTGCTTCCACCTTTTCATAAGATATTCTCCCATGCATTCCAACAATACCTGTTTTTCGCTGAGCTTCTTATAATCATACATAGACCCCAGCGTCGATCCCTCATCATTTCCTTCAATGTACATTTCTGCCTGTTCTTTCAGTTCTCTTTCTCTCCCTGCTGACCGCATTATGGGTTATTCTATCATTCCCTCTCTGTGCAGGCCTCGCCTCTCCAACGCTGCCTTCTCTGATAGCTGCCGATTCAAGCTCAGTAGGTGGAGGGGAAAGTGGGATCACGTGTTCAGGAGAGGCTGGCACAGATGCAACAACTGGAAGGGTGGGTGGCAATCTGGGCTCCGGTTGAGCAATGAGCACTGATGCAATTGTGAATTTTACTTTTAGGGCGTACTTGCCTCTTTTCATTTAAAATCTTATTGATTAGTTCATCTGATGCATGCAACTCTTGTTGAGGATATATCTTTTCTATGCATAATTGAAGGCTCCTATGTTCCCTTCTGATATCCTCATCCCACTGTTTTTCTTCATGTTCTAGCGCTCCATCTTCATTAGATTTTTGCCTACGGGCATGTTTCTCTCTACTTAAGCAGATGTTAGCTTCCTTCCTCCAGTCTCTAACAACGTCAAATGTCGCAGGGCGTGCTTTTTTGCGCAGCAATACTGGTTCCAAACGCGGCATCTCAAAAATACCATCTTTTGGCCATTGCAAATCTTCTACGTGTCTGTTTTGCTTATGCCAAATTTCACAAAACATTATTGCCCCTATTCCATACTTCACATACATCTGAAACGCTGGCGTTCCTACTGGTGGCGCAGCCTGGCCAGTTTCCAAAGATTGTCTACCGCCTTGGAAAAACCCCACTAGACAGGAAGACAATTTCCCAGGCATGTTTGATCTTATTCGTACCTTACCCTGGGCGTTTGATCTTGCAAGAGCAATTCTTAACCAATATCAGGGCTGTTTAAGAATCGGGGCACGACTCAATTGATCAATCGCCGTGAAAGAGAGTATAATTCATGCCTCTGTCTATTTCTATAGTTTCTGCGGTCTCAGCGAGACCAGCTGGCACCTGGCTTGGTGATTTAAATGCCTCTCTGCTCGCCTTCAAGGACTGGTGAGGGAGGAAAACAATGTATTTCTGTCTCGGCCGGTCTCTCGTATGTAACATGTGGCCTTGCTCTGTGCTGGAGCAGAACGGAATTAAATTCATTTTTTGCAAAGCGTTTCAACAGAAAAGCAAGAGAAAGCAAAATGGCGGATTCTGGGTCATTAAAATGGACACTCTATGGTTATGCAGACAAGTCTGTTCTGGTGGTGCTGGGCATATGATGTGGTTGGTTTTCGGCCAACATAATATAACGTCTATTCTATGGTCGGGTGTTTTTCTAGATTAACACATGCATCGAAAAAAATCTCATACCAGCCCCATTGGGCCCTTTATACAGGGGCAGCTAAAGCCTGACTCTGTAGTAGTCACCACCACAAGAAAGAGCAGGAACACCCCTAGCCTCTGCCGAAGCCCTTCCTGACAAGGAGAGTAAGAAAATCTACACCCTTGGCAGGAAAGTAGCTTCCTTGGCTGCCTAGCAAGTAAGAATATCTAACACTGTTATCTAGCAATAATTGCCACAAGTAGGACATGGTCACACAACAAATCGACTCAGTCCCAGAGCCCCTAAAGACACCGCTATTACACCCTATTGCTGAAGTGAGACCAGTAGCAAGCTGCATTCTTAAAAATAACTTGGATGCAGCAGACAATGTAGGGCGAATTGTGGCAGAAGGTACACTCCTCAAACTCCATGCATGGATCCGTCAATTGGGTTTCAAATTGGAGACCCGGGCTACCCTTTTAAACATGCCCATCGAGCCCAACGCATTATTTGGCAAAGTGGTTGAAGACTCACTAAAAAGTGCAAAGGAGGAATACGACCAACATGCTCAAATCCCTTGGAAAACTCACTAACAAACCCTTTGGGCAGAGAGGATATTCAAATACACGCTGGTTTAGAGGACAGAACTCCCAGCGGTCCTTCAATTACAACCTGAGTGTGCAGAGTTCATCCTGGGGTTCTTCACAAGGCAGTCCTCCCAAAAGAGTTTTCAAAGGGGTCAAAGAATGTCCAAAAGTAGGGGCAGATGCTCCTCCTCAACAGCGGCCTCTACCCCTCCTAAGCAATGACCAACCGCTGCAGGTTCCCTCCCATGCCTCTCCAGTAGGAGGTTGTAGTTCTCACTTTACACATGCATGGTAGGGGATCACGTTGGACAAGTGGGTAGTTTCCACCGTGGCGGGGGGCTACTCCATAGAGCTAAAACAAACACCAGCAAACAACCCATAAAGACAAAGACAAACTACACAGGAATAACAACCCAACCTGTTAGAATAAGTCAAAACACTGCTACTAAAGGACGTCATAGAAATCGTCCCGGCAAACGGGGTCAACAAGGGTGTTTATTCAATGTACTTCCTTGTGCCAAAAAAAAAGATTTAACGATGCACCCTGTTATAGACCTGCGCCCTGCGAACACCTATGTCAAGCCACAAACATTCTGCATGACAATGCTACAGGATGTAATCCCACTACTAAAACAGAGGGACTACATGGCAACCTTGGGCATGAAAGAGGCATACTTTCATATTTCAATGTTGCCAGCGCACAGAAGATTCCTGCGGTTCAAAATAGAGAACCAACACTACCAATTCAAGGTTCTACCCTTTGGCATAGCCTCTGCTCCAATGGTATTCACCAAGGTACTTGCAGTAGTGGCAGCGCACCTACGCAGACAATCAATCCCAGTGTACCCTTATCTGGACAACTGGCTGATAACAGGGAAATCCCCCCCCCAAATTTTCAAGCGAAATACCCTAAGAACAATCAATCTTCTGTTCCAATTGGGATGCTCCATCAAAGAGAAAAATCAAGTCTTGTTCCAAGCAAGACAAAACATTTCTTAGGAGCTGTCGTAAAGACAGAAAAGGGTCTAGTATAAACGTAGTGCTGCAAATACCTCAGTATCTAGCCGGTCGCCAAATAACTTTATGCAGAACAATGTGCTTGCTCGGGATGATGGCTTCATGCACTTACCTGGTTCTGCATGCATGCGTACACATATGCCCAATGCAAGAATGGTTAGCGAAACAGTGGTCTCGGTAAGTGGGACGATCTAGTGGTTTTGGTAACCCTGGTTCAAGCGCTACGCTGGTGGACAAAGGAAAATCTATTAAAGGGAAAACCTTTTCACAACCCTATAGTGCAAGCGATTGTCACTACAGACCCATCTCTCACCAGGTGTGGAGCCCATTACCTTCACCACACAGCGCATGGCCTATGGACCCATATCGCAGCCCAAAATCACATAAACCTCTTAGAGCTACTTGCAGTGTTCAAAGCCCTACACGTTTTCCAAGTGCATCTGTTAGCTCAAACAGTACAAGTCCTCATGGACAGCACTACTGCCATGTGTTACATAAACAAGCAGGGGGACACGCACACTCTCCAAGTCTGTCCAGGCTCGCAAAACAAATTTGGAAGTGGGCACTCAAGCGGAACATGTTCCTAGTGTCGCAAAATGTTCCAGGAGAACTCCTTTCTCTGGCAGACTCATTAAGCAGAGATACTCTACCCGAAGAGCATGTGTGGCAGCTCAGCAGAAACATCTCAAGCAATATGTTCTGACTCTGGGGCTGTACTCCCTTAGTTTTGTTTGCCACAAGCCAAAACACACAATGCCCAGACTTCACATCCATGTTTCCCAACCCGGATCCAAGGGGAACGTCTTGTGGAAGAGCTGGTTAGGGAAATCTGCCTATGCTCCACCCTCCCTCCCCCCCCACCCTCCCCAACACCGCTACTGAGCAGGATAGTGAACAAGATGCACCAGGAACAAGAGACACTAATCCTAGTTGCTCCTATGTGGACGAGAAAACCTTGGTTTCTGCATCTGTGCAAACAGGTGATGTACGATCCAATCAAATTCCTGTGGCCCTCCAACATGCTCACCCAACACGAGGGGACGTTACACCCACATCCTCAATCCCTGAACTTGACAGCTTGGCTCCTGAAGTCATAGAGTTTGGCCATTTAAAACTACCTCAAAGGTGTATGGAAATCCTCAGAGGGGCGCAAACCAAATACCATTCACTGTTATTTTAACAAATGGAAAAGATTTGTAATATGCTGTCAAAAAAGATTAACACAATCGAATGTACGCCATCACACATTATTCATTACATGCTCCACTTACTAGACGCTGGTCTAGTATTCAACTCCATCAAGGTTCACTTAGAGGCTCTATCTGTGGACACCACATCTCAAAGCAAGCTGTCCTGGTGGAAAGTCCCTGTCATTAAGTTATTCATGGAAGGAGTAAAAAGGCTTCCCCCCAGCCCCCCAATTTCAAACCCGCCTCAAGGGTGGGATCTAAATGTGGTACTCACAAAGCTCATAGGTTCCCCCCTTTGAGCCTATGCACAAATCCAGCCTTGACACAACATATAAAATGGCTTTTCTGGTGGCCATCACCTCCATAAGAAGAGTCAGTGAACTACAAGCTTTGTCAGTGCAAGATCCTTTCTTTGTTATATACAAAGTCAAGTTGGTACTAAGAACACACCCTAGGTTTTCACCCAAGTTCATATCCAAGTTCCATTTCAACCAGTCCATTGAATTACCCGCTTTCTTTCAAAACCCTTCAAGCTCAGCTGAGAAAAACTGCCATACACTAGATGTAAGGAGGGCAGTTCTTTACTATGTAAAAAAAACAACACCGCTACACGTTTGTCTCCAAAGCACCTGGCTGGGAAGGTTATCCTGTTTCAAAAAACGCCATCTCAGATGGATAGTGAAATGCATACAGCTCTGCGACTCTCTATCAAACAAAACTCTGCTTTTCACACCAAGAGCTCACTCTACCAGTAGTACAGGAGCTACTTTGGCCTTTATTGCAAACGTCCCGCTGCACACCATTTGCAAGGCTGCTACATGGTGCGCTATTCATACTTTTTCTCAACACTACTGCATTGACACACATTCTAAAGCAGATTTACAGGTGGGACAAGCAGTGCTAAAACCTCTATTTGCTGCTGTACTTTCTCACAACCCACCACCTTCCCCAGAGACTGCTCACTAAGGTATGCATAGCATGTAATCTAAGCAGATCCACAATTCTCAGAAGGAATACATTACTCACCGTAATTGTATTTCTGCTGCTTGTATCTGCTTAGATTCACATGTGCCCACCCTTCCTTCCCTGTGGAGTAGAAGGTGCATAGATGTTTCTGGCTTATCTACTCTAATCTGCTTTTTTTTTTTAAATATCTGTACTCCCGCTACGCATCATGCTACCCCATGTCAGAAACAAAACAATCTGAGGGACCTTGACGCATGAAGGACCATGGGTACAGTGGGCGTCACACTAGGGAGAGTATTACTGGCAAGCCCTCCCGACGTCCCTTTTCAAGTTTCGAAAACAAAAAATGTAATACTTTGCAGCTACCACTATATGGCGGCCTATGCATAGCATGTGAATCTAAGCAGATACAAGCATCAGAAGTACGATCAGAGTGATTAATGTATCCCATATATATAGGACTGACACTCAACGCCCAGCTCAAACCATTTAACCTAGGAACGTGAAATTTGGAAGATACTGACTACGGAAGGATTTTGGGAAATTCTGTTCGTAAGGTGGTGAGGGAGTCTGTGTTCATACCACAAATACCTCTTATACCTTCAGAATATCTGTTTGAATTCAAAAGACTTCAGTTCCCCTTGAAGCTTAGTTTCGCCATGACCATCAACAAATCTCAGGGGTAGCCATTAAAGATAGCAGGGATTGACCTAAGGGTAGACTACTCTTGCATGGGCAGTTTTACATGGCCTGTTCCAGAGTGAGTTCACCTAACACACTAGTAATCCTAGCATCTGAAGGGAGAACCACTAATGTAGTTTATAAAGAAGTTCTCAAAAGTGTTTTTTTGTTGTAGTTTGCAGTCTCCAAATAAGTAATACATTTTTTTGACTGTCTCATTATCAATTTGTAATTACACCACCAAAAAAATCTACAGACACACATCAATGGAAATATATCTTTGTTTTATTACCAATATGCTTTGACTAATGTCTGCAATGAACATTGCTTAATAAGTTAATACATCGATCTGTAAATTATATTTCGTACAGTTTGAAAAAAAAAAACTCATGTCTTTTGAAAACAATTATACCGAATCCCAAAATCCACACGAGCGAAGCTGCTAGCAGCAGCTAGTTTTTAATGAAAACAGATGTCTGTTCAAGGTTTAAGCTGGCATGTGCGTTTCACATTGCTCTGGTGCTTTTTCAAGGCATTCATCTAATATGTACACTCAAAATATGGTGTGCCAGCATAACTGGGGTTGGGGTGCAAAATAACGGCGTGTGCCTCTTTCTGGCTAAATTCTCCAATCTTCTGCAGCATATGAAAGAAACTTGTTGAGGTTTCAAATTACTCGCACGAATTTAAGAAATAAGCTAACATTAGAATGAACAAAAATGTTGGTTTTAATTCGAGCAAGACTTCAGTTTTCTTAATCCATGGAGATAATACAAATAAAGAATTCTGAGAATCCGAGACTACTGATCTTGATAGCTGACAAAATTCACACAGTCATACTCCTACGTCCTGTCCCCTTTCCTCCATACTTGTGGGACATTCCTCCGTCCTGTGGGACGGGACCGGAGCACTTTGTAAAAGCATCCAAAATTTTGCAAAATGTTAGTCTTTCCTCTCTTTCTATGCGGGGTACAGCATGCGGCCCTAACCCCGCCCATCTCGGCTCCGCCCCGCGCGTCGCCCATCAGTTCTTTTCTTTGCTCGCTCAGGACTGCATGCACTTGCATCCGCGGAAGAATTTCTTATTTTTCCTCCTCTCTGGCTCTCGCTAGCGATCGCGTACTAGTCTGTCGTTTAAACTAGACGTTCCAAATTGTTCCTCGTGCCAGCGACGCTTCACGAGGGCGGGTCCCCATCCTCTTTGTTTAGAGTGTTTGGGTCCCGATCACCGTTGGGACTCCTGCTTCTATTGTGATTCCCTTTCGGTCCGGGCACTTCAACGTCGGTTAGAGCGCCGGGAAGAGGTGTTCCAGCATACTCCTCCTACGCTTCATCGACGAAAAGAAGAAACGTCCAGTGAGTTCTTTACTTTTTAGAGCACCTCAGCCGGGAGACGCCTTTCCGGGGTCTTCCTGGTCCGGGAGGGGCATTGAACGCCCTGTCACCGGGGCTTTCCCCGAGGTGTCTTCTGGGCCTAAAAACTGTACCGGAGCTTTCTCTGAGGGTCTCCATAAGGGGCCTGTGGATACCAGAGTACACTCCGAGGCTCCTCCTGTGGGGGCTGCTTGTACACCTAGTTCTACTGAGTTGTGGTGTACCGGAGCCTGCTCCGAGACCTCCTTATCGGCTTCCCTCAAAAGTACCGGGGTGCGCCCCAAGGCCTCGGCTGGGCTTGGTAATACCGAACGTATGTTCGAGGCCCGCTGTGGAAAGGCTGCTATCGGACCTGGGTCTGAGGTCCCTCGTAGAGAGGCTAAAGAAACCAACAATTCTTAGAGGCCTGGGAAGGCCTTATCGGTGAAAGGTTTTTCTCATCGTTCCCGCTCTTGTGGCGACGATGCGTTAAGGGGGCAAGGAGTGAGCCAAGCTCCTCCTTTACCGGCAATGCCGAGGTCCTTCCTGTGAAGGCTAATTTGGCTATTTGTATGTCGCAGAAACATTCCAGGCCGCATAGTACCGGCTCGGCCTAGGTTCCTTGTGTAAAGGCTAAAATGAAGACCCCTGATCCACCGGCGGGGACCCCTCCCTCACTTCCACATGTGCCGCAGTTCCCCTCAGGTGACGGGAAAATGGCGGCCGTTCCCGCCATGACCACGGCTGCCATTTTGGGCGCTTCCCCTACAACTACGCCATCGACCTCCGGTGTGGGGAGCGGTTCTGTAGGTGAACATAAGGTTCCCTGTGCGCACCAGTTTCGTCCAGTTTACGACTGGAACGCTCGGATGCCCCTTCCGCACAACATCTCACTGCCTGTGGGTTCAGCCCCCTCGATTTATGTGGACACCTCTGGGGATGGGCCTACTTGGCAACCCTCCCCTCTGCGTCCTTGGAATTGTCCTCCTCATGAGAGGCCTTCTCCGGCAGCTCCAAAGCTTTTTCCGGAGGACGCCTTTTTCGGCAAGTTTCAGGTATTCATGCGTACCGACCCCATGAGGGAGTATTTCAAGGGTCTTTTTAGGGAGATATGCCCGCCTGCGCCTCTGACTCCACCTGTGCCTCCGGTGGGTCTGCCGGCGCCGCCTTTGCCCACAGTGCCTCCCCCTACCCTTCCGCCCTTGCCTCCGTTGTCCCCTGTGGACAAGGCGGTGCCCGACATGGTCCAGCAGGACACTGACCTGACGGATGATGCACAGGGCGATCAGGACAGCGAAGAACAGCCCCGCTCTATTAGAGCTTTTCACGACCGGGTACTGGATATGATGTGCCTATTGGATGTTCCAGTGCCCGAGGCACCCGCTCCGCTGGAGGGTGTGCTTTCAGGGGCGTTCACCTTGTCTCCTTCGGAGCGAACCGGCCTGTTCTTGCAGAAGGACGTTTTGGCCGAGGTCCGTAGAGTCTGGGAAAAGCCACACTCTGGACTTTTCGTCAATAAGAAAATTGACGCACGCTACAGGCTGCATTCCTCAGAAGAGGTGGCTCTAGCATCTTGTCTGCACCCCCCTCCTCCACGGTGGTGGCTGCTGCCACTTTACAGTCCAGGCCTGCAGCATCCTCTTCTACGACAGCTGCTCAGGTCGTGGGGAAAGAGGACAAGCTTCTCGACTCACTTGGAAGGAAGATTTTTGCTAACTTGGCCCTGCAGCTGCGGCAGGCCAATGCAGAACTGGTGTTAGCGGGGGCGAATATGAAGATGTGGGAAGGTCTGGCGGAGTTCGAGGAGTTCATTCCGCTCGAGATGCTGGATGACTTTAAGGCGTGATTATCGGATGCCAGGGTGGCCCAGGATCTGCTGGAGGCCGCGGCTCATCACGTTGACACTTTGGCTCGGGACCTTATGCTTATGCTTGGGGTTGATACCTCTCGGTAGGATTGATTGCTCGCCACCAAGTTCTCAAAGGAGGTGCAGGACAAAGTGTTGGACCTGCCGTTTGACGGTAAGGAGCTTTTTCATTCTTCGACGGATGTAGAGCTCACCAAAACGAAGGACAGCACCCAGACGGCCAATTCCTTGTCCGTCTTGGTTAAAACTCCTTTTAAGACCCAGAGACTGTTGTCGTAAAGCCGGCCCTCCTTTGGTTTCAGAGGGTTTCTAGATCGGAAATTCCACAGAGTGGATACCCCTTTGGTAAATTCCCGCCGGAGGCAGCAGCGGACTCGGTTTTCTCCCGCTCTTCAGCCTCCTCCTCGGGTTCAGGTGGTAACACCACCGAAAAACCCGCCAAATGAGGGTTCTCTGCGCTCGCACGAGACCCCGGGGGGAGGACGCATTGCGTCTCATTGGGAGGCGTGGCAGACCATCACTGAGGACCGGTGGGTCTTGTCAGTCGCTCGGGCAGGCTTCCGCTTACCCTTACCACCTACCCCACACTTCAACCCTCCTTTCCGGCAGTCAGGGTCGTCCTCCCTAAAAGCCGACGTTCAGAAACTGCTGGACCTCAGAGCTGTGGAACCCGTTCCCCTTGGGAGAAAGGGGAGGGCTTCTACTCCCGACTGTTAACGGTGCCCAAACCCAACCAGTCTGGCCTGCGCACCATCCTAGACCTTTCCCAGTTCAAACTTTTCCTACCCCAAGAGAAATTCAAGATGATCACGCCCGGCCAGATACGGTCCTCTTTGCAGATGGGCGATTGGCTCAGCGTGGGGGACCTTCAGTATGCGTACATGCATATTCTGAGCTGGAATAAACACCGGAGTTATCTCCGTTTCTCTGTGGGAAAGGAGCATTTCCAGTTTCGAGTGCTTCCTCTTGGCCTCAGCTCGGCGCCGCGTGTCTTTACGAAGATGATGTCGGTGATCGCGGCCTATCTTCTATCTGCAGGGTATCCATGTGTATCCGTATTTGGACGATTGGCTTTTACGCAGCCCTTCCCCGTTGAAAGCCGCGCGCAATCTTCAGTCTCTCCTCCAGCTCCTGTTCAACCTCGGGCTGTCGGTGAACTGGCAGAAATCTTCCATGACAGTCTCTCCTCCAGCTCCTGTTCAACCTCGGGCTGTCGGTGAACTGGCAGAAATCTTCCATGACAGTCTCTCAGGACTTGATTTTCCTGGGTTTTCGCTGGAACACGATTGACTGCAGAGTTTACCTGACTTGGGACAGAATGGCAGATCTGTTGGCCACTTGTCAAATGTTTGCGTAGTCGGAGAGCATGTCGGCTTGGTGGTTCCAGAGGCTTCTGGGTCTCATGGCCTTGTGTGTTTTGGTTCTACATCTCGCCCATCTCAAGATGAGGCGGACTCAGATGGCTCTTCGGAGTTCTTGGCATCAGGCCGTGGATCCGGACTCCAAGTTGATATTGATTCCGGCTTCCATGAGAGTGGACCTAGAGTGGTGGTCGTCTCTCGGCAACCTGTCGGCGGGAGCAGGGTTTCAGGACCCGGCCCTGATGGTAACGGTCAAGACCGACTCCTCCCTTCTGGGGTGGGGTGCAACGTTGGATCTTGTTCAGGTCTCGGACCTTTGGTCGCCCCAGGACCAGCTCCTTCACATAAATCATCTGGAGCTTCTGGCGATTTTCCTAGCGCTCAAGGCGTTCAGACCGATCATTGCCAACAAGGTGGTACGTATCCGCACGGACAATGTGGTGTCAATGTATTACATCAACAAGCAAGGGGGCACAAAGTCTCCCCCTCTCGTGGACCTGTCCATCCAGATTTTGGTGTGGGTGGTTGGTCATGGTGTCTGGCTCGTAGCAATACACATTCCGGGCAAGCTGAACGTCACGGCAGATACCCTCAGTCGGCGAACAATGGTCAGCTACAAGTGGGAACTGAAGCCGGAGATCCTCTCAGGGTTTTTCCTGCGTTGGGGCACCCCAGAGGTGGACCTCTTCGCAACAGCGACAAACAAGAAACTTCCTCTGTATGCCTCCAGAAATGGTCTAGGAGCCTCCTCGCTGGGGGATGCGCTCGAGATTCCTTGGCACAACATGAGATCTTATGCTTTCCCGCCTCTGATTCTTTGGACCATTTGCAAGCTGAAGAACACAGTGAACTGTTCTCTTCTGCTCATAGCCCCGTGGCGGCCGGCCAGGCTCTGGTTCTCAGAACTTCAACACCTGTCAGTGTGTGCACCGATCAGGCTGCCGGTGACTCCCGATTTTCTTCACCAGGGTGATCAACAGCTTTGGCACTCCTCCCAACAATCGTTCAGCTTGGCGGCCTGGTGCCTGAGCTCAGGTCTTTAGAACATCTCCACCTGTCTGCGGATAACATGGGCATTATTGAAGCAGCCAGGAAGCCCTCAACTAGGTCTCAGTATAGAAGCAAATGGCTTAGGTTCTGTGATTGGTGCTTAGACAAACAGCTGGACCCTAGGGCGGCTACGATTGACACTGTGCTGTCTTTCGTATCCCACCTGGCAGAGTCGGGCAATTATGTTCTGTCATGCAGAATTTATCTTTCGGCGGTATCCACCTACCTATCTACAGACCAATGCTCTTACTCTCTGTCTAATTCAGTGGTTAAGAGACATTTCACAGGTTTGATGCGCCTTTATCCCCCGGTTCGTAAACCACATCCGGCGTGGGATCTGAATGTGGTCCTTACACCGTTGTGCCATAAACCCTTCGAACTAATGGCCACAGTGGACCTTAAACGTCTGTCGTGGAAGGTGTATTTTTTGGTTGCCGTTACTTCAGCAAGGTGTGTGAGTGAGCTCCACGCTTTGTCGGTGGAGCATCCCTTTTTGGTTTTTCACAAGGATAAGGTGGTCCTACGGACAGACCCTTACCTGCCGAAGGTGGTCTCTGATTTCCATCTGAACCAGTCAATCTCCCTGCCAGTCTTTTTTCTGAACCCTGCTTCAGAAGCGGAAAGGGTTCTGTATTGTTTGGATGTTAGAAGGGCTCTTAAGTTCTATCTGGACAGAACATCCGAATTTAGGAGGTTGGTGACCTTTGGTAATCCGCAAGGTAAGCGGGCCTCTAAGGCGACTATTTCCAGATGGATCGCTGCCTGTATTACAGAGTCTTACACTGTCCAAGGTCTGCAGCCTCCGAAAGGTATTCATGCACACCTGGTGCGGGGCAAGACAGCCACAGTTACCTTTCAGAAATATGTCCTCTGGGAGACCATCGCAAAGGCGGCTACTTAGGCCTCCCCATCGGATTTTTGGAAACATTATTGTCTAGACTTGAGCTCCAGATCTGATGCTCAGTTTGGTCAGGCTGTGCTGAAGAACCTTTTTCAGTAAGGGTTTTTTTTCCATCCATCCGTAGTTCCTGTGAGGAGTGCTTGGGAATCTCCCAGAAGTATGGAGGAAAGGGTACAGGACGTAGGAGTATAACCAGGTTACTCACCGTATTGACCACTTTAGTCCTAGTCCATAGTCCCCTTTCCTCCACACGCCCGCCGCCGTCCCCTCTAATAAGGTTCCTCTGTTATTGCTTGAAGGTCTCTGACCTGGCGATAGAAAAGGACTGATGGGCGATGCGGAGCCGAGATGGGCGGGGTTACGGCCGCGTTCTGTACCCCGCGTAGAAAGAGAGGAAGGACTAAAATGCAACATTTTTGATGCTTTTACAAAGTGCTCCGGTCCCGTCCCTCAGGACGGAGGAATGTCCCATAAGTATGGAGGAAAGGGGAATATGGACTAGGAGTAAGGTGGTCACTACAGTGAGTAATCTGGTTAAATTGTTACGGTGATCTGAGAAGCAGTCTTCTGTCATATTTACATACAAAATGTGTATATTCAATTATTACCCTACCATAGTTTGTACATCTTTAACACCCTGGGAAGGTTTAAAGGCTAAGTTGGTCTTGTCAGAATTTATGCATGTTACCTTCAGGTAATACACACATCCCAGTAGCTAATGCACACATCCCAGTAGCCAGTGCTTAACCAGCTGTGCGATCTTTCCGACTAGGACTTTCCATGCCTTCTTTTCTGAGGCTTTTGAGCAAGCAAGGCAGTAGGTTCCTTGTTACTAATCTCTACAGGAACTAATTGATGCTGCTAGGGTCCATTCTTATTCCTTTGCGCGACCTATTCAGAAGGGCCAAATGTTTGCCATGGAGAAAGTAAATTCAGGGGCAGAAAAAGCAATCCATAATTCTTTTTTTTTGTTAACTTTTATTTATAGGCAGAGGTTACAGCAAAACACAACAATAGAGAATCATGTATGATCATTTACATCAGTAAGACACAGTTAACAGAAATGAATGATATACATCAACATAAAAGGGGAACCATTCAATGTAGGACATCAGAGTGTCAGCCCTGTGAGGGCCCAGGCGAGTTACTTTTGGATGTGCTTTCAGCTTGATTAATGAGATAACTGTTAAACGCGGCCCATATGTTCTTGGGACGAGAGTGCACGGGGAGCGTAGTTGGGTATTCCTCTTCACAGGTTCTGGACCAGGTGAGTGCTTTGAGCCACCTCTGAAATGTTGGAGGGGAGGGGCTCTTCCAGCACTGGTGGATTCTTTTCTTAGCCACCATGCAACTTATATTTAGGAACCCATCTACCCGTCTAGTATCACCAGTATCCCACACTCCGAACAATATGCCCAGTGGCCTGGAGTCCATCACTGTACAGGTGATGTCAGCGAGGGCCTTCAGGATCCCATCCCAGAAATTCCCCAATTTGTGACACGTCCAGAATATGTGTAAATGGTTTGCGCTCTCCGATTTGCAGCGGGTAAAGGTGTGTGTGTCCGTGTGGGTAAACCTAGAGCTCTTCCATGGAGTATAGTACAATCTGTTTAATAATTTAAACTGCATGACACAGTAACGAAAATTGAAGGATACCCTATTTGTGTGAGAGCACATCTTCTTCCGGAGGAGGTCAGAGATCTCAAGATCCAACTCGTCTGCCCACACAATGCGTGCTTTGGACTGGTGGGTCCCCGCCAGTAACATTTTGTATAGAGTGGAGACAAAACTGTGGACACCACTAGAATTAACTATAAAGGCAACTTCAGGGTTATCAGGAGGTTCATAGGAAAATTAGACCACTTGGCCCGAAAGGCAGCGCAGAGCCTGTAGTACTGAAACATCTCGAGTGGGTACCCAGAGTGGCCCTGCTTCCATGTCTGTGGGTCAATAAATTTCATGTTAGGAAAAAAGTCAGTTAGCCCCCGGTAACCCATGGCCTCCCATTGTCGGGCCACGGCTGTTTCGTGTGTGGGTACCAGGCCGGGGAACCTCCATACAGGAAGCCATTTGTAATAGGGGCAGGAGCGTGTTATCATGTTTAGGAGACGGCCCCAGGCAAGAAGGGTGGAGGCTACTGGGTCGAGGTGGGAATCGGCACATATTCTCTATGAAATATTAGGGCCATTATATCAATCTCAGCTGCAGCCAGTTTTTCCAGTTTGACGTGTGGACGGGTCAGGGAGCTTGGGTACCAATAAGATGCGTATTGGGCCTGTCCAGCTATCCAATATAGCATCATATCAGGAGCAATGAATCTCCCCTTCTCATATGGGAGTGCCATGTCTGACCATTTCTTACGGACCGCACCACAGTGCCATATCAACTGTGTGCAAGATTTGTGCAGCTTAGTGAAGTATTGTTTCCCAGGCCAAATATGATCTAGAGCAGTTTAGGCACCAGGATCATCTTAATGAAGGAGAGTTTCCCAGCATGTGATAACAGGAGAGAGCAGCACCTCTTCATTTTTGCTTCAGCTGATTGTGCCGTAGCTATGTAATTATCTGTTAGCAGAGCTGACTGGGATAGGGACACCTTAACTTCCAAGTATTTGATTCCCTGAGGGGACCAACGGAGTGGGTATTCCGAAACAGGTGGTTGTATAGCAGTGGTGAGTGGGAGAATTTCCGACTTGGAGTAATTAATCGTGAAGCCAGAGGAGGCGCCCACTTGTGTGATGTCCCGCAAGATGGGGTCCAAGTGATTGGTGGGGTCTCTAATATATGACAATGCATCATCTGCATACAGGGAGATGATCTCAGGGGAGTCCTTTAGTCGTATCCCTCTGTGGGCGTTATGTGCCCTTTCATAATATGCCATTGGCTCTATCCCTAGTGCGAAAAGGATCGGGGAGAACGGACAACCCTGTCGAGTGCCCCTGAAGAGTGTGAGTAGAGTGGATGTTAAGGAATACTCTCGCCACAGGGGAGGTGTACAGCAATTTGATGTATCCCATCATGTTGGGGCCAATCCCCATCGTCTCGAGAACCAGCCACATATATTTCCATGAGACCATGTCAAATGCTTTTTGTGCATCAAGTGTGACCGCTATAGCATTTGAGTCCTGGTCAATTCTGGCCATCACATTGAAAAGCCGCCGGAAATTGTGGGATGTAGATCGACCAGGGACGAAACCACCCTGATTTTCCTGTACCAGGTGGGTCAGTATTGGGAGGAACCGATTCGCTATAACCTTTGCAAAAATCTTGGTGTAAATGTTCATTAAGGAGAGGGGCCTATATGAGCCTCACTCGTCACCGGGTTTACCAGGCCTAAGCAGTACTGTTATGACTGCTTCATGCAGGGAGGAAGGGAGGATGGATTCACAGAGCGAGTCCTTCCAGATCTCTAATAGTTTAGGAGCAAGAAGCGCAGCGTGTTCTTGGTAGAGCTCAGGGGTGAGCCATTCCGGGCCTGGTGCCTTGCCCTTCGGTAGATCTGAGATGGCTTTAGTGCTCTCTTCTAGTAAGATCGGGGATTCTAGTTAATCTCTAGTCAATTGGGAGATATATGTTGTGGGGATTTGGTCAAGGAGATCTCTCATATGTTGCTCGCTATGCTCCGGGGGTAGTGCGTACAGGTTGGTGTAGAACTCTGTGAATGGCTCTAATATCTGCTGATCTGCTTATTGAGGGGTGTCCTGCACGTCCTTAACACACTCAATTAGGGTTGGACCCCATTCTTTTGTTGTTAATTTTGCTAGTGTCCTGCCCGGTCTCTCCCCTTCCCCGTATATTTCCGAGCAGCTGTGGGCGACTAAAGTAGCAGAGCTCTCTTATGGTGTGCATTTCGAAGACTTTAAATTCCTCGTTTATTTGTGCAAGTTTAGTTGGATCAGCCGCTGTCGCGTAGTCCAGTTCTAGCTCCTGCAATTTAGCTTCAGATCTATTGAGGTCCTTTCTTATTGTCTTCAGTATCCCTGCCTCCCTTGATATGGATATCCCTCTGATGTACACTTTAAAGGTGTCCCATCGGACTCCAACAGAGGTGTCCTGCGCGGAGTTACACTCAAAGAAGTTCACAATGTCTGCCAGTATGTCCGCTTTGAAAACTGTCAAGGGGAGCAGCGGGCTTGAAGCGCCATGTGCTAAATGTTCGTATGGATGGGCCCAGGTCGAATGACTGGGTGATCGGAGCATGGTCGGACAATGTGCGAGCATGTATCTGGGCTTCATCTATTCTCCCCACCAGATCACCTGACAACAAAAATAGATAGATTCTGGAGGAACTATCATGTACAGACGAATAGTAGGTGTATTCACGGGATCGGGGATGGAGGGATCTCCAAGCGTCGCAAACCACCTAGTTCTAAACAGTGCACGTGCAATCTGCGTGCCGCACGCGACAGTGTTCTAGATGCAATTCCTGTTCTATCCAGATTGACGTCGAGAATTAGGTTCATATTGCTCCCCCCCCTCCCCCAAATAATTTGGACTCCCGTATAGCTCAACAGAATGGCAGCAAGGTCATCGAAGAAGCTCGGGGTAGCTACATTTGGGGCGTAGGTATGTACCAAAAGACATTCCCTGTTTATTATATTGCATTGTAGGACAATGTACCTGCCTTCAGGGTCAATGTAACTTTTGTGTAGTTTGAATTTAATGGAGTTATGTATTAACGTTAGTACGCCTCTGGCTTGCGTAGAGTAGGTTGTGTGAAACCTGTTGGGCCCCCAGGATGGTGCAATACTCATTGCTAGGTGACCCTGAGTATGCGTTTCCTGTAGAATGAGTATCTTGATGCCGTGCCTTTGGACATACTGTGCGATTTTACGAGCCTTAGAGTAGTTAATCAATCCCTGGACAATAGAGAACATTATAGCTATGGTCATTTGTGTGTCCTAGGGTACATCCCAGTAAGTGTAATTTGACGTGTGTCTAGTAATGGGGCTGTTCCCAATATAACACCTCTCCATGACGTGAATCGCTGTTTTACCTCTGCCATTTTCAATTTGAACCCTTAAAACAGATCCACCCCCCCCCGCCCACACCAGCCTGTCATAGCTGATAGTGACCTCCCCTCCCCTCTCTCCCTCCCTCCCATAACCATCAACAATCCCAACAAAGCTACCAGAACAGGTGACAGTGGGCCAGTCCAAACGTGGACCAAGTGCAGTGTTGGACCAACAGGGGCCAGTACCCGACAAACTCTCAAACAACCATTGCAACTGCAGTGGGGTGCGCTGTTGTTGTGCATTCGACTTATCAGGAGCAGTGAAGTGCCAAAGCTGGCGCATGGATCGGCAGTGTGCATAACTATGATATGGGTCTTTTCACTGGTGCGGGTGTTAGTAGAGAGTGAACTTAATGTATTAGGAAAGCTGTGGTCCAGTAATGACAGATACTACCAATAGTCCATGTGTAGTCCCAAATAGAATCAACAATAGTCAATACAGCAAAACAGATAATCACTCGCCAGGAGGCGGTTTGCTACAACACGAGGTAGTGAAGTGCCCCACAACATGCCAGGCAAAGCAGACCAGCACTGGGGGTGGGTGTGGCTGGTTTCCATTGACCCAAGGAATGACGAATAATATTACTAAAACATAAACAATGTGGGGGCAATGGGTCATGGTTCAGTCATTGTCCATGAGGTCTTCAGCTGAGTTATGAAGAGGTATCTCGGACTCAATGAATTTCACTGCTTCATCTGGGACAGTAAAAAAGTACAGTTTCTGCTGAAAGGTGAACCTGAGCCGAGCCGGGAAAACTATGGCGTAGGGAATGTCACGCTCTCAACAACTTTTTAACTCCCAAATATTGGCGCCGCTCCTGCTGTACCCCAATGGAAAAGTCAGGGAAGATCCTGATGGTTTGTGAGCCGAGACGCAGCACTCCCTTTTCTCGTGACAGACGGAGGATGAGATCTCTGTCTCTGTAATTGAGGATCCTGGCAATGACGGGTCTGGGGAAGTCTCCTGGTTTAGGACGTGGTTAAAGGGCGCGGTGGGCACGTTCAACAGTGAAGAAGGGAGACAAGTCAGGGCCATCCAGTAGCTCTTTAAGCAGATTTTTGACTGCCAGTTCCATGCGGCCTTTGAGGGCATTTTCGGGGATCCCGATAATCCGAATGTTTCTGCGTGATCTGGTTCCAAGTCATCACATTTTGCCCTGACGGTCTTCATGTCGCGGGTAAGTGATGCAACTGTGTCCTGGAGGGGGTACGTAGGCCATCTTTGTTGACGCCAATCCTGGACTCTGCGTCGGTAATTCTAGTGCCAGCCTGGTCAAGTTGAGACTTGAATGACGCGACATTAGCGTTGATATCGTCCAGCTTTTCATGGAAAGAGGCAAAGTTCGTGGCCATGGATTCCATCAGTGCGGCGAGGTTGGGTGTCAGAGTATCTGGACATGGTTGAGGTTCATCCTGATTAAAGGATGTGTCCCGCCTCTGGGCGAGGTGTAGCCTTGGTAAATTTGTCCATGGCCCCACCTTGTTGGCAGTGCGAGAGCTATTCGACATCACTATGTAACCAATGGATCACAGTTTTCTGAACCTATGGTGCCCGGACGTGGGGCTCAGTACAGTAGTTAGGGCCTAAATCGGCTGGGCACCAGATGTCACTGTAAAGTATTGGGAGGGCAGAATTGGGAGCCCAGTAGGATGAGTGTTCTGCAGATTCTTGGGGCGGGCTGGCGCTGTGCCCACATGAGCCTTGATGTGGTAGTGTGGCCAAGACGGTGAGCAATTGGTAGACAGTAAAGATGTGCTATGCGTACAGTCAACTCAGTGTTCAGTCACTGAATCAGACGGCCACCAGGTTGGGCCTTGATGAGGGCATGAAGGGTGATGTGTAGCGAGATTTTAAGGCACAGGCAGTTGAGTGCAAGTACTGTAATGAAGCATAGATATAGTCTATAGCACAGGACCCCAGTCCAAGGGGGGAATCTCGCACGTGTGCCATGCGACCTTGCAGGTATTTGCAGCAGTGTGCACAGTAGTAGTTGGCAGTGGTGCATGGCGAAGTTCAGGCACCTAGAGCAAGTCCCACGTGTTGTGGTGGGTAAGGGAGCGTTGTGGGAGGGGGTCCAGGAATAGGTATGGTAAGAGACTTGAGGTCGCTTCAGGCCTGGCCCCACCTGGCATCCAATGACTCATGTGTAGGTCACAACCCTCTCCTCAACTGTGTCGAGGCTGGTCCCCGCTTAAGCCTTGAGTCCAAGGGGACTCAGCGGCCCACAGTCATCAGCCAGGGCCGGGAGAGCGGCGTGGCCGGGAACGAGCTCAGCAGGGGAGGCCCAGGAGAAACCTTGGGGCTAATGTCACCAAGCCCGGCCACGCATCACAGCAGGCGCCAGATTTGGCAGAGCAGCGGCCGGCGGGGGCCGGGCCCGGAGCCCAGTCCCAAGAAAAAGGGCAGTGGAGGCGCAGCACTGGGCGGCCTCCCTTTGGTGGGCTGGGCCCAGGCCGGGACTGGCGCGGCTGCAGCTCCGGTCCGGGCAGGTAGTCAGGGACCGCTCCAGGGATCACCGCCGATCTCAGTAGTCGGGTGCTATGAATGCACCGTATTGCATGTGGCGTGGTGCAGCTGGCCACAGTGGACTCGGCCCAGGCACAAACCGCTCAATGTCACCCGAATTAGCTGCCGACAAGGGCAACTCCCACCAGGGCGACGGGTGGTCGTATCTGGCCTCCCAGGCTCCGATTTTCTTCGAGTTTGAAGGCAGGCACACCTGACGATATCTGCTACACGCCACACCAAGGTTCGCATCGGGGTGTATGAAGTAACCGCCGTTGAAATCGGAAATTTTTAGAGTTTACACGGAGCTCCAAAGCTAATCGGCCATTTTCAGGCTGCTCAATAGCACCCCATCCATCATTATTTCTGATATTATTCCTGATCTACTTTTCATTGTGTTACAGGGATTGCAATGATCTGAAAACTAGTCATGGTAAGTTTATTGCATAGTTATTAGAAAACAAGAGCTGTGGCAGTTGTCCCGAGGGATTAGGAGCCCCTCCCAGCTTGGGGGTGGGAGGCCTACCAAGGTGGAAGCCACAGCCAGTCCTACTCTAGAGATGGACTGTGGCAGGCAGTTGAGAGGGTCCCAAATCCTGTACCCCACCCCCAAGTGCCTGTTTGTATTTGAATAGTGCCACCTTGCATCACCCCTTATCTCTGCAAACAAATGCTTGCAAATTTGGTTTGTTTCATTGCAGGCAAGTTCAAGGCCCAGTGGCCCAGGCAGATCACCTAAACTAATGTAACCTATCCTGGCCTCCACTGTTATAAGCAACAGAATGATCTGCGTTGTCGGAGAGGGACCGGCGAGCAGAGAGACAGATGAGCTGCGCAGCAGCAGCACACCGAGCACAACTTCAAAGGTCAGCGGTGCAAACCATACCCTGGCAACGGAGACCAAGGACCCTATGCGAGAATCCTATTTCTGTGTTGCAGAGTGGTTTACCACGAAACTTAAAGGGGGAAGTTCACTCAAAAATGTTATTGTCTCAAAAGATGGGCCATAATAAAAAATAGATACAAAAAATATTTGTAAGTACCTATGTACATTTTTGAGCAAAAGAGGCTCAAAGTAAAACATTTCAAGCACTAGGAGGCATCCATTTTGTGAAATTAATGAGCCTACTGTGCTTGTGTTAAGCTCTTCCCTCG
Organism: Ambystoma mexicanum; assembly: GCF_040938575.1. Taxonomy (NCBI): domain Eukaryota; kingdom Metazoa; phylum Chordata; class Amphibia; order Caudata; family Ambystomatidae; genus Ambystoma; species Ambystoma mexicanum. The sequence continues at coordinate 1,220,982,939 of NC_090927.1, forward strand.
CGCAATAATGAAGCAAAAGCCACCTACTGGTAGCTTTTGCTTATTACCGCCTGAGAGCAGAGAATGCGGTCAGGCTCCTTCCCCCATGCTGCTGGTGAATCCTTCTTTGTGCTGTTTTTTTTCCTGATTTCCCAGGCTCCCCTGAGCTGGGGGAGCCCACTAAACCTGTAGGGAAAGTCCAGGCAATTATTAATACAACCTTGTTGTAGTTATGATCCATTGCTTTCTTTTCAAGTCTCCTGAGATCCCCCTGAGCCGGGGGGAGCCCTGGAGACTTAAAGCAAAAGTTCCGGAAATTATAAATACAACTTATTTATAATTGCCAGTACAATATTTAAAAAGAATGTACTGGCAATTATAAATGCAACATTAACTTAAAAAGGAAGTCCAGGCAATAATGAATACTTTGCCAGCCGAGTATTCATAATTGCTGCGCGGGAAACTAGAAAAGAAAGTTGCAGCAATTACGAAAACGCCACCGCCGGCTGGTGAAGTATTTATAATTGCTGCTCCTTTCAGTTTACGTTTTCTGTGTTTCTGTATGTTTGGGGAGCGCAGAAAAAGTAAAGTGAAAGTCAATGCAGCATCCTCTGTTCATGTTAAGCTCTGCTTTCTGGCAGCAGTAAGCAAAATCTCCCAGTCGAGCGCTTTTGCTTGATTATTGCCACCAGAACTTCCCCTTTAAATCCTAAATACCTAACTGGGAATATGCAGCAACCAAACTGGGACATTTACAGATGAGGGCTGCCATTATTGCTGCATGACAGCTTAGTGCAAGGAAAAAGGGGCAGAGGTTGGCCCCTTTATTGCCAGTTGCAGGAATTTAGAGGGCCATTTTTCATGGAAACGAGGCCGCTATGCAGGCAGTGATTGGAAGGGGAGAAGAGTGGTGAAGACTGCAAAGTTACTGGTGGCAAAGTTGGGTATTTTATCAAGTGCAGAGAAAGAGTTAAGGGGAAGACCAAGGAAGAGGTTGGCACAGTTGTCAAGGTGACTAAGTAGCAAAGTCATTTTAAGTGTTTTGGAAAAGTTGAAGTTGCCAAGGAGGTGGGTTTTCCTGATATTAAGGAGTTGATCCTTGCTCCCATGGAGGTGGAAGAATACAGTGGTGGGCGATTAACATAGTTATCAAGTGCAAAAACTGTATTTTTGTGAACATATTTATTTACACTGATGGTCATTTCAGGGATGTGTGCTCCTATTTCAAGTTAACTGTTGTCTTAAGGTGTATGACCGTTTTCCTTCTAGCCATATTTTCTCAATGGTATTTTTGAATTGTTGAAAAAACTGTCTATAAAGCCAACTGCTTTCAAATGCACACTCTGTTTGGATATAGTTTCTTTCAGAAAAAAGCTGTTCTGTGTTTGAAGTTAAATTTAGGAATGCGTATGAGATAACACTACCTATTATTTTTTTCTTACAGTAACCGGGCCTCTTTCAGAACAACAGATTGCATATGTTTCTAGGGAAACGCTTCAGGTATTTAGGAATGTTTACATTTTTACTTTGCCTTTTGGTAGCTGAAACCATCTCTTGATATAATGCACTAATTGGGTACTAAATATGAATTTCTTTAAACCTTTTTTTGCAGCTGTACTACTCTGAATAAAATGGTGCACCTTTGGGTTGCTTTACACTAGTCCCTGCCCTTGTCTTTTGGTGTTTCGACAGAAGCTGGTCCTAACTATGATGGTTTATTCATATGTTTAATAACTCCACCCAAAAGAAAGCAGCCCACTATGTGGCTGTTGCATACAACAGCCTCCTTGAGTATGGTGTACATTAAAAAGCACCACTAAATAAATAAATAACAAATATCCTTCGATATCTGGCAGCAAGACCTGTGTCAGGGGTTAGTGGTTTAAATGGTGAGTCAAGCTGTGTTTACCCTGAAGTGTAAAGTGTTATAGTTGGAAGTTATGGCCTAGAAAAATATCCATACTGACACGCTCAGGTTATCTGAGACTGTGATAAGGGAAGAGTAGGACTCATGCTCCAACCTTATTTTGAGAGATTGTGGCTGAGTTTTGGACTTGGAAGTAACCTGCACTGCATTGTTATGCAATGTGGTGGTAGCGATAAATGGAGGCATGAAGGAGAACAGCATTAAGCTGCATGCACTTAGAGGGGCTAATCTTGGTTAACACTGTTGCACCGCATGTGAGAACTATGAGGAAACTATGTGTAGGCCATTTATTCAGTGTTTTAGCGTTTGCTGAGAAACATGGCCTGGAACAAGCAGCATGTTCAGAACATTGGAGAGCTTCTTGGCTGCAAACTGTGGTGACCAGTATAACTTGAGGGTCAAAGCTAATTTCTTGCAAAATGCAATTACCTAAAGGCTGATCTGGATCATGATTTCTGACAGTATCTTGGTCAAGAAGAAAATATTTCAGATGTGTTATGGTTCTCTTTTCTAGTTGGGGCCAGCACAGGGGATTGACTCGTGCCTGCCGGACAATTCTATGTTATCAACAGTGGTTTTGTAGATGTGAGTGAACTCCCTGATAAATTGACAGATAACTGTTGTTATCCTAGTCATCCTTCACCCTGCAGATGTTTGATCTGACTGAAGGTACGGTCACCCTTGGAACCCAGCGGTAGAACACTCAGACCAATACTCTGTAGTCACACACATCAGTCATGCAGGATTCTAACCACGCAGGGAGGCGTGAACTACAGACACCTTTTTGATTTTTTCTTGCAAAATGTTTTGTACAAAAATAGGCAGTTGGGGGTCAGTATAGCAGTGGTTTTTATACGCTTTTCCTTCAACATTGAAGGCGTAACCCACCTCCCTTGCCCAGGCTCCCTTCTCCAAAAAGGTCTTGTTACAGTACAGATTTGCTATAGCCAGAGTAACTCTACTATCCAGTCCCTCCCTATCCTAGGGAAGGCATAAAGGCAGGCTGTAGCCTTATCTCTCCAACTCTCTTTGAAACTTCTTCTGTGACCTATGAGGGGTAATGTATGATCTCCCTGGCATGTCTTTCTTCAGGACGATAGTCTTTCAACCTTTTTTTCTCACGCTCCTCTTCCAAGGTCTGTCTCCTCTCTCTCTCCCCTCTATACATTCCGTCTCCTGGTCTGATCGCACTCCATCCCTGCTCCGGTTTCTACTTTTCCACTCCCACCTGATCTTATCCACTTCTCTAAAGTCTCACTCTTCCCCACACTACCTCTGCTCTACTCTTCTCCACCCTCCTGCCTTTCAGTTCTCTCTCTCTGCTTCTCTACCCTTCTCTCGTACTGTATCTTTTCTCGCTTCCCATTTCTACTCCCCCTAACTATCCTGATATAACCTCCCTCCCTTTCATTTTCTCTCTTGCTCATTCTAAGCCAAATTGGTACCACTCTGTCAATCCCAACAACTTACCTTCACTTTCTCAGAACATTCCAAAAGTCTCCTCCTTCTCCACCTGCCTCTCTGGTACCCCACGTACCTTCTCCAGCCTCACTCTCAGGTCTCACTTCATACTGCCCAAGGTCTTTTTATTGCCCTACTGTTCCTGTCTAGAAGCTTCCCTCTGCTCCCGTTGGGTACTTGAGTCAGTTGCCTCCCTGAGCCACTCTTCCTGAGCTACCACTAACTCCTCCCAGCTTTACTTTTGTTCTGGGTCTTCCCCTGACTGTATTCTTAAGGTCCTTTAACCCCTCCCCCTTTCCAGCCTCCATCTGTGTCCAGCTTACCATGAGGTTCCCTGTATAGTTTGTTCCCTGGGCCTCTCCTCTACTTGGTACTTTGTGGTTCAAACAGGATATGGGTAGTAATCCTGCTTCTCACCTATTCTTGTTTAGTCCCTTGCTAGTTTCTGCTCTGCCGCTGCCCCATTGTTTCCCTGTATCCAGGCTGGAGGCTATGTGGGTAGGTGTGGGTTTTCCTATCAGCTCTTGAATGGGGAAGTCTAGTCCATTTCATTAGAGTATCCAATCTTTTCCTCTTGTTGCGAGCAAAAGGCTCTGTTGGACCCATGCGCATTCTTGATCTTTGCTTCTGGACTGTGTTACTTCCTGCGATCCCTCTTGGATTCCATGGGTCGGAGTCTGGTTTCTGCTGGTAGTGTATTTAATAATTCAGAAAAAACAATAATCCAGCTTTCTTTGTTAGTTTACAAAACACACTGAGTGCTGTCGATCAGGTACACTTCCACTTTAATGCTGCTAGCCAGTGATCCTCCAACAATGACTGTAGTTTTCTGAGATTCTCAATTTATTTCCTGCTCATCCTCAGGGGATCCTAAAACATTCAAAGGAATCCTGAGCTAATTTTCTTATCACTTTTATCCACTGTTATCCTGAAAGTTGCTTTCTCTGTTGGGTGTCTATTTTTGTTATCCCATTCTTAATGTGGTGGTAAGATGCGTCAGGAGATTGGATACTAGATTTTTATATTGCATCTCTGATAACCATGACGTTGATGGCTACAGGCATTACTGAAAGCAAACAAAAGCTATTGCAATTTATAATGGATGTTTGGGCTCTAGATCTAGGCACTGCTCCTCTGGAAAAGTCTCCATTTAAACCCCTGAAGGATCTTCTAAAAGTCAGGCAGACAAATATGTAGCCTGGGAGCAAGCTAAAAGATTAAATGATGCCTTGCTTAGGGCTTAGTTGTAGCCATTCATCAGTGTGTGCCCTTCGACATCAAAAGCCTATTGGGACAGAGAGCACTATACACATAGAGCAGAAGTTTGCCTTTGTTTTGATGCTATAAATGTCTGTGTTAAGGCCGCTCTTTCCTACAAGAAGCACATCAACATAATGATCTCTTGCTTTAGCAGGCCCCATTAATTTCTTCACCCGCCTCTGCACCTCCATAAAACTTGGTGCTTTCCACAGGCAGAGACCCTATGGCATCGCAGGACCGGCTTGTGATGTGCAAAGGACATTCTTCAATCTAGAACAATCTCAACCCATATGACTGCACACACAGCCCAAAGGGTCTTTTGATACTCCTCTCCCAATTATAGGAAGATTTACCTCCTCACGTTCTGAGTGGGAGGATACCCACACCATCGTGCCTACAAGTGAGGATTTTGGACCATCTAGGTCCTATTTTGTTTTTTTTGTTGGTTATATGACTTTAAGAGGAGCAGCAGATCTGAACATCTGTTGTGTAACCTACTAAGACCTATCAGTGTTCTTCAAAGTTTTGGAGGGTCCTGTTCTTAACACTGCTCTTAAGACTGCAGTTCATACACTACTTAATTTCCTATAGTACTGAGCATGCTAATGTTTCCGACACCCATCCATTTGGACTTCCTCATGAATAGAAAAAAATGTAAAGCTGTTGCAGATGATCCTTTTTTTAAATTCACAATCCTATACTTCTTTTAGTATTTTTCACAACAAGTGAAAGATTCTTTTTTTCTTACTGAAAATAAATGGACCAAAGGACCACAAATAGGGATTGTAAGGTGATGGATTGCCTTGATAAAACATATGTTCTTAGTTGCTTTAGGTTACAAAGCCTCCTGCATTATACACAAGGTATATGATAGATAATTATGGGATAAAATGAAGAAGCTCTTTAAGCCACTTACTTAAGCCCGTCACAACGACAATTCCAAAAAGATAATTTTCAAAACGGCATGGAGGAAGTATGTAGTGAGAAGCTTAACATTTGGGGGATAAGCCACCAGCTCTGTCCTTACAGCAATAATGTTCCAATTCACTTTTGTAGGAAGTAGACTTTTTCTACAAGTCTGGACGGGAATAATAGACAATTGGGTGTTGCTCATTGTGGAAACAAGTTGTACTGTAGACTTTTAGGATACTGCCCACCCCTGTTCTTGACATTATCTATGAAGATAGAGCCAAGCCAACTGTCACTCTTGAGAAGGGTGCAAGAAGATCTTCTAAAAAACAAAGCTGCAGAAGGAGGTCCATTGGAGACCTTAAATTAGGGAAGTGTTCTGTGGGTAGTTCTTCATTCAAAAGATGCCACCTGTTTGGAAATATTTAGTCTATTATGGACTTTAGATTTCTAAACGAAATCTACAAGGAACAGAAATCCGAATCTTGTCTACAGAGGAGATTAGTAATGCAAGATTGACACGCAGAATGCACGCATACTCAATGCAGTGTGTCCAGCTTAGACAATATTTACTCTCCAGATAGGCCGGCACGGTTATACATTTAAAGTGCTCCTTTTGTGGTTGAATTCAACCCCAAGGGTGTGCTTGAAATTCATATTGGATGTGGATGTTGGGTGTTGCAGCTCACCAATAAAGTTGGATCTTGTTCTTACCCCGGAAATGATACCTGGGTAATGTATGTCAAGTAGCAAGCTTTTAAGTAGGTATGTCTTTTGTCCTCTAGCATCAGTGTCAGTTCTCCACATGCACACAGTATACAATGTAATATTTGCTAAAAGTAAATTCTCACTCCCCAGTAGCTAGTGGTGAAGTACAAATTATGTGGCCTGCTTGTATGACTACTTGCTCATAGAAGCGGCAATGAACACTGCAGCAAATGAGGCCCTCTACTGCGTTGATGGGCCCTTCTCCAAAGTCTAGAGCGATTGAGCAGTTGGAAAAGAAATGGGCCCAGTGATGGACCAAACTTAATATAAGTGTTTATTTTAGAGGACATGCTTTGGTCACTTTTACTTAAAATTTCTCCTGTGGTAAAATCTTCCCGTTTAGACAGTTGTTTGCAGACACTGTCATCCTTGATTTTTCTGACCTCCCCACTCCAGACTAAATGAGGCTTCTAGAGGATTGCCTCGAAAACCAGTGATCCCAGATATAGGAAAAAATGGAGAGGACAAAATTAACATTTCATGAAGGCATTGGGATCACTTCAGTTATGGGCCAGGAGATCAATGGGGTAAGTAAGGGGTCTTTCTAAGCAGGAACTGGATTCAATAATTACTAGGGTGAGAGGTACGCTCATCTTAGCCAAGCAACCGTATGAAATATGTTGTCACAATAGGAAAGCCTACTAGATATCAGCATTTAGGAAGTTGGGGCAACAGATTCTCAAACAAATTCTCGCATGGGCTGCAGGGTAATTGATTCTTATACACACAGGCAACTTGACAACAATTGAATCAAATAAACAGGGAAGGGTGACATCCAGACCTCTGCCCTTTGAAATCCAAATAATGTGCCACTTGTCAATATCAAAGTGGGCTTGTTTAGCAGGGTCCTGATTGAAGAATACATCAGTGCTCACTGCATATACTGTTGTCAAAATATTTGTAGACTGATGGTTCCAGACATAGATCTGTTCACCACAGCAGAACCTGCCAGGAAAGTTATCCAACATTTCAGAAAGTCACATGCCAGAATAATCATTAAAGCTGCTGCTTGGCAGAGACTAGAGCGTTTCCTAGTCCATCTTCACTTATCAGAGCTTCAACATCAAAAGCTGCAATTCAGGCTGGATCTTTGGGCCAGGTTTCAAGACCGGAATTACCATTTCATCTCCCGTCAGCAAGAACAGCTTGGTTCCTGATATTTTTGCATTTTCTTTTTAAAGTATTTTATTGGCATTTTTTATCAAGTTTACACACGTGCTATTATAAGGCGTGATTATGGTGTGGCTTTGGTAAACGGTATATAAACATTAAACAACAATTAACAATAACTGTCCTCTGGCTGCTTTGTGTTGGCTTCGGTTCCCAATTCCTCATTAGCCGCCTCTTTATTTGTGGTGGTGTGACGTTGCAAGGTAGGGAAGTTCTGATCTGGAAGGGGGCTTTTGGGGTGTTTAGCCCAGTTCGTGTTGCGGTTGTGATTTATGGTATTGGTAAGTTCATGGGGGGTTTGTAATCTGCAGAGAAGTTTGTCTCTTATTAGAGTTTTCCATGATTCGAAAGTGTCGTTCATATCACCATCCGTTCTGGTGATTCCTGCGTTCCAGGCGCTGGTTTCTGCCTCTGTCTATCTCTCCATCTCCTTGATCCAAGCTTCATATCTCGGTCCTCTGGGCGATTTCCATGCCAGTGCTATGGCTCTCTTTGCAAGGATGCACGCCATGTCCATTAGTCTTATAATATGTTTGTATTTGCTTGGTCTGGAGAATGTTCCTAGTAGGCATTCTTTCGGGGTCCATGCGAATCTGTTTACGCCCGCCTTCTCACATGCCTGTTCAACTTTGGTCCAAAAGCTTTGCACCCTGTGACAGGTCCAGTACATGTGGATCATGTCTGCGCCTTCGTTGCTGCACCAGGGACAGTGCGACCGGGCTTGTTTGTTGAAGCCAGCTACCCTGTGCGGGGTCATGTATGTCCTGTATAGGATGTTCATCTGTATGAGCCGGAATCTGACATTCATTGACACCTCTTTCGGTTAGATTAGCGCTCTTTCCCATTCGTTTTCGGTCATGGTGGTGCCCAGGGCTTTATCCCATCTTTCTTTCAGTGACTTGCTGCGGGGGTTGGGTCTGTCCGCTATTCGATTGTATAATCTAGATATGATTTTCCAGCCATCGCTTAGGACATGCATTTCTTGCAGTAGGGAGTTTGGCGGTGGTTCCTCAGGCCATGTGCTCCATTTCTTTTTTGCGGTGTGTTTGACTCTCTGGTACCACAGAAACTGGCCTTTTGCCAGTCCTTCCTGTGTGTGGAGGGATTCGAAGTTTCTGAAAGCTCCATCATTGAACATGTCCCCCCAGGTGTACAGTCCCACTTTCTCCCAGTGTCTCATTGCCTGTAGGTCATTGAGGTTTGTACATACCTCCACTATTATGGGATTTTCTGGTGAACATGGATGGTGTAGTCTGAGCGTCGAGTTGGTCTTGTTCCACACTTATTTACCAAGTCTCACTATCATAGGGGTATTTAGTGAGTCTATCAAAGGGCTCCACAGTACTTCTTTGGGGAACGTTGAGGTTATCTGGTGCTGCAGTAGCCCTTTTTTGGCTGATGGGTCGCCTGACATCCACTTCGTAACATGGCCGAGTTGGGCCGCCAGGTAGTATTTTTGAAGATCGGCAGTTTTATCCCTCCTTCTTTGTGCGTTAGTGTCAGTATGTGGAGGGGTAATTTATGACGGGTCGTGCCCCATAAGAATTCCTTTAACAGAGCTTCCAGTTTTTTGAAGAAGGGCGGTTTGATATAGTAGCAAACATTTATGAAGTAGTATAAGAATTTTGGGAGTATTATCTTCGTGATGGAGGCTCTGCCCTTCATGGATAGCGGTAGTTTAGACCAGAATTGCGTAGCCCCTTCATCACTGCTTCCGTGTTGCAGTTGTGTATGTTTAATGTTGACCCCCAAGTATCGGAACATTTCTGGTTTCCACTTGATTCCTACCATGGGTAGGTCCTCTTTTTTTTTTTTTTTTTTTACTCCCCTGAGTCCTGCTAATGGGAATGTGCAGGATTTCCGTTTGCTAAATTGTATCCGAGTATCGTGCAAAGTTGTCCAGTATATCGGGTGCTGTCGGTGCGTTTAGTTGTGGGTCTCTTGGGTATAGAAGTACGTCGTCGGCGTATAGTGGGATTATATTGTAGTCCGCGCCCACCTTTATCCCTGCATCGAAGAGTTGCTTTCTAAAATATATGGCTATTGGCTCCAGCCCAAGTATGTACAGCATCGGCGATAGCGGACATCCCTGCCTAGTGCCTCTTTGCATCTCCCAGGCCTTCGATACCACTTTTCCAGTCTTCACTCTTGCCATAGGGGTGTTGTATAGTACTTTGACCCATCTCACGAAGCTTTCGCCGAACCTGAATACCCTCAGGGTCTCGATTAGCCATTCCCAAAATATAGAGTCAAAGGCCTTGATGGCGTCCAGGGATAGCACCTCCATGTCTTCGTTGCTTCCCAGTCTCTGTGACATGACAGGTTGGAGTCTCCGCAGGTTGGCTGTGGTGTTTCTGCCTGGCACAAACTCATTTTGGTCTTCCTGAACTAGAGATCCCACTACCCTGGCAAGTCTCTTGGCTAATATGGTGGTTAGGATCTTGCTATCGTAATTTAGCATTGCTAGAGGGCGATGGGAATCAGTCGCTTGCAGATTTGTTTGGTTTAAGCATTGGGATAATGAGCATTTCTCTCATACTTCCAGGTAGTGTTCCTGTTTTGTATGCTATCTGAAATGCTTCTAGTAGTATTGGGGTTAAGGTAGATTCAAAGGCTTTGTAGAATTCTGGTGGGAGGCCATCGCTGCCTGGGGTTTTGCATGTGGCAAGGGATCTGATTGCTTCTGTTATATCTTCTGTTGTGATCTCCTCTTCTAGCGCTTCTTTTTGCCCCTTGGTTAATGTGGGGAACTCTCTCTTCCAAGGTGGCCTTGATGTCTTCTCTTGGAACCTTTGTGCTATGGGAGTATAGCTTGGAGTAGAACTCTGTGAAGGCATCGTTGATCGCTGATTGTGTTCTATGCATTGCTCCATTTTTGTCTCTAATCTCGGTCGGTAGGTGTCTTGGGTGCTCGCGTTTGCACAGCCATGCCAGCAATCAACCTGGTTTGTCAGCTTCTTTGTGTGCTCTGGCGGTACGTGTAGTGTGATCAAACTTGGCTAGTCTCTCCCAAGCTGTTCGGCAGTTGTTTCTGATCTCTAAGCTTTTCCTCATTCCCATTGGTGCTCGAGAGATTGTCCTCTAGCAGCTTTATCTCGCTTTCCATGCCCTCCAGCTCCCTTCTTAGTTGTTTCCGGACTCCTCCGGCTCCCGCTATGATTTCTCCCCGTGTTACCACCTTCAGAGCTTCCCATATTGTGCTCCATCTGTCCACTGTGCCCTTGTTTAAGCGTATCTATTCAAGTTTTTCCCCAATGTTTTCGCTAAACGCTTGATCAGTTAAGTGTCTCAGTAGGCATTCTCCACATCGGGATCGGTGGCCGGGAGCCCCTGATCTTCCATTGTATGAGTAAGGGAGTGGTCCGAGATCGATCTGCCTAAGTAGTCGGCAGATTCTGCGTACATTAGTTGTTCTCTATCAATGAATAGGTAATCTATTCTGGTGTGTAGGCCGTGGGGGGGGCGGAGTAATAAGAGTAACATCTTTCGGAGGGGTGTAGTTCTCCATACATCTGCTAGGTCCAGGTGGTCTATTGTGGTGGTCAACGCTTGTGTGGCCGTGTTTTTTGGTCGTTGTGGCGGTTCGGACCTGTCAATGGTTCCTTCCTTAACACAATTGAAGTCCCCCCCCCCCTTCCCCCTCCCCCACCTCCTATATGAAGGTTCCATCTCTGTGGTGGGCCATTTTGGCACATAGTAGTTTGAGATGCATAGGTATTCCATGGTGGGGGAAATAAGAATTCACTATGCATATTTTTACGTTTTCTATTAAGCCCCACACTGTCGGGTATCTGCCTTCTTTATCCGCTTCCATTCCCATTAATTGGAATGGCGTTTCTGGGTTCACCCAAGTGTGTATTTAGAGTAGTGCGCACCTCTGCCTTGGCCTCCCCAGCATTTGGTTAGCTTTCGTTTCCACCGTTATGCTGGGTCCGGTCTCCAACTGTAAAACTCTGGCAGCTGAGTGTTGAGGCGGGAGGCAAAGAGATCCTTGGTCATGGGCCCCATATTTGTTGGAGCTGACAGAAAATCTCTGTGTTGAGTCTCCAATCGCTGTAGTCACTGGAGTGGCAGGAGTGCCAATCCGTAACTATGTTTCTGAGACCTGGAAGGTACTCTGCTGTGACTGAAATGCAGTGTTCCCGGAAGAAATGCCAAAAATCCTTGGCTAGTTCCGCTAGCGGTCTTGAATTGGTGCCACCCAGATGATGTATCTTGCTGCAGAAATGTTGTCCATCTTCAGTAAGATATAGCAGCTCGCTTTGACTCTGGCGAAAGATCACACAGCAAAAGAGCCTGCTAGAAGCTCCAGGCAATTTATGTGCATATCCAGTTCCTGAGAGGACCTTGGCGATAGGCAGGCAGAGTTACGAGGTTTGTGTCCACAAGTAATCCCAGGAATTCTAGATTCCCGGAGGGGCAAAGAACAGATTTTTCCCTATTGATGAGAAAACCGAGGTTGTGCAAGAGATCTATGGCGAGACGGGCTTGCTGTTGAACCAGGGCCTAGGATTGAGCCATGAGAATGATATCGTCTAGATATATAATCAGTCTGACCCTTTTTTCCCTGAGATGAGCCACGACTGGCCGCAGGAGTTTGGTAAATGCCCAGGGGGCCGAAGAGAGCCTGAAAGGCAGACTCGTACACTCCCAGTCCTGCTCCCTCCAAGTAAATCTGAGGTAGCTTACGTGTGTCTGATGAATGGGTACTGCCAGATTGGCATCCTTGAGGTCTAGGTGAATCGGCAGTTGTTTGGCCTCAAGATGTCTCTGAGCATGTGGATCCCTTCCATCTTGAAATGGTGGTATACTACAAAATAGTTTAACGCCTTGAGATTTATTACCGGGCACACTTTTTGTTTTCTGCGAACCAGAAATATAGGGCTGAAAAAAACACCCGGACTGGAGCACATGTGTATGGCCCTCTTCTGATGGAGCTGTAGTATTTCGCTGTCTATCGCTACTGCGTCCTCTTCTGACATGAAAATCTGCGCGGGCGATAAGCTTGAAAGGGCTGAGCAAAAAACTCTAGGCGCAAACCTCAAGCTGCACTTTGAATCCAGGCAACCCCTTATAAGGAGTCCCAGGCCTGCGCAAAGAAAGCTGTTCTCTCCCCTATGAGAGACTGCGGCGCTGGTGCTGTTATGTTTGCACTGACCTGTAGGCTGTTGGGCAGGATATCTGGCTGCTCTCCTCCAGCCGCGTCTTCTTCCTTGTCCCCTGGAAGGGAAGAAGTTTTCCGAACGCTCTTGCCAGGAGTTGTGTTGGTCTCTTCCATGTTGGGGTCTTCTGTCAAGAGTATCGGCTGGAGGAGCGATCCTTGCCTCGTCCGGCCCGGTAAAACATTTTGGATGCAAATGCTATTTTAATGGAGGCTTGCGCCTTGTCCAGGGCAGTGAAAGTGCCAACAAACTTTGACATTTCTTTAATGAAGGGATTGCCAAGTCCCTGAGCTGCTGATCCCGACTCGTAATCTGCCAGTTAGCCCAATTTTGGGTCAATTTTCAGCAGAATGCTCTTTCCGCATTCCGTAGAAATGGCACACTTGGCATTTCCTAGCATGCAGAGTGCCATTTGGGACCATCCTGCCAGAATAGTGGGGTCAATGGGAGTGTCCGTGTCAATGGCCTCTTCGGCCTGATGCATAATTTTTGACAGGGGTCCTGTGATGTCAAGGACCTTGTCTTGACAAGAACGCCGGGCCTGGTCAATGCCCTTCTTTGGATCCTTAATGTTCTTCCCCAGAAAGGTGATCATCTTGGTGTCTAATTCAGGGGTCAAGACCACCTTGTCGCGAATCTCTGTCCGTGGACACTCCGAGTGGAGTTTGGCTCTGACCTCCTTCTCCAGTGGCCGGCGCAGTCTGGTCTTAATGTATTCAGTAGCTCTTGATGACGGTTCCCAGTCTGATCTGGGGTGGATCAAATCTTACGGATTGAAAATACTCTGGAGTGCGGGATGTATTCTGGGTGCCTGCTTGGGAATTGAGATAATAATCCCCGAGGTAGAGCGTCTAGACCCTATAGTATGCTTCTTCTCCTCTGAGGATCAGGGGGTCTGGTTAGCATACTGGCGCTCCCCTTCAATATAGTCGTCATTGCCCTGCTGGTCTTCCTTCGGGCTCGAGGGTCTGCCACCCTCATTGTCTTCCTCTGGGTGAGAGGGTATGTTATCGGAAGGGGCTTCCTTCCTGGTAAGAAAGGCTCATTTTAGGAGAGCTGAGTGCTATTTATTTCTTTTCAAGAGTTGCATTATGTTTTGATAAGGAGGAACAACTTTTTATGGTAATCTTTTGTAGATATGAGAGTAATTGTATTACAAACATCTCTATGCACTTTCACTTTATACACCTTTAGAATTCATAGCATTGTATTACTCAACGTAGGATTTTTGACTGTGAGTTATGTGTGTATACATTAGAATATTGTATTATCTATAATAGGCAAGAGATGCATGATATTGCCATTTTAACAATCTATACCACTTTAACCCTATGAGACATGCACTAGCAACCGTGATACACATGACTAATTGGTCAGGGGTATATTGGGTTAAAGTGTGAACGCTCTCCTTTTCTCTGCATAGTGGCAATGTGCTTTAACATTAGGAAATACAGCCTGACACTTCACTACTTTTAGTGCTTCATGAGAGAAGGTGCTGCTGGGAGCGGGTAGAGGCTGCGCCCATTCTCAAGCACTCAATCCATCATGCTGATTGATGCTGCATTGTGGGTTATTGTTGAAACACAATGCGGCTATGAACAACATTGCGCACTGGCGCTTGAACTCGTGAATATCTTTTTGCACAACTTGGCTCTAATGTAAGATACGGTATTTGGCCCACGTAGAAGCTGCTTATAGTGCGTATAAGTTCATTCTCAATTTGGAAATAGACTGCTCCAATTGATGGGCAAAATTGTATTTAGGCACTTTAATATGGCCGATCAGCTGCCTTCAGAACCATCGAGTTCTCTTTTATGTCAAGTTAACGTTATACACGTTATACGCACGGCGTAGCGAGGCGGGGCCAATTACTCCTCTTGCGAGGTTATACAAACATGAGAAAGTGAATGTTTGGATCTATCCCAAGCCTGAAGAAGCTCACGAGTTGAGCGGAACGTGTGGCATTTTTCCACCCGATGGGTTGAGTGCTGCATGACACCTGGTCTGCCCAGGATATGTAATGTATGCTTTTTATGAATTTTTTGCACAACTTTTGATACAATAAATGAATTTTAGAACTCAGTATTGGTCGTGAGTGCTTGGGCATTTTGGCTGGTGTTTAAGTTGGTTTTATCATCTTAATTGCACCGTTACCTGTTTATTCAAGTGTATATATATTTCTGAGGCTTGTTGAATCTGCTTAGATCACATGCTGTGCATAGGCCGACATCTAGTGGAAGCTGCGGAGTATTAGTTTGTTTTTTCGAAACTCGAAAATGGGCGTCGACACAGGGCGTGCCAGTAATACTATCCCTAGTGTGACGTCCACTGTACCCAAGATCCCTCACGCGTCTAGGATCCTCAGATTGTTTTTTTTCCGCCATACTGGTCGGAAGCATCTTGCGGAGTCCCCTGGCCTTAGCCATACTTTTGCTAAAAATTGAAAGAATAATCTGTTGACATCCTTCCCCACCCCAACGTCGAACTTCGACAACTTGACGCCGGCTGGAGAAGAAATCGACCGTCGGCTGCTGCACAACGGATTTGGGCCTCGGAAGGCCTCTGGCCTCGGCCCGGGCCTTGGAAGGCCGCTGGCCTCGGCCCTGCAAGTAGGGAGAGTGGGGGGTGGTACATACTCTACACTCTTGGTATATAGGTACACCTTATACATTTCCTACACTTAACAGCCCGCTGCCTCAAGGTGCGTGTGGAGGGTACCCCTTTTCAATTCTGCCCCAAGTACAATCGCAAATACCCTTGGGTCGACAGGCATGCCACGTGCAATCTCTGCTTGCCGAGGGACCACCCTGAAGCGAACTGCAGAGCGTGTAGTAGGTTTAAACCTAAGACACTTAAGGACCGTTCAACGAAGCTTTGGGCCCACCACGCCAGGCAGGCGGCCATGGCAGCGGAGGACGCCTTCAGCGACGGCAGTGACGCCGTACTTTCGGACGGCGAGGGCATTACGGCGTCGAAAGACAGCCGAGCGCAGGTCCCCGACCTCGGAAGGTCGTCCGGCAGGGCGGCTATGGGGAAGACCCCCGGCGACACAAGCGCTTTACATACTACACACACTAAACACACTAAGTCCAACCGAGACTCGACGACGTCGAGTTCTCGGAAAGAGGCACAAACAGAACTGTCCGATTCGGTGTCCTCTGGGCACTCTGGATCAAGATCGCCGCATGACTCCAGGCAATCTTCCACTCTTGCCAAGAGTGCCTCGCTCCCTAGGCTAACACAAGTTCGATCGTCGGCAGACGAAGACGACTTCCACCCCCAGGCCGCGCTCCAGGAGTCGGAGCCCGCAGTTAAAATCAGCGAGGCCCCACGCTCGAAGGACAGGGACACCACCCCCGATCCTCGACGCCAGGCGTCGAAAACCTCCAGAGCCACGAAAGGACAGGGAAAACACTTTTCCACTCGCGGGGAGGGGGGTAAAACAGCCGAAGAAACAACCTTTGCATTCTTCCACACCTGTGAAACACACCACTCCCCCTAGACAGACAGACAAGACCAGGTCTGCTGATATGTCTAAAACCAGCAAAGCTACGCAAGATAAATCCCATAGACTTGTTAAGAGAGTCATTCCCAGTTGCAAGAAATGGTCCAGTGAAGACATAGATAGGGTCATGTCAAGAATGTCTTCTTTAGCTGACTTTTATGATAAAAATCCAGAACATTTCCTCTCGTATGACCCACAAGGGGCGGCACCCTCAAGCTCTAAGGATCCTATCCCCCCGAATAAAAAGCCCCGGTTTGAAACACCGATGAGGTCAGACCCCTTCGAGGTACAACCATACTCAAGACCATACTCACTGTATCAAGGAGAGGCTTCCTTTGGTGAGGACCAAGAATTTGGCATGGTAGAAGAGCAAACCGGGACGGGCTAATATGGGGATGATGAGGACCAGGAAGAGGAGGACCCCGAAACCTAGAGGGTAGACTCCCCGGTTGAGAACAAAGCCCCGGTTACCGACTCCCCGGTCGATAACCAACCCCTCCTAAACGAGGTTCTCGCACGCGCAGCAGAACACTTCCACATTGACACACACGGTGTCCACGAGGAGTGGGACTTTGCAGAAGAGTTAGTGGGAGAAAGGAGGCCTGTTGCCCAGACCATCCCTATCCTTAAGTCCATTCAGCGGAGAATAGATCCGTCCCTGGTGAACCCGAACCTCACCAGAGCAGTCAATCCCAGGGTTGAAAAACTTTTCAGGGCGGCCCAGTCTGACCCTCTCTATATAAGAGGACATCTGAACCCAGACTCCCTAGTTGTCACCAACACTCGTAAGAGGGCTGGAACACCCTTGTCATCGTCCGAAGCTCCTCCCGACAAGGAGAGCAAAAAACTATACGGTTTCGGCAGGAAAGTAGCCTCAACGTCCACCTATCAAGCAAGGATTGCAAACTCCACCACCCTGTTGGCCAGTTACAACTGCCATCAGTGGGAAGAAGTCGCGGCACTCATAGCCTCTGCTCCTGAACCTTTAAAGGGCCAATTAGCTCAGATTTCCGCAGAGGGTAGAGCCGTGTCTGGTTGCATTTTGAAAGCAACCTCCGACGCCGCAGACAACGTAGGCCGATTGATAGCGGATTGCACTGTTATCAAAAGACATGCGTGGTTACGGCAGTCTAGTTTTAAGGCAGAAACCCAGGCATCATTGTTGGACAAACCGGTGGAAACCGATCTGTTTGGTAAGGCGGTCGAAGACGCACTAAAGAATGCCAAGGACGAATACGAAACACTCAAGTCCCTTGGCCAGTTAACCAATAAACCCCCTAACCAGAGAGGGAATAGTAATTTTCGTCGCCCACGCGGCCAAAATTCCCAGAGAGGATCTAACTATTCCCAGGGGCAGGGTACACAGTGGAACAACAACCAACAGTCTACCCAGGGGTACGGCAGGGGTAATAAGAGAGGTCGTGGTAGAGGTAGAGGCAGAGGCAGCCCCAACAAGGGAGGCGGCACTCCTCCACCAAAGCAGTGACGCTCAGTTCAGGGTCCCTTCTCACGCAACCCCAGTAGGGGGACGCATTTCCACCTTCACCCAGGCTTGGGAAGGGATCACATCAGACAGATGGGTGTTGTCAACAGTATCCACAGCATATTGTATAGAACTACTGCAGCGTCCCCGGAACCATCCTCCACGACAGAGTACACTCTTTAGAACATCAGAAGATTCTCCTCGAGGAGATCGCCATTCTGCTAGAAAAGGACGCGATAGAACGCGTCCTGGGACACCAGGTAAACGAGGGTATTTATTCAACTTACTTCCTTGTGCCAAAGAAAGATTTAACAATGCGCCCTGTATTGGACTTACGGCCTGCCAACCAGTATGCCAAGCCCCAAAAGTTTCGTATGACCACGCTACAAGAGGTAATCCCCCTCCTAAAAAAGGGGATTACATGGCAACCTTGGATATGAAAGATGCTTATTTTCATATTTCCATGTTCCCAGCGCACAAAGTTTTTGCGCTTCAAGGTGGACAGTCGACACTTCCAATTCAAGGTAATGCCCTTCGGGATAGCTTCAGCACCAAGGGTATTCACCAAGGTACTGGCGGTGGCGGCTGCACACCTACGCAGGGAGGCAATCCCAGTGTACCCTTATCTGGACGACTGGCTCATAACGGGGGAAACCCCAGGAATTTGCAGGACAAACATTCAAAGAACGATCAACCTCCTCCACGAGTTAGGCTTCTCAATCAACGAGAAGAAGTCAAACCTGGTGCCAAGCACCTCCAAACAATTCCTAGGAGCGATCCTAGATACTCAAGAGGGGTTGACCTTTCCTTCAGAAGAAAGAATTCGGAATATACTACTGCAAATTCCGCATTATCAGTCCGGTCAACAAATAACGGTACGCAAAGCAATGCGTTTACTGGGCATGATGGCGTCATGTATTTACCTGGTCCCCCACGCGCGCCTGCGCATGCGTCCCATGGAGGAATGGTTGGCGAAACAGTGGTCTCAGGCAAGTGGTCAGTGGGACGATCAAGTGGTCGTTTCGCCAACACTGGTACAAAGCCTTCACTGGTGGACAAGAGAGAATCTCGCACAGGGGAAACCCTTTTACTATCCCGAAGTACAGGCAATAGTCACTACAGATGCATGCCTGACGGGGTGGGGAGCTCACCATCTTCACCACACAGCTCAGGGTCTCTGGTCTCACTCAGTGGCCAAGAACCACATCAACCTGATAGAGCTTCTGGCAGTATTCAGAGCGCTTCAGGCGTTGGAGCCCCACCTACTAAACCTGTCAGTGCAAATCCGGACGGGCAGCACAGCAGCCATGTTCTACCTGAACAAGCAAGGAGGGACTCGCTCGCCAAATCTGTCCAAGCTTGCCCAGAAAATATGGATATGGGCACTCAGACAGAACATCTTCCTGTCATCACAACATGTTCCAAGGGAGCTCTATTCCCTAGCGGATGCTCTGAGCAGAGACTCCCTCCCAGAGGAACACGAATGGGTTCTACACAGAGGTCGTAGAAGATATCTTCTCTCAGTGGGGTTTCCCCACTATAGACTTATTCGCCACAAGCGAAAACAGGCAATGCCCAGGATTTGCATCCAGGTTCCCCCAACCAGATTCCCAGGGGAACGCCCTGTGGATGAACTGGTCAGGGATGTTTGCGTACGCTTTTGCACCAACTCCTCATCAGGAAAGTGGTGAACAAGATGAACAGAGAATCGATGATGCTCGTCCTAGTTGCTCCCATGTGGGCAAGACAACCGTGGTTCCCACACCTACGCAGGATGGCAGTGTGCGAGCTCATCAAACTTCCAGCCTGGTACAACCTACTGTCCCAGCACCAAGGTCAAACAGTGCACCAGCAACCCATCTCAATGAACCTGGCAGCATGGCTCCTGAGGTCATAGAATTTGGACATCTCAATTTGCCACAGAGGTGTATGGACATCCTAAAGGAATCTAGGAAACCAAACACAAGGCACTGTTACTTTGACAAGTGGAAGAGGTTCGTTATCTGGTGCCAGAGTAGACAAATCAACCCGTTTGATTGTACTCCTTCCACTATTGTTACATACATGCTCCACCTGCTAGATGCAGGATTGGTTTTTAACTGACTGAAAGTACACCTGGCAGCCCTGTCGTCTTACACCACTTCCCATAGCAAGGTTTCGTGGTGGAAAGTACCAGTAGTTAAAGCCTTCATGGAAGGAGTAAAGAGACTTCACCCTCCTATTTCAAACCCACCACCAGGGTGGGACCTTAATGTGGTGCTAGCCAAGCTCATGGGCCCCCCTTTCGAACCCATGCATAAAAGCAGTCTCAAACACCTGACTTATAAAACGGCCTTCTTAGTAGCTATTACTTCTATAAGAAGGGTCAGTGAAATTCAGGCTCTGTCAGTGCAGGATCCCTTCTTTACTGTCCATAAAGACAAACTGGTTTTACGCACACACCCTAGGTTCTCACCTAAATGTATATCAAAATTCCATGTAAACCAGTCCATCAAGCTTCCGGCTTTCTTCCAGAACCTGCAAAGCTTGGCTGAGGTGAAACTACACACCCTAGATGTGCGTAGGGTGGTCCTCTACTATGTAAATAAAACCAGACCGCTAAGAAAAACAGATCAACTGTTTGTCTCCGTAGCTACAGGCAGAGAGGGGGATCGCGTCTCTAAAGGTGCCATCTCCAAGTGGATTATTAACTGTATCCAGCTGTGTTACTCACTCTCTGAAAGAACTCTGCCTTTCACGCCAAGAGCCCACTCTACTAGAGGCATTGGGGCCACTCTGGCTTTCATTGCAAATGTACCACTTAACACCATTTGCAAAGCAGCTACTTGGAGCTCTATTCACACTTTTACTCAGCATTACTGCATTGACACCCATTCCAAGGCAGATACACAAGTGGGACAAGCGGTTCTAAGACACTTATTTGCTCATGACCCTTCTCACATCCCACCTCCTTCAGGTACTGCTCGCTAATCTATGCACAGCATGTGATCTAAGCAGATTCAACAAGCCTCAGAAGGGATACATTACTCACCGTAATCGTATTTCTGATGCTTGTATCTGCTTAGATTCACATGCGACCCACCCTTCCTCCACTCTGAGAGAAGGCGCATGATTGCTTGTAGTCTTACCTTTCTGTCTATCTGCTTGGATTATCTGTACTCGCGCTACTCCTCATGCTACCTCATGTCAGAAAAAATACAATCTGAGGATCCTAGAGGCGTGAGGGATCTTGGGTACAGTGGACGTCACACTAGGGATAGTATTACTGGCACGCCCCGTGTCGACGCCCATTTTCGAGTTTCGAAAAACTGTAATATTCCGCAGCTTCCACTAGATGTCGGCCTATGCACAGCATGTGAATCTAAGCAGATACAAGCATCAGAAATACGATTACGGTGAGTAATGTATCCCATATATATGTTTCTGAGGCTTGTGGAATCTGCTTAGATCACATGCTATAGGGGTGTTCCCCATAGCTGCCCTGCCTGACGACCTTCCAAGGTCAGGGACTTGCTCTTGGCTGTCTCGACACCACGTTGCCCTTGCCGTCCGATAGGATGGCGTCGCTGCCATCACTGAAGGCGCCCTCCGCTTCCATGGCCTCTCGTTGCCTGGCGTGGTGGGCCCAACGTTTAATCGAACGGTCCTTTAGAGTCTTCGGTTTAAACCACCTACACCCTCTGCAATTCGCCTTGGGGTGGTCCCTTGGCAAGCAGAGGTCACAGGTAAAGTAGGGTACTTGCGGTTGCACTTAGGGAAAAATTGGAAAGGGGTACCCTCCATACGCACCCTGTGGCAGCGGGCTAGTGTGTGTAGGAATATATAAGAAAATGTGATATATATATATATATATATATATATTAGTGTTGAGTATGTAGTACCACCCCCCACTCTAGGGGCAGAGGCCTTCCTAGGCCCAAGTCCGTCATACAGCTCTCGACGGTTGTTTTCTTCTCTGGTCGGCATTGAGTGTTGAGCTTCGGTGACTCGACGTTGGGATGTAGAAAACGGGGAAATATTATGTATTTTTGCAAAATTATGGCTAAGGCCAGTGAACTCTGCAGGATGCTTCCGACCAGTATGGCGGAAAAAACAATGAGGGTCCTAGACGTGTGAGGGATCATGGGTACAGTGGACGTCACACTATAGTATTACTGGCACGCTCTGTGTCGACGCCCATTTTCGAGTTTCGAAAAAACAAACTAATACTCTGCAGCTTCCACTAGATGTCAGCCTATGCACAGCATGTGAATCTAAGCAGATACAAGCATCGGAAATAAGATTACGGCGAGTAATGTATCATATGTGTATATATGTATATACATATATGTATATATGCATATATATATATATATGTGTGTGTATATATATATATATATATATGTTTTTGTGATGTTTGTTAAGCTTTAATGTTGTTAATGAATGTTTTTTTCTGCACCCTGGTCAGCTATGGATGTTGCCAGCTGGTGTGGGTGCATCAAAACCTGCTGCTGAGCTCTTTCTATGTGAGGTAAAGAAAGAAAGAGAAGCATAATGTGAGCCTCCGGTCTTGACATAGAATTGAAATTCAATACTTTTCTCCCTTATCGCCATTACATCAGTTTGGAGAGTGAGTGAGTTATGGGTGTTGCTGTCCAAGAAACACCTATTTTTCATAACTAGTGCTCTGTACATCCTTTTCAGCGTGATACCAGATTTACCACAATCAACCAGTTTGCTTACGTTTTTTTCTTCTTAATCCTGACCTTGTCAGCTGAATAAAATTGTAATTCCTTTGAAGATAGTGTTGAGATACTGTATGGGCAAAACCAAAGATATATCATCTAACCAATTATTTGTTTTGTTTTGTCTGTGGTTGTCATGGTTTCCCTTTCCAAGTAAATTCTAGCAACGGTTTGTATCTGTATTTATCAAATGCTAATAGACTTCCATTGGATACATGTAGAACTCTCTCAATTATAGGCAAGACTGCTATAGTAGCATTATTATTTTTTTAAGTTCATATTGCAGAAATATGTAAGGTTGCAATATCAATGTCCACCATGTCTTTACCTTAGAATTTTAGATGCCAAAGCAGATGCTAAAGTGGGCAGAGTCACATACACAACTGTTTTCATTGTGATTTGTAGAAGTATCTCAATCTAAAATGCACGACTATAATATATCCTGTGCGGCACTACTTTTTTGTAGATTGTTGCTTTTAATGCTGCATCGTACTCCACTACGAATTCCTACAGTGATTTCCAAATTCAAATGCATATAAAGATGTAGTTGCCTGTGCAGATAAAGTTTAAAATATCAATTTACTTTATTCATTGCACAAAGAAAAATGTAAAAAATGTTGCATAAAAGAAAATATAACAATCTTTACTATTGATGTTCACCAGGTTCCAAACTCTTGGTATAGCACATGTTCATCCTTTCAAACTCAGTAACATAATAGATCTTTTCTGAAGAGAATGTTGAATGAAATTTCCATGAATGAATGTTGCATCACTTCTTGGTTTATTGGCGTCTCTCCCCCCCCCCCCACGCCCCCCAAAGGACAAAATGACTTTTTATTTGGCTTTATTTTTTCTCCATTACATAATGTTGTTGAGGATAATCATGGCTAAGAAGTTTACACACAAGTGTGAAATATTTGCCAAATGTATTGCTTACAAATGAACAGAGCAATATGTGTGTTTCTTACATTATGCTTTCTCAAGCTCAGTTTATTCCAGTACAAATTTATTTTTCCACAAGGAAAGCACACTTGTAAAGGTAAATCCTACTTAAGCATCTTTCCTTTTCAACATGCATTGCATTTCACATCGAAAAGGCACTAAGGACCACTTTTCCACCCTCTGCATGACTAAGGGCCAGCTTTCCACCCTCTAGTCTAGGGGAACTAAGGTCCAGCTTTCCACCCTCTGGGGGAACTAAGGTCCAGCTTTCCACCCTCTGGGGGAACTAAGGTCCAGCTTTCCACCCTCTGGGGGAACTAAGGTCCAGCTTTCCACCCTCTGGGGGAACGGGGGAACTAAGGTCCATCTTTCCACCCTCTGGGGGAACGGGGGAACTAAGGTCCATCTTTCCACCCTCTGGGGGAACTAAGGTCCATCTTTCCACCCTCTGGGGGGGAGGCGGGGAACTAAGGTCCAGCTTTCCACCCTTGGGGTGGGGGGACTAAGATCCAGCTTTCCACCCTCGGGGGGGACCAGGGGGGAGAACTAAGGGCCAGCTTTCCACCCTCTGGGGGAACTAAGGGCCAGCTTTCCACCCTCCGGTTTGGTTGGGAGGGGGGAACAAAGTGCAACCTATCCACACACTGGGAGACGAATGGTCACCTGTTCACCCACTGGGGGGGACTAAGGGAAACCTACCCACTCGCCCCGTTGGAGACTAAAGGCCACCTCATATAATCAAAACTAAGTACTAGTGTTTAGAGATATTGCTAAGCATTGCTTAACATAACCTGGTCTTTTTTTGTTTATTTTTGTATGGCTTTCATTTTCTAAATAGCTGTAAACTTTGCTGAAAAAAGGCTAGACAGAGCTTGAGAATGTGCAATTTGTGAACATTCCTTTCAGAGGAGGGTTTTAAGTCCCTATCGGAAATTTAGAAGCAAAGGGGCGGGTTTGGTGTTGACAGGAAGGAGTTTCCAGAGTCTGAGTGTATAGATGGGAATGCCTGTTTTTCTGGTTCTTTTCTTCCTACACTGGCTGAGTTCAGGTCTGCCTGTGTCCTGGCTTCTGGTGGGTTGTAGGCCGCTGGAGATGCTTAGCTTGTTAGGGAGGTGGCTTTGGGACTGGGGGGGCGATGGTCTTGTAAATAATGCAGCTGGATTTAAAAGCAATGCTTACTTGCAGTAGGAGCCCAGGCAGTTAAATGATAGGTTACTGTAGTAACTACCTTACTCCTAGTTCATAGTCTCCTTTGCTCCATACTTGTGGGACATTCTGCAATTCGCGACGGGACCGGAGCACTTTTTTTAAAAAGCATCAGAACATTACATTTTTTGTCCTTCTTTTATTTTTATGCGGTGCCACAGCACGTGACCGTAACCCTGCCTTCCTGAGCTACTCCCCGTGCATCGCCCTTTAATCCTTTTCGATCACCAGGTCTGAGACCATTTAAGCAACAATAGAGGATACTTATTAGAGGGGACAGCGGGCGTATGGAGGAAAGGGGACTATGGACCAGGATTAAGATAGTCACTACGGTGAGTAACTTTGTCATACTCTTACGTCACGTCCCCTTTCCTCCATACTTGTGGGAGATTCCCAAGCACTGACCAAGGCATTAAGGGTGGATGGACATTTCCCTTATTGGAACATATTCTTAAGAAGTGCCTGGCTAAATTGGGTATCAGCCCGGAGCTCAGGTCGAGAAGGTCATCTTTGCAAAAAGCCGATGGGGAGGCCCACATAGCCGCCTTGGCAATGGACTCCCAAGGGACGTCATTTTGGAAGGCAACAGCAGCCGCTTTGCCCCCGACCAGATGTTCATGAATGCCTTTTGGTGGTTGAAGGCCTTGAATCTTGTAGCTATCGGAAACACATGAAGCAACCCAGTGGGAGATGGATGCTTTTGAGGCTGGTTTCCCCTTTGGGGTCACCAAATGTAATGAAGAGTTGTGAAGAGCTTCTGAGCTCTCGTCCTTTTGAGGTAGAACTTCAGAGCTCGTCTGATGTCTATGTTGTGCAGGACTCTTTCGGCATCAGAGACTGGGGACTGGTTCAAAATAAATTCCAAAACCACTTTATGAAGGGCGGAAGGGTGAGTGCGAAGCACAACCTTATCCTTACGGAAAGTTAGGAACAGATGTTCCACAGAAAGAGCCTGAAGCTCACTTATCCGTCTTGCAGATGTTACCGCAATCAAAAAGGACACCTTCCAAGACAGGTACTTGTGTTCGGTAGTGGCCATGGGTTCAAAGGGCTTATGACATAACGCAGTTACAACCACATTCAGATCCCATTTGGGGTGAGGGGCCTGAACCTGGGGAAAAAGAATAAGACCTGCAAAGTGTCTTTTGATGACTGGATTAGCCAACGAAAAGGACCAGCTGTCTGTAGACGGGTAACCAGCAATGGCAGACAAATATGTCCTGCAAGATAAGACATGGATGCCAGAGGCTGCAAGGTCCGATACAAAGGACAAAACAGTGTCTATAGAAGCATGCCTGGACTCAAGCTCTTTGACTAGACACCAATTGCAAAAAACAGAGCCACTTGCTCCTGTATTGAGCTCTTGTAGAGGGCTTCTTGCTGCTTGAATTATACGCATGTTGTCCTCTTGGAGGTTGAACTGCGCTAATGATTGGAACTAAGGCTGCCGGCCGCCAAGCTGAATGATTATGGGGAGGGGTGCCACAACTGGTGATTGCTCTGATTAAGGTCGGGAATCTGCGGCAAACTGATGGGGGGTTGGCGACGACACCGACGGGTGCTGCAGATCTGAAAACCAGAACCTGGCTGGCCACCAACGAGCTATTAAGAGGAGAGTGCAGTTCGATGCACTCCTGAGTTTCCAAAGTGACAGATGAATCAGTGGCAAAGGAGGGAAGGCGTAAGCTTTCATGTAGTCCCACGGGATGTCCAGGGCGTCCCCCCAAGGAAGACACTCCAAGCCTGTCCCTGGAAGCATAAAGAGGAAGTTTCCTGTTCAATGATGTCGCAAAGATGTCCACCTCTGGAGTGCCCCAATGCTGAATAATCTTGGTGAGAACATCAGTGTTGCTTTTCCACTCATAACTTATAGCAGATTGGCGGCTGAGGGAGTCTGTAGCCACATTGATGTGACCCGGAATGAGCACATCTTGGAGCCAGACATGGTGTTGGATAGCCCAATTTCAAATTTGGATAGCAAGGTCCACTAGGGGGGGAGACTTGGCGCCCCCTTTTTTGTTGATGTAAAACATTGCCACGGAATTGCCCGCGCAAATTCGAACCAAACTCTTGGTGATGGAGTGTTGAAAAGCCTTGAGCACCAGAAAAAATTGCCAGGAGCTCCAGGTAATTGATAAGGAACCACCTGCCTTGAGGAGTCCACAAATCATGCATCTTGAGGTGACAGTGTTGCTCCCCCACCCGAGAAGGGAGGAGTCTGTAGTAACCGTTACTTGTGGGCAGGGCTACTGGAAGGAGGTCCCCACTGATAGGTTGCTGGTGGGCGACTACCATTGGAGGTCCCCCCTCATGTAGGATGGAACTGGAATCATCTTGCAATCCGGTTCCGAAGCCTGGGCCAGAATCTCCGAAGAGCAAGCTGAGTGTTCCCCATTTTCAAGCATGCAAGAGCTAGAGCTAACACACAAGAAGCCATGAGGCCGAAGAGTCTCTGGAACCACCAAGCCTTTGTGTGAGAGGACTGCAGGAAGAGCTGGTACGTGATCAAAAGGGCTGCAAGCCTGTCGTCCGTCAGGAACACTCTGGTACTGACTGTATCCCAACGGAAACCCAGGAAGATCAGGTCTTGAATGACCGTTGTGGACGATTTTCGCCAGTTCACCGACAGCCCAAAATGGAAAAGGAGCTGAAGGAGTGACTGAAGATTGGCCGTAGCGGCCTGTGGCAAGGACTGCGCAGGAGCCAGTCGTTCAAGTATGGATATACATGAACCCCTGCAGTCTGAAGAATGCTGTGATGACTGACATCTTCGTAAAGACACGCGGTGCCGAGCTGAGACCAAACGGAAGCACACGTTCTGAAAGTGTTCCGTCCCCATGGAGAACCGCAGATATTTTCGATGCAGGCTCCATATCAGAATGTTCCTGTATGCATCCTGAAAGTCTACCACGATGAACCAATCGCCCTGGAGATGGATTTTATCTGGCAGGGCGTAATCATCTTGACTTTATCTTTGGGTAGAAAGAGATTTAACTTGGATAGTTTGAGGATAGTGCGCAGGCCAGCCTGGTTGGGTTTGGGCACTGTAAACAGACTGCAGTAGTAGCCCTCCCCTTGCTCCCTGGAGGGAGCAGGTTCAGCTGCTCTGAGGTCTAGAAGTTTTTGTACCTTGGCTCTGAAGGAGAGCAACCTAGTCTGATGGAGAGGAGGGTGGGATATGGAGGGATGGGCATTCGGAAGCCAGCCCGAGCGACTGACAAAACCCATCGGTCTTCTGTGATGGTCTGCCGCTCCTCCAGATGAGACGAAATCTGTCCTTCAACCGAGTCTCGTGCGACCGATGAAAAATATCGTTTAGATGTTTTATCGGCGGAGAGACCACCCGTTGCTGAAGAGGAGGCTTTTGGGCGAGAGAAAAAACAGCCCCCTTGCCTTTGCTGTTTACGGCAGGGGCGGCCAGCAGTGTCTGCTCGGCGCGCACGGCGGTCCTGAAAGCCTCTGAAACCAGAGAAGGACCTCATTTGAGACCCCAACCTCGGAGTATAAGGTGCCTTTGCTGGCACCTTCTCACAGACCGACAATGACTTGGCAGTTTGAGTACTTGCTTTGGTGAGTTCCTCATCCATGGAGGAGTGTAACAGTTCCTTACCCTCGAAGGGGCGGTCAAGTACCTTGTCCTGAACGTCCTTCAAAAACTTCATAGCATGCAGCCACGCTTGGCGGGAGATGTCTACTCCGACCATAAGGCCTCAAGCGGAAGTGTCTACGTGATGGGCCACAGCCTCAAGTAGATCCTGCGCCAGAACCCTGGCGTCAGATAAGCCACCCTTGAAGTCTTTAAGTCCATCAGGAGGGATACATTCCTGAACTCTGCAAGCTCCATCCACAGTTTGACATTAGCAGCCACCAGGATAAGCTCAGTATTAGCCTGGCGCAGCTGAAGACCCGAATTGGAAAAACCCTTTTTCCCCAATGGTGTCAAGAAGCTTGTCCTCCTTGGAAAGGATTTGAGATGCTGCAGTGGAGGATGTAGAGGCTGGTTTTGACTGGAGCATAGCTGTTGCCACCACTGTCGAAGAGGGGAGCGGACATGCCAGCAAGGATATTTCCTCAGACACCTGAAACTTGTAGCGAGCGTCAATTTTCTTATTGAGGTGCTGCCCGGAATGAGGGTTTTTCCCCAGTCCTTATGGGCCTTGGCCAGAACATCCTTCTGAAGGAACAGGCCCGTGCGTTCCTGTGTCGACAGAGGGAAGGCTCCAGAAAGTACCCCCTCTTGTGCAGCTGGGGCCTCGGGTATTGGGATGTCTAGCAGTGCCATCCTATCCAGCACCCGGTCGTGAAAGGCTCTAATAGAGCGGTGCGGGTCATAGCCTCCCTTGTCTGCTGGTCCTCATCCAGTGAGGCGGAAGCAGAAGTACGTTGAGCCTCAGGCCCTGAAGATGTGGTTGACTGAACAACCAGAGTCTTTACCACAGGGGAAAGTGGTTGCAGAGGAGGCAGTGGGAAAGAAGGCCCCACATGGAGAAGTGGAGGAGGTGGCACTACTGGAACCTGCAAGGGGATTGCGGGAGCAGGAGCCGGTTCAGGCGCTTTAGGACCCATTTCCTTAAATACATCCCGAAAGTACGCCTTCATGGGATCAGAATGCATAAGCATCTGAAACTTGCCAAAAAACTCATCAGATGAGGGTCTAAGCGCTGGAGTGGCCAGAGGCTGCTCGCCAGGGGCATACACACAGGATCGCAAAGAGGATGGTTGCCACGATGGTCCCCCAACAATTGGATCCACGTAGATAAAAGGCGTGGACACAGGAGTGAGCGAGACTGTATGCAGCAGCATAGTCGGAGCACACCAATCTATTGGGGGGGCAGAACAGGTTTTCTGAATGGTCATCTGTACAGGGTTCTCTTTTGTATGTGTCCGAATATCAAACATGTTGTATACCAAGGGCTCAGTGTTCTGCTTGTTTACAGTCTGTCAGCGTTGTTCTTTGTGTGCAATTCGATATTTAAGGGAACCCTCTCTTTATTGCTGGTGGTAATGGGAGAGGGTTTGTCTGTTGTTGTAGATGTATCTGGGCGAATAATACCCGTCTCATGACTTTCACCTCAACTTTTTCCTCTATATATACTTCCGGTAGTTGTGGATTTCTACATTCAACAGCCAATGTCAGTCTAGTCACTGCATACTCCTACGTCCCGTCCCCTTTCCTCCATTCTTATGGGACATTCCTCCGTCCTGTGGGACGGGACCGGAGCACTTTGTAAAAAGGATCACATTTTTCAAAAATGTCTTTCCTCTTTTTTACACGGGGTACCGCACGCGGCCGTAACCCCGCCTTCCTTAGCTCTGCCCAACTAATCACCCATCAGTCCTTTTCTCCGTTCGATTGGGATTGGACACACTTGCATCTTTGGAAGATGTTTTCCTTCCAGTGTCCTCTCCTGCTCTGGCTTAGTGGTCGTGTTGCAGTCCATCTATGCCGTTGAGTTAGATTTTCCTATTTGTTCTTCCTGTGAGCGACGCTTCGCTAGGGCGTATCCCCATCCTCTTTGTTTAGAGTGTTTGGGTCCAGACCACCAGTGGGACTCGTGCTTTTACTGCGATTCCCTTTCGGTCTGGGCGCTTCAACGTCGTTTAGAGCGGTGGGAGGAGGTGTTTCAGCGCACTCCCCCTACGCACTTTCAAACTTATATCGATGAGAAGAAGAAACGCCCGGTGAGTTCTTTACTTTTTAGGGCACCCCGGCCTCGGGACTCCTTCCTGGTCCGGGAGGAGCATCAAAAGCTCTGTTACCGGGGCTTGCCCTGAGGTGCCTTCTAGGCCTAAAAAGTGTACCAGAGTTTTCTGTGAGGGCCTCCGTAAGGGGCCTATTGACACCAGATTACAATCAGAGGCCCCTCCTGTGGGGGCTGTTTGTGGGCCCAGTTCTACAGGGGCAGCGGGTACCAGAGCTTGCTTCGAGGTCTCCTTGACTGGAGCTTCCCATAAAGACACCGGGGTACGTCTTGAGGCCTCTGTTCCGAACTAAAGTTCAAGGCCCTTCGTGAAGGGGCTTTTACCGGGCTCGGGTCCGAGGTCCCTCGTTTGGAGGCTAAGGTGACCGACAGTTCTGAGAGACCTGTTAAGGTCTTGTCGCTGAGGTGTACTCCTAATTGTTACCGCTCAAGCGGTGACGCCAGTTCTGTTGAAGGGGCACAGAGTGAGGTCTCTGACCGGAAATTTCTCTGTTACCGGGGTTGCCGAGGTCCTTCCGTTGAAGGCTATTCTGGCTGATAGCAGGTCTCAAAAACATTCTAGGCCACGCAGTACCGGCTCAGCCGAGGTTCCGTGTGTCAAGGCTAAGATGAAGACCCCTGACCCATCTGTGGAGACTCCTGTCTCACTTCCACACGTGTCGCAGTTCTCCTCAGGTGCTGACAAAATGGCGGCTGCTGCCGCCAAGACTACGGCAGCCAATTTGGATACCTCCTTTACATCTACGCCATCGGCGCTAGGTGTGGGGAGTGGTATTTCAGGTGAACATAGTTTTCCTTGTGCGCATTCTTTTCGTCCAGTATTTGACTGGAACGCTTGGATGCACCTACTGCACAACATCTCGCTCCCTGCGGCATCTGCGCCCTTGATCTATGTTGATACCAGCAGAGAAGGGCCCTCTTGGCAATTCTCTCACTTACGTCCATGGGGTTACTCCGCTCATAAGAAGCCTCCTCCAGTCGCACCTAAATTGTCGGCGGAGGATGCTTTTTTCGGCAAATTTCCAAACCCAATGCACTCCGACCCCATGAAGGAGTATTTTAGAGGCTTGTTTAGGGAGATATGCCCTCCTGCGCTGTCGGTCCCAGTAGTGGCACCAGTGATTCCGCCAACGCCGCCTCTACCGCTCCTCCCTCCCTTGCCTCCATTGTCTCCAGTGGACAAATCTTCAGCAGTGCCAGATGTTGCGCAGCTTGATTCGGATGTGTCGGACGACGCACAGAGGGATCAGGACAGCGAGGCCAGCCCTGCTCTGTTGAGCCTTTCATAAAGGGGTGCTGGACATGTGGCTTTTGGATGTTCCAGTACCCGAGGCACCCGTTCCGCAGGAAGGGGTGCTTTCGGGGCCGTTCACCTTATGTTCTTTGGTGCGCACCTGCTTGTTCTTGCAGAAGGACGTTTTAGCTGAGGTCCATAAGTCTGGGAGAAACCACACTTTGGACTGTCTGTTAACAAAAAGATTGACGCTTGTTATAGGCTGCATTCTTCGGAAGAAGTGGCCCTTAGCGTCGTGTCCGCCCCCTTCCTCCACGGTGGTGGCTGCTGCTACATTACAATCCAGAGCTGCTTCGTTTTCTACAGCGGCAAAGCAGGTTCTGGCCAAAGAGGACAAGTTTCTTGACTCTTTGGGGAGGAAGAGTTTTTGCTAATTCAGCCCTGCAGTTACGTCAAGCTAACGCGGAACTGGTATTATCGGGGGCGAATATGAAAATGTGGAAAGGTCTGTCGGAGTTTGAGGAATTAATTCCCGCTAATAAACTAGAGGATTTTAAAACGGGATTGTCAGATGCCAGGGTCCTGGCGCAGGATATGCTGGAGGCCGCGGCGCATCATGTCGACACCTCGGCCTGCAGCCTTCTGCTTGGCGTGGACACCTCTTGTTAGGCTTGGCTGCACGCTACCAAGTTCTCTAAAGAGGTGCAGGATAACGTTCTGGACCTGCCTTTTGATGGCACAGAGCTTTTTCATTCAACAACAGATTTTGAACGGACTAAGACTAAGAACAGCTCCCAGACCGCTAAGTCCTTGTCTGTTTTGGTGAAACTGCCTTTAAGGGCACAGAGAACGTCTTCGCAACCTCGGTCTTCCTCTGGTTTTAGGGGATTTCTGGATCGGAAGTCCCATAGGGTCGATACTCCATCGGGAAATTCCTGCCGACGGCAGCAACGGGGCTGGTTTTTCTCCCGTTCCTCGGCCTCCTCTTCAGGTTCAGGTGGCGCCGCCACCGATAAACCAACTAAATGATGCTTCTCTGCGCTCGCATGAGACCCCGGTGGGAGGGTGCATTGCGACTCACTGGGAGGCGTGGCAGGCCATCACGAGGTCCGGTGGGTCTGGTCAGTTGCTTAGGTGGGCTTCTGCTTGCCCCTTTCCCATACCCACCTTTCAATCCACACCTTCTAGCAGTCGGGTCGCCCTCCCTTAGAGCCGAGATACAGAAGTTGCTGGATCTCAGAGCGGTGGAACCTGCTCCCCTAGGGGAGCGCTTCTACTCCCGGCTGTTTACATTGCCCAAACCCAACCTGGCCAGCCTGCGCACCATCCTAGACCTTTCCCAGTTCAATCTCTCTCTACTCCAGGAGATATTCAAGATGATCACACCCTGTCAGATAAAGTCCTCTTTACAGAAGGGCGATTGGCTCACCGTGGTGGACCTTCAGTTTGCTTATATGCATATTCTGATTTGGAGTCTGCATCGGAAATACCTACGTTTTTCCGCGGGGGAGGAGCATTTCCAGTTCCGAGTGCTCCTGTTTGGCCTCAGCTTGGCATCGCGTGTCTTTACGAAGATGTCGGTTATCGCAGCTCATCTTCAGCTGTAGGGTATTCATTTGTATCCGTATTTGGACGATTGGCTGCTGCGCAGTCCTTGTGCTCAATCAGCCTTGAGCAACCTTCAGTCTTTTCTCCAGCTCCTGTTCCATCTTGTGCTGTCCTCCATGACGGTCTCTCAGGACCTGATTTTCCTGGGTTTTCGGTGGAACACGATCGACTGCAGAGTGTATCTGACCGGGGACAGAATGGCGGACCTGTGTGCCATGTGTCAGGCGTTTGCTCAGTCAGAGAGAGGTTCCAGAGGCTTCTGGGCCTCATGGCCTCGTGTGTTCTGGCTCTTCCTCTTGCTCGCCTCAAGATGAGGCGAACACAGATGGCTCTTTGGAGTTCTTGGCGCCAAGCAGTGGACCGAGACTCAAAATGTTTTCTGTTCCATCTTTCATGAGTGGACCTTTTGTGGTGGTCATCTCTCGGCAATCTGTCGGTGGGCGCGACCTTTCAGGATCCCGGCCTGCTAGTGACATTCATGACGGACTCTTCCCTTCTGGTGTGGGGTGCAACGTTGGACCTTCAGGTTTCCGATCTCTGGTCACCGCAGGACAAACTCCTTCATATAAATCACTTGGAGCTCCTGGTGATCTTCCTGGCACTCGAAGCATTCCAGCCGGTCATTGTCAACAAAGTAGTCCGGATCCGCACGGACAATGTGGTGTCTTATATCAACAAGCAAGGGGATAACATTCAGATATGGGAATGGGCGGTTCAGCATGGCATCTGGCTGATGGCAATGCACATCCCGAGTCAGCTGAATGTTACTGCGGATGCCCTCAGCCGCGTACAATGGTCTGCTATGAGTGGGAACTGAACTCGGAGGTCCTCTTGCAAATCTTCCGGTGTTGGGGCACTCCAGAAGTGGACCTCTTCGCAACGGCGTCAAACAGGAAACTTCCCCTGTATGCCTCCAGGAACGAGCTGGGAGCCTCCTCTCTGGGGGATGCCCTCGAAATTCCCTGGCACATGAGGGCCTATGCTTTCCCGCCTCTGATTCATCGGACGCTGTGCAAGCTGAGGGGCACGGTGAACTGTTCTCTTCTGCTCATAGCACTGGACAGGTGTTTTTTTTTAATTTTATTTTTTATAACCTCTTTTTATTCTTTAAAATACAACGTAGCACATAAAATTCAAACAACCCACCTTGCCCCCGTCCATACCACCCCCCACTCACATAGGTACCGAGAACAAACCAAAACAGTTTCGCATATCATTAAAGGGTGCAACAGAGTCACAGAACAATTCTTAATCATCAGTGGTTTGACCTAACCCTGCATCCACAGCCGCCCTGCGGATAGTAAAACTTCAGTTCAAAGTGAGTACAGGCGACTGGGCCTCCTTGCGGATCTCAAGCAAATAGTTCCTGAATGGGGGCCAATAGTCAAATGGGCGACTTGGGGCTGGAAGCGTCTTGGCATACCCAGTTTCTCTCTGTTCACATAAACTCATGCTGACCAACCATCGCGAAAACGTGGGAGCGGTAGGTCTCGCCCAAGCCCCTGCCACAAGGGACCTGGTAACCACAGTGGCCATGCCCAACAGTTTTTTCCTCAGTACGAGACCCCCCCCCCCCTAGATTAGTGCCAGAAACCACACCTCATGGACATATTCCCACACTGACTGCAACATACCATTCATTGCCACCACAACAGGTTCCCAAAAGGCACGAATCTTAGAGTATTGCCATGCAACATGAAAAAAATCTGCCGGCTCTACCCCACACCTC
Organism: Ambystoma mexicanum; assembly: GCF_040938575.1. NCBI lineage: Eukaryota > Metazoa > Chordata > Amphibia > Caudata > Ambystomatidae > Ambystoma > Ambystoma mexicanum. The sequence continues at coordinate 1,221,017,708 of NC_090927.1, forward strand.
TTACAAGCCGGAGATCTGTCAGAATAAAACCTATGCAGAGCAAGCGGAGAATAATAAATCTGGAGTACAAATTTGTAGTGTATCATTCTATGCCGCCCATTTATGGGTATGTGGCGGGTTTGCATACATACGAGCTTCCATTGGACCTCGCTTAATGTCTTCTCTATCGCCACTTCCCATTTGGATTTGTAAGAACATAGGACCCAGACCTAATCAGCTTATAAGTAGTGAACACCACTTTCCCAGGCAAGGCCGGGTCCATCAGATGGCGCTGTGCGGGGTGCGGAATTGGGGCTTGCAGAAAATTCGGCCATTTCACTTTAAGAACACTGCACAGTCTGTAGTAATGTAACAGTGCCACTGCATTATGCAAGACTCTAAGGCAGAGCTCCTCCCACAGTATAAGTCTGTCGTCAACCACCCTATCCCCCAATCTTTGAGCACCCAGTGCTTAGAAGAGCACCCTGAATCATCTCTCATGCAAAAGCAGGATCCCAATTATGTAGTATAAAAGGAAAATTCGGAAGGCAAGTAGGGGTAGCCATATCAGTTGGCACATTCTCACCCAGGCTTTACAAGTTATCTCTAAGGGCTGGATTACATCCCATGGAACTGCATCCCTGTCCCCCCAAAGCAATCCCAACAACGTGTCTGGAGCAGATATCGCCCTCGCTAGCCTGGTGTGTGGGGATGCACCAAACCGAAGAACTCCAATCGGGTATATATTGCACCTGTGCCGCCAGATAATACAAATACATGTCCGGGAATTCTAGCCTCCCTTGCTCATATGGCCGGCACAATACATCATATGAGATCCTAGATTTCTTCCCAGCCCATATCAACCTGGACATCACCCCCTCCCCCCCGCACACGTCTCTAATACTGAGCCGGTGGTCACACCGGCACATTATTATAAACATACAGCAGCTTTGGCAGTATCACCATCTTGGCCAGGGCTATACGAGCCGCCTGGGAGAGTGGAAGGCGTATCCAGGTTTCAACCGTCTGCTCTATTGCCTCCAGTGAACCCATATAGTTATCCCTATATAATCTACCCCTATTGGTGGATACTGAAATGCGCAAGTACCGAATCGCATGAGGACACCAACGAAACCCATTACCCACATCCGCCTGCTGCACAACTGAGGTCAAGGGTAGTACCTCGGATTTTGTCCTAGTTTACCCTAAGGCCAAAGTGTTCACCAAACCGAGTCACTTTAAGTGTCAAAGGGGCCAAATGTTCACGTGGATATTTAACATACAAGAGTATGACAGCATATAGGGATATGGTGGATAAATATGCCTGGTTACGGATGCTGCGCTGAGCATGTAGGTCGCGGATGTGACAAGCCAGTGGCTCCATAGCAAGAGCAAATAGTACCAGGGAGAATGGACAGCCCTGGCGTGTACCCCGAGTGGAATAGATGCACTGTGAAACCAAGCCATTTGTGTATACCGGCGCGTGAGGAGCCGTGTACAGCAGTTTAACCCACCTAATATATGTAAGGCCAAATCCTGAGCGCCGCAAAACCTCAAATAGAAAAGGCCATTCGACTGAGTCTAAAGCCCTTTCCGCTTCTAGCACGGCGACTACCATCGGCACCTCCTGGTTAATGTTATGCATAAGGGTAAACAACCTACGAAGATTATGTTGTGTGGACCTACCTGGGATGAATCCGGCCTGATCAGGTAGGACTAGGGCTGGAATATGAGGAAGGATATGACTTGTAAGAACCTTAGCTAGAATTTTGTTATCCGTATTAATTAGTGACAACAGCCTATATGATGACACCGCTCGGGGATGTTTACCGGGCTTCATAAGCACTGCCACCAACGCTGATCTGGTGGAATCGGGTAATGTGCCGGTATCTAAGGCACATTCATACATTCTCAACAAATGCGGAACCAATAGGTCAGCATATGCCTTATAAAATTCCACGGTTATTCCATCCATTCCTGGAGCTTTTCCGTTGGGAAGGGGCTTAATAGCAGCACTGATCTCATCCTCAGAGATGGGTTCGTTAAGGGCGCAGCACTGCTCCCCATCGATCCAACCTAGGGCAACCTCATCCAGATAACGTATCAACTCATTATGCCTGGGGGTAGAGCGTGCTGTATATAACTGCTCATAATATTCTATAAATTCGTCACTGATCCCCCTGCACGTCCATCTTTAGTTCCCCATCCTTGCCCACAATCTCTGTTATACATGTGTTCTGCTGCTCCTTACGAATGGCCCAGGCTAAGGTTCTGCTTGGCCTATCTGCCTCCCCGTATCTGGCTGCGAGAATGGATCCCCTATAAACCTGTCTTCCCTACTGGCCAAAAGCTGCAGTTCTTCCCTCAGCGCTCCAAGCTCACTCCGAAGTTCAGGCGTGTCCTGTCTCCCTTGTTCGTTCTCTCTATCACGAATCTGCCGTTCCAGCCCCCACATGGAATGCCGAATAGCCTTTAGAATCCCACCTTCCTTTGATATACAACATCCCCTAATATAAGCCTTAAAGGCTTCCCAGATTATACCCTGGTCCGGGACTGAGTCGGTGTTCGCACGAAAAAAAATATCAATATCCTGCTCAATGCATCTTCGAGCGTCGCAGCTCTTAAACACCATCTCGCTTGGCACGCAGGGGACCTGAGGCGCCGAGGTCGTCGAGGGACTCTCTCGAGGCTCCTCCTCAGAGGAAGTCGTCGCCACCATCGGCGCCCAGTATGTCGAGGGATATGCTCAGGGCTCCGCCCTCGAGGCCTGTGTCGATGCTGTCGCGCCGCGCTCGGCGTCAACGCCGATTCACTCGACACCCTCAACGCCTTTCGAGGCTGTTTCGACGGGGATACCCCGGGGCACGGTGGAACCCCCTAGGAAGGCTCTGGTCAAGGTCAAACATGGCTTTGTTCCCCATTCTGTGCCCTCTTTCTGCCATCTTGAGTACATTTTGGAGGTGGATGGGGGCTCTGATGATGCCATGGTTCCTGATAGAGCCAGATTGAGGACCTGCGTCAGTCCCTGCACGGCGCCAGTGGTCTGCACACCTCTCCGGAGGTGGAGTTTTGTAGGCCTGAGCCTGGCACCCATGCCGACTCCTCGTACAGGCATCTTATGTCTATGGTCACTGAGTACTTGGGGTGGTCTGCTCCCCCAGGGAATTTTCTTCAGGATGACCTCACGGATATCCTCGACCAAAGTCCACCAACTGACCCGGTACTGCCGTTCCATATTGCTCTACAGAGGAGGGCGGCGGCGGCTTGGACTGCTCCGGAGAGTCTCCCGGCAGTGGGCAAGTCTTTGCTGCGAAAATACCGCCCAGCCAGTAGCGACCCCTGCTACTTGACCAAGCACCCCACTCCGGAGAGTTTGGTGGTGCAGGCGGCTACGGCCCCAGCAAAACAGGCGTCATATCCTACCATCCCTCCTGATAGGGACGACAAACGTTTTGCATGGTTGGGCGAAGAAAGTGTTTTCTTCAGGGGGTATTACTCTTGATGGTGGCCAACTCCGTATGTGCCTTGTCACGTTTCACGCACACTCTGTGGAACTGTGTTTCCTTAGCAGCTGAACATATTCCCGAAGGGGACGAACGGGATGATTTTCTTGCTATGGTGCAGGATGGCCAGGATGCCATGTGTGAGGCCGTTCAGTCGGGTTTGGACATGGCAGATTGCATCAGCCGGTCCATGGCGGTGAGCACCTTAATAAGCAGGTTTGCGGAAGTCTGGGTTTGCTCCTGATGTATGCCCGGCTCCTCAACATGTTCTTTGATGGTTAACCTCTTTTTGGCAGCAAGGCTGACGAGAGCCTTGAGAGGTTGCAGACCTCCAAAGCTGCAGCGAAGTCGTTGGGCGCTGCAGTTCACCAACCTCCGCCCTTTTCCTCCTATGGGACAGCAATGGAGGGGAGGTTCCTTTCATTATTACTCATTCTTTGGTAAAAACAAGAGGAGCTACCAGTCAAAGGGGCCACCGTAGGAGTGCCAGAGGTGGAAAGTAGGGTACTCAAGGTGCCAAGGCCGCTCGGACAGTTGCCTCTTTGCCCTCAGGCAACGCCGCAGCTGCTTCAGCTCAGTCATGAGGCCATGTCCCATGGTTCGCCGGTTGGGGGAAGGCTGGCACAGCATCTTGTCGACTGGCGTGCCATTACTTCAGATGTGTGGGTTCTGGAGATCATAGCCCACGGCTGTCTTCCATTTTGGCAGAGGCCTCACGATAATCCACCGGGGAATCTCTTGTTGCAGAGACCGGATCCGCTCCTTGTGCAGGTGGTTCATGCCCTGCTGGAGAAAGGCGCCAAAGAACTGGTGCCTGTAGCGGAGAGGAACAAGGGATGGTATTCCCCGTATTTTTTGATTTCCAAGAAAGACGGGGGCTTGAGACCCATCATGGACTTGCACGGTTTGAACAAACTCCTCAGGAAGGACAAGTTCAAGATGGTTACTCTTTCTCAAGTCCTCCAGGGCCTTCAGCTTCAGGACTGGTTGGTGTCTCTCGACCTCAAGGACGCTTATTTTCATGTGCCGATCTGTCCAAAGCACAAGAAGTACCTGAGGTTCGCAGTTGGCGACTCGCACTTTCAGTTTTGGGTCCTGCCGTTCGGATTGACCTCTGCCCCGAGGGTCTTCAGCAAGCTCATGGAAGTGGTGGCAGCGCATCTCAGGAAAGGGGGATTCACGTCTACCCCTACCTGGATGATTGGTTGATCAGGGCGCGCTCTCCCGAGCAAGTCCTGGATCATCTGTCCGTTACCTGCTACTCCCTCCAAAAGCTGGGCTTCTCCCTCAACTTAAAGAAGTTCTACTTGACGCCAACTCAAAGCCTCCAGTACATCGGAGCAGTGCTCGACACGTCCCTGGGGCAGTGTTTTCCTCCCCAGGTGAGGGCTTATCACATTCAGCAGATGGTGCACAAGTTTCAGCATGCCCAGAGTCTCCCAGCGTTTGAGTTCTTGGGATTGCTCGGCCTCATGGCATCCTGCATTCTTCTGGTGCCAGAGGCCAGGTTGCAGATGAGATCTTTGCAATGGGCACTCAAGCTCCAGTGGTCTCCGTCCTCTGGCAGGATGTCGGACCCTGTTCAGGTGCCGTCCTCAGTCGCCTAGGACCTTCTGTGGTGGGCCGTCAAAGGCAATCTGATGAAGGGGGCTTTATTTTGGCTACCCTGGCCAGAGGTGACGATCGTGACGGACGCATCCCTCACAGGATGGGGAGCTCATGACAACGAGTTGACAGTCAGCAGTCGTTGGTCTCCGTCGGAGTCCAGACTCCATATCAATCTGTTGAAGGCTTTTCTGCCGACTGTGCGAGGAAAGAATGTCCAGATCCTGACGGACAACACATTGGCTATGCACTACCTCAACAAAAAGGGAGGGCATGGTCACTTCATCTGTGCAGGGAGGCGATGCAGCTCCGGTTCTGGGCAATCCAGCAGGAAGTTTCGATCTTGGCAGTTCATCTAGCCGGAGACGAAAACGAGACAGCGGACGCTCTGAGCAAGCAGAGCGCGATCCCTCACGAGTGGTAGTTGGCTCAGGAGATTCTCCTGGAGATCTTCGCCCTTTGGGGGACAAACTTAAGTAACTAGACCTCAGTGTTTCGCGCTTAACTAATGGTATGCCCAGTAAATCAAATAGCACGAATATAGGAGTTAATTTGTGAAGGTTGGTTTCTAAGTCTGCTGTCCTTTAAGACAGTGTGCCCATCCGTATTTTAGCCTTGCTTTGTTAAGAAGTCTTATGTTCAAAAGAATATATAAAGACTGTTACTTCGAATTAAACCACACGAATTGGGAAAAAGTAACAAATTCTTGCATTCAGGTAGTTATACAAGATGAAAGACAAATTGCATGCACAAAGTTCTGATACATTCAGTTCAAAGTTCTTTTTGCAAAAAAAACAAAATTGTTATGAATCCTGTTACATCACAGGGGAATTCAGTTACGCTTGGTGAATTTGGGTTTCAAAAGCTGATAGTCTCTGATGTAGAAGAATAATAGTTGTTGGATTGTGTGTTTTTGATCACTGTTGCTCCACAGTTCGAAATTGCACTCTGTTTGTACCTTCAATGCACAGAAATAGTGATTTAGATTCTTAGCCCTCTGATTCACTGTTACTTCACAGTTAATTCGCAGACTTTGAGGTTTGCAAGAATTCCATTTGTTACCATCACTTATGTAAATATTCTCATGTTGAGATTGTGCCTTCTTATTCTACTACCCGACACGTGTTTCACCGTCTGTATTCCGACGGTTCCTCAGGGGTATTATGGTAAAAATATGAATACTTGAGAGATATTGCCAGGTTGGCCTTGGTTGGGTTGTGTGATTGGTCCTGTTTGAGTTACTCTTGAGTGGCCTTTATGGTGATTTTGTGATGAAAAGAATAGGTTCGAAATGTCGAGATGTCAAAATTCTCTGTGGCTTACTTTCAAACGGTGAGGAAACAAAGATGATTATGTGCGCTGCGGTCCGATTGCCCTTTGGGGGACCCCTCAAGTGGATCTCTTTGCTTCCAGTGTCAACCTGGAAGTGCGAAGTTTCTGTTCACCGGAATTTCCTCCAAGAGGAGCCTTAGGAGACGCGTTTGTGGTGGAGTGGTCATTCTCACTGCTGTACACGTTTCCTCCAGTCCCCGTCATCCCGCAAGTGCTATGGAGGTTACGAAGTTTCGGTTCCCGGATGATCCTCATTGCTCCGGCATGGGGCCGCAGGACGTGGTACCCGGACCTTCTCGACCTGTCCATCTGCCCTCCACGTCGTCTTCCCTATCGAGACGATCTGCTCTCAGGGGAGGGGAGTCATGTTCTCCATCCAGAGGTCAGATACTTCAACCTTCATGCTTGGTTTCTGAAAGGTTGAGGTATAAGGATTGGGACCCCCCCTGAAGACGTGATGGAGGTGTTGCTTTCGGCCAGAAGGCCCGCAACAAAGTCCCTGTACCGTTGCCTTTGGAGAAAGTTCTGCGACTGGTGCAAGGTTAAGATAAGAATGTGGATCTGTTTTCATGTGACATTCCTGTGGTTCTGTCTTTTTTTGCTTTCTTTAGCCCACAGGGGCTTGCAAGTGGGTACCGTTAAAGGTTACCTGGTGGTGCTGTCCATATTTAATCGCTCGTCTGAAGAGTGTTCTTATTTTAAAATCCCTTTAATTTCTCAGTTTCTAAAAGGGCTCACTAATGTGTTCCCTCCGTCACCTTTTCAGGTGCTCGGTTGGGATTTGAACCTTGTCCTCAAGTTTCTGATGTGTGCTCTGTTTGAGCCTTTGCATTCGTGCCCTTTGAGACTTAACACTTAAAACTGTATTTTTGGTTGCGGTCACTTCCGCTCGCAGAGTGAGTGAGTAACAGGCATTTTCAGTTAAGCCACCCTTCACTATATTTCATAAGGACAGGGTTGTCCTTAGAGTTCGTCCTTCCTTTCTTCCGAAGGTGGTGTTGGAATTTCATTTAGGCCAGAAGGTTATTCTTCCGGCATTTTATCCTCCTCCGCATCGTGGTAAGGAAGAGAGGCTCCATAGGCTCGATCCTAGGAGAGCTTTAAGCTTTTATATTTCACGCATGTCCCGGGTCAGAGTGGACGATCAACTCTTTATTGGTTACGCTGGAAAGCGTTTGGGACAAGCTGTGACTAAGCAGACTTTGTCTCGCTGGATTATTTCTGGCGATTTCTGAATGTTACCGTTTGGCGGGTAAGGACCCACCGGTCGGCTTGCGGGCCCATTCTACCAGGGGTATGGCTGCCTCTACTGCCCTACAGAAGGGTGTTCCTATTCGTAACATCTGTGATGCAGCCACCTGGGCTTCGGTCCATACTTTTGTACGTCACTACTCCCTCGATTCCATCCGTGGGCAGGATCTGGCCTTTGGCAAGGCGGTCCTTTGCTCTGCAATTTGATTGGGCATTCTAAATTTCTGTATTCTAAATTCTTTTCCCACCTCCTTGCATTGGTACTGCTTTGGGAGTCTGTCATACGTATGGAACACGTCGCAGGACCCAATCCCCTCGAAGAACAAGTTACTCTTACCTGGTAACGTTATTTTGATGGGATGGTCCGACGACGTATTCCATATCGCTCCCTCCCTGCCTCCCCCGCTACAGAATTTCTTATGCGATTGCAGCTTACATTTGCGCAAGGCTTTGTGTGGTCAGACTGGCAGAAGACTGGTGCCACACGTTCTGGGAAAAAACAACTGAGGCTACGGGCGTTGTGCGTCCTACTTATAACATCCAGTGACGTCGGCCGTCGGAGGAGGTCCTCGAGGGCGGCGTATCGACGTCATCGACGCAGGACGCAGAAAGATTTTCCTTAGCATCACAGCTGTGGTGATTACTGTCATAGATATGGAATACGTCGTTGGACCATCCCATCGAAAGAACGTTACCAGGTAAGAGTAACTCGTTTTTCTTCCCCCATCTTCATTGCAAACCACTCAGCTGCCTCAGGTGATGTAAAGAACGTTGAACCATTGTGCTGCACCCAGAGTTTAGCAGGAAAAAGCATTGCGTATATCACACCTTTCTTGCGCAGGGATGTCTTTACATCCTGAAACATTTTCCGCAAGTCCTGCACCCCAGGGTGGAAACAGCCGAATTGTGGAGGATCCCCAGAGCAGTTCACCTCTTTCTCTGGCCGTGCGGAGAATAACATCACAATCCCTGTAATTGAATATCCTGGCTATGATCGGGCGCTCAGGGGCCCCCGCCGGTTGCCGACTAGCCAAGGACCTGTGCGCCCTCTCAACCATAAACATGGATGTAAGGGAGGGGTTACCCAACACCTCCAGTAGTAGTGTTTCGACAAATTTCTCCATATTGTCGATGGCTGTCAATTCCGGCACCCTGAGTATTCGAATGTTATTACGCCGGGACCTCCCCTCCAAATCTTCATTCTTGGCCTGGAGCTTCTTGACTACCTGCTGCACCTCAGTCATTTCCTGCTGGAGTGTATCTACCCTGTCCTCACTCTCCCCAATCCGCTGCTCAGCTTCTGACATGCGACCACACAGCTTCTCTATTTGCACCGCTGATATATCCACCTTGCAGGATAGGGCATCTATTTTAGCCCCAATACTATTGGTGCTACTCTTTAGAGCCAACAGTGTTTGATTTAGCGCAGCTACGTCCAGCTGGGCCTGTGGGGAGTCGCTAAGAGACATAGATGAGTGGGCCTGATCCTGGCAAGCAAACTGCTTCCGGGGGTGCCCCATAACAATATCACTTCGCCGCGGCTCCTGGGTAAGCCCCCCAGGGGAGCCAACCTCGAGTCCACTCAGAGAACCAGGGCCAATACTTGATGCACTCACACGGGTTTGTAGCAGCCGCCCCTTCTTTCCAGCGCCATGCTACTAATGCTGCCCCCTGCCCCTGGCAATTATTAATACCCAGCAAGGGCCCAAACACCAGTTACGCCTCCACAGCAGGTAATGCCAGTGATGAGGATCCACAAAGCTGTATTCGACAGGCCAGGGGCCAGGTGCATCCAAAGCTATCGAAGGCACTGATTCCCAGAGGAGCAGTCTTGAGAAGAAGAAAAGAAAAAAAAAAAAAAGTCCTTTCCTCTTTTTCTCCCAGTGCAGCAGTGCCCGGACACTCAGCAACCTAGGGCCTCCAAGACTGAGATACGGCTCACCCGTTGAGCACGCAGGGTGTAAGAGCCTCGAAGGAGTCCTGGCCAGCAAGCAAAAGGGTCGCCTTCAAACCGCCATCATGTCCCCCCACCTCAGCCGTGCACAGAACGCTGCACTCCCTATGCAGCCGCGGTAGATATTGGCGCTGGACCACGACCGCCTCCAGGCGCAGCACACCAGCAATGGAAGATCGCCGCCCCCGCCGGACCACTGACTGCACAGCCCAGCAACAAGCAACAGCAGCGTCCTCCAGCTGCCCGCGCCGCGACCACCTCCGCCGCCACGGGGTCGGAGCCGTACAGCCCACAACGGAGTGCCGCCAAAAGCCGTGGGGACCCAGGAAAACTGCAGTGCCCACCGCAGGTCACCACGCAGCGTTCCGCTCCTACCGCAGCTGAGGCTCCCACACCAGGGACAGCTGTGTAACTCCCAGACCAGGAACTGCTCCCCCTCCTCGGCCGCCGCACATCAACACAGGCCGCCTCTCCTCGCAGCCCTCTCCACCTTGCACCAGACATTTGGGCTGACAGTAAAGACACCCCAGGGTGCCTGCCGCCTTTACGGACCAAACTTCAGCCCTGGGGGGCCCAGAGCACGTCCCAGAAAGGAGGAGAAATTAAAGGATATCTTCGTTGTCGCCGGAGCTTCTCAAGCTAGGGTCATACTGCAGACCGCGCAACAGCGCCCCCTCAGGTTTTGGTTTTCAGAGCTTCAGCATCTGTCGGTGTGTGCACCGATCAGGCTTCCTTTGTTTCCTGACCTGCTTCACCAGAGAGATCGGCAGCTGTGGCACCCCTCCCCACAATCGTTCAGCTTGGCGGCATGGTGCCTGAGTTCAGATCTTTAGAACACCTCAACTTGTCTGCTGATAACATGCGTATTATTCAGGCGGCCAGGAAGCCCTTAACGAGATCTCAATACAGGAGCAAATGGCTTTGATTCTGCCACTGGTGCTTAGCCAGACAGCTGGACCGCAGGGGGGCTACGATCGACACAGTGCTGTCCTTTGTCTCTCAGCTAGCAGAGTCGGGCATCCATGTCTTGTCTGCAGGACTTATCTTTCAGCTGTTGCCGCATACCTATCCACGGATCAGTGCTTTTTCTCTGTCAAACCCAGTGGTTAAATGCAATTTGCGGTTCTTGTGCGTCTTTACCCTCCTGTTCGCAAACCGCATCCGACGTGGGATCTGAATGTGGTCCTTATGGCCTTGTGCCATAAGCCCTTTGAGCCAATGGTTACTGTAGACCTGAAGCACCTTTTGTGGAAAATGTCCTTCTTGGTCGCTGTGACTTCGGCAAGACGTGTGAGTGAGCTCCAGGCCTTGTCGGTGGAGCATCCCTTTCTGGTTTTTCATAAGGATAAGGTTGTCCTGAGGACGAATGCTTCTTTCCTTCCAAAAGTGGTCTCTGATTTTCATCTGAATCAATCTCCTTGCCTGTCTTCTTTCCAAACCCAGTCTCAGAGGCTGAGAGAGTTTTCAGTAAGGGGTTTTCCATCCACCCGTTATTCCTGTGAGGAGTGCTTGGGAATCTCCCATAAGTATGGAGGAAGGGGGACAGGATGTAGGAGTATAATAAGGTTACTCATCGTAGTGACCACCTTACTCCTAGTCCATAGCCCCCTTTCTTCCATACGCCCACCCGCCGTCCCCTCTAATAAGGTTCCTCTGTTATTGCTTAATGTCATGATCTCTGCTTCCAAAAGGTCAGGGTTTTCCCAACTCCCTTGGAAGCAGATCCATAACCCAGGTTCCGAGTGCCAACCAGTCCCAATTGGGACCTTTTGGACCCAGTCCTGGCGCCAGTGGCACCAGGCTCATAAATATGCCCAGTCCCAGCGCTGGAAGCGCCGGGCTCATAATGCTTGGGTGGACTTACCTGCAGCAGACCATGCTGCTTACTTGCCTGCCAGTTGAGCCTCTGATCCTCTTCTGTTTGGAACTACTTTTCCTGTTGGGTGGGGCTGGAGCCACTCCCTAGAATTAGAACACTGGAACTCTTCTGGAAGGCAGGAACTCTTTTCTTACCAGGAACTCTTTTCTTATTTAGGCGTGGCTGTGGAAGGAGACACCTAAGCACTACAGGAGGCTATTTAAACCACACCCGGTTGATGAATCTTGCTTTGCGTTATTCTGCACCCTCTGCAGCAGGACGCTCATCGTGTCTTCTGCATCCAGTCCTGGGCCTAAGGAAAAAGGCTTACCATCCTGAATCCAGTCTTCAGCAACACCTATAAAGACAAGAAAGAACAGGTTAGCATTCCGGCATCGGAAAGGCAAAGGCTTACCTACTCTTCGTGCGCTCCGGAGGTCTTCACACTGCATTCCGGCATCTGAAAGGCAAAGGCTTACCTACTCTTCGTGCGCTCCGGAGGTCTTCATACTGCATTCCGGCATCTGAAAGGCAAAAGCCTACCAACTCTTCGCACGCTCCGGAGGCCTTCGGCGCTGCATCCGCATCTGAAGGACAAAACAAGGTGCGTTTAAAGACATTGGGGAACTTTAATACTCACGTGCCATTACTCCTTTCCACATCTAATCCAGTGGGTATTCCGGCACCCTGCAGCCGCTCCGGACTCGTACCTGCAAAATAAAAAGACAGTTAGAGCGCATCGTGAAGCAGGCAACAAGCGCTTACTCACGTGCTTCCAGGCGCTTCTATTCATCACACGGGCTCCATCTTCAACTCACTTCAGCCCGTCATCCGCCATCGCCGGAACCCTGCAAAACAAGAGACATCATTACTAAAGACTTTAAAAAGACATTTGAATGACTCGAAACTTACCGTTCGTGCAGTAAACGACGGACAGCAGTCCTCTGAAGTCAAGAGGCCTGCGCTACCTATCCAGTGCAGAAACTGGCTACAGCACCCTGCCCCGAGGCAGATGGAGAGCTCGGCATTCACTTACCTAAGGTGAGAGCGTTAACCTTTGGGGGTCTACAGGAGAGGAGAAGAGGAAAGAGATAGGGACACCCCAATAACCCCAGTTCATTAACCCCATATTTTCTATCTGCAGACATCTTACTCTACACGTCAGGCATACAGTGCACAGAGGTCCAGCCCAAAGAGCCAACCGGGTGCTACACATCACCTTTGAAGATACGGTAGTTGCCCAGTCAAGACCGGCGCCTCTGCGAGAATCAGGTGAGCGTTACACTTAAAGGCGATAGAAAAGGACTGATGGGCGATGCGCTGGGCGGAGCTAAAGAGGGCGGTGTTACGGCCGCGTGCAGTACCCTTCGTAAAGAGAGGAAGGACACATTTTTGAAAAATGTGATGCTTTTCACAAAGTGCTCCGGTCCCGTCCCACAGGACGGAGGAATGTCCCATAAGTATGGAGGAAAGGGGACTAACGACTAGGAGTAAGGTGATCACTACGGTGATTAACCTCATTATTGTCACCCATCATCTGATTGCTTATACATATAGTAATTTCTTCCAAGTTTTGTGTAATTAGCTCCAGCTGTACAGCTTGAGAAGTAATTTTAGCATCAAGTGACTCAAACAATTTGAAAAGAGACATAATCGACATGTTTAACGCATTGTGTTATTTCTACCTGAGGTGTATGCATATTGTAATGATTATCATTGTCAGAGGTTTTTTTAGGTTCACATGAACTTTCTTGTGGGGCACGCGGTGTCGGGTAAGCAAAAGACAATGTTAAGTCTTTAGATCTCTGTGTATGTTGGTCAAAAAGACTAGGCGAGCCATATAAGCTTCCATCATTACAACCATCTTCAAGTACAATAACACTGGTGTCATTTAGATTGGCTTTGTTCCTATTTTCCACATAGGGGGTGCCAAAGCCCCATCATCAATATCAATGCCACCACCCACAGTATGTATTGCCAACTCAGGGTCTACTATTTCAACATGGATTGTGTTCTGCATAGTTAAATCAATTAATGGGCCAGATTCAACCCCTTCAGCCCCTTGTTACATGGCACACACCTCCATTGATAATGGTAGTATCTGAAAAAGACATGTTTGCACCCTCACCTGATTTTCGCTCTTCCAAATTACCCAAATTGGGATTATCAGTAAGCCCTATATGATTTTCAACAAGCGTAGAGGTTAGTGTATCCAGTTCATATCTCGGGATACAGAACCCTCGTATATCACCGGAAGAATTGTGCCTTTCAGGGGTCAAAATCAGCTGCCCTCCCAATTTTCTTTTCAGAGCAATGTTGGGTGAGGATTTGTGTGTGGAGGCCTTAAGGAAAACTGATGCTCTTGTCACTACCATATTGGCCGGCATGCCTGATTTGAGCGTATAGGTAATACCTTTCATTCAGCAGTGGTCCCTAAGCAAACACACCACGCACGATATAGACTTCCCACTCTGTAACGCTGTAACCGCTCTAACTGCGGTAACAGCTAACTTTACCAGTGAACTTACAAAGCGCGCGCGCGCAAAGCGCGTGCATTGCTGGTAAATAGGTTTCTCCAGCATGGGGTCTGGCATGGATTCACATGCTCATGAATATTCCCCGTCGTCACTCTGGGAATCCTCGGTAAAGAGAAATCAGTATCAGTTTCGTTTCTGATCTGTCTTTCGTAGTAGTAACCAATCACTGATCTCTGCGTCATACTGACCACAGCCAATGACTGCCATCTCCCTAAGCCCCGCCTCTGGCAGCCATCTTCAGATTTTTACCGCACGTTCAAGTGTTGGGATCCTCGTGCTATTGCTCTCGAGCTTTAGTGCTTTTTTCGCACTTTTTTCATAGGAAAATTTTCTCTTTTCGGTCAAAAGAGCCTCAAGCTCCACCATTTCATTATCCGATCAACGGGGACCCGTGTCTGATTCTTCTACGCCCCTCAAGGGTGAAGATTTCGTCGAGCCACGCTTTTGGAGGACTCCAGAAGTTTCTCAGGCCCATCTCGGACATGGCCCAGGAGAAGGGAAGCTCGATGCCCGGAAAGCTGTTCAGGGTCTGCCCTGGATGCCAGCTTCAAAATGTCTTTAAGGAGGATGAACACTCCCTTTGCCTCTACTGCCTGCATGAGGACAAGACGCACATGGAGAAGGACTGTGCGTTTTGCGGCAATATGTCGGAGCGGACCATGAAAGACCGCCATCTGCGTCTCGCCAACCGGCTGGAAGGGAAGAGCCCGTCAGGCGAGAAAAAGAAGTAGTCCGAGCGGTCTTCTAAGACCTTTGAGGGCGCCCCGGCGATGGGGGCCCAACAGAAGGCCAAGCACCGCGAGTCCGCTGGCACCAGGAGCGCCGAACGGTCGGGCTCTACGGGCGCCAGGCAGGGCTCATCCTCCCCGGCCCCATCAACCACGAGCCCAACGCTCTGGCTCGGGTAAGAGGAAGGCCGAGCACCCAGCGAAGCTCCTGGAGAGACCCCGGTCGAGCTCGAAGGCCCCATCGGAGGGGGAGCAAGGCGGTGACCCTCCCACCAAGGAGAAGGTGGTGAGCGCACCTAAGGTGGTGAAAGCCTTGATCCACCCGGCCAAGGCCTCTATCGAGACAGTCGCGGCGGCCCTGGCTCAGCCTGTGGAGGCTACACCAGTGGTGGCGACCTCGGGGCCCAGAGTCTCCCTGCCACCGCGGAGGGAGTCCTTTTTCATGCCCATCGACAGGACCCCCGTGAAAGAAAAAGGGGGGGCAGGAGGTCATCGTGGATTCGGCCTCAACCTATGAAGAGGAGCTGATCGAAGTCTTAAGCCACGGCGTTGGCGTGGAAGAAGACCAGCCTGTCGGGAGGGACCCCGACGTCGGAGACAACGATAACGTCGAGGGTGCCGACGGGGCTCCTGACCGCCTGTCTGAATCCCCTCAACCAGTGCCGCAAGACAACTCGGCGGCCATTTTGTTGGCTATACAGTCCTTATGCTCGGAGATGAGGACGAGGTTGCCGTTACCAACAACGGAGGAACCGCTCTCGACGGGGGACCCGGAGCCAGGCCCTTCTGGGAGCCCTCCTCCTAAGAGAAGAAGGATTCATCCTCCACCTCCTTTTCAACCATTGCGCCCTGCTCAGCCCGCCTCCCCGTCCATGACCCGTGGGGATGATACAGGGACTGACACGGCCGCGACGGGTTCAGACGACGAGGTTTACGACGAGGATCTCCCGTCTTCACCTCCTCCCCGGGCTTCCCCGCCCAACGAGATTGGATTGTTTCATGCCATGATCGCCAGGGCATCCGAGCTTTTCCAGCTCTGCCCGGAAGAGAAGAAGGAAGGTTTCCTTTATCAACGGCGCGAGACCAAGAGGAAGACGGTCCACGCTGTACCTCTACTGGACGATATCTAGGATGAGGGTCTCGCCCTCCTCAAGAGCCCATCCACAAAGCCTGCGAGAAGGGATCGGTACGAGAAGAAGTACCGGGTCCCGGACGCGGCCCCCTTGTGCCTTCGGGCACAGCCGACCCCAGACTCGGTCGTCTCCGCGGCGGCCAGGAAGAAAGCGGGGGGGCATCGGCCTCTACGTCAACCTCCCCGCTGGACGGCGAGGGAAAGAAATTGGACACGATGGGACGCAGAGTCATCTCATCGGCAGCGACGAGGATTAAGGCTGCCAACGCCTTGGCTATCGTAGCCCGCTACGACAGGGAGTTGTGGTACAAAATCGCCCCCCTGCTGGACTTCTTACCAGACGACAAGAGGGCAGAGGCCCTAGAGATCTTGCAGGAAGGAGAAGTGGCGTCGGACCACGCCATTACGATAGCGACGGACATCGCTGACACTGGATTTCGCCAGTTGGGCAACGGCGTGTGCCTTAGACGGCGTGGATGGCTCAAGGCAACTGACTTCCGGCAGGACGTGCAGACCAGAGTCTTGGACATGCCTTTCGACGGGAGCAACCTGTTTGGGAAAACAGTGGACGATTCCCTACAAGCCATCAAGACGGACACGGAGATGGCCCGGGCTCTTGGTGTTCTCCAGCAACGACGGCCGCCCTTTCGGAGCGGCGGAGGCAAGCAGGGTGCCTCCAAAGTTTCCGGTGTCGGATTTTCCACCTATCGTCAAGCGGCCCATTCCTCGTCACAGGAAGCCTACAGGGGACGAGGCAAGTCGGGCGGACCCCACTGTCGTCGCCAGGGAGGACAAGGCGGCAAAGCCTCGTCAAAGCAGGACTGAACCGGCTGTGGGGTCGGGCCCCCACCGAAGCACCCCGGTGGGAGGCCGGCTGGCGAGCTTCGTCAGCGTGTGGGAGTCCATCTCCACCGACCGTTGGGTGCTGGACGCCCTGGCCCAGGGTCACGCGCTCGAGTTTCTAAAGAAGTGCCCGCGTGTCCCCCCCGTGGCCAGGAAGGAATATCACGTCCCTCAACATCTCTTGGAGGTAAAGGCGATGCTCAAGAAAGGCGCCATCAAGCTCGTCCCAAAGAGGCTTTGGGGCTCCGGAGTTTACTCAAGATACTTCCTCGTGAAGAAGATGACGGGAGGATGGCGTCCCATCCTGGACCTACGACGACTGAACAAATTCTTCAAGGCACAGAAATTCCGGATGGTCACCCTTCAGCACGTCCTGGGTCAGCTGGAGGAGGGCGATTTCCTGTCGTCGTTGGATTTGGAGGATGCTTACTTCCATATCCCCATCCTAAAGGGCCACAAAGTTTCTCAGATTCGTGGTCCAAGGGCGTCACTACCAGTTCAGAGCCCTTCCCTTCGGATTGAGGTCGGCACCCAGGGTGTTCACCAAGTGCCTCGCACCGGTGGCGGCGCGACTGCGCCTGGAGGGGATCCACGTCTACCCCTACCTGGATGACTGGCTCATCCGAGCAAAGACAAGAACTCGCCGCGGAGCACACGGCGAGGACCGTCCAACTACTCACGGACCTGGGATTCTCCATAAACTACGCCAAGTCCCACCTGGTGCCCGCGCAGGACGCGCTGTTTCTGGGAGCGAAACTCGACACAGTGGCGCTTCTGGCCTCTCCGTCAGAGGAAAGGACGAGGGCCATCTTGGGCAAGGTGCAGCGGATGCTGGTTGCGGACGCGGCCAGGGTGAGGTCCATCAAATCCCTCCTCGGAATGATGTCTTCTTGCATTTATCTCATCCGCCTGTGCAGGCTTCGGATGCACTCGTTACAGGAGTTCCTGGACGCGCGCTGGATTCAGACGACGGGCAGCTTCGAGGACAGGATCACACTCGACGAGAGCTTCCGACGAGCGATCCGGTGGTGGGGCACCCGCGCGCATCTGACGGCGGGTATGGACTTCCAGACCCCGGGCCACCAGAAGACAGTGACCACGGATGCCTCCCTGGAAGGGTGGGGAGCGCACACCTTTGGCTCCCGACGGAGAAGTCCCTCCATATCAACGTCCTGGAGCTCCGGGCAGTGTTTTGGGCCCTCGGGTCCTTTCTTCCATCCCTCAAGGGCAAGGTGGTGAGGATCTTCACCGACAACACCACCACCATGTTCTACATCAGGAAGCAGGGCGGTACCAGATCCCCAGCCCTGTCCAAGGAGGCGCAGGATCTGTGGCATTGGGCCGTCGCCCAAGGGATGTTTCTGGTGCCGTTTCATCTGGCAGGAATAAAAAACACCATCGCTGACTCGCTCAGCAGAGAGCTGCGCTCGTGTCACGAGTGGGAGCTACGACAGGATCTAGTGGACCGCCTCTTCCGACGGTGGGGCACTCCCCAGATCGATCTGTTCGCTACGGCGACGAACTCCAAGTGCCGGAGGTTCGCCAGCAGGTTTCCCCAGCCGAGGAGCATGGGCAATGCTTTCTCATTCCCCTGGGAGGGCCTGTTTCTTTACGCGTTCCCTCCATTGCCATTGCTGATCCGTCTGGTGCCATGCACAGATGATTAACCTTCTGCCGTACTTACTGACGCTGGCCAAGGCCGGACTTGCGCACGCTTCCATCAAGATTCATCTTGCTGTGATCTCCCGATACACCAGAACCACGGGACGGACGTCTTTGTGGTCTCATCGTCTGGTGAAAGAATTCATGAAGGGACTGTTCAGATCGTTCCCGCCGGTGAAGGCTCCGGCCCCGGCGTGGGAGCTCAACGTGGTGCTGACCAAGCTCATGGGACCTCCGTTCGAGCCGCTGCACTCAGCTCCGTTGAAGTTCCTGTCGTGGAAAACAGCGTTTCTTGTGGCCATCACCTCTGCACGACGAGTGGGAGAGATCCAGGCCCTTTCCTGCAAGCCCCCGTACTTGACTTTTCACGACACAAGGGTAGTGCTCAGGACGCACCCCTCCTTCATGCCCAAGGTGCCGTCGGACTTCCACCTCAACGAACCCTTGGTGTTGCCTGTTTTCTTCCCGTCGCCTTCGTCGCCGGCAAAAAGGACTTTGCACTCGCTGGATGTAGCTAGAGCAAGTTCTACGTGGACCGCACAAAGAGTTTTCGGAAGACGTCACAACTTTTTGTGAACTTTGGACCTGTCAATCAGGGAAGGCTCTCTCAAAGGCTTCCATTTCCAGATGGCTCTCTGGCTGCATCATGTACTGTCATCGGTTGGCAAACCGACCGCTGCCCGGCCGTCCGAGAGCCCACTCCGCCAGAGCGATCGCAGCTACCACGGCTTTCCTATCTGGTGTGCCCCTGCTGGACATCTGCAGAGCTGCTACGTGGAGGTCGACGCACACCTTCACGAAATTCTACTGCGTCGACCGGGATTCCAGGGAGGAGTTCAGGGTCGGCCAAGCAGTGCTGCGCAACCTGTTCGCCTAAGGTGAGCCTGGTGAGAAGGTAAGAGATGCTTAATGTTGAGTTGTTGTATTGCTTAATGTTGAGCCTGTTGCCACCTCCCGTGGTTGTGCATGTATCTACTGCTATGTATTCTTTTATTCGTGAGCATATGAATCCATGCCAGACCCCATGCTGGAGAAGGAACAAGTTACTTACCTGTAACTGTTGTTCTCCAGCATGGGTCTGGCATGGATTCACATGCAAACCCTCCCGCCTTCCCCTCTGCGGCTCTTCACTTGGTCATACTGCCATTTCACGTGCTACCAAATCTGAAGATGGCTGCCAGAGGCGGGGCTTAGGGATATGACAGTCATTGGCTGTGGTGAGTAGGACTCAGAGATCAGTGATTGGTTACTACTACGAAAGACAGATCAGAAACGAAACTGATACTGATTTTTCTTTACCGAGAATTCCCAGCCTGACGGGGAATATTCATGAGCATGTGAATCCATGCCAGACCCATGCTGGAGAACAACAGTTACAGGTAAGTAACTTGTTCCTTCTGGGGATTCAAGGCGGGGCTTAGTCGTAGCATGGTCTGCAATGGCAAGGGAAACGTATTAGAAACAAAGTCTGAAATTGCTTAAGCAATTGCTTAAGCACGGTCTTTCAGCCTCTGGGTTCAGAGGAAATTTCAAAGGGTTTTCACTTGTCATCAGCGTCCGACTCCAAGTAACGACGAAACACACTCCAACCAGCAGAGCAGAGCCACCCCACAGTGGTAACAGCAAACCTTACCAGCGAATTTACAGGTTTTTATTTTCCACAAAACGTGGAAAAGGCTGCTCTGCCCAAAAAAAAGGCCCCTCGGCACCAGCCGTGGTGAACGTTGATGTAAGAGAGGTTGTCAAAATGGCTACCGTGGAACGCAGCGGTTGAATCTCCATTTTGTCAACGCCTGAGGCAAACTGCGTCGCAGGAATACATTAGGCCATGCTCAACACATGGGAGTCAGGGGTCTTCTGGTCCATTTTAGCCTTGTGACGAACTTCAGCAGAGCCGGTGCTAGCATATCTAGAGTGTTTAAGAGAAGAGACACCTTAGGGACTGTTGGTGAATTAGCCCCAAGTGGAGGATCCTCGGCGGAGCCGGTACTGGAAGACATATGGTGGTTGACCGGCTTCTTTGTACCCCTCAGCAGGATTGCTTCAGCATAGGTCTGAGTGTGGGAAGGCTTAGTCGCCTCCTGAAGCCAGGACCTGCAAAGGGGGCCCCTCAATCTTGCTGGTTTTAGATATAGCCCCACGAAGGGAACCTCGGAGTAACCCCGGTACGTTTAGTTACCTCGAGCTATGACCCGGTACACTTAGTTCCAGATGTGGAAACCTCAGGGCTGAACCGAAGGTACTTTATGCAGATGGCCAGATGGTGTGTGAAGCCTTTAAAGATTTTATCGGAGAGCCAGATCTTGATGTCTTCATGTCTGGATGTTTGTTATTGGTCAGCAGTAGGAATTCTTGGAATTATGGAGCTTCAGGTAAGCACTGGACATCTAGGACTGGATCAGTATGAGGCAGGCTTTGTGCCTTTGGGTGTCTTCCATGGAGAAGGTCTTGAGGTAGAGCTGCACATTCATCTGCATATTTATGAAAGTGGTTGTTGTGTGGAGCAAGGAGGCTTCTGAGCAGTTCTATGTAAAGATTAAAAATCTGAGGGTGGGGAGGCTTAAAGTTGGTGATGAAGAGGAGTCCATTTGGGCAAATTGGTGGCGTAAAGCGAAAGAGGATTTGAATCAGTTGAGGACAGACTCCCTGATCCCCAAGCCGCGATGTAGGATTTCGGTGAGTGTCTGGTGGTGTACTGTCAAACGTGTCTGCTGGGTCAAAGAGAACCAGGATGATGTTGCGGTTGGGTGAATTGTACCCTGGTGCAGAAGGTTTGGGCTTGATCATGTGTTTTCACCAAGGCAAGGCGGTTGAAGTTGGTTGCAAGTATTGTTTTGGGTTGCAGCCCTGGTTCGTCAGCAGACTGGAAATCTTGCAGTACAACTGATGCCCATACCAAACAATAAGAGTGCCAAGTGGGCTCAAAAACTATTTAATTTCTGGTGTTTTAAATTAATTCTGTGATCTTGCTGCACACGAATTTCCTAATAATTATGAATAATTATACATATGATGAATGAGTTTCAATAAGTCAACTATTTTTTATTCCCTTCAGCTAAAGGAAACAGGAAGGAAGCTGAAAGGCAGTAAAAAATGATTATTTTTAATACATAATTCAAGGGAAATCTCAAAATGTTGTTTTCATAGCCCTTCTTAAGATGTTCATATTATAGTGATTTCCAGGTGCTAAAATCTTCAGTATCATACATGTCGAATGGATTGTGCCCTCCCCATGTATTCCTCATCTTGTGATGTTCGTTATCGCCAGCTTTGCTGCTTCGGAAAAAAAATTTCAACAGAGGGCGCTGTGCTCGATGTCGTGGCGTCGATTGTCCCTCGACGGGCTCCGTTCCGCGTCGACGTCACTGCTGGTATAAATAGCTCGAGCCGTGCCCGTTGGCTTCAGTTCCGTTTTTTGTGATTGCTTAGCTCTCGTGAACGGAGCGCTTTGAGATTTTCTGTCAGAAAATAACATCATTTACTACTTCTACACCCAAGACTGGGTTTAAGAAGTATATCGACTGCGGTTCGAAGATTTCAATCACCTATCCTCACCGCATCTGTCTTTGGTGCCTGGGTTCAGATCATGGAACCGGCGACTGTGGCTCCTGTCAGTCGATGACGGAGAGGGCCCTCCATGAGAGTAACTAGCGGTGGGGCGGGAGGCGTCAAAGGCCTCTTCGAAGGCCTTGTCGAAAAGACATAAAAAAATTGTCTGATTCAAAAGAATCGGAACGTCACAAAAAATACTCAGAGATCCCGATCTCGTAGTAGATCGAGGCGGTCTTCGTCGTCTTCTAAAACAGTTAAAAGGAGACATAGATCTCCTTCATCATCCTCTGATACATCGACCAAATTGGTTCGATGTCCTACTAAATCGGATTCCCCAAGAAAATGGGAGGATTTTAGAAGAAAAATGATCGAGGTCTTTGAGAATGCGGCCTCGACCCCCTCAAACCGCAAAAGAGCCAGACCCCGGTCGCTCCATTGGATGACACAGGGCAGTCTGGAACTACTGCGGTAAGACCCAGTAGTATGAGTGAAACCCGTAAAAAATCGAATCGACAAATCGTCAAGGAATCCTTGAGAGTCCAGTGTTTCACCGATACCTCATAAGAAACGGAAGTTGTCAAACATCCGCAACTTCGTCAACGCCATCAGCGCCGACAGCTTCGACATCAAAGCCTAAAATGTCTTTGACGCCTTTGTCGAAGACTTCATCGGGGTCGTTGAAGATTCCTTCGACACCTTTGAAGAACCCTTCCATTCCTTCGACCAAAAATCAGGAGGAAGAGAGGAGATTTAATCCCTTACCAAAATCAGACTTTAAGTCTGTCTTCAATTTGTGAACAAACTGGCTCTGAGGATGAGGAAATCTCTTTTTTGGAGTGTAATATGGCACTAGACAATTTCCAGAGGAACTTAAATGAGAGACCTGTGTGAGACTCTGCATTCTGCTAGTGGCATTGATACGTCACGTTAATTGGAGTTTGCTAGACCTGACCCTGCAGAACATGCAGATTCAGGAGTTTAATGAACGGACTGGTTGAATATATGGGCTGGGTTAGAGCCTCACCCACTTTGGAACAGGACGATATGACAGACCTAATAGTTCGGGGCCCCCAGAAGGATCCAGTTCTCCCCTTCCATAGGGCGCTTCAGAGAACAGTGGAAAAGAACTGGGAAACCCCTGACAACATTGCTGCGGAACAGCAATTTTCCGAAGAAGTGTAGAACTTCTACTTCTGATCCCGAGTATCTGAATAGACATCCCACTCCAGAAAGTCTGGTTATTCAGGCTGCAACTACTTCGAGACAAACAGCATATACAACATACCTCTGGATATGGAGGATAAGAAGGTTAATGCTTGGGCCCGTAATGTTTTTACTTCGGGTAGCATGACCTTGAAGTCAAATTCACCTGTACCCTGGCCATGTTCACACATACCCTGTGGGAATGCATTTCGGCGGCGGCTGAACATATTCCGGAAGGCGAGGAAAGGGAAGGCTTCCTGAATATTGTCAAAGACGGGAAGGAGGCAATGGGGGAATGTGTCCATTCTGGACTGGATACTGCTGAAAGTATTGGCAGATCCATGGCATCAAGCACAGTGCTATGCAGTTTTGCGTGGTTGAGAAAGTCGGGTTTTGCACCAGATGTGCAGGCCAGGCTTCTCAACATGCCTTTTGATGGCTCGAGGCTTTTTGGTAGTAAGGCTGATGAGAGCCTAGAAAAACTACAGACCTCAAAAGCGGCAGCTAAATCCCTTAGTGCCTCCATGCGACAACCTCAGAAACCCTATTCGGGCTCATCTTCCTGGAGGGGTTGTCCTTTTCGGTACTACTCTTCTTTTGGTAGAGGAAGAGGACAGGCTTTTCGAAGAAGCAAAAGAAATGTCACTTGTGGTAGACAAGTAAAGACTACAAACCCATCTTCAGGAACGGCATCTTTACCCTCGGACGCTCCTGCAGCCGCCTCCAAATCACTCTGAGGCCTTATCATACAATACACCAGTGTGAGGCAGAATCTCTCAGCATCTGAAAGAATGGTGGGGCATTACTTCAGGTGTGTGGGCACTGGAAACAGTAGCTCAAGGTTACTGCCTTCCCTTCCTAAAAAGGCCTCACGATCATCCACCGGGAGCCAACTCTACCACAATTCCAGACCTGCTCCTTTTGCAGGAAATTTTAACCCTGCTAGAGAAAGGTGCACTAGAACATGTACCTGTGACGGAGAGGAACAAGGGTTGGTACTCGCCTTATTTTCTCATCCCAAAGAAGGACGGAGGATTGAGACGCATCTTGGACGTAAAACTTGAACAAGTTACTCAGAAAGGACAAGTTCAAGATGGTAAACCTTTCTCAGATCCTTCAGGCTGTTCAACTCCAAGACTGGATGGTATCATTGGCCCTTCAAGATGCTTACTTTCATGTGCCAATCCATCCCAAGCACAAAGTACCTGAGGTTCGCAGTTGGCGGTTCTCACTATCAGTTTCGAGTTCTGCCAATCGGGCAGACCTCTGGGTTTTCACCAAGCTGATGGCGGTACTTGTCACTTCCTAAACAATCTGGGCTTCTCCCTCAATTTCAAGAAGTCCCACATGATACCATCCCAAAAACTCCAGTTTATCGGAGCAGTCTTGGACACTTCCTTGGGCAAACCCTCGCCTCCCGAGATAAGAGCTCTCCACATTCTGCAGATGGTAACAAAATTCCAAAAAGCCCAGCATCTGCCGGCCTTCGATTTTCTGAGGTTGCTCGGCCTCATAACATCCTGCATTTTTCTGGTGCCAGAGGCCAGATTGAGAATGAGATCCCTTCAATGGGCCCTCAGGACTCAGTGGTCCCAGTTCTCAGGGAGTATGTCGGATCTTCTTCAAGTCCCGAGCGCAGTTGCTCAGGATCTACTATGGTGGGCTTGCAACGACAACATCCTCAAAGGGGAATCTTTTTGGCAACCATGGCCGGAGATAACAGTAGTAACGGGCGCCTCACTCACGGGGTGGGGAGCTCATACCAACAATCTGACAATCCGCGGTCGTTGGTCTTCATCGGAGTCCAAACTACACATCAACCTGTTGGAGCTGAGGGCAATCAGACTAGCGCTGAAAGCCTTCCTACCCTCTGTACAAGGCAAGAATGTCCTGATAATGACGGCCAACACAGTGGCCATGTGCTACCTCAACAAAAGAGGAAGCGTAGGATCACTACCACTGTGCAGAGAAGAAATGGAGCTCTGGTTCTGGGCAATACGGGAAGGAATCTCTCTATCGGCAGCTCACCTAGCCAGAGAGCGTAACACAGCGGCAAATGCTCTGAGCAGGCAGAGCACAGTCTCCCACGTGTGGGAGATGGCTCAGGAAGGTCCTTCTGGAGATTTCCACCCTGTGGGGATCCCGTCAAGTGGATCTGTTTGCGACCGAGGTAAACCGGAAGTGAGAGCAGTATTGCTCAAGGGAATTCCCCCCGAGAGGAGCTCTAGGAGACGCGTTCGTGGTGGACTGGGATTTCCCCGTACTGTACGTGTTTCCTCCAGTCCCCGTGATTCCTCAAGTAATCAGGAGGTTGAGAAAGTTCAGGAAAACCATGATCCTAATTGCCCCGGATTGGGCCAGGAGGACGTGGTACCCGGACCTTCTGGACATGTCCATCTGCCCTCCAATAAGTCTTCTGCAAAGAGAGGATCTTCTCTCGCAAGAGGAAGTCTGGTTCTCCATCCAGAGGTCAAGACACTCAACCTTCACGCATGGTTTCTGAGAGGTTGAGATACAAGGATTGGGATCTTCCGGATGACGTTATGGAGATTTTGCTTTCAGCCAGAAGGCCAGCAACAAAATCTTTGTACCAATGTCGTTGGAACAAGTTCAGTAACTGGTGCAAAGATAAGGATGTGGACCCTTTTCACAGTGGCACCCCAATGGTGCTTTCTTTCCTCTTGTATCTAGCCAATCTGGGGCTCCAGATCGGAACAATTAAAGGATATCTTGCTACGCTGTCCATTTTCAAGCGCTCCTCGGAAGAGGTTTCTTACTTCAAAATTCCATTAATCATTCAGTTCCTGAAAGGACTTGCCAATGTATATCCACCAGTACCGTTTCATGTCCCAACTTGGGATTTAAACCTAGTTCTTAAATTTCTAACTTGTATACCATTTAAGCCTCTGCACTCCTGTCCATTGAGGCGTCTAACACTAAAAACTGTCCTTCTTGTAGCATTAACATCAGCCCGCAGGGTTAGTGAACTACAGGCACTCTCATATAAACCTCCATATACCACATTTTACAAGGGCAAGGTAGTTCTTAAGGTTAAACAATCTTTCTTACCGAAAGTAGTTTCTGACTTCCATTTGACACAAATCATTTTACCAACATTCTATCCTCCTCCTTATTTGGGTAAAGAAGAGGAGAGACTGCATAGACTGGACCCCAAAAGGGCCCTCGGTTTTTACATTTCAAGAATGTGAAAATTACGTCAAGATGACCAACTCTTTGTGGGTTACACAGGCCGTAAATTGGGATTGGCGGTGACAAAACAAACTATATCCCGCTGGATCATTCTAGCTATATTGGAATGTTACAGATTATCAGGAAAAGACCAACCGGATGGGCTGGGGGCCCATTCCACTAGGGCAATGGCTACTTCTGCGGCTTTGAAGAGACAGTTGCTCGGCTGCAACATGGGCATCAATGCGTTCCTTCATCAAACATTGCTGCTTAGATGCCTTCTCATCCAATGAGGGTTTATTTGCCAGGGCGTTACTTCATTCCGTCCATGAAAACGATAACTAGTACTCCCACCTCCAAATTGATCACTGCCATGGGAGTCTATCACATGATGAGGAATACGTGGGAGGATACAATCCATTCGAAGAACAAGTTACTTACCAACTGTAACGTTCTTTCAACTGGATGATCCTCCCACATATTCCTCATCGACCCTCCCAGCCTACCCCGCAGTACTGTTTACGTTTTCTTATGCTTTCCTCTCACGATGGGCCTATCAGTCGCAGGACACGCCTGGGTGTTCCACGAGTATTTCCTCAAAAACAGAACTGAAGCCAACAGGCACGGCTTGAGCTATTTATACCAGCAGTGACGTCGGAACGGAACAGATTATTAGAATAAAACAAGAGGTCTCACAAATATTCTGAAGCACGTTAGTACTTTTGGTAACCCCCCCCAATGGAAAGCAAGTTAACCCCTTCCTGGAAGGAGGGCTAAACACAGAGTCAGAGGGAAGAAGAGTTATTCAGGGAGCCAGGCCAGGCCAAAGTCAATTGTACAAAAGTCAAGGTGAGCTGAAGCATTTCTTGCAGGTAGGTAAAAGAAGTCTTGCACGATGTTTTAGAAGTCTTTGTAGAAAAGAAGAATTCAAAGTAGGACCACAAGCTGATTAGGCTTGTGAGGTAAAGAAGCTGTTGGAAACTCTACAGAAGCAACCAAGACAAGTCTCCACTGAGAACAAGTGAGGGTACACAAGTGGTAAGTTCTCTTAGACTTAACAGTACCTTTGGTTAGAAGAAAAGGGCTTTGGTTGGCTTCTGTTCCTGTGCAGCTCTTGTGTTCCTGGGCCTCAGATGAGGGGACAAGAGGGAGGACGTCTGGAGGACTCCTGCACTGCAACGGGGCAGTCGGTGACCGAAACGGACCAACTTCTATTCAGTGGCACTTTGCGGTTTCAGCTCCTCGCGTCTCAGCAAAAAGCACCACTGCCGACTCTTAGCTGTTGAGATGGGCTTTCCTTGCATCTGGAGTCCAGCACTCTGTTGAGGTGGCTCAGGCTCGGTCAGTCCTGCTTCCTGGGAGTCCTCTTACTGGAGCTCTCAGCCAACTTAAAAGCAACTCGCACAAACTGGTGTTCCCCTCCATGGCTCTACGGTTTCCAGCAGCGACTACAGTGGAAATTCAACCAGCTTCGAGAGGATGTCCAGGTGGCTTACTTTGGAGTTGATTGGTCCTGCAAACTCAAGGGGAGAAATCTTCTTTGCAGGCTTCTCTAGTCGAGGCGAATTCAGAGCTTCAGCACAGCAGCAGGGCTTCACTGGGCAAACCAACGGTCCAGGAGTTGCAGCAGGTGTCTCTTCCAAGTTCTTCTCCGGATTCCTTCTTCCAGTGGTCGACTCTGCCCCACAAGCCAAAAACATTGCCTTTTATGCAGGTTTTCCCCATTCATTCAGCCTAGCTGTCAGTCACCCAGCAGGATGGCTGTCCTTGCCAGACAGCCAGCCGGCCAATCCCCTTGCAGTGCATTTCTGTCTCCTAGTAGACTAACCACAAGGAGTTTCGGGCACCCTCATTTCCTGCCCCCGCTACACACCCTGGAGCCAGAGGTGGGCTTCACTCGTGAATCCTGCCAAAGACAAAACAAAGGGACCAAACCTGGTTTGGCACGCAGAGTACATCTCAGGAAGGACCTTTCCACAAATAAATGGCGAAAAAAGAAGACTGGGGCCATTTTGGTAAAAATGGCACCCTTGCATGGTTTACTGCCGCTGCGAACGCAGCCCGCGGTAAAAGCACACCATGGTAGTTAAAAGTAAACCACTGCCACCAGCCATTCGTCAAGGAAAGGGTAACATAAAATTGTTAAATGAGAAGCTAGACAAAAAGGGATACTAAGTAACTCCTCCAGCACCCTATTGTAAGATAGTGTGTGCTGGGTCTAGAAAGTTACAAATGTAAGTAAAGTCAATTTCACTTCACTGCTCCTGGAAACAGTAGTTAATCCAAGAGAAGGTATTAAAACCATTGGGAAATCTGAAAGACTTCCCTGTGTCACTGCACTGAGTGTGCTGCGTGACAGTGTAAAAGATGTTTCCTATGGCGTTTGTCAGACTCCACAACCAAAAAGAAACACAGGGTTCAAATCACTTTTAAAATACATGAGAGAGTGGGAAAAAGGGCACCACTTTCTCCAGGTTCAAAATTCAAGTCATCAAAATCCAGCAAAGTTGCTGGGGGTTAGTGAGAGGAATCTGGGAGGGGGGTGGGGGGAGCGAGAGGAATTGGCACATTTCTGAGAATTCTCCCTAACAGTCTTCCTGCCACTTGGCCATTTGCAACATCCTGTTCCTCCACCCTGCATCACCACCACCACCTCCTCACATGTACTTTCTGGGCCATTCCATGTCTTCTGACGGCCTCCAATCGTGGCATTGTGCTTGTGTGCGTGGCCGCAGCATCCAACGTATCAATCCTCTGAATTTCCTATGCTGCACTCTTGTTTCTCCAGCATTGGATCTTTCATGGATTCACATGCAGTGAACATTCCGTGTCGTCAGCCTGACAACTGGGAATATTCACCGCATGTGAATCCATGAAAGATACCAACGCTGGAGAAATGGAGTTACAGGTAAGAAACTACTCCCTTCCGTGCCATTGCAACCTTAAGGGAACGTGCCTCCTAGATTTTCCATGCCACTGCCATTTAAGGAGCCATTTTTTGCACACTGACAAATGCTTAAAATAATTCTAGCCTCCATAATGTTCCTTGCTTTGCTTCAGACAGTTGTTCTTAACAGCACTTAATAGCCACCATTATCTCCCACTGGGATTCTAACTCTTAATTATTATGTTTTCCTCTATTTTGTGTATTCTTGAACGTGCTATGAAAGTGGTTGTCTCAAAACAATTTTCAATATACAATATTCCAATTAAATGTACAAGTTACTGAAACAAAAAAGAATCTACATTAAATAATATTATCTGTACTTTCTTTCTACAGGGTTTATATTACCTTCACACTAAAGGAAAAATGCACAGGGACATAAAGGTTTGTTCCTACACTGTTTTTCCAATTGTTAATTGATAATTTCGTGGTTTATCAATGAGTAATGTATAAATCAATGATAGTAAATGTGTATGTCTCAATGATTCAGCTTTTAAACTGTATAAAATCTACTGCTAGCTAGTGTTAATATCAAAAATAGCCATCTAGTTCTTTCACACAATGAATGATACCAGAGACTGTTCTTCACCACTTGCTATATTTTTCATTCAAGCTATGTCAAACTGACTTTCGAGTTCAGGGGTAAAAAGTTCAATTTGTAAGCTAATAGCCAACGCATAAGAAGTCACTCACCAGCTCCATTCTCAAATGTCCTTACTGGCCAAGAGTTTATGAGCACTTGCCAATGGCGAGTGACTAGTGCAAATGTTGAGGCTTGTATGAGATTGTGCTCAGAATTATTAGACACGTTTTCCAAATTGTCGCATCTTGTTGATTGCGCTCACCTTAATCATTGCAGTTCTTTATGAATTATTTCTGTATTGTGTGCCCACCTTGTTTGGTGTACAGTTTTTTCTGCTTGTTAATCAGCTTCGCAGAATGAGAGCTTAGCAGATAAAGCTGTACGTTTGTTTTGGTATGGTAAGGTCAAAAGCTTTTTTTTAACATTTATTTTTACTTAACATTGACCTGAAAGAACTTACTTAAATGCATTTCTGGGGCCTGTGCCAGCCTTGATTTAAATAGAACAGATCCAAGAGGCTTAGTTGAGGTTGTGGCGAGGACCAAGTTAATGAGGTCATTTAACAAGTTTCCATGTTTTATTCTAGCCATATCTGTCAGAATATATGATATGGCATTTATAACTCGCCTATACAAAAGTGTTTCAAGGAGCGACGAGGCAAGGGAGGGGGAACAGAGGCAAGTCGGATAGCGATCTTACTAGGCCAGCTGATGGTGAGATTGCGCAAGTGCAGTGGGGTGGGGGGAGGGGAAAGTGCAAGCGGGAAAGGGGGAGGGGCAGTGCAGTACATAGGATAACAGTAATAATAAATATGCAGTGTGGCAAGCAGGTGGCAAGTGCAAGGGTAAGTGCAGACATCAGGTGTCAAGTGCTGGTAGGAGGCTGTCGGGATACAAAAACAGCCACAGAGAGCAAGGGTTGCCAGGGGAGAAGTGCAAGTGTGCAACTGGTGGGGAGGGGACCTGGGCCAGGTGACGAGTGCAATTTCAGTTTCGGCCAGGAGTTCAGCAGGGGAGAAGAGGAGAGAAAGCAGAAGCAAAGAAGGTCTTGAGGTGCTTCCGGAACCAGAGATGGTTCTCCTCAAGTTTCAGAGGGGCAGGGAGGCTGTTCCAGAGGGAGGCCCCAGCCGAAGAAAGAGATCTAACACGGACTCGTTGCTTGGAGAAGCAACTGACTCTAAGGGAGTTGGAGGCGGATGTGCGAAGAGCGCGAGAAGGAAGATATTTAGGAAGAGAGTTGTAGTTATTGAGGCCCCAGGCCACAGAGGCCTTGTGTACAATGCAGGGGGTTTTGAACTTAATCCTTGCAGACAGTGCAGAGATTTCAGTCTTGGAGAGATACGATCCCTGGGCTTAAGTCCAAAGACAAATCCTGCAGTCCTGTTTTGGATATAAAAGTTGTATCCTGCTTTTGATTGCTAGCATTTTCTCCTACTTAAAAATCGGGTTTCTAATATTCTCAAAAAGCTTCGGGCTTCCTCACCTCTTCTCCAGTGAATCAGTGATGTTATTTTACTCACTGCAAACCACTTGCCTTTATCGTACTGACCAACCTTACTCTTTCCATCCAACTGGAACAGAAAAAATCTAAAACACTGATGCTTTCTCCACATTTAAAACCCTGTAGGCAAGCCATTTTTATGAAAACCAATAATTTGAATAGTAACAAGTTATTTACCTACATCTGTAGTATCAAGGTATATATTAAAGCATAGTTAACTTAAGACAATTCTTTTTTATTTTTATTGGACAAACCTGTTTATGCCAGATTACTCCTGCTTCAAAGTTATAAAGTATTGTCATTTTTACCAATTTTAATAATGGTTGATGTATAGACCTTTAAAGAATTAAGGCCTGAAATGGCCCTGCCATGGTTTCAACATTAGTCCTGCAGGCTCAGTAGATTAGATAACTTGGGTAAATGTATTCCTCACAAATCTATTTTTATTATTGCAAACCTCAAGCCCGACAATTCCTAGTGACTACAATGTACCAATTCAAATGAATTTGAACTATAAAAAGCATCAACATCGTTGAAGGCCTGGATATCGTGTCCAGACATGTTTACCCCAATGTTAAAAATGTGTGTAGATTTATCCCAAAGGGACAATCAACTATATTATAGGGCACAAAATAGGCATTCAAAATGAGTGTACCCTCCACTTTTAACTAAGTACCTGGAACTATACCACTGCTGGATGTTTTGTAAGTCACTTTATGGTGTTTCAGAGAGTTGTGTATTAAGCAATAGAACTGGGGAATCTTTTTAGGGGTAGTTAAAGTACAACAGGCGGCAAGATGAGGGCACCTATGAGGTACTCGTTCATCACTAGACTCCCGGACTGTCTTTTAGTAAAAAGGACTGTCTGAACAGTTCAGTTTTTCAAAGGTTCAGGTGGTTTGGTTCAGACCGTAGGCAAACTGTTCAGATTAAGTCTTCCGGTGCCCTGGAATCCCAGGGACATGCTTTCATGATTTTTCCTGTGAGCCCCCATTGTAAGGGCAGTCTAGAGATGGCTGGCGGAGTCCTAGCCACAGTGTTGACTGTCTCAGCAGATAGGAGGCCTTTGCATCTGCAGGATTTATGCAGAGTACCTGGAATTGTATTGTAGGCTCCAAAAAGAGCAATGTGAAGTGTGTTTCAGCAGTTTTTATTAGTTTATTTTCTAGAGGCTCAGGCATATAATTGTGGCCGGGATTTTGGACTATGCACTCTAGCAATTTCTTCAGGACTGGTGTCAACTAGGATTTTGTAGTCCAGATGAGCCATTACCAGGGTTCTGGGGTTTCTTCTTCTGGTATTTGTTTTGAAGGAGCTGAAGAATTGTTTAGAATTTGAATAGCTGCATTTGTTTGACTTTGGTCAAGTTCTTGTTTTGGAATGCAAAGGAGAGGTCAATTATTGGCATGGCATCCACGTTTTTAACTTGCTTTAGCTGGGGCATGCATAGTCATGCCATTTTTCCCTGCACGTTCCCTGCAAGTGTCCTCACAGTCACCTATTATGACGAGTTGTCCAAGCTCCTCATATTTTCAGGAAGCGAGCCACCAGGGACTGGACTTGTCTGGCTGCTCATATGCCCCTCCCGGAGGGCAGATGAGGAGGGATACACCTGGCTTGATATTGCCTTATAGGCGCCGTAGTGTATCCTCGGGAACCATGCTATGAAGTGTAGTGGCTTAGAAAACCTCCTCTCCTTTGAACCCTTGATAAGGCTTCCTGCAGCCTGGAAACTGGAGCATCTGACATGCGACTCTGTAATTATGTTTTTATTTATCTTTTAAAAAGAGCTAAATGCCCAAAGGCCTCAGAGCGCTAATACACAACAAAAAACAAACCGCACAATAACAAAACATAAAACATAATAACGGTCTATCAGCTGAAGTTTTCAAATGCACCTAAAACAATACAAGCATTCAAAAAGAGCCAATTAATCCTCCCTCAAATCGACTACCAGTCTCAAGGACAAGGAGCCTATCAGCAATGATTGACACAAAATAAAAAAACGGGGCAAGTTGCTTGGACCCACATCCAACCAGGGCATAATCCCTGTTCTTTTGGGAACACCAGTCGTCCAGCTGAAACCTTCGTCGGACCTTCAAATCCAAAGTTATAATAACACCAGCCCTGTTATGTGTCAAAGCCATGCCAGTTCTTTACTACGAAGGGCTTCCCTAGGTATGTTGGTAATGACATTTCTTCGATCAATGATGGGCTCTTACGGTCTTATCACCAGCATCTGAGTTTTACCCTGTCAAACTCTTGAGTAGTAACGGGATTAGTCTTACAATTAGTCATTTGGGGTAAACACGAAGAGACCAATGCAAGTTTGTGAGCAGCAGGAGAGGAAATTGAAATCAAAGCCTGTGATTGAGCCCCGGTTGCCAATAAGGAATATGGCAATATTGCATGTGGCTCAGAAGGAACTTCGAACCCCTGACCGTCTGTTCCCATTTGTGATGTTTGTGAAGAATGGTCCAATCTTTCTAATTTTAGATCAGTTTGACAGAAATGATCCTTTTTCTCCAAGTGGAATTGTGAAACACACTTACCCAGCTATCCACCCATATACAAAGGTCAGAAAATGGTACATACCATGAAACCACAGTGTTTGAGAGCCACGAGCAAAGAACCCCTAATGTTTACTTGATGGAGGAATGGGCGAGGGCAGGTGCGCATGTCTCACACTTCAGCGCTTGCAGTACAGCAGGATCCCCAGCAGAACAGAGCAAGCACTGACCCACCCCTCTTTAGTGATGATTTTCAAGGTGGTTCCTCATGCCACAAATGCATTTAAAACCTCCTCGGCTCTCAATACAGACAAAAACGACCATTGGGCAAGTAACCAATACCAGTGATCCTCCAATAATCTAATGAGAAAATGTGAAAGCTCCCAAGAGAGTAGACAATCTGGTTTGAGATTTCAAAACCGAAAGTGAAGGGACCTAAAACTATGAAGAAACACCATTAGGAGCCAAGCCCCAGCTTAGGGAGTGTAAAGGGTGCTGGAAGGAGTTGGATGCGTGAATGCGTCCTTGATACAGGGGAAGTTTCTTGAATTAGAGTTCAGGAAAGTCTGCTCCCTGGAAGAAACCATCAGCCATTTGGGAGAAATAGTGTCAAGGCTGGAAGCGGTCCAGGCCTAGAGGTCTTTGAAAGAGAAGGTGAACAGAGTTTTTGGAATACCCATCCCAAGCTTTGAGGGAATCTGAAGCCTAAGCCTGTGGCTATCCCCCAACAACCCAAGGTGATAGGTAGAGAGATCTGACTGGTGGCAGCACAATCTTTGGCTATATGAGAAAAGTTCTAATGTTTGGGGCGAGGGGCGAAATACCCATTAGTGGTGGTGTGAATTCTGAGAAACTCCAAGCCAGGATCAACCTATTGTGCAGCTTGAGAAATCCAAAGTCCAGGAAGGACATGCTATGAATTCTGGTCAAAGTCTGAGAGAGAACTAGAGTAAACGCCAAGAAATTGGGGGAGGGGGCTGGACAAAGCCCAACTGCCATAGCCATAATACTGAGGAGAAACCTGAAGCAAAGAGAATAATGAAGCGTGACCTCTCGGAGAAGCCTTGAGTCACAAGGTGGAAACAGTGAGGCTTTATCGAGGGACCAGACTTTAAGTAACCACCAATTTTTTTGTTGTATTAGACTAGGACTGGACTTTCAAGATTAAGGTTTGAGCTTTTGCTTTGGATGAAACCTTGGCGCATTTGAGTTGCCAGTTTAGGTTAGCCTCGAGTCGAAAAATGTTGTTACGGCTAGGTGTTGATATTTTTTTCGTTAGCCTTCCTCTTGAGACTTTACATTATAGGATTGTGTTTCTCAAAGATAGCCAAGGACTTATATTAACAGGTTAGACTTTGATCTGGAATCGCATCACTGAAGGTGCTAGACTCGTCTATAGAAAACCTCACTTTTTGTTACCGCACACTTGCATTGCTTACTTAAAGAGAATCTCCATTATTTGTAATATTGCCCCTAGAATCTTTAGGTGCTTATCCATCCTCTTAACATATAAAACATAATTCTGTCTTGCCACCAGAATCCATTGTCCACATGTATCATTGCTCGGCCATACCAAAATAGTCATTTGAAGAAATTGGTGAGGGAACTGACAAATCTACTTGCTTACATGTCAGCTGTTGCCTTGCATTTCCTGTTATGCAAAAGGTAATACAAAGTGCATCAGTTCACAGAACTAAAATGTTTTTCATAGAAAACAGAATGAAAGTCACTGTTGCATGGCTTCCCTTTATTTTTCACTTTTCCGCTCACTTGTTTGACGATTTTTCCCACATCTATTCTTATTTAAGGAAATCATTTTTAAGAGGTTAAAACAATTTCATTTATATATGTTGGTGGATGGGTGCAGGTTTATTTATTTTATCGTGCATTTGTTAGGCGCTTATACAACAAGTAAATATTTCAAAGTGCCTATAGGGCAACAGGGAGGGAACATGGGATAGAAAACAATTAATACAGTGGAAGATAAAGACAAACCTAATAGGCCTTGTGAGCATTCAGAGTGTGCAAGTGCAGAGAGAGGGGAGATGGAGGGGTGTGGGGGGCTAATTGCTGTGGTGCCGTGCTCGTGAGGGAGCAGCAGGTGTAATTGCACAGAGTAGGAAGTGCTAGGGAACTTTTATCTGTAAACAATAAATGGGTAAGTGTAGGCCTACAGTGGTGAAGGCCAATGAGTTCCAATGTAAGTGCTGAATATAGGCAGAGGCTGAAGGTAATTGAGTGTGGTAGACCACGGCCCCGAAGGACACATAAGGGTCCCGGTCACCAATCACAGCGACCGCGAGATTAGCAGAGGAGAGGGAAGAAGGGGGTGAGGGGGGTCAAAATCAAAGTCTTGAGCTTCTGGAATTTGAGGAGGTCCGGCTCAAGAGGAAGGGGAAGGGGGAGGCTGTTCCTTAAGAGGGAGCCAGCTGCGGAAAGAGATTGGCCTCTGGCCCTCTGTTTAGCAATACGCTGGACACACAGAGGGTTGGTACCAGAGGAACGTAGAGGTCTACAGGGAGAGTATTTTGTAAGAGCATGTTGCAGATAGTGTGGTCCCTGGCCCCAGACAGCCTTATGGATGATGCAGAGGGATTTGAAATTGGTCCTTGCAGCAACTGGGAGCCAGTGAAGAGATTTTAGGGCAGGAGAGATGCAGTCCCTGGGCTTGAGGCTAAGGATAAGTCTTGCTGTCTTATTCTGGTTTAGCTGGAGTGATCATAGAGAGGAAGAGGGTAGAATTGAGAGAAGGCTATTACAGTGGTATAGCTTAGAGAGAACCAGAGCCCTGGTAACATTGAGCTTCTGGGAGAAAGTGAGAAAAGGGTGAATTCCCTTGAGAAGGAAGAGTTGAAAGTTGGACTCCTTGGCAATGTCCTGAATGTGAGGTAGCAAGGAAAGCGAGTCGACGAAGAGGACTCAATGGTTTTTGGCTTCAGATGGAGTAGGGGAGAGCCCATTAAGCACGACCGGAGTGAGGGGGAAGCCCGAGGGAGCAGGGGTCCCAATTGGAAGGATCTCAGTCTTGCTGGCTTTGAGGCAGAGACTGTTAGAAGTGGACCAGGACTGGATGGCAGAAAGGCAGTCCGGGATGATGGAAGATTCAAGAGGGTCGGCAGGAAGTCTGAAAAAGTTGTGTGTCGTCTGCATAACACTGGAAGTTGGGGGAGAAGGAGGAAATGAGTGCCAGCTGAGCAAGGTAAGTGTCAAAGAGCCATGGGGGAGAGCTTGGAGCCCTGGGGGACCCCACAGGTGAGGAACTAGGTAGGTGACGAGAAGGTGCCCAGAATAACCTGGGACGAACGGTCAGTTAGGAAGGAGGTCAGCCAATCCAGTGTCTGCTCCGAGATACCCAAGCTATCATGGAGCCGTTTTAGGAGGATGGAGTGGTTGACTGTGTCAAAGGCATAGAAGAGAGAGAGAGTAGAATGAGGACAGCTGGACAGTCCAGATATGCGAGCAGTTCTTCACGGCTGTTCAGGAAAGCAGTTTCGAAGGGATTGTGTCCTCCAACGTATTCCTTATCTTAGATATCTCTTTCCAGCTTTGCTGGCCTCGGAAATTTTTTCTCTCTAGAGGGCGCTGCGCAGCGTCCGTTAGTCAGTTCCGTTTTTCTGCGCTTACTCAGTGCCTCGGAATTTCGTTGCTCAGTTTCGTAGATATATTATTCCATTTTCCTCGAGATATTCGATCCATACTCTATGGCTTCCTCGTCTGAACCGACGACCCCTCGGTCTGGCTTTAAAAAATGCCGAGACTGTGGAAAAAAGATGTAGCTAACGGACCCTCACAGGGTCTGTCTGTGGTGTTTGGGAGCTGAACACCATTGTTCGGAGTGTGAGGACTGTATGTCCATGACAGCTAAAGCCCTGAAGGAGCGTAGGGGGAAGCCGGAAAAAAGTTAAGACTTCTTCTTCCTCGACAAAGTCGAGACATTCGTCTCCTCGTCACCATTCGCGCTCCAGGTCTCGAAGCGGGTCCCATCACTCTTCGAGATCGAAGCACTCGAAAAGGAGACGCCGAAGATCCCCTTCTTCGTCCTCCTCTTCCTCTGTTTCACCTAAGAGAATCCCTTGCCCCACGAAGCATAGTTCCCGGGCTGAATGAGAGGAATTCCGAAAAAATATGATGAGCGTCTTCGAGAAAGCCGCCTCGACCCCCTCGAAGACTGCCGAGAGCGATGCTCTGGTCGAAAGACCCGAAGGTCCAAAACGCCGCGAGTCGCAGCACCCGGCGAAGGAAGCTTCTCGAGCGCGTCACAAACCCTCGAGTAAAGCAAAGACCTCGAATCCTTCTTCCGTCGACGGATGTCGTCGAGATTGTCGATATCCTCGAGCAGAATTCCAATTCTATCGAAGACCTCGAGGCCTCCACCTTTGTTTTCGACGCCACTTTCGAAGCCTTCGACGTCGGCGTTGACGAAATCGACGTTTTCGAGGCCGATTGCGACAAGTTTGGCACCCTCTGCCTTGGAGATGGGTTTCACACCCTTTGTGAGCTCAGACCAATTGAGAACAATGTCTTCAATTATGGAAGAGGGAGAACTGTCTGATCAAGAAGTGCCATTTGAGTTGCAGGGATCTGCAACCCGAGTTCAAGAGGAGTTATCCTCAGAGGAACGCAGAGTAAAAGAACTCCATGATTCCTTACATGAGGTAAGTGGTTTAGACACTTCCCCAGAGGTGGAGTTCGCTAGGCCAGACCCGGGGGAGCATGCTGAAACCCCTTATAGAGCCTTAATGGCCAGGATTACAGAATTTATAGGGTGGTCAACACCTTCACCGGCTTTCCAACAGGATGACCTCACGAATATTCTTGATAAAGGTCCACAGGAGGATCCTGTAGTACCTTTTCATAAAGCTCTTCAAAGAAAAATAATGACGAACTGGGAAACCCCAGATGTCGTCCCGGCAGTAAATAAAAAACTGTCTGCTAAATACAGGGTATCATCTGCAGACCCGGAGTTTTTGTCCAAACACCCATCCCCAGAAAGTCTGGTGGTACAGGCAGCATCTTCTACTGACATCAAGACTGCTTACCCTACCGTCCCACAGAAATACGGTGCTATGGCTAAGAAAGTCTTTTCAGCATGTAGCATGGCGTTAAAATCTATTAATGCTACTGGCAACCTTGCTAGATTTAGCCATACACTTTGGGAGTGTGCTTCTGCAGCGGCTGACTGCATCCCGGAGGGAGAAGAAAGGGAGGCTTTCCTAAATATCATAAGGGACGGTAAAGACGCTATGTGCGAATCCCTCCAGACGGGCATTGACTCGGCTGACAGTATCAGTAGAGCAATGGCGCAAATACAACAACCAGGAGATTTGCTTGGTTGAGAAAGTCTGGTTTTGCCCCAGATGTGCAAGCCAGGCTCTTGAGCATGCCATTTGATGGCTCTTCTTTGTTTGGGAAAAAGGCAGATGACAGTTTAGAAAAACTGCAAACATCAAAGGCAGCAGCAAAATCCCTAGGCGCTGCAATCCGTCAGACACCTTTTCGTCCCACAGGAACCTCTGCGAGAGGCAAGTCTTTTCGCTTCTACTCCGCATTCGGAAGAGGTAGAGGACGACCGGCTCTAAGGGGACAAAGAAGAACTACCCGAGGTGGACGGGGTAGATATTCAAAAGCCTGTCATGATCTCTGCTTCCAAAAGATCAGGACTTGCCCGACTCCCTTGGAAGCAGACCCATAACCCCGGTTCCGAGTGCCAGCCAGTCCCAATTGGGACCTTTTGGACCCTGTCCTGGCGCCAGTGGCACCAGGCTCATAAAGATGCCCAGTCCCAGCGCTGGAAGCGCCGGGCTCATAATGCTTGGGTGGACTTACCTGCAGCAGACCATGCTGCTTACTTACCTGCCAGTTGAACCCCTGATCCTCTTCTGTTTGGGACTACTTTTCCTGTTGGGTGGGGCAGGAGCCACTCCCTAGGTTCAGAACACTGGAACTCTTCTGGAAAGCAGGAACTCTTTTCTTAGGCGTGGCTGTGGAAGGAGACACCTAAGCACTACAGGAGGCTATTTAAACCACACCCGATGGATGAATCTTGCTTTGCGTTATTCTGCATTCTCTGCAGCAGAACGCTCATCGTGTCTTATGCTTCTGATCCTGGGCCTAAGGGAACAAAGGCTTACCATCCTGGAATCCAGTCTTCAGCAGCACCTGTAAAGACAAAGAAAGAACAGGTTAGCACTACGGTCTTCAGTGGCAGCGCATCTCTTACCTGGTCCATCGGCTGTCACCAACGCCTCGCGCTGCATTCCGGCATCTGAAAGACAAAGGCTTACCTACTCTTCGCATGCTCCGGAGGTCTTCGCACTGCATTCCGGCATCTGAAAGACAAAAGCTTACCAGCTCTTCGCACGCTCCGGGGGCCTTCGGCGCTGCATCCCGCATCTGAAAGATAAAAGAAGGTGCGTTTAAAGACATTGGGCAACTTTATTACTCATGTGCCATTACTCCTTCCCACGCCGAATCCAGTGGGTATTCCAGTACCCTTCAGCTTCTCTAAAGCTCCGAACTTGTACCTGCAAGATAAAAGGGACAGTTAGTGCGCATCGTAAAGCAGGCTACAAGCGCTTACTTACGTGCTTCCAGGCGCTTCTATTCCTCACGCGGGTTCGATCCTCAACTCTCATCAGCCCGCCATCCGCCATCGCCGGAACCCTGCAAAACAAGAGATATCATTACAAAAGACTTAAGACATTTGAAGTGCCCAGAACTTATCGTTCGTGCAGTTAACGACGGACAGCAGTCCTCTGAGGTCAAGAGGCCTGCACCCTTATCCAGTGAAGAAACTGGTTACGGCACCCTGCCCCGAGGCAGATGGAGAGCTCGGCGTTCACTTACCTAAGACATCTTACTCTTCGAGTCAGACATACAGTGCACAGAGGTCCAGCCCAAAGAGCCAATCGTGTGTTACACATCACCTTTGAAGATACGGCATTCACCCAGTCAAGACCGGCGCCTCTGCGGGAATCAGGTGAGCGTTACAGAACGCAAAGCCTATCGCAAAACTCCCACCCAGGCGCTATGGAAACCTCGGATACCGACCAGCTAGCCAGTTACTTGGGGAACTAAGAGCAGAAGTGCATGCAGCCCGTCAGGAAACGAATGCTCTAAGAAGGGAACTGATTATTTCCAAGGAGCGAACAGACAATCTCGCTAGACAATTGCTACAGTCACAAGCCGAACAAACTCCGTTACCCGCATCAGGGGCAAATCTTCCTTCAACATCCTCTACGAACCCAGGGCAGATCAACCTACCAGGGAATTGTACCTCTGGCTCCGCCCGAACAATTTTCTGGTGACCCAAAGAGGTTTGCAGTATTTATTAATCAGTGCCGGTTGCACTTCTTATGCCGGCCAGCAGCCTTTCCAACTGATCAAGCTAAGGTAGCTTTCGTGCTTTCGTACCTTAGTGGCAATGCGGCAGACTGGTCGATCCCTCTAGTTAATCAAGATGATCCGGTTCTCCATGATTTTCGAGCTTTTCAGCTCAGTATGGAAAAACTGTTTGCAAGACATTCACAGGGGCAGGCCTTGGACAATGAGCTCCTTTCATTGCGACAGGGTAATCAAGACCTTTTGGCTTATATTGCGTCTTTCAACAGACTGATAGTGGAAACTCGATGGCCTGAGGACAAAAGGATTACGCTGTTTTATAGAGGTCTACGTGGAGAGCTCAAAGATGTGTTAGCCCAAGTAGTGAATCCCCCGCAAGACTGTTCGGACTATATTGACTTAGTCGTTCAAATTGACCACAGACTGCAGAACAGGAAGGCCGATCGTTCCAAGTTTGATGCTCGAGTATTTTCCAAACCACCAACTCCTACCAAAGGAGTAGACTCCGGGGAACCCATGCAAATAGGGGGCCTGAAAGGACCACTAACACAAAAGGAGCGGGAAAGGAGAAAACAGCTGCAATTATGCCTCTATTGCGGAAACTCGGGGCACTTTCTTCGAGACTGTCCGGTGAAACCAGCCAAGAAGGCAGTAGGAGCTGCAGTTACCAGGGTCACAAACTCTGAGCAGGGAAACGACCTCGCCCGACAAGAATAGAGGTCCTCTTGCCGAGCGTTAAAACCAGTTCCGTGACCTCGGATTTCGTGATACCTATCATCCTCATTAGCCCTGAACATCCGGATCGATTACATGCGATTGAAGCTTACGTCGACAGCGGTGC
Organism: Ambystoma mexicanum; assembly: GCF_040938575.1. Taxonomy (NCBI): domain Eukaryota; kingdom Metazoa; phylum Chordata; class Amphibia; order Caudata; family Ambystomatidae; genus Ambystoma; species Ambystoma mexicanum. The sequence goes on from NC_090927.1 coordinate 1,221,059,755, forward strand.
CATCGGCAATTATGTGGATCATGAAATGGTTTTGAGGATGAATCTGACTCTTTGTCCAAAGGATGTAAAGGACGTCATTACTACGGTGGATGGTACGGAGATAGCCTCCGGACCAGTAACGCATACCACCCAAGAAGTGACGCTAGTAAGTCAAGATGGACACCATGAGAAGATTGTGTTCGATGTGATCAAGGCCCCCCAGTTCCAGATTATTCTAGGAATTCCTTGGTTAGAGAAGCACAATCCTCAGATCGATTGGCGAGCAAGAACGGTTCAGTTTCCAGAATGTGTCTCTACTTGTCACCCTCGACCTGGTGTTGCACTGGCAGCAATTTCCTCGGAGGCTCCTCAGTTACCTCCTGAATACCTAGAATTCCAAGATGTTTTCCGGAAGGATCAGGCTAACTCTCTACCTCCTCATAGGTCTTATGACTGCCAGATAGACCTGATACCTGGATCTACTCCTCCTTGTAGTAGAATTTATGCCATCACCGAGCCTGAGAATCTTCACCTCCGACAATACCTGGATCAATACCTAGCGAATGGGTTTATTCGTCCTTCCAAGTCCCCTGCTTCCTCAGCTTTGTTCTTCGTCCAAAAAAAGAAGGGGACCTTAGAACTTGTATAGATTATCGCGCCCTGAACCAGATTACCGTTAAGAATAGATATCCGTTACCTTTGATCCCTGAACTCCTGGACCAAGTCAGAAAAGCATGCATATATACAAAGCTGGATCTTAGAGGAGCCTACCACTTGGTACGAGTAAAAGAGGGCGATGAATGGAAGACGGCCTTCCGCACCAAGTATGGGCTATTTGAATATCAGGTCATGCCCTTCGGACTTTGCAATGCCCCGGCCGCCTTTCAATATTTTATGAACGATGTCCTCAGAGAGCTCATAGATGTGTGTGTTGTTGTTTACATTGACGACATCCTCGTTTATTCTTCATCGGAAACTGAACATCGGAAACACGTGAAAATGGTCCTCGAGAGATTGCGTCAACACAAACTTTTCGCTAAGTTGGAAAAATGTGTTTTCAACGTGACTGAAGTTGAATTCTTGGGATTCATATTATCACCTAGCGGAGTGCGTATGGATTCAAAGAAGGTCGATGCAATTCTCAAATGGCCATCGCCATCCTCCGTAAAAGGTGTTCAAAGCATGTTAGGCTTCGCTAACTTTTACCGCAGGTTTATCCCCGAATTCTCTCGAATAGTCCAGCCCATTTTTATTTTCAAATCTATTTATTGGCATTTGTTATTTGTTACAAACATAGGAAAATTACCATTGCTGCCATCAAACAATAAATCACATTGCGTCTCGGATTATTAACATTTACAACTTAACATAGAAACTTTAACTATCTCCAAATGTTTGTTTCTTGAGAGGCCGGTGCCGAGTGGGGGCATAGGGGGGGATTAGGACTTTCAGGGGGGGGGAAACTTCCCATGGCAGGGCTCGCATGAGGTTATGATTGGGCTGCCTCGAGGACTCCAGTTCTATCCGTGGGTCTTCCTACTGTGGGTTTGTGCTGGTTCATGGGGGCTTATCATCGGAGGGGTAGAACAAGGGGTCTGTGAGTCCCTTCCAGGCTTCTAAAGTCATACTTGAGGCATCTGTGGATCCAGCCACACTCCCTTCCCAGGCTCTCGTTTCTGCCAGCACCCATCGTTTCAGTTCTCTGTGCCAGATTTTCTGTTGTGGTCCCGATGGTTTCTTCCAGGACATAGCAATTGTCCTCTTAGCCAGAATACACATAATGTCCACTAATCTAACAAGGTGCTTTAGCTTTGCTGGTCTGGGGTAAGTGCCGAGTAGGCACTCCGCAGGAGTCCATTCGTATCTGGTCAGCCCTAGATTTTCACTTGTCTGCTGTATTAAAGACCACAGGGATTGTGTCCTGGCACACCGCCAGAATGCGTGGAGCAGGTCCGCATTGTCCATTTCGCACCAGGTGCATTTGGAGCTCTGAGTTTTATGGAGTTTGGCCAGCCTGGATGGGGTTAGGTATGTCTGATGCAGAAGATTCAATTGTATTTGTCTAAACCTATGATTTCTGGATACCGTTTTAGGAAATGTCAGAGCCCTTTCCCATTCCCCATCTGTTAATTCTCGGCCTATGTTTGCTTCCCATCTGGATTTGAGTCCAGCACTGCGTGGGTTGGGGGTGTCATTTAGGTGGCTATAGATCTGAGACACTGGTCTCCCTCCCTCTCCCAGCTCATACAGTAACATAATCAGGGGGTTTGTGTCTGGTTCCTCTGGCCATGTCGACCATCTGGCACGTGTCGTGGATCTTAATTTCTGATACCACAGAAACTGGCCTGTGTGGACCTCATTTTGTTCTTGAAGCGTTTCAAATTCTTTGAACTCCCCCTCCGTGTATAAGTCCCCCCATGAGTATATCCCCTTCTGTTCCCAGTGCCTGAGGTGTTGCAGGTCCGCGGGGGATTTGCATAGGTCCGAGACAAGCGGTATGTTCGGGGAGTATTGGTTTTTAACATGGGTGAGGGATTCAGTCCTATGCCAGATTTTGCGTCCAAGGGTGACCATTAGGGGGGCATTTCTTATCAGGCGGGTGGGGGCCCAGGGAAGTTCTTTCATGTACAACGGGGAGACCAGTGGCTGCAGGAGTGGCGTCTCCGATGTGGCATCGTCTGCTAGCCACTTGGTGACAAAGCTAAGCTGCGCTGCCAGATAGTATTTTTCAAAGTTTGGGAGTTGGATTCCCCCCTGAGTATACGGTAATGACAACGTGGTAAGCGCTATCTTACGTCTTCCCTTCCCCCACAGGAAGTCTCTCAGCATACTTTCCAGTAGGCGAAAGAAGGGCTCTTTGATGTAGAAGTGTACGTTCTGAAATCCATACAAGAATCTAGGAAGGACAATCATTTTAGTTATGGAGGCCCTGCCCATCATGGATAGGGGGAGTTTCGCCCAGAAAGCCATAGATTTCCTCAAGGTCGGGAGAGCAGCCTTAGTGTTGCGCTCGTGCATTTGTTCCGGGGAATGCATTATGTGTATGCCTAAGTATTTGAACGAGGTGTGTTCCCACCGTATTCCCACCGAGGGAAGCTCTGATGCTTCCTTTCCCTTAAGATTTGCCAGGGGGAAGAGGCAAGATTTAGCTCTGCTGAATTTTATTCCGGAAACCTTCGCGAAATTGTCTAGGACATCTAGCATCGTGGGCACATTGTAGTATGGGTCCCTAACAAATAATAGAACATTGTCCGCATAGAGAGAGATAATGTGGTCCGTGTCTCCCAGCCGGATCCCAGCATCAAAAAATTGCTTTCGAAAGTAGATAGCAATGGGTTCTAGGCCTAGTACGTAGAGCATGGGAGAGAGGGGACAACCCTGTCTGGTTCCTCTGCATATGTTCCAGACCTCCGATACATGCTTCCCAGTTTTTAATCTGGCTCTAGGTTTCGTGTATAATATCTTGATCCACCTAATGAACCTCGGGCCGAAGCCGAACCCCTCCAGAACCGCCAATAGCCACTCCCAAAAGATCGAATCGAACGCCTTGATGGCGTCCAGGGACAGCAGTGCGTATGCTTCTGTGCAAGCTTCAGTTTGGGCGATGACATGCTGCACTCTGCGCAAATTCATGGTTGTGTTTCGGGCTGGTATAAAGCCGCATTGGTCTTCGTGTACTACTTCCCCTATAACTCTAGCCAGTCTATTTGCTAACACCGTTGTCAGGATTTTCGCATCGTAGTTAAGCATTGCTATCAGACGGTAAGAGTCACATCTGTCAGGGGGTTTATTAGGTTTAATAATCGGGATCAGGAGGGTCTCTCTCATGCTATTGGGTAATATCCCTGTCTCGTGTGCTTCTTGAAAGACCTTGTATAGCAGGGGCGTTAGTGTGGGCTCATACGCCTTATAAAACTCTGTGGGCAGACCATCGCTCCCAGGCGTCTTGCAAGTGGCTAATGATCTAATGGCTTCTGTGATATCCACAGTTGTGATATCTGCATCTAGGGCCTCTGATTGCTCTGGGGGCATCCTGGGGAGTCCCATCTCTTCAAGGGTGTCCATGATTTTCTCTAGGGGGGTCTGGTCACTATGAGAGTAAAGGCGTTCATAGAAGCCCTTAAAGGTATCATTTATGGCTTGCTGTGTCTGTGCTACCCCCCCCCTCTTCGGTTTGTACCCCAGTGATTGTGTGCCTGGGGTGTTCTTTCTTGCAGAGCCAGGCTAGCATTCTGCCTGGTTTGTCCTCCTCCGTGTGTATTCTATTAGTTTTGGTCGCATAATCAAATTTGGCGAGCCTATTCCATGCTAAGGTAGAGTTAGTTCTAAGTACTTTGAGGTTGTCCTCCCTTTGTTCTGTGGCAACCGGGGCTGCTTACAATTGTTCTATTTGCTGCTCCCAGTGGATCAGCTCGCCCCTGAGTTGTCTCTTAATGCCCCCTGCCTTTGCTATTATTTCCCCTCTCGTCACTACTTTTAGGGCGTCCCACATTGTGCTTAAGCGGTCTACGCTTCCGGTGTTTCTTTCTATGAAGCATTCTATGAATTCGTGCAGGTCTTCCCTAAATGTCGGGTCTCCCAGGGCGTCTATCGGCATTCTCCACATTGGAATAGGAGGTCTGGGGCCAGTGTGATTCCAACCTACCAGGAGTGGCGAGTGGTCGGAAATGGTTCTGCCCAGGTATTGGGCTTCTTCTATTTGTGGCAGATGTTCGTTGCTTATGTAAACATAGTCCAGTCTGGTGTGGAGACCGTGCGGAGATGAGAAATATGAGTACCCTCGAGCGTCAGGGTGACCCTCTCTCCAGGTATCTGCCAGGTGTAACCTATCGACTAATAGGGAGAGGGCTGTTGTAGCCGCTGAGGGCCCTTTTGGATGCGGGAGGGACCTATCAAGTATCGGGTCGTGGACACAGTTGAAGTCTCCCCCCCAAAAAAGGATTTCATGCCTATATGGCGCAATCTTGGCGTACATGGAGTTTAGGTGCGATGGGATGTTAGTGTTGGGGAGGTAAGAGTTCACTATGCAAATATCTGTTTGTTCTAGCCTGCCCCATAGTATTACAAACCTTCCTTCTGGGTCTGACTCGGACTTAGTTACCTGGAAAGGGAGTTGTGGGTGAATCCAAGTATATACCCCTCTTGCATACTTAGAGTACGAAGTTCCGACCCCCTGGCCTCCCCAGTGTTCACTTAGCCTCGCTAGGGATTCAGCCGTGCAGTGTGTCTCTTGCAGTAACGCTATCTGTACTCTTTCTGTTCAAATAGGACTTGACTCTATTCCGGCGTAGGTATGAGCCCAGACCCCTCACATTCCAGGTCAATATCTTTATATTTGTTTTAGCCGCCATAGTAGGGTAATTGAGTAACACTCACAGTTGTCCGACCCCTGTTGACCTCGTTTGTCCTTCTATCCTGTCCTGGTCTTCTCCCCACCTGTTCTCGCGTTCCGGGCCCAAATCTTTCGCTGGTTGGAGATTTTTGAACTTGTGTAGATCCCATTGTGTTGAATGGGGGAAAAACTAAACAGAACTTTCCAAACTGACCCTAGCAGCTGCTTTTAACTTGCAGCGCTCAGGGGCTCCTGAGCCTTCCAGGCCACTCCTGGCCTTCCGGATCAGGTTGTGTGTGAGCCAACTGCTTACACCTTTTCTGGTGGGGTGGGTTGTTTGTCCGCCGCTTGTATGCTCCTCCGATCTCGCGTCCGATGTTGCGAGACTTCTAGTAGGACTTTCATAATGGTTCGTTCGTCTACGGTTCGTGTTCATTTCCTTTTGTTTTCTGCAGGGATTGCCCATTGCTTGCGTTCACCGGGGGTGGGTGGTCATCCCCGGTCTGAGTTCAGTGGTTCTTCCTTGTCGTCCGCCAGGTTGTTATGCTCAAGCCACATATTAGCTGCGGCTGGGGTCTCTAGGAACGTCGCTTTCCCTTTATATAGAATCTTGAGACGTGATGGGTATAAGAGCATATATTTCAAGTTGAGCTTTCTCAGCCGGGCTTTTATTGGAATGTAAGAGTTTCTGGCTCGTTGTACTGCAGGGGTGTAGTCCGGGTATATAACTATTGTGGAGTCATTTCTTTTTATCTCCCCGCCTTCTCTAGAGAACCGCAGTATGGTTTCGCGGTCTCTGAAATTTAAAATCTTTGCTATGATTGGACGTGGATGAGATCCAGGTGGGGGACGTTTCTGGAGAGACCTGTGGGCCCTTTCGACGGAGAATCCCTGGGAGAGGTTTGCCACCCCTATTTCTTGCTGTAGGAGCGTTTCAATGAAGGTCGTCGGGTCTGGGCCTTCTAGATCTTCAGGAACCCCCAGTATACGAATGTTATTACTGCGCGCCCGACCTTCTGCGTCCTCAGAGCGGGCCTCTAGCCTTGCTACCTTTTGCTCCAGATCTCTGACCGTCATCTTTAGATCTCGGGTGTTCTCAACATTTTCCTGCAGGGCGGCCTCTGTCTCCGTGACTCATTCCGTTAGGTTGCGGGCGTCCTGCCGCATGAGCTGCATGTCTGACTTCCTCTTCAAGCCGTCCCTCGAGTGATGTGCGGAGGGCAGCTATTGCTTGGAGGACTTGCGTGTGTTTGAGGTCCTCCTCTTGTTGAGGCGGGTCTTCAGGGAATTCTCGGTCTTGTTGTGATGACTGCCGTTGGGGTCTGACTGTCATAAAGGAGTCCATCATGACTAGTTTCGGCTTGGTCCTGGGGGGAGACATCTCCTGGTATGAGATCTATAAGTGCAACCCCCTGCAGAGTGCAGATCTGTCGACGACCCCTGTATCGAAATTTTTGTGTGGGCTACGAGGGAACTTTGGTCCCAGGGATCCTACCCCAGTTTTTCGGTTGTTTCTGGCCGCTGGTGTCTCCACAATTAGGTTTCAAAATCTTGACCAGTGGCTGTGGGCTCAGGTTGTATGGAGAGCCTTGTTCTGGGAGTCGCTGTGGTGCCAATAGGTCCCGGGCCGCAGGCAGCGTCCAGTATATTTCTGGTCCCCGCCTGCGCCTCCAATGGGCTGCCGGCAGGCAGGTGTCGTCCCACCACCAGTGGGTCGGACTCCGTGGGGCCCCCAGTCACTATTAGTCGCCCTTCTCCCCCTCGGGCCTTAGTGCTGTGAGTGGGTTCCTTCCGCTGGGGTCTGCCTCCCACGGGTCTTCCTGCGTATCAGGCAGCCTCTAGTGCGACCGGGGCCCCACAGATCTAGGCCAGTCCTTGCAGGAGTCAGTGATGGGCCCCAGGGCCGGCCGAGCTTCGCTCCCTCAGGCTGCTGGGAGACCGTATGAGGCGATTTCAGGTGGTCCCGTTAGGGAGCGTCGTGAGGGGGACCCGGTCCCGCTTCCAGCGTTAGTGAGGGGCTGCTGGGAGACCGTATGAGGCGATTTCAGGTGGTCCCATTAGGGAGCGTCGTGAGGGGGACCCGGTCCCGCTTCCAGCGTTAGTGAGGGGCCTGCCGCCTTCTGTTCTATTCCCCGTATCTCGCTCAACTGTGGGTTGTGAGCGTGGTCAGTCTCACCTTCACGCCGCCGGGACTGCTAAGTGTTCCCTGTTCCAGCGTCCGCGGCGGACACAACCTCCTCCTGGCCGCGCCCACGCAGCGGTTCCTCCGACCTCCGCAGCAGTCACCGGCGCCGGCCTCCCACTCTCAAGCGTCCGCCGGTGGGGCAGGTAACAGGCTCCTCTGCAGCGGCCACCCCAGCTGCAGCGGTCCATAGGATGGCCCGGGGGGCCGAGGCTGGCTCCGTCCTACTCCGCGGCGGGCGCCGCCATCTTGGAGTCCCAGGGGGCTCGGCTTCGGGCTTCCCGTTTTCCGTCGTCCGCACTCCGATTCCGCCCAATATTGTTGCCGAGTGTTGGCAATCGGTTCCCCCACAATATTCTGGCCTCAGCTCGTGTTGTAGACCTTGATTGAGCGAAAGTTGAGCATTAGTTTCAGGATCACGGACGGAGCTCCGTGGAGGTCTGTCTTTACAGCATGCGTGCTGGCCACGCCCCCTCGAATAGTCCAGCCCATCACCGCTTTGTTAAAGAAAAACAAACGTTTTGAATGGTCTACCGAGGCGGAACAAGCTTTCCAGAATTTGAAGACTAGATTTATCTCTGCACCGATCTTACAACATCCTCGCCCAGAACTCCCCTACATCGTTGAAACTGATGCTTCGAGCCTTGCCATGGGGGCAGTTCTATCACAAAAGGACCCAGTAACCAATCAGTTGCATCCCGTGGCATTTTGGTCCCGCAAATTCTCGCCTCCTGAAATCAATTACACTATTACTGATAAGGAACTTCTAGCTATCAAGTCCGCCTTTAAGGCTTGGCGGCATTATCTTCTGGGGGCCCGACACACCGTTACTGTGATTACAGATCACCGAAACCTGCAATATTTGAAAACCGCAAAAGCCCAATCCTCTAGGCAACTCCGTTGGGCACTATTCTTTGCCGAGTTTGACTTCATAATTACCTATCGACCTGGTACAAAAAACTGTAAAGCTGATGCCCTTTCTCGGATGGGAGTGGAAGAACATTTGATCAATCCTAAACCTGTAGCTATCATTCCCAAACAAAGAATTCTAGGTGTAATCGCCACACAATCAATAGAGGAAGTTAAGGATAAAGCCAGGCTACTGGTAACTCCAGTAGACATACAGAATTGGCATCTGCAGGGAAAGGACTTTACGGTGAAGGACAACCTATTATATTTCCGAGAACGGTTATACCTGCCCAGCACAGATTTACAGAAAAAGGTAATCTCTTGTTATCACGATTCTTTAATGGAAGGACATCCCGGTATGACCAAGACCTCGGAAAAGATCAAGCGCTACTTCTGGTGGCCGTCTTGGAAAAAAGATATCAGAGACTTTATAATGTCCTGTGGAGTATGCGCCCAAAACAAGTGTCAAAAGGAAAAACCAGCCGGCCTCTTACGCCCTATTGACATCCCGCCTCGCCCTTGGCATACGCTTTCTATGGACTTCATCACCGATCTACCTCCATGCTCCGGATACAATACGATCCTAGTAATCGTGGACCTATTCTCCAAGATGGCGCATTTCATTCCACTCAAAGGCTTACCAATAGCAGCAACTCTGGCCCGAGAATTTCTCGAAAACATCGTCCGACTGCACGGTTTTCCTTCAGTTCTAATTTCGGATCGAGGAAGTCAATTTATTTCTCATTTTTGGCGAAGTTGCTGTCGGTCGGCTCAAATTGATGTGAGACTTTCGACCAGCCACCACCCTCAAACCGACGGACAAACCGAGAGGACCAATCAAACTCTGGAACAGTATTTGCGCTGCATGCTACAACAAACTGAAAAAACTTGGAAAGATATCCTTTCAATAGCCTACAATAACTCTGTCCACTCGGGAACTGGGAAGACCCCGTTTTTTCTTTTATACGGTAGTCACCCTCGAACCTCGGAGTTGGAGCCACTCCAAGATCTTGGAACACCAGCAGTAGACCACCTGCATTCTACAATCACCCAAGCCTTTAAGGAAGCCGTTTCTCACCTTCAAAGGGCTAAAGAACAATACAAGAAAGGAGCAGACCAACATCGGAAGGAAGCCCCCCAATATCAAGTAGGAGATCAAGTCTGGTTATCCACCAAATATCTACCTCTAAAAGGTCCACGCACATTCAACCCAAGATACCTTGGTCCCTATTCCATCACTACCATAGTAAATCCAGTAGCGGTCAAGTTGGACTTGCCCCCTCACATGAAGATACATCCGGTCTTCCACGTCTCTCTATTAAAACCTGTGCAACCTCAAACCCGACTAACTACATCTCCAAAACCTATTCTAGTTGATGGAGAACTCGAGTTTGAAGTCAAAAGCATCCTGGATTCCAAGATCTCCAAATCTAAACTATTTTACCTGATTGACTGGAAAGGCTACGGTCCCCAAGAAAGATCCTGGGAACCTGCAGAATATGTCCACGCGCCTCGTCTAATCAAAAGATTTCATCAAAAATTTCCTAACGAGCCCAAACCCCCGGAGAAGCCCGGTTTGGGAGGGGCCTTGAGGGGGGGGGGTGCTGTCATGATCTCTGCTTCCAAAAGATCAGGACTTGCCCGACTCCCTTGGAAGCAGACCCATAACCCCGGTTCCGAGTGCCAGCCAGTCCCAATTGGGACCTTTTGGACCCTGTCCTGGCGCCAGTGGCACCAGGCTCATAAAGATGCCCAGTCCCAGCGCTGGAAGCGCCAGGCTCATAATGCTTGGGTGGACTTACCTGTAGCAGACCATGCTGCTTACTTACCTGCCAGTTGAACCCCTGATCTCTTCTGTTTGGGACTACTTTTCCTGTTGGGTGGGGCAGGAGCCTCTCCCTAGGTTCAGAACACTGGAACTCTTCTGGAAAGCAGGAACTCTTTTCTTAGGCGTGGCTGTGGAAGGAGAGACCTAAGCACTACAGGAGGCTATTTAAACCACACCCGATGGATGAATCTTGCTTTGCTTTATTCTGCATTCTCTGCAGCAGAACGCTCATCGTGTCTTCTGCTACTGATCCTGGGCCTAAGGGAACAAAGGCTTACCATCCTGGAATCCAGTCTTCAGCAGCACCTGTAAAGACAAAGAAAGAACAGGTTAGCACTACGGTCTTCAGTGGCAGCGCATTTCTTACCTGGTCCATCGGCTGTCACCAACGCCTCGCGCTGCATTCCGGCATCTGAAAGACAAAGGCTTACCTACTCTTCGCATGCTCCGGAGGTCTTCGCACTGCATTCCGGCATCTGAAAGACAAAAGCTTACCAGCTCTTCGCACGCTCCGGAGGCCTTCGGCGCTGCATCCCGCATCTGAAAGATAAAAGAAGGTGCGTTTAAAGACATTGGGCAACTTTATTACTCACGTGCCATTACTCCTTCCCACGCCGAATCCAGTGGGTATTCCAGCACCCTTCAGCTTCTCTAAAGCTCCGAACTTGTACCTGCAAGATAAAAGGGACAGTTAGTGCGCATCGTGAAGCAGGCTACAAGCGCTTACTTACGTGCTTCCAGGCGCTTCTATTCCTCACGCGGGTTTGATCCTCAATTCTCATCAGCCCGCCATCCGCCATCGCCGGAACCCTGCAAAACAAGAGATATCATTACAAAAGACTTTTAAGACATTTGAAGTGCCCAGAACTTACCGTTCGTGCAGTTAACGACGGACAGCAGTCCTCTGAGGTCAAGAGGCCTGCACCCTTATCCAGTGAAGAAACTGGTTACGGCACCCTGCCCCGAGGCAGATGGAGAGCTCGGCGTTCACTTACCTAAGACATCTTACTCTTCGAGTCAGACATACAGTGCACAGAGGTCCAGCCCAAAGAGCCAATCGTGTGTTACACATCACCTTTGAAGATACGGCATTCACCCAGTCAAGACCGGCGCCTCTGCTGGAATCAGGTGAGCGTTACAAAAACGCAGCAACAGCAGGTGCCTCTTTACCATTGGCATCTGCATCAGCAGCCCCTAAACCACTCTGAGGACTTCCCTCACAAGACACCTGTCGGAGGCAGGTTAACTCAACATCTGGCGGAATGGCAGGCTATCACGTCAGATGCTTGGGCATTGGAGACAGTTGCACAAGGTTACTGCCTGCCTCTCCTACGCATACCTCCGAGTCATCCACCGGGGATCAGCTCTCAAAAAGCTCCAGATCCGCTCCTCTTGCAGGAAATTTTAGACCTGCTAGAGAAAGGTGCCATAGAACCGGTACCGGTACCTGTAGCGGACAGGAACAAGGGCTGGTACTCCCCTTACTTTCTCATACCAAAGAAAGACGGAGGACTGAGACCCATCTTGGACTTGCGGGAATTGAACAAATTCCTCAGGAAAGACAAATTCAAGATGGTAACTCTCTCTCAGATCCTTCAGGCCCTTCAGTTCCAGGACTGGTTGGTATCTATGGAGCTTCAGGACGCTTATCTCCATGTGCCAATCCATCTCAAACACAGGAAATACCTGAGGTTCGCAATTGGCAAATCTCTATCAATTTCGAGTTCTGCCATTTGGGCTGACCTCCGCCCCGAGGGTCTTCACCAAGTTAATGTCGGTAGTGGCTGCAAGTCTAAGGAGGGAAGGGATTCACGTCTACCCCTACCTGGACGATTGGTTGATCAGAGCTGTATCTTCGGAACAAGCTCAGATCCAGTTAGATTGTTTGCCACTCCCTTCACAGACTGGGCTTCTCCCTCAATTTAAAGAAGTCACAAATGATACCATCGCAGAGACTCCAGTTCATCGGAGCGAACCTGGACACTTCCCTGGGAAAAGCCTCGCCACCAGAGGTGAGGGCTCAAGATATTCTACAGATGGTCACCAAGTTTCAAAATGCCCAACATCTCCCAGCCTTCGACTTTTTGAGGTTGCTAGGCCTCATGGCATCCTGCATTTTCCTAGTGCCAGAGGCTCGCCTGAGAATGAGATCTCTCCAGTGGGCACTGAGAACTCAGTGGTCACAATTCTCAGGGAGAATGACAGATCTTCTTCAGGTTCCCGACAGGGTGGCTTGAGACCTTCAGTGGTGGGCCTGTCAGGAGAACATTCTGAAAGGAGAGCAGTTTTGGCAACCTTGGCCGGAGATAACAGTAGTCACGGATGCCTCACTTACGGGGTGGGGAGCCCACTCCAACGACTTGACGATCAGCGGTCATTGGTCTCCATCGGAGTCCAGACTACATATCAACCTGTTAGAGCTGAGGGCCATCAGACTTGCGCTGAAGGCTTTTCTGCCATCTGTACAAGGAAAGAATGTCCTGATGACGGACAACACAGTGGCCATGCATTACCTCAACAAAAGAGGAGGCGTAGGATCACTACCACTGTGCAGAGAGGCGATGCAGCTCTGGTTTTGGGCAATCCAAGAAGGAATCTCTCTACCAGCAGTTCACCTAGCCGGAGAGAAGAAATTGACAGGGGACGCTCTGAGCAGGCAGCGCACAGTCTCCCACGAGTGGGAACTAGCTCAGGAAGTCCTTCAAGAGATCTTCGCCCTTTGGGGAACCCCTCAGGTGGATCTGTTCGCCACCAGTATCAACAGGAAGTGCGATCTGTTCTGTTCAAGGGAATTTCCTGCGAGAGGAGCTCTGGGAGACGCGTTCATAGTGGACTGGGAGTTTCCACTCCTGTACGCGTTTCCACTAGTCCCCGTCATTCCTCAAATGATCAGGAGGTTGAGAAGATTCCGGAAAACCATGATCCTAATTGCCCCGGATTGGGCCAGGAGAACGTGGTACCCGGACCTTCTAGACTTGTCCATCTGCCCTCCAATTCGACTTCCACTCAGAGATAATCTGCTCTCACAGAAGGGAGGTCAGGTTCTCCATCCACACATCAAAACCCTCAACCTTCACGCTTGGCTTCTGAAAGGCTGAGGTACAAGGATTGAGACCTCCCTGACAACGTTATGGAGGTGTTGCTTTCGGCAAGAAGGCCAGCAACAAAATCTTTATACCACTGCCGTTGGAACAGATTTTGCAGCTGGTGTAGAGAAGAGAATATCGACCCCTTTTCATGTGGTACACCAACGGTGCTATCCTTTCTACTCTACTTGGCAAATTCAGGCCTTCAAGTTGGCACTATCAAGGGCTATCTCTCAGCGCTATCCATCTTTAAGCGCACTGCGGAAGAACCATCCTATTTCAAGTTACCCTTGGTAATACAGCTTCTAAATGGGTTAACTAACGTTTATCCCCCAAGACCATTCCAGGTCCCCCATATGGGATTTAAATTTAGTCCTAACTTTCCTGATGGGCACACCTTTTGAACCACTCCACTCTTGTTCGTTAAGGTTTCTTACCCTTAAGACTGTTTTATTAGTAGCACTTACATCTGCTAGAAGGGTGAGCGAGTTACAAGCTCTTTCTTGTAAACCCCCTCATACAATCTTTCACAAAGACAAAGTTGTTCTGCAAGTGAAGCCTAATTTCCTCCCAAAGGTGGCTTCTGAATTTCATATCACACAGAAGATTACCCTTCCATCTTTCTATCCTCCTGCCCATCAGGGGAAAGAGGAAGAGAGGTTACACAGGCTGGACCCAAGAAGGGCTTTAAGCTTTTACATTAGTAGACTGGCTAGGATAAGACAAGCAGACCAGCTGTTTGTAGGCTACGCAGGTCACAAGCTGGGGCTACCGATAACTAAGCAGACCATTTCCAGATGGATTATTTTAGCCATTTTGGAATGTTATAAACTGGCAGGAAAAGAGCCCCCTCAAAATCTTAGGGCTCATTCGACCAGAGGTATCGCAGCTTCATCGGCCCTCAAAAGAGGAGTGCCGGTTCGAGACATATGTGCGGCTGCCACATGGTCGTCCGTCCATACCTTTACACGGTTTTACAACTTGGATTCCTCCTCCAGTCAGGAAACTAGGTTTGGAAGGGCAGTATTGCACTCTATTCATCAATAAGAGGAAGCATGAAGTCAGTACTCCCACCTCCAATAACAGAATACTGCTATGGGAGCCTATCTAAGATAAGGAATACGTCGGAGGACACAATCCCTTCGAAGAACAAGTTACTTCTTACCTTGTAAAGTTCTTTCGATGGGATGTTCCTCCGACGTATTCCTTATTGACCCTCCCATCCATCCCCGCAGTACTACTTCCCTTGTTGTTGCATCTTACGCTCCTTCAGGGTGATTAGTCTAGTCCAGAAAGAATTATTGTGGGCTACAAAACGGAACTGAGCAACGGACGCTGCGCGCAGCCTTTATACAGTCGATACGGCGGCTGTCGAGGGACATTGACTCGGCGGACGTCGACGCGCAGCGCCCTTTAGAGAGAAAAAATTTCCGAGGCCAGCAAAGCTGGAAAGAGATATCTAAGATAAGGAATACGTCGGAGGAACATCCCATCGAAAGAACGTTACAAGGTAAGAAGTAACTTTTTCTTCCATGCCTCTGAATGATCGGAATCCAGATTGATGGTCGCAGAGACCGCCAACAAGTTCTGTGTGTGAAGTCAGTTGGGGGGCGAAGGCCAGCTTCTCCAGGAGTTTCCCAAGGAAGGGGGGGGTGATTGAAATAGGACAGTAGTTGGCTGGACAGGTAGCGTCTGCTGAAGGTTTTTTCAGGAGGGGGCGAACCAAGGAGTACTTGAGGGAGGAGGGGAAGAACCAGTAGCAAAAGAGTGGTTGCCGAAATCAGCGAGTGCAGGGGAAAGAGTCAATGTTGTCCTTGATGGTTCTGGAGGGGCAAGGGGAAACCTGTTTGGATGAGACCTTTTATAGAGTGGACAACTCTGGCAACCTCATCAGATTTGACAGGGGAGGAAGAGGAGAAAGAGGAAGGAGTGCAGGAGCGGTTGGGGGAGAGGGTATCAAGGGTGCTAAGGATGTCCAGTGTTTTAGTGGTGAAGTGTGTGGCCGTGCGTTGCAGAGGGCCTGGGACGGAAGAGGGGAGTAGGAGACTGCAGAAGGGTTGACTAGTTCCTAGCAGATTTTAATGAATTCAGCCGTGTTGTTGGATGCACCTGATACCCGTGCCTGGGTTTGGGCCCTTTTCTTGGCACAGATGGAGAGTCTGTATTGGCTTTGGAGCAGACGCCACGCTAGTTTGCCTGACGTTTGACACTTCCATTCTGCAGCTCTGCACCTGCTTTTCCGGGCTGCAAGTTCAGAGTCATACCAGGTATTACGCTTGGAGGCAGGTTTCAGGCGAATCCACATGACTGGGGCAAGAATGTCTAGTGTTGGTAATGGCCAGATGGAGGTTGCTGAGCGCAAAGTCGGAGTCTTGGGTCGGAGGTGAGGGGGGCGGATGAAGGCGGATGTGAAGGTAGTAGCTGCCACTAGTTTCATTGTATGAATGTTCGTGAATAATGTTGGCAGGTCTGGAGGAGATGCGGTCAGAGGACCAAGGGGACCCAGGTAAGTGGAGAGGAGAGTGTGGTCTGACCAGGAGAGAGGTGGTCAGTGGGAGAGGTGTGGGGGTCAGAGGGGAGTGAAAGATCAGAGTGGATGAAGGCGTCAAAAGTGTGTCCTGCTGTGTGGGTAGCACCAGAAGGGAGAATGGAGAGGGAGAGCATGGTACAGAGGTCATGGAAGAAAGTGGATGCTGTGATAGCGGAGTCCAAGCGGATGTTGAAGTCCCCCAAGCGAAGGAGTTTAAAGGAGGTTGAGAGGAGCAGAAATCAGTCCATTCAGAGAGGAACAGGGTGGTAGCGCCAGGGGCCTGTAGATCATGGCAATGGTCAGAGGAGGAGGGAGAGGATGACCAACTTGCAAACCAGGCTCTCAAAGGAGGAGTAAGGCTGGGTGGGTCTGAGGGAGGAAGAAGCCGACTTGGGGAAGATTAAGGCAACCCCACCGCCAGCAGGGTAAGGCCTTGGCTTGGAAATGATGTTGTAGCCATTGGGAAGAAGGGAGTCCAAAGCAGTGACTGAGCTGGCATTGGACCATGTCTCAGTAAGAGCGAGAATGTTGAGGTCAATGTCTTCATGGAGGAGGCAGATGTCAGTGGAGTGTGTGTTTTGGCTTAGCGGGCCATGTGAAAGAGGTCTGCGCCTTTGAAGGTTTTCTGAGGAGGAGTACAGGGGCGTGGTACATTTTAGGTACCCCACAGTAGACTAAAGATGTAGAGGAAAAAAATCTGATCCAGGTAACCCATCTGGCCCAGATCTCTACAAGTGTTTAAACCCTGGAGTTTGTCATGCTTACCTTTCAAGCCAACATGTAGATGAGGATGTTGTGTGCCACTGTATCTGAAGCTGCCGATCATTCGAGAACCACCATCTGCCATTAATCTATGGGTGAAAGAACATCTTTCCAAAAGCCTGTAACCTATAAGCACGTGATTGAGAATGCTCCAGAAGAAGGCTGCAAAGATTGAATGGGGATGTCCCCAAAGATTGTGTTGCAGTCAATATGTTTCAATTGATGCAACCTTCTGCTTGAGAGCTGACTCCTCCACCCCAATCCTTCATAAACCTAAAGTGTCTGCTCCATTTAAAGAGCAATGGACGAGCCTTTAATCCAGGAAGACGTTTTTGACACATAGAATGGATGTGAGGAAGCCTAGCTGCAAACTGGAATCTTCAAAGACTAATCCCTTCAGTGAAGCTTTGCCTTGGTGGTGTGTAACCCAGGCTTCAAACTTACCAGAGCGAGAACAAGTCTGGTGCTCACTTTGCCTGAGAAAATAGGCCGTTGATTTGAACCCTTCACTCTTAACGTGGTTGAATATGAAGAAGCAAGGGCACTGAAACGGGAGCTTTTCTCTAAGTCTGAAGCTTGCAGCAAATAACTACAGGAAGCAAAACTAAACAATAATCCAAGTGCTTTCTGTCCATGGAATTCGTTCTGCCAGAATGTTGGCGCTGGAGACTTCTTGCAACTTCCTGCCACCAGAGTTGGCACTTTTAGATAGTACTTCTCCAACCACCAGGACCTGAGACTGCATTCATTAATGTCCTGCTGCTTTATCTTTGTGAAAATCGACCTGCAGCTGCTCCCAGAAACAAAGTATCCTTTGGGAATTTGCAATTTAGCAAGCACTGCCCACCACTGGAGACATCTATTTACTGAAGCCCCTAACACCTGAAGATCTTAGAATATGAGCAGCTGAGCATTTGACAGGCCTTCTGGAGAAGCCTGATGGACCTTCCAGGGAAATGGGAGACTCAAGAGAACCTCTGCTCTTCCGATGTTGCCTGAGTGGTCTTGAGCGTAGGTACCTTTCTCCTAAGTGTAGTTGCACAATGTCAGTCCGTTCTCCCACTCTACCAGTCAGAACGTAGTGCTTTCCCCCATATATTTTAATTTAGATGGATACTGTAGTTTAGATCAAATAAGCATAGGGCTACTGCAGGGAACCTTTTGAGCAATGTCGACTATCATGTGCTGATATGATAGAGTGATGTGTTCAGAGCAGTAGCATTCACACTTTCATAGAAAGGATATATGCTGAAGATTTGGCTGATGTGAGAACTGCCTACATGAAAATACACATTTGGTGTCTAATTGCTACATTTTTACTCCCTAAAAAGAGTATTTTACTCCCAACAATAGGGAGTAAGATGCCCCTACACCAAAAGGAGCGTGTGAAATGCGAGACTGCAAGCAAATGAAATCCATCAACTAGATGCTTAAGAAAAGACTGGAAATGTGACCACGCGCTGCACCCACTTTATGATAAATCATTACCTACACATTGAACCACTGCTACAGAAATAAACAAAAATCCACATTGAAGGCACCCCAGTGCAATTTCCTAAATGTATAGGGATATGAATTCTATGTATTTGTCATGATTACTGCCCCTCATGTCCCCAGCACTCCAAGATGTCCGGCAGGAGCCAGGCCACGATCACCTACATGGCCCTCAAGGGCCTCTCCATCCCTCCAAAGAGCGACTTGGAGTCATACTTGGCGCTTGTGGCACCAGACTCACTCACTCCCATAGGATAACATTGGGGATTGGACTTGTAGTGCATTGATGGGGACAAGATGGATGCCCCCACATATTTCGGTTCCCATAACTGCATGTGCAGTCTAGTCTTTTGGGTGTGGTTCAGCCCAGACACACCTGGGCTACCCAGAGACTATTTAAGCCACGCCCAGGCTGAGAAACATGCTTTGTGTTTTCTGCAACTGCAGCATGACTCTCGCCGTGTTCGGATCGGTCTCCAGTAGGCCTGCATCTTTCGTCTACGCTCAGCTCCTGCAAGAACACCGTTGGGAACAGCCTTAACTTGCGGCGCTTCTGCCCATCATTCATCGCTCCTTCTGTTCTGCGGGCATCTTTGGCGGTGTCATTCCCATCCCGGCACACCGCTTCCTAAGGGAAAAGAACAGAAAAAAGGCATTAGTAAGCATTCAGCAAATCTTCGCTTATTTTTAAAGACTGTACGAGCTTCAAACGCTTACCTGAATCCCAGCCGCTCTGGGGGAACGCTTCTCTGGAACTTCTCATCCATCTTCAAGAGGGAAAAGACACTCCAGGTTACCGTGGAAAAATCTAGAGGCGCTGCATACCGCGCTTACTCACTGCATTTCTTCTTCATAACCGGCATCCACGATGAAAACGTTGCAGCACCTAAAAGACACAGAAAAAGAACTCAGTTCAATACAAATACGAAAGGGTCGCATTGCACATCGCGCTCTCACTCACCTTCAGCGCTACTCATCTCAGCAGCACGTCGCCATCCCCGGACGCCGGCCATCATCTAAGGAAGGAAAGGAACAAAGTTAGAGAACTGTTCAAAAGACTCATTATACTTAACTGTCAGACTCTTGCCAGTGAAGTAACTAGGCAGCAACGAGCCCGCATCAATCAACACGCCTCTGCGCTGAAAGCAGGACGGAGAGCACACTTTCCAAGAGAACAAGGCCCAGTCTCCAGTCTAGTAGACTCCAGAGAAGGGTTCCAGGTCGTAAGAGGTTTGAACAGGCTAAGTGACGTTCCCGTGGATACCAGGTGAGCGTTACAGTATTGGAGAAATTGTGGATGAAGGCCAAAGAATATATTTGTATAATCCAACTGGATGGCACTCATGCACAAATGCATGCTCTTTAAACACTTTGGCAGAAATAAAATATGAAGGATAAAACAAAACAAAGCTCATTAAACCATGTGCTCCTGGAATAAAAGGGAAGCGTCTGGGATCTTCTTTCAGTCTGCTATGGATAATTAGTACAATATATGTAGTGACAAAGGTCCATTCTCTCCCCTAATTTTGCACTTTGAGAGGCTGTTGAGGACCGAGGATTCCCACTGCCTTGTGAACGCGCTACCTGGTGGGGATATATGGTTAATATGGCAGAGTCCCACCATAATTCCTGTATCTTATTGTAAAGGGATATGATCTGCACAGCCTGTTTGGCATGGGGAGGTGTTGAGCAGTACCTGCAAGTATGCCATCCCACCCTTATTGTGCTCTGTCCAGGAGTGGTGGTGGTGGTGGGGATGAGCAGCAGCAGCACCAGCTATTGGCCTCCACTGAGACGCTGATGAGACTTGGTCGCGCCAGAGCAGTGCACCTGAAACCATACTTGATTTGGATTTAAAAATGGCAGTGTAACATTTGGAAGCCTTTGGTCCTCAAAGCGCACCACTTTATTAGCCCTAATAACCAATAAAAGACCATTACGTATCTACACCTGTGACCCCTAAATTAGAGTATCCTGTTGTTTCCACAAAGTAAATTACTCTGCAGTAATTGACTTCTTGGTAATGACTTTGAATTAATTATGTGTATTGTGGGTTAAGGGGCAAAAGGGGATGGGGGCAGTAGTGAAGGTGGTGTGCGGGGACCCCAATAAAAAAAATAGAAAAGAAATCAAAGAATTTAAAACAAAGAATATTACCACTAAGTAAATGTTTTTCTTTAAATTAACATAGAACCTTCAATAGGTGAGGGGGCTAGCGAATGATTGAAAGGGGGGGGAATAACAAACCAAAAACAGAGCCACATTAGATGTAGGAACAGCAAATCAGAAATGGGATTAGACAATCAAAGAGCCCATTTCCCCTTATAAGAGCACAGTGTTTGCCTGTTAGTGCTACTTACTAGAACAAGAGAAGGTGAGGAAGATGGAAGCCTGCTGAAGACTGTGGGACATTGGGAGAGAACATCTTAAAGGAGAGATCCAAAAGCCAGTGTAGGGCTGTATGCTAGAGTCTGTGGAAAACCAGATTGGAAGACCACTGCAATGCTTTCATGTTGACTAGTAGGTAGGTAGCACAGGAGGCCGTAGCCCAGAAGACCAGCCCCTGGCTGGTGGGGTAAAAGAACACAGCCTGGCAAAAACCTTAAGCAAGGGTTAAGAAGTACTTCCTGGCCAGATTGTTAAAATAGATCACTGCTGGCCCAGGAGGGTTACCTGCAGCTGGAGGGTGAGAATATTTTTGCCCGACCTGTATCCAAAGACAATGATGAAGAACTATTTGCTTCGAGGTGAAGTCGGGAAACGAGCTAGGCACTATATCCCCGAGTCTCCATGAAGCCAAGAAGTGGATGGACGCTATGTCCCTAAATCTGAAAGCAACTAATCTGGGTGATATACTCCTGTATATGGAAGCCATATTACATGGGTTTATGTGACGGCACAGAGGAGACCAGAGAGGCCCACAAGCTAAGCCTCCTTAAATCCACAAGGACAGGAGTTTGGCGGCTCCTGTGAAGCTCTGCGGCCTTCATGACTTTTCTGCCAGACCTCAAGATGGCTGAGTGATATATTAAGCCTTCAACTGCTGTCAGAAAGGGAGGAGGAGGAAGGGCTCACCAAGACTCAAGCATCACTAGCTAGTGCAAACTTTGCGCCCTGCAGAGGCATTATCGAAAAATAAGACCTGTTGTGCTTGTTTACTATTTTAAAAAAGAAATCCCTGATTTTCCACAAGGAAAATTTCAGGTGGGTTACCTTCAGAGGCAAGACGCACAACTAACTGAAGAAAAGTGGTCAAACCGTGCTAAGGTTTTTATATCGGACTCTGCTAGGAGCAAAAAACCATGAAAGAAAACGTTGTGCCTGTTATGGGCTGGAAGCTTTGGCCCAGGAGAGCGATCTCTAACTGATGGGTGAGAATATTGCAGCGTTACAAAATCCCTAAGAAAGCGGGGAGAAATACTTGCAAATAGGTAAGAGTAGGCAAAGGTTGTACTTAGCAAAGGGTGTGGGGCGTTAGAAGTACATGTTGATGGGAGTGGTTAAGTAACGTGCTGTCCACTACATTCCGTTGACCAAGAGTCTGCTAATCTATGATGATTCCACCCAGGCTGATTTTTGCTGAAAACTGGTTTGCCCATGTGGGTAAACATTCCCTCTCAGTGCCCACATCCCCGGCCTTCCTCCCCACACAGCCTTTTGCGTTTCGTGTGGGAGAAAACCACCCTCCCGTCCCCGATGTTTAAAAGTCATACACAAACGCACACACACGTACTGCTCTCCCCTCCTGAACCTCCCCTTCCCGAACAGTCCGCACCGCCATCTGCCCAGCTTACTGGCTGCGCCGTAAGTGCATGCGTTTTTCCCATGCAGGCCGCAGTTGGGCAAGTGGCCTGTCTGGGATTTATTTTCAGCGAAACTGTAATACGGAGGTCTGCAACCAATGTCTCACCAGATGTTTTAGACTACAACTCTCATGATCCTGCACCATTGATTGTTACTTAGGATTCATGGAAATATCTGTACAGCCAAAGGTTGCTGACCCCTGCTGTAGACTTGGATATGGGAAACCTGACATGGACAGATGATCCTTTCCTGGGACCATTTCACCATTTTCGTGTAGAAATCATCCTCGTACGTTAATATAGTGAACTATCTGTTCGTTCTAGCTAAAAACCACTATTGCAGGTAGGAGTTCATCCCCATTTAACCTGTAGTGTATAGATAAAGGTATTTAACTCCGTTTCTGGCCTTTGATCCTTTGTCACACCTTATACTGTACATTAGGTTAGGGAATCCTGGATGGACCGGTTGCCTTTGCACCTTTTGTATGCCCAACCTGACATGTTTAATTATGCCTTTTTATGTCTTGGTTGAAAACCATAGGCCCGATAGGTGTTCACCCCACCCACACTAGCATGTTAATAAAAAGTGTTTGTACTTAATTTCGGACTTGTGTGTTTGGTTAATCTCCACTCAATGCTCAAAACAAACGGAAGATGACCTAAGATAAGTAATGATGAGACAAATGCAAATGAAGTTGAGTAGAATAATAGACAATAGTAGTAACTTGAGAGACAAGAAAAATGTATCTTTATAAGAATGGAAATGTAAAAAAATCCTGAAATTCACCATCTGTATATAATGTGCTTGATCTCCTACAAGCAATATTTAGGCTCCTGGGCGTGGAATGCAATATTGAACCACACGATCAGTGAGGACAGGAATGAAAATGACAGTCAACAGATGATCTATCTTGGCCATAACTCAAGAGCTTGAGGAATCCATGTTTAGGCACACTTCAATACTTCAGTTATTAGGTTCTTTAAATCACAAACCCGTGCACATAGTCCACAACCCCTCCCTTCGTCCATGTGTCTTCCATACCCCCATCCTTGAATATATTATCATTTTGCTTAATTTGTATGTAATTCTTTTTAACATGTCAACTTTATGCATCGACGTCAATACAAATAATAGCCATAGTACCACTCTCTAGACACAAGCCCACCCTATCCTACACATGTACCCAAACCCTTTCAGGCCCATCACCATTCTCTACCCAGATCTCAATTGGCACAGGCACATTGTCACATCCATATGCCAACTGCCCATGAAGCACGAAGAAGAGAGCTAATAGTGGGAAGCAGGCAGAAGACAGGAGAAGATGGCAAAGGAAGCAGAGAAAAGTTGAAAAGTAGCAAACTTGGGAAATGAAAGATTCTTGGACTGATCCTGGCTTCCACACCCAATCAAAACTGCATGATCTTGGGCAAATCACTTTTTCCATATCCTACTTTTAGCTCATCAACTTAATGTGGGAATGCTTAGAAATAAATTGGACAGTAATATGCACATTATTAAACCAATGGTTGGACAGAAAAATATTGATGTGGTTTGGTGACTAAATTGCAGACATTAGAATCGAGAGGTGGGGATTCCAATTCTGGCTTCTCCACTTGACCAAAATTGTATGATCTTTGCACATTCCTGTATCTCTGTGTACTACATTGTCCAGATCTTCTAAACATGGAAGTGCCCTGAAACAAGTAAAATGGCAGTGTAATTTACTACATTAAATCACAAGTTTTGATAGTAAAAGGCAGATAGTCTAGAAGCAAAGTTGACAACTTAAAGCCGATTAAAGTCCTAATTCCAGCTTTCCCATTTGACCACAATGGTATTAACTTGGAAAACTCACTAAACATCACCAAAAACCACAACATGCACTATGAGGGGAAACTGAGTATATGCAGTGAAGTGCAAATTTGCTAACTTGGTAATCAGACGTTTTGGACCCTAACCTTGGATTCACTTCTTGGCCAAAGTGGTTTGATCAAGATACTTCATTCACTTCTCGTTTACTTGGTGCTTTGGTTTTCCTATGAACCTCGATCTTATCAATGCACCTTAAAGTGGAAACTGTATTCACACCCGAGGAAGGACGCTCAGCCAATCTGGTGGTTGGAAATGTGGACGAGAACACAGTATACCGCCTGCATTTTCCAGCCACCCAGGCCCTTCTCCGGGTGGTGCCAACTTGATTGTGGGTAGGGACCAGGGAGCCTTTTCCCACTGTGTTCTTTTCCATGTGCATTATTCCCTGATTAGGGCATATGTCGCATACCTGCAGAGAAACAAATACTATGCTATACAGAGGTGAAATAAAGTACCCCTCTTCCCCAAGTCTAGTAGCTTCGGAACAATCTCACAGAAATAGAAATATCTTGCAAGAAATCCTAAATGTTTAGAATCTCCAATGGAAGTAAGGAGCAATGGAAGTCTAGTAATCGCACAACTGTAAACTCTCTCAAATCAACAGATATAAGAAGCCATTGAGCACCAGTGTTTCTTAATGCCCACATTGCCATCCCTTAACACCATTTTCTTGTGTTAATAAGAAAAATGGTAATTCCTTGCAAAAGACCTCCGCTATGCACTACATCATGAGCAGAACTCACTTAACAATCCTTCAGCCAGAAAGACCACTGTGGTAGGTCAGAATCAGGAGACTGGGAACAAGGTATGTCGTCTCAACAATTCTTTATTCTTTTTTACCAAAATGAAAGGTCTAAACTATGCCTAAGCTGTTCCTAAGCCTACGGAAGTACACCCTATCCTGTGCTTGTCAGGACGTCTTGCATAAATTAAATACTCTGTCCAGAAATCTAGTGTAACCTGAACTCTTTCCCTACCACTACAAAGAAAATAAAACAAAACCATACTTTTGGCCATTGCCTGAATAAAGGGACAGTGACTGGTTGCTGACTCCCACCCTAGCGCCTCTTGTCGATAGGCTCTTTGCCTAGATGCACAGTCCAAAACCTGCACTAAGTGTCTTTCCAGTCTCTGTCCTTCATATCAGGGTAGGGCATCTCCATCTCTTGCTACCCTGCTCTTAGGATTTTATTCCTCTTCTCTTGCTCCCCACACTGGGGCTTTCCGTGCTTTACCCCCTTCTGGGCTTTCTCCTTGCAGGCCCCACCTTGGGGGGGCTCTATTTGCATAACGCCTTGGGGGTATTGTGTCTCTCTCCACTCTGGGCCTGTTGGTGTGCTCTTCCCACCTTGGGATCTCTTGGTGCTCTCCCAGCCTTGGGGTTTCTCGCGTCTCACCCCAGTTTGGGCCTCTGTTGGCTTATTTTGCAACAAATCATCTCGGGTTCTACCCCACCTTGGGGTATTGCTCGGCTCACCCTGCCTCGGGCCGTCTGCGGGCTCTCTGCACCTTTGGCACATTTTTTGCTTTGCCCTCTTCCCATGAGCCACCGCGCACCTGCAGCTTCTCGGTGGTGCTCCCCGGGTGGGTCTGTGCGGCCGTCCGATGAAGAGCCATTTATGCAACGTGTCAACTGGATTCCGTGTCAGTTTTGACTTGCTCTCACTTCCTACCCTCCGGTGGGGCTATGACTGGTTTTCCTGCACAATGGTTTCACAAACCTATCTGTTACTCGAGACCCGGCCCCTCTGGTTCTTCGCAAGGCGGGTAATGCAGTCTCTCTGCCCCTCTGAATGGCCCACCTGGCTTATGCCCATGCAGCCTTGCCACATCTCCTTGCTCTCTAGAGATCTGCAGGCTTCTCTCTTGCATGCTGTTTCTGATTAGCTCTTTATCTGGTGCACCCCCAGGGGGCTGTGCCATCCCGTTATGTTCTCTCTTGCATGGACTGTAGATACTTGGGGTCAGAAACCCAACCAGCGTTGCAACAGGAGGTTTTACGTTATGTGTTTTGGCTCCTACATATCCAACAAAGGTATTCGAGTTTGGGGGAAGAGGAGGATAGCTGTAGTGCGTTTCTAAGTATTTCTCCCCCTTGCCCTCCAACCACCCAATGGAGGTGGTCACGCCAGTAAGATGCGACTTGACAGGTCCCCTAGTGGGTGTTTGGTGTAGCAGGCTCACCTCCATATTCACAAAGGGAGTGGTTCCTGCTTGTGAAAAGGGGACTAAAACCTTTTATTGGTCACACCCCTCATGTCCACAACAAATAAAGTGGATCAGGGCTCAAGGTTGAAAGATGGACTATTTAGGTGGAAACTGGAATTGGCGGAAAACGGCTAGTATTCGAGAAACTGCTCCCAGGGCTAATCTAGGCCATCAAGAAATCCCCAGATTCCCAAAAATATTAAAGGCTTTGGAGCATTCACCACTAATTAGGCGTACAAGCTGAAGACTATAATTTATTGAAGTAAATAAAACTCTTAAGGAGAATCTCATTAGAAACAGAAGTTCGAGCCCAAAAATCCATTGCTGCTGAGCGGTCATCAAGGATAAAATAATTTTGCAAACGCCAATTAACAGATTTTGACCCCTTTCAGAAGCTTCATTATATTCCAAAAATTATACCCAAACTGGGAAGAGTGACATATCCTTTCAGTGTGGTAGATGTTAACCTTGCCCTACGAAGTCACTACCCAAGACACTTTCCCTGGGAGCAGTCTAGCTACTGGTAGTTCACTTGACATATAATCAAGCAGAATACCCCACTGTGGCCCGGAGGAACCCGTGCCCCCATTTTCAAAGGCATGGGGCAAAGGCAACTAAAACTTTGTGCTGACCTATTTTAACCAAGCTGAGACGCCAAGTTATGTATGTTAAATATTTCTCTCACTTGGATAGTTCAACGGAGCAATGAAAAAATCTGTGCCAGAGCACATTTCCCTAAACAGTGTCTCATATATCATCCTTCGCATATGACATGAGCAGCTCAAATAAAAACGTTTGCACTCTGCCTCTGTATAAAATGGCCTGAAATCATTAGGTACATAGACAAGCCAGATGCGAAGAACTTAAAAAGGTCCTCAGATTGGAACTAGGAAAGTGTTCATCTCATGAGTAAAGTAAGGCCACTACTGGCCGGATGAAAACAAATTTAAGTAGTAAATTGGTATTGGTATCTCTCAACACTTATGTTAGAATTGTTTTATAAAGCGCACTGATATCATGAAGGTTGCTTCCTAGAACTGCTGACCAGAACTCGTCTATCCACGGATGTTCAGGCCAAAATTATAATCAAAAGAGGAAGGATTTAAGCGAATGACCATATGTGGTCCTAAAATTGATAGAGAGCTTGTCACAGGGGGTCGACCTGCACAGGGAAAGAAGGGCTGCTTTTTAATTTAAGTCTTCGTGTAGCAAAGAGAAATAATGTGCTGGATCGTAAAGGTCGACATGGAATCTATCTTGCAGGTTACGTTAAGGTCACCAGGATATCGCTGATGTTACCTAGGCAGGTGAGCTGAAAACAATTATTGACATTGATGAACAGTAACAGAACTGCTGTTTCTAATGCAACACTGAACATCTGAAACAATGTAAATATTGAGTTTCGTTCCAACCCTACCAACTCCTGCAAGCGTAGCCGACATGCTGTTGTGTGAACCAGTATTCAGTCTTCTGAGATAGTGAACAAAAGCTCATTATCAGCATGGATTCAGTTTTCAAATGCTTAACCCATTTCCAGAAACTAAGTTGGGGGATATAGTAAGTTGCCCAATAACGCATTGAAGTGAAATGGATAAGCTGCAAATACACCCATGATCTCTAGCACTAAAGACCAAAACGTATCCAGTACACCACATGGATGACCTTGAAAAGGGCATTCGTCTAAGGTGCAACTTGCACCCACGAACCCCAGTTAAATGAGAAAAGAACAATGTACAAGCCCACGTGGAACCCATATAAACACAAATGGTATGTAGAAAAACAATGTCTTTAAGTAGGATGCCTGTATAGTAACACGTCGTAGTTCCATAGTTTTACCAGGAAGCAAAGCCTAGAGGGTACTAGAGCATGGCCTTGTTTCCAAAGGCAGAAAGGAGCATATCCTATTTCGCTCCAAGCAGAATGGCTGCTTCACATGCCTCTTGGCATTGGCTCGCAATCTGTTTATCTTTCTTTGCTACCACAGATGTTGGCATTTTGCAGTGCTTTAAACTTAGGTGATTAATACCCACAAATCGCTTCACAAAATTATATTGAGCCAATCTCCGAATAAGCCTGTGTTGACCCTGGAGAAGAAGAAACCGAAAAGGGTATTGAGACCCACACAGGGCTAATACCTGCCTGTATGAAACATCAGCTGCAAACAATTCAGCAAACCACTGTGAATGATCAACCAGTTATAATTGTTTTTTTTTTATCCTGGCACCCTAGGCATGCACACATAAGATGGAATCATCTGGGAAAGGGTGTCGGCACTTGGTCATAATAGGACAGTGTCAATGCCCCTTTTTAACTGGAATACAGTGGAATGAGACATACTGCTTATACTTCAAGTGGCTGAAGGCCCACTTGGATGAGACATTTTTCTTGCACCAGTGTCAGGTTTATAGCTGCAATGAACGATTATCTTTCAAAGGATTAAGCAAACCAAAGCAAGCTCAGTGTGAGTTAGATCCAAGGATCTTCATGGGCAGATTTGTGAGTGGTAATGCTATGGGAATTTTCATGGTCATGGGTGGTTAGTGGTGGGTAAAAAAACCAATACAACTTTTGCATGATTTGTCCCGCCTCCCATGCTGTAGCCCTTTTATCTTCAATTCCCTTAACAATGGTTTCAACTTGTAGGCATTGCACAGCACCACAAATAACCACAACTTAAAATGAGGCAAATATGCTATCTGGGCTTTTATCTATAATAACTGTATCTGGACGTGCATATGTAGTTGGTAGTAAAAGAAAACATCTCGAAGAGGATCTCCTGCTATCCCAGCTATGTACCCTCATCCCACCATGAAAGATGTTGCTGCTCGAGATCACACTCTTGCGCCACTGCAGTGAGAATGCTGCTACTTCAAACCTCTGTGATATAATTCATGGTGCTTGATCTGTGCCGATAGAAACTGTTCCTGCTGCCAATTTTCGGAATTTCATGCAATACACAATGTGCTCTTTTCAGCTATGCGAGCGGCTGCATCTTGTCCAGCTGCATTTTTTGTTTTGTTTTATTAGTGCATTTGGTTATAGATATAACAAACCTTCTTGTACATTTTTATAAACAAAAACAGTAGCATATTATAATCATAATAATATAATAATCAGCATAATTAAAAATAAGATAACAGCAATGGGTTTAAAACACTGGTTAAAATACAAAGACAAAACTGAAAAGGTTTTTCCCCCAATAAATTGAAGTCATTAATTTATAAAGCTAATTTTAAAAAAAATGCTGCTTCGATATATTGGTTACAATAATTAATGCAGATATTCTTCATAAGAGACAACTATTCAATTAATATCCATATGTACATCAACAAGAGTCTTCAAGATAGAGCAATTAAACAATGGGCTTCTTTCCACACAAGTTATGCAACAGCTGTAATGATGATTGACTCTGCCCTAAAAATAGAGCTCCAAAATTGATCGGTCCCAATAAATCGATGTCAGTAACAAGCTCTTTAAATAACAAAGCTTCAATTTAGGGCACACTGTAAGAAGATGGCGTGCTGATTCTATGTCCAGATTACAGAGCCGGTAACTTTTTCCAGCGACTTTTATGCTCCAGTGTGGGTAAAATGTTGCAACGTAAATAGATGATAAATCTACGTATAGGTAGTAGTACGGTAAGATATGGACAGAGAAGATTACGTCGAAAGCTCTGAATAGAATAAACTGCATATAATTTCTTCATTTATTTTTCCTAAGTACTCCGTGTTAGTAGTGATATTGTAGTCTCTCGTTTTATTTTTTAATCCCACTGATGCATTTGGAGCCTATACGAGATCCTCAAAAGCAATTGCAACATTTTCCAGATTAAGTAATGCAGTGAAACGCAGCTGCTTCAAAAATGTGTTGTAATGTTCCTGGGAATATTGTCACGCCAGGAAACTAATTTGAAGTAGGCAGTGATGCGTAAATAGTGAGGAAAAGGTTGCAACGCTGAATGAGCCAGAAAGAACTGATAGTGAACTCCCATCTCACAGCATAGGGCCTCAACTGGCACAGAGCTGGTGACACCCAAGATGGAACGAAAGAGCCTGCACTAAAATTGTTCAACCCACGGCATCATGGGTTCTGGTAAGACAGCAAGTCCATACAGAATGCTGCTGGGTAAAATGCTTTTGCAGTAGATCGAAACAAGGCCCTCAATTTTGTGACAACAGCGTTTATGAATAAAACGGTTAAGCAGCAACCATTTCGTTAATATTTTAGCTCTGGTAAATCTTGTCCGGGAGAGTGAACACCCAAATAGATATATCTATCCACAATCTCCAAATGGCATCCCTTAAAAAAAAACATGTAGACATGAGTTCCTTTAGTTTTCCACCAATAATCCATATTTTCGTTTTTGCAATGCTAACCTTCCGAAATGTTTGTCGGTATAAGAGGAAAGGGCATTTAGCGAATGCTGTAGACCAGTGTTTCGTCTAATAAAATCGTATCATCCGCATACCTGTTCAGGACACTGATTTATTTCCAATATGGGTAGAAAATTACGGGCAGACTCATTAGCAAAGTCCATGTCAGAAACATATATATATTTTAGAGCAGTGGGACGAACATGCAGCCCTGTTTCAGACCGAGATTGGTAGATCTTTCACTCGTATTCAGTATGATTGGTGCGAACTACCACACTGGTGTCGGTGTACAAATATGTGTGAAAATGTAAACAATGAAAATAAACCCCTCATTTTTTTAATTTAGTCCAGAGCAGTGGGTGAGAAATATTGTCAAACGCCTTACTAAAATCTATAAAACACAAATAAAGTTTGCCACTCGTTTTGCCCTTACAATCGGAGATGATAAAGTGCAATGTGCTAATATTATGCAAGTTGTTATGGCCTTTGCGAAAACCTGTCTGAAAGGGGGATAATATAGCTTTATAGACCTGCAGCGAGGGTTGTACCGGGCGTTATGGGCCATGAAGACAGTTAATGGCACGAGCGAAGCAAGGGCCTTTAACGAGGTATGAGGACCCATAACGACAGTACAGCCAGAGGGCGAGGTCTATAAAGCTATTAGAACCCATGGGCAAACACACAGTTTATGTAAAAATATATATTTTTTACATTTTTTGGGGGGGGAATATTACATGTGGATAAAGGGGCACCGTAGGGGGGGTTGGAAACATTCCCTCATAGGGAGGAGTTAGCAGGTGTGAGTGTGTGACAAGAACACAGAGTTGACACCGGAGGAGTACAGGGAGTGCAAGCGAGGACCACGGAAGAGTGAGGGACAGCAGAGAAAGGATAGTTGAGGGGGGTGAGGGAGTGCACAGTGAGGAAGGAGGGGGCACAGGGAAGGTAAGTGAGGGAGCATAGTCTGAGGTGTGTGCTCGGGCTCATGGAATGGGCGGGCATGGGAGGGAGTGAGCAGGGCCGGCTATTAACCCCCTGCCACGCTAACTCAGGGGAGTCTTTCAAGGGCTGGCGTAGTGGGAGAAGGCGCGGCAGGTGCCCTTTTCCTATTAAATGCGGCAGCAAGGCGCATTTAATAACAATAGGGTGCTGATGCAAAGCAACGCGGGAGCGAGGCGGTTTGCATTGGAATAGGGCACTCCTGCATTAGCATGAACGCCCTATTCCGGGGGGGCCAATTTGCGCAGGGAGCAGCTGTGCTAAGGCCAGCCCTGCGAGTGAAGGACAAGTAAAGGGGTCCCTCTCTGACTTCACTGTGACCCCCAGCCGCCATGCATTAAAAGAAAATGAAAAAAAGCATAGTATTTGTAGGCAAATGTTATTTGAAAGAAGGCCACTAGTGGGGGTGAAGCACTGTTAGTGCTTGACTTTGAGCTACAAAACACGGAAAGGCCACATTTGCGGGCTATAATGAAACTGCAAGCTGTACCGTTTCTTAAAGCCCGCAAATTGACCAATAGGATAGGCGTATTCACCGGCCCAGGGTTCTAATAGTCCTTAAGCTGTTGCCCATTGGGAGTTTTTTTTTTTTTAAACAATATGGTGCCGAAGATCTTTTGGCTAATATCCAGCATCTCCAAAAGTCTATAATAGTGTGAGTTGGCACGGCAACCGCATTTTAAAAGTGGGGATCAAGATTGATTTACGCCAACTCTGAGTGATAGACCCACTAATTAAAATGTTGAGATAAAGCTGCTCGAAGCCAAAAGCCCAAAATTGGCGATTTTTCTTCAATACCACATGAGAATCGGGGCAAGGAGCATGAAAGCTATTGAGGTATTTAATGATCTGCATAATATCATCCCTCCCAAACCCAACCGAGAAATGCACCATTGATGAATGGGGGTCATACTCAGTAGGCAGGAAAACTGGATCATAATAATGATCCCTCATAGCAGCGATCTAATCACATTCACTGATGAAGTTTAATTCCTACCTGGAATGACCATTAACAAAATATCTTGCCATCACCCAGAACTTTGTTTCGTCATTGCTTTTAAGTAGTCCAAAAAGAAATTTCAATCTGCATTGGCAGTGGAGAATTGATTTATTTATGTATTGTTTGCTTGTTAGGCCCTTATACAGCAAGTATAAATTCTGTTTCACAGCGTCCATAGTGCAACAGGGAGGGGACATTGGGATGAGATGCATTAAAATACATACAAATATCAAATACAGTCGGACGATGAACCTACTATGCCTTGTGAGTATTCAGAACATGCAAGTGCGGAAGGAGGGCAGCGGGGGTAGGCACTGGGGTGCTCATGGGTGAGCAACAGATGAGGTGCAAGGTATGGTAAGTGCGAGCCTCCAGGATGAAGGGTGTGCCGAGGCAAGTGCTGAGGATACACAGAAGCTGCAGGCGATTTGGTATGGGAGGTCAGGACGCTGAGGATGCATTTTTTTTTTTAAACTTTATTTTTGGTTTTATTGGAACACAAAACAACTACACACCCACATTAGGGTGGATTTAACTTTGCGCCATGTCCCACTTCCCCCCCCACCCTCTCCTCCCCCCCCGTCTCCCCGCACAGTTTTGTGACTCCTTTGGTTGAGCTGTCTTGTTCCGATTACTTGAGACTTGTGGACGGTGCTGCTAGCACTGTGTCTTCACAGCTGGGCTATTCCTGTGCCAGAGGTGTCTACTCTGACGTCAGGTGTCTCCTCAGCTTCATTTAGCAGGAATAGTACCAGTGGGCCCCAGATGTCAGGTGGGCGGGCATGTAAGGGTAGTGATTTGATAAAGTCAGTTTCCACATCCTGGCAGTAAAGAATGTCCCTGCGCCAGGCGGAGAATGATGGAGGGGGGCCGCGACCCCAGGCCATGGCCACTCTCCTGCGGGCAAGTGTCAACAGGAGTCCTGCCAATTTCCTTGATGGGGCGGGGAGTAAGCTTGTCATACCAAGTAAGGCTGCAGTTTGGCTCGGCTGTATCTCCTCTCCAACTATTGCCGCTGTCGTCTCCAAGACTTGGCTCCAGAAAGGTGTTATTTCGGGGCAGTCCCATGCGAGGTGGATGAAGTCTGCTGGTTGTGTCCCACATCTCTCGCAGTTCGCAGCCGCCTCAGGGTGGTGCCTGTTAGCTTTTGCTGGTGTGTGATAAGTCTGGTGGAGGAAGTTGAAATGAATAAGTTTAAGGCGAGAGTTGAGAGCTATTCTTTGTGTCTGTTTCAGGATGTAGGTCCAGTCTTCGTCTGGAATAGATCTGTGGAGGGACCTTTCCCATCTGGTCTTTGCCCGGATAAGGTTAGGTGTCGTATCTATAATGATGGATTTGTAGATTTGCGACACCAACCTGCCCTCGCCCTGTGCCTGTATGGCATTGTGTGGCAGCTGCCAGGTTGGGGGTTGTCGGGGGAAGTCCGGCATGAGAGCTTGTAAAGTGTACCGGGTCCTGAAATATAGGAATACGTCAAGTGCGGTGTTGCCGCCTTTCAATTTTGCTTGCTGTGGTGTTAAAAAGCCGTTCTCTGTGAAGAGGTCTCCTAGGGTCTTTATTCGTAATTTGTCAACCCACTAATGAAATACTTTCTCAGATGTCAGCGGAATCCCAGGGATGAACTTGACGGGCAATAGGGGAGAATATCGTGTTTGTACCCCGTATTCTTGAGCTAGTCTCTTCCAGACTTTGTATGTTGAGAGCATTGCATTCATGGTGTTGTTGGGAACGGGAATTTGGCTGAAGATGACTGCTGTTAACAGGTTTGGTGTAGCCAGGGCTCGCTCCACCTGCACGTGAGGTCTGATTGCATGGGTGGCGTACCAGTGGCTGAGGAATTGTGCCTGCGCTGCCCAGAAGTACTTCTCCAGGTCTGGGAGGGCGAGACCTCCGCTCGCCACTGGGAGTGTCAGTGTTGCGTGTGCCACTCTGGCTGGTTTGCCCGCCCAAAGCAGCTCAAGAACCATGCTCTTCAGTCTTTTCAGGAAGGTGTGGGATAGCAGTATAGGGATGTTGGTGAATAGATACAGCATTTTCGGAAGAATCACCATCTTAACTAGGGAGGCTCTCCCCCAGAGCGTTAGTGGTAGGGACTTCCATCGCGTCACTTTATCCTGGAGGGACTTGACTACCTCTTCGTAGTTGTCGCGGAACACTTCGTGGTAACTCAGGGACATTTGGATTCCCAGGTATCGGACTTTGGATGTTTTCCAAGTAAACTGATAGTCATCAGCAAATGGTTTGGTAGCAGGGGTCAACGGGAATGTAATGGACTTTGCTGGATTGACCTTCAGGCCGGAGGCTGTCCCAAATTTGACCACTTCCCTCATGACCGGGTTCAGATTTTCTTCGGGATCGCGAATGAACAGTGCCACGTCGTCTGCGTAGAGGGATGTGATGAGCTTGTGTGGTCCAATAGTGAGCCCTCTTCGTTGTCTATGCTCTCTTAGGTTGGAGGCCAGCGGTTCCATTACCAAGGCGAAGATGAGTGCTGAGAGCGGGCAGCCTTGTCTGGTGCCACGTTGGAGCTCTATGGGAGCGGATTTTGCCGTACTTACAATGACGTTGGAGCGAGGCTTGTTGTACAATAAAGAGACGAGTTTGATGAAGCGGGCACCCAGCCCCATTCTGGTGAGTACAGCGAACATGAACGGCCATTCCACTGAATCGAATGCCTTCTCGGCGTCGAGGAGGACTGCGATAGCTTGATTTGAAGGATCTAGTGCTTCGATGACGCTGAACAGTCTCCTGATGCCAAAGGTTGTATTGCGGCCTGGTATGAAACCCGCTTGGTCTGCCAGCACTAGGGTGGGCATCAGTGGTAGTAGCCTGTTGGTTAGCACCTTCGCGAGTATCTTGTTGTCAAGGTTGAGGAGGGAGATGGGCCTGTATGATGCACAGTCCTCTGGTGGTTTGCCTGGTTTGTGCAGTAGGATGATGTTGGCTTCGCGGGTGGAGTGGGGGAGGGATCCCTTATCCAACGACTCTTCATATACAGCCGCCAAGAGGGGAGCGATGGTGGGTGCAAAAGCTTTGTAAAATTCCCCGGATAAGCCGTCTGGGCCGGGAGCCTTGGAGTTCGGGAGGGTTTTTATGGCTTCAGTAATCTCCTCTTGTGTAATTAGCTCGTTCAGCGGTTCCCGC
This sequence comes from Ambystoma mexicanum, assembly GCF_040938575.1. Classification (NCBI taxonomy): domain Eukaryota; kingdom Metazoa; phylum Chordata; class Amphibia; order Caudata; family Ambystomatidae; genus Ambystoma; species Ambystoma mexicanum. Next base: position 1,221,095,257 of record NC_090927.1, read on the forward strand.
AGGGGATGTTCGACCCAGTACAGCTCAGTGTCTTCTAGGTACTCCAATGCGGCGGTTGGGTCTCCGTTATGTCTAGTGCTGTAGAGTTCTTGGTAGAAAAGCCTGAATTCTTCTGCCATTTCTTCGTCGGTGTGGACTATCTGTCTCTGTTTGGTCCGGATCCCTTCTATCGGGGACAGTTTGTTGTCAGCTTTGACCAAGTTTGCCAGAATAGCGCCTGGTTTTTGCCCTTCGCCGTATTGTCTGACCAGTCTGTCTCGGTTTAGAAATTTCACTTCGCGATCGGCAGCGTTCCTGAATTTTTGTAGCTCTTCCCTCAGGGCGACTGATCTTGTTGAGTTGTTTGTGTTGGAGCATTGAAGTTCTAGCTGCTTTAGTTTCTCTTCGCAGGTTGTCAGCTCCCGCCGTATGAGCTTTAGAATGCCATTTTCTTTGGCGTGGCAGACCCCTCTGATGTAGCACTTTAGAGTTTCCCAGAGAGTGCTGGCTGAGGAAACTGACCCTGTGTTGGCTTCTAAAAACATTGAGATCTCCTCTTTCAGTTCTGAGGCAAAGACTTCGTCTCGCATGGAGCCTGTTTTGAAGCGCCACCTCAGTAGGGGAGGTTTGGGGTTGGATGGGTTGAGGACGAGAGTTACCGGGGAATGGTCTGAGAGAGTTCTTGGTTGGATATCGCATGAGCCGCTGGTCCATGGGCCGTTCCTTGGGGTGAAGAGGTAATCGATCCTGGAGCTCGATTTGTGTGGCGCGGAGTGGAATGTGTATTCCCGCAGCTCTCCTTTTGATGCTCTCCACGAATCTTTCAGGTCGAATGCTTTGCATATTTCTTTTATTTGGAGGCAGGCTTTGGACGGAGGATATGGGGTAGCGTGGGATCTGTCCTTCACCGGGTCCAGTACTGTGTTCATGTCTCCACCCCAGATTATGGTTGCAGGGTCTTGGGACGAGAGACGGGATAGTACCCAGCTGAAGTTGTCGGGGCCGTCTACGTTTGGTGCGTAGGAGTTGATGAGTGATTTTCTGACCCTCTATGATGCCACTTACGAGGACTGCCCTCCCTTCGGAGTCCTTTGATATGTGGACAAGGCGGAAGCCAATCCTCTTATGTATTAGGATTGCGACTCCTCTGGAATATGAAGAGTATGAGGAAAAGTATCTGTGACACCCCCAACCCTTGGCCCACTGGTGATCCCTCCCTGGGAGCAAGTGTGTTTCTTGAATCATGGCTATGTCCACTTCGTGTCTTCTAAGGTATTGGAGGATTTTCCTGGTTTTAGATGGGACATTGCCTCCTCTTATATTCCAGGTTATGACTTTGAATGGAATGAGTTAGGGTCTATGTTGATTTGTCGTTTGTTTCCCAAGGTTGATGGTGTTGCAGCTAGGAACAGTTCAGCGGATTGAATGGAGTCGGGAGATTCGGAGGTTGGACGCTGTGCTGGCGTTGGTGAAACGGGGGGGCGTGGGGGAGATGGCGCGGAACGTGGACGCTCCTCACTGTTAAACCATTGTGAGGGTACACACCTCAACTGGAGGTGGTGTGGTGTACGTAACTTCCCTCCCACGCGCGGGCAACCCCCTACAGACCCGCAATGTTCCCCTTCCATTAACAAACAATAAGGGTTGCTGTGCTTGGGGCACCAGATGCCTCCCAAGAGGTAAGGGTGGCCCTCCTACGAACTAGGAGTGTATCTCTGCGGCATGAGCTTGTGTAGATGTGTTGGAGGCAGGAATTCATCTCTCTTGGCTGCCCGGGACGATTATTATGGTGGGTCTCTGCGCCTTTTGATTTCGCGCTGAGGCCTGGGGTTGTTTGGGGCGGGTCTGCAACCGGCACGGTCCAGGTAGTCGTTGGCATCATCAGGTGTGTGGAAGAAGAGTGCTTTCCCATCATGCTGAATGCGAAGCTTTGCCAGGTATAGCATTGAGTAAAGTATTTGATTGTCTTGCAATCTCCTCTTTACGGCAGTGAAGGAGCGTCTCTGTGTCTGTACATTGGGAGAGAAATCTGGGAAGAACTGAATTGAATCTCCGTCGTACTGGAGTTTCCCTTTTTCCCTGGCTGCTTTGAGTATCGCATCTCGATCTTTGTAGTTTAGTAGTTTTGCAATAATTGGCCGTGGGTTTGCGCCTGGGATTGGTCTTGAATTTGGAATTCTGTGGGCGCGTTCGACTACAAACAACTGGGAGAGGAGTTCTTTCCCGAAGAGTGCCGTGTAGATCTGTTCAACATGGTCTTCCATTTTCCCTTGAAGTTGTTTCTCTCCGATTCCTATAATTCTGATGTTGTTCCTTCTTGAGCGCCCTTCTAAGTCCTCGTTTTTAGCGCAGACTGCCTTCATTTGAGTTTCAAGGGTGGAGATACGCGTGGTCAGGGCCGACGTGCTGTCATCTAGGTCGGAGACCCGTTGTTCCACAGTGTCCAGCCTGTCGGCGTGCTTGTCGAGCCTGTGTTGGAGTTGGTCAACTTTAGACGAGAGATTGTCGAGTTTGCTGCCTAGATCGCCGATTCCCGCTTTGAGGTCCAACAGGATTTCCCTAATGTCGAAGCTTGGTGTTTGCTCCTCCGGCATGGAAGCAGTGGGTGTTGGGGACGCTGCTCTGCTCCCTTCGTTGGGAGGTTTGCTGGTATGGTTAGCTTCGAAGTTCAATTTCTTTTGGGTTTTATCTGTTTTCCCCATTATGCTCTTGTTTCTGCCTTGAGTGCTTGAGAGTGCGGTGGGTAAGGAGCTGGCGGCTTCACACTGGCGTTTGTAACGTGTTTGGTGCTTCCGACGCGTTGGAGGTGAAGGGTGGTCACCGTGCCGGTGTTTGGTCGTACTGTCCGCCGTGTGGGAGAGATTTAGGGTGTTCTCTAGTGTTGGTGGGTTTTACGCTGTAGAATAGGCCGACGATGTTCACCCTTGTTGATCTGAGTGCGCGGCCGATTTGGGGCCTGGTTTTCTTGCGTTATGTGGCTGGTGCTGCGCGTGTTTGGAGTATCCGACTTTGGAGGGGAACTCGTGGCGCCTGGTGGCGGGGGCGACCTCCGTTGCTCTTGGAGGGCGTTCCGGCTACAGTCTGTTGGAACTTGGAGTGGGGAGTTGTCGCCAGGTAATAGGGCGTGTGTGGCGAGGGGATGGTGGGGGCAGCGGGGAATTTCTCCGGTTGTTGTCTGCTTTCTTGGGGTGGAGGTCCCCTTTTATTTTATGCTGCCAATGTGCAGGTTAGGTCGAGCGTGGCTGCTATTCGGATGGGTGCCGAGGCCTGAGCTTTCCTCGGTGTCTGGCGAAAGCGCAGGGGCTCATGCAATCTGGTGGGTCGAGAAGCCGACCGTGCGCGCCGAATGGGGATCCTACCTGCGTGTCCGACGAGGGTGGCGTAGACTTTCGTGCTCCCTGCCGGATTTTCTGCCAGGCCGTAGCGGGGACGGAGACCGTGTGTCTCTTGGCGCTGTCGTGCGCACGTCCACCCGTTTCTTGACGTGGCCTCGCTCTCTGACCCAGCGGGTCGCTGCTGACTCTGGGCGCCAGGTGGCACGCCGCTGCTTCTGTACTTCGTACCCGGGCTGCTCCTCCCCCCACGGCCTGCTGCCGGCGCGGTCTGCGGGCCTTGGCGATCGGGCTGGAACTCTGCAGGCGCTCCGCCGTTGGAGAGGATTTTGGGCTCAGGGTGATCAGTGGCGCCTGCCGAGCGTAACCGGTGGTAGGTTTGGGTGAATCGGATGCCGCAGAGGCAAGGATGTCGCAGGATTAATGGAGAGCCACACGGAGCTCTCTAGGAGGCGGCCATCTTGGATGGCTCTCTAGCGCCCTCTAGGACGCTGAGGATGCATAAGGGCCTTGAACATCAATCAAAGCAACTGTGAAACTGTGAGATTAGCAGACGATAGAAAGGGGGAAAATCTTGAGGAGCTACTGTAATTTAAGAAAGTCCTGCTCAAGAAGAGGCAGGGGGTAGGTTGTCCGATAGAAGGGAGCCAGCTGAGGAAAGCAATGAACCTCCTGCCCTCTGTTTGGCTTAACGCTTTACACACAGAGAGTTGGTGCCAGATGAACGCAGAGGTCTAGAGGGGAAATATTTAGTAAGAGACAGTTGCAGATGGTGTGGTCCCTGTCCCCAGACAGCCTTATGGATGATGTAGAGGGATTTTAATTTAATCCGTGAAGCAACCGGGAGCCAGTGAAGACTTTTTAGGGCAGGAGCGATGTGGTCCCTGGGCTTGAGGCCAAGGATAAGTCTTGCTGCCCTATTCTGGATTAGCTAGGGGGTCGCTGAGTGGAAGAAGGAAGATTCAGAAGGAGTCTTTTGCAATAGTCAAGCTTAGAGAAAACGAGGGACGGGGTCACATTGAACTTCTAGGTGAAGGTGAGAACATTTAGAATTCCTTTGAGAAGGAAGAGCTGAAAGTGGGACTGCTTGGCAATGTCCTGAGTGTGAGGGAGGAAGCAGAGTGGAAGATGACACCAAGGTTTCTGTCTTCAGATGAGGGAGCAGGGGAGAGCCCTTGGAGGAAGGCCAGAGTGAAGGGAAGAAGGCTGGAGCAGGGGTCTCACTGGGAAGGATCTTGGTTTTGCTGGCATTGAGCTAGAGATCTGAGGCAGAGATCATTGGAAGTGCACCAGGCCTGGATGGCCGATAGGCAGTCCGGGATGATGGAAGGTGCAAGAGAAGGCGCAAGAGTGTCAGCAGGAAGTTTGAAAGAGTTGTGTGATCATAAATGCATGATTTATGATCCCTAAGCCAATTCTTATATTGTTTGGAAACCTGTGCAATCATCTTCTCTTCTACATGCCACATGTTGTTAGTTTTTCTTAATGAGGGTAATTTTTTTTTGTGAGCTGAGGCGCCATGATCCAAGTGCAACAGCTTTCTCAGGTATAGCCTCGAACTAGACAAGTACCAATAATTCTTCTCAAGCAACCCCAGGAGAAAAGCTTGATTAGAATATATAAAATTACAGATATTGGAATCATTCTTCCCACTCCATATAGTACGATTTCACTGTACATTAGAAGCAACATGATTGATGTATTTAACAGTGCAGGGAACTAAGAGTTTTTAAGGCCAGGACAATGTGGCATGGTTGCGAAGTGTGGTGAATCCAACAGTTAAAGTCCCACAACGCCCCCAGAGATTCTGGTTTACAAAGATGTAATCAAAGCAAGAAAGAAACGTTCGTTTTTCCAGGTGTGGGGTGTCATTTCCCTTGCTCTACCTTTTTGTTATTTAGGCATACCAAATGATAGATGTTGACATATTTTGCCCATTGCCAGTCAACCGTAGGCAACGAAAAACTGTTTGCCCACCACATATTATAACTAGTAATCAGGAGACAATGGGATGGCAGACAACAACCACAATATTAGCATCAGGACAATATTCAAACCATTTGAAAAATATCTTGCCAATAGTGATTAAGATCTCATTGGCCGCAATTCCCTGTCGGAGGTTATAGATATTAATAATCAGGGTCTTAATCGGTATGGGAGAGAGATCGCTAAAGATTGCAGCCATAACACATGGTGGTGTAAATTCAACACAAAAGGGTTTAAACTTAGTTTGGACTCGGCTCCAAATGCAAGACTGCCAATCAGGTGGCCCCTAATTCCACGAATGGCAGGGTGATGAAGAATGTGGTAGCCATCGAAATTGAAGGCTTCGACTGCTCATGTTCCTTGTAAAATAAAAACTTCAAGATTTGATGTTTTGCTAAGCCCAGAGGGTTTACCAAGAAAGTGAGTTCTGTAGACCCACAGAGTATGAAATTGTTCATGTTGTCGGGGGCATGGCCAGCAGGCGAGCCATGAGGACGTGAGTTCTTTAAGCTCCCGCGGTCTCCAGCAATATCCTGTAAAAACATCCTGTTTTCGTGGTGGAATTAGAAGAAAAACATACCAGCAGGAAACTGAACATACAGAAAGCTGTTGTGCGAATTATGCCTGACGAAATCTAACTATTGAAGGAGAGAATGGAGTGAGGTGTGCAGCGGCTGCACTCGTGGCACCTAGCAAAATGGCAGTCAGAAAGTGCAATACGAAATGGGCGGACCGCCGTGGAAAGATGACTGCCTGAAGCAAATACTCGCTGGTGCTGAAAATACTGGGTTGGAACCCACTGGACAGTGCCGTGGCTGGTCTGCGCTTCCTTACACCATGGGACGGCAGCCTGAGCACTTTGCGTGCCGGTGTGTGGTGGCGCGTGTTCTAGCCAGCCAGATTACCACGGACACGGTACGGGCTGGAGGGAACCTGCAGAAGTGAAAAAGAGGCTTGGGACACTGGCAGAGACAACACGGACACTGATGAGGTGAGGGCTGCTAACCCAAGGTGCCGACAGTGCGGATTGGGTAGCGACCCCCCGCTAGAACGCAGTTCCTCTCCGCCCCTGCACTGGGTAACACTGACAGACTGCAGAACGGACTACCACTTGGTGCCTTCTCCAACCCCTGAGCTCCTCCTAGACTCCGAATTCCGCTGGCTGGTGCCGTGACAGGGTCAAGCTGGAGGAGACGTACGCCAGACACGAGGCGAGAGGGAAGATTGCAACCGTGGACGGCAATAAACATTAATTCAGAGCCAGGCGAGCGGTGAGTCAACACACTGTCTCCAGCCCATAGCAATATTTCAACAACGGCACGAATGCACGCTACAAATTCACACTGCTGTAACAGTGCACAACGGCATATATATGTAATGGATTGGATCTGCACGGCAGATGTACACCCTTGAAGCATTAGTCTACCGGTGGGTACCTTGAGGCACATGCCCTCCCAGCCCTAGACTGTTCAACTATCTTATCGCTACTGCAAAATCTGTAATTATGTGGACGGCAAACACAGTGCCTCCTTCATTGAGGCAAGAGGGCTGTAGCTATCCCTCTCCCCGGCTTTCCTGCACCTTTTGCCATTTGATACAAAGCCGGGCTGGGACCAAGGAGAATAGACTGTCCATGCGAGGCAGCTGGAACCGAATGGCAGACACGGCCCAGAATTAATGTTATGCAACGAATACCCCTGGTTGCAAAATAATACAATTTATGACAAAAGTAACACTACCAGGAGACATTTTGATAGTTAACACTGGTGCTCTGGGAGCACAACGGCCTACCCTCTGCACCCCAGGTGAGAAGCAAGATACACATAACATGAACACAAAACAAAAACCTACTAAAGGGGCATTGTCCAGGGAGGAGTTGGTGAGATTCCTGATGATCTGCTTGAATTATGGATACGCTCCCGCAGACTGGGATTGGAACCTTCCTCGAAACCAGACACATTAGGCATGCTGTAGACACCTTGGAATGCAAGGAAATCTGGCATTGGGACCCCTGACCACCTGCCCCAAAACCCCTGGCCTAATGTTATAACAGAGCTGAACAGACATCCGGCTGACTAGACAGCACGTGAATATGTGGGACGAGGCCTGTGGAGTTAACATAGGCGAACACACTGATTGCTAAGTCGCTACCTGAGGGGCCTGTTTGGACGTGGTCTCTCCCAAGTCAGAACTCTTGCGTGGCCTAATGACTCCGAATAAGATCCCCAGGGTGGTAGGCTATCCGGACTGGGACGGACCAGAAGCAGACACTCTGCCATGCATTTGAGACTTCTGTCTCACTAGCCGCGGCTACAACTCAAACTATACCGTCTCCACAGACACGCGCATCTTGGTCTTGCTCAAAAGGAGCCAAGCGACGGCCTGTCTCAAACAACATCTCTCCATGGTCAAAGATGAACTTGGAGTACTCGTCCAAACCCCGGGCATGCTCAATCAGAAGGCGTGGCAGAAGTGGAGGACATTCAGTTTGAAGGATGGAATGAATGCCATTGCCAACTTACGTGCTTCCATGGAAAAGAAAATGTATGGAATTAGTGTGGATGTGTCCCTTCTACGCCATGGCCATCAAAAAATAACATCTCGTACCAGGAAATTGAAAACCGCATATCTGGGGCGGAAGATGGCCTCTGCATAATTAACTAACAAATTACCAGAGTGACGGCATGTCTAAAAACGCTGGACGTGAGGGTGCATGAAGGAGAGGTGGTTAGATCATGATGCAATAATGTCTGCTTCCTGGGTCTGCCTGAGAAAACAGAGGGGCCAAATATGGAGCGATTTTTGGAACAATGGCTGATGGACATATTTGCACCCAAGACATTCTCCAACTTCTCTGCCGAACAGGCTCACCGTATGCCGACTGGATCGCCCCCACAGGGGCACCACCACGCACAGTGATTGCCAAACTACTAAATTATATAGACTGTGATGCCTTGCTCCAGATGGCCCGTGCCATGGGATCAATAACATACAACGGATCCCAGATTGCCTTTTTCCTGGACTACACCAGAGATCTGCAACGTGCCAGACAATACTTTGACCAACTTAAGAAGTGTCTGCAATCCCTGAATGTCAAATATGGTCTCGTGTTCCCCCGACAATGCAAGATATATCACAAAGGCACAGCGGTGCACTTCACAGACCCCAAGGATGCGTGGAGTTGGGCAGAACAACATCTTGAGGGAGATTGGAGGGCAGGCAAGAAAAACAAGAACCAACCTAGGGTCCATCCCGAAGGATCTCCACCAGATCAGCCGCCACATATCCAGGAACTAGAACTCCCACCTCCTATGGACGACGATTAATGCACAATGCTGGCGACACTATGCTGATACTGATATCAACTAGGTACGCGCCAGTTAAGTAGTGCGCCCCTGCACTCTGGAACAAGCGTGCAGTGACAACTCCCACGACTTGAGTCACAGCTGTGCAACCCACGGCAACCCCCCCTCCCCCACCGCCCCACCAGGCTTGTGACTACCTGTGCAGCCGTACTTACCTGTTTCTTATAATTGGCTATGTAAGTTGTATGATTTTGTTGAAAGTTGATAGCCGATGGTTTCGCCTATCAGCACAGTTCGGGCATCAGATGCTTCAAGTTGGGATGGAGAATGGGGAGGAAGTTTGTTGATGATTTTTGTTTTAATTTCCAAATCCACTGGTTTGATCTAACTAGGTATTCACTTACCCACACCGCGATGCACATCTATATGGGACTCTTCCCCACACGGCTTGATAAATAGATACTCATTGGATCTCAAATTGCACTCACCAAGGATGAAGTAAAATCCCTGAAACTCATTACATGGAACGTTAATGGCCTGGGCACTGGGAACAAATGGCGCCTGGTCACACAGTTTCTTCTTTTTTTTTTTTTTAACCAACTTTATTTTCAATAATTTTTGCATGTAGGACAACAGTTAGCTTTCGATTACATCAGGAATACAACCATTATTGACTGGTCACAGTGTTTCTTAATAGACACTCCCCCGATGTTGCTCTCCTTACTGAAACACATTTAGCTGGCAGGACATGCAACCTCTTACGACGGTCAAACTACCGCACAGCGATACATTCATGGATTCCAGAGGGGTTTTGATCCTGGTGCACTAGAGGCTTCCCCTCACATTGCTCCGAGTTCTACAGTATCCCAGGGGCAGATTTGTATTGTTGCAGGGTGTGCTATGGGGAGAAACTGTAGTAATCCTTGCAATATATGTCCCGTCCTTCATTGCGGAGCTGATCAATGGCATAACGCCTATAATCGCAGCGCACAGATGAGACCTTTGCATTCTTGGAGGAGACATTAATGATGTTATGGATGCGGTACTAGATTGCACGCATCTACGTGGCAGAAACACCAAGGCAAGTACCAAACTGGCTACCTTTGCGTCAGCGTTGGGTCTCCGTGATGTGTGGTGCGATCTGCATCCTGCAGAGCGTGGATACTCCCATCACTCCGGTCCATGCCTCTCAAGGCTGACTATTTCTTTCTCCCAATCATAGACATACATAAGGCGATTAATGCAACCCTATTCCCCTGGGGAATCTCCGACCGTTAGCCCCTATTGCTGGAACTGAAGACAGGCCGCCCACTCCCCTGTCCTGGCGACTAAATAGTTACTACCTCGGCTTCCCGGAATTTGTTGATCATATTTGTGGTAAAAGGACCACCGATTTTTAAATCAATAATGGTATGGTAGACAACCCAACAACACTGTGGGAAGCATACAAACCGGTTCTCCATGGGGAGATGCTCTCCTGGACATCGGCTCTCAAAAAATCACAACAAAAAGTGGTAACAGTGGAATGGGAGGTAGTGAAATGGGAGACTCAACGGGAACACCTGAAATGCACTGATCCCTTCTAACAGCCAAAGAACGCCTCCACAATATCGCTTTAGATAACGCCAAACGGGCACACTCAGAGATGCGCTTACAATTGTACGAGACCGGGGACAAGGCTGGTAAGATATTGGCCTGGCTGGAGCGGAGGGATACATGTCACTGACAAGTCAGGGGAATCAAAACAGCATCACATGAACTATTACACATTGCAGAGTGCTTTGCAGACTACTACCTATCGCTATACACATCCCCAGCCGACCTGTTAATACTAACATCCTAGACGACATCACACTCCCCGAGTTGACCACAACACCTAGAAGTAGATACTACGGAGTCCGAAATTGCAGAAGCCATCTCAACTGCAATCTGGGAACACACTGGGTCCAAGCAGCTTCCCAATAGAGACGTGGAAAAAAATGGGAGGGAATGAAATGGCCACCCCTCTACTTAGAATGTTTCTCCACTGTAAGGAACGAGGCATCCTATCCCCGGATCGATATGTAAGGCCTCCAGAGCTATGCAGCTCATATAGACCGATCTCATTGATCAACAGTGAAACTAAAATCCTGGCAAAGTTACTCGCGAATAAACTACAAAAGGTGGTCTCCTCACTAATCCACCCGGACCAGTGTGGATTTATGCCACAGAGATCAACACGTATGAATATTTGAAGGTTACACTTGTTGCTAGAAAGAGCCCCAGCCCTCCCAAGAACCTCTTGCATTGCTGGCTGTTGACTTTGAGAATGCTTTTGCCTCAGTCTCCTAGGAGTGCCTCTGGGATATCATGCGAAGAATGGGCTTGGGGAAATCCTTTGTGGACTGGGTCCAACTCCTTTATGAATCTGTGGTTGCAGAGGTTAGGGTTAACGGGTGGCCCTCTCAGATATTTCAATTGGGGAGAGGGAACCGTCAAGGATGTCCCTTGTCCCCATTGCTCTTTGCACTAATCATCGAATCCCTGGCCATACTGTTGCGACACACACTCATGGAGAGGATTGCACTGGCCCGAGGGCACGGAAGACAGTCTCCCTATATGCAGATCACCTCTTGCTATATTTGTACAGCCTAGTCTGCTCCTGTCCAGTGGTTCCAAGAATACCTGAGCAATATGGGACATTTAGTGAGCTGCAGGTAAACTGGAACCAATCCAGTATTTTCCTGGTCAAAGGGGCGGACCAGGCAACCCCCCTGCATTGTCCATACCGCATTGAACTTGACCAGTTCTGCTATTTGGGGATCCAAGTGACTGACCTTTTGGAATACATACCGCAAAACTTACACCCGTTCATGGCAAGATTCTTACGAATGTCCAACACTGGGTACTGCTTCCATTGACCCTCCTTGGGAGGGCTGCTCTCTTTAAAATGCTGGCACTACCATGCTTCTTATATATCCTTCCAAATGCACCTCTCTGAATACCGGATCTACAATTTCATAAGATTTCTTAGAGGTTTGCTGTGGAGCGGAGGACATCCACGGATCGCATTGCAGACACTGCAACGATCCATCTGGGGTGGTGGAATTGGATTGCTGCGCCTCCACTCATACTACTGGGCAAGTCAGATGGCGGTGATCAATTACACCCTACACAGGGATAGGAATCTGCCCCATATCTGAGCTGAGATCGATGTGCTACACGACATATCTGAAACGGAAGCATCAACCCCAGAGACGGCTCCAGTAGGCCCAGAGCACTCGGCCTGCTGGCTGGTAGTTGAATCGTCCCGACCCATGACCTCGGTGGTGGATCTGTAGGCTGTGCACCCCGCAATAGAGCTGGTAGTCATGCTGGATCGTAAATAAGGACTGATTCTTGGAGGAAGAACAAGACAATCCCTTGCTCCCTGGGGACGAAGAGGAGGACGAACTTGATTGCCTGTCCGTGGACTGCCCGGTAGAGCTCCTGAGCCCCTCGGCTTGGGAGCCAGTAGCCTTTAGAGGCCTTGGGTCTGCCAGAACCAGAATCCAAGGTACCCTTACTCGTGAGACCCCAGAAAGGAGTCACTGCACTGAGTACTAAACGAAGGGCCTACCTTGTCTTGATGTGGGGGTCCTGGTGACAAACTCTTTAAGATTACCTGGAGGAGAAGCGTGGAAGATATCACACCAGCGTGAGACCTAGAGTGCTGCAGGCTTCCACGTGTCCCAGCGGTGGCGGGCACAGACACTGAAGACCTTCGTAGAACGCGCATCTTGTGAATCCTTCTGCATCCATCATGCGCAGCACCGATGGGAGGTGAAGAAGTTTGAAACTAAAAATAACGTGGAGCATGCAGAAAGTTAAAAAGGCTCAGCGCCTAGCTGCCAGGTCTGGCACTGTGAGAAACTCATGGTGACCAAAAGTAAGACAGAAGTTATCACAGTTCAAGGGTGTTTATCGAACAATGAAAATGGTATGCGGGTTGGAAAAAAGCCTAATCTAAACCAAAATTTTAAATGGGGACAGGCGTCGACCATCAAATGAAAAATGAGACCATCCTACTGATGTCGAGTCAAATGAAAAGGCCTATACTAAGAAAACTATTGCCAATTCCGTATGCTAAATACGAAAGGGTGTTGGGTTAAGTTTTAAGAAAGAAGTGTTCTCAAATAAAAAGTCAAGATGTGGTGGCTTGGGTCTCCCTCCCCACGTTTTGAGCATGGGCTAAGGTTGGTGCTTGGAGCACAGTATGGTCCCCGACTTCACCAGCACGAGACAACAGTTCCAGTGGTAGATGGTCTCGGGCTTCACTAGCATGAGACAACAGTTCCAATGGTAGTTCTCAAGACGTTGATGGCCAAGTCTTGTTTACTTAGAAAGTCGCTTGCCTTCATGCTTGAAGTGCTCAAACAATAAAACAAAAGTTCCTTTACCAAATGAACGTTTGTTTCCAAAACTCAATGTGGGTGATGGATTCACCTCTGGTTCCCCCTCTATTGGGGCTGACCCTTGCGCAATGGAATCTTTGGGATGATAGCTTAACTCCTTGGATCGCCTCATTCGGACTCCGACCTCTCTCGACTGCCAGTCCTTGGGTGACGGCTTCACCCCGGATCTCCCTCATCCAGGCTCGGACCCTTCTTAACTTCTCAATGGGCCTCATTATGGGTCCAGCGGTAGCCGTGCCGGTAAAACTGTTAGTCCCCATTCCCATGGAGTCCTATAGGGACACTGGAGCACCGGCACTGTTAACAATGGTGCCGGTGCTCCCGTGAGAACGCTGCGCGAGGGTGCCGGCCTGCCCGGCAGGTCTGACCCTGGCGGGCAGGACAGTACCCGCCTGCTGAGTAGTACTGTGCCGGTCCTGTGGAAAAGGTGCATGTAGGCTTACCAGCGCCGTTGTTGCCGGACAGGCACAGTCCTAATGAGGCCCAATGTCTTCATCAAAACAGTTTAGTGGACCTCCCTTCTTTGGGTTCACTTTACCACTCTGTTTCTCAGGATCTTCAAATGTCCCCCTCCTTAGGCATCCCTCTTGTCTTTTCTTTAGTGCTTTCAATTCAGTTCAGATGGTCACGGGATTCACTTCCCCCTACTTTAGCCAACTTGCGGATCAAAGTCTTTCGATTGTACAGGGCTTTTGCTCGACCGTCATGTATGACCACTTTCCTTCCTTTGGCAGCCTTCCTATGGTTTTCTGGCTTCTGTAGTTACTCCTTATGGGGCTCTACCAGAGTATTTCGGCTTAGCAACCACCTGGTGCCGCTTTCCCCTCTAACTGGTATCCTCCTCTCACTTTCCACAATTTATCAAAGTTCATAAGCTTTGTTTCAAAAGTTGCCACTTTGTGATTGTCTCTCAACGCAGCCCGGTGCTTATGGGTCCTCCCCTCGACTCACTGGCTGTGTTGAACCGCTTGGCCTTCTGCTTTACTGGAGTCAAGGCCGGCACGATGGGTGCCGTAGCTTCCCTCCCTCCTGCTTATCGACCTAAGCTTGCCCCGTGTACCGCTCACATCTGCTGCAGGACACTTTTGGTATTGTTCGCGGTCTTACTCTTTCCTCCACAAAGGTTCAGCGTGCCTGGGACGAATAGGGCAAGGTTACGTCTTTCTTTACCTCTCTCTGAAATCCGGCCGCCTTTCTCCTTCGCCTGAACTGCCGCTTTGGTTCAGCTGTCTCTTTGTGCAGTCTTTCGTGGTAGTCTTTCCCGCCTTGCTTGTACTGCGCTCCCAGGCTCCACCTTTTATCCCTGTGGGGAAAAGGGAGGGTCGTCAGGTGTGTGTGGTTCAAATTAATTGCTTGACCCTTCTGTTGGACTTGTCAGGTAAACGGCGTCATTACAATTCCGTAAGACAGAATTCATATCAAATTGTCCTATGGAATAGGATGGAAAAACTGTGCTATTCTAAAAAGGGAGATTTATTGGTAGATTGAAAAGAGCAGAGTGGATAGTGTTTGCGAAATAAATAAGGGGAGTTGTGGGAACGGTAGTGTTTCTTCTATTCAAATGGGAAGCGTGGGAAATACTGACTAGAGGGGCGTGGAAAAGATTGATTTGGAGTATGCAGGTAGGGAACAGGAAAACAAGGATTCTGGGAGATGCAGTCTTGAGATGTCACGGGGGTCTGGACTTCTAGTTGGTTTACCAGAGGTGTAGGCTTGATAGGACTTTACTAAGGAAGCTTCTGTGGGTAGAAATGGAATAACCAATGAAAGCCGTAGGTAGTTAGTCCCCCTCTTCTTCCTCCTCGATAGAATACCGCATCTCACCTTGGGCATTCCCCCTAGCATAACCCCGAGTTACCCTACTCTGGTGATCCTTTCCCACTGGTTCACCCCCAAGAACTGGATCCAACGGCGATGGCCATGTCCTAGCCACCTGAGTAGGGGATTCTCGGGGCCTTACTTGGAGAACACCCTCAGGCTTCTCACAGCACCGTCTGTGCAGAAAAGGGGACTGAGTTGCGGCGCTGGAGGGTGGGGCCTTTGGAGGGCGTTCCCATGCCCTGGGCCTCCTCCCACCCCCTCGCTCGCTGCACTAGCTTTCGAAGGGGAGGCTCGGTTTTTCGGTGCGGGTGCCGTCCCCATGTTGGGGGATGCTCCGAGGGGATGGAGGAGGCGGGGCGGGACGTATGAGTAAGAGTGCACAAGCAGGACGTGCCTTGGAGATGCTGGTAACCGTGAGAAAGTTCCTGGGCGCTTGGCAGCCAGAAGATGCAGTGTTCTCCATAACGGGACGTGAAGGGAAGCGGGCATGTAATTACAGAGCCGCAAAGGAAGCTGGAAGGATGTCTGCACAATCCAGAGTGGGAAGCAATCGGCAGAGCCACACTTCAGAAGCGCAAACAGGACCGGAAACGCTAGGAGAACTGATGAGTCAACCAAAAGCAAGTAGGGACCCCAGGGCATTCCGGCAACAACAATTTGAATGTTATGATATTTCTAATACAGAAACTACAAGAAGATTGTTTTGAATGCAGAAAAGGCAAAGTACAGATGCAAGCCCCATTAAGATCCGGATGCATGAGATGCAAGTGTGGGGCAAAGTTTGAACGTACATTGCCGCAGTTATACCGAGCCGAGAACGGTATATGTAGTTTTGGTAATACAGAGGAACTGTGAAACGGGCAAAGCAAGGATACAGGCAATTGGAACACATAATAAGCACTGGCAAGGGAAATACACACTTTCTCTTCTTGCCATATATGCTGCCTGAAGTTAAATGCTGTTGATCAAGGCCTACTCCCAAATGCCTAGTGAGAGAGCACCAACCTGTTGCCGCCCTTCTTGTTAAAATAGTACATGGACACTTCATTGTCCCAGAACCCCAAATCATCACGAGAAAATGTTGAAGGGCTACCAAGATGGTCTTAAGTGCCAGGAAATTGATGCGCTCTTGTGCATCCTCCTCGCCCCACATATCGGGAATTTGGAGATCGCCCAGAGTGTCCCTCCATCTCGCTGAAGAGTGATGCATCTGTCATCATTCTAAGTCTCTTCTTGAAATGTGAGTGCCAGCACCAGTTTTTAATGGGAATCAAACCACTTGGGAACCGAAGGTGTAAGTCTAGAATTGCGACCCGCTTAACCTGCAGACCCCCGGTCTGATCCCAGCTCGCTGACAAGTGTAACCGAGTCCACCACATGCACAGCTTGGCTATGGGCATTGGCAGAACATGAGGCCATATGAACTAGGCATCTCTGAAATCACTGTGTGGCTCAGGAACAGAAGTATAGTGAGAAGAATATCTCTGACCCTCCTCTGTGGGAAAGACTCAGGCTACCTAGGAGTCCAATCTGAATCCTATGAACTCTATTTGTAGCAATAGGGTTATGGAGGATTTCAGGATGCCAACTGACAGGCCCAGTTCGAACAGGAAACCCAAGGGATTCTGAAGATTTGTTGCTTTCAGATCTAGCGTATAAGGATAAAGATGAATGCGATGAAGGTATAGACAGAGAGTCTGTTATCATTTTGAACACTCTGGGGGGCAGATCTCGGGCCGAACAGAAAAGCTTGGCATTGGTAATGGTCGCTTCCAATAAATAAATAAATTAAGATAACTTCAATGAGGAGGCCAAATGGGATGTGTAAATAAGAATCCTTCAGATCCACAGTAGTCATTTAATCAGCTAGTTGCAAGGCCGAGAAAATAATCGCTGGCCTTAGAATCTTGAATTTTTCTTTGGGTAAAGATAGATTAAAAGAAACAGTACCAGTACCATTTTCAAAGAACTGCCTTGTTTTCTTTTGGACTGGCAAAAAATAACCTTGTATCAAATCCTGCCCCCTTATCAAAAGATAGAATTGATTCAATGGCCTTCATAAGAAATTCCAAGATCTTTTCCCTAGGAGGATCTTATCCCACTTCAGAGGGGGTAAGAAGGGAGGAATGTAGAGGCGGTAGCCCCTGATTACCAACAGAGGCTGTCCCCTACTGGGCAACTGTGTATTTGAACCCTTGTATCAATTTGTGGCTTTCAGATGTGAGGCAGATAGGCTGAGAAAAGAAGCAAGTCAGCCATGCTTGTTTCTAGTAGCGGCCCTTTCTGGTATGGTGGTCATGAAAGCCTCAAATCCATCTGTGTTATTCCGCTTAAAGGGCTGTCTCTGTGACTTAGAAAGGCTTGCCTTAGGTAGCGCCAAGGACATAGCTGTCTGAGCACTGATTCTCTTCTTGTTCAGCTGCTCCTTCTTTTTGTCCAGACTGTAGAGCTCTGAGCCACTGAATGGCAGGTCCAGAATTCTATCCTGGGCATCTTTCTGCAACTATATAGCCATTAATAGGGGCTTCCATGTGGAGGTAAACCCTAAGGCCAAACCCCTGGTTGCTGTGTCCAGATGATGGAAGGATAGCACCATCAAATTTTGTGCCACATACTTGGCCTCCTTAAGACTGGACAGAAAGCCCCCATGGTAGTCTGCCTCCCGTGAGTGACCAGTTTCTCTAAAATACCAGCGTGAGGCAACAGGCTGGTTGCCAGCTCTTCTTGTCCCACGTCTCACTACTGAACTACTGAAAGGTAAGATCATAAAAAAGGAAGGAGTTTCTGATACCATGAGATAAGGTTGTACAATTGGACTCCAGGATCTTTGTTTCAGTGCCTATAGTGTTGCACAGTATGAACTAATTTTTGGGATCAAAAGATGATCAAGACTACTGGTTAGTGTTCTTAATTTCGTTTTGAAGTTGGTATTGATTTAAGGTAAAGTGTAGGGCTTATTTGGTATTTATTTAGTACTTTAGGAAGAAAGTTCTTCTTCCCCTGAAGTATTTAATATCCGAAACACGTTGGGAGTGATTTGGGCTAAGGAATTGTTACCCCTTCTGTTTTGTCCTTTGCATTTTAAGAAGAACTTTTCATGGAGGAGATTCTGCTTGTAAATTGAAAAGTGAAAAATCTTTGAGAACACATTTCATTTATGCTGGTATCACAATTACCTGTATGAAATTTGTGTGGGGATTGTTTGAAAATCTTTGAATTAAATATGGGTCTATGCAAAAAATGTACTCTTATTGAATAAGAAATGTTTAAATTGTACATTTGAGTTTCATTAATTATTTATGGAAGGTTTATCTGATTCAAGTGCCAATGGGCCTCATTAGGTTTCAATTAGCGTTTTGTTGATGATATTTGATGTTCTTTAGCCAAGGGCTGACCCTGAGCATCAGACGTTTTAGTAAGTCATATACCTCTACTTAAGAATGTATATTGAATGCTAGCAGGCATCCCACATGTTTTTTTTTTCTCCCATCATTTCTTTCACTACCTACTTGGCCTCCATAAAACCGGACTAAAAGGCCCTGTGGTAGTCTGTCAGCAAGAGGGAGTCATTGTCCCCTAGTTCTTTCCAGAGCTTCACGTTTGTTGTGGCTCTGTTTCTGCATAAATATGGCATAGTTGGAGGGCAGAATTCTGGTATACTTTGTGTCCCACTGTATCCATAAGACAGTCTTTGCACCAAATAAGACTGTTGGTAGACGCAGAGACTGTGCTGTTGCCAAAGAGAGTAGCAATAGCCACAATCGTAGAGTGGGCTTGGGGTTGTGCCCACTCTACGATTCCGATTTACGATTCTGCTCACCCAGAAGGGCTTTATATCGAACGTCTATCTTCTTGAACACCGGGGTCACAGAAGCTGGTTTCTTTTAAGCCTTACAGGCCTCACCCACCACATCTGTTTGGAGGTAGATCCCTGACTTATCAGTCGCTATAAGGGAACGGACTGAAGAGTGCACCCCAGAGGTGGTTCTGGAACAGGAATACATATGTAATCCATCAGGCTATGAACCCATTCATAAAACTCATGCGAAGACATAGGCACTTTCACGGTCATCACCCAGCATCTGATCTGGATCTTCTGGGTCGTTGAGGTCCATTGGGGGTAAATCCGAAAATGGCAGACAAGAAGGAGGTGGTGGATCCACCGGAAACCCAGGCGAGCCTCTGATACATAAGGTGTGGTGTCTGGAACTTGAACTAGATACCAATGGGGCTTTTCTGTGCCATAAATGCCTTTGTTGAAGATGTGACAGAGATTGGCACTGCTGAGATAGATGTGTACACCAGATTGATACTAAATGCATCGCTGACCTCCAGCACTGCCATTTTAGGGGACTCGGGCCTATGCCCAGTAGTTATATGGACAGTGAATGTATGATGCGAGGCAACGCCTGTAATATCCCTCAGAGAGGCCGCAGGGTTTACCCAGTGACATAATGGTTTTTATACGATTTGGTTTAATTAGTGCCTTACACCAAAGCGCTGAACAGACAATAAAGGACAGTACAATAATGGTGAATACAAAACAGAATTAGGATGAAGTCTAGTCCAAAAAAAGAATCGGGATGAGGGGTTTAATCAGAAGAAAAAAGATGGTCTTTAAGGCAGGTTTTGAATAGGAGTAGACTAGGAATAGAAGAAATCAAGAGAGGGAGACTATTCCAATATTTTGGACCTGGCAGATAGAAAGATTGGAATTGAGAGAACACGTATGGAGGGAAAGGGACCGACAAGAAAAATTGAGATTGAGACCGAAGAATGGGACTAGGAGCGTAGAAAGAAACAAGAGAGGCGGTATATGAGGGGTGAGATGATTAAGGCGTTTAAGAATTATACCAAGCGAATGGAACAGTAAGTAGGATTTCTTTAAAAAAGGAAGCATCAGGAAAGCAAGGCTAGCCACTAGAGACCAAACATGCACTCTCCAGGTCTGGTCGAAGGAATTGCCTGACTGGTGGTGCCCGGAAAAAGGGGCGTTTACTCACCTTGTCCTTTGAGATGATGAAACCTCTAAGTTGGCCAAGAAGAGCCCCGAAGAGTTCTTCAGACAAGAAAATTCACTGATGCAACTACTTGAAAGTATCATACTTGAAAGTATCATACAGTGGGGCCAGTCCACTGGAGAGCAGGCCCCAAACACTCCAGGGTAAAAGGGGGTCTGCTGCTGAGAAGCTCCTGTGGCACGATGGACACATCATTAAACACCTTTTACACAGCATCAATGGGTGACTGAACCAAGGAGACCAGGGAAAAGGAAATGATCAAAGAAAAAAGAATTTGCAGAGAAGTGACAAAGAAAAGCAGAGCTGTGTGTCAGGTGTCTGATACTCGCGATGAGGAAAAAGGCACTGAGAGTGTCGGCAGAGGCAAGAGTGAAGATGCATGTGTGTATATGTGTTGTCCAGCCACTGAGTACAAATTTAAATGGAAATTGTGCAATGCTGTGCTAAGGCTCTGGTTCCACCCCTGCAATGCCATCTGTGAAGCAAACCCCCTCCAGATTGATTGATGTCCCAATTTAGATCACTGCCTGCCTTGTGGAACTGAACCTACCCTCTGCTGTCCAAGGATCAGAAATGAAGCTGTTCCAGCATCCTTGGCTCCCACCAAACCTACATCTCTTCGGACTTCAATCTTATTGTAAA
Organism: Ambystoma mexicanum; assembly: GCF_040938575.1. Classification (NCBI taxonomy): domain Eukaryota; kingdom Metazoa; phylum Chordata; class Amphibia; order Caudata; family Ambystomatidae; genus Ambystoma; species Ambystoma mexicanum. Next base: position 1,221,115,776 of record NC_090927.1, read on the forward strand.
GCACCTGTAAAATTTGAAACGCTCCACCTCTTGTCCCTCAGTCGTCTAGGTTTTATCAGTAGCTCCTACAACGGAATCCTAGGAACCGGACGCCTAGGATATCCAGCAAGCACCTAAGCCAGTAACTACTACAATAATCCCCCTCCTAGTTACCTGCACCCTTAGCCCAATCCATACGGTCAACCTCTAACTTATAATACCTCCAGGACAGTCCTCCCGGTGTAAGAGGAACACCATACCCAACTGACTGAATAAAGACACCCCCCCCCCAAAAACATCTAGACAGAACAAATTGAGGATTAGAACCAACTGACAGAACAAAGACCCTCCCTCTGAAATAACCAGACGGAACAATTTAGGATTTAAAATCTACACTAGCCTGGCATGGGGCACCACGATCGGAAACTGCCCCTATAAACCTAACACCCAGACCAACTCCTCACACCAGAGACCAAAATTACCTGACGAAGAATTGGACGCAGGCAAAGAGAAAAGGAACACTGTACAAAGAACACTGATGCACAAACTCAACCGCCCCCAACAGTAAACACCTTCAATACAGAACACTAACCCCAAAATAATACTTTTGACAGAACAAACATTGCAAGAGAAAAATCCTTATACCTTGCACCGAACCTCTCACCAACCAAAGAACTTAGATACTCCAATGACACCAACATTTCCACATGGATAAAAAAAATACCCGAACGGAACAAAAGAATAGGGGGACCCGAGAAGAGAATGGGATGATGCCAACCCCCTTACTCCCTACATCACAAGAACAGACGGGCACTATCGATACCCACATCAAATGACAAGAAATGAAGAAACGACAAAAGCCAGCAAACCAATTATCAATCTCAGACTGATTCAACGACAAACCCGCCTTGACAGAACCCCTAACGCTCAGAAGCAATTGGTTAGCCCTGGAAGACCGGATCACCTTTAAAGCAATGGCCATTGTCCATCACTGTATATATGGATCCGCACCCGTATACCAAAAAAAAAACACATACAAACCTTGCCACACCTTAAGATCCAAGGCGCAATGCTTTGTGAAAGTAACTCACTCCAAAAAAGCCAATGGACTTGGACCAGCATTCCCTACCAAAGCTGCATCTAAGTGGAACGAGCGCCGACACAGCCTAAGACTAGAATCTAAATACCTATCCTTTAGGAAGAAACTGAAGACACCGTTATTCAAATAAAGGACTTGCATAAACACTAATGTCAATGTAATCCAACCTACTCAGAACCAGTAATATAACCCTAATGTCCCGTCACTTTTCTGTTGTCCTTGTCTTCATGAAATGCGCGCTGATGCATGCGAGCTTCAGCGCTATAGAAATGCAAAAATAAATTTTAAAAAAGTACCCCAACTAAACACCCACAAACCAAAACCGGGAACAAAAAATAAACCAAATGGCACCAAAAAGATCCACTGCAATCTAATAAACGCAAGATCAATGTCCAAACACGCCACCGAAATCTGACCTCTTAACCGAAACATGGCTAGTTGACAACTACAAGATCACCCTCAATAACTGCCCGCCCGATACCTTCAAGTGTATCCAAGTAAACTGAAAAACCAAAAGAGGTGGTGGACTGGCAGTCATCCACAAGGAGCACCTTGAAATTAAAGCGAAGACCCATTAAACATCAACAAATGTGTATCCCTAATCGTACATCTATCAACAAATCCCAATACAAACCTGAAATTCATACTGATATACAGACCACCAATCTACGATGCGGCCTTCATAGACAACTTCATAGAAGAAATCGCCAACCTAGCTATCGAGCGTAACCAACTGAAGATCTTCTGGTTCGATGAAGGAACCACAACCTCACAAAAATCTCTTACCAGCCACCTAACAACAATGGAACTACATCAACTGGTCAAAGGAGCAGCCCACACGGCAGGACATACACAAGATGCAATCTGCGCCAGCAGAAAACTAATTACCCCAGCACCACTGATTCAAATCCTCTGAAGCGACCACCTCATCATACCTTCATAATCCCTCATCATCCCCTTCATAATCACACTGCTCCTCCAATAAACAAGAAAAACTACCAATCATCATGAAAAGAAACTGGAGAACTATAAAAAACTCAAAATTAACGACTGGAGATCACCAAATCACATTCAATCACCATGGGTGAAGCTGACCTAGACACTAAAATAGATATACCTCACAACTGGATCACCACAACAATCGACGAGATCGCAAAAGGAAAACCTTTCATTCCATCCCACAATCGAGCAATGGCAAAATGGTTCACCCTACTACTAGGCGCCATGAAAAGGAAAAAACTGACCCTAGAACTAGAATAGAGGATCAATAAAGACGGCAGAAAAAAAATTTAAACTTCAACATACCCGCTCATACAAAAAGGAAATAGAAAAAGCAAAAGGGAAATACTGAGACAACAGAATCCTCAAAGCATCAAACACCCCAAAAAAAACTGTTTAAAATCATAAACGAAATAAAAACCCACCCGGCTGCAACAACACTCCAATACCATCAAAGCAATTATGCAGTGACCTGGCAGACCACTTCAAAAATAAAATCATGACCATCCAACAGACCATACAAAACGGACTATGCAACCACTACACTGAAGACACTGACCGATGCAAGGAACACCAGAAACTTCCCACATATTTCAGTAGAGACTTTCATCAAACTTGTAAATCAAAGCAACAAATCGGGCTTCCCCGTGGATCCCTGCCCCCCCTGATACCTACAAATCAATCCTTCGCACAAGGAACACCAATGGAATACTACAGGAACATCCTCAACCAATCAATCTCAACAAGAATAGTGCCTCAATCCTTTAAATCAGCATACATCAAACCACTCCTCAAGGATACAACGGGAAAACGGAGAGGACCTCTTCAACTACAGACCCATCTCCAACATCCCCTACCCAGCTAAACTCCTGGAAACACACATATATAGAACAACCCAAGAATTCATAGAAGACCACCACCTATTAAACCAGGCACAAGTAGACTTCAGACTGATGAGAGTAACAGAAACAGTACTTATTTAATTCTGGGATGATCTTAAGGCGAACGCAGACTTAAACAGCAGCACCGCTCTGATACTCCTAGATCTCTTTGCAGCATTCAATACAGTTAACCACGACATCCTCATCATGAGACAGGAAGATTTCGGAATCACTGACAACACCTTACTTTAGATCAGATCCTTCCTAACAAACAGAACAGAAACAGATGAAACCTTATAAATCAAGCCCACGAGAATCATCATGCAGAGTCCCACAAGGATCATCATTCTCGCCACTACTATTCAACATCTACCTTTCGCAGCTAACTAAAATCATCGAAAGACGTGGCCTTACCGGTTACAACTTCTCTGACGACACACAAATAATCTACACAATACAAGACTCGCAAGCAGACAATTCAACACCAGAGAACTGTCTTTGTGAAATATACAACTGGATGAACTTAAACTTCCTTAAACTTAACCCAGGCAAAACAGAAATAATGATGATCACAAAAAATGGAGAAAACAACCTCTACATTCCATGACCAACAAACTCGTGAAACCCCAGCCCCATCATCGACTGTAAAAAAACCTTGGAGTCCTGATGGACAACAAACTCACTCTAGAGCACAAGTAAACGCACTAATCAAGAAATGCTTCTTTCTCCTGCGATCGGTTAAAAGGATCCTACCATTCCTCTCATTTACCAACAAAACTGCTGTCATCGTCCTCATCGTGTTCAGATTAGACTATGCAAACAGCCTATATCTAGGCATGCCTGAACGACTCCTAAATAAACTCCAACGCATACAAAATTCTGTGGCCAGACTGCTCCTTAAACTACCTCGAAGAGAACACATCACACCAGCGCTAAAAAACGCTACACTGGCTGCCCATCAAACAGCGGACCAAGTTCAAATCAATGTGCATAACCCACAGATAACTCCACCAACAAGGTGCTGAGTTCCTCAGAAGGAAGCTAAACGTACATCACACTACAAGGTCACTCAGACCGAGCACCGACATCCGTTTGGAACCCAAATCTTACAAAAAGAGAAAAGTCGGAGGATCCTCTTTTTCTCACCTCGCCCCAAAAACCTGGAACAAACTACCAAAGAACATACCAAACACAAGAGATCACCTACAATTCAGGAAACTCCTCAAATCATGGCTCTTAACCCCATAACTAGAAGGAATGCCCATAAGGACATACACAGAGGAACTAGGCCGAGAGAAGAACCTACCCGATTCCCTAAGTCATCAACCCTTATAAGATAAGGATATACGGATCTGTAACATATCCACTTATCAATTAATAGACAAACCACATCGAATCATACCAACAATACCCTCAGATCAATCGGAGGGGAGAGCAAGGTATGACCCAGCGGTAGCACCTGGCCACCTTGGAGACACGGGCAGCAATTGACCGCCAACAGTAAATAGTTGGGAAGGAGCGGGAATGATAACAAAACTCCACTACTAAGCAGGGATCATGCTCGCGCATGGGTGTACTAAACTAGACTCATGAAAGGGAAGAGGAATATACCACTAATAGACTACCAACAGTAAATTGATATAATGGAGCTGATAAATGACAATATACCACCACTAACAAACTAGGGAAATACCCACCGAACATGGGGTACAAAGGCCTTAATCACTGAAACCAGCCACAGTTTCACCCCAGAAATTAGACAATCAATAAACCAAGATAAAGAATATACCTACCCACTACGACAACCTGATGCATAATACTAAACTACGAGGATCATGAGACATACAACCAACTAACCAAAACCTCACATTTTTGCATACTTAATTCACACAAAAACCCACACAACCACCTGTCTCGCAGCAAACCGCACAGACTTCACCACACCGCAACAACACACAGATCGCAACAGCATGCGAGGAATCGCTTCAATCCTATATTCACTCCCAAGCTCAGTGCACAGTGTAAACCGAACTGAAGCTGCCAACAGTGCACCACCTCTCACTTTCCTATGCCCTCTTCACCCACTAACACACCCCCCGCCCCCACCTTTTGTTTACAGATCCGCCTGAGCGCCTGGAGACCAACTCTGTTGGTGACTGTGCGCTATATAAATACCTTTAACATTAACATATCCCTGCTCATGAATCGCTACAAAACCCTGGGTAAATCCCCTAGCCCCGCAAACAATAGCAGCGCACACCACACTTATGTGGTGAGAAGCCCACAAATGCATTGAAAAAAAGTGACCCTGGTACAAACATTATGGAGGATTGGTAGCCTACCCGAATTAAATAAGCTACCGATATGACCGGGATGGATATCGGTGGGAATAGCAAAGATTGAGGACATAATTACAGACTACAAGCTGATCTCCTTTGAGGACGTAACCAATAGGTTTGGTCTCCCTGCTACAGAACATTACCATTACCTTCAGCTCTCACGCACTACATGCACATCTCCCCTCAATCTTCAGTGTGCCAGAAAGTAGACCATTGGAGTAGAATATAATTTCCAATGGATTGTCCTCCCACGTATTCCTCATCTTGTGATATTCATATCCTGCCAGCTTCGCTGCTTTGGAAAAAAAATTCGACAGAGGGCGCTGTGCATGAGACTGTGGCGTCGATGTCCCTCGACGGGCTCCGTACCATTTCGATGTCATCATCAGTACAAATAGCTCGTGCCGTGCCCGTTAGCTTCAGTTCCGTTTTTCCGATTGCTTCGCTCTCGAGCGGCCCGCTTTGAAATTTCTTCAGAAAATGTCGTCTTCATCTACCCCTTAAGACATCGTTTAAAATCTGTATCGACTGCGGTTCGAAGATGTCGATCACAGATCCTCACCGCATTTGTCTCTGGTGCCTAGGTTCAGACCATCGAACCGGCGACTGTGGTTCCTGTCAGTCGATGACGGAGACGGCCCTTCGTGAGAGGAAAGGTAAACTGGCGGTGGGGCGGGAAGCTTCTAAGGCCTCCTCGAGGGCCTCGTCTAAGAGACATAAAAAATAAAAAATTGAGCAATACGAAAGAATCGGATCGTCATAGAGACTCTAAGAGATCCCGATCTCGTAGTAGATCGAAGCGCTCTTCATCTTCCTCTTCAAAAAGAGTTAAAAGGAGACCTAGATCTGCCTCCTCATCACCCGATACATCTACCGAATTGGTACGATGCCAGACTAAGTCGGATTCCCCAAGAAAATGGGAAGATGATGGTGGTCTTTGAATATGCAGCCTCGACCCCCTCAAAGAAGCCTCAAAAGAGCCAAACCCCGGTCGCTCCATCGGACGACACAGGGAAGTCAGGAACTACTGTGCTAAAACCCAGTAGTATAGGTGAAACACATAAAACTTGAGTCAACGCAAAGTTGTCGAGGAATCCTCGAGAATAAGTGTTTCCCCGACACCATATAAAAAAATGAAGTCGTCAAACATCCACGACTTCTTTGACGCCTTTGTCGAAGACACCGTCGCTGTCCTCGAAGACTCCTTCGATACCATCGAAGGTTCCTTCGATACCATCGACCAAAACTTATGAACAAGACTGGAGATTTACTCCTTTAACAAAATCAGACTTCTTTAAGTCTGTCTTTTGTATTTGAAAAAGGTGGCTCTGAAGATGAGGAGGTTTCTCCTTTTGGAGTACAATATGGTACTAGAGGTCCCAGAAGAATTAATCGATCCAGAATCGAAAATGAGAGACCTGTGACACTCTTCACTCTGCTAGTGGCATTGATACGTCACCTGAGCTAGAGTTTGCAAAACCTGACTCTGCAGAATATGCAGATTCGGGGTACAGGAGTTTAATGACTAGAGTGGTGGAATACATGGGTTGGGGTAGAGCCTCACCCACCTTTGATCAGGATGACATGACTGACATACTAGATCGGGGCCCCCAGAAGGATCCAGTTCTCCCCTTTCATAGGGCACTTCAGAGAACAGTAGAAAAGAATTGGGAAGCTCCATACAATATTGCTGCAGTAAACAGTAATTTTCCTAAGAAGTATAGAACTTCTAGTTCTGATCCTGAGTATTTAAACAGGCATCCCACTCCAGAAAGTCTCGTTATTAAGTCTGCTACAACCTCAAGACAGACTGCATATCCATCTATCCCTCCGGATAGAGAGGATAAGAAGGTAGATGCCTGGTCCCGTAAAGTTTCACTTCGGGTAGCATGGCTTTCAAGTCAACTAATGTCGCCTGTACCCTGGCCAGGTTATGATATGATATATGATATGGCATTTGTAGCGCGCCTATACTCAAGTGTTTCAAGGTTCACCCATACCCTGTGGGACTGTATTTCGGCGGCGGCTGAACATATTCCGGAAGGCGAGGAAAGGGAAGGCTTCCTGAATATTGTCAAAGACGGAAAGGAGGCAATGGGGGAATGTCTCCAAGATGGACTGGATACTGCTGAAAGTATCAGCAAATCCATGGCTGCAAGCACAGTGCTACGCAGATTTGCGTGGTTGAAGTAGGGGTTCGCACCAGATGTGCAGGCCAGACCTCTCAACATGCCTTTTGATGGCTTGAGGCTGTTTGGTAGTAAGGCTGATGAAAGCCTAGAAAGACTAAAGACCTCAAAATCGGCAGCTAAATCTCTTAGCGCCTCCGTGCAACAGCCTCAAACCTTATTCGGGCTCACCTCTCTGGAGGGGTTGTTCTTTTCGGTACTACTTCTCTTTTGGTAGAGGAAGAGGACAGGCCTTTGAAAGAGGCAAGAGAAATGTCACTCGTGGTGGACGAGGAAAGACTGCAAAGCCAACCTCAGGAACGGCATCTTTGCCCTCAGCCGCTCCTGCAGCCGCCCCCAAATCACTCTGAGGCCTTATCACACAAAACCCGGTGGGAGGCAGAATCTCTCAGCATCTGAAAGAATGGCGGGGCATTACTTCAGATGCTTGGGCACTGGAGACAGTAGCTCAAGGTTAATGCCTTCCTTTCTTAAAAAGGCCTGAGGACCATCGGCCGGGAACCAACTCGGTCAAAATTCCAGACACGCTCCTGTTGCAGGTAATTTTAACCCTGCTAGAGAAAGGTACAATAGAACATGTACCTTTAGCAAAGAGGAACAAGGGTTAGTACTCCCCTTACTTTCTCATCCCAAAGAAGGACAGAGGATTTAGACCCATCTTGGACTTAAGAAACCTGAACAAGTTCCTCAGGAAGGACAAGTTCAAGATGGTAACCCTTTCTCAGATCCTTCAGGATCTCAAACTCCAAGACTGGTTGGTATCATTGGACCTTCAGGATGCTTACTTTCATGTGCCAATCCATCCCAAGCACAGAAAGCACCTGAGGTTCGCAGTTGGCGGTTCTCACTATCAGTTTCGAGTTCTGCCATTCGGGCTGACCTCTGCCCGAGGGTTTTCACCAAACTGATGGCGGTTGTGGCAGAGAGTCTCAGGAGAGCGGGGATTCACTTCTACCCCTACCTGGACGATTGGTGGATCAGAGCACGTTCGTCCGAACAAGCTCAGAAACATCTGTCGATCACCTGTCACTTCCTTCACAAACTGAGCTTCTCCCTCAATTTGAAGAAGTCCCACATGATACCATCCCAAAAGCTCCAGTTTATCGGAGCAGTTTTGGATACTTCCTAGGGCAAAGCCTCGCCTCCCGACATAAAAGCTCTCCACATTCTGCAGATGGTAACACATTTTCAGAATGCCCAGCGCTGTCATGATGCCTACCCCCGGGCATCCAGACCAAGTCCATCAACCCCGGAAGCAGGCATCATGTTACCTGGAGCAAACCCAGCAACCCCTGTTAGGGGTTATCTGGGTACAGTCCTGGCGCCTATGGCGCCACGCTCATATGTTAAAACTTACTTGATGCAGACCATGCTGCAAGAGATCCAAGCATCCAAGCCCATGTGAGGCTTGAAGGGACTATTTTATCTTGGGGACTATTTTGTTACTTGGTAGTGGCTGTGGAGGAATACTTACCTGGGACTACTTTGAAGGCTATTTAAACCATGCCCGAAGAGCAGCACATGCTTCGCGTTATTCTGCATCCAGCAGCGTAACGCTCACCGTCCCTGCAGTCAGCATCCAGCAACCTGCCACGGCCGCCTCGAGTCCAGAGCGCCTAGAAAGAAGGGAAAGAAGAAGAAAGGTTAGAACAAGAACTTTACTGGATTTCTTACCTGATTTCGGATTCGGCACATCCTCGAACCAGAAACAGACTTCATTTTAAACGCGTTGCATCGCCAGCAGCAGGGCCGCGCCATACTCACCGTTCCTCGCAGCATCTCTACGATCCGGTGCTGTCTCCATCACCTGGTTGCCGCATTCCAGTGCCTAATGGGGGGACAAGAAAATAAAAAGGTGAGCCAAGGGAACAAACAAGGACAATCTCTTGCCACCATATGCTTACCTGATTTTACCGCAGGAGGTATTATCCACCAGCACGCCAAATCTTCCTACGCTGCACCTGCAAGAAAAGAGAAAGCAGCGAGTTAAACCTTGGCATCATTTACCGACAGTGTTACAAAACACAGACTCTTACCTGAATGCTTTCAGCAGCCACAAGACGATCATCTTTTGGGTCTAAACTGCAAAAGAAACAAGGAATTGGACAAGAGTGATTAATCAAACATTTTGAACTCATTAGAACTATATACTTACGGCCTTTCGCCCGGAGGTTTGGAGCCAAGATTTGTCCAGAACTCTTCCAATATCCTCAAGCCAGTGAAGTAACTGGCCATCAACGCGCCCCTGCATTCTTTGCAGGATGGAGAGCTCATCATACAAAACTATAAGGAGACTACTTCTACGGGTCAAGCGGACAAAGCTAGGTGGGCCAGTCCAGTCAGTCATCTCTGCACTACGCACGTTGGTGGAGACCGTGGCTGTCCAGTTCCGCTAGACGCCCCTGTGGGAGCCAGGTGAGCGCAACAAGCACCTACCGGCCTTCGATTTTTCTGAGGTTGCTAGGCCTCATGGCATCCTGCATTTTTCTGGTGCCAGAGGCCACATTGAGAATGAGATCCCTTCAGTGGGCCCTCAGAAGTCAGCAGTCCCAGTTCTCTGGGAGTATGTCTGATCTTCTGCAAGTCCTGAGCGCAGTTGCTCAGGATCTACTTTGGTGGGCTTGCAACGTCAACATCCTCAAGGGAGAATCTTTTTGGCAACCATGGCCGGAGAGAACAGTAGTAACGGACGCCTCACTCACGGGGTGGGGAGCCCATACCAACGATCTGACAATCAGCAGTCGTTGATCTCCCTCGGAGTCCAAACTACACATCAACCTATTGGAGCTGAGGGCAATCAGACTAGCGCTGGAGGCCTTCCTGCCCTCTGTACAGGGAAAAAATGTCCTGATAATGACGGACAACATGGTGGCCATGTACTACTTCAACAAGAGAGTAGTAGGGTCACTACCACTGTGCAGAGAGGCAGCGCAGTCTGGTTCTCGGCAATACGAGAAGGAATCTCTTTCAGCAGTTCACCTAGCCTTCAGCAGTTCACCTAGCCGGAGAGCAGAACACGGCGGCAGACGCTCTGAGCAGGCAGAGCACAGTCTCCCACGAGTGGGAGCTAGCTCAGGAAGTCCTTCTGGAGATCTTCGCCCTTTGGGGAACCCCTCAAATTGATCTGTTTGCGACCACGGTAAACCGGAAGTTCGAACAGTACTGCTCAAGGGAATTTCCTCCGATAGGAGCTCTAGGAGACGCGTTTGTGATGAACTGGAAGTTTCCACTTCTGTACGCGTTTCCTCCAGTCCCCGTGATTCCTCAAGTAATCAGGAGGTTGAGAAAGTTCAGGAAAACCATGATCCTAATTGCTCCGGATTGGGCCAGGGGGACGTGGTATACAGACCTTCTGGACATGTCCATCTGCCCTCCAATACGTCTTCCGCAAAGAGAGGATCTTCTATCGCAAGAGGAAGGTTGGGTTCTCCATCCAGAGGTCAAGACACTCCACCTTCACGCATGGTTTCTGAGAGGTTGAGATACAAGGATTAGGCTCTTCCGGATGATGTAATGGAGATTTTGCTTTCAGCCAGAAGGCCAGCAACGAAATCTTTGTACCAATGTTGTTGGAACAAGTTCAGTAACTGATGCAAAGAGAAGGATGTGGACCCTTTCCAATGTGGCACCCCAATGGTGCTCTCTTTCCTATTGCATCTAGCCAATCTGGGACTCCAGATCGGATCAATTAAAGGATATCTAGCTGCGCTGTCCATTTTCAAGCGCTCCTTGGAAGAGGTATCTTACTTCAAAATTCCATTGATAATTCAATTCCTGAAAGGGCTTACTAACGTATACCCTCCAGTACCTTTTCATGTCCCAACTTGGGATTTAAAGGAATGGTTCGGTCAAAATTTGTTATTGCCCCTACGGGCCGGCCATTTGTTTTTAAGCCTAAGTCGCTCGATTTTAGAAAAATTTCCTATGGACCTTACCCGAGTTTTCGTCCATTAAACGCACGCGAAAACAGGCACCAGGGAGCTGCCATTTTGTGATAATCCTATCATTTCCCCCATCGCCCTGGCTGACCTGCTTTTGCGGCACTAAATCATATCCCCCGCCCCTGAGCCTGACATTATCAAAACATTCATATTCCCCGCCTCTCTCCGTGACGTTACTGTGCTGCGTAGGCAAACGCGCACATTCGTCTTCTACGCGACTTCACACAGAACCCGGAAACCAACACAGATCAGCTCACAACACAGCGCGCCACAATTCGGAATATGAAACTGTACTTTAAAATCAAACAGCAACACGATAAATTTGGTAAAGTACATTTATTTGACATTAAATGTTTATAGAATATTCAGCAATTGACATATGAACTCCGAAAGTCATTTATTTTCTTTTATCTCTATCCGCAAATCCTTAAAATGTTATCGTGAGTCACGCGCTGTTCCGTTATGGTACTCGGGGTGTTGGTTTTCCTTCAAAGAGGCACTTTTGTCGCACGTTGAACCGCAAGGCTGTTCCATCAAGTAGGCACTAGGCCAGCGTAAAGGTTGACATGTTGCTTCTAGCCGCTAGTACCGCGTAAGGGCATATGGGCCATTGGTGATTGTCCCATAAAATCATCAGAATGGTGCAGTTGTTTACATTAAACTGCAGCTGGCGGCTGAAGAAACAGTCTGCCGGTGTCTGAAACTGGTGGCGGGGGCAAAACGGGAGTATGTACCTATTTTGAAAACATAAAATTGATAATTAGTCTCGCCAGCCGATCTTTATTAATATTATTCATTTTATTTATTACGGCCGAGCTGAAACTATTTGCTTTCAAGTATAGTGTAATGGAGTATGTTCGGCTCTAAAATCAATGCGAAAACTAACTAAATAAATCGAGGTTGGTACACAATGAGAAACGACTTTTTGTCTTCATGCGTGTGGAATGTGGACCTGCATGCCCATGTGCCCGCTACAAGGACGGTCCCACAAACGTTTTCAAAGCTCTTCATTCATTCATTTATTTATGCATCCATTCATTAATTCTTCATTCCGGTATAAAAGCGTCTAAAGAGTTACTTACATTATATTTGCAATTTCCATTGTGTCTGCGTAATGCAGTCCGTAAATCCCACTGTGCTCTTGACAACGATTTTTCGTATACTGAACTAACATGAAACTCGGTCTAGTTTAAGAATTTTCTGCCTTATCGTCTCAAACGTTATTGCACCCCCCAAATCCCCTTCAAATGAAGTTCTTTCTGCATGGTCCCTGTCTCTCAAGGTCAAAAAACAATAGAACCTTTTACTGCCAGTGCGAGTTGTGGGCCTCTTCAGGGTGCGAGCTGAAAATCAAAGCCGCTGACCTTCACTAGAAATTAGCATACATTCTTTCTTTGCAACATCCCGTAGTAAAGCCATCTGTGAGAACTTGAAGTTTGGAATCCATCTATGTAGTGCGCCTCAATGTGCAAATGCGAACTGGCTTCTCTCCCATCTGCAACGGCTCGCTTGGCACGTTCTAAGGCCCCAATTTTGTCCTCGTTGTCTGCGAGCTTTGAAGCCCCAAAGAACCATAATTATTGAGACTTTTAATTTTTTGGGGAAGGTCAGGTGAAAGTATAAAGTACCCGAGCAGTTGATTTGAAAGTGAGATTTATTGTTTGTTTTATTATTTGCAATACGCTAGCCTCCCCTCGGTTAACAGTGCCCAGCATTTATAAGAGATTGCGAAAATTAGTTACATCAACAAAAATATATACATACACATATGGACAAGGTCAGCAATTTGAGGTGAATAGAGAGAGAATTCAAAGATGACACGCAGGTAGTTAGGCACCCAGGATGGTAAAGGTAGGGGTTAGGGTTAGCGTACTTTGTATGCACACTGTACAATAAAATTTATTTACAAAAAGACAATCGTATTACAATTATTTAAACCGGGATTTGTACTTCACAACCAGCTCTCCTTTGGGTGGAGATGGCACAGTGGCAATGGATCAGTGCTCTCCACAGAAACGTTCAAAATTCCATTTCGAAGGGATTGTGTCCTCCGACGTATTCCTCATCTTAGATATATCCTTCCAGCTCTGCTGGCCTCGGAAAATTTTTTCTCTAGAGGGCGCTGCGCGTCGACGTCCCTCGAGTCGATGTCCCTCGACAGCCGCCGTATCGACGCTCGACGTCATCCTGCCTATAAAGGCCGCGCGCAGCGTCCGTTGCTCAGTTCCGTTTTTCCGCGCTTACTCGGTGCCTCGGAATACCGTTGCTCAGTTCTTAGTCAGATTAATCCTATTTTCCTCGAGTTATTCGATCCGTACTCGATGGCTTCCTCGTCGGAACCGACAACTCCTCGATCCGGCTTCAAAAAATGTCGAGATTGTGGGAAAAAGATGTCGTTGACCGATCCTCACAGAATTTGTCTGTGGTGCTTGGGAGCTGAACACCATTGTTCGGAATGCGAGGACTGTATGTCCATGACAGCTAAGGCCCTGAAGGAGCGTAGGGGGAAGCTGGAGAAAGGTAAGACTTTTAAAGCTTCTTCTTCGTCGACGAAGTCGAGACATTCGTCTCCTCGTCACCATTCGCGCTCCAGGTCTCGGAGTCGCTCCTCGAGATCGAAGCACTCGAAGAGGAGACGTCGAAGATCCCCTTCTCCGTCTTCCTCTTCCTCTGTTTCGCCAAAAAGAATCCCTTGCCCCACAAAACATAGTTCCCGGGCTGAATGGGAGGAATTCCGAAAAAATATGATGAGCGTCTTCGAGAAAGCGGCCTCGACCCCCTCGAAGACTGCCGAGAGCGATGCTCTGGTCGAAAGACCCGAAGGTCAAAAACGCTGCGAGTCGCAGTACCCGGCGAAAGAAACCTCTCGAGCGCGTCTCGAACCCTCGAGCAGGACTATGACCTCCAAACCTTCCTCGAAGGTACCGTCGACCCCGTCGACGAAGGTTCCGTCGACGTCGATGTCTTCGATGCCGTTGTCGAAGGGACCTTCGACACACGGGTCTGTCGACTCGACGCCGGCGTCGACGCCAAGAAAAGTCACGGTGACCACACATCCAGTGACGATCCCCAGGCCCTCGACGTCGATGGCGTCGATATTGTCGAGTAGAATTCCAATTCTGTCGAGGTCCTCGAGGCCTCCACCTCTGTTTTCGACACCACGCTCGAAGCCTTCGGCGTCGACGACATCGACGTTTTCGAGGCCAATAACGACAAGTTCGGCACCCTCTGCCTTGGAAATGGGATTTACTCCCTTTGAGTTCAGAACAATTGAGAACTATATCCTCAATTTTAGAAGAGGGTGATTTGTCTGAACAAGACACTTTTGAGTTACAGGGACCTGTAAACCCAGTTAGAGAGGAATTTTCCTCTGAAGAGCGCAGATTAAAGGATCTTCATGATTCTTTACATGAGGCAAGTGGGTTAGACACTTCCCCTGAGGTGGATTTTGCTAAGCCAGACCCGGGGGAGCATGCTGAAACCCCCTACAGAGCCTTAATGGCCAGGATTACAGAGTTCATGGGGTGGTCTGCACCTTCACAATCTTTCCAGCAAGATGACCTCACGGATATTCTCGACAAAGGCCCACAAGAGGATCCTGTGGTGCCCTTTCATAAAGCTCTTCAGAGAAAGATCATGACAAACTGGGAAACCCCAGATGTAATACCAGCAGTAAATAAAAAACTGTCTGCAAAGTACAGGGTATCTTCCACAGACCCAGAGTTTTTGTCTAAACATCCATCCCCTGAAAGTCTGGTGGTACAAGCAGCATCCTCTACCGATGTCAAGACGGCTTATCCTACAGTCCCACAGGACAGGGACGATAAAAAATATGATGCTATGGCAAATAAAGTCTTTTCAGCATGTAGCATGGCATTAAAGTCTGTTAATGCTACATGCACCCTTGCTAGGTTCAGCCATACACTTTGGGAGTGTGCTTCTACAGCGGCTGACTGCATCCCGGAGGGAGAAGAAAGGGATGCGTTCCTGAATATTATACAGGACGGTAAAGACGCTATGTGCGAATCCCTCCAGACGGGCATTGATTCGGCTGACAGTATCAGCAGAGCAATGGCGGCAAGTACATCAACCAGGAGATTCGCTTGGTTGAGAAAGTCGGGTTTTGCCCCAGATGTGCAAGCCAGGCTCTTGAACATGCCATTCGATGGCTCTTCTTTGTTCGGGAAAAAGGCGGATGACAGTTTAGAGAAACTGCAAACTTCAAAAGCTGCAGCAAAATCCCTAGGAGCTGCAATCCGTCAGACTCCTTTTCGTCCCACAGGAACCTCTGCGAGGGGCAAGTCCTTTCGCTTCTACTCCGCATTCGGAAGAGGTAGAGGACGACCGGCTCAAAGGGGTCAAAGAAGAACTACCCGAGGTGGACGGGGTAGATATTCTAAAGCCGCAGCAACAGCAGGTGCCTCTTTACCATCGGCATCTGCATCAGCCGCCCCAAAACCACTCTGAGGACTCCCCTCACAGGACACCTGTAGGAGGCAGGTTGACTCAACATCTGACGGTATGGCAGGCTATCACGTCAAATGCTTGGGCATTGGAAACAGTCGCCCAAGGTTACTGCCTGCCTTTCCTACTTATACCTCAGAGTCATCCACCGGGGATCAGCTCTCAGAAAGCTCCAGATCCGCTCCTCTTGCAGGAAATTTTGGACCTGCTAGAGAAAGGTGCCATAGAACCGGTACCTGTAGCGGAGAGGGACAAGGGCTAGTACTCCCCTTACTTTCTCATTCCGAAGAAAGACGGAGGACTGAGACCCATCTTGGACTTGCGAGAATTGAACAAATTCCTCAGAAAAGACAAATTCAAGATGGTCACTCTTTCTCAGATCCTCCAGGCCCTTCAGTTTCAGGACTGGTTGGTATCTCTGGACCTTCAGGACGCTTATTTCCATGTGCCTATCCATCTCAAACACAGGAAATACCTGAGGTTCGCAATTGGCAACTCTCACTATCAATTTCGAGTACTGCCATTTGGGCTGACCTCCGCCCCGAGGGTCTTCACCAAGTTAATGTCGGTAGTGGCTGCAAGTCTAAGGAGGGAAGGGATTCACGTCTACCCCTACCTGGACGATTGGCTGATCAGTGCTGTTTCTCCGGAGCAAGCTCAGATCCAGCTAAATCACGTGTGCCATTTTCTTCACAGACTGGGCTTCTCCCTCAATTTAAAGAAGTCACAAATGATACCATCGCAGAGACTCTAGTTCATAGGAGCGATCCTGGATATTTCCTTGGGAAAAGCCCGCCACCAGAGGTGAGGGCTCAAGATATTCTACAGATGGTTACCAAGTTCCAGCATGCCCAAAGTCTCCCAGCCTTCGACTTTTTGAGGTTGCTAGGCCTCATGGCATCCTGCATTTTCCCTGTGCCAGAGGCTCGCCTGAGAATGAGATCCCTCCAGTGGGCACTGAGGACTCAGTGGTCACAATTCTCAGGAAGAATGACAGATCTTCTTCAGGTTCCCGGCAGGGTGGCTCGAGACCTTCAGTGGTGGGCCTGTCAGGAGAACATTCTGAAAGGAGAACAGTTTTGGAAACCCTGGCCGGAGATAACAGTAGTCACGGATGCCTCACTCACGGGGTGGGGAGCCCACGCCAATGACTTGACCATCAGCGGTCGTTGGTCTCCATCGGAGTCCAGACTACACATCAACCTGTTAGAGCTGAGAGCCATCAGACTTGCGTTGAAGGCTTTCCTGCCAGCTGTACAAGGGAAGAACGTCCTGATAATGACGGACAACACGGTGGCCATGCATTACCTCAACAAAAGAGGCGTAGGATCACTACCCCTGTGCAGAGAGGCGATGCAGCTCTGGTTTTGGGCAATCCAACAAGGAATCTCTCTATCGGCAGTTCACCTAGCCGGAGAGAAGAACTTGACAGCGGACGCTCTGAGCAGGCAGAACACAGTATCCCACGAGTGGGAGCTAGCTCAGGAAGTCCTTCAAGAGATCTTCGCCCTTTGGGGAACCCCTCAGGTAGATCTGTTCGCCACCAGCCTAAACAGGAAATGCGACCTGTTCTGCTCAAGGGAATTTCCTCCGAGAGGAGCTCTGGGAGACGCGTTCATAGTGGACTGGGAGTTTCCGGTTATGTACGCGTTCCCACCGGTCCCTGTCATTACTCAAATGATCAGGAGGTTGAGAAGATTCCGGCGAACCATGATCCTAATTGCCCCGGATTGGGCCAGGAGAACGTGGTACCCGGACCTTCTAGACTTGTCCATCTGCCCTCCAATTCGACTTCCTCTCAGAGAGAACCTACTCTCACAGAAGGGAGGTCAGGTTCTCCATCCAGACATCAAAACCCTCAACCTTCACGCTTGGCTTCTGAATGGCTGAGGTACAAGGATTGGGACCTCCCTGATGATGTTATGGAGGTGTTGCTTTCGGCAAGGAGGCCAGCAACAAAGTCTTTATACCGCTGCCGTTGGAACAGATTTTGCAGCTGGTATAGAGAACAGAATATCGACCCATTTTCATGTGGTACACCAATGGTTTTGTCCTTCCTACTATATTTGGCAAATTCAGGCCTTCAAGTTGGCACCATTAAGGGCTATCTCGCAGCGCTATCTATCTTTAAGCGTACTGCGGAAGAACCATCCTATTTCAAATTACCCTTGGTAATACAGTTTCTAAAGGGGTTAACCAATGTTTATCCCCCAAGACCATTCCAAGTTCCCCTATGGGATTTAAACTTAGTACTAACTTTCCTGATGGGTACACCTTTCAAACCTCTCCATTCTTGTTCGTTAAGATTCCTTACCCTTAAAACTGTTTTATTAATAGCACTTACATCTGCTAGAAGGGTGAGCGAATTACAAGCTCTTTCTTGTAAACCCCCTCATACAATCTTTCACAAAGACAAAGTTGTCCTGCAAGTGAAGCCTAATTTCCTCCCAAAGGTGGTTTCTGAATTCCATATCACTCAGAAGATTACCCTACCATCTTTCTATCCTCCTCCTCACCCGGGGAAAGAGGAAGAGAGGTTACACAGACTAGACCCTAGGAGGGTTTTAAGTTTTTACATTAGCAGACTAACCAGGATAAGACAGGCAGACCAGCTGTTTGTAGGTTACGCAGGTCACAAGCTGGGGTTACCAATAACTAAGCAGACCATTTCCAGATGGATCATTCTAGCCATTCTGGAATGTTATAAACTGGCAGGGAAAGAGCCCCCTCAAAACCTTAGGGCTCATTCGACCAGAGGTATTGCAGCTTCATCGGCCCTCAAAAGAGGCGTGCCGGTTAAAGACATATGTGCGGCCGCTACATGGTCGTCCGTCCATACCTTTACACGTTTTTACAATCTGGATTCCTCCTCCAGTCAAGAGACTAGGTTTGGAAGGGCTGTACTGCATTCTATTCATCAATAGAAGACAGCGTGAAGTCAGTACTCCCTCCTCCGAATATAGAATACTGCTATGGGAGCCTATCTAAGATGAGGAATACGTCAGAGGACACAATCCCTTCGAAGAACAAGTTACTTCTTACCTTGTAACGTTCTTTCGACGGGATGTTCCTCCGACGTATTCCTCATCGACCCTCCCATCCATCCCCGCAGTTCTACTTCCCTTGTTGTTGCAGTTTACGCTCCTTCAGGGTGATTAGTCTAGTCCAGACAGTAATACTGTGGGCTACAAAACGGAACTGAGCAACGGACGCTGCGCGCGGCCTTTATAGGCAGGATGACGTCGAGCGTCGATACGGCGGCTGTCGAGGGACATCGACTCGAGGGACGTCGACGCGCAGCGCCCTCTAGAGAAAAAATTTCCGAGGCCAGCAGAGCTGGAAGGATATATCTAAGATGAGGAATACGTCGGAGGAACATCCCGTCGAAAGAACGTTACAAGGTAAGAAGTAACTTGTTCATCTGTGCTTCTCTAATACAGCAACAATAAGGCTTTTGACAAAGTCAAACTCCATTTCCTCATAGACTGGTTTGATCACCCATTGCTTACTTCTTTTTGAAAAGGCCTTAGTGTAGCGAGGCATCCTTACATTACCCTTAGTCCTAGATTGTTCACGGCCGAGATTCTCGTTATGGGCCAAGATGGCAAGTAGAGTCCTATGTCTCATGCCCTGTATGCTGAAATGCAAGCGCTTTGGCCTGTACTTTAGGCACATATTTTGGAACACCTCCAAACCTCCTGTGTGACAGAATTATGTCAGTCCCCTCAAATCTCTTGATATAGTTTTATCGAAAACAATCTTCTCAATGGCTTTGTGTGTCGGTGAAGATGGATTGAACCACTTCTTCTTCCGTGCCTCCACTGGGGATAAAGGGCCATGTCCACATTGGCGGAAATGTACGATTTCTGACCAGCAGTGCACGTTGGTACAGCGGTGCATCAGTGACCGCCATTTTTCAAGTAGTGTTTCCACTGACCCTTCACAAGTTTTGGAGCTCGACCAAAGATGGTTGCTGATAGACTGGGACCACTCTGAAATACTTTCCAAACCTTTTTTTTTCTTCCCTGCAGCCGAGATGTTCTTATTGATTTAGCAAGATGCCATACGTCAAATTGATGTTTAATATGTGGGAACTGCTCTCTCATTGTCTTGGCAATTGAAACGTGTCTGTTCGTGGCTATGAGGTCGATGTGCATTCCCCTCGATTGTAGATATTCCACTGATTTTATAAATCCTAATTTCTCCATGGCCACTGAGGATGTACATTGTGTTACCTGCACGACCACCAAACTCACCATTTTCTTACTATCCATGTCCTGAAAGTGGTAGGTGCAGTACTTGGCAGAAAATCCAGGGCTGTCGCACTGTCCATCGCCAGCTAGCCTGAATCGTTTGCCTTCGAATGTACTTGCTAGAGACAATTGTTCAATTTTCCAAGCATCACTAATGGGCGGAAACAGATAATCATGTTGGTATTTGTAGTACTGCATTTTTTAAATGAAATGGAGTCCCACAAACTGAAAGAAAGACTCCAACTTTTTAAAACTGGAGCCACTAAAAAGTGATGCAGCTGCACACAGTAGATTGCCTGCTGGCAGTTTCCCCAGCATCGGTTGTGCAGACCATGAGAACGTATGATGTAATCTACAGGCGGCATGTATTGTGACGTTACTGCCTTGTTTTTGACGAGTCACGTGAATCAATGGCTTCCCACATACTTTCCCTCTGACGGAATGCCCACATTTCAGCATACTTATAATATCCATCAAACAACTGTTGAATACTATGTATTTGCCCTCTTTTATTAGACTGTCATCCTGCGTCAAAGTTGATTCGGCCTGTGACGTTGAGGACATATCAGCACATTTGAAAGAAATATCGCTGCTATCAAGTTCTGATGCGTCGGTGAATGCTGCTGCTGGTTCATTTTCTGTCATTTCCACATCTGTTACTTCAACATTGATGGGAGAACACAACAATGTCGACAGCTTTTTTGGTGGCAATTTTTTGGCGGGTGTACATTGTATGAATTGATCTGCGACTTCTTCAGAGCTATCTTCAATACTTCCAGTATCATGTTCTTGCAGCGGTGCGGTCGCACTGTAGCAATGGTCCAATAAAACTTTGCTGGATTCTCCGGACACATTCATTTCATGGTCTGGCCATTGGACATGAGCATCCCGAGTCTCAACACGCCGCGTCTGAATTAATAGTTCCTCCATAGTGTAAATGGTCTGGCAAGCAACATCTCTCATTCGCTTCTGTCTGTGTATGTATAGTTCGTAGACCCACGGGTAACTAGAGGACAGATTGGAAAAGGGATATTCAGTTTAAACACAAGATAAAGTATAGTACAATTGACTTGGAAAAAAACATAAAATAGTCCCCAGAACAAACAAATTTCTAAAGTTATGAACTGTTTGTAACTAACCTTATTTTGGTTTCTTTTCTTTACAACTTTTTTGACTCGACCTTCCAACATCTGCACGCTGTTGCTCTGATACGTATCCGCATGTCTCCCCTTTCTTTTGCGCTGCAACGACTATATTTTCTGTATCAGCATAGACCGCACGGAATGAGGCTCCATCGACTCCCTGAAACATAGTATTTTCATTACTGTGTATCAAAATATTGTTGGCGTAAAATGCACGTGAGGACGAACACACATGTACATCTCAATAGCCAAACACGATTACATTGTGTGGAACAATCAAACGACAAGTATTCAAGCTCTGATGACCTAGTTCGATGCAGATGTCAGTATACATACCTCTGGCTCTACATGGACTGCCACAAATGATTGTATTGAAGAGGAGGCATCAGCAACTCCCTGAAACACAGTACTTGCGTTGGTATGGTTTTCAATATCGTAAACATAACACACACTTGGGGTCGACGGCACAGGTACATATAAAGAGATAACCGCAAATGTTGCATTATCTAAAAGAATCAAGGAATATTTAAAAATGATCAGATTTAATCGACTTATTTCTCTGATTTCTTTACATCTGCATCATCTAAATGTGATCTTGTGATTGTAGTGGAAGCTCCATCATCTCCCTGAAACACAGTACTTGCGTTAATAGGGAAGAAAGTATAGCAAATGGAATCATGTTATATGATCACGCTCGATGGAGCGGTCAGTATCCATACCTCATGCTGCTGAAGAATATCTAGGGCTGTTGTCAATGTGGTGCGCACTTCCGAAAGCTGTTGCGCCGATTCGTATCCGCATGGTCCCGCTTCGACCAGAATTACTTGAATGTCAGGCTCTGCATCAAATGCATGGGTTGATGATTCAACAACAGCCTGAAACATAGTATTTGCATTAGTAAGGATTACAATATTGAAAACACAACACATGCTTAGGGTCGACCGCACAGCTACATATCAACGGCTAACAACAAATGAAACATCGTGTAGAACAATCAAACGACAAGTGTTCCAGTCCTGATGATCACGGTCAGTTGAGCTGTCAGTATCCAATCCTCGGGCTGAAAGACAGTACTTGCATTAGTATGGATAACACTAATTATAACTGAAAACAAACACCAGGGGACAACAACTAAGGTGTATATCAATTGGAAAGCACTAACCAAACATATGGTAAAATAATCACACAATACATACAAACTATTACTTGACATGCATAAAACAAGTCTGTAGCGGAATAGCCAAGTATGATTAACTGATACGCGCTAGAAGTTGTTGATAACTGCGAGCACGTGACGGAAGTAGAATGTTCTTGCTTCAGATTCAAGGGATAGTCAAGAAGTTGTAAAGGTAAATTGTTTGATAATGAAATGCCAATATTTAAAATTGCTATGTAAGGAGACAGAATACTTGAGTAATGCGCAATATAGCACAGTTCCCTGTGCCCATATATAGATTTCGTTTGTGGGTTATGAAATCTAAAAATAATATATTGATAAATGTCATTATTCAAAAACCTATACACTCATATCAATGTCGAAAGTATTACAAATTGGAAACAACACCTAAAATATCAATGAATCCATTCGGCTACCTACACACTACTGCAAGTGCTAAAGCTAAAAACGGACACTTGACTCACCAGTGGCGGATTGTGGATGAATAGAGTGGGAATAGCGTTTGCGAGCAATTTTCGTGTTGATCGCCGTTCGTTCTTCTTTGTTACCCAAGATGTGGTGTACATGTTCGAGGGAAAGTGCCAGCTGCAGATGCGGTATCGATCACCCCTCTTGTCCTCAAAGACTTGTTGGACTCTACTTTCCAGCTCATCCAGTAGATATCCGCAAAGTCAGACCCATTCTCTAATTCGATCAACAGTTTTCGGGAATACATGCATTGTAGTGCCTTCAGATTTAGCATGGGTCTTCGAAGGGCAACCGATAATCGAACAGGCAGGCCTTGTTGAAAATTCTGAAAAGTAAATATCAAGATTATTATAAAACCTTGATGAATAAAAATGTCATAGTAAATGAACCATACCATGCTCAATGCAAGGTTTGTTTTGGTTGCCGGAACTATACCAGTTCATCATGTGTGGCTTACTATTTGCATAAGTTACAGAAATTTCTGTTTTGACTTGCACGAAAAAGGAACCTTGCTTACATTATAGACTGGACCCCCCCGATGGATGCAATTCGATGACAATTGACACAGATGAAAATAAATAGATCTATTGATAGCATAACAATTGAAACTCAAGTCAATAGCAATGAGACCAATGACCATAGCTCTATTGGGTACTGTAATAGCAAATAGATTGAAATGTAAAAATGACCAAAATATGACTAGGATACATGGCCTTACCTTGACCAACAAACAGTTGGATTCAGCAGGCCGAGCGGTATGTTGCAGGAGAACAGGTAGATGGCCACAGGTAGCACACTGACGAGTTTGCTCGAAGCGGTCACAGATCGCACGGCGACGAGCAGATAAGCATAGATCTCAGTGCTTCTCAGGTAGAAGGTTCAGGAGTTGACTTGCAAAGTACAAAGATGTTCTCATGAGACATATCAAGTGGTTTATAAAGTATTAGAAACAGGGGTGTGTTTGTGAATGAATGACGTGTGTGTGTCGTGGTATTATGTTTATTGCAGGGGGGCGGCCTGCCTCAGGGGAGGCCTGCCTGGAGACACGGGGTCTGAGGAGGCCATGTGAGCGATGGCCCCTGGGCGTGGGATACCTTTTGAAGTGTACATGCTGTTCGGCACCTTGGCCGTTTGCGCCCGTCACAGCCCCCCATGCCAGCGCTCATCCCCGGGTGTGAACCGCCTTTGATAGAGGGGGTGGGATGGATGGATGGGCTGGGCGTGCAGATAAGGCACGGGAAGACTGTAGAATGGAGACACACTTATGTGGATTGCAGGGGGGCGGCCTGCCTCAGGGGAGGCCTGCTTGGAGACACAGGGTCTGAGGAGGCCATGTGAGCGATGGCCCCTGGGCGTGGGATACCTTTTGAAGTGTACATGCTGTTCGGCACCTTGGCCGTTTCCTCCCGTCCCTTGCCCTTATGTGATGTTAAAGGACACAGGGCATCCATTTTTGAACCCCCTTTCCACTCCATTTTGGTGACCAGGCCTCACTGCGATAGAACAGCGCGCAGAGCACATGGCCCGCAGCCTCGTTCCCACTCTGACTGGAAAACTCCAGAGGTATTTGCAACAGCTAATAAATGTAACACATCACTCTGAGATCACGGTCCTGCATGTGAACCCGCTTGAACCATGCACATGGCTCGTTCATCTCCACAAACGTGTCTGTCCACGCACCCTCGCCAGTGGAAAGTAACTGCCATTCTGACCCTGTGTCCCTGCAAGGTATTCTCTTCATGTGCCAGACCACTGACCACGCCATGATGGCCACCTAGCAGATCCCCAACTAACATTAGACCCCTACTGCAGTATATCGTTGCCTATCAATAACAAATGCCACATATCGGAGATTCTTGTGAGCACGGACCCACACTTCAAACACTGTATTATAGTGGTCAAGACCCTTGACCTAAGGCCTGTATAATCCAATGTTCATTGATAGTATTGATATATGTGTGACTTTTATAGAGACATAACCGACTGAAAGACTTTGAACAAGTGTTATTTAGTGCATGCATTATTGATAATATATTTGGTTAGCTTAGATAGTGACCATCCCGCTTCATAGCGACCTGAACTTCACCCATTCCGAGCACAGCTGTCTGACGTCCATCCTTGAATGGAGACACACTTGATTGATTTAAAAAATCGAAACAACCGTTGTTAAAATATATGTGGTGTTTTATTTTGTAGCTTATTTTGATGACACAAAAATACAAAAGTTTACACATTGTACAGTTCAGGTTGCAGCACAGCGAGAGAAAATCCCCTGTACTGACCGCTGTCACTCGGGAATGTTTCTCTTATGGCGCGAACGGCACAGGCGGGTATCACTCTTCGAACGCGGTGTCCAAGCCTCCCGTGAAGCCACCATGTAAAGGAACGATAGGCCACCAGCCTGTACCACCTATGAAAAGGAATGAAACAAACTGTTTTTAAATGACCAAGATAATTTTAATAAACGTTTGTTGTCAATGACAATTCTTGTAACTTATGGCATTCTGCTCAGACAAATGCCATCTAAACACCATCATTATCCTCAACACGGACCGTGAGAGGCAGGCTGCCCTGAAGTCTGGCAGCTCGGTGATGCATTGCGGTCGTGGATCGCCTTCCGAAATGTAGGCCACGCATCCCGAGTTTTCACAGCAGCAGCCGTTCTCCTTCTTGGTCGGCATTAGCTCGCACCGATTGCATGTGCACCAGATGGAAACACTGTCCATGTGACTAGGTCCAGTGTCTTCATCCGTTGATTCGTCCTGCCGACTGCTGTCCGAAGCCCCATTGTTTTTGCGTGTTTCCCTTTCCAGTAGTTCCTCCTCGGTATACTCGGGCTCGTACATGTAGGGCATTATTGTATCCATTGTGTGTTGCACAAACTAAAATAATTGATAGCGGTGGTACTGGTATCTGTCCACACGGGCTACAAGCAACGAAGGTAGCTGACCAGGGCACAGAAACGAGTCACAGAATACTCAAAGTAACACAGAGAGAGGAATGGAATCGAAAATCTGCTGCTGTGTGTTGTGAAATGGTCTGCTTATACTTATTGAGGAAAGAGGCGTCCTGCCATTTCCATGGCGATACGTCATTAGCTGAAGCGCAGTGAATATTGACACGAGACCTGCTTTGGCGTTGTGAAATGGGCGGTACCTGTCTGCTGATGACAGGCTCAGGGGCGGGGGATATGATTTAGTGCCGCAAAAGGTCAGCCAGGGCGATGGGGGAAATGATAGGATTATCACAAAATGGCAGCTCCCTGGTGCCTGTTTTTGCGTGCTTTTAATGGACGAAAACTCGGGTAAGGTCCATAGGAAATTTTTCTAAAATTGAGCGACTTCGGCTTAAAAACACATGGCCGACCCGTAGGGGCAATAACATTTTTTGACCGAACCATTCCTTTAAATCTAGTACTTACATTTCTAACTTGTATACCTTTTTGAGCCTCGGCACTCCTGTCCCTTGAGTCTTTTAATATTGAAGACTATCCTTCTGGTAGCCTTAACATCAGCCCGCAGGGTTAGTGAACTACAGGCTCTCATGTAAAACCCCATATACTACTTTTTACAAGGACAAAGTAGTTCTTAAAGTTAAAGCATCTTTCTTACCAAAAGTAGTTTCTGACGTCCATTTGTCACAAAAAATCATATTACCAACATTCTATGCCCTAGTCGTTTGGACAAAGAAGAGGAGAGACAGCACAGACTGGACCCCAAAGGGCTCTGTTTTTACTTTTCAAGAATGTCAAAATTACGTCAAAATGACCAACTTTTTGTAGGTTATACAGGGCATAAATTGGGATTAGCGGTGACAAAACAAACTATATCCCGCTGGATCATTCTGGCTATAATTGAGTGCTACAGATTGGTGGGAAAAGACCCACCGAATGGGCTACGAGCTCATTCCACTAGGGGGATGGTTACTTCTGCGGCTTTGAAGAGGGGAGTTTCTGCAGCAGATATTTGTTCAGCTGAGACATGGGCAATGCATACCTTAATCAAGCATTATTGCTTAGATGTCTTTTCCTCCAATGAGGCTTTATTTGCCAAGGCGGAACTTCATTCCGTCCAGGAGAACAATAACTAGTACTCCCACCTCCAAAATTACCACTGCTATGGGAGTCTATCACAAGATGAGGAATACGTGGGAGTACACAGTCCATTCGAAGAACAAGTTGCTTACCAACTGAACGTTTTTTCGACTGGATGTTCTTCCCACGTATTCCTCATCGCCCCTCCCATCCTACTCTGCAGTAGAGTTTACGTTTCTTACACTTTCTTCTCACGAAGAGTCTATCAGTCATGATGCACGCCTGGGTGTTCCTCGAAAAAACAGAACTGAAGCTAACTGGCGCAACACGAGCTATTTGTATTGATGATGACGACGACACGGTACGGGGCCCGTCGAGGGACATCGACACCACGGTCTTGTGCACAGCACCCTCTGCCGACATTTTTTTTCCAAAGCAGCGAAGCTGGCAGGTTACGAATATCACAAGATGAGGAATACTTGGGAGGAACATCCAGTCGAAAGTTGTATATCTTCTAAGGTCACCTCGACAATGTATAACGTCATTACCTCCTTCGCAAACCCTGAACTCACTAATCTTAAACTGAGATGGGAAATAGATGTTGGCCCAATACAGCCAGAGGACTGGGTGGAGGCACATATGTACCCGCAAGAGACCCCAATCTCTTCTAGGCTCAGCTTGATGCAGCTCAAAATCCTACATAGGGTTTATTATCCCCGACTTGCACTGTACCGGTGGAATCGTGCCACCAGCCCCAATTGCCTTTGCTGTCAGCATGAGGAGGGTACGTTCTTTCATATCCTGTGGGACTGCCCACGGATCCAAAGATACTGGCATCAATGCTAACTGAAGTCCTAGGACAGGTAGTACCAATGGACCCTAAAACGTTACTATTGGGCATTGGGTAGGAGGGGGCCACTACACGCTTCGAGAAGCTATTTCTCTCCACGACCACACTGCTGATTAAGCGCAACATAGCCGAGTTGTGGGGGTCGGGAGATACCCTGCTTTTTGTACAATGGATAGCGGATGTTAATATATGTATGGCAATGCAGTAGCGTGTATATATACGGCTATAGGCTGCCCTGGGAAGGCGAATAAGATCTTGCAGAAATGGGCAAATGCAAATTTAAACGTGCTTTGACACGATCTATCGAACAATGGGACATGCAGCGGTAACAACGAACTGTGAGCACTTAACATGTGGATTTGATTGTTATGTAATGTAAAGTGAATATTTACTATGTGTTTTTCTAAAAACAATAAAATGCAATATAAAAAAATATTGTTTATTTTGTCAGTAATTGTCTGGATCTTGAGAATCGGGAACCCAGAAATGTGTTTCTCTGCCACCCATACGATTGTCATGGCGATGAGCAGTTGCTGGCCGCGACATGGGCCTCCCTGGAAATTGTTGCTCATCAGGGATAATAACCTTTTTCCTAAAGATAAGCAAATGGGAATCGAGATGATCAGGTACCTAATGGTTTGCTCACAGCAAATCGTAAGTTTATATTCCATTCTTAAGTGTTCCAGCACAGGTACACAAGGACACTACTGCCGCGGAGGCAAATTCGATTAAGACCCAATTAGAAGTACTATCCCACTTGGGAAGCTCAACATATAATAAATCATCACTATTGATGGATGAGAGCCAAGGAATGCTTATCCACAGCTAAAAGAAAGGTACGATTTAGAAATGGGCTGTCCGCTTTTGGCAATGAAGGTATAGCATTGGGCGCTCAATGGCGATTACAGGCCCTCAGTGATTTGTAGGCACCCCAGAGGTCGAAAGAGAAGGGCCAGTCACTCCATGTGCCGCATCACACGTTACTATAGAGGTCGGTTGCAAAGCCAATCTAGCTTCAGATGGTAAATTATCATTCAATTCCTTATGATTGGTAGCAGTCTCAATCCAATTTGATGCTGTATTCAAGGTAGCTGTGCTGCTGGGGATAATCCACTTGTCATGCAGCCCCTGCAGCGCAACTTGTCTGGTTGTCCCTTCACCCTGATCCCTTTTGATTATCGTTTGGGAGGTAGGTGAAGACGCTTTGCGGGCAGCATAGCTCGAAATAGGCCCAGTGTTTACCGTCTTTGAAAACACCACTCGCTTATCATGCTGAAATAATTTTCGAGCTGACTGGGGTTTCCAACGCCTTTTTTCACACATGTTTAAGGGACTATATTAATCACAGAAAGCTTGTGAAATCAAACTTTTATGGCGTCTTCCTCTGTATCGGCAATGATGTTTAAAGAATCCGTTTGATCTACAGTGTTCATGCTGCCCTTCATTCGCAAACGATCACAAATTGCATCGGATTTTGCAGAAGAGTCATCCTTCGTCCCCACTGTAGCCACGGACTGTTGCATATGGGTACTCTGATTACAGTCAAGAATAACATTAGCTGCTTTCGCAACAATACATTTCAATTCATGTTGCTCCGCAGCAATACTAGAGCAAAGAGTGAATAGGTCATCAATTTTGGAAAGAATGGTATTGATTAAAGAGGATGAGGAAGTTGCCCCTGCATAGGAAATATTCCTTGATGGTATCAAAGCGGCGTAGTCGGTGTCATAATCATCACTAAATGACTCAGAGCTGGAGACCAGCTCTTCAAGATTAGGCCTGCTGATAAGTTCGAACCTATGATGTTATTAAAACCTGAAAATGTGGGCCCTAAAGAGGTTCTCCTAAGATTTAGACGTAAATAAAGTAAGGAGCTATTATTATCCATAAAAGGGGAGCAATGGGTAGTGCCGTTGTCTAAATTGCTGGGTATATCAGCAGGAGTTAGTTCAAAAGCAGATTCTGCAGCCCGGGCTACAGCATTTATTTCTGCATCCTGGGAAGGAGCAGTGGCGGGCTCAAGGAGACACGTGCTTTCTAATGGTGCTGTGGAGATCATGTTAAATTTGTCTTTTTTGTCTCTACTACAGTCACTAATTCAAAGCTGCCAATGATTGAAGTGTAATATAGTCTCATGTTTGCAGATTTTGCATCTGCTACTGCAAACTGAGTGCAACGTTTATATTAATTAAGAGAACTACAGGCTCTTATACCTGTTGGATTCAACAGGAAAAATATTTGGGTCATTTATTCTTGCAACCCTACAAAAATGGGTTGATGACTTTTAAGATTTTGAATTTTGCACAAACAGGTTTTAGACCTGGATGTAGCACGGCCCATAACCTTATTATGATGGACTCATTGTATAGGGAAGCTACGGCCATGGACGGAAAGACCCTTTATTACATATTTGTGAATTTGCAGGCAGCCTTTGACCGGGTGAGCAGGCAAAAACTCTGGGCCAAGATGGAGTGTTGGGGATGCCCAGGGTGGCTGCTTAACGGTCTTAAAGGCCTTCAACACAAGACATCGGTACGTGTTAGGTTGGATGACAAGGGGGCACTTTCGGCACCTGTTGTGACCAGCATGGGGGTCAAGCAGGGGTGCACTTTGGCACCGCTACTTTATTGTATCTTTACGGCGGACATCCCGCTAATATTCTCACAAGTTTGGGCTGTTGCCCTAAAATAGGTGCTCAACTCTTACCATGCACATTATATGCGGATGATCTTGTCTTGTTCAACTTCACTTTTAGTGGAATTAAGGGTATGTTTAAAAGCTCATTGAATATACGACTGCCAATGACCTAACTATTAATATGGATAAAACCAAACTGATGGTAGTGGGAGCAAAATCTATTAAATGGCCTGATTTAACTACAAGTATAGGAGTAATAGCTAGGGTCGATAAATATCCTTACCTGGGCCTTGAGATGAGTTCATCTAGAACCTATCCTAATATTAAGGAAACGAAAAGACTGAAGGTGAATCAATTGGCAAATGTAATATGTACATTTGCATTGCAGGCTGCTGGTATTCAAGGTATTCTTGTATTATACAAGCAATGCTTTTGTCCTAAAATACTCTATGGGCTGGAAGCACTGGCAATGTGTGATATGCAGTGGTAAGAGTTGAGAGCTATTTTTGAAAGACTGTTCTTGGTCTGTCTGTCTATGCCTATAGAATATAATCGACCAGAGCTATCCCTGTAATCACTTAAGGGACAGGCTATTGCAAGACAGGGAGCTCTTTATCTTAAAAAAATACCTCCCCGCATTGTGAACTGCTTTCTCTATTGGCAAACACCTCTGATAACAATCGGAAAGCTGTTAGTAAGGATTTTGATGGCTGGATTGAAAAATGTCTAGGAAAAATAGTTTGGTGTCCAGATTTTAGACGTGACACTAGCTTTAAAGCCTTAAAACGGATCTTCAAAAAGAAGCTTAGCTTGTGGGACTGCGCCAACAGCTATGATCACTTGTACAGTTTAAGATCTCATGTTGAAGTGTCGAGTGTTACTCATATATATCTTCAAGCAACAAAGCTATATGAAGTGCTGCCCGAGCCCAGCTCTGAGAAGGTTTCTTTTTAGGCTAAGGACTTACCAGCTTCCTACACTGTTGAAGGTAAGACCTTGCTATAATATACCTCGTAACGAGCGTACATGTCGGGTGTGCAAAAGTGATAGTATTTTATAATCTGGCAGGCATCTGTTGACAGAATGCCTTGGATTAGCATCTGCAATTGGTAGAGATCCTTGGGTGCTTGTACATAATCCTGAGTATATACAAACGGATCCTTACTGGACATACTGTCTAAATACAGAACATCAAAAGTTACACTTCGCCCTGTATCGATTGTGAAAAATGATCCAGAAACTGTTGCCGAGTGTATTGCCTTAGGGTAAATACGGGACAGTTTGGCTCTTTAGTTTGGTTGGGGTTAGGGGGAACATACAATCAGCCTGGGTCCCGGTTTTTCTTTGAGGTTTTAACATGTGAACTGTAATATTCAGTTTTGCAGTTTTATTATTTATTGTGTTAAGATTAATGAGGCTAATAGGATTGTCTAATGAATTTTATTAATTTTTGGATGAGTGTATTTGGAAGAATTTTAGTGAATCATAGTGCCGACGATATATCGATGTGGATGTGATATGTTTGGTATTTGTACTGATATCTACAGATTGTATTATCAATAGTTCATATTTGTATGTATTTTGTGATATGTTGTATGTTAATTGCTAATGTTTTGCATATGTATTTTAATTGAATCTAATGTTTAAAATTTGTAAAGGTTTTATTACCATATACAAATTAATAATTATAATAATTAAACAATCCAATAAAGAGAGCCGGGATTCACAGTTAATTCACTCCACTCCATCTCACTGCAGATCCAATATAGCTCCAAAGCCTGATACTGACTATGGGCAGCAGCAAAGGACCACAGGTGAGCTCGCATACCCAAACACTGGGGTCCCGACTGCACTCAAATGGTCCACCAACAGTAAAGCGCTGGCCTCTTTTCCAGCCAGAGAAAGGCTCTCTCCGCTCAGTGATCCTAGGGCCCCAGGGGTTCCGGGGACGAACTACGGAGCTTCTCACAAACAGCCGGCTTCCGGGCTCAACTTCCCAACTAGAGGATAGGACCTGCAGCCGTGCCCACTACACATTTGAATGTTTCTTCCAGGTGTGGGCTCAATATGTAATATTCACTTACACAAGCATCAGCCCCCTGATCACTATATTGGTAAACGGTACGTATACATGCACATTACTTTACCCAACACTGTCTCTCACCTCGTTCCAGCCCAAATAGCGTGTGGAACTATTTTTTTTAAAGCGGTCGTGGCCCCATTTAGCTGCCAAATTCAATATTTGTAGACCTCTGTTTATGCATAGCTTTACTACCAACAGTGATCTAGCTATGTGCTAATCCCTTAATTGTAAGTGCATTTATGTTTTACAGTTCATGGTGTTTATTTGTTTAAATAGTATTGTAACATGCCCACAGATTTGGAAAGCTTTGGAGTACATAGCATGCCAGAAAAATGGGCTGTGTTATGTGGTTAGCACATCAAAACCTGCATTCACTTTTGCCAAACGGAGGCTGTGGCTGTTTTATTTCCCCTCTGCTTGGCGTATGGACAACAGCCATCTTTGAATGATGCTCCTCATTTCCAGTTCTGTGCGCAATCGTGGACTGCCGGAAATGCTTGCCAAGAGGGGTATTCCCAGGGAGAAAAATGTGAGCTATGGTCTGGTGTGTACTGTTAATAAATTACAAATAATTCCCTAAGAAAGTCACTAAGTTAGCACTTGCCTTAAAACGTGTTCCTTAACAAACATTATCCAGTGCTCGAATTGGTCTGGATCCCGCAGTTGTAAACAGCAAACGTTCTCCTGAATTACAAATCCTTGGAAATGAAAAGCCTATATACATTAGCGCCCACACAATGTACTGGGAGAGATCGGCAGTTTACAGCGCTCGAAAACAAACTTTCTTTTTTTTTTTTTTTTTTTTTATTTGTTTTGGCTTAAGCCTTTACAAAGGCAATACAAAATATTTAGCAAAAAAAAGCACATAAAAGTTACATTACATTTCATAGTTTTCCACCAACCCTGTAATTTTTCTGTTTTTTTGTTAAATCCATGTTTTAAGTACGTTTGTCCTTTGCTTTATCATGTTAAATAGTCAGTCCACTTTCTATTATCACCTGAATGGCTGCAAAGGTCAAAGCTGCATTGTTTCCGGAGGTAATTCCGT
Source organism: Ambystoma mexicanum (assembly GCF_040938575.1). Classification (NCBI taxonomy): domain Eukaryota; kingdom Metazoa; phylum Chordata; class Amphibia; order Caudata; family Ambystomatidae; genus Ambystoma; species Ambystoma mexicanum. The sequence continues at coordinate 1,221,149,358 of NC_090927.1, forward strand.
CACAAAGGAAATCTGAGATTATATCTTCCTCTCTCCATACAAAGTCTCTGAAAAGTCTTAGTCGTTGAAGCCATGTACCTTCACATTCCATTAGAACATGTCTTAATGTTTGTTTGGCAGGATTGACACAGATTGAGCATAGTTTTTTTGCTACATCCCTTTGGTTGCGCTTTTCCAAAACAGCCCCACACTGGACAAGATTCAGTCTCATTCTAAGAAAGTCTGAGCGCAGTTTCCTGTTTGGGGATTTTAGTAGATAGCAAGAGAGACACCTAAGTTTCTTTTCTCCCTTCAGAAATAGATTTTGAATTGGTTCTTTTCTTACTCTCTCTACTGTTTCAATCCAATCCCGTTGTTCTAATCTTCTTTTTACTTTGAGTGGGTTAAGGACTAAAGTCTCTTCGTTTATATCTAAAGTCTTCAGTCTTTCCAATGTTTTCACCTCTAACAGGGTGAGGGTAGTTGATTTCTTTAGCAGTGTTTCATGTCTGAGGTCTCCATATAGTGTCGAGTCTTTGCTTGTTATTATTTCTCGAGACAGTGAGATGAGCTTCCAGTCTGCCATGCAGTTCAGTGATTTTAGACCTAGCTCAAATCTCAAACTTTTTAAGGAGGCACAGTTTGGGAGGCTTGTTTGAAAACAAACTTTCAAGTTAACAAGACCTCTGCTAGTTGTTTTTTGATTATCATTTAAGAACATTAAAGTCCAATTAATGTAGGATGTGTGATTGGTATAGGGTATTGTCCTTAAGGTGTGACTGTTCTGCAATTAGAAATGGGTGGGATGCAAACAAAGCTCCATGCTGTTTGACATTATTAATGTAAGCAAGTGATCGGATCATGAATTTTCTTTGCGTGTTTTCGCCTGGATAGTGCAGTTTAAAACTCAGATTAGGTTTGTTCAGGCTCACATTACTTTGTATGCTGGTAATTGTAGGTTTCCATTGAGACTGGGGAAAGTAAAGCTATAATCGTACTCTTTTTCTCATACATTTACTGTAATGAATTACATTGTCAGTTTGGTTTTTGTGCTTCTCGCTAAGACTATAAACCGGAGTGTCATTTCAATGTAACCCTGTATCTTTTACACTTTAACCTATCGCGTGCCTATCATGATTCTACCCCTTGCCCAGCCCCCTTTCTGCCCCTGTCCCTTGTGGAATCCCACATTATTTTGGTTCCATTGTCAACACTGATTGAATCGCAAGAGGGTGCTCAATCACAGTTCGTTAGGGAAAAGGATCCATGAACTTGGAGCACCACACTGCAATCAATCACTGTGCTACAAAGGCAGTCAAGCCGTGTCTGCAAATACGATGTGGAAATCGAATCCTCCCAACGGCCCTCTCTGATGGTGCAACAAGCTGAAGATGCAGTAGTACCTTTCCCTTAGACTCGAGGAAACACGGCTGCAGGGTCTGACACTGTTCTACTCCTGCTGAAAGCAAATTTCAAGCCACAATTAACCAATAGGTTACGCACAAACTGAATTTCTGCTGAAATATAAAACAATGTGCACCCATATGAAGGACAAAAAACAAATTACAAATAAAATATTCTTTCGGTTATGAAGGCATACCTGAAAAAAGGTCAAATTAACAATATAATTAAAGCTGCCAACTAGTAGTTTTGCTGCTTTGTATTAGTTGCATGTTGAAGTGTGATATAGCTTTTGCATTTTGTGCATTTGGAGGTATTGTCATATAAGATTGGGATCATGGCATACAGTAAAACAAAACATAGTAAGCGAAAAAGGGACCTAACTAAGATTCAGTAGGAAAATCCTCCAGAATGTTTATGAATTCTCTCCTTAGTGTGGAACCAGCAACAGAGTAGGGGTTCGACCTGTTGTGAGCAGGTAATTCATTGTTGCTAGTCATGCTTTATCAAGCCAAAACAATTGATTAAAGTGCGTATAGTATTGCAGGAAATTCTGTACTGGTTGTTTTCCAAAAAGCAGAACTTAATTTTTTTCTTCTGTTTTTAAATCCCACGAAGGGTGCTAATATTCTTTTAACGGACAATGGACATGTTAAACTAGGTAAGTACTTTGAAATCAAATATTCGGTTAATTAAATTGTTGAATTGTGCACTCAGGAAAAAATGTATTCAGATCCTGAACTCGAATTTAAACAGTGGCAGAATGTGATGCTTGATTTGCGTGGCCTACTGTGTTGCTGCATGATTAGCTTTTGTTTTGCTGTATATTAAAGTGCCTATTTTGGAAATGTTAAGTGCTTTTCCTGTTAAGCTCCTAAAGTCTTACTGAACGATGGCAGTTACCACTTTCTTTTCGAATAGCATTTTAACGTAACGCACCAATGCTTTTCGGGTATTGGTTTTAAAAGAAATCTGTGAATACTGAAGTTTGGCACCAGAATCAACAGTGCCAAATAATTTCAAGCTAATGCTCAACAAATTGAATATTTTTTCAGGAAACAAGTGCTTGACACCAGCTGTAGTTTTGATGTTTAAACATCTATCATTGTAAACCTCTACGGATGTCCCCTAATTTCCGCCTGGACTTGAACGTGTTAACTGTAATTCATGAGCTTGCTCGTGTTTTTACACTTGACCAATGTTTGAAAGGTCAGGATACCGATTTGCGTTGGATGTTGACATGAGGCCACTTAACATTTACTGATGTAGCATCGTGTCTTGGCAGAATGAAAAGGGCACATTGCTAAAGGGGATTTTCTTTTAGCCGTTAAGTAATGGCACGCAAGACAGATGGCAGAATGCTGAAGCCATTGGTATCGCACCATATCGACACTACGTGGGGTCACTTCAGGATTTCACTCTCTTGTGGCCAGAACCGATTTGAATGAATATGCTCCCCTGTTGTAGTGAACAGATTCCATGCTTTACAAAATGAAGGGAAAACATGTGGGCATAATTTGAACACCATTGTACTCTCTTGGGCAGTCATGCGTGAATTGCATTTCATCCGGCTATAGTAGTGAGACATACTGTGGAGTAATGCTATATGATAGCAATGGCATGTACGTTGTTAAAGGGTGATGCTTGAGCACGTGTTTCTCTGAAGGTTCTTGAGCTTAGTACCTAAGGCTTTTTTAGAGGTGGGTTGAGTGGAACAAATTGGAAAGACACCACCTGAGTCCCGGACACTGTTTTTTGGAATTTTGAAGTTTGCTTTTCACAGTAAGGGTGGCTTTGACTACACAATGGGAACCTTTGGAACTATAATGTATTAGTTTGCAATGCATGGCAGCCTGCAGTGTAATCTTATTACAAGCGAGTTGTCATGCTGGCTGAAGAGGTCCGGGCTGGTGGGGGCCCATTTCAACATGACGTTTATGGTGCCCCCCTTGCTTTAAAGCTGGAAGAAACAGTGAAAGCACTGTTGGTGTTTAAATAGTATACAAGTCAGATAAATAGAGCAAGGTCATGAATGGATCCAGATCATCACGGGACAGGCAGCCAGCAGGATCCTCAAACACTAAATGGCAATTGAAACGCTGTTAATCACTCTTTGACAGCATGGCGCTAATGCCGGGGAAGCCTCAATAAAAAGTCAGCTAAAGGTCTGACACCTTCCCTGGTAGTTTAGTACATCACTACTGATCTGTAATGAGAATGTCTCCAGCATTGGATCTGTCATAGATTCGCATGATGTTTGAATATTCCCCAACATCAGGCTGGGAATTATCTGGAACATTAAAGCATTTTCATTTGAGAAATGCATCACTTTAGTGTTCTCTGATTTGTTTTGGGTCATTTACCCAATAGGTAGTCCCATAGCTCCTCCACTGGAGGCCATCTTCAGATTCGTACAGCACATTAAAGTTTTGGGAGCCCTCTTCACGTCCTCTACTTTTGTCAGACAACCTTTCTGCACATTTCATTACCTTCAACACTGCTTTTCATATTACTGTAAATCGAAGATAAGTACTTTTCTCGTCTGGGAGTTTGGAAGTCCTACACCCATTTGGTGCTCCCGTACTCGGCACAGATCCTTGTGTTCCCTTCAGAATTGAGTCCTGTAGAGTAGTTCTTCTTGCACCACCATGGCTGATTCAAAGACCAAGAAAAGTCTTTTTGAGGCAGATTGCACCTGCTACCTCAAAAATAATTAGATTGAAGATCAGCATGAGGAGTATTTGTTTTGTCTGTATCCATACCACCATGTTCACTCCTGCTCCATATGCCACTTTTATTGAATATGACCTTAAGCCTCCCAGGAGGCTTGTGGCCTGGCTGTATGATGGCACTCTGGCCTCAAGACTCTGCATCAGTGAGAAGCCATGCTTCACTTGGCCATAGCAGCCCCCGTGAGCATGCTCCATCTTCAGCCGTCGAGATCCCACAAGGAGGCTTCCTGTGGGAAATAGGTGAGAAAAGGAAATGTCACCCATGCTCTTTCTACTTCAGATGATGCAGCCTTGAATCCTCATCACACTAACAGCCAGCTTTTCCAATGAAGTCAACGACAGTGGCAGATAGTCAATAACTGTCTGCTTCACCGTCAACATCCAAGGCACTATCGCTTATGGCTTGACATTTGTCAAAAAATGTCAACAGTCCAGGACCCAGTCGACTTGTGAAATCACTCCTAGAAATTATTTCCTCTTGTATCCATCCTGCTCATTTTGCACTGCCGGCTTCACATGAAGCCTATCCAGGAGTTCCTGGATGCCCACTGGCATCAAGTCACTGGCAATTGGGACGAAAAATTGCTCCTTTCACGTTTGTTCCATGATGCTCGTTGCTGGTCGGAAGGGTCCAACCTCACACAAGGGGCTCCGTTCATGACACCCATCTACTAGGTCACGTTTACAATGGATGCATCCATGCAAGGTTGGGGAGCCCATACAAACGATCGTCACGCCAGGGGCCTCTGGTCAGAAGAGGAAAAGTCCTTGAATATCAACGTCCTGGAGTTGTGGGAAAAGTCTGGGCTCTGAAATCTTTTAGCCTCCATCTACAAAGGAAAGTGGTTTGTTTATATCTGGAAACAGGGTGGCACCAGGTCACCTATCCTGTCCTCTGAAGCACAATTCAGAATGCCTTGGATTCGCAAGCATGTTCCTCCAGCCAGGTAGCCTGGGGTACACCTTCACACTTCCACAGATAAACCAGTTTCTGTATGCCTCACTCCATAACCGCCCACCCTACAGCTTGGCGAAGGCTGAGCACCTGCTACCATCTCCTGCTCTAACAGCAAGTGGACATTTTTTTCATTATAGTGTGCTAATAATGCAGTGGATGCCTTCCACTTCCAATTGCAAGACATTCTACCTTATCTACTCTCCTTGACACACAGTGGCCTGGCCCACGCCTCTTTCAAAGTTAATTGACTGTCCCTCGCCCCCACTTTCTCCTACTCCTGCTACATCTTCGTTGTGGTCACATAAACTCATTCAAGAATTTCCTCACAGTTTATTCTGTGTTTTTCCAACAGTGCGAACACCGGCTGCAGTTTGGGTACTCCTCACTGTGCTCTCTAAATTAATGCGACATCCTTTTGAGGCTCTACATAATGCCGACCTCAAGTTACTGTCATGGAAGATTGCTTTCTTGGTCGCCATCACTTCAGTCAGAAGGGTTGGCGAAATCCAGGCACACTCCGTCAAGCCGCCTTATCTGGTCTTCCACAAATCAAGGTCATGTTAAGGACAGCACCTACTTTCATGCCAAAAGAGCCCTCATAGTTTCTCCTCAATGAACCTTTGACATTAACAGTGTTCATCGGTTCTCTTTTGGCATGTAGAGCACTGACTCTGCTCTCTGGATGCCATGCGAACAATGAAATACTATGTTGCCTGTAACAAGCCTTTATGAAGGTCCTCGCAGCTGTTGGTGGTGTTTGGGCCCATGGCTGCCCAAGTCCTCAATTGTAAGATTGCTTTCTGCCTGCATTTCCTGTCTGCATTTCCTTTTGTCCTGAGCTGGCTAACAGCTGCTGCCTGGTCAGCCTAAGGCACATTTCACTAGGGCTGTCTTGTCTAACACTGCCTTCCTCTCTAGTGTTCCCTTTGTGGACATCTGCAGGGTAGTGACTTGGAGTCCTGTTCACACCTTCACCAGGTTCTACTGTTTCAACAGGGACTTGACAGAGTAGTCCAGAATTGCACAGGCTTTGAAATCTGATCACATAAGGTGAGAATGTTCCTGAAGATGCGGCTTTCCTCATAGCGGTTTGGCGTTGTATGCATGGTTGTGTATGTCTATACTGCTGTGTAATCTATTCAAACAGCATTTGTATCTAGGAAAGATACAGTGCTGGAGAGGGGCATATTACTTACCTCTAACTCCTGTTTTCCAGCATTGGCATCTTTCATAGATTCACATGTAACCTCCCTCTTACCTCTCATATGACTCAGCTTAATTCGTTTTTGGCACTGACACGTGCGTTATGCAAATCGGAAGTTTGCCTCCATTGGAGGAGCTATGGGAGGTACTGCATATTAGCTGATCGTAAAATGGTCAAAAACAGCACTGAAGAACACTAATATCATTGCAGTTTTTCATTTGAAAAGAAACTGCTTTAATGTTGCCGAGTGTTCCTAACCTGACGATGTGGCCTATTCAAACAGCATGTGAATCTATGAAAGATATCAGTGCTGGAGATCAGGTGTTAGATTTTAAGTAACCTATTCCTTATAGTTGGGCTGTGATGCCATTATGCATAACTCTTCACTTATTACAACCATAACATACTTTCCACATATTTTCCTTTTTATAATCGCCTTCTGTGACACTTCACAACCTTAAACTGAGAAGTAACTTTTTTTTTATTGTTTCTTTACTTTTTTCTTTAGTTTCTTTATGTTGTGCAATGCTGGAGTCTGACACTCGCAAGGAATAATCTATCTGCATACTATTGCTTATTTTGAAGCACAAAACGTTCTACAGCCCGCATTTTAAATTTTTCCGCAATTTATTCGCATATACATACTAGGCTGCTTTAATTCAAACCAATTCTACATTAATTAAATATATGCACAACTAGAAGGTTTCTTATTTTAGGTTAAGCAAGAGGCCAGGTATTAAAGGGTATGGCATTGTGTCGACATGTTATGTAAGGAATAAAAAACCCTACATTATGTAAAAAACAAAAACGGGTACTTCAAGTCATCTCAAATGTTCGTGACCTTATAAAGAGTGCCTACCTTCGCCTGCTTTCCTCTATTTAGTCACAAAACCCCTTCTTGAGTTGACAATGCTGTGGGCAAACTTGCATACCACACACTGGTGGCAGGTCCATGACTGATTTTCAACTGGCTTGTCCATTTCTGTAATGGAGGAGATGGCCTAAAACTGGTCATGGATGGCTTCCCAGTGCATGGATAGTGGTCCACACTAATTCAAAGTTTTACATCCATCAGTTTTGCACTGCAAAATAACCTCCTATGTGGAAGAAGTTGTGCTGAACAAAACCCAGTTATGTTACATTGCATTACTTTTTTATTTTACATTGCTGTCAGAGTTACATTTCCAATGGATTGTGTCCTCACACGTATTCCTCATCTTTAGATATCTTCCTTCCCGCATCAGCTGCTTTGTATTTCTTCTTTGGCAGAGGACTCTGCTGTCGACTCAATGTCCCTCAAGGGGCTCGGTCTCGAGGTCGACATCAACACAGACCTATATAACACACGTATCACCCGTTAGCGTCGGTTCTATTTTTCCAAGATAGCTTAAGCTACGAAGGTAACGGTACACACTGCGGTTTCCTCAAACTGCGACATCGAGAAAATGGGCCGGTCATCGGCTTCATCAGGACTCGATCGACGCTGATAGTGCCGAGGGTGACCGGCATCCATCGGATTCCCGCGTGCGAGCCCTCGACCCCACGAGGCAAGCTGGCAGTTCCGCTAAGCGGACGACACCCAGCGGCTCAAGCACTACCAAGTCACACCACACCAAGCGCATCCCCCATGGCCAAAAGTCGACCAGGTCGTCGACCGATAAGCCGCACGCGGTGTTGAGGGGAAGGTCCGAACATTCCATGTCCTCTGGGTGGTCATGATCACCACATAACAAGCCCCTGAAACATATGGTAAAGTCCGTTTCTGATACCATGCTTAAATCTGGGAAGCCCTCAAGTTCCGGCGACTGGGCGTCGAAAGACGTGTCGACGGCCTCTGGAAAAAGCTCTAAATTAAGCAAATTAATTTAAAAAACGTGTTCCTGACACCCTACTAAAGGCCAGAACATCAAAACGCGCAGAATCTTCAACGCACACAGTTACAAAATCGCAGGCTTCTAAAAGTAGGGGTTACACTACCCCTGAGGGCACCCTTCAGGGGTTATACATCACTAGCAGACCCCTGTTCCAGAGCTGCTACCTGCACCACATACTCCTGCTACCTTTGTGTTGCCAATCTCTTCTCAATGGACAACAGAACAATTTGATAGGGTCATGAGGAGAATGTCCCGTTTTATAAACTTTTTTGACAAACACACTGAACAACTCGACAACCTTCAGGGGCTCTCATGGAGCGGGGCAGCAAGCTCTCAGCCCGCAGCCAAAAAAGCCTGCCTGGATACCACGCAGTCTTCCACCTCGGACACATATTATTATAACACCCAAGGCTCATAAGACCCTTGCTTGTACACAGACCCTGAGGACCAAGGCGACATAGGAGACTTAGACCAATATTAGGATGATGTGTACATCATCCAATCTCCAGGCCACAATGACCCACCGGTAGACAACCAACTGCAATATAATGAACTGCTCCTAAAGGCTGCAGAGCACTTCAGAATCGATACCCAGTAAGTCTGGGCCGATAAAGACTTCATGGAGGCCATCTTTGGGGACAAAAAATCTGCAGCACAGTTTATCCCCATAATTCAGTCGGTCCAGAGGCGTATTCAGCCCTCTCTGCTTACCCCCAATCTGACACAGGCAGTCAACCCTCTCATCGAAAAGATTTTTAGACCAGCCCCCCTCAGATCCCTTATACATTAGGGGGCAGCTAAAGCCTGACTCTCTATTAGTCACCACCACAAGAAAGGGAGCGGGAACCCCTGTGGCCTCTGCCGAAGCCCCTCCTAACGAGGAGAAAAAGACAATGTACACTCTGGGCAGAAAAGTAGCTATCTCGGCTGCCTATCAAACAAAGATAGCGAATACCACATTGTTGCCAGCTACAATTGCCACAAGTGGGACGAGATTGCACAGCAAATAGACTCGGTCCCACAGCCCCTAAAAAAAAACAGCGCTCTCACACCATCGCAGAGGGAAAATGGGTAGCAAGCTGTACCCTTAAAAATAACCTGGACGCAGCAGACCCTGCAGGGAGAATCGTGGCACAAGACACACTGATTAAAATTCACGCATGGCTCCGTCAATCGGGCTTCACACTTGAGACCCAGGCTACCCTCTTAAACATGCCCATTGAGCCCAACGCTTTATTTGGCAAAGCAGTTGAAGATGCACTTAAAAGCACAAAAGCGGAATATGATGCCCCAAATCCCTGTGACGGCTCACTAACAATCTCTTTGGGCAAATGGGAGGCTGCAACTCATGGCGGTTTAGAGGAAAGATATCTCAAAGGTCCTCCAATTACAACAAGGGTGGACAACGTTCGTCGTGGGTTTCTTCACAGGGCAGTCTTCCCAACAGGGGTTTCAAAGAGGCCAAAGAGGATCTGGAAGTAAGGGCAGATTCTCCACCTCAAGAGGGGGCTCAACCCCTCCTAAGCAATGACAACTCGCTACAGGTTCCCTCCCTTGCCACTCCAGTAGGAGGTCGTATTTGACACTTTGCCCACGCATGGGCAGGGATGACGTCGGACAAGTGGCCACTTTCCACCTTGGCAGGGGGGGGTATTGCGTAGACCCGATCCAAACACCAGCCAATCACCCGCCAAGACAAAGACAGACTTCACAGGAAGAACAACTCATCCTGTTGGAAGAGGTCAAAGCATTGATACTAAAGGACGCCATAGAAATTGTCCCGGCAAACCAGGTAAACAAGGATATTTATTCAATGTATTTCCTTGTGCCAAAAAAGACCTAACCATGAGCCTTGTCCTAGACCTGCGCCCTGCAAACACCTAAGTCAAGCTGCAATAATTCTGCATGACAACGCTACAGGAAGTAATCCCTCTGCTGAAACGGGGGTACTACATGGCAACCTTGGCTATGAAACATTCATACTTTAATATTTCAATGTTCCCAGCACACAGAAGATTCTTGCGCTTCAAAATATTGAACCAACACTACCAATTCAAGGTGCTACCCTTCGGCATAGCCTCCGCTCCAAGGGTATTCACCAAGGTACTAGCGTTGGTGGCAGCGCGTCTACGCAGGGAATCCATCCCAGTGTACCCTTATCTGGACGACTGGCTAATAACCGGGGAATCCCTCCTAATTTGCATGCAAAGTACCAAGAGAACTATCAACCTCCTGTTCCAATTGGGATTCTCAATCACCAAGAAAAAATAAAGTCTTGTTCCAAGCAAAACAAAACCGTTCTTAGGCGCTGTCATAAAGACAGAAGAGGGTCTAGTCTTTCCATCAAACGAAAGATTGCAAAACATACCGCTGCAAATACCTCAGTATCTAGCCGTTCGCCAAATAACCGTACACAAAGCAATGCGCTTGTTCAGGCTGATGGCATCCTTCATTTACCTGGTTCTGCACGCTCTGCTGCGCATGCGCCAATGCAAGAGTGGTTAGCGAAACAGTGGTCTCAGGCAAACGGTCAGTGGGACGATCTAGTGGGTTTTTTCGCTAACCCTAGTTAAGCGCTGCGCAGGTGGACAAAGGATAACTTGTTAAAGGAAAACCCTTTCACAACCCTACAGTGCAAGCAGTTGTCACATTAAACTCATCACTCACCAGGTGGTGAGCCCATTAGCTTCACCACATACTACACAACCTGTGGACACAAATGACAGCCAAAATCACATAAACCTGTTGTAACTACTAGCAGTGCTCAAGGCCCTACAAGCTTTCCAAGAGAACCTGTCAGACGGTACTAGTGCTCACGGACAGCACCACTGCCATGTTTTACATAAACAAGCAAGGGGGCACACACTCTCCAAGTCTGTCCAGGCTAGCACAAAAATGGTGTAAGTTGGCACTGAAGCCTGGCATGTTGTAACGTTGCAACATGTTTCAGGGGAACTCAATTCTCTGGCAGACTCATTAAGCAGAGATCCTCTACTCGAGCATGAGTGGCAGCTTGACAAACATCTTAAACAATATCTACTCCCTATGGGGTTATCCCACTTTAGTCTTGTTCGCCACAAGCCAAAACACGCAATGCCCAGACTTTGCATCCAGGTTACTCTTGCATCCTGTCCCCTTTTCTCCGTACTGCATGGGGTGTCCCTTCAAAGGGATGGGAGGCAGAACCTTTTTGATCAGAAAGACCCTTCTTCCCTTTTAAATTTAGAGCTGCACGGGGGTGAGGCCCTGGGAGCATGCGCTAACCCTGACTCTGCCAATCAGCACCACTCCCCAGTCGCCTTTTCCGTGTCGACGGGAACGGACCGATTTCACCAGCGCTCCTGGATTTTACTTTGCCCATGTAATACCATGCACTCTTCCCCAAATTCTTCTTTGTCATTCAGGCACTCGGTCCTCTGGCGTCACGCTCCTTCCCGGCTCATGTCGACTTCAGATGGCATCAGCAGGTGTCTAGCCTGCGAGGGGCTCTTCCCTATGTCTGACCCCCATGCTCCTTGCCTTCGCTGCCTTGGCCCTGACCACGGCTGACAAGGTTGTACCGTGTGCGATGCACTGACTCCACGCACATTGAAGAACAGGCTAGCTAGGTGAAGGGAGCTCTTCGAAAGATCGCCTCCAGAGGACTTGAAAAACTTTGTCAATCAAAGATCGAGGGTCAAAGGAGGGCTGCTATTTTCCATCACACCCCATAAGGGCCACTCCTTCCTGAGGAAACGGCCAAGCGGGAGGAACCTCTTGGGTTCTAGTACCAGCACACGCACCGAGGCTAGTCCAGCTAGGCCTCACGGCCGAGGTGTCGTCGGATCCTTCTTGTATCAGTGCTGAGGGGCCGCAAGTTTCTTTTACCAGGTGTACACCCGAGGGGCAATGTCCTAGTACCAGCTCAATGTCCGAGGGGGGTGCCTGTACGCAGCACTTCCAGCAACAATGCCAAGGGCAATACGCCTTCCAGTCCCAGACCTGAGGTGCAGGGTAGGCCTCATGCTCCACCACCAAGTGTCTTGGAGGAGGTCCGACCCAGAGAGCCATGCACCATGACTTTGGCACATGGCACGCAGCTCGACAAAATGGCCGTTGAAAACATGGGAGCTCGTCCGATGCCACTCCTAGGAACAGAGCAGGTGGGTGAACGAGTTTCAAGGTTGGACTGGTGTCAACCAGGTACGTGGCCTGCAGTTTATCCATCAGCAGCGCAGGGCAGGTTTCCCCTGCTACCTAGACAGAGTGCGCTCCGGCTCAGCAGCCCCCAGCCACTCTGTCAACATCCCCTGCGACCGCTTCTGCCTCCGAAGACAGGTTCTTCTAAATGTTCCTGGCGCTGATGCGAACCTCCCAGATGTGGGCCATCATACAGGATGCAGTCGGGGACTTGCTCTCCCAAGTTACTCCACCAGTGCCCATTGTCCTTCCTCCCATGGCTCTGGCACCACAGGCCCCAGCGCCGCCCTTTCTGGCTCCTTCAATTCCGGCTGCATTGATTCCCACAACTCAGCCGGTCCTGCAGCAGCCTCCGGCTCCGGTCTCCATGCTGCAGCCGATGGTGCCCTGCACCCCTCCTCCCGCTCCGGACCAGCCGGACACTCAGGTGGATACAGACGAGTGGGAGGATCCTGACACGCCGTCGTCAGCAAAGGCCTTCCACAACAAGCTTGCAGTTTGGCAGAATATCTTGGCCTTCTTCAACCAGAGATAGAGCAGCCCGAGGAGGCGGTCTTGGCAGAAGTCCTCACCGTAACACCCCTTACCAAGACTGGTATCCCGATGCAGAAGGACCTTGTGGCTCTGGCCAAGAAGGGGTGGCTCAAGCCACACTCTGCCCAACCTGCCAACCGGTGCCTCGATGCCAAGTATAGACAGATGGAAGGGGATATACTCTTGTTATCAACGCACCCCCAACCGCATTCTTCGGTGATCGCTGCAGCATCACTCTACTGTAAGCCTCAGTCGTCCTCGGCGCTGCTAGACAAGGAGGAGAAGATCTTGGAGGCGTACGGGACAAAGCTGTACTCCAACGCTCCCTGCACCTGCGTCAGGCCAACGCGGATGCCATGCTGGCAGCCGCTAACCAGAGCTTGTGGCGGGAAATAGCGGACTTCCTTACGGAACTTCCGGTGCAGAGCCAGGCATGCTTCAGGGCGGCTCTAGGAGAATCCAGGCTGGTAGTGCAGGACATCATGGACTCCACCGTGGTCCACATCGATACCTCTTGCCGGGCCATCTGCATCGCCACGGACATGAGAAGGACGGCATGGCTTTGGGCTAACTTAAATCCCGATGTCCAGGATTGCATATTGGACCTTCCATTCAAGGGTAGTGACCTATTACACTTTTTTATGGAGTTTGGGTATTGTGTCCAGTCTTGTTGCCTTTTGAAGGGTCTTTTCTTTCTTTCGTGTTCCTTAGCCCATTTGAGCAAGCTCCATGTTATTCCAGTATGATACAACCGCATATATCCATTTCTTTTCTTTCCCAGCTAGAATTGATGCCCATCGGTCGTCTTGCGAGAGCTGTGTGTGGTTTTCTATAAACCATCCTACAGTTAAGTCTCTTTTCTCGCTTAGAGCGGGGCATATCATTATTATGTGGTACAAGGTTTCTGTTGTCGCTTCGTCTCCACAGAACCTACAGAATTTTTCTTGGGCAGGTATTTTTTTTCTGGCAGCCATGATTTCTTGTGTTTGAAGGATGTTCAATCTCATTCGCATGAAAGTGTCTCTGATTTTCGCTGACGGGAAGCATTTAAGGTATTCTGGTAGTTTGTTGATTGGTTTTATGTCTCGTATGCAAGGGACGTCCAATGCATATGTAGACTTGATCTCATTTGCCTTTATCCAATCATTTTCTATCAGTCTCTTTTTTGCCCTCTGGGGTCTATTTATGAGCTGGTCTTCAGATATGCCTTCAGCTTCACATTTGGCTTCGATGCATTTTTCCCAGATTTTGAGTAGTTGTGCTTTTATCTCATTTGTTGTTTTTTGAAAGATTTCTAGCGGGGGAGCATAGTTTTCATCCGAGATATTTCTGTGCAAATCCATTTGTTTCCAGGTGACAAGAGATTGTAGTGACTGTAACGCTAGTTCTGCTCGTAAACGTGGCATTGGAAATGATGTTGGTAAGTTTAAAACTTTCCTCCAGAACTGTCCTTCAATCTGTTGCCATATGTTGTTTTCTATGTTTAGTAGAGCTTCTGAGCCATATGCGAGTATTGCCGTCACTTTCTGTTTCTAGAAATGTATGACTGGTACCGAAGAAAACGTTCCGTATTTTGCATGTAGCACTTTTGATTGCCGTGCTAATGGCAGAGCTTTTTCTTTGAGGATCAATGTCGTGCCGGTCTCGACTGCAGATTGATTCAGCCATATTCCAAGGTACTTGACTCTGGTTACTTCCTCGATTTTTTTTTTTTTTTTTTTCCCCCCCCCAATTCGGTAAGTTGTTGGCAGGCCCCTTCTTGTGTCTTTGCTTCGTCAGTGTCATGATTTTGGTTTTCTTTACATTTATTTCGAGTTGGTTTTTGACCATGTATGTCTGTATGTTTTCTAGAGCTATCTGTAATCCCCGCGGTGTTTTTGCGAGTACAACAATGTCGTCTGCATTCAAAATGCATGTCAGTATTGTGCCATTTGATTTTGGTGGGTTGATCCGGGGTGAGTATATGCATTCTTCTAAATCGGCTGTGTAAAGGTGAAATAGCGTGGCGGCCAAAGGGCATCCCTGTTTCAGTACTTTGGTTGTTTTTATCAAGTCAGTTAGTGTGCCATCTTTGGACATTCTTATTCTTATGGTGGTATTCTGGTACAGTAACATGATCGGTTCCAGGATGTTACTTGGGCAATCCCAATCTCTGTTTCTTCCAAAGGAGATCTCTATTGACTGAGTCGAATGCAAGTTTGAGGTCTATAAATCCTGCATAGATTTGCATCTTTGATTGTGTCGCTTGTTGTTTTAGCAAGTTCAGAATAAAAAGGTTGATGTTCGTTCCTATGTTTTTTATGAATCCCGTCTGCCTTCTGGCGTATTTTTTTTCCTTAGTAGCCCAGTTGTTCAAGCTCCTTAATAGAATTTTTGCGAAAACTTTCCCTAGCGGGTCCAGTAAGACCAATGGGCGGTAGTTGCTTGGTTCTTCAGTTTTCCCACTTTTATATATAGGGATTATTGTGGCTTGCTGCCACCTTTCTGGTATGCTTTTCGTTTTCTGTATAAGGTCAAAGATGCTGTTACATATTAAGCCCCAGGGCTCCGGGTTTTGTTTGATGATCATGTTGGTCAGTCCATCAGGCCCTGGTGCTCTTGACGCGTTCAAGCTCTTTATTGTGTCGATAATGTCATCAAGATCCCAATCAAGGTGCCATGAAGGAGTCTCTGCGCACTTTTTGTTTTCCTTCTACCATGTCTTTTCACCGTACAGATCCATAAAGTATTTTGTCCAGCTTGCCTCCGGGACGTTTGCTGTCATGGCATCTTGTGTCTGTGGCTTTGCATTCAGCAGTGAACATAGTTGCCTTGTGTTCTGGTTTCTTGTGGCATGCAGCATGCTCTCAGCATCGTCTTGCAGAATCATTGCGTTGTTGTTTTTCATCCAGTTTCTGTGTTGCTGCTTGGCCCACTTCACTTTTTTTACCAAATCTCGTGAGTTCTCTTTCTTTAATACATTTATTGCGTGCCTCAGATCTTTCTTCTTTTGTACTACCTTGTGGTTGTGCGCATGTTGGTGTCTCTGCATTGATTTTTGAGTTCTTTTCGTCACTTTCCTGTATGGAAGTAGGAGCCACGCATAGTTCAGTTTTTGCTTGTCCTCCAGGTTTGATTTGGATATCATGCTTGGTAGCTTTCTCACTTGGTGCTGGCTGATCCTTAATCTATTCATTCCCTCGTTTATCTCCATATCAGGTAGGGAGCAGGTAAGTTTCTTCATGGACACGGTATTCAGGACTCTTTTCAATATGTAGCGGTCGCTGTTGGGGTTTTTAAGGTTGGTAGCGAACTTTGTCTCTTTGTATGGTCCTTTGGACATATAGATATAGTCTATTATTGCAGTTTTGCTACCGTTTGCCCAGGTTTCAATCATTCGACTTCCTGTAGTATCCCAGTAGTCTGATTGAGCAGTTGTCTATTAGCTATCTCTTTGTTCCATTTTCTCGCACGATTTTCTAGTGCAAGATCGCTTAATTCGTTACCTTCCTTATTGTATAGATGTATGTTTAATTCGCCGCAGATTATACATTCTGAATCTGGGTGTTTGATTTTGGCTTGATCAATTGTTGTGAACACATTGTCTATGAAAGTTTCTTCTTTTATTGCGATGGGATTCCAGTATACGTTGAGAATACACCTTCTCCAGCATGGGGTCTGGCATGGATTCACATGCTCATGAATATTCCCCGTCGTAAGGCTGGGAATCCTCGGTAAAGAAAAAATCAGTATCAGTTTTGTTTCTGATCTGTCTTTCGTAGTAGTAACCAATCACTGATCTCTGCGTCATACTGACCACAGCCAATGACTGCCCTCTCCCTAAGCCCCACCTCTGGCAGCCATCTTCAGATTTTTACTGCACGTTCAAGTGTTGGGATCCTCGTGCTATTGCTCTCGAGCGTTAGTGCTTTTTTCGCGTTTTTTCTCAGAAAAATTTCTCTTTTTTCAGTCAAAAGAGCCTCAAGCTCCACCGTTTCTTCATCCGATCAACGGTGACCCGTGTCGGATTCGTCTACGCCCCTCAAGGGTGAAGATTTCGTCGAGCCACGCTTTTGGAGGACTCCAGAAGTTTCTCAGGCCCATCTCGGACGTGGCCCAGGAGAAGGGAAGCTCGACGCCCGGAAAGCTGTTCCGGGTCTGCCCTGGATGCCAGCTTCAGAATGTCTTTAAGGAGGACGAACACTCCCTTTGCCTTTACTGCCTACATGAGGACAAGACGCACGTGGAGAAGGACAGTGCGTTTTGCGGCAATATGTCGGAGCGGACCATGAAGGACCGCCATCAACGTCTCGCCAACTGGCTGGAAGGAAAGAGCCCCTCGGGCGAGAAGAAGTCCGAGCGGTCTTCTAAGACCTTTGAGGGCGCCCCGGCGACGGGGGTCCAACAGAAGGCCAAGCACCGCAAGTCCGCTGGCACCGGGAGCGCCGAACGGTCGGGCTCTACGGGCGCCAGGCAGGGCGCATCCTCCCCGGCGCCATCAACCACGAGCCAACGCTCTGGCTCGGGTAAGAGGAAGGCCGAGCACCGGGCGAAACTCCTGGAGAGACCCCGGTCGTGCCCTAAGGCCCCATCGGACGGGGAGCGCGAGGTGGTGACCCTCCCCCCAAGGAGAAGGCGGTGAGCGCACCTAAGGTGGTGAAAGCCTTGATCCATCCGGCCAAGGCCTCTATCGAGACAGTCGCGGCGGCCCTGGCTCAGCCTGTGGAGGCTACACCAGTGGTGGTGACCCCGGGGCCCAGGATCTCCCTGCCACCGCGGAGGGAGTCCTCTTTCATGCCCATCGACAGGACCCCCGTGAAACCTCTGACGGAGAAGAAAAAGGGGGGGGGGGGGCAGGAGGTCGTCGTGGACTAAGCCTCAACCTCTGAGGAGATGATTGAAGTCTTAGGCCACGGCTCTGGCGTGGAAGAAGGCCTTCCTGTCGGGAGGGACCCCGACTTGGAAGACGACGAGGGCGTCGAGGGTGCCGACGGGGCTCCTGATCGCCCGTCAGAACTCCCTCAACCAGTGCCGCAAGACAACTCGGCGGCCATTTTGTTGGCTATACAGTCCTTATGCTTGGAGATAAGGACGAGACTGCCGTTGCCACCAACGGAGGAACCGCTCCCGACGGGGGACCCGGAGCCAGGCCCTTCTGGGAGCCCTCCCCCTAAGAGAAGGATTCATCCTCCACCTCCTTTTCAGCCATCGCACCCTGCTCAGCCCTCCTCCCCCTCCACGACACGTGGGGATGATACGGGGACTGACACGGCCACGACGGGTACAGACGACGAGGTTTACGACGAGCATCTCCCGTCGTCACCTCCCACCCGGGCTTCCCCGCCCGACGAGATTGGATCGTTTCACTCCATGATCGCCAGGGCATCCAAGCTTTTCCAGCTCTGCCCGGAAGAGAAGAAGGAAGGTTTTCTTTATCAACGGCGCGAGACCAAGAGGAAGACGGTCCTCGCTGTACCTCTACTAGACGATATTTGGGTTGAGGGCCTCGCCCTCCTCAAGAACCCATCCACGACGCCGGCTGGAAGGGATCGGTACGAGAAGAAGTACCGGGTCCCGGACGCGGCCCCCTTGTGCCTTCGGGCACAGCCGACCCCAGACTCGGTCGTCTCTGCGGCGGCCAGGAAGAAAGGGGGGGGTGCGGCCTCTACCTCAACCTCCCTGCCGGACGGCGAGGGAAAGAAATTAGACACGATGGGATGCAGTCTCATCTCGTCGGCAGCGACGACGATTAAGGCGGCCAACGCCTTGGCTATCGTAGCAGGCTACGACAGGGAGTTGTGGTACAAACTGGCCCCCCTGCTGGACTTCCTACCAGACGACAAGAGGGCGGAAGCCCTAGAGATCTTGCAGGAAGGAGAGGTGGCGTCGGACCACGCCATTACGATTGCGACGGACATCGCTGACACTGGATTTCGCCAGTTGGGCAACGGCGTGTGCCTTAGGCGGCGTGGATGGCTCAAGGCTACTGACTTCCGTCAGGACGTGCAGACCAGAGTCTTGGACATGCCGTTCGACGGAAACAACCTGTTTGGGAAAACAGTGGACGATTCCCTTCAAGCCATCAAGGCGGACACGGAGACGGCCCGGGCTCTTGGGGTTCTCCAGCAACGGCAGCCGCCCTTTCGGAGCGGCGGAGGCAAACAGGGTGCCTCCAAAGGTTCCAGCGGCGGATTTTCCACCTACCGTCAAGCAGCCCGTTCGTCGTCACAGGAAGCTTACAGGGCACGAGGCAAGTCAGGCGGACCCCGCCGTCGTCGCCAAGGAGGACAAGGCGGCAAAGCCTCGTCGAAGCAGGACTGAACCGGCCGTGGGGTCGGGCCCCCACCGAAGCACCCCGGTGGGAGGCCGGCTGGCGAGCTTCGTCAGCGCGTGCGAGTCCATCTCCACTGACCGTTGGGTGCTGGACGCCCTAGCTAAGGGTCACGCACTCGAGTTTCTAAAGAGGTGCCCGCGCGTCCCCCCTGTGGCCAGGAAAGAACATCACGTCCCTCAACTTCTCTTGGAGGTAAAGGCGATGCTCAAGAAGGGCGCCATCGAGCTCGTCCCAAAGAGGCTTCGGGGCTCCGGAGTTTACTCAAGATACTTCCTCGTGAAGAAGACGACGGGAGGATGGCGTCCCATCCTGGACCTACGACGACTGAACAAATTCATCAAGGCACAGAAGTTCCGGATGGTCACCCTCCAACACGTCTTGGGTCAACTGGAAGAGGGCGATTTCCTGTTGTCGTTGGATTTGGAGGATGCCTACTTCCATATTTCCATCCTAAAGGGACACTGAAAGTTTCTCAGGTTCGTGGTCCAAGGGCGTCACTACCAGTTCAGAGCCCTCCCCTTCGGATTGAGGTCGGCACCCAGGGTGTTCACCAAGTGCCTCGCACCGGTGGCGGCGCAGCTGTGCCGAGAGGGGATCCACGTCTACCCCTACCTGGACGACTGGCTCATCCGAGCAAAGACGAAGGAGCTCGCCGTGGAGCACACGGCAAGGACCGTCCAACTACTCACGGACCTGGGATTCTCCATAAACTACGCCAAGTCCCACCTGGTGCCGGCGCAAGACACACTGTTTCTGGGAGCAAAGCTCGACACAGTGTCGCTTCTGGCCTCTCCGTCGGAGGAAAGGACGAGGGCCATCTTGGGCAAGGTGCAGCGGATGCTGGTTGCAGACGCGGCCAGGGTGAGGTCCATCAAGTCCCTCCTCGGAATGATGTCTTCTTGCATTTATCTCATCCGCCTGTGCAGGCTCCGTATGCGCCCGTTGCAGGAGTTCCTGGACGCGCGCTGGATCCAGGCGACCGGCAGCTTCGAGGAGAGGATCACACTCGACGAGAGTTTCCGACGAGCGATCCGGTGATGGGGCACCCGCGCGCATATGACGGCAGGCATGGACTTCCAGACCCCCGGCCACCAGGAGACAGTGACCACGGATGCCTCCCTGGAAGGGTGGGGGAGCGCACACCGAAAATCTGCACGCGAGAGGCCTTTGGCTTCCGACGGAGAAGTCCCTCCATATCAACGTCCTGGAGCTCCGTGCAGTGTTTTGGGCCCTCAGGTCCTTTCTTCCGTCCTTCAAGGGCAAGGTGGTGAGGATCTTCACTGACAACACCACCACCATGTGCTACATCAGGAAGCAGGGCGGTACCAGATCCCCAGCCCTGTCCAAGGAGGCGCAGGATCTGTGGCATTGGGCCGTCGCCCAAGGGATGTTTCTGGTGCCGTTTCATCTGGCAGGGATAAAAAACACCATCGCCGACTCGCTCAGCAGAGAGCTGCGCTCGTGCCACGAGTGGGAACTACGACAGGATCTAGTGGACCGCCTCTTCCGACGGTGGGGCACACCCCAGATCGATCTGTTCGCGACGGCGACGAACTCCAAGTGCCGGAGGTTCGCCAGCAGGTTTCCCCAGCCGAGGAGCATGGGCGATGCTTTCTCGTTCCCCTGGGAGGGCCTGTTTCTATACGTGTTCCCTCCATTGCCGTTGCTGATCCGGCTCATCAACCAGCTCAAGAGGTCACGGTGCAGGGTGATCCTCGTCGCACCTGCGTGGCCGAGGCAGATATGGTTCCCGGACCTTCTGGACTTGTCAGCGTCCCCGTCAATCAAGCTGCCAGTGGACGCGGATCTTCTCTCCAGGGAAGGAGGCGCCATCCTCCATCACGACCCGAAGTCGCTGAACTTGCAGGCCTGGCTCTTGCAGCGTTAGAGTTAGGAGGCTACGACATACCGTCCGACTGCAGAGAGGTTCTTGCAAAGGCCAGGGCGTCCTCAACTCTTAAATGCTATGGACACAAATGGAAGAGGTTCTCTGTCTGGTGCCACGCACAGAAGATTAACCCTCTACGGATTACGGCTCCCCAGGTACTGCCGTACCTTCTGACGCTGCCCAAGGCCGAACTGGCGCACGCGTCCAAGATTCATCTTGCTGCGATCTCCCGATGCACCAGAACCACGGGGCGGACGTCTTTGTGGTCTCATCGTCTGGTGAAAGAATTCATGAAGGGACTGTTCAGATCGTTCCCGCCGGTGAAGGCTCCGGCCCCGGCGTGGGAGCTCAACGTGGTGCTGACCAAGCTCATGGGACCTCCGTTCGAGCCTCTGCACTTGGCTCCGTTGAAGTTTTTGTCGTGGAAAACAGCGGTTCTTGTGGCCATCACCTCCGCACGAAGAGTGGGAGAGATCCAGGCCCTTTCCTGCAAGCCCCCGTACTGACTTTTCACGACACGAGGGTAGTGCTCAGGACGTACCTCTCCTTCATGCCCAAGGTGCCGTCGGACTTCCACCTCAACAAACCCTTGGTGTTGCCTG
Source organism: Ambystoma mexicanum (assembly GCF_040938575.1). Lineage (NCBI taxonomy): Eukaryota > Metazoa > Chordata > Amphibia > Caudata > Ambystomatidae > Ambystoma > Ambystoma mexicanum. The sequence goes on from NC_090927.1 coordinate 1,221,171,022, forward strand.
TTTTCTTCCCGTCGCCTTCGTCGCCGGCCGAAAGGACTTTGCACTCGCTGGATGTGGCTAGAGCGCTGAAGTTCTACGTGGACCCCACGAAGTGTTTTCGGAAGACATCACAACTTTTTGTGAACTTTGGACCTGTCAATCAGGGGAAGGCTCTCTCAAAGGCCTCCATTTCCAGATGGCTCTCCGGCTGTATCATGTACTGTCATCGGTTGGCAAACCGACCGCTGCCTGGCCGTCCGAGAGCCCATTCCACCAGAGCCATCGCAGCTACCACGGCGTTCCTATCTGGTGTGCCCTTGCTGGACATCTGCAGGGCTGCTACGTGGAGGTCGACGCACACCTTCACGAAATTCTACTGCGTCGATCGGGATTCCAGGGAGGAGTCCAGGGTCGGCCAAGCAGTGCTGCGCAACCTGTTCGCCTAAGGTGAGCCTGGTGAGGAGGTAAGAATTGCTTAATGTTGAGTTTGATGTAATGCTTAATGTTGAGCCTTTGCCACCTCCCGTGGTTGTGCATGTGTGTACTGCTATGTATTCTTTATTCATGAGCATGTGAATCCATGCCAGACCCCATGCTGGAGAAGGAACAAGTTACTTACCTGTAACTGTTGTTCTCCAGCATGGGTCTGGCATGGATTCACATGCGATCCCTCCCGCCTACCCCTCTGCGGCTCTTCACTTGGTCATTCTGCCACTTCACGTGCTACCAAATCTGAAGATGGCTGCCAGAGGCGGGGCTTAGGGAGAGGGCAGTCATTGGCTGTGGTCAGTATGACGCAAAGATCAGTGATTGGTTACTACTACGAAAGAAAGATCAGAAACGAAACTGATACTGATTTTTTCTTTACCGAGGATTCCCAGCCTGACGACGGGGAATATTCATGAGCATGTGAATCAATGCCAGACCCATGCTGGTGAACAAGTTACAGGTAAGTAACTTGTTCCATATCTGGTCTTTCTCAACGTCTTTGTTGGACTTGGTCCTAGCTTGTGTATTCCTTACTTTAAGCATAGTTACTTGGACCCAGGGGGTGATGTTTTCCGACTTAATTATTTCTATGTTTGCTATGCACTTTATCATAGTCATGAGTCCTGCTGATGGCCGGCCCTTTTTCCTTTTTATCGCTGGGTTCATCAATACAATGTATCCATCGGATATTGGTTGTTCTGTGAGCCAGGATTCTTGTATACAAACAATGTCTCCGCCATATAGCATTTGACCTATTTCTCTAAAAAGGTGGCTGTGGCCGCGGGTGTTCCAGGAGCATATTGAGAGTGATGTCGTCTTCGCATTCTGTAGTTGTTATCTTTGGTTGGTGTAGTAGTTCTCTTCACTTATGTCTGAATCATCGAGTTGTCGCCATATTCCTTGTTTCTCCAGCATGGGGTCTGGCATGGATTCACATGCTCATGAATATTCCCCATCGTCGGGCTGGGAATCCTCGGTAATGAAAAAATCAGTATCGGTTTTGTTTCTGATCTCTTTCTTAGTAGTAACCAATCACTGATCTCTGGGTCATACTGCCCCCAGCCAAGGACTGCCCTCTCCCTAAGCCCCGCCTCTGGCAGCCATCCTCAGATTTTTACCGCACGCTCAAGTGTTGGGAGTCCTCGTGCTTTAGCTCTCGAGTTTTTGCTGCGTTTTCGCGCTTTTTCAGGAGATTCTCATTTTTTCGGTTTAATCGAGCCTCAAGCTCCACCGTTACTACTTCCGATAACGGGGACCCGTTTCTGAATTCTTCTTCGTCCCTCAAGGTTGACGTTTTCGTCGAGTTTACGCTTCTTGGAGGATTCCGGAAGATCTGCGGCCTACCTCAACGGACATGGCCCAGGACAAGGAAAGCTCGACGCCTGGATCGAAGCTGTTCAGGTGCTGCCCTGGATGCGGATTACAAAACGTTTTCAAGGAGGACAAGCATTTGCAATGTCTCTACTGCCTTCATGAGGACAAGACGCACGTGGAGAAGGACTGTGCTTTCTACAAGAACCTTTTGGAACGGACCAAACAAGATCGTCGTTCCCGCCTCGCCGCCTGGCTGGGGAAGGGCACAGCTGGTGAGAAGGCAAAGAAAAAGTCTGAGCGGGCTTCTAAGTCCTGTGAGGGCGCCTTGGCGACGGGGGCCCAACAGAAGGCCAAGCACCGGGAGTCCGCGGGCACCGGGAGTGCCAAAAGGTCGGGCTCTTCGGCTGCCAGGCAGGGCACGACTTCCCCGGCACGTTCAACCACGAGCCAGCGCTCTGGTTCGGGGAAGAGGAAGTCCAAGAACCCGGGTAAGCTGCTGGAGCGGCCCTGGTCGATCTCGAAGGGGGAGCGAGGCGCTGACCCTCCCCCCAAGGCGAAGGCCCAGGACGCACTTGAGGTGGTGAGGGCTTTGATACAGCCGGCAAAGGCCTCTATCGAAGTGGTCGCTGTGACCCTGGGGAAGCCGGGTGAGACTACGCCAGTGGAAATGGCATCTGGACCCAGAGTATGCCTGCCACCGCAGAGGGAATCCTCTTTCCAGCCCATCGTTAAGACCCCCGTGAAGTCCCCGGTGGAAAAAGAGGGCAGGGGGCGGTGGCCATTACAGACTCGGAATCAGCCTCTGAGGAGGAGCTGGCGGAAACCGAGAAGGGCCTTAGCGAGAGGTTCATAGGCCTCAACGAGAGGTTCGAGAAGGTTTGATCCCAGGGGACGGTCCCCGTTGACGTGATCGAAGATAGCGATGAAGAGGGCCCAGTGGGGCAGCTATCACGTCCGTCTCAGCCATTACCCGAGCCCCAGGATAGCTCGGCGGCCATTGGTGGCGATCCAATCCTTATTTACCGAGATAAGGACGAGATTAACACGGACCCCGACGGAGGATCGAGAACCGGGCCCGTCGGGGAAACCCTCCCAACAAGCGGAGGAGAGTCCACCCCTCTCCACCCTTCGTGCCCGCGAGGCCTGTGGACCCCTCATCCCACTCGCCGGAACCTAGAGAGGATACGGCGACGGATACAGCCACAGGGACGGACGACAATGGCGGCGATGACACAGCGGACATCCCGTTATCACCCCCCCTCGGACTTCCCCAGCCGACGAAATCGGCTCCTTTCACGCCATGATAACCAGGGCATCCGAGCTCTTCCAGCTCTGCCCTGAAGAACAAAAAAAAGGAAGGGTTTCTCTACCAACGACGAGAGGCCAAGAGGAAGACTGTCCTCGCGGTGCCTTTGCTCGACGACATCTGGGACGAGGGGCTTGCTGTCCTCAAGAACCCTTCCACGACACCCGCCAAGAGGGACAGGTACGAGAAGAAGTACTGAGTCCCCAATTCCGCCCTTGTGCCTCATTTCTATGATTCCGATCTTTATCTTTCTGTTGCGTCATTTCTTGAGTGTCAGGTTTCGATCTTTGTTCTCTATTCCTTGTTTCTTCCATATCTAGAGGCGCTAGGCTGAATCCCAGTTCTTTTAAAATCATCATGTTTTCAGTCATCCTTGTTAGTGAATTCGATCAAGACTTGATCTGTTGTTATTTCGTCCAAGAATTCTGTCGTGTTGATGTCTTTAGTCGTTATTTCTTTCATATCCGGTATTGCATGTAGCAGTCTTAGTACATTTGTTCGATTCAATATCAAGTTATCATTTTTGTTCATTATTCTTTGCAGTTTTATCTTGTATTGCTGTCTTTTTACTTTTTCAAGTGGGTCAATGAATATCGGCAATTGTGGTTTTGCTTCCGGCAGTTCTCGCTGTTCCTTTTTTTCTATTTTCTTGATCATGGTATCATTTTCCTTGAGTCTACTTTTTCTAAGGGACTTTTCATTCCTTTCGTCTGTTCTGTATTCTTCTTCAGAATCTTCTTGAGTGTATGTTATATCCTGTGTTTCTTCATTTGATATATCTTCGAGTGAAAAATCATATCCCGTGGACTCCTGCAAATGGATTTCCTCGTAGTTATTTAAGGTGATCATTGAGGCTTGGCTCATTTGAATTTGTGTCTCTTCTGATAGATCAATAATTTCATCTTCATGTATAGACATCTCCATCAATTCTTCCATTAATCTTTCTTCTGAATCTCCTTCACATCTTGGGGGTTCTATTCTCTCCTTTTCTTTGTCCTTTGAGGTGATTAAGGACGTTTTTGCCTTCTCGGCTTTGTTTTTGGTTTTTTCTGAGCTTTCTTTTTCTGGAATTCTTAGATTTCTCAGAAATGCTCATGAGCCTGTTTTCCTTTTGTTTTTTCCATTAGTGCAATTTTTTTGTTTCTCTTCTTCAACCTTCGTTTTATTTCCTATGCTAAAGATGTCATAATTTTCTGGTTTTTCTAAAAAAAAATGTTAATCACCGGTGGATTCAAAGGCTCAGTTAGATCGATTAAATTATCCACTGGGGTGTTGTGTGTTGCTTTTTGTGCAGGTTGTTCCATCTCTTCAGCAGCATTGTTCTCTGTCCTTTTTTGCTCTTCGTTACTCAACTGATTGTTTGTTTTTCCTTTTGTCGTGTCTATCTTGGGCAGGTTTCTCTGGTAGATTCTTTCGGTCATCATTGTGATCAGCGTGTGTGTTAGATCTGATTTTTCAGCACGTTCACTTCTTGCAATATCAATCAATCAGTCGTGTTTGCCATAAATGGGTGGCAGTTGCTTCTGTCTAGACGTTCCTGCAATTTCTTCATATCTGCATCTTGGTAAGTTTGTTTTGAGTGTATTAATGCTAATAAGGTGGATTGATTTTTTATTGTTTCGATTAGAGCTTCTTGCAATTTCATATATGGAATGAGAGATTGTGATGTTGTTGTGATTAACATGTTTTGGAGATCCAGCATCGATGTTGGTATTGATGCCATTTCATGGTTATGTCCTTTCTAGCATCCACATATGTTTGGTGTTGATGAATCTTCTGGGTAGAAGGGTTTTTTTTTTTTTTCTTTTTTGCTGATTCATCTACAAGGGAGTATCCTTTGCTTGTCCTAAGCTCTTTCTTTGTATTCTCTATCGATACATTTTCTGCTTTCTTGTGCATCTTGGGCATTACTGTACTTCGCGTCTGTTGTATTGGGGGGTTGTTTGTTGCCAAATATCTTTCATTTTTTCATGGCTTTTCATAAGATTTTCTATTTCGGTTATGTCTAGCGATAGACGTGCTGTCTTGGGGTTTACTTGTTGGTCCATTTTGTTTGATGGCACTTGATTGTCTTCTACTCTCATAGAGTGATTGCCATTTTCTTCTTGCCTTTTTGGCTTTCTGCTGCTGGGTTAATTCCTTTTCTTCATCCTCGTGTGCTATCTGATATTTCCATATTTCTTTTTCATGCTTCAATTCATTTAGTATGGTATTTGTTTTGCTTTTTTGTCTGTCGCTTTTTTTGTCTATTTCAGTCGCATTGCTTTTTTCATGGGCTTATTTTGTTCATCAGTTGTTCTGGGAACGTGTTGTTCTCAATTTTCTTGTGTTCTGTCGCTATTTCCTCTCATCTCCTTTCCATCACTTTTTTCCTCAATATTTATTTCATCCTCTTCCTTATCATTAGTTTTATGATGATTTGGAGCACTGTCATTTTTTCCTGGCGATGCTGGTAGGGGGAGGGTTTTCTCTACCTTATAGTGTGAGCTGTTATCATGTTCCTTTGATGAATCCTTTCCCAACTCTTTGCCGCATGATTTTGATGGTTCAATTTGTTTCATATCTATGCTTCCACCTTCATTTTGAGTTTCGCCATTTTCTGTTGTTCGGTGACCGCTTTCTGCTGCGCTGTTTGAGCCCAGCTTCTTTGGGCCTATGATCTTGGTATTGGGTGTGCCCGTGTTCTTTGTCTGAAGTCTTGTTTGTGGTGGAGTCATTTCCGAATTTGGTGTTGGTCGAGATGCTATTTTGGATGCTCCTGGTTATTTTCGAGGTGCAGTACAGACCACAGTCTCTACCAGGGAGCCTTTATGCTTGGTGGTCAAGTTTACAGGTACTGGCTCGCGCGTTGCTTGTGGATGCTGTTTGAGCAATGGTGGATCAAAGGCCAAAAGGCCCGCAGTCTCCACCAGTATGCAGGCGTAAAAGTTAGCAGTCAAAGCTAGCACGCACTTGATGTATGTCCCGGTTGGAGTACGGTGGATCAAAGGCCAAGGGGCCCGCAGTCTCCACCGATATGCAGATGTTTTTCTAGGCTGGTTGGGATGAGTAAAATCCACACGTGAAAGTAAGCGCCGTTTAGGCAGCTCTGGATCAAGGACTTAACGGGCCTTCTCCGCTTCAGGATTAGGTTGTGATTTTGTTTTATTTATTTATTTTTATGGAAACTATTTAGCAGATGAGAACAATTGGTGATTGCTAAATGCCGGCAGTCCTGCCTGTGTTACTGATCTCAGAAGGACAGACTCTGCGTTTTTGCACTAATGTTTCTCGCGTACCTTTGCGCTTTATATCGTGTAGTCGTGAGTTTGAGTTGATACATCCAATTCAAGCACTCGTCGAAGGGCATGCTGCATATATGCAGTTCAGTAGGATGACAGTAGAGGCTCTTTGTGTTTCAGACCGCCTCCTGGGGTGAGCCGTGAGGTTTGTAGAGAAATGTGTATTTTCCTACCTCCGGCCTCCAGGCAAACAGCAGCGTGCCCTTCACTTGCTGTGGGCTATTCCACTCTACCACCTACGAGGAATTAGATAAAAAGAAAAGCTTGCAAACTGCAAATTCTTAATCTATCCTGACGAAGGCCACGCCTGAGGTGTACACCCAGTCGCATCAACGCTCTGACAAGGGGTGGGGGTTTGGCGGGTTTCGGGGATTCCAGGAACGGAGGTCAGGACAACCTGACCGCTTGCAGAGTCAGCACCGGCGCAAGAAACAAAAAGGGGTGGGGGGGGGAGCAAGGGCTTATTCCAGTCCCCCTCCTCAGCAGCAGGCTCAGACAGTAAAAAAGCATGACCGTCCCTTCGGATCCACGTGTCTCCAGTGGGTGGCTGGCTTGCTTTTCAGGTGCATTTCTGGCACCAGAACTTTACGGACCCCTAGATCCTCTGTAGTATCCAAGGGGTATTGCATACCGATACCTCCTCTTCTCCCACATCATCCACATCAGGGCCCAGGGCCACCATGTCTACCCGTACCTGGAGGACTGGCTTGTCACAGCGAGATCCCCGGAGGGGGTTACCCACACTTCCTCCATGCTTATGAACACACTCCATGACCTGGGGATTACTATCAACCTCAAGTCTCAGCTGCAGCGCATGCAGAGCTTCACCTTCCTGGGCCACATCTGCGATACGAGCTCCGAAAAGGTATTTCTACTCTGAGAACAAGATTACAGCCATCCGAGTGCCACTGCGCACTTCCTTACCAGAGCAGTGACCTTGGCCTGGTGGTACCAACACCTACTGGGTATCATGACAGCGTTTCTCCTGGCCGTTCCACACAGGAGGCCACTGATGAGGAGATTACAGCTGCACTTCGCAGCCTCATGGAATCAGAAGGGCTCCCAAGCGGAGCTGGTCAGCATACCTCCTTCTCTCCACTCGGACCTCACATGCCGTTCCAGGCACTGTAACATGCAGACTGGCAAGCCCTTCCAGCAGCCTTCCCCCACAGATCATCATCATCACTACGTACTCCTCCCTAGAGGGCTGGGGAGGAACTCTGGACAGCCACACTGCCCAGAGAGTCTGGACCCGGCAGGAGTTGCATATCAACTGGCTGGAGCTCAGGGCCATTTGACTAGCCCTCAGATCCTTCCTTCCACTCCTTGGGGGCAGGACTGTCCTTATCCAGACCGACAACTCCACCAGCATGTACTATGTCAACAAGCAGGGGGGTACCAGGTCCCCTCCGCTGTGTAGCCTAGCGGCCAACATGTGGGAATGTGCCCTGGAAAACATCTACCTCACGGCCATCCACCCCACGGGGGAGGCCAACTTGGAAGTGGACAGGCTCAGCATGCTGGGAGCAGAGTGAACGACCAGGTATTCCAGGTGGTCTTCAACACATGGGGCCATCCTCAGGTGGATCTATTTTGTTTGCGTCCTGGCAGGGGCTGGGCCCTGGCTCTCTGGGAAATGCATTGCAGATTGAATGGGAAGGAATGAAAGCATATGCCTTTCATCCCACAACTCTCATCCCCAGGGTGCTCCGCAGGATGAAGGAAGCTTGCCACCTCAGCATCATCTTGATGGCTCCTTGGTGGCCAGCGTGACCGTGGTTCTCCGAACTGCTCAGCCTCATGGACAGACCACCCATTCACCTTCTGCTGGGTCCAGCACGTCGCCTGTCCCAGCAGGGGGTAGGTTCCCCCAACCTGCGCCTTAGAAGTTGATTCTTGCAGCGTGGTTCCTGATCAGATCATCCTCAAGCACTTGGGCCTATCACGGGCTAACCTGGAGATCATTCAAGGCACCAGGAGCAAGGCTACCAGGAGCCAGTATAAAAGCAAATGGAGCAGGTTCTGTCACTGGGCGGACTCTAAGGAGATCGACAACCCTCCCACCCCCTTACGTGCACGCTGGACGACGTGCTCTCCTTCTTGGCGTACCTTGCACACTCAGGATTTCGGGATGACTTGCGCACTCAGGCTTTCAGGTGGATACATGTTGTGGCAGCCATAGGGGTGTACAGAAGTTGGGAGGAGGAAGTCTTTTTCTCTTCCAACCTGATTGTCAAACATCTGGTGGGATTGTCCGGGCTTTACCCGCCCATTAAGAGGCCACACCCCGTGTGGGACCTCAATGTGGTGTTGGGTGCCTTGGCGCACAAACCATTCGAGTCAATGGCGTCTGCGGTCATCAGTCTGGTCACCATTAAGACTGCTTTGCTGGTGGTACTTACCTTCGCTCGCAGAGTTGTCGAGATCCAGGCTCTGGTGACCTCAGAACCTTACACCACTTTCCACAGGGTTAAGGTGGTCCTGCGGACTCATCCTGCGTTCCTATCTTAAGGTACCTTCTGCCTTTCATCTAAATGAGGTAATAGTCTTACCTAAGGTCTTTGCTTACCCCAAGATCGAGGCTCAGAGTCTTGCACTGTCTAGATGTCAGACACACTCTGAAATTCTATCTGGACAGCACCAAGGGCTTCCGAAAGTCTGACGCACTTTGTCACCTTTGGGGGCTCCAGACCCGGTTATCAGGCATCCAAGGCTTCTATTTCACAGTGGTTGGTTTGCGGCCATCAAAGAGACCTCTGAGGGGCAGCATAATCCACTACCAGCCAACATGCACTCTCACGTGGTGAGAGCCAAGGCCACAGCCATCACCAACCAGCGGCAGCGGCAGGTTCCGTGGCAAGTCATAAGCAGGGCAGCTACCTGGGCCACCCCTTCGGCTTTCTGTTATGTTATGTTACTTGGCATTTATATAGTGCTCTATATATCATTGGTATGACCTCAAATTGCTGGTAGGTTGAATGCCCTTGGGAAGTGTATTTCTGGTCAGTAGAGAGGTAGAGTAATGGGGTGCACCGGATATGTGCGCAGCTGATGTAAAAGCTGGATGATAGCTGCGTCTTAACGTTGGGTGTGGTGCTGAAGAAATCTGTTGGATGTGTGCAGCCTGGTGGGTGGACACCCAGACTGGGCTTTGGCTGTGTTGGGCCTGAAGGAAGCATATTTGAGCAACCAGGCCGGAATGTGCTCAGCTAGCTGTGTTTTATTAGGGTGATAAGGTGTTCATGGGGTCGTATTCGTATCTTAACAGCTTGGCCGAATTAATCGGGGGTATAGCTGTGTTCTAGTTGAATGATGGTGTATAGTAGAGAGTAAGCATAGTGATGTGATAAGATGGTTATCTTTAAAGCGCCTGAGACAAGTAACCATTACTGTTTGGACGCCGGCTCCGTCAGATGTGGCCTCCGGACAGGCGGTTCTAAGGAACTTATTCGCGTAAGGAGGGTCTCCTCTCCACCCTGAGGCTACATTCAGTTGTAATAACCCATACGTCCCACCATCCCACTGTTAGGCAGAAACCTGTGCAGTTCCCTTGGGGAACACTGCAAAAGATTTAAGACTACAGGTATAGCAGTAAACCCACTTGGTAGCAGTCTGCACCACCCAGATTTACCTGGTAGCTGTGGCTGAGCAGTCAGACTTCCCTCAAGAAGAGTTAGGCAGTATGCAAAGTATACACAATATGTACCCAGACACAATAGTACAAGCAAACACTGACCAGAGCTTGGTTTCAAAAGTATATAGTTATTTATTTATAAAACACACATAAGTTGAAATCACTCTAGCAAAATATAGTAAAAACACTTCAAACACAGTTATAATGAAAGCAGTTCCAACCCTTACTCCTATCTAGACAACTCTAAGTTAACACCACATAATTAAAACAGAGGTGAGCGCTTAACGTTCGATGACACTCTAGTAGGTTCAGGAAAGGGGTAAAAAGAAACAGGAATGGGTTAAACACACCACTCTAAGGTCCAGAACACTTGCAATAGACTCAAAGAAGCACAAAGTCCCAGGTGAGCAAAAGTCACTAGGCAGGGCCCACTCTTAGAGTAGCCGGAGCGAAAATGTGCCCAAGATCACACTGTTGGTAAGGATTCAAAGTCTTGCAAAGAGTTAGAAAGAGTTTAGAGTGGCTTAAAAAGTTTAGCCAGGGTGTCCCAGGCACTCCCAGGTTCGAAAGCCGGGGGCTAAATCTACCCCGTACAGTCGGTAGCAAGGGAAGCCAGGCGGAACACGGTACCTTAAGCGGAAAGGATCCTCCAGCGGTGGCAGTTGTTCCAGGCAGTGGCAGCAAGGCTCGACGTCGGTCAAGGGAGAAGAAGTTCTCGCAGAAGAGCAGAAGAAGAAGGTCGTTGCACTGCCCGGGAAGAAACCAGCCGCGGAGTCCTCCGGTCAAAGGGTTGTACCGACTTTCGTGGTTGGGGTAAAAGTGGTGGGGTTCCGGTTGCCGGGGTGCTTGGCACTGGCAAGGCGGCCACGAGATACCTCGAGAAGCGAAAAGAAGGCGAAAACTGGTTGTCCCCACCAGTCAAGGGAAGGAGCCACTCCGTTAAGAGTTCTCCTCGGTCGTCGGGAAAAGTGGTGAGACGGTTCAGCAGGGCTCCACCGGGTGGTGTCGTCGAAGCAGGTCGGCTCAGCTCTTCCCTCGTCGGATTCTTGGTCCTGTGGCGACTTCTCAAGTTCCAGTCCCCAAAGCCCTGCTTTTATGCAGCAAACCCCCATTCACCCAGCCTAGCTGTCACTCAAACATGCTAAGTGGTGAGCCGACCGGCTCACCACTTGGGCCAATCAGGACGGAGTGCGACTTGAGTTACCAAGGTAACTCAGTCCAGGGTGCCTAAATCCCCCTCCACCCCTCCTAAGTACCCCAGACAGAGTGGCACCACTTTGGAGGGCTTCTGTGGGGAAGCCCGCCAAAAGTGGGACAAAGGGCTCCACTTTGGGTCAGAGTTACAGAGGCGAACACCAACGCCATTTTAGCATCAAGTTTTGGCAAAAAGTCCCAACCGGAGTTATAAAAATAAATATATAAACCGGCGGTATGTTTAAGGCTACCGTAAATAAATAATTAAATGTGTTAGCCTAAAACAATGGGAAATCCCATAGGAAAATATTCGCGGTCGAATATAAAACGTAGTTTCCACTGCCACCAGCCAAAACTCGATCAGGGGGGACGGAGACGTGCCCCCTCGACTAACAGACCCTGGGGCAATCGAATTGCCCCAGCCAGTACGTCCACAATATGATGGTTTGTACTGGTTCTGTTCAGGATCCAAGACTAGCAAAGTCTTTTGGTGACTTTACATGCCCTGGGAGACAGTAGTCAGTCCCAGGGTATGGAGTCTATGTTGGGGAGTCCCTAGGACACCCCTGGGTCACGGCACAGAGGGTGCTGTGTAACCCACATCACAAAAATACATGAGGCCCTATGGGGTAAAAGACCCCATAGCCCATTCAACACAAGGTTTAACCAAGAAAACACACTTCAACATGTCCAAGAGTGAGGGTAAAAGAGTCTCACTCTTGGCAGGAGAAAAAAAGAAACCCCAGAAATCCAGCAAAGCTGCTGGGGGACTCACTAGGTAGGGAAATTCAGCCTAAACAGAGAATTCTCCCTAACACTCGCCCCCCCCAGACTAAGGGACAGGAGGATTTAATCCACTCCTGGATGAACCTCATACCTCTAGTCGATGATATACATCCTAGAGAGTCCATCAGCATTTTGATGGTGACACCCTGACCTGTGCTCAATGGTGAAATCAAACCCTTGCAGGCAGATTGACCATCTCAATAGTTTTGGATTTTCCCCTTTCATTTGCATTAACCATCTCAAGGGTTGGTGGTCAGTCTGGATAACAAAAGTAGAACCATACAAGTATGGCCTAAACTTCTTCAGTGCCCACACAATAGCAAAGCATTCTCTTTCGATAGTTGCCCACCTTGTCTCAGGATCCTTCAGTTTCCTACTGATGAAGCAAATGGGGTGCTCCCTACCCTTCTCATCCAGTTGGCTTAGAACTGCACCTATACCTACATTGGAAGCATCAGTTTGTACAATGAAAGGTTGGTGGTAGTCAGGAGCTCTCAATACTGGAGCTTGGCAAAGAGCTCTCTTCAGTTTTTCGAAGGCCTGATTGCACTCCTCATTCCATTTTACCTTTTTAGGGAATTTGGGAGAGGAGATTACATTCAGTGGAGAAGCTATGGTCCCATAGTTCTCAATGAAATTCCTGTAATATCCAGTGAGGCCTAGAAAAGCTCTCACTTGGGTTTGAGTAGTTGGTGTTGTCCAATTTTGCACAGCTTCAATCTTGCTGGGCAAAGGCCTTATTTCTCCACCTCCTACCTCATGTCCAAGGTAGACCACTTTACTTTGACCAATCTGGCACTTACTGGCTTTGATTGTCAAATGGGCCTGTTCCAGAGCCTGCAACACATGTCCTAGGTGGTTCACATGTTCTTCCCAGGAGTGGCTGAAGACTGCAATGTCATCCAAGTATGCCATGCAGAAATCTTCCATCCCAGCCAGAACTTGGTTCACCATCCTTTGGAATGTGGCAGGTGCATTTTTTAGTCCAAAAGGCATGACCTTAAACTGGTACAAGCCAACTGGGGTGGAAAATGCAGTTTTCTCCTTGGCATGGTCTGTCAGGGCTATTTGCCAATAGCCTGACGTCAGGTCAAATGTGCTGAGGTACTTGGCTGCACCAAGTTTATCCACCAACTCATCTGTCCTGGGCAAAGGGTGGGCATCAGTCTTGGTGACTGCATTTAGAGCTCTATAGTCCACACAGAATCTCAAGTCTTTGGATCCTGCCTTTGGTACTAACACAACTGGGCTAGACCAGGGACTAGTAGAGGGCTCTATTACCCCGAGATCAAGCATCTTCTTGACCTCTCCTTTGATGTGGGCTCTGATATGTTCTGACATTCTGTATCCTCTGCTTTTGACTGGCAGACAGTCACCAGTGAGTATCTCATGCTGGCCCCAAGGGGTCAAGCCTGGTGACAGTGAGAACAGGGAGGCAAACTGATTTAACATAGATTTGCACTCCTCTTGTTGCTCAGGTGTCAGGTCTGAAGAGAGATTGACTCCTTCAACTTTTTCATCTAAAGGCACACCTCTGAGGAGATCAGGGAGAGATTCACTCTCTTCCTCCTCTGCAGCTGAGGCTAGAAGCAAGGCTCCTACATCAGGTCTGGAGATGTATGCTTTTAGTCGGTTGGTGTGGAAGACTCTAGGAGCTTCCCTGGGTCTGCCCAGATCCACCAGATAGTTGACCTCTCCAAGTTTTCCCACAACCTTGAAGGGTCCCATCCATTTGTCTTGCAAGGCCCTCTGCCTTGTTGGGAGCATAACTAGAACTAGCTGGTCTTGAGTAAACTCAACCATGTTAGCCTTCTGGTCGTGCCAATGTTTGACCAGGGCTTGACCAGCTTTCAAGTTGTCACTTGCTTCTGCCATCATGTGTGACATTCTCCTCCGGAGACCTATCACATAGTCAGTCACTCTGACTGGCTTGAGGGGAGGAGCACCTTCCAATCCCTCCTTAATCAGGGCCAATGGACCTCTGACGGGATGGCCATAGAGAAGCTCAAAGGGAGAATAACCTACTCCCTCCTGAGGGACTTCTCTATAAGCAAAGAGAAGGCATGGCAGTAGAAGGTCCCACTTTTTCTTAAGGGGTTCTTCTAAAGCACCTATCATGCTCTTCATGGTTCTGTTAAACCTTTCAACCAACCCGTTTGTCTGAGGGTGGTATGCGGTTGAGAACTTGTAGGTAACTCCACAGGTTTTCCACATGGCTTTCATGTAGTGGGACATAAAGTTTGACCCCCTGTCAGAGATTACCTCCTTAGGAAACCCAACCCTGGTAAAAATACCAAGGAGGGCCTTAGCCACAGCCGGAGCTGTAACAGTCCTCATAGGAATTGCCTCAGGGTACCTAGTAGCATGGTCTACTACAACAAGTATAAACCTGTTGCCTGAGGAGGTTGGAGGATCAAGGGGACCAACAATGTCAATCCCTACCCTCTCAAATGGGACTCCCACAACTGGGAGAGGCACTAAAGGTGCCACATTCTTGGAACCAACCTTACCAGAAGTCTGGCAGGTATGGCAGCTCTTACAATATCTATCTACTTCAGCCCCCATCTTTGGCCAATAAAAGTAGAGTGAGAGCCTTTCCTTGGTCTTCTTGAAACTCAAGTGACCAGCCAAAGGTATCTCATGGGCTAGTTGTAAGAACTGTTGTCTGTTCTCTTGTGGGACTACAAGGCGTTTGTAGTCTCCAGGTTCAGACTCAGTGGGCTCACTGTAGAAGAGGCCATCTTCCCAGTGCAACCTATACTTCCCAGGCTCTTGCCCATCAGCTTGAGAAGCTGCCTGGTGGCGGAGACCTTCCAGAGTTGGACATTCTCTTTGCCCCTTACGAAAAGCTGCCCTGCTAGGCCCACCTTCTGCCAGTAAAGACTGCAGCTCAGGATGGTCCTCAGGGTCCAAATCTCCAATAAGGTTGGGGCCTCCTTCTAGCTCTTCCTCAGAGTCTAGCTCAACCACACAGGGTTGTACCTCCCTCTCAGCCTCAGCTGGAGGTGGAGTTACAGGTGTAACTTTGGACAACCTAGGGGAAGTCCTTGTTGGAAGCACTGGAGTGCTTGCTGCTGGCTTTTTCCTAGGAGTCTTGGGTTGCCCCTTTGCTCCTGATCTGGTAGTTACTGCAGTAAGTTGCTCCAGTGGGAGAGGAGTGATTTCTGTCATCATCTCCTGAGATAACCCTCTCAGGGTTTTCTCTCTTGCAGGTTTTGTGAGTTCCTGGAACCTTTTGCTAGGAGGTCTGGGGGTATGAGATACAACTCCAAGAGCTTTGAGGTCATTACCCAACAGAACCCTACCTGGCACTTCACATTGTACACTGACAGGTATTTTTACAGCCATATCATTACATTGGATGAGAACTGGTAACTGGGGACACATCTGCACAGGCCCACCAGCTAACTTGGTGAGGCATTTGGGTGCCTTAGCAACATCCTCTGCCTTGAAAAATGATTCATCCACCACAGTTATGCTGGCTCCAGTGTCCCTAATGGCAGGAGTCTCCTGACCATTCACCTGGACACTGTCCTTATAATACTCTTTAGTATTATCTGGGATAGAGTTATAGACATCTAAATTCTGTTGTTCCCACAACCCCAGAGAGACTAAAGAAACACTAGCTGAGACTCCAGTGGGTTCATCAGCTAGTAATAGAAAGTTTCCACTTGCCATATGTACTTCCTCTTCTGGAGCGAAGGCTAAGGAGGCAAGCTGGACCCCTGAAGGTTTACCCTTACATCTGGGATCTCCTTTCACATGGTCAGTAGCCTTACAAACAAAGCATGAGCCAAAGGCTCGCTGGAATGGAGGCTTGTTCTGACCTCCTTCTGGTCTGGGACCAGGAGGTACACTAGCCTGATTTGGTTTCCCTTGTGGCTTACCCTTATAGTTTTGTTTGGGGCCCTCTTTGGAATTTGTAGTATTAGAATTCTCTTTGGAGTCCTTTTTAGACTGTTTCTCCCCATCCTTCTTCTGAGTTACCCCAGAATCCCTGTGAGTGGCCCTGTTGGCAACCCACAAGTCAGCAGCCTTAGCTAGTTTCCGGGAATCCAATTCCCTGGAATCAGCCAAGTGTTGTCTGAGCTCAGGAGAGCAGGCATCATAAATAGTCTCCAACATAAACAAATTCTTCATACCTTCATAAGTGTTCACCTTGTAACCCTTAATCCATCCCTCTAAGTTTTTCAAACATTCATTCACCCAGGTAGCCCAAGGGGTACCATCATGCTTTTTGAGGCTCCTAAACCTCTTAAGATACTGGGAAGGGGTTTTCCCAAACCTAGCTATCAAAGCTAGTTTCACACATTCATAGTCCTTCCTATCCTCCTCCCCCATCTCCATTACCACATCAGTTGCAACAGGGGGAAGCCTAGAGAACAACCAGGTGAGCAAGTCATTTCCTGTGATGTTCTGGAGCCCATGATTATATTCAAACAGAGACAACCAATCCAACACATCCAACTTAGGCTCATACATACCAACCAATTCTTTAGGCATCCGGGGTCTTTTAGGACTGGAACTTCTAGAGGAGCCAGAGAGAGAAGCATTCTCAACAGATAATTTCTTCATTTCTAAGTCATACTTGAGCTCCATTTCCCTTAGCCTTAGTTCTTTGTCAGTTTGAGCATTAAGTTTCTTATACTCCAATTCTAGCTTCATTTTCTCCTGTTCAAAGTACTGAGGACTAAATGTGGGACCTGGTAAAGGTCCAGTAGGTACAGCAGGTAGAGCAGGCAGAGGCCTAGGGGGGACAGTTACAACAGCCTCACCCTCCTCTTCTGACTCTTCCTCAGAATCATCAACATTTTGCTCCATGTTAACTTCAATACTGTCATCTACAGTTGCTGGAGTGGTAGGTTCCTCTGAACCATCACCCAGACTTTGGTTAGCCAACAATCTTTCAATCAGCTCCATTTTCTTGCCCTTAGTCAGGAGATCCTTATGTTTACAGAGCACTCTTAAACAATCAGCAGTTTTGGCTGCAAGGGACTCTTGACTATAGCTTTCTATAACTGACATGTTAGAGGATTACCTTTTACAGTGCTAAGCTTTGTGGTTAGTTGCACTAAGGTATCTAAAGCACAATAAAATGTATACTCAATACAAATCCCACCGCTGTACACCAGTGTTAGGCAGAAACCTGTGCAGTTCCCTTGGGGAACACTGCAAAAGATTTAAGACTACAGGTATAGCAGTAAACCCACTTGGTAGCAGTCTGCACCACCCAGATTTACCTGGTAGCTGTGGCTGAGCAGTCAGACTTCCCTCAAGAAGAGTTAGGCAGTATGCAAAGTATACACAATATGTACCCAGACACAATAGTACAAGCAAACACTGACCAGAGCTTGGTTTCAAAAGTATATAGTTATTTATTTATAAAACACACATAAGTTGAAATCACTCTAGCAAAATATAGTAAAAACACTTCAAACACAGTTATAATGAAAGCAGTTCCAACCCTTACTCCTATCTAGACAACTCTAAGTTAACACCACATAATTAAAACAGAGGTGAGCGCTTAACGTTCGATGACACTCTAGTAGGTTCAGGAAAGGGGTAAAAAGAAACAGGAATGGGTTAAACACACCACTCTAAGGTCCAGAACACTTGCAATAGACTCAAAGAAGCACAAAGTCCCAGGTGAGCAAAGGTCACTAGGCAGGGCCCACTCTTAGAGTAGCCGGAGCGAAAATGTGCCCAAGATCACACTGTTGGTAAGGATTCAAAGTCTTGCAAAGAGTTAGAAAGAGTTTAGAGTGGCTTAAAAAGTTTAGCCAGGGTGTCCCAGGCACTCCCAGGTTCGAAAGCCGGGGGCTAAATCTACCCCGTACAGTCGGTAGCAAGGGAAGCCAGGCGGAACACGGTACCTTAAGCGGAAAGGATCCTCCAGCGGTGGCAGTTGTTCCAGGCAGTGGCAGCAAGGCTCGACGTCGGTCAAGGGAGAAGAAGTTCTCGCAGAAGAGCAGAAGAAGAAGGTCGTTGCACTGCCCGGGAAGAAACCAGCCGCGGAGTCCTCCGGTCAAAGGGTTGTACCGACTTTCGTGGTTGGGGTAAAAGTGGTGGGGTTCCGGTTGCCGGGGTGCTTGGCACTGGCAAGGCGGCCACGAGATACCTCGAGAAGCGAAAAGAAGGCGAAAACTGGTTGTCCCCACCAGTCAAGGGAAGGAGCCACTCCGTTAAGAGTTCTCCTCGGTCGTCGGGAAAAGTGGTGAGACGGTTCAGCAGGGCTCCACCGGGTGGTGTCGTCGAAGCAGGTCGGCTCAGCTCTTCCCTCGTCGGATTCTTGGTCCTGTGGCGACTTCTCAAGTTCCAGTCCCCAAAGCCCTGCTTTTATGCAGCAAACCCCCATTCACCCAGCCTAGCTGTCACTCAAACATGCTAAGTGGTGAGCCGACCGGCTCACCACTTGGGCCAATCAGGACGGAGTGCGACTTGAGTTACCAAGGTAACTCAGTCCAGGGTGCCTAAATCCCCCTCCACCCCTCATAAGTACCCCAGACAGAGTGGCACCACTTTGGAGGGCTTCTGTGGGGAAGCCCGCCAAAAGTGGGACAAAGGGCTCCACTTTGGGTCAGAGTTACAGAGGCGAACACCAACGCCATTTTAGCATCAAGTTTTGGCAAAAAGTCCCAACCGGAGTTATAAAAATAAATATATAAACCGGCGGTATGTTTAAGGCTACCGTAAATAAATAATTAAATGTGTTAGCCTAAAACAATGGGAAATCCCATAGGAAAATATTCGCGGTCGAATATAAAACGTAGTTTCCACTGCCACCAGCCAAAACTCGATCAGGGGGGACGGAGACGTGCCCCCTCGACTAACAGACCCTGGGGCAATCGAATTGCCCCAGCCAGTACGTCCACAATATGATGGTTTGTACTGGTTCTGTTCAGGATCCAAGACTAGCAAAGTCTTTTGGTGACTTTACATGCCCTGGGAGACAGTAGTCAGTCCCAGGGTATGGAGTCTATGTTGGGGAGTCCCTAGGACACCCCTGGGTCACGGCACAGAGGGTGCTGTGTAACCCACATCACAAAAATACATGAGGCCCTATGGGGTAAAAGACCCCATAGCCCATTCAACACAAGGTTTAACCAAGAAAACACACTTCAACATGTCCAAGAGTGAGGGTAAAAGAGTCTCACTCTTGGCAGGAGAAAAAAAGAAACCCCAGAAATCCAGCAAAGCTGCTGGGGGACTCACTAGGTAGGGAAATTCAGCCTAAACAGAGAATTCTCCCTAACACCCACCCCCTAATAATGCTGGTATCATTAAGCAATGTTAAATATTGTCGACCCGTCGATTGGGACTGTGGAGGGGTGCCGGTGGGAGTCGGGGTAGCGCAGGCTTCCATGGCCGCACCCCCGCGTGGCTCTAAATTTAAAGGGGAAGAAGGTTTTTTCTGGTGAAAAAGGTTCCATCTCCCGTCCCTTGGAAGGGACGCCATGCACTAATCCTAGTTGCTCCTATGTGGGCGAGACAAATTTGGTATCCATATCTGCGCAAACTGGCGATGTGCGATCCAATCAAACTCCCGTGGCTCTACAACATTCTCTCACAGCACGGGGGTGGCAACGTTCCACCCACACCCTCAATCTGTGAACTTGGCAGCCTGGCTCCTGAAGTCATAGAATTTGCCCATTTAGGACTACCTCAAAGGTGTATGGAAATCCTCAAGGAGGCACGAAAACCAAACACCAAACACTGTTATTTTAACAAATGGAAAAGATTTGTAATATGGTGCCAGTAAAAAAAATGTAAACCCAATAGAATGTACTCCATCACACATTCTTAATTACATTTTCCTCTTACTTGACTCCGGGCTAGTAATGAACTCCCTCAAGGTTCACCTAGCGGCTCTATCCACGTACTCCACTTCTCAAAGCAAGGTGTCCTGGTGGAAAGTCCCTGTCATTAAGGTTTTCATGGAAGGAGTAAAAAGACTTTACCCTCCCATTTCAAACCCGCCTCCAGGGTGGGCCCTAAATTTGGTACTTGCTAAGCTCATAGGACCCACTCCACCCCCTTTGAGCCTATGCATAAATCCAGCCTTAAACACCTTAAATACAAGAGGCCTTTTCTGGTGGCTATCACCTCCATAAGAAGAGTCTGTGAACTACATGCTTTGTCAGTTTAAGAGCCTTTCTTTGTTATGCACAAAGACAAGTTTGTACTAAGAACAGACCCTAGGTTTTCACCTAAGTTCATATATAAGTTCAATGTCAACCAGTTCATTGAACTACCATCTTTCTTTCAAAACCATTCAAGCTCGGCTGAGAAAAAAACTCCATACACTAGATGTAAGGAGGACGTCCTTTACTATGTAAACAAGACAAGACCGCTACGAAAAACAGACCAACTGTTTGTCTCTATGGCACCTGGCAGGGAAGGCTACCACGTTTCATAAAACGTCATCTGCAGATGGATAGTGAAATGCATACAACTTTGCTACACTCTATCAAACAAGACTCTGCCTTTCACACCAAGAGCTCACTCTAACAGGAGTACAGAAGCTTCTTTGGCCTTTATTGCAAACGTTCCGCTGGACGCCAATTGCAAAGCTGCTACATGGAGCTCTATTCATACCTTTACTCAGCACTACTGCATTGGCACACGTTCTAAAGCAGATTCACAGGTGGGACAAGCAGTGCTAAAAAATCTATTTGCCGCTATACCTTCTCAAACCCCACCACCTTCGCCATACACTGCTTGCTAATCTATTCATAGCATGTGATCTAAGCAGATCCTCAAGCCTCAGAAGAGATACATTACTCACCGTAATCATATTTCTGATGCTTTTATCTGCATAGATTCATATGCACCCACCCTTCCTCCCCTGTGGAGTAGAAGGTGCATAGATGTTTTCTGGCTTTATCTACTCTTATCTGGTTATTACATATGTACTCACGCTAGACTTCATGCTACCTCATGCCAGAAACAAAACAACCTAAGGGACCTCAACGCGGGAAGGACTTTGGTGCAGTGGACGTCACACTAGGGATAGTATTACTGGCACGCCATGTCGACGTCCCTTTTCGAGTTTCGAATGTAATACTCTGCGGCTAACAATAGATGTTGGCCTATGCATATCATGTGAATCTAAGCAGCTACAAGCATCAGAAATACGATTACGGTGAGTAATGCATCCCATATATATTTCTGATGCTTGTGAATCTGCTTAGAATCGCATGCTGGGCGTATAGTCCAACATCTATTGGAACTTGCAGAGTATTGCATTTTTGTTTTGAAAATTGGCAATGGTCGTCGACATAGGCATGACTGTAACACTATCCCAACGTGAAGTGTTGTGTACCCAAAATCCCTCACATACCACATGCTTGAAAGCACACAACCCCTAAACTGTCCTCAGCGAATCGGTTGAGGAAAGTTTCAATGCCTGCAGGCCGGTCGAAGTCTCAGACTGGGCCTTCCGAACCTTGTGGTTCAGCGCCCTCTGCGCAACCGCATTCGTGGCCTACTCATGGGACTACTTCTGTAGCAGGCTCTCCCTCAAAACCTTCCACTTCTGATGTGGTACTGCCAAAAAGTAGCAGTAGCGCCAAAAGGCGCGGCAGCTCCAAAAGACTTGCCAAAACATACCCAATCAGCGAAAACACTTCCAAAGCTTTGGGAGAAGCTTTCCAAAGGTTGTTTGCCCGTTTTGGACCCAGGGAAGGCCCCCTCCTCCCCTGAAGGCTATTCTCCAGTCTCCTCTCGTGTTTCTAGGGCCCTGCATCATAGATCGCCCCTCCTGCATGGCCCTTTCCCCCCTTCTGACCCCTCAGACCTCTCTGAATGGACCAGGGATAGGTTTGAGGCCTGTATGAGGAAGATGGCTGAGTTCATTGACTTCTCAAGCCAGTTTGAGGACATTTTGAACAGTCATAGGGATGTGGACCCTTGTCCCATCCCTCCTAAGTCCCAGAGGCTCCACTCTCCCGGCGCCCAATATCCTTCCTTGGAAGAATCCCATCAGGATACCCAAGTTGACGTATTTGGGAATGATCTGGATGATCCTAGCTAGGATACTGCCTATGCCCAGGGCCATGGCCAGGAAGACCAGGATCCCAATTATCTGGATCCAGTCTGGAATCCTGTGGATGACCAGGGCACAAGGCACACCCTGCCACATTACGCTGACATCTTCATGGATGCACCTACCACCTCCCAGCCTAGAGACTTGTCGCCTATAGATAACCAGATGATGTTCATCACCCTCCTGATGAAGGCTGCTTACCATTTCAAAATGATCACATCTGAGGGCGCTCCCGATTTGGACATAGTGGAAGATATTCTTAAGGAAAAGACCCCGTTCAGCGAAGCCATCCCTTTCGAACTCCATCAAGAAATGTCTGGCCCCCTCATTACTCACTGCCTCTATCACACCTGCTTGCCCAGAACCGCTTTACATCAGGGGCCCCGCACTGTCCCGGATTCCTTGGCTGTCGCCACTACTCGTAAGAGGACGTGGGTACCACTGTCCTCGTCGGAATCTCGTCTGGAGATAGATTGAAAGAAGTTGTTCTCCCTGGGCAAGCGTGATACCACCTCTGTGGCGTATTCCACCAGGATTTCCAATACCACCACGCTCCTTGCATCCTGTAGTGACGTTCAATGGGGCCTTGTTCAGGATGGCCTTCGCGATGTCCCAGAACCTACTTGCACCCACCTGTTAGCAGTGGTCACGGAGGGTAGACAGGTCTCCCAGAATACCCTCAAGAATACTCTGGACTATGACGAAACTGCGGGGCGTAACCCTGCCCAGGGAACCCTGCTAAACTGCCATGCCTGGTTAAAGAAATGTGGGTTCAAGCTGGATAATCTGGCGTCCTTGATCAACAAACCAGTGGAGGAAGCCAACCTCTTTGGGAAAGCGGTTGGCGAAGCCCTGGAAACGGAAAAAAGGAAACCCTCAAGTCGCTCAGTCAGATCTCGGCTAAGCACTTTGTCCAACGTGGCAACTACAACTCCTGCTGGTCCTTTCGTGGGCAGTCCTTCTCCCGCTCTGCTCATGCACAATATTCCTCGGGAGTATCCAACTGTGCTTCCAGACAGGGCTCCTCCGGCAAATTCAGAGGTTATCGTCTGGGAAAGGGCAGGGGCAGAAACTCTGCTTCCAGGGGCTCCACGGCCTCCGCCTCCAAGTGGCTCATCGGTATCGGTGCCCTCCCACACTTCCCCAGTCGGACATCTAACATAATTTGCCCATGCATGGGAGGGGATCACATAAGATCAGTGGGTACTCAAGACAGTCGCCCAGAGGTACTGCATTGAGTTCCTCCAACGACCTACGCCTACCATCTGCCAAGAAGCAGACGCCTGTCCTCAGACCATTTGCGCATCCCGTTGGGAGAGGTTCAGGTACGGCAGGAAAAGGGTACAATCTAAGTTCTCCAGCGTGGGGTCTGGAATGGATTCACATGCTCATGAATATTCCCAGACGTCAGGCTGGGAATCCTCGGTAAAAGAAAAAAACGATTTCTCTTTCATTTACCAACTGTATTTCTCCTTTAAGCCATTCATTGTCCTCTGGGTCATACTGCCCCCATCCAATGGCAGCCCTCTCCCTAAGCCCCTCTGGCAGCCATCTACAGATTTGGTAAGCACGTAAATTGACAGTATGACCAAAAAGAGCCGCAGAGGGGCAGGCGGGAGGGTTCGCATGTGAATCCAGCTGGAGAACAGTTACAGGTAAGTAACGTGTTCCTCATCCCTCAACTCCGCGTAAACAAGGGTATTTATTCAGTGTATTCCTTGTACCCAAAAAGGATCTAACCATGCGCCCTGTTATAGATCTGCGTCCTCCAAACAAGTATTTACAACCACAAAAGTTCAGGATGACAACTCTTCTTGAAGTAATCTTGCTGCTGCGGCAGGGGATTACATGGCCACACTGGCCAGGAAAGATGCATGCTTTCATATTTCAATGCTGCTAGTGCACAGAAGGTACCTCCGGTTCATGATAGAGGACAATTACTGTCAGTTCAAACTACTCCCCTTAGGCATTGCCTCAGGCCAGAGTGTGTTTACGAAGGAACTGGTGGTAGCGGTGGCTCAACAGCGCAGGCAGTCAATCCCTGTGTATTCCTACCTCGCCGACTGGCTCATTACAGGGGACTTGTACGGAATGTGCCTAGTGAATACTGAGGCAACAGTAGATCTCCTATTCAGCCTGGGATTCTCGATCAATGAGAAACAATCAAATCTGGTGCCCAGCCAAGTCAAACAGTTTCTGGGGGTCCTGATTCTGACATTAGACAGGCTCGTCTTCCCGTCCTACGAGAGGGTTTAAAAAATTCTGTTCCAGATCCTCACTATGTAGCCAGTCACCGGGTAACCGTTTGCAAGACCATGCGTGCTGCTAGGAATCATGGCTTTTTGCATCTTCCTAGTTCCTCACGCTCTTCTGCGCTTGCGCCCCATGCAGGAGTGGCTCTCGTGCCAGTGGTGTAAGGCCAGAATCCAGTGGGACAATCTAGTGGTTGTCTCGACAGCCCTTGTTCAGTCTCTGCAGTGGTGGTCAAAGGAAAACCTTCTGCAGGGGAAAACCTTTACCACCCCCGCAGTAGAGTCAACTCTCACCACAGACGCGTGTTGTCCCCATCAGTAGCGTCCAATCACATCAACCTGTTGCAACTGCTTGCAGTGTTCAAAGCCCTAAAAGTCTTCCAGACACACCTTCAGGGGAAGACAGTTCTGTTTCTCACACAGTACCACAGCCTGTACTACTGGAACAAAGAGGGGGGGGCACTCTCTAGGGCTATCCGCACTGTCCCAGAACATCTGGAAGTGGGCACTCGAACACATGTTCCTCCTCTCACAACATGTTCCAGGGAAAATCAATCTTCTGGCAGACTGGCTCAGTTGAGACTATCCCGCCCCCCCCCCTACCCATAGAGCATGAGTGGCAATTGGAAGAGCACATTTTACTCGACATCTTTGCAGAATGGAGGTTCCCAGATATCGACTTGTTTGCAACTCTGGAGAACGCCCAAAGCCCAGATTACGCCTCCAGGTACCCACTGAATCCATCCAAAGGGAATGGTCTATGGATAACATGGCCCATGATTCTGGTGGCTCCAATGTGGGCCTGCCAGCCCTGGTTCTCCATCTCATGGAAATGTCAGTTTCCATGAGAAGCTGCCATGCCCGTACCAACATACTGTCTAAAGAACAGGGGGAGACACTGCATCCATGCCCCCAAACACTCAACTTAGCAGCTTGGCTCCTGAAGTCATAGAGTTTGGGCACTTTCAACTCCCTCCGATGCATGGACATACTCTGGGAAGCACGAAAACCCAACACCAGACATTGCTACTGCAACAAGTGGAAGCGCGTTACGTGGTGCAAGTCTATGTCAATCCCATTGACTGCTCCCCTAAAGATAATGGCCTTTATCTAACACACCTATTAGACTCAGAACTTGTTTTCAATTCCCTAAAGGTGCACTTGGTTGCTCTCTCTGCGTACACTACATCCCAGAGCAAGGTTTCATGGTGGAAGATTCCTGTCATAAAGTCCTTCCTGGAAGGGGTGAATAAAATTCATCCCCCCTTTTTCCAATCCAATTCCCGGATGGGACTTGAACGTTGTCTTGAATAGATTGATGAGACCTCCTTTTGCGCCAATGCACAAGGCTAGTCTTAAGGCCTTCACCTATAGGACTTCCTTCCTAGTGGCCATTACTTAAATTAGAAGGGTTAGTTAACTGCAGTCCCTTTCAGTACAAAATCCCTTTGTGACTATTCATAAAAACAAGGTGGTTTTGCGCACACACCCACGTTTTGCACCTAAATTCATCTCAGTGTTCCATGTGAGTGAATCAATCAGTTGAAATTCCCACTTTCTTCCAAAACTCCACTAACTTGGCAGAAAGAAGCCTCCACACACTGGATGTGAGGAGGGCACTGAGGAAAAGTAACCAATTCTTTGTCTCTGTGGCCGCCGGTAGAGAAGGTGACCCTGTCTCGAAGTCGGCTATTTCCAAGTGAATTGTAAATTGCATCACACTGTTACACTCTTGCCAAGAGAGATCTACCCTTTACGCCTAGAGCTCACTCTACTCTGTGCAGAGGAGCTACCATATCATTCAATTCAAATGTTCCTCTAGATTCCATTTGCAAAAAAGCAACCTGCAGTTCTGTTCACACCTTCACCCACCACTACTGCTTAAACACACACACGAGGTCTGATTCTCAGGTGGCACAAGCAGTGCTAACGCGTCTCTTTGCTACTGTTCCTTCACACATCCCACCACCATCTCCTGGTACTGCTTGCTAGTCTATGCACAGCATGTGATTTTAAGCAGATTCACAAACATCAGAAGACCTGCATTATTCACTAATCGTATTTCTGATGGTGGTATCTGCTTAGATTCACATGTGCCCACCCTTCCGCCCTCTTGGAGTCGAAGGAACATAGACATCTTACACCTTCTCTCTTCTGTACTCGAGCGCATTCTGCCATGCTCCCTCACGGCAGAATAAAAACTACCGGTGGGACCTCGACCCATGAGGGATTTTGGGTACACTACACATCACTTAAGTGATAGTGTTACAGTCACGCCCATGTCAACATCCCTTTTCGATCTTCGAAGAAAACATGCAATAATGATTTCCACTAGATGTCGGATTATATGGACAGCATGTGAATCTAAGCAGATACAACCATCAGAAATATGATCACGGTGAGTAATGTATGTCATAGATCTATTTAAGGAAAAAACTTTAGTTGCAGGAATGTTAAGGTGAGAACTTAACACAACAAAACCCCTGATATTCAGCTAAAGCCACCTTAACTTTGCGCCCCTTGTTGCTCAGCCTTTGACCACAATGATGACATAGATCACATCACGGATCACATCATTAATTACATTACAACAGTAACCAGCATTAAGGATGGCCTTCAGCCATGGGCCGTGTGCATGGGCAAATATATTTTAACACATTCATGGATACTAATCGTGGCCACTGTCCTCAGTCTTTACCCATGCACTCTGTATGTTTAAAAACACTTAACAGGCCTCCAATCATAGACTTTGGCCTTCACCAGTGGCTACAGCTTTCAGCTGTGTCTGCTGTATAGTATATACACTAATCAGCCACTAGCCATGGGCTTTAGCACAATAATGGGCAGTAGCCACAATCTTTGGCTTCGCCCACCATATATTGTAATATATGAATGGGCCACTAGCCAAGGCCATGAGCAGTTTGTAAATCTTTTGGCCATGTCCACTGCATATATTTTTTTTAATTTGTTTTCATTAGCATTTAAGCATTTTTGAAAAGTAGCAATCCCCATGAAACGCCCCCAAATCCACCCAACCGCGCCCCCACATCCGCCCAACGCTCCACCCCTCCCCCGGATCGCTACACAGTATATCGTCCAATGTTTTCAGACTGAAGAAGAGAGTGCACATAAGGGCAGCATTTACAACACATCCAACAGGCGGATTTTGAGGGCTCCTTTGTTCTAGATAGTCTTTATGAAGAAAGTCCAGAACCATGTCCCAATCTTCCTTAAATTTGGCATATTCCCCCTGAATGGTGTAGGACACCCATTCTAATGACCCAGCATAGCCTCCCCGCACTCTCTTTAAAATACTAACATGCCATAAGCAATGGATTTCAGACGTGCCCACTGTGTATTATATACAATACCAAGCAACTAGCCATGATCTTCAACACAATACTAGCCAGTGGCCACGCCCTGTGGTCGTGCCGACTGTATATTCTAACATATTATTGGGCACTAGATATGCCCCTTAGCTATGGACTCCGACTAGAGCTTTCAATGTTGCCACTGTATATTTTAAAACACTGATGGGCCACTACGCATGGCTTTTAACCATGCACATTGGTATTTTGCTAACCTGCCCACTAGCTATGGTGTTTGGTGATGGTCAGTGACCACAGCCTTCGTTGTGGCCAAGTCCATGGCCTAGATTGCCATTAAAAAATCTAAGATTTTATGAGCTAACTTACTAATCTTATGTCTAATGCCATTATTGATGTCATCTGTTATATACAATATAATTAGTGTGTCACACATGATGCAATTTGTGATGTCGTCATTGTGGTCATAGGCTGCTCAACCGGGGGCGCAAAGTTAAGCTGGCTTTAGCAGACTTTCAGGGGTTTTGTTGTGTTAAGTTCTCATCTTAACGTCCATACAACAAAAGTTTTTGTCCTTGAATTTCAAGAGTTTTGTTATTCCATAGATTGTTTTCCGCACATGGCCAGTGGCCACGTCCCACTGTATATTTTACAACACTACCAGACCACTAGTCATGGCCTGCAGCCATGGAAAGTGGGCACTGCCTTAGACAGTGCTCTGTCCTTTTTAAAACACTACCAGACCACTAACCATGGCCGTTGTGAAATATACAAATGTGGTAAAAAAGACCTACTCCTTAGACGACAGTGCGCAAGTCAAAATAGCATTGGACTTTTAAAAAAAAAAAGTAATATACACCAGAAAAATAACCTGAGTGGAGAGCAAATGTTCCTATAGATATGCTGACAAAGTATAAAAGGTGCTCACCTTTTAAACCCAACAATCTGTCGTGAAATAGTCCCTGGAAAACTAAATCCCAATACGTAAGCAGTTCTTATGGTGAGTAAGCGTCTGCAATGAAAACATGACAACCTGAGAAATCCTGGTAGTCAAATACTTGAGCACGCTTGCAACCACAAAAAAAAAAGGGTTGCCTCCGCTCTCCGAAGAAAAGTTACGCTGTCCACCCACGTGCCATTTACTTGTTGCCTGAAAAGCAGCCAAAATCAGGGTAAAATAACTGCATTAGTGTCAAGGATTGCAAACTCTCTTGCCACATCATGGCCAAATACTCATGACTTACTTGCCCTCTCATAATTTCCCCTCTTAACCCCAATGTCTGGCTTTTAATAATACTCTGCTTTATAAAAAATAACTTGAACAATACATGTACCATAGTTTCACTCACATGTCTAAAACCTTATATAACTCTTAGGCAAAAAGTGTACAAATATGGCATTATTCCCTCCCCCATCTTGATTGTGAGACTACAAATACCAGAATGCAATTTAGCAAAAGGCAACAACAATGGTCTTGAGTGCAAAACTTTCAAGGACTGACAATAGTATGGTTTAAAAGAAATTAATGCAGATACTGTGTGTTATGAGATATTTTAACCTAAGAGATAACACAGCATTCGAGACTGTGGAATGTCTCCCATCCACGCAGTAACCAGGACCAACCTGCTTAGTTTAAAAGCGAGGAAGGATCCAGCCCCCTTAGGCTATGTTGCTTTTAGTGGTCTTGTAAGGAGGGCTCATTTATTAGGTAACATAGCCTAAGAGGGCTGGATCCTTCCTCGCTTTGAAGCTAAGCAGGTTTGGTCCCAGTTACTGCATGGTTGGGAGACCTGGATGGCTAACGTATCACTTCACCGCCAATGTCACTATAAGCTGTAAACATATCTTTAAAAAAAGAAATAAACATAAACTCTAACTGCGGTTCCGGAACTACACTACTCCAGTATGGGGTATGGCATGGATTCACGTGCTGATGAATATTCCCTGTTAGGCCGGGAATCCTCGGTAAAAGAAAATAATTTCACTTTAGTTAACAAACTGTCTTTCTCCTCTAAACCAATTACTGAGCTCAGGGTTGTGCTGCCCCCAGCCAATGACTGCCCGCTGCCTAAGCCCTTCCTCTGGCAGCTATCTTCAGATTTTTACCACACATTCAAGTGTTGGGAGTCCTTGTGTTTTGCTCTGTGAGCTGATCTATGTTTTTGCACTTTTTTGGTAAAAAGTTTGATTTTGTCAAACAAAGTCTGTGTGCTCTTTCTCTACATCGGCCGACAAGTGGGATCAGTTTGTCTGTGAATTTCAACGCCCCTCATGGGCAAGAATCGTTGAAGTTTCATCGAAGATTGCAGAAAGCCATCTGGCCTACTCTGGATCATTTCAGAGGAGAAGGATGAGGGAAGCTCCCTTTTCAAGCTCTGCTCCAGCTGCGGACTGTGTAATTTATTTGTAGAGGATAAACACCTCCAGTGCTTCTACGGTCTCCATCCAAATCACAGGACCCTGCACACCCTGGTGTCAGAGATTCAGATATGGATGCTGACGACACACCTGGCCCTGGTGGCCCCGGACCAACCACTGGCGAAAGAGGACGCAGCATCCTATGCTGTCGCATTAACCTCGACGCGTGCCCCCCTCCCTTCCTCCCTTCCCCCCCCCCCCGGGAGGGACACGACAGCTACGGACACGGACGTCGACATGGCCACACAGTCAAGTGCTTCTCCCCCAGACGGGAGTGGGGTCGTTCCATGCCATAGTCGCCAGAGTGTCAGAACTCTTCCAATTGACACCAGAGGAGACCAGGAAGGAAGGTTTCCTATATCAAAGACGCAAGGCCAAGAGGAAGACCATCTTGACAGTGCCTCTCCTGGACGATGTTTAGTAAGAGGGCCTGGCTTTGATGAGAAACACCGTCCCAGCCAAGAGGGATCGACTGAAGAAAAAAATACTGGGTTCCTGAGTCCGTACCCAAGTGCCTATGTTCACAGCCTTCCCCGTACTCTGTGGTCTCGGCGGCAGCAAGGAAGAAGTTGTCTAACCCATCGTCTTCGTCCTCCGTCCCTCCGGATAGCGAGAGGGAAAAACCTAGTTGCCATGGGAGGAAAAGTCATCTACTTGGCAGCGTCAACAGTCAAGGCGGCCAACACCCTTGCAATCCTGGCCAGATACGACAGGGAGCTGTGGAATAAGATGGCCCCACTGCTGGAGTTCCTACCCGACAAGCAGGGGGAGGTGGCATCAGACCATGCCATCATGGTGGCCCTGGACGTCGCGGACACAGGGTTCTGACAGATGGGGAACGGTGTCTGCGTCCGTCGTCGTGGCTGTTTGAAAGCCACCAATTTTCATCAGGAAGTCCAGGTGAGAGTTCTAGACATGCCCTTCGAGGGGGGGCAACTTCTTTGGGAAGGCCGTTGACGAGTTGTTGCAGGCCATTAAGACGGACACTGAGATGGCTCATGCATTGGGCACTCTTCAAAACTGCCCATCCTTTCATACATCTGGCGGCAAGTCTGGCAGATTGTCCAAGGGATTAGGCAGCGGGTCCTCTTCGTACCGTCATCCTTTCCGGACCACGACCCAGGAGGTCTACAGAAGCCGTTCCAAGGCTTTCAGTGGAGGTGGTCGACGGCGCTCCCAAACAGGCATGCAGGCCCTGAAGCAAGAATGAACCAGCCAGGACATTGGACCCCCACCCATGCACTCCGGCGGGAGGCCAGCTGGTGGTCTTCGTCAGCGAGTGGAAGAAGATCTCCACCGACCGATGGCTGCTAGACGCTATCGCCCACAGACACACTCTAGAGTTCCAGCAAAAGTGTCCGCCGATACCTATGGTGGCCCGGCAGGAGCAGCATAACTCTCCGCTCCTGAGGAAATAGCCATGATGAGAAAAGAGGAGATAGAACTGGTTCCAAAATGACTCCATGGCTCTGTAGTTTACTCCAGATGCTTCTTAGTCAAAAAGACCACTGGGGGCTGGAGGCCCATTATAGACCTGCAGCGTCTCAACAAATACCTCCAAGTCCCAAAAATTCAGGATGGTCACGTTGCAGCACGTGCTCAGCCAACTGGATGAATGAGACTTCTTGACGTTGCTGGATCAGGACGACGGATAATTCCACGTCCCAATCCACGAGAAGCATTGAAGTTCCTGCGCTTTGTAGTACAGGGAAGGCATTACCAATTTAAGCCCCCACGCCCTTCAGACTACAATCTGTGACTGGGGTGTTTACAAAGTACCTGGCACTAGTGGTGGCCCATCTGCATCTACAAGAGATACACGTGTACCCGTACCTCGATGGCTGGCTCTTCCGGGCCAAGTCAAGAGAAGTGGCTGCCCAACACACAGATGACAGTCTGGCTGCTGAGAGTTCTGGGGTTCTCTGTCAACTACCCAAAGACCTGCTTGATACCATTGCAGAATGCGCTGTTCCTGGGGGCCAGGCTCAACATGGTCTCCTGTCTGACGGTTCCCTCGGAAGAGAGGATAGGGGCCCTGCTAGGCAAGGTGCAACAGCTTTTGGCACCGAAGGCCGCCACAGTGCAGACCATCAAGTTTCTGCTCGGCATGATGTTGTCGTGCATGTACCTGATTCGGCTCTGCAGGTTGCGAATGCTACTCCTTCAGGAATTCCTGGACGCTCGGTGTCCAGGTGTCTAGATGCTTTGCAGACAAGATTGCTCTCGACAAAGAGTTCAGTCGAGCGATAAGGTTGTGAGGTGTGCGCTACAATATTGCAGCGGTCACAGGTTTCCAGTGTGTCTGTACCAGAGGATGGTCACCTCAGAGGCCTCTCTGGAGGGCTGGGGAGCTCATACCGGATGTCTCCACGCCAGAGCCCTGTGGCTGCCGGAGGAGGGGGATCTCCACATTAATGTCCTGGAGCTGCAGGCAGTGTTCTGTACCCTCAAGTCGTTCCTTCTGTCCCTCAAGGGCAATGTGGTGAGGGTCTTCAGACAATACCACCACAATGTTGTACATCAGGAAAGCAGGGGGGCACCAGATCCCCAGCGCTCTCCATAGAGGCGCAGGACTTGTGGCAGATGTTCCTCACCCCTTTTCACCTGGTGGGAGTCAAGAACAGCATTGCAGTCTCCCTCAGCAGGGAGCTGCGCTCCTGCCACGAGTGGGAGCTTCGACAGGATCAAGTGGACCGCCTCTTCGTCAAGTGGGGCAGACCCCAGATCGATGAGTTTGCGACAGCGACGAATTCCAAATGCCAGAAATTTGCCTGCAGGTTCCACCTCTGAAAAGGCCTGTTCCTGTACCCGTTGCCTCTCCTTCTGCGAATCAACAATCGACTCAAACGGTGCCGATGCAGGATGATCCTCGTTGCCCTGGCATGGCCGCGGCAGATTTGGTACCCGGATCTTCTCAGCCTGTCGACGTCGCCCCCGGTCAAGCTGCCAGTGGTCGCGGATCTGCTAGCCAGAGAAGGAGGCGCAATGTTGCATCACACCCAGGTTCGCTCAACCTGAGGGCTTGGCTTCTGCAGCCTTAGAGTTCAGAGGGTATACGTTGCCAGCGGACTGCAGGGAGGTCCTCGCCAGGTCCAGAGTGTTGTGGACTCAAGTAAAGTATTGCTAAATTATTGCAGCCACAAGTGGAGCATTTTGCGAAGTGGTGCCGGATGCAGATCAACCCTCAGAGTCACGGCCCCACAGATTCTTCAGTACTTGTTGTCCTCTATCAAGGTGCATCAGGCGGCGATCTCCGCCACACCGGTCTCCAGGACGGTCTTCTCTTTGGTCCCACCGTCTAGTCAAGGAGTTCCTCAAAGAACTGTTGCGATCGTTCCTGCCGGTGAAGGCGCCTGCACCAGTGTGGGAACTCTATGCGGTACTGACTAGGCTCATTGGGGGGGGGGAGGGGCCCTTCGAGCCTATGCATCAAGCCCCTATCAGGTTAATCTCTTGGAAAACCGCTTTCCTTGTGCCCATCACCTCTGCCAGGAGGGTAGGTGAGATTCAGGCCCTATCATGCTGACAGCCATATCTGACATTTCACGACTCAAGGGTGGTGCTGCGGATGCACCCCTCCTTCATGCCAAATGTTCTGTTGGAATTCCACCTCAACGTACCTTTGGTGTTGCCTGTGTTCTTTCCGACACCTTCGTTGCTGGCTGAGAGGGCTTTGCACTTGTTGGATGTGGCTTGTGCTCTGAAGTTCTATGTGGCACGCACAAAGAGTTTCCGTAAGACTTCAACTATTTGTTAACTTTGGTCCTGTTAACCATGGGAAGGCTTGTCCAAGTCTTCCATCTGCAGGTGGCTCTCCGACTGTATCAAACACTGTCATTGGTTGGCAAACCGACTGCTGCCCCGAGAGCCCATTCCACCAGTGTGATCACTGCGGTGACGGCATTCCTGTCTGGTGTGCCCCTGCTGGACATCTGCAGGGCTGCTACGTGGAGGTCCTCGCACACCTTCACAAGATTCTACTGCGTTGACAGGGATTCCGGAGAAGAGTCCAGGGTCAGCCAAGCAGTGCTACACAACCTGTTCGCTTGAAGGTGAGCCTGTTCCGGAGCTAAGAGTAATTGCTTCTGTTGAGTATTGCCACCGCCTGTGGTTGTGCAATGTTATACTGCTATGTATTTTTTATTCATGAGCATGTGAAATCATGCCAGACCCCATGCTGGAGAAGGAATCGGTTACTTACCTGTAATTATTGTTCTCCAGCATGGGTCTGGCATGGATTCACATGCGAACCCTCCCGCTGTCCCCACTGCGGCTCTTCTTGGTCATGCTGCCACTTTACGTGTTTAACAAACCTGAAGATGGCTGCCAGAGGAGGGGCTTAGGGAGAGGGCAGTCATTGGCTGGGGGCAGTATGACCCAGAGCTCAGTGATTGTTTTAGAGGAGGAATAGTGTTTGTAAGTGAAAGTGAAACCAGTTTTTTCTTTTACTGAGGATTACCGGCCTGACAAGTGGGAATATTCATGAACCTGCAAATTCATGCCAGATCCATGCTGGAGAACAATAGTTACAGGTAAGTAACTTGTTCCATACCTTTGGTTATCTGTAGTCGTATATAATCGCAGGTACTGGGAAATATGCCCAAAAAAATGCTTTCCTGTCCTCCCAGGCCCCCCACCAAGTGCTCCCCTCATCTGTGCCAGCTCCCCCCACTCTCCAGATGGCCCCCCCACGTCCCCTGTCCTCTACCACCACATTGCATGCTGTTTCTGTGACGCAGTTTGCTTTGAGATGTCGGCTATTTGCCGCTATAGCCAAGGCTCCTGAAAGCTTTGTGTTGCAAACTCAGTCCCTAGACCCCTCCAGCTCCCAGATTTCAGTTGGTGCCCTCTGGCGACCCCCCTTAGCACTAGCCTGGTGGCATTTGCATCTTTTTTGACATGCAAATGGCTTTTTTTCTATGTTTCATTTTCCCCATAACCTTGTCTATCTCTCACCTCACATGGAGAGAAAAACAAGATGGTGGCCGTTTCATTTCTAAAAACTGCCGGTTCTCATAATTTACCTGAGATATATCTATTTTTGAGAAGGGGTGTAGCATTTTATATGCAAGCATTGCAGAAGGAAATGTAGCAGACCGGTGGGGCATGAATGGATCTGGAAATATACGTAATAAAATACATTAAAACTAAAATCAAAGTGTTGGAGAATCTTTCAATGGCGACGAGGATGAAATAATTCAGTATATACCACAGCGGCCCCACCGAGCAGCCCTGGTACCATACCCTCAGTTCTTGCAATTTGTTTCGTGGAGAGTCTTGGAAAAAAAGAAACTCTGCAGAACACAGAGGGTTCATCAGAAAACAAAAGGTAACTGGCGCTCATCTTCTGCAACTGTGTGAATGAAAGAAAGGAGCACTGTACAGTACGGACCACAAGATGCTGAGAGGCTGAGCTCAACTATAAGAAGGTGAGAGCGCTAGCAGTAATTGACTTTGATAAGGGTGGCACTACCATATTAAAGGCATTGCTATTTTAAATGCGTGTCATGGTCATGAAGTCAGGGGCACAGGAATGCAGGGGTCGCATGCACAGGAGACCTGGGTGGACACTGTCTTGGCGCCTTTGGCGCCAGGCTCATGAACAAAAGTAAACAAGAACATCCATTTAACACCAAAAAGCTTTTATTATGGACATAGCACTTCAGATGCATTAACCTTGAACATTCCATCCATTAAGCATGATGCATTAACCTTGAACATTCCATCTATTAAGCAGCCCCAAGTGTATTCTTGGGTGTGACTGCTAATGGATTTTCTTTGCACGTGCTCACTCTCTAGGAGTGGCAGGGTGTGGTGGATAAGCCTGCCCTAATCGGCGTGCCCACGACCTCAGCTATATAAGCTGCCCCGATCCTCAAGACAGACGCTTTGCGTTATTCTGCACTTGCAAGCAGCACAACGCTCACCATCGCCTGAGGTCAGACTTACCTTTGAAGATCCTGCTTCCTGGACATCCTGCTTCCTTCCAGCATACTTACCAACTGGGGGAAGCTGTTCTTACCTGTAAATATCTTCGGGAAACCAAGTATTAATCTTTACACTTTCTGGAACGCTGAAATCTTCATCTTGGCACCGCAGCATGACACGCTCCATCGTCGGCAGCAGCAACTGCAAGGAAAAACAGAAGACAAGGTTAGATATATCGAAAAAACAGTCTGTTTAAGGTTGCGCTTCGCTATACTTTGTGCTTTCCTTAAACCATCACTTACCTGCTGTTGAACATTGCGGTAGC
This sequence comes from Ambystoma mexicanum, assembly GCF_040938575.1. Lineage (NCBI taxonomy): Eukaryota > Metazoa > Chordata > Amphibia > Caudata > Ambystomatidae > Ambystoma > Ambystoma mexicanum. The sequence goes on from NC_090927.1 coordinate 1,221,207,299, forward strand.
ATCCATCTTCCATCCGGCCGCGTCTCGCGTCTCACATCTGCATTGAGGCTGCATTTCCATCTAAGGGAAGAAAACAGAGAGACATTATTGCAGGCATAAATAGGAGCAACATATAAAGACACTAAACAGAACTAACCGCATCACAAGAGCTCAAGAAAGACTTACCAATCAAAAGGAGAAGCGTAGTCGCAGCTGGACTGGACTAATCCTTATCGGGGATCAGTGAAGAAACTAGATCCCATTCGACGCGCCCCTGCCAGAAGTAGCAGGACGAAGAGCTTATCTTCCATAATTCACAGGTGAGCTTTATGGGCCGGCGTTTGCTCACAGAAACCGTACTTTCGGGTGAAGGGTTCGAGAGGTACAACAATCACAGATTGGCGCACTCCCACACGCTTATCTCCATGCAGAAGCAGTATCGCCACATACTACCGCTCACAGCTTTACTACTGAGGGAGAGGCCTGAAGGTGGTGATTCAAGTTCAGGGAGGGCTGCAACTGTGCACCAAAACCTCCGCAGAGACCAGGTGAGTGTAACAATGCGCATCGGGACAGAGGGCACTTCAAAGTAAACAAAGCCCAGCTTTGATCATGTAGCACGTGCATGTTTAAACAATTGAAATAGCATTGCATGTTCAAACAAGGCACTCTTAAGCAATAACATGTGTACTGTGTTAGGGAGAATTCTCTGTTTAGGCTGAATTTCCTAACCTAGTGAGTCCCCCAGCAGCTTTGCTGGATTTCTGGGGTTTGTTTTTTTTCTCCTGCCAAGAGTGAGGCTCTTTTTCTCTCACTCTTGGACATGATTTATGGTGTTCCTTTGAATGTTAATGTGTTTCATGGGCTATGGGGTCTTTTACTCCATAGGATCTCATATGTTTTTTTGTTATGTGTGTTACACAGCACCCTCCGTGCAGGAACACCGGGGTGTCATAGTGACCCCCCACCATAGACTCCATACCCTGGGACTGACTAGACTACTGTCTCCCAGGGCATGTAAAGTCACCATTGGCTTTACTAGTCCCAAATTACTAACAGAACCAGTACAAACCATCATATTGTGGACGTACTGGTAGGGGCAATTCGATTGCCCCTGGGTCTGTTATTCGAGGGGGCACTGTCCCGTCCCCCCTCGTCGAGTTTTGGCTTGTGGCAGTGGATACTACTTTTTATATTCAACCGCGAATATATCTCTATAGGATTTTCCCATTGTTTGAGGCTAATACTTTTTAACATAGCCTCTAACATACCGCCGGTTTATTTATTTAATATTAATTCACCGGTTGGTATTTTCTGCCAGAACTCGGTTTTAAAATGGAGTTTGTGTTCGCCTCTGTAACTCCAATCTAAAGGTCGAGCCCTTTGTTCCACTTTTTAGCGGGCTTCTCCACAGAAGCCTCCAAAAGTGGTGCCACTCTGTCTGGGTACCACAGGGGGTGTGGGAGGGGGTTTAGGCACCCTGGACTGAGTTACCTTGGTAACTCAAGTCGCACTCTTGTGTGATTGGCCCAAGTGTTGACCCGGCCGGCTCACCACTTAGCATGTTTGATTGACAGCTAGGCTGAGTGAATGGGGGTGTGCTGCATAAAAGCAGGGCTTTTGGGACTGGAACTTCAGAAGTCGCCACAGGACCTGAAAATCCGACGAGGGAGAAGCTGAGCCGACCTGCTACGACACCACCGGTGGAGCCCTGCTGAACCGACTCAACACTTCCCAACGGCAGAGGAGATCTCCCGGCTGGAGAGTCTTCTTCCTCTGACTGGTGGGCACAACCAGTTTACCTTCTTTTCTCGCATCCCAGGACGTCTTGTGGTCGAATTGCCCGTGCCAAGCACCCCGGCAACTGGATAGCCACTTACCACTGGACCGCGAATAAAAGGACCGCTCCTTTTAATTGAGAACTCCGCGGCTGGTTTCTTCCCTGGCAGTGCAACGGACTCCTGCTTTCCTCCCTGACGAGATCCTCTCTTCCCCCGGACGAAGCACCGACTTGCACCCGCTGCCAGGAACAACTGCCCCCGCTTGAGCGTTCTCACCATTTTAAGGTACCGTGTCCGTCAGGCCTCCCTTTCTAAAGATTGCTACAAGGTAACAATAATCCCTTAACCTTCTGGACTGGGCTGGCTGCCTTGACCATCTAACTGGTCCCTTTCTTTTTGGTCCAACTCTTTCTGAACTTATTGCGAGACTTTTGGGCACTTTGAACCATGTGACCTTGGACACATTTCGACCGGAGCCTCTCAAAGTGGGTCCGACTTTGTTAACTTTAACTTTACCGTTTCAACCTGCCTTCTTCTCCTACTGTGTTCTGCCGAAAGTGTTGGGATCTGTTTCTATCTTTGCTCTGCCTTTCTCTCCCTTTTAAACCGATTGATTAGAGTGCCATCTTCGTTAAGCGCTCACCGCTGTCTGAAAATAAGTGTTGCTTTACTTAAGACTTGTCTAACTAATCGTTGAAGGGAGTGTATATCTTTTAGTGACCGTGTTTTTGAACTGCTTGATATTAGTGCCAGTGTGTTTTACTAGATGTGTTTTTAAATAAATAATTATATCTCTTTTACACCAAGCTCTGGTCAGTGTTTGCTTGTTCTACTGTGTTCTTTTGACCTATTGTGAATACTCTGTATACTGCCTAAGTCTTCTTGAGAGAAGTCTGACTGCTCAGCCACAGCTACCAGGTAAATCTGGGGGGTACAGACTGCTACCAATTGGGTTTACTGCCAACCACCTGTAGTCTTAAATCTTTTGCAGTGGTCCCAGAGGGAACTGCACAGGTTTCTGCCTAACATACTGCAACTACTGTGAGAGGTCCAAATGAACTGTTATTTAGCAGGCAGTGAGCGCCTGTATACTTCATGAACAAACAGCCTCATGTTACTAACTGTTAGCTAGTAAATACACAAACTAAGCGATAGACTGTGTTCCAAGTCAAAGTAGTATTAGCTTTTTCATGAAATGAAGGACTGATGACAAGTCAACCTTTATGACGCAGGCTACAGAGGGAGTTAGATTCTTGCCTATGTCACAAAGTGTTGTGTAAAGGACAGTCAAGTCAATGTTCATACTGCAGAAGGAATTAGAATATTGCCTATTTCACAAATGCTTGTGCAAAGAACAGCTCAACAATCCAAATGAGAGGAAGCAGCTGTAAAAGAATTCAAATTTTGCTCACAAAGGAAAATAAATATATCTGTAACATAACAAAGAATCCTGTGACAAAGGAAAAGCGGATAGGCAAGAATAGTAGTCTTGGTGACTGAGAAATTAAAACAATAAAGTGTTAACAAGAACGTTTAAGAAAATCCAATTGAAAGATTCTCCAACACGTTGATTGTAGTAGTAATATATTTTATTACCTATATCTCCAGATCTATTCATGCCCCACCTGTCTGCTTTACTTCCTCCTTCCAACTGCTCATAACATAACTCTCAACCTTCCAGATTGTACATTCTCCCTACACATTCTGTATTCCATACCTCACCTTCTGCAATGCTGGCATATAAGATGCTATACATCTCCCTTCTTTACTATTTGAACAAAGACATTTCCAAGTATATTAATTCTAACACTGTATCTATCTAACAAAATCAACCAGACATATGCACGAGAATACATCCTACAATGTTAAGTAGACCAAATTATGGATTTCCTAGTTGGCTTGTTTTGTTAACTAATGGCACATTCATAAACTTCTCTCATAAATTAAGGCCTTCCACATTTCCTGATAGGTAATACTTTCTTTTGAACACCTTTTTGATCAGCTCCACACACTTTACGACTCTTTAGTCTACACTTTTCTTAGTCTGCAAGTAATTAATTTGCTATCTCCCTTCCTCTGAACATTCTCTTTTCTTTCTTTCTTTCTTGAAGATCCCCATTCATTTGAGCATATCTACATATCCAATTTGCATTCCAAACTTTCCCATCGTAAATCTTACAACACCTTGCATTTTTTCCACTTCTCTAATAGGTTTTGACCATCTTGAACCTCCACTACTTTTATTGATTGGCCACTTAATAGGTACCCACTCTTCTTCTTTAATAGGTATTTGTTTTGCTGTCTTCCTAATTTCAAAGCTTTCTTCGTTGAGAATGTGTTCATCTTAAATCTTTTCCTTCACAAGGTTCATATCAATCTTTTTCTGAAAAGCTCTCCTCAACCAACCTGGGCACACTCTAGTATTGGGCTTTCTCCCACGTGCATAGAGTACGAAAAATGCATACAAATGTTAGCTAAACATTATGAAAAATGTATAAGCATTTTTTTGGAAAGGTACCATTTTGGAAAAAGAAAAGTCTGTAGAACAATTTATCACAACACAAAGAGGCCTAGCATAATCGTGTGACTTTGGAAATACATTAAATGAAAGGCTAAGACCAATTCATGCTCGAATGCAGTAACGAAAAAGTAAGAGAAGCGCTGTGGGCTAAAGGTAATCCCACAATTGATGAAGTAATCAGAGTAGCGAAGGAAGTTGAACACACACAAATGTGTCAAGGAATTAGAAAAAAGAGCTGAACTTAATGAAAAGAAGATAAAGGAAACACAGATAATGGACATATCATCAGTACAAAGCAAAAAAGTTGGGAAAAAACTTTCAGAAGAGAAAGTGGAAAAAAGAAATTCAAGGAGAAAAAGGAAGCAAGTGAAAGAAAAAAAAATGCTTTCGATGTGACAGTCTCACTCATTTTGCCAGCAGCGATAACTGTCCTTCTCTCAAGGCAACATGCAAAAGATGCAAAAGAAAGGGGAAGGAAAATAAATTGATATCAAAGGTTGGTTTTGGTCCAATTTAAAGTTTAAGGATAGATCAGCCAGAGGGAAAGTACATATGTCAAAGAAGGGTAGCAATCGCCTTTTGAGCTGGTCACACTAAAAAAGGCTTCAAATAAAACTTGACCACAAAGCAGAAGAAAGTGTGTATGCAATAGGAGATGGCAATGATGTATTACAGCATGAAGCTTTTCGTGAGGAACTGGGAAACCTTAAAGGTTTTATGCATAATATTAGAATTAAAAATGGTTCTAGACCAGTAGTACAGAAATTGAGAAATACTCCTTTAGCAATTAGATCTGCTGTTAAGGATGAAATACTGTTTATGGAAAAACAAGGTGTCATTGAGAGGATAGAGGCTTCTGAGTGGGTGTCTCCATTAGTGGTAGTTCACAAACCCAATGCCAAACTCAAATTATGCATAGATCTTAGATCAGTGAACAAATGTGTAACACCCGATGGACACCTGTTGCCTAATATTAATGAGATATTAGGTACTATTAAGAACGCCAGGGTTATGAGTTAATTGGATTTAAAATCCGCATATCAAATTGTGCTTCACCCTTCCTCTAGGAATGTAACCGCATTTCTGATGCTTGTGTAATCTGCTTAGATCACATGCTATGCATAGGCTGACATCTAGTGGAAGCTGCAGAGTATTACAGTTGTTGTTTTCGAAATTCGAAAAGGGACGTTGACAGGGCGGGCCAGTAATACTATCCCTAGTGTGACTTCCGCTGTACCCATGAGCCCTCACGCGTCGAGGTGCCTCATAGTTTTTTTCAGCCATCGTGAGCGGTTGCATATAAGCAGAGTACATTTTTGGCTTACGCCATTGACTTATAAAAAGTTTAATATTAGTTTATCTTTCTGTCCTTTATCGACTCTGTGCCTCGACGTGACAAAAACTTCAAGGAAGGACAGAACTAACCGTAGAACAGAGATCTCGACGGAACCATCCAGAACCATCCGGCCCTGGAAGGCTCCCTGGCCTAGGCCTTGCTGTAGGGAGAGTGGGGGGTGCTCATAACAACATGCGTTTTCCCACCCCTTCCCTTGGTCACCCTGCTGCCTACCCTCAATATGGAACGTATGCCATTTAAATTCTGCCCGTCCTGCAATAAAAAATACACGTGGGTCGACAAGCACAAGGTGTGTAACCTTTGCTTGAATCGGGACCACAACGAGGCTCATTGTCGGGCCTGTAAACTGCTCCTACCCAAGACCCTCAAGGATAGAAGGAAAAAACGTTGGGCTCATCACGCCATGCAACCCGAGGCTGCAATGAACATCGAAGGAGCATCCATCCAGTGATGGCTGCGACGTCGTCCTCTCGGACAACGAGGGTGATTGGGAACGTCTTCATTCCCTAGTGCTAGCCCCCGACCCTAGTAGACAGGCTGGTGGTCCTGTTTTGGGCATGACACCCGGCAGCAAAGGCACCACACTCCGCCGCCCCCCCAACCCCCCATCCCCCATCAAGCACATACCCCACAGCGATTTCGGTGTCACACAGCGAGAGCCGACGTCAAAGGGCAGATCTTCAGATTCTCAGTCCCCTGGGCACCCCCGCAGCTGCCTCATGACAAGCCTGTTAAGACCAAAGACGCCGGACATAAAACTCCCTCTACCGGCCTCGCGATGTCGATGGATGCCGCACATGCAGTTCCCGCAGTCGAAACTCGACCCACACCCAGGGAAAAGCCCAGGGAGTCGGGACTGTCCCGTCCTGTGGAGAAACAGTTCCCCCAAGTCCCCTATTACGGTCTCTGTCTCTAAAAAGTCAGCTTCGAAGAGCTCAGACCATAGGGAAAAACATAAATCCAGGGATTCCTCTCATAAAGACAGGAACACAGACAGGCAGGATAAAAGGGACAAGCCTAGAGAGGACCCTTCCCCTGCCAAAGCCACCCCGCAGGAACCGGATAGTATTTCTACACAGGACATCCAACATCAGCCTGATCCCACCATAAAGGGGGAGGATTTATACAGTAGCCTACCTACTTCTACCCCTGCCGCTACTTACCAGGGAGTATTCCCAGTCCAGCAACCTGGTCACCCCGGATATAGATAGGGTTATGGGGCGTATGTCCTTTACTGCAAATTTTTTCGATGAACATCCCCAGGCTCTAGAAAGCCTAATAAACGCGCCTCCCACTACCCAGGTGTCAAGCTCTAAGGCTACACCTGTGGCCTCTCAATCCCGTTTGGGTAAACACCAGTCAGGAAAGAGATCTCAACCCCCAGTGGAACTGTATGACGAACCAGTCCACAAGGTACCACGCCTCTCCACTGGCCTTTACCACCTAGACGTAGGAGCCGAGGAGTACCCAGACGAAGAAACCTTATGATGAAGACATTGGGGTTAACTACGTCAGTGAAGGGGACGACCAGGGTGACACTGAGTCAGTAGTCTTTGCGAGGACCCTCCAGTTCCGCAAGACCCTCCCTTACCCGATTCCCTGGGGGACAACCAGCCCCTGTTTAATGATTTACTTCTCAGGGTTGCTGAGCATTTTGGTATCGAGATGCATGAAATCCAACAAGATAAAGATTTTGCAGAAAACATCTTGTGGGACAAAAAACCGGCAACTTAGTTTATTCCCTTACTCAAGTCGGTACAAAGAAGGATTCAACCTTCTCTAGTAATGCCTAATCAAACTAGGGTGGAAAATCCTAGAATCAAAAAGCTTTTCCGCCCAGCATCTTCAGACCCTTTGTTTATAAGGTGCTAACTTACACCAGACTCGTTATTGGTTACCACTACCCAGAACAGAGCGTGTATCCCTTTAGCCTCCTCCGGACAAGGAGAGTAAAGAACTATATACAATGGCGTCTTCGGCGGCATACCAAGCACAAATTGCTAATGACTCCACCTTGCTAGCAAGCTATGACTGTACTAAGTGGGATGAAGTTACACCCCTTGCAGAATCAGCGCCGGAACCACTCAAAGCTAAGCTCTCCCTTGTGGCAGCTGAAGGTAGAGCAACAGCAAGCCTCCTACTCGAAAACAATTTCGACGCAGCAGACAAGGCTGGACGCGTTATTGCTGAGGCCACCATCCTGAAACGACATGCCTGGTTTAGGCGGTCGGGATCCAAACTAGAAACACAGGCTACCCTGCTCAACATGCCTGTTGAGCCGTATGTTTTGTTTGGAAAGGCAGTTGAGGACGCGCTGAAGTCCGCCAAGGACGAATATGAAACTCTCAAATCCCTTGGCCAACTAACCAACAGACAAACCAAAGAGGAGGAAATTATTTTTGGCGTTTTCGTGGGCAAAACGCACAAAGAGGCCAGGGTTTCTCATATAACAGCCAACAGGCCTCCCAGTGTTATCCCAGAGTCCAGCGCTGAGGTCGCGGGAAAGGGAGAGGTTCCCCCAGCAAAGGTGGAGGAACCTCCTCCAAGCAATGACGCTCCGCTACTAGTCCCCTCCCATACCTCCCCAGACGGGGGACGAATCTCTCACTTCACCAACTCATGGGAGGGGATAACATGAGACAAGTGGGTGTTATCTACAGTAGCGGGAGGTTACTGCATAAAACTCCAGGGAATCCCATCAAGCGTCCCCTCGCAACAGAAAAAAAGTCGTCTCAAAAACAAATCTTGGTGGAGGAAGTCAAAGCTCTGCTCCTCAAGGATGCCATCAAAATCGTGCCACACAACCAGGTACACAAGGGTATTTATTCAACATACTTCTTTGTTCCAAAGAAAGAGCTAACCATGCGCCCGGTATTAGACCTGCGCCCTGCGAACAATTTTGTCAAGCCTCAAAAATTCTGCATGACAACGCTACAAGAAGTAATACCTCTGCTAAAACGGGGGGGATTTCATGGCAACATTGGACATGAAAGATGCTTATTTTCATATTTCAATGTTCCTAGCTCACAGAAGATTCTAGCGATTCAAAGTACCAGACCAGCACTACCAGTTCAAAGTGCTGCCCTTCGGGATAGCCTCAGCTCCAAGGGTATTCACCAAGGTACTGGCAGTGGTGGCGACGCACCTTCAAAGGGAAGCAATCCCAGTGTACCCCTAGCTGGACGACTGGCTGATCACTGCAGAATTCTACCATCTTTGCAAAATAAACACGCAAAGAGCCATAGACCTTCTGTTCCAATTGGGCTTTTCAATAAACGAGAAAAAGTCAAGTCTGGTAGCAAACACATCAAAACAGTTCCTAGGAGCTGTGTTGGATTCAAAGACAGGCTTAGCCTTCCCATCCATGGAAAGAGTACAAAACATGCTTCCGCAAATACCCCTGATTATCAAGCCGGTCTCCAGATAAGCGTACGCAAAGCTATGCGTCTGCTAGGCATGATGGCATTTTACATTTACCTGGTCCCCCATGCGCGCCTGCGACCAATGCAGGAATGGTTGGCGAAACAATGGTCTCGGGCAAGTGGTCAGTGGGACAATATAGTGGTCGTTTCGCCTACACTGGTTCAAAACCTATGCTGGTGATTAAGGGAAAATCTGCTCAAGGGGGGCTAGCGCTTCCGGTTCCATGAACCGGAAGCGCTAGCGGTCGTCACAACAGACACATCACTTTCCGGGTGGGGGGGTCCACTACCTTCATAACACAGCACACGGCCTCTGGTCACAAGTTACTGCACAGAACCATATCAACCTACTAGTTATTGGCGATCTTCATTGCACTGCAAGCTTTCGAGACCCACCTAACAAACCAGTCGGTACAAGTCCTGGCAGACAGCACCACCGCAATGTTCTATGTCAACAAACTGGGAGTTACACAATCTCCAAATCTGTCCAAACTGGCTTAGAGAATATGGAGGTGGGTACTCAAACGAGGGATGTCCCTGTCCTCTCAACATGTTCCAAGAGTACTCAACACTCTGATGTACTGTCTCAACACGAGTGGAGATTACACACGGATGTGGTAGACCACATCTTCTCTATGGGGCTAACCTTCTCTAGACTTGTTTGCAACAAAAGAAAACGAGCAATGCCCAGACTTCGCGTCTAGGTTCCCCCAACCAGACTCCAAGGGGAACGCCCTATGTATGAGCTGGTCAGGGAAATTTGCTTGCGCTTTTCCCCCTGACTCCATTAATCAGCAGAATAGTAAACCAGTTACACAGGGATCAGATGACACTCATCCTAGTTGCTACTATGTGGGCGAGACAACCGTGGTATCCACGTCTGCACAAGATCAACCTGTTGACTCAACACAAGGGGACAACGATTCACCCACAACCTCACTCTTTGAACTTGGCAGCATGGCTCTTGAAGTCATAGAGTTCGGACACCTCAATCTTCCACAGCAGTGTATGGATATCCTAAAGGAAGCATGGAAACCAAACACCAGACACTGTTATTTCCCTCAAGTGGAAGAGATTCTTCATTTGGTGCCAATCTAGACAGATCCACACAATAGAATGTACTCCAGCACACATTCAAACATACATGCTCCACTTGTTGGATTCAGGGTTGGTCTTTACTTCTTTAAGAGTCCACCTAGCAGTTTTATCAGCCTACACCACCTCTCAGGATAAAGTTTCATGGTGGAAAGTGCCAGTCATTAAAGCATTCATGGAGGGAGTGAAAAGACTACACCCTCCAATCTCTAATATCACTCAATATAGTGCTAGCAAAACTCATGGGCCCTCCATTCGAGCCTTTGCATCAAGCTACTTTTAAACACATTACCTATAAAACTGCCTTCTTAGTGGCTATTACTTCGATAAGAAGAGTCAGCGAGCTCCAAGCCTTGTCAGTACAGGAACCTTTCTTTATCATCCATAAAGACAAATTGTTTTTAGGTACTCGCCCTAGGTTCATTTTCAAGTTCCATGTAAACCAATCAATCGAGCTTCAGGCCATCTTTCAGAAGCCAACTAGCTCAGCTGAGGTCAATCTCCACACACTAGATGTGAGCAGGGCGGTTCTCTGCTACGTAGATAAAACCAAACCGCTTAGGAAGACTGATCAACTGTTATTCTCCATGGCTACAGGCAGACCAGGAAAGTGCTTTCCAAGAGAGCCATCTCCAAATGGATAGTCAAATGTATATAATTATGCTATTTATTATCAAACGAGAAACTGCCTTCTACACCAAGAGCCCACTCCACACGGGGCACTGGGGCTACGTTAGCTTTTATTGCAAACGTCACCTTAGCATTTGAAAAGCAGCTACATGGAGCTCAGTTCACATGTTCACTCTGCACTAATGCATTGACACACATTCCAAGACAGATACACAAGTGGGACAAGCGGTTCTAAAACATCACTTTTTTTTTATTGTATATGATTAACATTAACCTTTTACAACTATTTCATCATGTATCCGAATCTTTCATGATATCATACTAAAAAAACATTTTACACAAAATAAAATATACATGCACTCAAGATTCAAAGTTAAAGAAAATACTACCCACCCGCACCCCCCAAACAGGAGAAGACAAGACCCTGATGACATATAATCTCCTTTTGCTATCAGTCAGGCAAACACTTGCAGTGATTTTGAGCGAAATTCTGAATCATTTTTCAATGCAAGTTCAGCTGTCCAGTATATTAATAGTTAATTTTAAACTTAATCGTTATTTTCAGGCTAAGACTGAATTTTACAGCTCTCCAACATATGTATCACTGCAATTGTAATTTCCTATGAATTACCACTGATAAGTCTTTCCCACCAGGAATCTTGTGTAGAGTATTGTCATGATTCCTGCCCCTCATGACCCCAGCTCTCCAAGATGTCAGGCTGGAGCCAGGCAAAGATCACCTACATGGCCCTCAAGGGCCTCTCCATCCCTCCAAAGACCCACTTGGAGTCAGACTTGGCGCTTGTGGCACCAGACTCCCTCACTCCCATAGGATAACATTGGGGATTGGACTTGTAGTGCATTGATGGGGACAAGATGGATGCCCCCACATATTTCGTTTCCCAGAACTGCATGTGCAGTCTAGTCTTTTGGGTGTGGTTCAGCCCAGACACCCATGGGATACCCAGAGACTATTTAAGCCACGCCCACGCTAAGAAACATGCTTTGTGTTTTCTGCACCTGCAGCGTGACACTCACCGTGTTCGGATCGGTCTCCAGTAGGCCTGCATCTTCTGCGCTCAGCTCCTGCAAGAACACTGTTAGGAACAGCCTTACCTTGCGCCGCTTCTGCCCATCATTCATCGCTTCTTCTGTTCTGTGGGCATCTTCGACGGTGTCATTCCCATCCCGGCAGGCCGCTTCCTAGGGAAAAGAACAGAAAAAAGGCATTGGTAAGCATTCTGCAAATCTTCGCTTATTTTTAAAGACTGTACGAACTTCAAACGCTTACCTGAATCCCAGCCGCTTTGAGGGAACTCTGTCTCCGTAACTTCTCATCCATCTGCAAGTGGGAAAAGACACTCCAGGTTAGCGTGGAAACATCTAGAGGTGCCATATACCGCGCTTACTCACCGCATTTCTTCTTCATAACCGGCATCCACGGTGAAAACGTCGCAGCACCTAAAAGACACAGAAAAAGAACTCAGTTCAGTACAAATACGAAAGGGTCGCATTGCGTATCACGCTCACTCACCTTCAGCGCTACTCATCTCAGCAGCACGTCACCATCCCAGGACGCCGGCCATCATCTAAGGAGGGAAAGGAACGAAGTTGGAGAACTGTTCAAAAGACTCATACTTACCTGTCAGACTATTGCCAATGAAGTAACTAGGCAGCAACGAGCCCGCATCAATCAACGCGCCCCTGCGCTGAAAGCAGGACGGAGAGCACACTTTCCAAGAAAACAAGGTGAGCTGTGGATCAAAGGGAAGGGTTGAACCCCTGGGAAGAAGGGGTTCAAGCACACAGAGACAATAAGGAGTTAAACTCTACCAATCCTGTGTTTCAGGCCCAGTCTCCAGTCGAGTAGACTCCAGGGAACGGTTCGAGGTCGTAAGAGGTCAGAACAGGCTGAGTGACGTCCCCGTGGATACCAGGTGAGCGTTACAAGTATAGAGCAGAATGAGCACATTTACTGAAGAAATGTTGTCTAGCTTCTACTGTGTCTTCACAGAACAGCAGTAGATGTTTAATAGACTGATGTTCTGGGTTTTCACAGATCGTAGAGCTTTACTGCCTGATCGCCCATTCCACTTTTTGTTAAGACTTCTCATGTTTTGGTAACATTCAACCTCAACCTTAAGAACTTGCTCCTAATTCTCTAGTCAGGGAATCTTATTAGGTATTTATTCAAAACGCCCAATTTCCGATCTGTCATCTGGTGAGGGTTCGGGCGTGTGCATGTTCTTATTTTCTCAATAGTATGGATCCAGTCCATTTCGTCCCATTTCTTTTTCGCTTTCATCGGATTTTCAAGTAAAAGCTTAATTGTCCAAGATGGGTGATTTCCCTGACTTCATATGGGCATCTATGACTGAATATAGTGAGTCTTCTTGAGCAGTGGTGATCTTTTGCCAGAGTGATATTAATGTCCAGCCTGCTTGGGATGCAAGAGACCTGGGGCCTAATTCGAAATAGAGATTATCTATTGATGAACTCAAAGGCAGCCCTAATGAATGCTTCCAAACGAGGCCTCCCCATCTTTGCCACTGTGTGTCCCATAAGTGAGGTTTTGCCTCCAATCAATACAGATCGGGACGACTTTTCGACTTTTGCTTGATAGAATTTTAAAACTGGGATAATGGAAAATCTTCCATTTTTCCCAAGTATCTTTTTCATCTGGGCCGTCAAAGGTTTAAGCTTCAGGGAAATCTCATGCTCCATCTCATACACTGCTGGATTAGCAAATATTTTATAGCCAAGATAGACCAACTCTTCTACTCTCATTATTCTCCCCCCCCCCCCAATGACCAATGGTGGTAGGTGGCATGTTTATTTTTCTGTCTGTACACTAAGATTTTAGATTTTGTAGGGTTAATTGAGAGCCCATTTATATTCGCATATTTGAAGAGTCCATCCAACAGTCTGTCCTATCGCAGTTCTATCTAGGATAACATTGTCTGCATAAGCGAGCCAGTGTAGTTGAACCCCGTTTAATACTGGACTTGCTAATGCAAAGGGAGCTAAATGTCCCCCATATCAGATTTGTAAAGATTGAAAAAAATAAATGGAGCCCCTAAACAACCCTGCCTCACCCCCCAGTTCACCCTCACTGGTTCTGATAAATGGCCTTCTTCATCCAACCGTACTCTGATGTTGTTCTCCCCTGTGGAATTCTATCAACATGCCCAATAATCCTTCTGGAATTCCCTTTGATCTTATTTTCTGCCAGTCTTCCTCTATCCACCTGGTCAAAGGCTTTGGAGAAATCCACCCATGCCCCATATAGCTGTTTTTCCCCCTTTCTTCTGTGTCTTCTCGCTTAATAAATTTAACATAATCCCATTTCCTGCGGTGGAGAGCCCCTTCCTGAAGCCTGTCTGGCATCTTGATATAATCTCTGCCTTTCTTTCCCAAGCCTCTAATTCACTTAACAGTAACTTCATGAAGATGTTGCAATCAATGTCCAGGAGGGCAATAGGACGATAGTTTGCTGCCACCGTCCTATCACCCCCCCTTGAACAAAGGAATTATAGTTGCAGAGCTCCATGATGAAGGAAATTGCTTTCCGGCTATGATCTCCAAAAAAAAGCCAGTTAAGCAATTTAGACCACAAGTCCGGCCTGTTCCTCATTACTTGGTAGGTGAGACCATTCTGACCTGCCGCTTTTGAGGAAGATCCTTTCATAATCAAATCTTTGAGGGTTTCGTCAACTGACAATTGCCAGCTTATCTGCATGTCGCGTTCAAATATAGTTTTAATCGGTTTCCTGAAAACAAATTTTAAATGGCTAATCCAATCTTCTTCTTTAACAAAATTACAAAGCTGGGTCACCGAATTTCCCTCAAGTTTATGGATAACAGACCAGAAATCCTTGGAGTTCTTTTTTGCAAGTAGAACCAACATATGTTCACCATCTTTCTGATGTCTGTTTATTTTCCTTGACATAGACCAATCTTTGTGGTTTCTTTTCAACAGTCTTATCTTCGATCACCTCCATTTTTTAAATTTTTTTTATTTATAACATTTGTTACTCGCCCAGACCCGAGGGTATCACGGCGACATTGGAAGAATCTTATCACATATCTTATACAATGTTACAATACATCAAACATTGAATAGCAGTTCTTTTAACTCTTGTTGCAAGCCTGAGGGGCTGCTGGACATGCAGGTAGGCCATAATATCAGCATTTGGTTTTGCACTTAGGTAAATCAGGGGCGTTCTGGTGCTATGGTTGATTATGTGTAGCTGAATTTAGTATTAGTTGAACAACCGTTTTCAGCGCTTTTTTGAATCCTGTTCCTCATTTTTAATGCTGAGTGGTAAAGCATTCCAATGAGTCAGGGTTAGTACTTTTTTTGATAGTATTGTTGAGGTAGCTAGGCGCTTTATTTGTGATGCATTTATGAACGACACCGTGTTTTGAAAGTAATTCTGGCTTCAATTGGCAGCCAGTGATTTTCTAGCCAAATGTTGGTTATGTGTTCAGATTTCTTTATACCTAACGCTGCTCTGAGGGCTTTGTTTTGCAGTAATTGTATCTTGAGTTTTGGATGTTCCTAAAAGAAGGATGTTGCTATAGTCCAGTTTCGTTAAGATCAGCGTTCTAGCCAAGGTAATACAGTTTGTAGGAGTAAGGAATTGGTGGCTGAGTGTAATAAGTTTAGCTGTGTATGCTGTAGAGAAAAAAGAGAGGGCTGATATTTGTTTTTGCATAGTGAGATTGGCGTCCATATATACTCCAAGAGTTTTGACTTGCTTTAGTACTGGGATCTGTGTCCCGTCTATGTTGATGTGTGAATGGTCGGGATGGAGGGTGCTTATTCTTTTTTGTGAGCCCACGATGAGAACCTCCTTTTTCTCTTCGTTAAGACAAAGGCTGTTTAGGGCCACCCAATTTTGAATGATGGCATAGACTTTATTGATGGTATGGTTCTCTTGGGTGTAGTCCTCTGTAATGGGGATGAGGATCTGGATGTCATCTGCAAAGTTTGTGTGGATGACACCCATATCGTCAAGGGCTGAGAATAGGAGTTTTGTATATGCATTATAGAGGGTGGGGAGAGGCAGGATCCCTGGGGAACTCCTATAGGGTCAGCTGCATTATTTCCATTGGCAACTCTGGATGTTCGGTCTGTTAAAAAGGATTTAATCCAGAGAGTGTCGTTGTTTGAGAAGTTAGTCTTTTTTTAGGGTTTCACAGAGTTTGACCTGGTCTACCAGGTCCAATGCTGATAGGTCGAGCAACAATAGGGTAGCCATTTTTCCTGTATCTCTGATGGTGTCTAAGTGGATTTTCAGATCCAAGAGAGCCGTCTCAGTACTGTGGTTGGGCCTGAAACCAGATTGTCTAGCCCCTAATCGGTTATTTTGTTCAAGATGGGTTTGTATTTGGTTGTAAGCTATTTTATCAATGATTTTGAGTGGGAAAGGGACATTCGTTATAGGCCTGTAATTTGTAGGGGCTAATGGATCTAGTGTGGGCTTTTTTAGTAGTGGGGTGACCCACGCTTCCTTGATGCTAGCTGGGACCAGATTAGTATTGAAAGAGGCGTTCACGAAATTAGTGATTATGGGTGTGAGGGTAGGGGCGCACAGTTTAACTAGATGTGCTGGGAAGTTGTCTCCTTTACAATTTGATGCTTTGAGTTTGGTTATAGTACTATCTACTACATCTTGGGAGACTGGGGTGAAATGAAAGGAGGGTGTAGTGTCTTCATATTCCCCTAATGTTTTTTTTTAATCAACCGTAAATTCCTATTATGTTCTCTTTTCTTTACCATGGTCGCTTCATCAAATATATGTTCATGTATATCTTTGGGGCCATCCACACTTGTTTTCGGCGAGCAAATTGACCAGATGAATTTTGAGAAACCTGAGGGTGAACAGTTTTCATGTTGGAAGGATTCCGGCAGGGCTATGAGTTTCTCATTTAGTTTCAACCCCCCTGCTTTATATTTGTGGATCCACACTCTTCCCTTCCTACATTACAGTTTTTGTTTGTCTCTCAATTGTGTTTCTGATAGTACTTCTGGGAGTGAGAGTTCTAACCTCAAATGGTCACTGCCACCCCCCTTACGAATAGCTAGCGTTACCTTTTGTTCAAATAGTGAGTTTGAAATAAAAAGGTAGTGTAGCGTTGAGACGGCTTCACCTTGGATTCTCGTCGGTTTTACAGGTATATTTCCATTTGCCATTTTTAAATCACACAATCATAAAAAAAGTCTATCCACGAGGGACCATTCTATGTCACCCTCCGTCCTCCTTGGTTTGTTTGTTCTTTTGCTAAATTCAAGCATTGGGAATTCAAGTCCCCTCCTAGTATTATTTCAGCCTCTGGATACAATGTTAACGCCTTTTCTAGGGCCTGTGCTAGTTTTTCCAAAAAGGCGTCCAGGCCCGAACACGCGGGGTCCAGTAAATATTGCCAATTATCAGCTTCAAGACTTCTTGGGTACTCTTCAGAGTTGCTTTACAGAGTTGAAGCCCTTGTATCTTACAGTCAATGATGGGTATAGCCCCAAATTTAGAGTTCTTAAGGGCTATTGGCATCCCCCCACTCGGACTCCCTCTAGCTTTTTGAGATGCGGCTTGTGCCTCAACGAAAAAAAAACTTCTATTGCTATATGGTTTACCATCCATGTTTCCTGTAGCTTGATACCATCTCCCTCCCCAAAAAAGGTAATTTTTCGTAAGCTTGGAGATGTTATTTGGACCCCACGTGTTCCAACAGAATATTTTTAAACCATAATTTTCAAAGAGGTTTTTGTGCCAGGCCAAGTTTCTGCAAAACATCTGTAAGAATGTTTCAGAGCAGAGATAACACATTTCCATTTAAGGTTGCCCCCGAAGCTGCCGTTGCATTCGTTACCAATTGAGAATTTGACTTGGGGGAATTTTTGAGCCCTTGAGGTGGGTTACTTTTCTGACCCCCCTCCCTCTTACGGTATTGCAATCTCAGTTCTTCCATTTGTAACTAGTACATTTAGTTTCTTCAGGTTCTCCTTTGCCTGATTGATGGCAGTGTACACCTCTCTTGAGGTGCATCCAAACTCTGCCACCCGAGGTTGTGTTATGTCAGGAAATTTCACAAATTCAATGTCATTGCTGTTAATAAGATATAAGCTCGGCACTTTTTTTTAAGATGGTTAAGATCACCCCTCGATTTAAGGACTTTGGTTTTTATTTGCAGTTGATTGCATCCAGATAATTGGCATAGCAAATGGTGATGATTTTGCTTGTGCTTCCATTTGTTGTTTTAGGGCCTCTGCCGAGGTCGTTGTAATTGGGTTTGGGGTCGATAATTCCTCAATTTCTTTTGATTTTCCCACTCCATTCCCAATCTCCCCGATTCTCTTGTGCTTTCCCTCTTCGTCCTTACATTATCATTCGGTCTTTTTCAGAAATATCGGGGCGATCTTCACTTCTCCAATAGTCTCTGCATTTTTAGCTTTTTTTTTTACTATTTCTGCTTTTTTCTTCATTTTCAGAAATATTGGTGCAATTGGTGGATTCTTCATTATCTTTATTGGTTCTGCGGGTGCTACCGAACCATCCTTCTCAATGTCTGTTTGGCAGCCTGTTGATGTCCTTGATTGTTTTTTATCTCTTTCCTGGCTGCCCATCTGGTCTTTGCGATTGTTCTTTTTCCCAGTGGAATCTTGGATGGATCTGCTTCCCCGCAGGAGCCTTCCTCAGGATCTACTTTGATTACATCCTGATCCACCCGTGATGACAATAATGAGATATTCGTTTTTTTTTTCAGAAAGTTATTTGTTTCTGCATTGTTGTTTTTTCTTCCTTTGTTTTTTTGCCTTTTTTCCCTTTTTGTATTAAGTTCTCTTTGAGTCTTCTTTGTCTCCCTGATTCTCTTTTCCTTTCTTTTTTCCTTCCCGATTGTGCAGGGTTGTCATTTTCTTCGACCCCCCCCCAATTAAAGATATCCCAATCTGATTTATTTTCTTTGCCATTGGATCCGAAGTCTGTTTCTTCTTCTAAGAGACCATCTCCAACATTAGCCAATCTTCTAAACTCTTCAAGTGTAGATTCTGACAATTGGGTATCATCCATCTGTGAGTTATGATCTTTCA
The DNA here is from genome assembly GCF_040938575.1 of Ambystoma mexicanum. NCBI lineage: Eukaryota > Metazoa > Chordata > Amphibia > Caudata > Ambystomatidae > Ambystoma > Ambystoma mexicanum. The sequence continues at coordinate 1,221,226,176 of NC_090927.1, forward strand.
ACTCTATTATTTGCTCTGCATCTGACATTCTTTGTTTCAAGGTTTGGAGTTGCAGCACAATATCCTGTTTTACCTTGAGGTCTGTCTCCTCATACTTTTTCCGTGCTGCAAGAGATTGATGTACCGCTGATAGGTCCATATCTTGTTTAGTACATTCTAGTCTCAACTCTTGTAAACCCTGGAGAACATTTGTATTTAGTACATTATTACAACCCACTAGTGCCCCATCCAGGTTTGCCATCTCCTTTGTAATTTCTGGGAGGGTGCCTGTCCTTGTAACAGTTCGAATACTGAGACCAAGGAGCTCAAGACATAATTTAATGCAGGGAGTGTATTTTTATTTACTTGATTGACTCGATCTTGAGTTTCCTTAGGATAGGGATTGTTCATTTCTAGACATGGTTGCTGACCTTTCAAACTTTCTTCATTACCGAATAGGGTCGACTTGTGATTCTTATCAGAACTGCACACTCTGTTTTTCCAGAATCAGTTCACTTGTATTCAGTCCTGACATTGCGGGTGGTGCAATATCGATTTCACCCCTTTCGTCTCTCAGTCTTGAGCTGGAGTGCAATGTGTTGTCTGTCAGCGATATAATCTCCTCATCACTTGCACTTTTTTTTTACCAAAGTGTTCTATTTTCTTCGCTATTTTCTTCGTTGTTACAGTGTATTCTAAACCTCCCTTCCATTATGCTCTTCTCTTGTCTGTTTTTTGTGGGTTTGAGGGGTGTTGCCTCTCTATGTACTTGTGCTGTGAGTTTTAGGCCAACTCCTGGTGTGTAGAGGTCTGACCTGATTTCCTTATTAGTTGGCTCAACAGTACTTGATAACACCACCTCTTCTGATGTTATACCCTCCCCTTCTGTTGAACTCCCACCATCGTGATAACTCCTTAATTTCATGTTTGATTATGTATAAATACCTCACTCAATTTATTGCCCCTCAAATAAGGGGAAAGGGTCTCTTCTATTCAACTTTGCTGGCTGTGCTTTCAGACTTTCAGTAGTTTGACATGCCCAGTGATGATCAACGTTGAGGGATGTCCGCAGCACTGAAAACTCGCTACATTAGGACCTAGCGGGTTCCGAGCTACCAATTGGGGCGAGGGCAACCACGCGTTTCCGACAATGCCAACTAAGCGGAAGGGCTCTGCTCCCACACTGCAAGCTCCCAACAGGGGCTCCCCTCTTGTTTACCCACACCGGGGTCAAAGAGCCTCCTCCCCCACAATCCCGTGGGTCGGTGCCGGGAAGCCCTCGCTTATCCAGCGACTTCAAGGGAGCAGAGCAACGTTGTCCACGAAGTACCCTCTCCTCCAAACGAACCTTAAACCTCTCCAGCTGGCTGCGATCAAAGGATCCAAGTCCCGCAGTCCCCCAACCAGCCGCGGGTGACATTAGTCCAAAATAAAATACAATTTAGCTGTCTTTGTTTGATAGACAGTCAAGCCACGTATTCAGGGCAACCACTGGAGCTTCCAAGACTCAGTCAATATTTACAATGAGCGGCAGCCACAACAATAGATGGCCATATGTTTAGAAGAAGTGCGAGAGTAAGAGAACTGGGAGAGAATGCTGTATAAATACAATGTAAGAGTGGGTAGGTAGGGTGGAGAGCGTGCAGAGCTTACCCATGCAGGGTTACACTCTGCCTCTACTACGAACCGCTCAGCCGATTCCAAAACCACTTGTAGAAAACTACGTTTCTCCCCAGCACACCAAGACGGCCCCCCGGCACCAGCACCGAAGCCTCCAACACTGAGGTCTCCTACTCGTCCACTTCCACTAGATTCAATTAGAGGAATGGACCCTCGTACCTCGTCAGTACGTCCTCTATCAAGCCGCACTGAATCGCAATGCAATCGCAAAATGAGACAGCTGCTTCCGACAGAGACTCAGCTCTCCAAAGGGGTAATGCCCATGTGCGCAGACATCTTTTTGCTGCTACTCCTTCTCACAACCCACCACCTTCTCATAACACTGCTCGCTAATCTATGCATAGCATGTGATCTAAGCAGATTAAACAAGCATCAGAGTAATACATTACTCACCGTAATCATATTTCGAGGGGATTGGGTCCTCCGATGTATTCCATATCTATGACAGTAATCACCACAGCTGTGCTGCTTCGGAAAATTTTTGGCGTCTGCGTCCTATGTCGATACGCCGTCCTCGAGGGCCTCCGTCGAGCCGATGTCACCGGATGTTATAAGTAGGACGCACGATGCCCGTAGCCTCAGTTCCGTTATTTCCGCGAACATGTTCGCTTCGGATATCTCGGCGCACCTCGGTTCGACTGAGTTCTGTTCTTTCGGTTCTTCGAACCTGTTCCTTGTGTAAACCTATGATGTCTTCGGCTTCTTCCACCCCACGGTCGGGTTTTAAGAAGTGTCGGGTCTGCGGGCCCAAGATGTCATTGATGGACACGCACAACGCTTGCCTCTGGTGCCTCGGGGAGGACCACGATACGGATGACTGTGTCGACTGCCAGTCGTTTACATCGAAGGCCTTGCGGGAGCGTAAGAAGTAGCTGTCGGTGGGTAAGGAGGCCAAGCCCTGGAAGTCGCTGTCCACTGGACTTGCGACGGACGATTCGAGGGGCGACTCTCCACATCGTCGGCGTAAGTCCGGGGGTGGGGGGGGTTCGGTCCAGGAGTAGGTCCCGCCATTCTTCTGCCTCTTCGAGGCACTCACGGAAGCGCTGTCACCGGTCGCCTTCCCCGTCCTCATCCGACGACTCCGCCTGCCGGCGGGTTTCATGTCCCAGCAAGCATTCCACTCCTGCGGAATGGGATTTGTTCCGGCAGGAGATGATGGCGATTTTTCAGTCGCAGGGCTTCGTTCTGTCCGCGCCGTCGAAAGACGCCGGCCGTGAGCTGCTAGAGATGTTACTCGTCTGCCTTCGGGCGCGAGCGGTCGTCGCGATCACTGGGCGCCTTCGAGGTCCCGGTTGGACATGGATGGTCGCTCTAGACCTGCCCGTTCCAGGTCCCGGTCCTCGCCGCCCTTGAGACCGTCGGAGCCTGTGAAGTTTTTGAGGAAGATATCGACGCCTTCAGCGCCGAGGTCGTTGAGGGACTCTCTCGAGGCTCCGCCTTCAAGGAGGCCGTAGACACCATCGACGCCCAGGCTGTTGAAGGACATGCTTGGGGCTCTGTCCTAGAGGACTGTGTCGAAGCTGTCGGCGGCACGATCGATGCCGATTCCGTCGACACCCTCTATCGCCTTTCGAGGCTGCTTTGTCAGAGGTACCCCGTGGCACGTTGGAACCCCCCAGAAAGGCTCTGGCTAAGAATCTCTTTGTCCCTTTTTCTGTGCCCTCATCCCAGCCTCTGGATTATATTTCTGAGAGGGATGAGGGGTCTGAGGAAGGTATGGTACCTGAGGAGGTGCCTGACGAGATTTTTTCTGGTCATAGCCAAATTGAAGACCTGCGTCAGTCGCTGCACGATGCCAGTGGGCTGGACACCTCTCCGGAGGTGGAGTTCTATAGGCCTGAGCATGGCACCCATGCCGAGTCCTTGTACCGGCGCCTTATGTCGAGGGTCACGGAATACTTGGGGTGGTCTGCGCCACCTGTGGATTTTCTGCAGGATGACCTGACAGACATCCTCGACCAAGGAGTCAGACTTGGCGCTTGTGGCACCAGACTCACTCACTCCCATAGGATAACATTGGGGATTGGACTTGTAGCGCATTGATGGGGACAAGATGGATGCCCCCACATATTTTGGTTCCCAGAACTGCACGTGCAGTCTAGTCTTTTGGGTGTGGTTCAGCCCAGAGACACCTGGGCTACCCAGAGACTATTTAAGCCACGCCCAGGCTGAGAAACATGCTTTGTGTTTTCTGCACCTGCAGCCTGACACCGTGTTCGGATCAGTCTCCAGTAGGCCTGCACCTTTCTTCTGCGTTCAGCTCCTGCAAGAACAAGAACACAGTTAGGAACAGCCTTACCTTGCGGCGCTTCTGCCCATCCATCGCTCCTTCTGTTCTGCGGACATCTTCGGCGGTGTCATTCCCATCCCGGCACGCTGCTTCCTAAGGAAAAGGGAAAAGAACAGAAAAAAGGCATTAGTAAGCATTCAGCAAATCTTCGCTTATTTTTAAAGACTGTACGAGCTTCAAACGCTTATCTGAATCCCAGCAGCTCTGGGGGAACTCGGTCTCTGGAACTTCTCATCCACCCGCAAGAGGGAAAAGACGTTCCATGTTAGCGTGGAAACATCTAGAGGCGCCGCAAACCGCGCTTACTCACCGCATTTCTTCTTCATAACCGGCATCCACGCTGCAAACGTCACGTCACCTAAAAGACAAAGAAAAAGAACTCTGTTCAATACAAATATGGAAGGGTCACATTGTGCATCGCGCTCTCACTCACCTTCAGCGCTACTCATCTCAGCAGCACGTCGCCATCCCCGGACGCCGGCCATCATCTAAGGAAGGAAAGGAACGAAGTTGGAGAACTGTTCAAAAGACTCCTTATACTTAACTGTTGGACTCTTGCCAGTGAAGTAACTAGGCAACAACGAGCCTGCATCAGTCAACGCGCCCCTGCGCTGAAAGCAGGACGGTGAGCACACTTTCCAAGAAAACAAGGTGAGCTGTGGATCAAAGGGAAGGGTTGGACCCCGGGGAGGAAGGGGTTCAAGCACACAGACAATAGGGAGTTAAACTCTACCAATCCTGTGTTTCAGGCCCAGTCTCCAGTCGAGTAGACTCCAGGGAAGGGTTCGCGGTTGTAAGAGGTCAGAACAGGCTGAGTGACGTCCCCGTGGATATCAGGTGAGCGTTACAGACCCCTGCTACTTGACCACGCACCCCACTCCGGAGAGTTTGGTGGCGCAGGCGGCTATGGTCCCTGCAAAGCAGGCGTCATACTCAACCATCCCTCCTGATGGGGACGACAAGCGTTTTGATGGCTGGGCGAAGAAAGTGTTTTCTTGAGGGGGTATGGCTTTACAGGCAGCCAACTCTGGGTGTGCCTTGTCACATTTCACGCACACTCTGTGGAACTGTATTTCGTTAGCAGCTGAACATATTCCCGAAGGGGAGGAACGGGATGGTTTTCTTGCTATTGTGTAGGATGGCAAGGATGCCATGTGTGAGTCCGTTCAGTCGGGTCTGGCCATGGCAGATTGTCAGCTGGTCCATGGCAGCGAGCACCGTCATACGCAGGTTTGCGTGATTGCGGAAGTCGGGGTTTGCTCCTGATGTGCAAGCCCGGCTGCTCAACATGCCCTTTGATGGTGAACATCTTTTTGGCAGCAAGGCTGACGAGAGCCTTGAGAGGTTGCAGACCTCCAAAGCTGCAGCAAAGTCGTTGAGCGCTGCAGTTCGCCAACCTCTGCCTTTTCATCCTAGGGGACAGCAATGGATGGGAGGTTCCTTTCGATATTACTCGTCCTTTAGTAAATCGAGAGGAGCTGCAAGTCAAAGGAGCCACCGTAGGAGTACCAGAGGTGGAAAACGGGGTACTCGAGGTGCCAAGGCTGCTCGGGCAGTTGCCTCTTTGCCCTCAGGCACTGCTGCAGCCGCTTCAGCTCAGTCATGAGGCCATGTCCATGGTTTGCCGGTTGGGGGAAGGCTGGCGCAGCATCTTGTAGAGTGGCGTGCCATTACTTCAGATGTGTGGGTTCTGGAGATCATAGCCCACGGTACTGTCTTCCTTTCCGGCAGAGGCCTCCTGATAATCCACCAGGGAATCTCTCTTTGAAGAGTCCGGAACTGCTCCTTGCGCAGGAAATTCAGTCCTTGCTGGAGAAAGACGCCATAGAACTGGTGCCTGTAGCGGAGAAGAACAAGGGATGGTATTCCCCTTATTTTTTGATTTCGAAGAAAGACGGGGGATTGAGACCCATCATGGACTTGCGCGGTTTGAACAAGCTCCGCAGGAAGGACAAGTTCAAGATGGTTACTCTTTCTCAAGTCCTCCAGGCCCTTCAACTTCAGGACTGGTTGGTGTCTCTCGACCTCAAGGACGCTTACTTTCATGTGCCGATCCATCCCAAGCACAAAAAGTTCCTGAGGTTCGCGGTTGGCGACTCGCACTTTCAGTTTTGGGTCCTACCGTTCGGATTGACCTCTGCCCCGAGGGTTTTCACCAAGCTCATCGTTGTGGTGGCAGCGTATCTCAGGATTGGGAGGGATTCACTTCTACCCCTACCTACCAGTTCTATGGCGCCTTTCTCCTACCTGGATGATTGGTTGATCAGGGCGCGCTCTCCCGAGCAAGTCCTGGATCATCTCTCCGTCACCTGCCACTCCCTTCACAAGCTGGGCTTCTCCCTCAACTTAAACAAGTCCCACTTGACGCCAACTCAGCGGCTCCAGTACATCGGAGCAGTGCTCGACACTTCCCTGGGGCAGTTTTTTCCTCCCCAGGTGAGGGCTCATCACATTCAGCAGATGGTGCACAAGTTTCAGCATGCCCAGAGTCTCCCAGCGTTCGAGTTCTTTAGGTTCCTCGGCCTCATGGCATCCTGCATTCTTCTGGTGCCAGAGGCCAGGTTGCGGATGAGATCTCTGCAATGGGCTCTCAAGCTCCATTGGTCGCAGTCCTCCGGCAGGATGTTGGACCCCGTTCAGGTGCCGCCCTCGGTCGCCCAGGATCACCTTTGGTGGGCTCCATTTTGGCTGCCCTGGCCGGTTGTGACGATCGTGACGGATGCATCCCTCACTGGATGGGGAGCTCATGCCAACGAGTTGAGACGTCAGCTGTCGTTGGTCTCTGTTGGAGCCCAGACTCCATATCAATCTGTTGGAGTGGAGGGCCGTCATGCTTTCCCTGAAGGCTTTTCTGCTGACTGTGCGAGGGAAGAATGTCCTGATTCTGACGGACAACACAGTGGCCATGCACTACCTCAACAAAAAGGCAGGGCAGGGTAACTTCCTCTGTGCAGGGAGGCGATGCAGCTCTGGTTCTGGGCCATCCAGCAGGAAGTTTAGATCTCGGCAGGTCATCTGGACGGAGATGAAAACGAGACGGCGGACGCTCTGAGCAGGCAGAGCGCGATCTCTCTCAGGTGGGAGCTGGCTCAGGAAAATTCTCCTGGAGATCTTTGCCCTTTGGGGGACCCCTCAAGTGGATCTCTTCGCCACCAGTGTCAACCGGAAGTGCGAAAGGTTCTGCTCGCGGGAATTTCCTCCAAGAGGAGCCTTAGGAGACGCGTTTGTGGTGGAGTGGTCCCTTCCCACTGCTGTACGCGTTTCCTCGAGTCCCAGTCATCCCGCAAGTGCTGCGGAGGTTACGGAGGTTTGGTTCCCGGATGATCTTCATTGCTCCGGCATGGGCCCGGAGGAAGTGGTACCTGGACCTTCTCGACTTCGCCATCTGCCCTTCACGTCGTCTTCCCTACCGAGATGATCTGCTCTCATGGGAGGGGGGTCGGGTTCTTCATCCAGAGGTCGGAACCCTCAACCTTCACGTTTGGCTTCTGAAAGGTTGAGGTATAAGGATTGGGACCTCCCTGAAGATGTGATGGAGGTGTTGCTTTCGGCCAGACGGCCGGCAACAAAGTCCCTGTACCGTTGCCATTGGAGAAAGTTCTGTGACTGGTGCAGGGTTAAGAATGTGGATCCTTTTTCAAGTGACATTCCTGTGGTTCTGTCTTTTTTGCTTTGGTTAGCCCACAAGGGCCTGCAAGTGGGTACCGTTAAAGGTTACCTGGCGGCGCTGTCCATATAAGTGTTCTTATTTCAAAATTCCTTTAATTTCCCAGTTTCTCAAAGGACTCACTAATGTGTTTCCGCCGTCAGCTTTCCAGGTGCCTGTTTGGGATTTGAACCTTGTTCTAAAATTCCTTATGGGTGCTCTGTGTGAGCCTTTACCTTCTTGTCCTTTGAGACTGTTAACCCTTAAAACTGTATTTTTAGTTGCGGTCACTTCCGCTCGCAGAGTGAGTGAGTTGCAGGCACTTTCAGTTAAGCCACCCTTCACTGTGTTTCATAAGGACAGGGTTGTCCTTAGAGTTCGTCCTTCCTTTCTTCCGAAGGTGGTGTCGGAATTTCATTTAAGCCAGAAGGTTATTCTTCCGGCATTCTATCCTCCTCCACATCCTGGTAAGGAAGAGGCGAAGCTCCATAGGTTAGATCCTAGGAGAGCTTTAAGTTTCTACATTTCACGCATGTCCCGGGTCGGAGTGGACGATTAGCTCTTTATTGGTTGCGCTGGAAGGCGTTTGGGACAAGCTGTTACTAAGCAGACTTTGTCTAGATGGATTATCTTGGCAATTTCTGTATGTTACTGCTTGGTGGGTAAGGACCCTCCGGTTGGCTTACGGGCCCATTCTACTAGGGGTATGTCTGCCTCGACCGCCCTACAGAGGGGTGTTCCTATTCGTAATATCTGTGAAGCAGCCACATGGGCTTCGGTCCATAATTTTATCGACACTACTTCCTAGATTCTATCCAGGGGCAGGATCTGGCCTTTGGCAAGGCGGTCCTGTACTCTGCAATTTGATTGGGCACTCTACATTTCTATATTCTAAATTATTTTTCCCTCCATACGTTGGTACTGCTTTGGGAGTCTGTCATAGATATGGGATACGTTGGAGGACCCAATCCCTTCGAAGAACAAGTTACTCTCTTACCTGGTAACGTTCTTTCGATGGGATGGTCCGACGACGTATTCCATATCGTTCCCTCCCTACCTGCCCCGCTACAGAATTTCTTATGCAATTCCAGCTTAAGTTTCGGCAAGGCTTTCTGTGGTCATACTGGCAGTGGCTTGGTGTCACACGTTCTGGGGGGAAAAAACTACAACTGAGGCTATGGGCGTCATGCGTCCTATTTATAACATCCGGTGACATCGGCTAGATGGAGGCCCTCTAGGACGGCGTATCGACGTCATCGACGTAGGACGCAGATGCCGAAAATGTTCCCAAGCAGCACAGCTGTGGTGATTACTGTCATAGATATGAAATACGTCGTCGGACCATCCAATCGAAAGAACGTTACCAGGTAAGAGAGTAACTTGTTCTTCTGGTGCTTGTATCTGCTTAGATTTACATGCACCCACTGTTGCTCCCCTGAGAGAAGGTGCATAGATGTTATGAGCTTCTACATATATCTGCTTGGATACAACTGTACTCGCATGACACTCATGCTACCTCATGTGAGAAGAAAAACAATCTGAGGGACCTCGACGTGTGAGGGATCATGGGTACAGCGGACGTCACACTAGGGATAGTATTACCGGCACGCCCTGTCGACGTCCCTTTTCGAATTTCGAAAACAACTCTAATACTCTGCAGCTTCCACTAGAGGTCAGCCTATGCATAGCATGTGAATCTAAGCAGAAGCAAGCACCAGAAATATGATTACGGTGAGTAATGTATTCCTTATCACTCCAGACGGTCTATTTCAATGTAAAGGAATGGCATTTGGACTGATATTGTATTCCAAAGGATTATGTATCAACTGTTTGAAGACATGGATGGAGTTTAGTATTTTCAGGATGATGTGTTGGTGTATGGGAAGGACAGCAAAGAGCCTGATGATAGATTGAGGAAAGTGTTGGACATTTTTATGAAAACAGGTCTGATATTGAGCAGAGATAAATGCAAATTCAATAAAATGAGTATCCAGTATTTAGGGGACACAATATCTGAGACAGGCATTCAACTGAAATCTGATTTGATAAACAATATTATGAATGAGTCTGTCGCTTAAAGAGCAAGTAATAGCTTTCTTTTTTTTTTAATAACACATTTTATTACATTTTGTGCAATCGTACAATAACATACAAACTACAACCATAAAGAGTGTGCATACAGATGGTGGAGCAGTTCGAGAGGAAATCTTGGGAACAGTCTTAAAGTAGGCAATCATGGGGACACACATACTACGAAGCCCATACACAGTAAGGACCACTAGTCGTTGTGATGGTTGGTGTTACACAAGCTGTCTCTGAAAATTTCTTCAGGTACACACATTTTCGCAGATGTGCCATACAGTGCGCTGTGACCACCTTACGGCAGATTCATGGCGTCTGTTCCCATTTTCCCCATATCTTATCTGCTTTGCCCGGACATCCTCTAGCTTGATAAACTCTGCGTTCCATAAGGATGGCCATATCCACGTCTGTTATCCAATGATCATACTTCGGGGTGTATTCTGAGCCCCACAGCTGCGCAATGTTCCTTTTGGCAATTCCTGTGGCAGTCGAGACCAGTAGTTTTTCAAAGCGTGATAGATCCACTGTGTCGACGATGCCTAGTAAGAGGAGTCTGGGTTCTGTCGGGATTGGACGACATATGACCTTGGACAGTCTCGCACTGCATTTATGCCAGAAGCTATGTATACGTGCACACTGCCAGAGAATGTGGTAGAAGGAACCTTCTTCTTGCTTGCAGCGCAAGCATCTAGGGTCAGATGCTGTGCCCCAGTTACATAGGGCTACACGGGGATAATATATCCTATGAAGTATTTTGAGTTGAACAAGTCTTATACGAGCCGAGATCGCACACTCTCTAGGATACATCAGCGCCGCAATCCAGTCTTCAGGTTCTATGGGACCTATATCACTTTCCCATTTCATTTTCAGAGACGGAAGTTCCTTCGTGGCAAATGAGGAAATAGCATAATACATGGTGGACGTGACTTTGTTGGTTACACTGTCAATAACAATATTCCTTTATATAGATGTGCATTCCGGCATATCTGCCAGCTGGGCCCTATGCAGAGTGATTGCATGTTGTAGTTGCCCATAGTGGTAGAGCTTGTATTCAGGGAGGTTGTGTGCTGCTACAAGCTCGGGAAACTGCATCAATCGATCGTCCACGATTATTTGTTGGATTAAGTGTATCCCAGCAGTAATCCAACTGGGCCACTTCTGGAGATTGATTAGCTTTGGGAGGTGAGCATTGTTCCATATGGGTTGTAGTGGGGTGACTTTGTTATCCCATTCTAGGTATTTGTGTACTTCTTTCCATATCAGGGTTGTGTGCCACTATCGTGTTTACGGATGAGCGAGACTGTCTGAGTAGAGACTCTCAATCGGGGACATGCCATGCCTCGCAGCTAGTTCAGCTCTTATGTGAGGAATTGTCGGGTCGCCATGCAATATGTCATTAACGGTTGACATCTGTGTAGCCCAGTAATAGATCTGTATGTTCGCGAGCCCTATTCCCCCTTCCCAAACTGAGCGTTGGAAGGTTTTGAGTGCAATTCTCAGACGTTTCCCACCCCACAAGAGTGTACGTGTTATATCGTCTAGTCTGCGGAACTCTGCTGTTGGGATATGGAGGGGGCGTTCTGGAGGACATATATAGGAATGGAGGTAGGGCCAGCATTTTGAAAAGTGCCGCCCAGCCTAGCAGAGTCAGTGGTAATGTATGCCAGTGGGCCGCATCTTGCTCGTATCTTTTAACAAGTGGGTGCAGATTCTGTTTTACATAACTGTCTAGGCCGTTAGTGATATGAATGCCCAAGTAGCGAAATTGCGTGTTTTCAACCCTATATGTGGAACCTGACGCCGGTATGCAGTCTACGTCTTTTATCGGAAACAGGACAGATTTAGACCAGTTTACCTTAAGTCCGCTAAAGGTGCCATATTCAATTAGAATTTGGGTGACTACAGAGCAGGATGTCGCTGGGTCGCCCAGGTATACTAGCAGATCGTCTGCATAGAGGGATACTCTATCCTCCCAATTTGATGCCCATTTGAAGCCACACCACGTAGTAGCATTTCGCAATAGGACTGCCAATGGTTCTATAACCAACGCCAATACCATCGCCGAGAGCGGGCAGCCTTGTCTGGTTCCCTTCCCTAAGCGGAAGGTGCAGGATGACCACCCATTTACTTTAACCTCTGCTACAGGCTTGTTATATAAGAGTTGTACCCACTTTATGAATGATTCCCCAAAATGCATCCTGCGCATTATGGCCCATAGCGCTTCCCAGTGGACTGAGTCGAATGCTTTTTCGAAGTCTACGGCCAGTAAAGCTAGTGATTGGGGCAGGGTCGGTGCTCTCTCCAGCGCCAGGTGTAGCCTACGAATGTTCATTCTGGTCGACCTTTGGGGCATAAAGCCGCATTGATCTGAATGTATCAATGACGTGATGACTGCTTGTAATCTATTGGCTAATATTTTGGCTAGTATTTTGGCTTCACTATTAATAAGGGATATGGGTCGATAAGATGTGCATTCCTCTGGGGGCTTATCTTTTTTGGGGATTACTATAATGGTGGCTTTACGGAGGTCTGGTGGAAGTTCGCCGATTTTTAGGGAATGTTCAAACATATTGAGTAAGTAAACTGGGATATCTAGGTGGTTAAGCTTTTTCCAGATGTCAAGTGGGAACCCGTTCGGGCCTGGGGTCTTGCCTGCCTGGAGCTGTACAATGGCGATCGATATTTCATCAGTAGTTATTTTGTTGTCTAGAGCAGAGGCTTGTTCTGTGGTGAGTGTTGGAAGAACAATATCGGTTAATATGGCGCAGTCTATGACATTGGCGGGGGGGTTTATAAAGATTCTCATAAAATTCAGCGAACTGGTCTGCAAACTCAGCATCAGTGTGAAGTAGGTGTGCACTCAGGGATCTAATGCATTTCACCTTCTGTTGGCCTTCGTCACGTTTTTCAAGCCACGCGAGCATTTTGCCCGCCTTGTCTCCCGTTTCGTATATGCATGCTCTCATCGCCGCATGTGCTTTTTGGGCGCAATCCAGGGATAGATTATGCAGCTTCTTCTGTGCCTGTATTAAAGCTCTGTTCGTCTCCGGGGTGTCGCTGGCAATGTGTTTCGACTCTTTGGACCAGACTTCGCTTTCGATGTCGATAATTTTCTTACGATGCTCCTTCTTCTTATGGGATGTCATGACTTGATTTCTCCGCGTAAGACCGGTTTGTACGCCTCCCACAAAGTGCTGGAATCATTCACTGAATCTGCATTGAGCTCAAAGTAGTTGGCGGTGGCTGTCTCCAACAGTTCTCGAAATTCCGGGAAGCCCAAATAGAAGGGGTTTAACCTCCACGCAGGCGGAGGACGTGGTCTTTCCGTCTCTAGCTCAAGCAACAGTGGAGAATGGTCGGAGATTCCACGTGGCAGGAAGGATGCGTTGCTTATTTTATGACTGATTTGGTGTGGTAAGAAGAAGTAATCTAACGTTGACATCGAGGAGTGGGCCCCAGAGTGGAAGGAGTACTGTCTTGGTGTCAGCATGAAGGGCCCTCCACGCATCACATAGGCCTAATGCTGATGCAAAGGAGGCCAGTTTGGTCGTGGTGGACGGGTTCCTGGCTCGCAGATGTGTACAGTCGAGGGTGTTATCCATGACCTCGTTGAAGTCTTCCCCTAGCACCCAGGTATCTGCAGGGTTAGCTGCCAGGATGGGGGTAATTTCATTTAGTAGGTCATTGAGGAGAGTTGGCGGGGAATATATTGCCAAGAGTGCAAGTGTTTGGTTCCGTAGAGTTGCCTGGATGTATATATATCGACCGCCTCCATCTTGGACAGTGTGCGTGATCACCAGCGGGAGCCTTTTGTGAATTAGGATAAGCACTCCTCTCGCACCCATGGAAAAGTCAGCATGTACGGCAGTGCGGAAATTTGATCTGTGAAAGAATTTACATACGTTTCCAGCCAGATGTGTTTCGGTTAGAAAGGCTATATCTGGGGAATGTCTATTTAGATGTTGCAGAACCAGTTGTCTCTTGATGCTGGTACCCAGCCCGTTCACATTCCAGGCCATCAATTTAAGCTTGCTTTGGGTTGCAGCGGTCTCAGCTGCCATTGACTACACAGAGTTTATCCTCGCAGATATGCGCCTCTGGCCGCGCACACTGTATATCTGTTCCCCTTGCTCCATTCGGAATGCAGATGATATCTATGTATGCGAAACATTGAACAAATACAAAATGGCCAACTCCCCCCTCCCTATACTCCATCCCTAACTGAAGCATCTGTCGTCCCAGTGCTAACTTCTTAACAGTTTAACTCAATCCTCATCTGATTGCCTCGAGTCAATCCCACTCTGGAGTGCCCGTGTGTCGGCAGTATGGTGTGGAGAGTACCTCAGGGCAGTTAAGCGGATCTCTGCTTGCAATGGTTCGGGTAGTCTCTTAGGTCTGCGGGGGGGGGACCCGCTATTTGGGTGACCACCAGCCTATGTAGCTTTGATTTCCTCTCTTGCAGGGTGCAGCGTAGCTCACGTGCAATACTGTATTAGTGCTCTGATTGGCTGATGAAGTTTTCTTGTTTTAGTCCTCAGCCTGCTGTGGGTTCTCATTCAGTTGTTGCTGTTGTGGACCCAGGTCTGGAGGCCACTCAGGATGCGGTCTAGTCCGTTCTCCTCTCCCTCATCCCGCGGTGCGCCAGTCGCCTTCTACGTGCCTCTCAGCCCAGCCCCATGCCTCCTTAGGATCAGTGAAATGCACCGTTGTATTTTTATGAAATATTGTAAGTTGGGTGGGGAAGATCAGGCCGTATTTAACACCCATTGATTGCAGACGTTTCTTGAGGGGATCGAAAGATTGGCGTGCCTTCTGTACTTCTCGGGTGAACTCGGGGAAGAAAGCAATTCTTGATCCATTGTATGTAATGGTTCCTTTGGATCTCACTAATTGAAGTAATGTATCTCTATAGTTTAGGAACCGTGCGATGACTGTTCGTGGCGGTGGCCCTGGAGCCATCTTGCCAGTAGGGATGCGGTGGGCTCGCTCAATGGAAAAAAACTTGGAGAAGGACTGTGGTTCGTAAATGTCCGCGAGCCAGTTCTCAAGGAATAGTTCCATGCAATCTCCTGTTTTTTCTGGGAGACCAAGTAGGCGGACATTGTTGCGCCTTGATCTACCTTCGCTATCATCAGCTCTTGTTTCCAGGAGTTTTATGTGAGCTGCCATGCTGGACAACTGTCTATTCACCCCACGGAGATTGTCTTGGGTTTCGGATATCCTCATCTCAGCCTCTCCCGTGCGTGAAGTCCGCTTCTGTAGGTCGTGCCTTAGCAAGGATACGTCTGCACCGATACTGTCCATTTTCTTTTCCATGGAAGTCCTAGAACTGGCGATGGCGTTCATGATGTCTCTGAGGGAGATATTCTCGTCCCTGTAGTCTATATCGTGCAGCAGCGGTCGTTCCGGGGAGCGAGGTATAGGCGTTGACACGTAATGCTCATTCCTGCTTTGCGTGAAGGTCTTTCGGGGTTTATCTTTCCCCATTATTGGTAGACTGGCAGGGTGACCACGAAGAATAAGGATGCTTCCGAAGGGAAATGCCCGGTGGGCCAGAAAAGCAGGAGTTATTGGAGGAAGGGAGAGAGTTCTGGGATTGGCCCCCTCGTATCTATATGAACGTGAGCCGCGCTAGGTATCTGATTGGTGAGTCTCTGCAGCTCTGGGAGAGGAAACCCTCTAGACCGTGGGCCCCCGTCTGGGCTCGATTGGAGGAGAAGCAGCCCACTAATGGGTCCCGATTTGGCGTGGGCACTGGATTCCGTGCGCCGTCTTTGTATAGGAGGTACAGCCGATGCAGCACGTAGTATTACGTAATTGTGCTCAGAGCCCGTTCAGAGGCATCGGTGGGGCATGCCTAGCCGGGCTAAGTATGACATCGGCAGCAGTACAGTAGAGACAAAGGGGGGAGGGGTTCACAACCAATGCTCACACAGGGCACGTCTGGCAAAGTGTGCTGATTACAAGTCTATCTGGGTAAATTTGTTCGCTATGACTTGTTATCTTTACTTATCAACATATTTCCCCAGCAGGGCATGGGGCTGTGCTTGGATTAAAATGCACGTATGTTTACAGGCAGAGACCCAGTCGCGGTGCAGTCTTTACATCCGAAGTTCAGAGTGTGTCTCTATGGAGTCAAAAAGTGTTGTGCTGGGGGATTAGGCACCCAGCTCTCGCCTCTCCCACTCCTTACCGCCACTTCAGCGCTGCCGCCAACCTCCGGGGAGCCGAGGCGGGCCGCCCCGAGGGCGCACCAGGCGTTCGACGCCGCACGGAGCACCCGCGTTGCCGCTCCGGCTCCCAGTGAGCCGCTGTCGTCGGTACGGCGCCGGCACCAGGGCACAGGAGGGAGGCCACCCCGTGCAGCCGCAGTTGAGGATACTCCAACTCAGCACCACCTCCCGCGGGCGTGCCGCTAACCGGTAGGATCCACGGCGGAGGGGAGGAGGGGAGTCTCGAGCCGGGCTCCGCTCGGCCACTGCCACAGAGGAGACGACACCGGGGTCCGTGCGCTCCTCTCTGCGTGTGTCTTTAGGGGCAGCACAGTCGCTCTCACTCCTCAGGAGCGTCTCCGGACCACAGGGTGGGCTCGTCAGCGGCGTACGAGTACCACCGCTTATCAACAGTTCATGGCGGCCATCTTTGTTGGTTGTTTGGCGCTCAGAGCTACCGCTCGGAAGCTCTCAAAAATATGTTTCTGGGCACAGATTTCTCTCGGGAGCAGACGGGAATGTGCCGTGTCGGTTCCTGTTTCGAGCAGGCAGCTCAGGTGCACAACTGCTAGCAAAAAGAGGCAGGATGTTGACAGGATTCGGCTGGCGGCACGGGAGCAGTGCGGGCTCACGTCTCCATCGGTCGCTTGCTGGCCACCAAGTAATAGCTTTCTTGAAGATTGCAGAGTATTATAAGTTTGTGCCTAGGTTAGCAGACAAATCATTCCACATGAGAAGTCTGGTAAAAAAGGGAGAAAAATGTGTCTAGAGTGAGGAATATGAGAGAGAATTCCAGAAAATCAAAAATGCTTTAACAAAGGCCCCCACATGGATTAATTTTGATCTCAGCAAAGACAGCGTTTTAACTACGGATGCCAGTACCCATGGGTTAGGAGCTGTTTTTTCTCAAAAGGATGTTAGTAAAGAAGTTACCATAGCGTTTGCATCTAGAGTGAACGGCTGAAAGGAATTACTCTACCATAGAAAAATAATTGCTGGCAATAAAGTGGGCGATAGAAAAATGTCTGCCCTGCCTTTCTTATGGGGTGTCAAGTTCACCTTCTGATCACAAACCTTTTGAGGGAGATTTTAACTACAAAAGGTCTAGACAGTCATCAAGGATTAGGGAATGGTTCGGCAAATTTACAGGGCTATAATTTGGATGTTCACTATTTGCCAGGCATTAAAAATAAGGTAGCAGATTGCTCGTCCAGTCTGACCAGTGTTGTTAGAGGATGACGGTGAAGGAGATAAAGATGAACAAGTTCTCAATGTTAGTCAGGAGGCTGTATCTGAAAATTAGTGGTATGATGCAATGTTAGTTGACCATGACTTGAGACATGTGAAAGAAAGGTTAGAGGTAGGTATGAAGAGTTCTGAAATAAGGAGAGGAACCATACCTTATCCATTTAGGAATGTATTTGATGAGCTGCTCGTGAGGGATGGGATGATTTTAAGAGGAGACAAAATTATTCCTCCAGCAGGAGTAAGACAGAAAATATTAGACGTGGCGCATGAAGGTCATCAGGGGAGGACCAAGACCAAGACCAGACAGCTAATTAGACAAGATTACTGGTGGCCAGCAATAGATATACAAGTGCAGAGGCTGGGCAGGGTGCCTTTTGTGAGAACGCAGCTAAAGGATGTGTTGCTGGAGTTGAGCCGATGACTCATGTCCATCCCTTCTATGCTTTGGGGGAGAGTGGGGTTGTATATTGTAGGCCAAGTCACATGTCAAGGAGTTTGGCGGTATGGCATATTCTAGTCGACATGCTATCCTATTGGGTAGAACTTACTCGGGTAAAAAATGTGTGTGCACAAAATGTGATTGAATTCCTTGATAACATTTTTAGAAGAGAAGGATATCTCACTTCCATGTTAACAGACAATGGTGTGCAATTTGTGCCTGAGGAGATGAAAGATTTTCTAAAAGCCAATGGTATTGAGCACAAGACCAGTTTGGTCTACCATCCAGAGACAAACACAATAGTGGAGAGATTGAACAGAGTTATCAAAAATAGCATTACGGTAGCTTTGTCAGAAGGATCTGATTGGAGAAAGGCTGCAGAGGATACAGTGGTTGCCTATAGATTTACCCATCATGTTACCATGCGAGTTTCTCATTTTGAGATGTTACGTGGGAGAAAGCCCAATACTAGAGTGTGCCCAGGTTGGTTGAGCATAGCTTGTCAGAAAAAGATTGACATGAACCCTGTGAAGGAAAAGATTCAAGATAAACACATTCTTAACAAAGAAAGCTTTGACATTAGGAAGGCAGCAAAAGAAATACCTATTCAAGAAGGAGAGCCGGTGCGTATTAAGTGCCCTTTCAATAAAAGTAGTAGAGGTTCTAGATGATCAAAACCTATTAGAGAAGTGGAAAAATGCATGGTGCTGTAAGACTTACAGATGGCAAAGTTTTGGATGCAAATCAGGTATGTAGATATGCTGAAATGAATGAGGATCTTCAAGAAATAAAGAGAATGTTCAGAGGAAGGGAGATAGTGAATGAATTACTCGTAAAGAAAATTGAAGACTAAAAAGTTGTAGACTGTGTGGAGAGGATCAAAAAAGTGTTCAAAAGAAAGTGTCACTTATCATGAAATGTGGAAGGCCTTCATTTTTAAGAGACTATGTGAATTAATAGTATACCTACTCAAAAGCAAAAGGTTAGTTATCCGCACATATAACTTTCTTATGTGAATTGTGTTATGTCTGTAAAACATTAATTAGTTAAAACTGTCCAAAATTGGACCTACTGTTCATGTTTACGAATGTGCCATTAGTTAACAAAAAAAGTCAACTAGGAAATCCACCATTTTGTTTACTTAATATTGTATATTTCTCATGTATACGTCTGGTCGATTTTGTTAGTGTTAGAATTAATATAGTTGCAAATGTCTTTGTTGAAATATTAAAGAAGGGAGATGTGTAGCATCTGAAGGCGAGCGTCCCCAGATAGCCCAATCCTCCCCACTGTGAGAGACAATAATGGACTCTCCCCAGATGGGAATAAGGCTAAGACAAAGTGCGGGTGAGCTTAATGGGAGTTTATATAAGTCAGAATAGGGCATGCAAAGGACTCTGCAAACTCAGAGAGCGCTCTGTCTGACAATAGCAAAGACAGGCGTATATATTTACAAAATGCGTCATAAGAACCTGCAAACTATAGGGGGCACAAGTTTGTGGGGATTGGGTGGCGACGAATAACTATAGGTGCAGCTGTGATGTGGTTTGCCGTGGTAGGTGGACGTCACTGGTTACCCACGTGGGCCGGGCCGGGCAGGTCAGCTGGGCTCATCCGGGCGGTGGTGTTGTGCCAGCCTTGACCAGTGTCAGTGATGAAAGTCTTTCTTGGCTTTCTGCCCTAAGGCCACGCACACCGCATTCATTCAATATTGCAATATTATCTTCCAATAGGTTATTCTACAGGTTAATGCAACACAGGAGGAATGCACCTAGAGTGGGGTCTTTTGGTGATACTTCAATACATGGTTACCATCGTCCTGTTGACCGGGTATCATAGGTCGCGAGGTTGGGTCTCAGGGCAAGGGACGAGCTGTCCAAGTTATCATGTCTCGTTAGATGTCATTATGAATGTGTTCCTACAGTGTTGCTATAATATTGGGTGTCCTAATTTTACAAGGGCCATTAACCTGGGGTGAGCTGGTGGGTCGTGGAGCCTAAGAAAGGGCGCCTTCGGGCCTGGGAGCTGCGGGGGAACGTGAATGTTTGAAGCGGCTCCAGCCGAATTGGGGGAGTTGAAGCAGAGCAGCACAGGCCTCTGCTTTCCGTCTGGCAGGCTTCAATGGGGAGGAAGGGGAAATGGCCTTGGATATGCCCACAATGGTATTTTCTTTGTGCGTTGCAGATTATGTGGAAGAGGCATAAACATTCATATAATGTACAATACTCATTGAGTCTTTTCAAAGCTTATGTTTTCTACATTGTTAGTGCCTTTTACATGGCCATTTCAAATGTGTTACCTATACCCATTTTGAAATTAATAACTATATGTTAAGTATTTAACAACCACAACATTTTGTTACATTTCTATACATGCACGGTAAGCGAGGTAGTAGTAAGGTTGGTGGAGCACGCAGGAACAACTGGCCGATGAGACTGATGGCAGTGACACATGGTGAGGTTGGACATTCAAATACATATTGTGCAGTTTCGTGCACCATTTACATGAGCTCCCAATGGGGTTGAATGTGTCTTCCTTTGCACTCTAGCAGCATTTGTTCAGTTATGGCATGGGACCTTTGGGTGCATTCCTCGCGGCGAAACATATAACATGAAAACCCCGGGATACTTTTACCATTTGCGCATAGCTACGGGGATGTGGGTACTTCAACCAGAATGCCATATAAACACACATTCTGCCCTCTTCCTGGAGGTTACATGTTTTAATCAAAAAAGGGTCCTGGAGAGTAGAGTTTCGTCACAGGCAGGTTACATATTAGTATTTGGGGTCTCTACCTATGTCGGGGGATCATGTTACAGTTCTTTTCCTCCCTGGCTCTGCTGGCCGGGTCATGCTGAGGGCAGTGATACACTGCGGAAGGTGAATGTTAGTGTTTGCATCTAGCACATGCCCGTCTGCTCGTGGGAACGGGCTCTCAGTGGATCTGCCAGGGAGCTGCGGCCGCAGGGACACGTGAGACTCTACAAGGGTGGGGGCCGCTCTGCGGTGCACAGGGCCCATGCCATTTTGATTTAACAAAATGGTTTCCAGGGCCTAGCTTAATACAGCATGTTTGGTCAATGTCTTCAGCCAGTGGTCCACCCGCCACCTGGGCCCTGGTGGCAGGGGGAACCCCCGACGAGCCATGGACTTCACAAGGGGGAGAGGCTGCAGGGGAGGGGGGTTTCTTGGACCAATCCTTCCATACACATCTTATATGCAAGCATTGCATAAGGTGAGTTATGGAATACAGAATGTGTACAGAGAATGTGGAAGGTTGAGGTTGAGAGTTATTTTTTGAGCAGTTGGAAGGCAGAAGTGTAGTAGACCGGTAGGGCAAGTATAGATCTGGAGATATATGTAATAAAATACATTACAACTACAATCAACGTGATGGAGAATCTTTCAAGGGGGCACCCCCTTCTCCAGCAAATATTTAAATAACTACTGCATTGAATAACCACAAGCCGCATGCTTTTGAACGCTTCGTGTTCAAAGTGTTTCGGACCTGGTCCAAATCTGTCCAGGGGTTTGGGCTGTGCGCTTAAGCAAGGATGTATCTTGTTTGTCTTCGCGAAAGCGAATGGGAAGTAGGCTGCAACCATTTTTGTCTTACCTTTTTTTTTTTTTTAACAAATCTTTATGGAACTTTGCAGTCTGTGGGGGGCCCGCGAGTATTGTATATTTTCATATTCTACTATCTAATTCTAGTTCTTGGCGTCTTACTGTCTGTGCTCATTGGAGATCACTGATCACCCTCGCTCCTCCTGAGATTTAGCCTGGACTGCTCTGCAAGCTACCGTGAATTGGTCCCCTGTTCATCTAAAAAAGGTGGCCTCCTAAATATCTGTCCACCAGAGCATCGTTCAGAAATCCAATCTAACAGCTGTGATAACGGGGCATCTAGGAGGCATGAAGGTAACTTCAAACGCTTTGACAACAAACATTGACGCTGTGCTACGCTGGAGGGGGCCCAGCTGTATAAAGACCGAGGAAGGACTACGTGTTTTCGGGAAAAGGAAGAACAGCTAGGGAAGCTGGCGTCTGACCTAAAGGGCCTGGGAAATACAAACCTGTGATGCCCAAAGCATCGAGACAGTTGGTCTCTGAAGAAGAGGGCGAAAGGAATTTCGCGACCCATAGGGAACCCGACTCGCTGCAGAAGCAAGAAGAATCCAATGGTGGCGTGGCCTCTCCGAGGTGGAGACAGCAGCAACTGCTCAGCGGAGTCGCACAGAACAGACAGGAGGAAAGCAGGAAGACGCGCTGAGCGTGTGCAGAACTAACAGGGACCGAGACCCTGGGAAGAAGCGATAGCACTCCCCAGTAATGATGCAGGTAACGGTAGCTGCAGGAAAGCATGGTGGAATCCAGAGAGCCCAATTAGTCAAGCATTCCTCAGGAGTGATCTCCCTCGTCACAGGAGTGATATCCAGAGCACCAACAGCAAAGTATTCCTTGGGCATGATCTCGCTTGTCACAATAGTGATAACCAGAAAACAGTCAAATATTCATCTGACGTGAACTCCCTTGTCAAAGTGGGCAACTCGGCATAAGTGAAAAATACCAAAAGGACAAAGAACTGGCTGGGAGTAATCTCCCCTATAGTCAATATAGAAGAGGTCCTGATCAAGTATCAGCAATAAAGAGTGGATAAAGCCCTAACGCCATTGTTCACAAATCCTTGGAATGAAGTAAAGAGACTTCTGAATACTTGTGCGAAGGACAATGCTGGGATAGTCTACAAAACTCTTTCAGATAGATCAGGAGAAGGGAGTCATTCTCCTGGTTTAATCGTATTTTGTTAACCTAAAAATTCCTGATAAAGTGCCAACAATAAGAAGTGATAGACTTCATTCTGTTTACAAATCCTAGGGAGGAGGTGAAGAGACGACTTAAAACTTGAAAAACAAACTATCAAGAGACGGTCTCAAACTCTTCAAGACAGGCTAGGAGAAGGGTGTCATTCTCATGGTCTAGGTGTATTTGGTAAATTGGAGTCTGTTGCAAGAGACTGCTGTGAAGTCAGACTAAGACTGGAGTGTTTCACCAGGAGAAGGGAGCCATGTTCCTGGTTGCTTGGATAAGAAGTTCATTTAACCCTTTTCTTGGTTTATTTGTTAGTGGTAGAGATGGTATTGGCATAGTTGACCTAATGCCAACTTGACCTACTCCCATTTGATCGCATCTTTTTGACCTAATTTGGTATGCCAAATGGTGCACTTTAATAAAATAATAGTTGTTGGGTGTGGTAAGGGAATAGGTTGAGGTGGGGGAAAGTCAGGGGAGGGTGTGGGGGTCTCCCCCGCATTAGGGGGTGCTTGCGGGGGTCTCCCTCCGCAGTAGGTAAAAGTTAGGTCAAAGAAGTCAAAGAAATTAGGCCAAATGGCAGGAGATCTGTTTTTTTAGGTCAAACAACCCATATCTGGTAGGAATAGAGCACTTGGTTTCGACAGGCGCCAGTATATTGGTTTCTTTTGGCTTGCATTCAGACGAGCACACCGAGTTACTCTGTTGAGGTAAGGAAAACCCCTCTAGAAATAGGGAGAGGGAGGTTATTTTCTTTATTTTAATTAGTCTATAGCCCTACCACCATGTCAGCTTCCTTACTCCATCACGCCACACCCCTTAGGGACGGCCTTAAAGAGTATGCTCTATCTTGCTTAGATAATATGTGCATTTGTGGGAATAATGGTAAAGTTGTGTGGCAATTATCCAATTCTCATGGGCAGTAATGGTCCAAGATAATTGAAACAATTTGAATTTGATCAGCTTCATGATTTCCTTGGCTTAGCACCAAATGACATGATAGAGTAGATATTGGCTTGATTCCAAGTTTAGCACAATGGATGCGGAGAAAACTGTCACTATCTCCAATTTAGCACTTACTTGTTGGTTGACCATGCTAGTAGAAATCCTTTAAACTCTAAAGGTTGCAATTCAGATGACACTGCCCTTTTTTGCATTTTCATGCTGCTCTTTGTAAACGGATTGAACGATTTATGCTGTTTATTATCATTTGTGGGACGTATTTCATGTTTGTTCTCTAAAACTAATTTTATTTTTGTGTTTTTTTCTTTTCAAATGTTAGCCGATTTTGGTGTTTCTGCCCAGATTACTGCAACCATAGCCAAAAGGAAGTCATTCATTGGAACGCCTTATTGGTAATATTTGTATCTTACTTGACTTTGTTATGTAAACTGCTGCACACCTATGCTATCTTACAGTGGTAAAGATCTTAAACAAGGTCATATAACTTGATGTGAGAAACTAACCCCTCCCCCCCATTGATACTGTTGTGAGAAGCAAAAGGTACTGAATGGAAGCAGTGAAATAAATATTGTAACTGTTTAAAGTTCAATGTACACGGTGAAGCACAATACCATATCTATTTACTGGCTCAGATCAGTAAGAGGTGGTAGTTTGGGGGGGGGGGGGAGCAGGATGGGGCGGTTCTGAGCAAGATACTGACAATTAACAGTGACAATTTACTGGCAAACCAAGCAGTTTGCAAGTTGGAATATAGGCTGTAGTTTTCAAGCATCCTGAAAAGAATGTTAATGGAACAGTGTGTTGCTCCCTATTTTAGGAAGTAAAGGATTTTAGAGAGTAAAAACATAGCTCTCATTCCGGCTTATGTCAAGTACTTTTTTTTTTTTCAAAGCAGGCATGTAGATATTTTTCCTGTAGTGGAAACATGTTGTAGTTAGCAATTCCCATATGTGAAAAGAATCATGTTTGTCATATAGGCCTTCTTCACACCAGGTAACACTTTTGTGTAAAGGTGCTGCTAATGCCACTGCTCTGAACACACCTAAGCAGTGCTGGTGGTCTGAAGACATGTATCCTTGTTATTCCCTGTTTCTTTACTGGGATTATTGGCCTGGTTTTAGGGAGTACAATATGCAGGTACACCAATTCCCTTTGTGTTTTTTCTTCTTCTGCAAAAATGTGTACAGTGTGGTCAAATGGACAACATTCTAAATATGTATTGCTTTCCCAATTTCAACTGCAATGTTAAAAAATCAACCACTCCAACTCCACAAAGTGCATCCAGCATGAGCAACAACAGTACTGCCATGAAAAGAGAAGGCACAGAAAATAAAGCGGAAGCTAAGCATCGTTTAGATGCTGTCATTGTTTTTCCTTTTCCTCTCAAAGGCCCACACACCGCCAGAATCTCTCAACCTGCCCCTACATTTAGCTCTTGCAATACAAGCAATTTGCCAATATTACATGGTCATTTAGTTCTACATTGTTGCATAACTCGAAAGCAGTGGTATCCCTAACAAACACCCCCCAGCCCTCCAAGACCCAGTACAACAACTATGACACTGTTTAGATGTGGAAATGCACAGGTTTGATCAGGGCATGTGATTGCTTTGTACTGTGAACGACCTGCCAATAAGTTGGTAGATTTGATCAATGATGGTCCACCAGCATGTACTATTTCAACAAGCAAGGGGGGTACCAGGTCCCCTGCGCTGTTCAGCCTAGCGGTCAGCATGTGGGAATGGGCCCTGGAAAACATCTACCTCACGCCCGTCCACCTCCCAGTGGAGACAAACTTGGAAGCAGACAGACTCAGCAGGCTGGGAGTGGACAATTATGAATGGCAATTGAACGGCCAGGTGCTACAGGTGGTCTTCAACGCATGCGGCCATCCTCAGGTGGATCTATTAGCCTCCTGGAAGAACAGGAAGTGCCATCAGTTCGCGTCTTGGCAGGGGCTGGGCCCCGGCTCCCTGGGAAACGCATTGCAGATTCAATGGGAAGGCATAACCGCATATGCCTTCCCCCCCCCCCCCCACACCCTTGACCTCCCGGGTACTCCGCAAGATGAACAAAGTTCATCACCTCAGCATCATCTTGATAGGTCCTTGGTGGCCAGCGAGACTGTGGTTCTGCGAACTGCTCAGCCTCATGGACAGACCATCCATTCACCTTCCGCTGGGTGTGGCACCTCTCCTGTCCCGGCAGGGTGGGCAGGGACCTCCACCACGAGCCTCAGAAATTAGCCCTTGCAGCGTGGTTCCTGAACAGAACACCCTCAGCACCTGAGCCTATTGCAGGCTAACTTGGAGATCATTCAGGGTGCCAGGCGCCAGTATAAAAGCAAATGGAGCAGGTTCTGTCACTGGGCGGACTCTGAGATCGACCCCCCCCTAATGGGCACACTGGACAATGTGCTCTCCTTCTCAACGCACCTCGCGCACTCAGGCGTTCGGGTGGACACATGCTGCACTTACCTGGCAGCCATAGGGGCCTTCAGAAATTCGGAGGAGGAGGTCTTTTTCCTCCTCCAACCCGATTGTCAAGGAACATCTGGCAGGTTTGTCCAGGCTGGTCACCATTAAGACTGCTTTGCTGGTGGGACTTAGCTCTGCTCGCAGAGTCAGCGAGAGCCAGGCTCTGGTTCCCTCAGAACCTTACACCACTTTCCACAGGGATAAGGCAGTCCTGCGGACTCACCCGGCGTTCCTACCCAAGGTACCCTCTGCCTTCCAGCTAAACGAGGAAATAGTCTTACCTACGTTCTTCGCTGACCCAAAGGATGAGGCTCAGAGAGTCTTGTAACTATCT
Organism: Ambystoma mexicanum; assembly: GCF_040938575.1. Classification (NCBI taxonomy): domain Eukaryota; kingdom Metazoa; phylum Chordata; class Amphibia; order Caudata; family Ambystomatidae; genus Ambystoma; species Ambystoma mexicanum. The sequence goes on from NC_090927.1 coordinate 1,221,252,335, forward strand.
GGATGTCAGACGCGCTCTGAAATTCTATTTGGACAGGACCAAGGGCTTCCGCAAGTCGGACGCACTTTTTGTCACCTTTGTGGGCTCCAGACCCAGTTATCAAGCATCCAAGGCTTCTATTGCACGGTGGATGTTTGCGACCATCAAAGAGGCCTATGAGGGTCACCACAAGCCACTGCCAGCCAACATGCACGCTCACGCAGTCAGAGCCAAGGCCACGGCCATTGCCTTCCAGAGGCAGGTTCCGTGGCAAGTCCTAAGCAGGGATGCTACCTGGGCCGCCCCTTCAGCTTTCTGTAAGCATTACTGTTTGGGTGCCGGCTCTCAATCGGGTGCAGTTTTTGGACAGGCAGTTCTAAGGAACTTATTTGCTTAAGGAGGGTATTCTCTCCACCATGGGGCTACATTCAGTTGTAATCGCCCATGCAGTATGGAGGAAAGGGGAACGGGACGCTAGAGTAATTACAAGTTACTCCCTGTAGTGACCAACATACTCTTAGTCCCTTTTCCTCCATATGTCCCACCACCCCCCCCCCCTCCCCCTAATAATACTGGCGTCATTAGGCAATGCTAAATATTGTCGACGCGTCAATGGGGACTGAGGAGTGGCACCAGTAGGTGGAGTCAGGGTAGTGCAGGCTCCCAGGGCCGCCTCTAAATTTAAAGGGAAAGAAGATTTTTTTCTGGTGGAAAAGGTTGTCTCCTGTTCCTTGGAAGGGATGCCCATGCAGTATGGAGGAAAGGGGACTAAGGACTAGTCACTATGGTGAGCAACTCATTTTTCTGCCGTAATATTTGTGCCCCCCTAATGTGGAATTCATGGGGATTCTACAAATCCTTAAAAGGCGTTATGCCCTACTGCACCTAGGAATTTCAATTGAGCAGTGATTAGGCCCGCATCCTGTCCCTGCCCCTTCTGTTATAGAACTCCTCCGTTTGTAACCACTCTTCGTTTTTCACAAGCCTAACAAAATAAATAAGTCTTGACTCATGTATGGCATTGCACACAATAAGTCGGTGGTGCCTCGTCTGGCTCGTACCCGAGATTTTACAGAAGTCACATGGTTCATGGTTGGAGTGATTCCCGACCTGATAACGCGTATTTCACCAGTAAGGAGTACATTCAGCCAAAAGGGCATGAATTGCTGATGCCAGTAGGAATGCAGAAAACTTGTAAAGTAACTCGATAGCACATTTACTGGCTTATCGATGAACAAGCTGTTTTGATCAAATCCTCTCTAAAAAGTAACTTCTTCACAAGGAGTGGCATTGTTATAAGTAACTCAGTACAGAATCGTATCTTGCATAAAATATCAAATGCATAGTGACAAAATCACCCAATCGGAGTCAGTGGATTCATTGCTAGTTCCTCTTCCTGGAAATGTTTCAATGGCGAGCCCCTAGAAGCTTTAAGTAATGTGACAAAAAACGACAGAACGTCTCTCTCAAATGTTTCCTCACTCCCCACTATATACCTCTGTCTCCATTCTCTCTACACACTTTCTGCTAGTCTCCTCTCTGTTCTCTGAACTCCTTCTCCTGGTCTTATCTCTATTTCTCTGCTTCTCCGGCATCCACCCTCCAGCTCCTTACTGATTGCTTTTCTGCCACTCACATCCCTCTTCTCTCTCCATCCTACTCTCGGTCCACCTACTACTCTCCGTCCAAAACTACCTTCAATCACTCACCTCCTTTCACCAAATTGGTACCCCTTTTTCACCCCCAACACTATTCCTCCCCTCTCTGTAAGCACTGCAAAGTCTCCTCTAAGTCCTTCAGCTGCTACACCCTCCTCTCTCGTATGTTGGTACTCCTTTACCCTCTCTCTGGCCTCAGCCATAAACCTCTCAGTGCTGACTGACTCTGCTGCCTTTTTATAGCCACCCTTTCCTTCCAAGAAAAATCGTTTTTAACCCACTGGCCAATGTCTCAAAAAGCTACTCCCACCTCTTCCCATCTTCTTCCCCTGTGCTGGAATTTTTGTAAGGCCTCTTAGCCTAGACCCTTTTCCCGTTATCATATTCTTCATCCCGACCATGCGGTCACTATGGTTGTTTGTTCCCCGTTTCCCTCCTGCATCAAGTAATTGCTTGTCCACAAATGTTTTGGGGAGTGTTCCCTGAGCTCCCCTACTGCTGTCACTTTGTTAATTCCAGCCTCCTTTGCCAGTAGCACGCCATGTTCAATTGCTAGCGGATGTTTTGACTCCTGAATAGGGAAGTCTATTATATTTCTATTCTGGTAACATGTCCATTCCCCCACTTAAAGGCCAGGGTCTTATTCGTTGGGCACAGTACCCTTTTGTAGTGCTTGGTCCCAGTTCTTCTCTGGATGTTGCTGCCTCCCCTGTTGTCTTGGTGTGTTGGCCTCCCTGGACAGGGTCATATTATCCATGAACCAAGTGCCAAAAAAGTCGTTCTGCCTTAAAGCCAAAAATCTTTCTTCCACCTAAAGCCAGAAAACTTGCGGGGCCCGGATTTCCCCTTTTTGTGGTGCAGTGCATTTCTATCTCGGAAGACCATAGCACCCGGTATTGGGTTTGTGCTGTTGTTGTCATCCTCTTCTTCAGCCCCTGCCACAACCACATTTTGCAGAGTTGAGAGGAAATAGAGCCATTTCTCCTAATGCGGGTGATTGAGCCAGTTACTCCTACCTATATTTGTGGGATTCAACTCTGAATCTTTCCTAATGGTGAACAACAGTAAACATAATATTGAAACTCTCAAGTTACCTTTTTACTTCTTTTAACTTCTCAAACACCTTTTCTAAATTGTGGCAACTTCTTAAGTGTTTTTGGTTCTTTACTTTGGCTCAGCTCAATCAATCTCCACGGCACCTACCTGCATATCCTGATGTGGCTTCTACTTTATGGTTTGTGGTGCTTCTGTTTAACACCCAGGGTTTTCTCCCAGTTATGGTGGCAGTAACATCATACCTGTGCCTATACATGCTGCACAATTTGTTCATATGATTACTACCTTGCTAGTTTGGTCTTGTCATCTAATGGGGACCTCGGCTACCTTTCTGAAGCTTTTAGACACAACCTTTCTTTTGATATGTCAATCAACCTACATTTTTTTTGTATTCATTGCCCTGACAAAATTGCTTAATTGGCCAACTCTGGGTCTTGAAGTCAGGCATGGTCTTACCTCTCGTGAGTGTCTTTTGGTCTTGTAGTCGATCAAAAACAAAATGATGATACCTACCTTGGTCCCTGTACTTCTGTCACAGATGACCTGAAGAATACACGAATTGCAAGAGACTTCTAATTTTTATTCAAATTTCTTGCTCTCACTCAAACTGTAGACACCTCGCAAAAGGTTGCTTGAGGGTGATTGGGATCAGGGCATCAAACTCAACAGGAACCTGTGAACTGAAGCCACTCTCAAACAAATGTCTTACAGGTACCCTGGTGTTACCCGACCCCGCACTCCTGCAAATCATGGCATTCAAGAGTTCTCTGCTCCTATGGGAATGGGGCCTCAGCACTGCCCCAGTGGAATATGTAACTGCATGACCATGTGGCTCTGTGAACTCTGCTTTGGGTGCAGCATGCATGTAGTGATGCAACATGCTTTGAAGCAGCAGTTTTCCTTCCCTCATATTTCAATTATCATGATATTGTGACACCATCATCCCTTCCCTGCTTCATCCCATCTTTAGCCTCAGCACTTTAAAGCTTCTCCAGGATATCATATTATTGTCCTCACCCCCTCCTGCTTCCGTGTACCTACCTCTCATTCCTAGCTTACCTTTCACACAGTACTTCTCCAGCATGGGGTCTGGCATGGATTCACATGCTCATAAATATTACCCGTCGTCAGGCTGGGAGTCCTCGGTAAAGAAGAAAATCAGTTTGTTTTGTTTCTGAACTGTCTTTCTACTAATAACCAATCACTGGTCTCTGGGTCATACTACCCCCAGCCAATGAATGCCCTCTACCTAAGCCCCTCCTCTGGCAGCCATCTTCAGATTTTTACCGCACGTTCAAGTATTGGGAGTCCTTGTGCTATAGCTCTCGAGCTTTTACTGCGTATTGCGTTTTTTCAAAGAGTTTTGCTCTAATTTTTCGGTCAATTCAAGTCTCAAGCTCCACCGATTCTTCTTCCGATTAACAGGGACCCGTTTCGGAATTTTATACGCCCCCCCAAGGGCAAATTGTTGTCGAGTTTTCACTTCTTAGAGGATTCCAGAAGATCTTTGAGGTCTACCCCGTGCGGTCATGGCCCAGGACAAAGGAGACATAACGCCTGTTGGATCCAAGCTGTTTAGGATCTGCCCTGGATGTGGATTACAGAATGTCTTCAAGGAAGATGAGCACTCCTGGTGCCTTAACTGCCTTCACAATGACAAATCGCACGTGGAGAAGGACTGTGCGGTCTGTAAGAACATGTCCGTCCGGACAATGAAGGGCTGTCGTACTCGGCTCACTAACTGGCTGGAGGGGAAAAACCCAGCAGCAGGTGAGAAGAGGTCAGAGCGGTGGTCTAAGACCTTTGATGGCGCTCCGGCAACGGGGGCCCAACAAAAGGCTAAGCACCACAAGTCCGCGGGCACCGGGAGCACCGTTGGTTCGGGCTCCTCGGCTGCCAGGCAGGGCGCAATGTCACCAACGCCATCATCCATGAGCCAACACTCTGGCTCGGTGAAGAGGAAGTCGGAGAACCCAGGTAAGCTTCGGGAGAAGCCCCAGTCGATCCCGATGGAGACAACCAAGGGGGGGGGGGGGGTGAGGCAGTGACCCTCTGCCTAAGGTGAAGGCCTCAGACACGCCGAAGGTCGTGCAGGCCCAGATTCTCCCGGCAAAGGCCTCGATTGAAGGAGTCGTGGCGGCCCTCGCGAAGCCTGCAGAGGCTACCCCAGTGGAGACTACCTCCGGGCCTAGAGCTTCCCTGTCATCCAGGAGGGAAACCTCTTTCCAGCCCATCGATAAGACCCCCGTGGAAGCCTGGGATGAGAAAGGGGGGGGGGCACGGTAGCCCTAACAGAAACAGATACCACCTCCTGAAGATGAGCTGGCTGGTGTCAAAAAGAGCCTGGACAAGAAGTTCGAGGCGGCCAGGGACTACGGGAGGGATCCTGACGAGGCGGACGTAGAGAGCAATGGTGGGGCCGACCAGGAACCTGGGACCGTGGAGGAAACGGAGGACCACACGCCCCAGCCTTCGCTCCCGTTGCAGCTGATGCCACAAGGCAATACAGGAGCAATCTTGATGGGTTTGCAGGACCTGTGTACGGAGAGAAGGACAAGGTTGCCCTTACCACCATCAGACGATCAGCAGCGCATGGACCATCGGGGAGCCCACCGAACAAACAGAGGCGAGTCCATCCTCCACCTCCCTTACAGCCTTCACCCCCAAACCCTCCTCCAAGACACGAGACTGGGACGGAGACAGCAACGACGGGGACGGACGACGACGGTGGTGACGACGGGACGGATCTCCCATCACTCCCTGCCCAGGCATCCCCGCCCGACGAAATTGGCTCCTTTCACACCATGATCGCCAGGGCATCAGAGCTTTTCCAGTTATGCCCTGAAGAGCAGAAGAAGTAAGGGTTCTTCTACCAACGACGGTAGGCCAAGAAGATGTCCTCTCAGTCCCCCTACCTGGACGACATATGGGACGAAGGACTGTCCCTTCCGAAGAACCCGTCCACGCCCCCTGCGAAGAGGGACCAGTACGAGAAGTACCACCAGGTCCCGGACTCCGCTCCTATGTGCCTCAGGGCATAGCCGTCCCAGGAATCGGTCATCTCTGCGGCGGCCGAGAAGAAATCGGCAGGGGCGACGGCATCAACTTCCACTTCCCCGCCGGACACCGAGGGGGAAGAAGCTGGGTGCCATGGGACGACGGGTCATCTCGTTGGCAGCGACGACCATCAAGGCGGCAATAGTGGCGCGCTAGGACAGGGCGCGGTGGTTCAAGATCGCTCCCATCCTGGACTTCCTCCCAGATGACAAGAGGGCAGAAGCCCTTGAAATCCTGCAGGAAGGTGAGGTGGCGTCGGATCACAGTGGCCACAGACATCGCTGACGGTAGCTTTCGCCAGATGGGCAACAGCGTTTGCCTTCACCAGCGCGGTTGGCTCAGGGCCACTGATTTCTGTTGGGGTGTGCAGACCAGGGTACTGTACATGCCCTTCGATGGGAACAACCTGTTTGGCAAGGCAGTGGACGAGTCGCTGCAGGCCATCAAAGCGGACTCTGAGACGTCCCGGGCCCTGGGTTCTCTCCATCAGCAACGGCCGCCCTTTCGGACTTACGGAGGCAAGCCTCCAGGTGCCTCCAATGGATTTGGCGGAAGTTCCTCGTATCGCCAGGTAGCCCGCTCCTCATCGCAGGAAGCCTACAGAGGCCGCAACAAGACAGGGGGACACCTTGCCACCTTGGCAAAACAAGACTGAACCCGGTGGGAGGCCGGCTGGCGAAGTTAGCGTGTTGAAGTCCATCACCACCGATCGTTGGATGCTGGATGCCCTGGCCCACGGGCACTCCCTGGAGTACCAAAGAAAGTGGCCCCGTTTCCCACCTGTGGCCAGGAAAGAAAACCATGTGCCACAGCTGCTTCTGGAGGTACGATCAATGCTGAAAAAAGGGTGTGATAGAAATCGTCTCAAAGGGGCTCCGGAGTATACTCACGGTAGTTCCTTGTAAAAAAGACCACCGGCAGCTGGCGGCCCATCCTAGACCTTCACCGCCTCAACAGATAAATCAAGTCCCAGAATTTCCTTCAGCACGTGCTGGGACAATTCGAGGAAGGCGACTTCCTGTCCTCTCTGGACTTGGAGGATGCTTACTTCCACATCCCCATATGCAAGGGACATCAAAAGTTCCTACGGTTCGTGGTCCAAGGGCGGCACTACCAGTTCAAGGCCCTGCCCTTCGGGTTGAAGTCGGCACCAAGGGTCTTCAGCAAGTGCCTGGCACGGGTGGCGGCGCGGCTGCGCCTGCAGGGGATCCACGTATACTCCTATCTGGACGATTGGCTCATCCAAGCAAAGTCAAGAGAACTCGCCGTCGTTCACACAGCGAAGAACGTCCGCCAGCTCACGGAACTGGGATTCTCGATCAACTTCGCAAAGTCCCACTTGGTAACGTCGCAAGACGCCCTGTTCCTGGGAGCTAGACTCGACACAGTGGCACCGTTGGCCTCACCGTCGGAGGGGTGGGCAAGGTACAACGGCTGTTGACCATGGAAATTACCAGGATGGGGTCCATCAAGTCCTAGCTCAGCATAGCATTGTGCATCTACCTCGTACGTCTGTGCAGGTTGCTGATGCAGCCACTACAGGAGTTCCTTGACGCCCGTTGGATGCAAGCGGCGGGCTTGCATCGAAGACGAGATCTCCCTAAACGAGACTTTCCGCCAGGCGATCCAGTAGTGGGGCAACCGCGCGCATCTAGCGGCGGGACTGGACTTTCCAGACCACGGGACATCAGGAAACTGTGATGACGGACGCCTCCCTGGAGGGATGGGGAGCGCAGACCAGAGATCTCCACGCAAGAGGCCTTTGGCTCCCGGAGGAGAGGCCACTGCACATCAACGTACTGGAGCTCCGAGCCGTGTTCTGGGCGCAGAGGTCTTTCCTTCCGTCCCTCAAGGCCAAAGTGGTACGGATCTTCACCAACAACACCACCGCGATGTTCTACATACGAAAGCAGGCAGATCCCCAGCCCTATCCAAGGAAGCGCAGGATCTGTGGCACTGGGCCATCGCCCAGGGAATGTTCCTGGTACCTTTTGTAAAGACTGGTAGGGGGTGTCTGTACCTCTGCTCCCTATATGGTAGAGGAGAGGCACAGAAGACCCCAGCCAAGATTCTCTATTACGGTAGCAATGGACGAGCAATCAAGGTGTCAAGTCTAATAAGAAGATAGGGTTTCAACCCCCTCTCCCGAACCACAGAAGCCGAATAGATCGACCCTCCCACCGTGGTTGGCACGGGCCTCTGAATGGAAATACAGAGATAACCGCGTGGCAGCCAATTGGGGGGAGACGGAGTTAGGGAAAGGGGGTGGAATGACAAAGGAAAGGTAGGGAACAGACAACATGCATTTGCAATACAATACTTAATCCTGAACCAGAAAATATAGCCTGGTACTTCCTACTTGATACTACCTGTTTTAGTAGCCTCCTAAGCGCTTAGGGTTCTTAATTACCCTATACCATGACCATACTTATGACCGTGTAGTATAACATGTAGCTAACACATAGCGGACACATAGCGGACAAGAGCGATACAAACTACATGGCACATACAAGGGAAACTCCCTTACATGAAGTCAACATACACATGGCCCCAAGGGCTGACATTGAACATGAGCAAACAGAAGCAGTAACATAACCCAAGTTTTCCCTTCAGAATCGGAATGAATAGTCTTGCCCTTTATCTCTCAGGAGAAATGTTCAGCGGTAAGTATTGCCTCATACTTTTCCTGGAGATAATGTTACATACAACCCGTGGGCTTGCCAAACTTAATTGAGTCTTTTAACGTATCAAGTAAACCTAATTCTTGCCAATTTAAACAAACACGTATCGGGATACTTATCTTCGAGTCTGGGTGACTCACAAGTACACCCGGACGATCTGATATGACGCCGTGAAAACCCGCCGCCCCGTGGAGCAGCTGCCGCGTATAGAAGCGAAGGCAGCGGTCTGAGAGGTAGGAATCGTTCACCGCTGCGGCCCGGGAGATATGGGGAGAGCTGCGCGAATCCTCGCGCAGCCTCCCAAGTTAACCAGCAAGGTTAACCATGCTCTGGCCAGCTGCTCTCCTTTACTGCCTAAAGCCTTCGTCCGCCTTCATGGACATAAATCACTCGCTCTTCCTCCTGCTTTCCTCACACACGCCGTCGTGGCCGCCCGTGCTGCACAACATTAATTATCAGCACCTGTGCAAGGGCGGTTAACGGCTAAATACACCAGTAATGAACTCCAGCTGTCTCTTAGCTCGAATCCGGGACTACATTGCGCCTCTAAGCATGCTGTGAATCATAGTTTTTCCCTATTTCCTACAATATTGTCGTCTAGGCTTGCTCCAGACCCTCTTCCTGACACAAGGCCTAGCTTCTCAGGAGGTGATGCGGGCTGGTTCTTAAGTACAATGTAGTCCCCGAACCCCCACAAAGGAATGTCCACACACTGTATTACTGAAAACATGGTCTTTATATAATTAATATTCAAAGGTATGTACACAATCACAATAACGCACTTTGTACTCGGAAGTCAACAATGATAAATATATACAATTCTAAAGTTGTACCACCAATGTTATCGAATCTCATTAAAGTGCATCAACTGTACGGTTAAAATGTCACACAGATCAATAACGAGGAAACAAGCAATAGAGATAGGCAGGAACGCAAGATGGTTGAAACGGTAGTCTTATTTCCTCCTAGTAAGGTTTTACCCCCCCCCCCCAATGTACCTGGTGGAGTAGAGTTCTCCGAGATGCGTCGACCGATCCTTCTTGAGTCACTCCCTTTAAAGCAGGAGCCACGGATCGTCGAGAGGCGTCGAGGAACTCGGCGTTCTGTGTCGGGGAATTGATGGCCCTTCTTGAGTGCCCTCCCTTTAAGGCAGGAGTCACGGGTCGTCGAACGTCCGACGGCGAACAGGTTGAACTACGGCCGTGAAGAGGCAGCTTCGTTCCTAACGGTGCTCGTCGACGACAGAGAGTTGGCGTCCTGCAAGGAAGAGGCGTGCAGGGAATCTCGGTGACGATAGTTCTGGACCGCAAAGAGATGATGAAGAACTGTGGCCCCGCAAGGGCGTCGAGTCGTCGGCGTCTCTGTGGTCTTTAGGTGGCGGGAAACCCACCGTTGGATGCTCCTCGGCGCGTCGACGGTCGGGCCTTCTCCAGCAGGATAAAGCGGGCGACGATGCAGACGAGAGCGTCCGATGATCAATTGAAGTTCTTAGGCAAACAGGAGCACAGCGGCTCCAGTCGGGGACGGCGGTCGTCGACAGTGGCGGACAACAGTCCGAGTGCTTCTCTTTGAGATTCCGCTGCAGTCCCCGTCTCGGGTCGGCAGCCTGTCAAAGGTCTGTCTACCAGGGAGCTTTGGCAAAGATCAGCTGTGCACGATGGTCCCTCGTAGCTCAGGAAGAGGGCTCCTTACCAGGTCCTCTCTGGGTCAGTCCTTAGAGACACAGCAGCTTTCAGATTGTGAAGGAGAGCAACAGCACTTCTTCTCTTCCAGCGAGGCTTCAAGGTCAAGCTTCAGTTACTCCAGTTACTCGTCGTAGTGGACTTTAGCTTCTGAACACAATTCCTAGCAGTGAGAGGTCCCCAGATATACTGTTAATCTCCGTTTCATTCCGCTGGGTCACACTCAAGCATCCAATCACGACTAAGGGCATTCAGGCAGCCAATCGGGCACACAAGGTATTCAGGCCATTCACTTCTCTCCAGACACTCACAACAAGTTATGTGTATTGGGACAAGTACCGAGCCATTCAACACTCCCAACTGCATTCATACGGGCTTCGGGCAGGGCTGTCTCAGTCATTGTCAACCACTAGATACTAGACATCCACAACACAGAATGCATATTCGTCACACACTCTATTCACCCGGGTCCCACCCACAGGAGGTACCCACAACATACATCACTGTGAAGGCTCCAGCTAGTCTGGCCGGGCCTTCACAACAACACCATGTATGGCACTTCCACCCAACAGCCAATCAAGGGGAAGGAACAGAGTAAGGGCTTCCCAGGACTTTGGGAAAACAAGGTAATAGGTAATAGAAAGCAAGAGGCCACAGGGGCCAACTTGTTTTCCATCAGGAATCAACTGATCCCAATGGCAGGGCCGGGGTATCCCTAAAATGGAGGATACTCCGCGCACCTGTCAAATTCAGCATGGAGCTGCCACCAGCCCATACCCTGCTCTGCGGGCCACCCACAGGTGCCCAAAAACATACACTAGGGGCACAGGGTTGTACCCCCACCCATGGGTGCCATAAGGGTATCCCACAGGTCCGTTCACCAAACTAAAAGAGAGGGAGCTGCACCGCCAGGAGTCCCACATGAACTCCTGCGCTGAAAACACGACAGAACACACGATAAAAAGCAGTAAAGGACAAGGATACGGAGGCCCTGTCCCTCCCATGCATTTCCAGCATCACACCTTTTCATCTGGCAGGAGTGAAAAACACTGCCGCGCTCTTGTCACGAGTGGGAGCTTCGACAGGATCAAGCGGATCTCCTATTCCGACGATGGGGCAGTCCCCAGATGGACCTGTTCCCAACGGTGGCGAACACCACGTCCCGGAGGTTCGCCAGCAGGCTTCCCCAGCCGGAGAGCATGGGCGATGCATTCTCCTTCCCCTGGGACGGCCTGTTCCTGTATGCGTTCCTACCGTTGCCGTTGCTTCTGTGACTTATCAGTCAACTCAAACGATCCCGGTGCAGGATGATCCTCGTCGCACCGGTGTGGCCGAGGCAGATATGGTTCCCGGACCTTATGGAATTGTCAGCTCCCCCTCCTACCACCCCCCCCCCCCCAGTCAAACATCCGACGGACGCGGATCTTCTCGCCAGGGAAGGGGGCTCCATCCTACATCACGACCTAGGATCGCTGAACCTGCAGGCCTGGCTCCTGCAGCACTAGAGTTCGGAGGCTATGATAAAGTGAATGTCGAAAAGGCGCGGTTGGATGAGCCATGAAGCCAAGCCAAGAGGCTACGGTCTTATCAGGCTGAAGTCAACTAGCATTGGATACAAATCGTAGGAGAGAACAAAACTCCTGTTTAAAAGACACGAACAAGCAAGGAAGACGTCAGAGGTCTATTAAAAAATAGTATTTTAAAGACTGAAAGCTTAAAATCATGGTCTTCAGTCACGTGGAAGGATGAAGTTGGATGAGCAAGATGCTCACACCTACGCATGAGGGCAGAGCGTGCCTTCACTCCCCTGAATTCTCCACAGTACAGAACAAACTCAAGGCCGAGCTTTAAAGCATAGTTGACTACGTTGACCACTGAGGTGATGATCGAAGTCCAATCTGCGTGCTGCTAGACGTAGGTGGAAAAGTACTGACAAAGGTTAGAGGGCCAACCAATTGTAGGGGACCGCGTAATTAAGGGTCCTACATTTTGTGTAGCCAATGGGTAGTAGTGTATTTAGAAACGTTCATAGTGGCCATTTTGAGGGGAGGGCTTAGTTGCCTGACCTGATAAGAAACCTATTACTTTTCCTCACTGTGCCATACTAGTATAGATCATATACTTCGATGTTCACTTACAGCCTATCACAGTAGCCACTAGGTTTTTGTAGTTTGCCACGTAGAATGATGTTTTTAATGACGTAGTTCAATGTCAATAATGACAGGTTTTCGATATAAAAGCTCAGTTTTTTATGACACTCGTTGAGTAAGAGGATCGAGCGAATTCGTTGATGTTCGTTGTGCTCCTTGTTTTAGACAATTGAAAATAAGTTATCCTTTTTTACTGAGTAATTTTGATTATTGATTTATGAATAAAATCTGCATCCCCATCCATCTCCAGGGCAATTGCTACTCATCTTAAAGGGCTGAGGTTATTCAGTTGACTTGGTAGCGGAGAGGATGGTTTAAAAAAAATCCATCGACATAAGTAAACTTTGGAGTCCCAGCAATATCGCACGACCTCTGCCATTCGGCTAACAGGACGTGAACTTCCCGTAGATAGTGGTTTAGTTTACATTTCTAAAATCTTGTGATTAGGGTGTGACGGGTCCCTCCGGTTTCAGACGGAATCCCCTCCCACTGTCTACGAGAAGCTGAATGAACGGGAAGTTGGAGAGGCTGTAAAAAAGACGTACGATTCCCAGAGTTAGATGTTTAACATGCGAATGGTGAGTAAAAACTGAGCAAGTTGGCAAAACTGTGTATGGGTAATAAGTGACAAGAAGTGATAAGGGAAAGAAGTTTAATGTAGGGAGGTGGGATAAAAATAACTTGAGAATAAGAGTGTTAACTATTGAATAGGAATTGTGTGAGGCTAATCAATTAAGAGGTATCGTGAGGAGAGTGCCACGATAACAGAATACACCCTGTGCCTGCATTTTAAAGAACTTAACAGAAGAAAGCTTAACCTAAAATCCCATAGCGGAAGCAGTAGATGACAGGCTCGGTTAAAGACATAACTGAAAGAGGTTGATTTAAACTCCGTAGGAGTATTGATTTAGAGGGCTAGACGAGTCTTGTAGAAAAGATTGTATGTATTTATATTTTGGTGTTGATGTAATAGTTAAAAGTGATTGTTGAAAAACAAAGGGAGAAACACAAGGTTGAACAATTTAATTGGTTGTTTGACTTTAAGTTGATGGTGTTTTTAAGCAAGATTAAAGTAAATAACGTGATTTAAAGGGATTGGAGCCTGCGATGATTGGTGCACGCTCATTTTATATTATTTTTCTGAAACGTATTGTTTTTTAAAACCTTTGACAAAAGCAAACTAGTATTGATAGTCAAGAGTGACAAGTAAAAAATGGAGGATGTTATTCCACTTGTGCACCTCTGCAAGCAATTGCAGAAACATGCACCTAAGCTTAGACAGTGTAGTGCGGAATGGGTTAAGAGAACCGCAGACAAAATGTTTATGCCGTGGCCGCAAGGAGGGTCACTATCGAAGGTAGTCTTGCAGCATATGACGACATATTTGCATGCAGCATATACGTGTGCTTAGAACTTTGGAAAATGTACCAGGAGGAAAGAGAAGAGCCGCCTCCTATAGATTGGATCCTTAATGTATGCAAAGAGGGGGGTGAGGAGCCTTCTTCTACCCCCGCCCCGCCAGAAATAGACATTGAAAACAAGAAAGACAATGTGTTATACCAATTGAGGGAGCATAATGCAGCAATAGGGTATAGTAACCCGGCATATGAGTCGCCTGCGCAAAGCAGTGACGAGGGATCGGAGAGAAATACTGAGAAAGATGTCATTCCTAAAGTCCCGAGGGACCAAGAGAGACGCGACAAGGAGAGCAGTGATCGAGCAAGCACATATTTAGATATAGGAAGAGAAATAAAGAGATGGAAGGGAGAAAGAAATAAACCTGATGAGTTAGCACTTCTACAGAATTAATGGATGGGTGGTCAGATGTTGCTTAAAATCAATGGTAAAGGCATTGAGAATGTAAGACAAAGGGCAGATCTAGATGGGCAAGATAAAAAGCATAGAGAAAGGGAACGATTGAAGGTAGAAGAGACAAAAACAAAAGATAGACAAAGACCAGAGCAGTTATATCAATATGAACTGTTGAAGAAGCAGCAAAAAAACAGGAGCAGAGAACACAAGATAATAGACAAAGGGCATTTGATGAGTGGGGAAGGTTAGAAAGAAAAAGAATAGAAGAGGAGGGACAGAAGTTAAGGGATTGGAGAATGCAAAAACGAAAGGATGAGGAGATAAAGAGCAAACGAAAGAAGGGATATGAAGAAAAAGGAGGAAGACGTGGCAAGGGAGGAAGAAAGAAAGCATAGAGAGCTTGATGATGACATAGAACAAAAAAGAAGGCAAAGAGTGCACAATCTCGATCGCCTGGAGAAGGAGGTGAATAATCCCGGCCCAGAAGTAGCATGGGAGGACACAGAGGAGTTCTTGCCGGAATATTAGTCATTACCAGGCCCATCTAGAGGACGAGTTTGACTCTAGAAGCATTGGGGAAGCGATTGATAAAGTTTGTCATGACATGAGAACCCAGAAAGAATTGAAAGGGAAGGGAAAAAATAATTGACTTGAAAGTACACAGTTATACGATATAGAGGTTGCCTCATGTACGAGCCCCAAGGAGTTATCTTTAGATAGACTGACTCTACTCAGAGATGAGAAGGAGAGAAATTATATGAGCTGGGCACAGGAAATGTCAGATGAAGACAGAGACACCTTCTGTGGAGAAGAGAGGGGTGATGTCATGATCCCAGTCAGTGAGCATGGTCCTCATTTGGGCATTCAGGCTAGGCAGAGAACATTGGGTCAATCAGAGGGTCAAAGGTGGGTGTTTACACTGTTCACAGTATCCACTTCCATAGACTCCCTTGAGGTGTCAGCAGTAATTTCCTACACTTAACATGGCCGCCCCAAGACCCATTTACATGTAGCAGCACTGTTCTATTCATATTTGCAGAGGGAGTTACTTAAGCCCCGCTTCCGCTGGAACGCTCGTTTTGCATCTTCTCCGCTGACAGCTGGTAACGCTACCAGCGTCTCTCCTCACCAAATCTGTCAAAGAAAAGATATTGGAGACATTTTTATGAATAGTTACAGAATACTTTAGTTCATAGAATAGACGTACCTCTGCTGGAGGCGATGCGGCCAGATAGGATCCTTTTTCCACATGTGGTGGACCTGCCCCAAAGTCCAAGGCGTCTGGAGACGATGCTTAGGGGCCATTGCCGATATCACACAAACTGTACTTCCTTTAGCCCCTGAATCTATGCTCCTGGGCCTCCCGATACCCAGGACCTACCCGAGGACAGGCACTAAGGCCAAGCTCCTGTCCCAATGTGTGCTGGCGGGTAGAATAGTGGTGGCCCGCACATGGAAATCTGCAGAGGGGCCCCCTCCTTCATTGCAGGCTTTCGGAACATTTGGAACCCTGTTCTTGACTTTGATAGACTTCCCGGCCCTGACTTACAAACCCCAATTGGCCAGGAAAGTCCTGGAAAGTGGAGATGCCCCACAGGAGCAAGAGTGAAGAAGGGGACTCTGGAAAGGCTTGATAAACTTGAGGAGGGTGGGAAAAGTGAAAAGATGGGCTTTACAATAATGCATTTTAACTATTGATAAATGTCAGTACTATTATTACCCTGCCTTGTTAAAAAAATAAACACATTTAAAAAAAGAATAGCCGTACCTATCTGAAGTTCTCTCCGACGCGGTTATCTTCAGTAAGAACATTTATTCGTTCAGTCAGAATCTTCCTTCAGAAGTTTCACTCACAGCCGCAGCATCTCAGTCAGAAGTTTCTTCTGCAGCCACCGCATCTTCTGAAAGGGACTTTTCCTCAGCTTTCCGAAAGCCTGCAGACAACACAAGAGGTTTTTAAGTTAAGTAACGAATTTAACAGTTTAACAGAAAAGACGTTTTTATAAGCATTTACGTACCTGAAGGATTTTCAAGTTTTCACCTCACAATATTTACCGCGCTTCGCCTAGAAGGCTGCAGTTCTCCAGCATGGGGTCGGGCATGGATTCACATGCTCATGAATATTCCCCGTCGTCAGGCTGGGAATCCTCGGTAAAGAAAAAAAAAACAATCAGTTTCGTTTCTGATCTGTCTTTCGTAGTAGTAACCAATCACTGATCTCTGCGTCATACTGACCACAGCCAATGACTGCCCTCTCCCTAAGCCCCGCCTCTGGCAGCCATCCTCAGAGTGTTGGGATCCTCGTGCTATTGCTCTCGAGCTTTAGTGCGTTTTCACGCTTTTTCAAAGGAAAATGTACTCTTTTTTCGGTCAAAAGAGCCTCAAGCTCCACCGTTTATCCGATCAACGGGGACCCGTGTCGGATTCTTCTATGCCCCTCAAGGGTGAAGATTTCGTCGAGCCACGCTTTTGGAGGACTCCAGAAGTTTCTCAGGCCCATCTCGACATGGCCCAGGAGAAGGGAAGATCGACGCCCGGAAAGCTGTTCAGGGTCTGCCCTAGATGCCAGCTTCAGAATGTCTTCAAGGAGGACGAACACTCCCTTTGCCTCTACTGCCTGCATGAGGACAAGACGCACGTGGAGAAGGACTGTGCGTTTTGCGGGAACATGTCGGAGCGGACCATGAAGGACCGCCATCTGGGTCTCGCCAACTGACTTGAAGGGAAGAGCCCGTCAGGCTAGAAAAAGAAGTCCAAGCGGTCTTCTAAGACCTTTGAGGGCGCCCCGGCGACAGGGGCCCAACAGAAGGCCAAGCACCGCGAGTCCGCTGGCACCGGGAGCGCCGAACGGTCGGGCTCTTCGGTTGCCAGGCAGGGCACAACCTCCCCGGCGTCATCAACCACGAGCCAACGCTCTGGCTCGGGTAAGAGGAAGTCCGAGCACCCGGCAAAGCTTCTGGAGAGGCCCCGGTCGAGCTCGAAGGCCCCATCGGAGGGGGAGCGAGGCGGTGACCCTCCCCCCAAGGAGAAGGCGGTGAGCGCACCTAAGGTGGTGAAAGCCTTGATCCACCCTGCCAAGGCCTCTATCGAGACAGTCGCGGCGGCCCTGGCTCAGCCTGTGGAGGCTACACCAGTGGAGGCGACCTCGTGGCCCAGAGTCTCCCTGCCACCGCAGAGGGAGTCCTCTTTCAAGCCCATCGACAGGACCCCCGTGAAACCTCCGACGGAGAAGAAAAAGGGGGGGGGCAGGAGGCCATCGTGGAGCTGATCGAAGTCTTAAGCCACGGCATTGGCGTGGAAGAAGACCAGCCCGTTGGGATGGACCCCGACGAAGGAGACGACGAGAACGTCGAGGGTGCCGACGAGGTCCCTGACCGCCTGTCGGAATCCCCTCAACGAGTGCCGCAAGACAACTCGGCGGCCATTTTGTTGGCTATACAGTCCTTATGCTCGGAGATGAGGACGAGATTGCCGTTACCACCAACGGAGGAACCGCTCCCGACGGGGGACCCGGAGCCAGGCCCTTCTGGGAGCCCTCCTCCTAAGAGAAGAAGGATTCATCCTCCACCTCCTTTTCAACCATCGCGCCCTGCTCAGCCCTCCTCCCCGTCCACGACCCGTGGGGATGATACGGGGACGGACACGGCCGCGACGGGTACAGACGACGAAGTTTACGGCGAGGATCTTCCGTCGTCCCCTCCTCCCCGGGCTTCCCCGCCCGACGAGATTGGATCGTTTCATGCCATGATCGCCAGGGCATCCGACCTTTTCCAGCTCTGCCCGGAAGAGAAAAAGGAAGGTTTCCTTTATCAAAGGCGCGAGACCAAGAGGAAGACGGTCCTCGCTGTACCTCTACTGGATGATATCTGGGATGAGGGTCTCGCCCTCCTCAAGAACCCATCCATAACGCCTGCGAGAAGGGTTCGGTACGAGAAGAAGTACCGGGTCCCGGAAGCGGCCCCCTTGTGCCTTCGGGCACAGCCGACCCCGGACTCGGTCGTCTCCGCGGCGGCCAGGAAGAAAGCGGGGGGGGGGCATCGGCCTCTACGTCAACCTCCCCCCCGGACGGCGAGGGAAAGAAATTGGACACGATGGGACGCAGAGTCATCTCATCGGCAGCGACGACAATTAAGGCTGCCAACGCCTTGGCTATCGTAGCCCGCTACGACAAGGAGTTGTGGTACAAGATTGCCCCCCTGCTGGACTTCCTACCAGACGACAAGAGGGCGGAGGCCCTAGAGATCTTGCAAGAAGGAGAAGTGGCGTCGGACCACGCCATTACGATAGCGACGGACATCGCTGACACTGGTTTTCACCAGTTGGGCAACGGCGTGTGCCCTAGACGGCATGGATGGCTCAAGGCTACGGACTTCCGGCAGGATGAGCAGACCAGAGTTTTGGACATGCCGTTCGACGGGAGCAACCTGTTTGGGAAAACAGTGGACGATTCCCTGCAAGCCATCAAGACGGACAAGGAGACGGCCCGGGCTCTTGGTGTTCTCCAGCACCGGAGGCAAGCAGGGTGCCTCCAGAGGTTCCGGCGGCGGATATTCCACCTACCGTCAAGTGGCCCGTTCGTCGTCACAGGAAGCCTACAGGGGACGAGGCAAGTCGGGCGGCCCCCGCCGTCGTCGCCAGGGAGGACAAGGCGGCAAAGCCTCGTCGAAGCAGGACTGAACCAGCCGTGGGGTTGGGCCCCCACCGAAGCACCCCGGTGGGAGGCCGGCTGGCTAACTTAGTCAGAGTGTGGGAGTCCATCTCCACCGGCCGTTGGGTGCTGGACACCCTAGCCCAGGGTCACGCGCTCGAGTTTCTAAAGAAGTGCCCGCGCGTCCCCCCCGTGGCCAGGAAGGAACATCACGTCCCTCAACTTCTCTTGGAGGTAAAGGCGATGCTCAAGAAAGGCGCCATCAAGCTCGTCCCAAAGAGGCTTCGGGGCTCCGGAGTTTACTCAAGATACTTTCTCGTGAAGAAGACAGGAGGATGGCGTCCCATCCTGGACCTACGACGACTGAACAGATTCATCAAGGCACAGAAGTTCCGGATGGTCACCCTCCAGCACGTCCTGGGTCAGCTGGAGGAGGGCGATTTCTTGTCGTCGTTGGATTTGGAGGATGCTTACTTCCATATCCCCATCCTAAAGGGACACCGAAAGTTTCTCAGATTCGTGGTCCAAGGGCATCACTACCAGTTCAGAGCCCTTCCCTTCGGATTGAGGTCGGCACTCAGGGTGTTCACCAAGTGCTTCGCACCGGTGGCGGCGCGGCTGCGCCTGGAGGGGATCCACGTCTACCCCTACCTGGACGACTGGCTCATCCGAGCAAAGACAAGGGAGCTCGCCGCTGAGCACACGGCGAGGACCGTCCAACTACTCACGGACCTGGGATTCTCCATAAACTACGCCAAGTCCCACCTGGTGCCCGCGCAAGACGCACTGTTTCTGGGAGCGAAACTCGACACAGTGGCGCTTCTGGCCTCGCCGTCGGAGGAAAGGACGAGGGCCATCTTGGGCAAGGTGCAGCGGATGCTGGTTGCGGACGCGGCCAGGGTGAGGTCCATCAAATCCCTCCTCGGAATGATGTCTTCTTGCATTTATCTCATCTGCCTGTGCAGGCTTCGGATGCGCCCGTTACAGGAGTTCTTGGACGCTCGCTGGATCCAGACGACGGGCAGCTTCGAGGACAGGATCACACTCTACGAGAATTT
The DNA here is from genome assembly GCF_040938575.1 of Ambystoma mexicanum. NCBI lineage: Eukaryota > Metazoa > Chordata > Amphibia > Caudata > Ambystomatidae > Ambystoma > Ambystoma mexicanum. The sequence goes on from NC_090927.1 coordinate 1,221,272,116, forward strand.
CCGGCGAGCGATCCAGTGGTGGGGCACCTACGCGCATCTGACGGCGGTCATGGACTTCCAGACCCCGGGCCACCAGAAGACAGTGACCACGGATGCCTCCCTGGAAGGGTGGGGAGCGCACACTGAAAATCTGCACCTGAGAGGCCTTTGGTTCCAACGGAGAAGTCCCTCCATATCAACGTCCTGGGCTCCGTGCAGTGTTTTGGGCCCTCAGGTCCTTTCTTCCGTCCCTCAAGGGCAAGGTGGTGAGGATCTTCACCGACAACACCACCACCATGTTCTACATCAGGAAGCAGGGCGGTACCAGATCCCCAGCCCTGTCCAAGGAGGCGCAGGATCTGTGGCATTGGGCCGTCGCCCAAGGGACGTTTCTGGTGCCGTTTCATCTGGCAGGAATAAAAAACACCATCGCCGACTCGCTCAGCAGAGAGCTGCGCTCGTGCCACGAGTGGGAACTACGACAGGATCTAGTGGACCGCCTCTTCCAACGGTGGGGCACACCCCAGATCGATCTGTTCGCGACGGCGACGAACTCCAAGTGCCGGAGATTCGCCAGCAGGTTTCCCCAGCCGAGGAGCATGGGCGATGCTTTCTCGTTCCCCTGGGAGGGCCTGTTTCTATACACGTTCCCTCCATTGCCGTTGCTGATCCGGCTCATCAACCAGCTCAAGAGGTCACGGTGCAGGATGATCCTCGTCGCACCTGCGCGGCCGAGGCAAATATGGTTCCCGGACCTTCTGGACTTGTCAGCGTCCCCGTCAATCAAGCTGCCAGTGGACGCGGATCTTCTCTTCAGGGAAGGAGGCGCCATCCTCCATCACGACCTGAAGTCGCTGAACTTGCAGGCCTTGCTCCTGCAGCGCTAGAGTTTGGAGGTTACGTCATACCGGCCGACTGCAGAGAGGTTCTTGCAAAGGCCAGGGCGTCCTCAACTCTTAAATGCTACAGACACAAATGGAAGAGGTTCTCTGTCTGGTGCCATGCACAGAAGATTAACCCTCTATGGATTACGGCTCCTCAAGTACTGCCGTATCTACTGACGCTGGCCAAGGCTGGACTAGCGCACGCTTCCATCAAGATTCATCTTGCTGCGATCTCCCGATACACCAGAACCACGGGTCGGACGTCTTTGATAGTTCCCGCCGGTGAAGGCTCCGGCCCCGGCGTGGGAGCTCAACGTGGTGCTGACCAAGCTCATGGGACCTCCGTTCGAGCCTCTGCACTCAGCTCCGTTGAAGTTCTTGTCGTGGAAAACAGCGTTTCTTGTGGCCATCACCTCCGCACGACAGGTGGGAGAGATCCAGGCCCTTTCCTGCAAGCCCCCGTACTTGACTTTTCACGACACAAGGGTAGTGCTCAGGACGAACCCCTCCTTCATGCCCAAGGTGCCGTCGCACTTCCACCTCAACGAACCCTTGGTGTTGCCTGTTTTCTTCCCGTCGCCTTCGTCGCCCGCTGAAAGGACTTTGCACTAGCTTTATGTGGCTAGAGCGCTGAAGTTCTACGTGGACCGCACGATGAGTTTTCAGAAGACGTCACAACTTTTTGTGAACTTTGGACCTGTCAATCAGGGGAAGGCTCTCTCAAAGGCTTCCATTTGCAGATGGCTCTCCGGCTGTATCATGTACTGTCATCGGGTGGCAAACCGACCGCTGCCCGGCCGTCCGAGAGCCCTTTCCACCAGAGCGATCGCAGCTACCATGGCGTTCCTATCTGGTGTGCCCCTGCTGGACATCTGCAGGGCTGCTACGTGGAGGTCGACGCACACCTTCACGAAATAGCACTGCGTCGACCGGGATTCCAGGGAGGAGTCCAGGGTCGGCCAGGCAGTGCTGTGCAACCTGTTCGCCTAAGGTGAGCCTGGTGAGGAGGTAAGAATTGCTTAATGTTGAGTTTGATGTAATGCTTAATGTTGAGCCTTTGCCACCTCCCGTGGTTTGTGCGTGTGCACTGCTATGTATTCTTTATTCATGAGCATGTGAATCCATGCCAGACCCCATGCTGGAGAAGGAACAAGTTACTTACCTGTAACTGTTGTTCTCCAGCATGGGTCTGGCATGGATTCACATCAGAACCCTCCCGCCTACCCCTCTGGGGCTCTTCACCTGGTCATACTGCCACTTCACGTGCTACCAAATCTGAAGATGGGTGCCAGAGGCGGGGCTTAGGTAGAGGGCAGTCATTGGCTGTGGTCAGTATGACGCAGAGATCAGTGATTGGTTACTACTACGAAAGACAGATCAGAAACTAAACTGATACTGATTTTTTCTTTACCGAGGATTCCCAGCCTGACGACGGGGAATATTCATGAGCATGTGAATCCATGCCAGACCCATGCTGGAGAACAACAGTTACAGGTAAGTAACTTGTTCCTTATAATAATACTGCCTTCACTCACTGTGCGAACAGCCTATTACATAGATGTGTATTGAGACAAAATTCCAGAGAAACTACTAGGCAGACAATACCATATGTAGTTATCCCTGTTCCAAAGAATGATGAGGACTATCACCCCAAGTCTGAGGTAAATGTCAGTCACATGCTAAAAATGTCTTGGAGATTATTTTTGAACACCAGAGACAGGCTTTACAAGGGAAACAAAAGAAATGTGTGTTGAAAGGTGAACCTACACAGAAGGTTCATGTAACCACACCCAGTCCACTGACGGATGTGCCTATAATTGGTCCAGCTAGGAGTATTGCTGACATGTTGTATGAGATAATCATGGCAGATGATAAGAGAAGAATACGACCTAAGAGGGATATTGGGGAAGATGACTTTGAGCTAAATGATTACCTGGATAGTACAGCACATTTGGGAAACAACATATGGTATCAACATATGAGGGGAGTGGGAAGAAGAACCTCAAAGGAGGAATGCTTTGTATGTGCACTCCTACCTTTATAGTATGGGGAAGTCTAAGATCTTCATAGCTATTGAAATAGACGTCCAGACATCACATCTTTCTCACATAGCACTTTGCTGAACAAGAGGCCAGTTTATGGGTCGAGATGCTTCTCAAATGGGTAACTGAATGGACAGATCCAGATGAAGAGGACCATGTCCAAGGCACGAAGACAAGAAACAGAGCTTACACTAAGAATCATATGAACAGGTACGAGAACCCTAGAGTGAAAGGAGCTGGAATCAGATGGGAAGTAAACAAGAGACTGGAAAGTCCAGGAAATCCGCAGAAGAAATTCGTAGATGGAAGATTAGAGGTCAAATGCAGCTCTGGGGATCAGTGCTATCACCAGATGGATGGGAAGGAGGAGTGGTCATCTGCAGAGCCTGGGTGGTTATTGGTTTCTACAAACCTACCATTGACATAATGCAGAATGGTTGTAAGCCACTATGGCCAAGACTTGCTAAACTACTGACCTGGGTTGAAGACAGGGGAGGACCCTTACAGATAGTGCTTTTGGAGAGTGTAAAGCTGTGGTTCAGAAATAATGGCACAAGAAAAGTTGGAGATAATCAGAACTGTGGTTGATTCTTTGACATACCAGGAATGATGCTTGGAACAGCAGTAATGATGGATCACTATTGGGCTTGTGGATACAAAGCATACATGAGGCTACCCAAGGATTGGGAAAGACGATGCTCGCTAGTGAATGTTCATGTTCCGCCATTGGTGATTCCGAAAAGTGACTTAAACCTTGACAGTTTTCCAAAAGCAGATTCTCAACTGAGAAAGAAGAGATCTGTGTAGCTGATGAGAATAAAGAGGGACAACTATTTCTCAGTAAAATCTATAGAGGGTTTTGATGCTATTCCCGATGAGCACAGACTATTTAGCCAGACCGCTTCAGTGTTTTCATTGATCTTCATGCCAAGTGTCCAGGATTGAGCAAATACCAGACGGCTGCAGATTACAAGATGGGAATTGCTACAATCAACACTACCATAAAGGGATTCAGTGCTATCAGAGAAGAGTTAAGAGCCATACGACTGATGACTCTCCAGAACAGATATGTCTTGGACATGATCACAGCTATGGATGGAGGTGTTTGTGCAAAAATCAGAGAATCATGTTGCACATTCATACCTTCTCATGGTGACGAGAATGGAACCTTGACGGAGGCCATAGGTATGTTGACAAAACTCCACGGCCAGATGATCGACGAAGTAGAAGACATTACTGATGACTGGTTTGGATCACTCTTCTCTTGTGTTCCACAATGGATGGCAGACATTTTTAAGTTCCTTGGAGCTCTGATACTAATGATATTGCTTGGATTTTGTGCGATCAAGATAATAATCTCCCAGTGCAAGAAAACAGCCAAGAAAGCTATAGGGATGAAGATTATGATCGACGTTGAACCAGGATGGAAGGCCAAACACTTGACAGATAAAGAAATCGGACTTTGTGAAGGCCAGTGTCCATGCACCTGAGGAGACGGAGTTCCTGTATCCAAAGAATCATAAGAAGTATGTGGGAAGATGGATTTATTGTAGTCCCAATGGAGAGTGCCGCCTAATGACATGGAACGAAGATGAGCACGTGAAGTCAGCAGGATGCCTGAAGGGAGTCATAAAGATATGGATCCCACAGAAGTTCTTCTTCAGACCAAGATGTCTGGATGTGAAGGATGATGAGAGAGTGGTCAATAAATCACCCAGAGGGGGGAGTGTAGAGGAGGAGCCAAGTACCCCATCTCAACCATATTGCCTATATGTTGGGAGCACGGATGTGGAAATCATACGGTACCAGTGAAAATACTGATACCTAGGAGAATCCTGGCAGCAAGGTTCCCATTGAGAACCATACCTGCATACAAGGAAATATGATGGTCATTTGAATGAATTCCGGAGGAAGTAGAGCAAATGAATGGTCAGGACGAATGGTGACGTCACAGAGCAGAGCTGATGTGCCTAGAAACGATGCAGAGACTAGAGAATGCAGATATTCTATTAGGCGTTAAGAAAGTATCTAGGGTAAGTGACATCTTTGGATCAAGGTGAAGAAGCTTCTGCCATAAAATGGATGAAGATATCAAGTCAGTTTACATGTGTACAGATGCAAAAGAAACTCAAGCAGACGACATATTCTTAAGGCTATCTTTATAGTGAACGGGTTACAGCATACGCCAATATATACATAAAGAGTAAAATATGGATGTTTCCAGTACATGTCATAGCAGAGTTGGACTAAAAAAGAAAGGCCTCTTTACAGCGTGTTGCAGTAAGAAAACGCATGAATTAAGTGATTCTCGAAAAGGCGAGGTTGGATGAGCCATGAAGCCAAGCCAAGAATCCAAGATTTTATCATGCTGAAGTCAACGAGCATTGGATACAAATCGTGGGAAAGAACAAAACTCGAACAAGCAAGGAAGACGTTGGAGGTCTATTAAAAAATAGTATTTTAAAGACAGTGACAGCTTAAAATCATGGTCTTCAGTCACGTGGAACGATGAAGTTGGACGAGCAAGATGCTCACACCTACGCATGAGCGCAGAGCGTGGCTTCGCTCCCCTGAATTCTCCACAGTACAGAACAAACTCAAGGCCGAGCTTCAAAGCCTAATTGATTACGCTGACCACTGAGGTGGTGATAGATTGATATGCTAATTGGTGGGAAGCTGGGGTTAAGATGAGCTCACCAGAACCTGGAAGTCCAATCTGCGTGCTGCTAGACGTAGGTGGAAAAGTACTGACGAAGGTTAGAGGGCCAACCAATTGTAGGGAACCGTGCAATTAAGGGTCTAATAGTTTGTGTAGCCAATGGGACGTTGTGCATTTAGTGACGTTCATAGTGGCCATTTTGAGGGGAGGGGTTAGTTGCCTCACCTGATAAGAAATTTACCACTTTTCTTCACTGTCCCATGGTATTATAGATCATATACTTAGATGTTCACTTAGAGCCTATTACAGTTGCCACTAGGTTTTTGTAGTTTGCCACGTAGGATGACGTTGGGAATGACGTAGGTCAATGTCAATAATGACAAGTTTTGGATATAAAAGCTCTGTTTTTTATGAAACTCGTTGAGTAAGAGGATCGAGCGAATTTGTTGATGTTCGTTGTGCTCCCTGTTTTAGACAATTGAAAATAAAACGGTTATCCTTTTTTTACTAACTGAGTCATTTTCATTATTGATGTATGAATAAAATCTACATCCCCATCCATCTCCAGGGTAATTGCTACTCATCTTAAAGGGCTGAGGTTATTCACTTAAGTACAACTTAACTTGTGGATTTCATGCACGGCTCACTTGCCTAGTTTTACCTGTGGGCGCTCATAGAAAAGTTTGGTCTTTGACAAAGTTCAGTTTTGTGTATGGTTGAATCTCAGGATCACTAGAGCACATAATTCTTATGAGAGGAAAATGAATGGATCTTTTAATTTCCTATAATGACCCAAATTCTTGGTGTCACAGTACTATAGTGTACCTCTTTTGCACCGCAATGTGCAAGTTGGGTAGTAAAGAGGTTGTCAGACTAAGTGAGAGCAGGGGGTAATGGTGTGGGAGCCCGGGTTGGGGGGAGGGGCGAAGGCGCCTGCTTTGGTTGTGATGCAACCCATGGAAGTGTGGGTACATCAGGGATTTCCTCCGTCCCCAATAGCCACCAATTGCAGTGTAGGGTCAGCCTGCGTTGCCCCAGTGAAGTAGTTATTACCTCAGGGATCCCCTGAATACATTGAATGTATGTGTTGTTTAGGTAGACTTTCTGGATCCCTCTTGTGTGAACCTATGCTTTTAGACATGAGCAATCCATTATTTCGACGTCCCACACATAATCCTCTGTTCTGAGGGAGGGCAGACCTTGTGATGGGTAAGATGATTGTGTTGCAGGCGTTTGTGCTTGTGAGTAGAAGGTGGGGGTCCCCATGGCTCTGATTTGGTATGAATGGAGAGTAGAGATGAGTCTATGCAATTGAGCGGAGCTAGGTGGAGGAACCACACAAACATCAGCTCTTCTTCCTGACCTCAGGTTCGCAGACCGGGTATTTAAACTCTGTCCATGTTCACACAAGCAAGTATAGCATTAACAAGGGCCAAGGTAAGGTAGAGTTGGCACACCTGAGGGCCTGCTCAATGGGGAGAAAGAAAACTGGGTAAATAACAGATGACTTCCCTCAAATTATGTAGTCCTGCGCTAACTGATAGATTGACCAATCCGCCACATTATTGGGTACTTTAGCAGGTGAGTAGACTATTAAAAAGGGCAGCGAGGAAAAGGTCATGAGGATGTTTGGACAGTCGTCCGGAGAAGAGGGGGGGTGTAGGAGGAATAGGAGCAAAAAGAGCCACAACTTACTGAGAGCTATAACTTGCCCCCGGTCAAGAATTAGAAAATGAAGGGAAAACACTGCAGAGAACCTGCTCGGCCCTTAACCTAGCACAGGCAGATGCTTGCCAGTGCAAGGGACACCTAAGGAGAATATATTTTTTTTTAATAACTTTTCTTTATTGGCATGAGGCAAGAACAGGCAAACAGTACGGTGCAAAAGCAGATAACATTGCAAGTACATGAATGGTATTACGTACAAGGGTTTTCAGGAAATGACCGGTAGTGGCTCGCTCATTTCAGTGCATTTCAGGGAATAGCAAGGTCTAAATGTCTGGCGGGGGGAGGAAAGCAGTTCAATATCATCTTTACTGTTCAGGTAGCTGCAAAAATCAGACCATACATTTCTGGGATGAGAGGTCATGGGGGAGGGTGTTAATGTAGTCCTCGTCGCACATTTGGATCCAAGTGAGGGCCTTCAGCCAAATCTCGAATGAGGGAGGGGAACGGCGCTTCCAACACTGTAGTATGCATTTTTTGGCCACCATAGTTCCAATATTCAAGAACTTCGTCACCTTCCTCATCTCAGCCCCATCCATTATTCCAAACAGGGCAGCCAATGGGTCAGGGTCGATCCGGATCCCCACTATCGCAAAGAGGGCTTCCATGATGGCATTCCAGTACGGGACCAGCGCGTCCCAGGACCAAAATATATGTATGTGGTCTGCTTCCCTGGACTTGCATCTCGGGCATGCATTAGCCTGGCTGCGCGCACATCTCTCCACCCTGTGCGGCGTGTAGTATAAACCGTTCAGGAGCTTTTATTGCATACACCGGAGTCTGGCATTAAGGGAGACCTTGCGTGTATGCAAGCACATCCTACCCCACATAGTATCAGTGAGTACCAGGCCCAGTTCGCCGCCCCATGCGTCCCGCGGTGTCTGGGGTGCATCATCTAATTTTCCCAGCAGCATTTTGTACAGGGAGGATGTTATGCCCTTAACCCCGGCTGAATTGGTTATAAAGTGGATTTCAGGTGAGTCTGGCGGCTCGTCGGGATAAGAGGGCCACATGGCATGAACCGCCGCCCTCAGCCTGAAATACTGCAGTAGCTCGAGTGCCCAGGTCGCCATGTCTGTGGGGTGATGAATTTCCCTTCAGGGTATAGGTCGGATAGTGCCCGATAGCCAAGATCGTGTCAGTGTCGTATGAGGAGTTTATGATGAGTGGTGTTAAGGCCGGGGAACTGCCAGATGGGCAGCCACTTATAGTATGGATGGTGGTTAGGACAGGGCTGCAGTAAACACTTCTATGCCATGGTCGTGGCAGCTACGGGATCTGCCGGGGCGTCTGCGCGGTAGGTGTGATGGAGGATAAGAGACAGGTTGTTAACTTCTTCACTTGCTAGCTTCTCAAGTTTCACATGCGGGGGAGGGTCTGGGTGTGCATACGAGTGTGTGGCGTGCTGAGCCTGTGCAGCAGTCCAGTATCGGGCGAGGTCTGGGGCCGTGAAGCCCCCCTTCTCATATGGAAGAGCCATGTGTCGCCACTTCTTGCGGACCGCACCAGGGTGCCATAGGAATTGGGCGCATGCAGAATGTAGGTTCTTGAAGTATTGTTTGCCAGGCCATATCGGGATGTTCCCGAAAATATAAAGAAGCTTAGGGACTATTATCATTTTGATTAGGGACAGTCTGCTGGATAGGGAGAGCGGGAGGTTGCGCCAGTTCAACATCCGGGACTCTACCGACTGCGCCGTGGCCATGTAGTTGTTGGCCAATAGTGACGGTCTAGTGAGAGATATCTGGACCCCAAGATATCTGATGCCGCTTGGGGACCAGCAGAGAGGGAATTCACACGTTGGTTGGGGTGTTGCCGGGGTGAGTGGAAATATTTCAGATTTAGTGTAGTTTATAGCAAAGCCTGAGAATTTACCAATCTTGATTATGTCGTGAATAATCGGGTCAAGATGGACGGACAGGTCTCTGACATAAAGAAGTACATCATCAGCGTACAGTGAAATTATCTCTGGTGTATCCTGCAGGCGTACACCCTTTCGGGTATGTCTGTTTCTAACATTGTCAGCCATGGGTTCAATAGCCAACGCGAACAGTATTGGGGAGAACGGGCAACCCTGGCGAGTACCCCTATGGAGCATGAAGGGGATTGATGTTGGAGTTAATTAGGACTAGCCACCGGGTTTGTATACAGTTGTTTAATATATGATATCATACTAGGGCCAATTTCCATTTTATGCAGCACAGCCCACATATATTGCCAAGACACCATGTCAAATGCCTTCTGAGCATCGAGGGTGACCGCAACCGCCTTGGCATTGGGATCAATCAATTCTAGACATGACGTTGAACAGCCGGCGGATGTTGAGGGCCGTTGATCGACCGGGGACGAAGCCGCTCTGATCTGGATGGACTAAGCAAGGTCATTATGGGGAGGAACCTACTAACGATTATCTTGGCAAAGATTTTCGTATCGGTGTTGGAGATAGAGGTCTGTATGACCCACATTCATCTGGCGGCTTGCCCGGCTTAGGGAGCACGGTTATGAGGGCCTCGCGCATGGACTGGGGCAGAGTGGCCAGACTGAGCAACTCATTCCAGACCTCGAGGAGTCTGGGTGCGAGGATGGGCGACATGCTCTCGATAGAACTCTGAGGTGAGCCCGTCTGGGCAGGGGGCCTTGCCCTTCGGGAGACCCGAGATAGCTTTGGTGATCTCATCAAGGGTGATCGGTGTATCCAGCTGCTCTCTGGTGGCTTGGGAAAGAAGGGTCATGGGGATCTGATCCAGAAGGAAGTTTGTATCATATATACTATGTTCCTGCTGAGGAGCATACAGGGCCGCATAGAATTCAGTGAATGTCTCGAGGATGAGTTGGTCCGACCATTGCTGGACGCCCTTTTCATCCTTGATGCAGTCTATGCGGGTTTTACCCCCCCCCCTCCGCACGCGAACCAGCCTGGATAGAGTTCTCCCCGGTCTGTCTCCCTCGCCGTACTTCCGCGCCGCCAGGGGGCAGGCGTAGTATTGTACCTCCCTCTGGGCATGGGCCCGAAGGCCTCCAGTTAAGATCTTATCTATGCCAGTATGGCCGGGGAAGGTGCAGTGGTGTACTCCCTCTCAAATTCTTTAAGCTTTGTTTCAGACCGCTGTAGGCTATTTTATGTCTTTGAGGACCCCGGGCTCCCTGGAAATACACATCCCTCTGATGAAGACCTTAAACCCCTCCCACTGGGTCCCGTCTGATGTATCGTGTCTTTTGTTGGTGTCGAACAAAGTGTTTAGGTCAGCTAGGATTTCAGCTTTAAAGACAATCCCTCAATGCCTCCGACTTGAAGCGCCAGGCAGGGTGGAGAGGCCGGTCATGTCCCAGTTTGATCCGCAGCGTTACCGGGGGGTGATCTGAAAGTGTGTGCGGTAGTATCTGTGTGTGTGTGTATGGTCTTTCCCACTAACCCGCTTGATGTGAGAAAAAGGTCTATTCTCGACAGACTATCATGTACTAAGGAGTAAAAGGTATAGTCTCTAGTGCATGGGTGGAGAGCCTGCCACACATTCCTAAGGCCCAGTGTGGCGATGTAGCCTTGCGGGCCGTGCCAGATCTGTTAAGCTCGTTGTCCAGGATCAGATTCATGTCCCCTCCCCATATAATTTGGGCTCCAACGTATCTCATAAGTATGGTGGTCACCTCATCAAAGAAATCTGTGGCGTCAAAGTTTGGGGCGTATGTGTTCACGAGGAGACATTCCACGTTGGCTAATAGGCAATGAACGATTACCTATCTGCCCTCCTGGTCTATATGGCTGGTGCGCAGGTACGAAGGGGACTGATTTGTGGACCAAGGTGAGCACTCCCCTGGACTGGGTTGAATATTTTGTGTAGTACCTGTTAGGGCCCCAGGTGGGAGCCAGGCATGATGCCAGGCACCCGAAGGCGTGTGTGTCTTGAAGTAGAAGTATGTTTATTCCATGCCGCTGGGTGTATGCAGTTATTCTGCGGGCTTTATTAAAGTTACTTAACCCCCGGACGTTCCAGGTCCTAATATTAACAGCCATTGTGCCGTACTATGGAACATCCCTGCAGTAATATTTGTAACTATTCAGTACCAAGCGCACAGCCACGGTGATGTCGCACCGCCTTGTAGCCACTGCCCCCGCTCCCATGACGTTTTCACTCAACCGTCCCTGAACTTTACCACCCCCCCTCCCTCACTGCCCACCCCCAACCAGCAGTGTAGTATTCCCCACCCAGAACACAGGAGCCAGAGTGCCATGCCCAACTTGCAAAACACCAGCTCACTTGCCCAACGGGGGCACAACCGGGGACAAACCATCAAAACAGGTATTGCAATTGCAGCGGGGGTCGCCACTGCCGTGTACCCAATATAGCAGATAGTACGGTGCAACAAGCACCCCTAATACATCAGCTGCATTTCTGTGTGCAGTGTTACAAAAGAGGCATTGTGTGGGATGGTGACAGACAAAAAGAAATGAGGATGCCTTTAGTAGTGGCATGACTGATTGTTACAAGTCTGTAGGAGGGGGAACCGAGGGTCGAGGGACACAGCCCATCCATGCGGCGGCGATAGTGAAGAGAAAAATTAGGCCAGGGGGAAATGCACTTCTGCTCGTAGGCTTCTGTGCTGTGACTTTTTGGAGCTGAGGAAGGAGATTCACGGTCTGAGGCTATCACTTTCTGACTCAGGAAGTGACTCAATGAGTCACCAAGGTGAGTATGGCTGTCATCCTCAGATAGTTTTGGACTTGACCATTAGTTCCTGTTTTCAGAATAGTAAACTTTGGGCTCTGACTTTTGGCCTGGTTTAGCAAATGACCATTTCTGGTATTTTGTTTCTACCTCTCTGAGCTGTACCTACGCCCTATATTAATTCAGTCCACCCATATTCCATCAAGAATTGACCACTAAGGTGAGCGTGGGCCTTGCTCTTATCCTAATTTTGTGTATTGGACAGACTGAAATTCAATAACGCAACTGAGGAGCCAAGGTTTCTCCATTAACACTGTTACTTTGCATCCTAGGTGCAGTATACTTAGCCAGGGCGCAAATGCCCTCCTGTTTTGTTGTGTAGGTTTCTCCATCTGTGCTGGCAGTCATCTGACCAATATTCTGTTGATCCCATGCTGATTACCCTTATCTCTGCGGGGGTTATGTTCCTCTCGAATGTTCTTTGCAAACAACTAACTGTATGAATTTGAGGTCTAGTTTGAGTCTTGAAGCAGGGCAGCAATGTGGTGTGTACCATGCCAATCGGTTTGTTTGACAATGTATACCACAGTTAAAACGCAGAAAGGTTTTGTTTAAATGTGCTTAATCTATGCAGTAGTGCACTTTGGTAACTACATTAAAAATACTAAAAGTTGGGGCATGGCCAGCGGTGCCGTCAATGTGGACGCTCTGCTGATAGCCTCCGCATACAGCCTGTGTTAAGGATTTTGTGGTGCTTCTCACCCCCGATTTCACTCCTCTGCCTAGAATAATGCGGGGGAAAGCTTGAGGGGAAGGCAGGAGCGACATGGATGTTGTGGGCGCAGCGTGTGGAGGACAAACGCTGGAGCGGTGCAGGGACTCAGGCTGCATTGAAAATTATCCAGAATGGCGCTGTTGCAGCACGGCTAGCTGCGGCGTCCCGTGGCTGCTAGTGGCGGCATACAACAACCTTGGGTGCCCGGTCCACAGACCAGGTGACGCGGACCCCGGGGAGCAGTGAGCACGCTCCTCTCATCTTAACCTCCTGCCCCTCCCCCAAACTCCTTTGGGACCTCACCTCAGCAGCATTATCGTGGCTGCGCTCTGCATCAGGGAGGGCAGTCGGCCCGGACTGCGCCCTGGCTCCCCCTCTGGCTGACTAACTAGCGGGAATGATGGCGCTCACACATACCTTGGGCCAGAGATGGGGGTATCCTGATTTCTGCAAAATTTGCTGGTGCTCCTTGGATATAGCTGCTGAATCACAGTAAGGACTTCTCCGCTCTTAACCCCCAACCATCTGTCCCACCAACTGCCTTTGTACTGGGGGAGGCGTAGGGGGAGCCGCTAACAAGTGCATACTCCCCCCACTAGGGGTGCTCTTCCTGGGGACCCGCATTCAGCCTCTGCCAGTGTAGTGCCAGACTCTACAGCCTGCTGGACCTAAGAGCTCTCCTGGGTGATAGCTGGCTGTAATCCATTGTGGCCTGCTCACATTAACTTGGATTTGAAACCTACTAGGAAGGGGCCCCCACCCTCCCGCCCCCTTTTTTTGTGGGAGCTAGAATATCCAAGCACTCAAAATCACTGAAGAATGCAGATATCTCCACAATGCTGACGCCTCCGGACAAGGGAAAGAAAGCAGACCCTGGGAAATCTCCATCTCAGTCCAACGAGCGTCTTACTGACTTGCTGGCCACCAAAGAAGATATTCAAGCCATCATACTGGTCATCAAATCCGAGTTCTGGAATTGTATGTCCGAGATGTCCACCAAATTGGAAAGGTTATATCAGAGAGTTGTGGTGGTGGAGCAAAGAATGAGGGAGACGGAGGGCCAGTTCCTGGAGCATTCCACCACTCTGACAGACATCCAGCAAATGATTCGGAGCTTAGAAAAGAGAAGTGACACATTGGAGCACAAGCAGGAAGATAGGGAATCTTGTAGAGTGTTACATCCGGAGGAGCAGGACTTTACTTTCTTTTCTCATGTCTACCACTCTTCGTCACATATAGATATAGGATCTTGGAATCCCCCAACGTATGCCATTCATTGATATGGTCTCTATTTCTCGCAGGATTCTCTCTGATCATGCCCCGGTTCTACTTAAGGTTAGGATCTGGCACCTAGCCCCCCCCCCACCCCCTTCAGACCTCAATGGCGATTATATGACTTGATCTTAAATGTTCTGGCCCTAAGGGATGAGGTAGCAAAAAAACCCCACAGATCTTGCGTCCCCAGCTATAAAATGGGATGCCATGAAGGTAGTAATTGGGAGGTTTTAATAGCTCACACAGCGGCCTACAATAAACTGAAACCGCAGACCCGAATCAGTTGGACCAAGACATTTCTGAGATTGAAGGTAGATATAAGCAGGGGTGGTCCCCGAAACTTCACGTAGCCCTCCGAATTGCCCGAAACAAGCTGGAGGCGATTTATGCTGAGGAGGCGGACCAGTCCCTGCTAATGACGAAACAAGCCTATTATATCAATAGTAACAAAGCCAACCATCTCTTGGTGAGGAAAATAGCCCAAGCTAAAAAACGCAATACTATCATAGGCCTTAGGGATCAGCAGGGGGTGGTACAATATGGGGAACCGGCAAAACTACAGCTAGCTAGCTTCGCATTTGTTGGACACAATGACAGCGGAGGCCCAATCAGCACAGGTCTAAAAGAGATATTGAAGGGGCGCTTTGCCACACCTTCCCAGGGAAGGTATGGTAGCCTTAGAAGTCCCGATCCATCTGGAAGAGGTGGTTGCCGTCATTAAATGCCTGAAGGTGAGAGCTCCAGGCCCGATGGGTTTTCAATTAAATTTTATAAACTTTTTAGAGCTCAGTTATTGCCCCCTCTAATGACCCTCTTTAACTCTTTTAGAGAAACAGCACCATAACCCCTTCTATGCAGACCTTGACCACTGTCTTGCTTCTGAAGCCTGGGAAAGATCCCAAGGACTGTGCCTCATATAGGCCGATTTCGTTGTTAAACATTGATGCAAACATATATTCTAAAGTATTGGCTAATCGCCTGGCTCCGCTTCTTCCAGACTTGATCGACTCTGATCAAACAGGGTTCGTTCTGGGGAGGAAAACTGGTGACAACATCAGGCGAGCGCTCAATTTGATAGAGACCACTACTATGAACCAAGGTAAATTGGCCCTCGTAGCATTAGATGCCAAAAAGGTATTTCATAAGGAGGATTGGACCTTTATGCATTCAACCCTGGAAGCGTTCAGTTTTGGGCCCTTTTTTCGCAAAATGGGGTCAGCTAACTAGATCTCCCCGAATACATTACTCCAGCTAAACCCGGGATCAAACATCTCCAATTCCTCTCACGTGTGGGACACGGCAGGGATGCCCCTTTCCTCCCTCTTGTTTTCTTTGATTATGGAACCTCTGGCTCAGCGTATACACAGTAGCTCAGTGATTCCAGGGGTCATGATTCTGGGCTCGCCACACAAGGTCTGTCTCTACGCAGATGATGTGTTACTCTTGATAACTAACATTCAACCCTCCCTTCAGGAACTTCGGTCCATCGGCCAAGCAGCAGGATTTGAAATAAATGATGGGAAATTGGTGGCATTGGGGATGGGTCTATCTCAACAGGACATTACCTATTTTCAATCTCTGTCCAATCCGGCGGAATACCACATCCATTCAATATCTGGGGGTTCAGATTACAGCTTCACCTAAAGGGTTATTTGCGGTTAATGCCCCCCTTTTTTAAACGCTAGAGTTGGATAAGGAAAAGTGGGAAAACCAGGAGATTTCCTTGATGGGCCTATTTGCGGCAGTGAAAATGAATTTACTCCCCCGCCTTCTTTATATGTGATTGTCTCTAATGGTGGAAATCCTGAGAATCTCCCTAGACCGTCTTCAGCATAAGATCTTGGTTCCAAACCTACATAAATATGTGGAAGCTGCTCATATCTCACACCTCCTGACATGTATGTCCTCTCTCCCTCTTCCAAAATGGGCCGATTTGAACAGTTTAAACTCCTGCTTCTTGCCTTTTGTCTCCCATACACTACGAAAAACACTGGCAGAATTTTCTCTCCTCACCGAAAGTCACTTTGAAGTTATAGGATGGGGTTCTGAAACGTAACAGAAAAAGATTCCCAGAGGGCTGGGCCCTCTCTCCCCAGTCATTCATAACCCTGCCTTCTCCCCAGGTTTGCATGCAGAAGCTTTCAGAAATTGGAGCCCGGCAGTCATCTTAACTTTGGCTCAGCTGTTCGAGGGGGATTGCCCACTCTCATTTGAAGACTGTAAATCAACATTCCAACTCTTGGAGTCGGACAGGTTTTCATATGCTTAGCTTCGACACTGGATCACACACACAGAGAGGAGATGGAATGCAACACAAGCCTTGGGCCCAATAGAGCTAACTGTTATGGAGGGTCCAGGTCCCTGTGTGGCAGTTCTGGGATAAGATTAAGGGTACCTGTGAAAATGCTGGGATTACCAGATATAAATGGACACTGCACTAATGAATATTCGGCATGTACCCCAGGGAAAACAAACATAAGCACATCACTAGATTTATGGACTTGGCCTGTGTGTTGGACAAGTGAAGTGTGCCAATGACCTGGAAATCCTGTAAGGGCCCGCAATATGGTGTATGGCTGAGGGAGATGCAGTGTTGGTGTATAGGTGAAACTACAGCTTGTGAACACGCTATTGAAGTGCATGGAGGGGAGGTGGGACTCCTTTTCGTAGGCCTGGAAAGCGCTAGTACATGCTGCCCTTTATAAGTCTGATGACAAACCACTGTGAATAGCTGCAAAGCTGGATTTAGTGTGGGCTTGCTTATGGTACATACTTTGTTGGAAGCGGGCCACCTTCATTGCACTTCACTTTCTATTTGTACTGTATCCCCCTTGCAGTCTGGGAGTTAGATCTGGTTGGAAACAGGAGACGTATGCAGCAAGTATGAGATTGGTTGGAAGATTTCATTCTTTCTTTTCTTTATTTTTTCTCTTTTCTTTCTTCTCTTCTACTGCTTTATTGTAATGCAATTAACAATTGTTCAGATGGTTTATGTTCGTTTTTGAAAACTAATAAACAATACAAAAATGGAGGGTCCCGGAGCCTTTGGTACTAAACTTTATAAACTCTTGAGAGGCGATATACCAACTTTGCGCCCATTTTATGAGCCGTTGGGAGACGAACTTAGGCCACCCACTGGAGGATCAAGCATGGTTGGACATTTGGACTAGGGAACCACTCTTCCTCCAGATGTGTGACCAACAATGAATGTGCCTTAAAAATCCTATTTCGTTGTTATTATTCCCCTGCCCAACTTCATCATTTTTAGTCTTCAGTCGGCCCCACTTAAGGCTTATACTTTCACATGTGATGGGACTGTCCACTTAATCACACCTTTTGGGATGCCATTGTCATTCTCGTCAAATCCATCACTGGCATCAAGCTTCTGATGAGTCCTAAAACATTACTTTTGGGGGACCCAAGTGAAGGGTTATATCCTAAAGCTGGGGAGCAGGCGAAATTAATTACCCAATTATTGCTGGCGGCGCATAGCACAATTGCACGCTGATGGAAATCCCTGGAGGGTCCAGCTCTCTTTGTGGTGGATTAAAGTATGGGACGTCCAGGTGGTGGGAAAGGTTACGGCCGCAAAGGAAGGCAGACTTCACCAATTTTTGAACATATGGGAACCCTTGCTGGATTACGACCAGAGCTATCCGGATTTAACAATTAAGCCGAGATTGGCTAGACTTTATTTGCGCTCTGGGATCCCCTAAGGGGACTCGTCGGCCTGGTGAGAGCATTTGATGCTGATGTAAAAGGGGGCTGGGCTCTTCATTTTGTGTTATGCACTTGCCATCGGGCATTCTGTACAAGTAATCTGTGTTTATTTTGTTTGCTGTAATTTTCCATAATCCAACAGTTTAAAAAGAGCTTTTAAAAAAAAAATACAAAAAAATTAATGCTTTCTTTGAATTCAATTTTCCTAGGATGGCACCAGAAGTTGCAGCGGTGGAGAGGAAAGGTGGCTATAACCAGCTGTGTGATATTTGGGCAGTTGGAATAACTGCAATAGAGCTTGCAGAACTTCAGCCTCCCATGTTTGATTTGCATCCGATGAGGTGAATGTTTAAAATAAAATAGAAGGGAAAAGGCTGAGGCATTTAGACACTATTAAAGGGTTTAGCAGTCGATGTTGATCATTCCATTAAGAGTATTCATTTGTTTCTGTCAAAGTTAAACAGCTAATAGGCCTTCCTGTTATCGTTGGTGTTCTATGTCATGGGGAACGTTAATGGGAGCTTGAATCATTTTTCATAAGTATACTTTGTATGAAGTTATTTTCTTTATTTCCCACAACCATTCTCACTTGTCCATTTCCAGGGCGTTGTTCCTCATGACAAAAAGCAACTTCCAGCCCCCCAAGTTAAAAGACAAAGTGAAATGGTAAGTCGGACCGCCTCACACTTACAACTGATGATTACACCTTATTTATTTACAATGGCTAACTCTATTGCACTTCTGTTTTGAAGGTCAAATAGTTTTCATCATTTTGTCAAAATGGCACTTACAAAAAATCCCAAGAAAAGACCAACGGCTGAAAAATTACTCCAGGTAAAATATTGTCAAGTTTAGGTATGCTTGAGCAGAAGTGCATGATTTGGCCTGCATATTTAACACATACCACATTACCTGAACTTCCTGTGTGCACTGCCTCATTTATAATGCAAGAATAGTTGCTATTTCTCACTGTGGTTCACAGCTTGTCATGTGGCGTGGTGCTGTGCTTACAAGGCGAATGTCAATTAAGAACAAACCTTCAGTTTCAGCTCAACACATGTACAATACTATCATGTACATTGACGTTTTTAGTAATCCGTATGAGACAATTGGTTTTAGTGGAAAAATGCTCTGGGGATAATTTCAGTAATTCACCCTTTACAATTAAGTGATTTTTAATAAGAAAACCATAATTTTTACAATTCGATGCTCATTTTTGAGTGATATATTGTCCAACTTTAGGTGAAGATGGCAGTGTGAGACACCATGTGATAGTCCAAATAATTTTGTGACTGCATCGCATCATTAGGGACAAACTTGCTGCCTTGTCCTTTTGTACCTGTTGAAAATCACAGCCAAGGGTACGATGTCCAATCCGTTTTTTGCACTCAGAAAAATAAATGGTGTTTAATGGCTTTCAGTGTTTCCGTTATAACATTTTTCCCATTCGTAGCATCTTTTTCCAGTTAGACTTTTCTCAACCACAAAGTAGAATTTTCTCTTCTCTAGCATGGATTCACATGCTCATGAACATACCCTGTCGTCAGGCTGGGAATCCTCGCTAAAAGAAAAAACAGTTTCACTTTCGTTTTTATAAACTGTCTTTCTCCTCTAAACCAATCACTGAGCTCTGGGTAGTACTGCCTCCAGCCAATGACTGCCCTCTCCTTAAGCCCCTCCTTTGATAGGATTGGTTTATATTTATAACGCGCTTAATACCCAGAGGTTTCTAAGGGCGGACCCGGGGGATCGGACCTTTGTTGCTCCGTGTCATCTTGCGTCTTGATTTCAAGGCAAGCATGTTGGCCCAGAACTATCCTACCTAAACCGTCTCTGGTAGCCATCTTCAGATTTTTACTGCATGTTCAAGTGTTCGGAATCCTTGCGTTTCGCTCTTGGAGCTTTCTGTGTTTTTTGTGCTTTTTTGGCTAGGAAATCTATTTTTTGTTGAATCAAGCCAGTGTGCTCCATCGTTTACTCATCCGATTAACGGGCCCCGTTTTCCAGCATCTTTCATCGCCCCTCAAGGGCAAAATCGTAGTGTGTTTTCTTCTTGCAAGTTTCCAGAAGGATCATGTCGGAGGAGGAGGACGCGCTTCCCTCTTCAAGCTCTGCACCACCTGCGGGTTGCGGAAAAGTTTCACGGACGACAAGCATTCCCAGTGCCTTTGTCGGGTTGCAAGATCTGCCGTGGGTTTTCCAAGCGCACAATGAAGGATCAGCACGTCGGACCGGCAGCGTGGCTCAAAGCCAGGGCCTCTACCCCGTGTGGTCCATAGGGGCATGCCTCATCCGGATCCAGCCAAACAGAACGGCCTAAGTCCTTTGAGGGCACTCCATCCATGGGGACCCAAGACATGGCCAAGCACTGCCAGTCTGCTTCTTTTGTCGTTGCTGCGCAAGCTGGTCCCGCGACAACGAGAGCGCGTTCGTCTCCATCAGCCTCGATCTCCAGCCATTGCTCCAGTTCTTTGTGAAAGAGGAAGTCAGCTACGCTGGGGAAGCTGCGAGAGAAGCTGGAGAAAGCCAAGCAGGAAAAGGTGTCCCACCTGCCGATTAAGGCCCAGGTGATCCAGGCCAAATCGTCCTCTTCCATCGAGATGGTTGCTGCCACCCTCTCGAAGGCGAAAGGTGTTGACCCGGTTCAGGGTACCTCGGTGGTGGTCAGGGTGGGTCTTCCTTCCAGGCGGGAGTCTTCAGCAAATCCTGTGGAGGAGACTCCAGAGAAGAGGATGACGGACCTTAGCCCAAATTCGACCCCACGGGACCCAAAGAAGGGGGGGGTGCAGGGAAGCGCTCCAGGGCACGGATATTTCTTCGACCGACGAGGATGACATAGCTTCCGTCCACACCATCCCGGAGGAGGTGGGTGACGACGACGACCAGAGCGACGAGGAGATGCCTGCCGGAGGTGACTATGGCGACGTCAGGAGAGGCGACGACATAGGCGCTGGGCCCATCGACCCTGTTCCCCAGGCACCTCCCATAGATCTGTCGCATGATATTCTCTCAACCCTCAACACACTGGTGTCAGAGATTCAGAAGAGGATGCCGACGGGCAGCACCACCGGCGATGACACCGGGGCCACCGCCACCGTAGAAAAGGAGGAGGCACCCTATGCCTCCACTCCAACCATCGCTACTCCCCCTGACCCTCTAGAGACACGGGGGACGGACACAGCGATGACGGTGGAACCTCTCCACCACCAAGGGTTTTTCCGGCGGACGAAGTGGGTTCCTTCCACTCCATGATCGTCCTTGCGTCGGAACACATACACCTCACCCCGGAAGAGAAGGAAGACTTCCTGTATAAGCACCTGAATGCAAAAATGAAGATTATTCTGTCGGTACCGCCCCTGGACTACGTCTGGGATGAGGGGCTGGCTCTGCTGAAGAGCCCCGCCTCCGCACCGGTGAAGAGGGAGCGGCTAGAAAAGAAATACCCGGTGCCAGAATCGGTCACAGGCATGGCAGACTCTGTAGTCTCGGCTGCGGCTAGCAAGAAGTCGTCCACCTCTGTCCCCACAGACGGCGAGGGAAAGAAGTTGGACGTTGTGGGATGGAAGGCCATTTACTCTGTGGCGACGACGGTTAAGGCGGCCAACACCTTAGCAATCCTGAACTGGTACGACCAGGAGCTATACTACAAGATGGCTCCGATCCAGGATTTCCACCCCAGGGTTCAAGCGGGTAGAGGAAATGGAGATCCTTCAGACAGTTGAGGTGGTGTCGGACCACGCCATCACCATGGCCCGGGAAACTGCAGACACAGAGTTCCGCCAGATTGGAAATGGGGTTTGCCTCTGTCGTCGTGGCTGGCTGAAGGCTACCAACTTCAGGCATGAGGTCCAGACTAAGGTCCTGGACATGCCGTTCGAAGGAGACAACCTTTTCGGCAAGGCTGTCGATGAAGCTCTTCAGGCCATCAGGAACGACACAGAGACAGCCCGTGCCTTGGGCACGCTGCAAAAGCACCATCCGTCCTTTCGTCCCTCAGGCGGGACGTCTGGTAGATTTTTGAGAGTTTCACAGTGGATAATCCTCTTAACGCCAACCTTACCGTTACACGACCCAGGAGGCCTACAGGGGTCACTCCAAGGCCTCAGCAGGTGGCCGCCACTGTCGTCGTCAAGGCTTTGAGGGCAGCGCGCCGGCCTCAAAGCAGGACTGAACTGGCCGGCACATTGGCCCCCCGCCCCTGCACCCTTGTGGGAGGCCAGCTGGCAAACTTTGTCAGCGTGTGGGAAAACCTCTCCATTGATGGGTGCTGGATGCTCTCACCCACGGACACATTTGGGAATTTCAGCGACAGTGTCTGCGAAAACCACTGGTGGCTCAGCTGGAGCAACACATCCATCAGCTGCTGCTAGAGGTTTGGGCCATGTTAAGAAAAGGGGCGATAGAGCTAGTTCCGAAGCGAATCCGGGGCTCCGGAGTTTACTCGGGATACTTTCTAGTAAGAAAGAAGACCTTCTCGATCTATGACGACTCAACAAGTACATCAAGTCCCAGAAATTCAGGATGGTCATGTTGCAGCACGTGCGCAGCCTACAGGAAGAGGGAGACCTTCTGTCGTCGTTAGATCTAAAGGACGCGTACTTTCACGTCCCCATTCATGAAAAAAATTGTAAGTTCCTGCGCTTTGTCGTACAACGGAAGTGTTGGGGAGAATTCTCTTATAAGGCTAATTTCCCAAACCTAGTGAGTCCCCCAGCAGCTTTGCTGGATTTTTGGGGTTTGTTTTTTCTCCTGCTAAGAGTGAGACTCTTTTACTCCCACTCGTAGGCATGATTTGAGGTATGTCTCTGACTATTTGTGTGATTTTGGGCTATGGGGTCTTTTACTCCATAGGGTATCATCTGTTTTCTGTGTATGTGTTACACAGCATCCTCAGTGCAGTAACACAGGGGTGTCATAGTGACCCCCCAAACATAGACGCCATACCCTGGGACTGACTACTGTCTCCCAGGGCATGTAAAGTCACCATTGACCATACTAGTCTTAAATTGTGAACAGAACCAGTACAAACCATCATATTGTGGAAGTACTCGAAGGGGTTAATTATATTGCCCTGGGTCTGTTTTCAAGGGGGCACTGTTCAGTCCCCCCCTCGTCGATTTTCTGGCTGGTGGCAGTGGTTACCACGCAAAATAGTCCACCAGAATATTTCCTATGGGATTTTCCCATTGATTTTTAAACGCACCACTTTTTGGTGCAATGTTAAAAATACCACTGGTTTATTTATTTAATATTAAATTCACGGTTGGGTCTTTTTGCCAGAACTCTTTTCTTAAATGGCATTTGTGTCTGTCTCTGTAACTCTGACCAAGGTCGAGCCCTTTGTTCCACTTTTTGGCATGCTTCTCCACAGAAGCCCTCCAAATGGTGCCACTCTGTCTGGGTTCCACACGATGTGTGGGGAGGGGAATTGGCACCCTGGACTGCGTTGCCTTAGCAACTCAAGTCGCACTCTATTCTGATTGGCCCAGGGGTGAGCAGCCCGGCTCACCACTTAGCATATTTGAGTGACAGCTAGGCTGTTGAATGGGGGTTTTTCTGCATAAAAGCAGGGCTTTTGGGACTGGAACTTCAGAAGTCACCACAGGACCTAAGAATCCGAAGAGGGAAGAAGCTGGGCCATCTGCAACGACGACACCACCGGTGGAGCCCTGCTGCAACAAACTCACCACTTTACCAACGACAAGAGGAGATCTTCTGCAGGAAGAGTCTTCTCCCTCTGTGCTGGTGGGATCAACCAGTTCGCCATTTCGCCTTCTAAAGATGTCTCTTGGTCGAATCACCCGTGCCAAGCACCCCGGCGGCCGGATAGCCAAGCTTCACCACTTTGACCGCGAATAAAAGGAACGCACCTTTTACCGACGAACTCTGCGGCTGGTTTCATCCCTGTGCAGTGCATCGACTCCACTTTTCCTCCTCTACGCGATCCTCTCCTCCCCTTATAGAAGCAACGAACTGCAACCACTGCCAGGAACAACTACCACCACTGGAGCTTCCTCTCTAAGATACTGTGTCCTGCCTGGCCTCCCTTTCTTTGGTTTGCCCAAGGTGACCCTTAAATCCTTGGCTTTCCAACTGGGTTGGCCCCAGACCTTCTAATTTTACTTCTTGAACCACCCCAACCTCTTTTTGAACACTCTGCAAAGACTTTTAGTGCATTTTAAACCGTGTGATCCTGGGCACATTTCGCTTTGCTCCATTTAAAGTGGGCCTGGCCTATGAACTTTAGCTCTACAGTGTATACTGCCTTTATTCCCTTGCTGAGAACTCCTAAAAGTGTTGGGACCTGTTTTATTTCTATGCTCTGCCTTTTTCTCTCCCTTTAACCTAACTATTGGAGTGCCATCTGGGTTACGCGCTCACATCTGTTTTAACAAATAGTGGTGTTTTAATGCTGACTTGTCTAATAGGTATCAAGGGAGGTGTTTACTTTATCTGACTGTTTGAACTTGCTTTTGATTTAGAGTGCTAGTGTGTTTTTAAAGTGTGTGTTAAATAAATAATTATATACTTTTGATACAAAGCTCTGGTCAGTGTTTGCTTGTTCCACTGTGTTTTTGGCCCTATTGTGTATACTCTATATACTGCCTTACTCTTCTTGAGAGAAGTCTGACTGCTCAGCCACAGCTACCAGGTAAATCTGGGTGGTACAGACTGCTACCAATTGGGTTTACTGCTTACTCCTGTAGTCTTCATCTTCTTGCAGTGTTCCCCAAGGGAACTGCACAGGATTCTGCATAACAGGAAGCACTACCAGTTCAAGGTTCTCCCCTTTGGACTGAAGTCGGCACTCAAGAGTCTTTATGAAATGAATGGTTCCGTTGGCGCCATCTGTGACTCCAGGGAATTCATGTATACCCGTCCCTCGACGACTTGCTCATCTGGGCTAGGTCAAGGGACATTGCCGTCGATCATATGGAGACGACCGTTCGGCTGGTGATGGATCTGGGGTTCTCGGTGAACTATCCAAAGTCTTGCTTGACTCCATCGCAAGACACGCTATTTCTGGGGTCCAGGCTCAAACGATAGCCTGCCTGGCGGCCCCATTGAAGTAGTGGATTGCGGCCATATTGGGCAAGGTGCGACAGCTGTTGGAACTGAAGATCGCCACAGTGAAGGACCATCAAGTCATTTTACTCAGCATTATGTCTTCTTGTTTTTACCCAATCCAGCTCTGCAAGTTGTGGATGCGACTGCTCCAGGAATTCTTGGACTCCCGTTGGATCCAGGTGTCCGGAGGTTTCAAAGACAGGATTGTGCTGGACGAGGAGTTCCATCGAGCGATAAGGTGGTGGGGCGTGCGCTCCCAACATCGCCGGGGGTGCAGACTTCCAGAGCCTGCCATACCAGGAGATGGTCATGAGGGACGCTTCACTGGAGGGATGGGGAGGACACACTGGACGTCTCCACGCCAGAGGCCGGTGGCTGCTGGAGGAGAAGGCACATCAATGTCCTGGAACTACGGGCTGTGTTTTGGGCCCTCAAGTTGTCTGCTGTCCCTCAAGGGCAAAGTGGTGAGGGTCTTCACGGACAATACGCCCACAATGTTTTATATCTGGAAGCAGGGGGGCACCAGATCCCCGGCGCTCTCCAGAGAGGCGCGGAGGTGTGGCACTGGGATGCTGCTGATGGGGTTGTTCCTCCTTCCTTTTCACCTGGCGGGAGTGAAAAACACTGTCGCTGACTCCCTCAGCAGGGAGCTGCGCTCTTGCCACGAGTGGGAGCTTCGGCATGATGGAGTGGACAACCTTTTCCTCAGGTGGGGCCGTCCCCAGATCGATCTGTTTGCGACGTCGACGAACACCTTGTGCTGGAGGTTCGTCAGCAGGATCCTCCAGCCAGGAGGTGTAAGGGGGACAAATTCTCCTTCCCTTGGGAAGGCCTGTTTCTGTAAACGTTCACTCAGTTACAACTGCTACTACGAGTCATCAGTCAACTCAGACGGTGCTGGTGCAGGATGATCCTCATTGTGCCAGTGTGGCTGAGTCAAATCTGGTACACGGACCTTCTCAGCGTGTCTGCATCACCTCCAGTCAAGCTACCAGTGGTCGCGGATCTTCTCGCCAGGGAAGGAGGTGCAATCCTGCACCACAACTCAGGATTGCTGAACCTGAATGCCTGGCTCCTGCAGCATTAAAGTTTGGTGGTTATGAGCTGCCTGCGGACTGCAGGGAGATCCTCGCCAAGGCCAGGGCTATTGTCGACTCTGAAGTGTTAAAGGCACAAATGGAAGCGTTTCGCGACTTAGTGCCGGTCGCAGAAGATTAACCTTCTGAGGGTCACGGCCCTCCAAGTCCTTCCATACTTGTCATTGGCTAAGTCCGGCTGGCGCACATCTCCAAGGTGCATCTGGCAACTATCTCCCGTTACACCAGGTCTCTGGGTCGGTCTTCTCTTTCGTTGCACTGCCTAGTGAAGGAGTTCATCAAAGGACTGTTGCATTTGTTCCAGCCGGTGAAGGCGCCTGCCCCAGCGTGGGAACTCAACATGGCAATGACTAGGCTCATGGGGGGGGCCCATTCGAGCCGATGCATTAAGCTCCGCTTAAGGTCCTGCCTTGGAAGACAGCTTTGCTTGTGGCCATCACCTCTGCCCTACAAGCAGCCTTACTCAACTTTCCACGAGATGAGGGTGGTGCTGCAGACACACCCCTCTTTCATGCCCAAGGTTCCGTTGGAATTTCATCTCAACGAGCCCTTGGTGTTACCTGTGGTATCCAAACCCCCCCCCCCCCCCACCCCTGATGCCTTCGTCACCGGCTGAAAGGACTTTGCACTCTCTGGATGTGGCTCGAGCGCTCAGGTTTTATGTAGCCCGCACAAAGAATTTCCGGAAGACTTCTCAACTTTTTGTGAACTTTGGTCCTGTGAACCATGGGAAGGCCTTTTCCAAGGCTTTCATCTCCAGGTGGCTCTCCGTCTGCATCACTCATTGTCTCCGGCTGGCAAAATGGACTGCTGCCTGAGCGTCTGAGAGCCCACTATACCAGAGCGATCACTGCGACAACTGTGTTCCTGTCTGGTGTGCCCCTGCTGGACATCTGCAGGGGTTCTACGTGGAGGTCTACGCACACCTTCTCTAAATTCTACTGCGTCGACAGGGATTATAGGGAGGAGTCCAGAGTCTGCCAAGCAGTGCTACGCAATCTGTTCTCTTGAAGGTGAGCCTGATGAGGAGGGGAGTAATTGCTTCCGTTGAGCCTTGCCGCCTCCTATGGTTGTGTATGTATATAGTGCTTTGCATTCTTTATTCATGAGCATGTGAATCCATGCCAGACCCCATGCTGGAGAACAACAGTTACAGTTAAGTAACTTGTTCCTTCTGACTTAAACATTATTTTCAGTACAGTACAGTGTGAAAGGCATTATTTTACTTTTTCTTCAATTCACACAAAAAATATTCAGAAGCCATTCCAGTCTTGGTGGTATAACAATACTTTCGAAGGGATTGTGTCCTCCGACGTATTCCTTATCTTTGATAATTCGTCTCCAGCTTGCTCAATTTTCTCAATAGAGGGTGCTGCGCATTGACGTCTGTCGAGTTGGTGTCCCTCGACAGCCACCGTATCGGCACTGACGTCACCATGCCCATAAATAGCCATGCGCAGCGTCCGTTGCTCAGTTCTGTTTTCCCGTGCTTCGTGGTGCCTCGGAATATCGTTGCTCAGTTCTTCAGTCAAATATACTTCATTATTCCTCGAATACCGACTCGTACTCGATGGCTTCCTCATCCGAACCGACGACTCCACGGTCCAGCTTAAAAAATGTCGAGACTGTGGAAAGAAAATGTCGTTGACGGATCCTCACAGGATCTGTTTGTGGTGCCTGGGAGTCGAGCACCATTGTTCGGAGTGCGAGGACTGCATGTCCATGACGGCGAAAGCCTTGAAGGAGCGTAAGGGAAAGCTTGAGAGAGGTAAGGCAGTTAAAAGTTCTTCGAAAGTTTCCTCGGCGGAGTCGAGACATTCGTCTCCTCGCCATCACAAAAGACATTCTCGTTCTAGGTCTCGAAGCAGTTCCCATCACTCTTCGAGATCTAAGCATTCAAAAAAGAGACATTGAAGATCCCCTTCCTCGTCGTTGTCGTCTTCTTCCGTTTCCCCGAAAAGGGTCTCCTGCTCCACAAAACATAGCTCTCAGGCGGAGTGGGAGGAATTCAGGAAAAAGATGCTTAGCATCTTCGAAAAAGCGGCCTCGACCCCCTCGAAGACTGCTGATGGGTGATACCCTGGGTGAAAGACCCGAAAAATCAAAATGCCGCGAGTCGCAGCACCCAGCGAAAGAAGCTACTAGAGAGCGTCACAAACCCTCGAGTAAAGGCAAGGTTGCGTCTTCGACGCCGTCATTGAAAATCTCTTTGACGCATAGATCTGCGTCTTCGACGCCATTATCGAAGGGTTCTTCGACGCACAGGTCAGTCGATTTGACGCCAACATCGACGCCAAGAAAGGACAAACCCACGGCCATCGCACAGCCAGTGGCGATACCCAGAGCTTCGATCACAAGAATGCCGTTGACAACCTCGAGTAGAATTCCGATACTCTCGAGTTCCTCGAGGCCTCCATCAACTTTCTCAACACCTTTTTCGATAGCTTCGAAGCCTTTAACGTCTGCGTCGACGACGACGTTTTCTCAGCCAATTATGACGAATTTGGCCCCTTCTGCTCTGGAAATGGGATTTATACCATTTCCAAGATCTGATCATTCCAGAGCCTTAGCATCTATTTATAGAGAAGGGGAGAATTCGGATCAGGAAAGACCTTTTGAGTTGCAGGGATCTGCATTTCCTGTACCAGAGGAATTTACCTTTGAGGAAAGTAGGTTTAAGGACCTCCAAGAATCCTTACATGAAGCAAGTGTGTTGGACACTTCCCCAGAAGCGGAATTTGCCAAACCTGACCCAGGGGAACATGCCCAAACCCCTTATAGAACCTTGATGGCAAGGATAATAGAGTTTATGGGGTGGTCTACACCCTCACCTGCTTTTCAGCAAGACGACCTCACAGACATTTTGGTTAAAGGTCCACCGGAGGATCCTGTGGTGCCATTTCATGCGGCATTACAAAGGAGAATATTGGCAAACTGGGAAACCCCTGAGGTTATCCCGACGGTTAACAAAAAATTATCAGCCAAGAATAGGGTGTCTACTGCTGACCCTTAATGTTTATCCAGACCCCCAACTCCGGAGAGTCTGGTTGTGCAGGCAGCAACTTCATCAGGTAGTAAATCGACTTACCCTACTGTTCCAAAGGACAGGGATGACAAGAGAATTGACACTATGGCCAAAAAAGTATTTTCTGCATGTAGCATGGTGTTGAAATCCATCAGTGCTACTTGTACGCTCGCAAGGTTCAGCCACACACTTTGGGAGTGTGCTTCATCAGCGGCTGACTGCCTCCCGGAGGGAGTAGAAAGGGAAGCGTTTCTAAACATCATTAAGGATGGTAAAGACGCAATGTGTGAATCCCTTCAAACTGGCATCGATTCTGCTGACAGCATCAGCAGGGCCATGGCAGCAAGTACAACAACCAGGAGATTTGCTTGGTTGCGGAAGTCTAGTTTTGCTGCAGATGTGCAAAGCAGACTCTTGAATATGCCCTTTGACGGCTCTTCCTTTGGTAAGAAGGCGGATGACCGTTTAGAAAAGCTTCAAACATCAAAGGCAGCAGCAAAATCCCTGGGAGCTGCAATCCGTCAGACACCATATTGCCCCTCAGCAACCTCTTGCAGAGGTAAGTCCTTTCGCTTCTATTCCGCATTCGGAAGAGGCAGAGGACAGCCGGTTCAAAGGGGTCAGAAAAAATTCACCCGAGGTGGACGGGTTAAAAATACAAAAGCCGCAGCAGGTGCCTCTTTACACACGGCATGTGCATCAGCCGCCTCCAAACTGCTCTGAGGACTCTCCTAACAAGACACCAGTAGGGGGCAGGTTAACTCAACATCTGACGGAATGGCAAGCTAGTACGTCAGATGCTTGGGCATTGGAGACAGTTGCCCAAGGTTACTGCCTGCCTTTTCTACGCATCCCTCAGTCATCCACCAGGGAACAGCACTCTGAAAATTCCAGATCCGCTCCTCTTGCAGGAAATTGTAGACCTGCTAGAGAAAGGTGCCATAGAACCGGTACATGTAGCGGAGAGGAACAAGGGCTGGTACTCCCGGGCCTCCCCTCCCCCCCCCCCCCCACCGCAGCCCCCCCCCCCCTCTACATTCTCATACCAAAGAAAGACGGAGGACTGAGACCTATCTTGGACTTAGGAGAATTGAACAAGTTCCTCAGGAAGGACAAGTTCAAGATGGTAACTCTCTCAGATCCTTCAGGCCCTCCAGCTCCAGGACTGGCTGGTATCTCTGGACCTCCAGGATGCTTATTTCCATGTGCCAATCCATCTCAAACGCAGGAAATACCTGAGGTTCGCAATTGGCAGCTCTCATTATCAATTTCTAGTTCTGCCATTTGGGCTGACCTCTACCCCGAGGGTCTTCACCAAGTTAATGTCGGTAGTGGTGGCAAGTCTGAGGGGAGGGATTCAAGTCTACCCCTACCGGGACGATTGACTGATCAGGGCTGTATCTTCGGAACAAGCTCAGAGCCAGCTAGATTATGTCTGCCACTTCCTTCACGAACTGGGCTTCTCCCTCAATTTGAAGAAGTCACAGATGGTACCATCACAGAGACTCCAGTTCATCGGAGCGGTCCTGGGCACTTCTCTGGGAAAAGCCTCGCCACCAGAGGTGAGGGCTCAAGATATACTGCAGATGGTCACCAAGTTTCAAAATTCCCAACATCTCCCAGCCTTCGACTTTTTGAGGTTGCTAGGCCTCATGGCATCCTGCATCTTCCTTGTGCCAGAGGCTCGCCTGAGAATGAGATCACTCCAGTGGGCACTAAGAACCCAGTGTTCGCAGTTCTCAGGAAAAATGACAGATCTCCTTTGGATTCCAGACAAGGTAGCCCGAGACCTTCAATGGTGGGCTTATCGAGGGAACATTTTGAAAGGAGAACTGTTTTGACAACCATGGCCAGAGATAACAGTAGTCACGGATGCCTCACTCATGGGGTGGGGAGCCCATGCCAACGACTTGACCATCAGCGGTCGTTGGTCTCCATCAGAGTCCAAACTACACATCAACCTATTGGAGCTGAGAGTGATCAGAATAGCGCTGAAAGCTTTCATGCCATCAGTACAGGAACAAAAATGTCCTGATAATGACGGACAACACAGTGGCCATGCACTACCTCAACAAAAGAGGAGGTTTGGGATCACTGCCACTGTGCAGAGAGGCAATGTAGCTCTGGTTTTGGGCAATTCAAGAAGGAATCTCTCTATCGGCAGTTCACCTACCCAGAGAGAAGAACTTGACGGCGGACGCTCTGAGCAGGCAGGGCACAGTCTCCCACGAGTGGGAACTAGCTCAGGAAGTCCTTCAGGAGATCTTCGCCCTTAGGGGAACCCCTCAAGTGGATCTGTTCGCCACCAGTACCAACAGGAAGTGCAATCTGTTTTGTTCAAGGGAATTTCCCCCGAGAGGAGCTCTAGGGGACGCGTTTGTAGTGGACTGGGAGTTTCCACTCCTGTACGCGTTTCCACCAGTCCCCGTCATTCCTCAAATGATCAGGAGGTTGAGAAGATTCCGGAGGACCATGATCCTAATTGCCCCAGACTGGGCCAGGAGAACGTGGTACCCGGACCTTCTGGACATGTCCATCTGCCCTCCAATTCGCCTTCCACTCAAGGAGAATCTTCTCTCACAGAAGGGAGGTCAGGTTCTCCATCCAGACATCAGAACCCTCAACCTTCACGCTTGGCTTCTGAAAGGTTGAGATACAAGGATTGGGACCTCCCTGATGACGTCATGGAGGTGTTGCTTTTGGCCAGAAGGCCAGCAACAAAGTCTTTATACCGCTGCCGGTGGAACAAATTTTGCAGCTGGTGTAGAGAAGAGAATATCGACCCCTTTTCATGTGGTACACCAACAGTGTTATCCTTTCTACTCTACTTGGCAAATTCAGGCCTTCAAGTTGGCACTATCAAGGGCTATCTCGCAGCGCTATCGATTTTCAAGCGCACTGCGGAGGAGCCATCGTATTTCAAATTACCCTTAGTAATACAATTTCTAAAGGGATTAAATAATGTCTATCCTCCAAGACCATTCCAAGTTCCCCTATGGGACTGAAATTTTGTCTTAAATTTCCTGATGGGTACTCCTTTCGAACCACTCCACTCTTGTTCGTTAAGATTTCTCACCCTTAAAACTGTCTTATTAGTGGCACTAACATCTGCTAGAAGGGTGAGTGAATTACAAGCTCCATCTTGTAAACCCCCTCATACAATTTTTCATAAAGACAAAGTTGTCCTACAGGTGAAGCCTAATTTCCTCCCAAAGGTGGTTTCTGAATTCCACATCACTCAGAAAATTACCTTATCTTCATTCTATCCTCCTCCACATCCGGGGAAAGAGGAAGAAAGGCTACACAGGCTGGACCCAAGGCGGGCTTTAAGCTTTTACATCAGCAGACTTGCTAGGATTAGGCAAGCAGACCAACTGTTCGTAGGTTACTCAGGGCACAAATTGGGACTACCGATAACAAAACAGACCATTTCCAGATGGATTATTTTGGCCATTCTGGAATGTTACAAACTAGCAGGGAAAGAGCCTCCTCAAAATCTTAGGGCTCATTCAACCAGGGGTATCGCAGCCTTTTCGGCCCTCCAAAGAGGGGTTCCAGTTTGTGACATATGTGCGGCTGCCACATGGTCGTCCGCACATACCTTCACAAGATTTTACAACCTAGATTCCTCCTCCAATTACACACCACTGCTATGGGAGTCTATCAAAGATGAGGAATACGTCAGAGGACACAATCCCTTTGAAGAACAAGTTACTTCTTACCTGGTAACGTTCTTTCGATGGGATGTTCCTCCGACGTATTCCTTATCGCCCCTCCCATCCATCCCCGCAGTAATACTTTCCTTGTGGTTGCATCTTACGCTCCTTCAAGGTCAATAACCAATTCATGCATGACTTATCTTATGCTACAAAACGGAACTGAGCAACGGACGCTGCGCGTGGCTATTTATGGGCATGGTGACGGCGCCGATACGGTGGCTGTCGAGGGACACCAACTCGACGGACGTTGATGCGCAGCACCCTCTATTGAGAACATTTTTTCCGAGGCCAGCAAGCTGGAGACAAATTATCAAAGATGAGGAATACGTCGGGGGGGAACATCCCATCGAAAGAACGTTACCGGGTAAGAAGTAACTTGTTCATTTGCCATATTCTGCCTAATTTATCACTCGCCCTATGACTGTTAGCTATGCCCCGCTGGCTCCTCTGGATTGCATGATGAATTTTCCCTGTGAAAATCTACCAAATTTTACCACCGCCCGGAAATACATATATTAAAATGTACACCTTTTTTAAATCTTTATCCACTTCCCTTGAATACAAGGAAGAAACATTTTCACAGGAACATTGAAAATGGGTTAGAAAGTGGCCATCTCTTATGTCCACACCACCCCCAGGTACTGTATAAAAGTGTGAGCATTGACTTGTTTGTATTAAGAACAATGTACATTGATCCTGTGTCCACTTACTACCAGGAATGCTAGACTAGGATCTCGCTTCCTCCCCAAGGAACCAAAAAATAAGCTATCCACTCCCAAGGTCACCATTAAGCCCTTCACTGCCCACTCACCCATCGACATAGTGCCATGCAGCACTCCTTCCGCACCACTTCGACATTCACCTCTCTCCCCAGGCATCAAAGGAGCCCTTATCAACACTCGATCATTAGCAGCCCATGCCCTTGACATTGCTGACTACATCACATCCAACCAACTGGATTTTGTGGCTTTATCCGAAACATGGTTTAACCCAACTTCTGGACCTGCTGTAATGCTAGTTCTCCCTGACAACTACACCATCATCAGAGCTCATAGAGCTACAGGTAAAGGGGGCGGCATTGCCTTTATTTCCAAAACCCACCTCGGCCTGAGAGAGTTCTCCAGCACACCACTTTCGTCTGCCGAGCTACTCTCAGTTAAACTACCTCTCACCCCCAACCAGACCTTACTTCTACATCTCATCTACCAGATGCCCGGCCCCATATCCTCCTTCGAGGATGACATCTCCACTGTCCTAACACAAAACACTAAACCGAGCCCACAGATCATCCTACTAGGTGACCTAAACCTTGGACTTCACGACCCAAAAGAGACTAACACATCCAGCCTTGAGAATACTATCTCCCAACTCGGATTCAAACTTAACATTACTGAACCAACCCACAATAAAGGTAGGTCCCTAGATCGGTTGCCAGACCTGAACTGCCCTACCACTATCCTAAAATATTAACCACTTGCCTGGTCAGACCACCAAGGCATGAAATTCTCTATACAGGAGGAACCCTCCATCAACACAGGGGTAACCCTTCCCCCTTCCACCCTGTCCAGGAACAAGCGCAACGTAGCTACAGAACACCTACTGCCACTGCTACAGCCCATCACTAACTCACCGAAAGTTGACAAGGACCCCGCCCTTCTAGTGGAATGGTAAAACACCACCCTGGAACAAGTAATGAATAAGAGCGCTCCCCTAAAGCCTCGAAAAGCCAAACCTACAATCCACCTAAATAATTGGTTTACAGCAGAACTAAAATCTCTCTGTAACGAAAAGAGAGCAGCCAAAACCATTTGGAGAAAATCTGCCTCCACCACCAACAAAGAGAACTTGATTGCTGCGGCCACAAACTATAAGACTGCCATTCATAACACCAAAAGGGAGATCTGCAATGAAAGAATCCAGAACGCCAAATCAAATACTAAGGAACTTTTTACTATACTTGGGGAATTAGTCACTGGCTCCTCCTGCTGACACGTGCTTGAAAGATACCGCCTGGTTTGCCAATATACAGAAGGCCCTATCAAATAAAATAGCACTATTGCAAACTTAAATTGAAACAAAAAGAAATAACTTACCTACTAACGCAAACATTATCACCGGATCCCATGTCCCCCTTCCAATTTACACCAGTCTCCATCAAGAAAGTAGAAAACATAATTCTTGGGATAAAACCCTCCAACTGTGTGATGCTGGAAGTGCATGGGAGGGACTGGGCCTCCGTATCCTTGTCCTTTACTGTTTTTATTGTGTGTTCTGTCGTGTTTTCCGCACAGGAGTTCATGTGGGACTCCTGGCAGTGCAGCTCTCTCCTTTGGTTTGGTATACAGACCCATGGGATACACTTATGTCACCCATGGGTGGGGATGTAACCTTGTGCCCCTAGTGTATGTTTTTGGGCACCTGTGTTTGGCCCACAGAGCAGGGTATGGGCTGGTGGCAGCTCCATGCTGAATATGCCGGGTGCTCTGAGTATCCTCCATTTTGGGATACCCAGGCCCTGGTATTGGAATCCGTTGATTCCTGGTAGGAAATAAGATGGCCCCTGTGGCCTCTTGCTTTCTATTGCCCGTTACCTTGTTTTCCCAAAGTCCTGGGAAGCCCCGACTCTGTCCCTTCCCCCTGACTGGCTGTTGGGTAGAAGTTCCATATATGGTGTTGTTGTGAAGTCCAGGCCAGACTGGATGGAGCCTTCCCAATGACTGTATGTTGTGGATACACCCTGTGGGTGGGACCTGGGTTAATGGAGTGTGTGACCAATATGCACTTCTTGTTGTGGATGTCTGGTTTCTGAATTTTCACAAAATGACTGAGACAGCCCTGCTCGAAACTGGTATGAATGCAGTGTGGAATGTTGAATGGCTGGGTACTTGTCGCAGTACACATAACTTGTTGCGAGGGTCTGGAGAGAAGTGAATGGCCTGAATGCACTATGCACCTGATTGGCTGCCTGCCTGCATGGATGCCCTTCTGACCGATTGGTTGCCTGAGTGTGACCCAGCAGAATTAAGGGGAGATCAACTAGTATATCTGGGGGCCTCTCACTGCTAGAATTCGTGTTCAGAAGCTGAAGAGCAACTGGAGTTGAAACTGAAGCTTAACCTTGAAGCCCTGCTGGAAGAGAAGTCATGCTGCTGCTCTACTTTGTCGATCTGAAAGCTGCTGTGTCTCCAAGGACTGACCCAGAGAGGACCTGGTTAGGTGCCCTCTTCCTGAGCTACGAGGTACCATTGTGCACTACTAATCTTTGCCAGCGCTCCCTGGTAGAAAGACCTACGAAAGGCTGCTGACCAGAGACTGGGACCACCACGGAATCACAAGGAAAAGAGGCCAGACACTGTTGTCCATCACCGTCGACCGCCACCGCCGACCGGAGCTTCCGTGCTCCCTTTGCCTAAGTAACATTTGATCCAAGGACGCTCTCGCCTGCACCGTCGACCACTTTGTCCCGCCGGAGAAAGTCGAGGCCGCCGACGTGCGAGGAGCATCTGCCGGTTGGTTTCCCGCCACCTAAAGACCACAGACACGCCGACGACTCAACTCCATTGCTGGGCTACAGTTCTTCAGACTCTTTACGGTCCTGAACTATCGTCACCCAGATGCCCCGCACGCCTCTTCCTTGCAGGACGCCAACGCTCCGTCGTCGACGAGCACCTCTAGGAACAAAGCTGCCACCTCGCCGTCATCATTCAACCCTTTTCCTCGTTGGATCTCGACGATCCGTGACTCCTGCTTTTAAAGGGAGTCGCTCAAGAAGGATCCATCAATGACCCAACGACAAACTCTGCTATTCCAGGTACATTGGGGTTGTAGAACTATTGTAGAAGGAAATAAGACTCATTGAACAATGTGTGGACTGGGCTTGAGATATATCTTTGCTTTACAGGTTGCCCAGGTGGGGTTCTCCACACAGAATTGTGCCTAGTTGGTAGGGGCCAGTATTCTGCCAATTGTTCTAACCAACTGCTTTGCTCCTATGTCTATTGTTGGTTACCTTTATTAATTGATTTGTGTGACATTTAACTAGAGTACAGTTGATGCACTTTAATGGAATCTAATAATAATTGTGTTACCACTTAGAACTGTATATATTTGCCATTGTAGATTTACTGAGCACAAAGTGAGTTATTGTGATTGTGTACATAGCCTTGAACTTAATTATATAAAGACTGTTTTAAGTAATAGTGTGTGGGCATTCCTTTGTAGGGGCTTGGGGACTACACTGTACTTAAGAACCAGCCTGCATCACCTCCTGAGAAGCTAGGCCTTGATTGCTTGACCAGTGCTACCCTATAGAGAATCTTGGCTGGGGTCCTCTGTGCCTCTCCTCTGCCATATAGAGAGGAGTACAGACACCCACATCCAGTCCTTACAAACTGCCAAGGTAATCTCTGCCCAGCCTTGATCATCAAGGATGGTGCTAGAGAACTAGCACCATTCATTACAGCTCTGATAAACTCATCCTTCAAAAACTATTCAGTACCCCGATAATCTCAAAGAAGCATGGCTCGGACCGCTTCTAAAAAAAAAAAAAAACTAACCTAGATACCAGCATCCCCATCAATTATAGGCCTATAACAACGGTCCCCTTCCTTCTAAACATTCTATACCGTGCAGCCTATCTCCAAATTCAGAAACACTTGGAAGATAATGATTTATTAGGTCTAGGTCAGTCTGGTTTCAGTCCCAGACACAGCACTGAGACAGTTCTCTTGGATCTAAAGATAAAGATGGATGAATCAAAGGACAAGGGCAAACGAGCCATATTCCTACTCTTGGATCTCTCAGTAGCCTTCGACCTTGTCGACCATAAAATCCCAACTAAGCACCTAACCTCAGCAGCAGCCTTCTCACTGAACGCCGCTAGCTGGATACAATCCTTCCCCTCAAACAGAACCACTAGGGTCTTTTCACATTCTGCATCTGCTTTGCCAGAGCCCATCAACTGTGGAGTTGTGCAAGGATCTTGCGTCTCCCCCACACTCTATAATATATTTACCAAGCCTCTCTTTGATCGTTTTGACAATCTGGGTGTCACATACACTAATTACGCGGACGACACCCAGATTCTCATCACGCACACTGGTTGCTATATAAATGACACAAAAATTATCAGCATCTACCTAGAGATCCAAGCATGGATGGCCACCCACAGTCTGTTTAAACGATGACAAGACAGAACTTCTTATAATCTACTCCCAAGGCTGCTTTAATCAACTGGACAAACACTATTCTGTCTTAATCATTGCCGGAAACACCATTAAAGTCTCTAGTGAAGTAAAAATGCTTGGTCTTTACTTGGACTCCACTTTATCCCTTAAAGAACAAGTGAACATCACTGCATCCATCACGGCCTACGCCAACAAACTTATAAATGCCTGTAGCCTCCTAACACTAGCCAGAGCACTGATCCTCTCAAAGCTGGACTATTGTAACCCCTTATTCCTCGGTTCCTCCTCACAGAACTTAAAGAAACTCCAAGTCCTGCAGAACAACGCTTTAAGATCAGCGCTAAAAATTCCACGCTCCAGCCACATCTGTTCCTTTAGGAGGGATGCACTCTGGTTGCCCGTACGCAACAGACTCACATTACAATCCCTAGTCATCACGCACAAATGTCTCTCGAACATAGCACCGAAATACCTCACGAACAAATTCTCTAGATCCCAGTCTGACAGACCCACTAGATCCAGCTGTCTGAACTGACTCACCATCCCTAACTACAACCTAAAAATGGCTGGAGGATCCAGCTTCCCAGTGCTCGCTGCCAAGTGATGGAACTCACTCCCGCCAGCCATTCGATCTGAAACATCATTTTGGGCCTTCAGAGCCAACACCAAATCTTTGCTCTTTTCCCAAACTACTATCTAGCACACTAGAGTAGTTCCCACATTGTACAGTGTATATATTGTGTATAAACTGTATATGCTGCACACACAAACTGAACATCTTTTTATGATTATATACCCCAGCTACTGCTGACTTACACGTACTTCGGTTGACTGTAATTTCTTCTGCTAAAAGTCAGAACCTGCCTGACTTAATTGATCTGTAAATACATGATCTACTGTGTTGAGACTGTAACTCTATAATTGTAAATCTGTTTATCAATTGTATTCTATCATGTATTCAAGAACAAGCCCATGGGTTAGGTGCGCTATATAAGTAATAAACTAAACATTAGTGGTATGACCCACTTCTGTACACTGTCCATTTCCACCTGTCAAAATGTGGGTGGAAAAGGATATGAAAAAGTATACAAGTTGTATGCAAATTTGTCAGCAGTAGTCCAGTAAAACCATGATCAACACCAATGGGCCAGTGGTATTTGTTATTGGGAGGATGTTTGGAAATATATCCAGCTGTTTGTATTTACAGCTGGCTGCATTTCTGACAAGAATAACTGCTCATGTGGTAATGCAGCCAGAAAATAAACCCATGAAACCCATGAAACCAATGATGCCAAAATATAGTTTGTTTCTAGGAATGTGACTGTACAAAGCATTACCAGAAGAAAATCAAAAATCTTTTAAATCAATAACTAGGATTCTCTCTGCACACCATTTTTCAAATGCACCATGCTTTTCACTATTGCATAGATAACCTTTCACAATTTAAAGACCCATCAATACTTGGAGCTGAGCGATGCCTATGTCCTTTAGCGTAATAGAAAACATGTAACTATTCAGTCTGTGAGGAGTTCCTTTTGAGTTGGATGGTTTTCAAAAGAGTCCTGTATAAAAAAACTGTTATTGGGTAGGCCGAAGGAACAGTATTTATTTGAGAGGACTTGTACTGCAAAACCTTCACCACATTAAGTCATTGCAAGCTTCTAGTTTTAGTATAGGGGTAAAAGATGAAAAATGTCATATTCTAATAAGAGAAAGACAAGTCCTAATCGAAACTGCAGCCAAGCCTTCCTCTGTATGCTGCTTATATTTGTTTGGGTAAAACAGCCATTACTTCCAACTTGTCAATCAGTATGGGCCTTTAGCACTTGATTTAACGATTGTGGCTGCTGTTGCAAGAATATACAATAGTGTGCCATCTGTTATTGAGTTTTTATAAATACAAATGTTTATCCCCCTAATCAAAAAGGCTGTACCTCATTCCGCCCTCTTATTAGATCATCTTTCTTGGGATCAATTAGCAATTTTACATTATATCCAACACATTTGTTTAGTCCCAAAAGATTCAGATTTTTAAAAAGATGCTTTTGTACTCAGACTTGGGTGGCTTTCCTATTCTGATCAGCGCACAGTCATTTATATTCTCTTTTATTTAACAAGAATGTTTATGCAGTTGGGTACACAGCAATGGGGGGGGGGGTAAGAAACCAATACACCTCATCAAATGTGGCTATAAATATATATGCAGCGTGTGGCGAGAAACTTGCCTGTTTTATCTTTGTTTCATTTTATGAGGCATCAACTTGGGAATGTCCTTATCCTGAATTTTCTGTCATTGGTCCTAAACTTCTCTACAGATGGGTACGTTTTAACATACTTTAGCGCCTGTAGTAGGTATAATTCAGTATTCCACATAATGTTCATGATCTAGAGGTGGTTTTCGATTTCGTTCCTGGCGATCTGTTGTTTGGCTGCCAGTAGTCCCACAGCCTCTATGACTGGAAACATTCATTCCCTGCAGCTCTTGGTTCATGATCTCCTAATCCATGCAATATTATCTTGTTTGCGGGCTGCCTTATGTCGCTTCACCATTACTGAT
This sequence comes from Ambystoma mexicanum, assembly GCF_040938575.1. NCBI lineage: Eukaryota > Metazoa > Chordata > Amphibia > Caudata > Ambystomatidae > Ambystoma > Ambystoma mexicanum. The sequence goes on from NC_090927.1 coordinate 1,221,312,491, forward strand.
TTCCTTGACGATACCTTTCCAAAAAAGAGAGCAAGCGAGAGGTATTCCATATCTTTGACATGTAATGTCCGCAGCTGTACACTTCGGGAACTTTTTCAGCAGAGCGCGTCCTGCGTCAATGTCGTCGGGTTGATATCCCTCGAAGGCCTCTGTCGAGGGCGACGTCACTGGATGTTATAAATAGGATGCACAGCGCCCGCAACCTCCAGTTGTTTTTTTCGCAAACGTGTTGCTTTGTGAAACTCGGCGTGCCTCGTGTGTTCATCATTTTCTTCGACCCCTCCGACTCCGCGGTCTGGCTTCAAGACTTGCCGGGACTGCAAGTCAAAATTGTCGATGACCGACCCGCATCGCATTTGTTTGTGGTGCTTGGGCGAGTCGCACAACACTGACGACTGTTCAAAATGCCAGTCGCTGACTGCCAATGCCTTGAGGGAGCGGAAGGGGAAGCTCCAGGTAGGTAGGGGTTCTAAGCCCAGTAAGTCCCGAAAGTCCAAAGGGGTGTCCACTGACGACTAGAGGGTTGACTCTCCGCATCGGTTGGAGGCCTGGGGTGCTCGGTCCCGGAGTGGTTCCTGCCATTCTTCTTCGTCGCGGCATTCGCGTAAGCGCTGTCAACGGTCGCCTTCCCCGTCCTCTTCGAGCTGCGAGGAAAGTGGCATGCCCGACGAAGTCCTTGACTCCGAAGGAATGGGCTGCTTTTAAGGAGCAAATGTTAGCGACATTTCAATCGCGGGGCTGGGGTCCGGTCGCGCCTCCTAACAAAGCCGGCCAGGATCGGTCCGCACGCCTTCGGGCTTGGGTCTGCGACTCGAATAGGGAGCCTTCGAGGTCCCGTTTGGACAAGACTTCGGAGAGTCGAAAGAGACATGCTTCTAGGTCTCGGTCCTCGTCCCCAGCAAGACCGCTGCAACCTACTAAGGGCTTGATGCCTGCGACTCGGACATCAACGCTTTGCCATCCTATCAGCCCACAGCGCCGTCGGCAACAGTGTCGACACTGAAGCCTTCGGCGCTCTCGGTGTCTTGGGCGATTATTGCCCTGAAATTTCCCATTGGAGTACACTGATGTGGTGGATTCTCCTAGGAAGGCTATGGCGAAGTCTGAGAGGCCAGTTTTGGACTCCAGGCCCTCTTCTGTCACCAGGCCGGGTTTCAAATCCCTCTGAATGACATATATGAAGAGGAAGAAAGGTCTGATTTTTTTTTTCATCTTTTTTTTTAATTTTGTATTTTATTATTATCATAGTATTACAACAATCACAAAAATCAAAAACAAATCAACATAAGGACTATCATGGTCAGTCTCAATCAACAAAGGCAGTACACATATCAGCTGTGTTCAAGAGTCTTCCTTAGTACATATATCGGCGTGTAGTACATAATACCCATTGCACGCTCCCCAGCATGCAGGAGGGAGTCTTAGATCGCTTCTTCTTCCCACCTATCCCAAATTCTCGAGGCTTTGTTGGGACAACCCCTTGCCAAATAGATCCTATGCTCCATCATGGCGCACACGTCCATATCCAGTTTCCATTGATCCATTGTCGGGGGGGTCACGGGCTCCCCATTTCTGCGCTATATTACGCTTGATCAGCCCTGCTGCCTTGTGTAAGAGCAATCTCTCCCACTTGTTAGCTTCGATTTCATTAGGTATTCCCAGGAGTTAGGGCTTTTGGGTCCAGTGGTATGGTCTGGCCCAGGACCCTGGAGAGCTCCCCACAGCATGCATGCCAAAAGGCTTGTATCCGGGGACATGCCCAGAAGATGGGAAAGAAGGTTCCTTCCTCCTCCCCGCAGCGGAGACAGTTTGGGTTTGGGGCCCTTTTCCAGCCGTATAGTCGCGTCCTGGGGTAGTATACCCGGTGCAGTATCTTCAACTGCACCAGTCGGAGCCTAGAGGAGATAGCAATTTCACGAGGGTGCATGAGGACTTGTATCCAGTCCTCCGGATCTATCTCTCCCACATCCGCTTCCCATTTCGCCTTGAGCTCATTCAGTTCGGGGGTAGCAAAGGAGGATATGTCGTTATATAAGATGGAAGTGCATTTGGTGGGGATATACGCTGGTAGGATGTTACGCCCTATGGGGGTGTAGTCCGGTAGCCTTGTGTCAGCTGTTAAGTGGGTTCTTAAAGCGTGGGCTAGTTGTATGTAGTGATACCGTTCCGTGTTTGGGATCTGGAAGTGTGACTGTAGCTCTTCAAATGAGTCCAGTTTCCCATTTGTGAGCTTATCCCCCACTCGCATGACCCCTGCTTTCGTCCAGTTGGGTCATGGCTCTAGTTCACGTGACCCAGCTAGATTATTATTTTGCCAGAGAGGTTGTGCGATGGTAACTTTATTATCCCACCCAACGAACCGGTGTGCTTGTCTCCAGACCATAGTGAGGTGCGTCGTAGTTGTGGGTGGGGGGTTCTCGGGAGGGGTTGATAAAGGATGGCCAGCGGGTCTGCATTCTGTATAGCGGCCATCTCAGCGCGTGTGTGAGGTAGGCCCCGATTCCCGTGAAGCAGATCGTTAACCACAGCCAATTGTGATGCCCAATAGTAGGTTTGGAGACAGGGGACTCCCACTCCCCCCCCCCCCCCCCCCAGATCGATCTCTGAAGGGTGGTTAATGCTATTCGTGGTTGACCTCCTCCCCATATAAGGTCCCTCAGAAGTGTCTCTGCTAGGTGAAACTCTGAGTCTGGAATTCTGTGTGGGGCATTTTGAAGGACATAGAGGTATCTGGGAAGGGTCATCATTTTAAAGAGTGCCGCTCTACCCATAAGGGTCAGGGGGAGAAGTTTCCAGTGTTGGACATCGATAATGAACCGGTCTGTGATCGGTCGGAGATTGTGTTCTACATAGCTTGTCAGGTCCCCGGATATCCAGATTCCCAGGTATTGAAAGCTTTGTCGTTCAACTCGGTACGGGCACTCCTGGGGGATGGCCCGCTCTCCACCCTTCACGGGGAAGAAAACTGATTTATCCCAATTGATTCTGAGTCTGCAAAATTTACCAAAGCGGATGAGCAGCTGTGTTACGATGGGACAGGATCGAGGCGGGTCTCCCAGGTATATAAAGAGATCGTCTGCGTAAAGAGATGTACGGTCCTCATAGCCCTCTGGCCAACTAAACCCCGTCCAGGCTGTGTTTTGGCGAAGCCATATAGCGAGTGGTTCGATTGCAAGGGCAAACAAAAGGGGGGAGAGCGGGCATCCTTGCCGTCGGCCCAAGGGGAAGGATCGAGAGGACCATCCATTTACCTTTACCTCGCTTGGATGTTAGTATAGAGTAGTTGTACCCATCGTATAAAGACTTCCCCGAATCCCATACGGCGCATAATCTCCCAAAGGCTATCCCATCGAATTGAATCGAACGCTTTTTCAAAATCGATTGCCAGCAGGGCCAAAGGTCCAATTATGATCGGAGATCTCTCCATTGCCAAATGGAGATGGCGTAGATTCATCCGGGTCGATTTGTGGGGCAGAAATCCGCATTGGTCCGGGTGAATCAGGGTGGATGTAACCAGTTGTAACCGGTTCGCCAGGAGTTTTGCGAGGACCTTGGCCTCTCCATTAATCAATGATATAGGTCTGTAGGAAGCACATTTGTGTGGAGGTTTATCAGGTTTGGGTATGACCACGATGGTCGCTTTACATAGGTCTGGTGGGAGGGTCCCTTGTTCCCGGGCGGCAAGAAACATTCTGTGCAGGGGGGCCGCCATTTTGTCTGCTCCTAGCTTTTGCCAGGTTTCAACGGGGAATCCGTTCGGGCCCGGTGTTTTCCCCGACTGGAGCTGAGATAGTGCCTCTGAAATCTCTGTCTCTGATACGGCGGAGTCCAGATGCTCCCTCTGCTGCACGGAGAGCGTCGGCAACAATAGCTCGGCTAAGAGGGATGGGTCTAGTGGAGAGGTTGGGGCTCGGTACAAGTCTGCGTAGAACATCGAGAAGGCCTCAGCAATCTCAGCGTCAGAGTGATAGCTGTCGCCCTGTGGTGTGACTATTTCCCGGACATGGCGTTGTCCTTAGTCTCTCTTCTGCAGCCAGGCGAGCATTTTGCCCGCTTTGTCCCCTAGTTCGTATATTCTCGCTTTAGCCTTCCAGTGGGCCTGCTTAGCGTCATCCATCGCTCTGTTCCGAAGACGCTCTCGGGCGCGTTGGAGGGAACGATGGGTGTCAGGCGTGGGGTCGGAAATATGTTTAGTCTCCCTGTCGCTCACTTCCTTCTCGGCCTCTAGTATCTTTTGGAGCCATGTGTTCCTTTTATGTGTCGTCCAGGAGAGGATTTCGCCCCTAAGCACTGCTTTGTATGCCTCCCATACTATCACAGGGTTATCTACCGATCCTTCATTAATTTTGAAGTATACGGCGGATATTTCCTCTAGGCGATCTATCAGCTCCGGGAACCCCAGGTAGTAGCTATTAAGTCTCCACGTTCTAGGGGGGGGGCGCCCTGCATACATATTTCCATTGAAAGCAGTGAATGGACCGAGATGCCCCGAGGGAGCAGTTCTGGGGACATTGCCCTATGGAGGTCAGTGTGCGATAGAAGAACATAATCCAGTCTGGACATCGAACCGTGGGCACCAGAGTGGAATGAATATTCCCTAACATCGGGGTGTAGCTCCCTCCATACGTCCCGGAACCCAAGGGCAGATGTAAAGTTGGCTAATTTGGAAGGGGTGTCTGGGTAACGATTTCGGAGGTGGGAGCGGTCAGTGCTGTTGTTCATGGTGTCATTGAAATCCCCCCCCTAGGATGTATATGTCAGGGTGATGTTTACCTATAAGGGTGGTGAGGTCATCCAGTAATTCCTGTCCCAGACCTGGTGAAGAGTAGATCGAGACAATTGCCACCTTTTGACCCCAGATGGCTCCCAGGATGAACACGTATCGGCTCCTGGGATTTTGTTCTACGGTATGCTGAATAAATGGTATACGTTTGTGTATCAGAGTAAGGGTGCCCCTGGAGCCCATTGTGTATCCCGCATGAAAGGCAAGGCCATAGTTAGTTCTTTGGAAGAAGGCACAGTTTACCCCAGCCAAGTGGGTTTCCGTAAGGAGGGCCACATCAGGGGAATGTCTATTTAGGAATTGCATGATAAGGCACCGTTTAATTCCTGACCCCATCCCATTCACATTCCAAGTAAGGAGTTTCAAGGACTTAGTGTGCTGCATGAGGGATATGTGAGTTTGCGTAGAGGATATTTACTACGTATGATGGGGATATTCGGGGTATAGCGATTCATAAGAGATGGCGGTGTATCCTTCGCCTGTATTAAGGAAGCAGGGTTGCCTCGTGGAACAGTGCGAGACGCCCCTAACAGGGGACAGTGAGTAGTTCGGCCCATGAGCAAGTGGCAGTCCTGAAGTAACCAACAAACAATTTTAAAACTTTCCCAACACACCCCCACCCCATACTCCACCCCAACACGAAGTACCTGTCGCCCAAACATGCTGATCCTTCAACTTAAGGTGTCAGCTCAAAAACCAGACCCTTAGATAGGGTCGAAACCATCAAGAAAAAGAGAGGGGGGGAAGGGGAGGGGGAAAAGAGGTCTAACCAGGGGAGAGTTCAGACCTTTCCCCAGAGTTCCCACCTTGCGCCCATCGTCGACTTCTTCCATGGTGGGTAGATTGCGCGTCAGTATCTGAGGCGCGGTCGGTACACCCTTGTGTGTCCCAGCAGTGTTCTAAGGTCCTCGTAGGGGACTTTAGTTAGCTCATTCCTCTTATTGTTGTGCCGGTGGCTCCGGGATCTCCTGTCCTCCCCGTTCTGGGTGTCTCCTCGGGGAGGCCCGCCTCGGCCCGGGTCGGGGTCATCCTCTCGGTCTCCTTGGTCTTGCAGTCCAATCGCCCTCTATGTGAGCCTCTGCCCACTTCCAGGCGTCTTGTGGGTCGGTGAAGTGGACAGTAGTGCCTTTATGATAGATCTTAAGTTGGGCCGGGAAGAGCAGGCCGTATTTCACGTTCATCTGAGCAAGTTGTTTCTTGAGTGGTTCAAAGGATTGTCGTGCCCTCTGCACTTCTCGGGTATAGTCCGGGAAGAAGGCAATTCGGGAGCCGTTATGGGTGATCGTCCCCTGCGAGCGTGACAATTGCAGAAGGGCATCCCTGTCGCGGTAGTTGAGCAAGCGAGCGATGATAGTCCGGGGCGGAGCGCCCGGGAGCGGTTTGCCCGAAGGTATTCTATGGGCCCTCTCCACCGAAAAGAATTTTGAGAAGGATTGGGGTTCGAAGATGTCCACGAGCCATTGCTCCAGGAACAATTCCGTGCATTGTCCCTCTTCCCCCTCCGGCAGGCCCAGGATGCGAACGTTGTTGCGGCGGGACCTTCCCTCTCCATCATCCACTCTCGCCTCCAAGGGTTTCAGGCGGTTTAAGGCTTGGGCAGCTGACGGTTGATCCCGTCGATGCTGTCCTCCGCTTCTGAAATGCGGTGTTCCACGACTCCTGTTCTGGAAGTCAGCTTCTGCAGATCGTGGCGTAGGAAGGAGACATCCGCCGCCATGCTGTCTATTTTGGTCTCCGTGGAGGAGCGAGAGTTGGCGATGGCCGCCCTTACGTCCCGTAAGGAGAGGGATTCATCTCCCGTGGGGGAGTTTGGTCGTGTTGCAGGGTCTGCCGGGGCCGGGGTGGTAGCAACGGCAAACTGGTCCATGCTGGTCTGTGTAGATGGTTTTCTTCTGCCTGTCCTTCCCCATGTTCTCGGGAGAAGTGGGGTGTCTGCTACGACGGGGCTGGATGAACGCCGTTGGAGTGGTCGTACCTCCCCGGTATCTGGGATGGTGGCCGTGCAGCGAGTCAAGTGAGGGGGTATGAGTTCCAAAAGCCTCCTCCACCAGGGCCTGGGGTTTATGTGACGAGAGTACTTTAAGGCCCAGCGCCCTTTAGTGGGCCTCCGCAATACGCGTGGACCTCAGGCGCTTCTAGCTGTTCACCCAAGCGGGTGACGGTCCCCCCTTCGCTGGTACGGTACAGTCCTCAGCGGGCAGGGCTCGGTCACTTACTTTTAGCGCGGCTGCAGTCGCGGCGTGGTGTCCCAAAGCGGATATGAGTCAGGAGGCAGGAGCCGCACACCACCGGGACCTCAGGAGGGCCGCCATTTTCCCCCGCACTTATCTCGCGGATCAGATCCGTTCGGGCGTCTTCCGGGTGTCAGCGGGGCTCAGCCGGTGAATACTCAGGTTCGGCGGTGGAGGAAGAAAGGTCCCGGGCGTCCGCCTCACATTCTGTCCCGTGCCCCGCCGTGTCAGGTCGTCTCGGGCCTCTCGATCAGGCGGAGGAAGTCCGTCCCCAGACACCGGCGGCCATCTTGGTCGCGTAGCTCCGCTGCCGGGCCTCGGCAAAATGTGGAATTATCTCCGTAGTCTGGGCAGGCAGGTGCCACCACCGTCAACCGGGCCCGCAGCTTTATGGGTTCGGTTGCAGTGTATTTTGCACGAAATCCCCAGGAATCGGGATGAAAATGCAGGATTATTTTGGCGCTTGCGGGAGCTCACTCGGCTCACGTCCGCATCGTCCGCGCGCTGGCCACGCCCCCCGAAAGGTCTGATTTTGAGGACCATGGTGAACTTGATGTGGTTCCAATTTTTTCTGGAGACAGTCAGTTGGAGGAGTTGAGGCAGACCCTCCGGAGAAGTGTCCAACCCACTGGCATCATGGAAGTGGAATTGGGTAGGCCTGAGCCTGGGGCTCATGCAATCTCTTCATACAGGAGGCTCATTGCTAGGGTCTGAGTATCTGGGCTGGTTCAGTCCTCCTGAAGACTTTGTGCAGGATGATCTAACGGACATCTTAGATCAAGGTCCGTCCTGGTATTACCATTTTATCTCGCCTTACAGAAAAGGGTGGCAGCTGCTTGGCAGTCACCAGAATCTCTTCCGGCTGTTAATAAATCTTTGACAAAAAAGAATTGCCCTTCAGTTAGCGACCCAAGCTATTTATCCACGCACCCCACTCCTGAGAGTTTGGTGGTTCAGGCGTCCACGGCCACCTCGAGGCAGGCGGTGTACCCTAACATCACTCCTGATGGTGACGACAAACCTTTCGACGGTTGGGCTCATAAGGTATTTTCTGCAGGGAGCAACTCCACTTGTGCCTTAGCAAGGTCCTCACACACTCTGTGGAACTGTTTCTTTAGCGGCTTAGCGTATTCCCGAGGGGGAAGAAAGAGATGGCTTCCTGGCCCTCGTGCAAGACGGCAAGGATGCCATGTGTGAATCGATTTTGGATACGGCTGACAGTTTTAGCTGATCCATGGCTGCAAGCACTGTTATACGCAGACTTGTGTGGTTACGGGAGTCAGGTTTTGCTCCGGTTGTGCAGGCCCGTCTTCTGAACATGACCTTTGATGGCGCACATTTGTTTTGCAGCAAGGCTGACAAAAGCCTTGAGAGGTTTCCGACCTCGAAAGGTGCGGTTAAATCTTTAAGCGCAGCTGTGCGTTAACCTCCGCCTTTTCGTCCTAGGGCACAGCAATGGAGGGGAGGTTCTTTTCATTACTACCCCTCCTTTGGTAGAACGAGAGTGGCCGCCAGTCAAAGGGGACAGCTAAAAAGTACCTGTGATGGTTTGGGAAATTGTGGTGCCAAAGCCACTCAGGCAGCTGCCTTTTTGCCTTCAGGCACTGCCACAGCCGCTTCCAAACAGTCATGAGGCCATGTGCCATGGTTCGCCGGTTGTGGGCAGACTGTCTCCGCATCTCGAAGAATGGTGAGCCATTACTTCAGATGCGTGGGTTCTGGATACCATAGCCCACGGCTACTGTCTTCCCTTCCTTCAGTGGCCTCACGACAATCCACCGGGGAAACTCTTTGAAGCTTCTGGATCCCCTCCTTGCACAGGAAATCCTAACTCTGCTGGAGAAAGGCGCTATAGAACTGGTGCCTGTAGCGGAGAGGAACAAGGGATGCTATTCCCCTTATTTTTTGATCCCGAAGAAAGATGGGGAGGATTGAGACCCATCATGGACTTGCATTGGTTGAACAAACTTCTCAGGAAGGACCAGTTCAAGATGGTTACTCTTTCTCAAGTCCTCCAGGCCCTTCAACTTCAGGATTGGTTAGTGTCTCTGGACCTACAGGATGCTTACTTTCATGTGCAGAATCATCCCAAGCACAGAAAGTACCTGAGGTTTGCGGCTGGCGACTTGCACTTTCAGTTTCAGGTCCTGCCATTCGATTGACCTCCGCCCTGAGGGTCTTCACCAAGCTAGTGGTGGTGGTGGCAGCATACCTCAGACGAGGAGGGGGGGGGGGGGATTCAGGTCTACCTCTACCTGGACGACTGGCTGATCCGGGCGCACTCTCCCAAGCAAGCGTTGGATCACCTCAGTCTCACCTGCCGCACCCTCCACAGGCTGGGCTTCTCCCTGAATTTCAAGAAGTCACATTTGACACCTTCCCAACAGCTCCAGTACATCGGGCTGTGTTAGACACGTCCTTTGGGAAGTGCTTGCCTCCCACGGTGAGGGCTCATCACATTGTGCAGATGGTGGACAAGTTTCAACATGCACAGACTCTCCCGGCTTTCGAATTCTTAAGGTTGCTCGGTCTCATGGCATCCTGCATTTTTCTGGTGCCAGAAGCCAGGCTGCGGATGAGATCTCTGCAATGGGTCCTCAAGACGCAGTGGTCATAGTTCTCAGGCAAGATGTCGGATCCCGTTCAGATTCCACTCTCGGTCTCCCAGGATCTTCTGTAGTGGGCCAACGAAGGGCACCTGATGAAGGGGGAACCGTTTTGGCAACCGTGGCCAGAGGTTACTGTAGTGATGGATGCTTCCCTAACAGGATGGGGCACTCATGCCAACGATATGACAGCCAGCGGTCGTTGGTCTCTGTCGGAGTCCAAACGCCACATCAGTCTGTTAGAGCTGAGGGCCATCAGGCTAGCCCTGAAGGCTTTTCTGCCATCTGTACGGGGGAAGAGTGTCCTTATCATGACGAACAACACAGTGGCCTCAACAAAAAAGGGGAGGGGTAGGGTCACTCCCGTTGTGCAGAGAGGCAATGCAGCTCTGGTTCTGGGCCATCCAGCAGGGAATTTCGATCTCTGCAGTTTATCTGGCCGGAGACGAAAATGCGGCAGCGGACGCTCTGAGCAGGCAGAGCACGATCTCTCGCGAGTGGGAATTGGCTCAGGAAGTCTTTCAGGAGATCTTTGCCCTTTGGGGAACCCCGCAAGTGGATCTCTTCGCCACCAGTGTCAATCGGAAGTGTGAGAGATTCTGCTCAAGGGAATTTCCCCCAAGAGGAGCCTTAGGAGACGCGATCGTGGTGGATTGGTCATTCCCACTTCCGTAAGTATTTCCTCCGGTCCCTGTCATTCCTCAAGCGTTGCAGATGTTACGGAGGTTCGGTTTCCACATGATCTTCATTACTCCGGGTTGGGCCAGGAGAGCGTGGTACCCAGACTTTCTAGAAATGTCCATCTGCCCTCCACAACGTCCTCCCTACCGAGAGGATCTGCTCTCGCGCGAGGGGTGGTCAGGTTCTCCATCCAGAGGTCAAGACTCTCAACCTTCATCCTTGGTATCTGATAGGTTGAGGTATAAGGATTGTGACCTCCGGATGGCGTGATGGAGGTGTTGCTTTCGGCCAGGCGTCCTGCAACAAAATCCCTGTACCGTTGGCGTAAGTTCTGCGACTGGTGCAGAGGTCACAATGTTGATCCTTTTCAGTGCTCCATCTCTATGACTTTCTTTCTTACTTTCTTTGGCCCACAGCGGCCTTCAAGTGGGTACCATTAAGGGTTACCTGGCGGCGTTGTCTATCTTTAAGTGCTCATCTGAAGAATGTTCTTACTTTAAGATTCCTTTGATTTCTCAATTTCTTAAAGGACTGACTAATGTATTACCGCCGTCACCTTTCCAGGTGCCGGTTTGGGATTTGAATTTCGTTTTGAAATTTCTGCATTTGAACCTTTGCACTCTTGTCCTTTGAGTTTACTGTCCTTCAAGACTGTGCTCTTCTTGGTTGCGGTTACTTTCGCTTGCAGAGTGAGTGAATTTCAGGCACTTTCATCTAAGCCACCCTTTACTGCGTTTCACAAGGACAGTCCCTCCTTTCTACCCAAGGTAGTATCTGAATATCATTTGAGTCAGAAGGTTGTTTTTCCATCATTCTACACTCATCCTGGTAAGGAAGGGGTAGATCCTAGGAGAGCTATGAGCTTTTACATTTCTAAGATGTCCATGGTCAGAGTGGACGATCAACTCTTTGTAGGATATGCTGCACACCGATTGGGCCAGGCTGTTACCAAACAGACCTTGTCCATGTGGATTATCCTCACCATTACAGAGTGTTACTGATTGGCGGTTAAGGACCCTCCTGAAGGGTTGTGAGCGAATTCCACTAGGGGCGTGGCTACTGCCACAGCCCTCCAGCGGGGGTTCCTATTAGGAATATTTGTGTTGCATCCACATGGGCTTCAATCCACACCTTTGTTAAACATTACTCCCTGGATACAATCCATGGTCAGGCTATGGCCTTTGGTAAGGCGGTTCTTTATTCCGCAATCTGATTGGGTACTCTAAATTAATTTCCCTCCTCCATTTACTGGTGCTGCTTTGGAGTCTGTCAAAGATGTGGAATATGTTGGAGGACACAATCCATTCGAAGAACAAGTTACTTACCAACTCGTAACATTCTTTCGACTGGATGTTCCTCCAACGTATTACACATCGCCTTCCCAGCCTGCCCCTCTGGAGAATTTCCTATGCGATTACAGCTTACGTTTCCGCAAGGCTAGGTGCAGTCAAGCAGGCATGAGACTGGTGCCACACGTTCTGAGGGAAAAAACATAAACTGAGGCTACGGGCGCTGTGCGTCCTATTTATAACATCCGGTGACGTCGCCCTCGACTGAGGCCTTGGAGGGATATAGACCCGACGTCATCGACGCAGGACACCCTCTGCTGAAAATGTTTCCGAAGTGCACAGCTGTGGACATTACATGTCAAAGATGTGGAATATGATGGAGGAACATCCAGTCAAAAGAACTTTACCAGTTGGTAAGTAACCAGTTCTTCTATGTCAAGACATGAGACTAGCATTATTCTTTACTTTCTTTATTGCTGCCAGTCAAGCACTTCAAAACACATTTAAACTGGTATTTACTGTTTTCTTTACGAACTGTGAGGAAAAAAGGGTAAATGCACTGTTCAAAATTCAAGTTTCAGGACTCTTTTCTGGTACTACTAGTCCCATGAGCCTCTTGGCCTCTGGTATTTCTGAGGCTCCACTCTTCCACCTATGCGGTGCCTGCTCGGGGTATAAGATCCTCCAGCCCCAGGTCCCTTCCTCTTTCTTTTTGCTGCCACGAAAATAAGTACCTTTTGTTGATGTCATAGAATGAGATGGCGAATTAGTTTCTTAGCAAGTAAACTTTGAGTGGTATGCCTTAAGGTTTAAATTTGCTGCAGGCGTATTATGGAATATATACAATTAAGCATTGTAGAACTGCTGTAGAATGTGCTGCACGATGGACATTGCTTAACAGGACATATATCGCACGCTACTGAAATACTTAGGTTTTTCATCCAATTGCACAAGATTCTGGCATTAGCAGTACAGTGGAGGTCAGCCCAGAGCTACAAGCCAACGCCCTGGTAAGTCTACCGGCCCACTCTGCACATTCTCGCATGCACGCCGCCGAAAAAGGCGCGCGTTGGGACCCAGGGGAGCAGGAGGGTTCTAAGCTTCCCAGCATCCCCTGGGCCCTTCTTATCCTTTGCGCTTATTTCAGTCACCATGGATAGACGTATAGCGCTGGAGGGAGCAATCTGAAGGCCAGATACAATTATTTAAAAAACAAGTAGAGGGAAATGAGCGTTAATTTGACCGCACGCTTCATTTAGAAGGCGCCGAGTAGGATTACTGAGCTACTACTCGCCAGACAGACATATTAGCAGCTGACAGTACGAATGTTGGCTTTGCCAACCTCTGTTTACAATGGCTCATTATGAAGGACAAAGAGCTTCCCAGTCCACAACCCCAGAATGGAGTGAGGAAGAATGGGAGGAAGAGCCCAGGCAGCAGGAGACTGAGTTGTCGCTCAGTTTTAAAAAGGTGTTGGGGAACTCTATCGCAAGCAGTCTCTCAAGGAGTACAGCCCATAGCCCAGAGGCTGGATATGCTGGAGGCATGGATGATAGAGTGAGAGCAAAAGGCCTCCAGAAAAAGACATGTTCTCAGCCCTGGAGAAGGCACGTCAGCTGGACACCCCCAAAAAGGGGTTGAGCAGAAGGGGTGTAAAGGTTGGAAGAGGAAAGATTTTGCCCCCCCAAGCAAGGAAAAGAAGGGGGATGCAGACCACCAGAAGGATGATGACCCTGTCTCCAGACTAAAAAAGGCCTTCCTGGCGAAAACGACTGACCCCAGGGGTGAATAATTCAGGGGACATAGGCAATTCGCCTGATGATGAAGGGGGAGAAGAGGAGGAGAGCCTCAGATCGCGTAGAGGAGAACACTGCCCCAGAGGAAGAGGGTAATACAGGGGGCATGTCCAACCCTGAAGCCATTAGACATCCCAAATCTGTGGAATGGGTGCCTAGGGTCGTACTATATATGGCGCAACACATCAGGAAACCCCTAGACAGTGAGGTGAGCTCCCGAATGAGGGCAGAGTGCCCACAGCCGGAGTTGCGAGTCAAATTGGCAGAAACCCCCGCCCTCGATCCAAAGATGGTCACCTTCGTGACCAAGTCAGCTAGAGACATCAGGAAAGGTGTGGACATAGCATGGAGAGGGTGCTAAGATAAAGTCCTGGACCTGGCTGGCCCCTTGGCAAAAATAATGGATTTGGCAGAAGAAGCCAAGGATACCAGGACACCAGTAGACTCCCAAGCCCTGGGTAACTGGGCGCAGTGAGTAGTGTGACCCGTTGGAAATGTCAACTGTGCCCTATAAGAGAGGAGTAGAGGGGTGTTGCTGAAGATTGACGGAAAGCTCAGCGACCTGGCCTCCTACGAAGCAGGAGAAGGCGCTTAATGACTTCTGTTTGGAGAAACATTTGCTAAGGAAAAGTGTCAATTTGTTGGGACCTACTCTGCATTGTAGAAGGCACAAAGCTTGATCAGAAAGATTTTCCTGGGACAAGTTTTTGCCGGGACTGGACGTCGTCCGGTTGCTACAATTTTCAACATAGACCCCACTGGCCGTGAGCCCAATATTGGGAAGGAAGGCAGCAAGACACCACCTACCTAGCAAGAGCAAGATTCCCAAGAAAGCATAGAGGAAGAGGTGCCTACCGGCAGCCAAGTACCACTGGCGCGGGGAGTGCAGCAAGCAAGTGTGAGGGTGAAACCGTTTTTTTTGTTTGCGAATGGCAAGCTTTATCCAGCGATGCTTGGGAGCTCCAAGCAGTGACAGGCCCTCAGTTAGAATTTATAGGCGACCCCATGCAGAGAATAGAAGCTCACCCGATTCATATGCCGCAAGAAGAGGTGGCGCTGTTGCAGAGCGAGCTGCTAAAACTAGTCAGCAAGAATGCGATAGAACCTGATTCGCAAGGGTGTGCAGGTTTTATCAGCAATATGTTCGTGGTGCACAGGGGGGAGAAGATGAGACCAGTTATAAATCTGAAGAGCTTAAACAAATGGCTCACATACAATCATTTCAAGATGGAGGGCAGTCACATGGTCGGCGACCTCCTGCATTCCGGAGATTGGCCAGCACGTCTAGAACTCAAGGACGCATATCTCACAATACCGATAGCTACGGCACATCGCAGGTATCTGAGCTTCCGATGGAACGGATAGATTTGGGGCCTCTTGTGTCTCCCGTTCGGCCTAGCATCCGCACCTCGGGCTTTTACCAAACTGAGACCCGTAGTCGCGGCCATAAGAGAGATTATAATTTATTTGGACGATATTCTCGTGCTGGGTCCAGACAAAGTAACGCTCACCGGCAATGTGCGTTGGGTCTTCAACCTACTAGCTTCGCTGGGATTTCTAGTAAACCTAGACAAGTCTCCGCTTCAACCAGTCCAGAGGATAGAGTTCTTGGGGTTTACGATAGATACCACAAAAGCTACTCTAGAACTCCCGAGCCACAAAGTGAGAGCGATCAAGAACTAACTCTGAGCAGTAATAGCAGTCTAGCCAGGATAGGTGGCTACTTGCAGCCTCTATCCAGGCGATCTTTCCCAAACCGCTCCATTACCGAGCGCTGCAGAGACTCAAGATCAAACACCTACACGGAGGGGTAGGTTATCACCACTGGATCACAAAGCAGTCTCAGAACGGCATTGGTGGCTGCAAAATATGGAGTCCTGGAACGGTCGTGCGATTTTCGATGACGTGCCAGACATAGTAAGAGTCTGATGCGAGCAGAGCAGGCTGGGGAGCCAGATGCAAGCAGAGACCGGAGGGAAATGGTTGGAAGAAGAACTAAAGTTACACTTAAACTGTCTTGAACTCCTAGCGGGTTCTTTTGCGGTACAGGCTTTCACCAAAGAGAGTCAGATGTTGTGTTTTATTGAAGATGGACAACATCTCAGCCGTGCGCTGCATAAACAAGCTAGGAGGGACCAGATCCAGGATGCTGGCAGAGCTGGCGAAAGATTTCTGGCACTATTGTCTGCAGCACCTGATCGCAGTAGCAGCAGAGTACCTTCCAGGGGCACAAAACAGTGTAGCGGACTGGAATCCACAATCTCGTGTAGACTCCAGCGATTGGAAGCTACATCCTCAGGTGTTCAAGCAGTTACGGGAAACCTGGAGTCTCCTAGACATAGATGTATTTGCGTGCAGACTGAACGTGCAAACGCTTAAGTACTTCAGCTGGAGGATAGACCCGGGTGCAGCGGGTACAGATGCGTTCCTACTGCCGTGGAACAGAACAGCGCAGTATGCCTTCCCACCGTTCATCATGATCACGAAAGCTGTGGCGAAAGCCTGCAGGGAAGAAGCAGAGCTTGTGATGGTCGTACCATTTTGGAAGTCCCAGGCATGGTTTCCAGTAGTGATGGAACTTCAGATTTTCCGAGGATAGATCTGCATCGGCTGGAACTTCTGCTCAGCCCGACCAGTCAGTGTCACCTGTTGATAGAAGCAGGCACACTACACTTGATCACCTACAGGGTTTCAGGAAGAGATGGGGGGAAAAACCAGGCATTTCGCAACTCGCTGCTGATATCAGACTCCTGGGTGCATTCCACCATTAGGAGCTATGACGCTGCATGGGACCGGTGGTCTCAATGGTGCTCGTAGCAAAGTTTGGATCCTGTTTCAGCCCCTGTAGTGCATATTCTCAACTTTCTAGCAGGTAGATTTCAGGACGGCTGCGCCTACAGGATTATAGGGGTCTATAGTCAGCGTTGTCGACAGGACACAGCAAAGTAGAAGGGGGCCCAATAGGTGAGCACCCAGTGGTCATGCGATTGCTGAAAGGAATAAAGTTGAAGAGACCGCCAGAACCCAAATACGCAGTCTTATGGGACGTACGGGACGTCTTGCGACTCTTTCTTAGATGGCCAGAGAACGACAGTCTTTCCCACTCTCAACTCTCAGGGAAACTGGTGATGCTGCTGTGTTTAGCAGCTTGCCGTAGAGCGTCCGATGTCCAGGCCCTTGAAGTGGATAGGAAGATATTTAACCTAGAAGGGGTGGCCTTTAACATAGCGAAAAGAAGAAAGAGTGATTCCAGAATAATTTCCTAGCCTTACTTCGCAGAGAATAAAAAACTATGCGTAGCTCAATAGCATGTAGAAAGCCTACCATGCCGTAGCGACAATTGCTAGGTGGGTGAGAGAAGTGATACAATGAGCTTGGATAGACTTATCCTTATTTGGCGCACATTCTGTTAGAGGTGCGATGGCTTCTAGAGCTTTCGCAGCAGGCGTTTTTTTACAAGACATAATGAAATCCGCAGATTGGTCTTCAGACTCTACGTTTAAGACATTTTATTTCAAACCTGTATCGGATATGACTAATAGGGTGGTAGCAAGCTGTGAACAAGCATAATGCTCGCATCCTGTCTTGACATAGAATGAAGATTGCCGTGCTTGCAACGCAGGCCAGTCTTAAGTCTATCAAAGACACGGAGGTGAGCATTATACCCCACCCAGAATGGTGAAAGTCTTGATGAATGTTATGTACCTGCATGTTGCACAGAGACTTTGATGCATTACCACCCTCATGATGTTGGTTTCATTCCTCGTAGGTGACGAGCCAAAAAAGTCTTGGACACCGAAGGACCACAAGCTTGGATTATGTCTGGGCAAGTTGTCCTGTTGGACCAGTGGAGCCGGAGTGTCAAGAGATTCGTTGGACGTCCATGGTGTTGGACTTTTTGTTTCTAGAAGTTGGATGCTTATGCATGGATTTTCCGTTAAGGCAAAGAAAGAGGAAGGGACCTGGGGCTAACAAATCTTATACCCCGAGCCGGCAGCATATAGTTAGAAGAGTGGAGCCTCAGAACTACCAGAGGCCAAGAGGCTCGTGGGACTAGTAGTACCAGAAAAGAGTCCTGGGGCTTGAATTTTAAACAGTGCATTTACCCTTTTTTCTCACACTTCGTAAAGAAAACAGTAAACACCAGTTTAAATGTTGTCTTTTGGCAGCAATAAAGAAAGTAAAGCCTAATGCTTGCCTCTGTTTCTTTAACCTTCCACTTGTGCCAGGGCCTCTGTATACATCTGAATTTCCATAGTAAAGCATACAAGTCCCTGAAGTAAGAACATTAATATGGATGGAAGGTAGAAATAGGCATTGCTCTTCTTTTGTAGTAAATCTGAAATTTGGAGTGTGATAGTGCAATGATAACCTCCACTCAGCCTTTGTTTTGCCTTTTATGTACTGTTTTTGAGAAATATCAGGGTTTCAGTACCTCAGTAGTACCTACTTCACTCCAAGTCTAAAGATAAACATTTTATTGACAATTTACCCAATAGCCCATCTGTTCCGAATGCCTTATTTTCGCTGTTCGTTAATGCTTGGATGTTTAATTCCGACTCTTTGGAGTGCTCCTTTGATATTGAGGATGTGCATTGGCTGGTGGCTGACTGGATGAGCGCGATGGGTGTTTCAGTATGTTGTTTCCATCACCTTTGATTTCTGGGATTCTGTACACTTTTTTCTTCGTCTTAAATTGTGGCAATCTTGTCCTTTTTCCCCATCCCTAGCATACATTTGCATTACGGCCTGCGCAGGGTTGGGCGCTCAATTCTGCACGTCTAGATTGCAATTTAGGTTGCTGAAAATGGGGGCTAGCTGATACTGGTGACATCTGCAGGCTTGGGTGCTCTTTGGAAGGGTAAGAAAGCAGGGTACCTGGCGGCTGTCTGGGACTTAGTCCCAGGCAGAATACTCTGAGACAAAGCACACCCGCCCCAACATGCAAGAGTTATGGATTGAACTTATGGAGTAGAAAGCACTGGACAGGCGAGGCCGATCAGTAGATATGATGTGGAAGGTTTGCACCAGTTGTGGGGTGTTAGCATTGGTATCCGGTGCACTGATATGATCAGCTACTCATTTTCAATGGACCAGGTACTTAACATTTATTTATTTTTTTATATATTTTTTAAATTGTTTATAGCTGAAAAATCAACTTTTACAATAAACCTTTTATATGCAATATACAAACATTAAAACAAAGGTAAAACCCAACAAGAATCAGCATAAGAGGAAAGAAGGATCAAAAAGGAAGGAAAATTAATCATGATTTTTGTTCTTGCACTTGGCATATTGAATTAGCTTTCATATGTGTCATCTTGATTGACCTTCAAAAACTGTATCTAAGAAATTCTTAATTGCTATATATACTGACATGCGTTGAAAATAGTATGTTCCATCTGCCATCAGCATCAAAAGTGGTGAAATGCTTGTAATATTTAGTTACATACAATTCTCTCTTTCCAGCTAATTCAACACTATAAAATTATATGTCGTAAAGTCTCTTTGGTTTGGGTTTCCACAAAAATGACTAAAATCAAATGAACAATTAGGCAATTTGCGTTTGATCATGACCACTCTAGTAGGCCAGAGGTTGTACCTGAATCGTAAAAAGGCTGAACGGAGAGCTACAGAGGGATAGCGGATTAAATAAGGCTCACATTCTCCAAGTCTTTTTCTTAGGAACGGGTTCTCTCTGAAATCTTTGTACAGACAGCACTGTTCTCTCGTTTTTATCCAATCCTATAGATACAACTTTTTCTTGGCTTTTTCTGGGTCTTCTAATAAGACATTCAATGATAGATCTGCCAATGCCATTATGTTGAAAACCGCAGTTTTCCATTTGTTCACATATGAATGATCAGATTTCAAAATGTACAGAGAGAGGAACAAGAGCAGGGTGTCCGGTGTATTGGCCAAAATGCACTTCCTCAACAGTGCACACTGACGCCTTTGGTGTTTAATCGACAATGACAATAAGCCAATCTCATGGCGTATAAAGGCCATAGGAACACATTGAGGCAAATTCAAAACAGCTCTCCAGTATTTTCCTTCAAATTTTTGAAGGATGTTATTTTCTATATTGAGCCAGGTCTCTAGGCCATATAAAAGTACTGGAGTTGATTTTTGATTATAAGAAGATATTGAGAACTTGCCATACTTATATAATATCACTTTCGTTTGTGAGATGGCGGTTGTCACACGTGACTCCAGAACTTCCAGTTGGGCTTCATTTAAGTGTCTTTTGTCGATTCGCACACCCAAGTAGACGTATTTTGTCACTATTTCCAGCTCTGAGTCTTGTAGCTTCCATCTAAATGTTTTCACTTTTTTCTTGGCTACATTACAGATAATAATCTTCGATTTTGCAATATTAATTGTGAGTTGGTTAGTTTCCATGTACATTGATAATGCTTGTAAAGAATTTTGTAAGCCAATGGGAGTTTTGGAAAGTAAGATTAAATCATCTGCATATAATAACACTGTCAATCGCTCTTGTCCCAATCTTGGAGCGTCATTGTTCACATTCACAAATATTTCCGGCATATCATGCATGTAAATGTTAAATATGGCCGAGGCAAGGATACATCCTTGCCTCAATCCTCTGTTAACCTGTATTGGCACTGAAAGCAAGGCTTTGATATTCAATCTAACTTGCATAGTATTATTAGTATGCAATTCATGAATGATGTCTAAGATGGTTTCTGGGCATTCAGCCTTTTGCAACTTCCGAATCAAACGAATCAAAATCTCTCATGAAACAGAGTCAAAAGCGGCCTGTAGGGCAAAATATTCTTGATCTAATGGTTGATTATTTCTATGGTGCTGCTGCTTAATAGCAGTTAGTGCCATAATATTGATGGACGTGCCAATTCCAGTCACAAATCCTGTTTGGTGGCGATCTCATTTTGATTTTTGTTTTGTCCACTGATTGAACTCTTGCAAGATAAAAGAAGCAAAAATGTTGCTCATTACATCCAGTAAGGAAATGGGTATGTAGTTTCGGGGGGCAGATCGATCTCAACTTTTATAAATGGGCACCACAACTGAAGAACGCCAAGATTTAGGTATGGTTTTATTTTCAATAATGTTAGAAAATAGGTTATGTAGGATTATTGACCAGCTGCTTGGGCAGGCTTTTAATGTGGTGTTACTTAAGCCATCTGGTCCAGGGGCCCGAGATCTACTTGATTTATTGATAAAGTACTCAATAGCTTCTATTGGCATTTGTATTTTCCATGAAGTACATGTTGTGGGTGTTGACTGTGTGTTATCCAATTCCTCCATGCTGTATAGGTCCTTAAAATGCTCTAGCCATTGTTCTTCACACTCCATTTGTTTGGGCCGATGCTTCAGTCTTTCCAGTAGCTTGGTTTAGCATTAACCAAATTGCAGCTGTACTTTTGGAGTTTAAGACTTTCAGCACGGTTTCTCCATCATGTTGGTACTTTTTGGCTTGCCGCTCTCTGGTCCAATTTCTGTATTGGCATTTGATGGTTCTCAGGGCCACAGCTCTTTCAAGCTCCGGTAATAATTGAATTGCTTTTTTTTTCTTTCACAATTCAAGTTTCTTTAATTTTTGGTTAACATCAAAAGAGTGAATTGGTTGTACTTGTGTCTTCATGAGCGCTTTATGCTTTGTCTTAAATAATGAGAGAGCAGCTAAATAAAAGCTGTCTTTATGGCTCGCAAGGTTGTTCAGCAAAATTAAGTTCAGTGTAGGTAAACGACGCTCATTCCATAGAAATCGAGACTTGCCGTTGTTGACTAGAAGATTAGGTTCCCAATGTTGTCTGCACTTTGCCTCACCAAGACTCCAAGTTAGTTTTAGTATTTTGTGATCACTAAAGATCTGGTCAATCACCTCAAATGTCCTTGCTTGGTCATGTAGTGTCTTGTCAGCATATACAAAATCATTTGTGCTTTGGGAGGATCCTCTGGATCACGTGGCTGCAGGTGGAAGGTCACCAGGTGTCGATCCATTTATCATAAAGCCTCTTTCTGCCATTAGAGTAGTCCATTTGATGATGGAGTTTTTGTGGGTCGATGATTAATCAAGACATCTCAAGTTTAGATCCCCTGCAAGGATGGTAGAAGTAACATGGGGATCCAAGGACGCCACATCCAATAGGGTTTTGAGATCTTGAAAGAACTTTGAGTTCGATATTCCTGTTGGGTTTCTGTAGATGTACTTCACATTTCTGCAATGTTTTCTTGCTTCTGTGCTGATGGAACACTGGCACCTGGGGACCCTCAGTTAGGCAGGTGGGATTGCTGGTTTTACATTTGACTACATTGCAAACAATGTTTATCTTTCAGTGGGAAGCGAGAGATAATACGGCCACAGGAGTATTTACCTTTGTGATCCAGAAACATTTCCACCAGGTATCTTCAGGTTTTTGGAGAACAAACCTATTTATCATCCTACTTTCTGTATAGGAAGTTGTGTTCTGTGTTAAACTGCTTGTCTCTTGTATTTGTCTCATGCACGTTGTGTATGCTATTCGGGTCCAATTATGAGTATTCCATGGCATTGGCTGCTCGCACTGTGATCCGAGATATGAAAAGTTAAGAAACAAGTGTCATGATTTACACCATACACTGCTTGCTAGAGTTTAACCTCCACCCCAGATGTAGACTAAATGTCCACCTGGGGATATAGCAGGTTTTGCGGGAGAGATTAGTGCTGTACCCGAAAGGCTCTTGAGAAAGTTGGGTCCCTGCGCTTCAGTACAAGAGAAACTATTAACCCTGAGCACTTGACTGATTTCATATTGGACAGCATTATTGCCATGCCGTCACCTTCTCAGTGAAAGTATGTATGTATCAATGCTTTATTACCTTTGTGTGTATGATAAACCTTAGATGTCATCAATATCTTGCCTACACAGTGTTATGAGACAAAGTGTAATTTATGCTAGTAAATACATTCATAATGCCCTGTCTGTTTAACATGTATAGTATTACAAATAGAATAGTGAAGCAATATTCAGTTCCCAGATATTAGCAGTGAAGTAGTGGAGAGGAGCATCCTATTCTTCTAAAATATTACAACGACCTCCTAGCAATCACAAGCCATTGTGGCACAGGAAAACCTAAAATCACACTCACAAATCTGATGCGTCGGTTGGCAAGCCATAGGACAGATGAGGATATACACACCAGCCTCTGGATAACCCATTAGGTGGCAAGGGGTAAAAACTCTGGCAAAATGCCCATGGCATCTACAGGTAAATAAAAACAGCCTGAATAAAAGCAATCTAGAGCCTTTTGTCAAAAATGATTACAGGTCAAATATTTCAAATGTCCCTGTAAAGGGTTTCTTTCGTCCTTCCCCTATACCCTGGCGAAAGTACAAGCAGCAACCCATGTTATATATGAGCACTATGTCGAAACTAAATGCCACCCTAAACTCGTGTGCCACCAGCACACGGAAGATTGAAAGGCTAATGTAACAAAAATAAATTATCATGCGGTCTCTTAATAGTCCTCCCATGGAACAGAAAAAATGTCTGTTAAAGAAAATTGGTAAAAATAGCTGCTTCAGCCCCCATAATATTGAAACAGTCTAATTTGAATTTGGGAACATTGGAATAGAGCCAATTTGTAGCCCCATAGGCAGTGTACTCTCTCATGTTGAAGGCATCTGAAATGTGTTGGCTGTTTGTTTCCTAGGACGGTCAGCTTTGCAAATTCATTTTGCCTCCGAATTATTGAAGCCAGCATTGAACTTCAGAATTTTGGAAAATTGGCAAAGTCCCAATTTTAGGTCCAAATACTAGAATTAGTCTTGGCCTACTCATTAAATCTGCTTGCTTTTCCTACTCTGCCAGGCCTGCTTCTTGTGGGCCAGCAGTACTCCAGCTCTTCTTATTCATTCTTTGAAGTGGTTCAGCCTTCTGTGAAATCTCAGGAAGGCATGAAGGCATGAATTTGAAATTGGTTAGCGGAGTTTGCTAATTAAAATTGTCTTGATTAGCAAAGTCACGTATATCTTAAGCAATATTTTACTGATTTTAATGTCACTAGAAGATATTCATTTTTGAAAAATAATATGAGCAACAAAACATTTTGTGTACTTATGAAGTAAGACTTTAGTGAGATGTAAGTCCATAAAATGTGAAATTTAGTTTCATCAAAGGACACAAAATATGATTAAAAAGGCACTGAAAGCCGTTTTAGTGCAAAGCTCTTTGCAGTTGGGTTCAGCAAGTGTGGTGTAGAGCAGTGTCCCGGTATACTTCATGCTTTTCACATCCTGTGCTGTGTAAGGAGAATTTTCAAAATGTCATGAATCATAAGTTCACACTATTAAAGGATATTCACAGTTGGAGAGTAAGTACAGAATATGGTGTTGCAGAAGGCAGGATACGTGGCAATTTAAGAAGGGCAGATGGCATTTGCCTGTCATTAATATCAACTAATTTTAATTTAGCAATAAATACCGTTTTTAGTGTTGGTCAGGGAGTTGAGTGGGGATTTAAGTAGAGCCCTGTGCTGGGTGGTACTGGGTGGGGAGGTGGTCAAGGTGAGGGATTCCAGTGGAGACTCTGACCTTCGCACTGGCATCAAAATAATAGCTGGGGGGGGGGGAGGCGCAGGGGGAGGGCGGGTGTAGAGGAAGTCTGCAGGGGACATGAGCAGTTATATGCAGATTCTGCGGGCAATGTTTTCCTCCTAATTGGCCAGCACCTCTTCCCTGGGTGCTAATGTATAATACACTCTTCATCAAAGGGATCTAGAGACTGTGCCTAGTGTTTGTAGTAGGCCTGTTCACATACAGACTGGATGTAACTGTTGATCGCACCGTGGCATAATGTACTGCTTGGCTCATCCAATACCACTGGAACAGTCTCTGGACCAACTTGGTCGTAGGGGTCTGGAGCGCGATCCAATACTGAACGTTCGAGGGAAGCACCCCGAGAAACTCGGCTCTTTGGGGCGGCGCTCAGTTGGTCGGCCTCCGCGTTGCAGTGAATGATAGCTTTAACAGCTATTTGGCTGCAGGTTAAGGCATCTACTGGCTCCGCCCCCGCTAATCTGTCTTCACGATCCAGCCCCCCCCCCCCTGTCGCCGCTTCTGCTGCCGGCTCCGGGGCCTCGCCCAGCCTCGGCCGCTCCTTGCACCGCCCCACCCGATTGCAATCCCGATCCTCTCCACGTGGCGACGCAGACCCGCTGTCCCCTCTGGGATTAACAGATGAGCGCGCCGTTTGGATAGTGTTCACAGGATCTGCATTTCCTACGGTGGGGAGGTCTTCGTTTGTGATGTCTTCCAAAGCCAATGGCGGGGGAGCCTTCGTTTGTTTCTTTAGTCTGTGGCCTGATTTTTCGGGTGAGCATGGGGAAACCTAAGAGTCATCGTAAGTCGTCAGGGTAGGTTTGGTGATTATCTGTTTTTTTATGAGTTTACTTCTTTTCTCCATTTGGCTGCCACTTTCAGGCAGTAGGTGGACTTGATTTGAGTCTTTTACACATGGTTCGCCTGAGATCGAGTGGGGGCGCAAACTCCGCATCCATCGCCCCTCTTCACACATGGGGGAGTTAACGGGGGCGGCAGTCCTCGCAGCCTCGACCACCATGACTGCAGGACTGCCACTCACCGCCACTCTGCGTCCGCTCTGCGGACTGCTGGGGTTTTAGTAGCTGGGTGAAAGGGTGCTCCGCCTCCAAAACAAAGGATAGTGAAGGCAGACTCTGCAGCTAGAGGATACTGCAGGACTGCCACTCGCCGCCACTCCGCCGTGGCATAATATAGAGTTAGCTTTGTCGATTTATTGTATTCATTATGTAAGAGGAAATACAGAACTAGAGACCAAACAGAGTGCATGGCATTGCAGCAGACAGACAATGCATTAAACTAGGTAGAAAGTAGTAGTTTGCAGATATCGATCACTTTCAAGGTAGTCGGTTTAAAGTGACAGGTTGATGGGAGAGAAAGTCAGGGAGTTTGGGATCCCCTCATGGGTTGAGTACTAGCTGCACAGCTATAACCAGAAGGTTACAGAACTAGATGTTCCATCAAAAGGATTTGTCTATCTAATGTTCATTTTCACAAGTGTCCTTTCATGCTTCTCAATATGCTGTACCTTACCCTACACAATTAAATATAGTTCACAGTATGAGATTTAGAGACACTACCCTAAACTGAACCTTACTGAAGAAACATGGTTCCAGTCCAGTGTTGTATAGTAGAAATGCTGTAATTATGCATGATGTTATGACTTGCATTTTTAGGACTTGGAATGGCAGTACTATCTTAAAAAAGAAAACATTTACTGATGGCTACAAAACAGACTAGTTAGCTTAATACAATTACCATCATGATTACTACTGGTTTGTAATTATTTTTTTTAAAAAGAAAGCACTTATCTTGGCTAGCCCTCGAACACATTTCCTTGACATTTTTCAGAGTGAATTAGATAACTAATGGTATACTCTCCATTAGGCCCTTTGAACTTGCTATGAACAAAGGAAGGAGGGTGGGGAGAAACTTGAGCGCAGAAGAATGCAGGTTGAGCTGTTTTCTTTGAACACAGAATTTAAAATCACCAGTTGTGCTAAATGTAAAAGTAATAAGCAAATCTACAGAATTGCATAGCAAATTGCGATGCAGTGCTGCTTATTGTATGCCTTGACTCGGGAACTACTCACAGGCCGCTGAAACAGCTACTTTGTAAAGGCTAAGTCCCACCCTCTTTCCCCTTTAGCCTATCACATTCTAACATATGTTATTCATGTAATCAGTTGGAACAGTGGAACACAAAGCAAATCTTGTCTTTATCTGTCATTTACATAAGAACTGGCATGTTTGAACAAGATCAGCCCGGCCAAATGATAAAAAGAAGTCAGTGAGGGTGTCAATATTTTCTGCTATCATGTTTGCAATTGTCTTTGCAAAACATTTATCTTGTACAAAATATTGCAAATTTTTCAAATTCTTTTCTGTTATGTTTTAATAACATTGCTGATAATGTGACCACCAGCTTGTTAAAGCAACAATACAGCAAAATGGATTAAGCTAGCAGATACATGTGTTGCTTAGGCAATCGCTTTTCTGTTTTTTTCGGAATAGAATGAATGCATGCATTTTCTAAACCAGCAAGCTATTTTTTTTTTTTACTTTTTTTTTGGCTTCCAGTGAACACATTCACCCCATAATGCATTCTGGAAAGTTGCAATAATTGGAGTGGACATTTATGAAATATATCGCTGTTAAAGTTAACAAAGTTTCATACAGCTACAGGCTAATGTAATTTTGAGTTTAGAGCTTTTCATATTATGGTCATATAATGCAATTCATGACGCAAGGATGTTTCCCATAGGTGCGAAATAATGGCAAGAGTGTTGGAGCATGTGTATGCCAATTATATTCAAACTGTGCTCTGGCCTGCAAGGGCCCAGTCTTTGCCTTTTTGTGTGCTATGCTGCTGGCAATATTGTTCAATGACTGAAATTGCTGACAGCTGTTTAGCTCTGCTTCAGGCATAGGAGATCCTGGTTAGCTTGAAACTAACAGCAGCAAACAGGTGCTACATATGCCTCCCCAGAACAACTGGTGTCTTACACACGTGCAATGTCTATAATTGACATTAACTTTGAGTATTTGAAAATGTTAATAAAGATAAATTGGGGCATATGTAGTACACATTTAAACTCTCCTAACTGGCTGGGCTAGGTAGCTAATAATATTTGGATTAAGGACTATCTCTTTTGACCTTTGACGAGCAACCTTACTTTTAGTTTTGTTAGGCAGGGAACTCCCCTCATAGTGGTAGGGCTAGAAAGGCATTTGCTTTTCATTTTAATAACCTTGAACATGGCACATCTTAGTCTGATTCCTTCTGGCTCACCACAAAAGGTGGCGATGGATCCAAGGGAAAAGAGAAAGGGTTCCAGAAGGGTGGGGCAAAGACTGAAAAGGCACGCCCACCCTTATAGGCAGAGCATAACCTAGGGATCAGTAAGACCACCAATCTCAGCCTAGCAAAGATAGCAAGTGGGCAGTACAGTGCTGGAGTCTGGAGGAAAGAAAGCTGGGCCCATAAATGTAGAGACAACATAAGACAATATTTTAAAGAACACCAGCAGATGCACAGGAAGTCTGAACTGGCGTCGCAGGGTCCTTTTTTTTTTATCGCCTCTGCCACCCGCTACACCGACAAAAGGGAGCAGGGGACCCTCGCCCCCCCCCCCTCCGCCGCAACCCCTGCTCCCATTAGTCAGTGCAGTGGGGGTCAGCATTTGATTACAGCGCAAAGACACTGTAATGAAAATGTTGTAATTTTCGGGGGGACATTTTGGTTTGTTCCAAGACAGGGAGAGGTCACCATATTAACATGAGGAATAGAGGGTGGGGAGTAGTTATTGAACTTAAAACCTACGTTTTTCTGAGACTGGAGGACACAAGGCTTAAGCCGAAGCCAAAAGTTAGAGCACCAGAGCGAATAAGAACCCCCAAACACTGTGATCTGTTTTGTCTGAATTCAAGTGGAAGGAGTTGTTAAAAAAAAAAAAAAAAAAAAAAAAGAAATAGCACCCAGTTCAAAAAAGCAGGCACAAATTATTGAAAGGCTGCAGTGGTAGACTCCTGCTCCCTGTTGTGAGGAAAGATTGGACCGTATTTTGCTGAGTGCGTTGTTTGTGTGCATTTTGGCTCTGCCATGTTTTCTGTGTCAGGGCCATGTGGAGTAAACTCTATTAAAGTTGTGTTACCCTCTGATCACAGGTTCCCTGGAGTAGACCAGAACAAGGTGTCATTGGTGGCTGCCACAGAAATACGATGAAAGCAAATGTCAGGTGTGAAGGTTACATTGATGGAGATTCAGGAGATTTGGGTCCTGTGGAAACCAACTCACTACTAGAATAACATTCAGAAGGTGGTGGATGGAAGATTCCACATAGCCTTATAAGTTTTCTCTTACTCTTGTTTAACATTCACAATAGAAGTTATAGATCATTGTCCCAGTGTTCACCCAATTGCTGTAAACTGTCATAAAACATCTTGTTTCCCTGTGGTTCTATATGGTAAACCTGTGTGCTCTGCTGCAGTGGCTAGAGTAATCGGGAATGATAATTCCCCACAGGGTTCAGACCAAGTGAGCCTATTTCCAACCACCCGTGATCTTGCCAGAGGACCACTGCGCCTCCCATAAACCTTGTATAGAGAGACTCAAAGGCACTGCTAGTGCAGAGCACAGTGCAGCTTGCAGCAAGAACCTGCTTTACTCCTGCAGACTCGTGCTGGCGAAGGTTTCTCTCTGCTGATTGGCAGCGAACTGCTGCAAAGTCACCAAGGAGACCTGAGCTAGCAAGCGCTATGGAGCTGCAAGGTGGGAACAATACTTATGCCTGATGTCCGAATTTTGAACTGGACTTTTGAGACCTTGGCCGACACCACACAGCCCTCACAGGGGTTTTAAAATGTCAAGAAAATCAAGTGTAACCCTCACAAAATTATCCTGGCAGCCATGTTGAATTCCCAGCAGGTATTGACCTTTCATTCACAGGAGAGAATACATGCCTCTTTGGCAACAGTTCCCCTTTACCAGACGTTGGTGTCTGCCAGTAATTAATGCAATGAAAATGTTAGGTATGATGGCAGGGCTTCCAAAATCTACTAGCCCACGAACATTGACCGGTAGATATTATGAAGGGCGAATACCATTTGCATAGTACTCAACATTGCTTGCGAGTATGGGGATGTTTGAAACTTTAATTTGGCATTTACTGCAAACAAATTTTGTTTGCAGTAAATAGCAAATAAAAGGTTTCACTGTGCTTTACTGGCCTTTGTATTAAAACATTGCACCAAATATGAAGTGTGCTTATACTGACTGCACCATTTTACAGAAAACTTGATTGGTATGAATGTAATAAGTCTTCTTTTTTCCAGACAATTCCTAACCTTCGGGGCAATGGCCACTTCTAGTATCTTCCTCAGAAATTTAAGAAGGGATATTTGTTTAAAATTGCCTGCAAAGGTGGGTCTAAGGCTGGCTTCCTAGGCAATGGAGTAACAAGAGCATGTTTCAGTGATGCTGAAATGTGCCCAGAATTCAGAAAATTATTTATGGCTTCTGAAATTAAAAGGACAAGCTCCTCTTGAATTTTTTCCAGGATTCTAAGAGGGATCGGATCCAAAGGGGAGGTAGATCGAAGTTTGAAAATAATATCGCAAAATGGTTAGTGGTAACCAACTGAAAAAGTGCGAGGCTACTTTCTGGATTAGCTGGTTTATCTTCCACACTGCAAGAGTGAACCCACATTTAAGTTTCTGAAATTGTGTACTCACTCAGTATAGGTCCAAAGTACGTGGCTGAGCTTGACACTGGACCACCAATATTGATCCTGTGAGAATCATAATGGAGACATTTAAAACGTTAAGCCGTAGCACACATCGTGACATCATATGATGTAATCGGGGTGTGAAGTCCCGTGCGTGGTGACGTCATCGTGCTCTAATGGCGCTTGGCATATGTTTTTTTTTTTTCTTTCATTTATTTTCTTTTGGTATTTTTGTGCATACCAAAGCTGTTTGAGGTAATGTATCCAGTGTAGACTCCTGAACTAGAACTTACGTTTAAATCCAAACTTCCATAGTGCCCATTGCAATTGGTTGGGACTCGGTATACTAAGGCTGATTAGGAGTACTGGGAAATGTATGCAACAATTAAAAATAGAAATGTAATCACATGTGACCGACAATAATGCATTCATAATCAGTGATGATGATGGGTGAAACATAGCTTGTGACTTCACTTGTGAAAGAAAATAATCTGTAAAAATTCGGAAGAACCAGGTGCCATATTGAATTTGATTAAAGACACTAACATCAGTAGCCATAAGAATGACCCTGCAAGAAAAAGAAAAACATTTCAACGGTTATTTAGGAGCGAAATTAACCATAATTTTCATGCTGTGACATTAACCCAACGTAATCCAGGGGGTCTTTGTATTCCCCTAAAACTGATGTTAAGTAAAGAAAACAAAGAATTCATACATGTATATTTCACCAGTGGTTGCCTGCACACTCTTTATTCCAGACCGAGTGCAGATGAGTGATTTAGGCCAGTGACCCTTCCGGGCCTGTTCTATTTTGTTTTGGCCATTGTCTAATTAACCCCCCCCTTTACACCCCATAAACCCCCCTCCTACCCCCTCGGCCCGCGCCCCTCGCAGTACCTGGCACCTTACTTCTCCCTCCCCCCTCCGGAGCCTGATTGGACAGCGTTCCTAATGTTTCCTGGTGTATTCCACAAGCGGTTGCCTGCACTCTTTCCCCATTCCAGAGCGAGGGCGGGTGAGTGATTTAGGCCAGTGACCCTTCCTGGCCTGTTCTTTTTTTTTTTTTTGCCATTTTCTGATTAGCCCCATCCCGCGCCCCTCGCAGTCCCCGGCACCTTTCTTCTCCCTCTCCCTCCTCCCGCCCCTGGAGCCTGATTGGGCAGGCCAGGACGCCTTACACACCAGGCCAGGGCTGCCCCTGCCTGGCAGCCCCCTGCGGCTAAGCGACCGAGGCAAAGGGCGGCTCCAACTGAGGCAGCCCCATATCATGTCTACATGTGTCAGCAGAGGAAGCCAGTTGCCATCCATTGACCAGCAGCGACTATCATGGTAGGACCAGCCTAGGTGGGGAGTAGAGCACTTACTCTACTCTTGATGCCAGTATACTTAGCAAACCTATCTACACCTGTACACTACTGTGTTCAATTTCCTACGCCACCCTCTCTCCTACTATACAGGACTCCCAAATCAAGCTGTGTTCAGTCTTGTACACAAGTTGCATTGTTAGGTTTAGGCCTCCCTCCCACTATACAGGTCTCTCAAATCTAGCTGTGTTTAGTCTTGTGGACAAATTGCACTGTTAGGTAACTGTGTTTAGTCTTGTACATAAATTGCATTGTTGGGTAGCTGTGTTTAGTCTTGCACACAAGACTTGTACACAAATTGCATTGCTAGGTAGCAGTGTTCAGTCTTGCACACAAATACACTGTTATGTGCAGGCCTCTCTCCCACAATACAGGACTCCCAAATTTAGCTGGGTTTAGTCCTGTACACAAACTGCATTGTTAGGTAGCTGTGGCCAATCTTGTGGACAAATTACATTCAGGTGTAGGCCCTTTCTTGCACTATACAGGACTCTCAAACCTCGCTGTGTCTTCTTTCGTAATCAAAGGTAGTCCTTTTCTACCTTGCACTCAACGTGCATTGTGACACTTGGTCCTCAATCCGTAACCGTAATCGAGGCACTGTCATTCACTGGATACACCTGTGCAGCTCCCTGTTGCAACCCTAGCCCCACTGAGACCACCGCAGTCGCTCTCTACCCCCACTACCACACAGCCCACCCCCTTCCACAGCACACATCCTACTAGCATCCCTCACCCCCCTCTTTCCCCTGCCCCAATCTTACCCTCCCGCTTCAAACCGTCACTCTCTCCCCTACTCGTAGATCCCGCTGTGCACAATTAAGAGCAGCAAGATGGAGATAGGATCAGATAGCTCCCACCCACGGAACACACAATCCCTGACACAGCCCACTCATATTCCCCCCCAAACCAACTACATACCACTCCCACCTCCCTTCACTTAGCGCAGCAAGAGAAGCTCTAGCCAACACTCCACTCACTAGAGAACCACCCACTCTCTCCCCCACTCCCACGACCGCACATAATGCAATGAAAAGGCAAGACCGCAGACACCTAATGCCCCACCTTAGCATCTCACACTCTACGACACAGTTCGCAGCCACTGCCACAACAATATAGGAGCAAAACCTCACCACCCGCACCTAACCCAGTCCTAGCTCTCTTCCCCTCCGTCCCCTGTCGCCCCACTGCAACTACTCATTCATCCCCACACTCCACCTCCCCCTTCCCCCCCCTCACTGCCTTTACCCACATCAGACCTCGCTCTCCCCCCAAACGCCAACCACCCGCCACCCATGAAGGCGTTCCTCCAAATATCCTGCACCCTCATCAACGCCAGGTCTGTTTCCAAAAACAAACTCCACATCTACGACCTCCTCGCAGAAGAAAACCCGGACATCCTCTAGATTACTGAGACGTGATTCTCGGATGACTACGAACCTCTTGCGCACAAGTCCTTCCCACCTGGCTACACTCTCACCATTCGTAACAGATCTCGTAGGGGAGGTGGGCTTGCAATATTACACAAAGACCAATTTAAGCTATTAACCATGGACGACACCACCAGCAGCACCGACTGCGAATCCCTCCTGGTAAAACTCCAACTCGCACCATCCCTTCACACAGTTGCCTGCTCATTTATAGACCCCCAGCCATAAGAAAAACTTTGCAGACACATTTGGTGAAGCCCTGGCTGCCAACCTCATCCAACACCCAACTCTCACTATCCTAGGAGTTTTCATCATATGGTTCGACTCACCATCAAACCTCATGACCAGGTCGCTTAGTCTAGACCCACTCAATCTGAAACATCGCACATCCACTTCCACCCACACGAGATGCCACACCCTTGATGCAATATTCAGCACCTCACACATATCCACCCAACCCCCGTGCCCATGGTCATGGTCAGTGTCAGTTTCGCTGCTTGGCCTTTCGTCCCTCTGGTTTAAAAAACGAAGAAAAACTGCATTTTTGTTTGGAATTAAGTGGTTAACAGAGAGGCATAGGAACGGTGGAGGGGGGTGGTGGTCAGGCAAGAGTTTTTTTTTATACACTTCACTTTTCTGAGTCTGGGTTCAGGTGTAATTCCCCCCTCACAATTTCCCTAAGCAGGAGATATAGGAGTAGGTAGGCAGGGGGAGCATATGTGGTCTTCTTTCTCAATTGTCCTTCACTGGCAAGCCTTCATAATTCTAAGAAGGTTCTACATACTTTCAAATAGAAGGATATCCACTGCTGCCCTTCACTTAGCACCCCTTATATGGGAGTAGTGCAGAGGAGAGCGTGTAAGAGAGGGGCATCCATGGAGTTTCAATAACCTTCACTCTGAAAAAATCAGAGTTAATTGCCCTGAATGAAGTGAGTGCTTTTAAGGAGACATAAGGGTGCCTAATTATTAGCTATGTACTTTCCCTTTAGGCATGATGCTTAAGCAGTAGTTGTGGAAGGACATTGCTTTTATGATGTCATGAGTAATCCAAATAACAGCAAAAAGCGTGAAAGTATGTGTTAAATTGTCTTTACAGATTGCACAATATTACAACAAACTGCAACTTAGTTGGAGCATAACTGTCAATTTTGGTATAATTTGATTTTCATTTAAATTAATGTAACAATATTTGTGTTCAAGGGGGCTGAAGGCTGTGGCCCTTGGGCCTGTGGAAGTTTGGGTTGGCTTCTGATGTGTCCTTAACAACATCCCCAGGCTTTTCCTCATGCCTCAAGAATATAAGTGTTGCCTACACCCCTGGTCCGATAGCAATTTACTCTATATAGTGTAAACTGGAGCTCAACTGTGTAAATTAGACACATTTGAATTCTCAGTAGTAATGCCCCAATTTTAATACTTACATAATCTGTATCCAAAAGGAAAAGTAGATGCTGGAGTTCTACTGTCTACGGTTCCAGTTTCTTAAAAAGCATTCAGAAACATTGGACTAGATTGGCTTCCACGCCAAGCCAGGATACTGTTCAAGACTGCATGCATCATCTACAAAGCAGTCACAAATAGCACACCACTGTACCTGGCGGCAAAGCTCCACATATGTAATGGAATATGTATCTTGCGCAGCAAATCGACCAACCAGCTTGAATCACAACTCATCTGTAAAGAGATCATCTGCAAACAATCCACCCCTTGTCCTGCACCCACCCTCTGGAACTTGATCCCAGTGTCGGCATAATTCATCAAAGCAAGGTAACACGTGCATGTATCATTCATATGCTGCTGCAGCATGCAAAGTTGTGGGACCGGCGGCTGTCACTGTGCCGCCACTCCAGGGGGCACGGTGCCCCTTTGTGGAATCATAAAAATACAATATTACGGCTGTTACACCGAGCAAAGGAATATACACCGACACGGGCTTATAAAGATTCCCAGAATCTTTATTACAAAACTGAACAGTATTCAACAGAGTACACAAATAGCTATTTGGCCGTCAATACATCACAGAGACCACCAGCAGGTCCAATATGAGCAGTGAGGGAATTTCCTAGCTGGACATCGGTGCTTTTATACAATTTGTAAAATGATGTCCAGCCCCCTTACAGGTTAATCATGCACTGGGCTAGGGTCGCGCCAGGTTCACTTTCCTAATTTACATATCTCGTGCATGCGGTTTACTTTTCGATACATTTACTAACACACTCCATTATTCTTCAATTTAACATTTACACTCTTTATATATTGTTTTAATACAGACCAAACAATGTTTCACATATTCTATTCGGATAGCATTACTGTTCTTGTATACTTGTAGTGTAACATTGCTAATTCAAGTAATCCCCTGCTCCGAGGTCAACAAAGGACAAGGTCTACATGACCCTAACATGTAGCCTGAAGGCAGGTTGGACATGACCTTCCCTATAAAGGTTGGAGAGGTTAAGGCAAGAACAAAGGCACACGAGACAGCCATTTTAGATTACAGGGTGACTTTGTATAAAACCCCAAAATGGCGGTTTCTAACCTAAAATGGAGGCTTGATTCAAGATGGAGGCTTACATCAATTTCTATGGTCAAGACCTTGCCGCAGAGAGTTATTGGAGTACAATTTACAAGCAACTTGGCGTAGGCCAATGTTCATACAAATCGTTTGTAATTAGAGGCATAATTTAATATCCGGTTTGGCATAGGCCAAAAGGAGGGTTTGTCAAGTGCTAATACTATTTCTGATTTGATTGCAAGTAACTCCATGCGTCATCGTCCAGACACCCCGAATCATTGTTGGACATATCTATTGCCATTAGGTCTGATACCAGAGTTTCCTTCAACACATACTCTTTGGAGAGCTTCTTTGGGGCGTATATTTCATTCCCCAATACGCTTGTTGCTTGCGCGCAACATCCCCCTAATACTGAGCATATAACAGGGAGCTCTGTATACAACAACAAAGAAACAGAAAACCTCCCAAGATAATCAGTAGGGCCGAGAACAACTTCCATCCCCATGACCGTAGGAGATCCCAAAACCTTGTAACAAGTTCCCAATTTCCCTCAGGAACAGGTACTTCTGAACTAAGGAGATGTAGATTTTGGATCGCCCTAAAGATCGTTGGAGAGGAGTCGGGAACGTAAACGCAGCAAGCGGACCCCACTAATTTACATACTCCTCCTCTCTCTGCCAGGATGACATCTAATGCCATCCGGTTCTGAAGAGCCACTAATCTTATCGCTCTCTGCTCTAGCGTCATAGAGTATGTCAGTGGTCCGATTTATGGTTCTCTCCAATACTCTCGCTAGTCCCCTAATATCTTCTGAATTCGTAATTTGCCCAAAAAATGGTCCAAAGATTTCATAATATCTCCTAAAGTTTGGGCCGGAGTATCCCCTTTTACACCTCGTCGTGGACGAGTCTTTGAAATTTCTGTAGTACTGGCAATAAATACCCCAGGTAATAGAATCCCTAAATAACAGGTTCCTTGCCAATCCCTTGGCAACCACGGAAATGCCACATTACTGCAAACAATATAGACAGGTTCGCCTACATACAGAGGTCTGTTTTCATTAGTCAAATTTGCAACGTTGGCGCACTTTCTAAAATTACCCATTGACCGTGTTCCATTCCTCTGTATGCAGAAGGATACTGAATGGGGGCTGTGATTAACAGAATAAGATGGAGGCGTGGCATCCTTATTGCCTAAAGGAGCCATTTTGAAAGAGATTAAAGACTGAAAAGGACGGGACAATCTATCAGAGGGTCTAACAGAAGCAACGTTTGGCTTGCTTCTATTTGCAAAAAGCGAGCATCCCAGGGGCATCAAAACATTCTTTTCAAAACTATTTAAATTTGTACCATCAAAGTTCCCTGAAATGCTGTCATTCCATCAACCAACAAATAGTGCTCTAAGAGAAGCGTAACAGGCAGTTGTCAGAGGCAAAGGGTAAATATACCAACCAAGCCCTTTATCCCCATGTTGCGGTAAATGTGTACAGATCCAGCAATTGGTCTTATTAAAAATTGCATGAGTGGCATTCATGATTAATAAAAGGGTATTATTCTGATAATTCCGTCTATGCAAAGAATCACTAGGCAACAAAGTATGTAATTGCACAGAAGGTCTGGGAATCACAGATACATTCTCAATAGGTAAAAAGTCCTCTAACGGATATGCTTCTTCCAGATACCATAACCCAAACCCAAAAGTCATTACAAATCCAGTAATTAGTACGAGAAGGCAACAATACACTTTGGGGGACCCCTTACATACTTGATGATTGTCTCTGCTATATATTTTTATCTAAAAGTTCAGAACGAGCGGTAGCGGGTGCAGGCATCGTAGTCTTCAATCGAAAAAACACCAATTGTTTGTTTGCTGGCGAATCCAGTCGCGCGTCTTCTTGATGTCTTTCCCACAACCATTAGCCGACAGAATTTTTCCATACAATCGGGCCAAAAAGACAAGCCCTCAAATGATTTTTTCCAGTCGCACAGTCAGACCATGCTGTACATTTATTTCATTGGGCGCAAATTATATTTTACCGTTTCTGGTGAGAACAAAGTGTCGTCACTTCCTCCTGGAAGTGGTGAACGGACGGAAATGGGATCAAGAAAGGATTGATCCGGAAGTTCCACCGTTGGGGAGTGTGTAGACAAGATGGCCGTCTTGTCCGGCCCTGCGGATTCTGAAGCGGTCTCCGATTCTCCCTTGTTGGTTGTTGCTGTTTCAGGCACGCGAGTTACAGCAGTGGGAAGAGATTCTGTGTCTTCTGTATCGTATGGCACAGGCTGTGGGATCCGTTTGGTATGCGTCGCAAGGATCCAGTGTTTTCGACCCGCTACCCGCACGGCAGTCTAGGTGACTAGCAGGACTTGGTAGGGACCCCTCCAGCGAGGTGCAAGGCAAGATGACCTCTCAAAAACCTTTGTGAGGATCCAGTTCCCTGGTCGTAGACTGTGACCAAGGCCCTCGTAGTGTACAGGTAATGCCTCTCGCACCTGGTGATAAATTGAAAACAGATTTTTAGTCAACTGGTTACAGTAGTCTGAAAGAAGCACATTTTCTATATCCCGTAGTGAGCGACTTTTTGGCATACCCCAAACATTAGCAGGTCTCCCCATTACCACCTCAAAGGGAGAGAGCCCAGTCTTAGTTTGAGGGGTCGTTCTCATCGATAGTAACACGATCGATAAGGCGTCTGGCCATTTTAGCTTGGTGCCAGCACACGTCTCGAGTTTCTTTATAATGCCATTGTGCCCTTTCCACTAATCCGGTACTATGGGCATGTCTAGCTGAATGGAACCGTTTGTCAATCTGTAGTTCTTTGCAAATTTGCAGGACTACATTGGCAATAAAGTGTGGCCCATTATCAGACCAGATGACTCTCGGCAGCCCGAACCTAGGAAAAAAACTCTTTGAACAGAGTTTTTGCCGTGGTTATGGCCGTTGCATCTTTAACCGGGTAGGCTTCAACCCACTTACTAAATGCGCAAATAACAACCAATACATATTTAAGATTGTTACACCGTTCCATTTCAATAAAATCAAAGTGAATAACCTCAAACGGGACAGAAGGTGGAGCGAAACTTCCTCTAGGAGTCGAGGTACCTTTCCCTACATTGTGCTGCAAGCAAACCATGCAGTTCTGGACAAAACGCTCCGCAATTTTGAAAATCTTATCATTGGCCCATACACTGTGTAGCATTTTCATTAGTTTCCTCGCACACACATGTCGGACCATGAGCCATAATAACCATCATTGTAATGTAGGCGTCAGGGAGTAACCATTTCCCTTCGACATTGTCTACCCAACACCCATCATCATCCAAATGTTCCTGCACCATCGATCCATCTCTTAGTTTCCTCTATGGTAGCATCTGCTTGAATATCTTTTACAACATCGATACTTATCCCAAAGTGCAAACATTTACAACTTCTTTTACAGCGTACATTTCTGAACTGAAATCAGTGGCAGTCTGTTTAGCTATCTGATCGGCGAAGGCATTCCCTTTTCCTACATCATCAGTAACTTTTTGATGTGCTGAACATTTTATGATAGCTAACTGAACAGGGAGTGAAAGTGCTGAAAGCAATCGCACTATTAAAGTGCCATGCTGGATTTTTGTTCCGTGCGAGGTCAAGAAACCTCGTTCTTTCCAAAGTCTACCGAAATTGTGGGCCACCCCAAAGGCATACTGACTGCTAGTATATATATTCACTGTACGCCCTTCAGAAAGCTCACAAGCCCGAGTTAACACTATAATTTCTGCGGCTTGCGCAGAGTTATGCATAATTCTTTTGGTTTCCACAACCGTGCTTAAAGTAGTGACAGCATAAGCAGCCGTGGATGTACCGTCTGGAAGTTTAAAACAAGAGCCATCACAAAATAGCTCTCCTTGAGGGCTACTCAAAGGTGTGTCTTTCAAATCGATTCTGCCTTTAGTCTCTTGTTCTGTCATATAAAGGCAATCGTGTGACGCATCATCATCAACAATATTTTGTGAGACAGGTAAAAGTTCAGCCGGATTTAATACGCAACACCTCTGAATTTGAATGTGGGGAGCAAACCAGATCAGTTCATATCTTGTCAATCGTGCAGAAGTGAGGTGTTGCGTTTGAGTTCTATTCAATAGAATATCTACAGAGTGAGGTACCATTAGGGTTAACGCATGACCCAGGACCATTCCCTCACTGTTTTACAGACGCAGCAGCAGCAACAGCGCGCAAACATCTTGGCAAAGCGCATGGTACAGGATCAAGGGCGGAGGAATAGTAGCCGCACGGCCTATTTTTCCCTCCATGTTCCTGCGTTAACACAGCCAAAGCACATCTATCACTTTCATGCACAAACAATACAAAGGCCTTATCATAATTAGGAGTTCCTAAAACCGGCGCCGAACACAGCGCGGATTTGAGAAAATCGAATGCTGTCTGGTGTTCCAAGGTCCATGGCAATGGCAAAGAAATGCCCTTCTTTGTCAAAGCCAACATTGGTTTAATCGTTAACGAAAAATTTGGAATCCACAATCTACAATAAGAAGCCATACCTATCAAGGCTCTAACTTCCTTTTGCGTATTTGGGACAGACATATCAGAAATGGTCTTTATTCGTTCAGGTGTCAACTGTCTTCCCTCCTTTGACAGGAGATAGCCTAAATAGGCGACCTCCTGGCAACAATATTGGAATTTCTTAAGTGAAGCTTTGTGGCCATGTTTTGCTAGATGACAAAGCAGCAACACGGTGCCTTCTTTACAGGCGCACTCTGAATCAGCGGCCAAGAGGAGGTCATCTACGTACTGTAGTAACGTGCAAGTAGTAGGCAATTCGAGGGTATCAAGCTGCTCTTTCAATGTCCTACTATAAATACTTGGACTCTTTGTACCCTTGTGGTGCACGAGTGAACGCAATCGAGCGTCCACCTAGGGTAAACTCAAAAACAAATACCTACTATCCTTGTGTATAGGAATACTGAAAAACACGTTTTTAAGATCAACAACGCTAAAGTGAGTGGCAGAAGCCAGAATCATGGTTAATATCGTTGTAACATCGGGTACAATAGGAAATTGAGGAGCCACAATTTTGTTAATAGCGCGTAAATCAATTATAAAACGAAAGGGAATTGCATTATCACCTTTTTTGTATACTGGCAAAATGGGGCTGTTACATATGCTACCCGTAATCTCCTCAATTACTCCACGATGTACAAAATCAGAAACTATACATTTCAAAGCCTGTTCGCCTTCAACTGAGATCTTATATTGCAGGATGCGAGGCAATTTTACTCCATGTTTCAAAATAATTTTAACAGGTTCAATTTGGAGAATGCCCACATCATTATCATTGATTGCCCATAAGCATTCTGGAACATTACTAAATTCTGGCGGTAAAGGTCGAGTCAAAAACTGAGAGGCGAGTGATTGCTGGGGTGAAATTGTTAGCCAAATCCCATCCGGAGAACAATGAATTACTGCGTGTAATGCTTTCAACAAATTTAGCCCCAGCAAGTTCTCCCCACAGTTTGTGGTAAGTAAAAATGGACACTGTTCCGTGAAGGGACCCAGTGTTATCGGTACCGGCAAAGAGACCGGACAAAGTACAGGTGTGCCTGAAAACCCTATGGAAACGTTGGATTGCCCTGACAGGGGAATATTTGAAACCCGTGAATGGTCAATGGAACATTTCTGTGCTCCCGTATCTACTAAAAATAGATGCTTCCTATTTCCCACCGCCATCTCAACGTAGGGGCCTTTCTGATGAACGGGAATAGGTGTAGGTTCCAAATCCTGCTTCGGGCAATCCTAGCGGAACAAAATATTATCAAAAGGAAGTTCTTCAGAGAGGTACGCGGAAGAAGGGTGATCAAAAATGTTTCTATTATCCACATTCGAAACTTGCTTATCTTGTGAAGGAGATTGCTGTGATTCTGGTGCAAACGGACCTCTGCCAGGGCCCCCTGCACCTGGGTGACCTCTGGATCGTCTAACCATGTTCCCAAATTACCTTTGCTGTAAAGTCGGGCATTGTGCGCGCCAGTGGCCTTCCTGCCGGCAGTAGGCACACTGGTTAATGGTTACCGGAGCCAAGGGCGCACTTCCCTGTGGAATGTACTGACCTCTAAATTGATTACCCCCTCTAGGGTTTCTAACGATCTGCTGCAATAAAACTTTAGTTTTCAAGTCACCCTTTTTTTTTTCTCAAGCTTCTCTTTTTCAGTGTTTACATGATTTTCATAATACTGAGCCATATGCAATACTTCTGATTGGGACTTCGCCTGCCAAGTGCTTTCGGAGGACATCATCTGTAACTGGATGTCAGGCAGCAATACACGTACAAATCTTGTCCACTGAAATCTGAGAATACCTGCTCGAACCGATTGAAAAAATCGGTAGCACCCTCAGACTTTCCTTGGACACAGGCCGTAAGCTTGTCCCATATGATTCTTTTTTCTGGAACCATAGTTTTCAATTTTACAATAATTCTATCAGGCAAGGTTAATATCACTTGAGGTGTTCGTTCGCCAGCTGGTCTTTCTCTGTCCAGCCTAGTCATGTTATCCCATGTATCTCCCAACCCAGGTATGTCATCTATAGTCCTAATCTGCTTCCACAAATCGACTGGCAGGAGTACGGGAAATAATAGGTCAATATCACTTAAAGTGAATACCGACGACTGTAAGACCGACTCTATTTCTTTATTGAATCCGGTCGGATTTTTTCGTATATCGGGAATAGATTGCTTTATGGTGTTCACTTCCTGTCTTGAAAACGGGACGTGAACAAACTGTGAAACGTAATGTGCAGGAATTTCTCCGACTACTATACCTCGTGCAGCATCAGCCCCAATCTCAACTTTTGGGACAAATGTCGGAGGGACCTCTCTCATAGGCAACTGAGAAGTAGGCAGCTCCGAACGCTTACTAAGCAACAGAGCCAAGTCAAGCGCTAAGGCAGTCGAAGAAGTATCAATCGAAAAACTCTCTTATAAACACTCAACAATTCTGCGGGACAACAAATCTTTATTCTTACACACTCATTCTGCAGGTGCTCTACCATAACCTGTATCACTTTATTTTGCATTTCTAACGTATATTGACTGTATGTGTCATATACTTCTTCTGGAGTTATCAACATATTTGAAATCCATCTTATTGCGTCCTTTGTACAAATTCGTGCTTCCTCACCTTTTAATTCTCGACGAGGAGAAAACCATTTCTGTAAATACATAATACCTAAACTATCACCATCTACTTCCTCGTTCTGTAACTCTTCCAACTCCTTCCTATACTCAAAAATCCTCTCGACATGCTCATATACCTTCTCCGCAGTATCTCTGGACAATGCTAAGGCGTTCAAATCCCGTAACCCTTGTGGGAAATCTCCATCATCTAGTCTATTCCACATTATACTTAAATGAGTCCCTAATCCTTCGATAAAAACATTTTTCTCAGGAATATCTTTTAAATTTTCGAGTGTGGAAAAAACATCAGCTTGTTCACCCTTCTCCATACAATGTTTAGCCCAAGCAGTCAATTCATTCCTCTTGTCTGGCGACACAGTATTACGAGTCACAACCCTGGGTCTTGCTCCCTGGTCTACTACAAGCGATGCAGGATCACTTGGAAGAGGAAGAGTAGGCACATTCTGAATAGCAACAGGTGAAGGCAAGGGGGCAGGCAAAGAGGCGACGGCTGGAAGAACAACAGGAAGAACAGGGAGGACCAAAGTAACTATGGGAGGGGGAACTACAACAGGAAGGGGCAAAGCGCCAGGAGGAGGGACATATGGAGGTAGCGCTGAGGCATCAGGCCTTCGTTCATGCAAAAGTTTATTAATCAATTCGTCTGACGTATGAAAATCTTTTGAAGGGTAGATTTTCTGAATGCCTAATTGAGATGCCCTGTCCGTGTTCCTAACTGACACCAATTGCTTATTTTGATCATATAACCGTGCCTTTTCGACACTCGTCATGTCGATGCATAGGTTTCTCTCTACTCTTTTGTTGCTGCAAAGCTTCTATTTTCCAAATATGCAAGGCGTCAAATGCTGCAGGCCTAGCCTTCTTCTTTACTAATACAGACTCTAAATATTCTAAACGAGGGATTTCAAAACTACGATTGGTCGGCCACCGAAGATTAGAATTATGTCTGGTTTGTCTGTGCCAAATGTCATTACATGCTATACTACCAAAGCCTTTCTTACAGTACATAGTACATGCCGGCGACCCCTCCTATGGTGCGAGACGGCTATCTTCCAAAGATCGTCTGTCACTGCGGAAAAATGCCCTAAAGCAGGCAGACAATTTCCCAGGCATATCAAAGTTCTGGTGTTACCTGGTTTAATAATTGTGCTCACGAGTACAATGCTCCAAATTCAAATTTGTCAGGGTTAAATTAAGAATCTGGACACGATTCACCTGACCAAAGGACTGGGAGGCCCGATCGGGTTACTAAGGACAATGCAAAGGACCCACGTGTCTGGTGATTTTTGGCAAATTTACCCACCTCAAATATATGGACCCTCGTCAAGATGTCGTCTCGGGCTATAGCTCACCGTCCAGGGATCGGATCGTGTAGTTTCGTCGAGGAATTCACTTCTCGTTATAGA
The DNA here is from genome assembly GCF_040938575.1 of Ambystoma mexicanum. Lineage (NCBI taxonomy): Eukaryota > Metazoa > Chordata > Amphibia > Caudata > Ambystomatidae > Ambystoma > Ambystoma mexicanum. Next base: position 1,221,356,073 of record NC_090927.1, read on the forward strand.
GTGGCCGGTTCTGTTGACACCGTCCGATCCCGGTCCGATAGCCGAGCCAACCTTCAACGAGACGAAGTCAATCTTGAGGGTCCCTATTCGGGCGCCATCTGTGGAGTCATAAAAATACAATATTACGGCTGTTACACCGAGCAAAGGAAAATACACCGACACGGGCTTATAAAGATTCCCAAAATCTTTATTACAAAACTGAACAGTATTCAACAAAGTACACAAATAGCTATTTGGCCGTCAATACATCACAGAGACCACCAGCAGGTCTAATTTGAGCAGTGAGGGAATTTCCTAGCTGGACATCAGTGCTTTTATACAATTTGTAAAATGATTTCCAGCACCCTTACAGGTTAATCATGCACTGGGCTAGGGTCGCGCCAGGTTCACTTTCCTAATTTACATATCTCGTGCATGCGGTTTACTTTTCGATACATTTACTAACACACTCCATTATTCTTCAATTTAACATTTACACTCTTTATATATTGCTTTAATACAGACCAAACAATGTTTTGCATATTATATTTGAATAGCATTACTGTTCTTGTATACTTGTAGTGTAACATTGCTAATTCAAGTAATCCCCTGCTCCGAGGTCAACAAAGGACAAGGTCTACATGACCCTAACATGTAGCCTGAAGGCAGGTTAGACATTAATTTCCCTACAAAGGTTGGAGTGGTTAAGGCAAGAACAAGGACACACGAGACGGCCATTTTAGATTACAGGGGGACTTTGTATAAAACCCCAAAATGGCGGTTTCTAACCTAAAATGGAGGCTTGATTCAAGATGGCGGCTTACATCAATTTCTAAGGTCAAGACCTTGCCGCAGAGAGTTATTCGCATACAATTTTCAAGCAACTTGGCGTAGGCCAATGTACATACAAATCGTTTGTAATAAGAGGCATAATTTAATATCCGGTTTGACACCCTGGAGTGGCTGTGCTGTTGTATTAGTGATATACGACCAATTTTAGAGAAGAATAAGCATCCATTTCGGACTAAGTATTTTTCCTTTCGCAGTAATAGCATGTTTTTTTTCCTGCCGTTGTCTCTGTTACGATCATCACAAGACATTGCATCTCGGAGTCCTTGGTAACTTGACAAAATCCTTGTGCCTAAAAGCTTCTGTACAGTGTACAAATATTTGACCAGAGCACATCAAGTGGCCATTGACTTCATTGTGCCATAATGAATGTGTTTTTGTAATGTGTATCTTTCCCATCTCCCTGGCATGCTGTTCAGGATGTTTGTTTGCATGTATGAGGTAACGAGTGCTCATAGTATGGGATGTCTTGTGAGTGCGTGGATTTCCCTATTTTGCCAACCTCTGCAGTAGATGCATGCAGGCTTGACCTGCAGCCAACTTTGCACCAGACCTGCAGATGAACTTAACTGGTCTGCTGTTAAATCTTAGTTACCAATTTAATGGTATCCACCACAGAATAATTGCTCATTTTACTATAGCCAATATGATAGCTCAGTGGGTTGAGCGCTTGCTGCTGCGATGTCTGCAATATCTTCATGTTTGAATCCCAGCAAGGCCATCTCAGCCTTTCATCCTTCTTAGGTCGATAAATGAGTACCAACACAGGTTATATGATTGTTCTATCAAAAAGAGCTTAAGCGTAAGTGCTATACAATAACATATTAATTATCATTTGGCCTTGGACGTCAGTTTGTATTCAAAGTAATTTGACAATATGGATCTATCGACAGATATTAATGATACATATGGTGATCCATTCTTGTACGAAATGTATATCACAGAAGTGAAATCATAACAATATTTTTCATAGTGTACTTAGGAACAATGCTATTTGATGCCACTTCCTTTTTTGTCAAGTGGTGAAAGGTCATGTTTCATCGCTTCTCGTGATGTCACTTTGGGGTGGGGTCAAATGACATCACTTCCAGTGATGCCGTCAGAGGTCAAGGGTCGTGAGACAAGGGGTGTGCCACTTATTTTGGGGAGTCCTGGCCCATTTCTTGTCCCAGTCCGACCCTGGTCATGGTCTGATCACTCGGCACTCGGTTTCACCATACCGCTCAACACTGTGGTCAGCGGCCAAGACCCAACACCTCCTCCACAAACTGCCCCCTCCACTTTCCCATTATGGAACAAAGTGGTAATGGCCCCAGATCTTGTACTCTCACTCTGCAACTCCTTCAAATCACTCTTCCTAGCGGAAAGACCACCGGCAATTGACTCCTTCGACCTTTGGTTTACCAATGCCCTCATAGCCCTCACCCCATCAAAACGTTCCTCACAGAGATGTGGTCCATCGCCGAGCTGGTTCTGCCCCAATCTCAAACCCCTCAAAACTCTCAAACACCGTCTGGAACAGGCCTGGAGAGCTGACCCTTCAGCCCAAAACAAAATTGCCCTAGCAAGGACAACCAGAACCTATAGATCAGACCTACATCTGTAGGTCAGCTCGCGCAATCCTTAACCACTCACTCACCTCAGGATCCTTTCCAAAAGCCCTAAAAACATCCTACACCCAACCCTTTCTCAAAAAACCGACGCTTGACCCGCTTCTTCCCCAAAACTACCGACCTATCTTCAATATGCATTTCATCGCCAAACAGATCAACCGCGCGGCTTACAAACAGCTTGGCCAATTTGCTGAGTCCTGTAACCACCTAGACCCAGTACAATCAGGTTTCAGACCACTAAGGGGAACAGAAGCCTCCCTAGCCTCCACCTTGGATGACCAAAAAAGAACAGCCGATGCAGACAACTGCGCGGTCCTCATCCTTCTCGACCTTTCCGCAGCTTTCAATACCATCGATCACATGATTCTATTAGACAGACTACAAACTCTAGGAATCAAAAGCACAGTCCTGTCGTGCTTCTCTTCTTTCGTCTCTAACCGGTCGCAAATCATGCACCTCGACCAATTCACATCCATATCATGTCCAGTTTACAAAGGTGCTCCCCAAGGAGCAGTCACGTCACTGCTAATCTTCAACTTCTACGTACAAACCCATTCCCGCAATCATCCGCTCGCACAACCTTACATGCTACAACTACGCAGATGATACCCAGATCATCCTCAAAATCACAAATTCCGAAGGATCCGGCAGCCTGGACCTATCATCGTGCCTCTCCGATATTGATCACTGGATAACGACTAACCACCTCTTCCTAAATCCTGGGAAAACCGAAATCCTACTCTGCGGGAAAACATCCCTCATCCTCCAACCAATCCCTTGGCCCGACTCACTAGGACAAGCACCAGTACCATCAAACGTGGTTAAAAACATTGGATGCGAATTTGACTCAGATCTATCCCTCACCAAACACACCACCAGCGTATCCAAAACCTGTTTCTTTCACTTGCGTATCCTCAGGCTTATTTTCCCCTACCTCACCTATCCCCACCTCTTCTCGGCTATCAACTCCTTCATCGTCTCCCGCCTTGACTATGCAAACTGCCTCTACCTAGAAGCCCCCACATCCCAACTACGGAAACTCCAAAGAATCCAAAATTCTGCAGCCCGCCTGCTCATTAACCTCTCCGCCACAGAACACATCGGCTCTACCCTGAGAGTCCGCCACTGACTCCCTATTCTGAACGCACCACCTTCAAAGCCATGTGCATCACCCATCGCGCAATCCACAACACTGGCCCTGAATTCCTGCAAGATAAAATTGTCCCTTACCAACTTTCCAGGAACCTCAGGTCACTCAATGCACTTAACCTAGTGATCCAACTGCATAGCTCCACAAGACTTGGCGGCTTCTCCTTCTCTTTCCAAGCACCAATCATCTGTAATGCCATCCCTTACACATTTGCAACATCGAAAACTACCTGAATTTCAGGAAGGCCCTTAAAACCTGGCTCTTCCCAATACTTTCCTAAGGCACTGCACCCAGTGAATACTCCACTAATAAACTTCACTGCTTTTGACCATAACTTAGGGGCTGGCAGCTCTCGCAGCGGTTCCACCTGACACACCACCACATACCGCTCAACAACACTGCATGCCGTCTAGAACTCCAGGTAAGCCAGCAGCCTTCGTTGTGGCTTTCCTGATCCACCATCAACCCACAACAACATTCCAACCCAACAAGTACCCGAGCTAAGCTTTTGCTGTGGCTACACTCGAATTCACTCTCGCCACGAAACCCTGCCCACCAGCTCACATGAGAGACAACTAACAATGAGATAAGTGGCCCTGGCTAGCACACGCACATCATTAACTATTCACTGCCACTGTCAACCTGCAACACACATCCTGGGAAGCTAGCAATCCCCCACCACAAACCTTTTCCCCAACTAGGTACAAGCCATCGATGACTGTTACATTACGGATACTTAATATACAATAGGCTGAAACCTACGGTCTCTCAAGCCTAGAACCCCCCTCCCGCTCCACCTACACGAATCGAGGGGTAGCGCCCACCGTTTGTTATATATGGAGACCTCCTGCATCGCAAAACCAGGGCCTCCTGCCTACCATAGAGGATTCCCAATTTAGGTGCAGTTTCCACGTTGCCTTACTATATGACGAATCATACTGCAGGGCGATACCCGGGCCTCTCCCCTTTACAGAATCCTCAAATCTAGGTGTAGCCTTGATCTAGGTTTGCTATACGCTTAAAGCTTTGGCACTGTGAAACACAGGCCTTTATCCCACTGTACAGGATACTCTAGGTTTTTACTCCGTCTCTGCCTATTATACGATGATACTGGCTACAGTATGAAACCTAGGCCCATTGCTACAGGACTCTCAATTCTGGAGCCAGTCATATAAGCAATATCGCACCCTACAGTACGTTTAGCTCACACCACTAGTGTGGACACAGGCTGCAGGCATGGTCAAACATCCATGCACGATAGGCGTCTATGGCTAAGCACATCCGGCCTAGTTTCACACATAGCCGCCCAGACTGAAACACCTGACGTACCCCAACACCTCTGCCACTAGCATACAGCGACCACCTCCCGAAAGGAACCTGGTATAGCTTGCCTCATACTCTCTTGACAACAGCAATCTATCTCTAACCCTCAAAGAGCACCCACCCATGTGTCTGACCTCTACTGGGCTACTTAGTCGAGCCTTGCCAGCCACCCAAGTCTTAGAATGACAAACGTGCACACACGCATCCAAGCAAATCCCCTGGAATCTCTAACCACATCGACTTCGGTCACAAGGGCATTCCAACCAAGGAAAAGTGCATTGAGGCCACACAAGTGGGGAAAGAGCGCTATATAAATAGCAAGCTATAATACATACATGGGAACAGATATTGAATAGATGTTCACTATTCCTGATTTTACTAATAATTCAGGAACTTTCCAACAATCAAGAAAATCTGAAATGTGAAATAGAGGATTTACAAGATTTCTTAAGAACTCTTAGCAAAACAGAATTAGACAAAATACTAGAAAACATACTGACTGAAACAAAAAGACTTAGGAAATGTAGACGCAATACATATGATTACCTCCATGAAGAACAGTAAACGTGGATGGATAACTACATTCCGGAGTGCATCACACGTGCTATTGGCTGGCTCGTGTGAGAGAGGCTGAAGATACGGGTTAGGTTTTGTGTTTGATAACAATTGCAGTAACCCGTAATCAAGGGTTTTCTATCCAGGGTGGTCGTATTGAAGCCTCCCAAGTGGTTTACCTACTCTGGTACTTGAATCCTATGCAGGTGATTGGTAAATTCCAAGCATGAAGGGGAGAGAAAGAACCATGTCCCTCAGAAAGGACTCTTATCTTCCCATTGTTGTTTACTAAAAGGTGCAACAGTTTATCTCAACAATTGCTCTTCCTTTGCCAGTTTCGCCGCCTACAGAGGTTGCGGGGACGGAGTCTGGCATTGGAGTGACGGAAGATATAAATGCTGCACTGACTGGTGCACATAAGGCCCCCAACTCCTCACAACCCTTATTTCAGGAAGAAGTTGATGTTCAGGCTTTGGAAGCTTTTAATCGGCTATTGGGAGAGTATAAAGGACAATACGTTAGAGGAAAGGACTTATTGAATGACTCTATGCAGGAAACCCCTCCCAACTTCTTTACGGGTGAAATCACTATGCCCGCATCTTCTGAACATCCTCACGTGGTGGATGCAGCCAATAACAGTCCAAATGTGGCCCGGCATAGGAAGACCTCAATTGAGGTCTCGGAAGTAACCCTACAAGTTTTAATTTTGGTAATTAACAATTTACAGGATTGTTTTTATAACGAGCTAAAAGTAAATACTTTCCTTCTACAAGAGATTTCATCATCCATAAATGTAATTGGCATAGTAAAAGAGAGAGTTTTGCATGGAACCCTCCATTGCTCCCCCTGTTATTATTTTGGGTGAAGGGGACATTGAACTCCCTAGTGATTTTGCCATCATAGAGGCCGACAATGAGGGCGTAACACTTCCATTAATGGGAGTCGACCCTGGAACGAACAGAATAAAAAATAATTTAAAAAAGCTAACCAGAAGTCATTACCTGAGTTAAGGGGCACTAAGAATACATCTCGCAAATATCTCCCAACCTTGGCTTTCCATGAGATGGAGTATTTTCTTTTTTTACTAAACAACTTTTTATTGGTTTTTACACATTAAACAATACAGTGCAGCCAACAAACAAAATAACACAAGACATATCCAATCTATCCGTTAGTACAACACTATATAGTCATGACCTATTCCAAGTCATCATATTCTTGAAACACAATTTCAGTTTGCATCCTCCCATCTCTGCCAGATCTTCCTCGCTTTCCCAGGGCACCATCTACCCGTATATATGCGCTTTTCCATCAGCATACAAACGTTCACATCCGCCACCCATTGTACAAAAAGCCGGACAACATAGATCCCCACAGTTTTGCAATAATACAATTGATCAGTCCCGTGGCAGTAGTGAGGAACAGTTTCTCAAAGCATGTTTCTTCAACCTCCTCTTCAATGCCCAGTAGCATCATCTTTGGGTCTCTAGGGATTGTGCGACCCAGGACTGCAGTCCGTTTGCTACAAGATAGTTGCCAGTATTCTTTAATCCGTGGATAGTCCCACAGAATATGGAAAAAGGTGCCTTCTTCCTGTTGACAGCATAGGCAATTGGGATCAGTGGCGCAATGAAAGTCCTAATTTCCTGGAGCTATTACTACCTAATGGTTATGATACAACAGTGCAGAGAGACAAGCACTCCATGCTAAATTCTATATCTAATCTAGTGCTCAAATGGTTATTTATGTAGCTCTTTTGGCAAAGCGCTGTACATAGAACATATTTATCACAATTACCACCAAATCAAAGTCGGTACTCCTTTATCGACCTCGAAAGGATGAAAGGCTGAGTTGGACTTGCCGGGATTCGAACCCACAGATCACGCAGAGATTGCAGCAACGAGTGCTCAACTGGCTGAGCTATGTTATTGGCTAACATCCTTCAGAGGTTGGTTAACTGAGTATCGACTGAGGTATAATGATCACAGTACCTTGATGTATGACAAACCATTTATGAAGCGCCTCATAAAGTTAAATAACTGTCTGGATTATCACAGGGACAGGTTTTGCTGAGTTTCTATTTCAATTACCAATGTAGCTTTCATTTGTTTGTTTTTGAACAGCGCTTGCACTTTCTTGGGAGTTAGGTTTTGGATGTTTTATTTATAGTCTTGAGGATTTGAGAGGCTGGAACACCTGTGACCAGTGTAATGACAATTACTCACCCTTGAGCAAAGACTCTGCTGCCACTGACGGTTTATGGTCATAAAACCGAAAAAACAAATCCCGAAAAAAAAAATCTCGAAATGAAAAGGTCGAAAAAAAAAGTCGAATTATTTTTGACGTTTTTTGTTCAAAATGGGGGGGTTCCCCCAACCCCCCTTTTTTCATTTTTTTTTATTTTACCCCTTTTTTTTTTACTTACCTGACCCCAAAAAAGCATATAATTAAATAAATAAAAAATTCGACTTTTTTTTCGATATTTTTTTTCCGAGATTATTGTAATTCGAGATTTTTTTTTCGGTCTTTTGACTGACCACCGCCACTGACCATTTAGAGTAATGTACCCCATAGACTGCAAGGCTGAATGGATGTAAACTAGATTGTGCATAGTCATCATTTTACACACTGATTTTATAATTAGACTGTAAATTAAATTAGACGTGTAAAAATGATCTGCCTCTGCATGATTATGCACACAGCACCGAAACTCTAAAAAATACAATTGTGCAATACTGCAAAAAAGGTAGCAGGCGCCCCTCTCTCGAAAGAACACGGCATGATAACCTGTTCAGTGGTTATTAACCACATTGAGAGTTCGCAGCCATTGCTTTTTGCTCACTGTACCTTCACAGATGGGAAATATCCATTTGCATATCAGTCTTTGTCCCACCCACAAGGGCAGTCCAGCACCGAAATGATGATCCCCAACAAGGGTGAAACACGTGTATGGGGTTGCTGGTGGTACTCTCGTTCAGGTTGGAATTGCCATTGCATTTCGGTGCTGGACTGCCCTTGTGGGCAGGACAAAGACTGATATGCAAATGGATATTTCCCATCTGTGAAAGGCACAGTGAGTAAAAGCAGTGGCTGCGAACTCTCAAGTGGTTAATAACCACTGAACAGGTTATCAGGCCTTGTTCTGTCGAGAGAGGGGCGCCCGCTACCTTTGCAAACTAAATTGTGCAATACTGGTTTGCTTTCACTGGAAAAAAGCATAACTTGTTAAAAAAATAAATTAAAAAAAAATTCTCAATTACAACTTAGTTTTCACTCTTATTAATTATACAGTCCTAAAAATCTTGTAAAATATGCACAGTGCTTCTGAAGCTGAATGGAAAGAAACCATTCCTTTTATCAGTGCAGTTTATTTTTTTGAAAGGCTTCAGAGAAATGCATTCTATTTCAGAGGTGGCTTGCAATTACATGTCACGATGCCCGCTCCCGGGGAGCCGGCTCAGGCCCTGCGTCCCCGAAAGCGGACATCAAATCCCCGGGGAAGGTCCCAGCAACCCCTTATAGGGGCCCTTTGGACAGCGTCCTGGTGCCTATGGCGCCAGGCTCATAGAAAACGTCAGTCCTGGCGCCATAGGCGCCAGGCTCATTATGAAAGTGATTGGGTGCACTTACCTGATGCAGACCATGCTGCATAACCCCGACCTCCTTGAGGCCTGAAAGGAACTACTTTACCTGTGGGACTCATTTACCACCCGGGCGTGGTCGGGGAAGGATACATACCTGATTGGAGGAAGGACACATTCTAGGAACTTCTTCCAAGGCTATTTAAACCACACCCGATCAGCCACACGTGCTTCGCGTTGTTCTGCATCTAGCAGCTGGACGCTCACTGTGTCTGCTCCTGCATCTTGACTTCTGCCACGCCTGCCAGCATCCTGGATAACCTGCAAAGGAAGGGAACAAGTGAACAGAAGAAGGAAAAGACCTCACCTGCTAAATCTGCACCCCAGAGACATTTCACCGACAATCCTGAAAAGGAAGACATTTATTTTTAAAAGCACATTGCATCGATCGCTGCAGCGCCGCATTCTACTCACCTTTACAGGGCGCCTCCATGTTCAGCAGTGACCATCCGGATTCGCAGTCGCGCCCCCACGCCTAGGGAGAAAAAGACAAGAACAAAGGTGAGAGAAAGAATGGAAAAGGGAAGCTAAAACTCGATGTCAAGACTTACCTGTTGGGTCATTCCCTTTTCATTTCGGGTCCGCGCCGCATCCAGGCATTTTCGGACCCCGGCCCCTAAGGGAAAAAGACATCAGCGTTAATGAGTGAATGAAAAGACATTACTAAAACACTCATTAAAGACTTACCTGATTTCCACAACGATTTCACCGCTCACCTCGGGTCGGTGCCTGTTCCCCGGCATTCCGTACCCCGGCCCCTATGGGGAAAAATACACTAGCATTAGAACATTAATGCATGGACACAAGGGGAACCACTTATAGAAAAACTTACCTGGAAGCCAAGCAAGTTTGGTTCTCACCCATCTGAAAATCCAGTGACGTAACTGGATACCAACACGCCCCTGCATCAGAAGCAGGATGGAGAGCTCGTCCTTCCAGACCCTAAGGTGAGACGCTACGGGGAAGCACAGAAGGGTTTTGAGGAGGGTGCGAGGGTAAGTGGGAGGCCGATTGCATTACCCCGCAGTCAGTTAACCCCCTATTCTCACCTACAGAAGGATACTTCTGCGAGTCAGACAAGCCAGATCTGGGGCCCGGTCCAGTCCGTCTTCCGAACCCTGTGCATCACCTTAGACGAGGTCACAGCAGCGCGAACCAGGCCAGCGCCCCCGTGGGAGTCAGGTGAGCGTTACATTACATCAATGTAGATAAAAATCACAAGAAGCCTTCTGGTTTCTGTCAAGTAACCTGACTTTTGCGCTGCCCTCTGCTCTAAACCTGTGTGTAAATGTACCCAGGAAAATAAAAAAGCTGGCGTAGTTACAATATTTTCAAGCGTAAAAAGGCCTGGTACTCACCTTATCTGGAGCCCTGCTAGCAAAAAAGGATATGGCATTATACATGACAGAGGTGATTTTAGTAGGGATGGGTTCTAATACTATATTCCTTTCTAGTGGTGTGCAGTCTGGCATTTTAGACAGTATAGGGAGGTGATTATGTAGCGCATGCACCAATTGGAGATATCAATAGTGCTCCTTAACAGGCAGGCCAAATCGTTCAGAAAGGTCTTCAAGAGGGGTTATCTTGCCATCTACGATGACGTCTCTGACTTTAATTATACCCGCTGATAACCACCATGGCCACCTGGGCAGCTTATCTAGCTCGGGCAGGTTGTTTCCCCAGAATTCCTGCACTGGGGTGATCTTCCTGTCCCAACCAATATGCTTGTGGACATCTCTCCACAGTAGTGTAATATGCGCTGTCATCGTACAGGGGGAGACTCTCGGTAGCTTCTGATAGACACATGAGTGAGGCATATCATGCATCGTTGTGATCTCTGCTCGAATGTGGGGCAGTTCCTTATTCCCATGCAGGATATCATTGATTACTGCCATTTGGCTGGCCCAGTAGTAGGATTGCAGGTATGGTGGCCCAATTCCACCCTCCCCGATGGAGCGCTGTAGTGTTCGCAGTGTGATCCGTACGTGTCCCACCACCCATAGCATTCTAAGGATGCTCTCAACCTTGTGGAATTCCAAGTTTGGTATGTGTAGTGGGGCATTCTTCAGGATGTATAGAAAGCGTGGCATGGCCAAGATTTTGAAGAGCGCTGCTCTTCCCAGTATTGAGTGGGAGCAGTGTCCAGTGTCGGACATCCATGCTAAATCTTTCCGTGATAGGGTGTAAGTTCCTAGGTACGTATTCCCGAGAGCTGTGCCGTTACTTGAATGCCCAGATATCGGAAGTGTTCTGGTTCAATCCGGTACGGGCAGTGTGGAGGGATCGCTTGTGTCGCCCGCTTAACCGGAAAGAGGATGGACTTGTTCCAGTTCACTCTTAAATCCGCTAAAGGATTTGTATTACCATTTTTGTGACTTCTGGGCAGGATCGAAACGGATCTCCTAGGTAAATCAGAAGGTCATCTGCATATAGGGAAACTTTGACTTCTACGCCCCCGGGCAACAAAATCCCTTCCGAGAGGTTATGTAGAGTAATAATATGGCTAGGGGTTCAATAATCCAAGCAAAGAGCAATGGAGACAGTGGGCATCCTTGTCGTCTTCCCTTCCCCAATGGAAAGATTTGTGAGGCCACCCGTTTACTCTAACATCTGCCACCGGCGATTCATACAGGAGTTGGACCCAACCCATAAAGGATTTCCCAAACCCCATTCTTGCCATGATTTCCCAGAGGGCCGCCCAGAAGACAGTCAAAAGCCTTCTCAAAATCAATCGCTAGTAATGCCGAGTCCAGGAGCATAGAAGCTTTCTGCAGCGCTAAGTAGAGTCTGCAAATGTTCATGCGGGTGGATCTCTGCCGCATGAATCCACACTGGTCTGGATGGATCAGTGTGGTTATCACTTTCTACAATCTATTTGCACTCACTTTTGCCAATATTTTTGCTTCACTGTTTATCAAAGAGATCAGCCTGTACGAGCTGCACAGTTCCGCGGGTTTCTCTGGTTTTGGTATGACAATTACAGTGGCTTTGCGGAGGTCAGGGGGTAGGACTCTGTTCTTTACAGTGCCTGAATATTTGAAGTAGATACAGGACCATTGTGTTCTATCCCAGCCTTTTCCATATGTCAATCAGGAGCCCATTGAGTCCTGGGGTTTTCCCAGAATGTAGTTGTGACTTGGCTGCCACAACTTCATTTTCCAGGAGGAGTTTTTGAATAGGGTCTGGGAGAGTGATAACCGTCTAGTACAGTGGTGCTGATGGGTTCGTCTGGGGGTTTATATAAACCAGCATAATAATCTGCGAAACCTTCTGCGATATCATTGTCCGATGATAAAGGTTCCCGTTGTGCCATTTTAATTTCTCTAACGTGACGGTGGCCAGCATCCCTACGCTCCAGCCAAGCAAGGATCTTCCCTGCCTTTTCCCCAGTTTTGTATAGTCTTGTACGCATTTCCGAGTGCGCTTGCCTAGCGTTATCTAGGGCAACATTGCGAGGCGTTCCCTGACTACTAGAAGGGAGCGGTGTGTATCAGGTGATCCACTGCCTATGTGCTCCGCTTCTTTTTGCAGTACTTCTTGTTCTGCCTCTACCACTTTCCTCTAGTGGGCTTTCCTGTGGGTCGCTGTCCAGGAGATACTTTCTCCCCTGAGGACCGGTTTATATCCTTCCCATAGTGTCGCTGGGTTGTCCACTGTCCCGGTGTTCAGCTCGAAGTATGTAGTCGTGGTATTCTGTGTATGTTCAATAAACTCTGAGAAGCCAAGATAATAGCTATTCAGGCACCATGAGGCAGGGGGCACAGTCTATTCCTGGTTAGTTATATCACCAGGGGTGAGTGGCCGGATATGCCACGTGGAAGTAGGGTAGCACTCGTGGCTCTGTGCGTCCACCATAGGGAGGAAGAAATAATCCAGTCTCAAGAGAGTGGCATGGACTCAAGAGTGAAGAGTATCCCCGCTCTGTAGGGTGCAGGTCTCTCCATATATCTTTCAGTCCGAGTTCCGAGGCATAGGTGGCGAGCTTGGTGGTTGCCTTCAGGTTTCTGCCTCGCAAATGTGTACATCTCTACTGCAAGGATGATAATGAAGTCTAGCTCCTCCAGAGCTGGGGGTCCTAACCAACTAACGTTCTTTTTAAACAAAAGGCAGATTTATGGTCTATGGTCTATGGTTCTATATGTGTTGTTTACAGATGATATGCAGCGTAGGGAAACGCTGGAAAACTGGAAGACCTCTCACTTGATACCTATCTATAAAAAGGCTGATTGCAATTATGGACGCTGATTCTCAAAGATCTTTGTGTCTATATTGCTGCAACATATTAAAGCCTGGTGCATCCAGAATAAAATCTTGGACCATCATCAAATTGGCTTTAGGAGTTAAATGGGGACCGACTGTGGGGGGATTACTAATGTGTAGTTTGCAGGGTTTGGCATGGGAAACCAATGCTAGTCCCATTTTTGTACCATCTATTGATCTTTCTATGGCCTTTGCTAGTGTGTATAGACACCCTCAATGGCAAAAATTAAATAAATTAGGAGGTCTACTAAGCATCTTGGTTTACTTGCATGCTGATTCACGGATACGGGTGGGGCTTAATTCAGAGGAACGACTAACAAGGCCAATAATAACCTCCAGTGGTCTAAGACAAGGCTTTAAACTAGCACCAACCTTATATAACCTGTATGGGGCTGACTTGGGCCGGTCTCTTAAGGAAGCTTCTTTTGTTCCACCTAAGATTGGAGGTTTGAGAATAGCATGGATTTCATATGCACACAAACCTTTATTCTCAAACTATCCAAATCTAAGTCACTTTAAAATGTATGGACTCTTGGTGGGACTAAGATGGTAACAAAACCCAATATGACGTATTTGGGTTATCTTAACATAGCAAATCCATTGAAGGGCCTCTATAGCAACTGTTTATGATATGATGGGTTATTTATAATGTGCTTGGGGGCGTGGCTTGGCGGCCATGCGAGAGTGAGCAGACTCCGAGGAGCTCCCGCCAGATCCGACCAGAGATCCTGAGAAAGGCGTATATCAGTAAATAAAAAGACAAACAAACGCGAGGAAAAGGCGTCGGAAGACCCAAGGCACACACGGGAGAAGACCCGAGGAAAAACGGAGACCAGAAGAGTGAAAACGAGAAGGGAAAGAAGCGCGCGGCACCACCGACAAAATGGCGGACGCGCAGCGCTGAAAAAAGGACCCGCGTCCCAAAGCACGAAGAAGGCCGAAGAGCAGGAGCAGAACCGGGCGAGACAGCTGATCGACGTCCAGCGCAGGCAAGACCGAAACACCACCGGAGTGGCAGAAACCCGAGACGCCGACTGCAGGGATAGCCGCGTACCACCGACCCGGAGAAGGTGAAGACGGCACGGCTCGAGAACGGGGAGAGGCCCGCGGACCGGAACTGGAGAACAGCTTTCCCCAGCCGAAGCGGGACGAGCAGCGGCAGCAGGATCCCGGCGGTACAACGGAAGAACCTGAGCGGTGAGGCAGCGGAGGCGAGGGGCGACCCACAGACTGAGCCCCGGAAGAGCGAAGGTGAGAGTTAACGGCGGAGAGCCAACAGAGCGACGTGGGACCCCGAGAGACGAGGCGGCGGAGACCAGGAGCCGACCCGAGGACCGGACCGAGAGAGCCCCCCCTTGACGCAGAAGCGGCGGAGGCCCAGCTGAACAATCGGAGAACCGGAAAACAAGGCAGAACGGATTGAAAGCGGCCCACAGACCGAACCGAGGCAGATTCCCTCACGTTGAAACGGAGGTGAGCAACAGCGGAGCAACGAGGGTCCCCACAACGAGAGGGAACGGAGAGCGAGGGCCGGACCATAGAAGAGCTTCCCCCGACCGACGCAGAAGAGAGCAAAAACGACAAATTGGATTGCTGAAGAGGAGTCCTCACCTGCCAGTCCGGAGCGGAACCGAGGGAGACAGCAGATCAACACCCAGCTTAAGTAGGATCGGAACATCACCCGACCGGCAGCGGGAGGAGGCACCGACGGCAGCAACGGGGAAGAAAGCCCGAGACAGCACCACGGAAACGGCGCGACATCAAACGAGGAAGGGGGAAGGCTTCGAGACCCACGGTCAGGAAGCAGCCCACAAATCGGACCGAAGAAGAGCCCTTCCCTGCCGCAGAGGTGACTAGCAGATCCGGAGAGGAGAGGCAGCGACGAGACACAGGAACCGGGCCCAGGAACAAGAAACATACCGCAGGGCGGGTCAGGGAAGCCGAGACCCAGCTCTAAACACCTAAAGAGAGAGGGAAGAGAACACCGAAGAAAGACACGGCAAACGGACAGAAAGGGTAAAGCCTCAGAGAGATATCGCTTAATAACAAGGTAACACACACAGGAAGAGTGGAAGCGAGTGGGGGAACTGAAAAGGGACCCACTGCAGCGCAAACGGAGCCAAACTGAACAGGGCCCAACTACAGGCCAAGAGCAGTGGGCATTAATATGCCAGACAAGTCTAAAAGCGGCAGAGGGAGACAAACAGTCATGGAGACATTCACCCGGAAGAACGACGACCAGCAGCCAGGGGCCGAGGAGAAAGACATGCCGGAGTCATATGCCACGCAGGGAGAGATCAGGCAAGTGGAAAGCAGTATACTGGAAGCCATAGGGGCGTTAAAGACGTCGATAGAAGGAAAACTAGATGCAGTGATGGTAGATGTGGGACTTCTTAGACAAGACACGAGAAATCTGGCGGAAAGGATGACAACAGTGGAACAACAAGCACAGAGTAACTCAGTGGAAGTGTCCGCCTCGCGAACACAAATGTCGGAAGCACTGGAAAGAATTAATATACTAGAACGCAGAGTGGAAGACGCAGAAGGTAGGGCCCGACGCAATAACGTACGAATAGTGGGGCTGCCAGAAGGAGAGGAAGGAAGGGACCCCACGGACTACATAGAGAACCTCCTGATCCAAGAAGTAGGGGCAGGGACCCTATCCCAGGGCTTCGTAGTAGAAAGGGCACACCGAGCGCTGACTAGAAGACCGCGCCCAGGAGCACCACCAAGACCAATGATAGCAAAAATTATGAACTTTAAGGATAGGGAGAAAATCCTGACTTTCGAGAGAGAAGGAGGGAACATCACAAGGAACGGGGCCAGGATAACAATATATCCAGACTATACGGTACTGGTGCAAAAGCAGAGGGCCCAGTTCTGGCAGACTAAAGAGCGCCTCCGAGCAGCAGGGGTGAAATTCATGCTGCTGTATCCAGCCAAACTAAAAATACTCCATGACGGAAAAACACAGATCTTCGAGACAACGACCGATGCCCAGGAGTGGATGGACCAACGTGGGATTCCGCAGTCGGCAGAGAGGAACGAGCGAAACAGAAACCACCCCCAGCAAAACAGAGACTAGAACCGAGCACGACAAGCATACTCAACGCTACAGGAGCAAGAACAAGACGGTAGAAATGCCCTACCGGGAAGTAACAAAAAAGAGCAACCGACAACCATCAAGTTGAAAAGCCCATAGTAAAGAGACTTACAATGGGAGCACGAGACTTGGAGAAGGGGAACCGCCAAGACCCACAGAGAAGCCCCAGCAAAAACAATGTTTATAGTGTCAGTTTCAAGACACTACGCCGCGACAGGGAAGGCCGAGGAGGAGAAAGCGGCACCTGGAAAGCGACGGAGCCCGAGCAGAGGAGGGGAGGCTGGGCGTTTGTTGACGTTATTTAGGTTAACAGTTATAACAGTTGGGAAGTTAAGGCAAGGCCCACAAAGAGAGGAGGAGAGCAGAATAAGAAATAACAGTTGTCACACACAAAGAATCAGCAAGGAAAACAAATCCAGGGGACAGCACCCACAAACAAAAAGCTGGCGGGAGGCACGAGGCAAAAAACTCAACTGCCAGAAGAAGGGACACAGATCCCCAGCAGGAACGCATCGTGAGAATGAGACACCGAGCGAGCCCATGGGAATGAGCAGGCCGCAAGCGCTAGTCCCCACAAAGACCAAGATGTCCTAAGAATTGTCACGTGGAATGTCAGGGGGATGAACGCATAAGTCAAGAGGCTAAGGATCTATACCTGGCTAAACAAAACAAGGACTCACATTGCACTGTTGCAGGAAACGCACCTGACGGCGGAAAAACAGGCCAAAATAAAGGAAAAATGGGGAGGCCAGATGTATAGTGCGACGTATTCCAACTACGCCAGAGGAGTCATAACCTGGGTCGCCCCGGGCGTCCCATTCCAGCTCATCAACCAGGAGAAAGACACGGAAGGGAGAATCCTGGTAGTCCATGGGATGCTAGAAAACCGGGAGATATGCCTCGTGAACACCTATGCCCCTAATCACGACGCTACAGCCTTCTTCAGAATGCTCCCGCCCCGGCTGGCCCCGTACAGGAATGCAACGATGATTTGGGCAGGTGACCATAATTGCACTCTGGATCCCCGGCTGGACAGGTCGGACGATAAGCACAAGAGAGCGGCGCCGCCAGCGAGAGCACTACAACAGATACTAGACCAGCTCGGACTCGAAGACGTCTGGAGGAAGGTACATGGGGAAGAGAGAGGATACACGCATTACAGTGCCCCACATAGAACATTCACACGGATTGACTACCTGTTCACGGGCAGGGAAACACTGGGAGAATTCACTGAGGCATACATACACGCGCGAACCCTATCTGACCACGCCCCCCAGACGATCACATGGGCGCACACACACAGGAGAGCCCCTATACCAACATGGAGATTGAGGGCAGAGGCATTACTGGACACGGGCTTCCAGGAATACATCCAAAGCGTGATAGAAGACTATTTTGAACATAATGAGGGTAGTGTGGAGAGCATAGGAACGGTCTGGGAAGCCTTTAAAGTGGTAGTCAGAGGAGAGGCGATGGGGAAAATGGGAGGTCTCCGACGAGAAACCCTAGCACAACTAGATAAGATAGAAAGGAAAATCGAGAAGGCAGAGAGACAAGCAGGGGAAGAGGGGGCGGAACAAGGAAACCTCACCACCCTGCGACAACAGTGCGTGGAGACCTGGGAAAGATTGGGACGACTAGATTACGGGAAATACATACAGAAACTACATGCTGAAGGGGATAAGCCTAGCAGACTCCTAGCCTGGCTAACCAAGCAGGAGACTAAGCGGGAGCCAATTAACGAAATTCAGAACAGGGAAGGAGAGGTGATAAGGTCCCAAGAGGGAATAAACGAGGTGTTCTCGCAGTTCTACGAGGACTTATACTCCAGGGTCCAGGAGGCAGAGGAGGGGGACCTGAGGGAAGCCCTCGCGGAAATCAAACTCCCACAATTGACGGAGGAGCAGGCCCAAATATTAGATGCCCCCCTCACCGTAGAGGAACTAACGGAGGTTATTGCCCAGCTCCCGACAGGGAAATCTCCGGGGCCAGATGGGCTCCCGGGGGAATTTTACAAGCAATACAAAAATGATATAGCCCCGAGACTACTAGAAACATTAGAAGAAGCATACGAGAGGGGAAGACTCCCGAGCAGTATGTCGGAATCCATAATAGTCCCGATCCTTAAACCGGGCAAGCCCCCCCTCGAGTGCGGTTCCTATAGACCGATTTCCCTAATAAACCAGGACTCCAAGATCCTGACGGCGGCACTAGCCAACCGCCTGAAAAGAGTGCTACCCACCCTGATCCATACGGATCAGACAGGGTACGTGCCAGAAAGGAACACGTCCTGGAACCTGCGTAGACTCCACTACGTTATAGAAAAGACAAACCAAGAAGGTGGGGAGTGTGCTGTAGCCTCACTGGATGCAATTAAAGCATTCGATTCGGTGGGATGGGACTGGCTCCTGAGAACGCTCACCCACTATGGGATAGGCCAAGGGTTCACAAGATGGATAGAACTACTTTACAAAGACCCGAGAGCGAGAGTCAAGACGGGTAGACAAATCTCTAGGGAATGGGGCATAGAGCGAGGCACAAAGCAGGGATGCCCCCTGTCCCCAATGTTATATATCCTGGCCCTGGAGCCGTTCGCAGTATTCCTAAGAACGGATTATAAAGACACAGGCATAGAGATAGACGGGGAAACACACCAGATATCCATATACGCAGACGATATACTCCTTTACATACAGAACCCACGCACCCACCTGCAAGACCTACTGGAGGCGCTGCGCGCATTCGGTAGGTTATCTGGAATAGTGGTCAACAGGGAAAAATCCGTGCTGTTTCCCCTGGCAGACCTACGAGCAGTGCCGTCAGATCAATTACCACCTCTGGGCATCACGTGGGCCCCGAACACCTTCAAATACCTGGGAGTGGAGATCTATCACGACACCATGGAAACACACGCAGGTAACACACAAATAGCTTTAGACAAAATTGAAAAGGCTATGAAATTTTGGCAGACGCTGCCGTTGGGCATGATAGGCCGGGCGGCACTACTAAAAATGACAGTCCTACCCCGACTCCTATATTACTTCACGAACATCCCATACAACATACCAAAGCCCTTTTTCAAGCGCCTACACACCATAGCGAGAACCTTCCTATGGGGAGGGGGACGAAACAGGGTGGCACTAAGCACACTACAAAGAAGCTATGAGTGGGGAGGCATCCAACTCCCAGATTTTGAGCATTACTATTTGGCAGCACAACTCCAATTTGTGGTGCGATGGCTGGGCGAGGAGACCTCAATAGATGCAATAATTATGGGGCCAGCACTCCGGAAGTATCACCTGAGAGAATTACTATGGGTCAATGCCGCCCAAGCAAAAGAACTGCCCAAAATAGCCCAACTAGGCCGAATACTATGGAAAAGAGCCTGGAAGACACAGGGCATACGAGACCCCTGCTCAAGACACATCCCACTGGCGGGGCTGGTGGACACCCGAGTGGCCAGCCTGACCACGTACAGGGCACAATGGGAAGACAAGGGTGTGGCCCAAATTGGGGACCTGTGGCGTGACGGACAGTGGGTTGAATTCCAGACCCTGATGGATGAACAAGATGTACACAGGGGCCAATTCATCCTACACAATAGCCTAGTCCAGACAATAAAGAAGAGGTGGAGCACTATGCCAGAACCCGAGGACACCGAAGGACAACTAGAGGCATGGTACGATATATCCGAAGGAGGCCATACGGTGTCCAGACTCTATGAGCGAATACTGGGACACACCAACAAAAAGACACTAACGGCACGGACGAAATGGGAAGAGGAACTGCAACAACCCTTCGAAGACGAGGAATGGAACAAAGTCCTCATGTACACAAAAAAGGTGTCCAGAAACGCCAGGTTCAGACAACTGCAGATATACATAGTACATAGAGCATATCTAACCCCCAAGAGAATGTCAAAGATAGGAGAAGGACAATCCTGGAGCTGTCCGCGGTGCGGAGACGAACAGGCCGACATGGTGCACATGTTCTGGTCGTGCCCGCAAATAGCAGACTTCTGGAACACGGTGAGAGAAAAAGCGTTGACAGCAGACATACAGATGCCAGCAAGAACACCAGCAGCATACCTATTGGGCCTGTTCCCAAGAGGGCACCGGCAGATGACGCACGTGGCAAAAATGAAAGATTTAATGACGATACTAGCGAAACGCCGCATAGCGATGGCATGGAACAAGAGAGAAGGCCCTTCGAAGGAAGGATGGTGGGCCGACCTACAAAAATGGGCAATAGCGGAGACGGCAGTCTGGACGAGAGCCACACAAAGGGGAGAGAGCAACAGCGGAGCCAGATTACAAGCATGGAACTCCCTGGTGCAAGACCTGCTTGGCAGCAGAAGCGATGACGATACGACTGACATTAGCGATCCAGGGGACACAGGAAACGACGAAATTGAACCGCCCACGTCAGGAGGCACTACATAACTCACAACGGAGAGAACTAAGGAGAAGGAAGAGAAGAGGTCGTGACCTGCGCAGACTCTGAACAGTGCAACTCCAACTGGGAAAGACCAACAACTACACGTAAAGACAAGACCAAGGGAAATTTCCAAGGAAAGGAGAAAAGCCACTGGGAGATTGGCCCCTCCGCCACGAACTTGACAACGACCGGCGCCGGCCCGAAGCGGCAAAGGACCATGAACATACTGCGGCTGCCTTTGGGGAGAGGGAGGGGGGGAGGGAGGGGGAAAAGACAATGGGAGGGGGACTTTTGTTTTTGGTTCTGTTTGTTCTCTCCCATCCCTTTTATGTTGTAAAACCAATAAAAAGAAGTTAAAAAAAAAAAAAATTTATAATGTGCTTAATAACCAGAGGTTTCTAAGCGTGGACACTGGGTTCGACCTGTTTGTTTCCAAGGCGAGCACTTTCTCCCCGAGCTATCCTTCCGAGACGGATAAGGCCGGTAGACTAGCAACTCAATTGAGATACATAGATAGGAGATATGGCAAGTTTTCTATGATACCCACCATTAGATTATACGTTGCAAAGGTTGTTCCTAAATTTTGTTTTACGGACTGGAGTTTTTTCCCCTCTGTGGATACTCGACAAGCTTGACTAGTATGAGGCACTCATTTGGAGGGCCTGTTTTATATCACATTCCGAAAAGTGTCACTTATGTGGCATTGCGCTACGAATTGGGAATATATTTGATTTGGAGCATTATTGTATTGAAAAGACTTATTCTGACCCGAAAATTATACGTAAACGGGGAAAGCTCAATTATATACCCTGTTGAGCAGTGATGTTGAAACAGGAAAAATAAATAAGGGCTTCATCTTTGAGTTGTATAAGGAGAGCCTAGACACACTGTATATAGCAGGAGTCTCTATAGAATTACTCTTAATGAGGCCCCTAAAGTTTAAGAATATTTTACAATTGAGAGACTGTGGCAGCACAGTTGGTGTGATTTTAGATACTAGGTTCTATGTACAGGTGGCGTCTCATTATAAGGAGCCTAGTTTGTTTGTTTTATTTCTATAGCGCACCTTAACCCATCGGTATCTGGGCGCTTTTGACAGTTGCTAGGGTTACAGGCATACAGAGGACATGTAGTACAAAATTGCAGAAGTATAACAATAATAGAATACAGAATTGCAGAAATATACAGTAATCGGGACACTAAGTTACAAAAGATGTACAGTCCTAGGTTCAGTGATGAGTGGTATAAAGAGTATTATTTATGTTAATGCTTCTCCTTAGCCATTTTATGGAATTACTTATGAAATTTGAGTGTGACTTTGTGGTTTTCAAGGAAAGCTGGAGCGAGTTCCAGAGCTGAACATCCATGACTGGGAAACTAATCCCCCCTGACTTTTGTAATTTATATCTGGGGACTATCAAGCCGAAGGTGTTTGATGACCTGGTGACTCGAGTGGATGATTTGAGGTTAAACTTTCCTGTTAAGTATAGGGGCCCACATAGTTCAATGCTTCATATGTGAGGGACATAGTTTTGAGTTGGATCTTGTCCTTGATCGACAGCCATCTATATTGTCTACTTGTTTCAGATTTGTAAGCTCACCTTGAGATGCTCAGAGCGGATCTAAGAGCATTGTTTTGCAAGGGTTGTAGTTTATTAAGAACCTATTTATTGGCTCCCAAGTAAAGGCCGTTGCAATAATTCAGCTTGGACAGTATTAATGCTCTGGCAAGGGTAATGCAACTCTCCTTAGAAAGCAAAGGTTTGCATGCCCTGATCAGTTTCCCCGTATAGGCAGTAGCCAAAGCCATAGCGTTCACTTGATTATGTAGATTGAATGTGGCGTTGAGATAAAAATCTAGAGTTTTTACCTCTTTGGCCAATGGGATCTTGTTTCCATCGATATTGAACGAGGTGTAGCCAGAGTTCAGTTTTTTCAGGTTAGCTGTGGATCCCACAATCAGCAATTCATTTTTATCATCATTCAGAGGCCATGTATGGCCATCCATGCCTGCATGATGAGATATATTTTATTCACTAGTGCTACATCATCCTCATAAATACCCGTTAGAGGAAGGAGGATCTGGGTGTCATCTGCATAATTAGTGTAGGTGACACCCAGATGTTCCAACTTATCAAACAAAGGCGTTGTGAAGATGTTGTACATAGTAGGTGATACACAAATGCCTGGGGGGGGACTCCACATGTGATGGAAATAGGGTCAG
Source organism: Ambystoma mexicanum (assembly GCF_040938575.1). NCBI lineage: Eukaryota > Metazoa > Chordata > Amphibia > Caudata > Ambystomatidae > Ambystoma > Ambystoma mexicanum. The sequence goes on from NC_090927.1 coordinate 1,221,379,207, forward strand.
CTGCTGCTGAGGAGAGAAGACTCTCATAGTCCTGTTATTTAAAAAAGATTGTATCCAGGTAATGGTGTTCTGGGAGAAATGCTTAAGCAAGGTGATTGCATAGTACTTTATGGTCAACCAGATCGAACGCCGCCGATAGGTCCAAGAATAGTAGTAGGGCCATTTTCCCATTGTCTCAGAGTTCATCAATCTGTGCTTTTAAGTCAATGAGCACCGTTTCGGTCCCATGTTGAGGTCTAAATCCAGATTGGCGGATCCCTAGGAGGTGGTTTATCTCTAGCTATTCTTGGATCTGTAGAAAAGTTACCCTGTCCAGTATCTTTAATAAGAATGGGACTGTCGTAATTGGCCTATAGTTTGTTGGTATAGTCTGGTCCAGAGATTGTTTTTTAAGAAGGGGTAGAACCCACGATTCCTTTAGGTTACTCGGTACTATACCCGAGGTAAATGAAGCGTTGATTAGTTTGGATATGAAAGGTGCTAGCTCTCTAGCATCATCTTTAATTATTTGCGCCGGGCAGCTATCTCCTTGGCATGTAGACGGTTTAAGGGAGGCAATGATTTTTTGTATCTCCAGGGCAGAGACTTTACAGAATTTAAAGACTTGGGATGGTTTAGAGTTAGGTTTTATGTTGTGGTGGAGGTTACCTGCGTTTTGAAGGTTTAGATGTTTTTTAGCAATTTTTTGCTTGCAGTGTGGCTAGCATTCTGTTGAGAGCATTCTGAATGTTCATGCACCTGAGTTGGTCCTTTACGCGCAAATCTACAGGGTTAATAGGCGTCTCCAACTCTTTGAGGATCATAAATAACTCTTTACTATTAGAGCAGGCTTGGTTAATTATATTGTTGTATGACTCACGTTTAGTACGGAGTATTTTTGTTCTCAGCGGACGGGAGGAGCTTCCATATAGCTTCAATTTTCTTTTTTCAACGCGTAGAATTTTTCATTCAGGAGTGAACCGGGAGTTCAAATGCGCTTTTGGTTTACCTTTATGCAGTTTAAGGAGAGCGATGATATGCAAAGCTTTGGTAATAGAATTGTAAATCTCTACTAGCTTGTTAGGGTCAGTTATAACCTCTGATGAATTCAGTGTAGGGAGCACAAGTGCCAGGATAGCATCCACCGTGATGTTACGTTTATTCCTTGTGTGGCATGGAGGTGCTATCAAGTTTATTTTATTTTTTTGAGTGTTTACTGTGAGGGTAAATGATAAAAGGTGATGATCTGTCCAAGATTGGGGAGTGATGACAGTAATTATAGTGTCACAGTTAAGGTTTGCTACCCAGTCAAGGGTCCTGCCTTTGTTGTGGGTAGGTTGGGTGACTTTTAGGTTAAAGCCTTGTTCTGTAATAGTATTGGCAATTGCTAATGCTTGGTGATCATTCGGGTCGTTCAGACCTAGATTAAAATCACCCAGTACTAGAATTTGGGAAGATGTTTTGACATTATCCGTCAGTAACATCAAATCTTCTTCGAAGGTACCAATGGGCCCAGCGTGTCTGTATATTAACTGCATGGTTATAGTGTGGGAATGGTCAGTTGGTATGTTGGCAGTCAGTAGTTTGCAAGAAGAAAGTTTAGGTGAGGTGGCTAGCCTAAGATCTAGGTTTGATTTGGCTATGTTGGCCATTCCGCCGCCTCTGGCAACTACTCTGTCCGCTCTTACAATTTTGTGTAATTGTCTCGTACAGCGAGTACGATTGACGGTCTTGCTGCAGCATGCAGCCAGGATTCTGTAATGACCAGGAAGTCTAAGTTATCAGCAGTGATTAAATCAACCATGTCCGTCGCCTGCGCTACCAGCGATCTGGCATTGATAAACGCACCCTTAATAGTCTGTGATGTCTTTAGTTGGTAGGATTCTTTGTTTATGCTGGTTTGGTTACTTATTATGGTTAGTTGTGTTTTTAGTTGAGTTTCCTGGGTACAGTGGTACAGTTTATAGGGATATTTGGCGACAAATTAGCGTGAGGCCTGTTTGGCGATGTTTGAAGTCTAGCGCCGAGTCTGAGAATTCTGTCTAGGGTCGGGCAAGGATGACTTGGGGGCATAGGCTTAATATGGGATCCATTTCAGTACCTGATGGGTGAAGGTTGAAACTCGCCCCTCAAGGGATTTGGATTTTGATAGTTAAGGTCTAAACTTAACTTACATAACAAGTACGTTGGCCTAATGGTTGAATACCAAGAGTTATAGTTTAGGGCAGGTAAGAATGGTGTAGCCTTGATTTCCTTAGTAGCTAGACATGGTTAGACATACATGGAACACAGACTGTATGAAGTAGTGAGGAACTGGTTGAGTGCAATGAATATGCTTACCAGTGATGGAAGCAAGGCATGCATGTTATTTAAGAATAGGTAAATCCCTGTGGTAACCGTTACTCTATTAAGTAGGATAAGGTCAGGAGTCTTAAGGTAGGACGTTGGAGCAAAGCTAGTGCCATATAACACTCAGTAAAGTGATGGATAGTGCCTAGGTTTGATACAGCAGAGTGGCACCTGATCCAATTCTAACAATTATTTGCAGCAGCACGTCTAGTGAGCAGTTAGGCTAAGTATGTATGCAGTACGTGACTTAGAAAGACTATATATTTTGATGTTGCACAAGTAAAGCACCAATACATAACCTTACTTCATTGGTGCATTCGTTCCAATCCATACATACAAACATGAACAAGTAGGGGTATGTAAAACATAAGGTAACCTCCTAAAGAAACTCAGCATAATATACACAGTATAAAGGTGACCCCTAGTTACGTCGTAAGTATAGTGGTACTTTTTGGAAGTGCATAATGACACTGTAATAGTAGATGTGGACCTGACTATACTGCACCTTAAAAGTGAACCAACATTAGCAACGCTGCATTACGATAGTGGTTGGCAGTAAATGGCTGTAACTAGGTTGTAAATACAGCTATGTACTTAGTCCTACCCATTGGGTGTGAGTTATAAAAGTGGTAAGGCACAGAGACATTTGGCTGGTAGGTTACAGCAACGGGTATATGTGGGCACAATACGTGGTCATACAGATTAGGCACAATTTATTTAAAAAAAAAAAACATTCATACCATTGTGGGCATATACAAATTAGGCACAAGTTATGAAAACATTCCTAAAAAAGGATGGGCACGTTCAGAAAAATTGTGGCAATAGCTGGTGCCGGGCAAGAGTGGAAGTCATTGGTGTTGGGCTAATGCTGGAGAGGAAGATGATACACGCGGGCCAGTCCAGGGCAGCAGGTATGAACTTATATCAGGCTGGCAGTGGGGCATCCGCCGTCAAGTAGGGTACTGGATGTGCAGGGGCGACGATAGGGTGGTAAGATGCGGACTCGAGGGTACTTACAAGTGTTGGGGATAAAGCGGGAGAATTAGGGTCGGGGGATCCAAGAGATGGGAATATTGCACCTAGGATCATCCACTGTAGTTCGGGGGTGACACGATCTCGGACAATGGTATATCGATGAAATAATGTGGATAAAGCGGGAATGAATAGGAGGACACAATTCTTTGGTGTGATGGAACCATACCTGAAATGTTTTCCTAGTACAGTTGAACGATTTTATGCGTTTTAGATTGAATGTTCTTCCAACAAACGAAATACTAACGGTAAGAAGTATAGAAACAAAATCTGGTTGTATACATTGGATTGGCACAATGCTGAGGAAGAGGGAACTTTGTATCATCTCCTGCTTTGTTAGTAAATTTGCATCAAACACGGATTGTGTATCTTTAGATCTTTTATGGGTGAATATTATGCATGGTAGTTCAGTGAAATACATTCTGACTGTTTTGACGCTTCTAAAATGTGTGTGCAAAATCTGTTAAGGAAATTGAGTAACCTTAGGGGACCATCTTGAGCCAGATCTCCTTAAGGTCCGGATACTCCTGAAGATCTTCCTCTTCTCTTCCTCTTTCTCTCTCCCTCTCCCCTGCTAACCTCCTTTCTCTTCTCTACTGCTTCCCTCCGCCTCTCTCCAACTTGCTCAGTTTCGCTGGCTGGTCGACTGGTGCACCTCCAGAGCCTCACAGGTCCCACGCTACCCTGCCAGTCCTGCACTTGCCTCAGGGCCTCTGCACTTTGCTTGGCACTACTGCACTTGGCATGCTTTCCAAGAGAGAGGCATCCTCACAGCACTTAACCCGGGCCCCTGCTGGACGGGGATCACTTGTGTCCCTCCCTCGCACTTCGTCTGCTCACTTGAACAACCTTGAATGTACTTGGCCTAGCAAGATAATTTGTCCTGTCCTCCCTCCGTCTCCCCTCCTTAGCTTGATTGTGCCTGAAACACTTGTGCATAGATGCATTAGTGATGATCAACCATCATCAGTCTGAAATGTCGCCAGGCCTAGTACAGTAGTTTATTGTGCTGTATGCCCCCCCCCACCCCTAGCCTACTCTCCCCACTCTGTCATGTACTTGCCCTATCTGACAAGTCGTTGTGCATAGTTCGGTAGTTCTGATTGAATGCTCCCACCCCCCCCTCCCCCAGCCTCCTTACTCTCATTACCTCCTGTCATGCACTTGCACTAGTAGAAAGCCTAAGGCCTAGTATGCTAGTTATTTTTTGTTAGATAATTCGGAAACTTCAAAGCCTAAGAATGACAACTGGATTCCCTTCCCGTCCTGAAGCGCTTTGAAGCACTTCACTTGTGTATAAGCACTTTACAAATAAACAATTACAATTGCATGCTGCTAAGAAAGACCTATTTTGTATGTGATGCGTAATATGTAAGTCTTTCTGTAAAATGAATTTTGTAGGCTTAAAATTGCTGTTATTTCAATCTTGGCTACATTGATGTTTTTATTGTATTTTCTTTTAAATGTGTCTAAAACATTTTTTTACCAATGAATTGAGCAGTTTAATGAACTAGTTTTAGGAAAGAACTTTGTAGTATGGAATTTGTAATACGTATTTTTTTTCTCTGCAAAATTGAACTTATTTGGTTGAAAATTGTAATGTTATTTAAAATGTATTTTGTATGTTTATTCTTTTAAACCAAAACAAATAAATTAAATGGAAAAGAAATATGGACGGAAAAGAAAGAAAAATGTCTGAATTTCTCAACTTCAGATTCTGCCAACACCCCTCTTGTAAGGGAACGAACAGAACAACCACCAAACAATATCGAAGATGATAAATAACAAACACACACACTTTTTCTTTTTTAAAAGAAGGAGCAAAATCAAAAGGTTCTGTCCGGGCCACAGGAAAAAAAACATCCTCTAACACGACAATAGGGCAATAGTTAAATCCTTGGATTGCTCATTTCAACTGCTCTTCCACAGCACATGAGTGCACAGCACACATTAGCGTGGGTGCTGATCTCCTTCATGGCATCCTTCTGGGATGGGTGCACAGGAGCACACCGAGGACCCACAGAAACGAAGAATCGGGAAGCGATGCAGCCCAGACCGGCAAGTCGCTCACAGCACTCTTTCACCAGTGGACCCCAGCGAAACAGGCAGTGGTCACCTCTGCCGGCAGCTGTCTCCCCTTGAGTTACTCTCTCCAACTGCTCTTCCCCAGCACATTCCAGATCTCTGATTGCCACAATCCTAGATTCAACTACAAACCACCTGCTGCAGGACGTATGTTATGTTACAGAATCTTGTAAAGCGCAGCATCCACCCAAGGGTATCTTGGCGCTAACCCGAGAGATAACGACAGAGAGCATATTCTGTAGAAGCTGGAAACAGCGGATTAAGTAGGCCGGCTGAGCAAGATAGAGTGCGTTGCAATAGTCAGTCCCACTAATGACTAGTGAAAAAACAATTAGAGTGTGGAAATGTGATGGAATATAGGGGAGAAACCTGCAAAGGGCCCTCAGCTTAAAATATCTGATTTGGCAGATGGAGGCCACCTGATCTTTCATCAGCAGGAATGTCTAGATTTTAACGCTGAGGTATTTCACTGTTACGGGGAGGGGAAATATCCCTAATGCAGATGGACAAAAATCAAGCGTCCAGAAGGAAGTATGATAGGCAGAGCCCACAACCAGCATCTGTCTTTTCACCGTTCAACCTGAGCCAGTTGTCAGTCATCCAGCTTGCCACGGCTTACAGGCAACCCTAAGCTGCGATGCAGTGTCCGACTGAGACAACCCAAGCTGCACTATGATTTGGGTATCGTCAGCATAGGGGTAGCACTGGAAACGAAGGGAGTGGATGAGACCAACTAACGGCTGGATATAGATGTTAAACAGATAGGAGACAAATTGGAGTCCTGGGGGATGGTTTTAGAGCAGAAGGGAGATAAAAAAGTAGACTCTGTACGGCCAGACAGAAAAGTTTTAAACCAAGCAAGCATCTGGCCAGACAGGACTGGCCAGACAGGACTGCCCAGGGCATCAAAGTGATTTTTTTATTTCAGGGCACAAAACCCATAGGCATCTAGGCGCTAGTTACAGAAAGTGCATAGTACATAATTGAAGTGCATGAATATGAAAGTGGGTTATAAACCGAATTGATGTGAGTTTACAGACTGACAAAGCCTCACCTCATAGTGTGGGGGGGCTACATCAGGCATGCAATCAAATGTGACAAAATGAGTGCGAGAGCGCAGACTGGCAAAGCCTCACCTCATGGTAGGGGGGGCTACATCAGGCATGCAATCAGATTAGACCAAATGGGTGCAAGGGTGCATACTGGCAAAGCCTCACCTCATGGTACAAGGACGGGCTACATCAGACTTAAACAAGCATAAGAGACAATAAATGTGTGTACATGCAGACTGGCAAAGCCTCTGATCGCTGTGAGGGGGGCTGTCGGGTGCACAAATATGCATGACAAGCAAAGGCATAATGAATGAGGGAATGCATTTTAGAAGATCCAGGCGTCATGGTATAGCGGGGGCTGCATAGTCATGAGAAGCAATATTTGTGCGTACATAGGCAGGAAAAGCAACATTTGTAGTGGTGCATGTACTTGACAGGACTCGCCATATGATATGGGAGGTTGTGCCGACATGGGTTAACAGGTAACATTGTAAAAGGTAGGTGAAACAGAAGTAAGGTTAGGATCAGGTAACTAGAGTTAAGGTATGCATATAGTCTTGCAGTAATCACTAGCTGGGAAACATCTAGGGGCAGATTACAGAGGAGACACGAAAAACCTGGCAGATAACAGTGTATTAGTGACCTATGGCAAGCCGGAAAAGCCTCACATTGTGTTGCATGGGGCTGCGTCGGCTGCAGTAGGCATGAGCAGAGGGGTCAGTAGGTAAATGCATACAATAGGGTATAATATAACGGTGCAGGCGATGCCAAAAATGACACCTAGGTACACAGCAAGGAGGAGCAAGTCTGTGATCAAGATAGTTCGTAGGCCAGGAGGCAACATAGAGGTGGAAATGAGAGAATGAAAGCGGCGTGTGTGTCCCCGCCTGGGTGCCAGCCACCTCAGTATGCAGCAGGGTGGTTGGGGGTGGGGAGCCGGTAACAAGAGAGCGCTGTGTTAGTGCTAGCACAGGTGGTCACAGCCAACAGCAAACATCAGAGTACAAAGCAGAATGAACACATTGGGAACCTTGGTCTCCTTACCTTCAGAGATTGGAGGTTGTTGGGAAGAATTCTCATTTCTGTGTTAATTCCCTTCTACCTTAGAGATCCCAGCTCTTTTGCTGGACTTTAGGACTTTTAATTTTTTATCCTGGAGTGAGTGAGACCTTTTTCTCACTCAGTCATGTATTTCTGATCTGATTTGCACTCTGTGTTTCGATGACTTTGGAGTCTGACAAACTTCACAGGCATCACCTTTTGTATGGTGACAGCACCTCCCATGCAGTGTCACAGAGAAGTGCTTTGGATTTCTCTTGAGGATTAACTACTTTCTCTTGGGAAAACTACTGTTCCCAAGAGTAGTAAAGTGAAATTGATTTTAGTTACCAGTTTTACCTATGTAGGCTCAGTACAAACCATCTTATGTGGAAGTACAGGGGTGTTACTTAGTTGCCCCTTTTCCTATTTTCTCATGTAACATTTTTGTTACCCTCACTACAAATAATGGCTGGTGGCAGGGGTTTATTGTGTGTGTGTGTGTGTGTGTGTGTGTGTGTGTGTGTGTGCGCGCACAAAGATGATTGGCTGGCTCTCCTTGAAAGATAGCCACCCTGCTGTGTGGGTGCCAGGTAGGCTGCAAATGAATGGGAGAAACATGCATAAAAGGCTGTCTTTTGGAGCAAAGGCAGAGTCAACCACTGGAAGAGAAGCTTACTGCATCTCCTGGACCATTGGTTTGCTCGGTGAAGCCCTGCTGCAGTGCTGAAACTCCAATTTCTGTATCGACTAGAGAAGCCCGGAACGGACGACTTCGTCCCTTGCGTTGGTGGGACCAACTGACCCCAAGACTAAATTTACTGGAATATCTCTCCCTGCTGGTTGTACTTCTTTGCTGCTGCTGGAACAGAGTGCCAGGGGACGGGAACACCAGGAACGAGTGCATTGTCTTTACGCTGGACCCTAGCTCCAGGAAGATCCTGAGAACCCTCCCGAAGCAGGGTGACCCAAGCCTGAGCTACCTCAATAGAGAGCTTGTCCCTAGAAGCAAGGGGAGCCCACAAGGTGTCCAAGAACTGCGGTGGTGCTATTTGCCATTAGCTGAAACAACAAAGTGCCGCTGATCTGGAGTAAGCCCATTGCTGCGCTGACCTTTAAAACCACAGTGCAGGAGTCCCCAGATGTCCTCCAGATGTCCTCCCTCTTGTCTCCGCGACTGAGGCCCAGGAACACAGGATATGCAGGAGTGCAACAGGAACAGAAGCCAGCTGGACCCTTTTCATCAGACCTAAGGTACTGTCTAACTAGGGGCACTTACCTCCTGTTTTGTGTAGCTTGCTTTCTCTCACTGGAGACTTGCCTTTTCTGCTTTTTCACAAGCCTCCCAGCTTGCGGCCCAACAGTGATTCTTTTCTACAAACTCTCTATGTAACATTGTGCAAGACTTTTGTGCTATCCTCAAGAGGTTCCTCTGCTCCCCTAGACTTTATTCAATTGATATTGGCTGTCCTCGCTCCCTGCAGACTATTCTGACCCTTTGACTTTGTGTTGATCATTCTCACCAAAAGTCATACATAAGTTACTTTTATAGCTGGGAAAGGGTTAACCTATACTTAATTGGGGGGTTGTAAATTACTCACCTGTTCAGAGAAACTTGTTAACCTTTGTTCCTCCAGCATTGGATCTTTCATAGATTCAGACGCTTGAATATGCCCCGTCGTCAGACTGGGAACCTCAATGATAAAAAATAATTATACATTTTTTTTTTAATATACATCCATTCTCCCCAGAGAATACTCCATTGTGGCCTATGAGCCATTCTATTGAGTAGTCCCTCCACCTCGCTTTGGTCCATAATGAACCCAACCAATGAGGTGACAGGGTTTAAGTTCCGCCCCGATTGGCCAACTTCAGATTTTTCACTGAAGTCTATCAGACAGTACGAATCCTCCAGCTCTCTGAGCTTTCACATTTATTTCACCTTTTGTGTGTAGTTTATATTCTTGTAATATATTCTACTAGTTTCCCCTTCTTAGGGACTTTCTATCCTGAGCCTTTGGGCTCTTTAAAACATTTTTCTTGGCACTTTTTGTCGAGTGAAAGTTCTCCTCAGCATGGCTGAGATTCAGTCTACCAAGAAGCCTTCCCTTACTAGGGACTGCACGAGGTGCAGGAAGTAACTGGTCTACATGAAGGATCCACATGACCACTGTATTTACTGCTTATATCCACATGACATCAACGAATGTGACATTTGCAGGACTTTCTCCACCAAAACCCTGCAAGACAGACACAATAGACTTCTATTATACCTAGAAGCCAAAGGTCTGTCCTCTGACGAGGAGTCTGCCAAGACAGCTCCTGTATCGTCTACTAAACCATCTGAGAGAAACTTCTAAGAGAAGGGCCTCTTCAGTGGAAAGGAGTTCATCTCCCTCTCATAAGGCTAAAAGAAAGTTGGAAGCCACTTCTATGACACCATAAGGCACGTGATCCTGGAGAAAAAACCAACGGGAGGCGTTTTTAAAAAAATGGGGGGGGGTCCAGTCGTCCACGGAGAAGCCATTCATGAGCGGTAGCAAGGTCAGGGACTCACCGACAACCAAGCCGTCGACGAAGCCACCATCAACACTCCAAGCCTCATCGTCCACGACCAAATCCTTGTCGTCGAAGTTATCGTCCACGAAGCAGTGAACAACTAAGGAAGCTCCTCACTCGTCGACGAAACTCTCGTCCACGAAGCTCTTGTCGACAGATGAACCATCTTCAAAGTCTTTGTCCACAAAACCGCCGTTGATGAAGCCATCGTCCGCGAAAAAAGGAAGGCTGTAAGCTGGAAGCCATGGGTAGAAAGGTGTCTTCCTCCGCATCTCTCACAATTAGAGTGGGCAATGCATTAGCCATGACTGCCAGGTTTGACCGCGAGCTTTGCCTTTGCATGACCAAGCTGACAAAACTTCTACCAGCAGAATTACAGGAAGAAGCCAGGTCCATATTGCGAACGGAGAAGCTACGTCAGACCACATGATGACCGCTGCTGTCGATGTGTCTGAGTCAGGTTTCAGACAAATGGCCCACGGCATGGTGCTAAGGAGACAGGCATGGATGAAAGCCACGAATTTCAGGCCTGAGGTGCAGGCAAACATTGTGGACATGCCCTTCGATGGGCAAGACCTATTTGGCAAACAATTTGATGACCACCTAAAGGAATTAAAACTGACACAGATACTGCTCGAGCTATCAGATCCTTGAAGGATAAATATAACAACCTCATGGCTTTTTGGCCCTTTCGAGGTTCAGCATCAAAAGGCAGAGGAATATCCGCATTCCTCCTATGGTCAAAAGTCACAAGGTAACACATTCCAAGGTAACGGATATCAATCTGCCAACGGGTATTCCCAGAGTGGAAGGCGCGGCTCTTGCCAAGGTAAAGCCCAGAACAAACAAAATTGACCATTTGATTCTTCCCCCTCTATGTCGAACACCTGTGGGGGGGAAGGGTAAGCCAATTTATTTCAACGTTGGAATTCGATAACGGACAAATGGGTATTACAGGTGGTCCGCAGGGGTCACTACATAGAATTCCTAGACCACCCTCCATCCCTTGCCCCACCCCTCGCAAAATTCACATGCTGCGGAGCGTCATGGCAGAAGTTCAAAAATTGCTGCACAAAGCAGCTATACAGGCAGTTCCTTAGTCCCAGAATGGAAAAGGTTCTATTCCTGCTTCTTTCTAATCAAAAAGAAAAACGGTCAATGGAGACCCATATTGGACTTAAGGGCACTCAGCAAATACATCAAACGCATCAAATTCAAAATGATATCCCTGCAAGGCGTCTTACCGTGGCTGAACAGAAACGACTTCCTAGTGACTCTGGACTTAGAAGATGCATATTTCCACATTCCAATTCATCCTGCCCACAGACGGTTCCTCAGGTTCGCTATAGGAGACCTACACCTCCAATTCAGTATACTCCCGTTCGGGTGGAAATCGGCACCAAGGGTATTTACGAAATGTCTGGCGCCCGTAGCGGCGAACCTCAGAAGGTTGGGAACTGAGGTCTTTCCATACTTGGACGACTGGTTGATAAGGGCAAGCTTCTACAGTCCAGCTCAGTTGGCAGTATTGAAATCGATAAAACTCCTAAAAGGGTTAGGTTTTTCGATGCACCACATAAAATCCTGCCCAGTCCCCAGCAAGAGGGTTCTCTTTCCTGGGGCACCATTCTGCCATTCCCAGGGTAAGACCATCGGTGGACAGAGCAACAGCCATCCTCCACTTGACATCATTGTTCCTAGAAAAAGAGACGACCATGGTACGCTCTTTCAAATCTCTCCTGGGCATGATGTTCTCATGTATATTTCTCATACCAAATTGCAGACTTTGCATGAGACCAATCCAGGAGGCCCTGGACCACCAATGGAAACAAGCCCTGGGTTCATGGGAAGATGTAGTCCAGATACCAACAGAAATGCACAAGGCACTTCGATGGTGGAACACTCAAATGAACCTGCTTCAAGGGATGGCATTCCAGGCACCAACGTCTACTCTTCTTCTAAGGACAGATGCGTCCCTTTTCGGGATGGGGAGCGCACTTGGCGGACCTCCAGACAAAAGGGACTTGGTCAAAACACGAATCACATCTCCAAATCAACGTCCTAGAGCTCAGGGCGATACGTTGGGCTCTAAAAGCTTTCCTTCCAGTAGTGGCAGGTCAAGTCTTGACCATCCAGACAGACAATACAACCTGCATGCACTACACAGCAAGGGGGCACAAAGTCAGAGACCTTATCACAGGAAGCTCAACTCCTATGGTCATGGGCCTTGCACCACAAAGTCCAGATCAGGGCGGAACATCTCCCGGGAGTGGACAATGTCTTGGCAGACAAACTGAGCAGGAAGTACGCGTCATCTAATGAATGGGAGTTGGATTGAAAGGAAGTTCAATGGATTTTCTCTGTATGGGGCCATCCACAGATCGACCTCTTTGCACCAGAGCCAACAGAAAATGTCAAGCATTCGCCTTAAGGTATCCGGAACGTCAGTCAGCAAGAGATGCATTCTCGGTGGACTGAACAGGGAAGTTCCTTTGTCTTTCCCCCCATTCCACTCATAGCCAGAGTTCTGTGCAGAATGAAGGAACAAGATTGCTCCATGATCTTAATCGTGCGGGACTGGGTGCCACAGATCTGGTACCAGACTCTGCAGCATCTATCCCAGTGGCCTCCAATTCGCCTCCAGGCACATCAATACCTCCTGACTCAGCAGAACCACAAAGTCCTCCACCACGACCCAGCAAGCCTCTCCCTCAAGGCCTCGTTCCTGAGCAGCGCAAACTCATGAACCTGAACCTTCCAGTGGACTGCTGGGACATAATCAAGGCCTCTAGAGCCCCCTCGACAAGGATCACCTACGTGCAGAAATGGGCCTGCTTCTCTAATTGGTGTGAAACATCTACGATTAACCCACTTACAGTTTTGGTAGATCAGATACCTTACTTATTACATTTGGCTAAGACAGGTCTTTCCCTATCCTCCATCAAAGTTCACCTGTCGGCCATATCGGCATACACGACGACTCCAGAAGCGCAATCATTACTCTCTCTTCCTGCCATCAAGATCTTCCTGATGGGGTTGATGCATACTTTCCCTCGTATGCCCTCATCAGTTCCTGCCTGGAGCCTAAACACTGTGCTAACATCCCTCATGGAACCCCCTTTCAAACCCACTCACAGAAGTGAATAAAATTTTTATCTTGGAAAAAGCCTTTTTTTGATAGCCATGACTTCGGCTAGGAGGATCAGTGAATTACAAGCCTTGTCTTCAGAACCTCCTTTTACTCTGTTTCAGCAAGACCCCGTCATTTTGAGGATACACACAAAACTTCTGCCCAAGGTCTTATCGGAAATGACTCTCAGAGCGCATTGCTCTACCATCTTTCTTCCGGAACCATACCTCGGAGGCGGAAAGAGCTCTGCATTCCCTAGATGTGACTAAGGTTTAGAAATTCTACTTGCAGAGGACTAAGGAATTCTGCTTATCTAACGGGACTGTTCATTGCCTTCGCTGGCCTCACAAAAGGGCAACATATCTGGAAACAAAGTCTGGCAAGATGGGTCTTGTTATGCATCACAGATTGTCATCAATTGAGGGGCGACCCTCTCGCCAGACCGCCTTCAGCACACCATCAGAGGCAGAGCAGCATCAGTAGCGTTTCACTCAGGGGTACCCTTGAAGGACATCTGCAGAGCTGCTACCTGGAGCACTCTGCACACGTTCGCCAAACACTACTGCCTAGCAGACAATGCCAACAAGGAATCTGCAGTTGGACAGGAAGTGCTCCGCCACCTCTTTGCTTAAGGTAGGACCAGCCTCCTTTCCCGCCTTTCCCTGAGTAGGTAACCGTTGTGGTGCTGCATGGTAAGGTTTGTCAGAAATAACTTTTCTGCATCTATGCTTATATATGGTGGCATGATTTAACTGCTTGGTATTCTATTTAAGCATTTGAATCTATGAAAGATCCAATGCTGGAGAATTATTAGTTACTTAACTGTAACTGTATTTCTCCAGCATTGGCATCTTTCATAGATTCACATGCGCCCACCTGCCTCCCCTGAGAGGCTGCTCCTACGCTCAGCACCCATCATACTGTAGTTCCTACGTTTCAAAATCTGAAGATGGCGGACTTAAACCTGCTTAAACCTGGTCACCTCGTTGGTTGGGGTCATAATGAACCAAAGTGAGGTGGAGGGACTACACAATAGAATGGCTCATAGGCCACAATGGAGTATTTGCATGCATTGTCTACGGAGAATGGATGTATATTAAAATATATTTTAATAATTATTTTTTAGCACCGAGGATTCCCAGTCTGACAACAGGGAATATTCAAGCATCTCAATCTATGAAAGATACCAATGCTGGAGAAATACAGTTACAGGTAAGTAACTAAGACTTCCTTCCCTAAACATTTTCTTTTTCCACAACCTCAGTGATATATCAATGTCCACAGTGTCCTAGCAATTGAAGTCACCTCAGGGTGTAGGAAGTGTGTGTGTGACATCCCCAAAGGGGTATCTACTTACTTAACTGAAACTGGAGTGTATTTTTGGTGTATTTTATTGTTGCACATTGCCCTTTCTAAAGAAGGATTATTTTAAAACGGACTTAAATTAATAAATAATTATTTTAATAAGAAACCTTGAGTGCAAGTGTTATTTGAATTCCTGTCATTGTGAATCTATGTTGCACCTCTACAGCTCACAATTACCCCTCTTGAGATAAGCCTGGCTGCTCAGTCACTCTACCAACTTGTTTAGTACAGGCCTATACCAATAGCTGGGTATCTATTGCCAAGAGGACAAGGCTGGTGTAGTCTCCCACAGGGTAACTAAATACAATTTTGCCTAACGGAGGTTGCTGCAGCACTGAAAATAGCAAAGTGGAGGAGTCCTGGGGAACAATTCCATAGTTTGAAGATAGAATGGTAATAACAGGTAAAATGCAAGGTGGGATCCGCTGGCGTAGTCAACTGTATAAAAAGCAGCTGACAGGTCTAACAAAATTAGTGCATACCTGCAGCCAACACCAGTATATCACTATATAACAGCCTACATATTTAAACGTCGTACTTCAAGAAAAGGGGAAGTGTGCCCATACCAGTGCTCTCAAACTCAACCCTGCATGTCTCCTAAGGTATTAGAATTTGGGAGTCATAAACAGCTACACAGATGAATGGACATCGATGGAAGCAAGCAAACCTAACACAGGGTTCTGCTCCTTTTATTAAATTCAAGAGTTATATTTTGTGATTCATACACCAGGTAGATCCAATTCAATGTACTGAAACGGGTATTGTCAAATATCAAGTATACAATACAACTCGGTAATCTATCATCGTTCATCCATGGCAACTTACAACACCACATCACAATTTTAGATTGCATTTTTGAAATTCATGGTAGTAAGAGCTTTTATAGATGGACTAAACAGATTAAATCCATCCATATGTAAGCAAGTGCCTAGATGGAATTTATGTACAATCCCTCACATGCCGGCACTTCCACCTTTCGAACCAATACTCAAATGCTCTCTGAAGCATCTTACCTTCAATGTAGCACTCTTAGTGGCTAAAAAAAAAAACACAAAAAGGTTCTGTTGGTTTAGAGGCCTGGTCAGTAGAAGAACCTTTCCCCGCAATACCCAAGGGTCAAGTGATTTTAAGAACACATCCAAGAGTCTCACCAGTATTCTTCTGAAACCGTCAATCCAATGTGGAAAAGTCTATAGCGACACATACAATTCATGCATGTATAGCCGACATGTTTTACATAGGCAGAACAAAGCCCATCAGAAAGACAAACCTGTATTTGTGGCATTGTAATAGAAAGTGATCTTGGATAATGTACTTCTGAGGTTTTGGCAGCACACAGGATATCCCATCAACAATAACAGAGGAATGAAAATGGATAGTTCAGTGCATCCATTAGTACAATATCTAGCAAAAGGTAACTAATTGACAATCCCAAGACTTATTCAGAAAAGGCAGCAGAAGTTATACTTTCTAGTACGTGTACCACTATATACAAGGATGACACATGGAGTTGGGTCACAAAGCACTACTGAACAGTGTGACAACCCTTCGGTAGGCGGCACTTTTGCCCAGGAAGAAGTACCTTATGAGGCTAGGGTGTTGAGGCCGCTAACAGAGAGTCCCTCTAGGGGTGGAAAAACTCAGGAGGACCTCATGGGGAGAAAATCACCTACTGTGGACAAGGGCGTAACTATAGGGAAAATGTCTTGTTGCATTCCAACCTTATTACATAACCACGTCACCCAAGCCTTCTAAAAATGCATTTATTTCAAAGATGAAATGTGCTACTGTACTAGTTTGGACATTCTCCTGAAAAGAAGTACTGAGACGAAGAATTCAGGAACGCTCCTGGAACGCACAAAGACTATTCAATCAGGTGTTGACAATAGGGCTGGTGCTGCGTCAGAAAGAACACTGCCTACTAGACCAGGCACAAGTTGGTTTCAGAACAATGAGAGGAACAGAATCAGCCCTCCTCTCAATATGGGACAACCTAAAATAAACGCAGACTCAGACAACAGTACCGCCCTGATTCTTCTTGATATATCTGCAGCTTTAGACACTGTCAACCACAACATCCTCATAGAGATTAGAAGGACTAGGAATAACAGACACCGCCCTACTATGGATCAAATCCTTCCTAACAAACAGAACCAAAACCGTATGGATGAAACCTTTCAAGTCCAAACCTAGAGATTCCACGTGCGGAGTCCCACAAGGATCATCTTTCTCCCCGCTTCTATTCAACATCCACATGTACCTATTGATCAAACTCCTCAAAATACACAGCCTCATATGCTAAAACTACGCCGACGATACTCCAATAATCTTCAACATACAAGACACCCGAGAAGAAAACACCACACTAGAGAATTGCTTTTGTGATATATTCAACTGGATGAACCTCAACCACCTCAAAATCAACTGAGGCAAAACAGAGATAATGATTGTTTCAAAAAAGGGAGGAGACCTCAGCTACATCCCCTGGCCAAGAGAGCTCAGCCTCACATCAGCATCATCAATCGTAAAAAACCTAGGGGTCCTGATGGATAACAACCTCACCCTAGAGCCAGAAGTAAACGCTCTACTCAAGAAATGTTTCTTCCTCCTGCGAGCGGCAGAAAGGGTCCTTCCGTTCCTGTCGTTCACCAACAAAACACTTGCCATCATCGCTCTGATCATGTCCAGAGTAGATTACGCCAATAGCCTATACCTGGGCATGCCCGAACGACTTCTAAAAAAAACTACAACGCATACAAAACACGGCAGCCAGACTCCTCCTCAAGCTACCCAGAAGAGAACACATCACACCCGCGCAAAAAATACTACACTGGCTACCTTTAAAACAGCGCATTAAGTTCAAATCCATGTGCATCACGCACAGAGCTATACACAAACAAGGCGCAGAATTCCTAAGCAACAAACTACGCCTAGATCAACCAACAAGAACACTGAGATCAAGCACCGACATCTGTCTGGAACAAAAACCCTATAACAGAAGGAAACTCGGAGGATCCTCCTTCTCTCACCAGGCACCGAAAACCTGGAATGACCTTCCTAAGAATATACGCAACACAACAAACCGCCTAGCATTCAGGAAACTCCTCAATCATGGCTCTTCACAGTGTAACTACAACAGCGATGCACTAGATTGCCCACCCCGTTAAAAAATGAGGAATAAAAACACCAATCTCGGCCACTCCCAAAATACACAGAACCCAAAGAATGGACCCTACGACGGACCATAAGATATTATGGGACATAGCCACAACAGGAGATTACTGTACTGATCACTTACTCAGACCGAGACAAAAGCCCTTGAATGACTCATCCACTGCCTCCCGGCTGCACCATATCCAACTCCAAGCAGACAGATTTAAACAGAAAGTATGTAAAAGGAGACCACAACACCTGGTCCAACACCCAAGGAGAACAGACTCCCAACCCACATTAATCAATCCATGAGAATTAGAACTCTCACAAAGCCGCTAGAATAGAACGGCGAGAGCATCACACTAACTAAAAGCCAACCCACAACACTCCATCAGAATTAGAACACTTGGAGAGCACGTTAGAACAGCACAGGGAACGCCTCACACAAACCTAAAACCCTGCCAGGCTTAAGACCTCCGGCCATCCTGATGAGACTGGGAGGATTAGCGAGCGCCACACCCGGACAGAGTTCTGAATGTTAGCATATTAAACTTCATATAACCCACTAACAAAAACTCAGCATTTCTGCAGACTTATCTCACTCATAAACCTCATACAACCATCTCTCGCACATCAACCCGCAAGCACTTCACAACACCGCAACAACACATAAACCGCACCAACAGCACACAAGAACTGGCATTGATCCGATACTCGCAACAAAGCTCAGCACCCTGTGTATACCGAGTTGAAGCTGTCGACAGAACACCACTCCTCTCACTATCCTGCTCCCGCTTCACCTACTAACCCATCCCACCTTCTCGCTTGCAGATCCGCCAGAGCACCTGGGGAACTACTCCGTTGGTGATGGTGAGCAGTACAAATACCTTTAACATTTAACATAACATATGAAGCAACCAGTGAGAAAAGGAGAGGAGGAAAGACCGGAAAGCCGAAGTAGAAGTTGAAGATAGACGGCTGATTCAAGGGAACCGTCAGATGTCCTGTAGATCCGCAGGACGGCAGCAGTAATAGCAGAGGTCAAAAAAGCTGGAGAAGGCATCGCAAATGTTGCCAAGATGTCGAGAGCAATGGTGGTAGAAGAGGAAGCCGGAGGTTGAGAAGGCAACTGAACCAAGGAAGAATCGCTTCCAGGCCCTGGTGTTCCAACAGTGTGAAGTCAGGTGGTAAGAGAGTGAGCCCGCAGTAAAGCAGTGGAAAGAAACAGAGTAGATTGACCATGAGACGCGTCTGACCAGTAGGCCGTAGTGCCGTCGGAAAAGAAGCAGGAAGATGGAGGGATGGTGGTGTGACCTGTAGTGGATGGATCGTCTGGTCTGACAACTGTGCCAAGATCGCCAACCCTTGCCAAACATGAAGCCGCGTAGGCGAGTGGATGAGAAGCATCCAGCTCTATGTGACTCGTAACGAAAAGGCAGGCCGTCCATATGTAGTGCAAGGGCCAACAGTAGAGAAGGCTTGCACAGACGAGCAGACCTATATCGGAAAAAGGGAGAATAAATCAATGCTGAGAAGACACTGTTTCAGGCAGAATCTGTGAAATGTGTTCCCCCAAAGAGTCGAAAAACTGGTATCGTTGAGTGTCCAGGAGGGAGCCAGTAAAACGTTGAGAAGGTTAATAACAGAAGCAGTGAACGACTGAACAAAGGCACAGAAGGCCTAAACCCTGCCACGATTATCTTCCTTAAACTTATATACAAGAAAGGATACTAACCTTGATCTGAGGGTGACATCCAGAAAACGACACCCTAATGGATACAAAATCCAATCCTTTGGAAATACTCGCCAACGAGAGCAACTCCCAGACTGAATTGCTCTTGTTGGCAAGGATTTCTAAAGGATTGGATTTTGTATCCCTTGGGGCGTAGTTTTCTGGATGTCGCCCTCAGGTTAAGGTTAATATCCTTACTTGTATAAGGGAGATCTTTGAAGACCTGGTATTTTCCACGTGCAGAGGATAGCTGTTACTGCTGTTGATGCTCTAAGAAAACTTGGCTAATCATCAGCGGGAACAGGTATCCTCTCCCCGTTTCTCTGGAAAAATGTATATTCTGTTTTTCTTCAAACGTGGCAGACTCTTTGCGGGATGTGGTGTTGACAGTTAAAAACAGACAACCTCTTACAGTCTTGGGCCTGTCCCAAAAGATGCACTTTGGCAGCACAGGAGAGGATACTTTGCACATGGAAAATACTGGGTCTTCGAAGATCTCCTGTGCTGTCAAAGTGCATTTGGGACACGCCCAAGACTATGTAAGAGGTTGTCTGTTTTTAACTGTCAACACCACATGCCACCAAGAGTCTGTCCACGTTCGAAGCCAAACGGAATATCAATTTTTCCAGAGAAACAGGGAGAGAATATTTGTCTTTTTAAAGTCTGCAAGAAGAAGTTTGTCAGAAGAAGGGCTCTAGAAATCCAAGAATGATCCAAGCAGCCTCTTCATCACAGTGGGGGCAGGACAAAGAGTATCAAGAAAGTTGAATGGGTAGAAACCTCCTTAAAGGGAGCACAAGTTTTGCTGAAGAAACATTGGGGAACCAGCTAGGAGCAGGAAGTCCTTCTCCTATGCCCACAAGCGTCCTGTAGAACAGTTTTATTTTGGAGGGGGGCAGGGGTTACGATAAGCCTGGTATTTTGAGGAAACCGGACTTCTTTTGGGATATGTTACATGCAGGAGAAGGGAGTCATTCTCCTGGGTCACGATCAGAACCTGAACTGTATTATGATTTTATTGTAGCGACAGGGATAGCGTAGGGGCTTTTTGACTGGGACTGTTCCTTTTTGATTTTGACTTTCACAGACTTCCTGACGAGCATGTGAGTTTTCTTTAGTTTAGTTAGGGAAATCCCATTAGAGTTGAGGACAGATGGGTTTAACTTTCTTTTGAAGAAACGTTTATAGCAATCATCATGGCACTGCTTGGTCCGTCTCTTCATTCATTTTTGTCACAATAGTCACCTAAACAAGAGTAGATATGCCAGTGGCACTTTTTCCCCCATCACACACCCTTCACCATGAGGAAATACTGCTCTCTAAGCTATACATATCATATGAATCTAAAACAGGAAAAATGTGAAGGAAAGATTTTAATTCCTAAAACTTTTTTTTTCTGTTTGCGTCTGTTTTCAAGACCAATAGGCCCAACCTTTCTACACAAGGGTGCGGGGGAATAAATAAATAACTTGTGTGTATGATATTTGTATTTTAAAACACTTTCACCAACGTGCTGCACAAAGTATGGGCAGTACATTATTTTGCAAAATAAAACTATGAATCCAATAAGAATATCAAAATTATGACAAAGACGCCACCAGCACAAGACCACCAGGCACTGTTCATTCCATTCCCCCTGCACTCTCCAGGTGCACCCATTGGGCTGGTGTCACACACCAATGTTCCCCTCCCAGCGACGCGGCAGCCACAGGGCACAATCACGGAGACCAGCGACAGCTCACACGGTCCTGAAGAACAAGACGCACGCACAGCTGGGCTGAGTTGCCCTCCGCCAAGTATTCTTAGTGCGCCGTACAAGCCACGTGTGTGGGCCCCAAGGGCCATCTCAGAGATGCTCTCACATGCTGGGCTGACGCAGCGTGGAGTAGCGAACTACGCACCATTCAGCGTCCAGAACAAGGTCCTCCACTCCATCCTACCAGGTGGGTTTTTGGATCTGTACACGCCAGCTATTCTGGTATTTTCGCTATTCCCAATGGGAGATCTTTCATCACTGATCTATTAGTCGCTGAATTTTTCTCCCAGAGCACTGTCCCAGCTGACCTGCGTTCCCCTTTGCTGCAGTAGCTTCAGGACCCACTTGTGGATCGATTTGTGGAAGCGTCTTCCTCCAGTAGGGGCAATCGATATTTGCCCCAAGCAGCCCAGTATTCGCCCCTCATAGAGCACAGCACACTGCCGATCTGCCGTAGTCGCAGTTGTGGCACACCTCCAATTTCAGGGCCTGCATTAGCGGATTGGGGTCTGCAGAGCAAGCAGGCTATCTTGCGCCCCAGGCCAGGTGTTACCATGCCACAGGTATTCAGGTGCCCAATTCCTCTCAGCATCACCTGCAAATGCAGATCTAACTGTTCGGCTCTGTCACTTCGGAGCTTCACAGGAACCCTGCCATCTTGCTTGTGCTCTCGAGAGCCCCCCCACAAGATGAGCTTTTGAGATCAGAACAGAATAAGGAAATAGTGGGACAAGACCTAATAGCAAGATGCTCTAGTGCCAGTATCTGGGAACAAGAAATGATCAGAAACCTGATTGCGCTGGGGGTGGTTTTTGAACCGTCAGAAGAAAGTTAGTTTGTGAACGCAGGGTGCAAGCTGGAACATAGATGGAGACAAGAAAAGACAAATAGGAAGGCACCAATCCATGAATACATTTAAAGATAATGCAAAAAAATGATAATAAATATAGGATTCAAAGGGAGGCCAAGAAATTGACTGTGGAGAAGAACTAGGATTGCAACACAAGAGAAGGAAAATAGTATGTTTTAAGGACTGAATGCAGGGGAGCTAGTTGATAGACCGCAAGACCTTTTACCAAAGCGGAATAGTATTCCAGTCAAGAAAAGGCAAGTGTAGGGATAAGTAATTTGGTAGCATGCAAAGACTGAAAAGCCTGTGCCTTATGGATATTATGTATAGTTGGAAGCGACATGCGCTAAAAATATTAGCACTTTGAAGTGAGACGGAAAGGTAAGAATCCGATAATTCTGAGGTTGTGTGCAAACTGTGAAAAGGGGATAGCAGAGGGAGGAAATAACATGGGGAAAGGTAGAGGAGCAGGAATAGTTAAAGCAGGGACAAATTATATTTGTGTCGGCCCGCCACAAATAACCAATCTGGATGCTCGACTAAAGGTTTAAGGGTTTTGATTTTGTATAACATAAACAGCTTAGCTGAGGGATTCTCTGGCAATCTTTAGGGCTTACCGGGTTCCTGGGGAAGTTTTGCACTAGGGCCATCCCTCTCACTAGTTCCTGCTGGATTTCCTCACTAGCCCAGGGTTTCATAGCAGGGGTTAGTGGTACCACAAGGTGGTTGCCAGACATTTGGTCGAAAAAAATTGGTCGACCAGACAAATGGTCGAACCAATTTGGTCGAAAACCAAATGGTCGTTTTTTTTTTTTATTATTATTTTTTTATTTTAACCCTTTTTTTTTTTTTTTGGGGGGGGGTCCCCGCCAACCCCCTTTTTTTCCTCTAAAAACCCCTTTTTTAACTAAACGAAAACCCGAAAAATAAATATATAAATAAAAAAAAAACATTCGACCATTTGGTTTTCGACCAAATTGCGTCGACCAAATTGCAGTCGACCAGTTTATTTTCGACGAGTTGACTGGACACCCCACAAGGTGATGCCACACCTGCCAGTTTATTACTAAATGCTGCAGTGGTTTCCCTAATTCGATGGCTGGCTTATTCCCTAGGGGCCTTTACTCTCCAAGGCCCGCTTAGAAGACTAATTGGAGTTGGGAATGGTGCCTCCTTCCACACAGTTGCAACAACTCGAAACACAGTAGGCGGATTGCCTTTCTCTTGCTTCCCACATCCAGGAAAGCAGTTACCTAGCGTCCGTCCACCCTGAGTGGGTATATGAAACTGTGGAGTAGTCTCCATGGTGGTGTATAATTCCCGGTGTCCGTTTCGGGTTGCTCCTCCTCCGCTGTGAACAGGTAAACTAAGTACTCTGGGCTCTTCATTGAAAGAGGAGATGAATTTCAAAAGAAGGCCAAAACTGGGCTAGAGGACCATTTTTTCAGCAAGCCTATCAGTGGATAGGTTCTGGTCTTAGTGGGGAACCTGTCAGCCGGACATCAGTGGTTGTGTGTATTTTGGTTTGGGTATCTGTGGTTGTAGGTGCTTCAGGTCTGACTCCCGGCAAGCCTGGAAAGGCTGCTGTCAACTTCCTCACGAAGGGCTGGTCTTTTAACGTACTGATGGGTTGGATTTCGTTGGTTCTCTTTGGAGTCGTCCTTGAAGGACATGAACCCTTGATGGGCAGTAGTAGTCTGCATTACTTCCTCTAAAGTCGTCTCCTTTAACTGCCTCACCACCTTCTTTAAATATGGCAGATGCAAATTAATGAACTGCTCCAAGATGAGCATTTCTTTTACCTCCTCAAAGGTATGTTAGCCAACCATGTATTTATTAGATTGCGCACTGGGTATGACATTTGCCTTGGGTTCTCAGCTTGTCTTAGCCGCAGATGTCGTAAGCACATATGGTAGTGCTTCCGATGTTGACCCATACGTTCAAAAATTCCCCTTTTAAGATCTTCATAGGGTGTTTTGCCATCGACATTTAGGACCTGAAAAGCTTCTTGGGCTTCTTCGGTCAGCAATTAGTTAACACAGTGGGTCCACCGGTCTTGGTGCCATCCTGCGGTTTCAGCAACTCTTTCAAAATTAACACAAAATACAACAGGACTTTTTACAGTTTTCAATGTCTGCAGGACGCTTGGGAGGGTGGCGGGTGGGGGTGAACATCTGGTTGCTCCCGTCTCTCGACCATTACAGTTTGTAGGGTGGCCATGGTTTCCCAGTGTGTCCAGCTGATGAGGAGTTGCCTCCCTACAACAGCCTGTAATAAGTCTTCAATTTGTGATTGGTTCACGGTTTATCTGGACTCGCTGCAAAGTTTCTTCCTTGTTTGCGTACGTGTATTTACTGAGGAAACTGGGGTATCAGGTAATATTATCCCCATATATATGGTCGCCGTAAATAATATCGCCGGGAAAAGGTCGTGGCGATATTATGTGGGTGACCATATATATGGGGACAGGGGCAAAAAAATAAAAAAATGTTTTAAAAAAATTCAAATTTGGAGGTTGCGGGGGTGTCCCCGCATGTTCCATGCAATAATGTCGCCACAAAAAACGGCCATTTCTCGGCGATATTTTTGCATGGCGAGATTTTTGTGGCAACATTATTACATGGAACCGAAACTGGCTGTTGCTTCCTGCACTCGTAGGGGATCCATCTGGAGCCTCAGCTGGGGGTCTCTTCCCTCGTGCTAGTGTCAGTCTTTCCTCACCTTCTTGCACCCCTTTCCGAGTCCCCAGAAAGGAGAGTCAAAATGGGGCCCTTCCAGGGTTGATACTGCTCTAAATTCCACTCTGGGAATTTGGGATTTCGCCAATGATCTCCAGTCATTTTAGGCTCTCTAACTGCAGTGGGATTGTCCTGCTGGTTAAGGGTTTCAAACCCAACAGAAAGGCGGGCAATCCCTCTTCCAAGTCCTTCACAACCTGGATACAGTGGCTGATTTGATCGCTGGTTGCAGCCTTACTGACTCTGGATGGATTGGTTCGTTGTGTGGTTTTGACCACTTATCTTGGGGTCTCACCTCTAACACCACATACGATGGTCCATGGTGGTCCACCACAAATAACCACTCCAGAAACTTGAATAAAGTTCCATGGGTTTTATGTTATGGTTTAGTACTGCTCACCGTTGCTGTTTTCATGGTCTCCAGGTGTTGATTTTCGATTAAATAAACAGCTTGGTTGAGAGATTCTCTGGCAATCTTCAGAGCTTAATCAAGTTCCTGGGGAAGTTTTGATAATAGGGCTGGCCCTATCTCACTAGTGCCAGTCTTTCTCCCCCTTCCTAACCCAGGCATCTTTAGCAGGGGTTAGTGCTACTGCCAGGTGCCACCTACCCGCCCGTGTCCCTAATTCGATGACTGACTTGCTCCCTAGGGGCCTTGTAGCATTTCCTTTCATAAGCCTGCTTAGTGTTCTAAGGGATTTAAGGATGGTGCCTCCTTCCAAACAGTTCCACCGACTCATCACACATGGACAGTCACATCTGACCCTCTCCTGCACTTGGTTCCCGAGAAGTTGCCTGCCCTCCGTGCATCTATCTTTCCGCTCTAACACTCCACCTTCCTACAGCCACCCTTTGGTTTTGCCTCTTCTTTCTGACTCCTTTTCTCACTACTACTACTAATTCCTCCAATGACCACGCTACTACTCCCTCCCCATTATCTTCTTCCTCCTTCCTACCACTCAGTCACTACTAGCACCTCACTCTTACTACTACTTCTACTCCACTACTTCGTCCCACCACTCCTGCCTCTCTACCACTTTTTTCACTCTACTGTTACTACCATGTCTCTACTACTACTGCTTCCCTTCACTCTAGTCTCACTAACACCCTCTACTACCGCAAACACTGCCTACTTCATTTTTATTTTTATTTTATTGGGTATTTTGAATCCACCTATATAGTAAATGGTGTTTTAAGGCGCAACACGACATGTGGGGTTGGGAGGGAGGGAGTGGGGGGGTGAGTGACCGGGATTAAAAAATTGTTTTACTAGCCCATTCGGATCATGCAAGTGCAGTAACAAGAATTGTGGTGGTTGAGAGCTGCGTAGGTGCTGGTCAGAGCAGAACGCTCCAATGCTAAGGAGGGAAGGAAGTGCAGGGTGGAGTGGGGAGCGTGCAAGTGCTGAGGTTGCGGGGGGGGGGCTGGGCACTCAGCTAGTACCATGTCCTACTTCTATGACTACTACTGTCTCTTACACCTACTACACTCACGCCTCACTTCCAAACACGCCACAGATGCCTCTCTCCAGTAACCTCCACAGTCCTTCCACTCTCTCCTCCTCTGGTCTCTCGGACGTCCTCCACCTTCTCCCCTCACCCACCTACAACCCATAATAGACGGATCCCACACTCCTTAAATAACCCTATCCCTCTAGGATTGGCCAACTTGCCTTGACCAATCAACTTGCCTGGCTCCGGGGTTATGACTGGGGGAAGGACTTGGGGAGGCTGATAATTACTTGTAAGCCCAGCCCCTGCTTTACATGGGCCTGTTGCTTTTCTTACATGGCCAATGGACTGGCCGTTCCTTGGTGGATCAGTGGGTGCTCTCTCTGGTCCATGACCTCCCTGGAGGTCCTGTCTTTCCTTTGATATTTTCCACTGGTAGGCATGTAGAGCTGAGAAGGCATGTTGGGAGGTCTTTATTCAATATTATCTCTTGTGGTTCAGTGGGCCTGGTACCTGAAGCAGGGGCTCCAGTAGACATTGTCTGCTGGAGTTCTGCTTCTCTCCAGGTAGCTGCGCTGGACTCACTGCCGTGCTGAAGTGCCCTTCTGGATGCTGGCTCTTCCTGCTTCTGTGCTGGTGTCGCCCGTGGTGTGTTCTTCTCTGGCAGGAGGTGGGGGAACGCTCATGACACATCACCACCCGGTTCTTGTTGGCAGCTGCTGTGCCGGGTTGCTGTGCCCTCCATTCGCCGTCCTCCTGGGGTAGCTCCATTGGCGGCACTCCTGCTTTGGCTCTGAGTTGCGGTGGGCCTGCCATTTGTCTGCTGATGACTCTGCTTTCTACGCTGAGTCCACTGGCCGTGCTGCCAATGTCCTCTGCTATGTAGCGGTAGGGTAGGGAGAGGGACTGCCTGCACTTGCTTCGGCATGAGAGGGCCTACTAGGGGCCTGTCTACCTCCCACTGACAGGGCCGTGTAAGCAGCGTAGTCAATTATTTCAGTTTTTGTGGCATTGAGATATAGTGAGTGCATCCAAGACTAGACGGCTGGCAGACAATCGGCCAGGGTTGTGTGAATAGAGTATGAGAAAGGAAAAAGATATAAAGATCCAGTGATCATCATAGAAGTGGCTGTACAGGTCAAATGATGTAATGATGGAAGCAAGAGGGAGGCATGTACAATGAAAAGGCAACAGATCCTCGAAGTACACTATGATGCAAGAGAAAGTGAGAGGATTGTTTACCAGATCAAGAAATGGATAATAGACGGTTGGTTAAATGAGAATTCAACCATTGTAAGACCGAACCAGAAAAACCCAGGTGAAAGGAAGAGGGTAGGGCGAACAAAAGTATTGAAGGCAGCTGAGAGCGCAAATACACTCAAGATTAAAGACTGTTTAGAATAATAAGATGCGATTGAAGGGCTGGAGTTATACTGAGTCTTGTGTCTGAGTGAGACTGTGGAGACCCGCTTGAGCTGCGTCCTCTCCTTGATCCAGAGGGAGCATCCAGATCTACCTCCTCTGCAGCCTCTGTGCGCTCCCCCTGAGGCTCCTGAACTGTGTGTTTCATTGACCTAGAAGTGAGAGCTCCTGCTGCTGGAGACTGGATGTTTTGTTGCTGCTCTTCTCTGTGTTTCTCCATCCCAAAACTTGCAGCAACCCTTCTTTGAGAGAACCTCCTTTGTCCTGCCCTGATGTGCTTTTTGTAGTGTCTTGGCAGGCAAAGAACGATGGTCGGGAGGGTAGCCCAGAGCAATGCCAGTGGTTATGATTTATTCTAAACCTTCCATCCATCACCTCTTTGGATTTGCTCAGTGTAAAGGAAGAATCAATTTGTGTGCCTGGCCTTGCCAGTCAACGATGTAATCTTTCTTCCGCTACCTCTTGCTTATCTACTTCTAGTCTGGATCCCTTATCATCTGGTCCCTTATGAGTGCCAACCCAAAAATTGCCTCCTCTGCCACCCGCCTGTAGTATCACTTCTTTAAATTTAACTGGAAGGATCAAAAACCTTTTCCAGTTGAAGTCTGAGGACAAAACTTTCTATCTAAATGTTTTTTTATTTAGGTGTTAAGTTGTGTGGAATATTGGTTTCAATAGTTGCAGGGTCTGGGAGTGCAATTTGAATGCTCGTTTCTGATTTTGATGTTTGGTGCGACTGTAGAAATGTCTCTGAAGCCCAACTTTATATAAAGAATATAATTTTCAGTTAGTGTGTTTTTTTTTTAGTGTGTGTTGATAAGTTGTACATTGGTCCAACCCCTCTCTCCTAAAAGTGAAGCTTGTTTGCTCTGCCTGTACCCCAATGAGAGCAAAAATCACTCCAGGGAAACCTAGCGCTTCACTATGAGTTGGTCATCCTAAGATCTTCCCAAATTACTTGTGCAAAATCTCCATAGTAATTGGCAAAACACGTTTTCCCTACAGTCTTGTTGGAAACCATAGCTTGTGGTGATTATGTAAATGGGTACTATGCAGTCTTAGCTGGAGGGGAGGTGATCGCTGTATGAGGATCCTCAAATGCTTAGATTCCAAAGCGTTGATTGCAGACAAGCAAATTGTTCAGACACAATGAGAAGGGTTTCTCGACTGAGTCATTTGCAGTGTTTATCCTTCATCAGGCATCAGCTATTCCATGTGGTCTCACTGGTGTGTAGGTGAATTGGAATTGGGGATTTGAGGGGAAGAGTTACAAAACTGAACACAGCATCTTGCGGTCTAGAAGCAGACTAGGTTCTTAAGATCTGTGATCACTTGAACTGGGCGAGCAGGCCCCTTTAAGTATTTACTCCATTTCCTGAAGGATTTTTCGGCATCCACATGTTCCTTTCTGAAGATGGAATATTTGGTTGCTGTTGAGTTTGTAGCCTGAGAGTAGAATGTTAGTATGTATTCTATAGAGGCCACCTGTCCTTTTGTAAGAGCACCGCTCCTATAGCTGTGTTGGATGTGTCTGTTTCCAGGAAGAACTTTAGAGTGATGCCTGGATACTGTACTGTTGATGCTGAAGAAGGCACCCTTTGCAGCTATATTGGACTACAGGGTCTATCCGCTTAGACAGGAGTGGTTTTCTCATTAAACCCCGTTTATACAAATAAAGGCTTAAAACGGGGGGTGTGCTCGTCCTAGTCTTGTATAATTTATATGTGGCCAATATGAATTCTGTGTTGAGTGAAGTTCATTGCTTTACTCCAAAAATTGGTGGTGTTGAAATAGATTTCTGTCATATGCAGACGACGCCATTATTTTTGAAAAAAACATAATCAGCCTCCAGAGGTCGTTGGATGCTTTGTATAGGTATGCTGTAAAACATGATCTTGCTATTAATACTAAAAAGACCAAAGTGATGATTATTGGTGCCCAGAGTTGGAAAAACAGGAAACCTTTTGTGTGGTGGATCAATAAGGACTGTTAAGAGGTGGTCGATACTTAGAGAATAGAAAAGTTGTTCAGGCCTGCACCCACTAGTTACCACCACCAGAAAGAGGGCAGGCACTCGCCTGGCGTAGGCAGAAGCTCCGCCGGACAAGAAGAGTACAAATATTTATACATTTGGGAGAAAGATAGCTCCTCTGCAGTGTACCAAGCATGAATTGTGAAAACATAGAACCTTGTTAGTTACGGGTCCCTCAGATTTTTTTTCATCCAGCTTGCTGGTCGTTTTATGCACAGATCGTAAATTGCTAAATTGCTATTTCATTATCCATGACCGTTGGTCGTTTAATATTCATCGACGACTACTCCTGAACCAATGCCGAAGACGACTGCAGATTTTAGCGGCTGGTGATTCGTCGGCCCTCCGGCAAGGCCTTTTCAGTAGGGAGAGTGGCGCCAGAGGTTCTGATTCTTTTGTAGAATGCAATTCCTTCTCCCCTCTCTCTTCCCTTCTGGTTTCGCAGTTGTTTTTTAACCTGCGCTATAGACTGGATTCCTTTTAAATATTGCCCTTCTAGCAACAGCAAATATCCACGGAAAGACACACACCAGAGGTGTAATAAGTGTCTACCTTAAGATCAAAATGAGCATTCCTGCAAGTCCTGCCAACTTTTACGCCCGAAGAGTATAAAAGATCGTTGGACAAAGCGGTGGGCGGCCTACACCATGCAGCAGGCCGAGAGTAGCTCCCCCATCGGCACAGTCGCCTCCAGTGAGGAGGATGTAAGCATCAGCCATGACTCCAATGTGGAGGCCATTGCCCTCTCTGTGGAACAGGCAAGTTCCGAAGTATCCGGCTCCAGCAGGCAGGCCACCAGTTTGGCTATGGGGAGACCACACACACACAGCAGGTAAGGAAAACACACAATGTCTCCCCTCCCACCCCCCCAAGCCTCCTCAACTGACTCGTCAGGAAGGCAACAGACGCCAACGGGAACGTCAAAACGTTCAACTGATTCCACCGATCCCCATGATTGGCCGCCCTACCTGCAACCATCGATACGGCATGCATCGGGGCATTCAAGTCAAAAGGGCGTCAGCATCAAACACCATAAGAGCGCCGAAACGCCTCTTAAGTGTGCGTCGGCGCCGAAAACTGCGACAAAGAGTCCGGCTCATCGAAATCCCTTCCCGATATGCCAGAGATATGCGACAGTCTTGCAAACATCATCTCAGCGGCAAGCAAGCCAAAGGACATGTCGAAAGACATGTCAAGACGGTCAAAGATTATTCAGATGGGTTCTATCCCCTATCTCTAAGACACTGGCAGACAAATCTCGACCGCCTACAGACCCAAGAGTCCTCTCCCACTCCAGACCCCTCTGGCTCATCTCTATGGACAAGAGATGGGTTTGAGGGATACATGAACAAGTTTCCAAGTTTGTAGATTTTTTTAAAGGTTTATCACCCCAAAAAGACCAAGAGAGGAAGTCTCTTACCCACTTTGTCCAAAGTTCAAAAAACTTCAGGTCAGTTCCCTCATGAGGTGCTTGACTTGTCAAAAATTGTGGAAGTCCATCGAGACCCCTATAATCAGGGAGAGAATCCTTTTGAAGAAACACCGACCCAGACCAGTTTCCAGACTGGGGTGATGAACAACCAGTAGTCGAAGGCACCATGGCTTTCTCCTTCGACTACTCCAGATCCAGACACCTTGTGCATAGACCCCCTAAACCCCTACTCGCCGCCTCAAAGACAAGCCTCACCTATTGATGACCAGATGGCCTTCAATGCTATTCTTAAAAAGGCCGCTGAACATTTTCAAATTGCCACTTAAGAGGCGGTACAAGATACCGACTTTGTGGAGGATATTTTAACGAAAAAACCACCCACAAGTCAAGCGATACCACTATTAAATTCCATGAAGAGGCGCGTTGCTCCTTTTGTTGACGCCATCTCAAACGAGGGCTGTAAATCCATGAGTCTAGAAGCTTTTTCGCCCCTCTCCAACAGACCCGCTTTATATCCGGGAACATGCCACTCCCGACTCCCTAGTAGTAACAACTACAAGGAAAAGAGCCTGTGTACCCTTTTCTACGGTTAAGACACCACCAGATAAGGATTGCAAGAAGTTATATGCCCTTGGAAAGCACATTACAACATCAGCAGCTTACTCCGCTAGGATAGCTAGCAAACCCACATTGCTGGCTACTTATAGCGATGTCCAATGGAATTTGCTCCAGGAGGGCCTGCAAGAAGTCCCAGAGCTGGCACGATCACGCCTTCTGGCGGTTGTTTTGGACGGGAGGCAGGTCAATCAGAACGTCCTCTAAAATACCCTGGATGCTGCAGAAACAGCGGGACGAACACTGGCCAAAGGTACCCTGCTTAAGAGGCACACATGGCTCAAGAATGTGGGCATTAAGTCGGAGACTGAGGCATCCCTTATTAACAAGCCAGTTAAAGACACTAACCTGTTCGGGAAGGCAGTGGATGATGCCTTACAGTTTCATGGCCACAGGCCCAGAACACAAATACCACACCATCTAGTGATGGGGGCATTGGGTCACTTGACTTACTTATGTCCCTTTGGGACCCATAAACACAGGGGCCCTGGCTGGACTAGGTCCTGGCGCCTTTGGCACCAGGCTCATATAGAGATGTGAGCAGGAACACTTTATTTCAGTGCAGGAGTGCTTTTATTTTACAAGAACTTTCCAGGAGCTGAAAGCATTTATTCCAGAGAACATCCTCATGGGCTGATTCATCGGGTGTGGCAGGGTGTAGCAGGCAGGTTGAACCTGATAGTCGTGGCTTCAGAAGCTCAGCTATATAAGCTGCTCCATCCTTCAGGCTGGTGCTTTGCGTTACTCTCCACTCAGTTTACTTATCTTTGAAACCAGGCGTTCTCCTGCATACTCACTTCCCGGAAACCGGTGCTTCATCGCTTCATCTGCAGACTCATCTCCTGACAGCCAGTGATCTTGATCCCGATGCTGCAACACTGCACTCCGCATCCACGAACTCGGACCCTGTGAAGAAGAAAGACCAGGTTAGAACATCCGTCCTAGGGCCGCGCCGCATTTGAACCCTGCGTGTGCCCCCAGTTACCAATTTACCAGCTACTGTACCGCTGCAGCTTCGTTCCTCATTCCCTCCGGCTGCCGCCTCAGCCTCCGCAGCTTCTGCCAGGCCGGCAACATCACCTGCAAGGTAAGAAAGCAAAAGAGCAAACGTCAAAAGTGGAATAGACGGCAATACAAGACAACAAACTTTACAATACAACAT
Organism: Ambystoma mexicanum; assembly: GCF_040938575.1. Taxonomy (NCBI): domain Eukaryota; kingdom Metazoa; phylum Chordata; class Amphibia; order Caudata; family Ambystomatidae; genus Ambystoma; species Ambystoma mexicanum. The sequence continues at coordinate 1,221,412,139 of NC_090927.1, forward strand.
AAACAGATGAGGAAAGACAAAGGCAAACAGGAACACTTACCTGAAGTATTATGGCTTAGTCGCAAAAGGACTGGACTACCATGTGCAAGGGACCAGTGAAGGAACTCGGTCCAGATCATAAAAGCTCCCGTGGCAGAAGCAGTAGGACGGAGTGCTCGCCAAAACTAATCAACAGGTGAGCTTTCCAGGGACAGCGCATCCCACATTTACCACGGTTTGGGAGAAAGGGTCTGGAAGGGGATCAGGCGCACAAGCTGCCATACTCACGCCCCCTATTCTCCATGCAGGAGCAGTCCTGAGCAGCATCACCTATTACCTATCACCACATAAGCGCAGAGGGCGAACTCGGACCTGAGCAACCTCACCCCAGTGAGGGCTGCAACCGTGCCCCAACGCCTCCGCAGAGACCAGGTGAGCGTAACATAGAGACAGCTAAAAAGGAACATGAAACCTTAAAGTCTCTAAACCAAATTGCACAAAGACCCTATCAGCAGCGAGGGAGTAGCTCTCGCTGCTCCTTTTCGGGGACATTGCTTCCCACGTTCCACCTCCATAATCAATACGGAACAGGGAATACATCTTGGTCCTCCGGACAAGGGCAACTGCCACGGGAAAATATCAACAAAGATGGCAGCGCTGTGGAAAAGGAAGGGGTATAAACTGCACCCAAAGAGGCTCCCCAGCCTCAGCTCAAAAATGACTCCCCAGTCCAGGTCCCCTCCGATTGCCTCCCCGGTTGAGGGACGAATAGCCTCTTTCTTTCATGCATGGGAAGGAATCACAACAGACCAGTGGGTGCTCAAGACAGTCACCCACAGTTACTGTATCGGGTTCAGCCAACCACCTGAATACCGACCACCAACGTCCAGACGCTTATCGCCAGAACACCTGAAGATCCTGCTGCAAGAGGTGGAGATCCTTCAAGACAAGGGCGTGATTGAAGTTGTCCCCATTCTCCAGGTAAACAAGGGTATTTATTCAGTGTACTTCCTTGTACCCAAAAAGGATCTCACCATGCATCCTGTGCTAGACTTGCGCCCTACAAACAAGTTTGTCAATCCTCAAAAGTTCAGAATGACAACATTACAGAAAGTAATCCCTCTGCTAACACAGGGGGATTAGATGGCAACATTGGATATGAAAGATGCATACTTTTATATATATCGATGCTGCCAGCGCACAGAAAGTACCTAAGGTTCATGATAGAGGAACAGCACTATCAGTTCAAGGTCCTTCCCTTTGGCATTTCCTCAGCCTCGAGGGTATTTACAAAGGTGCTAGCGGTAGTAGCTGCTCACCTGCGCAGACAGTCCATTCCAGTCTATCCTTACCTTGATGACTGGCTAATAACAGGGGATTCGTACGGGACATGCCTATCAAACATCCAAAACATGGTAGATCGACTCTTCAGTTTGGAATTCTCAATAAACGAGAAAAAGTCCAGTCTACACCCCAGCCAAGTCAAACAATTGCTGGGGGGCTCTAATTCAGACAGAAGGCAGCCTTGTCTTCATCTCCAACGAGAGGGTTCAAAACATGCTGTTCTAGATCCCTTACTATGTAGCCAATCGTGAGGTGACTGAACCCCATGCGACTGTTGGGGATGATGGCCTCCTGCATTTACTTAGTCCCAAACGCACGTTTTGCGCATGCGCCCCAGCAAGAGTGGCTCAACAGCCAATGGTGTCAGGCCAGCGGACAATGGTAGTCTCATCAGCCCTCATTCTCTCTGCAGTGGTGGTTGAGGGAAAACCTCTTACAGGGGAAATCCTTCAACACCCCCGCAGTCGAAGCCACTCTCACCATGTACACATCTTTCATGGGGTGGGGGGGCTCCCCTCCGTCACACGGCGCACAGTGTTTGGTCCCCAGCAGTAACATCCAACCACATAAACCTGTTGGAGTTGTTGGCAGTGTTCAAAGCCCTGAAGGCTTTTCAAACACAACTACAGGGGAAAGACAGTACTAGTCCTCACAGACAGCACCACGGCCATGTATTACTTCAACAAACAGGGCGGCATGCACTCTCCAGGGCTATCCAAACTGTCCCAGAACATATGGAAGTGGGCTCGCAAACACAAGAAGTTCTTCCTGTCTCAACACATTCCAGGGGAACTCAATCTTCTGTCAGACGTTCTCAGCAGAGACTTCCCACTACCCACAGAGTACGAATGGCGATTACACGAAGACATTGTCTGCAACGTCTTCGCACAATGGGGCTTCCCAGAGATCGACTTGTTTGCAACTCTGGAGAACCACAATCCCCAGATTACGCCTCAAGGTACCCCCAGCATCGCTCCAAGGGGAACAGTCTTATGGAAAACATGGTCAGGGGAAATTTGTCTAGGACTCCCCTACTCAAGAAGACCGTGCACATGATACACCAGGAACCAGTCCCAATGTGGGCCCGCCAGCCCTGGTCTCCCATCTGATGGTGATGTCGATCTCTCCTCTGATGAAGCTACCTTGCAAATACAACATGCTATCACAAGACAAAGGGGAAACACTCCATCCATTCCCGCAAACTCTCAATTTAGCGGCCTTGCTCTTGAAGTCATTGAGTTCGGGCACCTACAACTTCCTCAGAGTTGCATGGACCTACTTAAAGAAGCAAGAAAGCCTAACACCGGACATTGCCACTCCAATGAATGGAAACGCTTCGTTCTCTGGTGCAATTCAAAGAGCATCAATACCATAGACTGCTCTACAACACATTTTGCCTTATACCTGACTTGCCTACTTGACATGGGTCTCCTTATTAATTCCCTGATAGTACACCTAGCTGCACTTTCAGCTGATACTACGTCCCAGAAAAAGGTGTTGTGGTGGAAGATGCCAGTGATCAAGGCTTTTATGGAAGGGGTTAAAAGACTTAATCCCCCTATTTCAAACCCAGCTCCTGGATGGGACCTAAATGTGGTATTAACTAGACTAATGGGATTTCCCTTTGAACCAATGCATAAGGCTAGCCTTAAAACACTCACCTACAAGACCGCCTTCGTTGTGGCAGTCACTTCAATAAGAAGAGTTGGTGAACTACAGGCCCTTTCAGTTCAAGACCAATTTGTCACAATTCACAAAGACAAGGTGGTTCTGCGCACCACCCATGGATTGCACCTAAATTAATTTCAAAGTTCAATGGGAACCCATCAATAGAACTACCCACTTTTTTCCTGAACCCCACTAATGTGGCAGAGAAAAAAGCCTACACACACTTAATGTGCGCAGGGCAGTCGTATATTAGCTGGAAAAGACTAAACACTAAGGAAAACAAACCAGTTTTTCGTTTCAGGGGCGGCTGATGGAGAAGGGGACCCTGTCTCTAAATCCGCCATCTCAAAGTGGATTGTAAATTCCACAACGCTCTGCTACACTATTGCCAAGAGAGATCTGCCCTTCAAGCCTATAGCACACTACTCTGGGCACTGGGGCTTCCATAGCATTGATTGCAAATGTTCCTCTCGAGTCCATTTGCAAGGCGGCAACCAGAAGTTCTGTACACACCTTTACTAAACACTGCTGCCTAGATACTCACTCTAGGTCTGATTCTCAGGTGGGACAAGCGGTACTAAGACATCTCTTTACTACTGTTCTTTCTCACATCCCAATATGCACCTACATCCTTGATATGAGGACCCGACTGCCTACAGTCAGTTAAGTAGGTCAACCCTTTTCATTCTCAGCAAGTAGTGAGGGTCATACTTTTTTGGAGCCAAGCTACCTCAAAAAAACTTCCTCGATAAATGATGCTCTTAATATGGGTCGCCGTTCTAGTGCATCCGTCGGTATATAACCATCATTAGGATATTGGGGGCTTTGCGGTTCGAGATACATTTCTGTTCCCGACACTGACACCAAGCCCGCCTGCCGGCACTTCACCGCTCCATGCTACAGTAGGAGCGAAGCGGGTGCAGAGCTCTGCTGCCTAGCTGTATTATTTCTTCAAACCTCCGGCACCAGCCCCCGATGTCCTAATAATGGTTATATACCGACGGATGCACTAGAATGGCGACACATACTAAGAGCGTCATTTATCAAGGATGTTTTTTTAAGGTAGCTTGGCTCCTCATAGCATGACGCTCGCTACTTGCTGAGAATGAAAAGGGATGACCTACTTCACTGACCTAGGCAGCCATGTCCTCCTATCAAGGACTTAGGTGCATACTTTCAGCTTTGGCAGGTAGGACTTATTCACCATCCTACACCGACTGAATCATAGAAGTCGCAAGCCCCCACAAGTACCAGCTAGGGTGGTACGAAACTGGCCCAGATTGAGCCTTTGATTCTGTATGAACTAGGATTTTCGTAATAATTGTTTTCTCCTGATGAATGTTCGTTATTTGTGGTTTGTGAACAGAAACATGTCGAGACATGTTGGGCGGTGCCTACTGGGCTTCCTCTTAAGTACCAAGACTTTCTCACATCCCACCACCAACTCCAGGTACTGCTCGCTAGTCTATGCACAGCATGTGATTGTAAGTAGATTCACAAGGGTCAGAAAACATGCATGACTTACCGTAATAGCATTTCTGATGATTGTATCTGCTTAGATTCACATGCGCCCACCATTCCTCCCCACTCGGAGTAGAAGGAACATAAACTTCTTATTTCTGCTTTCTCTCTATCTGTACTCACGATAGTCATAAGGCTCCCTGGTGGCAGAAAAAAACACTACGAGAGGGACCTCGACGCGTGAGGGATTTTGGGTACACTACATGTCACGTTAGGGATAGTGTTACAAGCATGCCCATGTCGACGTCCCCTTTCGATTCTCGAAAGACGGGATGCAATACTCTGCGATTACCACTACATATCGGACTATATGCTCAGCATGTGATTCTAAGCAGATGCAATCATCAGAAATGCTATTACGGTATGTAATGCACGATATATATATATATTTTTATTTTGGCAGTATGTGCAGAGCTTCCTTACTATCCTGTATGGTATTGTAACCTGTGGTCTTGTGTATATTGTTTGCACACGATTAATTTGTTTTTATTGTAAAGCAAGGCACCTTTGCATAAGTAGCATTTTCTTTTTAAAGTGAATGATGGAATTGAAAACGATTAAACTGGATATATTACTAAGTCTAATCATACTTTAAAAAAAACATCTGTCATGGTGTATATGTGGTGAAGAATTTCATGTTTCAATAACATTTTATTGAATTATGATCGGATATTACTTGTGATTTATGTTTTGTTGTTCTTTTTAAAAAAACACTTTAGTAGAAACACTGTTGTAAAGTGTCTTCTTATTCTTGTAGCATCCATTGGTTTCACAGCCCTTAAGCCGCACTCTTGCCATTGAGTTATTGGATAAGGTGAATAATCCTGATCACTCAAGTTTCCACGACTTTGATGACGATGACCCTGAGGTAAGAATATACAATAGTCTTAGTAAATCTTTATTCTATTCCCTTAAGGTCAAACCCTTAAAATAAGTCATGCAAACATACCCCAGTTCTATTTATTACACAGAGGTAACACATTGACCGGATTGATTAAAATTGCCTTCAATAAAACATTATATTGCATTTTTTTTTTTTACCAGCAAAGAAATTCAAAGGTCTTTTACTTCCCATTAGTCAAAACAGAAATAAAACATAAACGTTGATAGTATTAAGTGTCTTATTTTGTTAAGGGATCACTTAACATTTCGCTAGATGTCTGAAGTCATTGGTGAGAAACAACTTTAGTGTAATCTTTTCTAAGGACAGCCTGCATTAATTTTTAGGCAGTCGAATAGGTCTGTAAAACTACTTTCCCAAATTGAATACTGGATGGTAGTTTCGTAAGTCAGGATAGTGTTTCCACTCACTATACACATCTGCTTTCCTTCGAGTGAGGGATAGTGGCTTGTGCATTGCACATTTCCCCATGTACTATGCACAAGTGAAGTTTCATTTTTCCGAAGTAGCAATTTCTCATGAGGATCTTTTTGATACTGTTAAAAGGATTTTTGCATTTTTGAACTAGTAATCTCATTTGCCGACAAAATCCTTTTTTGTTTTTGACAAATAAAATGTGTAACATTAGTATCCAAGAGTAATTGCTTGATCTTTGTGATCAACCTTTATAATGCACAATGAAAATCAAAATTACGCTTTAGTAGTGCTCATGAAAAATCGGAAGTTACTTGTAGAGAATACTTTGAAGGGTTTAGAATCTGGACTTCAGCCTTTCATAAGAATACGTCTAGCCTGAAGAAGATCTGGATTAGGGAATTCAGACTACTTGGGTATCTAAGAGGAGTGTTCAGACAAGGATTGGCATTGAATGTTTTCCTAATCCATAAGGCATTTAAAGTAGTGAACGGTCACACTGAATCAGATATTTCAGGAATGTAGACATTTGTAGGGCATAGAGATGAATGTCTCATTGATCACTTCATTGTTCCACCCAATAACTGTAGCACAATTGACCTATCCATTATTATTTGAGTAAAGTGATCACTTATTCCTAGTATTAGCTTTATCACTCCATACAATAGCTAAGAGTTCTCCAGCATGGGGTCTACCATTGATTTATATGCTCATGAATATTCCCGGTCGTCATGCTGGGAATCCTTAGTTAAAAAAATAATAGTTTTGCTTTAGCTTGAAACTGCATTTCTCCTCTAAACCAATAACTATACTCTGGGTCATACTGCCCCCTTCCAATGACAGTCGTCTCCCTAAGCTCCACCCCTTGTGGCCATCTTCAGATTTTTACAACACGCTTCAGTGTTGGGAGTCCTCTTCTTGCTCTCCAAGCTATTTTTTGTCTTTCAAGTTTTTCCGGCACATTTTGACAACTTTTGGATAAATTTTTGCTTCATCATTCAACCAAAAGTCGATTACCGACCGCGTGGACCCGCTGTCAGCAAAGATCATCCTACATTGCTTCCATCAAAGTTTCGAGAAGGCCCAAGGCTTGAGCTTGCTTAGCGCCTTTAACCATGTCTGAGGAGAAGAGGTGCCTCTTCAAACTCTGCACGAAATGTGGATTGAGAAATGTTTATGTCAAGGATCGATACAATAAATGTTTATATTGCTTGCATCCGGACATGATGAGGAGGGATGCGAGGTCTGCCATGGGTTTTTGAAGACAATGAAGGATCGCTACAGCAAGCTGGCAGTGTTGTTCAATTCGGGGAAGGCACTGACCCTGTTTCCAAGGACCGACCGCTCCCACGAGTGAACGCCCTCTGAAAAGATGTAAAGGTCCTTTGAGGACGCCCGCGCTTGGGGGTCCAAGAAGGTCAGGCTCCACAAGACTAATCCCCAGTGTTCGCTGCCGCTACGGGGCCCAGCTCGGAGAGGAAACTGTTGCAGCTGCTGGCTACTTCCACAGCGAGCATACCCGTGAGTGTTGCCCATTCTCACCAGAAGTCTGACTCCTTGAAAGCTTCACTTACCATCTGCAGACAAACCGATGGAGAGATCTTCAGGTGGCCCTTCTCTGCCCCCATCAGCGACGCCATTGTCCAAGTCTGCGACTCCATCGACTGCTCAGCCTCCCAAGACAGCAACGTTAATGACCACTTCATCGTTGATGATCACAACCCCGTTGACAAAGGCTTCTGTGACCACCTTGTTGACGACCATCACATCTTTGTCGAAAGGGGGGGGCTGACACAAAGGTGATTTCCACTGCCATGGCGTCTGCTAATCTGTGAGTGTCCCTGCCACCATGGCATTTAGCGGCTGTGGCAGCACCGACTAAGACTGCTGGCACCGTAGGGATGGAGCTGACTCCCCTTGCGACTCCACTCCAGAAGGCTGCAGAGTAGAAGGGTTGGATCCCGCCTATTAACCCAAAGAAGGTTGCAAGGCTTTGAGCTGCATCAGAGAAACTGGTGCAGATCTATACAAGCTCTGACGGAGACAACCATAATCTGCCCGAGGACTATTATTCGGACAATGAATGGGGCCATGGAGCATCATGTGCTCGGCCAACGGGAGGAAGGTGCGTTCCTGGCATTGATGGATCTGGAAGACACCTACTTTCACGTCCCCATCCACCCGAAGCACCCAAGTTCCTGCGGTTTGTGGTCCAGGGATGACGCTATCAATTCAAGGCACTCCCCTTTGGCCTGAAATCGACCCCAAGGGTGTTTTCGAAGTGTTTGTGTCCGGTGGCGGTGCATCTTCACCCCGAGGGCATCCACGTCTTCCCTTACCTTGATGTTTGGCTTGTCCATTCCCACTCGTAGCGAGCCAGCACACAGCGAGCACCGTGCTCCTGCTGACGGATCTCTGGTTTTCCATAAATTATCCAAAGTCCTGCTTGGAGCCATCGCATAACGCTCAGTTTCTGGTAGCCCGACTCAACACGGTCACTTGTCTGGTGTCCCCCACCGAAGAGATGGTGATGGCCATCCTGGGGAAGGTACAGCGCCTGTCGTCGGCCCGGTCAGCTACAGTGAGAGAAGTCTAATTTGTTGGGCATTATGTCTCCCTGCATCACCTCGTCCCTCTTTGCAGACTGCAGATGAGGCTCTTGGACGGACAACATTGCCCTCAATGAAGAGTTCCGGCTGGCGATCCAGTGTTGGGGCATGCACCATCACCTCACACAAGGAGCTCCATTTCAGGTCCCACCATACCAGGAGATGGTCACCACGGATGCCTCCCTGGAAGGTTGTTGTGCCCATACCGGACAGTTGCACGCCAGAGGCCTCTGGCTGCCAGAAGAAAAGACCCTTCACATCAACATCCTAGAACTTCAGGCAGTCTTCTGAGCCCTTAGGTTGTTCCTGCCGTCACTGAACACCACCATGTTCTGCATCCAGAAGTAGGGTGGAACGCGCTCTTCAGATCTCTCCCGGGAGGCTCAGACCCCCTGGCACTGGCCCATTGTTCAGGACATGTTCCTCGTCCCTTTTCACCTGGCGGGCACCAAGAACACCATTGCAGATTCGGCAGGGAGCTGCGTTCTTGCCACAAATGGGAGCTTCACCAGGATCAAGTGGCTCTTCTGTTTTGCTAGTGGGGTCAGTCCCAGATTGACCACTTCAAGACAGCGTGAAAAACTAAAAGTGTCTGAGGTTTGCCAGCATGTTCCCGCAGCTGAGAAGCATGGGGATGCTTTCTCACTCCCATGGGAAAGCATGGGGATGCTTTCCTCCTTTGCCACTCCTACCAGTGATCAACACACTCCGACAGTGTCACTGCAGGATGATACTCATCGCTGCAGCCTGGCTCTGACAGATCTGGTACCCAGACCTGCTACATCTGTCGGGGGGGCGCATCAATCTGGCTGCCTCTTCTTCAGGATCTTCTCGCCAGAGAAGGCGGGGCGATTCTGCACCGTAATCTGCTCTGCCTTCACTGAGCCTCAGGGCCTGGCTCCTACAACCCTAGTTTGTACATTATTCCCTGCCGTTGGAATGGAAGGACATCCTGGCCAGGGCCAGAGCTGCTTCAACATCAACGTGCTATGGCCATAAGTTAAATGTTAAAGATATTTGTACCGCGCGCCGTCACCAACAGAGTTGGTTCCCAGGCACTCTGGCGGATCTGCAAACGGGAAGGTGGGATGGGTTAGTAAGGTGAAGAGGGAGTAGGATAGTAAGAGGAATGGTGTTCTGTTTGCAGCTTCAACTCGGTATAAACAGTGTACTGAGCATTTGGTGCACGTATTATGTGTTGTAGCAGTGTTGTAGCAGTGTGGTGAAGTGCTTGCGGTGCGAGAGGTGGTTGTTAGTTTTTGAGCGAGATAAGTATATAGAAAGTTTTGAGCTTTTTGGTTTGTGGGTTATATGCTTTGCAGCTAATCACAGTATGCCCGAATGCCTTGGTTTCGGGAATCCTGCCCGGTGTGAAAACGGCTAAACTTGAGAGTCCTGTATAATGGGGGAGAGGCCCACGTCCAACAGAGCAATTGAGTATAGTAGCGCACTTTGCTGGATTTGAGAAACCATTGAATAATTCATTACAGTCCTAGAACACAGCTGGAATCGAGAGTCCCGCAAAGGGAGAGAGGCCCACGCCTGGCAGAAATTTTGGTTTTGGCGCGACACATTCCCTGTTGTGTTCTAATGGACTATGCATAGTGAGGTTGAAGTTTCTATTCTCCTCATTGGGAGTCGGAGCAGGAATGGTGGTCTCTTCTTACCCTACCATCTATATATGTCTGCTTGAACTATGGGAGTGGTATGGGCCGGGATGCTGTGGATGAGTCGTCAAAGTGATTTATTCTCGGTCTGTCTGTGTCCAGTCTATAGTGTCCTCTTGTGGCCATCTCTCAAGATGTCTTATGTTTTGGGGTGCATTCCTTGGATTCTGTTTGTGTTCGGTTGTTTAGTGGGGGACACAGGTCGGTCTCTTTATTCATCGTTGTTTAGTGGTATGGGCGTTCTTGTGGGTGGTCTTCTAGTTACGCAGTGAAGAGCCAGGATTTGAGCAGCTTCCTGAATACTAGGTGTTTTCTTGTGTTCCGTATATTCTTTGGAAGGTCATTCCATGTTTGCGGTGCCTGGTGAGAGAACGTGGATTATCTGAGTTTATAAGTGGAAGCGCTTCTCCATGTGGTGCCGGACTCAGAAGATTACTCCTCTCCGTGTCACAGCCCTGCAGCTCCTGCCGTACCTGCTTTCTTTGGCCAAGGCAGGACTGGCTCACACCTCTATCAAAGAGAACCTGCCTCTCCTTTTCATCCATCGCGTAGACCTTCTCAGCCATGGCTTTCCAAACAGCTCCAGTCAATGCAGTGTGTTTTACGCCGACTGGAAAGGCGATGGCTTCACTACAAACATGAGGATGACTTTAATTCCATATCTTATATGATGACTGTCTTCTAGCCGCTAAACAATCTTATTTCTCGGATATTCTTCATGCCCAGTCAGCCCACCCACAACGCCTCTTTCAAACTTTCTCATCTTCTCTCTCCCCCAACTCTTCTTCCATATCTATCCAAGTTACTTGAACGTTTTGTGTATCTACAAATGTTAGGCAAGATTGTATGCAATACCCTTTGGGTGCACTACAACAACCCTGACCACCCAACCTTTGGTATAAGTCTGTACTACACAGGTTGGTAGCGTGTTGAGCAGCCACGCTTCTCTCAAAAGGGGTCAATGTGAGCTGAAGGGGAGTTAAACCGAGATTCACAGTGACAGGTATTCAAATAAACTCTTACACACAAGGTTTCTTCAGTAAACAATTAATAATTTATTTACCCGTCAGTTATATTAAGTCTTCTTCAGAAGGGAGCAATATAAAACAACACACAAATACACTCCAAAAATACACACTCTTAGTTATCTAAATATGCAAATACCCTTTTGGGATGACACACAGGCACTACCTACACCCTCAGGTGACTTCAATAGCTGTTGGCATTAATATATTACTGTTGCATTTAGAATATTCTTGGGAGTAGTGTTAAAGAGAAGAGAGTTCAGAATAAAACAAGTATTCACACAGTTATTCTTAAGTAGGTAAGTACTTTCAAAACAACCCTCCAATGCAAAGTTAGTTAACCTTTTCCTGGAAGGAAGGCAAAACACATAAACAGAAGAGAGAAGAGTCATTCAGGGAGCCAGGCCAGCCAATGATTAGTTAGCATACGTCAAGGTGAACTGAAGCTCTTCTTGCAGGTAAGTAGAAAGTCTTTTCCAATGTTTATAAAGTCTTGGTAGAATCGAAGCAATCAAAGTAGGGCCACAAGATGATTGGGCGTGTGAAGTAAAGAAGCTGCAAGCAACTCTACACATACAACCAAGCTAGTCTCCAATGAGGACAAGTGGCTACACAACAAGAGATAAGTTCTCTTAGACTGTACAGTACCTTTAGTTTGAAGAAAAAGTGCAGCAGATGACTTCTGTTCCTGTGCATCTCTGCAGATCTCACTGTTCCTGGGCCTTAGTCGTGGGGACAAGAGGGAGGACTTCTGGGGACTTCTGCACTGCAATGGGATGGTCAATGCTCGCAACCGGCAAACTTCAAACAAGTGGCTGTTCAGTGTTTCACTTCTCGCGTCTACCGCAAATAGCAACACTGCGGTTCCTCGCTGTCAAGATGGGCTTTTCTTGCATCTGGGGTCCCGCACTCTGAGGGGGCGCAGGCTCGGTCAGTCCTGTTTCCTTGGGAGTCCGGAGGATCTTCGTGGAGCTCTTGGCCAGCTTAAAAGCAATGCACACAAACTGGTGTTCCTCTCTCTGGCGATCCGGTTCCAGCAGCGACTGCAGTGGATACTCGACCAGCTTTGATAGGATGTGCAGATGGCTTACTTTGGAGTTGATTGGTCCCACCAACTCAAAGGGAGAGAAGTCTTCCTTGCAGGGGCTTCTCTGTCAATACGAATTTGGAGTTTCAGCAAAGCAGCAGGGCTTCACCGGGCAAACCTACGGTCCACGAGTTGCAGCAGGCGTCCTCTCCAAGTTCTTCTTTGGATTCCTTCGTCCAGTGGTCGACTCTGCCTTCTCAGCCAAAAAGCCTCGCCTTTTATGCAGGTTTCTCCCATTCATTCCAGCCTTGCTGTCAGTCACCTAGCAGGGTGGCTGTCCTTGGCTGACAATCAGCCGGCCAATCACCCAAGAGTGCATTCCTGTTTCCTAAGAGACTTGGGTCAGGGAGTTTCGGGCACCTCCCTTGCTTCATGCCCCCGCCAGACACCCTGGAGCCAGAGGCGGGCTTCACTCGTGAATCCCACCAAAGGCAAATGGACCAAACCTGGTTTGGCATGCAGAGTAAATCTCAAGAAGGACCTTTCCACAAAGAAATGGCGATAAAAGAACACTGGGGCCATTTTGACAAAAATGCCACCCATGGGTGCTTTACCGTGGCTTCGAATGCAGCCTGCGGTAAAATCCCATAATGTTAGTAAAACGTAAATCACTGCCATCAGCCATTCAGTGAGGAAAGGGTAACATAAAAATGTTACATGGGAAGCTAGACAAAGGGTATACTAAGTAACCCCTCCAGCACCCTATTGTAAGATGGCGTGTGCGGGATCTAGAAAGTTACAACTGTAAGTAAAGTCATTTTCACTTTACTGCTCTGGGAAAAAGTAGTTTATCCCAGAGAAGGTATTTAAACCTTGGGGAAATCTGGAAGCTTCCCTGTGCCACTGCACTGAAGGTGCTGTGTGGTGCAATGTGAAAGATGCTGCCTATGGAGTTGGTCAGACTCCACAACCAAAAAGACAGTGTACGAAATCACATTAAAATACATGCGAGAGTGCGAAAAAGGGTCTCACTCTCCAGGTAAAAAAAGAAAAAAAATCAAGTCCTCAAAATCCAGCAAAGTTGCTGGGGGTCTCTAATGTAGAGGGAATTAGCACATTTCTGAGAATTCTCCCCAACGTCTCCTCATTCGTCTCTAATACCTCGATTCTTCCTCACTTTTCAATCTGGTTTCCGACCTTTGCTCTCAAACCGAAACTGCTCTTCTTTCAGTCCTAAACTCGCTACTTATGAACCACTACTCCAAACATTCTTCCATTCTCTTTTTATTAGACCTTTCTGCTGCCTTTGATACTGTTGCTCATTAACTTCTGCTAGCGTCTGCCTTCCTTTGGTTTCCCTGGTTCAAATCTTACATGTCCCAACTGACATTTTCTTTTTCTTGGGGTGGGACAACTTCTGACTCCCATCCTCTCTCTCATGGTGTCCCACAAGGGTCGGTCTTAAGGCCTTTTCTTTTTTCTCTTTATACTTTTCCTCTTGGCAAAGTTATTTCTTCTTATGGTCCATCTCACCACTTCTATGCTGATGACACCCAGCTCTTTCTGTCTTTTTTCTCCTTCTCATTTGTTATTCATGCCCAGTCGTCGTCATGCCTAATTGCCATCAAATCATGGCTGTCCTCCAACTACCTCACACTTAATGCTACAAAAACAGAAGTACTCTTTTTCCCTTTCGCTACTATTCCTTCTCCTATGCCCCCTCTGTTCGTTTCATTTCCTCCTTCTCCGCGTTTCTTTGTATCTACTCACAATTTGACTCTACTTTGACTCTGCTTTATCATTTAAACATCACATTTCTATCTCTTCTCGAGCCTGCCACTATCATCTATTTAATATTTCAAAAGTCAGCTCTTTTTTAACTTTTGATGCAACTAAGCTACTTATATCTTCTCTAATTTTTAAACCTCTGTTCTATTGTTCCACTACACTCTTTGGTCTCTAAACCTCTCAACTTGCTCCTCTAAAATCTGTTTTCAATGCTGCTAATCGGGTGCTTTTTTGTTTGACCGTGTGTGAATCAATATCCTCTACTCTTCTCACTCTGGGCTGGCTTCCTTTCTATGCCCAGCTTAAATTGTATTTTCTTTGCTTTGTATTTAAATCACTTTATGGTCTTACTCTTGACTACTGTTCCTCACTGGTCTTATTCTTCACTCATTCCCACTCCCTTTGCTCTAGTTCTCAGGTTAGTCTTGTAGTTCCAGCCCCTCCTTGTGCGCAACCAAGCTTTCACACACTTGCTCAACTTACCCCCCTGCATTGGAATCTTCATCTTTTGCTACGCTCTATCACCACCTACTTCTTATTTCGCAAATCGCTGAAACTACATCTGATCCAGCAGGGCTGATCGCAGGCTCCCTATGTCAAGCTTCATTTGTTTACTATTGTACAGTTTGTCCTTTTTGCAATGTGAAGCGCCTTGTATTAAGGCGCTATATAAAAACCAAATAAATACAAATCCACCTGGCCGGCATACCCTGTTAAAAGACCAGCAAGCCGGTTAGGCTTTGCCTGTGATCACAACTACTAGGCAAGGAGTTCCTCAGAGGCCTCTTCAGAACTTTTCCACCAGTAAAGGCTCCTGCGCCAGCTTGGAACTCAATGTGGTCTTGACTAATCTCATGGGCCCCCCCCCCTTTGAGACGGTGTATCAAGCTACGCTCAAGCCTATCTCGTGGAAGACGGTTTTCGTCGTGGCGATCGCCTCGGCCAGACTGGTCAGGGAGATCCAGGCCCTGTCTGGTCTGGCAATAATCTGTACTTGTCTTTCCATGCTTCAAGGGTGGTACTGCTTACACACCTCACCTTTATGTTGAAAGTGCTGTCAGAGTTCCTCCTCAACGAGCCTCTGGTGTTACCTGTCCTCTTCCCGAATCCGTCGTTGCCAGCGGAGAGGGATTTGCATTCGCTGGCCATTGCTTGTCTTCAAGTTTTACGTGGCATGCACAAAGGGTTTTTGGAAGATTTCTCAATTGTTTGTCAATTTTGGACTTGTTAATCACGGGCAGGCCTTCTCGAAGGCTTCCATCTCCAGATGGCTCAGCGGCTGCATCATGTATCTTCATCGGCTGGCTAATAGACCTCTTCTAGGTCGGTCAAGCGCCCAGTCCACCAGAGCCATCGCAGCAACGGTGCCGTTTCTCTCTGGTGTGCCCCTGCTCGACATCTGCAGGGCTACTACGTGGATGTCCATGCACTTGCTTCACGAGGTTCTACTGCGTGAACAGGGATTCCAGAGAGATTCCAGCTATGCAACCTGTTCACTTGTCAGTCTGTTCCACGGGTCAGTGTTTTTACTTCTGTTGAGCCTTGCCACCTACCATGGTTGTGTATATGTACTGCTATTAATCATATTTATGAGCCTGTGAATCCATACCAGAACCCATGCTGGAGAAGGAACAAGTTACTTCTCCAGCATGGGGTCTGGCATGGATTCACATGCTCATGAATATTCCCCGTCGTCAGGCTGGGAATCCTCGGTAAAGAAAAAACCAGTATCAGTTTCGTTTCTGATCTGTCTTTCGTAGTAATAACCAATCACTGGTCTCTGCGTCATACTGACCACAGCCAATGACTGCCCTCTACCTAAGCACCGCCTCTGGCAGCCATCTTCAGATTTTTACCGCACGTTCATGTGTTGGGATCCTCGTGCTATTGCTCTCGAGCGTTAGTGCTATTTTTTCGCGCTTTTTCACAAAAACTTCGATTCTTTCGGTCAAAAGAGCCTCAAGCTCCACCGATCCTACATCCGATCAACGGGGACCCGTGTCGGATTCATCTGTGCCCCTCAAGGGTGAAGATTTCGTCGAGCTACACTTCGGAGGACTCCAGAAGCTTCTCAGGCCCGGTCTCGGAGATGGCCCAGGAGAAGGGAAGCTCGACGCCCGGAAAGCTGTTCAGGGCCTGCCCTGGATGCCAGCTGCAGAACGTCTTCAAGGAGGACGAACACTCTTTCTGCCTTTACTGCCTTCATGGGGACAAGACGCACGTGGAGAAGGACTGTGCGTTTTGCGGCAACATGTCGGAACGGACCATGAAGGACCGCCATCAACGTCTCGCCAGCTGGCTGGAGGGTAAGAGCCCGTCTGGCGAGAAGAAGAAGAAATCTGAGCGGTCTTCTAAGACCTTTGAGGGCGCCCCGGCGACGGGGGCCCAACATAAGGCCAAGCACCGCGAGTCCGCTGGCACCGGGAGCGCCGAACGGTCGGGCTCTACGGGCGCCAGGCAGGGCGCACCCTCCCCGGCACCATCAACCACGAGCCAACGCTCTGGGTCGGGTAAGAGGAAGGCCGAGCACCCGGCGAAGCTCCTGGAGAGACCCCGGTCGAGCTCTAAGGCAGAGGAGGAGCGTGGCAGTGCCCCCTCCCTCAAGGATAAGGCGGTGAGCGCACCTAAGGTGGTGAAGGCCTTGATCCATTCGACCAAGCCCTCTATCGAAACGGTCGCGGCGGCCCTGGCCCAGCCTGTGGAGGCTGCACCAGTGGTGGCGGCCTCGGGGCCCAGAATCTCCCTGCCTCCTCGGAGGGAGTCTTCTTTCGTGCCCATCGATAGGACCCCCGTGAAACCCTCCGTGGGGAAGAAGGGGGGGCAGGGCGTCGTCGTAGATTCGGCCTCAACCTCAGAAGAGGAACTGATCGAGGTCTTAAGCCACGGCCTAGGCGTGGAACAAGACCAGCCCGTCGGAATGGGCCCCGACGCAGGTGACGACGACGACATCGTCGAGGATACCGACGGGGCCCCTGCTCGCCCGTCGGATTCCCCTCTGCCAGCGCCGCAAGACAACTCAGCGGCCATTTTGTTGGCTATACAGTCCTTATGCTCCGAGATAAGGACGAGACTACCGTTACCGACGGAGGAACCTCTCCCGTCGGGGGATCCAGAACCGGGACCTTCTGGTGTTCCCCCTACCAAGAAAAGAAGGATCCATCCACCGCCTCCTTTTCAACCGTCGCGCCCCGTCCAGCCCTCCTCCCCGTCCACCCGAGGGGATGATACGGGGACTGACACGGCAGCGACGGGTACGGACGACGAGGCATACGACGAGGATTTTCCGTCGTCGCCTCCCACCAGGGCTTCTCCGCCCGACGAGATTGGATCGTTCCACTCAATGATCGCCAGGGCATCCGAGCTTTTCCAACTCTGCCCTGAGGAGAAGAAAAAGGAAGGCTTCCTTTACCAACGGCGCGAGACCAAGAGGAAGACGGTCCTCGCAGTGCCTCTGTTGGACGACATTTGGGATGAGGGCCTTTCCCTCCTCAAGAACCCTTCCACGACGCCAGCGAAAAGAGACCGGTACGAGAAAAAGTACCGGGTCCCGGACTCGGCCCCCCTATGCCTCCGGGCGCAGCCTACCCCGGACTCCGTCGTCTCCGCGGCAGCCAGGAAGAAAGCGGGGGGGGGTGCGGCCTCCACGTCGACTTCCCCGCCGGACGGCGAGGGAAAGAAATTGGATGCCATGGGACGCAGAGTCATCTCGTCGGCGGCGACGACGATTAAAGCGGCCAACGCCTTGGCTATCGTGGCCCGCTACGACAGGGAACTCTGGTACAAGATAGCTCCCCTGCTGGATTTTCTGCCGGACGACAAGAGGGCGGAGGCCCTTGAGATCCTGCAGGAAGGTGAGGTGGCCTCGGACCACGCCATCACCGTGGCGACGGACATCGCCGACACTGGGTTCCGCCAGATGGGCAACGGCGTTTGCCTTCGACGTCGCGGATGGCTCAAGGCTACGGACTTTCGGCAGGACGTCCAGACCAGGGTCCTGGACATGCCCTTCGACGGGAACAACCTGTTTGGGAAGACAGTGGACGATTCCCTTCAGGCCATCAAGGCGGATACTGAGACGGCCCGGGCCCTTGGAGTACTGCAGCAACGGCGGACGCCCTTTCGGAGCGGCGGAGGCAAGGGCGCCTCCAAAGGTTCCGGCGGCGGTTTCGCTTCCTACCGTCAAGCGGCCCGCTCGTCGTCGCAAGAGGCCTACAGAGGACGAGGCAAGTCTGGCGGCCCCCGCCGTCGTCGCCAAGGCGGCAAGGCCGCGTCCAAGCAGGATTGAACCGGCCGTGGGGTCGGGCCCCCACCGAAGCACCCCGGTGGGAGGCCGGCTGGCGGGCTTCGTCAGCGTGTGGGAGTCCATCTCCACCGACCGTTGGGTGCTGGACGCCCTGGCCCGGGGCCACGCGCTCGAGTTTCAAAGAAGGTGCCCGCGCGTCCCCCCCGTGGCCAGGAAAGAACTTCACGTCCCTCAACTTCTCCTGGAGGTAAAGGCGATGCTCAGAAAGGGCGCCATCGAACTCGTCCCAAAGAGGCTTCGGGGCTCCGGAGTCTACTCGCGTTACTTCCTCGTGAAGAAGAAGACGGGAGGATGGCGCCCCATCCTGGACCTGCGACGCCTGAACAAGTTCATCAAGGCGCAGAAGTTCCGGATGGTCACCCTCCAGCACGTCCTGGGTCAGCTGGAGGAAGGAGACTTCCTATCGTCGTTGGATTTGGAGGATGCCTACTTCCACATTCCCATCCTAAAGGGGCACCGAAAATTCCTCAGATTCGTGGTCCAAGGGCGTCATTACCAGTTCAAAGCCCTTCCCTTCGGACTGCGGTCGGCACCCAGGGTTTTCACCAAGTGCCTCGCACCGGTGGCGGCGCAGCTGCGCCGCGAGGGGATTCACGTCTACCCCTACCTGGACGACTGGCTCATCCGCGCCAAGACGAGGGAGCTCGCCGTGGTCCACACGGCAAGGACCGTCCAACTCCTCACGGACCTGGGATTCTCCGTGAACTACGCCAAATCCCACCTGGTGCCCGCGCAAGTCGCACTGTTTCTGGGAGCGAGGCTCGACACAGTGTCCCTTCTGGCCTCCCCGTCGGAGGAGAGGACCAGGACCATCTTGGGCAAGGTGCAACGGATGTTGGTGGCCGACGCGGCCAAGGTGAGGTCCATCAAGTCCCTCCTCGGGATGATGTCTTCCTGCATCTACCTCATTCCCATGTGCAGGCTCCGGATGCGCCCGTTGCAAGAGTTCCTGGATGCGCGCTGGATCCAGACGACGGGCAGCTTCGAGGAAAGGATCAAGCTCGACGAGAGTTTCCGACGAGCGATACGGTGGTGGGGCACCCGCGCGCATCTGACGGCGGGCATGGACTTCCAGACCCCAGCCCACCAGGTGACTGTGACCACGGATGCCTCCCTAGAAGGGTGGGGAGCGCACACCGAAAATCTGCACGCAAGGGGACTCTGGCTCCCGACGGAGAAGTCCCTGCATATCAACGTCCTGGAGCTCCGTGCAGTGTTTTGGGCCCTCAGGTCCTTCCTTCCGTCCCTCAAGGGCAAGGTGGTGAGGATCTTCACCGACAACACCACCACCATGTTTTACATCAGGAAACAGGGCGGAACCAGGTCCCCAGCGCTGTCCAAGGAGGCGCAGGACCTGTGGCATTGGGCCGTCGCCCAAGGGATTCTTCTGGTGCCGTTTCATCTGGCAGGGATAAAAAACACCATCGCCGACTCACTCAGCAGGGAGCTGCGCTCGTGCCACGAGTGGGAACTACGGCAGGATCTGGTGGATCGCCTCTTCCGACGGTGGGGCACACCCCAGATCGACCTGTTCGCGACGGCGACGAACACCAAGTGCCGGAGGTTCGCCAGCAGGTTTCCCCAGACGAGGAGCATGGGCGATGCTTTCTCGTTCCCCTGGGAGGGCCTGTTCCTCTACGCGTTCCCTCCCTTGCCTCTGCTAATCCGGCTCGTCAACCAGCTCAAGAGGTCACGGTGCAGGATGATCCTCGTCGCACCTGCGTGGCCGAGGCAGATATGGTTCCCGGACCTTCTGGACTTGTCGGCGTCCCCGCCAATCAAGCTGCCGGCGGACGCGGATCTACTCTCCAGGGAAGGAGGCGCCATCCTCCACCACGACCCGAAGTCGCTGAACTTGCAGGCCTGGCTCCTGCAGCGCTAGAGTTTGGAGGATACGACATACCGGCCGATTGCAGAGAGGTTCTTGCAAAGGCCAGGGCGTCCTCGACTCTTAAATGCTACGGACACAAATGGAAGAGGTTCTCTGTCTGGTGCTACGCACAGAAGATTAACCCTCTATGGATTACGGCTCCCCAAGTGCTGCCGTACCTGCTGACGCTGGCCAAAGCTGGTCTGGCACACGCGTCCATCAAGATTCATCTTGCTGCGATCTCCCGATACACCAGAACCACGGGCCGGACGTCCTTGTGGTCTCATCGTCTGGTGAAAGAGTTCATGAAGGGACTGTTCAGATCGTTCCCGCCGGTGAAGGCTCCGGCCCCGGCGTGGGAGCTCAACGTGGTACTGACCAAACTCATGGGACCTCCGTTCGAGCCTCTGCACTCGGCCCCGTTGAAGTTTCTATCGTGGAAAACAGCTTTTCTCGTGGCCATCACCTCCGCACGACGAGTGGGAGAGATCCAGGCCCTTTCCTGCAAGGCCCCGTACTTGACTTTCCACGACACGAGGGTAGTGCTCAGGACGCACCCCTCCTTCATGCCCAAGGTACCGTCGGACTTTCATCTCAACGAACCCTTGGTGTTACCTGTGTTCTTCCCGTCGCCTTCGTCGCCGGCTGAGAGGACTTTGCACTCGCTGGATGTAGCTAGAGCGCTGAAGTTCTACGTGGACCGCACGAAAGGTTTTCGGAAGACGTCACAACTCTTTGTGAACTTTGGACCTGTCAATCAGGGGAAGGCTCTCTCGAAGGCTTCCATCTCCAGATGGCTCTCCGGCTGTATCATGTACTGTCACCGGTTGGCAAACCGACCGCTGCCTGGCCGTCCGAGAGCCCATTCCACCAGAGCGATCGCAGCTACCACGGCGTTCCTATCTGGTGTGCCCCTGCTGGACATATGCAGGGCTGCTACGTGGAGGTCGACGCACACCTTCACGAAATTCTACTGCGTCGACCGGGATTCCAGGGAGGAGTCCAGGGTCGGCCAAGCAGTGCTGCGCAACCTGTTCGCCTGAGGTGAGCCTGGTGAGGAGGTAAGATGCTTAATGTTGAGTTGATGTGATGCTTAATGTTGAGCCTTTGCCACCTCCCGTGGTTGTGCATGTGTGTACTGCTATGTATTCTTTATTCATGAGCATGTGAATCCATGCCAGACCCCATGCTGGAGAAGGAACAAGTTACTTACCTGTAACTGTTGTTCTCCAGCATGGGTCTGGCATGGATTCACATGCGAACCCTCCCGCCTACCCCTCTGCGGCTCTTCACTTGGTCATACTGCCACTTCACGTGCTTCCAAATCTGAAGATGGCTGCCAGAGGCGGTGCTTAGGTAGAGGGCAGTCATTGGCTGTGGTCAGTATGACGCAGAGACCAGTGATTGGTTATTACTACGAAAGACAGATCAGAAACGAAACTGATACTGGTTTTTTCTTTACCGAGGATTCCCAGCCTGACGACGGGGAATATTCATGAGCATGTGAATCCATGCCAGACCCATGCTGGAGAACAACAGTTACAGGTAAGTAACTTGTTCCTTACCTGTTACTCCTGTTCTCCAGCATGGTTCTGGGATGGATTCACATGCAAGCCCTCCAGCCTTCCCCACTGTGGCTCTTCTTGATTCATACTGCCACTTTACGTGCTTACCAAATCTGAAGATGGCCTCGAGGGGTGGAGTTTACGGAGATGACGGTCTTCGGATGAGGGCATTATGACTGAATACAGTGATTGGTTTAGAGGAGAAATGCAGTTTTCAAGCTAAAGTGAACCTTTTTGTCTTTTTACTGAGGATTCCCAGCCTGACTGGGAATATCAATGAGCATGTGAATCCATGCCAGACCCATGCTGCAGAACAGGAGTTACAGGCAAGTAACTTGTTCTATTAAGATAAATGAGGCAGTATTGGTGGCAAAAATACTGCGCTGGGAGATGGTTAATCATGTTTAGGCCTTTAACACGGTTTTCTCTGTGGCAAAGCAGGGGGGTTCTAATTGCTGTAACCCTATTTCATCATATGAGGCACAGTTAGTTGCATTTGACCAGCTTTTGCTTAAGACATGTTCACAACTTACAACAGAAAGCAAATTCAGGGTGGCTTGCTTTGGCTTCAACCAATTGTTAAGTTTCAACAAAATGCAGTTCTTTGAGTAACTATTTGCAGTCGTGAGATGTTCAAAATGAGGCTATAGGTATGTGGATCTTGAGTGTCCAGTGAGGACTTTTTCTGAAGGGGTGTTTGAGTCTTGTTTCAGAAGTAGACATTTTCCTGTAATAGTTTAATGGTTCTCAGACTGGAGTAGCAAAGAAATGAGCCCAATCTTTTTTACATTGATCCATAAGGCATCTGCACGGTGATGGTTGTTGAAGAACTCTAAGCTCTGTTGACCACAGTAATGAAAATGATGCACAAGCTTTGGGACTTAATTAGTGGCCAATCACATTAAATAGGTGCAGGATGGTTCTGAAGCGCTACACATCTCGATGTTAGTAGAAGCAAAAATCCCATTGATCGCATCAAAAAGGTACAATATATTTTGAGGAGGCATTTAGTACAGAGGCAGTACAATCTGCAAAATAAGCCAGAGTTGTCTACCAGATCGCAGATGGCATTTGTTTATTTAGAATCCATTTCACCCTAAAAGATGGATCAATGTTGTTACTGTTGTTTTCTTATGGCGCACTTGTCCCAATTGTGCTCTAAAGAATCTTCTGTTGGGTTTGTATGGCTGAAACACACTGTAGATCAATTGTAGCAAGGGATTTGAGAACTGTTAAATCAATTTGAAGAGTCTAAAATTAGCATGTTTGGTGGTGTTGTAAATAGTCTGAGGTGGTCTTACTTTACTGCCTCTCTAATGCATGGTTGCCTCATTCAGTTGCAAATAATGAGAATGACCGCCTCGGAGATCAAATCTCATTGTTGAGATCAGCTGTTGTATTGCCTCACATTGACAGAGCAAGCACTTGCTGCACATGGAATTTGTGAGCCACTTGCCAGTATGCCCTCCATGCTTGGCAGTCTATCTGCTAGTCTTTCACTTTAGGTGCAGTTGCTGGACCTCACTTTCTCACAGTTGGATTGGCATTTGATAGGATCCTTGTAGGAATACGTTCCAGATGCTCTGCCGCCATGTCAGTTCAAAACTTGAGCCCAAAGAAACAGCACAGTGCGTCTGTCTGATGGTGTGTGAATGCTGGTTGAAGGTGTGCAGGGCAAGGCAAGGGTGGCAATGTTGCTGAAAATGTGCATAGCATAGCATATTGACGGAGATTGCAAAGTCTTAGGTTTAGGTTGTGTGCATGTATAGCATGGGTAAAAATCTGTTGAAGGCTCGGGCAGGTTTTCTCTTTGAATTTTTTTTTTAATCAGTTTATTATTTCACAATACAACATACAAAGAACAGAAACATCAACATATCCATAATATCATGGGTTTGCATCCAGATTGCAAAATACTTAAATCTGTTAAGCAATCAAGCATTATAATACAAAAATTCAAAAAAGTGAAACCTTAGAAAACTGCTACAAACCTCTATTTCACAACCAAATTTTAGATATCTAAGTGTAATAGACAATACAACACCAACAGACGACACCATATAATGATTACAATAATCCCCCCAACTACTGCATACAGAAAACAATCCATGTGGTTAATGAGCTTCAGCTGTATAGTTCATTAAAAGAACCCCAAATTCGAAAACAATGCCCCGCTCGTCCTTGTTTTGTTAACATTACTTTACCATAGTTTGATAAGGGGCCAACATTAAACAGCCACTCTTCTACAGTCAGCTTTTTTCTTGATTTTCAAACTTTTAGTATTTGTTTAGCCGCCATTACCAGAACCTTATTAATCCAGTCCGTTTTCAATGCTCTAATATTGATCGTAATGAGGTTTCTTGACAGTAAAGATACTAAGATTTTCATTTCTAACAAACAGGTGAGAATGCTTATAATTATGCCTTATGCTATCCCTTTCCTGTTGCATGTTTTATTGCAATATCGTATGGTTTTATTTGAAAGCCGCATGCTATACAAATTACTTTGAAGCAGTGTATTATTCGGTGTATATGGCAAAGACAACCCCCTTAGAAGAGTCAACGTTGCAAAGCAAGAAGATGCTTGCTTCATGGGATAAATCGTCAAACCAAACCACGTGCTAGTAAAAGGGGAAACTGCATTTGATTCCTGTGCCCTCATTTGATTTCAGGATGGGAGTACACAATAAGTGAATATCTCAAACTGGTGGCAATTCGAGATCTCCAAGCTCGATCTACAGCCTGAGGATGGAGACATGCTATGTTTTCTTTTGATTGGTTGCTAGTTAAATAATGTCTGTGTTCCACCAGCTGCTTTATCCATGTCGTTTTCTGTGATTTTTCTTTTAAATCATTTAAACTTGAATATGCATTTCGTCTTTCCATAATTGCCTCACTTTTTTATCCATTGCTTTCCCTTTTTTATTCAAAATAGTTTAAGTTTTGGGGCATCTTTTCTCCTTCATCTCCTCTTGTGCGACGAGCCCCACGTTTTGCTGGTCTTCGTAAGGTACTTGTTTCACTCCAGCAAGCTCTTCCCCTTAATTCCTTTGTCGCTTGCCTTCTAAAAAAGTTTGTTTTGTTGATTATAGGACTTTAACGCTTTTGTGTACCAATATCTATAATCTAGTAATATCACACATTTTGCACAAACTCGTAACACGGATTTAAGTTTGAATTATCCATTTTTTTAAACGTTTGCATGGGCATATTTAACTTCAGTTTAACAAAACGAATATGTATCCTCATCGAAGTGTTCTCCATGCTGATTCGCTAGGATGATGGGTGGGATGATGAACTTTTCCACCCACGTAATTTTGGGTAGGTTGCATCATGCAATAGTGGGTGTTAAGATTTCAGCCAAATCCTGACTTGGGTGCCAGTTTGGTGTATTTACATCCAAAACGGAGAATAGAAAAGGCAGTGGCTGCCAGAATAAATGTGCTGTGGCAGAACTTTGATGTGTAAGAATTTTACTATATGGCTGGTATGCAGTGTATTTGCTTTTTCTCCCAATGGCTCTTGCACACAGAATTATGTTGCTTACTAGTAACGCCTGTAAGTCCTGCAATATCACCAATGTCTTTCTTGTGTTAGTTGGAATAACAATTTGTGGTTTTTCAAGTTTGCGCTTTGAGCTTGCGCCAGCTTTGCATGGAGATTGGCTCATGTTTTTAGTTCACCACTTCATGGCAACCACACCAGGAATCTTATTTTCATTTATCAAGTGGCCTGAATTATTATGGACTCACAGGGACACGTTTTTGGCTAGTGGATGTGCATCAACAGATATAGTAGCAAAATCACAAAGTAGTGTTGCAGCCGTCAAGCAAGATCAGATGAGGGCTGTCTTTCAGTAAATACTCGTTTTATCCCATTAATGATCAAAGAGACGCCGGCTACTTAAGGGAGTACAAGAAAATTGGTTCTGATTGTGTGAAAGCTTAAACCCTTGTAAGATATTATATGTTATCATGGTTTCATATTTTCAATTACTGCACACTTTGAACCCTGTTTTTAAGTGTTTGCAACACTAGACAGAATAACTTAATAACAGATTGTGTTACCAGATGGCAGTGGGTCACTGGAAGGTTAGTTTCCCATTCTGTTTTATCTAAACACCCATTGTATTCTGGGACTTGTAGTGCACGCTAGTTGAATTTATCCAATTGGCCTACAATTCTAGATTACGACGGCGTGTAAAAGGAAATCCAACAAATGAAAACAAGGTATGCTTGGTCAGTCATCTAGAAATATTGAAATCTAATCCACAAAAAGCATATGTGACCGTTTTAACTTGCTTTATAAATATGGTCCTGGAAGCTCTATGAATTGAAAAGACAATACAAATCGATTTTAATTAATGTCCCATAGTGATGATTTCAAAAGTGACCTCACAATGGGGACTTCAGTTATGAGGAGGCAGACCCGAGTGTTTGATAGTTTAAGTTCTCTCATTTCTACCTTTCCTTTAAAACAAAAAGGTCTCTCTAGCTGTACTTGGTGTATCATACACTGACCTAGTTCGTTCTCACCCCCACCCCCACGCCACACTCTCTTTTCCTGTTAACACCAGCAAATCCAATTAATACAATTTCGGCGTGTCTGTCAAGTGCCTTACCCATGCCTACACAAAATCCCAAACTGTTGGCATTGCCAATGCCTGTTCATTATTGCAGCCTAAAATTGTGTTTCAGTTTAATAACGAAATCCATAGGGCAATTGCCTAGGAGTTCCTCCTTCGCGAGACTCCAACATAAGTTTAAAGAATTGGCAAAACCGGTAACATTGCAAACCTGCAAGTCACAAAACCTCCTAGTCCCAAAGAATGTTACTAAGGTGCATTTCCCAGTGCTTTGATTGGACGTTTGAGATGTAACCTTCCCCCTTGGCGACAACTGTAGGAAAATGATCTGGAATTGATTCGGCAGATTATGTTGGTCCTTTCTACCTGCTGGGCCTGGAAATAACCTTTTCTGTTCTTTTGCCCAATATACAGTACACTGCGGTCCAGAACCCTACTCCACTTTCAAGCAACAGGTTCAATGCATGCATGGTTTTTTGTATTTGCTATTGGTCCAAGATGGAGCAGCCTCAGAGGCATTAACGTCTTTTATTATCTCTGCACTTTCATTTAGGTGAAGATTAATAAATGGAAGCAATTAATACCTGAATCACAGCCTATGTCGGTATTTTTTATTATAATAATGAATTGAAACAGAATTCATCCTATTTAATGCAGATTTTTATGATGCTTTTTACACGTTGATGATTGTAAGCGTGAGATACTGAAGGTCCCAGTACAAAATGACAAACTCGGATCCAAGTAAACAAACCGAGTTTAATGAATGGTAAAAAATAGGCACAACACACGCAGCAAACAAAGCAGGACACAAAGGCAGTGTCCTAGACAACGCGCTTCCCCGAGCGCTTGATCACGTTAGGGAGACGTGAGAACAGTCACAATAGATATCTCATGTTGCCTAACTCCACAAGCCAACAGCTATGCCGTGAAGCCATGACGGCCATATTGGAATGTAGCAGTATCCTGCATGAGCCGTTGGGAAAACAATTTAAAGATAACCGTATAAAGCATTGCAAATTGGAATCCATCAAGAAACATGTAATGTAGTAACACTAATGAATGAAAGGGACGCATAATGAGATTAGTATAGACAGATCCCATTATCAGAGAAACTCGGCAATCCAAAACTGCAGCATAAGGTGCAAGTGCATTCCTATGTAGGCATATGAACATAGTAGCATAAAAATGCAGCCCATGGCTGTAAGATAAAGTGCATATCTAGCTAAACATGGCAACATAGCAGCAATATACAGTAGGATAAAACCAGGGACAGAATAATGCTGTCAATATGTAATCTCTGTTGACGGTTACAAGCAATCAGTACATGCAACCCTTAGAATAAAAACATGTTTCAGACGAGAACCATAAAGTGCAAATGGCAGATCTTCATAAAAACAAAAGCCCAAGGCTACAGCATAAAGGTGCAAGTGCATTTAACTGTAAACATATCGACATGGCAGCATTAGACAGTCAGAAAAATTGGTAATGATAAAGTGCAAGTGCAAAAATATCGATGTACTCCTATTACGAGGATCCATATTAGAATAAAAGTGGCTACTAGCTCGGGTGCAAATAAGAACCATGTGCACCCTGGGATCTAACAAACCAGTATTGGTTATTGGTTCAAGTGCCCACACATAGGGGAGCAACAATATGGAAACACAGCTGGACAGTATTAAGACTTGTGAAGTATAAAAGGTGTAGAAAAGGCAGAGATGTAATAAGGAAGGCAATATCAAAAGCAAAAACAAAAATGGTAAATTTAAAATACAGATGTCATAGTGTACTCACAGACCCCTAATGCATCAGGAAGGCAAGACTGCCAAAAAGGACCAACAAGAAAATAAATCAGGTTGGATAACAAAAATAATAGAGTTAAAATAAATAGTGCATTTCCAGGCCAGGGCAGTAAATCTTAATGATAAACAGGAGAAACAGTATTATGTAACAGGCGACCAAAATCAAACGAATCAACAAGAAAAGAAAGGAACAAGAGAGGGGTTGGAACAGAGAGAAAGAGAGTAGTCAAATTCCCAGAAAAGTATGCATCGCCTCATCCACATTGTGACCATTGGGATATTTAGTATCAAAGTCCAAAATGAGCCTGGTTTCCAGTTGTCTCAATCTCAAAGTGCGATCACCTACTCTCGGGTCGATCGGCACACGAGCCACAGCAAAGAATGTAAGCAGATGGACATCACTGTCATGTTCCTGCCTGAAATGTTTGGCCATAGGGTACGGTGGGTCAAAGTTCTTGATAGCTCTAAGATGCTGTAAAATACAGAGCTTTAGTATACATGTGGTAGATCCCACGTACCATTTACGGCGGGTACATGCAAGAACGTACACTACAAAAGGGGTGTTGCAATTGATAAAATGTTTTATCCTAAATTCAATACCCGTAATCGGATATATAAATGATTTACAGGTAGTAGCATGTGGACAAGCTTTACATTTTTGGCACTTGGTAAAGCCATTTGGTAAGCCAGGTACCCAATTGGTCATGGTAGGATTTTTTTGGACAGGCGAGAAGTAACTAGAAACCAGTCTATCCTTTAACGAAGGCGCCTGTTTAAAAGTTAATGTAGGACATTTAGGTAGTAATGGGCCAGGGTCTTTGTCCAGCCTAAGGATGTGCCAATGTTTCATAACAATCTTCCGGACATCATATAAGGCATTGTTGAATGTCACAATGAGGCGAGGATCATCCTGATCCTTATTTTTCTTGCTGGTTGGGCCGTGTAGTAGCATTTCCCTTGAAAGTGCACATGCTTTAGAAAAGGCCATTTCTATAATCTTTTTTTGATACTCCTGTTGTAGAAAATCAACAGCGGCCAGACTGCAACAGCGGTCGAATTCATGGATATCTGTGCAGTTGCGCCGAAAGTGAATAAATTCGCCATAAGGCATACTGTTCTTGCAGGAAAGCAGGTGACAACTCGTTGCATGTAAAGGGAGGCCTGTATTGGTGGGTTTTTTATGCAGGGAAGTATGGATGCCTAGATTGTCGAGTCTTACATTGAGGTCCAAATATACGATCTCATTGTCGCTGTGACATTCGGTAAATCTCAGGTTCACAGCATTGTTGTTGATACTGTCCACAAAGGATCCCCACTCATTCTCATTTCCCTTCCAAATTATAAAAACATCATCAATGTACCGCCACCAACCAATATCTTGTGTAGGAAAACTGAGGGAAAGTAATTCAGACAAAAAAGTGGTCTCCCACCACCCCATGGTCAAATTAGCAGATGATGGTGCAAAGGTACTGCCCATAGCTGTACCTCTAACCTGATGATAAAAGGAACCCTCAAAAAGAAAAACATTGTTAGTTAGGCAGAACAAAAGCATATCCAAAATCATAACGCTGTCCCCCAAGAAATTCAAAGAACGAGTGTCCAAAAAATGCTTGCAAGCTGTCAACCCGGTCGTATGATCAATAGAGGTATAAAGGGAAACAACATCAAGAGTAGCAAGCATTAGTCCCTCCTCCCAAGGTATATCAGAAATACGACTAAAAAAATCCTTGGTATCACGTAGATACGAGGGCAAGGCTGACACCAGCGGGAACAGGGTCTAATCAAATGAACTAGGCTATATGTTCTAGGAGGGAACCACATAGGGTTACAATAGGCCTACCTGGCGGGTGGGTGAGGGACTTGTGTCTTGGGCTAAAAGTATATAGTGGGGATGGTATGGCTGACATGAACAAGAAACTTAACCAACTCACCCTCAATAAGTCTTTTCTCGGCCCACTTGGTACACAAGGAGGTGAGCTCCAACTGTATTTCAACAAATTGATTTTAAGGCAGCCTAGAGTAACAACACCGATCCTGTAGTTGGCGATTAGCCTCAGACACATAAGATTCCCTGTCCTGGATGACAATATTGGAACCTTTGTCGGCAGGTTTTATCACAATACTGGACAAATTCTGTAATTCGCTGAGGGCCGATCGTTGTGAAGTGGTCAGATTCTGTTTGCTGTTAAAGGGTTTCTTCCGAAGTTTGCGAAGATCATTGACACATAGATCATGAAATGCCTCGATGCAACCCCCCACAGAAAATTCAGTATTAAACCTGGACTTATTATTTATATATATACACAAGCCTAGCATCTTGTTCAGTCCTGTCTTCAGAGATAGTTTGGGAATTCTTTTGGCGGTACAGTGTATTTAGAACACAGGCAACCTTTAGATCTGATCAGATTTAGGATCTGATATTTATTCTACAGAGTTTTGCCAGGTGTAGCACCGTGTTTCGGTAAGATGTAGAACCAACAATCCTTTTCTGTGGTAAATGGCATAACAAGTTGTCAAGGCTGACCTTAATGTTTAGAAATTCTAAGCATGCTTTTTTTTTCTTTCTCCAAGAACCGTGGAAAACGGTTTGTTTATGTCTCAGTTCATCTTCATAGTGCTGGAATAACAACCGACATGTGACATGCAAATTTGCCTCTGAAACCAGGCATTCAGAAACGATGAGAACATTTTTCAATGCAGCGGGTTGGAAAAACCTTAGTGCAATGCTAGCCTAAATAATGTTTATTTACATATGCAAGGGTGTACAGTCCAACTGCTGAAATAATAATAGTGCTGAACATAACGGGCAGCCCAAATCATGACCCACCTAAATGCAGCATATTTTGAATGAGATGTCATAGACTCTGGTGTGTCAACAAGTGTGTCATAATCGGAGGGTGTCATCTTATCATAAATCTGTCTTCCAAATTGCTAAAAATGACAAAAGAGAGGTAGGTCTGTCTTAAAACCTGTATCGTCAATTATAGATTACAATTCCAGGAAGTAAAGTGTTCCTATCTGCTGTTCACATTGAAAAGCAGTGGCACAGCTTTTTGAGTCACAGCCCAAGAGCAAAGTAACATTTTGCATGGTTGTATTCAGTACAATTGAGGCTGGTTATATCTAATTAGGATTCAACCAGACAGCAGAAGTGTGAATTGGTATTTTAACATTCGTAGATCTTCTGACTGCTTAAACCAAGATAGAATGATATGAATAGTCTACATTTGTCAAAGCGCAGGCAGAATGCAGCATTACATGAAGGCCTGCTTATTTGGGCTGCTGGCAGGGAGGGGTTGGATGAATGCGGCTGAACTAAGCCGTCAATTGCCAAAAGTAGTTAATGTAAAGTGCTTGGCTTGACAGAGAGACAACAGGCCTTAGTTTACTTCCGTGCATGAATGCAAATTGCTTGTGTGCTCGCTGGCACATTTTTTGAGGGGAAGATGAATGACTAACTATGAAATGTCATGATAACTTATCAACCAAATGTTACTGTCACGGACAACTGATCCGAGGTACTGATATTCAAATCATAGCATATAAAACTCTTATGTTTTTATTGTTTTGGTTTATAAAAGAAAACCTTTCACAATTCATGTTATAAATCAACTTAAGACATTAAATACATAAGCATAACAACATGTTTTGCATTCTGTATAAATTAAAAAGCCATAAAAGTCATATTTAAAATACATTTCCAAAAATGTTATAAAAATCTACAGTTTTAAAATCAGTGAAGCATTTTTCCCTCTTAAAAGTCAGAACTACAACGTTTCACCAGCATCTTCAAAATTCATATATGTACAATCGCTAAAATGCGTAATCCGTTCACCATTAAAATAAGGGCAGTTATTTATTAGGTGTTTCAGGGTTTCCTTTTTCGCAGTGTCACCACTAAGCAAGTTCTAAGTGAGCTTGGAGAACCCAACCTTGGACCCTCACATTCTAAAGTCAATAAAAGATGAAATTTCAAATATGTTTCTCAATTTCTGCCACAGGAACAGTATCAATTATTTAAATAGAACCCTTCTGCTCCCAGTAATATTGACATATTCTATATACAGGGAATACGAGTGTAACATGTCCACCAATCGTGTTCCTATAGCTTGAGGTTTGTTTTGTTGGGGTTAGAGAGCAATTCCGTAATATCACAATCCGTATTTTCTAGCAGAACTTTCAATTGGGTGTTGTGCTCATCGATCAATGCCACTTTGTTCCCTTGATTCAAATTGCTGTTAATGTTAATAAAGGGAGTCATAGGTTTAGGGTCCAAAATATTTGCCAGGTGGCCTAGCTTTCTCCACACTGCTAGTGAATTGAGTGAGGTGAGACCTAGTTTGTGTCTTATTATAGTGTTAATCATACGTTACGTACCTCCATCCTTGTGGGCATGCCCCAACATGGGGAGGGTACCAGAACCTTTGGCAGCGAGAAATTGAGCTTCCCCTTTAAATTTAGTACAAAGTGCAGAGGCATGGGCTCCAACGCCCCACTGAGGCCCCGCCCTCTGGCGCCTCACCTCATCCCCTTTTTCTGCACAGACGGTGTCTGACCTGGCAGCCAGCGCTGAGACTTTTTAGCTTTCTGCTTGCTCCACTTCAATTTTTTTCAATTCTTTATTTCACTTCCCTTCGGTGTATCGCCTCCCATGTCGACCGCAGGAGGCTTCACAAGGTGTGCCTCATGCAACAGTTTGTTCCCGGCCTCGGACCCCTATGCACTCTGTCTTGAGTGTTTGGGGCCTGACCACCGCTGGTACTACTGTCCGCCTGCAGCACTCTCGGTCACAGGGAGATCTTCCACACTTCTTCTCCTCCTCCCCACCTTAAGGACTTTGTCTCCAGGACCTCTCGTCAAGACAAGGTAGGCCCTCTGTTCAGCACCGATCCACAGCATGTTAACTCCTTCCACAGGGTTCCCACGGATCAGGGTTCCCTGGATTCAGGTTCTGGAAGGCCCGCGGCCTGTAAGGATACTGGCTCCCAAGACGAGGGACCTGTGGGAGACCTGAGGCCTTCCAGGCTACCAGCTTCCAAGCAGAGGGGCTCAAGGGCCCCTAGCAGGCTGTCCTCGGAAGGACGATCAAGCTGGTCCTCTTCTACTCCAGGAGGTAAGGGATCGGCGAGTGCCACCTCCAAGAGCCTGTCCTGAGCTAGATCCAGCACGACTACTGGCACAGGTGCTGAGGGATCGGCGCCTACCAGAGGAATCTGAGTTTGATGCTTCTGCTTCGGTTGCAAGACCCAAGCTGTAGCCTCTTGTGTCTGAGGCCTCTCTTGGCTCAGGGACTTCGCGTCCTCCCACCCAGGGAGTGGCGCAAGGCCTCAAAGGCGGAGCAGCACATGGCTTAGCCTGTCCGGCAGGCAGCCATCTTGGATCCAGCTCAAGGCCCACCAGTGCTTTTGCCCATTGAATGGGCTTTTCAGGATGATCCCAGCCCCCTTCCCTCTGGAAGCTGCAACGGAAACTACCGGTTGTTCTGACCCTGCACCTCCTCCTGTATCACCAACACCTTTCCCTCAACAGCCATTTGACCTGTCTGCGGTTCTGGACCCGGTGCGGATTGGGGGGGGGACTCCACTGGCTTCTGTGTCCCAGGGCCTGGATTCTCCTTGGTCTGAAAAAAAGGGTGTGGGGGGGATGATGGTGTCAATGACGCTCAGGACGATGAACCCTCTGCATCCGTCAAGGCCTTTCATTACCCCCTTCAGGGCCTGGCAGAGTTCATGGGAGTCCCACTTCCTGAGGAAGCCCCCCAGGAGTCGGGATTGCTGGTAGAGCTTTTGGGCAAACACACCACGATCCGTTCTGGCATTCCCCTACTCAAGGATGTCCTGCAGGTGGCACAGAAGGTCTAGGAGATGCCCAGGGCCAACGCCCATAAGAACAAGAAATTGGACAGCAGATTTAGGTTGACAGACGTGGAACCAATCCTGGCCTCCCACCCGCAACCCCATTCCTCTGTGGTGGCTTTGGCTTCGTATTCTAAACCATCGTCTTCGTCATCTTCTTTACGGGAGGCTCCTGCAGTTGCCTCTCCAAGGAGGACAAGGTCCTTGGGGAAAGCACTGTTACTCCATCTCAGGGCTGCATCTGTGGCAGGCCAACGCGGATGCCCTTTTGGCCGCGGCAACCAGAAGCTGTGGCGGGAGCTCAAGGAATTTCTGCCCAACCACCCTTCAGACAAGCAAGTCTCCTTCAAGGCCGGTCTGGCAGATGCTTGGGCCATTACGCAGGACCTCATGGAATCTTCAGTCACCCACATCGATACAGCCAGCAGAGGTCTGTGCCTGGGGGTCGAGAGAAGGAACGCGTGGATATGATATGGCATTTGTAACGGCATTCGTAACGCGCCTATAACCAAGTGTTTCAAGGCGCGATAAAGTTAATCTGATGTGCAGGAGCAAATCCTGGATCTGCCCTTTGAGGGCGTGGACCTTTTTCCTTCGTCCACTGGTGAATTATTTATTGATTTATTATTGTTTTGGCTGAGTATACAACCTTTCAATTTATAGAAATTTCATCAATACAGTTATAGTAATAAAATAAACTTACAATAAAAAACAGTACATAGTTATACAATAAATTCTCATAAAAGTTGTCTTTCCACATACAGTTAATAATAGAAGTAAAAATCTACGAGTCCAATTCATTAAAATAGCCAGTAATAGCTAATTTGATAGAAATTTTGTTTAGCACCAAATATTAACAACCAGAATTTTTCGTTGTCAATGAGTTTCAATTGTACAAAAAGGCGCAAAGTGTATTTGCAGCGGTTGACATGCAGTGCGGGACAATATGCAACAAGATGCTTCAAGGTTTCTGGGTATTTAGTGCATTTACAGAACCTACAAATATTCTCGTCAGATGCCAAGATATTTCGTCTACATTGAATATCCTTGGTGGGCCAGAGGTTGAAACGAAACCTCATATAATCTCCTCTAAATTTATGGGAAGGGTACTTAACCAAATAAGACTCGTGAATTCTGTACCTTTTGTGTCCGTATTGAGCCGGAATCCAATCTTTATAAGTTGAACACAATTCTCTGGTATAAATCCAATCTCTTTGGTAGAGTTTTGTTTTAGCAGGGTTAGTGACCAAAGTATCGATTGTGATATCGGCATCAATAAGAATATTTGTAACAACATTTCGCCAGTTAAGCGGGTGGCGATGATTCGATTGTAGTAGATATTTTGCCAGAACCTCGGAAATGTCCACATATTGTAAAGAAATTAGACACTTTCTCAATAGTACGATTGATTTCCAGGCAATCATGCTGTACAAAGATAACGGGCCCAATTCGAACCGGATTAAAGCGATAGGTACTCAATTGGGTAACTTTAAAATTGAGCACCAAAATCTGCCTTCCAATCGATCCCAAAAAAGTCGTGCTTTAGGGACACATGATTCAGAGCTATAGGAGAGAATGGGTATCGCTTTCAAAGAGTAGAAGGAAAGAAGATGGCTACATGACAATTTACCAAATTTATAAAGGATGGCTTTCGATTGAGATATTAAAGCCTGGAGCTTTGAATTTGTCAGCCACATGAATAGTGTCACTCTCAAAGT
Source organism: Ambystoma mexicanum (assembly GCF_040938575.1). Taxonomy (NCBI): domain Eukaryota; kingdom Metazoa; phylum Chordata; class Amphibia; order Caudata; family Ambystomatidae; genus Ambystoma; species Ambystoma mexicanum. The sequence goes on from NC_090927.1 coordinate 1,221,447,776, forward strand.
TGTTGACCAAGACTCCCAAATATCTGTATGCAGATGTAATTAAAATACAATCGTGCCCAAGTGTCCAAATAAATTGGTTCTGTTTCTTTAGTTTGCAGTTGTAATATTCCATAATCTGGGTTTTAATCAGGTTAACGATCATAGCATTATCAGCCGCATAAGATGCCAAACCGTTAATCATTCTTTGTAAACCCACCTGAGTTTTAGATAGAAGAATCAGGTCATCAGCGTATAGAGCCCACGGGATGTGGTGGGGGCCCAGCTTTGGGGCGTCAGAATTGATATCTAGGAACCTCTCGCCCATGTCAAGAATAAAAAGATTGAAGATGGTGGCTGCAAGGATACATCCTTGCTCCAGTCCACGAGATGTTGGAGTGGGCGCAGTAAGTAGGCCATCGAGAGAAAGCCTAATACATATGCAGGTGTTCGAATGAAGCGTTGATATCAATTTGGCAGTTGAAAAGGAGGAACCCATGGTGACCAGTTTGTGTAACATTAAAGCTCGATCAACGGAATGCAAAGCCTCCTTGAAATCAACGAAAGCAATAAAAAGGGACTGATCCCGTTGCCGGCAAAGGGCCTTGATGGAGGCAAGGGTGGCTATATTAATAGCTGTGCCCTTGCCGGCAACAAAGCCAGTCTGGAACTTGTCTCTCATGTTTAGAGTCAATCGAAAGATGTAAATCTCGCAGTATCAAGGCAGCAAAAATCTTCCTAGGCGCATCAAGAAGGGCGCTAGGCCTATAGTTAGCTGGATCGTGCCTATCGCCCTTCTTGAATATAGGGACAATTATCAATCTGTACCAAAAGATGGAATCCTCTGGGTTGACCCCACCTGTTTAAAGATCTCAAATAAGATGGCAAACCAGATCTTAGGAAACAGTTTCAACATTAAGTTAGAAAGAGTCAGGTCCAGGAGCTCTAGATCTGCTGGCTTTTTGTATGTAGTGAAAAATGTCTTCCTTCGTAAAGAATAATGGGGCTTAAAAAAAAAGGGGCCCCTTAGAGTAGGGAAGCCTTGTGAAAAATATGATGTTGGAGCTGCATATAAAGTGGCAAAATGGGCAAGATATTGGGTCGATGAGACGTCATTAATTTGCATATAGCATTGAGAATGCTTATATGTCTTACTAATGAGTGCCCATGTGCCAGCAGTATTTTTAGATGCCAGTTGAGCTAGCATGGACTCACCACAACAGTAGGTTCAGAAATGTGCTCTGAGTAATGTTGATGTATGGCAGATGCTGGTTTAGCCAGTACACCCAGCACAAACAGCAAAAACAGACCACCTCATGCAACACCATCTCATGCCCTTTTCTCCACTATAGGGCTTATCCTCGGTCTCTTAATTCCAGTCAGTGGCTCACGAAGAGAAATTTCTGATATTTGTTAATCTGCTTAGAATCACATGCTGTGCATAGTCCGACATACAGTGGTCACTGTGGAGTATTGCATTTTGTTTTTCGTAGTCGAAAAGGGGACGTCGACAAGGCGTGTCAGTAACACATCCCTATAGTGACGTGCAGTGGACCCACAATCCCCAACACGTCGAGGTCCCTCAGATTGTTTTTTTCCGCCCAGATACTGGTCGCCTTTACGCGGAGCTCCTCGAGAGACATTGCAAAAACTTTACTTGACCTTTGGTCGCCCTTAATTATTCATTTCTTCACCCCTCCTTTGTCATCGTAGCTGCGAAACTGTTCACCGCCGATCAAGAACTCTGACGGCGGTGCCTTCGACGGAAGAGGTTGTTCGGCGTTCGCCGAACACGTGGCCTGGCCTCGACGGCCAAATACAGTAGGGAGAGTGGGGTCGTGGGACATTGTTTCTCTTTGAGAGTGCCTTTCCCTTTCCCCTCGGGGTTGTTGTCACATGCGATTTGTTCCTCAGCTATGGAAAGGACACCCTTTAGGTTTTGCCCGCGTTGTAAGGGCAAGTTTACCTGGAAAGACGACCATAAAAGGTGTAACTGTTGCTTGCCTCTCGACCACAAAGAAGACGGCTGTGCGGCCTGTCAGCTACTTAAGCCGAAGACTTTAAAAGACCGTAGGGTCAAAAGGTGGGCGGCCTTCGCCATGTCTAGGTCTGACTCATCACCCACCACGTTCACGCTCCTCGTCGTCGTCCGTCCCCGACAGGCTCGGCTCACGCCCTGCTTATGGGGATGAACACCCCGGCGACAAGGACGCACACAGAAAACACTCCCATATACACATAACCCATGGCTCTTCCTCGTCGAAGACGAAGAGGGCGTTGGCGCCAACGGAGACGCAGACCGTAAGAGCCTGAAGCCCCCCTCGCTACCGCATATGCGACCAGCGACTGGGCTAACCCCTGATAAGGGCGCTACCACTAAACCGCCAGATGACATGCACCGCCAGAGCGTGCCCATCGGCGTAGAGCAAGCAACGCCGGTAACGGCAACGCCGGAGGTACCCTCGACAGACAGCTTAGTTGTCGAGAGCCTGGCAAGGATCATTTCCACCGATAGCCTAAGACGGACGACGAAAGATGCGTCTGTTTCCGCTCTTAAGGCCCGGGAGACGCCAAAAAGACCAGAAGGAAGGCAGGAACCTCCCGCTCCATCGAGAGGGACTCCTAATCTACTGGAAGGCTTTTCTGATGGCGAAGGAGACCTCTATTCGGCTTTATGGGATAGGTCGAAGTGGTTCCTAATGGAAGGCCCTCCCTTTCCTCCCCCTGACCGTTCCGGAGTGCCTCACGAAACCCTAGAGAGACTCCAGTTCTGTATGGACAGGCTTATGGAGACTCAGAACCTTCCAACACCTAAGAGATCAAGAGAGGGACCTCAGGAGGATCCCAGGGCCAAGTACCCCAGGCTGTTTGATCCACTCCAAGAAAATGTAATTTATGACCTCACTGAAGAGGACACCCACTTTCAGGAGGATGATGAATTCCTAGGCAATGAGGGGGAAGAAAACCTACAGGAGGAAAGTTTTGAAGACAACCCTGTTATGGGTGACGGGGGCTTCGGAGAAGACCCAGAAGAAGGGGCCTCACAGTCCCGGTCAGTGTTTTCTGATCCTGAAGCTATAAACCTGTCCCCTCCAAAAGACTCGCCTATTAGGAATACATCGCCTATAGATGATCAACCCACCTTTAATGCACTTCTACGTAAGGCAGCAGCGCATTTTGAGATCGAAACCGGGGAAACTTCTCCTGACATCGACTTTGTCGAAAAAATCATTAAAGAGGAGAATTATTCCTTTTATATCCACTCCTCCGTTGATCAGAGGGGTCAACCCTAGGATAGAAAAATTGTTTAGTCCTTCTCCATCGGACCCTTTATACATCAGGGGCCACTCTGTACCAGACTCCTTAGTGGTGACAAATGCCAGGAAGAGAGCAGGGGTGCCGCTGTCAACTAGCAAGGCACCACCAGATAAAGAGGGTAAAAAATGATATTCCCTAGGAAAGAGGATTACAGCCTCGGCTGCCTTTTCCGCAAGAATTGCCAACAATAACTCCTTGCTGGCAAGTTACGCAGATGCAAAATGGAGCAAACTACATAAGGACATTGAGGAGGTACCGGAACCCCTACGTACTCGCCTTCTAGCCACGGTTACTGAAGGGACTTTAGTCAACTAAAGCATCATCAAGAATACCCTGGATGCTGCAGAAACGGTCGGGCGTTCCCTAGCCATGTATGGCTACGTAATTCAGGCTTTAAACCTGAGATGCAAGTATCTCTTATTAACAAACCTATAGAAGATGCAAACCTCTTTGTTAAAGCGGTGGTTGAGGCTTTAGAAACCGCAAAGAAAGAATTTGACACTATCAAGACACGAGATCAAATTTCAAGGCCTCCCAACAAACGTGGTTATGGCAATAAGCGTTTTTTTCGAGGCCAACGCCAGCAGCAGCAACAACAGCAGCAGCAATATTCTGCAGGTAACTGGTCCTCTAACCAAGGCACCAGTGGTCAATATAACCAAAGAGGACAACGTCGTGGCAAGGGAAAGGTCGGGGTCCCACCCCTAGAGGTTCCCAAGCCACCAACACCAAATGACTCAAAGATTCGGGTCCCCTCCCATGCTATGCCGGTCGGGGGCCGGTTAACATCCTTTCTTCCAGCATGGGAGGGTAGAACATCAGACCGCTGGGTACTTTCAACCATAGCCCGCAGCTATTGTATAGAGTTCAACAGATCCCCTACGTACAGACCCCCGAGGGGACGGCGCTTGTCACCGAAACACCTCGCCATCCTTCTTCAAGAAGTGGACCAACTACTAGAAAACTGAGCCACAGAGGTCGTGCCTCTATCCCAGGTAACGGAAGGTATTTATTCAGTGTACTTCCTTGTACCCAAAAAGGGCTTAACCATGCGCCCTGTACTAGATTTACGCCCTGCGAACAAATTTGTCAAACCTCAAAAGTTTCGTATGGTGACTCTTCAGGAGGTAATCCCCCTGCTTTCTCAGGGAGATTACATGGCAACACTGGACATGAAAGATGCATACTTTCATATTTTAATGTTGCCAGCGCACAGGAAATACCTCAGGTTCATGATAGAGAGCAAATACTACCAGTTCAGAGTGCTACCCTTCGGCATAGCATCAGTGCCAAGAGTATTCACGAAAGTACTGGCAGTGGCAGCGGCCCACCTGTGCAGGTTGTCCATCCCAGTATACCCTTACCCCGACGATTGGCTCATAACAGGGGATTCTTACAAACATGCTTCGCAAATACCCAAAAGACTGTAGACCTTTTGTTTCAACTGGGCTTCTCCATCAACGAGAAGAATTCCAGCTTAGATCCCAGCCAGATCAAACAATTCCTAGGGGCTCTAATTCGAACAAAGGACGGCCTCGGCGTCCACTCCAACAAGAGGGTCCAAAACATGCTGTTTCGGATCACTCAATATGTGGCCGGTCGAGAGGTGACGTACGCAAAGCAATGCGCTTACTAGGAATGATGGCGTCATGTATTTATTTGGTACCTCACGCACGCCTGCGGATGCGCCCAATGCAAGAGTGGCTCAACAGCAGTGGTGTCGGGCCAGCGGACAATGGGACGATCTAGTGGTGGTCTTGCAGGCCTTGGTTCTCTCGCTACGGTGGTGGTCGAAGGAAAACCTGGTAATAGGGAAACCATTCTCCACCCCCGCAGTGGAAGCCATTCTGACCACAGACGCATCCCTCGCAGGATGGGGGGCTCACCTATCTGATCAGACTGCTCACAGAGTCTGGACTCCGAGCGTAGCATCCAAGCACATAAACCTACTGGAGCTACTAGCTGTGTTCAAGGCACTGAAAGCCTTCCAGGCACACCTACAAGGGAAGACAGTGATGGTCCTCACGGACAGCACCACAGCCATGTACTACCTCAACAAGCAGGGGGGCACTCATTCTCCAGGACTCTCCAAGCTGTCCCAGAACATCTGGAAGTGGGCTCTCAAACACATGTTCATACTGTCACAACATGTACCAGGGTAACTCAATCTGCTAGCAGACAAACTCAGCAGAGACTTCCCTCTGCCCTCAGAGTACGAATGGCGGTTACACGAAGACATCGTGTTCGACGTCTTCACACAATGGGGATTCCCAGAAATAGACCTGTTTGCAACTCTGGAGAACTCACAATGCCAAGATTACGCCTCCAGGTACCCCCAGAACCAATCCAAGGGGAACGGTCAATCGATATCATGGTCAGGGAAATTTGTTTACGCTTTCCCCCCCCCCCCCCGACTCCTCTTCTCAACAAGATAGTGCACAAGATGCACCAGGAACAAGTTACCATGATACTGGTGGCCCCCATGTGGGCCAGACAACCTTGGTTCGCTCACTTGATGGAGATGTCCCTATCCCCTCCAGTGAAACTTCCCTGCTCGTACAACTTGCTGTCACAGGACAAGGGCAGGACACTACATCCACGCCCTCAGACCATGTACTTAGCAGCCTGGGTCCTGAAATCATAGAATTTGGACATTTACAACTCCCGCAGAGATGCATGGCCATTCTCAGGGAGGCTAGAAAGCCTAACACTCGTCACTGTTATTCTAACAAATGGAAAAGATTTGTCATCTGGTGTAGGGGAAGGAACATCAACCCAGTTGACTGCTCTCCCACACAAATTGTTCTGTACCTGACTCACCTACTAGACTCAGGCTTGGTGTTTAACTCTATTAAAGTCCATTTAGCTGCACTTTCCGCATGCATCACTTCCCAACTTAGTGTCATGGTGGAAAGTCCCAGTTATTAAAGCCTTTATGGAAGGAGTGAAGAGGATGCACCCTCCCATAGCTAACCCCGCTCCCGGATGGGACCTAGATGTGGTACTAACCAGGCTCATGGGGTCTCCCTTTGAACCCATGCACAAAGCAACACTTAAAGACGTCACTCTTAAGACTGCTTTTCTAATAGCTATCACCTCCATTAGGAGAGCAAGTGAACTACAAGCGCTCTCTGTGCTAGACCCCTTTGTTACAGTTCACAAAAATAAGGTGGTTCTACGCACACATCCTAGGTTTGCACCAAAATGTATCTCTAAATTCCATGTCAACCAGTCAATAGAACTACCAACGTTCTTTCAAAATCCTTCAAACTTAGGTGAGAAGAGCCTGCATACACTGGATGTTCGCAGAGCAATGATGTTTTGTATGGAAAGAACTAGACCATTGAGAAAGACTAATCAGTTCTTTGGCTCGGTGGCAGCAGGAAGAGAAGGAGATGCAGTTTCAAAATCCACTATTTCTAGATGGATTGTAGAATGCATCACTCTCTATTACATTCTTGCTAAGAGAGAACTACCCTTCAAGGAAAGAGCACACTCCACTCGTGGCACCGGGGCTTCCATAGCTTTCATTGCAAATGTCCCTCTTGAGTCCACTTGCAAAGCGGCAACCTGGAGTTCTGTTCACACCTTTACAAAACACTACTGTCTAGATGCCCACTCTAGATCTGATTCCCAGGTGGGACAAGCAGTATTAAGAGATCTTTTCTCTACTGTTCCTTCTCACAACCCACCTCCAACTCCGGGTACTGCTCGCTAGTCTATGCACAGCATGTGATTCTAAGCAGATTAACAAACATCAGAAGACAATGCATTACTTACCGTAAAAGCATTTCTGATGGTTGTATCTGCTTAGATTCACATGCGCCCACCCTTCCCCCCCCGCTCAGATGGAAGGAACATAGACTTTCTTCTATGTCTCTCTTTTCTGTACTCACTCACGTCGAATAGGCTCCCTCGGGGCAGAAAAAATACAAACGGAGGGTCCTCGACGTGTGAGGGACTGTGGGTACACTGCACGTCACTATAGGGATAGTGTTACAGACACGCCTTGTCGAAGTCCCCTTTTCGACTACGAAAAACAAAATGCAATAATCTGCAGTGACCACTGGATGTCGGACTATGCACAGCATGTGAATCTAAGCAGATACAACCATCAGAAATGCTTTTACGGTAAGTAATGCACTGTCATATGCCTGTATAAAGATAGAAAGCGCTCTTCTGTTGGAGTTCAAGGACATTTTCCGCTTACTCCCGGCGTCGGTCCCAGCAGCCCACTTTGTCCAGTTAAAACCGGGTGTGAAAAACCACTTGCTCTGCCTCTTTTCCGCAATCTTTCACCTCATGCTTTAGGGGCGCTACAAAGACAGGCTGTCAGTCACACTGCCGTCGGCTCACAACCTTCTTAAATCCAGCCACCTTGGGCATAAGAAATGAACTGCAAGCGGTGAAAAGTCCTCCGTGGCTAACCCCAGTGAAACTGTCCGTGCAGGAACACTAGAGGAATGGACGAAGAATAAAATCCTCCATTCAAACGGCCAAGTCCTTGCCATCCTGACTTAAACAAGGTCAGAAATCCTTTTCTCTATCCCAGAGTAGCACTGAGTTCAAACCCCACACTTTCTCTGGCTTCAAGGGGTTCACAGACCGCGGTACTCAGAGGCCCGACTGGTCGCCCAGCATCAACAGAAGGAAGCGGCAGAGGACGTTGCATGTTTTTTTTCACTCCCTCCTCTTCCCCCGCCTCAGACGCCAAGAAGCGTTCGCGTCCGGGCCGGGCAACACAGCTCACTTGTGGTGGTGCCATTTGGCTCTGTTACAGGACGCCTAAAAGCATCTTTTCATCAACCTGTGGATTCCATCTGTAGTCTCCAAAAGCTTCAGTCTTACTCTGCTTCTACCATCCTCTACCTCCTCTTCGTCAGATCGGGTCCCCAGCTGTTTTACTTGTCCTTGCGCTCTTGAAGATGCAGGCGATAGAACTGGTTCCTCTTGTAGACAGGGGCTTCGGTTACTATTCCAGAATAATTGCGGTACCCAAGAACAACCAGGTGGCCTGAGTGTAGTTCTGGACCTGTCATTACTAATTCTGTCCTTACCGCTGGAACGCTTTAACATAATTACTCCTGCGCACATAGCTGAGTCTGTGTGCAGGGGACTGGATATGTTCCCTGGACCTCGTATGCGTACCTGCGGTTGATATATGGGTACGTGGATCAGCGTTTTCTGCGTTTACGATTGTCGTAACACTTTCAGTACAAAGTGCTGCCCTTCAGCCTAAACTCGAACCCTCGTGTCTTCACAAAGTTGATGAATGCAGTGCCGGGCCATCATCTAAATCCTTATCTGGATGACTGGTTGGTGAGGGTGGGGACAACGAAAGGGGTGGTGCACTCCTGCCAGAGATTGGCAGATACCATTGATCAGCTGGGGTTTTCCCTCAACCGGAGGTAGTCGCAGTTATGCCCCTCTCAGGAACTGGTCTTCCTAGGGGTGAGTTGGAACAGTACCATTCAGCAGGTGTTCCCCATGCTCGAGAGGCTTGTGTTTCTCCGCAAGGCGGTGGGGCACGACCACCTCGGCATGGTGGTTCCAGCACATTCTGGGCCTGATGACGACCTGCGTGCTGACTGTACAGCACGCCGGTCTCAAGATGAGGTGCCTTCAGCTCCACCTGGTGGCCAATTGGGATCAGGAGATGGATTCTCAGTCGGACAGGATCCCAATACCACCACTCCTTTTGCCCGATCTTCGCTGGTGGCTGATGGATGGCAATGTTTCAGTGGAAGTCCCCCTTCACCCGACAGCAGCCTACCCTGGTGGTGATGACGGACTCCTCTTTTTCGGGCTGGGGGCCTATTCTGGAGGGCTATGCTATTCATGGAGCATGGTCCAGGACGGAAGCCCTCCTACATATCAATCTGCTCGACCTCGGCACTGGGCCTGACCCTCAAGGCGTTTTTTACCCCTAATTGGGGACAAGTCGGTTTTGGTCAGGACAGACCATTATGCAGCAGTGTTTTACCTGAACAAAGAGCGTGGCACCCGTGTTCCATCCCCCCACCCACCTCCTCTGCATGGAGGCGGTTTTGATCTGGGCATGGGCCTTTCAGAGAGGATTTGGATTTCTGCAGTACACCTGCCGGGGCACAGCAGTGCAGAAGCAGACCAGCTGAGTCTCTTGGGGTTCAACACCTACGCAAGGGAGTTGCACAGCAACTCCTTGTTGCCCCTGTTTCAGCATTGGGTGTTCGCGGACCTGGACTTGTTTGCATCTCCCCTGAATTCCAAATGCCCCCAGTTTGCCTCATCGGCAGGTCAGGGGTGACTGAGAGACCTCTTTGAGATCTGCTGGAACAGCCGCAGCTGTTAAGTGTTTCCACCCAGACATCTGATCCAGCGCACCCTCTGCAAGTTCCAGGCTTCCGTGGGCTGCAGCCTCATTCTGTGTGCCACCACTGGCTTTCGAGACTCTGGTTTTCAGATCTGCTGCAGTTTGCCCCAAAGGTCCCGTCCATCTTCCGATCCCCAGCAGGGGCTTCCTTGCGGAGCAGGGCGGGGCAGTGGAACATCTGGACACGGCCAAACTGGCCATGGTGGCTTGGTTCCTGATCAGCTGTGGCTTCAGTATGCACAATTTGGGACATAATTCAGCAGGCCAGGAGGCCCGTGATTCGGTCCCTGTATAATAGCAAATGGACTTGGTTCTGCCATTGTGCTTGCGACAAGGGCCTGGACCCTGTCACTTGTCCGTTGGATGTCGCACTAGCTTTTTCATCACACCTGGCTTGTTCTGGAGTTCAGGTTTATACTTATTTCGCAGCCATCAGGGCTTACAAGAATTCCCCTGAATGTATTTTAAGCAGCCAACCCGCTGGTTACGGCCCACCTTAAGGGGTTGTCTAGGCTTTTTCCTCCAGTGCTTAGACCGCATCCGGTCTGGGACCTCCATGTGGTTCTGGCAGCTTTGCAATGCAAGCCTTTCGAGCCAATGACCTCTGTTGACATCCGCTTAGTGATGCCCAAGACGGTTTTATTGGTGGCTGACCTCTGCGTGCAGGGTTAGTGAGCTGCAGGCATGGTCTTCATGCAAGGTCATCTTGCGCACTCACCAAAACCTCTTGCCCAAGGTGGTTGCTCCGTTCCAACTGAATCAAGGTATCTGCCTGCCGGTGTTCTTCCCGAACCCACAGTTGGTGGCTAAGAGGGCCTTACATTCCTTGGACCTCAAGAGGGTTTTCAAGTTTTCTCTCTCGGACGAAACCCTTCAGGAAGTCTGTGGCATTGTTTGTGACTTTTGGGGGCTCCTCCACCGGCTCTCAGGCTTCCATCGCCCATTAGATGGCCCAGGCCATTTCGGAAGCCTACACAGCCATGGGCAACCCTGTTCCTGAGGGGATTCATGCCCATGCGGTCAGAGCTAAGGCCACGGCCGTCGCGTTTCAGAAACATGCTTCTTGGCATGTCGTCCTCAAGGCGGCTACTTGGGCCACTCTGTCGGCCTTCGTAAGCACTATTTGCTAGACACCAGCTTTGGTCAGGCGGTTCCGAAGAACCTTTTTGCTTCATCTTAGATATGAGGCAGGTTGTCACAGTTCCACCCTATGCTCTTGATCGGTGAAATCGCCCACAAGGATGGAGCAAAGGGGACAGGACATTTGAATAATTTAGTTACTCACTTTAGTGACTACAGTACTCATAGTTAATAGTCCCCTTTCCTCGATACGTCCCACCCACCTTCCCCCCGCTCTTATGCCACGTCCGATGTGTTTAAAGGGGACTGAGGTGAGGCGCCAGAGGGTGGGGCCTAGGCGGGGGCGTCCCCGAGGTCGCACCTCTGCACACTATACTAAATTTTAAGGGGAAGCTCAATTTTTCGCTGCCAAAGGTTTCTGTACTGTCCCCATGTTGGGAGACGCCCACAAGGATGGAGGAAAGGGGACTATGAAAATTCTAGTCACTACAGCGAGTAACTTTAATTTGGTATACAAAGGGTCACACCTTGGATTCTTTTGCAAATAGTTCCTTCGATAGTTCAAGAATGGCCCAAATCAAACAAACATGTCTGTGTCATAAAGTAGTGACAGAACCACTTGTTCGCAGTAAAATTTCCTCAATGGATTATCGAAAAATGTACAATAGGTCCTGTAGATGTTATCAAAGGGAACATTATAGCTGATGAAGTGGAGTTTTGATGTACTTGGAATCCCAAGTATTGTAAACATTTAACTGATTATAATTTTTGGCCTCCAACTACCCAAGGCATTTGCTTTGGTGATCTTTTATTTGAAAATATTAAAATCACTGATTTTGCCTCATTGTACGTCCAAGTTGTTATCCAGTGCATGCGTAGAAAATGTGGCTTACTTCCTTTGAAGCCCTAGTGGAGTAGGTTCAAATAAAAGCATATTGTCATACGCCAACCAGTGCAGGTATAACTTGCCCCATCTCACTGACGGGGCCCTTGTCTTGGCCCACAGTGTGTCAATGTCGCAGAGGTATACGTTGAAGTGCATTGGGGCAAGAATGCACCCCTCTCTCAGTTCCAGGAATGCTTTGATTGGCGAGCTAAGTGCCCTTCTGCTGAAAAGGCTCACCTGCATTTTTGTGTTTTGAGTTCATTAGTACTAAAAGGCCTACCAATTTCTCTGGAAGTCCTCAGAGTTTATCTCTGGTTATCCTATCAAAAGCACTGGTTATGCCTGAACTTGAGAGATAAATTGGAAGTGCTCCAGGAAGTTTGGCCTGTGCATTTAAATGGGTCCATATTATAACATTTAAGGACATTAGTAGGCCCTTAAAGCCAAATTGCCATTTCGATAGCCGTTTTAATTTAGTGACCCAAAAATCAATTTCCTCAAATTCGGGAGGCAAAGACTTTACTGTGGGCATCAAGAATGGCGATTGGACAGTAATAGTCAGGAGCCATTGTGTCGGCTTTTTTTAATCAATAGGTATGATACGTTTCATGCTAGGTATGCTATGCTTCATGCCAGGTCTGAGGCAATACTGGTTTATTGATAATATCCATAAACCACTTGTGAAATACATTAGACATTAAAATGGGGTTATATTTGTGATCAAAACTGATTTGCCCATGCCCCGGGTGCTAGAAGGGTTAATTCTCAGGATTAAATCATGAACCTTTGAAATAACAAAGACGTCTGCCCAATTTAAGTTGCAGTTATTACCATGAACATAGTCAGCTGAGCAAGTTTCATTTTGCTTGAAAAATCCTGCAAAGTATTCAACCCACAATCTTTTGGAAATCACATTCATGCAAGACTGTCATGCAGTGTCCTTTGTTCATTATTTCCCCAAATCTTGCCTTGTTACTGCTTAACGATTTAAGCATATTTTGACTATCGGTGTGTTAAAGCTCAGCTTTCATGCGTTTGATCAAATTTGTATTGTACTGTTGTATAGTTTTTTTTCTTTCAAGTCTAAAGACCTCTGAATCTGGACCATACAACTGGACCAGCTTTCTCATGGAATATCACTTGTCTTTCTTAGCTTGAGCAATCGATTAATTATGTCGAGTATGTTTAGGAAAGATGTGCTTCCTTTATTACCTACAAGTGTTAATATCCAAGATATCGCTTTTGTATTGCCACCAGTGGTAAACCTAGGAAGTGGATTTAATAAGTCGGATACCATAACTGCATGTGTAAGTAGTGGTGGTCCATTTCATACATCTACCTCCATTTACTGGAGTACATTTTTTCCTCTTAGTCTCTTTCTCCAGGGCCAACAGTCTGCATATAGTTGCAAGGTGAGATTTTGCAAAGTCATAATCAAACATTAACAATCTAATATTGCTGTAGGTTCAGAGGCCCACAAGTTCCACAGGGGCACAATTGTGTGGGTTCAAGTCCAGTTTCCCTCATCTTGGCATAATCCCCATCGAATTACCCCTGTGCCTCCCACCCTCTCCCTTCAGTTACTTCCCCTCGTAAAACAACCCTCCCTTTCCACTCTTATGGGGGTTTCAAATCCACGGAGGAGCATAGTTCATTAAACAGCTGGCTTCAATCCACATCTACCCCTCACCCCCCCCTCCAACCCCAGGTCCTGTGTCTTCTTGAGGACTCCCCATTCCGCCATCCCCCATCTGTGGATATCTCCCATCCACTGCATTAAGGATGGCTCTCGGGGTTTCTTCCATGCTATGGCTAAATGGCTAACCTCCTTTTGGCCAGTACTAGCATAAACTGGCCAGTTGCCTCCACATTTTGTGGCGTTTCCAACCCGGCAATGATCACCCATAAACACACTCTTGGAGCACACTCAAAGCTGGAACCGAGTAGCCCATTGATTCTTACTACTACTGCTTGCCAGTAGTCCCTGATCAAACATTCCCACAACATGTGCCTAATCCCTGACTGCCCAGTCCCACATCTTGGGCAGTCTGTGCTTAAGGTGTCATTCATTGCGTGTAATTTCGGATCTGTTCCCACATCTTTGCCCAGTCTTTTTCCGAGACCTGTTCCCCCGCATCTTTCTCACCTGGTCTTAACTGTCAGCTCCTCCACAGGGAATAACTCCCTATTGATTGATAGATACGAGAAACCCTAGCCCTTCCCTCTCCTTGGGTCAGCAATACTTGCATTAATGGGTTCATAGTTGGTTCCTTCGGGATATCCGCCCACGGTTTTGCTAAGCGCGTGACCATTGTCCCGTAGGCCAGGAATTGCCACCTGGAAATTCCATGTCGCTGCCTCCATTCCTCAAATAGCTGTAACTTGCCTCCTTCAAATAAAGCCCCCACCGAGGCACACCCCTCCATCAATCTTGAGAACCCTATTCTCCATGCCGCCGCCCAAAGCCCTTGGCCTGTGCTCCACGGCAGGTCTGCGCTATAGAGCCCCCCAATACTTGCTTACTTCTCAGAAGTTTCTTCCATATCTCCTGGACCACCTGAAAAACATTAGTGGTCCCTGTCCCCCTGACCGCTTCCCCACAATAGTTCCACTGCCCTTCGGTGAGTTTGTAAACTCCCCAATAGCCCCTTTTGGAAATGCCACCAGCCCCCCACCCCTGAGGTCGGTCCACACCGCCTGCAGTTGAGCTGCCAAAAAATATCGCTCGTAATTAGGCAAATTTAAACTCCTCCTCTTGGAGTGAACGCCGTAACGTTACTAGTGAGACCCGCCTGCTTCCCTTTTTTTTTTTTTTTCTGATAAGATGATTTTATTTATCAGAGGATCATGCCCGAGTGACCCAACCGGGTAATGTTGGCATGCTGATTAATGGCACTTCAAGCAACTGGTTAACAGAAATCTGCCCTACCACTTGGCTGTCGGCAAAACCACTGCAAAATATTTAATAAAAATGTAAGATCTTTGCAGCCTTCTCTGCTTTAAAAACTCCAGATTAACAGCTTTATCTGTGTACCAGTAGCTGCCACAGGAAAAAGGGGAACGGTAGGATTGCAAAAAAGAATCCCAGCATGCTCACATTATGAGAACAAAAATGTACATGAATTTAAAAAAAAGTCTGCTTTCATAGTCAGTCTGTGGCCTTAAACCAGAGTTTATTTCCGTTTGACGCTGAGTTGCGTTTTTTCCCGCGTCCGCCAGTGGCTCCAATGTACCTTAGGTGGTGTTTTGGGACTCTAGGCCTTCGGCCATGTCTGTGTTGGGGCTGCACTCTTTTTTCGTCCATGTCCATTTGCGTAATGACCGATGCAGTGGAGGGGCTACGCTGCAGCTGGGCATTCTGGGGTGGCGGCTAGTTTTCTTCTGACTCCTTGCTAAGTTCGGGCAGCCCGTTCAGCTCGGTCGGAGTGCTGGCCTGGTGGAACGGTGCCACTGCGGTGCGGATACAGTTCAACCACTGCTGTTAAGGAAATATGTTGTTGGCTTGCATGGTATGGGATTGGCCGAGTGATGGGTCGTGGAAGCGTACTCGAAAGATATTCTTAGCTTTGTCGGAGTTGCTGAAAGCCCCTCTGAAGGAGGTGCCCATTTTCACATCGCCATCTTACAGATCCTCCAAGACCAGCTCCTGCAGGGGGATGGGCTGCTTGTACACCTGGTAGTAGTGACGCTCGGTGCGCGTGACTGGCCGAGTTAAAACCAGGATCTCTTGGAACAAGTATGGTTCATATGATATAGCTTATGTCCATTCTTATTTTTCAGCTCGCCGTGGCAAAGTAATGCTCCTACGTCCCGTCCCCTTTCCTCCATACTTGTGGAACATCTCTCCGTCCTGTGGAACGGGACCGGAGCACTTTGTAAAAAGCATCCACATTTTTTTCAAAAATGTGTCCCTCATCCCTTTCCTGCGCGGGGCCCGGGACGCGGCCGTAACCCCGCCCACCGTGGCTCCGCCCTGCGCATCGCCCATCAGTCCTTTTCTCTGCTCGATCGGGGCCGGACGCACTTGCATCCTCGGAAGATTTTCTTCCCTTTTTTCCTCTCTGGCGTTTGTTTACTAGTCTGTCTTTCAAGTTAGAATTTCCAGATTGTTCATCGTGTCAACGTCGCTTCGCGAGGGTGGATCCCCATCCTCTTTGTTTAGAGTGTTTGGGTCCGGAACACCGTTGGGACTCCTGTTTTTACTGTGACTCCCTTTCGGTCCGGGCACTTCAACGTCGGTTGGAGCTGTCGGAGGAGGTGTTCTGACAAACTCCTCCTTCTCATTTTCAGGCGTTCACCGACGAGAAGAAAAAACGCCCGGTAAGTTCTTTACTTTTCAGAGCACGGCGACCGGGGGATACCTTCCCGGGTTCCTCTCGGTCCAGGAGGGGCGTTGATCGCTCTGTTACCGGGGTTCGCACTAATAATTCTACCAGAGTTTTCTCCGAGGGTCTCCGTAAGGGGCCTGTGAACACCGGAGTACTCTCCGAGGCCCCTCCTGTAGGGGCTGTTTGTAGACCCAGTTCTACTGAGTCGTGGGGTACCGGAGTTCGCTCTGAGGCCTCTCTGTCGGCTTCCCTCAAAATAAAACCGGGGTGCGCCCCGAGGCCTTGGCTGTGCTTGTAGTTACCGAACGGATGTTCGAGGCCCGCGCAGAAAAGGCTGTTACCGGGCCTGGGTCCGAGGTCCCTCGTACAGAGGTTAAAGCTACCAGCAGTTCTGAGAGGCCGGTCAAGGCTTTGTCGGTGAAAGCGCGCCGTTCCCGCTCTTGTGTTGACACCAGATCTGTTGAGGGGGCAAAGAAGCAAAGTTCTTCTTTTACCGGCAGTGTCAAGGTCCTTCCTTCGAAGGCTCAGTTGGCGGTTGCTATGTCACAAAAACATTCCAGGCCTCATTGTACCGGCTCGGCCGAGGTTCCTTATGTTAAGGCTAAGATTAAGACCCCTGATCCATCGACAGGGACCCCTGCCTCACTTCCTCACGTGCCGCAGTTCCCCTCAGATGAGAAAAAAATGGCGCCCGTTCCCGCCACGACCACGGCAGCCATTTTAGGTGCTACCCCTACAACTACGCCATCGGCTTCTGGTGTAGGGCTCATTCTCTTGGGTGAACCTAAGGTCCCTTGTGCGCATCCTTACCGGCCGGTTTGATTGGAACGCCCGGATGCCTCTTCCGCACAATGTTTCGTTGCCCATGGGGGCGGCTCCTTTGATTTATGTGGCTACGTCGGTGGAGGGGCCAGTGTGGCACCCTTCCCCGTTACATCCCTGGATTTGTCCACCTCATGAGAGGCCTCCTCAGGTCCCGTAACAATCTCCTGAGGATGCCTTTTTCTGTAAATTTCAAACGCTTATGCGCACCGACCCCATGAGGGAATATTTCAAAGGGCTTTTCAAGGAGATATGTCCACCGGCGCCTCCGGCTCCACCCATTCCTCAGGTGGTTCCGCCGGCGCCTCCCTTGCCCGTGGTGCCCACCCCTGCTCTCCTGCCTTTGCCTCCATTGTCCCCAGTGGACAAGGCAGTGCCTGACACGGCTCAGCAGGATCCTGATCTGTCAGATGACCCTCAAGGCGATCAGGAAAACGAGGACCTTCCCCGCTCTATCAGAGCCTTTCATGACCGGGTACTGGACATGATGAGTTTCTTAGATGTTCCGTTGCCCGAGGCACTCACTCCGCAGGAGGGCGTGCTTTCTGGGGCGTTCACCCTGTCTCCCTTGGAGCGTACCGGCCTGTTCCTGCAGAAGGATGTTCTGGCCGAGGTCCGAAGAGTCTGGGAAAAGCCACACTCTGGACTTTTTGTCAATAAAAAGATTTACGTGAGGTACAGGCTGCATTCTTCGGAAGAGGTGGCCCTGTCATCTTGTACGCCTCCCTCCTCCACAGTGGTGGCTGCAGCCACTTTGCAGTCCACGCCTGCAGCATCCTCTTCCACGATGGCTACTCAGGTTCTGGGAAAGGAGGACAAGCTCCTCGACACTCTCGGGAGGAAAATCTTCGCCAACTCGGCCTTGCAGCTCAGGCAGGCCAACGCCAAATTGATATTGGCGGGAGCTAACATGCGGATGTGGAAAGATCTGTCGGAGTTTGAGGTGCACATCCCGGTCGAGAAGCTGGAAGATTTCAAAGGAGGCCTTTTCCGATGCCAGGGTCTTGGCCAGGATCTCCTGGAGGCTGCGGCTCATCACGTAGACACCTCAGCTCGGGGCCTGATGCTTGGGGTTGATACCTCATGGCAGGCGTGGCTGCATGCCACTAAATTTTCTAAGGAAATGCAAAACAAGGTGTTGGACCTTCCATTCGATGGTAAGGAGCTTTTTCATTCTTCTACTGATGGAGAGCACACCAAAACCAAGGATAGCACTCAGACGGCTAAATCATTGTCTGTTCTGGTTAAAGCTCGTTTCAAATCCCAGAGACCGTTGTCGCAAAGTCGACCTTCCTCTGGGTTTAGGGGCTTCCTCGACCGCAAATCTCGCAGAGTGGATACTCCTGTGGGTAATAACCGCCGTAGCCAACAGTGTACGTGGTTTTTCTCCCGCTCCTCAGCCTCCTCATCAGGTTCAGGTGGCACCGCCACCGATAAGCCTGCCAAATGAGGGTTTTCTGTGCTCGCACGAGACCCCGGTGGGAGGCGTGGCAGACCATCTCAGAAGACAGATGGGTCTTGTCAGTCGCTCGAGCGGGCTTCTGCTTACCTTTACCCCCTACCACACCCCTCAACCCTCCTTTTCAGCTGTCGGGCTCACCCTCCCTCAAGGCCGAGGTTCAGAAACTTCTGGACCTCAGAGCTGTGGAACCCGTTCCCCTTGGAGAGCGAGGGGAGGGCTTCTACTCGCGGCTGTTTTACGGTGCCCAAACCCAACCAGGCTGGCCTGCGCACCGTCCTAGACCTTTCCCAGTTCAATCTTTTCCTACCCCAAGAGAAATTCAAGATGATCACGCCCAGCCAGTTTCGCTCCTCTTTGCAGATGGGCGATTGTTTCAGCGTGGTGGATCTTCAGGATGCGTACATGCATATCCTGATTTGGAATCCACACAGGAGATGCCTCGGCTTCTCTTTGGGAGAGGAGCACTTCCAGTTTCGGTTGCTCCTTTTGGCCTCAGCTCGGCGCTGCATGTCTTCACGAAGATGTCGGAGATTGCGGCCTATCTTCGTCTCCAGGGTATCAATGTCTATCCTTATTTGGACGAATGGCTCTTACGCAGCCCTTGTCCGTTGGCAGCAGCGGGCAACCTCCAGCCTCTCCTTCAGCTCCTGTTCCATCTTGGGCTGTCGGTGAACTGGCGGAAATCCTCCATGACGGTCTCACAGGACCTGATCTTCCTGGGTTTTCGTTGGAACACGATCGACTGCAGAGTGTATCTGACCGGGGACAGAATGCCGGATCTGTTGGCCACTTGTCAGATGTTTATGCAGTCGGAGAGCATGTCGGCCTGGTGGTTCCAGAGGCTTCTGGGCCTCATGGCCTCGTGTGTACTGGCTCTTCCTCTTGCTCGTCTCAAAATGAGACGGCCCAGATGGCTCTTCGGAATTCATGGCGTCAGGCAGTGTATCCGGATTCCATGCGGATAATGATTCCGGATTCCATGAGCGTGGACCTCGATTGGTGGTCCTCTCTCAGCAATCTGTCTGGGGGTGCGGGGTTTCAGGACCCGGTCCCCACGGTGACGATCATGACGGACTCCTCCCTCCTCGGGTGGGGTGCGACGTTAGATCTTCAGGTCTCGGACCAAGGTAACTCAGTCCAGGGTGCCTAAACCCCCTCACACACCCCCTGTGGTACCCAGACAGAGTGGCACCACATTTGGAGGCTTCTGTGGAGAAGCCTGCCAAAAAGTGGAACTAAGGGCTCGACTTGGGTTGGAGTCACAGAAGAGAACACAAACGCCATTTTAGAATTGAGTCTTGGCAAAAAATACCAACCGGGGAATTAATATTAATTAAATAAACCGGCGGTATGTTCGAGGCTATGAGAATTAAATAATTAAAGTTGGTAGCCTCGAACAATGGGAAAATCCCATAGTAAATATTCGTGGTCGAATATAAAAAGTAGTTTCCACTGCCACTAGGCAAAACTTGATCAGGGGGGACGAAGACGTGCCCCCTCGACTAACAGACCCCGGGGCAATCGAATTGCCCCGACCAGTACGTCCACAATGTGATGGTTTGTACTGGTTTCTGTTAATAATTTGGGACTAGTAAAGCCAATGGTGACTTTACATGCCCTGGGAGACAGTAGTCAGTCCCAGGGTATGGAGTTTATGGTGGGGTGTCACTATGACACCCCTGTGTTACTGCACGGAGGGTGCTGTGTAACACACATAGTAAAAACACATGAGACCCTATGGAGTAAAGGACCCCACAGCCCATAAAACACATAAGCAGTCAAAGGAACACCATAAATCATGTCCAAGAGTGGGAGAAAAAGAGTCTCACTCTTGGCAGGAGGAAAAAAACAAACTCCAGAAATCCAGCAAAGTTGCTATGGGACTCACTAGGTTAGGAAATTCAGACTAAAGGGAGAATTCTCCCTAATAAAGGAATTATCTCTCAGCGGTTTCCGCTTACCTTTCTAAAGACCTGTGTTCTTATTCTCTAACTCAGTGGTGAAGAGGCATTTTTCTGGCTTGACACGCCTATACCCTCCGGTTCGTAGTCCGCACCCGCCATGGGACCTTAATGTAGTCATGAGGGCGCTGTGCCATAAACCCTTTGAACCAATGGCTACGGTAGACCTCAAGTACTTGTCTTTGAAAGTGTCCTTTCTGGTCGCCGTTACGTCAGCGAGGAGAGTGAGTGAGCATCCTTTCTTGGTCTTTCATAAGGACAAGGTATTCCTTCGGACAAACCCGGCTTTCCTATCGAAGGTAGTGACCGAATTCCATCTGAATCAGTCGATCTCCCTTCCGGTCTTTTTTCCGAACCCTGCCTCAGAGGCTGAAAGAGTTCTGCACTGTCTTGATGTCCGAAGAGCTCTTAAGTTCTACCTGGACAGGACTTCTGAGCTTAAGAGTACTTCTCAACTTTTTGTGACCTTCAGTAACCCTCTGGGCAAGCCGGCGTCTAAGGCAACTATTTCCAGGTGGATTGCCGCCTGCATCACAGAGTCTTTCACCGTCCAAAGGCTGAAACCTCCTAAAGGTATCCATGCACACCTGGTGCGGGGCAAGGCAGCCGCAGTTGCTTTTCAGAAATATGTTACCTGGGAGTCCATCGCTAGGGCAGCTACTTCGGCCTCCCCATCTGCTTTCTGTAAGCATTACTGTCTCGACATGAGCTCTAGAGCTGACGCTCACTTTGGTCAGGCTGTGCTGAAGAACCTGTTTCAGTAAGGGGTATTTCCATCCACCCATAGTTCCTGTAAGGAGTGCTTGGGAATCTCCCACAAGTATGGGTGAAAGGGGACGGGACGTAGGAGTATTACCAGGTTACTCACCGTAATGACCACCTTACTCCTAGTCCATAGTCCCCTTTCCTCCATACGCCTGCCCGCCGTCCCCTCTAATAAGGTTCCTCTGTTATTGCTAATGGGTCTTTGACCCGGCGATAGAAAAGGACTGATGGGCGATGCGCGGGGCGGAGCCAAGGTGGGCGGGGTTACGGCCGCGTGCTGGGCCCCGCGCAGGAAAGAGGAGGGGCACATTTTTGAAAAAAATGTGGATGCTTTTTACAAAGTGCTCCAGTCCCGTCCTACCGGACGGAGTGATGTCCCACAAGTATGGAGGAAAGGGGACTATGGACTAGGAGTAAGGTGGTCCATACGGTGAGTAACCTGGTAATACTCTGCTGGCTTCAATGCGGTCGTCCCGCTGCTTCTTATCCAGGTACTCCAACTTGTCGATGTAATACTGGCACTCAGACTCGCCCTTCTTGAAGTTGAAATCGGACAGAACGCCCTGAATTATGGCTATCGCCTCCTCCAGGATTGGGACGTCAGTGCGGACTTTGGGGGTGTGCCTCAGGATCTCCTTGAGCAGCAGAGGGTACTTCAGCAGCCGGCTTCGAGGGATATCTAAGAAGCTCCACAGGTACAGTTTGCGGCTGAAGGGGGATTTGAGGCAGGGCTGGAGGAAGTCCTGGACCCGGCAATCCAGCTTCTTCTGATCTAAGAGAGCCTTGGCTGCTAGCTGGTTGCTGCAGTAGTGCTTATACGCGTTCAAGCCTGGAAGCCAGTTGATGAGAATGTTGCCAATCTGCCCGACGGTGCCAACTGATCTAGTCGCTTCTTGCAACCTGGACCTCTTGTCCAGGTTGCAAGATCTCGTGCAGAGGAGTGTAGGAATCCAAGTCGCCGAAGATCTGGGCGTGTTCCTCCTCGGACATGATGCACAGCTTGAGCATGGGGTCATGGTAAGCTTTCCGGGTGAGCTTCAGATCTTTGATGATGTCCCGCTCCCCTTGCGACATTTCAAATATTTCAAATTTCGCGACCCTCCTCCTTCCTTAGTTTCACAGTAGTTCACCCACTCGTTCATCAAGCATTTTAAAGAAGACCACCTTAATTGCATATGGTATAATAGTGAAATAGTAGAGGAGCCTCGGGAGGATAACCAATTTGCATAGGGCAACTTTACCCATCAATGATAACGGCAAACTCTTTCAAAATTGGATTGATTCCCCTATCCCTGAGAGATCTCTGCCCGTATTGTACATGAATGTCTCTTCGATACTGTGAAAAATCTGGATGCCCAGATATCGAAATGAGTCTCCCTCCCATCTAAGTCCGCAGTCCGGCAAGGTCGTCGGGCTCTGACCTCGAAGGCCCCACAGTGGAAATAACTCTGACTTTTCAAAATTAATGCGATATGCAGATAATTTCCAGAAGTTACCTAGCACCTCTAGAAGGGCTGGGCGGTTGTCTACTGGGTTCCCCACATATAACAGGCCATCAGCGTATAGGAGATCACATGTCATAACCCTCCCACCAAAATACCTGCCTCCCCCCATCTCTTTCATGAGATACCTCGCCAAGGGCTTCACAACCATTGCAAACAATATTGTGGAGACGGACACTCTTGCCTCGTCCCTCTACTTGGTGTCCATCTCTGTGATACCCAGCTATTAGTTTTTACTCTAGTCATTGGTTTATTATATAAGAGCCTTAACCATCTACATATGTTGTCTCCAAACCTGTAGGCCCCTAGCACTCGGAACAACCATTCCCATCCACTGAATTGAAAGCTTTCATGGCATTGAAAGAGGCCCCCACCATATCCTCCCGGGTGTCCCTGACCTGGTCCATTACATGGTGCAACCAATGGAGATTCATTGTGGTGCTCCGCCCCGCATACAAACCCGCACTGATCCGGGTGTATTAGACCTGGGGCCACCCCGGTCAATCTGGTAGCTAGCACCTTTCGCAGAATTTTCACGTCAACGTTTTACAACAAAATCGGTCGATAGGATGAGCATTCAAGGGGGTCCTTACGGTCCTTCAATAGGATCGTTATCGCTTCCCCGCATAGATTTTGGAAGAATCCGTCTCAAAGGCCTCGTCATATACTTAAGTCTGGGAACCAATAGCTCCGCGAACCTGCAGTAGAACTCCACCGGGAGTCCATTCCCTCCTGGAGACTTGCCCTTCCCCATTGCCCTCAACGCCTCACATATTTTGGATTCTTTAATTGGTCCATCTAAATTCTCCCTGACCTCCCCTGTGAGGACCGGTAATTCCGCTATATTAAGAATCTCATGTGCGTCCGCATCCGAATATGATTTTTCACTCGTGTACAAGGATTGATAGAAGTCTTGAAAGGCTTTGTTGATTCCTGCCTGGGTGGTGGTAAATTCCCCCGAGTTTTGCCTAATCTGGGTTATAGTGTGTCGTGGTTGCTCCCGTCGGATCAACCAGGCCAATAGGCGCCCCGCCTTGCCCCCCTCCTTGTGAATTCGTATGTCCCTTTTGATGGCCGTCAGATTTTGAAAGTGAGTCCTGTGTCTACCGATGGGCTATGAGGGCGACCGCTAACTCCTCACTCTTGTCTTGTCCTGCTCCCATTCCATGTTCCAAGATTGCTATCTCCTTTTCCAGTTTCCATAATTTCTCCTGCAAAGTTTTCCTAACCCCTAATAACTTAGCTATTCAAATTCCCTTAAACGTGACATTAAACGCTTCCCATAGGGTTTCCCACCTTCCCACCCGAGCCCTTATTGTTCTCAAAGAAGGCTGTCCTCTCTTCCCTCAATGATTCTTGAAATGCCCCGTCCTCCAGGACCGTGACCGAAAGTCTCCAGTAGTGCAGTGATGGCCTTCGCTGTGCCTCCTCACCCCCCCATGTTAGTTACCAAGGGTGAATGATCCGAAAGGGTCACTGTAACCTTTGAAAGAAATTGAAAGTTGTTGCAGAAGGGCGTTAGATATCTCGAAATTAAAACGTGGTCAATCCATGACAAGTTTCCCCTTTTCAGTGTCATCACGCGCTTTGAATAGTCAGAGAGTTTGATACCGAAGAGAACAGTCCCATGCTGCCATTAGTGACCCCCAAAGAAGAGCATATAAAACACGTTGAATATTGATGTGAACAATTGGTATGTCTTTGCATACATTGCCAATGCTCGTCTATAGTTCTAGTTAACAACGCCAACAGTTTCGGTTTTGTGTAGGCATGGAAAAGGCACTTACCAGACCCTGCCGTAGTGCTATTAACTGGCCATTAATGGTATCGGGTGCAAAATGATGCGAGTACCTGGTTAACTAACAGCAGTGCCTGGCTAATACCTAATACTTATACACAAACCAACACTGCTGGCTTTTCCAATGCTGGTTTTAACAGCACTTTGGTGAAGGATACGCATAGTGCTTGTAAATCGAGTGGGTGAGGGCAGACCTGGATTAGATATTTTTATTACACCAGTAGTGCGTTTATAGCTCCAACTAAGTCATTAACTCGCAGATTGCTGCTTTTACAAAACATTGACAGGTGCTTTGAGTGCAAAGTTTGATGGTGTGGCTTGATTAAAGCCAGCTGAAAGAGTTCCCATGATGAGTTGTTTTGGGCAGGGAGGGGAAGGAACTGGGTGGGAATGGCCAGAGGGATTAGCATGGCCATGGGCAGTCGATGGGTGGGCAAATAACCAAACACAAACCTTCAAGCTTTGTGTCCCTCCTCATATGCCATTTCTCTCTACCTGTACTCCAATGCAATAGTTTCACTTTATAGGTGGCTCTGCCACCTAATAACCCAAACAAAATAAAAAAGAATGGCTTTTTGCACACTGCTTTACTTGTCAGTCGTCCAGCAGAAGCTGGTCTGATGGCACAAAGTGAAACATTTTATTTCTATTGGATTCCTTTCCCCCATGGGTTCCTTATCTGATATCCATCTAGCAGCACAGCTGCTCTTCAGAAAAGTTTCCGCCACCAAGGAGCATAGCATGGCTCTTCTTAATGCCTCTATATGGCCCTGAGGGACATGACATTGCGACTAATATATATTGAGGCACCGCATTACCTTTTTTTCCGGGGATTCTGCGTGCTTCAGAAACTTCACTTCGTTAGAAGTTTTGTTGGTTTTGCACCGTGCTAAATCTCACAAGGGCCTTGGGTTTCAAGTCTTGTGCTGACTGCGGACGCCAGATGTCTGTTTTTAACCCCCACTGGATGTGTGCCTACTGTCTTGGTGAAGAACACAAAACATAGGATTGCGATTTGTTAGTCGATACACCCTTGGGCGCTTTGGAAGCAGTCTGTGAAGCTATTTAACTTTTTCCATAAGGGACAATGTCATTCAGACCCGTTCGAAAACACTGGTTGTGGAGCAACATACTGAAGAACATTTCCCAGGGCCGGAAAGATGAAAAGAAGCAACACCTCAAGAGGCCCTGTTCACTCAGCAATTCCTCTACGCATCACTCTTCTTCAAAGGAGCCATCACTGCTCTAGGGATTCCTCTCGTGTCTTGAAACACTTGTGTATAGTCACGTTACAAATGCCATATCATATATCACTGAGTATGCAACACCACAGGTACAGTTTCCAATGAAATTCTCCATCCCAGAGGAATAGGACAGCTTTCAGCGTTTAAGATGCTTGACATCTTTTCCAAGGCCCCCACGCTGATGGTGTTCACCGCGCTCTGATGAGACGCCAGAGAACCTTCAAGGGACCAAGACAACGTAAACCTTAGAGCTCAGACATGGCTCCCCAGCACAAAGACCAGTGACTACACTGAACTGCTCCATCTGCCGACATCTGTCACTCAACAGCTCCCTCTACCACAGGGCTGAGCGGCAGTGAAGACATCGAGGCGGCCTTCCTGTGACAGCGTTCATGAGAAAAATGGGTTGGGGAGAGACATCTTTAATGAGGAGGGCGGTCCCCATGCCCTTTGGGCTGGATACTTTATTTTCTAGAGAGGTCAGTGATTTCTCAGAGGAGCTTTATTGGGAAGATGGTGATTTAAGGTACGTGACCTCAAATCTGCAAGAGGAAAATGGGTTAGACACATCTCCGGAGTTGGACATCTTACTTACCAAATCCAGGGAAACCTCAGGCTTCCTTCCAACACCTGATGCAAAGGTTGTGAATACCTTAAGGTTGTCAGCCCCTTCCAGACTACTTAGAGGAAAACAATGCTGCTTGTTAACCCAGTGATAGTCCCAGGCATTGTAGTTGTGGATAACGATAACGTGTGCTTCAGTTTCAACTGTGGAATAGACTTGGCAAAGAGAAACAGACCAGCACCCCGGATCCAGTGTTTCACTCTTTGCATGCCTCCCCGGAGAGCTTTGTGGTTCAGGCTGCCACTGCAAATCCAAAGAAGTAATTTGTCCCCTTTTTGCCTCCTGACTGAGCGAGTAAGAGGCTGGATGCCCGAGTTGGAAAGGTTTTTAGTTCTGGAACTCTGGGCCTGAGGGTTGTAAATGCCTCTGTCCTGGAAAATTCCCTTCTAACTTCTGGTCAGCAGTCTTGGGTGCCGCCAAGCACTTGCCAGCTGGTGAGATGAACAAGGGCTTTGTGGTCCAAGTCACAGATGGTAGAGGAGAGTCACACCCAATTCTGCAGTCAGGGTTTGACAGGGCAGAATGCGTGGCACATGCTATGGTAACGCAGACTGTGTTGAGGAGGTACTCCGGGATGAGGACTTTGGATTCCGCCCTGGATTTTCAGGCGGTGCTGCCAGACATTCCTTTTGATTGCAATGCAATTTATTAGTGAAAATGTGGATGAGTCCCTCCAAAGGTTAAAATCCTCGAAGGCAACTGTCAGTCCCTGGGCTTGGCAGTCCAGCGGCCCACTACCCCCACAGGCAGGGGATTTCAGCCTTTTCCCCTCCTATGCTGCAGGGCACAAGCTCCAGCGGCAGCTCCACCCAGCCAGAGGTAGGGGCTGGGGTGCTCTGAGAGGAGATTTGTCCTCAGTAGCCCCAGGTGCAAAGTCCCTGTGAAGCACACTACCACACAACCCCTGGATGGGGGGAGGATAGAGGGTGGGAGTGTTCCTGTATGGCAAGTAATGGTGGCTCATCAGGTCTGACACCTAGGTTTTACAGGTTGTTCACCAGGGTTATTTCCTCCCTTTTGCTCAATGCCCACAAAGCCATCCCCCTCCTGCCAGTGCTAGACGCCAGATTCTCTCAAGAAAGGAAGTTCAACGGCTCCTGTCAAATGGTGCCATATTACAAGCCCCAGCTCAGAATGCGGCAAGGGCTGGTACTTGGTCTATTGCCAAAAAAAGATGAAGGCTTTCGTCCAATTATGGATCTGCTCCTCGTGAACCTGTTCCTGTGCAAGGACAAGTTCAAGATGGTAACGTGGCCCGGATCCTCCAAGTCCTTCACTTGCGGAACTGGCTGTTACCGCTGGATCTATAGGAAATCTACTTGCATGTGCAGATTCATCAGAACTACTGAAAGTACCTAAGATGCATTGTGGGCCTTTGCCGCTATCAGTTGAGCATCCTGCCATTTAGTCCGTTGTCAGCACCCAGGGTCTTCACCCAGCTGCTGGAAGTCATAGCGGCCCACCTCAGGAGGGAAGTCATTCTTCTCCAGCATGGGGTCTGGCATGGATTCACATGCTCATGAATATTCCCCGTCGTCAGGCTGGGAATCCTCGGTAAAGAAAAAACCAGTATCAGTTTCGTTTCTGATCTGTCTTTCGTAGTAGTAACCAATCACTGGTCTCTGCGTCATACTGACCACAGCCAATGACTGCCCTCTACCTAAGCCCCGCCTCTGGCAGCCATCTTCAGATTTTTACCGCACGTTCATGTGTTGGGATCCTCGTGCTATTGCTCTCGAGCGTTAGTGCTATTTTTTCACGTTTTTTCTCAAAAACTTCGTTTTTTTCGGTCAAAAGAGCCTCAAGCTTAACTGACTCTCCATCCGATCAACAGGGACCCGTGTCAGATTGGTCTACGCCCCTCAAGGGTGAAGATTCGTCGAGCTACGCTTTTGGAGGACTCCAGAAGTTTCTCAGGCCCATCTCGGTCATGGCCCAGGAGAAGGGAAGCTCGACGCCCGGAAAGCTGTTCAGGGTCTGCCCTGGATGCCAGCTGCAGAATGTCTTTAAGGAAGACGAACACTCCTTTTGTCTTTACTGCCTACATGAAGACAAGACGCACGTGGGGAAGGACTGTGCGTTTTGCGGCAACATGTCGGAGCGGACCATGAAGGACCGCCATCAACGTCTCGCCAACTGGCTGGAAGGGAAGAGCCCGTCCGGCGAGAAGAAGAAGAAGAAATCCGAGCGGTCTTCTAAGACCTTTGAGGACGCCCTGGCGACGGGGGTCCAACATAAGGCCAAGCACTGCGAGTCCGCTGGCACCGGGAGCGCCGAACGGTCGGGCTCTACGGGCACCAGGCAGGGCACACCCTCCCCGGCACCATCAACCACGATCCAACGCTCTGGGTCGGGTAAGAGGAAGGCCGAGCACCCGGCGAAGCTCCTGGAGAGGCCCCGGTCGAGCTCGAAGGCGGAGGGGGAGCGAGGCAGTGTCCCCCCCCCCCTCAAGGAGAAGGTGGTGAGCGCACCAAGGGTGGTGAAAGCCTTAATCCATCCGGCCAACGCCTCTATCGAGACAGTCGCGGCGGCCCTGGCTCAGCCTGTGGAGGCTACGCCGGTGGTGGCGACCTCGGGGCTCAGAGTCTCCCTGCCACCGCGGAGGGAGTCCTCTTTTATGCCCATCGACAGGACCCCCGTGAAACCTCTGACGGAGAAGAAAAAGGGGGGGCAGGAGGTCGCAGTGGATTTGGCCTCAACCTCTGAGGAAGAACTGATCGAGGTCTTAAGCCACGGCGTTGGCGTGGAAGAAGACCAGCCCGTCGGGAGGGATCCCGACGCAGGAGACGACATCGTCGAGGGTACCGACGGGGCCCCTAACCGCCCGTCGGATTCCCCTCTGCCAGTGCCGCAAGACAACTCGGCGGCCATTTTGTTGGCTATACAGTCCTTATGCTCAGAGATAAGGACGAGACTGCCGTTACCAGTGGAGGAACCACTCCCGTCAGGGGACCCGGAACCAGGGCCTTCGGGCAGCCCCCCTCCTAAGAAAAGAAGGATTCACCCTCCACCTCCTTTTCAGCCGTCGCGCCCCGTTCAGCCCTCCTCCCCGTCCACGACTCGAGGGGATGATACGGGAACTGACACGGCCGCAACGGGTACGGACGACGAGGTGTACGACGAGGATCTGCCGTCGTCTCCTCCCACCCGGGCTTCCCCGCCCGACGAGATTGGATCTTTTCACTCCATGATCGCCAGGGCATCCGAGCTCTTCCAGCTCTGCCCTGAGGAGAAGAAGAAGGAAGGTTTCCTTTATCAGCGGCGCGAGGCCAAGAGGAAGACGGTCCTCGCGGTACCTCTACTGGACGATATTTGGGATGAGGGCCTCGCCCTCCTCAAGAACCCATCCACGACGCCGGCTAGAAGAGACCGGTACGAGAAGAAGTACCGGGGTCCCGGACGCGGCCCCCTTGTGCCTCCGGGCGCAGCCTACCCTGGACTCCGTCGTCTCCGCGGCGGCCAGGAAGAAAGCGGGGGGTGGGTTGCGGCCTCCACGTCGACTTCCCCGCCGGACGGCGAGGGAAAGAAATTGGACACGATGGGGCGCAGGGTCATCTCGTCTGCAAAAGCGGACACGGAGACAGCCCGGGCTCTCGGGGTTCTCCAGCAACGGCGGCCGCCCTTTCGGAGCGGCGGAGGCAAGGGCGCCTCCAAAGGTTCCGGCGGCGGATTTTCCACCTACCGTCAGGCGGCCCGTTCGTCGTCTCAAGAAGCTTACAGGGGACGAGGCAAGTCAGGCGGACCCCGCCGTCGTCGCCAAGGAGGCCAAGGCGGCAAAGCCTAGTCTAAGCAGGATTGAACCGGCCGTGGGGTCGGGCCCCCACCGAAGCACCCCGGTGGGTGGCCGGCTGGCGAGCTTCGTCAGCGTGTGGGAGTCCATCTCCACCGACCGTTGGGTGCTGGACGCCCTAGCCCAGGGCCACAGGCTCGAGTTTCAAAGAAGGTGCCCGCGCGTCCCCCCTGTGGCCAGGAAAGAGCTTCATGTCCCTCAGCTTCTCCGTGAGGTAAGGGCGATGCTAAGGAAGGGCGCCATCGAACTCGTCCCAAGGAGGCTTCGGGGCTCCGGAGTTTACTCAAGATACTTCCTCGTGAAGAAGAAGACGGGAGGATGGCGCCCCATCCTAGACCTACAACTGCTGAACAAGTTCATCAAGGCTCAGAAGTTCCGGATGGTCACCCTCCAGCACGTCCTGGGTCAGCTGGAGGAGGGCGACTTCCTGTCGTTGTTGGATTTGGAGGATGCCTACTTCCATATTCCCATCCTAAAGGGGCACCGAAAATTCCTCAGGTTCGTGGTCCAAGGGCGTCACTACCAGTTCAGAGCCCTTCCCTTCGGTCTACGGTCGTCACCCAGGGTATTCACCAAGTGCCTTGCACCAGTGGCAGCGCAGCTGCGCCGAGAGGGGATCCACGTCTACCCCTACCTGGACGACTGGCTCATCCGAGCCAAGACGAGGGAGCTTGCCGTGGAGCACACGGCAAGGACCGTCCAACTTCTCACGGACCTGGGATTCTCCGTGAACTACGCCAAGTCCCACCTGCTACCCGCGCAAAACGCACTGTTTCTGGGAGCGAAGCTCGACACAGTGTCCCTTCTGGCCTCCCCGTCGGAGGAAAGGACCAGGTCCATCCTGGGCAAGGTACAGCGGATGTTGGTTTCCGACGCGGCCAAGGTGAGGTCCATCAAGTCCCTCCTCGGAATGATGTCTTCTTGCATCTACCTCATTCCCATGTGCAGGCTCCGGATGCGCCCGTTGCAGGAGTTCCTGGACACACGCTGGATCCAAACGACGGGCGGCTTCGAGGAGAGGATCACACTCGACGAGAGTTTCCGCCGAGCGATCCGGTGGTGGGGCACCCGCGCGCATCTGACGGCGGGCATGGACCTCCAGACAGTGACCACGGATGCCTCCCTGGAAGGGTGGGGAGCGCACACCGAAAATCTGCACGCGAGAGGCCTTTGGCTCCCGACGGAGTAGTCCCTCCATATCAACGTCCTGGAGTTCCGTGCAGTGTTCTGGGCCCTGAGGTCCTTCCTTCTGTCCCTCAAGGGCAAGGTGGTGAGGATCTTCACCGACAACACCACCACCATGTTTTACATCAGGAAACAGGGCGGAACCAGGTCCCCAGCACTGTCCAAGGAGGCGCAGGACCTGTGGCATTGGGCCGTCGCCCAAAGGATGTTTCTGGTGCCGTTTCATCTGGCAGGGATAAAAAACACCATCGCCGACTCACTCAGCAGCGAGCTGCCCTCGTGCCACGAGTGGGAACTACGGCAGGATCTAGTGGATCGCCTCTTCCGACGGTGGGACTCACCCCAGATCGACCTCTTCGCGATGGCGACGAACTCCAAGTGCCGGAGGTTCGCCAGCAGGTTTCCCCAGCCGAGGAGCATGGGCGATGCTTTCTCTTTCCCCTGGCCGGGCCTGTTCCTATACGCGTTCCCTCCATTGCCACTACTGATCCGGCTCATCAACCAGCTCAAGAGGTCACGGTGCAGGATGATCCTCGTCGCACCTGCGTGGCCGAGGCAGATATGGTTCCCGGACCTTCTGGACTTGTCAGCGTCCCCGTCAATCAAGCTGCCAGTGGACGCGGATCTGCTCTCCAGGGAAGGAGGCGCCATCCTCCACCACGACCCGAAGTCGCTGAACTTGCAGGCCTGGCTCCTGCAGCGCTAGAGTTTGGAGGATACGACATACCGGCCGACTGCAGAGAGGTTCTTGCAAAGGCCAGGGCGTCCTCGACTCTTAAATGCTAGGGACACAAATGGAAGAGGTTCTCTGTCTGGTGCCACGCACAGAACATTAACCCTCTAAGGATTACGGCTCCCCAAGTACTGCCGTACCTGTTGACGCTGGCCAAAGCTGGACTGGCACACGCGTCCATCAAGATTCATCTTGCTGCGATCTCCCGATACACTAGAACCAGCGGGCGGACGTCCTTGTGGTCTCATCGTCTGGTGAAAGAGTTCATGAAGGGACTGTTCAGATCGTTCCCGCCGGTGAAGGCTCCGGTCCTGGCGTGGGAGCTCAACGTGGTGCTGACCAAGCTCATGGGACCTCCGTTCGATCCTCTGCACTCGGCCCCGTTGAAGTTCCTGTCGTGGAAAACAGCGTTTCTTGTGGCCATCACCTCCGCACGACGGGTGGGAGAGATCCAGGCCCTTTCCTGCAAGGCCCCGTACTTGATTTTTCACGACACGAGGGTGGTGCTCAGGACGCACCCCTTCTTCATGCCCAAGGTGCCGTCGGACTTCCATCTCAACGAACCCTTGGTGTTGCCTGTGTTTTTCCCGTCGCCTTCGTCGCCGGCTGAGAGGACTTTGCACTCGCTGGATGTGGCTAGAGCGCTGAAGTTCTACGTGGATCGCACGAAGTGTTTTCGGAAGACGTCACAACTCTTTGTGAACTTTTGACCTGTCAATCAGGGGAAGGCTCTCTCGAAGGCTTCCATTTCCAGATGGCTCTGTCACCGGTTGGCAAACCGACCGCTGCCTGGCCGTCCGGGAGCACATTCCACCAGAGCGATCGCAGCTACCACGGCGTTCCTATCTGGTGTGCTCCTGCTGGACATTTGCAGGGCTGCTACGTGGAGGTCGACGCACACCTTCACGAAATTCTACTGCGTCGATCGGGATTCCAGGGAGGAGTCCAGGGTCGGCCAAGCAGTGCTGCGCAACCTGTTCGCCTGAGGTGAGCCTGGTGAGGAGGTAAGATTGCTTAATGTTGAGTTTGATGTGATGCTTAATGTTGAGCCTTTGCCACCTCCCGTGGTTGTGCATGTGGGTACTGCTATGTATTCTTTATTCATGAGCCTGTGAATCCATGCCAGACCCCATGCTGGAGAAGGAACAAGTTACTTACCTGTAACTGTTGTTCTCCAGCATGGGTCTGGCATGGATTCACATGCGAACGCTCCCGCCTACCCCTCTGCGGCTCTTCACTTGGTCATACTGCCACTTCACGTGCTTCCAAATCTGAAGATGGCTGCCAGAGGCGGGGCTTAGGTAGAGGGCAGTCATTGGCTGTGGTCAGTATGACGCAGAGGCCAGTGATTGGTTACTACTACGAAAGACAGATCAGAAACAAAACTGATACTGGTTTTTTCTTTACCGAGGATTCCCAGCCTGACGACGGGGAATATTCATGAGCATGTGAATCCATGCCAGACCCATGCTGGAGAACAACAGTTACAGGTAAGTAACTTGTTCCATCTCATTCCCGACCGGAGCGACTGGCTCGCCCAGATGCTCGCTCCCCAAATGATGGGTTGGCACATTTGTTCTGCATGTGCAGTCTGTTGCATAGCTTGGGCTTCTCCCTGAACTTTAAGACGTCTCATGTTCGCTGTCCAAGTCACCCCTTTTTTTTCGGTGCAGTCTTGGACTCTTGTCTGGGCAGGATGTCTCCCGCGGCCTACAAACATCTATAAGATGGTTCATGTCCTCCAGTCACAGGAGAGTTCCGGACTTGGCCTTCCTGTGCTTGCTGGGTCTTGTGGCCTCCTTCCTTCCTTTATAGTGCCGGAAACCCAGATGTGTATGAGGTCGCTTCAGTTACTTCACTGTTAGTGGTCTCAGCTCCAGGGGCACACATACAAACTTTTGCAGGTCTCGGGGAGAGTATCACAGGTGGTCTCTATTGGAAAACTTGTTGAAAGGGGCATTGCTGCGACAACCCTGGACTCAGCTGACTGTAGTCACGGATGTGTCCTTAAAGGGTTGCAGTGCTCTCCTGCAAGACCTGACAGCCTTTGGTGGTCTTCTCCTTCAGAGGGCCAGGAACACATCAACTTGCTGGACTTGAGAACAATCGGGCTGGCTGTGGCTGCCTTCCTCCCTTTTAATACAAAACAGGAATGTGCTAGTCCTGATGGACAACAGAGTCCATGAACTACCTCAACAAGCAAGGTGGATGATGGGTCATTGCCACTGTGCAGTGGAACAATGCGACTCTGGTTGTAGGTTCTGGAGAACGAGTGGTCTCTGATGGGAGCTAATTTCACTGGGACGAATAACATCATTGTGGATGCCTTCCGCAGGCAGACTTTGGACTCCCACGAGTGGAGCTCTGCCAGGAATTTCTGGACTCCTCAGGTTCACCTGTTTGCTTCAAGTGTGAACAGGATGTCCAGTTGTTCTGCTCCAGTGAATTTACTCACCAGGGAGCTCTGGGGGACACCCAGACCGTCGAATGGATTTTGGCCGGTTCTTATGAGACTCCGCCAGTTTTGGTCCATATTGATCGCTCCAGACTGGGCGCAGAGAATGTGGTACTGAGTTACTGGACGTGCCCATCTGCCCTCCCTGGTACCTTCTGTGGAGAGTGCATCTGCTCTCCCAGTCAGAAGGTCGGGTGCTCCATCTGAACCTTGCCAGCCTGAATCTTCATGCCGGTCTGCTCAGATATAGGGGTGGCATTTGTCAGATGTCCTGGATGGGGCTCCTCTTGGTTCGAAGGGCCTGCATCCAACACCATTTATAACTGTAGGTGGCGTACATTCATATCCCACTCGCGGTGCTGGGAGAGCGATATGAATGCTTTTACTCGTCCCACATCCACTTTACTGTTTTTTTTTTGCTTTCCGTTGCCTGCAGATTGGCACAGTGAACCGTGTTGCAATTTTGGTTCTTCAAAATCCCCACTGTTATGCAATTTTTGCTGGACTTGTACAACCAGTTTCACCCATGCTAGTTTGTTGTTCTAGCATGGGGTTTAATTTTAGTGTTGACTTTTTGTATGTGCTCCATTTGCGTTCCTGTATTCTTGTTCTTTAAGGTTGTCCTCCCTTAAGGGGATTTTGCTGGTGCCCATCGCTTCCACTAGACTGGTAAGTATGCTCTAGGTGGTGTCTGTTAAACCACCTTATTTGGTTTTTTCAAGGAGAAGGTGACGTTGAGAGTGAGGGAATCTTTCTTTCCGAAGGTGGTCTCAGACTTCTACCTCTCTCAACAGAACAGTCTTCCTGCCTTTATTTCCCCCTCTGTCCCATCTTTCCAAGAAACAGGACTGATTACATCGCCTTGACCCTGTGCGGGCCATCAGCTATGTCGCTCTGACAAGGCATGAAAGGACAGATGACAAGTCTTTTTTTGGATTATGCTGGTGTCCGTGCTGGCAAGGCTGTGACCAAACAGACCCTTTTGGAGTTAGATCATCGTCTGCATTCCAGGATGCTACGACCTGGCTGGAAAGGATGCACCTGAAGGTCTCGGAGCTCACTTGATCAGACCAGAGGTCTATTCTGGACATTTGTCAGGTGGCTTTGTGGGACTCGCTGTACACATTCGGCAAACATTACTGTTTGGATTGCTAGTCAATACAGGACACTCAGAGCTTTCTGGTATAGGTAGAGTCCTTGGTATCCTCCCTCGTCCTGGTCTACGTACTGCTATGGGAGTCTTTTATAGATAATTAATCTGTTTGAGGAAGGAAGCCATTACAATAAGAAATGACCTACCTCTCTGGCATCCTTCTTTCTGCTTGCTCTGTATGTTTGCTATTTCAGTAAGACTGTTTTGTCTTCATGCACAACAAATGCTGGCCTTTTGTTTGACAGTAGAACCGTAAAGGGTTCAAAGAAAGCAATGTAGCACTGGTGACAGTTAATTTGTAAGGAAAGAATTGGGTGTAAATTGTTGAACACGCTGTGGACCTTTTGGTTTCATATTGATCACTCAATGATCGAGAACACTTTTAAATGTCTGAAACGATATTTAATCTTGAAAAGAAGCTAAATAAATGAAGTTACATATTTACTAAAAACGTTAAAGATTTTCAACTGGCCACACAGACGTAAATTACTTTGAGGACAATTTCCCCCTTTTTTGCTGTTGGGGTGCATTTGCAGTAGTGCCGTTCAGATCTGAGCATTTGGATCCTTTACTATTTCCTAATAGGATTTTGTTCTTTACTTGTGTAAGTGAAAGCCTTGTTAAAAAGTTTGTTTTCTGTCTTCAAAATTAGCTTTCTTTAAATATTCATCTGAAATGCATTGTTATACATGTATGGGGTTCAAGCATTTGAAAACGCTCATGACTATCCTGTTTTTGTAGCCACCTGTCGCTGTTCCACACCGAATTCATTCAACAAGTAGAAGTGTAAGAGAAGAGAAAACACGCTCTGAAATAAACTGTAAGAATTTTCAGTATTCTTTGTGCAGAATTTAAATTGTGGCCCAAAGTACTTTTTTGTGGGTTGAGTGGCAGTGTTGCCCTTAAATAAATATTTGCCCATGCAACTGAGATTTACAGTTTAATGTATTCAACGCTATATTTATATATACCTGCTTGATACTTCTATCAAGTGTATCAATCACATGGTTCTAGGGTGATGCTGGTTTAGTCATATCTGGTGTGGGTGTGTCCGGTTAAAAAATAGAATTGGTTGTCAAGAATATTTGACTTAAGTGAGTCATCTTTCTTATTATGACCTGATGTGTACAAATAGTAATTAAGTCTTGTCAACGGCCAAATCAATGTGGTGGTCAGACTTTCTGTTGTGTCCAAGATTGTTTCCTCTGCTGATTATGAAATACTAGATAATAGTTGTGTTTGTGTCACAGATGTGCTACATAGCTCCCACACTCCAGAATATGGTTCAAGGTTTAAAAAAAAATGACCAAAATGTTAGTAAGGGGTTCCCTACCTTGACCAACCCTACTTCTTACAAGCTAGTTACAGGTATGGACCGAAAGGCAAATGACTTGTCCGACTCCCTCCGGGGGTCTTCCACATGTGACTCTCCAGATGTTTTAGACTACAACTCCTATGATCACTCAGCATGGACTATGCTGCCTTGTGCTCATGGGAGTTGTAGTCCAAAACATCTGGAGAGCCAAAGTTTGCAGACCCCTGGTCCAAGTGGTCCCTAACCTAACACTCACCAGAATTTCTCAGTAGGAATTATGATTTTCTTGTGCTGGTAACAGACACACAGGTCCAATCTCATGCATGTACTCCCCCCCACCCCCCTATCTTTCCCCTGATCTCTCTATTGCTTACACTTCACCCTCCATTCTCCTTCTCTTGCACCCTCTGGTCTTTTTCTTCTCCTCTCCACCCTTCTGTCTCTCAATGTTCTTTGCAAACTTCCCACCTCTCTTCACCCTCCTCATGATCCCACCTCTCCTTGCACCTCTTACCCTGCCCCTCTCCTTGCGTCGCTGCCCCTTTCCTCTCCTGGCGTCGCTGCCCCTTTCCTCTCCTGGCGTCGCTGCCCCTCTCCTCTCCTTGCGTCGCTGCCCCTCTCCTCGCGTCGCTGCCCCTCTCCTCTCCTGGCGTCGCTGCCCCTCTCCTCTCCTTGCGTCGCTGTTAAGACGGATTTCCGAACTCTGTCCTGGTGGCGCAGAAGTTCAGAAGGCCAACCTAATTACTTGGAACAGGGTAACCTCTGGACAAGCCAGACCAATCAAGGTAGCGATCGCGGCGGTCAAGACTAGGTCTCAAGAGGGGTGAGGGTGACTGAAAGCCCGCAGTGAGCACACAAAGCAAGGGCGCTTACAAACTACTCCAAACAGTTGTTTATATCAAAAATAGATACACATTTATTATAAGGCCTTGAAACTAATAACCACAGTAAAAGCAGCAATATACAACGATATTAAACCAACACATACACTATCCACCCAATATATATACAGAATACACAGTTTCACAGCATTAGCAGCACGAAATATGTTATCCACCTGCAGGGGAAGGAAAACAGGCAGTGCGAACCAATGCGTGTGATATGTCCGCCTTCTGAGGCCCCTAACTGGATGGTAGTCCAATCCCTACGAAGAGTGGAGCCTAGCGCTCAAAAGTACCTGCACACGCCGGTGCCAATGGGCAGAAGGTGAAGCTCTTCGGAGGACGTTGGACAGCTCTGTAGGGTGCCCTAATGAAGGAGAACACGGTCCGCGACTCTAGCGCAGCCTCCACTGTGAGGCAGAAGCAGGGCGCGAGTACGGACAAGGGATGCTGTATTTACAGCGGGGAAAAGCAAGGGGCACTGCAGGAGGGCGACCAGATCCTAGCTAATCTACTCACCGGTCCCCGAAGCAAGCAGGCCCGAGCTTCTCCTCGATAGATGCAGCTTCTGGCAGGTTCTGAAGAGCAGGGAACGTCTCGTCGTCGTGCAGAGTAAAAAGACGTCCCGATCGAAGAATCCTGCACAGTTTTGTCGCCACGGCAGGGCAACGGAACGGCCGGGTGTATTCAAGCCAAACGAGCACCGTTCACCTCTAGCTTAGGGTTGCTAAGCAAACGAAGCGTGTGAGCGTGCCCCGGACTCAGAATACCACCCAACCTGTCGGCGATTACAGAGCAGGGCTCCTTAGTAAGCTGGTCAGTCAACTGGATGGCCCAGAGACACTTCCGAAGGCTTACGGCAGGAGTTGATGAAGGTGCCGGGAATAGCTGGTCCTGCTATTCCAATAGGTCGAAGCGCCAGTACAGGCCTTCTGGTTCGATCTTAGGTGGAAAGGGCTTCACCGGACGACAGCAATGAGGAGCAGAAGTTCTTCAGGGGGTCACCAGCGATTCCTCGGTCCAGCCTCGTGTTCGCAGGATACTTGGCTCCTGTATCCCTGGGTTCGTAAGAACTCAGGAGATCGACCTGGTAGTGGTGTTTCCAGCT
This sequence comes from Ambystoma mexicanum, assembly GCF_040938575.1. NCBI lineage: Eukaryota > Metazoa > Chordata > Amphibia > Caudata > Ambystomatidae > Ambystoma > Ambystoma mexicanum. The sequence goes on from NC_090927.1 coordinate 1,221,486,515, forward strand.
CCCTCTTATCCACGGTTCCCTTCGCGCCAAAACGGAGGGGAGCCAATGGGAGATCCGCTCATCAACACACATACCATACGTGGACCAATCACGGACCACAGTGGTCCCAGGCATTCACACCACCCTAGACTCTCTGGCACCCAGGATGTGTATTGGGACCAGACAGCCCAGCCCACATCCTGGGGGCACTCAAACGACATGTAGAAGCCCGCGAAAGCAACCGTGTTTCGCGGGAAACTACATGCCCAAATAAGGAAGGCCCCGGGTCGCCTGACCCGGGGGAAGGTAAAGGGAGCAAGACGGACAGTGGACGAGACAAAGGAGCCTCGTGGTCCGGCCATTTTGGGTAGCCGGGCCACCCTTTTGTGTTCGCGGCAAAAAGGTGCTCAGAACGGCAAAAGGAGCTCAAAATAAACCAAATGATCGCTGCCACCAGCCCAGTCCCTGAATGACTTGCACCGATCCAAAAACCATCCTACAAGAGTGTCTAGGGTCTGTAGAAGGCTAGAGACCCAAGAGAGCTGTAACTTAGCTTACAGTGCCCTCTTGTGTCGTGTTGCACTAAAATGGCGACACGATAAAAGAAACTACGGGAAACAGCGTTCCCCGGTACTGACTGTCTTAAGGGCATGTCAGTTTCCCCGTAAGAAAGGAGCGAAAGCCCAGAGAAGTACGGCAGAAGGCTGCACTTCTCTGGCAAAGTCAAGAAAACAGGTTGAAAACAATAGCAAAAAGTTTAGGGGTTGCCACATGGAAGGAAAGTTCCCTACAATAACGAAATCTTTCCTAACACTCGCCCCTCCCAGACTATGGACAGGGGGAACTAATCCACCCCTGGATGAGTCTCTTGTTCAGGTCGGTAAAACATTCTGGACAACCCATCAGCATTGCTATGTTGGACACCTGGCCTATGCTCAATAGTGAAGTCGAAGCCTTGTAGACTTATGGACCACCTAAGCAACTTTGGATTCTCCCCCTTCATGTTCATTAGCCACTTTAACGGCTTATGGTCAGTCTGCACAGTGAAGTGGGTCCCATAGAGGTAGGGCCTCAGCTTCCTTAGGGCCCACACAACAGAGAAACATTCTTTCTCTACCGTGGACCATCTGAGCTCTCTGTCCTTAAGCTGGCGACTAATAAAACCGATAGGGTGTTCCTTACCCTTCTCATCTACTTGTGATAGTACAGCTCCTATCCCAGTGTCAGAGGCATCCGTCTGCACGATAAAAGGTCTTTGATAATCAGGGGCCCTGAGCACAGGGGCCTGGCACAAGGAGTCTTTCAAGCCATTGAAGGCCTTCTCACACTCGTCAGTCCAAGTTACCTTCTTGGGTTTCTTCGGAGTTGTGAGGGCAGTCAGAGGAGCAGCTATGGTGCCATAGTCTGCCATAAAATTGCGGTAATAACCCGTGAGTCCTAAGAAGGCTCTCACTTGGGTTTGTGTAGTGGGGGTAGGCCAGTCTTGTACTGCTTGTACTTTACTGGGGAGAGGCTGTATCCTTCCTCCACCTACTTCATGCCCAAGGTAAACCACTGAGCCTTGTCCAATCTGGCATTTACTCGCCTTTATGGTCAAGTGGGCTTTCTGAAGAGCCTGGAGCACAATCCCGAGGTGTTTCACATGGTCTTCCCAGGTGGCACTGAAAACTGCTATATCGTCCAGATATGCAAGACAGAATTCGTCCAACCCATTCAACACATGATTCACAAGCCTCTGGAAAGTGGCAGGTGCATTCTTCAATCCGAACGGCATTACCCGGAATTGGTAAAGCCCGTCGGGAGTTGAAAATGCTGTCTTCTCCTTGGCATGTTCTGCTAAAGCTATTTGCCAATAGCCCGCAGTCAGGTCAAACGTGCTGAGGTACTTGGAGGCACCCAAGGTATCCACCAGCTCGTCAGTTCGAGGCAAGGGGTGAGCGTCTGTCTTGGTGACAGCATTCAGAGCCCTGTAATCCACGCAGAACCTCAATTCAGAAGTGCCTGCCTTTGGAACCAATACCACAGGACTGGACCAAGGACTACTAGAGGGTTCAATCACCCCAAGGTCTAACATCTTGTTGACCTCGGTCTTAATATAAGACCGTACTTTATCCGACATCCTGTATCCCCTACTTTTGGTAGGTACACTGTCTCCTGTGTCAATGTTATGTTTGCACCAAGGTGTCAAACCAGGCGACTGTGAAAACAGGGGGGAAAACTGCCTAAGCAAACTTTTCACCTCAGCCTGCTGATCAGAAGTCAGGTGAGGGGCCACTCGGACACCCTCAACGGAGCTATCTGAAGGACCGCTTTGGAACAGGTCGGGGAGAGGTTCTGACTCCTCTTCCTCAACGTCTGACGCCAGTAGCAGTGCTGCGATTTCGACTCTTGGGACGAAAGCCTTCAGCCTATTTACGTGGAACACTTTTGGAGCCTGTCCAGGCCTTCCAAGGTCCACTAAATAGTTCACCTCACCCAGGGGCTCCACCACTGTGTAAGGGCCTGACCATTTGTCCTGTAAAGCGCGAGGCCTTATAGGGTTCATGATCAGGACTTGCTGACCAGGGGTAAAGTGAATTAAGGAAGCTTTCTGATCGTACCAATGTTTCACCAGCGCTTGTCCTGCCTTCAACTTTTCACTAGCCAAGCCCATCAGGAGTACCATCCGTTTTCTGAGCCCTAGCACATAGTCAACTACATTGGTAGTAACAGGGGGAGTGGGCATCTCCCATCCCTCTTTGACGATGGCTAAGGGTCCCCGTACGGGATGACCGAACAGAAGTTCGAAGGGGCTGAAGCCAACACCCTCCTGTGGTACCTCTCTGTAGGCAAACAGCAAGCATGGTAAAAGAAGATCCCATTTTCTTCTCTGGGGCTCCTCCAGAGCCCCAATCATGCTCTTTAGCGTTCTGTTGAAACGCTCCACCAGACCATTGGTCTGGGGGTGGTATGCAGAAGAGAACTTGTAGGTGACCCCACATTCTTTCCACATAGCCTGCATATACTTCGACATAAAGTTGCTGCCACGATCTGACACAACTTCTTTAGGGAAGCCAACCCTAGTAAATATGCCGAGTAAAGCTTTTGCAACTGACTTGGCAGTTACAGTCTTTAATGGGATGGCCTCAGGATACCTGGTTGCATGGTCGACCAGCACCAGGATAAACCTATTGCCTGAGGATGTTTGCGGGTCAAGGGGACCAACGATGTCGATCCCTACCCTTTCAAATGGTACCCCCACAACTGGGAGCGGTACCAACGGAGCTTGGATTGTCGCGCCAACCTTACCAGACAACTGGCAGGAGGCACAACTCCTGCAGTGACTTTCTACTTGCACCCCCATCTTGGGCCAGTAGAAGTGCATGGATAACCTTTGCTTGGTCCTCTTCATACCAAGGTGACCAGCAAGGGGAACTTCATGCGCCAACTGCAGGAGGAAGGGTCTAACAGAAAGGGGAACCACCAACCTCCTATGGTCTCCTTCTGTAGACTCTGTGGGCTCACTGTACAGGAGTCCACCTTCCCAATAAATCCGATGCTTCCCAGGAGGTTCACCCTCAAGCTGGGAGCAGGCCTGTCTCCTTAGGCCTTCCAGAGATGGGCACTCACGTTGGCCCTTACTGAAGTCGTCCCTATCAGGACCTCCTTCAACTAACAAGTCTTTTAGTTCAGGATGGTCGTTGGGGTCGAACACTTCAGGCATCGCCACCTCCTCGTCAGGCTCGGGCGATTGACCAACTCCCTCCACCGCAGTGGTAGGCGAGCTCGGGGGAATATTCTCTTTCCCCCGTCGGGACTTGTTGACTCCTTTCGCCTTGGGTTTCCCCTTCGGCTGGGGCGGCGTATTGGACTTGGCCAATGCTGCCCGTGCTTGAGACCGTGTGTAGGGTCTTTCGGCAGTGTCTCCTACGAGCCCTAGAGCTCTGAGATCATTGCCCAACAAGACCTTTCCCGGGACGTTTCTCTGAATGCTCACTGGAATCCTAACTGCTGTACCATTTAAAGTTAGATTAACAGGGATCACGGGAAACATACGGAGGGGGCCGTCAGCCAACTTAGTGGGCATCAGAGTAGCTCTGGCAACTTCCTCTGAGTCTACCAAGGTAGAATCCACTACAGTTCGACTGCACCCACTATCCCTAAGAGCTGGAGTATCCACTCCATTGATCAGCACACTGTCTTTAAAGTAGTGCTTGGTATTATCCGGAATCCTAGCATACGCCTCTGCGACTTTAGGCTCCCAGGAACCCAGGGACACTAAAACTACCTCAGCCTCTATTCCGCTGGGAAATGAGTCTGAGGAGAAGGATGCTCCTGTAATCTCTTCTTCCTCGTAGGAGGAGAAGGCCAGATTAGCGGAGTGGACCCCCAAAGGTCTAACCTTACAACGGGGATCCCCCTTCACATGGTCAGTTGCTCCACAAGAAAAACAAGCCCCATTGGGTCTGTTTACGTAGGGAGGCTTATTATAACCAGAGTTCTGTTTCGGAGGCGAACCTCCACTACCCTGTGAGTTCTCGTATGGTTTACCCTTATTTTTCTTTTTGTGGCCCTTATGGGAAGAAGATTTAGCAGATTCCCCACCCTCCATATCTTTGGACTTTTTCCCTTCCTCCTGCTTACCAGGATGAGTTTTGTCCTTATGGGACACTCAATGTGACACCCATAAGTCTGCTGCAATGGCCAGCTTCTTAGGATCTATCTCCTTCGAATCGGCCAAATGCTGCTTAAGCTCCGGGGAAGAAGAAGCAAAAATGTGTTCCAGCATGACCAGATTGATCATGCCTTCGAAGGTAGAAACCTTATAACCTTCAACCCAGCCAGTTAAGTTTTTCAGGGACTCAGCTACATACGACACCCAAGTACCACCTTCCTTTTTCTTATATTCTCTAAACCTTTTCAAATATTGGGTCGGAGTCTTCCCAAACTTTAAAATTAGAGTCTGCTTCAACATTGCAAAATCAGCGCGCTCAGCCTTCGACATTTCCATAATGGCACTGCAACCAGAATGGGGCAGTCTGCTGAGTAACCATGCAACCTTATCCGCATTATCAACCTCTTGAACCTCGCATGCATACTCAAACGCATTTAACCAGTCCATAATGTCATTTCGTTCCTCATACACACTGAGCAGATCTTTTGGAAACCGTGGATGAGAGGAAGCCCCAGAACCATGTCCAGGACCCTTGGACCCATTTGCGAACTGAAGCTTGGCCAGTTCCAACTGGTGATCCCTGTCTTTTTGTTTTTCTGCCTGGTCGATTTTCAGTTTGGCTATGCTGAATTCAAGCTCCTGCTGCCTAAACCGCAGCTCTTGCTTCTTGAATTCAAGCATAGCCTCCCCATCAACACTGGCAGAGGAAACGTTAGACATTACATCCTCCCTGTCCTCGTGGTCGTGATGGATCAGTGCAGCGGCAGAACCGTCGGTTCTGCCAGTGAGAGCAGCCCCACCACCTTCTGCACTGTCCTCGGAAGTTATAGCGTCAAGCTGCGCTTCTTGCCACGCCACGATTCTCTGGATCATTTCCAATTTAGTGCCTTGAGAGGAAACCCCTCTCTCCGCACACATCTTCTTCAATGTTTCAGATTTCGAAGCATTTAAGGTTAATAAAGTATTCGTTTCCATACTGTTGATAGGACTATGGCCTTTTTAACGTTATATTCAATACTTTACTGCGTGTCCTGGTTGGAATAACCTGAAAACGCCTTAGCTCGTGCGCAACACTGGATACCTTCAGTCGTATCCCACCGCTGTACACCAATCTGTTAAGACGGATTTCCGAACTCTGTCCTGGTGGCGCAGAAGTTCAGAAGGCCAACCTAATTACTTGGAACAGGGTAACCTCTGGACAAGCCAGACCAATCAAGGTAGCGATCGCGGCGGTCAAGACTAGGTCTCAAGAGGGGTGAGGGTGACTGAAAGCCCGCAGTGAGCACACAAAGCAAGGGCGCTTACAAACTACTCCAAACAGTTGTTTATATCAAAAATAGATACACATTTATTATAAGGCCTTGAAACTAATAACCACAGTAAAAGCAGCAATATACAACGATATTAAACCAACACATACACTATCCACCCAATATATATACAGAATACACAGTTTCACAGCATTAGCAGCACGAAATATGTTATCCACCTGCAGGGGAAGGAAAACAGGCAGTGCGAACCAATGCGTGTGATATGTCCGCCTTCTGAGGCCCCTAACTGGATGGTAGTCCAATCCCTACGAAGAGTGGAGCCTAGCGCTCAAAAGTACCTGCACACGCCGGTGCCAATGGGCAGAAGGTGAAGCTCTTCGGAGGACGTTGGACAGCTCTGTAGGGTGCCCTAATGAAGGAGAACACGGTCCGCGACTCTAGCGCAGCCTCCACTGTGAGGCAGGAGCAGGGCGCGAGTACGGACAAGGGATGCTGTATTTACAGCGGGGAAAAGCAAGGGGCACTGCAGGAGGGCGACCAGATCCTAGCTAATCTACTCACCGGTCCCCGAAGCAAGCAGGCCCGAGCTTCTCCTCGATAGATGCAGCTTCTGGCAGGTTCTGAAGAGCAGGGAACGTCTCGTCGTCGTGCAGAGTAAAAAGACGTCCCGATCGAAGAATCCTGCACAGTTTTGTCGCCACGGCAGGGCAACGGAACGGCCGGGTGTATTCAAGCCAAACGAGCACCGTTCACCTCTAGCTTAGGGTTGCTAAGCAAACGAAGCGTGTGAGCGTGCCCCGGACTCAGAATACCACCCAACCTGTCGGCGATTACAGAGCAGGGCTCCTTAGTAAGCTGGTCAGTCAACTGGATGGCCCAGAGACACTTCCGAAGGCTTACGGCAGGAGTTGATGAAGGTGCCGGGAATAGCTGGTCCTGCTATTCCAATAGGTCGAAGCGCCAGTACAGGCCTTCTGGTTCGATCTTAGGTGGAAAGGGCTTCACCGGACGACAGCAATGAGGAGCAGAAGTTCTTCAGGGGGTCACCAGCGATTCCTCGGTCCAGCCTCGTGTTCGCAGGATACTTGGCTCCTGTATCCCTGGGTTCGTAAGAACTCAGGAGATCGACCTGGTAGTGGTGTTTCCAGCTCCCTCTTATCCACGGTTCCCTTCGCGCCAAAACGGAGGGGAGCCAATGGGAGATCCGCTCATCAACACACATACCATACGTGGACCAATCACGGACCACAGTGGTCCCAGGCATTCACACCACCCTAGACTCTCTGGCACCCAGGATGTGTATTGGGACCAGACAGCCCAGCCCACATCCTGGGGGCACTCAAACGACATGTAGAAGCCCGCGAAAGCAACCGTGTTTCGCGGGAAACTACATGCCCAAATAAGGAAGGCCCCGGGTCGCCTGACCCGGGGGAAGGTAAAGGGAGCAAGACGGACAGTGGACGAGACAAAGGAGCCTCGTGGTCCGGCCATTTTGGGTAGCCGGGCCACCCTTTTGTGTTCGCGGCAAAAAGGTGCTCAGAACGGCAAAAGGAGCTCAAAATAAACCAAATGATCGCTGCCACCAGCCCAGTCCCTGAATGACTTGCACCGATCCAAAAACCATCCTACAAGAGTGTCTAGGGTCTGTAGAAGGCTAGAGACCCAAGAGAGCTGTAACTTAGCTTACAGTGCCCTCTTGTGTCGTGTTGCACTAAAATGGCGACACGATAAAAGAAACTACGGGAAACAGCGTTCCCCGGTACTGACTGTCTTAAGGGCATGTCAGTTTCCCCGTAAGAAAGGAGCGAAAGCCCAGAGGAGTACGGCAGAAGGCTGCACTTCTCTGGCAAAGTCAAGAAAACAGGTTGAAAACAATAGCAAAAAGTTTAGGGGTTGCCACATGGAAGGAAAGTTCCCTACAATAACGAAATCTTTCCTAACAGTCGCTGCCCCTCTCCTCTCCTTGCGTCGCTGCCCCTCTCCTCTCCTTGCGTCGCTGCCCCTCTCCTCTCCTTGCGTCGCTGCCCCTCTCCTCTCCTTGCGTCGCTGCCCCTCTCCTCTCCTTGCGTCCCTGCCCCTCTCCTCTCCTCCCTGCCCCTCTCCTCTCCTCCCTGCCCCTCTCCTCTCCTCCCTGCCCCTCTCCTCTCCTCTCCTCCCTGCCCCTCTCCTCTCCTCGCGTCCATGCCCCTCTCCTCTCCTCGCGTCCCTGCCCCTCTCCTCTCCTCGCGTCCCTGCCCCTCTCCTCACCTTACGTCCCTGCCCCTCTCCTCTCCTTGCATCCCTATCCCCCTCCTTGCTCACCTACCCCTCTCCCTCACACACTATCTCATCTGCACTCTTCAGCAATCCGCTCCACAGTCTGTGTTCTGCCCAGTCGCCTGGCCCTTGTCCCCACCTGACCTCACCCCAACAACACATTTGGTCTTTCATTCACTATACTTTTATACTTTTCTAGCTCCCCCGCGCCCCTCCTTCCATTGGTTACAGTGCTCACCTGACTCTGTGGTCCAATCTGCTGCCAGTATTTTCACAGATGCTAGGTTACACAGGTGCAATGCTTTACAAAACCCTCTCAGCCCACCTCCTTTTCAGTCTCCATCTGTGAGGTAACAGCCAGGCGCTCGGGCGGCTCATTTTCCTTGTGGATTTCTTAATGTGCAGGTGAGTTTTATTCTGTTTGGGGAATATTTGTGGCTCTCCTGCAGTCTCTTCTCACGGTTTGTTTTCTGTTGGCCCAACATTAGCCTGGAGATGATTGTTCGTTGTCTCATCTCTGTTCAAGAGAAAGGCCAGTCCATTTCTGTTCTCTAATCCATTCACCTGGTTGCAGTATAGGTTTTCTTGGTTGCATCTATGTGCCTTCTGGGAGTTGCTGTAAATAAACAAAAGAGAACTCTGGTCAGAAACAGTATTGAGAGACATTGTGTTGGATTTAGGTGCCCCCATTTAACATTCAAGGAATGTGAAGGGGTTTCAGGGACTGCTTCCCAACTGCCCCTCTTAGGCTCTGGGGCTGGGATGATTATCATTTGCCCGGGTAGGCCCTCTGCCCCAAGTCTGGCACAGGACCCTGCCACCACTCTACAGGGTCCAGTAAAGCACATGGTCACACTCCCAACACTAGAAACCTAATGGCACCATTTCTAAAAGTTGTACAATCTAGTGGTCCCACCTCAAAAACATATTGGCAAAACTACTGGACAGCAAATGATAAAGAAAATACTCCCAAAAAGGTTACTTAAAAATGCAATAGACTTATCTTATCTGGATGCGCATATGCCTTTAAACAACAAGCATTATGACTTACTCAACTTAAACACTGAGCTGTGTCGCCGCTTGTCTTTCCTTATAGTGGCTTGATTGGAACTTCACTTTGTAACATTTAAGAGTTTTGGATGGTTTTTAGTAATTGCTCTTTGCAACTTCTATTTCTGATGCTTGTGAATCGGCTTAGAATCACATGCTGTGCGTATAGTCTGACATTATTATTATTATTATTATTTATCTAGTGGTAACTGCAGAGTATTGCATCTCGTCTTTCGAGGATCGAAAGGGGACGTCGAAAGGGGCGTGCCTTTAACACTATCCCTAACGTGACGTGTAGTGTATCCAAAATCCCTCACGCGTTGAGGTCCCTCAGATTGCTTTTTTCCGCCCAGCTAGCTAGTTGCCTTATGCTGAGCTCTTACAAATTGCTAAATGATATTCTTTCCCGACCTCCAGTTGTTTATATATTATTTGTCCCCCCTTCGATTACTTCCCAACCACTGCCGAAGAACAGACTTTGACGGCTGGTGCTCCGGTCGACGCTGTGGCTCCGATATGGATGCCGTCAACCTCTCATTGGAGTGATCAAGCTCCAAACTATCCGTCCCTGGCCCCATCAGGCAGGATGATAGTTCTGCTATAGGGAATATTTACCCCAGCGACAGGGACGCACCTGCAACTCATAGAAGCAAACACACAACCCCCAGTACCGCCTTGACGGATCTGCGCAACCGCGTAAATGGCATGCGTCTGGGCACTCTACACATAAGGGCGCCAGCACCAAAAGTCACAAGGCCTCCTAAGAGCGCGCTGACGCATAAAGTTCCGGCTATGTTGAAATCTATGGTGAAGCCGCTTAAACCCCTCCAGGAGGCGCTGAACATCCTCTAGAGTCTCGCAAAGGCTAAGCAAGTAAACCATAACATCCTTAGAAACACCTTAGCTGCTGCGGAGACAGGGAGAACACTGGCCCAGGGTACCCTTTTGAAATGACACGCCTGGTTAAAGAAGACAGGGTTCAAACGGGAGACACAAGCGTCTCTTCAACAAACTGGTGGAGGATTCTAACCTGTTTGGCAAGGCTGTAGATGAGGTGACGTTGAAATCTTTGAACCAGATCACTGAAAGGCCCTTTCAACAGAGAATGGGAAGTTCTTGCTGCTCCTTTAGTGGACTGTCCTATTCTCGTCCCCCACATAACCAATATGGTACGGGTAACGCATGGTCCCCAGGACAAGGGTCTGCTGCCTCAAATCAGTATCCCTCTAGAGGACCACGCTGTGGAAAAGGAAGGGGTCGCAATGCCACCTGTAGAGGCTCCCCGGCCTCCAGTCAGAAATGACTATCAGATCCGGGTCCCCTCCCATACATCCCCGGTCGGGGGACGGATAACATCATTCCTATACGCATGGGAGGGTATTACCAGAGACCAGTGGGTTCTCAAGAAAGTCACCCAGAGTTATTGCATAGAGTTCAGCCGGCAACCTCGATTCAGTCTACTGAAGTCCAGACGTCTAACACCGAAACACCTCAGAATCCTGCTGCAAGAGGTGCAATCGAAGTCGTCCTGTTATACAGGTAAACAAGGGTATTATTCAATGTACTTCCTTGTACCCAAAAAAGATCTCGCCATGCGACCTGTGCTAGACTTGCACCCAGCAAACACATTTGTCAAACCATGAAAGTTTTGGATGGTAACGCTGCAAGTGGTAATCCCTCTGCTAATGCAAGGGGATTACATGGCAACCTTGGATATGAAAGATGCATACTTTCATATTTCAATGTTGCTGGCACACAGGAAATACCAAAGATTTATGATGGAGAACAAACACTATCAGTTCAAGGTCCTCCCCTTCGGCATTGCCTCAGCCTCAAGAGTATTTACAAAGGTACTGGCAGTTGCAGCACCTCACCTGCGCAGGCAATTCATCACAGTATATCCTTACTTCGATGACTGGCTCATAACCGGGGAATTCTACAGAACATGCCTGTCAAACACCCAAAAGACGATAGACCTACTCTACAGCCTGGGATTCTTCATAAATGAGATGAAATCCAGCCTAGACCCTAGCCAAGTCAAGCAATTTCTGGGGGCCCTAATTCAGACAAAAGACAGCCTTGTCTTCCCCTCCAACGAGAGGGTTCAAAACATGCTTTTTCAGATCCCTCAGTATGTAGGCAATCGAGAGGTGACGGTACGCAAGGCCATGCGACTGTTAGGGATGATGGCATCCTGCATTTACTTGGTCACTCACACATGTTTGCCCATGCGACCCATGCAAGAGTGGCTCAACAGCCTGCGGTGTCAGGCCAGCGGACAATGAGACGATCTAGTGGTTGTCTCGGCAGCCCTCGTTCTCTCTCTCTGCACTGGTGGTGCAGGGAAAACCTCTTAAAGGGGAAATCCTTCACCACCCCCGCAGTAGAAGCCACTCTGACGACAGACTCGTGTCTCACGACGGACGCATCTCTCACAGGGTGGGGGGGGCTCACCCCCCTCAGCAGACCCCGCACAGCGTTTGGTCCCTAGCAGTAGCATCCAACCACATGAACCTGTTGGAGCTGTTAGCAGTGTTCAAAGCCCTCGGGGCTTTTCAGACACAGTTGCAGGCAAAGACTGTACTGATCCTCACAGACAGCACCACGACCATGTACTTCCTGAACAAGCAAGGAGGCACTTACTCACCAGGGCTATCCAAACTATCCCAGAACATTTGGAAGTGGGCTCTCAGACATAAGATGTTCCTACTGTCTCAACATGTTCCAGGGGAACTCAATCTTCTGGCAGACATGCTCAGCAGAGACTTCCCACTACCCTTAGAGTACGAATGGCGACTACACGTAGACATCGTCTCTAACATTTTCACAGAGTGGGGCTTCCCAGAGATCGACTTGTTCGCAACTCTGGAGAACTCGCAATGTCCAGATTACTCCTCCAGGTACCCTCAGAACCCATCCAAGGGAAACGGTCAAACGGTCTCTGGATAACATGGTCAGGGAAATTTCGTTTACGCTGCTCCCCCCCCCCCCCCCCGCCCCTCCTTACCGCCCCGCTCTGACTCCCCTACGAGAATGTGAGCAAGATGCACCAGGAACCAATCACAATGATATTGGTGGCCCCAATGAGGGCCCGCCAACCCTGATTCTCCCATCTGATGGAGATGTCACTCTCTCCATCGATGAAACTACCCTGCCTATACAACATGCTATTTCAAAACAAAGGGGAAACACTTATCAATATGGGCATGCATAGTAGGAGGGTTCCCTAGATCACGCCAATCAAAGCATGTGAGCAAACTCAAGGACTTGGCATATATAATTGGCAAGCGTAGAATAGCCATGGGGTGGAAAGCATGCAATAGACCGAGGGTAGAGATCTGGTGGTGTGACCTCCTGAAATGGACCGAAGCCGAAACGGCAGTATGGCAGGAAGCGGCCAGCAGGGGAGGGGAGGAGGAAACAGGAACCCCGACGGCCCGGAAACATGTAGTGGCCACATTGTATGGTTCCACCCAGGATTGCCTAAGCGATCAGGAAACCTTTGAGAATACGGAAGGGCAGGCTCTCCCGGAGGTAAATAAATCAGAAGATGAAGTGGAGTAAGCTTGAGTTGGGGGAGGGTAAAGGGTAAGCGGTAGAGGATTAACAATATGTACATGATGCTTAAGTATAATGACAAGTACTGCTGGTTATGTTGTAGGTTGATTGATTGATGTAAAAACCAAAAAAAAAGTGTTTTAAAAAAAAAAGTGGGGGGGGGGACACTTCATCCATGCCCGCAGACTTTCAATTTAGCGGCCTGGCTCCTGAATTCAGAGTTCGGCCATCTCAAACTTCCTCAGAGATGCATGGATATACTTTGAGAAGCAAGAAAGCCTAACACCAGAAATTGCTACTCCAATAAATGGAAATGCTTTGTCATCTGGTTCAATTCCAAGAGCATCAATCCAATTGACTGCTCTCCTACTCATATTGTACTATATCTGACTCGCGTATTAGACTCAGGTCTAATTTACAATTCCCTGAAGGTCTAATTAGTCCATGTCCCAGCAAAAGGTGTCTTGGTGGAAGATCCCAGTAATTAAAGCTTTCATGGAAGGGGTTAGAAGAATTCATCCTCCTATTTCTAACCTGGCTCCAGGATGGGACCTAAATGTGGTATTAACCAGATTTATGGGTCCCCTTGTGACCTTATACACAAGGCAAGTCTCAAAGCACTCACTTACAAAACCTCCTTCCTAGTGGCAGTCACTTCTATAAGGAGAGTCGGTGAATTACAGGCCCTTTCAATTCTAGACCCCTTTGTCACAATTCAGAGATAAGGTGGTTCTGCGCACTCACCCACGATTTGTGCCCATATTAATTTCAAAACTCCATGTGAACCAATCAATAGAACTGCCCACATTTTTCCAGAACCCCACTAACTTGGCAGAAAGAAGCCTACACACACTTGATGTGTGCAGGGCAGTCATGTACTATCTAGAAAGACTAAACCACTAAGGAAAACAAAACAGTTTTTTGTTTCAGTGGCAGCTGGGAGAGAAGGGGACCCTGTCTCTAAATCAGCCATCTCTAAGTGGATTGTCAATTGCATCACACTCTGCTACACTCTTGCCAAGAGAGATCTGCCCTTCAAGCCTAGAGCTCACTCTACTCGGGGCACTGGGGCTTCCATAGCATGCATTGCAAATGTTCCTCTCGTACATTTGCAAAGCGGCAACATGGAGTTCTGTACACACCTTTACAAAACGCTATTGCCTAGACACTCACTCTAGGTCTGATTCTCAGGTTGGACAAGCAGTACTAAGACACCTTTTCACTACTGTTCCTTCTCACATGCCACCTCCAACTCCAGGTACTGCTCGCTAGTCTATGCACAGCATGTGATTCTAAGCAGATTCACAAGCATCAAAAGACATGCATTAGTTACCGTAAAAGCATTTCGAATGGATTGTGTCCTCCAACGTATTCCACATCTTTGATATGTAATGTCCACAGCTGTGCACATTCCATGTCAAAGATGTGGAATACGTTGGAGGAACATCCAGTTGAAAGAACGTTACCAGTTGGTAAGGAACTTGTTCTTCTGATGATTGGATCTGCTTAAATTCACATGCGCCCACTCTTCCTCCCCGTGGAAGGAACATAGACCTCTTACTACTTCTTCTCTCTTTCTGTACTCACTCACCATAGTCCTAAAATACAATCGCTGGGGGCGCTGTTGAGCAGCCGAGGAGTATGGCGCTAATCCACACCTTCTCCGAGCACTTCTGAATCGATTCGGCTTCTCCAGCTCTCCCTTGTGTGGTCGAAATCTGGGACGGAATCGGTGCCCGACACCAGTTATATTGACACTTGGACTGGCGGCTCCCTGCAGCCTCCCCGTGGGGCCTGGCCTGGCTGCTCACGGCTGCCCGCCGTTCCTCCTGCCTGGAGGTGCGGCATTGATGGAACCTTGGGGGCCGCGGGCTGAGGACCGCCAGAGACACCCCCTTGGCCGAGTGATCTGCTCCTGCGCTGGTGCTCCGAGGAGGGGGACTGCGGCCCGGATACCACCCCCGCCCGTGATTCCGCGGTTGGGGTGGCCCGGGACTACCTGCTGGTGGCGGCCTGTGCGATCGGCCCCTTCTGTGCGGACTGGGCTGGAGCCCCCCGCGTCTACACACAACCACGGCCCCCTGTCCTGGATGAGGGGGGCCCCACACGCGGCGCTGCTTTCTGGGACGCCGCCTGGGCGCTGCCACTTCCCCCTTCCAGTGGACAGCGCCGTTTCTCCCGCCGGTGGCCGCGGGTGCTCCCCCCCCACTCCCCGCGGCTCCTACAATTGCTGGCCGCCGAGGACCTTCTGGCACGGCCCGAGGAGCTCCTGGGCCTGCTGCTGCACGGCTCCGGCCACGGCCTGCGCCCCCACGGGCTCTCCATCTGAACCTGGCTTCTGGAGACGGGCGCGGCCCTCGCATGGTGCAGTCCGTCGTTGAGGACACCTGGGCCCAGCCACCCCAAGGGCTGTAAGGTGGGTGATTGTGGCTACGCTGCACTCTGCTGCAATTTCCTAAAGGAGCCCTTATCTCCCCTCCACGTTATCACACTGCGTGGGGCTCACCTTGCTACCCTCCCCACAGTCATTGCCCATGGCGCCTTAAAATCATCCGCTGCAACCTATTATTTCACCAACCCCGGGTGGCCATCCTTTACGGTCCTGTACTGTTAAAATCTGCACGGCCCCGGGCTGGGGCTTCTACTATTGCAGATCTGCGCTCCGGAGCCCTACTGCGTGGGGAGCCGCCTTACTCTACCATTGCCTGCCCTGCCGGCGGTTCAGGGCCTCACGCACCTCTGCACACCTTACAGAGTCATTATCCACATAAGGCCTCCGGGGCTCCCCGGCTCGCCCCCTTCGGTGCGGGCTGGCTGCTGTGAGGCCCCTGCGGGATCCAGCGCTCTACAACCCCCTGGCTTCTCTCTGCCTGCGGCTGCCTGCCATCACTGCCGTTGTTACAGACCGGCTCTTTCTACCTTATCTGGACGATACCAATCCCACCGCTTTGGAGTAACTTAGGTGCTCCGACTGCAGACCCGCCACTATCCTCCCCTTGGGGGCCTTGCTTGCGGCCATCACCAGCCCACCTAATCAGACGCTACCTCCCCCCACTGCAATGCCCAATAGAGCGCGGGCTGCCAGCAAGGTGGGCGCTATGGACAGGTTCACCAAGGCCGCGCCAAGAATGGATCAGGCATCCTCCTCAGCGGCACAGGAAGATGGAGAGGTCCAGCCGGGCCCCCCCGCAGCCAGACCTATCTGCGATGATGGAGTCCATGGCCAAAAACTTTGCTGCGTACCACGAAAAGCTTGACGATATCAATGCAAATGTGGCTTCTTTGAGAGCGAAAATCGACCAGCATGGGACCAGGATCACTGAAGCAGAGCAGACAATAGGAACCAACGAGGACACCGTTCATACTCTACAAGCCACAGTCACAGAGCTCCTCCGAGACATGAAACAGGTGAAAGCTAAGTGCGATGACTTCGAATCGAGGTCCCGCAGAAACAACATTCGCATCGTGGGAGTCCCTGAATCGGCACTAAGGGGCCGCATGGAACTCGCAGTCGAACAACTCCTTAAAGACCTCCTTGATAATCCCGAGCTCTCACCATTTTTCACAGTTGAGAGAGCACATCGCTCCTTGGCGGCTCGACCTAAACCTGGAGACTTTCCCAGACCAATAATTGCAAAACTATTGAGCTATAAGGACAGGGACCACATACTCCGGCTGGCCAGGGAGAAAGGGCAACTAAGGCTGGACTCAAATCATTAGAATCTTCCCAGATTTTTCAGTGGGGGTGCAGATGGAGAGGCGCCAATTCGGTGGGGTGAAGAAAATGTTAAGAGACAGAAAAATTGAGTACGCGATGCTCTTCCCTGCTCGTTTGAAATTCACCCACCGCAATAAACTTTTTTACGGTCCAGGACCGCTGTTAAGTTCATCGAAGCGCAGATCCCACTGGTGGATCCCCCAGAGGAACCGATGGATAATGACTAATACCAGGCCGCCCAGGCTCCTGTGGTAAGCCCCAGTGGCTGCGGTGTACTGAATACCGGCGCCCCCATTGTGTTCCACTGTGGGCCCATCACGGCCTAATGACACTACATCATAAATGCAAATATCTGAGTGTGATGCTCCCTTAGCTTGCCTGATTAGAGCACCACACACTGGACCCGAACTTCGAGTAGTCGCACCTTACTGCTTCCAACTGGCCTAAGGCAATTCTAGCCATGTCCATGTTAATCTAAAACATATGTGTCCTTGCTTCGTAACCTATGTTATTTCAGCCGTTCAAATGGTTAATGATGGTTCATCATTACAAATATATTAACTAATGTGGGTCGGACGGCAGCTGCAGCCCCCACTGCAGCTGCAATGCCCCTTGAGGTGGAGGTTTTGTGTTCATTCCCCAGTTGGGCGATTTTTGGAGTCGTTGCCGAGTTGGGGATGGCACGCGGTTGTTTGCTCCAAGGGTGGGTATCGACACACTGCTAGTTTGTACAGGGCGGTGAGGGTGGGGCGTGGGGGGGTTGGGGAAAGTTATACACAAAATGGCAGGTCGGTCGAGACTGGTTCCGATGAGAAGCGTTCTTTCGTTAAGGCAGTGCATGTGGCAGGAATTAGAGACAAATTCTACACTAGGAATGTCCCATAAGTTACCCGCATGGCTATTAAAATGATGACCTGGAATGTGTGGGGATTGACGAATTTTACAAAGTCTCGTAAAATCACGGCTTATGCACAAAGACATGGGGTCCAAGTGCTCCTATTACAGGAAACGCACGCTCTAAAACTCTTGTCATCAAACCTAGCACGTACCTGGGGCTCTAACAGATATTACACTCAGTATTCCACTCAAGCGAGGGGAGTCCTTACCCTCATCCACAAAGCGGTAAACTTTACACTCCATGCATCCCACATCGACACAGAAGGCAGATATGTGATTTTGCATTGTACTCTACCCAGCGAAGAATGTATGCTCGTCAACACATACGCACCTAACACTGATTCACCTGAATTTATAGACACGATAATCGCCATCCTTATAAAATACGTGGAAGTTCCCATTATTTGGGGAGGGGACATGAATCTGATACTGGACAACGCCCTGGACAGAACTACTACTGCTCGTAGAGCCGTAACTCGAACTGCCAAACGACTCCATACACATATAAGTTCCATGAACATACATGATGTGTGGAGAATGCTCCATCCCCAGGAAAGAGACTATACTTTCTATTCAACGGTGCATGACAGTTCCTCAAGAATAGACTTATTCCTTCTGTCGGGTGGCCATGTGGGTAGGGTGTTGGATGTTAAGATCCTTGCACGCACACTCTCTGACCACTCCCCCGTGCTGCTCCAGATACAGCTTGGCAATACACTCTCTCCCCGGCCCGCCTGGCGCTTTAAGGCTGACGCCCTGTCGGACATTGTTTTTAAGGCTGAGATCCTAGCGGACATTAACTCATTCTTTGAAAACAATAATGCATCTGACACACCTGAGGGGATCCGCTGGGAGGCATTTAAAGTGTACATTAGAGGGATGTGTATTTCTAGGCAAGCCGGGGTCCTCAAGTCCATAAGGCAGGCCTTGAACATTTCCGAAACAAAGCTCAAAGCCCTAGAACAAGACTATCCACACCAGGCACCAACAACCCTAGCGAAAATCAGAACGGAATTGGAACAATTTGAGGCACACGCCTTGCGTGAGGTGCGATATTATGCCCGTCCCGTTGCGGCCGAATATATGGCGAGGGAGACAGACCGGGGAGGACCCTGGCCAGGCTGGTGCGGGATTGATAGCATAACAGATGAAAAAGGTCAGTGTCACTGGTCGGACCAAGCTATTCTTGACACCTTCGCCAGCTTTTATGCCGACCTATATGGACCCCAGCCTGAGCACACAGCTCGGGACTTAGACAACCTGCTCGAAGGCATTCCTATGACCCTTATCTCCCAGGACACCAGGGAGCGCCTTGACGCTCCGCTTACCTTGGATGAGATAGTCCAGGTGATCTCAGACCTCCCTAAGGGCAAAGCTCTGGGCCCTGATGGGCTCACATCCGAGTTCTATCAGGAGCATGTTGCCATACTAGCACCTGTGCTGTACGGGGTCTGGAACGAATCACTACGACTAAACACTCTCCTCCCCCCTCCCCCCTCTTTGAGAGAAGCCTTGATAACGGTCCTCCCAAAACCAGGGAAAGCCCCAGACGAATGTGGGTCCTCCAGGCCCCTTTCTCTCATCAACACGGACGTGAAAATCTTTGCCAAGGTAATCGCCAACAGGTTCCTCCCATTCATGCCCTATCTAGTCCACGCCGATCAAAGTGGATTCGTCCCCGGTTTCTCCACAGCGCTTAACATCCGCCGTCTATTTAACGTACTATCTAGAATTGATCCAAAGGCTGATGCTGTGGCGGTAACGTTGGACTCCCAAAAAGCATTCGACATGGTTTCATGGCAATATTTATGGGCAGTGCTAACGAAAATGGGAGTAGGACCCAACATGATCTCCTATATAAAATTACTATACACAGAGCCTTTGGGTAGGGTGCTGGTCAGCTCTATCCCCTCCTCTCCCTTCACTCTACACAGAGGCACTTGCCATCCTTTTTGCGCTCGCAATTGAGCCCATGGCTGATCACGTGAGGGATTGACACACCAGCAAAGGTATTCGTTTACAAGACACGCCAGAAATTATCTCATTGTACGCAGATGACGTACTTTTATATGTCAGAAACCCCTCCACTCACCTAGACCCGATCATCCGAGGCATAACAAAAATAGGCACGTACTCCTAGCTTGCGTTTATTACTGCAAGCTAGGCTTTTTTTTTTTGTTGTAGGATGCGGAGACGGACACAGGTTCGGGTGACTTCATTAGTTAGGCTTTCCCTACTGCAGTACTACCCGATCAATAGTAGTAAAATCTCTCACCGTCATGCCATCACCTGCCTAGCCAGGAGGGTCATATTCCAGATGTATGCCTGCGCCACTTCTCGCCAGAGGGGAACATTCACTTACAAGGCTTAATGTCGTATGGCACTTCATTTAAATGTGAAAGCACAAATAACTTACTGGGGAATGTTCACTCTGGTGGATGGCTACTCCCACAGCTTATTTAGATATTACTTGCCTGCACACCTGGCATCGGAAAAACGTTGTACGTCAGAAGAGGGTGTCGTGCCCGTCAGTGTCGACTTTATCTGCAGGTCTGCTTCTCGACTCTGGAAGTGATGGCGCCACTGGTACGAATCGGAGGCACAATGCCCTGTGACCTCTGTTCTGTCCCTTTTTCCATGTCTTCATCAGCTGCAGGAGCTGTGAGGGTGAAAACTCTTTTCATGCCCCCCCTTTTTTTTTCTTCTTTTCGCTCTATCTCTCTTTATCACTAAAGGTATACCTCATTGCTCTATACTGGCGGGAATGGCTGGGAAGGCGATGAGGTATCTGTGATTTGTTCTTTGAATGAATGGCGTCCTTAACCGGATTCCTCATCTTTAAATCGACTTCCACAGCAATACAGGATATAAGACTGGAGGTGGGCTTAATGTCGTGTGCCACTTGATTTACATGTGGAAGAAGAAATAACTTAACTGGGTAATGTTCTTTCTGTTGGATGGCTGCTCCCACAGCTTCCTTTTATTCAGATATTGCTTGCCAGCACATGTGACACTTTGTTTCTTCAGCGTCGTCTTCGTCTGCAGGTCTGCTTCTCAACTACAGAAGTGATGATGCCACTGGTATGAAAGGGAGGCATGACGCCTGTTGTGAGGGGACATGGAATGAACCCAAAGGGTTAAAGGAACAGAGCTGCAGCAAGAGGAAAGGGAGGAGCCTTGGGGAGGAAGAAGCATTTGTTAGAATAAAGTGTAAGAGTTGGAGAAAGACGTGTCCTGTCCTTTGCCATTGTGTTAATAGTGTTTAAAGTGTAACAACTGGTGACAAGGATAAAAATTAAAGTAAATCATTGTTACAGCTGGCGTGCAGAGCAGCCGTCCTTCTGTGGGCACTGCAGTAGACCCACTAGCCGTCATCCAGGTGTCCGTCCGGGCACACTCCCCGCCTTTGCTGGGAGAGAGTGCCAGCCTCCTTGCATCTCGAGGGTGCATACCACGGGATCCGCCTGCGGCGAGGCCGAACCCCACCCGATCCGCGTGTCCTTTCTGGTGAGCAGAGCCGGCATCCTCGCACCGAGAGAGGTGCGTAATACAGGGCCTGCCCTCAGGCAAGCACCAGCGAGACCGGAGAGTTCTCGGGGAAGGCCCCACCCATGTGTGCCTGCCAAGCCCCAACCCTCCCCACACTGAGGGAAGACATCGACGGTGGTGCATGCCCACACAGAGGGAGAAAAGAAAATAAGAGAATAAAACAGAACGACACAAACAGTTACGCAACTGACACATTCCAGCTTCCATTCTGCACTCGGAGGGTGCAAGGCCCATAAGTAACAACAACCAAGGGAAACACCAGCACCAGGGGAAGAGCACGGCCCTAAAAACCGCCCAGAGCATCTGAAGGCCTACTACCACCGCAGAGAACCCCATCAACAACAATCAGCACAGTCGGGGCTCACAGACAATGCCCATTCCGGGTACTCCGCACCTATCACGAGAGCCATTGAAGCCACAAGACTTGCACACCAGCCACCATGGTAGACAACCAGGGGGGCAGGGTGCAGTACAACAGTACACCAGTAGCTTTACAATTATATAAAGCCAAGCCTGTTCAACCTCCAACTGCAGTCCGACAGAGGACCCAGATGGACTGCGTGGGTCGAGGATTCGTTCAGTTCCTCAAGGTGGCACGTGAGAAGTCGCTGGTACTGAAAGACATCTTCATAAATCGAGCGGTGAGAGGTCAGTGGGATCAAGACCATCCCAGTGGAAGACAGACATACATACGACACCCATGTGGGCGGCCTAGATAAAAAAAAACTGTAATACAGCCAAAAGGAGACTATGAACGTTACGCGTTCAATCACTGCCAACAGGCATCCGATGAGACGGTGGAGGAGTTCATCACATGACTCCGCCAAAAGTTAGTTCCCTGCCATTTGTCAGCTTCTTCGGATGACGAACTCTGTCATTGGAGGATGCATGTCGTCTGTGCTGTGGAAACAGATCCTGAAGAAAGCCCCTGGCGATCGATGTAGTGATTGAGATGGCGAGAGTACATGAGGGTGGAGATCCAAGCATCCGCCATAGATGCACCAAAAAGAAAACTGAGAAAGATGACACAGTAGCAGCCCTCAACAGTGTCAAGAGACACGGGAAGGGGCGCACCAGACCACCAAACACTACCGCAAAGAGAAGGCTACCCGCAGGTGAAGATAGGTCCATGCCCGCAGAGACTGTGCTACCGATGCAGACAGATTTTCCATCATGTGGGCCCTTGCCCAGCAATGAGCCAACAGTGCTCCATATGCGGCAGGGAAAGCCTTTTTCAAGCAGTCTGCCGTGACGGGAGACCATTCCTGACAACCCGTCGGCTCCAGGCAGCACCAAACAACTGGAGACAACCATACAGACGAAGTCCGTTAACCACGCAGTGTTGAAAACCGCAATTCTACCCACAACAGCCAAGGAGAATGGTGAGGGCGATGGAACAAGCAAGGGAATATGGGGGATACGCCTATGAATGACCATCTACCACAGTCGGAATACTACACAGATTGTTACCGATAACCCAGACGCCCCATATGCAAACTGGGACGAATTCTCATACAGACAGGACCCAGAATTTCCAGACGAGTTTGTCAATCTCATACATGAGGAACAAGATGGCATCGAAGCATCCAAAGTATTGGTGATGATGGACACGGTCACACACCGATTTCTCATTGACACTGGGGCCACTATCAACATTATGGGGGAACAGGAATTCCTCCCATCGGTAAACGCTGAAGACCTGACCAAATCGAAAGCAAGACATTTTCAATGGAGAGCCAGCGTGCTACTCCCATCGCTAAGACAATTCAGAAATACCTTTTCGTTTAAGGGAAAGAAATTGACACGATCATCCATGTGCTTAGCAGCCCAGTGCAAGGAAAATGCCTACTCGGCTACCGCACAGCGAAAGTGCTTGGCCTGATTGACATCAACTTTCTGGACAATGACGTGCTGGTATGCAGTGGGGAGCGGTACAACAACAAATCCATATTCCACTTCCCAAGTAACAAGGAACCTGATCAGGGAGACATTTCACAAACTTTTCAAAGGCCTGAGTAAATTGAAAGAGAAAGTGATCTGCCTTCATATCCACGACCAAATCAAGCCTGTACCGCAACAACCGAGCAATGTAGGGTTTCGCCTGCAGGAAGCTGTGTCATGGGAGTTGCACCAACTCCTGGAAAATGACATCATAGAACATGCGATGCGGCCCACACCTTTCACCCCTGGTAGTGGTGCCCAAAGATTGGAACAGACTTAAACTCTGTGTTGA
The DNA here is from genome assembly GCF_040938575.1 of Ambystoma mexicanum. NCBI lineage: Eukaryota > Metazoa > Chordata > Amphibia > Caudata > Ambystomatidae > Ambystoma > Ambystoma mexicanum. Next base: position 1,221,509,680 of record NC_090927.1, read on the forward strand.
CCTGTGTGTGTGTGTGTGTGTGTGTGTGTGTGTGTGTGTGTGTGTGTGGGGGGGGGGGGAGGAAGGGAGGGAGAGAGAGAGAGAGAGGGAGGGAGGGAGAGACAGACAGACAGAAAGACAGACCCTCCATGCTCAAAAGGGGACATGATCGCCAATCTTAACTGTGCAACAAAGTTTTTCAAATTAGACCTCAATCAGGTGTACCATCAACTGGAACTTCACCCTGACTCCAGAGGAATAATGACTTTTGCCACTCATGAGTCTCTTTCGGTACAAGCGGCTGAACTTTGGGATCTCGTCAGCCGCAGAGATCTTCTAGGAGATCATCAGACACCTACTCCTCCCGGTAAAGCTGGCTTTTAACTATTCTGACGGCACCACCCAAGAGGAACACGACCAGGCACTCCTGGACGTATGCAACATCCTGAAAGATGCAGGGCTTACCCTGAATTATGAAAAATGCAATATTAGCAAAGACAAGTTGAGGTTCTATGGCCATATTTTCTCTGGGAAAGGGATGCAGCCCAACCTGGAAAAGGTGCGCACCATCAACGAACTACAGGAACCCATCAGCATGGGTGAAGTCAGATCCTCCCTAGGCATGGCAGGGTACTGTGCCCGATACCTGCAAAGATACGCTATCACCACTGAGCTGCTGAGACGACTATTAAGGACGAGCCATTCAAATGGTCGTGGGAATGCCAGAAGGCATTTGGTATAATGAAGGCGGAACTGGTGAGTGCTGTGCATCTGGCATGTTTCAATCCACAATGGTACACGGAACTGGTGGTCGAAGCCATCCTGGTTGGTATAGGGGCCATCCTGGAAAAGCGTGAGAGGCCAGATGCCCCCACAAACTGTGTCGTAGCGTATGCAAGCAGGTCCCTGTCCCAAACGGAGGGCGCCTTTTCACGGGGGGAGAAAGAGGGGGGGAAAGAGCCTGGCCGCAGCATGGACATGCGAATACTTCCACCACTTGATCGGAAAGAAATTCACCCTTGTGACAGACCACCAGGCCCTCCTTTAATAATTTGGCAATCCGAGAACAAAGATGCCACCTAGAATAGAAAGATGGGGCATTCGCCTCCAAGAATACGACTACGTCATACCAGGGGTGATAGCAACCCGGCTGACTGCACTTCAAGGCACCTGACAGAGGGCCTGACTCAGAGGGAATATAACACGGAATATCTATGCTATGTCACAGAACAGGCACTACCGCTGGCTCTTACCACTGAGTAGCTGGCCTAAGCGACACAAGCCGACCCATCCACCAGATGGGCCAAAGAACTCGCCACCCCCAACAAATAGAGAGACTACAAAAGAATAGCCCACCATAAAGAAGGGGTAAACGGGCATGAGTTGGAACGCATGGCGAAGATCAACACAGAATTAGCAGTGTCAGAACAAGGAATACGATTTAGAGTTTGCCGCATCGTCATCCCATCATCCCTCCGGAGGGGGTTGGTGATGTTGGCACACAAAGGTCATCGGCGGAATAGAGGCAACCAAGAAACTGCTCCGCCAGTCAGCATAGTTTCCACTCATGGATGCAATGGTAGAGATGTAGTAAGAAGCTGCCTATCATGTCAGTGTGAAACCAGAAGTGACCCGCCACTTCCCATACAGCCAACGTACATCCCAGAGAAGGTGTGGCAAGGAGTTGCTATGTATTTCTACGGACCGCTCGCGTTGGGGGACTACCTCTTGGTAATAGTGTAGGAGTTCTCCAGATTTCCCATCGTTGAGCACACACTGTCCACATCGTTCGCCCAGCTTGTTGGCGTCATAGATGAAGTACTCAGTGAGTGGTGCATTCCCGCAACTGTCAAGACTGACAACGGGTCTACATTCAGTGGCCAGGACTTTTACAGTTCTGCAAAACACATGGGATTTGCCCACCAGAGGCTAACACTGCTATGGTCACAAGCCAACGGAATGGCAAAGCGGTTTGTCATTGATTCAGAGGACCATCCAGAAGGCAACCATTGAGGGCATGTCGATCCAGCAGGCCCTGTGCTGCATGCTATACCATGAGAGGAACACACCACACTCAGTGACAGGAGTACCCCCTGGAGACCTGATGAGGGCTTGCCAGGCCAAGACACGCCTACCTCAAGGAACACGGGGACCACAGAGGCAACCTGAAGACTTTCTAGAGGACGAAGTGAGAGACATGGATGTATTCTATTTATTTTTTATTTTTTTCCATTTGTACAGTGCACACAAACCCTTGGGCATCAGGGCGCGTGTTACCAGTTACATGGGCCAGTGGAAGGGCAGGTCGTAGGTTGTTACACAGGTAAACATTCCGGCAAAGGCAAAAGAGGAAACAAAGGAAAGAACAGACTGGACCCGGAAAGCGAGGGTCAGTTTGAGGAAGAAAGAGGTACTGGTGAAACAGATCCAGAGGAAGACGGATGCCAACTATGACAACACACCCCTCGGAGTGACCAACGTGAAAGGTACCATGGTGACAGCCGCCAGCGCCCAGAGGGCAGTTAGGAACGTATCTTTCGAAGGGATTGTGTCCTCCGACGTATTCCTCATCTTAGATATCTCCTTCCAGCTCTGCTGGCCTCGGAAATGTTTTTCTCCAGAGGGCGCTGCGCGTCGACATCCTCCGAGTCGATGTCCCTCGGCAGCCGCCGTATCGACGTCAACGTCATCCTGCCCATAAAGGCCGCGCGCAGCGTCCGTTGCTCAGTTCCGTTTTTCCGCGCTTACTCAGTGCCTCGGAATACCGTTGCTCAGTTCTTAGTCAGATTAATATATTTACCTCGAGTTATTCGATCCGTACTCGATGGCTTCCTCGTCGGAACCGACAACTCCTCAATCCGGCTTCAAAAAATGTCGAGATTGTGGGAAAAAGATGTCGTTGACCGATACTCACAGAATTTGTCTGTGGTGTTTGGGAGCTGAACACCATTGTTCGGAATGCGAGGACTGTATGTCCATGACAGCTAAGGCCCTGAAGGAGCGTAGGGGGAAGCTGGAGAAAGGTAAGACTTTTAAAGCTTCTTCTTCGTCGACGAAGTCGAGACATTCGTCTCCTCGTCACCATTCGCGCTCCAGGTCTCGGAGTGGGTCTCATCACTCCTCGAGATCGAAGCACTCGATGAGGAGACGTCGAAGATCCCCTTCTCTGTCTTCCTCTTCCTCTGTTTCGCCAAAAAGAATCCCTTGCCCCACGAAACATAGTTCCCGGGCTGAATGGGAGGAATTCCGAAAGAATATGAGCGTCTTCGAGAAAGCGGCCTCGACCCCCTCGAAGACTGCCGAGAGCGATGCTCTGGACGAAAGACCCGAAGGTCAAAAACGCCGCGAGTCGCAGTACCTGGCGCAAGAAACCTCTCGAGCGCGTCTCGAACCCTCGAGCAGGACTATGACCTCCAAACCTTCCTCGAAGGTTCCGTCGACGCCGTCGACGAAGGTCCCGTCGAGGTCGATGTCTTCGACGCCGTTGTCAAGGGGACCTTCGACACACGGGTCTGTCGACTCGACGCCAGCCTCGACACCGGCGTCGACGCCAAGAAAAGTCACGGTTACCACACATCCAGTGACTATCCCCAGGCCCTCGACGTCGATGGCTTCGATGTTGTCGAGTAGAATTCCAATTCTGTCGAGGTCCTCGAGGCCTCCACCTCTGTTTTCGACGCCACGCTCGAAGCCGTCGACGACATCGACGTTTTCGAGGCCAATAATGACAACTTCGGCACCCTCTGCCTTGGAAATGGGATTTACTCCCTTTATGAGTTCAGAACAATTGAGAACTATATCCTCAATTCTAGAAGAGGGTGAGTTGTCTGAACAAGACACATTTGAGTTACAGGGACCTGTAACCCCAGTTAGAGAGGAATTTTCCTCTGAAGAGCGCAGATTAAAGGATCTTCATGATTCTTTACATGAGGCAAGTGGGTTAGACACTTCCCCTGAGGTGGAGTTTGCTAAGCCAGACCCGGGGGAGCATGCTGAAACCCCCTACAGAGCCTTAATGGCCAGGATTACAGAGTTCATGGGGTGGTCTGCACCTTCACAATCTTTCCAACAAGATGACCTCACGGATATTCTTGACGAAGGCCCACAAGAGGATCCCGTGGTGCCCTTTCATAAAGCTCTTCAGAGAAAGATCACGACAAACTGGGAAACCCCAGATGTAATACCAGCAGTAAATAAAAAACTGTCTACAAAGTACAGGGTATCTTCCACAGACCCAGAGTTTTTGTCTAAACACCCATCCCCAGAAAGTCTGGTGGTACAAGCAGCATCCTCTACCGATGTCAAGACGGCTTATCCTACAGTCCCACAGGACAGGGACGATAAAAAATATGATGCTATGGCAAAGAAAGTCTTTTCAGCATGTAGCATGGCATTAAAGTCTGTTAATGCTACTTGCACCCTTGCTAGGTTCAGCCATACACTTTGGGAGTGTGCTTCTACAGCGGCTGACTGCATCCCGGAGGGAGAAGAAAGGGATGCGTTCCTGAATATTATACAGGACGGTAAAGACGCTATGTGCGAATCCCTCCAGACGGGCATTGATTCGGCTGACAGTATCAGCAGAGCAATGGCAGCAAGTACATCAACCTGGAGAGTCGCTTGGTTGAGAAGGTCGGGTTTTGACCCAGATGTGCAAGCCAGGCTCTTGAACATGCCATTCGATGGCTCTTCTTTGTTCTGGAAAAAGGCGGATGACAGTTTAGAGAAACTGCAAACTTCAAAAGCAGCAGCAAAATCCCTAGGAGCTGCAATCCGTCAGACTCCTTTTCGTCCCACAGGAACCTCTGCGAGGGGCAAGTCCTTTCGTTTCTACTCCGCATTCGGAAGAGGTAGAGGACGACCGGCTCAAAGGGGTCAAAGAAGAACTACCCGAGGTGGACGGGGTAGATATTCAAAATCCGCAGCAACAGCAGGTGCCTCTTTACCATCGGAATCTGCATCAGCCGCCCCAAAACCACTCTGAGGACTCTCCTCACAGGACACCTGTAGGAGGCAGGTTGACTCAACATCTGGCGGTATGGCAGGCTATCACGTCAGATGCTTGGGCATTGGAAACAGTTGCCCAAGGTTACTGCCTGCCTTTCCTACGTATACCTCAGAGTCATCCACCGGGGATCAGCTCTCAGAAAGCTCCAGATCCGCTCCTCTTGCAGGAAATTTTGGACCTGCTAGAGAAAGGTGCCATAGAACCGGTACCTGTAGCAGAGAGGAACAAGGGCTGGTACTCCCCTTACTTTCTCATTCCGAAGAAAGACGGAGGACTGAGACCCATCTTGGACTTGCGAGAATTGAACAAATTCCTCAGAAAAGACAAATTCAAGATGGTCACTCTTTCTCAGATTCTCCAGGCCCTTCAGTTCCAGGACTGGACCTTCAGGACGCTTGTTTCCATGTGCCTATTCATCTCAAACACAGGAAATACCTGAGGTTCGCAATTGGCAACTCTCACTATCAATTTCGAGTGCTGCCATTTGGGCTGACCTCCGCCCCGAGGGTCTTCACCAAGTTAATGTCGGTAGTGGCTGCAAGTCTAAGGAGGGAAGGGATTCACTACCCCTACCTGGACGATTGGCTGATCAGGGCTGTTTCTCCGGAACAAGCTCAGATCCAGCTAAATCACATGTGCCACTTCCTTCACAGACTGGGCTTCTCCCTCAATTTAAAGAAGTCACAAATGATACCATCGCAGAGACTCCAGTTCATAGGAGCGATCCTGGATACTTCCCTGGGAAAAGCCTCGCCACCAGAGGTGAGGGCTCAGGATATTCTACAGATGGTTACCAAGTTCCAGCATGCCCAACGTCTCCCAGCCTTCGACTTTTTGAGGTTGCTAGGCCTCATGGCATCCTGCATTTTCCTTGTGCCAGAGGCTCGCCTGAGAATGAGATCCCTCCAGTGGGCACTGAGGACTCAGTGGTCACAATTCTCAGGGAGAATGACAGATCTTCTTCAGGTTCCCGGCAGGGTGGCTCGAGACCTTCAGTGGTGGGCCTGTCAGGAGAACGTTCTGAAAGGAGAACAGTTTTGGAAACCCTGGCCGGAGATAACAGTAGTCACGGATGCCTCACTCACGGGGTGGGGAGCCCACGCCAACGACTTGACCATCAGCGGTCGTTGGTCTCCATCGGAGTCCAGACTACACATCAACCTGTTAGAGCTGAGAGCCATCAGACTTGCGCTGAAGGCGTTCCTGCCAGCTGTACAAGGGAAGAACGTCGTGATAATGACGGACAACACGGTGGCCATGCATTACCTCAACAAAAGAGGAGGCGTAGGATCACTACCCCTGTGCAGAGAGGCGATGCAGCTCTGGTTTTGGGCATTCCAAGAAGGAATCTCTCTATCGGCAGAACTTGACAGCGGACGCTCTGAGCAGGCAGAACACAGTCTCCCACGAGTGGGAGCTAGCTCAGGAAGTCCTTCAAGAGATCTTCGCCCTTTGGGGAACCCCTCAGGTAGATCTGTTCGCCACCAGCCTAAACAGGAAATGCGACCTGTTCTGCTCAAGGCAATTTCCCCCGAGAGGAGCTCTGGGAGACGCGTTCATAGTGGACTGGGAGTTTCCGGTTCTGTACGCGTTCCCACCGGTCCCTGTCATTCCTCAAATGATCAGGAGGTTGAGAAGATTCTGGAGAACCATGATCCTAATTGCCCCGGATTGGGCCAGGAGAACGTGGTACCCGGACCTTCTAGACTTGTCCATCTGCCCTCCAATTCGACTTCCACTCAGAGAGAATCTACTCTCACAGAAGGGAGGTCAGGTTCTCCATCCAGACAACAAAACCCTCAACCTTCACGCTTGGCTTCTGAAAGGCTGAGGTACAAGGATTGGGACCTCCCTGATGATGTTATGGAGGTGTTGCTTTCGGCAAGGAGGCCAGCAACAAAGTCTTTATACCGCTGCCGTTGGAACAGATTTTGCAGCTGGTGTAGAGAACAGAATATCGACCCATTTTCATGTGGTACACCAATGGTTTTGTCCTTCCTACTATATTTGGCAAATTCAGGCCTTCAAATTGGCACCATTAAGGGCTATCTCGCAGCGCTATCCATCTTTAAGCGTACTGCGGAAGAACCATCCTATTTCAAATTACCCTTGGTAATACAGTTTCTAAAGGGGTTAACCAATGTTTATCCCCCAAGACCATTCCAAGTTCCCCTATGGGATTTAAACTTAGTACTAACTTTCCTGATGGGTACACCTTTCGAACCTCTCCATTCTTGTTCGTTAAGATTCCTTACCGTTAAAACTGTTTTATTAATAGCACTTACATCTGCTAGAAGGGTGAGCGAATTACAAGCTCTTTCTTGTAAACCCCCTCATACAATCTTTCACAAAGACAAAGTTGTCCTGCAAGTGAAGCCTAATTTCCTCCCAAAGGTGGTTTCTGAATTCCATATCACTCAGATGATTACCCTACCATCTTTCTATCCTCCTCCTCACCCGGGGAAAGAGGAAGAGAGGTTACACAGGCTAGACCCTAGGAGGGCTTTAAGTTTCAACATTAGTAGACTAGCTAGGATAAGACAGGCAGACCAGCTGTTTGTAGGTTACACAGGTCACAAGCTGGGGTTACCAATAACTAAGCAGACCATTTCCAGATGGATCATTCTAGCCATTCTGGAATGTTATAAACTGGCAGGGAAAGAGCCCCCTCAAAACCTTAGGGCTCATTCGACCAGAGGTATTGCAGCTTCATCGGCCCTCAAAAGAGGCATGCCGGTTAAAGACATGTGCGGCCGCTACATGGTCGTCTGTCCATACCTTTACATGTTTTTACAATCTGGATTCCTCCTCCAGTCAAGAGACTAGGTTTGGAAGGGCTGTACTGCATTCTATTCATCAATAGAAGACAGTGTGAAGTCAGTACTCCCTCCTCCGAATATAGAATACTGCTATGGGAGCCTATCTAAAATGAGGAATACGTCGGAGGACACAATCCCTTCGAAGAACAAGTTACTTCTTACCTTGTAACGTTCTTTCGACGGGATGTTCCTCCGACGTATTCATCATCGACCCTCCCATCCATCCCCGCAGTTCTACTTCCCTTGTTGTTGCAGCTTACGCTCCTTCAGGGTGATTAGTTAGTCCAGAAAGTATTACTGTGGGCTACAAAACGGAACTGAGCAACGGACGCTGCGCGCGGCCTTTATGGGCAGGATGACGTCGACGTCGATACGGCGGCTGCCGAGGGACATCAACTCGGAGGACGTCGACGCGCAGCGCCCTCTGGAGAAAAAATTTTCCGAGGCCAGCAGAGCTGGAAGGAGATATCTAAGATGAGGAATACGTCGGAGGAACATCCCGTCGAAAGAACGTTACAAGGTAAGAAGTAACTTGCTCATCTTTAAGCATTTCATACCCTATAGAGATCCTGGACAAGAAACAAGAGCTCTAGAAGAGGAAGATGGAGACAGCGAGGAAGATGTCTCGGCACAGGTAGAACGGAGAAAAGAGACTGACCCAGAGGGGTGACGCAAGCAAACCATCAAAAGGCCCTGCAGACACATTAAGGAGATGTGACAGAGACGTAAGGAGATTTATTAGGGGGAGGTTTTGCAAAGGTACATGGAATGAACCCAAAGGGTTAGAAGAACCGAGCTGCAGCAAGAGGAAAGGGAGGAGACTCGGGGAGGAAGAGGCGTTGGAATAAAGTAAGAGTTAGAGAAAGACAAGTCCTGTCTTCCTTTGCCATTGTGTTGATTTTATTTAAAGTGTAACACCCTGTGACCCCAGTTTCATTCCTTTTTCCATGTGCTCTGCAATATATAGAAGGAAACGGGTTACCCCTCCCTTTCGCACTGACACAGTTCAGAATTGCACATAGTACCCGCTAGATGCTTCACAAGTCATCAGCATTAAGAGTGTTTTTATTTAAAACAAATGTTTAATTTGCTCTTTTTCATAAAAGCATTTTTCTTAAAAGATTGACATGCAATGTTCCTGTATAAATATAGATAACACCTTTAGACATCGAAGGTAAAAATATGGACAAGACAGTTTGTACTCGAGGGTTGGTACAATGTGATGTGTTTTTAATATTGCTAAAATCCACCAAATATTGAAGAACAATTTAACACGTTTTATAATGATCAAAACCACACCTAGCACAGGAGCTTGGAGGGTGATAACTCTATTAACATTCTCTTTTTCTCCTTCTCGTTTCTTCTCTTTCCCACTCTTTCCCTTTCTCTCTCACATGCTCTTTCTTTCTCTTTCTCTGTTCCTCTTATCACATACTCTCTTTCGGTCTCTGTCTCTCTCGGTCTGTGTGCCTCTCTCTGCCTGCCTCTCTGGTTCTCTCTTTTTTCACTTTAATTTTTATTGAACATTTTTCATTAGGCAATACTGTTTTTCCAAGCAAAAACAACTGAAACAAACCCTTTTATCCCCATCCCATCGCCCCTCACCGCACCCTCCCACCGCACATGAGCTACCATGACCAACCATCCAGTGGGACCTTAAGACTAGTAAATGGGACCATACCTTCCGCTTTATCTGCCGTTGGGAGTTCCATGTATCGTGCCTGTGCACTAGGAGTGCCTCCTTCAACCCAGGAGACCAGTGGTTCTTCAAAAGCCTGGGCCCACTATTCATGTTAGAGCTTAAGGCCCTCACATCCTTCTTTTAACAACACAATACCCCACTCGGATAGAAAACCTTCCAGCCTATCATTCGCAATTGCTGTCAACATATCATAGGTAAAAATATCCCACAGTTTAGTTAGCCATTCCTTCTTAGTTGGGGCTTATTTGCTTTTCCATTTCTGGGCTAATGTTACCCTTCCGGCCCGTAACATGTCTTCCTCAATTTTTGGGAACCTGGAAGTTTAGGAATCTGGGGACGGGACACCTAGCAAAATCTCAAGGGGGTGTAACACAGGAGAACTCCGACCCAGACCCTTGATCCAGCTGTCCAGTAAAACTGAATGGACGGGCACTCCCACCACATATGGTTCCTCGTTGACCAAACTCCCTTGGGCAGAAAAGGGGGAATCCCGCAAACATTTTGTATAGCCTTACCGGGGGTAAGTGCCAAGAGTGGAGAATTTCTGATATATTTCTGCTCCATCCCTTGCCTCCCAGCATTTTCTGAAATTCTGCCTCCCCTCTAGGTCAGCCGTAAATCCTTGACGCACCTCCCTTCCTTGAGGTGGCTTCACTAACAGTTTTCTGAAAGGGCGAGAGGGCTCGGGAAGCATCAGCTTACCATTTAGGGTCTGTCAATATACCCTTCAGGCGCAGATACTCAAAGATAGACAAGAGATTCATTCCCATGGCCTCTAATAGTGCCTCGTATTTGATGAAGCCATTCACCCTGAACAACTGGCCAGCTCTCTCCAAACCCATGTCTGACCACTACTGCGTGTTACGAAAACCCTTGCTACCCAGATCCGGCCGAGGGCCCACAACTAACTCTGGGGTGAAGGCCAGGAGGAGAGGCGAGCGTTTACTTTTACATTTCCTCAGGCCCCAGAGCACTGCCAAAGTGGGTTGAGTTCTGATGTGGGGCGGGATTTCCTTGTTATGTGTCCATAGGAGGTCTCTCTTTAACGGTGAGTATGCTTCCTCAATGAATGTCCAATAAGTACCTATGTCCTCCCTCAGGTGCTCCAACATCACCTGTAGTTGCGCTGCCTTAAAATAGTCTAAATTCTGGGAGACCGAAGCCCCCCCAAAATCTCTGGGGAGTTGGAGTCACACACTTCTAGGCGTCTTCCCATTCCATATAAACTGATGCACCATACCCTGTAATTTCACAAACGACTCTGGGAGGGGGCGTAGGGAGAGCCATGTATAAGTCCAAAAGATGGGCAGGATTTTCAGATACCATTTAGCCAAACCAAGAGAAGTTGAGTTGCCCCCAGCGCAGAAGATCTGACTTTATTCTCTCTAGGTCACGAGTGTAATTTACCTCAACTAATTTTTCCAGATCTGTACAGAGGTGAACGCCCAGATACAGGGCGGACGAATCCTCGACCCTCATACCCCCTATTGTCTTTCTACCTCTGGTCTCTCGGTCGTCTTCCCCATGGGCATGACGCTTGATTTGGAGAGATTTATTTTCAGGCCCGAGAACCTGCCGAAGGATTGCATCTGGTTTAGGAGTTCTGGTAATGATTTCGATAGATTCGTCAGGTAGAAGAGAATATCATCGGCAAATAAGGAAAGTTTAAAGTCTAATTCCCTGCATCAAATTCCCGGGTTTGATCATGGTTTGATCGAATGGAAATAGCTAGGGGCTCCATGACCAGAGCATACAGCAAGGGGGAGATGGGACAACCCTGCCTCGTCCCTCTGGTGAGCTGCAGGGCGGAGGAGACACTGCCATTGACCGGCACTCTTGCCGTTGGACCATTATATAGTGTTGCTGTTCAGCCTCTAAATTTGTCTCGGAGCCCCATCTTTCGCAAGACTTTACCCATGTACTGCCACTCAACGCAGTCACAGGCCTTTTCTGAGTCTATGTATTTCAGGTGTCCCTCCAGCCCCCTATGTCTGGATTCATGCATTAAGTGTTTGGTCTTCCTTATGTTATCCGCTCCCTGCCTACCTGGGATAAATCCCACCTGATCCCCATCACCCAGCGAGGGCATCTAATGCGCCAGTCTATTGGCCATCAGCTTTGCCTGTATTTTAACATCAGTGTTCAGCAGGGAGATGGGTCTATATGATTGACACATGGCAGGATGCTTCCTCTCCTTGAGTATAACTACAATAAGGGCCTCTAGCATTGACTGTGGAAGGGCGCCCGTCTCCAGGGCAGAGTTTAATAGCTTGGCCTTGAACGGCACCAGAGTGGAAGGAACTTACTTATAGATTAACACTGTAAAACCATCTTGCCAGGGAGTGGTACCCCCTTTCATACCACTAATTGTAGCTATCACTTACTGGGCAGTAATTGGCACATCCAGGGGTTCTGCCTTTTCCGGAGGGAGACGTGGAATCGGGAGAGAGCCAAGGAAACTTTCCACCTCGGAGCCGTCTCCATCATATTCTGAGATGTAAAGTGTCTCGTAGAATACTCTAAACTCCTCTGCTATCTGGGGGACCTCAAGCAGCTTCCCACCCTCAGTCGAATGAATCAAGTCCACTCTGGCTGTTCCTCTGCTCCCTCAACCGCTATGTCACTATCTTATCGGCCTTCTCCACCTTTTCACTATATTTTTGTTTCAGGAAGGCTAATTTTCTATCCGTTTGGCTGACCAAAAGGGCCTTTAGTCTAGCTTTGTTATTGCAGTTCGGCCCATTTTCCTGGAAACATTTGGGATTTCAGTTTACCCCCCGGTTTAATAGCCTCAATTCTCTCTCTAAGGATCTTTTTCTCGTGAGCCCTTTCCCTCTTTCTCCTTGACCCCATTAGGACAACCCTTATTGTGGCCTTGAATGCCTCCGAAACCCCCGCTGTACCCACCTCTCCATTATCCCTAATTTCACAAAATTCTTATCATTGTCTGGGGGTCTCGGGAGGCATCCCAATTCGGACCCTCTCCCGGTTATAATCTGACCATGAGATTATCTCAACTGCGAAATCGCTCACTCGCTCCAGCAGGGGGGACATCTACCAAGTTGTAATCTAGCCTGAAACGTATTGTGTACCTTCGAGTAATATGTAAATAAGGGCTCCCGTCCTTGTCCTCTCGTGTGGGTGTCTGACAAACCAAGCTCTGTGTTAACCTTCCGGAAGCAGGCGGCAGATCGCCGTTGTGCCGGAGCAAGGATCCACTCTTTCTATCACTCTCGGGGTGTAAAACCATATTGAGATCAACTCCTGTTATGAAGGAGCCCTCGGCAAAGGTCAGAATTTTACTCCTAAGCGATTCTCAGTACTGGTCTTGGGCTTCATTTGGGCAGTAAATGGAAACCACTGTAATCATAAAGCCCTTAATCTCCCCCTTAACCATCACAAATCTGCCCTCTGGGTCTTTGCGTTGTGCCTTTCGTAGCCTACTGGATACTGGGAGGGAAACTCCTTTTTTTTCTTCTTTCTTTTCTTTTTTTCTTTTTTTTGGTTGTGCCAGATGCATGATATACCTCCTTTATTGGCCTGGCTCCCAAAGCCGGTTCTCTTCCCCTCAACCATTGGGTCTCCTGTAGGAACATGAAGTGCAGTTTTAACCGGTGGAATTCTCTTACAACTAGGGACCTTTTCATGAGGGGAATTCAAACATCTCGCGTTTAGAGAACCCAATGCCCAGTGTGTGTGGCTTGTGTCATCCATTGCGGGGGGGGGGGCGCACAAATCTTAAACCCGAAGTACACACTCCTTTCAAGACTTGGTACCCTACCTCTTCCCGAGTACCTGAAAATTCCAGACTGAACTGGATATTGGTAGCTTGCAAAAGTTGAATCTTACGTCAAATAACAACCACGCCCCCTCCCCCCAACTTACCCCACCATTCCCCCGGGCGCCTGAATTGCCTGCAACATTTGTTTTGTCGCCAGACCAGGCCACCAGAACTACCCCCCCCGCCCCCGAAATCCCCCTGGGACTCAATTAAAAAAAAAAAATACCGCCTGTGAGGGCCGCCCCCTCCCCCAAAAGCCTGACAGTGATCAAGACAACCAGACATTCCCACCCCCCAGAAACAAGAAACTCAATAGAGCTCCCACTAAGGAGAGCTAAACAGCACCTAGAGACCGTTCCCCATGTCCGGAACACTGGGCGAGGTATTAAGAAGCAAAAAGATAGTAACAGCAAGACTGGCTGACCCTCGGCCAATCACTCAATCAACTTTGTTTATTTCGCTGGCTCAGGGTCAGAACAAATTCATCCCTGGCCATTGCTAAGTGGCGAGGACGCCAGATTTAGTTTGCTAAACCTCCTGTTACCACGGACGCAATGCCTATCCACAAATCCATTAGCCTTTTGGAATTCAGTCAGCTCTACCCGTCGGGTCCCCGGGGTAATGGCCGGGGCGGATTCGCCTCACAGTTCCTGTGTCACTTGCTGTATGTTATCTTCTGTGATGAGGTTGAATTTGTATCTCTCATGTTCGAAGGAGAGGGAAAATGGGATTCCCCACCTATAGCGAACTCCTTTAGTCTGTAGCCACTTTGTTAGGGGCCCACACCACTTCATTCTTGTCAGGGTAAACGCTGAAAGGTCTTGGTAAATAGTTATTTGCGATTTTTTTCCCCATTCTATCGGGCCCCTCTTCCTTGCCGACTCCAATCTTTGACTTCTCGACGAAGTAGTACAACCTTTCAAGCACAGACCTAGGTCCCCTGGAGCTCGCTCCCGCTCTATGGGCTCTGTCGATAGTAGGTTCACTGGTGTTTCTCTCATTGAAAAGCTTACTAACCACTGCATTGATGACTCATGATGTCGCTTTGAGTTTCGCCTTTGCGTTTGGGGAAGCCAAGGAAACTCGGGTTGTTGCAGCGCTCTCGGTTTTCCAAATCATCCATCTTCAGTTCACACCTTTCCTCTTTCCTCTCCTGCTCCGAGAGCTGCATTTCAATTTGGGTTTCCAAAAGGTCTACCGAGGTTCGGTTAGCCTCAAGATCTTGGATGCGGTTGTCCATAGTGTCCACCTTTTTATCCAGGCCATCCAGCCACTTCCCAATGTCCGCACGAAAGCCCATAATCTTGTCCAACAGGGCCGCCATGCTTTTATTTATTTCATTTATATAGCGCACCTAACCTTAGGCATCTGGGCGCTTGTGTTTAAGAATACGGTTACATTGTACATTTGGTAATGCAGTTGCATAAAAAATTTCAAATATGGTATTGAAACTTTCTTATTCAGATGCATTGTCATCTATGTTTACAGTTACATTTGAGGCTTAGTCCATATCATTACATTCATGTAGTTGCGGTATGCATTTTCCTGGTCTCCCTACGCGTGCCATGTCTGGAATGTGTGGCCAGAAATTGAGGGGTACTTAGTGCTTGGGTTGATTTTTAATGTCTTTGTTGAAAAGCCAGGTTTTAAGTTTTCTACGGAAGGACCAGAGTGAGGGGTCTGTCCTTCGCTGTGTAGGCATTGTATTCCAGTAGTTGGCAGCGACAACAGGAAAACTGGAATCTCTTGCTTTTTGCCTTTTGTATCTTTGCTTAGTCAATTGCCCCATGTAGGCAGATCGAGTTGGTCTAGAAGACTGTGTTTTGGATATTTGGTTTTAGAGGTAGCGCAGGCGCGGTATTAGACTTTTGTGTGCGAGTGATAGTATTTTGAATTTAATGCAATCTCTTACTGGGAACCAATTGATGTTTCTTCTGGTTGTAGTTATGTGGTCTGATTTAGGGATACTGAGTGCTGCTCTTATTGCATTGTTTTGAATTATCTGAAGATTCTTGATGTTTTTAGCCGAGGAGCCAGCGAAGATGGCATTGCAATAGTCGATCCTGGAGGGTTTCGGAGCTCTGTGTTTTGACTTCTTTGGCTACCATGATACTATTGCCATCGATGTGAAGGATTTGTAAGAACGTGGGAGGTTCTTGAGCCTCGAAGGGCTGCCTACGATCAGAATTTCTGTTTTATCGTCATTAAGACAGAGTTAGTGTTGAGCCATGCAGGCTTGAAAGGAGGAGGTAGGGCCCGGAGGCCTGTCGATGAGGTGGATTGAAAGAGAGGCTGTAGCAGACGAGGTTATTTTGGCGGACAGCAATTCTCCTGCTGTGAATGCTTGGTTTGGTGTTTCTCTTATGCTAAGGTGCTAAAGTTAGTTTTGGATATGAAGGCTGCTCCTCCTCCTTTTGAGCTGGTTCTAGCCATCCGGTAAGGCAAGTGCAAGGGACAGGCCGGCTGCAGGGTGCAGTCAAGTTTCCGTTTTGGCAATGAAGTCAAGATCATTGGTGGTGATGAGGTCTGAAATGTCCAAGGCGTGAGCTGGGAGGGATCTAGCGTTGATAAGGGCTCCCTTAATAGGGGTAGGCGTATAATTCTCTTTTTTTCCTATTAGCTGGAAACGTCACCTTGGGTATAGTGGGTTTACTAGCGGTCGTTGCCGAGTTATCGGAGGTCTGGTTTTACTGGGTGGTTACGCCAGGTACAGTAAGGTTGGTCTTAGTAGCTCTGGGACACGGGTGGCTGCAGGGGGGGTGAGCTTTTGCTCACTCATTGAGCCTCTTCTGTGTCGGCCGATGATGTGGTTGGCATGGTTGTTTGCATCAGGGTGGTGCGGGGGGGGTGGTCTGGTCGTGGCAAAATGTTTGCAGTGAATCTACCCAACTCATGGATGGCTGCAGAACAGGTGACCCTCCCGAGCTTCAAAGTGGTGCACTGCGGTGGGAGATCTCTGGAGAATTGGTGCACCAAAGGCGACGGGCTCCTGCCCCACAATCTCTTCAGGGACTCTCTCTGGTCAGTGGTAAGACGTGGGGGGGGGAAGAGGGAGCTGACGTATGAAGGGTGTACCGGTCTCACAACAGGGACCTGCGTCCACGAGTCACCCTTTTGAGAGTTGAGGTTCAGTGGATAAATCCTTGTTAAGGAGACCTCCCGGGTTGCAGTGGTGGCGACTGTGAGGCTGTCCATACACAAGCTCTTCCTCTGTGCCAAGCGGTGGGACCTCCCGGGCCAGGACTTTTGATTCGCTCAGTGCAATCACCCAAGGCTGGAAAGAAGGTTGGGTGTTCTCAGCAAGGGCCCAGGGGTTTAAGCGATGGAAGTCTCTGGCGATGGGTTTGGCCGGAGTCTACAGCTTCCCCCAGGGGATGCTCCCTGGGCCTCCTCACACCTGAGGATTAGATGACTGGCGGGCTGACCGTCCAATGCTGCAGTGCTGGGCCCCCAAGCCTGGGGCGCGTTGAGCGGGACTTGCCTAGACTGGGTGCTCCACAATGATGTAGAAGTAAGGCGTGTGGCCAGCCAGTGCTGGCTTGTCCTGCAGCAAAGCGTGGAGGACTTCGGCTGCATTCAAGAGGACTCCGTGGCCGGGGTCACAGCAGTTGAAGGGATTCCTCGCACTGGTCGTTCTGAGGGGGCGAGGGAGGGGTGTGCCCCCCAGCCTGATCCGGATGCCCGGGTCTCCCTTAGCTCCCAGGGCTCCTCGTAGAGGCAGTGTTTGTGGGAGGAGGAGCACCCTCTCTGGGGTGGGGGGGGGGGTATCGCAGCATCCGGGTCTGACTCCTCTCTTGACTGGACCACCGGAGCGAGGCCCAGCTCCCTGCTTCGCTGCAGCCAAAGCGCTGCCCAGACTCTTCAGTCTACCGTGAGTTTCATTTGGAACTGGCACGAGCCCCGCCTCCTCTTCATGGGGGTGTATCTCTGCTGATGTGCGGGCTACGGCTCCCATCTTCCACCAAAACACTCCGGCGGGGTTCAGCTTGGGCGCGGCGGGGGAGAGGTCTATTATGCTCTCTGCTGGTTGTCAGGTGGGCTCAACTCCCTTTTCCAGCCTCAGAAGAAGGGACCAACGCACATCTCTGCGCCCCCTGGTGGCCTCTCCTTTCTCTTTCTGTGTGCTCTTCCTTGTTAGGCAGAATCATGTGCAGTGCCCTTAGGGACCACTACACACAATTAAGATTACAAGTGGTAATACAAGTTCACCTTTGGTACAAGCCTGTTCTACACTTTTAAAGTGGTAGCAGTAGCGGAGCAGCCAGACTCATCTCAAGAGCAAATGAGGAGTAGTAGAAATTACACAAAAGGACTACAATTCTCCAGCATGGGGTCTGGCATGGATTCACATGCTCATGAATATTCCCCGTCAGGCTGGGAATCCTCGGTAAAGAAAAAAACAGTATCAGTTTCGTTTCTGATCTGTCTTTCGTAATAGTAACCAATCACTGGTCTCTGCATCATACTGACCACAGCCAATGACTGCCCTCTACCTAAGCCCTGCCTCTGGCAGCCATCTTCAGATTTTTACCGCACGTTCATGTGTTGGGATCCTCGTGCTATTGCTCTCGAGCGTTAGTGTGATGCTGGAAATGCATCTGAGGGGCAGCGCCTCTGAATCCTTGTCCTGTTACTGTTTTTACCATGTGTTCTGTTATGTTTTCTGCCCCGGAGTCCATGTGGGACTCCTGGCAGTGCAGCTCTCTCTTTTGGTTTGGTGAACAGACCCATGGGATACCCTTATGGCACCCTTGGGTAGGGGTACATCCCTGTGCCCCTAGTGTATGTTTTTGGGCACCTGTGGGTGACAGCAGAGCAGGGTATGGGCTGGTGGCAGCTCCGTGCTGAAATTGACAGGTGCTCCGGGTGTCCTCCATTTTGGGATACCCCGGCCCTGCCATTGGGATCTGTTGATTCCTGATAGGAAACAAGATGGCCCCTGTGGCCTCTTGCTTTCTATGGCCTGTTATCTTGTTTTCCCAAAGTCCTGGGAAGCCCTGTCTCTGTCCCTTCCCCCTGACTGGCTGTTGGGTGGAAGTCCCATGTATGGTGTTGTTGTGAAGGCCCAGCTAGACTGGCTGGAGCCTTCCCAGTGACTGTATGTTGTGGGTACCTCCTGTGGATGGGACCTGGGTGAATGGAGTGTGTGACCAATATACACTCCTTGTTGTGGTTGTCTGGTTTCTGGCATGAGAGACAGACTGAGACAGCCCTGCCCGAAACTGGCCTGAATGCAGTGTGTAGTGTTGAATGGCTGGGTACTTGTCCCAATCCACATTCCCTGTTGTGAGTGTCTGGAAGGGAGGAGTGTGGCCTGAATGCACTGTGTGCCTGATTGGCTGACTGACTGCATGAATGCCCTGCAGTATGATTGGCTGCTGAGTGTGTGCCAGCACGTGGATGAGAGAGAGGATAGTATGTCTGGGGACCTCTCACCACTGGAAAAATGTTCAGAAGGGACCTTTGGTTGAGAAGCGACCATTGTGCTCCTAAAGCAGCCAGGGAGTTGAGTCTCCACTCTACGAGTAACTGGAACTGCTGATCCTCGACGTCCAGCTGGAAGAAGACGACTTGCTGTGGCATTTGCTTCGACCGATCTGAAGGCTGACGAGATCGTCGAGGGCTGACCCGAGAGAGGACCTGGTAAGGCGCCCTCTTCCCGTGCTCCGAGGGACCATCGAGCATCGCTCCATCTTCGCCGAAGCGCCCTGGAAGACAGACCCTCGAAAGGCTGTCGACCCGAGACGGGACCGCTGAGGAGATCGAAGTGAAGCACCCGGACATCGACGCCGTCGAAGTCCATTGCCGTCGACCAGGGTTCGCAGGTTTGTGTAACCGCTGGAGGCCCGTCGAAGTTGTGTTGCCCAGCCGTGGGAACCACTTGACGCCGTGCCACCGACGACTGGAGCCGTCCGCTCCTTTGCCTAAGAACATTCAATCGAAGGAGTCTCTCGACCGCATCGTCGACCGTTTATCCTGCCGGAGAAAGTCGAGGATGACCAACGCGCCGAGGAGAAACCTGCCGGTGGGTTTCCCGCCACCCAACGACCTCAAAGACTCAGACCCTTGCTGGGCCTCCGTCTCTACAATCTTTGCGGTCCAGAACTATTGTCACCGAGGTGCCCCGCACACCTCCGCCTTGCAGGACGCCGACGCTCCGACGCCGACGAGCACCGCTTGGACGAAGCTGCCGCCTCATCGACATCGTTCTACCTCGTTTGTCGACGGACGTTCGACGCCCCGTGCCTCCCTCTTGAAAGGGAAGGCATTCAAGAAGGGCCGTCGATTCCCCGTCGCCGAACAGCGAGTTCCTCGACGTTTGTCGACGTCTCTTCAAGGAGCTCGACTCCACCAGGTACATTGGGGGGGTAAAAACATCATAGGAGAGAATAAGACTTGAAGAGCAATATATGGACTGGGCTTGTGCTATATCTTTATTTACAGGTTGCCCAGGTGGGGGGGGGATCTCCACACAGAACTGCGCCTAGTGGTAGGGGCCAGTATTCTGCCTATTGCTCAACCATCTTATTCTCTCTCCTCTCTCTATTGCTGGTTTCCCTCTATTGGTCTGTGTGACATTGTACAGTATTGTTAATGCACTGTAATGAGATCTAGAGTGGTACCGCTTTAGGATTGTATATATTTGCCATTGTAGATTTTGCAGGAGTACAAAGTGAGTTACTATGATAAATGTACATAACCTTAACTATTGATTATATAAAGACTGTGTTCTAACCAATACAGAGTTTGGATATTCCTTTGTGGGGGCTTGGGGGATACACTGTACTTAAGAACCAGCCTGCATCACCTCCTGAGAAGCTAGGCCTTGATTGCTCGACCATTGCTACCGAATAGAGAATCTTGGCTGGGGTCTCCTGTGCCTCTCCTCCACCATATAGGGAGCGGAAGTACAGACACCCCCCACCGGTCGTAGAGGCCCGTCTCTCACAGTTAGTGCTATTTTTTCATGTTTTTTTTTCGGTCAAAAGAGCCTCAAGCTCCACCGACTCTCCATCCGATCAATGGGGACCCGTGTCGGATTGGTCTACGCCCCTCAAGGGTGAAGATTTGTCGAGCTACGCTTTTGGAGGACTCCAGAAGTTTCTCAGGCCCATCTCGGTCATGGCCCAGGAGAAGGGAAGCTCGACGCCCGGAAAGCTGTTCAGGGTCTGGATGCCAGCTGCAGAATGTCTTTAAGGAAGACGAACACTCCTTTTGTCTTTACTGCCTACATGAAGACAAGACGCACGTGGAGAAGGACTGTGCGTTTTGTGGCAACATGTCGGAGCGGACCACGAAGGACCGCCATCAACGTCTCGCCAACTGGCTGGAAGGGAAGAACCCGTCCGGCGAGAAGAAGAAATCCGAGCGGTCTTCTAAGACCTTTGAGGACGCCCCGGTGACGGGGGTCCAACTTAAGGCCAAGCACCGCGAGTCTGCTGGCACCGGGAGCGCCGAACGGTCGGGCTCTACGGGCACCAGGCAGGGCGCAACCTCCCCGGCACCATCAACCACGAGCCAACGCTCTGGGTCGGGTAAGAGGAAGACCGAGCACCCGGCGAAGCTCCTAGAGAGGCCCCGGTCGAGCTCGAAGGCGGAGGGGGGGGGCGAGGCAGTGTCCCCCCCCCTCAAGGAGAAGGCGGTGAGCGCACCAAGGGTGGTGAAAGCCTTAATCCATCCGGCCAAGGCCTCTATCGAGACAGTCGCGGCGGCCCTGGCTCAGTTGTGGAGGCTACGCCGGTGGTGGCGACCTCGGGGCTCAGAGTCTCCCTGCCACCGCGGAGGGAGTCCTCTTTTATGCCCATCGACAGGACCCCCGTGAAACCTCCGACGGAGAAGAAAAAGGGGGGCAGGAGGTCGCCGTGGATTCGGCCTCAACCTCTGAGGAAGAACTGATTGAGGTCTTAAGCCACGGTGTTGGCGTGGAAGAAGACCAGCCCGTCGGGAGGGATCCCGACGCAGGAGACGACATCGTCGAGGGTACCGACGGGGCCCCTGACCGCCCGTCGGATTCCCCTCTGCCAGTGCCGCAAGACAACTCGGCGGCCATTTTGTTGGCTATACAGTCCTTATGCTCAGAGATAAGGACGAGACTGCCGTTACCAGTGGAGGAACCACTCCCGTCGGGGGACCCGGAACCAGGCCCTTCGGGCAGACCCCCTCCTGAGAAAAGAAGGATTCACCCTCCACCTCCTTTTCAGCCGTCGCGCCCCGTTCAGCCCTCCTCCCCGTCCACGACTCGAGGGGATGATACGGGAACTGACACGGCCGCAACGGGTACGGACGACGAGGTGTACGACGAGGATCTGCCGTCGTCTCCTCCCACCCGGGCTTCCCCGCCCAACGAGATTGGATCTTTTCACTCCATGATCGCCAGGGCATCCGAGCTCTTCCAGCTCTGCCCTGAGGAGAAGGAAGGTTTCCTTTATCAGCGGCGTAAGGCCAAGAGGAAGACGGTCCTCGCGGTACCTCTACTGGACGATATTTGGGATGAGGGCCTCGCCCTCCTCAAGAACCCATCCACGACGCCGGCTAGAAGAGACCGGTACGAGAAGAAGTACCGGGTCCCGGACGCGGCCCCCTTGTGCCTCCGGGTGCAGCCTACCCCGGACTCCGTCGTCTCCGCGGCGGCCACGAAGAAAGCGGGGGGGGTTGCGGCCTCCACGTCGACTTCCCCGCCGGACGGCGAGGGAAAGAAATTGGACACGATGGGGCGCAGGGTCATCTCGTCTGCAGCGACGACGATTAAGGTGGCTAACGCCTTGGCTATCGTAGCCCGGTACGACAGGGAGCTGTGGTACAAGCTGGCTCCCCTGCTGGACTTCCTACCGGACGACAAGTGGGCGGATGCCCTGGAGATCTTGCAGGAAGGTGAGGTGGCGTCGGACCACGCCATCACTATTGCGACGGACATCGCCGACACTGGATTTCGCCAGTTGGGCAACGGCGTGTGCCTTAGGCGGCGTGGATGGCTCAAGGCTACTGACTTCCATCAAGAGGTACAGACCAGAGTCCTGGACATGCCGTTCGATGGGAACAACCTGTTTGGGAAAACAGTGGACGATTACTTCAAGCCATTAAAGCGGACACAGAGACAGCCCGGGCTCTCGGGGTTCTCCAGCAACGGCGGCCGCACTTTCGGAGCGGCGGAGGCAAGGGCGCCTCCAAAGGTTCCGGCGGCGGATTTTCCACCTACCGTCAGGCGGCCCGTTCGTCGTCTCAAGAAGCTTACAGGGGACGAGGCAAGTCAGGCGGACCCCGCCGTCGTTGCCAAGGAGGCCAAGGCGGCAAAGCCTCATCTAAGCAGGATTGAACCGGCCGTGGGGTCGGGCCCCCACCGAAGCACCCCGGTGGGAGGCCGGCTGGTGAGCTTCGTCAGCGTGTGGGAGTCCATCTCCACCGACCGTTGGGTGCTGGACGCCCTAGCCCAGGGCCACACGCTCGAGTTTCAAAGAAGGTGCCCGCGCGTCCCCCCTGTGGCCAGGAAAGAGCTTCACGTCCCTCAGCTTCTCCGGGAGGTAAGGGCGATGCTAAGGAAGGGCGCCATCGAACTCGTCCCAAGGAGGCTTCGGGGCTCCGGAGTTTACTCAAGATACTTCCGCGTGAAGAAGAAGACGGGAGGATGGCACGAACATAAACCCGCTTGACCAAATACTCTTTCTTTTGGCTCCGGTTGGGTTTATTCGCCATTTCTTTTTGTTAAAGTCCTACGACGGCTGAACAAGTTCATCAAGGCTCAGAAGTTCCGGATGGTCACCCTCCAGCACGTCCTGGGTCAGCTGGAGGAGGGCGACTTCCTGTCGTTGTTGGATTTGGAGGATGCCTACTTCCATATTCCCATCCTAAAGGGGCACCGAAAATTCCTCAGGTTCGTGGTCCAAGGGCGTCACTACCAGTTCAGAGCCCTTCCCTTCGGTCTACGGTCGGCACCCAGGGTATTCACCAAGTGCCTTGCACCAGTGGCGGCGCAGCTGCGCAGAGAGGGGATCCACGTCTACCCCTACCTGGACGACTGGCTCATCCGAGCCAAGACGAGGGAGCTCGCCGTGGAGCACACGGCAAGGACCGTCCAACTTCTCACGGACCTGGGATTCTCCGTGAACTACGCCAAGTCCCACCTGGTACCCGCGCAAAACGCACTGTTTCTGGGAGCGAAGCTCGACACAGTGTCCCTTCTGGCCTCCTCGTCGGAGGAAAGGACCAGGTCCATCCTGGGCAAGGTACAGCGGATGTTGGTTTCCGACGCAACCAAGGTGAGGTCAATCAAGTCCCTCCTCGGAATGATGTCTTCTTGCATCTACCTCATTCCCATGTGCAGGCTCCGGATGCGCCCGTTGCAGGAGTTCCTGGACGCGCGCTGGATCCAAACGACGGGCGGCTTCGAGGAGAGGATCACACTCGACGAGAGTTTCCGCCGAGCGATCCGGTGGTGGGGCACCCGCGCGCATCTGACGGCGGGCATGGACTTCCAGACCCCAGACCACCAGGAGACAGTGACCACGGATGCCTCCCTGGAAGGGTGGGGAGCGCACACCGAAAATCTGCACGCGAGAGGCCTTTGGCTCCCGACGGAGAAGTCCCTCCATATCAACGTCCTGGAGCTCCGTGCAGTGTTCTGGGCCCTCAGGTCCTTCCTTCCATCCCTCAAGGGCAAGGTGGTGAGGATCTTCACCGACAACACCACCACCATGTTTTACATCAGGAAACAGGGCGGAACCAGGTCCCCAGCACTGTCCAAGGAGGCGCAGGATGTTTCTGGTTCCGTTTCATCTGGCAGGGATAAAAAACACCATTGCCGACTCACTCAGTAGGGAGCTGCGCTCGTGCCACGAGTGGGAACTACGGCAGGATCTAGTGGATCGCCTCTTCCGACGGTGGGGCACACCCCAGATCGACCTGTTCGCGACGGCGACGAACTCCAAGTGCCGGAGGTTCGCCAGCAGGTTTCCCCAGCCGAGGAGCATGGGCGATGCTTTCTCTTTCCCCTGGGCGGGCCTGTTCCTATACGCTTTCCCTCCATTGCCACTACTGATACGGCTCATCAACCAGCTCAAGAGGTCACGGTGCAGGATGATCCTCGTCGCACCTGCGTGGCCGAGGCAGATATGGTTCCCGGACCTTCTGGACTTGTCAGCGTCCCCGTCAATCAAGCTGCCAGTGGACGCGGATCTGCTCTCCAGGGAAGGAGGCGCCATCCTCCACCACGACCCGAAGTCGCTGAACTTGCAGGCCTGGCTCCTGCAGCGCTAGAGTTTGGAGGATACGACATACCGGCCGACTGCAGAGAGGTTCTTGCAAAGGCCAGGGCGTCCTCGACTCTTAAATGCTACGGACACAAATGGAAGAGGTTCTCTGTCTGGTGCCACGCACAGAAGATTAACCCTCTAAGGATTACGGCTCCCCAAGTACTGCCGTACCTGTTGACGCTGGCCAAAGCTGGACTGGCACACGCGTCCATCAAGATTCATCTTGCTGCGATCTCCCGATACACTAGAACCACGGGGCGTACGTCCTTGTGGTCTCGTCTGGTGAAAGAGTTCATGAAGGGACTGTTCAGATCGTTCCCGCCGGTGAAGGCTCCGGCCCCGGCGTGGGAGCTCAACGTGGTGCTGACCAAGCTCATGGGACCTCCGTTCGAGCCTCTGCACTCTGCCCCGTTGAAGTTCCTGTCGTGGAAAACAGCGTTTCTTGTGGCCATCACCTCCGCACGACGGGTGGGAGAGATCCAGGCCCTTTCCTGCAAGGCCCCGTACTTGATTTTTCACGACACGAGGGTGGTGCTCAGGACGCACCCCTTCTTCATGCCCAAGGTGCCGTCGGACTTCCATCTCAACAAACCCTTGGTGTTGCCTGTGTTTTTCCCGTCGCCTTCGTCGCCGGCTGAGAGGACTTTGCACTTGCTGGATGTGGCTAGAGCGCTGAAGTTCTACGTGGATCGCACGAAGTGTTTTCGGAAGACGTCACAACTCTTTGTGAACTTTGGACCTGTCAATCGGGGGAAGGCTCTCTCGAAGGCTTCCATTTCCAGATGGCTCTCCGGCTGTATCATGTACTGTCACCGGTTGGCAAACCGACCACTGCCTGGCCGTCCGAGAGCACATTCCACCAGAGCGATCGCAGCTACCACAGCGTTCCTATCTGGTGTGCCCCTGCTGGACATTTGCAGAGCTGCTACGTGGAGGTCGACGCACACCTTCACGAAATTCTACTGCGTCGATCGGGATTCCAGGGAGGAGTGCAGGGTCGGCCAAGCAGTGCTGCGCAACCTGTTCGCCCGAGGTGAGCCTGGTGAGGAGGTAAGATTGCTTAATGTTGAGTTTGATGTGATGCTTAATGTTGAGCCTTTGCCACCTCCCGTGGTTGTGCATGTGGGTACTGCTATGTATTCTTTATTCATGAGCATGTGAATCCATGCCAGACCCCATGCTGGAGAAAGGAACAAGTTACTTACCTGTAACTGTTGTTCTCCAGCATGGGTCTGGCATGGATTCACATGCGAACCCTCCCGCCTACCCCTCTGCGGCTCTTCACTTGGTCATACTGCCACTTCACGTGCTTCCAAATCTGAAGATGGCTGCCAGAGGCGGGGCTTAGGTAGAGGGCAGTCATTGGCTGTGGTCAGTATGACGCAGAGACCAGTGATTGGTTACTACTACGAAAGACAGATCAGAAACGAAACTGATACTGGTTTTTTCTTTACTGAGGATTCCCAGCCTGACGACGGGGAATATTCATGAGCATGTGAATCCATGCCAGACCCATGCTCGAGAACAACAGTTACAGGTAAGTAACTTGTTCCTTACTGTGACTCAAGCAAACACTGACTCAAGGTTTTTGGTTCAAAAGTAAAAGTACATTTATTTTAAACAATCTGTTCACAAAACACTTCACTTCTATTAAATTAAAACCACACGAAAAATACACTACACACAACCAATTCACTTTGTGCAGCACAACTCAAGGTAAGTACCTTTGGTTATGACAGACCAGTGTTATGAAACAAGGACGTTACCGGGAATACATAAGCGATCACTTTTTGACAGTAATGACAGTTCGGTCTTACTAAAGATACGCGTACCCGCGGGAAGAAATGTTACCGGAGTAAAACCACACTTAGCACCTGAGTTACCACGAGAGAGTTGGGGACAAAAATCATAGGCAATACTTTTGTCAAGGCAGACAGAATCAGAGAACACTTTCTAACCACAAGATAAGTCAAAAGGCCTGCGTCGGTGTCAAGTGGAACAGGGTTCCTATTGTTGAGGATCACACAGTCAGTTCCTGATTCAAGGTTGCCAGGAATACTTGGATATTGTCAACGGAGGAAGCAAAAGTTATAAGAGGGAAGGAAGACCAGGGCAAGCCTTGGATGAGGAGAAAAGGGGGTTCACCCTAGTTCCTCGAAGCTGGACACAGTACCTTATTCTTTGAAGAAGCTGGTGCCAGGGCAGTTGTTCCTGGTAGTTTCCTGCAGACTCGGGCTTTCAGGGAATTCAGTCGTGGAGACAAGAAGGACGACGTCTAGTGTCATCTGCACTACCCAGGGATGAGGCCAGCAGCAGCGACGGTGAATAAAAGGTGTGCTACTTTAAAACAGGAGAGGCTCTTCAGATGGCTATCCGGACCACTGCAGCAGTGTGCAGCGATTTCGACCACGAAGAGGATCCTCTGGCTGTGGTAGATGAGCTGGTTGATCCAACCAGGCTCAAGGGAAGAAGAATCCGGACTGGATCTTCTCTGGTCGTTGAAGGGTAGATAGCGCAGTACTGCAGCAGGGCTTCACCAGGACTCGGTAATTGCAGCAGCCGTCTTCTTCTCCGCTTCTCTTCGGTTCCTTGCAGTTCCTGTGGCGACTCTGACTTCCAGCCCAAGAGTCCTGCCTTTTATGCGAAAATCCCCCATTCACACAGCCTGGATGTCAATCACGCAGCAGGGGGGTTGTCCGGCCCGGACAACCACCTCAGCCAATCGTGGCGAAGTGCGACTTGGGTTTCCTAGGATACCCTGTGCAGGGGGTGACTACACACCTCCCTCACATTCAGCCCACCTAGACACCCGGGCGCCAAGAGGAGGGCTTCTTGGCAGAAGCCCGCCAAAAGACGGTGCACAAAGAAGGCAAACCTGGTTTGCCGCGCAAAGTAAAACACAAGAAGGACTTTAACAAAAAGAAATGGCGAATAAACCCAACCGGAGCCAAAAGAAAGAGTATTTGGTCAAGCGGGTTTATGTTCAAGGCTAATATAATAGCCTGGAACAATACCACGTTTATCTAGTATAATCGCGGTAGACAAGTTAGTGTCGATACCACTGCCACCAGCCAAGTCTAAATGTTATAAGAGCAAAACAAAGCTCAGAGAGGCACAGACAAAAAGGGATAGGCATTAACCCTTTCCAGTACTCCATGTAAGAGGGGGTGTACTGGGTCTGTAGTTTTAAATGACTACATAAAATAAATGGTAACTTTACCTGTTTCTGGGGGACAATAGTCCGCCCAGAAAAATGGAGTCAGAGGGAAGTCTTAAAGACAACCCTGTGTTACTGGACTGAAGGTGCTGTGTAACATACATAAAAGTGGGTCTCATGGAGTGGTGTGCTCCAGAGCCCAAGATCACACAAACAGTACAAATACACATGGCAAAACACATGTAAGATTTGGAAAAAGGCTCACACTCTTATCAAGTGGAAAAAATTAATTCCAGAAATCCTGCAAAGCTGGTGAGGGAAATTATCCATAGAATGAGAATTCTCCCTAACATCCCTCTCTTGCTCTCCCTCTCGCGCTTTATCTTGCTCTTGCACTTTTTCTTGCTCTCGCGTTTTATCTTGCAATCGCGCTCGCTCGTTAAAGGCATACCTCTGTACTGGAGGGGATGGCTGGGAGTAATCTGTGATTTGTTCTAATGAATGGCATGATCCATCGGATTCCTCATCTTTAGATAGGCTCCCACGGCAATACAGTATATAAAACGGGAGGGGGGGGAGACAGATGATGGTTTTTCTATGAACCACGTAACTCTTATGGACCATCCTTCCAAGTCTTCATCCTGGTAATTCATAGCGTCTAGAAAGTAGTGGTTAGCAAAAGTATGGACAAAGGTCCACGTACCTGCCTGTCATATATCCCGTACATGGAGGATCCTCAGAAGAGCTTTTTTGGCTGCCATCCCTGGTTACATGAACTTCCTTCTGAGATAGTTTGTAGCATTCTGAACTGCATAAAATGATCCATCTAGAGATAATTTGTTTAGTCAACAATGTACCAGTTTCAAGGCCTGCGTAGGCAGCACATAATTGATCATCTTTCCTGGTTCCTCTTTGCCTCTTAGGACTCTGTTGGGGGCCAACTGCTGTAGCTCATCCTCCTCCTTAGGCGGGTGAGGAGTTGGTAAAAAACCTGGTAATTCAATCTTGCGGGCGAGGAGACAATCTGAGATTATTTTTTATAGGAAAGTAGGCCGTACTCTCATGGTAAACTTGGATGCCGAAAAGGACTGCTAAGGGGGTTTTACCGAAAGGGCCATGGAGCTTATATACTGTCCTGGAAGATGTCATTGCTAGTAAAAATGTCTTGTAGATCAATCAGCCATGTCCAAACCAGTCTACAGGGCCTGGCATGCTGCTTCTTTGCCATCCTCTACAAGTTCTTTGAATCTATTGCCCCTTTTTTGGGATATTTTCGGCTGCTTGTGATATCACCTTCCAGATGCAATGTGTATATTTGGATAACGTGCATGAGGTGTTAACTTCTTCAGAGCCACGATGCCAACCCTAAAAATCTTCTTTCCCAAAGCATCCTTAATTGTTGCTCTTGCTGTCCTGAGGAAGGAAAGGGAAAACTGATTCTTTGGACCCAGCTTTGGCAGCCTGCATGTCCATGCTTTCAATGGATTGCATTCTCTAGCAGATTCTTCATCAATTAGATATTTTTCCAGCGTCAGATGCTCTATAACCTTTGTGACAGGATGCGTAGTAAGACTCCATATCGACCGTGTCACTAGTCTGCTCCGGATGTGATGTTCTGGTTCATATATACAGTCATTATACCCCTCTACTCTAGTTCCTTTTTTGCATCAGCACACTGCTATTCAAAACCTTTTTGTGAGCAAAAGTTTCAATTCGACATTTGTTCAAATTTCAATCAACTTTCGTTTATATGTCTGGCCCTAAGGCGTCTGGATTCAACCATTACCAGGACTGCAACTTTAAGATGTTGATCGCTGACCTGCATGGTATCTGCTTGCGGTCTTTGAGAAAAGATCATGATATCGCAGAGTGCAGCTTGTGTCAGCAGAATTAATACAAAATCCCTTAGGGAACGATTGGCTAAATTTGCTCTCGAGCAGACTACATCAAAGTCATCGGCGCGTTCGACCGTCGGGTCAACTGGCCAAGAGACTCTAGCTCGTACACTCAAAAAGGTCAGGCGACATAAGAAGGTGAAGATGTTTCTCACTCATGAAGCCAGCCACCTTCCTCATCCTCCAATAAGAGGAAAAGTTGCCATTGAAGCAGGCACGACTCTGATTCGTCAAAGGATCGCTGTAAGATCTTCCTGACCCTAGGCGCATCAAAAGAAAAGTGAGAGACATGCAAGGAGAAAATGCTTCATATGTTTAAAATGTCTGCAGCAGGTATGATTCAGGTCTTGACGCTGCAGGCTAATATGTCACAAGTTGCACCCAGAGGTTTTAGCGCCAAGGTGACCAAGTCTGGGGCTGCGCCCTCATGCTCTACCGGCAAACCGGCCCTAGCCTCGAAGGGCCCACAGGTACCGGCACTGATGGACCTGGTGGGAACAATATCATTGGCAGTCAAACGTTCCTTTACCCCTGAATCCCGCTCAATGTTTTTTAACTTAATTAGGTTGTTTTATGATGCGGAAGGGGATCAAATTCCTTTTGACTTTGAGCATATGGGCGGAGTGACGGGAGATTTTTTTTTCCCTCTGGCCAAAGCGTATTTGCTTGCCCTAGCTGAAGGGTTGCATGACGCAAGTGGGTATGACACATCTCCTGATCTGCATCTGCAACAGGTCTCTCACTGTGGTCACCCTAATGCACAGTACAGAAGGTCTGTGGAGAAGGTATAGGCCTTGGGTCTCAGTACTCCAGCTAATCTCCTGTCATCCTATGATCCAACCAACATCTTAGATAACGGACCAGAAACAGAAAGGGCCTTTTAATGTGGCTATTTCGGACCCCAGTACTGCATTGTGCTCAGGGCCTTGCTCCATACCAGCTGTGGAAGCGGCACTCACAAAAAAATAAAAGCTGGCTTGAGGGCCTGGGGGGGGCATTTACTTTTCTGTCAACCCCCCCCCCCCCCATATCCCGGAAGATCTTGTGGTGCATGCCGCTACAGTGAGCTCCAGACTAGCCACGGCCACCTCTAATCTCCCTACAGATAAGGAATCCAAGGAGAAAGATGCCCTGGACAAAAATATCTTTTCTTCTGGCAGCATGACCCTGAAAGAGGTCAATGCATCATGCCCATTTGCTAAGTACTCTCAGTCTGTGGAACACAACCCAGCTGGTAAAATGAGGGATGGTTTCATGCAGATGGATAGGAGGTGTCATGCCAAGCACTGCAGTCTAGTCTGGACACTGTGTATTGTATAGGCCGTGCAATGGGGACATTCACTGTGTTAAGGAGGTCAGCCTACCTTCACAGCTCGGGATTCTCACCAAATCTCAAAGCTAAACTTCTGTACATAGCTTTTGATTTTGAGCACCTGTTCGGCCCAAAGGCTAATGAATCCTTGGAGAAGTTCAAGGACTCGGCTGCCTGATCATTGGGCCTGGTTGTGCAGCAACCTTCAAAGCAGTCTTTCGGCTTCCTCTGTAGGGTAAGAAGATACAGATGATACATTTTGTTTGGAAAGATTGCACAGCTCCCGCAAGCTGTAAGGGGTCAGAAATGTGTCTGACATAAGGTATTCATTTTCTCAAGTAAAGACATTACTCTTACGTCCCGTCCCCTTTCCTCCATACTGTATGGGCGTCCCTTCCAAGGGACGGAAGACAGAACCTTTTTCACCAGAAAAAAACCTTCTTCCCCTTTAAATTTAAAGGCCTGCGGGGGCACGGTCCAGGGAGCATGCGCTGCCCTGACTCCGCCGCCACATCCCAGTCCCCTTTTCCGCATCGACAGGAACGGGCTGAGTTCACCAGCGCTCCTGGGTTTGGCTTCGGCCATGTAATTCCACATGCGGATCCTTCCCCTTTTTGTCTTTTTTTTAATCTCATCTATCATTCAGGTACTCTGTCCTCAGGCGTCACGCTCCTCCGTGGCGCATGTTGACTTCTACACGGTTCAGCACGTGTCCATCCTGCAACGGGCTCTTCCCAACATCAGACCCCCACTCACTCTGCCTACGTTGCTTTGGCCCAGACCACGGTTGGCAATCATGTTCGGCATGTGACTTGCTGTCCTTGAAGGCGCTGAAGAACAGACTAGCCAGGTGGAGGGAGCTCTTCCAGAGGTCGCCTACAGAGGATCTCAAGAACTTCCTGAAGCATTGAACCAGGCCCAAGGTAGGGCCTATATTTTCCAGCGCACCGGCACGTGCACCGAGGCTGCTACAGCTACCAGCCTTCGGGTCGAGGGATCCTTGGATTCTCCCGGGCGCAGTGTTGAGGGACCGGAAGTTTCTTGTACCGGGTCTACACCCGAGGAGCTATGCCCCTTTACCGGCCCAATGGCAGAGGGGTTACGCCCTAACACTGGAAATGCGTCCGAGGTGCTATGCCCTAATACCGGCAGTAGGTCTGAGGGAGTGCCTGAATGGAGCTCTACCAACCCCCCCCCCCCAGGTCGAGGGTGTCACACATACCTGGCCGAGGCCTGAGGAGCAGGGTAGGCCTCGTGATCCACACGCTAGAGTCTTGGACGAGGCCGGGACCAGCGGACTGAGCAATACGACGCAAGCACGT
Source organism: Ambystoma mexicanum (assembly GCF_040938575.1). Lineage (NCBI taxonomy): Eukaryota > Metazoa > Chordata > Amphibia > Caudata > Ambystomatidae > Ambystoma > Ambystoma mexicanum. Next base: position 1,221,541,901 of record NC_090927.1, read on the forward strand.
GGCAGGCAGCTCGACAAAATGGCCGCCGCGCCAGAAAGGGACCCACGTCCGACGCCATTCCACGAATTCGGTGAAGAACGAGTGTCAAGGTCGGACTGGTGTCAACCAAGTACGTGGCCTACAGTCTACCCTTCATTTGCGCAGGGTAACTTTCCTTTGCATCCATATGGACAGGGTAAGCAGCTGCTCCAGCAGCCCCCGCTATCACGTCAGCACCCCCTGTCACCTCTTTGGCCAGTGAGGAGGTGCTCTTCGAGAAGTTGCTCTGCCTCATTAGGTCTCCTCAGATGGTCGTTATCATCAAAGACGCAGTCAGGGAAGTCCTCCCGCCATGGTAAGGGCACCACAGACGCCTCCATCGTGCCTCCAGGCCCCGGTGCCGCCGCCTCCTCCGGCTCCACAGCCAACTCTGCAACCTCCGCCGCCCACTCAGCCTCTGGCTGAGGTCCCTATACCCCAGCCTCTGGCACCATCTACTCCTCCTCCACAAGATCCTCCAGATCCGCAGGATATGGACGAGGAGGAGGATCCGGATACACCATCCTCAGCCACGGCTCTCCATGAACTTCTTGTACCTGGGCCTCCCCCAACCCGAAGTCGAACAGCCGACAGAGAGGGTTCTGGCTGAAGTCCTCACGAGACACCCCTATGCCAACACTGGAATTCTACTGCAAACCGATGTAGTCTAACTGGCCAAGAAGGGTTGGCTCAAGCCCCACTCGGTCCAGCCGGTCCACCGATGCTTGGACGCCAAATACAGGCAGATGTACAGGGATACACTCTTGCTCGCGACCCATCCTCAAAAACACAGTCCTTGGTGATCGCTGCAGCATCACTATACTCCAAGCCTCAGTCATCCTCCGCCTCCTCCTCCTCTGCGGCACTGCTTGGCAAGGAGGAGAAGATCTTGGAGGAGTACGGCAAGAAGATCTACTCCGCCTCCTCGCACCTGCGTCAGGCCAATGCAGGTGCCATGCTGGCTGCCACCAACCAACGGTTATGGGGGGGGGAATTGCAGACTTCCTCCTGGAATGCCCCACCTAGTGCCAATCACGCTTTAAGGCGGGGCTAGCGGAAGCCATGCTCGTGGCTCATGACCTCATGGAATCCACAGTGGCTCATATCGATACCTCAGGCCGTGCAATCTGTATCTGCTCTCTAACCTGGATTCTAACATTCCCTCTGGCCTCATCCTTCTTGATCTCTCTTCTGCCTTCGGCACGGTCAACCACACCATCCTGCTCAACCGTCTCCGTGATAACCTGGATATCACTGATCACGCTCTGGCCTGGCTGACCTCTTTCCTGTCTGATCGACCCTCCCAGGTCCAACTGGGGTCCTTCCTATCATCAATCTTCCTCTCTACCTGTGGGGTTCCCCAGGGGTCTAACCTCTCACCCTAGCTTTTCAACCAATACCTGGCAACTCTTGCCCACTGCATTGCCATGTTCTGCTCAAATTTCCAGTGCTATACTGAAGATACTCCACTCATTTTCCGGCTTCCCTCAGCCACCTCCTCTCCCTCTCTCATCTCGTACTGCCTAACTGTCATTCAAGATTAGTGTGCCGCCAATTATCTTTGCCTGAATGCCAGCAAGACTGAAATACTCCTCATTGGCACACCATCTCCACCCTTTTCCCTCACTCTCTGGCTTGCCTCCCTTGGCCCCCCTCCTACCTCTACCTGCGGGGCTGTAATGCGGCATGGCCAGAGCTCCAGGACAGCCAAGGATACTGCCCCCGGCCTTTGGCACCTGTCTCATGTGGGTCGCCCACCCTCCAGCTCAGCGGCTGTCGCAGGTAACCCCGGCAGGGTCCACATCACTCCCGAGAAGTAAAAGCTGTAACTCAGCACAGCCAGAGCTCTTGGACATCCACGGGTGCTGCCACCGGTCTTGGGCATCTGCCTTGCACCTGGGTCGACCGCTCCACAGCCCAGTGCCGTTTCCAGGGTGCACCCGCAGTGTCCCCATCCCTATCCAGAGGGAAAAGCTCTAACATGGCCTGCCAGAGATCTAGGACGGCCGGTGGAAATGCGACAGACAACGTGCAAAACAGCCCCAACCCCAAAATATTTTCCCTGGTGCACCTTACTGCTTCCCAGGGTTGGCAAAATGGGACCAGACCCTCAACTTTGCCCTCCCAGGGAAGCATAAAGTATCTGCCCCTCCATGGGTGGGGGTGATTCCTGAGGGGACTCTCCTTACAGGCATAGGGCCACCACCCTGATGCCTCCAAGTGTACCTCTGGAAAAATTAACCTGTTTTGCCTTTCTTGGGCGAACATGCGTGCAACACCCCACTAATTTGCCTCCGAGAAGACAAACATTATGCCATCTTGTTGGCATTTTTTGGCTGGAGGATGGGCGCGGAATGGCCTGAGGGGCCCACGCGGCAAGCCCACCCCAAGATCATATTGCTGGTGGCCTAGTGGTCTTGCTGCGTCCCAGGGGTGGCAAAATGGGGTATGAACCCCAATTCTGCACCCCCCCCAACTCCAGGAAGCAGCAAGAATCTGCCCCTCCCTGGGGGTTTTCTGTGGGGAGTGGGAGTTGGCCCAGGGGCACAGGGCCAGCCCCCTAATTTATTTTATTGGGCATTTGTAAGGAGCTTGTACATCAAGAAAATGGTGTTTCAAAGCGCCAACAGGGCAAAGGGAAGGGAACAAGGGAAAACATCAAGACCATGGAATACGCCAGATACAGAAAAAGCAGTCCTACTAGGCCTTGTGAACATTTGGATTGTGTAAATACATAGAGAGAGAAGTGACAGGGGAAGGTGTAAGTGCTAGAGACTAATCAGTGGGGTGAAGTGCCAGGCCTGTAGTTACAGGGCCGAAGGCAAGAGCGAGAGCCGGTTGCGAAGGCAACAGGTAAGTGCCAGACAGTGACCACTGGATGGAAGAGGGGTCACCATTCCAACCAATAAGTGCAGGCCTGTGAGGCAGCACAGGGCTAGTGGTGCCCAAAGGATGCTGCGGACGATCCGACAGAAGGCCAGAACCCAGAAGGACACATAAGGGGCCAGGCCACCAATCATAGCTACTGTGGGGTTTAGCACGGGAGGGAGAGAGGGGGAAGGAGGAGGAAAAGAGGAAAGTCTTGAGATGCTTAGCTAACTTGAGGAGATCCAACTTAAGAGAAAAGGGGAGGCTGTTCCAGAGAAGAGAGCCAGCTTAGGAAAGGGAACAGTCACCTGCTCTTTGTTTAGAGAAGCGCCTGACAAGCAGAGAGTTGGAGGATCGGAGGGATGAGAAAGGAGAATAGTTGTTGAGAGCAAGTTGCAGAAATCGTGCTCCTTGTCCCTAGATGGCCTTATGGGTGATGCAGAGGGATTTAAATTTGATCCTTGCAGCAACCAGGAGCCTGTGGATAGATTGTAGGGTTGGAGAGATAGTCGCTGGGTTTAGGGCTAAGTCTTGCAGCCCTATTTTGGATTAGCTTGAGGGGGCAGATAGGAGAAGGTAGATTAAGGAAGAGACTGTTCCAGTAGTCCAGCCTCGAGAGTACCAGAGCTCTGGTGACATTGAGCTTCTGGGGGAAATTGAGGAAAGGGAGGATGCCTCTGAGTTGGTAATGGGCCTTCTTGGCAAGGTCCAAGATGCGAGGAATGAAGGAGAGGAGTCAGAGATAACTCCCATGTTTGTGGTCTCACAGGAAGGAGAGGGTGAAGAACCCAGTGAGGGTGGTCAGAGTGAGGGAAGAGAAGAGGGAACATGGCTCCCAATAGGTGGAATCTCAATCTTGCTGGCATTGAGACCGAGGTGGTTGTAGATGCACCAAGACTGGATGCGGACAGACAGTCACAAATGACAGAGGAGGTCCGAAGAGATGCTGAGAGTAGTCTGAAGAAGAGTCGGGTGTCATATGCATAACAGTGGAAATGTGTTGAGAGAGTGGAGATCGACGTTAAAGAGCCAGGGTGACAGGTTAGAGCCCTGGTAAACACCCCAGGTGGAGATGGAGGTGGGGGAGGAGAAAGAACCCCAGATAACCTGGGAGGATCTGTCAGTGAGGAAGGTCGCCAGCCAGTTCAATGACTGCTCTGAGATTCTAAGGGTATCATTGAGCCGTTTTATGAATATGGAGTGGTTAACCGTGTCAAAATCAGAGGAAAGATTGAGTAGAATAAGAACGGGCGAGTTGGTGTCAAAAGATGCGAGCCATTCTTCACAAGTGTTCAAGAGAGTAATTTCCTTTCCTCTGGATGCTCGGAATCCAGATTGATGATTGTGTAGGCAACCAACAAGCTCAGTGTGCTGGGTCAGTTGGGGGAAGACCAACATCCACATTTCCCATGGAAAGGAGTGAGAGAGATGGAGCGATAGTTGGCCGGACATGAGGGGCCGTACAAGAAAGTGCTTGGGGAAAGAGGGGAAAGACACCCAGGGCAAGAAAATGATTGCAGTAGTCCGCAAGTGCAGGGGCAAGGGAGCCGATATTGTCCTTACTAGTTCAGGAAGAACAGGGGCAGACCTGTTTGGAAGAAACTTTCATAGAGCGGATAGCTCTAGTGACCTCAACCGGTGTAATGAGAGAGGACGAAAGTGTGGATGAGGGAGTGGCAAGGAAGAGGAGGATGAGGGAGAACTCATGTCCTGAGTTTTAGCAATTAAGTGGGTGGCCAGTGCAGTGGGCCTGGGAAGGAAGAGGAGAGGTAGAGACTGCAGATGATTGGCTAGTTCCTTACAGATTTTTAAAGAGTTCAGCCAGGTTAGAAACTCCAGAGATGCAGGCTTGGATGTGAGCCCTCTTCTTAGAGCGAATGGAGAGACGATTTTGCCTTTGGAGAAGGCGACAAGCCAGTTTATCAGAGGATAAACTCGAGGTCTGCCACTTCCATTCAGCAGCTCTGCACTTGCGTTTCAGGGCTGCTAGATCAGAATCGTACCAAGCATTACGCTTGGGGGCAGGTTTCAGGCAGATCCTCATGACAGGGGCAAGAATGTCGAGAGTGTGAGTGATAGTGAGAACTAGGTTGTTGAGGGCAGAGTCAATAGTCGAATCGTAGGTTGGAGTAGGTGGTGGGATGAATGTAGAAGCGAAACCAGCAGCTGTCACTGATTCATTGTCCACAAACAAGGCTGGCAGAGCTGGAGAAGGTTTGGTCTGAGGGCTCAGAGGCCCCAGTTAGGAGGAAAAGAGAGTGTGGTCGGACCAGGATAGAGGGGTGCAGATTGAGCTAGAGAGCAGGAGATCAGAATGGATGAAGGCATCGAGTTTGTGTCCAGCCAAGTGGGTAGGGCCGGAGGGGAGCATCTAGAGAGGGAGAGAGGTGCAGAGGTCGCAGAAGAGAGTGGAGGCCGTGACTGAGGAGTCTAAGTGGATGTTGAAGTCACCACGGATAAGGAGATTGGAAGTGGAGGTCAGGAGAAAGGAGGAGAAATTGGCCCATTCTAAAAGTAAAAGGGAGATGTTGCCCGAGGGCCTGTAGATGGTAGCAATGGTCAAAGACTAAGTGGGAGAGATGCAAAGCTTGCAGACCAGGCTTTCAAAGGAGGACTAGGGCTGGCTGGGTGGGTGTGAGTGAAGAGGGGACCCACTCGAGGAAGATCGTGGCACCACCACCCACAGTGTGGTTGGGATGAGGCTTTGAGAAAATCTTGTAGCCGTCGGGGAGAAGAGTCAAAAGTAGTGACTGAGCTGGCATTGATCCACATCTCTGAGATCAAGGACATTGAGATCAAAGTCTTGAAGGAGTAGGCAGATGTCAGAAGAATGTTTGATAGCAGAGTGAGCATTACGTGTGGCTAAGAGAAGCCAGTCGCCACCATTAAAGGTTTTCTGAGGAGGGGTGCTGGGGGTGGTACGCTTGTCAGAGGTGGAGAAGGTAGTGCTGAGAGAGAGGGAGGACTAGCAGGAGCAACAAGGAAGTTCATGAGAGAAGGCATGCAATGATCAAAGACGAGATTGGGTTGAGGACCCTGGGCCATGATAGTGCCATTGTCATAAACATTAATGATGCACCTCGAGGATGAGAAGCCATCCAAGAGAACTTCCCATCTGGTGCCAACATTAATGGGTGAGGAAAAGAAGGGGGAGAGCTTGGAAATCTGATGGAGTCCATAGATCAGGAGAGGGGGGCAGAAAAGAGGATGTCGGTGACAATTTGTCTGGACGTGACACTGACGTAGTGCCACTAATGCCACCAAGTGTGCCTTTTTGGCATTATCTGGGTGGTGGCCTGACAATGAGGACTTCTTGGTGGGCAGTCCGCCTGACGAACAGTACCGAAACCACCAAGAGTCCACGAGTGACCTTGCATAGAGGAAGAGAACTGAGTGAGAGATACCGAAGCCAAGGAGGAATACGAGCAGCAGAGTAGAGGAAGAGAACCTCGAGCAAGCAGTGCGCCCGAAAGTGTTCCCCCTACAATCACAGAGGTAACTGGGAGAATGGTAGTACCAGGAGGCTGGCGGGCATCACTATGTAAAAGGATTAACTTGTCTCAGTGAAATTGACGCGATACTGAAAATAACGCCAGGAACTGTATGAATGTAACCATGAGAATAACAAGCCTGAGAGAGAAGGTATCGAAGGAATGTATACCAAGCGAAACTTGACCCAGTGTAAGGGATGAGTCCCTAAATAGAAAGCCTGTAAAATTGAACCATATTAAGAAGATCCCGAGAATAGCAAACACACGTGGAAGAGAAGGTCTTAAGAACTGGACACAAAAACCCTGGTAAGAAGGGTGGAATCTAAATGGGAACTGAAGTCCAGTGAATTAGGCCAGAGAAGAAGTGATACTTCTGAGCCACACTTTGCTACAATGGATAACCAGCTTAAAAAAAGCAAGAGCTACAGAGAGCAGAAAGCCATATACACCTGGGAGAGTTTATAAGAAAGAGAATTACAAAGCCTTGTGGAGTGACACACCCAAGAGGGGAGAGCAAACGTAAGTACTTTATAAAAGAACTACAGGACCTTGTCCAGAAGGTGACAGGAGTCTATCTGAAGATATCATACTAATAAGAACTATGGAACACATAGAGACATTGCCATAAGAGCAACAGGAAGGAAGGGTCCCTTCCCTAGTATAATTTAAGTTAGTCAAACAGTGGTAAGATCAGTTAGAATTAGTTTTGGAAAGAGAACATGTTCATGTTGGACGTATGACAAGCATCTCGGGTTATTAATATGGTCTGGGAAACCCCAATAGGGAAAGATGAGCCTTATTCTTATTGTTTTAATAAACCACACTCAGAATGTCACTCAAGTGCCCACCTCCTTCTTCTGACTTGTCACAGTAGACCATAGAGGTACAGGGACTAACTGGATTCCAACTTTTGTCAGCTTAAAGCAAGGCTGCATTTTCATGCCAACACTTATTTAAATTTGTATCTGGCTGGTCCCTCGACAGCCCTTAAATCAGATGGATCTCGCTCTCCTAAATTGGACAATTAACAAATGCAACGATTGGCTTATGCCGATGACTTTGTTTTGCTGGATTGCACTCTGCAGGGATTATAGGAGCAACACACTTTATTTCATTGCTACTGTATCAACAACGGTTTAAAAATATATACCAGCAAAACCAAGATCATGTCATTTTTACCAGACAAATATTGTGTGGGCATTGAATGGAACGAAGGTGGACAAGGTTTCAGAGTGTCAATACTTGGGCGTCATCACAGACAGTAGGTTGAATAGGTTACCACAACTAAGGTTTTGCCAACAGATGGGTGCACCCAAGGCCTTTGCTTCTAAGTAAAGGGGCTACTCATTGATATTGAGAATGTACAAGACCTTTATTGTCCCTGTTATGATGTATGGCACAGTTATATGGGCACAAAACTATGGGAGTAGGCTTGACTAATTAGAAAGTAATCTACCCAGTAACCTTTCGATAGAATACGTATATGCAGAGTTTAACTTGTGTAAAATAAGTACCATGCTCATCAGCTGCGCCCTGAATTATCACTGGAAGATCGTACATGCCAACAATCAATCATTGCTGTCCCTCATGAGAGCCAAGCACAACATATTCTCACCTTTTCTGAGAGTAAGTGTTATTCAGACCATTTATAACAAAGCTAGTAGATGGGCATTGTACCTTCCCTTGGATAGTTCCGAACTAACATCGAACAGGCACAAAATGCAGGTAGAAATATTTTTCAATGAGCTACACAGAGAACAAAATTTGGTTCACCTTGCCATTAAGGTTAACACCTTTGTTTCTCCAGCACTATGGTCCAATCACACATGTACCACACTATGTGGACACTTTCCCAAATAACATTATGCATTCTTATATGGAAATGTAATTTAACCGGGCAGAGACTGTGGAAGTCACTAGGGTCACAACCAAGATACAGAGAATGGAAAGACTATGAATGCTGTGCGGGGGGAGGAGTTGGAAATCATCAAGCACGTTTTGCTAGAATGTGAAAGCTTGACCTTCCTCTTAAGAAATTGCTGGCTTGCTATGATAATATAAACCTTGTGAGTAGTGGTACGGAAGGTCTGTGGAAATGCTTTATGCAAGGAAATGACATTAATCTCATCTACCACCTCACTACATTTTGGATTATTATTTGGGAAATCCTGACTGATTATTAACATTGAAATATGTTTGAAAGACGTGTTTGTAACTAATCAGTGAATGCTTGTTAATTACGTGTTTCAGGTCATTTTCTTAGAGGTATCTTTCATATGGTGTATCAATAATTGTGAGTGTATAAAGTCTTTTTTTGCCTGTATTATACCTAAATAAATTAAATGGAGTTGACTGTAGTGGCAGGGTCCCTTCAGGGCCTTCTGCGGCAAGCCACCCCGTCACCCAAGCTCCCTGCGAGGCCTCTTAAGGAGACTCTCACTGGTGCCTGCCATCAGGCCTCTGCCCGAAGGTACTTCAGTTTCTGTACAGGCTGTTAACGGACTTTGCTCCGAGGCCTCCTTGGGGACAGCTCTTAATGGGGCTACGTCTCAGAGTACATTGTGTCTCGTGCAAAAACTCTTTCCCATCACCCAACTTTGCTTACTGGGCATCAACCCGAGGGCCAGCGGTTTTAGAAGGCCCTACTCTGCGGAAATCTTAAGGGAGCAATGAGACTGATGCTGCGATCCAGGTCATGCCTTGTATTAGGAAGGCCATGGCTCAACACGCATTTTCTGTCAAGGTTGAAGGATCTGACTCCGGCCAATCCCCAATGTCTAATGCTAATCCAATGTCCCCTTTCCTCCATACGCCAACCCTCTATCCCCCAGAAATAATATGTAGCTAGGTCTTACTGGTCCCCGCGATGGATCAAAGGACTGAGGGGGAAGGAGCGTGAGAGGTGGTGGGGCTTTTGGTGGGGTCGCGCTATGCGCATGTGGTCTGAATGATCTTAAATGTAAAGAGGAAGCAGGCTGTACTTGCTGAAGGCTCTGATTCCCCTCCCGCTCCGTGTGAACCTCCATAAGTATGGAGTAAAGAGGACCTAGGACTACAGTACTTAAGTAACCTTTCCTGATTAGTCCATGGTCAGGTCTGTTGAAAAAGCCACTATTTGAGAGGTTTGCAAAATTGGAGAATTTGTGGGGTTCTTTCCGAGTTGAGTTCTCGGCTCAGAATGCTCCCACCACATTTCTGCTTGTTCCAGTGGGCCTGCAGGTTGTGTAATATTGCAGGGTGATGGTGATCTTCATCACTCTGCATTTTCCAGAAGTTTACAATTCTGCTGGCACTTGATGTGCCTATCCTGGACAATCTCATGTATAGCCAACCTCTTCATGAAGGAATCCTGGATAGTCCTTCATCCCAATATGAGCCAATTGAATCTTGATGTCTGGCTCATAACATATGAAAATCAGGTTCTCCAGCATTGGGTCTGGCATGGATTCACATGCTCATGAATATTCCCCGTCGTCTGGCTGGGAATCCTTGGTAAAGAAAAAAATCAGTTTCAGTTTAGTTTCTGAACTTCCTTTCTCCTAACAACCAATCACTGGTCTCTGGGTCATACTACCCCCAGCCAATGACTGCCCTCCTCCTCAGCCCCTCCTCTGGCACCCATCTCCAGATTTTTACCGCACGTTCAAGTGTTGGGAACCCTCGTGCTATAGCTCTTTAGCTTTTACTGTGTTTTGCGATTTTTCTAAGAGTTTTGCTCTATTTTTCGGTCAATCGAGCCTCAAGCTTCATCGATCCATCGTCCGATTAACGGGAACCCGTTTTTCAGAGCTTCTACGCCCCTCAAGGGTGATTTATTTTTGTCGAGTTCTCTTCTTGGAGGATTCCAGAAGGTTCTTGGAGGCCTACACGGCGTGGACATGGCCGAGGATAAAGGAGACTCAACGCCTCTGTTCAGGAGCTACCCAGGATGCGGGCTGCAGAACATCTTCCTGGACGATGGGCACTCCCTGTGCCTTTATGGCCTACATTCAGACCACTCGCACGTGGAGGAGGCATGTGCGTTCTGCAAGGACATGGTGCCACGCACCATGAAGGACCGTCGCAACTGGCTCGCTGAGTGGCTGGAGACAAAGACCCCGGCAGTTGGTGAGCCCCAGCAGCATACTTCTCCCAAAAGAAAATCTGAGCGGTCTTCTAAGACCTTTGAGGGCGCTCCAGCGACGGGGGCTCAACATGAGGCAAAGCACCGCGAGTCTGCGGGCACCGGGAGCGCTGTTACGGGCTCTGCGGCAGCCAGGCTGGGCGCAGCATCGCAGAAGCTAACGCTCCGGCTAGGCGAAGAAAAGGAAGTCGGGCCACCCGGGTAAGCTTCTAGAGAAGGCCCGGTCAACTCCGACGGAGAAAGCCAGAGGGAGCAAAGCGTTGACCCTCCCCCCACGGTGAAGGCCTCAGACGCGCCCATGGTCGTGAAGGCCCAGGTTCACCAGGCAAAGGCATCTATTGAGGGAGTGGTGACATCCCTGGCGAAGGCTGCAGATGCAGTCCCAGTGGAGACGACCCCCAAGACGAGAGTTTCCCTGCCCACTCAGAGGAAATCTTCTTTCCTGCCCATTGAGAAGACTCCCGTGAAGACAATGCCGATCATCTCCCCGAGGCCGTTGCCCCTGGCCAAGAAGAGGGTTGGGGGGGCATGGTAGTCCTGCCGGACTCAGATATCTCCTCCGACGAGGAGCTCTCGGGCCTGAAAACGGTGCTTGACACGAAGTTCGTTGAGGCCAGGTCCTACGGGAAGGACCCCAACGAGGCGGACGTGGAAAGCATCGAGGGAACAGGCGCGGCGGGACAGTGGGGAACTGGAGGACACCGCGCCACTGCGACACTCCTATCGCAACCGCCGCCACCACCACCGACGGACATGTCGGCAGAAGTTCTGCAAGCTCTGCACACCCTGTGTACAGAGATAAGGACAAGGATGCCTGTACCGCCGACGGGCGATTCTGCAGCCCCTTGAACCTTCAGGGGACCTGCCGCCTAACAGACGAGTCCATCCGCCTCCACCTTACCATCCTTCACCTCCATCCCCTCCGCCGAGGGATGAGACGGATGAAGGAAACGGCGACAGCGGGTACGGATGATGGCGACGGAATGGACCTCCCGTTGCCGGTACCCACCGCTTCTCCACCCGACGAGATTGGCTCGTTCCATGCCATGATCTCTAGGGCTATTTCAACTGTACCCCGAGGAAAAGGAGGGATTCTTTTTTCAGCACTGAGAGACCAAGAGGAAGACCGTGCTCTCGATCCCCCTGTTGGATGACATTTGGGACGAAGGACTGTCCCTCCTGAAGAACCCATCCTCTGCCCCGGCAAAGAGAGACCAGTACGAGAAGAAATACAGGGTGCCAGACTCTGCACCGAAGTGTCTCAGATCTCATCAGTCCCCGGACTCAGTGGTCTTGGCGGTGGCCAGGAAGAAATCCTCAGGGTCTGCGGCATCGACTTCCACTTCCCCACTGGATGGTGAGCGAAAGAAGCTAGACGCCATAGGCCGACGGGTCATCTTGTCGGCAGCAACGACCATTAAGGCGGCCAACGCTCTTGCCATCGTGGCCCGTTACGACAGGGAGCTTTGGTTTAAAATCGCCCCTCTACTGGACTTCCTTCCGGACGACAAAAGGGCGGAGGCCCATGATAGCCTACAAGAAGGTGAGGTGGCATCGGACCATGCCATCACAGTGGCCAGGGACACCGCCGACACCGGCTTCCACCAGATGGGCAATGGCGTTTGCCTTCGTCGGCGAGGTTGGCTGAAGGCCAACAATTTCCGTCCAGACAAGGGTGTTGGACATGCGCTTCGACAGGCACAAGTTATTCAGCAAGGCGGTGGGCGAATCTCTGCGGGTCATCAAGGCAGACACCGAGATGGTTCTTGCCTTGGGCACACTCCAACAGCGTCGGCCGTCCTTTCGGGCCGCCAGAGGCATATCCCATGGTGCCGTCAAGGATTTGGTGACAACTTCTTTTTGTACCGCCAACCATACTGTTCTTCAGCCCAGGAAGCTTACATGGGCCGCAGCAAAGCCAGAGGAAATAGTTGTCGTCGCCAAGGCCCCCAAAGTGGGTCGTCCGTGACAAAGCAGGACTGAATCAGCCATGACATCAGCACCCACGGGAGCACCCCGTTCGGAGGCCGGCTGACGAACTTCGGCGTGTGGAAGTCCATCTCCACCGACCGTTGGGTGCTGGCCATCCTGGAGTTCCAAAGGAAGTGTCACTGCATTCCACCGCAGGGGGTCAACGTCGACCCCCTACCTGGACAATTGGCTCATCCCAGTGAAGTCAAAGGAACTCGCCGTCGAGCACACAGCAAGGGCCGTCCGCCTGCTCACGGAACTGGGGTTCTCGATAAACTATGCAAAGTCCTGCTTGGTGCCATCGCAGAACGCTTGGTTTCTGGGGTCCAGGCTCAACAGTTTTGCGCCTAGGTTCGCCGTCGCAGGACAGGATAAAGGCCATCCTGGGCAAGGTACCACAGCTTTTGACCATGGAGGTTGCCCGGGTGAGGTCCATCAAGTCCCTGCTCGGCATGATGTCGTAATGCATCTACCTCGTTCGGCTGTGCAGGCGGCGGATGCGGCCGCTGCAAGTGTTACTCAATGCCCGTTGGATCCAAGTATCGGGAAGCTTAGAGGAAAAGATCGCCCTCAGCGAGACATTCCTTCGAGCGATCCGTTGGTGGAGTGTCGGTGCGCATCTAGCGGCGGCCACGGACTTCCAGACCCCAGCACATCAGGAGACGTGATGACAGACGCCTCCCTGGAGGGATGGGGCACGCACACTGGAAATCCCCACGCAGGAGACCTTTGGCTACCAGAGAAGTCGTTGCACATCAAGGTCCTGGAACTCCGGGCTGTGTTTTGAGCCCTCAAATAATTCCTTCCGTCCCTCAAGGGCAAGGTGATGTGCCTCCTCACCACAATGTTCTACATTCAGAAGCAGGGGGCACCAGATCCCCGGCCCTCCCCAAGGAAGCGCAGGATCTATGCTGGGCCGTCGCCCAGAGGATGTCAGGAGTGAAGAACACTGTCGCTAACTCACTCAGCAGGGAGCTGCGCTCTTGCCACGAGTGGGAGCTCCGGCAGGATCAGGTGGACCTACTGTTTCGACGATGGGGCAATCCCAAGACCGTACTGTTTGCGACAGCGACTAACACCAAGTGCCGCAGGTTGGTTCACCAGCAGGTTTCCCCAGCGGGGGAGCATGGGGGATGCATTCTCCTTACCCTGGGATGGCCTGTTCCTCTATGCGTTTCCCGCTTGCCGTTGCTTCTGCGACTCATCAGACGGCCCCGGTGCAGGATGATCCTCGCCGCATTGACGTGGCCTAGCCAGTTATGGTACCCGGACCTTCTGGACATGTCAGCGTCCCCTCCAGTCAGGCTTCTGGCGGACGCAGATCTTCTCGCCAGGGAGGGAGGCGTGATTCTGCATCACGACCCAGGGTTGCTGAACTTGCAAGCCTGCTCCTGCAGCACTCTAGTTTGGTGGATACGATCTCCCGGCGGACTTCAAGGGGGTACTTGCCAAGGCCAGAGCTTCATCTACGCTGAAATGCTACGGCCATAAGTGGAAGAGGTTTGCCGTCTGGTGCTGTGCTCAGAAACTCGACCCTCTACGTATTACGGCCCCGCAAGTGCTGCCATGTCTTTTTCCACTTGTTGCCGCCGGTGAAGGCTCCAGCCCTGGCGTGGGAGCTCAATGTGGTACTGACTAGGCTCATGGGTCCCCCGTTCGAGCCTATGCATTCGGCACCGCTGAACTTTTTATCGTTGAAGACAGCGTTTCTTGTGGCCATCACCTCTGCACCACGAGTGGGAGAGATTCAGACCCTCTCTTGTAAACCACCTTACTTGACATTCCACGAGACGAGGGTGATGCTGCGGATGCACCCCTCCTTCATGCCCAAGGTGCCGTTGGACTTCCATCTCAACGAGCCCTTGGTTTTACCGGTTTTCTTCCCGTCTCCTTCGTCGCCGGTTGAGAGGACTTTGCACTCGCTGGATGTGGCTAGAGCGCTGAAGTTCTACGTGGACCGCACAAAGTTTTTTCGGAAGACATCACAGCTGTTTGTGAACTTTGGCCCTGTGAACCAAGGGAAGGCCCTCTGCAAGGCTTCCATTTCCAGGTGGCTCTCCGGCTGCATCACCCATTTTCACTGGTTGGCTATCTGACCGTTGCCTGACCGTCCGAGAGCCCATTCGACCAGAGCGATCGCTGCAACTACAGCGTTGTCTTGTGTGCCCCTGCTGGACATCTGCAGGGCTGCTACGTGGAGGTCGACGCATACCTTCACAAAATTCTACTGCGTCGACCGGGATTCCAGGCAGGAGTCCAGAGTCGGCCATGCATTGCTGCTGCGCAACCTGTTCGCTTGAAGGTGAGCCTGGTGAGGTGGTAAGAGATGCATATTGTTGAGCCTTACCACCTCCCGTGGTTGTGCATGTTTGTACTGCTATGTATTTTTTATTCATGAGCATTGAATCCATGCCAGACCCATGCTGGAGAAGGAACAAGTTACTTACCTGTAACTGTTGTTCTCCAGCATGGGTCTGTCATGGATTCACATGCGAACCCTCCCGCCTACCTCTCTGTGGCTCTTCTCTTGGTCCTACTGCCACTTTATGTGCTACCAAATCTGAAGGTGGCTGCCAGAGGAGGGGCTTAGGTAGAGGGCAGTCATTGGCTGGGGGCAATATGACCCAGAGACCAGTGACCAGTTGTTAGGAGAAAGACAGTTCGGAAACAAAACTGAAACTGATTTTTTCTTTCCGAGTATTCCCAGCCTGACGACAGGGAATATTCATGAGCATGTGAATCCATGCCAGACCCATGCTGGAGAAGAAGTTACAGGTAAGTAACTTGTTCCTTTTTACTGATGAGGTCATAGAAGTTCTTTTGTCAGTAAGACACCCGTCCTAAGGTCCGTTGATCAATGGTTTAAGTTCTCTGTTGGTGCTGTACGAAGGATAGGGACATGTTGTTGCCGTCACCTATGATATTTATTTTGAAGATTCTGTTGTGGGACTCAATATTGGTACAGCTAATGGCTACCTTGTGACCCATTGCATAGGAACATTGCAGAAGGGTCATATTTTGTTATTCACAAAGTTAAACAATTTCTAAAGGATCTTGTGAACTCCTCTCTGCTGTCCACTTTTATTGTGCATCACTGGGACCTTTTGGTTTTTACCTTTCTAACAAGGTCTCTTTCGGAGCCTTGGCAGTCCTGTTTAATGCGCCTTAACTCTGAACGTTGCGTTCCTACTTAGGCTTAGATCTGGGTGGAGACATTAAGATCATTCAGCTCTTTCACTTTCACTTCTTGCCTCTTCATTTTTTTGAAGGTAATCTTTGACACCAACCTTTGGAAAGAATGAGATGCACAGAGTTCCACTTGCAGCAGAAAATCCATCCACAGGTTTTGTTTATCCTCTGAAATGGAGAGATTCAATAAACTTCACCCTACGTGGGCTTTAAGCTTCAATGTGCATAGGACCAATGAATTTTGTGTGGATGGCTAGGATTTGCCAGGCCACCAAAAAGGGAAGTCACTTTGCAATGAGAGCATCTCGATGTGGGATGACCCTTAACATAAAAACTTTATACAAGTGCTATAAAGGTAATAATTACACCTTGCTATAAAGGTAAAGTGGTTGTTGCACTCAGAGCTCATTCCACTAGGTGCCAGGCCATGGCCCTGTGCACAGGGGTGACTATGATGGAAATCTGATAGGCAGCTACATGGGCAAAAATGCATGTTTTTTTTAAAATGTACTTCCTTGCTCTCTTTTGGGAAGGCTGCACACTTTGTGTCCCGAGTCCTGCAAAACTTCCTTCTTTTGGGTGGATTGCTCACACCTACTCCTATGTCCCATCCCCTTTACTCCATCCTTGTGGGTGTCCCCCCAACATGGGGACAGTACCGGAGCCTTTGGCAGTGAAAAATTGAGCTCCTGCAAATGCCCCGCCGAGTCCCCACCCTCTGGCACCTAACCTCAGTCCCTTTTTCCGCATGGATGGTGTCAGACCTGACAGCCGGCGCAGAGACTTTCTTAGCTTTCCGCTTGCACCCCGTTTTGTTTTTTAAATCTTATTTAATTTCCCTAAGGTCCCTCTCATCCCCTGGCACGTATTGGCTGCAGGAGGATTCACAAGCTGTGCCTCATGCGACCGCTCGTTCCCGGCCTTGAACTCTGTCTTGAGTGTTAGGGGCCTGACCACTGCTGGGACGCATGTTCGGCTTGCAGCGCTCTTCATCACAGGGCATTGAAGAATCGGTTATCGCGGTGAAGGGAGATATTCCATACTTGTCCTCCTCACCCCCTTCAGGACTTTGTCTCCATGACCTCTCATCAAGACAAGGTACGCCCTCTGTTCAACACGGCTCCACAGCTCCACGGATTGAGGTTCCTCGCATGCAGTTTCTGGCAGGCCCGAGGTCTCTAAGGCTATAGACTTCAAAGCCGATGGGCCTGTGGGCTCTTCTGGGAGCTCTGGGACAAGACCTGAGGAAGTCCTGGCTACCAGCTCCCAAGCCGAGGGGCTATGGGGCCCTACCAGGGTGTCCTCAGAAGGGCAATAAAGCTCGTCCTCTTCTTGGACCGCAGGGGGTAATGGAACATCGAGTATCACCTCCAATAGTCTGTCCTCGGCACGATCCAGCACAGCTACCGATACAGGTGCCGAGGGCGTCCAGTGTTCCGGAGCCTGCTCCGCGGTCGTGAGTCAGGGCGTTAAGACTACCTGCCGGCCGAGAGCTCAGTGCCTACCGAGTCAATGCTTCTGCTTCGGATGCAAGACCCAAGCTGTATCCTTCAGTGTCTGAGGTCTCTCGTGACTTAAGGCCTCTGTGTCTTCTCACCCAGGGCACGGTGCAAGCCTTCAAAATATGCGTGAAGATCCAATACTAGGATCCTCCCGTCCCCTGCACACTAGTACTGTACAAGACAGCCACTATTTCAAATCATTGCTTACATAGTTCAGTCAAGACAGTAATAAGTCGGAAGAGCATTTGTTAAATCTTCACAAGAAAAATAGGATTTAATAACAAATATAGCAGATACAAAATTTAAGGTCCTATTTATGGCTGACTCGTTTCGAGGTATGGACACCTTTTTTTTTTTCCAACTTTTTATTAACATTTTGCTTTAAACAATAACCACTCAATATAAAGGAACAAAATTAAACAAACCCCGAGACCCAACTCCCCCCTCCCCCATTTCCCCCGCTCCCCTTACCCAGGAGCAGTATATCAAGCATTTGCCCCCTCACAGGGGTGCTATATTTCAAGCGTAGAGTGTTCAAACCCACACACAATCGTTCTGAAGAGCCCTTAGTCAGTTCAGCTTTTCTCACATTCCAGGATCGGAGTCCTCCTGGGGGAGTATAATACCTAACAGTGACATGGTTTTGGGGCACCAGGCTCTGCGCGCCTCTCCCTTCAGAAATTATATCGGGGCAGCACAGGACTTGCTCCATGGCCTGCCGAATGTAGTTCCACAAGGTGTCTAATTTCGGGCATTTCCACCAAATGTGAGCCCAAGAGCCCCTCCCCCCCACAGTCCCTCCAGCAAAGTTGAGAGGTTTGTGCAAACATCTTGTTTAGTCTAACCGGTTTTAGGTGCCATTGATACCTCAGCTTAAGCCAAATCTCCTGGGTCTGGAGGGATCTAGTGAGTTTCGGAATCTGCAACCACAAGTCCTGCCACTCACTCTCTGCTATTTCTGTGCCCGTATCCTCTTCCCATTTCCTCATGTACTTTCTAGTCGGGGGGGGGGTTCTCCCCTTCCTTAATGTATTTGTATATGGAAGCCATGAGCACCTTGTCGCCCTTGTGTGTATCCAGGTATTTTTCAAACTGAGTTAAAGGGCGTGTACCAGCCCCCCACTGCTCAGGGTGGGATAGCCAATGACGCAGTTGCATATATCTGTATCTGAGTCTCCTTCAACCCGAACTCTATCTTACACTGCTCAAAATCCTTTACCCTGCTATCCACATACATGTCTCACATCCGACATCCCCCCCCCCCCACCAGTCACTGAAAGCCTAATTTTTACATCCTGGGGAGAATTGTGGGTTCTCGAACAGGGGTGTATAGGGGGACAGAAAGGTGGTGATGCGGGCTTGTTTTATTGCCGCTTCCCCAGTGGTCGAGGTGATACTGCTGATATACATCTGGGATGGTCTATCCGCCTTCGGGAGCCAAAGTGTTGCCTCCAGCGGCCCGGCTACCACCGCCCTGTCCATTGCCCTCCACGGTTTATCTTGGTCATTTCTCTGCCAATCTCTAAACACCCTGATCTGGGCCGCTAAGCAGAAGCCACAAGCCAACGCTCTGGGTCGGGTAAGAGGAAGGGTGAGCACCCGGCGAAGCTCCTGGAGAGGCCCCGGTCGAGCTCGAAGGCCCCATCGGAGGGGGAGCGAGGCAGTGTCCCCCCCACTCAAGGATAAGGCGGTGAGCGCACCTAAGGTGGTGAAGGCCTTAATCCATCCGGCCAAGCCCTCTATCGATACTGTCGCGGCAGCCCTGGCTCAGCCTGTGGAGGCTACACCAGTGGTGGCGACCTCGGGGCTCAGAGTCTCCCTGCCACCTCGGAGGGAGTCCTCTTTTGTGCCCATCGATAGGACCCCCGTGAAACCCCCGGCGGGGAAGAAAAAGGGGGGGGGCAGGGCGTCGTCGTAGATTCGGCCTCAACCTCAGAGGAAGAGCTGATTGAGGTCTTAAGCCACGGCCTTGGGGTGGAAGAAGACCGGCCCGTCGGGATGGATCCCGACGCAGGCGACGACGACATTGTTGAGGGTGCCGACGGGGCCCCTGATCGCCCGTCGGATTCCCCTCTGCCAGTGCCGCAAGACAACTCGGCGGCCATTTTGTTGGCTATGCAGTCCTTATGTTCAGAGATAAGGACGAGACTACCGTTGCCGACGGAGGAACCTCTCCCGTCGGGGGATCCTGAACCGGGACCTTCTGGTGCTCCCCTGCCCAAGAAAAGAAGGATTCACCCTCCACCTCCTTTTCAGCCGTCGCGCCCCGTCCAGCCCTCCTCCCCGTCCACCCGAGGGGATGATACGCGGACTGACACGGCAGCGACGGGTACGGACGACGAGGTGTACGACGAGGATCTACCGTCGTCCCCTCCCACCAGGGCTTCTCCGCCCGACGAGATTGGATCGTTCCACTCCATGATCGCCAGGGCATCCGAGCTTTTCCAACTCTGCCCTGAGGAGAAGAAAAAGGAAGGATTCCTTTATCAACGGCGCGAGGCCAAGAGGAAGACGGTCCTCGCGGTGCCTCTACTGGACGACATTTGGGATGAGGGCCTCGCCCTCCTCAAGAACCCTTCCACGACGCCAGCTAGAATAGACCGGTACGAGAAGAAGTACCGGGTCCCGGGCGCGGCCCCCCTGTGCCTCCGGTCACAGCCTACCCCGGACTCCGTCGTCTCCGCAGCGGCCAGGAGGAAAGCGGGAGGGGGGTGGCCTCCACATCGACTTCCCCACCGGACGGCGAGGGAAAGAAATTGGACGCTATGGGACGCAGGGTCATCTTGTCGGCAGCGACGACGATTAAAGCGGCCAACGCCTTGGCTATCGTGGCCCGCTACGACAGGGAGTTATGGTACAAACTGGCTCCCCTGCTGGACTTCCTACCGGATGACAAGAGGGCGGATGCCCTGGAGATCCTACAGGAAGGCGAGGTGGCGTCGGACCACGCCATCACTATTGCGACGGACATCGCCGACACTGGGTTTCGCCAGTTGGGCAACAGCGTGTGCCTTAGGCGGCGTGGATGGCTCAAGGCTACGGACTTCCGTCAAGACGTACAGACCAGAGTCCTGGACATGCCGTTCGATGGGAACAACCTGTTTGGGAAAACAGTGGACGATTCCCTCCAGGCCATTAAAGCGGACACTGAGACGGCCCGGGCCCTTGGGGTTCTGCAACGACGGACGCCCTTTCGGAGCAGCGGATTCAAGGGCGCCTCCAAAGGTTCTGGCGGCGGTTTCTCCACCTACCGTCAAGCGGCCCGCTCGTCGTCTCAGGAGGCCTACAGAGGACGAGGCAAGTCTGGCAGACCCCGCCGTCGTCGCCAAGGAGGTCAAGGCGGCAAAGCCTCGTCGAAACACGATTGAACCGGCCGTGGGGTCGGGCCCCCACCGAAGCACCCCGGTGGGAGGCCAGCTGGCGAGCTTCGTCAGCGTGTGGGAGTCCATCTCCACCGACCGTTGGGTGCTGGACGCCTTAGCCCGGGGCCACGCGCTCGAGTTTCAAAGAAGGTGCCCGCGCGTCCCCCCCCCGTGGCCAGGAAAGAGCTTCACGTCCCTCAGCTTCTCCTGGAGGTAAAGGCGATGCTCAGGAAGGGCGTCATCGAACTCGTCCCAAAGAGGCTTCGGGGCTCCGGAGTTTACTCGAGATACTTCCTCGTGAAGAAGAAGACGGGAGGATGGCGCCCCATCCTAGATCTGCGACGGCTGAACAAGTTCATCAAGGCGCAGAAGTTCCGGATGGTCACCCTCCAGCACGTCCTGGGGCAGCTGGAGGAAGGAGACTTCCTGTCGTCGTTGGATTGGAGGATGCCTACTTCCATATTCCCATCCTAAAGGGGCACCGAAAATTCCTCAGGTTTGTGGTCCAAGGGCGTCACTACCAGTTCAAAGCCCTCCCCCTCGGACTACGGTCGGCACCCAGGGTATTCACCAAGTGCCTTGCACCGGTGGCGGCGCAGCTGCGCCGCGAGGGGATCCACGTCTACCCCTACCTGGACGACTGGCTCATCCGAGCCAAGACGAGGGAGCTCGCCGTGGAGCACACGGCAAGGACCGTCCAACTTCTCTCGGACCTGGGATTCTCCGTGAACTACGCCAAGTCCCACCTGCTACCCGCGCAAAACGCACTGTTTCTGGGAGCGAAGCTCGACACAGTGTCCCTTCTGGCCTCCCCGTCGGAGGAAAGGACCAGGTCCATCCTGGGCAAGGTACAGCGGATGTTGGTTTCCGACGCGGCCAAGGTGAGGTCCATCAAGTCCCTCCTCGGAATGATGTCTTCTTGCATCTACCTCATTCCCATGTGCAGGCTCCGGATGCGCCCGTTGCAGGAGTTCCTGGACGCGCGCTGGATCCAAACGACAGGCGGCTTCGAGGAGAGGATCACACTCGACGAGAGTTTCCGCCGAGCGGTCCGGTGGTGGGGCAACCGCGCGCATCTGTGAGCGGGCATGGACTTCCAGACCCCAGACCACCAGGAGACAGTGACCACGGATGCCTCCCTGGAAGGGTGGGGAGCGCACACCGAAAAATTGCACGCGAGAAGCCTTTGGCTCCCGACGGAGAAGTGCCTCCATATCAACGTCCTGGAGCTCCGTGCAGTGTTCTGGGCCCTCAGGTCCTTCCTTCCGTCCCTCAAGGGCAAGGTGGTGAGGATCTTCACCTACAACACCACCACCATGTTTTACATCAGGAAACAGGGCGGAACCAGGTCTCCAGCGCTGTCCAAGGAGGCGCAGGACCTGTGGCATTGGGCCGTCGCCCAATGGATGTTTCTGGTGCCGTTTCATCTGGCAGGGATAAAAAACACCATCGCCGACTCACTCAGCAGGGAGCTGCGCTCGTGCCACGAGTGGGAACTACGGCAGGATCTAGTGGATCGCCTCTTCCGACGGTGGGGCACACCCCAGATCGACCTGTTCGCGACGGCGACAAACTCCAAGTGCCGGAGGTTCGCCAGCAGGTTTCCCCAGGCGAGGAGCATGGGCGATGCCTTCTCGTTTCCCTGGGAGGGCCTGTTCCTCTACGCGTTCCCTCCTTTGCCACTGCTAATCCGGCTCGTCAACCAGCTCAAGAGGTCACGGTGCAGGATGATCCTCGTCGCACCTGCGTGGCCGAGGCAGATATGGTTCCCGGACCTTCTGGACTTGTCAGCGTCCCCGCCAATCAAGCTGCCGGTGGACGCGGATCTACTCTCCAGGGAAGGAGGCGCTATCCTCCACCACGACCCGAAATCGCTGAACTTGCAGGCCTGGCTCCTGCAGCGCTAGAGTTTGGAGGATACGACATACCGGCCGACTGCAGAGAGGTTCTTGCAAAGGCCAGGGCGTCCTCGACTCTTAAATGCTACGGACACAAATGGAAGAGGTTCTCTGTCTGGTGCCACGCACAGAAGATTAACCCTCTACGGATTACGGCTCCCCAGGTACTGCCGTACCTGCTGACGCTGGCCAAAGCTGGACTGGCACACGCGTCCATCAAGATTCATCTTGCTGCGATCTCCCGATACACCAGAACCACGGGCCGGACGTCCTTGTGGTCTCATCGTCTGGTGAAAGAGTTCATGAAGGGACTGTTCAGATCGTTCCCGCCGGTGAAGGCGCCGGCCCCGGCGTGGGAGCTCAACGTGGTGCTGACCAAGCTCATGGGACCTCCGTTCGAGCCTCTGCACTCGGCCCCATTGAAGTTTCTGTCGTGGAAAACAGCGTTTCTTGTGGCCATCACCTCCGCACGACGGGTGGGAGAGATCCAGGCCCTTTCCTGCAAGGCCCCGTACTTTACTTTTCACGACACGAGGGTAGTGCTCAGGACTCACCCCTCCTTCATGCCCAAGGTACCGTCGGACTTCCATCTCAACGAACCCTTGGTGTTGCCTGTGTTCTTCCCGTCGCCTTCGTCGCCGGCTGAGAGGACTTTGCACTCGCTGGATGTGGCTAGAGCGCTGAAGTTCTACGTGGACCGCACGAAGTGTTTTCGGAAGACGTCACAACTCTTTGTGAACTTCGGACCTGTCAATCAGGGGAAGGCTCTCTCGAAGGCTTCCATTTCCAGACGGCTCTCCGGCGGTATCATGTACTGTCATCGGTTGGCAAACCGACCGCTGCCTGGCCGTCCGAGAGCCCATTCCACGAGAGCGATCGCAGCTACCACGGCGTTCCTTTCTGGTGTGCCCCTGCTGGACATATGCAGGGCTGCTACGTGGAGGTCGACGCACACCTTCACGAAATTCTACTCCGTCGATCGGGATTCCAGGGAGGAGTCCAGGGTCGGCCAAGCAGTGCTGCGCAACCTGTTCGCCTGAGGTGAGCCTGGTGAGGAGGTAAGATTGCTTGATGTTGAGTTTGATGTAATGCTTAATGTTGAGCCTTTGCCACCTCCCGTGGTTGTGCATGTGTGTACTGCTAGGTATTCTTTATTCATGAGCATGTGAATCCATGCCAGACCCCATGCTGGAGAAGGAACAAGTTACTTACCTGTAACTGTTGTTCTCCAGCATGGGTCTGGCATGGATTCACATGCGAACCCTCCCGCCTACCCCTCTGCGGCTCTTCACTTGGTCATACTGCCACTTCACGTGCTTCCAAATCTGAAGATGGCTGCCAGAGGCGGTGCTTAGGTAGAGGGCAGTCATTGGCTGTGGTCAGTATGACGCAGAGACCAGTGATTGGTTATTTCTACGAAAGACAGATCAGAAACGAAACTGATACTGGTTTTTTTCTTTACCGAGGATTCCCAGCCTGATGACGGGGAATATTCATGAGCATGTGAATCCATGCCAGACCCATGCTGGAGAACAACAGTTACAAGTAAGTAACTTGTTCCTTCGCCCTATATAATTCTCCCAAGTACTTAATTCCCCTGCTTGCCCACCTGAATGTATATTCTCGTTGGATATGTTGCACCGATTCCACCCCTAAATTAAGGTTAAGAATATCGGACTTATTAGTATTAACTGTCAGGCCGGCAACCTTCTCAAACTTATCGAGCTCCTCACATACAGCTACTAACGATACCTCAGGGTCGGTCAATGTGAGTAGCATATCGTCCGCGAAGGCCGCCACTTTATGTACCTGACCCCCAAATGTAATGCCCTTAATGTCCTCAGCTATTCTTAACGTCTCCAGGAAAGGCTCCAAATGGAGAGCATAAAGTAGCGGGGAGAGTGGGCAGCCCTGCTTTGTGCCCCTCTCCACTCACTGCCTCTGAGATCCGACCATTAATAGCCAGGCAGAGGGACAGGTTTTGATAGCTGGCGCTCACTTGATCAATATATTTGGGTCCAAAGCCCATTTTAGTCATTGGGCCAAAGAGGAATCCCCACTCTACGCGATAAAAAGCCTTTTCGGCGTCAATCGCCAACAGGAGAGTGGGGATACCCTTTATCTGAGTCTTCTCAATCAGCTGGACCACCCTGCGCACATTATCAGCTGTCTGGCGCCCTCTAATGAAACCCGCCTGACCATGCCGCACCAATTTAGGCATTATAGGGTCCAGCCTGGCCACCAAGATCTTTGTGCGGATCTTCGCATCGATATTTATGAGCGCAATCGGGCAATAAGACCCACATTCCTCCGGGTCTTTGCCATGCTTATGTATAAGAATTACTTTGGCCTCATCCATGGACCCGGGGAGGGCTCTGGGGGAGCCTATGTGGTTGAAAAGTCTGGTAAGCAGGGGAATTAGTGATTCTTTGTGTATTTTATAGAACTCGGCAGCATACCCATCTGGGCCTGGGGCCTTGTTCGGGGAGAGCGAGGATTGCCCTCCTGACCTCATCAGTTGTTCTGTCTCCCTCAAGCTGCTCCCGCTCCTCCTTGGAAAGAGTCTGCAGGTCGAGCCTTTTACGCAGCGGGGACATGGTTGTTTGATGATATAAGGGTGGTATAAAACCGATGAAATTCTCTATCTCCCCATTATTAGTGTGCATCTGACCACCCTGCCCCCTGATTCTAAGGATAGTTTTGTCCTTCTCCTCCTTCCTCAACATCTGAGCGAGAAATCTGTCGGATTTGTTCGATTTGATGTAGTGCAATTGGTGCAGGCGCAGCAGATTGCGCTCTGCTGCTCTGTTCTGGATGAGGTTCAGCTGACCCCTTAGCGTCCGAACCTCCCTTGCTATGGCCGGTGTATGCTTTAATGCCAAATGCTCCATTGCCTCCCCAAGCTTTCTGCCCAGGTTCACTTCTTCCAGTCTTATTTCCCTGTCTCTTCTGGCTTTGATTGCCATGATTTTTCCATTTTCGTGGCTTTTAGTGCATCCCACCATATTTGTGGGCTAGTGTCATCCCAGCCATTCTTCTCCACATATTCCTCCAGTTCCCTTTCCACCTCCTGGATCAGAACCGGGTCTTGGCCTGCTCAGCCTTAACGCAATATGGGTGTGATCTGAAATCGCAAGGGGCCCAAGTGAGATCCTAGAGACCGACCCCAACAGGGAGGCAGATACCCAGATGTAGTCAATGCGGGAGTGGGTTTTATGAGCATACGAGTAGAATGTTTACCCTTTATCGATTCCCTGAAGCTCCCTCCAAGCATCTACCAGGGCCAAATCTTGTACTATCTTTTTAAACTTCCCAGAAGGTCCCCCCCGGTGATCCCCAGAGGGCCCTACTTATGTCCCCAGAGGGGTCCCAAGCATGTTAAAGTCCCCTGTTAGGATGATGCGACCCCTAGCAAAACCGCTCAGACGGGCGAGGGACCTCTGGAGGAAGGCATCTTGCCCAGTTTTGGGCGCATATAGAGTAGCGATCGTGTATATCTCCCCTCTGCCCTCTAATATCAGGGCCAGGAACCTCCCCTGATCATCTTTCTGTGTTTTCTTAATCGAGAGATCCAGCCCATCCCTCAGTGCGACAGCCACCCCTCCCTTCTTGCTACCCTGAGTGGTCTGGGAGAGCCGAGCATACTCCCCAGATTTTGAATCCCTGGATGTCCTGCGTTTGAATGTGAGTCTCTTGCAGTGCTACTATATGTGGGCTCTCTTTGTATATGAACAGTTCCACCATCTCCCTTTTAACTGGCGAGTTTAGCCCATTAACATTCAATGACAATATCTTCAGATGAACCATGGTATCTGGGTGTGTGGTTAATTTGATACGGACTGGCCTGCTTGAACCCCAGGTTTCTTAGGACCTCCGATGTTGTGGTCCTGTTCAACCATACCAAACGATCTCATCCTCTCAACTGCCCCCAAGACAACACCCACCCTCCCCACCCCCCGAATCCTTCTTGGGTAGGCTCAACTGGCTTCTCGCCCCCCTTGTAACTACAAGATGAGAGTTGAGCCCCATCCTTACCCCAGATCTTCCCAACGCAGGATCTCCCAATCCCATTCCAAGTGGCTCTCCCCCTCCCTTCCCCGCATTAAACCTTCACAGCTGCTTTCGTCACCCTGTCCCGGTGCCGTAGGCTTCTGTAGTGAGCGCCCTCCCCGGACTCGACTAAGCTAGCCTCCTTATGATGTTAGGGAATTGGTGGCTGCTGAGGCTCCAGGCGAGGCGTGCTGAGGGTTAATACGGCTCCCTCCCGGTGAGCTGCTGTCTGCCTTCCGAGGGGTCTCCCTTCTAGCTCGTCTGGGCCCGACAGTGGTCCACTCCCACGCCCTGCATGTGCCCCGCCGGCCAGAAGGGCCCTCGGGATCTGCTGGTGGTTGATCCTCAATATCCATCAAGTTCAAGCCTTGCTCACAGGTCGTGATCTTATGCTGCCTGTCCTGCCACAGGAAGGTTAGGCCAAATGGTTGGGACCATCTGTATTTTATTTGTTTTTAGCACAGGTGTTTCAGCACTGGGAGCATACGTCGCCTTTTGTTTAATGTTATTAGGGATAAATCCTGATACAAAAATATCTCAGCGCCATTACAGGATATATTGCCGGCCCTTCTCGCCTTTCCCAGGATCTTCTCTTTTATAGCGTAGCTGTGAAAGGCCACAAGCACATCCCTAGGCTTGGCCCCAGGCTCCGGGCGGGGAGGACCCACTCTGTGGATTCTGTCGAATTGTAGATCAATGATGGTGTCTGCGTCCAGAAGATCCCTGAAGACCGCTGTGAGAGTTGGTGTGAGATCCTGGGACTGAACGTACTCCGGCAGTGCCTTGACTCAGATGTTGCTCCTTCTAGAACGGTTCTCTAGATCTTCGGCCTGTAACTCCAGGTTCTGGGTGGCCTGCGCCGAAGTCTCCAGTAGATTTCCCGCTTTCCTTGCGTCCTCGGTCAACTCTTGGATGGCCCGCTCGTTTGTATCCACTCTCTCCTCGATGTTTTGAATATCGCGCTTGGTGTCCTTTAGCCCCTCTGCCAGATCTTCTCTCAAGGCGTCGATCTGCTTCTGGCTCGCCGATTTGATCTTATCAACCACTTCGTCAAGGACTTGTCTAAGCGTCGTATGAGTAACCGGCCCATCGATGTGTTCCGGGTGGGGGTCTGCGCCCCGGGCTCCCGCCCCGCCACCCGCCTGGTGTTCACTCTGGGTGTCGGCATCCTGCTCATAATCTTGGCCCAGAATTTGGCTAGGGGGCCCTCCTGGGACGACTTGGTGCCCTTAACGGCCGGGGGGGAGGGGGGCGGTCCATAGATCTGTTTCTAGACATAGTGGACTCCGAGGCCAAAGCCTGATGGTCTGCATAATCCTGCATGTTCTTGGGTAGAATGGTCAGGGCGATGTGGGGAGAGCGGGGGTTTCTCGCTCTGGAATGCACCTAGATGTCACATACAGGGGCCGCAAACCCCTCTCTCCCCCAGTGTCTCTCGTAGAGGGCTGCAGTACTCTGACCCGTCCGAATGCCTTTTGCTCGCCCCGGCTGGGTCCCACCCGTGGGCCGGTTGAATTCAGGGCCTTGACGATCCTGGGGTAGTGCCCGCCAAGGTGGAAGGTCCGCGTCAGGCTCCCATGGCGCAGACCCCCTCAATGACTTGCCATGCCTCTGGAGGTTGGGGGGGGCCTTCTCCCCTCCGCGGGGCTCCAGCCCCAAGCTCCAGCCTCAATTGTCCGCCCGCCTGCTGCTCTTTGGGGTCAAGCTCTGGGATGGGGCCAAGCCCAGGGTTTTACAAAATCAGCAATAGTTTGCCCCCTCTGCTCCCCACTTACTGTCACTGCTCCGGGTGCTGCGTGCAATTGTGACCGCGGCTAAGTCGGGCCTCCGGGTCTGCCTCCACAGCGACCGCCTGCACCCGCGCACCCCGCAGACCTTGAGGATCCATGTCTGCAGGGGGGCACCCGGGCTGCGCTGCACCGCGTATCGCCACTCTCACTGGGTCTCCCCGATGCGATCTCAGATAGGGGGTCCCTCGCCGAGCCCCACCTGGGCTTACTCTGCAGCCGTGCTTTAACTACTGCAGGTGCACCGAAGTTCTGGCGCGGCGCGTCCCTCCTCTCGCGGCCAGTGTGTCACTGAGCCCCCGCGGAGCCCCCACTCGTCTCCCGGGGAGCAGGCACCAGGGGACGCCAACTGCGGTAGGGATGCCGGGGAGGGCAAAGATCAGCGGTAGACGTGCCTTAGCCCGTTCAGGGCGAGAGCGGGTTTGGGAGCTCGGGGAGCCGCGATGTACTTTACTCGGTGGCCATCTTGTGGACTCTCCCAAGTCATTTCATGTCAAGAATTCATCTTCCATTACGAGTACTCTTTTGATTTTACCAACAGAAACAACATTTTATGCGAGATTCCCAATTTACATGGTGAACTTAATCTAATATATGAGCCAGCTGGATGTGACCCCATCTTGATAAGTGTAGTCACTTAACTTATCAACTAGCACATGAATGTGGAGTAATAAGTGTGGATGGAATAGATGTAGCCAAATACACTTACCGGTATTCTCTTCATGGAATGAGATGGATCAAATGGTAATATTTAGCAGGAGGTCAGCTCTTAAATGGTAGGGAGAATCAATGGACTAATTTTAGACACCGAATAAATGTCTCATCAACGCCATTCACATCCACCATTTCTCTAACCTTACTAACCTGTCTTCAAAGTGGCGCTTAGTCTCTGCAGTCTTAAAGTGGCATCTCCATACGTGGCGGATAGTTCAAGTTACATGTGCAGGAATATAAGGACGTGGCACAACCTCACCTATGGGCAAATAAAAAGCCTCATAAGTGGTTGATAAATATGGGGTACAGTTATTTAATTAATCGGCACATATAACCCAACAGCTGCGTATGCATTCCATTGTTGTACCGGAGTAATGAAAACTTTGAATTCTCACCCTTGCCAGGGGTCTAGCTTCCTCTGTGTCCCACCCGTGCGGATGCCTTCCGTTATTCCCCACCATATGTGGTTCTTCATGTTGTGTGAACATCTCACAACATGATCAAGTTCCACAGTGTATTCTAAAATAGAGTAAGCTGATCGGTGCAAGCCTTATACATGGCAGAGAGGCATTTGGCGGAGCCGGCAGGCCAGCAACCATCTTGGCCTTTGCAAAATGCTCCAGTCCTCTCCCCTCTGGAAGCATCAGCGGATCATATGGTACAGGCTTCTGGTCTCCTCAGGGATATATCTACCCATCTCAACCTTATGGCTACATGCACCAGCTTTGACCCTAGGGACCCGGTGACTTGCGAGGATCGCTACTTCGAGCACATTCTCTTCCTCGTGCATTCCCATCGGATGAAGGGGCCTCATGAAGGATATAGTGAAGGAGGTCATCCCGTAGGTGGCGCCGCCTTGGCCCCCTCCTCTGGGTACTCCTCCAGCCCTGCCAATTCCAGTGCTGGTCCCTCCCGCGGTACAGGCTCTACCGGTTGTTCTACCCCTCCACCTCCTTCTGTACCACCAACACCTCCCCCCCTCAACTGGACCGGTCTTTGGCGCTGGACGTAGGGGGGACCCCATTGGCAGCTGTGCACCAGGGCTCGGATTCAACTGGGTCTGAAAAAGTGGTGGGCGACGACGATTAGTTTATTTTCAAATTTGTTTATTGAAATCAGAGTGACCAAAAGATATTACATGCCACATTACAGAAATTATAAGTAAAGCCTGGTCTCTCCGAGGCTTTTTGCATCGTAAACCTAAAACTTACAAACAACATTGGAATATAACTTTCCATACATCGACTTAGCTCAGAGTGTGAGGAACAAGTGTGATTTACAGACCAGGGCAATGCTATGGGTGAAATGCCAGACCTCCGATAACTGTCGGACAGATTTTACCATAGTTATTGGAGATGTGTATAGTAAAGCCACCCACCGAATGAAACACTCACCAAGGCCGAAACTTCGTAGTGAGGCAAGCAACCATTCCCAGTATACTGAGTGAAAGGCTTTGACTGCGTCCAGGGACACCACCACATAGTGCTCTCCTCGGGGGTTAGATTGGTCAATGATATGCTGGAGCCTTCGGAGTTTCAGAGCTGTGCTGCGACCTGGCACGAAGCCTGTTTGGTCTGTGTGGATCAGGGAATCGATAACTTTTGCCAATAATGTTCTAAGTATTTTGATGTCATAATTCAGCATGGCAAGGGGGCGGTACGAATCACAACTATCCATTGCTTTTCCCAACATTGGGATGAGTGTAACCAGGGCCTCCCTCATACCAATCGGCAGCACGCTCCTGTTGTAGGCCTCTTCGAAGACTTTCAGGAGTGTTGGGGCTAGGTTAGAGCTATACGCTTTGTAGAACTCTGGTGGGAGTCCGTTGTTTCCCAGTGTTTTACAAGTGGAGAGGATTGCAATCGCCTTGCATACTTCTTCCACAGTGATGGGTTGGTTTAAGGGGGACTGTTGGTCAGGTGTAAGCCTCGGGTGTCGAATCAGTGAGAGGGCCTCTTTGATATCTTCCTGGAGTACCAGATTGTCATGATTGTATAATCGTGCGTAGTACGCAGCGCAGATGTCGTTGATTGCTAGTTGGGATCTCCACGGAGCCCTGTACTCGTCAAGAAGTAGTGTTGGGGTCTCAGCTGTTCACGTTTGCAAAGCCAGGCCAGTAGCCGCCCAGGTTTGTCTCCCTCTGTATAGGCACGGCATGTACATGTGGCATAGTTGAACAGCCTCCCCCATGCCTCTTGACACCTGGAGCGTGCCGCAATTAGTTTTTCCTCAGTTGACCGATGACTTGGGTGCTGGGTCTACAGTATTCTAATCTCCTTTCTCCAGCATGGGGTCTGGCTTGGATTCACATTCTCATGAATATTCCCCGTCGTCAGGCTGGGAATCCTTGGTAAAGGAAAAAATCAGTTTGTTTCATTTCTGAACTGTCTTTCTCCTAACAACCAATCACTGAGCTCTGGGTCATACTGCCCCCAGCCAATGGCTGCCCTCTACTTAAGCCCATCCTCTGGCAGTCATGTTCAGATTTTTACTGCACGGTCAAGTATTGGGAGTCCTTGTGTTTAGCGCCTGAGCTTTTACTGCATTTCTTTTTGGAAAAGTTTACTCTATTTTTTGGTCAATCGAGCCTTGTGCTCCATTAATCAACCTTCCGATTAACGGGTACCCCGTTTTTTGGATTCTTCAGCGCCCTTCAAGGGTGGATTTCGTCGAGTTTTATTGTGGAGGCTTCCTGAAGATTCTTCAGTACTGCGCCGCGTGGACCCTGTCAGAGGAGAAGGATTCAACCCCGCTTTTCAAGCTTTGCTGCGGCTTGCGGAATGTATTCTCGGTTTCACAGACATTCCCAGTGCCTTTACTTCCTGTACCCGGCACACAAGGAGGAAGATTGTGCTTTTTACCAGGAGATGGCCCCCTCGCACGCTGAAGGATCGGCATAGGTGGCTGAAAGAGTGGCTACAGGCCAAGGCGCCTGCTCTGGATAGGTCCCAGGAGCATGCCTCCCACACGTTCCAAGAAAGCTGAGCGGGATTCTAAGACCATTGAGGGCACCCCTCCTGTCCAACAGAAGGATAAGCACCACAAGTCCACTACCACTGGGAGCATCGTTGTGACATGCTCCTCGGCAGCTAGGGCGCGTCCGACATCTCCAGCGACTTATGTTAACGCTCCGGATCTTCGTCCAAGAGGAAGTCAGACCATCCGGGAAAACTCGAGGAGAAGCCCAAGACCAATATGCCAGAGAAGGCCAAGGGGGATCGGGCCGCTGACCCTGAGGAAATGGCCAGGCGCAGGATAAGGCATCAGGGACGACTAAGGTGTTAGGCAGAATCCTGTGCAGTTCCCTTAGGGAGCACTACAGAAGATTAGGACTACAGGTGAGAGCAATACATCCCATTTGGTATCAGTCTGTACCACAAAGATTTAGTTGGTAGCTGTGGCTGAGCTGTCAGACTTATCTCAAGAGGGAGATGAGCAGTATTCAGGTTTTACACAATAGGGCTACAGTACTATGGCACAAGGTAACACTGACCAAAGCTTGTAGTAAAAAGAATATATATTTATTTTATACAGTTCTAGTTAAACACATTTATAACAGTTAAGCAAGTTACATTCAGTCAAGAAAAGTATACACAACTCCCAAGTTAAATTGTAGACAAGTTTGAGCAAGAGTGAAAACTGAGCAAAATGGCACAGTGAAAACCAAACACAAATGGCACTGTGACAATTTCTCACAAGGGAGGGAAAGCACAAGTTATACAGAAATATCTTTTAACACACCCTAGCAACACTTCCCATAAGTTTGTGAACAAGTTTAGGCAAGGCAGTACTTTAGCATAAAGAATACTGAAATGAAAACTGAGCAAAATGGCACTTCACAGGTTATAAAAGTGGGAAGGGAAAGGTGGTTATAAGAAGTAGGTGCACCAACACAGTCCTAGTTGAGAAGCAATCTAGAGAAGGCAGTTCTAACAAATTTAGCCAGAGTCAATAGGCATGTGCCAGAGTCAGTGGTACAGGGCAAGGGCCCAGGAGCAAAATGTTCTTGTAGCTGCAGTGAGGTCTTTGGTTAACGATTTGAAAAGGTGGATGCAGAAGGTGAAAGACAATGTTAAGAGAGAGAGGCGGCCAACCCAACAGGTAGGTAAAGGATTTAAAACACCTTTAAAACTACCACGCAGAAGGCTCTTGCAGCTGAAGATCTTCTCTCGTCGTGTGGAGAAAAGTGGTGAGACGATGCAGCAGGGCTTCACCAGTGGTTGTCATTGCAGATGTCTTTGGCTTCTCTCCTCTTCGGCTTCTTAGTTCCAGTGGTGACGTCTTGCTCTTCCAGTCCTTAGGACCCTGCCTTTATGCAAAAAGATCCCCATTCATACAATCTGTCACTCACACAGTGGAGTGGTCATCTTGGCGGGAGACCCTCCAGCCTATCAGGATAGAGTGCGACATGGGTTTCTGAGGCAACCCTGTCCAGGGGTCCTACTCCCCCTCCCACACAATGGACCCAAAAGGACGAACAAAGGATCCCTGACCTGGGTTAGGAGTTTAGAGAAAGACACAAGAAAGAAATATATATTAAAGTTCTGGCAAATAAAACCTGCCGGAGTAAAGTTAATATTAAAATACACCGGCGGTATGTTAGAGGCTGTCAGAAAAGGTGGTAGCCTCGAACAATGGGAAAATCCCATAGTAAAATATTTGCAGGCGAATATTTACAGTAGTAACCACTGCAACCAGCCAGAGACTTTTGAGAGAGGGACTGTACAGTACCCTCTCGAAAATGAACATAAGGGAAAAACTATTAACCCTTCCCAGTACCTCCATAGTAAGATGGGTTGTACTGGTTTAGTTCACAAAAATTGACTAGTAAAGTCAATGGGGACTTTACATGCCCTCGGAGACAGTAGTCAGTCCCAGGGTATGGAGTCTGTTTGGGGGTCGCAAGACACCCCTGTGTCACTGCACGGTGGGTGCTGTGTAACACATGTGAATAAAGATGGTTCCTATGGAGGTGAGAAAAACCCCATAGATATTAAACACAAAAATAGCTTAGAACACACATCAAACATGTCTAAGAGTGG
Source organism: Ambystoma mexicanum (assembly GCF_040938575.1). Lineage (NCBI taxonomy): Eukaryota > Metazoa > Chordata > Amphibia > Caudata > Ambystomatidae > Ambystoma > Ambystoma mexicanum. The sequence continues at coordinate 1,221,575,916 of NC_090927.1, forward strand.
GGAAAAAAAGTCTCACTCTTAGCAGGAGAAAAAAACAAACCTTTCAAATCCAGCAAAGCTGCTGGGGGACTCTATAGGTAAGGGAAATTAGCCATAGAATGAGAATTCTCCCTAACACAAGGTCAAGCAGGACAAGGGACAGGTCCTGACTGTGAAGGCCCAGGTACATCCGACGAAGGCCCAGCCTTCCATCGAGGGGGGTGTTGGTGCCCCTCGCGAAGGCCGACAAGGTAGAGCCGCAGGGCACACCCCCGAAGGCAAGAGTATGCCTCCCAGCCAGGAGGGAGTCTTCTTTCCCGCCCATAGAGAAGACGCTGGATAAGAAGATGCTGGTCATCTCACCGAAACCGTCCCCTCTTGTCACGAAGAAGGGGCGGGGGAGGCGCGGATGCCCTCCAGGGCACGGATATTTCCTCGGAGGAGGAGCTCATCTACCTTTTAAACCATCCAGGAAAAGGGGAACATCCGGAGCAGGCCCTACGTCGAGGGTGCTGACAACAAAGTTGAAGAGCCGCAGGGCGACAAGCGCCTGGGCCCCCTGCCTATGCCCCAGCTTCCTATTCTGCCTCCGCCACCAACTCAGTCTCGGCTGCCGCCAAGAGACCTCTCATGGACATTCTCTCTGCACTACATACTCTGGTCTCCGAGATACAGAGGAGGATGCCTATTGCTCCGGTGGTCCCTCCCGCGATGCTGGCGACGGAGGAATCACCGGCCAAGAAGAGGAAGAGGCACCCTCTGCCTATTTGCCACCCCTCTCCTCCCTGTCCCCCCCCGAGGGATGAGATGGACCCAGACACAGCTACGACGACGGGCCCGGACGAACTCTGTCACCGCCTCCCAGATACTCCCTGCCGGATGAGATAGGCTTGTTCCACGCGATGATCTCCAGAGCTTCAGAGCTCTTCCAGCTCGCTCCAAAGGAGGATTGCTTCTTGTACCAGCATCGCAAGACGAAGAGAAAGACCATACTCTCGGTCTCGCTCCTGGATGACATTTGGGATAATGGCTTGTCTCTCACGAAGAACCCTTCTATTGCCCCGTCAAAGAGGGATCGCCTTGAGAAGAAGTACAGGGTGCCGGACTCGGCACCCACGTGCTTGCGGGCCCAACTGTCTCCAGACTCTGTGGTATCGGCAGCTGCCAAGAAGTCATTGGGCGCTTCTTCCTCGTCAGTGTCTACCCCTCCGGACAGCGAGGGGAAGAAGTTAGATGCCATGGGACAACGGGTTATCTATTCTGCGGCCACTACCAGCTGTCTCAAGGCCACCAACCTTCGTCAGGACGTTCAGACAAGGGTTTTGGACATGCCCTTTGATGGAGACCACCTATTCGGGAAAGCTGTAGATGAGTCAACAGGCCATCAAGACGGACACCGACACAGAGACGGCACGTGCCTTCGGCACTCCAACACCGACGGCCATCCTTTCGGCCCTCAGGAGGCATGTCCCAAGGATTTTCCAAAGGTTTCGGCGGGAGCTCTTCTTATCCCCAGCCCCTACCGCTCCTCGGCCCAGGAAACCAACAGGAGCCATTCAAAGGCTTTCGGAGGAGGATGTCGTCGCCAGGGTCCCCAAGGCGGCCCTTCGATGTCCAAGCAGGATTGAACCGCCCATGGCATCGGGCCCCCATCGTGCACCCTGGTGGGAGGCCAGCTGGCGAACTTCGTCAGCGTGTGGAAGACAGTCTTCACCGACCGTTGGGTGCTGGACGCTATCTCCCACGGACACACCCTGGAGCTTCAACAGAAGTGTCCCCGTATACCACTAGTGGCCAGCAGGAAAACCACATCCCTCAGCTGCTGCTGCAGGTGCGGGCCATGCTAAAGAAAGGCGCGATAGAGCTCGTCTCCAAAGCGGCTGCGGGGGCTCCAGGGTGTACTCAAGGTACTTCCTCGTGAGAAAGAAGACTGGGGGCTGGCGGCCCATACTCGACCTCCGACGTCTAAACAAATATATCAAGCCCCAAAAGTTCTGGATGGTCACTCTTCAGCACGTGCTCGGACAGCTCGAAGAGGGAGACTTTCTGTTGTCGCTGGACTTGGAGGATGCACACTTCCACATCCCAAATCACCAGGGACAATGCAAGTTTCTGCGCTTCGTCATTCAGGGGGGAAGCATTACCAATTCAAGGCCCTTCCCTTCGGACTGAAGTCGGCGCCAAGGGTTTTTTCACCAAGTGCCTGGCGCCGGCGCATCTGCGACTACAAGGGATCCACGTCTACCTTTACTTGGACGACTGGCTAGTTCAAAGGACATCACCCTCGACCAAACGGCGAGGACAGTCCACCTACTGACGGATCTGGGGTTCTTGGCGAACTATGCAAAGTCCTGTTTGACTCCATCGTACGACGTGCTGTTTCTGGGATCCCGACTCAACACAGTGTCGTGCCTGGCGTCTCCGTCTGAGTGAAGGATAGAGGCTATCTTGGGCAAGGTGCAACGGCTGTTGGCACTGAAGATCGCCACAGTGAGGACCATCAAGTCTCTGCTCGCCATTATGTCATCATGCATGTATCTCATCCGGCTCTGCAGGCTACGAATGCGGCCATTAAAGGAGTTCCCCGGCGACCGTTGGTTGCAAGTGTCAGGAAGCTTTCAGGACAAGATCACACTTGACGAGGGCTTCCATCGAGCGATGAGGTGGTGGGGAGTGCGCTCTGACCTGTCCGGAGGTGCAGATTTGCAGACCACACCAGGAGACGGTCACAATGGATACCTCCTTGCAAGGATGGGGAGCTCACACTGGAAGTCTTCACGCCAGAGGCCTGTGGTTGTTGGAGGTTAAGATGTTGTACATCAATGTGCTGGAGCTTTGGCCAGTGTTTTGGGCCTTCAAGTCCTTCGTTCCGTCCCTCAAGTGCAAGATGTTACGGATCTTCACGGGCAATACCACCACAATGTTTTACATCAGGAAGCAGGGGGGGCACCAGATCCCCAGTGCTCTCCAAAGAGGCGCAGGACCTATGGCACTGGGCCGTCGCCCAGGGGATGTTCCTCATTCCGTTTCATCTGGCAGGAGTAAAGCACACTGTTGACGACTCTCTCAGCAGGGAGCTGTGCTCTTGCAACGCATTGGAGCTTCGACAGGACCAAGTGGACCACCTGTTCCGCAGATGAGGCAATCTCCAAATTGATCTGTTTGTGACGGTGAGAAACACCAAGTGCTGGAGGTTCACCAGCATGTTTCCCTAGCCGGGGAGCATGGGGGGCGCATTCTCTTTCTCCTGGGACGGCCTGTTTCTGTATGCGTTCCCTCCGTTGCTGTTGATTCTTCGACTCATCAATCAACTCAGACAGTCCCGGTGCAGGATGATCCTCGTCGCACCAGCGTGGCCGAGGCAGATCTGGTACCCAGACATTCTCAGCATGTCAGCATCACCTCCACTCAAGCTTCCAGTGGTCGCAGATCTTGCCAGGGAAGGAGGCACAATTCTGCACCACAACCCAGGATCGCTGAACCTGAAGGCCTGGTTCCTGCAGCGTTTGAGTTCGGGGCTTACGATCTCCCAGCAAACTGCAAGGAGGTGCTTGCTAAGGCTTCGTCTACTCTAAAATGTTACGGACATAAATGGAAGAGGTTCGCTGCCGTGCACAGAAGATCAACCCTCTACGAGCCACAGCTCCGCAGCTGCTACCATATTTGCTGTCGTTGGCCAAAGCGGGACTGGTGCATGCCTCCATCAAGGTTCATCTGGTGGCGATCTCCAGCTACACCAGATCTCTGGGACGGACATCGTGGTGGTCAAACCGCCTGGTTAAGGAGTTCATCAAAGGACTGTTGCGTTCATTCCCGCCGGTGAAGGCTCCAGCCCCGGCGTGGGAACTCAATGTGTTGCTGACTAGGCTCATGGGCCGTCCATTCGGACCTATGCAGACGGTTCCACTGAAGTTCTTGTGGAAGACAGCGTTCCTCATGGCCATCACATCTGCCTTACTGGTGGGTGAGATTCAGGCCCTGCCCTGTAAGCCACCTTACTTGACTTTTCACGACCCAAGGGTGGTGCTGCGGACGCACCCCTCCTTCATGCCCAAAGTGCTGTCGGAATTTCACCTCAACGAGCTGTTGGCGTTACCTGTGTTTTTTCCGGCGCCTTTGTCGCCGGCTGAAAGGACTTTGCACTTGCTGGATGTGGCTAGATCGCTGAGGTTTTATGTGGCATGCACAAAGAGTTTCCGGAGAACTTCTCAGCTTTTTGTGAACTTTGGTCCTGTGAACCATGGGAAGGCCCCGTCCAAGGCTTCTATTTCCAGGTGGCTCTCCGGATGTATTACTCACTGTCACCGGTTGGCAAACCGACTGCTGCCTGGCCGTCCGAGAGCCCATTCTCCCAGAGCGGTTGCTGCTACAACTGCTTTACTGTCTGGTGTGCCCCTGCTGGACATCTGCAGGGCTGCTTCGTGGAGGTCGACCCACACCTTCACGAAATTCGACTTGCTCGACAGGGACTCTTGGGAGGATGTTACGCTCACCTGGTATCTACAGGGATGCCACCCAGCCGGGTTACTCGCTGGTATGCTTCTCAGCTTTGCCCTGATGTGGTCTGCGGGGAAGGTTCTGCCTGAAAATACAGGAGGACTTTGTTCAAGACTGATTGGCTGGGGTAAGTATCCTCCCTCCACTCCCGTATGATTTCAGTCCCTCTGGCGCCCTCTCCTCACCTTGTGGTAGAATTAGGCGTGCTCTCTGTCCTGCCTTCTTTGCAGGGGCGCGTTGTCTTTCATGGGCGAGTGCGGTCCAGTTACTTCACTGACGCCAGCCTGTTTGATATTGTTCAGGTAGGTCTTTTTGCTGTTCTTTAGTTTTGTTGCTATTCTGCATGCCTTTCTTTGTTTAAAATGTCTCTTTTTTTCCTTCCTTAGGTATGCAAAGCTTCAGCGCGGTGAACTGGCTTGGTTAAGCCCCGCTGGTAAATGATGGCGCATTAAGGGCGCTATGATGTGGTAAGTAAGCACTATACGCAGCTCTGAGAAGTCTTGCCTTTGCTAACCTGTGTTTTCCTCCCTTGTAGGTTGCAGTGTTCTTCAGTGCGAGTGGAATGCTCAGCCGAGAGGCGACCAGCCAGGTAAGCCTTTTGAGCAGTTCGTAATTTGTACATGTCTCAACTGCTTTCTTTAATGTTGCCTCTATCTTCCTCTTTCAGGTCGTTCTGTCCGGGAGGCGTGCAGATTCGAGGAAGCTGTTCTCAGTAGCTGCGAGTGTTTAAAGATGAAGACTGCAGGTAAGATGATGCTACTGCTAATGACGTTCCTTTTGTCTCCTTGCAGGTTCTGCTTCTCCGAGGTATCGAGGGAATAGCTGGACACGGTGAGCGTCACGTTGCAAGCTGCAAAGTAACGCGAAGCATGTTATCTTGCTCGGGTGTGGTTTAAATAGCCACAACAAAATAATCCAGGTAAAGTAGTCCCTAGGCTGCCACATCCAAAACACTAGACCACATAGCTTGGTTCTTAGGAACCAAGCTATGTGGTTGCCCCCATGTTGGCTGACAATACAATAAAGTTGTTCCCAAGCACATTGTTTTTCATGGTGTATGAGCCTGGCGCCATAGGCGCCAGGACTGGCCCCATGAGGGCTTTTGAAGAGGATGCCAAGCTCTAGAGGCCCGAGTCCTGACCCCACCTGGCCAATGGGTTTGCCAGAGGGGGTTTTGGGCGAGGGTCGTGACAGAGGAGTCCAGAGTCGGCCAATTAGTGCTCTGCACTTGTTTGCTTGAAGGTGAGCCTGGTGAGGTAAGAGATTGCTTCTGTGGAGCCTTGCCACCGCCCGTGGTTGTGCATGTGTGTACTGCTTATGTATTCTTTATTCATGAGCATGTGAATCCATGCCAGATCCCATGTTGGAGAAGGAACAAGTTATTTACCTGTAACTGTTGTTCTCCAGCATGGGTCAAGCATGGATTTACATGCAAACCCTCCCACCTGCCCCTCTGCAGTTCTTCTCTTGGTACTACTACCACTTTCTCCAGCATGGGTTCTGGCATGGATCCACATGCTCATGAATATTCCCCGTCGTTAGGCTGGGAATCGTTGGTAAAAGAAAAAATCAGTTTCAGTTTCGTTTCTGAACTGTCTTTCTCCTAATAACCAATCGCTGGTCTCTGGGTCATACTGCCCCAGCCAATGACTGCCCTCTACTTAAGCCCCTCCTCTGGCAGCCATCTTCAGATTTTTACCACAAGTTCAAGAGTTGGGAGTCCTCATGCTTGGCTCTCGAGCTTTTACTGAGTGTTGCGTTTTTTCAAAGAGTTTACTCTTATTTGTTCTGTCAAATCGAGCCTCAAGCTCCACCGATTCATCTTCCGATTAACGGGGACCCGTTTCGGAATGTTCTACGCCCCTTGAGCGCGATTTTCATCGAATTTCACTTCTTGGAGGATTCCAGAAGATCTTTGAGGCCTATCTAGCGGGGACATGGCTCAGGACAAAGGAGACTCAACACCCGTTGGATCCAAGCTGTTTAGTATCTGCCCAGGATGTGGACTACAGAACGTCTTCAAGGAAGATGAGCACTCCCGGTGTCTCTACTGCCTGCACTCCGACATGTCACACGTGGAGGAGGACTGTGCGTTTTGCAAGAAAATGTCCTTCGGACCATGAAAGACCGTCGTAAACGACTCGTGACTGGCTGGAGGCGAAGAGCCCGGCAGCAGGTGAGAAGAATTCTGAGCAGTCTTCTAAGACCTTTGTGGGCGCTGCAGCGAGGGGGGGGCGCCCCAACAGAAGGCAAAGCACCGCGAGTCCGTGGGCACCAGGAGCGCCCTTGGTTCGGGCTCCTCGGCTTCCAGGCTGGGCGCAACGTCACCAATGCCGTCAACCACGAGCCAATGGTCCGGCTTGGTGAAAAGGAAGTCGGAGAACCAGGTAAGCTTCGGGAGAAGCCCCGGCCGGTCCTGACAGAGAAAGCCAAGGGGGAGCGAGACGGTGACCCTCCCTCCACGTTGAATGCCTTAGACGCGCCTATGGTCGTGAAGGCCCAGATTCACCTGGCTCGGGCCTCGATTGAGGGAGTCGTGGCATCTCTGCCGAAGTCCGCGGAGGCGACCCCAGTGGAGACGGCCTCCAGGTCTAGAATTTCCTTGCCATCCCGGAGGGAATAGTCTTTCCAACCGATTGAAAAGACCCCTGTGAAGCCCTAGACCGAGAAGGAGGGGGGGTGCTGTAGTCCTAGCGGACTCGGATACCTCCTCCGAGGAAGATCTGTCTGTCATCAAATCAGTCCCTACGAGAAGGATCCCGACGAGGCGGACGTGGAGAGCAAGGTTTGAGCTGACAACGAACGGCAGGTTGACGAGGAACCAGAGGGCACCACGCCTCTGCCAACGCTCCCGTCGCAACCAATGCCACCACCGTCGGACAGGTCGGAAGACATCTTGCTGGCGCTGCACACCCTGTGCACAGAGATGAGGACAAGGTTGCCCTTACCTCCGGCGGACGATCCAGCAGCGCCTGGACCGTCGGGAGTCCTCCGAACAAGCGGAGGCAAGTCCATCCGCCCCCACCCTTCCATCCTTCAGCTCCATCCCCTCCACCGAGGGATGAGGCGTAGACTGAGATGGCGGTGGCAGCAACCACGGAACAGAGCTCCCATCGCCCCCTCCACGGGCTTCCCCTCCCGACGTAATTGGCTCATTTCATGCCATGATCGCCAGGGCCTCAGGACTCTTCCAACTATGCCCTGAAGCGTAGAAGGAGGGTTTCCGTTATCAATGACGAGGGACCAAGAGGAAGACAATACTCTCAGTCCGACTGTTGGATGACATCTGGGACGAGGGACTGTCCCTTCTGAAGAACCCGTCCACGGCCCCTGCGAAGAGAGACCGGTACGAGAAGTAGTACTGGGTCCCAGATTCCGCTCCTTTGTGCCTCAGCGCCCAGCCGTCCCTGGAATCTGTAGTCTCAGCGGCGGCCAAGAAGAAATTGGCAGGAGTTACGTTATCGGCTTCCACTTCCCCGCCGGATGGCGAGGGGAAGAAGCTGAATGCCATGGGACGTCAGGTCATCTCGTCGGCAGCGACGACCATTAAGGCGGCCAACGATCTCCCTATCCTGGCCTGCTACGATGGGGGGCTGTGGTTTAAAATTGCCCCCCTGCTGGACTTCCTCCTGGACGACAAGAGAACGGATGCCCTCAAAATCATGCAGGAGGGCGAGGTGGCTTCTGACCATGCCATCACGGTAGACACGGACATCGGCAACAGCGTTTGTCTTTGCCGGCGCGGTTGGCTCAGGGCCACCAAATTCCGTCAGGACGTACAGACCAGGGTACTGGACACGCCCTTCGACGGGAACAACGTGTTCGGCCAGGCAGTGGACGAGTCACTGCAGGCCATCAAGGCGGACACCGAGACGGCCCGTGCCTTGGGTAGGCTCCATCAACGACAGTTGTCCTTTTGGACCTCCGGAGGCAAGTCTCAGGGTGGAATATGTCTGAGCTTCGTGGTCCAAGGGCGGCACTATCAGTTCAAGGCACTGCCTTTTGGTTTGAAGTCGGCGCCAAGGGTCTTCACCAAGTGCCTGGCGGCGGTGGTGGCACGGCTGCGAATGCAGGGGATCCACGTCTACCCCTACCAGGATGATTGGCTCATCCGAGCAAAGTCAAGGGAACTCGCCGTCGACCACACAGCGAGGACCGTCCGCCTGCTCACGGAACTGGGGTTCTCGATAAACTATGCAAAGTCCTGCTTGGTGCCATCGCACAACGTCCTGTTCCTGGGAGCCAGGCTCAACACGGTGGCGCGGCTGGCTTCACAGTCGGAGGAGAGTATAAAGGCCATCCTGGTCAAGGTGCAACTGCTGTTGACCATGGAAGTTGCCAGGGTGAGGTCCATCAAGTCCCTGCTCGGCATGATGTCGTCATGCATATACCTCGTATGGCTGTACAGGATGCGGCTGCTGCAGGAGTTCAACACCCTTTGGATTCAAGTGGCGGGAAGCTTCGAGGACAAGATCACCCTCAACAAGACTTTCCGACAAGTGATCCGGTGGTGGGGTACCCATGGGCATGGACCTCCAGACCCCAGCGCATCAGGAAACGGTGACAACGGACGCCTCCCTGGAGGGATGGAGAGCGCACACTGGAGATCTCCACGCAAGAGGCCTTTGGCTTCCGGAGGAGAGGGAGCTGCACATCAACGTCCTGGAGCTCTGGGCTGTATTCTGGGCTCTCGGGTCCTTCCTTCTGTCCCTCAAGGGCAAGGTGGTAGGGGTCTTCACCGACAACAACACCCACAATGTTCTACATCCAGAAGCAGGGGGGCACCAGATCCCCGGCGCTCTCCAAGGAAGCGCAAGATTTTTGGCACTGGGCCGTTGCCCAAGGGATGTACCTGGTACCCTTTCACCTGGCAGGAGTGAAGAACACTGTCGCCGACTCACTCTGCAGGGAGCTGCGCTCTTGCCACGAGTGGGAGTTTCGGCAGGATCAGGTAGATCTATTGCGACGGTGGGGCAATCTCCAGATCGGTCTGTTCGCGACAACGGCGAACACTAAGTGCCCGAAGTTCGCCAGCTGGTTTCCCCAGCCGGGGAGCTTGGGGGACGCATTCTCCTTTCCCTGGGACGGCCTGTTCCTCTATGCATTCCCACCATTGCTGTTGATTCTGCGACTCATCAGTCAACTCAGACAGTCCCGGTGCAGGATGATCCTTGTTGCACCGGCGTGGCCAAGACAGATATGGTTCCCAAACCTTCTGGACATGTCAGCGTCCCCTCCAGTCAAGCTGTCGACGGACGCGGATCTTCTCTCCAGGGAAGGAGGCGCGATCCTGCATCATGACCCAGGATCGCTGAACCTGCAGGCCTGGCTTCTGCAGCACTAGAGTTTGGAGGCTACGATATCCTGGCGGACTGCAGGGAGGTGCTTGCCAAGGCCAGGGCTTCCTCGATTCTCAAGTGCTATGGACATAAATGGAAGAGGTTCTCTGTCTGGTGCCTTGCACAGAAGATCAATCCTCTTTGGATTACGCCCCCTCAAGTGCTGCCGTATTTACTGTTGCTGGCCAAGGCGGGGCTGGCGCATGCCTCCATCAAAATTCATCTGGCGGCTATCTCCCGCTACACCAGAACTCCGGGGTGGTCATTGCTGTGGTCCCACCACCTGGTGAAGGAGTTCATGAAAGGACTGTTCCGCTCATTCTCGCCGGTGAAGGGTCCGGCCCCAGCATGGGAGCTCAACGTGGTGCTGACCAGGCTCATGGATCCGCCATTCGAGCCTTTGCATTTGGCGCCGCTGAAATTTCTATCGTGGAAGATGGTGTTTCTTGTGGCCATCCCCCCCGCACGACGAGTGGCAGAGATCCAGGCCCTCTCTTGTAAACCACCTTACTTGACATTCCACAAGACGAGGGTGGTGCTGCAGATGCACCCCTCCTTCATGCCCAAGGTGCCGTTGAACTTCCATCTCAACGAGCCCTTGGTGTTACCGTTTTTTTTCCCCGTCGCCTTAGACGCTGGCTGAGAGGACTTTGCACTCGCTGGATGTGGCTAGAACGCTGAAGTTCTACGTGGACCGCACAAAGTTTTTTCGGAAGACATGACAGCTGTTTCTGAACTTTGGCCCTGTGAACCAAGGGAAGGCCCCCTACAAGGCTTTCATTTCCAGATGGCTCTCCGGCTGCATCATGCACTCTCACCAGTTGGCAAACCGGCCGTTGCCTGGCTGTCCGAGAGCCCATTCGACCAGAGCGATCGCTGCTACTACAGTGTTCCTGTCTAGTGTGCCCATGCTGGACATCTGCAGGGCTGCTACGTGGAGGTCGACGCACACCTTCACGAAATTCTACTGCACCGACCAGGATTCCAGGGAGGAGTCCAGAGTCTGCCAAGTAGTGCTGCGCAACGTGTTTGCTTGAAGGTGAGCCTGGTGAGGAGGTAAGAGATGCTTAATGTTCAGCCTTGCCACCTCCCATGGTTGTGCATGTGTGTACTGCTATGTATTCTTGTATTCATGAGCATGTGAATCCATGCTGAAGAAGGAACAAGTTACTTACCTGTAACTGTTGTTTTCCAGCAGGGATTCACATGCTAACCCTCCCGCCTACCCCTCTGCGGCTCTTCTCTTGGTCCTACTGCCACTTTACGTGCTACCAAATCTGAAGGTGGCTGCCAGAGGAGGGGCTTAGGTAGAGGGCAGTCATCGACTGGGGGCAGTATGACCCAGAGACCAGGGATTGAGTATTAGGAGAAAGACAGTTCAGAAACGAAACTGAAACTGATTTTTCTGTTAGAGTATTCCCAGCCTGACGACGGGGAATATTCATGAGCATGTGAATCCATGCCAGACCTATGCTGGCGAACAACAGTTACATGTAAGTAACTTGTTCCTTTTCTGCACAAATTCGTATCTGATTCGTGTAGGGTGAAGGCTGGTGGGCTCAGTGTTAGTTTCCCCTACACAGGGATGCAGTTTTGCAGCAGGTATAAGCATTAAAAGAAAGTCGCTGCAAGGGTCAGTCAGTATCACAGTGGGAGCTTCACACAGTCACGTCCTGACTACATGCGCCCCCCATGACAACTATGACGACGCCCCAGACTATGAACCCTCGGAATTCGTTGGGGCCTTTCATGACTGCCTTCAGGGCCTGGTGAAGTTCTGGGGTCCCTCTGCCTGAGGAAGCCCCACAGGAGTAGGGAGGTCTAGCGGAGGCCTTGCAGGAAGCGCACCATGATACGGTCTGGCATCCCTTTCCAGAAGGATGTTCTGCAGGTGGGGCAAAATGTCAGAGAAGCCCAGGACCAACGCTCAGATGAACAAAAAATTGGACAGCAGGTTCAGACTGACGGACGGGGAAGCAATCCTCTTGGCCACCCACCCGCCGCCTCATTAGTCAGTCGTGGTTGGGACCTCATTGTATTCTAAAACATCGTCTTCCTCCACGGGAGCCAACTCCAGCTGTCTTTCCAAGGAGGACAAAGTCCTCAAGTCTTTGGGAAAGCGATGTAATTCCGTCTCGGGACTGCATCTGCGGCAAGCCAACACAGACTCTATCTTTGCTGTGGCTAACCACAAGCTTTGGCTGGAGCTTTGGGAATTTCTTCCCATCCTCCCTTCGGACAGGCAAGCGTCCTTCAATGCCGTTCTGGCAGCTGTCCGGGCCATTGCGTAGGACCTCATGGAGTCTTCAGTCTCCCACATCGACACAGCCAGCAGAGGGCTGTGCCTTGGTGTTGAGATGAGAAGGACGGTGTGGATGCACGCCACTAAGTTTTCATCTGATGTGCAGGCACAGATCCTGGATCTGCCCTTCAAGGGTGTAGACCTTTCATCAACCGATGAGTTGACACAGAAGAAAACCTCCACTCAAACTGCCAAGTCCTTGGCCATCCTGACAAAACCTGGACAGAAATCCTTCCATCAGTCTCAGCACCAAGCTTTCTCTGGCTTCAGGGGGTTCTGGGACCACAGTACACAGAGGCCCGACAAGTCACCCAGCGACAATAGGTGGAAGCAGCAGAGGACATTGCATGGGTTTTTCCACCCCCCCTGTGCCCCGCCTCCAAAGCTAAGAAACATTGATGCCCAGGTGGGGGAACACAGCCCACTTCTGGGGGGGGCATTTGGCTCTGTTCCAGGACTCCTGGAAGCCTCTTTTCACCAACCCATAGATCCTATCTACGATCTTCAGTCTTTGTCTTCTTTTGCCTCTACCATCTCTCCTCCTCTTCGTCAGATCAGGTCCCTGGCTCTTTTTTACGGGAGGTCCTGTCGCTCTTGGAGATGTAGGCGACAGAACCGGTTCCTCTTGTGGACTGGGGCTCCAGGCACTATTCTGCGATTCGTTTTTTTTTGCGGCACCCAAGAACAACAAGGCTGACCTGAGGATTGTCCTGGACCCGTCATTTCAAAATCTGTCTTTACCGTTGGAATGCTTAAAGATATTTACTCCCACACACATAGCTGATTCTCTATGTGCAGGGGACTGTATGTGTTCCCTGGACCTCAAGGATGCGTACCTGCATGTACCCATCTAACAACCGCATCGTTTCTGTAGTTAACCAGTATGTCCTACCACTTTCAGTACTCTCGTGACCTCATGAAGTTGATATATGCAGTGGCAGGCCTTTTTTTTTTGCTTCGAGGGCCATCATCTGTACCCTTATTTGGACGACTGGCTGGTAAGGGCAAGGTCACCAGAAGTGCTTGTGCACTCCTGCCAGAGATTGGCACATATCCTCCATCAACTGGAGCTCTCCCTCAACCTGAGGAAGTCACAGTTGTGCCCACCTCAGGAACTGGTCTTCCTAGAGGTGCATTGGAGCACTGACCGTCAGTGGGTGTTCCCTATGCCCGAGATGCTTCTGTCCCTCCACAAGGCGATGGGACACTTTCTGACCAACTCGACCAGCTCAGTATGGTGGTTCCGGCACATTCTGGTCCCGATGGCCTCCTGTGTGCTCACTGTACAGCACGCTCGCCTCAAGATGAAGCACCTCCAGCTCCACCTGGCAGCCATTTGGGATCAGGAGACAGGGTTTCAGTCGGACAGGGTCCCAATACCTCCGCTCCTACTGCCCGATCGTGGCTGGTGGCTGATGGAAGACAATGTCTCAGTGGGAGGCCCCTTCACCTGACCTCTGTCTACCCCGGTGGTAACGACGGACAACTCCTTTTGGGCTGGGAGGCTACTCTGGAGGGCTATGTGAACCATGGAGCATGGTCCAGGATGGAAGCCCTCCTGCATATCAATCTGCTTAAGCTCAGGGCACTGGGCCTCACCTTCAAGGTATTTTTCCCCACATCAGAGATAGTTCTGTTCTGGGCAGGACAGACAATTATACTACAATGACGGCTTCAAGATCATTACCAAGCCGCGACTTCACTGTGCTGGCGGTGGGGGTTTCCTTAATCTTCCCTGAGTGGGTGCCTTCTTCCATCTTACCCACCCAGCTCCACTATTCCTTTGAGAGCCTGGTATGCAAGTTTGTCATCTCTCCCTCCTCCACCCTGACCATTTGCTACCATTTACCGGCCTCCAGGCGCAACCTCCCTGTTCCTCTCTGAATGGGCTGGTTTATTTTCCTCACTCTCATTCTCTTCCATTCTGCTCATTTTGGAGGATTTCAACATCCAATTGGACTATCCTGACACTGCATGCACTCTTCATTGACTTCTGCACCTCTCTATCCCTCTCCATTCTCCCTTCTGGTCCAACCCACTCTGCTGGACACACTCTGGACACCCTCATCCACTCTGACCTCCCTCTCTCATCTCCTATGGTCACCCCTTTCTCTTGGTCAGACCACTCTTTTCTCCTCCCACATGGGTCCCTTTAGCCCGCTGACCACACCACCTAAAGCCCTGCCAACCTCATTCACGAACATCTGCCAGATGAAACGAGAGTCTGCTGCTGCCTTCAATTCCACCTTTTATTCCCCTTTGCCTCCCCTAACTCTGACTATACCACTGCCCTCAGCACCTTCCACCTGTCCATCACCAACACTCTTTGACATTATTGCCCCAGTTATGAGCATCCGCCTGAAGCCTGTCTCGAAGCGTAACACCTGGTATGACTCCCATCTTGCATCCTTGAAACAAAAGTGCAGAGCGGCGGACGGAAGTGGCAAACCTCAGGCTCACCAACTGACAAACTGGCCTGCCGTCTGCACCAAAGCCAATACAGACTCCATCTGTGCCAAAAAAAGGGCCCACATTCGGGCACTGGTATCTGGTGCATCTAACACGGCTGAACTTTTCAAAATCTGCAGGGAACTAGCCAACCCTTCTGCAGTCTTCTCTTCCTTCCCAAGCCCTCTGTAACGCACTAGCCATTCACTTTGTCACCCAAACTCAGGATGTCCTGAGCAGCCTTGTCACTGACCCTTCCAACTCGTCCCCCCCTCCCTTGGCCCCTCACCCTATTCCTTCCTCCTTTTCCTCCTTCGTTCTCAGTTCACACCTGAAGAAGTCGCCAGGGTTGTCCGCTCCATGAAGGTCTCTTCCAAACAGCTCATCCAGAACCATCAGACAACATTGTCTCTCTTGCCTTCGCACTTACTGACATCTGCAACCACTTTTACCACTGATTCTCCCCACCCTCCCCCCAAGCACTCCCTTGTGGCCTCTCCTTAAAAAACCATCAGCAGACCCTGCCTGTCTAGCCAACTACCGCCCTGTCTCCATCACCCCATTCCTGGGGAAACTACTGGAGAAGTTGGCCTTGCCCCAACTTAACTCACACTGAACTTGTTGGTGGTCTCCACAACGATCAATATGGATTCCGAGCATCCAGAGACATGGAAACTGCTCTTCTGAACACCCTTGAAGAGCTGCTCGCATAATTGGACTCCCCTGCTGTCCTCATCCTACTTGATCTCGCCTCTGCCTTTTTACACGGTCAACCTCTCCATCCTCGTACAAAGGCTCCATGACACCCTTGGTATCTAGGAACGGACATTGGACTGGCTGACCTCCTTCCTAACTGACCACTCCTCCCAAGTCATCCTGGGCACCTTCTCCTCTCCTCCCTTCACCACATGTGGCGTCCCCCAGGGCGCTATCCTCTCACCCTGGATCTTTAACATCTAGCTTACTCAGCTGGCGCTCCTTGTCAGGCAGAATTATATGCAGTACCCTTTGGGAACAATACACACAATTAAGACTACAAGTGACAGTACAATTTCACCTTTGGTACAAGCCTGTACTACACAGTTATAGTGGTAGCAGTAGTGGAGCAGCCAGACTTATCTCGAGAGTAAGTGAGCAGTACAAATAGTTACACGAAGGACAGCAATTACTATGATTCAGACAAACACTGACTCAAGGTTTCTAAGTAAAAGAATATATATTTATTTACTTACTCAACAGTTGTATAACATTTCACTATTCTAAGCAAGTCAAAAATCACAATCATAAATACACCACACCACTTCCCTTAAATTCCAGACAAGTTAAGCTCACAAAATGAAGTGGGAGCAAAATGGCACTCCAGCAATTTAAAAGGGAGGGTAAGACAAAGTTAGTAGAAATTAGGCAAAACCAACAGGTAAGTAAGCAGGGCAACTGAACAAGAGAGACTTCAAGGTTAAAATCAGATAGAAAAGGATTGCACAGTACCTTAAAACGGAGAGTGAGCTGTAGCTGAGGCGGATGTTCTTGGTGGTTCCTGCAGGCTCATGGTTCCTAAAGCGACTGTCGGACTGACACGAAGTAGGAAGACTGGAGGGACCTGCGGCACCCAGGGAAGAAACCAGCAGCAGAGCAAAACAACGAATAAAAGGTGCGCTCCTTAAAACCCAAGCAGGGTCCGACTTTCCTGGCTATCCGGCCCACAGTAGCTCTGTACAGCGAATTCGACCAGAGGAGGGTTCCTTGTTTGTAGTTTGGGCGAACTGGTTGGCCCCACCAGCTCAAGGGAAGAAGTTTCCTGGAGGATCTTCTCTGTTGTCGGATTTGGGGATTCGGACCTGCAGCAGGGCTTCACCGGGCAGTTCAGTTGTTGTAGGGGGTCCTCTTCTTCCAGTTCCTCATTGGTTCTTTCGTTCCAGTGGCGACTCTGCTCTTCCAGTCTGAGACCTGCTTTTTATGCAGGTTTCCCCCATTCATACAGCCTGGCTGTCAATCACACAGCAGTGTGGCTGGCCTGTCCCCTTAGCCAATCAGACAAGAGTGTGACTTGGGTTACTAAGGCAACCCATGGCAGGGGTCCGAAGATCCCCCCCTCACATCCTGCCTACCTAGATTATCAGGCGCCTCAAGGAGGGCTTCTGTGCAGAAGCCCGCGAAAAGACAGTGAACAAAGGAATCATCCCCGGTTTGGCGCGCAGAGAATAACATGAGAAAGACTTTAACAAAAAAAAAATGGTGAATAAACCCAGCCGGAACCAAAATAAAGTATATAAAGTTAATGGCAACTTTACCTGTTTCTGGGGGGACAGTAGTCGGCCCCAGAAAAATGGAGTCACAAGGAAGTCTCAAAGACAACCCTGTGTCACATCACTGAAGGTGATGTGTAACACACATAAAAAGTGGGGCACATGGAGCAGGTGAAACAGTGAAAATACACACAGCAAAACACATGTAAGAGTGGGAAAAAGACTCAACGCTCTTACCAGGTGGAAAAAAATAAACCCTAGAAATCCAGCAAAGCTGCTGGGGGAATCTTTAGGTAAGGGAAATCAGCCATTTATGAGACTTCTCCCTAACACTCCTCATCTCCCTCAATGTCCAGTGTTATGCAGCTGAGACACAACTCTTTTTCAAACTTCCTGCTGACCTCGTGCACCTTCCATCGTCTCTGGCTGCATATCTGCCATCCAGGCCTGGTGCACTTCTATTGATCTCTGCCTCAATGCCAGCAAAACTAAAACTGAGATCATTCCCATTGGGACCCCTGCTCCCACCTTCCTCCCCTCACTCTGGCCTTCCCTCCAGGGGCTCTCCCCTTGGTCCTTCTTCTGAAGCCAGAAACCTTGTAGTAATCTTTGACGCCTCGCTCTCCTTCCTCCCTCACACTCAGGAAATTGCCAAGAAGTTCCATTTTTAGCTCTTCCTTCTCAAAGGAATTCTACTTTTTCTCACCTTCCCCCAGAAACTCAATGTTACCCGAGCCCTGGTTTTCTCTAGTCTTGACTATTGCAATTGCCTCCTCCTGAATATACCTTCTTCCACTCGGCAACCCCTCCAGCTAATCCAGAATAGGGCAGCAAGACTTATCCTTGGCCCCAAGCCCTTAGGCTGCATCTCTCCTGCCCTAAAAAGTCTTCACTGGCTCCCGGTTGCTTCATGGATTAAATTCAAATTCCCCTGTATCATCCACAAGGCTGTCTGGGGCCACGGACAACACTATCTGAAACTCTCTTACTAAATATTCTCCCTCTAGACCTCTGCTTTCCTCTGGCGCCAACTCTGTGTGTAAAGAGTTTCGCTAAACAGAGGGCAGGAGGCCATTCGCTTTCCTCATATGGCTTTCTTCTATGGAACAGCCTCCCCTTCCCTCTGCATCTTGAGCAGGACTTCTTAAATTCCAGAAGCTCCTCAAGACGTTCCTCTTTACCTCCTGCCCCCTTCTCTTCTTTAACTTCACAGTTGCTTTGATTGGTGTTCCTGGCCCTTGTGCATCCTCTGGGCCCTGACCTCCCACACTGCATCGTCCCCAGCTTCTGTCTCTCCTCAGCACTTGCCTCAGCACACCCCCCGTCTGTCCTGCAGGCTAGCACTTAGCATACCTGCACTTGATCTGTTGCTCACCCACAAGCACGGGCACCCCAGGACCTACCCCACTTCCCCCTCCCTTCTGCACTTGCGCGTTCTGAATACTCGCAAGGCGTAATAGGTTTGTCCTTGTCTTTTTTTTCTCTCTCCCCTCCACTGTATTTAATATTTTTATGTATTTGATGTCTCATTCCCATGTCCCCTTGCTGCTCTGTGGGCGCTTTGGAACAGTATTTACTTGCTGTATAAGCACCTGACAAGCAAACAATAAATAACATGTTTTACCTGAAAAATCAGGGCGGCATCTGTTCTACCTCCAGCAACCCCCACCCCTCCCTGCTCTGCATACAAGTGGTTTCGATCTGGGCATGGGCCCTGACAGAGGGGGGTTTGGATTTCAGCAGTCCACCTCCCGGGGGACAGGAGTGCAGAAGCGGACTAGCTGAGCTGCTTGGGGTTCAACACCTACGATTGGGAGTTGTGCACCGACTTCTTGTTACCCCTGTTCCAGTGTTGGGGGTTTGCAGACCTTGATTTGTTCACATACCCTATGAATTCCAAGTGCCCCCAGTTTTCTTCATGAGCTGGATGGGGTCGTGGGGGTCTCTGGGCGATACCTTCCAGATCTGTTGGCACGACCGCAGGTGTTATGCATTCCCGCCCACCTCTATGCTCCAACGGACTCTCAGCAAGTTCCGGGCTTCAAAGGGTTGTAGCTTCATCCTGATTGCCCCCGACTGGCCTTTGAGACCCTGGTTTTTCGATCTGCATTTGTGCTCCTAGGGTCCCTCCCGTCCACCTTCCGATCTCCAGCAGATGATTCCAGATGCAGCAGGACAAGGCGTTGGAGCATCCTGACCTGGCCAAGCTGGCACTGGCGGCATGGTTGCTGACCAGCTGTGGCTTCAACATGCTACATTTTCGGATGACAACACGGACATCATTCAGCAGGCCAGGAGGCCTTCAACTCAGTCCCAGTATAAGTGTAAATGGACTAGGTTCTGCCATTGGGCTCGTGACAAGGGTCTGGACCCTGTCACTTGTCCTCTGGATGATGTACTTGCTTTTTCTGCACACCTGGCTTGTTCTTGAGTTCAGGTGGATACTTCCTGCACTTATTTGACGCCCATTGGGACTTCTAAGAACTCCCTTGAGCATGGGTTTTCTGCAGCCAACCTTGTGGTTAAGGCCCCCCTAAAGGGGTTGCCTAGGCTTTTTCTGCCAGTGCACAGGCCACACCCGGTCTGGGACCTCAGTGTGGTTCTGGCAGCTTTGCAGCTGATGGCCTCTGTGGATATCCGCTTGGTGACACTAAAGACTGTTTTACTGGTGGCTCTCACCTCTGCATGCAGGGTTAGTGAGCTGTATGCGTTGTCCTCATGCAAGCCCTTCGCCATGTTTCACATCGACAAGGTTATCTTGTGCACTCACCCACACTTCTTGCCCAAAGTGGTCTCTAAATTTAATTTGAAACAGGAGTTCTGCCTGCCGCTGTTCTTCCCGAACCCACAGTCCGGGCCCTGCATTCCTTGGAACGGAAGAGGGTTCTCCAGTTTTATCTCTCTCGGACAAAATCTTTAAGGAACGCTGAGGGTTTGTTTGTGACTTTTGGCTGCTCCTCCCACGGCTCTCATGCTGCCATGGGTTCCATCGCCCGTTGGATGGTCCAGTCGTACACGGCCATGGGAACACTTGTTCCTGAGGGAATTTATGCCCATGCGGTCAGAGCCAAGTCACAGCCGTCTCATTTCAGAGACCTGCTTCTTGGGATGTCATCAGCAAGGTACCTACTCGGGCCACTCTGTCGGCCTTCTGTAAGCACTGCTCACTGAACCAGGCTTGATGCAGAGTTTGGTCAGGCGGTTCTGAAGAACCTTTTTGCTTCGTCCTAGATATGAGGCAGGTTATCACAGCTCTACCCTATGCTCTTGTTCGGTGGAATCGCCCACAAGGATGGTGGAAAGGGTACCGGACGTATGAGTAATTAAAGTTACTCACCATAGTGACTAGA
The DNA here is from genome assembly GCF_040938575.1 of Ambystoma mexicanum. Classification (NCBI taxonomy): domain Eukaryota; kingdom Metazoa; phylum Chordata; class Amphibia; order Caudata; family Ambystomatidae; genus Ambystoma; species Ambystoma mexicanum. Next base: position 1,221,596,077 of record NC_090927.1, read on the forward strand.
GTACTCCTAGTCCATAGTCCCCTTTCCTCCATATGTGCCACCCGCCTTTCACCGCTAGTATTTCAATGGTTAATAAGTGGAGCCAGCTATCTAAGCGTCTGATGTGTTCCAAGGGGAATGAGGTTAAGTGCTGGACGGCGGGGTCTCAGCTGGGCTTTCCCATTAGAATAACAAGTTCTGTACCTACGTTAATATTCTTTCAGAAGGATATGGTATTCCTCCCACAGACTTATCATTGACCCCACCCATTTCCTCCTTAACTAGATTCCCTGTAATCCTGTTTGGGAGTTCCATAATGACCGGGGAAATTTAGTCGGTTTATAACTTTTGTGCTGTACAGCGTAACTGCACGAAATTTTGCAAAAAAATATAGACCCAACTTTGATTGTTTTTGCAAAGTTTGGTTCTGTTTCTCCATAACGGGGCAACATTGGAAGGGTGTCCCAAAATGTTTGGACGACTTATAACTTTGGGTCAGTTTGGCGAATCTGCATACAAGTTGCAAAAAGATTAGACACTTTTTGTTGAAATTTCTTTTTATTAACATTTTATAGACACAACTTTGAATGTTTGTCCAATGTTTGGTTGGTTTTGTTAAAGGGGGGGCAACATTGTAGCAGGAGTCCCAACTTTTTCAAAATCAGGGTCAGCTTGAATGGGAAATACATAATGCTCGCAGCTACAGCCTGAAATTCTGCCTGACTTTGCAGCAAATTTGAACCAGGAGCATCGTCAAGGACTGGAAAGCATGCTTTTGCAAATCTGTCCTGGGTTTTATATTTTCAAGTGTCAAAATGGAGGTTCAAACAATATTGCTATACCTTTGATGCCTAGGCAGTAGGCCTGGCCCCCCGCAAGGACCACTGTCTATTCTGATTTGTTTAGTGGGGTCTGCAACATGGCTCAAGCTAATGCCCACAGATTATGGAAACTGGCCATGGCTACAAGCCATGAACACTGGCCATTGGTCACATTATGGGTGGATAGTAGACACTGGATCAGGATGCAGGGTAGATCCAGTGAATGAGTGTTTTTTGGTAGGGTCGGGCTCATGGTAGAGCCTCGTGCCCTAGGAAATTCAACCATGAGTTTCATCCCCAGCATGCGCTGTTGAAAATGACACGCAACAGTATGTGCAGCAAAACATTTTTGTTAAAGGAGTGTTCTAGTCCTTTCATATATTGATATTTAATCCCAGATGGGCGGGTTGAGAACTTTTCTAATCTTTATGGAGGGGGCTTAGCTGAGCCCCATCCGATAGGTCCAAATCACGAAGCACTGTCGGGCGGTGGCATGCTGATAATATGGCCATGGCTAGAAGGTCACAGAGAGGGGGCAAGCCACCAGGACCTGACAGAATTCCAGCTGACATGTTCAATGACGAACTGGCAATATGACCGCCCTTTTATAGAAGCTATTTCAGCCTTCATGAATACAGGTTTTATCCTGGAATCGTGCCGTAGGGCTCTAATAGTAACGATATTTAAAAAGGGCAAGAGAAATCTTCTGGGCAATTATCGCCTAATTTTTGTTCGATAGCACCGTAACGATTTTTGCCAAAGTCCTCTTAAAACATATCCAAGAGTCGGTGGATAAACCGGAAATTGTCCACACCATACAAGCAGGGTTCCAGAAAGGCAGGGAAAGCATTGATCAATGCTTTTAGCTCTTTGTTTTGGTTCAGAAATAGACGATACTGAAAAGAACCAAACTCTACGCCGTATTCGTAGACCTTTAAAACTGCCTTTGATGGTGTCCCTAGGAGCACCCAGTGGCAAAGTCTTGCCAAAAGAAAAATGCCAAGTGGTCTATTGTTGTTGGTCCAACTGTTATATGCTAATAAGGCAGTGGTCCGCTATGGGCTGGTGGGGGTAAATCATCACAAATACAGGTTACTAGGGGCGTGATGCAAGAGTGCGTCCTTGCCCCTTTATTCTGCATTTATATTGAAGAAGTGATTGGTGCTCTGCTTGAAGAGTGTCGAGACCCGCCAAAACTGGGGTTTAAGAGATAATTGGCCCTTTTCTTTGTTGAGGATGCTGTGCTCCCCACCACATCGCCCCAAGGGCTAAAAGGGACCCTGGATTCATTCTTAAAGAAGTTCAAGTAACTAAAGTTGACATTGGACACTGACAAGATGAAGGTGCTAGTGTTCAAGCAAAAATTTGCAGAACAGGTAAGATTATCAACCTTGAGGGCCATGATTTAGAACAAGTTGAGTACTACGATTATTTGGGTGTCTGGTTCCATCAAAATGAGTCTTGGACTACCCAGATAACTAAGGCACGTGCATGTCTTGAAAAGCGCAGTGGCAGTGTGCAGAGCCTTTTATTCGTCATGGTAGAGGCGCTGTCTCTAAAGACCTGTATAAAAAGCAACAGTTCTCTTCAGCCTGTAACAGGCCTGAAATCTGGGAAAACCTGAACCTGTCTGATGTGCAAAAAGGGAAAAATATATTTTAAAGGGGATGGTTATGTTGTCCAGGGGAACCCCAAATGGATTAGTCCATATGGCGCTGGATGTGTGCCCCATAAGCTTTGAACTCACCTTTAATCTGGTTCTCTATTGGTTGCGGTTATGGTCTACACCAGAACTTGGGGTATATTGTAAGGAATTGGCGTACCTGATTGGATCACAAAGGGGGGGGGCTCCTGTGGGTCAAGCACAGAGGTGTTGCTAGGGGGGGACTAAGGGGGCTATAGCCCCTGGTCTTTTGGTGGTAGCCCCGGATAGAATCTCAGGAGCTACAACCAAAAGGCTAGCTAGCCCCCCAGTCCCGAAAGTGTCGACATCAGCATAGCCCCGGGTCTTTTCCAGACCGAGCAACAACCCTGGTCATGCATCTAAAAAGAAGTCCCTTCTTGATGAGATTTCCCTTTGGCATAAACTTGTGAGCATAGATAAGGCTGCCATTAGAAGAGTTAAAGGCTGTGAAAACTCTTAGGGAATGTATGGTGGCTAATTGTCAAAAATTTAAATTAGGTGAAGCCTTCCTTGCAATTAACCTTCAGTCTGGCTATGAGACATATCTAGATTTTATAGTTCCACCATACGCCTGCAGCCTCTACATGGATTTCAGGATGGGCACTTTTCATTCAGTAAAAACTGGGGCAATGGGAATACAGATGCCTGTCCATTATGTAGCCCGTCACCAGAAACATTGAATCCTTTTTTCTTTTTTTGCCCAAATCTGAGAACATTGAGCTGCTTACTCAAAACCTATTCTGAGAATGGAGGGCATTCAAACAACAGTTCTAGCCTTGACTTTCCTAAAATCAATAGTAAACCAGGTGATGTCAACAGGTAAGTTTATTCATCGAGTGTGGCTACTAACGCAATGCCTCTCTAAAGGTAATACCGATTTACTGCAGTCATTAACTCCACCAGTTGAATACATTTTTGCCCAAAAAGATGGGTTGCAAGTCTTCTCCCCCATTAGTGTTAGTAATGTTGTTAACTGTTAAAACATTACTGATGGAATGGGTTGCGAGAACTTTTTCCTCTCCCATTCCTGAGTTTTTTAACATTGAAATGGTATGTACACTTTGCTCCGCTGGACCTATTTTTGCCTGTTTGTACTGTGAATATATCGAATGTATCTGATTGGCCACTATATAAAGTGACAAGTACGCCAAGATAATGTTTTTAACAAGGAACTTATTTTTTATGTTGTCATGGGAATAATGCTATGTATCTTTAATTGTTTTGATTACGTTTTATATTGCCAACATTCTTTTAATACTATTGGAGTATTTTTGTTTACTTTAATGGCTTTATGTTGGAATAAAGCTAATTTGTATTGAAAATAATGTTAAAAGAGGAATTATTAATAACTATACAGTGATGGAATGTCATAAAACATTTCCAGTTATAAAAACCATTGACAGTCAGTGAAAACTTATTGGTAAAGGGACGTTATGGTTAAGTTGCTCCAATAAAAACATGTGAAATTCAGTGAAAATGTATGCCATTTGTGATGTCATCTTTCTTTTGGTTGTTAGTCTTAGCACTGCGTGGCAGTGGCAGGAGTTATGGTTGCACAGCTTACCAGAACTGGTGAATTTCTTTGGTTTTTAGATTTTGCCATGCACCCATAATGTTCCTTTAACGTTTTTTCACTGAATTTCACAGGTTTTTATTGGCACAATTTAACCAGAACGTCCTTTTAACAATGTATTTTCACTGAATATTATTAAACATATATTATTAAACCAATTACAGTCACGTCTGTGGGGTATGCTCTTAGTTTTTATTAAAGTGAAAGTCCACTGTCACACTTTGATATGCAAACCGCTCGAATAAATTGGAAAAAATAATTAGGAAGATCAAAGCTTGTTTTCTGGGTCCATAGGATTAGTGTCTTGATTCCTACGCTCTTTTAGGTGCTCCCTGTTGAACGCCACCATTGTTTTTGAATGGTGCTTAATCCAAGCCTCCCAGAGCAACACAGTGCAAGCAATTATATTCCAATGAAATAGACACCTGGATGTATACTTAAATGGGGGAAATGAAACCATTGTTTAGAGGGAGGCACTTTGTATTTTTTCAATAGGGGACTAGCCCAAAGCTTCTATCCTCTGAATATTGTAAGACTGCGTTTGCCCATCCAGTTGAATTAAAGGAAGTGAAAAAGATGTGCAGCAAGGACATGGGAGACTAGTAAATACTAATAGGACAAGATACGTTAAGGATTCTGTAGTCTGTTTAGTGATTCCAAAATGGCACCAAAAGAATACTGAGAATCCTAAATCCTTATTTCCTCTCCTCTGTTTAGGCCCTCGGCTAGTTTTGAAATCAGATCTTGAACAATCTCATTATTTTCCCAAATAAAATCGATAAAGAGAAGGTGCTCCCTTTTTTCAGACCTGATTTTTAAGGTTACAAACAAACTTATCAAAGCGGTTGCTTGCTAAGCCTTTATTTAATCTTGTCGGACACTTAAATTTTAGATGCCGATGGCAGGTTCATGTCACCGACTTACCTTTTAGTACAGCTTTAGTGATTCAACCCTGTGCTCTTCTTTCGCACACTCCAGCTCCTCGTGCTGTGGGTGTATGTTTGAGAAGCTTCCTGTTTGCGACTGGTCTACGGGGATCCGACAGCCTGCTGTCACCTAGTGCACTGTTGCCCATCACATAAGGAGCAAAATGCTCAGTTAAGAGGATTCCTGGTGGCCTGTCGAATCTTAAGTCCTCCTTTCAGCTGTCGCCTATGCTTCATGGTAATGAGTTGGAAACTTACCATTGTTTTTATGCCTTTGTTGCTTCTGGCCTATCTCATTGTAATTTGTATTCACTTGCCTGACAAGGAAAGGAGCCAAGCAATAAGATAAAAATGAGGTTGATGAGCTTGTTCAGATAAGTATTGGTGGGGGAAGATGAAAGGTGTTCTGTTTAGAGAGCACACAACGTTACTGCAAAGGATGATGCAGATCTCTGTGAACAGAAAAGGACTGTGATCATATTTTCATTCAAATACTATTAAGTGACTACCTTATTTGCTGTTTCAAGGTGAAAACGGAGCAGAATGTACGAAATGCTTTCAAATGTTTTCACACCCACCTGCCTTTTATTCCAGTTTTAAACCACAAAAAATGAATTTCATCACCATGCACAATGGTAGTGATTTTATCAGAGCAGTACAATTAAGATTTTAGCCAGCAGTCATGAATGTGAAATAGTTATTTTTTATCTTGATTATGTAAATCCTCGTATGGGAGTACAAAAATCAGGAAAATTGGTTTTTAAAAATATTTCGTTGAGCAGGTGAAAACAAAATGTTCCAATGGGAAAGTTAATTATTAGCCTTCTTTGCATCATGTTGACTTACGTTTAGTAGAGGATTACAGCAGGAACTAGACAAGTGTTCTCCATTAGTACACATAGATGAGCATATATGTAGCTCAGATCAAAAGTGTTTTTGTCAGACCGTATCACAAAGCAAGAAAAAAATCAATTTTGCTAACAAACTATCAATGAAACGATGTAATGGTTTTTATTCAGTTGTGTACATTTATTTCCTCAATATATGTTCTATATTCTACTTTCTAATAATTATGCCAATGAAAGATTTTGCTTCTAAAATATGTTTTACTTGCAAAACATCTATATTTAAAAAAGTCCCTTTGCTAAATCATGAGTGAATTTCTAAAGACTGATGAAAAAAATGGCTTGGAAAAAAGGAAAAATCCAGACTATTCTAACAAATAAAACATGTTTCACAAATGCTGTAGAAATGAAAAATAAGTGGCATGTAAATAAAAAGGCGCTATTCAAAATAAATTACAAATGTATAAAATAACCAAAAAATAAAGAAAGAAGAAATTGAGAAGTAATAATTGCGAAAGAAATCATCCCACGCGAGCATCCATATGTGATGTTTTATCTGCATATACCAGCATTTAGAAGCAGAACTCTTTCCAGTACTCTTGGATTCTGTCGGCTGTACTAAGGGCCTTGCTACATCTTTACTTTACGCACCATCAAATCATTGGAACAGCATTTAATTCATAGCTTGTCAAGTGCATTCCACTCCAAGGTCACGCTCAATTTGGCCACTTACTAAAGCCGCATGTTAGGCACAGCTCATGTGCTGGTCATTCATCTTGAAATATGCTGCCATATAAACCACCAAGCGGACACTCACCCGCTCTTCTTCAAACAACAGATGCTGTAACCCGTGTGTAGTTCAGATAATCGCAGCAAACTGCATGGGCCTGGACCATCACCATGACTCCGTCCACAAGTCTGAGAAGCACTTTAAATTGACCTCAAGACTATATGTGGTTCTCTACAATCCAAAAACAAAATAGGTTTTGGGGGGTCATATACATTCTAGAATGAAAGTCTTCTGTTGTGTCAGGCTGCGACTTTGGGAGATGGACACTTTAACACGTAATCATCCATGCAGCTCCCGCTGTTTGTCATGTAGAAGGGCTTCACTGGCCTCTCCCAGGTTTTTCTTGACAAAAGATTAGGCTCCAGCCCTTGGATATGTGTTTGCATTAGTGGCACTAGCCTTTCCACATTTCTCAAATTGATAGATAGGACCATGTCAGAGTAGCTGTAGAGGAATAGGAACTTTCAGCAATCCAATCTACATAGAGAGCACATTTTAATGCAAGTATTGTGCAGGCTGGATAGCTCTAAATAGCCCCTCAAAGGTTTCATATTGTTCTAATGTCATCAGGAAAGAGGCACCTACATGTGAATAGCCCTTAGTCCTGGATTCTCTTTAAACAGATTAAGTAGCGGTTTCATCTGTAATTCGACAAAGCAAAATTATTTTCCACCCACAGTGGCTCAGATGCTCAACTGTCTAAGTACAATTTACTGCATCCAGGCATTTCAGTAAGAGCCAAAAATCAAGGTTCTTCTTTTTGTTTTGGTTATTTGATTTCAATATTAGAAATAACATCCCAAATATATGTATTTGTATTTCCAACTGGTTTTATAGCAGCTGGAAAGTTGCTGCTAGCTACTGCAAGATATAATCTATCGACAAAAGTGCATTCTGTTCTGGGGAGGAAATCGGTTTTGATCATTCACTTGTAGGCAAGTGGTTATCTCAATCATTATAATCTTTGGTTTCTCTCCATGTAATTTCCCCATAACTTTTTCAGAACATCTTTCGGTTACTCGATTTCAATACATGTTTAACAAAAAAAATATTTTTTATTGGCAATCATAGTTTTATGTAGATTTTACTTCTTAATATTGAGAACCAACATAAACAAAAAGCACAGAAACCTGTGTTACATTGGGCATATCTGTTGATGCTTAATTTTCTGGTTCTAACTGAACACTTATAATTTCTGGAGGTTTCAGCACTTCGCATTCCATCCCTTAAGATCGGTGTCCTGAAGATTTGTGTGGAAGGACATTGATAAATGGTTGAAGATGGTGAATATTGCACTAAATGATTATGCCTATCATATTTGTTTACTTATTCCCCTAGTTGGTCAAGTAAAGTTTGATCCACCCTTAAGGAAGGAGACAGAGCCACACCACGAACTTGTAAGTAAATTAAAATTACATGTCACCCATTTGGCAGTAAGGATTGATCACAAGCTCTTTGACTGAAAAATGCTATGTATTTTCATAGGAATGCTTCACTAATACACAATGTGAAATAATTTCAGATGTTTAGTTCACATGCATTTGAAATGTGTTTTTGGCTGAATTTTGTTTACTTAAAAGATCCTGCTAGGTGTCATTTTGTTTTATAGGAAGGTCAGATAGAATATTTTTCTTGCTGTTGCTATTTTTAATAACTAACCTCGTTTAAATAAAATGTGCCTAGTATCGATGGGTGAGAAAGATTTGATTGAACTTCAAGTGTCACATTTCATTGTCTGTAACTGCTTAAGCTTCTTCAGTTTTTTATATTTTCTGCAATGTTATGTTATTTTAAATCTTCTGTTATGATCATCACAATGTTGCCAGTTGGGGAATGTCATAATGAGTTGTATTTTGAGGAATGTTTACTTTGCTAGTGTAAAGATTAATGATCAATCTATACATTTGTACACGTGTGCCACCTTCATAAATGCATGTTTTGAAATGCCTTTACTAACTTAGCAGCGACTGCATGTATTGGATTCAAAGTTAAAAATTTAGGATTTTTCTGAATCAGCTTTCCTTTTTTTAACTTTGCATTAATCACTGTTTTTCTGCTTCAACCAGCCTGCCTGCAAACATTTTCAGTTGTGTATATGTGAATTTCATTCTTAATGTAAATAACATGGGTTTGTTTCTTGGGTTTCTGCCTGCTAAACAGCTTGACAGGGACGATTTTTTGGACAGTTCAGAGGAAATATACTACACTGCAAGATCTAATCTGGTATTTTTCACCTTCTGATTTTTTTTCTTTGTCCGATTTGTCAGCGTTGCCTGTGTCTTCATTAATTCAGTTTGGAAATCCTAACCTTTTTGTCCTTTCTTTTGCTTGCATCTCTACCATTGTTTCTATCTGGAAAAAAACACAATATTTCTGTTACTTTACTGCACAAATCCTATTGAAATATTTGTTTATAGCACAAAGTTATTGGCATAAATAGAATGTTCTCATTTTATTTACAAGAAAGGGTTTATTGGCTAATGTGACATGCCTTTTATTTTTTGAAATATTCGTACATTTTTGGTCCTTATTGTGCTAATTCATACTTTACAATTATAAAGTATGATTTAGCAGATTCCGGGCTGACTCTGTGTCTTCGCTCCCTCTGCTCCGCTTTAAGGAAGACGGAGCATACCTGGGGAAAAAAAAACAATCTTCATCCAACCTCTTTTCTTTCTGTACTTCATTCATCGTACGATGCCTCTCTTCTTGCTGCTAAAAAACATTTTTCCTTCTCTTACCTCCGCTCTTCCACCATCAGTTATAACCAGGATGCCCTTGTTAAGGATTTCAATCAGGCGACACACACACCTTGGTCTTGGCCTAGGTTGTAGCGCACAACTGAGATGCTTTTCTCCTTATTTTATGCAGATTCAATTTGGATTTGGTACACAACTCGTATCACACCCCCTTTTCGTATACCTCGGGTCACCATGGACCATGAACCAGGCTGGTTGGTGAAATATATTTGTTTATTTTAAAATTTAAAAGGAATCATACAATTTTTTATATGGGGCAGCAATCACCAATGGGGTGATAATTACAATGAGAATAAAAGCAATGCACTTGGTTTAGCCTTCTAGTGGACCATATACAAGACACCAGGGAATAGGAGCACTTTTAGATTTAGGAAAGATAGCACCCAAGTTAGGATTTCCCCCTGCAATGTTCCCTCAACCACAGAATCAAAATCCGACCTTTCCTCCCCAAATAAGAGGGATTTTAAACCCCTTGCAATGTTATGAATTGACACTTGAAAATGGACAAATAAATAATGTGTGTTAAAAACCTTGAAACAAATACAATTCCTCACTAAAGCAACAATGCAAAGATACTAACAATCGCAAGCAATGGATTACCAAGAGCATACAATTCGAAAAACGAGTGGAAAGTTTAAAACAGATTGCAGCCAAATGACATGTGTAAAAGTTGCATTTCCTTTCAATTTCCATGTAAATTTACTCAAGCAGTTACTTAAAAAAACAGGTGGAATATTGCAAATCGTGATGCGGTTTTTAGTCTGGGGAACAGAGGTACATCATAGGGATATTACAGAAGTGAAAGAATGGGGGTAGATTTTCAGGTTGAAATGGGGTTCAGTTTAAGAAAAATAAAGTGGTCAAATTGAAGACTTCAGTTTTGAAAGAATGCCAAATGTTACTTGAAATTAATTATCTAGACTATATTGTTGTAGAGGAACACATTAAGCACCAAGGTTGATTCGCAAGGTCAACCTTAACACCCCAGTGCTCAACCCCAACAATAGAATATATGGAAATTAGTTGGATTACTCGAAATATCACTAAGGGCTTACAGTTTACACCAGACAAAAATGAAGAGAGATGACGCTAGCACTTGAATCAAGGGCAGGGTTGCACGGATAATTCTAAGTTTTAACAAGTTATCAGGATAAGGATAGGAGGTTTTAGAGTGTGGGATAAGGACAAATGCAAGACAAGATAGACTGTGGATTTCTATGCGGTAGGGATTATACTTACAGTCCATTTTTAGTTTCAGATTTTTAGACAGTCAACAGGTTCTGGTCGCCACACAGCAGCGCACCTGGCAAAGGACAGCTGGGCAAAAGACAGTTGGGCAAGGTTGGGTCACTGAATGTTAGTTCTGGTCGCTGGATGGCACAGGTACCGCTGGATACAGTAAGTTGGCAGCATTAGTGGTATCAGGATGCTTCCCAAAGAATACCACAGCTTTCTCCCTTTGGTTATTTGGGATTTTAGAATTGAGGCCTTGCTGGGAGGGTGAGCAATGCTTAGGCCTTGTAGTTGGAATCTGGACTCAGTGGGATAAATGGAACAGGAACACCGGCACAGGAAAATCGGTAAGAGTCTTGAAGTCTTGTCAGGGACTCTTCTTTATAATGCATAGTGACATCATCAAAGTATATGGCTGGGCAGGCTTAGCTAAACACACCTCTAACTGACAGGATTGGTCAGGGGTGCGAGTCCCCGCCTCACTTTTAACTTCAGGATAGCATGTCAGATTTATGATGTGAGTTTTACAATGTTCAAAAACCTCCCACAGTTACTTTGGCTAAATCCGATTTTTCCAAAAATGGTAAATTAATACAGTTGAAGTCTCTTAGCAACTTACATAAACAGGTTACATATTTTATGCAGCTAATTGCACTCCAACTCTGAGCTCTGTGAGACATTGTTTCACCCTTCTAATACTTTTTGGTAATTTTGAGTATGAAAGATTCAGCCTAAAAGTCAGTAACTTTTTACACATGTACGGATTATCATAAGAAAGGTAAGTATTAAAATTCACAATGATACCATGGATACTTTTCGTATAATCACCCATCTTTGCCATTTCTGTTCCCAAGGTTTCAGTGAATTCTACAATGTCTTAAATGGAATCCCATTAAATCATATTTAAACTGTTACATTTTGTATTTGTTTACTAAGTCCTGCTGCAGAGATAAAAAGTCTTTAAAGTTTATTTATAAAATAGTCTCTGGAAGCAAATGGCAGTCCTTTGTCCGTCACTGGACCATTTCTTTTTCTCTTCAGCTGCCACCAACTGTCATTTCCTCCAGAGCTAGGTGGGGGTTTCCCATCTTGATTGAAGGTTTATTGCCCCTTCCCCACTTCACACTTTCTTGTCCTGGGAGTTCCATTGTCAGGGGGTTCAGCCAAGACCAGATTCTGTCCAACCTAGTAATTATCATTGGGTGTTAGTATCTGCTGAGAGTTTATGGTGGTTCCCTTTTTTTGGGGGAAGCCTTAGCTCTGCGAACTAGAATAACCTGTTTTTGGGAGCTTGCAAAATCCGGCCAATATAGTTTATCAGTTTTACTTTCTTATATTCGTTCCTGAATTAAAACAAGCTTGTGGAATAAAATATCCCATGTGTGCATTTTCACCAGCAACACACCCCTTCACATTGCTAGGTAATGGCAGGCTTTCATTCAACAGTTGTACTTTTTAAAACGGGCATGTTTCTCCTTTAGTTTGCAAAGCCCATTTCTTTACACGTGTGGTGCAAGCTGGCATTATTTTTTAAATTCGGTTTTGCATCTCCATCAGATTCCCACACTGTTTTGCAGCCATAGTTATTTTCTTGTTTGTATGCAAGAGTTTTGTTTGAAGCACAGATGCATTGAAATTGACATGGCCCAGATAGCTGGAGTTCCTTTGAACTACTGATCTTTGATACTTTGTGAAGAAAATGAACGCGTTTTCCTGTGTGAGTAAAAGTGAAGTTCCTTTGTTGATGGTTTGACAGGGCCTGTCAATTAGAAATCTTGCTTGGTTTTGCTGAAGCACAATGGGATATACTGGGCATGGCAGGGCCTAATTACTAACAGTAGTTAAGGGTGAAATAGAGTCAGCAGTATTATTTTAAAGGTGACAAGTTTTCCTTTTTAATGGGGATTTTGTGCTGGCTGCAAAGCAATGCTGCCTTTTCACTTTAATCCATTTGTATATGTTGCAACACAATGGCACGCTCCCTCATTGTGTCCCCTTGTTCCATCCTGCCCAATGTGTGCTTGGCAAGATGGTGCAGCCATCTTTTTGTTGCTGCAAAACACAGTTTTAAGGCCATTGAGCTCACAGAAGCCAGCACAGCTATTTTGCTGTTTCTGCTGAAATGCAGCTTTGTGATGTGGGGAAGCACAGCTGAGTTGGGTCAGTATATCCCACACCCTGCACCCCCAACTCATATTGACACTATTTCTTCTTCGCTATCCTCCTCTGGCTTTAATTACTTTTTTTAATCTCCAAAGGTTCTACTCTATGCGAGTCTCTTGTCCACCTTCCTTCTCATCCATACAGATGCCTCTTCCTCGTCAGGCTCCCCCCCTCTCCCATTTTCTGTTTTCCTATGTCACTTATTCGGACACAGCTCCTTTTCTTACCTGTGCTCATCCCACTACTTCCCTGCCTGCTCCCCCTATCTTCCTTGTTTACCCCTCAATTGTTCCATTTCTGACATCTTATTAGTCTCTTGCTGTCTTCTGCCTCCTTCATGTCCTCCTTTAAACATGCTCTGATCATTCCCATCATGAAAAAGCCCTCTCTTAGTCTACTTTATCCAGCTATCGTTTTATCTCCCTTCCCCTCAAAATTCCTTGAATGGGTTGTTTACCTTCAGATTTCAACACACCTTAACCTTCACTCTCTCCTTCCACCAATTAAATCGGTTTTTTCCCTGTTCACTCCACGGAAACTGCCCTTGATATTACAAATTCTCTCCTTTCAGCCCGTTGTTAGGCAGAATTGCATGCAGTTCCCTCTGGGACGACCACATACAATAGGACTACAGGTGTAAGTCTGTACTACAGTTTTTGGTAGCGAGCTGAGGAGCCAGGCTTATCTCAAGAGGGAATGTGAGCAGTAAAAGGATGTTACTCAAAGGCTTACAATTACAGTGCTTCAGGTAGACACTTATACTTACACAGTGGTTTGGTTCAAGTAGACACAAACGCGTATTAATTTATTACAGTCATTTAGAAAACATTGACTAGAAGGAGGCAACTTAATATCATACACAAATACACTTCAATACCAAACCAAACCAATTTCTGAGTAAATTAGGCTCCCCTGATATAGGAGCAAAATGGCAATTCAGTTACTTTAAATGGGAGTAAAAAGACACAAGTTATTAGAATAGGCCACAAATACTTTGTTAGGCAGTGCAAATAGTTTCAGTTCACTAGAGGACTCGATTCAGTTCAATTGGCCTAGGCCAATGTGAATGGACTAGTGTCTTGGATAGGAAAGAGCAGTTCTTGTAATAAACAGTAAAGTCTTTGCCAAAGTTCTCAGAAGTAGTTGGTACGGAAAAGAATCATATGTTGGGTCACAAGCTGATTAGGCCTGCAAGTTGGGAAAGTTTCACAAACCTTCACCGCTATAGGCAAGTTCTCTCAATCGGGTAGGCACAGTACCTTAATATGAAGAAAAGATGCAGCTGAAGACATTGGTTCCTGACCGTTCCTGCGGATCTCACTGTTCCTGAGCCTCAGTCGTGTTGACAAGAGGGAGGACGTTGGGGGACTCCTGCACTGCACGGGGACTGGTCAAACAAGCTGGCAAAATAGACGATCTTCGGTTCTAGTAGCTGTCGTCAAGCAAACAAGCTGGTGTCCTTCCCCCTGGTTAATCCTAACCAGCTCAGAGAATGGTATCCAGGTGGCTTATGAGTTGATTGATCCCACCAACTCAAAGGGAGAAGTCGTCCTTGAAGGGGCTTCTCTGTCGAGATGAACTTCGCAATTCGGACCTGCAGCAGGGCTTCACCGCGCAAACCAAGGGTCCAGGAGTTGCAGCAGGCGTCCTCTTCCAACTCGTCTTTGGTTCTTTCGTTCCAGTTGTCGACTCTGCTTTCCAGTCCAGGAGACTAGACTTTTAAACAGTTTTCTCCCTTTCATTCCAGCCTAGCTGTCACTCACCCAGCAGGGTGGCTGTCCTTGCCGGACAGTCAGCCAGCCAATCACGCCAGAGTGCATTTGAGTCTCCTAGGAGACTAAGCACAGGGAGTTTCGGCACCTCCCTCACTTCCTGCCCACCCCAGACACTCAGGCGGTAGAGGCGGTCTTCAGTCCTGAAGCCCGCCAAAGGCGTACGAACAAATGGACCAAACCTGGTTTGGCGCGTAGAGACAAACTCTAGAATGACCTTTCCAAATGAAAAGGCGAAAAAAGAAGACTGGGACCTGTTTAAACAAAGGGGCTTAAGGCGCCATCTTGAAAACATGGCTCCCGCGATTTTTAGCTACCGGTGTGCGCGGTTGGGAAAGATCATGGTAGTTCGTTGTAAAACCACTGCCTCCAGCCATTTCGATAGGAAAGGGTAGCATTTCACTGCTACATGAGTTTCTAGACACAGAGGATACTAGGTAACCCCTCCTGCAGTCTATAGGAAGATAGTATGTGCTGGGTCTAGGAATTTAAAAAGACTAGTAAAGTCAATTTAACATCACATTCTCTGGGAAACAGTTTATACCAGAGAAGATTTTTAAACCTTTTGGAAGTCTAAAAGACATCCCTGTGTCACTGCACTGAGGGTGCGGTGTAACATGCATGAAAAGATAATGCCTATGGAGTTATCTAAAACGCCATAATCGAAGAACACAAGAGTGAAACACACAGCAAAATACATGAGTGGAGAAAAAAGGCTGCCACTCTTTCCAGGTAAAAAAATTCAAGTCCTCAAAATCCAGCAAACTTGTTGGGGGTCTCTAAGGTGAAGGGAATTAGCACATTTATGAGAATTCTCCCTAACACTTGTCATAATAAATCCTCTTCAATGCTTGCTCTAATTGACCTCTATGCAGCTTTGACGGCGGTGGATCACCCCACTCTCCTTTCTTCACTCTCTACACTTGAACTCTCCACTTATTTTATTGCTTGGTTCTGTTCCCATCCCTCTAATGCTCTTTTTTCTGTATCTTGGGCTTGTCACACTTCTCCCAGTGTTCTACAAGGCCGGGCCCCTTCTTTTTTCTGTCTACAATATTCCTCTTTATTCTATTGTTGAATCATTCAGTCTTTCCTCTTACTTCTCTGCAGACAACTTCTTTTCTCCCTTCACTTATTCATTTCTCCTCTTCGGCCCATAAACTTGGTGTTATTTTTGACTCTTCCCTAAACTTTGCCTCCCATATTTCCTTGACTACCCGTACTTGTCATTGCCTTCTTTCAATATCTGTAAGATTCGTCCTTAACTTTTCATGCAGCTAAACTTTTGAATACTACTTTTATCCTTTCCCGTCTTGTTTACTGCTCTGCTTGTCGGACTTCCTTCCTCTCATCTCACCTTTCTACGCACGGTTTTCAACTCTGCAGTTCGTGTTCTCACTTCCTCCTTGCTCCTCGATTACCCAGTCTCTTATTTCTATCTCTTTTCTCCCCTATAACTCTCGTCTTTCATTTAATGTTCTTTGCCGTTATCATGGCTGGCCTCTCTCTATCTTGCTTCCTTTTTCGCCCTCTACTCGCCCTTGCATTCTCTCCGCTCTCAGCGTCTTCATCATCTCTCTTCCCCTCGACCTCAAGGTGCTTTGCGTTTTCATTCCTGGTCTTCTATCCCCCAAGCACTGGAATGCACTGCCATCTGTCATCCACGCTTACCCCCTCTCTTCACATTCTTTGTTTCGTCTGAAGGCACGTTTTCTCTATTCCGTGACTTCTTAACTCTTCTGCAGCTGTTTGTCATTAGACTCATTACTTTGTTTATTTTTGTTGCAATGCTATTTTTTCATTTGTACAGCGTCTTGGCAAAGGTGCTTGATAAATTTCAATAAAAATGCAAATGATCTTGGCCTCACTTATGAAGGCTAAAACGCAGGTTTTTCTGCTTTTTTGTTTATTTTGAAACAACCAAACGTTCATTGTGTGCTAATTTTGAACTGTTCGTGCCCTTTAGAGCATGCATACACCACTTTAAATCACAATGACAGATGTCATGTTCATTAGTCTTTCTTGCAAGATTCAAAATCCATTGTGACAGATGAATGACCTTTTTATATTTGCTATGTTGCTTATTATCCTCATTTTCTGGGTTGTTGTTCACATGGCCATGTTTGGTAGGCCACTTCATATTCAGCTAGACATAACATTGTTTTTGTCCAGCAAGGGCATTTAGTCACATATTAATATATATATTAATTGCATTAAAGGGCTGGGGGAATAGATCAGGAGCAACACGCTTGTCTTGCAAGCAAAACTAAGTTGAGCAGCGCAGGTTCAAAACGCAGTTCTGCATTTAGCGGCTGGTCTGTGGTATGAACCGTGATATGCGAACCCAATTAAATTGTTTTTACTAAGCACATTTCAAGACTCATCCCGAAATACTGATCTTCATTGTAAATGTAACGCTCCCTTTTCTTGCTTATCTGCTGTTCGTCAGCTAGGTCATGCAATCATTTACTTAAGCTCTAGGTGTAGTGGAACTGAAGAGTATGATTAACCATTGTGTCCTAATACTGCTGTGTAGCTTAATGAGCCTCACCTATGTGTACGTTATATTCTGGAAATCTACTTCTTTAATTTGATTACTGTTGCAAAGTGTAACATTTTTGCCACCCTTAGTTCTATAGGTAATGGGGCAATAAAATTGTGAAGGTGATTCATCGAGTAAGACGGCTCAGTTGCATCAATCCTATCCATAGCATCTTAGTTGCATTGCAAGCTCTTGTTCCATTTCTTGCTTCTATTGCAAAAGGTTCTGGTCTACTGTGAATTTGGAACACTGACAGCTGCTTAAAATGGGTTAACAGTCACACTAAAAGCCTCTTAATAGAGGTGTACATTTCAAGTTAAAAGCTACTTGCAAGGCAGAACGTCACTCAGCCACTCAATTCTCCACATAGGCTCACAGAATACCATTTCTTAGTCGCCAAGAATTAATTACCACTAGCCAATGGTTGGTAATGAATGGAAATTGACGCCTGCTCTTAGGGTTTTGATAATATATAATGAGCACATAATGACCAAGAAAAACATTTCCTTATCCCAAAGGAAAAGTATTGTGCTCAGAGTTGTACTGTTTGGCGAAACTAGACTGCAAGTGTGCATTTTGAGAATTTTGTCCTTTGTATGGGTATTATAGATTGAGAAAGCGTCAATGTTTTAGAATTTTTATGGAGGCCAGTGAAAGCCTCTTCTTATGAATTCAATCACGGTTTCATACATTTGCTGGCTTTGTCTGTAGGTCCAGACAATTGTGACTAATACATGGTGTGGTCCACTTCTTGTGGCTCTTGTTTTATGTTTAAAATCGTTATATTTTTAAGGTACTAGAAGCAACTGCTGCTTCCTTTTGATGTCCCTCTTATCCTTCTAGACTGAGTGCGTCTGAAAGTACTGCAAACAAGTCAGTTATTATCTGTTCTTTATCTCCTTAGCTATGCATGTTGGATAGCAAAGCCAGTATGCAACATACTTGAAGG
Source organism: Ambystoma mexicanum (assembly GCF_040938575.1). NCBI lineage: Eukaryota > Metazoa > Chordata > Amphibia > Caudata > Ambystomatidae > Ambystoma > Ambystoma mexicanum. The sequence continues at coordinate 1,221,614,113 of NC_090927.1, forward strand.
CCGGTGTACCAAATTGACAGGTTTCTAATGAATACTTCAAATGGATACATTCCTCCCACAGATTCCTCATAGTTTGAAATATCCCATTCACCAGATTCGGCACCGGAAACACTTCATCTGGTGGCGCAATGCTCAGTTCTAGACCACTTCCTCTTGTCTGCTCCATCTTGTGCTGATATGGCATCACAAGCGTGTCTGAATGGAGCCATCGGCGCCCTTTTCTTCAGTCCCTCTTTTCCACAGCAGCGAGTCAGGACTTTGTCGATTCAGTACAGAATATTTTAAGGTGTCTTCTTCTAAATCGGACTCCAAAGTCTGTAAAACCTGTTGCTGATCTATTTTAGCAACTTATCCACACTCCTCCCGTCTTTTCTACCTTGGGAAAGACCACAACAATTAGTAGTGTGGATCGTATGTGTAACCATGACACCCAAGGCCGCCTGGGATCGGCTAGCGATGCTTCATGGTTTCATCCAAAATGATTCTCCTGAAAAATTCAAAGTTGACAACCCTAGAAAGACTCGGGCCCCAAGTTCTCGTTCATCGGATCACCATTCTAGATCAGAGGAAAAAGAAGAAATGCATCACCATAATTCGAAATTGGTGGTTCTTGCCCCAGAACATGCTCTTATTTGTCGTCCAGGAAACATAAACTGCTACTTGAGATCGAGGTTGAAGTTGTTGAGCAAGTAGCCTGAATTTCCCCACTGCCTCTTCTACCACAGAACAGTATATATTTATAGTGGGGATCCGAATGTAGGAGTCGCACAAGAGCAGCAAACAAGCGAAAGTTGTTCTGAGCAGTGTGTCTAGTATTGGTTTGGGTGGTCCTGAATGGAATGAGGATTCAGATTGGGTGGTCTTGTGCTGCAAGCCAGGTTTTAGTTTTGCTTCTGAATGAATGGAATGAGAATTAAAATCTGAGAGGGTTAGGTAGCAAGTTCCAGAGCCTGGCGGCGAGCACTGGGAAACTGCAGCCCCTTCTTTCTGCATCTTGAAGCTAGGTAACAGGAGGCAGTGTACTTTGGCTGCTCTATGAGGGCGATCGGAGGAGATAGTTGTGAATCGGTTGGACATGTATTTCGGTGCTTGGTTGGCGAGACATTTATGCGTAAGTGACAGAGATTTGAGGGTGCTTCTTTGGGTAATTGATAGCCAATTTAAGCTTTGTCTAAAGTCAGAAATATGATGCTTTCTCTGAATGTTTAGGGCTGCCCTAATGGCGTTGTTTTGTGTTACGTGTAGCTTGTTTAGGTTCTGTTGGCTGGTCCCTAGATACAGCACATTGCAGTAGTCGAGTTTCGACATGATGAGGGTTCTAGCCAGGGTAATGCAGTTGACAGAGGTAAGGAACGGTCGACAGGCAGTGATAAGTTTACAGGTGTAGGCTGTTGATATTATGGCTTGGTGTTGGTAACAGCTTTGCACCTCGCCAGCAGTCTGAAAACCCATGCAGACTTGTTTAGTCTTCTCTTGGGACTGCCTCATATTGGAAGTTGAAAAGGAGATTGTGGAGAGGATTTTGTCCATGTGAGGGAGACTCCAATCGACTTGTTTGTGACCAGCTTGAACAAGAAATGCTGATAGAGTTCCTCCAGGGGGCTGGTACCCAGTCATGCTGGACTTGCTGCTATGTCATCCCTGCAAGATCCCTTCGAGGGAGGATATCCATTCCCAATCATGCAGCGGGTACTTCACCCCCAACGCTGAGTCTCAAGCTTCATGTCTGAATGTTGAGGTAAAAAAATTGGGAACTTTCAGAGGAGGTTGTTGGTGAGTGGCTCTCGGTGGGATGTCCATCGACCAAGTCCATTAATGTTTGTCGCTGGAAAAACTTTTAAACCTGGCGCCGGGATAGGCAGATAGATCCATTATCATGCTACACAGGCACAGTTCTTGAACTCTTGTTCTCCATTTCCAAATAGGTCCATAATGTAAATACTGTCATGGGCTGCTTGGCAGCTCTCTAAATTCAAACGCACACTCTAACTGATAACTTATTTCAAGGTATCCTTGGTTTTACTATTCTTAAAAGGGCCTCTGACCTAGCTTTCTCCTACTGCTTTTGTGTTTACTCCCTGTCGGTAACAAGTTTACAAAACCATTATATTAAAAAAAAAGACAGTCACAAGGGGGCTTGATAGCATCTCCCTTTGAGCATCTGTACTATTGTTCCCGAAGTTTCCTTTCTTTCAAGGTCTCATTCCTGGTTGCATTAATGTCACTTAGAAGAGTTTCAAGAGCTCCAGATATTATGTAGTTTGCGCGAGTTAATTAACTTCCAAAAAGACTAGGTTTCATAAAGGATAAAAGTAGTGTCAGAATTTCACCTAGCACCAAATGTTAATCTACATGTCTTCTTTCAGCCCCACATCCATCTAAGGCACTAACAGGTTACATAGATTAGACCCCTTAAGGGTGTGTTAAGTTTTACTTGAACAGAACAAAAAACTTGTGAAAGATGACTAGCTATTTATCAGCTACACTGGTCCAAGGAAAGGACAGGCTGACTCTAAAAGAACAGTTTCGCCTTGGTTTCTGCAAAGAGGAGTCCCTGTGGCAGACATATGCTGTGATGTTGCTTGGGCTTCAATCTTCTAAACTCTAGATTCACTTTTTAAGGATGATGCCACTGTGGCAAAATCAGTCCTTCAGACTGCTCATTTAAACTGATAATTCCATTTCAATGGATTGCTTTTCTCTCTGATTCCTCATCTGATAGACATCGAAATGATTTTCGACAGTGGGCTTAGTGGACCTTGACCCGGCTGTCAATAGTGGATCCATCTTGCTCTGTGCTCAATTATCCGCTCCGGAAATGACGTTGGGCATCATATATATACATCACTATGCCCCAAACCTCAGTTCCTTCTTTTCTGCGCGCTTGACACGCTGCTCGAGGAACCCGGTCGATTCTTCCAGTTTTACATCTCAAATTCAGATTTCTTTCCTCAATGTGAGATGTCAGTCTCCTGGGTTTCGGGTTTCAAGCAGTGTATGGACTGTCGCGCCAAAATGTCTTACTGTCCTGCATGAGAAATGCCTCTGGTGCCTCGACTCGGGTCATGACACAGAGGGGTGTGCGTTGTGCACTAAAATGCAACTGAAATCTTTGCGCGATTGGGCTGCAAAGCTCTCTAGACAAAATCTCTGGTGCGGTCGACAGTCCGGTCCGTGGAGGCTAAGACTGAGGCAAGGCCGGACTGGGTCATAAGTGTCTCGGGCACCAATGAAAAAGGGGCCCACAGTTGCAAATCACTATTAATCCCTTTTGGACACTGTTTGGATAGTAACCGAGGGTGAGTTTTTGATAACGTCTGATGCAAATTGTGCTTTTTAAAGAATATTCATTCAGCAACACTGGTCAAAACTACTAGCCGTAGAGTGAATTAACTCATCAAAGTGGCCCAAATTGGCCAGAAAAGTTGCCCACTTTGACAAAAAAAAACTTGCCCACAACAGCATTTTTTTTTTTTTTGTTCGCCCATGGGCCTATTGCCCTATAGGCAAATTTCAGAAGGGCGGGGGGCTTCTAAGGGCCAACAAGTCGGGACAGTGGCAGGGGAAGCTCCTCCTCCTAAGCTGCTTTGATTTCCCCTCCCACAACTTACTGGTTAGTGGATGGTTTGCAGAGCATTGGTCCCAATGTAAGGAGATTACCTCTGATGCCTGAGTCCTACGGCTCGTTCACTGGGGTTATTGTCTGCTCTTCTTAAGAAAACCACCAAAGCGACCCCCACCACCTCCAATCCAACCAGGAGAGGAGCTCCAGGAAGAGCTGCGAGCCCTGTTGTTGAAGGGTGCCATGGAAGATGTACTTCCCAAGCAGAGACGATCGGGTTGCTATTCCCAGTACTTCCTTGTGCCCAAAAAGGGAGGAGGTTGACATCCCGTTCTGAGGAAGGACACATTCAGGATGGTGACATTGTGGGAAATTCTCCACGCTCTCGAACTTCAGGATTGGCTGTTGTCACTTGTTGTGTTGATCTGCAGGACGCTTATTAACATGTGCCGATGTATCGAAAGCACAGGCTGTTCCTGAGGTTTCTCATAGGGGACAAGCACTATCAGTTCAAGGTGCTTCCATTTGGGCTGACCTCCGCTCCAAGGGTCTTCACCATCATGTCGCGGCTCACCTCAGGAGATCCGGGGTCCATGTATTCCTGTACCTGGATGACTGGCTGGTCAGAGGCAAGTCGGCGGGGCAGGTTTTCTCATCTGGAGGACACCTGTCTGCTACTGCACAGGCTGGGCTTCTCCCTGAATGTGAAGTAGTCCCATGTGACACCATTCCAAATACTCCAGTCAGTGGTCGAAGTGTACGAAAAGAAGTAGTGGAATTATGTTCCCTGCTGGCCTACACCCACTCCCCACAAACCCCATTGCCACAACCCCTCCCACACACAATACACACCACATTATAAGCGGCTTCCTTCCGCCGCTTCTTATGTCTCATGGCCTCCTGTATTTTTCTCGTACCAGAGGCCAGGATTTTCATGAGATAGATCCCTACAGTGGCTCTTAAGGGGTCAATGGTCACAGCACCTCAGACCTCTCCAATATCCCCTCAAAGTAACCAGACAAGTGCTCAACGACATCATCTGGTGGGCAGACCACAGCAATCGCCTGGCAGGGGAAGCCTTCGGGCCTCAGACCTGAGTGTTCACGGATGTGTCTCTGAAGGGTTGGGGCGCTCACTGCTAGGACTTGCAGGTGAAAGGCCTTTGGTCTGCAACAGAAGCCAGGTGGCACATCAGCAGCCTGGAGTTGTGAGCCATCAGGTTAGCCTTGAGGGTGTTCGCTCAGTCTCTGGAGGGGAAGCATGTCGTGATTCATATGGACAACACAGTGGCCATGCACCACCTGAACATGCAGGACGGCGTGCACTCCCTCCCCCCTGCAGACAGGTGATGCAGCTGTGGTTCTGGCTATTGGAGAACCAGATCTCAGTCTCAGCAGTTAATTTGGCAGGAACAGAGAACGGTTTGGTGGATGCTCTAAGCAGGCAGAGCATGGTCTCACATGTGTGAAGTGTGCCAGGAAGTCCTATAGGAGGTCTCCTCTCGCTGGGGTACCCCAACGGTGGACCTGTTTGCGATGGAGTCTTACAGGAGGTGCAGACAGTTTTGCTTGAGGGAATTCCCAGCGAAGGGCGGGGACACATTTCTAGTGGATTGGAACTTCCCTCTCCACTATGCCTTCCCTCTATTCCCATCATCCATTGTTTTTTAAATGTATTTATTTAAATTTGAATAGCGCGGACTAAGGCCTAAAAGGCTTATAGCGCTGCAAGGGTGGCAGTGAATCCAACAAAAGAGACCTCTGCACATAAAAAATGAACATATTGGAGAGTCAGAACAAGTTGGTTTTTAGTGCTGTGAGAAAAGGAGAATACTCCTCAATGGCTCGTAACGTGGGGGGAGAGACTTCCAGAGTTTGGGTGCCAAAACTGAAAATGACCAGCTGAACCTAGGGACTTTCAAAGCCGCTGGGATGCAGATCGCACATGTCTGGTAGAGCAATAACATTGCATCATACTCTTGAGGTACTCAGGACCAGAAATATGCATAGCACAATGAGTGACGCACAGCGTCTTAAAATCTATCTTTGATGCCACTGGAAGCCAGAAAAGTTGTCTTAAAATCTCTGAAGACGGAGTCATCCAAGTTGCCCTCAGCACTAGTCTGGCTGCTGAATCGGCAAGATTTGGTAATTTGGTTGCCCCAGATAAATACCATTGCAATAATACAAGGGCCCCAAAATGGTGAAGGTAACTACTGTTGTCCGACATGTCTGTGGGAGCAAAGGGAGAATTCTCCTCAGTAGTTTTAGCTTTCCAAACCCTGTGCTGCATATTGCTGAGATCTGCGCTTCTCGTGAGCCATCAGGGAGTAACTTCACTCCTAAACTCTTTACAGATGAACATGCAGCAGGGCAAGGACCTACAGATGAACAAGCACCAGGGCAAGGACCCAAAGAGTCAGGCCAATATTGGGCGTTCCAGAGCGTGTCTGCACTGTGTGGACCAAACACCAAAATCTCAGTTTTGCTGGCATTAGGTTTTAACCAATTCCCTGCCATCCATTTACTGATTGTCCAAACAGTCCCGAAGTTTACTGGGTGGATCAGTTTGAGGGGAGTCCAGCCTAAACACTGAGGATCGTCTGCATGAGTATAGAAAAGGACTCCACAATCAGCAATGAGATTAGCAAGGAGTCGGACATACAGGTTAAAGAGAAGGTGAGGAGGCGGAGCCCTGGGGACCCCACAGGTCAACCCCAGAGTGGGATAGAAACAATCCTGAAAGGAGATAGTCTGAGACCTTCCGTCAAGCAATGATCTAAACCAATCCAACGGAGAGCCTACCACACCTGCTTGCTCCAATCGAGTTAGTACAATATCATGATCCACTGTGTCAAAAGGCGTGGAGAGATCAAGGAGAAAAAGGACTCCAGGCCCTTTGCGGTCTTGAAGTAGAGCGAAGTCATCAAGTAGTGAAATCATAAAGGATTCCATTCTCATAGTGGGACAGAAACCGGACTGGAACGGGTGTAGGCATTCATTGTTCTCCAAAAATCTCGGGAACTAAGTAGTAATAATTGCTTCCATCAGTTTCATAATAGCCGGAAGGATGGAGATGGGGCGATAGTTAACAAACTACAGGGTGTCTAAATTGGCTTTCTTCAAGAGAGGAGGCGACCATAGCGTGCTTCAAAGAAGCAGGAATAGTCGCAGTAGAAAGAGTGCTGAAGGGCCTTAGTAAACAGAACCATCGCCCTTTGAGGGAGAGCGTTTAAGATCCAAAGGGGAACTGTGTTGTGCGTGCAGTGAGGCCAGTTTTAAGGCCATGTGATGCACGCATTACAACTTCGTCTATCGGTTCAACATAAAAATGGCTAAACTGAGTGGGGGGATCAAGTGCTACGTCAGCCGGTCTGACCAGGGGCTGGCTGAACCAGTGAGCGGATTGGCCGTCCCTGATTATTTGGCGGATATCGCCAATTTTATTAAAGAAAAAAATGCCAATTGTGTTACACTGTGACTGAGCATCGGGTAATTTAGCCTGCTTCCTAGAAGTGGGGGTGAATAGTTCCTTAGCCACCAAAAAACACTTCCCTAGAGGAGCAGGGTGCATCAGTTATTTGGTTGGCATAACATTTGTTTTTTTCAGCAGCATTCATTTTATAACAGCATGCTTATGTGAAGTACGATCTTCCTCAAGGTAGTTACGGTGCCACTTTGTTTCGAGACAAGCCTATTTTTGATCTCGAAGGTCGGAGGTAAACCAGGCGGCTTTGAGGTTAGATCTCCCAAAACATAACAAATATATAGACAAATTGTCCGTAATCATTAGTCGGACTAAAAACAGTTCACAGGGCAATTGATGATCCAATACCATAGGTTGGCACTGGAAAGAAGACAAGTAAATTAGTGCTAGGCCGCCACCCCTACCAGGGGGTGGGGGATGGCTGTCTAGGCGAAGAATAGCATATGTATCTGGGAGAAGGTGACAACGTCCAGGTCCGAGGTGTCACAAAACCAGGTCTCTGTAATGCAGAGAAAATCTGGGGTGCAGTCAACCAGAAGTCTGGAGATCAAAACAATGGGCACCAGCTGACCTAGCATTGATCAACACGCACCTAAGGGGCCTCAAAGCCAGTTTACCCACCTTCGTCGTCTCACCCCTGGCGCTTTCTGGCTCTTCAGTACGGTTCCCTCTAGGGCCAGGGCAATCAACTCTTTTCAAGTGTATCTAAGGAAGTGCTCACCTTGACACCATCAGTCAGGAATTGACTTGCTATATGGGCCCATAGCCCCTCCAGTAGCCGGCTGCGCCAAGACATGCTTTGTTTTTGCACACTGTTGCCGGGCACGCCCGCTCCACATCCACACCAGGCTGCTGTATTTATACAGCCCTGGAAGTGGGAGAAAGCATGGGCGAAAAAGAACATAGAAAGAGGACTCCAGGCCCGAACTCCAGTCAGACATGGAGGAGTGTGGCAGCCCGGCAGAACAGCTTGCACCAAGTAATTAATCAGATGGTAAATTCCCTGGTGAATAGTATCAGTAATTTAGTTAGAGCAACAGTTAATGCAGTAGAATTAAATCAATATTTACAATTCTAACACACTTAAAATATAAAAGGTCTAAAATGAATGGCCTATCAACAACCGTAAATTGATTCAATGAGAAGTGGTCTAAAACACTAATCGCCTCTCAGAAGGCTCGAGGTTTCGAGCCACCATGATCCTTATCGCCCCAGATTGGGCGAGGGAGATGTGGTACGCAGACCTTCTGGATCTAACCATCTGCCCACCTCTTCAGTTGCCTCGCCGGCCGGATCTCCTAACAAAGTCGGAAGGCCAGTTGCTTCACCCAAGTCTGGAGTCCCTCAATCTACATAGATGACTCTTGAGAGAATGTGATATGACTGGGACCTCCCTAAAAAGAGGTGCTTGAGGTGTTGCTGTCTGCACGCAGAGCATCTACAAGGTTTTTTTGTACGCGTGCAGGTGGAGAAGATTTGAGGCGTGGTGCATGGAACGGGAGATTGACCTTATATCTTATATCAGAATGAAGTTCATTCTGTCACTGGCCTCAGCAGGCCTTCAGGTCACCACAGTCTAAGGATATTTGGCGGCCTGGTCTGTGTTTAAAAGGTCCCCGGATCAAGGTTCATACTTCTCGATCCTGGTAATGGCACAATTCCTGAAGGGTCTTGTAAATAAGTTTCTGCCAACTCCCTTTGTTGTCCCAGATTGGAATCTTAATCTGGTTTTGATATTTCTGATGGCAGCTCTTTTCGTGCCTATGCACACTTGTTCCTTGCGGCTACTATCTTTGAAGACCGCTTTCTTAGTGGCGATAACATCCTGTAGGCGCGTTTGTGAATTGCAAGCCTTATGCTGCAAACAGCCTTTTCTGCATATTTTTTTGGGAGAAAGTCTCACTCAAAGTAAGAGCTGGATGTCTTCCAAGTTCCATATGTTACAGTCCATTGACCTTCGTCTTCTACCCGCCACTGCACGCTTCCAAGGGAAGAGGAGTGATTCCATTGGCTAGATCCCAAATGGGCCCTAAGTGTCTACGTCGCAAGGATCTCTGAATTCTGGAAAAATGGCCAACTCTTCGTAGCCTTCTCTTTAGCACGTAAAGGTTTGGTGGTAACGAAACAAGGATTATCCTGCTGGATCATTTTTTGCATAGCGGAGTGCTACCAGTCTCCAGGCAGGAAGTTGCCGGCTGGCATCCGGGCACACTCGACTTGAGGAATCTGTGTCAACTACCCTACAAAGGGGGGGTCCCGGTTAGGGATATTTGTCGTGCAGCAACATGGTCCACACTTCCTACCTTCACTAGACACTACAGTCTAGATGTTGCCTGAGTAGCTGATGCACGTTTTGGCAGGGTGGTGCTGCAAAATCTTCTAGTATAACTTTCTGACCGACTGCTTTGGGAGTTTATCAGCTGAGGAATCTGAGGAAGAAAAGCAATCTACTGAAGGAAAAATTACTTACCGTAATGTTCTGTCTATGGATTTTTCTCCCGCAGATTCTTCATCTCCCGTCCGTCCACGCACACAGTTGACGATTGGTACGCATCTCCTCTTGGTTTGAGGCTTGGTGATTGTCCTTGGATGACCATTTTCTGTCTTTCATGCCACATGTTTGCTCATTTGCTCAACATTTTAAAATATTCTGACGCTACAGATTGTGGTGTCTTGCACAAGGTTTTTTCTTCCTTTGGAAGTTTACTGTTTTAACTTCTTATGGGCTTGGCCCGTTATTCTGTTTTTTTTTATTCAGCATGGCGAGCTCGAGGGAAACTGAGGCGCGGGGTGTAGTGATGTGGTATATATTCGACGCCTGACGTTGCATCTTGGCCGACAATCGAGCACCGAGCAAGACGGAGGTCCACTATGCCCTCTGTCTAAATATTTTCCAAAGCAGCAGAGCTGGATGAGGATATCTGTCAGATGAGAAATCTGCGGTGGAAGAATCCATAGAAAGAATATTACAGTAAGTAATTTCTCCTTCTGATGCTTGTGAACCTGCTTAGAATCACATGCTGTTCATATAGTCTGACATCTAGTGGTAATCACAGGGTATTGCATCTTTTTTTTTGTTTTTTGGGAAGATCCAAAAAGGGACGTCGAGCTGGGCATGTCTGTAACACTTTCCCTACCATAAGTGTAGTGTACCCATGATCCCTCATGCGTCAAGCTACCCCAGATTGTTTTCAGTGTATAACTTGGATGATTTTTTCGGCTGTTTTTTTCACCACCCTGTAAAACTTCTTTTGAATTTTTCAATGTCTGGCGGCGGCCTTCACCTCAGGCATCAGCCTTTACAGTAAGAAGGGTAGGGACCCTTATTCTCGACATTTCTTGACATGCCTCGTCTTTCCTTTCCCTCTACTTTTTCTTCTAGCAGATCTTTTTCCACTTTATGATGGCGAGAACTTCACTTAAATGTTGCCCTTCCTGTAATAGGATGTTTCCATGGAAGGACACTGCAATAACTGCTCACCTCGTGACCACGACGAGCTGCATTGCAAAGCCTGTCAACTTTATGCTTAAGACGCTTAAAGAAAGCGCACAAAGTGGTGGGAGGCCTACGCCGTGCAGGTTGAATCCCATTCTCCTGACGTCGCCTTCCGCAAGGATTCCTCGTGCAGCCACAGGTCCAGTTCGGAGGCCGAAGACATTGTTGTGTAGTCTTTCGACTTGCACGTGCCAGTCGCCAGCCCCACCAGGCATGCTGAACACTCTGCTTCGGGGAGACTACCCACTGACGACAAGGGCACACATTCTCACACCAGGAAGGCTAAATGCACAACCTCTCAGCCTCTTTTGACGGTACCGTCGAAAAGGCCTCAGATTCAGGGCCTGCTGCCCTTCCGGTTTCACGTGTGGTGCATGGCACCAAGTCTTCCGCTACCCAGGGTGCCTCCCGTAAGATCTCAACGCCTATATCCGACGTGTCGAAACATGCCTCTTTAGACAGAACTCACTCTAAATTATGGGAAAAACACACTGGCCTTTTCACGTGGTTCTGGCAGCCAGACACCCTCTTCTCTGCCCCAAGGCTGTATACAGGCCACCTCTCTATCAGTCCTTACAGGGGCCAAAGGTCCTATTCAGGCAGAGAGAGCTTTCCAACTTCCAGAAACCCCAGCCACTAGCTCTTGGACTATGGAAAGGTTTGAGGAATTTGGATATGGTCTCTGAATTTGTTTTTATGAACTAAATTTGATGAGCTTCTTAAAAGGTCTCATTCTTTCAAGGAGTGCCCTATGCCCTGCAAGTTTCCTAAGCTTCAGTTCCCCATGGTCCACATTGCCTCCCCTGGACTGAAGCTACCTGGTCCCTCTGAAGACATTTTTTCAGGATGATTAGTATGATCAAGGTGACAATGTGTTCTATGTTCCAGATCATGATGGATCCCAGGACCTTAGTTCTCATGACACAGACACATGGTTTAATACAGATGACCAGGGGAACTGGCCCACTACCCCTGCTCATGAGGTGGTACCTGAGATTTTTTGGGATGCCCTCTCATGTTACCCAGCTCACAGAGACTTCCCCTATTGACGACCTGCTGCTCCTCAATAACATACTTAGGAAGGCAGCAGACCATTTTAAAATGGTTCCCTGGAAGCGGTGCCGGACTGATTTTGTGGAAGATATTCTCAAAGAAAAGGTTCCGGTCAGCCAGGCTATCTCCCTTCTCAACTCCATTAAGAAGAGCATTGCCCCTTCTTTACTTGCACCCTCCCTTATTCGGATGGCTATTCCGCGCGTTGAGAAGATGTTTTGGCCTGTGCCCTCTCGTCCACTTTATATTCGGAGACAATCCATTCTGGACTCCCTAGTGGTCACCACAAATAGAAAACTGGCAGGCATTCCCCTGTCTTCATCCGAGGCTCCTCCTGATGAAGACTGTAAGAAACTCTACGTCTTGGGCAAGAGAATGTCTCCTTCGCAGCCTACAGTACCCGCTTTGCCAATAATACCACTCAGCTTCAATGATGTCCAGTGGGGCCTGGTACAGGATGGACTTCAGAATGTTGCTGAACCAACTAAATCACAACTACTTGCGATCTTGCAAGGGCATCGGGTCACACAAAATATCTTAAACACCCTTGAAGCTGTAGAGTGAACACTTTTAAAACTCCATGCTTGGCTAAAATAATTCTGGTTGTAAACCCGAGATGCAAGCCTCACTCATCAATAAACCCATTGAGGAGTTGGCTCTCTTTTGCAAAACCGTGGACGACGCATTTCAGACGCCAAACAAAGAGGATGAGACATTACAATCTCTCAACCAAATCTCTAGCTGGACATATGTGCAACAGAGCGTTTTTAATACCTGCCACTCCTTTCATGGGCACTCCTTCTCTCAAACCGCTCAGGGTTCCTACGATACAGGCGGATCACACTGGTACTCTGGCCAAGGAGTTTTCAGCGCTTATCAAACCTCTCAACAGCAGTGATTTCGTCATGGCAAAGGAATGGGTAGGCATGCAGCTGCCAGAGGCTCCCCTGCCCCTGCCAGCAAATGACTCTCCGATTTTGGCCCCTCGCATCCATCTCCACTAGGTCGGATAACATGCTTAACCCACTCATGGGAGGGGATCACTTCAGACAAGTGGGTGCTCAAGACTGTAGGCTAAGGTTATTGCATCGTGTTTCTTCAAGCACCTCGATAACAAACACCCAAGAACAGACGACTGTCCCCAGACCATCCCATCCTTCATGAAGAAGTGGCGGCCGTGCTGCAAAAGGGAGCAATCAAACTTGTCCCAGATCATCAGGTAAACAAGGGTATCTATTTTAATATACTTCCTTGTACCCAAATGCACCCTCGCCCTGCAAGCAAGTATGTCAAGCCTCAGAGGTTCAGGATGACACCTCTGAAGGAAATAATTCTGCTGCTGAAGGACAGGGATTACATGGCCACCTTGGGTAAGAAAGATGCATACTTTGATATTTCAAAGTTGCCAGTGCATAGGAAGTACCTAAAGTTTCAAGATGGAGAACACTCACTATCCATTCAAAGTTCTCCCCTTGAGCATTGCCTCAGCCCCAAGGGTTTTTACCATGCTACTGGCAGTGGGGGGACCTCACCTGCACAGACATACCATTCCTGTGTAACCTTATCTAGACAACTGGCTCATAACTGTAGACACACATCCAGCGTATCAGTAGAAAACCCAATAAACTATAGACTTAGTTTTTCAACCAGGGCTCTCCATCAACGAGAAGAAAGTCTTATCCCCAGCCAAGTGAAACAATTTCTGGGGGCACTAATTCGGACAGAGGACAGGCTTGTCTTCCCCTCCAACGAGAGGGTCCAAAACATGTTGCTTCAGATCGCTCAGTATGTAGCCGGTCGACAGATAACCGTAAGCCATGCAGCTATTAGGAATGATGACATCCTGCATTTTCCTGGTTCCACACTCATGTCTGCTCATGCAGAAGTGGCTCTCGGGCCAATTGTGGCAAGCCTTTCGGTTAGTCTGACGATATAGTGGTTGTTTCGAAAGCCCTTGTTCAGTCTGTTAGAAACTCATGGTGACAAGTAAAACAGACACAAGTGATCACAGTTCAAGGGTGTTTATTGAACAATGAATACTGTATGCAGGTTGGAAAAATGCCTAATCTAAACTTATATCTAAGATGGGACCAAGCTTCGACCATCAAATGAAAAATGAGGCAATCCTAGTGGTGTTGTGTCAAAATAAAAAGGGCCTATACTAAGAAACCTATTGCCAAACTTCACATCTAATACAAAAAGGGGTTTGGGATAGTTCTCAAGAAAAGAAAGAAGTGTTCTCAAATATGTCAGGATGCGGTAGCCTAGGTCTCTTACCCACATTTTGGACACTGGGTAAGATGGGAGCTTGGGGCACCGTTCAGTCTTGGTCTTCTGCAGCACGAGATGACAGTTCTAATTGCAGTTCTCAGGACCGTCGATGGCCAAGTCTCGTTTCCTTCGGGGCCTGACGTGTTTAAATAAAACAAATACACAGTCTCTTTTTCATGGGCTTTCGGTGACGACGTTCACTCCGGGATTCCCTCTCCTGGGCACAAATCCCCAGAAAGTTCTTTAATTATATCAAGGCCGCGAATAGCTATGTTCTCTCGCTTTCTAAAGCCTCTCAGCTTTCAAAATAAAGTTCCTTTAACAAATGAAAAGTTTGTTTCCAATGGTCACTGGGTGATGGGTTCACCCCTTGGCTCCCCTCATCTGGTTGCTGACCCTTCTCAATTGCTTACTGTAGTTTCACGTAGGGTGATGGCTTCAGCCCTGGGTCACCCTCTTCTGGGCGCTGACCCTTCACATATCGTGTTCTTTCATTTATGTGTCCAAAATTTGAATGATAGCTTCACCTGTGGATCTCCCTCTGTCGGGCTCAGACCTCTCTTGACTGCTAGTACTTAGGTGATTGCTTCATTTCTGGATCTTCCTCTGCCGGGCTCGGACACTTCTTCTCTGGAATCCCTCCTTCGGGTTCACTCTTGCCGCCTGTCACTTTTCTCAAGCTTGGGGTGACAACTTTTCATCCCTGGGTCCCCCTCTTCTGGGTGCTGACCCCTCTCCACTTTCACTGTTCACTTTTAACACAGTTCAATGGTTTCATGATTAATTTCCCTTTCTTTCTCATCTTTTGGGCGGTTAGTTTCCCTTTCTTTCATACTGATTTTACTAGACCTCCTGCCGGAGCACTTTGACCTCCCTCTGCGACTCTCCTATGGCCTTCTGGTACCTGTAGTTTCGCTCAGATGGGGATCGACGAGTCTCTTGAATTAGCACCCATGTGGTTCCAGTTGTCCCTCTGCAGCTCGTCTACCCTTTACACCTTTTAGAGTTCTTATCACAGTTTATTAAACTTGGTTCAACTCTAGGATAATTAACAAGATGCACCAGGAACAAGTTACAGTAATCCTGATAGCACCAATGTGGTATCTTCAGCCATGGTTCTCACATCTCCTGAGAATCCCCCTTTGCCCTCTGGTGAAGCTGCCTTGCCCCTGCAATATGCTCTCCCAAGATCAGGTGATAACACTGCACCCTTACCCTCACAGTCTCAATTTAACCGCATGGCTCCTGAGGAGTGCTCGGGCATCTCCAGCTGTCTCAAAGGTGTATGGACATTCTTAGAGAGGCATAGAAACCTAATAGCATGCACTGTTATTCCACTAAGTGAAAACACTTTGTCATCTGGTGCAGTACTCGTAACATCAACCCAATTGGCTGTTCACCCACACACATAGTCCTTTATCCAATTTACCACTTGAAATCGGGACTAGTTTTTAACTCGCTGATGGTCCACCTTGCTGTCCTTTCTACTTACACAACCGCTCAAAGCAAGGTTTCCTGGTGGAAAGTCCCTGTTGTCCAGGCTTTCATGGAAGGTGTGAAAGGACTTCACCCACCTATTTCTAATCCAACTCCTGGGTTGGGACTTGAATGTTGTCCTCCCTAAGCTTATGGGCCCTTCATTCGGGCCAATGCACAAAGCAAGTCTTAAGGCTCTAACCCAAAAGACTGCTTTTCTGGTGGCTGTTACTTCCATTGGAAGAGTTAGTGAACCACACGCTCTCAGTTCAAGACCCACTTTTTGCTATTCGTATGGACAAAGTGGTTTTGCACACACCCCCCCGCTTTGCACCAAAATTAATTTCCAAGTAAACCCGTCCATTGAACTTCCAACTTTCTTTCAGCATCCCACTAACTCAGCTGAAAGAAGCCTCCATGCACTGGATGTTTGGAAAGCAGTGATGTATTACCTTAAGAAAAAAACTCTCTGAAAGACAGATCCATTAATTGTCTCTGTTGTCGCTGGTAGAGAATGGGACCCTGTCTCTAAGTCAGTGATCTCTTGATGTATTTTTAAATGTATCCAGATGTGTTACTCTCCGTCTAAGAGAGATTTACAATTTGCACCAAGATCACATTCTACTCGAGGTACAGAGGCTACTATAGCTTTCATTGCAAATGTTCCTCTCAATTGTATTTTCAAAGCAGCTACCAGGAGTTCTGTTCACACCTTTACCCAAAATTACTGCTTAGATACACATTCTAAGACTGATTCTCATGTGGGCCAAGTGGTGTTAAGACATCCCTTGATGTCCTGGATGCTCCAGGATGCTTTTTTCCATGTGACGATCCATCTGAAGCACAGGAAGTTCCTGATTTTCGCAATAGGCACCAGTCATTACCAGTACATGGTGTTTACTTTTCGGACTGAACTCTGGCCCCCAATCCCTGGCTCCATGAGACTTTCATGTTGCAGGTGCCCTTCTGGCAACCAAGGCCAGTGGCAAAGATCCTTACAGATGCCTCCCTCAAAGGCTGGAATGTTCAATCGAAGATCTGCAGATGAGCAGGTTTTGGTCCGTGGCGGAGTGTTCTTGGCTCCTCAGCTCCTCAATCTTTATGAGCTGCAAGCTATCAGATTAGCACTGATGGATCTTCTTCCTTCCGTTTAGAGGAAGAATGTCCAGATCTTGACTTGTAATACAGTGGCCATGCATTATCACAAGAGATGGTGTGACTTTATGGATTACCAAGTGGCTTCCGTTCTGGGTTCTAGAGAATGGCATCTTGGTCTTGTCAGCTCATCTGGCAAGAATAAAGAATTGGTGGCTTGACCGTCAGAAGGCATAGCTCGGTCTCTCACAGTTGAGAGCTTTGCGTGATGCTCCTTTCTGAGATCTTCATCCTTTGGGGAACCTCTCCTATCAATCATTTTGCCACAGAGGGCAACAGGAAGTGCAAGCTTTCTTTGTAAAGAAGTTCCTCTGAAGCTGACTTTAGGGATGCCTTTCTAGCGGAATGGACTTTCGAGCTCCACTATTCGTTCCACACCAGCTTCCATAATTCCCTTAGTTCAGAGTGGGTTGTGGTGATTTGGGTCTTATGATCCTGATCATCACAAACTGGGCTTGGAGCAATTGGTATTCAGTCCTTTTGGAGATGGCCCCTTCCTGCCTCAATGCCTTCTGCTGAGGGTGGAATTTTTTTGTCGCAGTCAGGAGGCCGTTCTTCACCCGGGCTGTTTGTTTTCATGCATTTCTGTTTAAATGGTGAGAGATAATGGCTGGGAGCCCAACAATGACCTTGTTGTGGTGTTGCTGTTCACACGCAGGACTGCTACGAAGTCTATCGTATTTGTGCAGATGAGGGAAATGTGAGTTGGTGTAGGAGTGGAAACCCCTTATCCTGCCCTACCTTCTCTGTTGTTTAGTGTTTGTTGTCCCTGAAACGGCAGGTCTGCAGGTGTGTCCAGTCAAGCATTACCTTCCAGCCAGTTCAATTTTCAAGAGGTCCCTGTGCAAGATTTCACTGTTCTTTGATTGCCAAACTCTTGAAGTGCTTGACAAATATGTTCTGCACCCACACAGTTTGTGGTCCCCCTTTGGGATCTTAACTTGGTTCTTTCCTTCACGATTGGTTCCCCAATCAAGGCCATGCAATCATGTTCTCGATAGCCACTAGTGCTTAAAACTGTCTTTTTCGTGGCTATTAATTCAGAAACAGAATTTAATTGATCATGGTAAGAAGTATAAACGAGTGCCAACTGAAGAGCGAAGTCAGTGGTGCTGTCTAAAGTGGCTGCCAGTTGGTGCGACTTGACATCACACATTCCCTCATGTATCTGGGTCCTTTCTACAATACGGGACTTGGTTCTGACGGCTCCTTGCATCCTAGTGTTGGCTCTTCAGCATCCATCTCCTCTGATTGCAACAGGTGGAGAGCTATGCCCTGTTTCAGGGCCTCAGGACATGGTGGCTCTATAGGTGGCAGCTGTGCAGAAATGTTTTCAGGTGAGCGGGCTGCCGTGGCCAAGTGCACTCTTGGCAGTCCGGGCCAGGAAGGGCCCATTTCTACTAGGCATCTGCGAGTACCCTGGTGTCTCGTATAAAAACTGTGGTCAATTTACAGTGCAAAATGATCCTTCTTTTGGGAGCACCTTTGTCTTCTGTCTTCACAATGTATAATTTAAAGTAAAAGCACAAATCTGCTGTGCAAAGCAGCAATGGGGTTCTCCATAAGGTTGCATGCCGGTTGGCCTGGTGGTAACGGGGGTGTGGGGACACCGACCGGTCCATTACGGTATCTGCCAAAATAGCTTCCTGATGTCGGAGAACAATTGAGGATTTTTTCAATAAAGAAGTGGGGTCTGGCCTAGGTGCAGAGATAGGGTTGGCCTCAAACATTGTCTCATTAACCAAAAGTGATAAGATTAGATTCCTTCGGTCCATAGTCCAGCAAGAGTTTTTGCCTCTCGAGGTCAGTGTTTTACCATCAACCTCTAAGGATGACTGGGGGTAAGGTAGCAGCTGCACCCCTAACAGGTGAAGCTGTTTGCTCAATCACCAATACCCCTCCAATTCTGAAGAAATGTCTGGAAGATTCTGTATTTGACCAGTACTTGATTTCTTCCCCCTCAGGGTCTAGAAGGAGCTCTTTAGTGTCCGCGACCTTGGATGAGATTGGTTATTGAGCCCACCATCTATCTTGGCGCTGACCTGTATTCTCACCTCTACATTGAACCTTTGTCACAACATTAAAATTGAAGTAATATGCCCAGCACATTTGACCGTAATACAACAGAATTTGGACTCCTTACTGTTGGACTTGATCTCTGGTGCTCCTCTTTATCGGAGTCTTAACCACAGAAGAACCAACCTGATGTGGTTTCCTTTTGACATCAACCAGACTCTGATATCCACTGCCTTGTACAAGGCCCTGTATGAAATCATTTAACAGTCATCCCCTCCCTCTTTTGTTCCGAACTCTCTAGATCTAAAAGAACTGGGGGAAAGACTAGAAGAAGAAAAAAAAAAGAGGTGCAACCGTAACGAGAAATATTCTCGCAAATTTCGGAGGGCTTTGACCCTCCATGTATGGGGAAACTCGAATACCTCCTATTTACCGAATTGAGCTAATTCAGGGGGGCTGGAGAAGCGGTCGAGTGAAAGTATGGCACTGGAGCCCAGTTACTGTTAATCAACCAATGGGTCCAGTGCAGAGCCTATGCTTAAAACGGTGGTAGATGCAGCAGATCACCAGGGGACTTTTTACATAAATTAAGAGGACCGAGTTAAGCTTGGTGATGCCATTAAGTGGCCCAGTAAAGGATATAAGCAGAATTTGGTACCTTGGCTGACTTTGGGATTCATTTGACTGGACAAAATAAAACCTCTTCTCAAAGGGTCTAATGTTCAGGCTCTGTTTTACGAGATTCCTAGTCTTAGGCTTTTCACCTTCCATGATATTGACTTGCTTGTATTTTTGGCAGAGGCAAGAATGGATATTGTCTCATTACAATACCATTGTGGGTGGGTGATTGGAGACATTCTTTTAGCAGAGCCCGGAAGTCTCAGGGCCATGAGTTATGCCATTGCACCCCATCAAGAGTATGTGCCGCAGAATCTACCTCGTAACAATAATTCAATGGATTGCTTTTCTCCCACAGATTCCTCATCTGATATCCCATCCAGCTTCGCTATTTCAGAAAAACATTTGACAGGGGGCGTAGATCAGTCTTTCCCACTACTCCATTGTTGGCTCCAGACGTGAGGTCCGGTGTTGTATATAAACTGTCACTACGCCTCATACCTCAGTTCCTTTTTTCTGTGGGCTTGTCACGCTGCTTGGGAACACGGGCGAGGCTTTAACTTATTTGACGTTATTGCCCGTTGTTATCTCTCCGTTTTCCTACATATCATGGTCCGCTCGGGGTAAAAAAGGGGGAAACTGAGGTATGGGGTGCAGTGACAGGGTTTATATTTGATGCTTGATGTCACGCCCGGAGCTGACGATAGAGTAACTGGCAAGATCGATCAACCAAGTTGAGGCCCTCTACGTCCCCTGTAAAGCAGCGAAGCTGGATGGGATATCTATCGGATGGGGAATATTCGGGAGAAGAATCCATTGAAGGAGCATTACAGTAAGTAATTTCTCCTTTTTAATTCAAATGCTTTGGCTATGCGGGGAAGGTGGAATTACTCATCAAGCGAACATTGTTTGGGGGGAAAAGGTTTGGAGGATAGATCAATCATGGTGAATCATGGTGCGTACGAACCAGCCATTCAGTAACCTTAAGTGGTATGCCTGCCAACAGTCCTCTTAAGCGAGGTAGTAGAGATTTTAACCCACGTAACCTTGAGCTCTTCACATAATTTGAAAGTTGTCTTCTGAAATGCTAGAGGTTTTGCCCAGCTGTGGACAAACTCTTTTATGTGAAGTTCTGCGGGAATACCATGCGATTATCCTTCAGGAAACATGGTTGACCTGGAATGTTAAGTTTATTGGGTCTACAGTGTTTTGTCTACTAGCGATACAGTGGTCACAAGATCAACCTGCTTGGGGGCCTTCTAATTGCCAGAAGTTACAATCTAGACCTAAAAGTGGGTAGAAGTTGGGGGGACGTCATGGGCTTCTTTGCAATTGAATTTACTTTTCTTGTGGTTCCTTCTTTTGGAGATTTTATTTATTAAGATCTACAGTAACCATAAAAAGATCCTGCTTGGGACATTTCCTAACAGACTATCCCTTCTGCTCAAGTACTGGAGGGGATTGTGTTCACGAATTTGCCCTCCTGCTGGCAGGTGACCTCAATTCTAATATCCACTGCTTAGACATAGAGAAGTTAACCTTGTCCGATGGAGTCAACTGGACCAAAGAGAGTAGGGGCCTGATGTGGGTGTCCTTTTCAAATAAATGGAATTTGAAGCAATTGAATGGAAACATTCAGGGGGATTTTTCCCCTCCCCCTATTCCATGCACTTGGGTGTTCTCAATGTCACTGGGCCTAGTAAGATCGCTGTTTTGTTCTCCCCTTTTCCCCTCCCTTGCCTTGTCAC
The DNA here is from genome assembly GCF_040938575.1 of Ambystoma mexicanum. Lineage (NCBI taxonomy): Eukaryota > Metazoa > Chordata > Amphibia > Caudata > Ambystomatidae > Ambystoma > Ambystoma mexicanum. Next base: position 1,221,634,994 of record NC_090927.1, read on the forward strand.
GCTCTGAAACACTTGTGTACGAGCGCGATAAAAATAAAATATCAATCAATCAATGAACCAATTAATAGAGAATCCTAATTGGCTTAAGCGGAGATTGTGCGAAGCCGACTGGTTTGATACCTGCAAAACGCTTTCAAGATACAAGTTGTACCAGAGTCTGGCGAGAGTGCACAAAAGCAGGATTCCCTGCCTTGTTACCTGGAAAAATGTCCTAATTCCAACTAACTGTAGCCATCTGCGGTTCAGTTTTTACCTGCTTCTTCCTCAGGAAATAATAAATGCTCAGAGTAAATCGAAGTTCCCAACTCCAACCTGCCATTACTGTAAGATGCCTTCAGAGGTTAAATAATTAAAACATCTTTTAGCAGTGTCCTTTTCTGGGGGAGAAGCAAGCTTGCCATTTTGGGAAGTATATGTTGAGAACATATTGTATTGAACCAGGTCGGTTTTGGGCCAGATGTTTTGGGGGGTAAAACTGTTATCTAACAATCAGGGTTTTGATGTTTCTTATGAAGCTGCAATCTATTGATTGTTAACATGATGACATTTAAATTAAAGGATTGTTCATGTGTATATTTAGATTTTTATTTTTATCTCTTTATCTTGCTTTTTTCTCAGTTGTAGATATGTGAATTTACTATTGAACGTTTTTACCTAGATGCAAGCCACCTTATCGTCAATTCTCAAAGGAGGTTGTCCGTCTTCTTGCCGTACCTTTGTTTATACCAAAGGTTATTTCAGACTTCCATGTTAACCAGAAAATAGTTACAATTTTTCCTTCATTCTTGATAAATCAATTCTTGAAATTGTGATCAGGAGGAAAGGTTGCAGAAGTTTGACCCCAAGAGGGCTTTGAGTTTCTACGTGTCTAGGACAGCTTCTCCATCAGAATACTTGGCTTTCAATGGATTGCATTCTCCCACAAATTCCTCATCCTGATTGATCATCCCCTCAGCTGCTCTGAAAATCGACAGGGCGCATACTGTGGCTCAGCATCATCCCCATGCCTCAAACACACCACCCCATGACTCCCGATAGGACATATAGCATGCACTACGCATGCATACCTCAGGTCAGTTTTTCTGCACGCTGTTTCGGAACACGGTTTGAAGTTTTCAATGCATTTTGGCTTCAGTATGTCAGGACTGCAGCTCGAAGAGGCACATCAGGAGCCCACACACCATCTGTGTGTGTTGTCTGGTGGTGGAACATTATACAGAGCAATGAGGTTCCCGTCAGTCGATGAATCTGAAGGCTCTGTGGGAACACTCGACTGTACTGGGGCTAGGGAAGCCCCCTTCCAAGTCACCAGCCAGCTTGGCCACTAAATTTGGAGTGGGAGCGTTCAAACAGCAAATGCTGCCGCTTTCGAAAAGGCCAAAGCAGGTGCGACTTCAGCCTCAATGCCATTGGTGGCATAAATACTGATAATGCCGGGATACCTCCAGCGTGAAGGTGTTGAAAAAAGGTCATACGCACTCGAGCATAACCAAGTCGAAGACCACTTCGGCTTTGATGCCACCCAGAGCAGATGAGTTGAGTGCCCAGGTCAGGTTTTCCCAGTTGATGTAGGTCTGTTCCGGCACAGGACAGAGGCTATATACCGGAGTGCGGGCGGTTTTCTTGATGTCCATGCAAACCATATTGGATGACGAGGGGGGTCCTATCCCCTTTGTGATGGAGCCCTTATCAGGCTAGATGCTAGACCTGATACCAGACTTCATGTATAACCAAGTGGATCTCATGGAGCTGGCTGCAAGCTTGCACGTCGCAAGTGGGCTAGCTGCGCCTCCTGTTGTTGAAATGCAACAGGCGTCGCTGTATGTGCACGCAAATGCTCAGTACTATAAACTGATCGAGAAGGTGGTTGCCACTCCCGGGCCTTAGCACCTCGACCAAAGCAAACTGAGCTGGCTCACATATTGGAAAGGGGCCGCAATCGGAGAGAACCCTGCCCTTCAATGTGCAAATAGCGTCCCAGTTACAAGCTTATGGCAACATCCGAGCTCGATGGGGAACTTACCAAATAATATAAGCTCACGAGAGGTGGCCTTTGTTTTCTTACAACGCATCAGTGTAAAGACCGGAGGGGGGAGGTCTGCACTTCCGCTCTCTATATGGTAGAGGGGAGGCACAGAGACCGCTGCCAAGATTCTCTAATATTGGTAGTTGTGGTCGAGCATCAAGGCCTAGCTTCTCAGGAGGTGTTGCGAGCTGGTTCTTAAGTACAGTGTAGTCCCCAAGCACCCACAAAGGAATGTCCACACACTGTATTGGTTACAACACAGTCTTTATATAATTAATGTTCAAAGGTATATACAATATCACGATAACTCACTTTGTAGTCTGAAAATCAGCAATGGTAAATATTTACAGTTTCTAAAGTGGTACCACTAACGTTATTAGATCTCATTAAAGTGCATACGGTCAGAATGACACATAGATCAGAATAAAAAGGAAACCAGCAGTAGAGAGAGGAAGGAAAGCAAGATGGTTGAGCAATTGGCAGAAAACAAATGCCAAATGTTATATCATATCAATACTGGCCCTGCACCACTAGACACAGTTCTGTGTGGAGATCCCCCCACCTGGGCAACCTGTAGAAGAAAGATTCAAGCCAAGTCCATATATTGTTCCCACTAGACTTTCCAATAGTTCTGCAACCCCAAAGTACCTTGGTGTTGTAGCATTCCTTGTTGGGGAATTGGCGGCCCTTCTTGAGTGTCCTCCCTTTCAGGCAGGTGTCACGGGTCGTCGAACGTCCGATGGAGAACAGGTCGAGCTACGACGTTGAAGTGGGTGTGTCGTTCCTAGTGGTGCTCGTTGACGGGGAAGCATAAACGTCCTGCAAGAAAGAGGCATGCGGGCACCTCAGTGTCGATAGTTCTGGACCGCAGAGAGTTTGAAGAACTGTGGCCCAGCAAGGGCGTAGAGTTGTCAGCATCTCGGTGGTATTTTGGGTGGCCGGAAACCCACCGGTGGATGCTCCTCGGCGCGCCGACAGTCAGGCCTTCTCCAGCAGGATACAGCGGCGACGATGCGGACGAGAGCGTCCTTGGATCAATGAAGTTCTTAGGCAAACGGGAGCACGGCTGCTCGGGTCGGCGACAGCGGTCGTCGACAGTGGCGGACAACTGTCCGGGCGCTTCTCCTTGGAGTTCCGCAGCAATCCCTGTATCGGGTCGGCAGCCTGTTGAAGGTCTGTCCACCAGGGAGCTTAGGCAAAGATCGGCTGGTGCACGATGGTCCCTCGTAGCTCAGGAAGAGGACGCCTTACCAGGTCCTCTCTGGGTCAGTCCTTGGAGGCAGAGCAGCTTTCAGATTGTGAAGGAGAGCAATAGCAATTCTTCTCGTCCAGCAGGGCTTCAAGGTCAAGCTTCAGTTACTCCAGTTACTCGTCGTAGTGGACTTCAGCTTCTGAACACGATTCCTAGCAGTGAGAGGTCCCCAGATATACTGTTGATCTCCCATTCAGTCCGCTGGGTCACACTGAAGCATCCAATCACGACTAAGGGCATTCATGCAGGCAGGCAGCCAATCAGGCACACAGTGCATTCAGGCCAGTCACTTCTCTCCAGACACTCACAACAAGCTATGTGTATTGGGACAAGTTTTGAGCCATTCAACACTCCATCCTGCATTCATACTGGTTTCGGGCAGGGCCGTCTCAGTCATTGTGTCAACCACCAGATACTAGACACCCACAACATAGAATGCGTATTCGTCACACACTCCATTCACCCAGGTCCCACCCACAACATACGATCATTGAGAAGGCTCCAGCCAGTCTGGTCGGCACTTCCCAACCCTAACATATATGGAACTTCCACCCAACAGCCAGTCAGGGTGAAGGGACAGAGTCCGGGCTTCCCGGGACTTCGGGAAGGTCAAGGTAACAGACAATGGAAGGCAAGAGGCCACGGGTGCCAATTTATTTCAATCCGAAATCTACCGATTCCAATGACAGGGCCTGGGCATCCTAAAATGGAGGACGCTCAGGGCACCATTCATTTCAGCATGTAGCTGCCACCAGCCCGTACCCTGCTCTGTGGGTCACACACAGGTGCCCAAAAACATACACTAGGGGCACAGGGTTGCACCCCTACCCATGGGTGCCATAAGGGTATCCCATGGGTCTGTTCACCAAACAAAAAGAGAGAGAGCTGCACAGCCCGGAGTCCCACATGAACTCCTGCGCGGAAAACACGACAGAACGCACAATAAAACGCAGTAAAGGACAAGGATACGGAGGCCCTGTCCCTCCGATGCATTTCCAGCATCACAATCGGACCCCCCAAAGGTAGTGGTCCAGGCCACGATCCTGAATTCAAGGACATTGAACATCCATACAGATGGGGAGTCGAAGAAGACAGACGCCCTCGCGAAGAAGGCTTTTGCATCCGGGATCATGCCACTAAATGCTATTAATGGCTGCTGCGCATTTGCCAAGTACTCTAACATCCATATTTTCCAAGGGAGCTGACCACCTACCCGAAGGGGAAGTAAGGGCCGGCCTCCTGAACTTAGTGAATGATGGTAAGGAGGTGGCATGCCAAGCCCTTCAGGCAGGCTTCGACACAACTAATTGTGACAGGAGGTTGATGGGGATGTGGACGGTGCTTCGGAGGTCCTCGTAACTCTTAAGATGGGGCTTCTTGATGAATGTACAGGCTTAGCTCCGTGATTCAGCCTTCAATGGGGATTATCTTTTCTGACTGAAGGCCGATGAGTTCCTGGAGAGATTTAAGGAGTCCAGCAACCCACCAAGCAGTCCTTCTCAGAGCTCATGTGGCAGGGCCTTTTGGTGTTGTAGCCGTTTTGTAAGAAGGGTACAGCTGCCCCAAGCCAAACAGGTAGAGAGAAGGCGTTCTTGCCCCAGCAGAATTGGGGGCAGGAAGGGGAGCAACAAAAGGCTTCTGGGCCCTCAACATCTTGGGTATCTGCATCGTCAAAGCCCTTTTGAGTTCTCCCCCACATGCTACTCCAGTTGGAACAAGCGTTTCTGGGCCCTAGGTATAGGTGGAAGGACGTTCTCTCCGATGCATGGGTCCTCCAGTTCGTGGAGCAAGGATACAGTCTACCCTTTGTCAGAAAACCCCACCCAGAACCGAACTCCATGAAGAACTGAAAGTTTTACTCATGAATGGTGCAGTGGAGGAGGTATCAAACAGGGAGAGAGGTACAGGCTGGTACCACTGCTACTTTCTGGTACAGAAGAAAGGGGGCGGATTCCATCCTATCCTGGACCTCAGGGACTTGATCAAGTTCCTGAGTGTTCAGATGGATTTCCGAACTCTGACCTGGTGGGCAGAGGTTCAGAAGGCCACCCTAGTTTCTATGAACAGGGTAACCTTCTGGACAAGGCAGACCAATCATGGTAGCATTGGCGGCGGTCAAGACTAGTTCTCACGAGGGGTAAGGGTAATCGAAAGCCCACAATGAGCACACACAGTAAACAAAACCACAAATTACTCTGTCAGGTGTATATCAAAAATATATGTACATTTATTGAAGCACTTTTAAATCAAGCACAAGGTAATTATTCAGTAGTAATAACAAAACCAACACAACACTAATCTAGCAAACATATATACAGTAACCAATGGCCAACAGGGAGATTACTCAGTACAGTTCCACAACCTGCAAAGAAAAGGGTTATACAGTGCTAATATCTCTGTGGCAGTCCGAGTTAAGTGGCAGTCCGAGATAGGGGGCAGTCCAGTTCCTAAAATGAGTGGAGCCTTGAGCTCAAAAGTACTTTCGATGCTGGCACACGCAATTGTGCAGTTGTCAAAACGGGGTCTCTTCAAGGGGCTGTAGCTACTCAGGAAGGTGGCTGAGGCAGTGAAGAATACGTTCCCACTATATTGAGGAGGGTCTCCCCAAGAGGGCAGAAGAGGATCCAAGAGTTGGGAATAGCTTGGTAGCACATGCTATCTCGATAAAGAAGAGCGACCCTCAGGGGACACTCGCGCATAAAAATAGATGTGTTGGGGGCCAACGGTAAGGGTTGCAAGTACTCGCTGACCTTCAGTGCACTCCGGACAAAACTTTGGCATTCGAGTCCACTTAGGTTGCAGGTTCAAATCCTGCAGTTGCATGCCTCGGCAGCTTTCAGGGGCTGCGTTCCAGGAATGATTCTGTGGCTGGACAGTGGTGATTTCTCCGCTCCTGATGAAGAGATTAGGCCAGTTTGCTGCAGCAAGTCTGAGGGCACATCAGCCACAAAGTTTGTCACCACAGTTGGGTGACACAGTGACCACGTATGCTCTGGTTCAGGCGTACTCTCCTAATTCCACACCTAGGAATGCTATGTGTACTAAACTCAGCGGGAGATTGTCCTATTCCCAGAGCTTACAGTCTCCAAAGGCTCAAGTCAAAACGCAAGACGCCGGCGATTCCAGGGCAAAGGTCCTGTACAAGCTAGTCAGTTCACTGGGCGGTCCAGGAACACTTCTGAAAAGGCTTGCTTACAGGTTAAGTTGGAGGTGCCAAGAATAGTTGGTTTGTTGTGAATTCAGAAGATCGAACTGGAATGGGTGCAAGATGCCTTCTCTTATCCAAAATCTCCTTTGCGCCAAAACTAAGAGAAAACAATACATCTGCTCACATACAGCCATCCCAGATGTGGACCAATCACAGACCACGGTGGTCCCAGTCATCCCAGCACACCAGACATCCTGGCACCCAGGATATGTATTGGAAGTAGACCGCTCCAGCCGACATCCTGGAGGCACACGCACAAGGCATGCAGTAGCCTGCGAAAATGTGACCGCATGTAGTGGTCTTTCAAAATTGAACTGTCAGCCCCTGCGACACACGAGTGCGCACAGGTGCTGACTGGGGGAGTAAGGTCTGATAGGGTAAGGGATTTGAGGGAGTTACAGCGGGATACTTGGGCCAGTTGTGGGTGACTCTTGGGGGTGGGTGGGTGCTTAGGAGTTAGTTCATTGGGGAAAGAAACCACTGGGCCTGGCTGAAGGGGGTGGGCGGGAACTTGGTTTTTGTTCTATTTGTTGGGAGTCCGATTCCCAAACTGGCATCACACCAGCTTTTTTTTATTTTTACTTGCAGTCCGAATTCACATAATGGGCACGGTCACAAGAAGCTGTACCCAGCAATTGAGAACCCTCTGAGCAGGATTAACCCTTTCAAGGTCAGAAAGGTTGCACAATACCTTAGAAGACATCGGGTAGAGGTGGCCTTCATCCAGGAGACCCATCTGACTCCATCCTCTGAACATAAATGGGACGCCCACTGGGATGTCAGATATTTTTCCTTCTATTCCTCCTTTGTAAGGGGCGGGGGCTATTCTGATCGGGAGTGGAGTTTCATTTTGTCTCAATAGCAAGAGACGACGAAGGGAGGACCCTGTTGGTATGTGGCGTTCTCGAGGGTGTTCTGGTGGCATTGATGAATTCGTACTGCCCCAACGTAGACAATCATAATGCATTTCAGTCACAATGAAATTGGCTGAATGTCACGGCGCCACCAATGTATGGGGCTGGGATCTAAACACAGTGATGGACCCTTTTAGAGACAGATCCGCGCCTTGTTCCCAAGCCGAGCTTGCAGGTGCAAGAAATCTGCAAGACATACAATTTTATAGACAGCTGGTGACACCAGCATAGGGACGAACAGGCTTACACTTTTCACTCCTGGGTTCATGGATCCAGCTATAGGCTGCACTACTAACTGGTTTCTCGCGAAGGAGAGTTGAAGTGGGGTGATGACTCTGTCAGACCATTCTCCTGTGCTACTGGAGTGCGAGCAGAGTAGGGTGGAGAAAGGGGGCCACTCCTGCCGATTCAAACCTGGCTCACTGCAGCACCAGGTGTTCCACCAGTAACTAAGAGAAGAAATTCAGTCCTTTCTTCAAACTAATGAGGGGTCCGTCTCCTCGGTTGGAGTTCTCTAGGAGTCTCTTAAGTGCTATATTAGAGAGGTGTGTATGACCAAAGAAAATGGGATTCTCAGGGGTATTTATCTCACGGAGGGGGAATCTCTAATCAAGGAACTGGAGGTAGAATATGCTTTTGCGGCAGAACCACGTACACTAGCAAAGCTACGCGAGGAGCTTGACAATTTCAGGTCTAATGCTGACTGGGAAATTCAATTCTTGGGCCAAGGTCACCAGGTATGTCAATACGGGGAGGGACAGATACTGGGAGCCCTACTGGCACGATTACTGGTGGCAGATAGGCAACCTCCACAGGTGGAGTGCATCTGGAACCCCTGGGATGGGCCAGTACACACAGAGGAGGTTATTGCTGCGGAATTCTGTGTGTTTTACGAGAACCTATGTAGATCCAAAAACACGCAGAGCTTGGGTTCCCTACAGCGCTATCTGGTGGAGGTGGAGCTGTACTGGGTGGAGTCACAACTCAGCAAGTCTCTTAATCGGGAGGTATCATTGAAAGAAATCCTAGTGGTAATTAAGTAACTACTGGGATCAAAATCGCCAGGGGCCGCTGGTTTACCCAGAGAGTTCTATAAGGCATATGCTCCCATTCTCGCTCCAGTACTTCTGCAGGTATATGAGTAATCACTAGAGATGGGGTCGCTTCCCCCTATTCTGCCTGAGGCAAATATATTACTTTTGCATAAACAAGGGAAACCACCTGACGATTGCGCGTCTTATCAGCGGATCTCCCTAATTAATGGCGACAACAAAATCATCCCGAAAGTCCTAGCAAATCGATTACTGCCATTGATGCCACGGCCTGGTGCTGGCGGACCAAGCTGGGTTCATCATCAGAAGAAATGCTATGTATGTCCTTCGTCGCCTCTTTGGGGCTAGGGAGGCCTTTGAACATACATCCCAGGCGGTTGCGTTTTTTTAGATGCCGAAAAGACCTTCGACTTCGTTGAATGGCCCGTCCTGTTTGCAATGCTCCAAAAGTTGGGGCTTGGCTCCCACTTCATCAAACTGGTTTCTCTCTTGTATGTTAACCCCCGGGCGCAGCTTGTCGTGCCCCTCTTTCCAGGAAGAAATGTTTTCTTAATGCGATACCCCCATTTCCGACTTGGTGCTGCTTTATAATGTTCTGATTCGGTACTTAATGACTGCAACCCTCAGGGTTCTCTTTCTCAAGTTCAGACTATCTCTTTTGTAGCCTTTTTTGTAGGGCTCTCCAATGACCTCCACTGATAGGCTTGCTTTATCTCTATATCAGGCTCCCGTAACACTTGTGGCTTTCCCAGCCTCGACTCTTAATGTCTCTCGGTTTCTTGGGACTCTCCAAAGCCCTCTTGTTCCCTGATCGGCTTGCTTTCAATTGTGTTTCCCCCATGACCGTTCAAGCCAGACCTGGGGCGCTCCCTCAGCTGTAACAAGCTCCCGAGTGAGGCCCCCTAGATTAGCGCAGCTCCTCCATGATGGGCAAGGGCTCAGGAGGTTGAATGCCCCATCGCCCATTATGTATGAGCTGCCCCTGTTTGAATCTTACACATATGACATATATGGGTATAACTTGTCTATGCCAGTAATGGTCACTTTAAATCCCATGCATTTTTTTAAAAAAAACTTTATTTTTGCATTTTAGTGAAACATGTGTACAAACAAGCCCAAACAGTGGGCTGCAAACATGCCACTGTTGCCCCCCCTTACACCTGCCCCCCCACCCACAGTCCCAATACGCAACGAGCTTCTATTGCTTTAGTTTACTTGGGTGTAGTTTGCGGTGGCTGATCATGTGGCTCACTTGGCGCGGTGCTGGAGAGGAGGTGTGAGATGTACGGGCCCCAAATATCCGGAGGTCTCGCGTGGAGGGGTAGTGTCTTTATGAATTCCGTTTCTGTTTCTTGGCAATAGACAATGTCTCTCCTCCAGTTCGCAGGTGTGGGGGGCGCACCGCGTCCCCACGCCATGGTCACTCTCCGCGCCAGTATCGATAGCATGCTTGCCAGTTTTCTAACGTGCGAGGATAGGGGTCTCGTTAGCCCTAGGAGTGCCACTAGTGGGGAGTGCTCCACCCTCTCGCCGATTATTGCGTCAGTTTCATTGAGCACATCTGACCAGAATTTGGCCACTGTTGGGCAGCTCCACGCCTGGGGCAGAAAGTCAGCATCAGGCGTCCCACATCTGTCGCAAGATGTGTTCGACTCAGGGTGATGTCTGTTTCTCTTTTTGGGGGTATAATAAGTTTGGTGCAGAAAGTTGAAGTGGATTTGTTTGAAGCGGGAGTTGAGTGCCACTTTTTCGGTCTTTTGTAAGATATAGTCCCAGTCTTCATCTAGGATGGGTGTTTGTAGCATGTTTTCCCATCTTGCTTTCGTTTTGGGTTCGATGGTAGAGTGTCCATGAGCAGGGATTTGTAGATAGATGAGACCAATTTGCCCTCCCCTTGTGCCTGAATCACTCCGTGCAGCAGCTGCCAAGTGGGTGGTTGTTGTGGGAATGATGGTATGAGGGCCTGAAGGGTGTACTGAACTCTGAAGTACATAAAAATGTCAAGGGTGGAGGTGCCACCTTTCTCCTTCGCTTGCTGTGGCGTTATGAAGGTGTCTTGTATGAAAAGGTCACCTAGTGTGTTTATTTTGCACTTGTCCGCCCAGTTCAGAAACACTTTCTCGGCGGTGAGTGGGACCCCGGGGATGAATTTAACGGTTAGTAGAGGAGAGTATCTGATTGTATCTTGTACTTTTGGGCCATTTTCCGCCATATTGTGTAAGTAGATTGCACTATGTTTAGCGTTGTGTTGGCACAGCCTGTTTGCTGATGATCAGGGCCCTCAGCAGGTTGGGTGAGGCTAGTGCACGTTCGACCTGTACGTGTGGTCTTACGAACTGGGGTATACCAGTGACTGAGGAACTGGGTTTGCGCTGCCCAGTAGTACCGTTCTAAATCGGGTAGAGCTAGGCCTCCCTTAGTGACAGGGAGTACGAGGGACGAGTATGCCACCCTTGCGGGTTTACCCGACCAAATGAGGTCTAGAACCAGACTTCTCAGATTACCCAGGAAGCGCCTAGTCAACAGGATGGGGATGTTGGAAAATAGATACAGGAGTTTGGGGAGAATTACCATTTTTACCAGTGAGGCTCTTCCCCAGAGGGTGAGTGGTAGAGTTTTCCACCTGTTCACCTTATCCCTTCGTGTTTTCAGTGTGCTTTCGTAGTTGTCTTTGAATATGTTGTGGTGATTCAGGGACATTAGGATTCCTAGGTATCAGACGTGAGCTTTTTCCCAATGGAAGTTGAAATCGTCTTTAAATATTTTGGTCTTTGTGTTTAAGGGAAAAACGATTGATTTAGATTGATTGATTTTCAACCCTGATACCAACCCAAACTTTATTATTTCTCACTTGATCGGGTTAAGGTTTTCGCTGGGGTTTTGCATGTGCAGGACTATGTCGTCGACATCGAGGGACAATTATCAGAAGGTGAGGTCCTATTTTGAGCCCTCTCTGAATTTGGCGTTCCCTGAGGCCCGCTGCTAGGGGCTCCATCACAAGGGCGAATATCATGGCAGATAGTGGGCATCCCTGCCTGGTGCCGCGTTGGAGATTGATATATGCCGAGCGAGTCGACCCAAGAGTGATTGCTTATAGGGGCTGATTGTAGGAAAGTGAGACCCGCTTAATAAACTGTTTCCCAAGTTCGAGCTGCTGCAGCACGGCAAACAAGAAGGGCCACTCGACGGAGTCGAACGCCTTTTCGTCATCCAGCAGCACGCCACCGCCTGCTGTTCAGGGTCGAGGGCTGCCAGAACCCCGAACATTCTACATATCCCAAATGTAGTGTTTCGGCCAGGCACGAATCCTGCCTGGTCAGCGAGTACCAATGCAGGCATTAGCGGGAGAAGTCTGTTTGCGAGGATCTTTGCCACAATTTTATTATCGAGATTAATTATTGATATTGGCCGATAGGATTTACATTCTTCGGGAGGTTTGTCTTTTTTGTGTAGATGGATTACGTTGGCTTCCCTTAGTGTTTGTGGGACAATGCCAGATTCGATCGCTTCTTCGAAGACATTTAGCAGAAGGGGGGCTATGAGAGGGGCAAAGTGTTCATAAAACTCGCCAGTTAACCCATCAGGCCCCGGGGCTTTGGATGGCGGTAGATTTTTAATGGCTTCTTGGATCTCATCTAGAGTTATGGGATTGTTCAGCGGCTCACGGAGTTCTCTCTCAACCCAGTACAGTTCTATGTCGTTGAGGTAGTTCCGGATCGCCTCGGTATCTGCCGGGCGCCCGGCACTGTATAGGTCTTAAATCCCATGCATGAAGGCCGAAGACTCAGTGCTTTATGCCTACGATTTAAAGTGACCATTACTGGCATTGATGGGAAACCTATCCATGCCAGTAATGGTCACTTTAAATCACATGCATGAGGATTCTGACACAATATATCAATAGCAGCAGTCTCTGCAAGGGATTTACAGTGACCAACCATACTTGTTGTTGGTCACTGTAAGTCACTTGCAGAGGTGCTACCAACACATGGACACACACATGCCAAGACAAACAGTGATACCAATATACGCATGCATGCATGCATACATACATACATACATGCACAGCTACTCACTCAACTAGTCCTGCACACAATGCATTGCATTTCGACACATACATACCAAATTGAAATGCATGTTTGTTCAAAAACATACATTTCAAAGACATACATTCAAATACATTCCGGCAAGCCCCGGAATGACTTTAATCACCGGGGGCGGTCCATCACAACGCAAGCCACACATCTGACGTGGTTGCCATGGCAACCCTGTGAGTGGCGCTGAGCATGATGGCGCACCACTATCTATTTATTTATTTTTTTATATACATTTACGCTGGCTGGCGGACACTACTCGGCCAGTGCTGATATAAAATATTTTTTTTTAAAACCTGTGAGTGGCACAGTGTGCCACACACATGGTGTTTTTTTTTTCTTTTTCTTAAATCATGGCTGGTTCTAATCCAGAGTGTCGTCCCTGCGGGATGCTGGGGACGCAGCAGGGATCCAGGGAGGTTCGGCTGCCCCCTGCACATCCCTTGGCTCTGCCACTGGGCATCTGCCTGCTCAGATTTATCTGGCTCCTGTAATCTTTGTGGCTTTTCCACCCTCTAATATCACTGTTTGCCCCTCACTGGTTCCCGTTGGCTGCCCGGCTTGGCAGCTAATGCACTTCTTATGTGGAGCTCGGGGTTCTGGTAACTCCGCTGCACTCTGGCATCGGCGTCTGTTAAAGGGCGTCGCCCCACCAGACGTGATGGATGCTTTACCGTCCCCTTCTTGACCCAGTAGTCTTCATCGCTGGTCAGAACAACACCAGTCTTCCAGCATCTTGCAAGTGCTTTGTTCACTCTCCACACTACCGCTGGCTATGCAGTCTAGCGTGACTGCGCCCCTCCAGGACTTCTTCCCATCAAAGGCTCGCCTTTGCATAGGATTCACTCTCCTCCATTCAAGGGTCCTCTTTTGTAAAAAACAAAAGTTGTGAGTCTTTTTTCTTCGACTGTGGCGTTGAGGCAGTCTAGCATTACCTGAATTCAAAGAGATTGAAGCAATGTCTCTATTCGATAATTCCAAAACAAGGTTAAGTCTTTCCGATTCCCATGTAGGCAGATAGCGTATTCTGGACTGGGAGTTCCTTGCAGGAATGGGAGTACTTGTACACAAGAGATGAGTCTCCGCCTGTTTGGACCCCCTTACCCAGACCACTAGGGAGGGTCTTTCTGAGTGGACACACTTCCCTAGCCTCAAGGTAGTGGCTCCCCAGCCCACCAGGGAGGAGGGATGAAATTGCCCAGATTCGTCACATTACGTATTGCAGTTTGGCTTGTGGGACTTAATCATAAATAAATGTTATATGGAATAGCCAATACAGTATTTTATTTTTTTGATGAGTTTATGTAGCATTAACTAGAACCAATTAATTGGGATCCCTTCCAGTAATGCTTTGCTGTAGCCTTTTTTTTTTCTTTTTTTTCTTTTTGGTATAAAACAAGTGTGACAAGGTCAGAAGCAGGATTCCGACACGTAGGTATGGTTTTATGTTTGTCAGAACCAAAAGGAGTATTCTTTCCCTAAACCTACAAGCTCAAGCCCTATTCTACAAAAGAAAGTCAAGGGGGTGCTCGTTGAGATGGCTAAAGGTAAATAAACTCCTCTGTCCAGAATCCTTCCCTAACCTAGTCTCTTTCCCATCTCTAAAAAAGAAACGCCAAACCAAAGACATGCTTTTGATTAGTGCCCAAGGAATAGGTTGGGTGCTGGCTTCAGATCCCCCAACACTGTTTCTTTACCATTAGCCCTCGCCTATGTGTACAGTTCTAGACAAAACAGTTTGTGTTGTTCTGGAGAGCCATCCCGGGACTCAGGCAGGTTTCTGCTACCAAATCTGGGTTTTCTTTCTCTGTTTTCTTTGTGGAGACATATCGTTCCTGTTCTTGATCTCTTTCCCACTCTGGAACACCACTCCTTCTTACACCCCACTCTGGGGTGTTCTTCCTCTCACTCCCCAGTTTGGGGTTGCTTCCTTCTTTTTCGACTCAGGGGTTCTCTTCTTCCTCATGCTCCACTCTGGGGTTTCTTCCATCTTTCCCCTCTCTGGGGCTTTCCTCTCCCTCTGTTGCTTTGCTGCCTGCCTTTCGATACTCTGGAGCCACTGTGCACCTGCTTGTATGCAGTTGTGCTCCTAGGGAGGGATCGGAAGACTGCTTGGCCCTTCTCTCATTGCAGAGCTGCTTATGCAAGTGGTCAACTGGATGCCACTTCTTTTTTTTTTTTTTTTTTTTTTTTTTTAGTTTATACAAACTTTTTGAAAAAACAAAATTATACACACATTTCCTCCCTTATCTATCTATGGGGTGCTTCAAAAATGAGTCATTGCGGTGCATTATTTCATAAGAGTGTATCGTTCCATGCCTTCTTGCTTCTCTCCGATTTGGTTGATCCCACTTTTCATTAACTCTGTTCACTACAGATGATTCTTTACTCCATTACCAATCCTTTATCTGGTTTTACTTCATTTCATCACCTCATCTCAACATTTTTGAAGCACCCATTACTTTTTAGATTCTTTCTTCAAGTTGGATCTCTTTTAGCAAACTTTCGAGTACTTCTAAGAAATGCGTCAACCCGAAAATGTCCTTTTCGCATGGGTTATGAAATTTTCGCCATAGATCCTCTCCGCTTAGGGTGGCGTATTTCCGCACTAGATGTCCCAAGTGTACAGATCTCCGGTCTTTCAGAGCCTCACAGTACAGTGTAAGATGTTTAAGGGTTTCTTGGTGTTTATTACAGAGACGACACCTGAGTAATGCTTTCGAATTCCGCGTTCTTATTGCTTGGCTTACTCTGGTGTTGGGTTCATACGAAATTTCATATAGATTGCTCGATGTCTTGCATTAGCAGATCTCATCAAGTATTGATGCAATTTTTTTCGATCTTTTGCCTCAATAGCTGCATCTTCCATAAGTTTGTGGCGATTGCGATCATCAACTGTCGAGCACCAATCCTGTTCCCATAGCTTTTTCTTCACATAATTCGGGTTGTTTCTCAGGGTATCTTGATCAGTTCCCAGTAGCTCCAATTGCTTTTTACACCCAACTGCCCATTTACATAGTAGGGTTTCTTTGTTGCTCTTCAGGGCATTTTGTAAGATCTTGAACTGAGGAAGACATTCTACTGTGATGATTTTCCGATATATGGATAGTGTGTTCCATAACACTCGGGCATGTATGGATATTAGATTGAGTTCATATCTCACACATGCACTCGAGATTCCTTTCTGTAAATGCAAGACTCTCCTCCAATATTGATTTTCTAGTTCTGGCCATAGAGTGGCAGACACTCCTAATGCACTTTCTGCCCCGTAGATCAGTGATGGAATCACTTTTTGGTTATAGTGGGTTATTACTGGTTGTAACGAGAATTTCCCAAACTTTTTATTTATTACTACTCCTTGACTTGCTAGTTGTCTACATTTTTGTTTAGCATTCTCTGTCCAGGGTGCGTCATTTATGTTACTATTGATCCAGACACCTAGGTACTTTGTCTTTTTCACACATCTTAAGATGTCATTTCTCAATCTCCACTTTGGGATGCTTTTTGTAGTCCGTTTATTGCTTCGTGTTAAATCTTGCAGGATTATTATTTCAGATTTTGCAGGATTGATTTTTAGTTTGTGTTGTTCTACATATCTCTCTAGAGCCGCTAGTTTTCGAGTTAGTCCAATCGGTGTTAGGTCGAGTAATGCAATGTCATCTGCATATAGCATCCAACTTATTGCCTGCCCATTTAGTTTCGGTGGAAAGCAATTTACATCTGCGAGACTATCGCCAATATCAGACATAAATAAGCCAAACAGCGTTGCTGCAAGCGGGCAGCCCTGTTTTACGCCTTGATTCATTTCAATTGGTTTGCTCAGCGTTCCACTTGAATCAAGTCTAATTTTAATGACTGTGTCCGTGTGGAGTTCCTTTATAGGTTGTAGTAAATTATCTGGGCACTTCCATTTCTTCATCTTTTCCCAGAGCATCTCACGGTCGATGGAATCAAAAGCGCTAGATAGATCAACAAATGCTACATAGATCTTTCTGTTTTGTCTGATAGCTTCCATTTTTAGAAAGTTCAGAATTGTTAGATTCAGCCCACAACCAACCCCTTTCACGAATCCAGTTTGTCGAAGATCGTATCTTTTGGAATCTTGGATTCATTGTAGTAGTTGGATTTGGAGCTGGGAAGCAAAGATTTTGCCGACCACATCGAGCAGAGCTATCGGTCGGTAATTCTTGGGGTCAGTTCGAGCACCTTTTTAAAAAATTGGTACTACAATGGCACACCGCCAGGAAGATGGTATCTGTTTCATCTGGAGAATGGTCCGAAATAATGAGCAGCAGAAATCTGCCCATAATTCTGGATGTTGTTTTAGTTGGTAATTTGTTAGACCATCAGGTCCCGGTGCTCTAGATGTACTTAATTTTAGGATATTTCTATAGATATCCTCTTTTTTTATTTCAATTGACCTCTC
The DNA here is from genome assembly GCF_040938575.1 of Ambystoma mexicanum. Classification (NCBI taxonomy): domain Eukaryota; kingdom Metazoa; phylum Chordata; class Amphibia; order Caudata; family Ambystomatidae; genus Ambystoma; species Ambystoma mexicanum. Next base: position 1,221,651,966 of record NC_090927.1, read on the forward strand.
ATGCTCCGAGGTTGGTAAAATTCTTTCATTGGGTTGATTGTTGTTAAATGTTTCTGCGTAGTGTCTAACCCATTGAACTTCCGGAATCATAGATTTCATAATGGCTCCTTGGGATGTTGAGATGTTATTCAGCAAAGCCCAAAAATCTCTAGTCTTTCTTTTAGCAAGTACTTCCATCATAATTTCAGCATCTCTTTGTAACATGATATGTTTATGGCTAATTAGCCAGTTCTTATAAGTTTGTTTCAGATTTCTTATCATGCTTTGGTTATTTATATTGGACTTGTTTTTGAGCATTCTCAGTGCTTTTTTCAGGTTTTTTTTCTTTTCATTAACTTCTGCATCCCATGCGTGGAGCTGCGTGAAATCCGATCTTGCCTTAGTACGTTTTTTCTCCCGATATATCTCTAATAGACTTGTGTACTCAATTTGTTCCAATTCTGTTTTATTTTCTAGTGCTTTCCTTAGTGAGATGATATTATTCTCACTTAGTCTTAGTCTGTTACGACCAGGACCTACTTCAAGAGTCGGTGCTTCATTGGCGGCTGGCCTTCTAGGTTTATTTGATTTCAAATACAGTTTTACTAAGAAGTGATCGCTGACCTTCATATCAATGATTTTAAGAGACAAGACCTCGCATCTAAGGGTTCCGTCTACGAACATGTAGTCAAGTGTTGAACTTTGCCAAAGTCTTCGCCAGGTTGGATGGGCCGGAATGTCCCCTGGCGTGTTGCCATTCAGCAACTGTAAGTTCCAAGCTTTCATTTCTTGCATCCATCGCCTGGCTGCCTGTTCACCATAGGTTACTTTTTCTTCAAGGGAGTTATTTATAATAGACAGACAATTTATGTTTAGGTCTCCATATACTAAGATGTTTATATCCTTTTCATTCCTTTTAATATTGCAAATTAATTCTGAAATGGTTTCCATGAAGTTGTCTAATAATATTGCTGTATGTTGCCAATATATATTAATCAGTATTAGTAGATTATCTTTATTCACGTATCTCTCTGGCAGTTTCATTTTGCACACTTGTATATATGGTGACACAATGGTATGATGGATGCCACTTCAACAAACAGCGTTTCTTCTCTTCCACTCGCTCGGTGTGGCAGCGTGCTGCCTCTCAACTGCACTTTGCCTTGGTTCTCTGAGGTACACCATTGGCGGCTTCTCGTCAGGGTTTTTCTTTGGCCCTCTGAGGTACTCTGTTGGCATTTCCCAATGGGAGCAGGACTGTTCTGGCTACTAGTCTGCATTGCCTGGCTGCACTTCCCTAGTGCACCCCGTAGGCTGGGACGCAGCATCTAGCCTGCTTTCTTCCAGGTTGGCCACACCTCCTGCACATGTTTCAGCGTAGTTGAACTCTGCGGGCTTCACAGAAGCGCTCTCCTGATTGGATCCTTCCACAACGCCCCTTTAATGGGGCTGGCTTCCTTGCTTTCCTGCTCTGTTCCATAGAAGTTGGTCAGAGAATTGGCCAGATGCCTTGTCAGCTATCACTGAAGTTTTTATATCAGATTCATACACCCTAGCGTCTGCATACCCCATCAAGATGTTAGTGTCTGGGGAGGGATGGTGGCTTATCCTCCGCTTTGGGGCTTTCCTGTCCTCTAAGGGGGTGTCCTCTTCAGAGGGATCCCACTTACTCTTTTATCTTAAGGTGGTGATAAATGTAGCAGGCTCACCTCCCTAGTGCTATAGGGGCTGGGTCCCCATGGGGATAGCTGACATTCTCCTTGGATTTGTCACACAAGTCATTGATCGACTGTACTAGAATCAGTCTTGGAACTACATCAGAAGTGTGTGAAATTGACTTAACCAATATAGTATTGTCAAAACATCTGGGCTCCATGTCACAAAGAATATTGTCTTATCTGTGTTGAAGGCTTTTTTTCCATAAAGCCTAATGCTTAAATCACCAGATTTCACTTAATCTTGAATATGAAATTACTCATTTACAAGATCATTGTTTTTAACACTCAGACTGTGTGGTTTGAGGAGGCTCATATTACACAGGGCAATCCGACTTGACTAATTTTCTTCATTGTGTTTGTGGCCCATCCAAATTTGTGCATGTAATGTTTGAGCTCGGTGTTTAATCACAATTAACATACAGAAGTTCAATCAACCCATAATCATTCTGAAACATAACCTTTTCACATTTGTTTTATTTTCTTTTAGTCTGGCATTCTAATTTGGCTATTTCCATTTTATATTAAACAGGATCTTCAACTAGAATATGGGCAGGGACCCCATGGTGGTTACTTCTTGGGTGCCAACAAGTAAGTGCAAATATCAAAACCATCACATTGGATTGTAAGAGAATTCTGTATTTTTAGAAAATCTATAGGGTTTAAGTATTTATTACATGACAGACTGCAAAAACGTTGTGTTAAGGTAGCATTGAATTGCAGCTGAAATAGAAATAAATGTGCAGCCGGTTCCCTATATTCTGATTTCCTTCGTCTGGTGAGGCATAAAAAACTTTGGGACAATGCTTCATATTCCAAACTCTGCCCTAATGTATGATCCAAACAGTTGAAAACTGGTGTTATGTGGTAAGTGTACAGCTTAAGACCGAACATGCTTGATAGTATAAAACTACTTTTATGCTTCACCACTATGCCCCTTCTGCCCACATAATCATTTGGGAGTAGTTTTATCTAACTATTTTACTGGGGTTTTATAAGGCTCCAGCCATAGGCAGGGCTATTGTATTGCACCCCAAGTGCATGGAGGATAGAGAGGTTAGAAATCAGTTCATTCACATGCTCAAGGAACATTACAATCAGTAAAGTAAAAAAAGGGAGGGAAGGTGAGGACGGGGGGCAATCGCTAAGTGCATAAACAAAAATCACAATTGCATGAAACATACCAAGATTGCGATACCTCAAAGTACAACAATAATGTAAAACAAAAAAGAAAGGGGAAGAGCTTGATAGTAAGATATCTCAGAAATACAGTTTCTCCAGCATGGGGTCTGGCATGGATTCACATGCTCATGAATATTCCCCGTCGTCGGGCTGGGAATCCTCGGTAAAGAAAAAACCAGTATCAGTTTCGTTTCTGATCTGTCTTTCGTAGTAATAACCAATCACTGGTCTCTGCGTCATACTGACCACAGCCAATGACTGCCCTCTACCTAAGCACCGCCTCCGGCAGCCATCTTCAGATTTTTACCGCACGTTCATGTGTTGGGATCCTCGTGCTATTGCTCTCGAGCGTTAGTGCTATTTTTTCGCGCTTTTTCACAAAAAACTTCGATTCTTTCGGTCAAAAGAGCCTCAAGCTCCACCGATCCTACATCCGATCAACGGGGACCCGTGTCGGATTCGTCTGTGCCCCTCAAGGGTGAAGATTTCGTCGAGCTACACTTCGGAGGACTCCAGAAGCTTCTCAGGCCCGGTCTCGGAGATGGCCCAGGAGAAGGGAAGCTCGACGCCCGGAAAGCTGTTCAGGGTCTGCCCTGGATGCCAGCTGCAGAACGTCTTTAAGGAGGACGAACACTCTTTCTGCCTTTACTGCCTTCATGAGGACAAAACGCACGTGGAGAAGGACTGTGCGTTTTGCGGCAACATGTCGGAACGGACCATGAAGGACCGTCATCAACGTCTCGCCAACTGGCTGGAGGGTAAGAGCCCGTCTGGCGAGAAGAAGAAGAAATCAGAGCGGTCTTCTAAGACCTTTGAGGGCGCCCCGGCGACGGGGGCCCAACATAAGGCCAAGCACCGCGAGTCCGCTGGCACCGGGAGCGCCGAACGGTCGGGCTCTACGGGCGCCAGGCAGGGCGCACCCTCCCCGGCACCATCAACCACGAGCCAACGCTCTGGGTCGGGTAGAGGAAGGCCGAGCACCCGGCGAAGCTCCTGGAGAGGCCCCGGTCGAGCTCTAAGGCAGAGGAGGAGCGTGGCAGTGCCCCCTCCCTCAAGGATAAGGCGGTGAGCGCACCTAAGGTGGTGAAGGCCTTGATCCATCCGACCAAGCCCTCTATCGAAACGGTCGCGGCGGCCCTGGCTCAGCCTGTGGAGGCTGCACCAGTGGTGGCGACCTCAGGGCCCAGAATCTCCCTGCCTCCTCGGAGGCAGTCTTCTTTTGTGCCCATCGATAGGACCCCCGTGAAACCCTCCGTGGGGAAGAAGAAGGGGGGGGCAGGGCGTCGTCGTAGATTCGGCCTCAACCTCAGAAGAGGAGCTGATCGAGGTCTTAAGCCACGGCCTAGGCGTGGAACAAGGCCAGCCCGTCGGAATGGACCCCGACGCAGGTGACGACGACGACATCGTCGAGGATACCGACGGGGCCCCTGCTCGCCCGTCGGATTCCCCTCTGCCAGCGCCGCAAGACAACTCGGCGGCCATTTTGTTGGCCATACAGTCCTTATGCTCCGAGATAAGGACGAGGCTACCGTTACCGACGGAGGAACCTCTCCCGTCGGGGGATCCAGAACCGGGACCTTCTGGTGTTCCCCCTACCAAGAAAAGAAGGATCCATCCACCACCTCCTTTTCAACCGTCGCGCCCCGTCCAGCCCTCCTCTCCGTCCACCCGAGGGGATGATACGGGGACTGACACGGCAGCGACGGGTACGGACGACGAGGCATACGACGAGGATATTCCGTCGTCGCCTCCCACCAGGGCTTCTCCGCCCGACGAGATCGGATCTTTCCACTCCATGATCTCCAGGGCTTCCGAGCTTTTCCAACTCTGCCCTGAGGAGAAGAAAAAGGAAGGCTTCCTTTATCAGCGGCGCGAGGCCAAGAGGAAGACGGTCCTCGCAGTGCCTCTGTTGGACGACATTTGGGATGAGGGCCTTTCCCTCCTCAAGAACCCTTCCACGACGCCAGCTAGAAGAGACCGGTACGAGAAGAAGTACCGGGTCCCTGACACGGCCCCCCTATGCCTCCGGGCGCAGCCTACCCCGGATTCCGTCGTCTCCGCGGCAGCCAGGAAGAAAGCGGGGGGGGGTGCGGCCTCCACATCGACTTCCCCGCCGGACGGCGAGGGAAAGAAATTGGATGCTATGGGACGTAGAGTCATCTAGTCGGCAGCGACGACGATTAAAGCGGCCAACGCCTTGGCTATCGTGGCCCGCTACGACAGGGAGCTCTGGTACAAGATAGCTCCCCTGCTGGATTTTCTGCCGGACGACAAGAGGGCGGAGGCCCTGGAGATCCTGCAGGAAGGTGAGGTGGCCTCGGACCACGCCATCACCGTGGCGACGGACATCGCCGACACTGGGTTCCGCCAGCTGGGCAACGGCGTTTGCCTTCGACGTCGTGGATGGCTCAAAGCTACGGACTTCCGGCAGGACGTCCAGACCAGAGTCCTGGACATGCCCTTCGACGGGAACAACCTGTTTGGCAAGACAGTGGACGATTCCCTTCAGGCCATCAAGGCGGATACTGAGACGGCCCGGGCCCTTGGAGTCCTGCAGCAACGACGGACGCCCTTTCGGAGCGGCGGAGGCAAGGGTGCCTCCAAAGGTTCCGGCGGCGGTTTCGCTTCCTACCGTCAAGCGGCCCGCTCGTCGTCGCAAGAGGCCTACAGAGGACGAGGCAAGTCTAGCGGACTCCGCCGTCGTCGCCAAGGAGGTCAAGGCGGCAAGGCCGCGTCCAAGCAGGATTGAACCGGCCGTGGGGTCGGGCCCCCACCGAAGCACCCCGGTGGGAGGCCGGCTGGCGGGCTTCGTCAGCGTGTGGGAGTCCATCTCCACCGACCGTTGGGTGCTGGACGCCCTGGCCCGGGGCCACGCGCTCGAGTTTCTAAGAAGGTGCCCGCGCGTCCCCCCCGTGGCCAGGAAAGAACTTCACGTCCCTCAACTTCTCCTGGAGGTAAAGGCGATGCTCAGAAAGGGCGCCATCAAACTCGTCCCAAAGAGGCTACGGGGCTCCGGAGTCTACTCGAGATACTTCCTCGTGAAGAAGAAGACGGGAGGATGGCGCCCCATTCTAGACCTGCGTCGTCTGAACAAGTTCATCAAGGGGCAGAAGTTCCGGATGGTCACCCTCCAGCACGTCCTGGGTCAGCTGGAGGAAGGAGACTTCCTATCGTCGTTGGATTTGGAGGATGCCTACTTCCACATTCCCATCCTAAAGGGGCACCGAAAATTCCTCAGATTCGTGGTCCAAGGGCGTCATTACCAGTTCAAAGCCCTTCCCTTCGGACTACGGTCGGCACCCAGGGTATTCACCAAGTGCCTCGCACCGGTGGCGGCGCAGCTGCGCCGCGAGGGGATTCACGTCTACCCCTACCTGGACGACTGGCTCATCCGTGCCAAGACGAGGGAGCTCGCCGTGGTCCACACGGCAAGGACCGTCCAACTCCTCACGGACCTGGGATTCTCCGTGAACTACGCCAAATCCCACCTGGTGCCCGCGCAAGTCGCACTGTTTCTGGGAGCGAGGCTCGACACAGTGTCTCTTCTGGCCTCCCCGTCGGAGGACAGGACCAGGACCATCTTGGGCAAGGTGCAACGGATGTTGGTGGCCGACGCGGCCAAAGTGAGGTCCATCAAGTCCCTCCTCGGGATGATGTCTTCCTGCATCTACCTCATTCCCATGTGCAGGCTCCGGATGCGCCCGTTGCAAGAATTCCTGGATGCACGCTGGATCCAGACGACGGGCAGCTTCGAGGAAAGGATCAAGCTCGACGAGAGTTTCCGACGAGCAATACGGTGGTGGGGCACCCGCGCGCATCTGACGGCAGGCATGGACTTCCAGACCCCAGACCACCAGGAGACTGTGACCACGGATGCCTCCCTGGAAGGGTGGGGAGCGCACACCGAAAATCTGCACGCAAGGGGACTCTGGCTCCCGACGGAGAAGTCCCTGCATATCAACGTCCTGGAGCTCCGTGCAGTGTTTTGGGCCCTCAGGTCCTTCCTTCCGTCCCTCAAGGGCAAGGTGGTGAGGATCTTCACCGACAACACCACCACCATGTTTTACATCAGGAAACAGGGCGGAACCAGGTCCCCAGCGCTGTCCAAGGAGGCGCAGGACCTGTGGCATTGGGCCGTCGCCCAAGGGATTTTTCTGGTGCCGTTTCATCTGGCAGGGATAAAAAACACCATCGCCGACTCACTCAGCAGGGAGCTGCGCTCGTGCCACGAGTGGGAACTACGGCAGGATCTGGTGGATCGCCTCTTCCGACGGTGGGGCACACCCCAGATCGACCTGTTCGCGACGGCGACGAACACCAAGTGCCGGAGGTTCGCCAGCAGGTTTCCCCAGACGAGGAGCATGGGCGATGCTTTCTCGTTCCCCTGGGAGGGCCTGTTACTCTACGCGTTCCCTCCATTGCCTCTGCTAATCCGGCTCGTCAACCAGCTCAAGAGGTCACGGTGCAGGATGATCCTCGTCGCACCTGCGTGGCCGAGGCAGATATGGTTCCCGGACCTTCTGGACTTGTCAGCGTCCCCGCCGATCAAGCTGCCGGCGGACGCGGATCTACTCTCCAGGGTAGGAGGCGCCATCCTCCACCACGACCCGAAGTCGCTGAACTTGCAGGCCTGGCTCCTGCAGCGCTAGAGTTTGGAGGATACGACATACCGGCCGATTGCAGAGAGGTTCTTGCAAAGGCCAGGGCGTCCTCGACTCTTAAATGCTACGGACACAAATGGAAGAGGTTCTCTGTCTGGTGCCACGCACAGAAGATTAACCCTCTACGGATTACGGCTCCCCAGGTACTGCCGTGCCTGCTGACGCTGGCCAATGCTGCTCTGGCACACACGTCCATCAAGATTCATCTTGCTGCGATCTCCCGATACACCAGAACCACGGGGCGGACGTCCTTGTGGTCTCATCGTCTGGTGAAAGAGTTCATGAAGGGACTGTTCAGATCGTTCCCGCCGGTGAAGGCTCTGGCCCCGGCGTGGAAGCTCAACGTGGTGCTGACCAAGCTCATGGGACCTCCGTTCGAGCCTCTGCACTCGGCCCCGTTGAAGTTTCTATCGTGGAAAACAGCTTTTCTTGTGGCCATCACCTCCGCACGACGAGTGGGAGAGATCCAGGCCCTTTCCTGCAAGGCCCCGTACTTGACTTTCCACGACACGAGGGTAGTGCTCAGGACGCACCCCTCCTTCATGCCCAAGGTACCGTCGGACTTCCATCTCAACGAACCCTTGGTGTTACCTGTGTTCTTCCCGTCGCCTTCGTCGCCGGCTGAGAGGACTTTGCACTCGTTGGATGTAGCTAGAGCGCTGAAGTTCTACGTGGACCGCACGAAGGGTTTTCGGAAGACGTCACAACTCTTTGTGAACTTTGGACCTGTCAATCAGAGGAAGGCTCTCTCGAAGGCTTCCATCTCCAGATGGCTCTCCGGCTGTATCATGTACTGCCACCGGTTGGCAAACCGACCGCTGCCTGGCCGTCCGAGAGCCCATTCCACCAGAGCGATCGCAGCTACCACGGCGTTCCTATCTGGTGTGCCCCTGCTGGACATATGCAGGGCTGCTACGTGGAGGTCGACGCACACCTTCACGAGATTCTACTGCGTCGACCGGGATTCCAGGGAGGAGTCCAGGGTCGGCCAAGCAGTGCTGCGCAACCTGTTCGCCTGAGGTGAGCCTGGTGAGGAGGTAAGATGCTTAATGTTGAGTTGATGTGATGCTTAATGTTGAGCCTTTGCCACCTCCCGTGGTTGTGCATGTGTGTACTGCTATGTATTCTTTATTCATGAGCATGTGAATCCATGCCAGACCCCATGCTGGAGAAGGAACAAGTTACTTACCTGTAACTGTTGTTCTCCAGCATGGGTCTGGCATGGATTCACATGCGAACCCTCCCGCCTACCCCTCTGCGGCTCTTCACTTGGTCATACTGCCACTTCACGTGCTTCCAAATCTGAAGATGGCTGCCGGAGGCGGTGCTTAGGTAGAGGGCAGTCATTGGCTGTGGTCAGTATGACGCAGAGACCAGTGATTGGTTATTACTACGAAAGACAGATCAGAAACGAAACTGATACTGGTTTTTTCTTTACCGAGGATTCCCAGCCTGACGACGGGGAATATTCATGAGCATGTGAATCCATGCCAGACCCATGCTGGAGAACAACAGTTACAGGTAAGTAACTTGTTCCATAAATAAGGAGGCATTTTGGTGGGCTACTTCTGGATAATGACCAGTGATATATCTATACTCATCAGTCAAGACTGTTTTCTTGAAGAGGAAGGTCTTGAGTCTTTTATGGAAGTGGAGGTGGTTATGCACTTTTCCGATGGTAGCGGGTAAAAAAAAAAATCACTCCATAGGCATGTTTCTGAAGCTCCAGTGCTTAAGAAGCAAACACTAGAGCTGTGGGGCATGTGTATTTTGAGTGTCTTGGCGGGTATGATTGCTTTACTTTATACTCTGCAAATAAGGCAGAGTGTTTTAAAGGCAATGTGTAGTCTGATAGGTAGCCAATGTATGGGTAGAAGAGCAGGTGAGATTTGATACCTGTGTTTGAGCGTCTGGATAAGTCTTGCAGCTTTATTCTGGATCACTTGTTGTTAATGTGCATGGTAATATGGAGCCCTAAGAGGGGTCGGTAACAGTCAAGGCGTGAAAGAACCAACATACGGGTGACTTGCACTTTTTGAGACATATTGCGCGGGAGTATGCCCATCAGAACGTGTAGCTGAAAACGTGATTTCTTTGTGTATTCATGACACTGATGCTTAAAATACAGAAGACTGTCAAAGTCAAAACCACAGACTGCGCCAACAGTATTGGGGAGCATCCTAGGTATGGAGACCATGGAGAAGGGCGAACAAGGATGGAGTTACCTAATTAGATGATTTCAATCTTAAGTGTTTTCAAGCAGAATTTATTGTCTTTTGTCCAATCCAGGATCCGGAGCAGTTTTTCGGATATGTGATGGCGAGCAGGTGAACAATTCAGAAATGTAAGGTGTTCTGAGCATCATCTCCATAGGTTTGAAAAATGGTCACATATGGCAGCCAGTGTCTGGCATTAAACAGCAATGGTGATGGGATTGAGCTTTGAGGGACTCCTCACTTTTGGATGTTACACTTCAATAAGAAGAAGCCAGATGTGACCTGAATATTTATGTTGGAGAAGAAAGAGCTCAGGCTGAGAGCATAGCCTGAAATGCCAAATTAGGTTTCTAGGCAGCAGCGGAGAGTTATATGGTTGACAGCGTTGCAAGCCACCAAGAGGTCAAGAAGAATGAGAAAGGAAGAGTGATTGGCGTTTAGTGATGACAGGATATCCTCCCTTATGAAAAGAAATGCTAATGTGCGCAGTGGGTCCTGGTGAGGCAGAGAGCAGAGTGGTGCTACATTTGGAGTCTGTTTTCACTGGCATCTGAACCTCCTGGAGGCAGTCCTTAAAGTCCTTAAAGATCCCATCTATGGTGTTCAGGTGGGCTGGCTCCATTGGCTACACTTTTTCCAACGTGTTTGCCTGTAGTTCCGCCCTCCCTCTCCGCTGCCTGCCCGATACTGAAAGGTAGCGGTCTCTGGTCCTTGCGCACACCTCAAGCCCCCCCCCCCCCCCCCTTCCCTGCCTCACTTCAGTTCTGCTCGGAACTCCCGACAAACACTGACAAGCCAACTAATTCTGCCTAACCCGCCTGAGCGGTCCAACGGACGTAACATCGGTTGAATTCTAACCTTTTGGAGCTTCTGCACACTAACTTGATGATCTCATTTCTTTCTGTGAATTCAATATGGTGGCCCGCACAAGCCGAAGAAGTCGGGGGTATAGCGTCTCCCAAGACAGATATAACGATAGTGCAGCCTGTTGAAAACTCAAAAAAAAGTACTGGCTATTCAGCCTGGAAAGACAAGATTCGCCAATTGCGTATCCTATCAGGAAGAAGTAATTGCAGAATTACTAACCAACCTTGGCCAGGGAGTCCAGCAGGCTGTCCAAGATTTAGTAAAAAGGGTAAACGGGACAGTGGAGGATAGGCATCTGCCCCAAATATGCCATCAGCCAAGGACCAACAGATGCTCTCCAGTAGTGTGCCAAAAGATTACCGACTTCTTTAAAAAGTCGGTTTCAAGTACGGAAGTAAGATATATTGCTAGACCTAAAGCAACTGCTTTAGTAGACTGCTCCCATGTGAACAATCTCAGCATGATACTTTGCTGAATCTCTGGTATTTGAACCGGCCCCCGCACTTGATTTAAGTGTCATGCAACAATCCTGTGACTCATCGGCCTTGTGCTCACAGGTTGACCTTATAGACTTGCTGGAAAAAAGAACATACGGGGCAGCACTCTATGGAGACTGGGATCTACAACCTCCCCTTATGAAAGAGCGGGACTGCATCATACTTATTTGGACCTTGATGACAGAATTCGCTTAACCTCACCAACTATCTCAGTCCTAAATATGGTTCTTAGCTTTTTTGCGGCTCTATATGACAACATCCACAAAGAGGTTAAAACTAATTCCAACTTTCTGGAGTCCATAGCAAGAAAGTTGGATCTTATGGGGGACATATTATGCTCCCTTACCTCAGCACCTCCAACCGAGTCACTCCATGAGCAGCAAAAGATCTCTGAGCCCATAGTGCACTCTTTGTATTTTCTCCTTTTGAAGTTCAATACATATCGTCTTTGAAAGAAAACGTAATACTCCAGTCTAGAAATACAAAAGGACAGCCAATATCGCAAATTATCCCACATACAAAAATGTGTATCTTGATGACGCTGGCGACATCCCTGCTTCCGTTCACAAGCTTGTGAGACGAAACAGCTCTGGTAGGCCCATTATATAGTTGCGTTAACTACGCATTTCAGTAAAACCACCCCGAAGTTCGGCATAGTGTCGGATGTTTTTAAAACTAAGTATAACAAATATGTAACTGTGAAAATGCCCATGGTTTACACTAGATCTTTAGATAACCATACATTGGATGTTAAGGACTATATTTCAGATCAACACATAGATATCATGTTCCTTGCAGAAACATGGTTGCAGGACTCCAGCGGACCAAACATACACTTGGACACCCCTTGCCCCGCTCGGTTATATAATTTAGGAAATTCCCTAGATTGGGTAATCTCTAGAAATGTGTTACTTGGCTCGACCTGTATTCGACTTTGTATCTGTTCTGACCATTTCATGATGAGCATCTCCATGACAATGCCATACCCTCCCCCTACGTGACCTAATATCGTCAAAAGGGTGACTAGTAGGAATAAAGTAAATGCAATTGGATTTGAACAGTGTCTGGTGGAGTTGATGGCTACCACCTCTGAGGGAAGATTCTCCCCATCTTTTAGTGGCTAAATGCGATGAAGTAGTATTAAAATAATTGTACAGGGTTGCACCTGTCAAGATGTAAGCTTCTCTGTGAATTGTCAATTAAGAAATGGTTCATGCCAGCCATATTTGCTCGTAAGAAAGAAAAAAGGAAAGCAGGAAGATTATGGCATAAAAATCAGCTGCAGGTGCACAGAGAGACTTGGAAGTCTCTAGACAAGCTGTATCGGCAGGAAATTCTGCAAGCCCAAAAAACGTTTTGCACCATCAGATCCAGATTGCCGAGAACAACTCTAAGAAGTTGTTTGAGATCCTGCGAGATTTAGAGAAACCGAACTCTTTGACCGGTTTTCCCCCAATACAGATTGTGAAGCGGTGCAAAAGGCATTTGCTGATAAAATCTTGGCTGCCCATTCCCAAATGTGAGAAATCTTAGCCAGTGACACATTTGAAACTAATCGGAAGTCAAGTATCATTTTCTCCTTTAAACCAATCTCTGAAGATGTTCTCGTAAAGTTGGTAAGTAAAACCTACAACTTGTGAAGGGGAAATTCTTCCCGCTAAAATAATCTTGGAACATCTCAACCTCTTTTTGCCCTTCCTGGTTCGCTTTGTCAATGTTACATTCAGAGATTGTTGCATAACTGATTCACAAAAAAGTGGCAGTACACCCAACTGTTAAAAAAAAATCAGGGTTGGACCAGAAGGTCTATTCTAATTATAGGCCTATCACAAATGTTCTATTCCTCATTTAGGTGGTGGACAAGGTGGCCACCTCTCAACTGTAAGAACATATGGAAAAGTCAGAAAGTCTACATTCCAGACAATCGGGCTTTAGATTTCACCATGGCAGTGAAAGTTCCATGTTGGATCTACAGAGTGAAATTCTTAAGATCGTGGACAATAGTAAGGCTGACTTGTTGATGCTGCAGGATTTATCCTCTGCTTTCGGCCTTGTGGACCACCGGAAACTGGTGGATTGCCTGTAAAACATTGCTAGCTGCTCTGAAAAGGCAGCCCTTTGGATTGAATCCTTCTTACATAATAGGATGTCTACAATTATTTGGGGTGAGGCTAGATCCAAGCCAGAGAAGCTGCAATATGGTGTACCACAGGGCGCCTTCCTGTCGCCGCCGCTCTTCAATATATCCTGTCCTCTGTGTGATCTTCTCGACTCTCTTGGAGTGAGTTTTTCAAACTACGCTGACGTTACCCAGCTGATCATCAATCTCAGCAGGAATTCCGAAAAAGACCGGGACCTCATTACCATAATCTACAATAGCATTCAGAGTTGGATGGCAAACCATGGCATGTGCTTCAACACAGCCAAAACTGAATTACTGATTTTTGGCTCCACCCAGGCACGCACAAAAGTGGAGCGTGTGTATTCAAGTTTTGTCATCCAAAACCAGCCCATAAATGTCTCTAAAGTCAAAACTCTGGGAGTTGTTTTAGAAGCTTCATTAAGCTTAGAAGCCCAAGTCCAACAGACCATAAATAAGGCACAATATTCTCGAAGACTACTCAGATTAGTCAAACCTTTCGTATCAGAGATACATTGCACCACCATAGTTGGGGCCTTAATTATGCCATGCATTGACTATTGTAGTGCACTCCTCGTTGGCGACGGCAGGGGCTGTTGGCAAAGACTACAAATACTGCAGAATGATGCTATTTTATGATGTGATAATTTATTTATATAGCGCCTATACACAATGTGTTTCAAAGCGCTTCAAGGCAAGGGAGAGAACAAGGGAAAATACAATGATATTCCTACAGGCCATGAACATTAAGGTTGTGAAATTAACTATCGTACTCTGCATGACGACATTTCAGATAATGCAAGAGTTAAGACAAAGATAAGGAAGGGAGGGGGAGAGTTGGAAGGAAATGGAAATAGACTGGCGACTACCGTACTAGGCCCGGCGACATTTCTGGTAGAGCTGGAGAAAAACAAAAGGTGAGGGAGAGGGGTGCAAAAAGGGAGGGGAGGAACAAAACAAGTGACTATTGTACTAGGCCTGACAACATTTCAGATAGTGTTGGAGGGGGGAGGGGAACAAGTAAGGGGAGGGTGGAAGAGACAGACAAGGTTGCTATCATACCAGGTCCAGGGATAATTCTGATAAGAGTAAGTGCATAGAAGAAAGTAAGGGGAGTAGGGGAGGAGATAGGAAAAGGGAGAAAGGAAGAGGAGGAGAGAACGGAGGGTAAGCAGTTAAAAAGAGTGGAGAAGCAAGAGAGCGAATACAATTGCAGGAGTCAGTAGTAACGGATAATGTTGCAAGCCAAGATGAAGATGGGAACAGCATGATTCAGGGCCACCATGAGTACAAGATGCAAAGGAAATCCAGCATGAGAGTTTAGAAAGGGTGACGCACCGTGAATGAATGAAGTCCATAAAGTCAAATTCAGCATTGGCCACAAGACAGTGATGGTGAAACCAGACTGTATCAGGACGACTCCTGCAGAAGTAGGCTGGAGGGGAGGGGGAGCAGAGTAGAAGTATCAAGCAAAACAGGCAACACCTGTGTGCATTATTAAATGGGTTTCCAGAAGAGAACACATCACTGAGCACCGTGGCAGCTAGGGTCCGCTTTAAAGTTTGCAATATTGTGCACAAGTGCTTATATGGTCAGGCGTCCATTTACCTCAAGGGCACAATCAGAGTTCACTGCCCTACGAGAGTAACCAGATCTAGTGATCTTGTCCGCCTGGCCGTTACAATGAGTAAATGTGTAAAGGGTCTGAGAAAATCTTTTCAGTTACAGGCCGCATTTCTGTTGAATGGTCTCCCTAAACACCTAGCTGTGGAAAAAAAACCACTTGGTCTTCAGGAAAAGACTGAAGACCGTTCTCTTCGAGTAACTTTTATCTAATTCTGTGTTTCTCTTTTCTGCTTCTGCGCCCTGATGCCTGCCGGCATTCGGCGCCTTATAAATATAAAAATAAATAAATAGTAGTTGGGGACTCTGTGTAAGAGGAAGGATCCTCGAGCACAGGCTTCATGGCTCAGGATTCAGGAATAGAGCGCATTGCCCCCGGCAGAACCGGTGGAGACCCACGATAGTGTTATTGAACACAGTGATGTGTTGGAGATTTGTGCCACTGCTATTCCCCGGAAGGGTGCAAGTTTGTGTGCCTCTAGAAAGAAGTTGAAAAAAAACGGCAAAAAAGAAAAAATGTTACATCGAAGAAGTACTTGAGAAAACTAACTATCATGGAATCGAATTTCAGAAGCTCCAGTCAGAATCAACCAACGGGCGCAGAGTCAGTCAGTGGATCGGCCCAATCCTGGGAGGTGCAGCGGCGAGTAGCACCTTCCATTGAGAATGTAAATGTTATGGAAAAAGAGGATGCCATTCTCCAAAGTAAAAATACAAAAAATCATACATAAAATCGAATTGTTTAGAAAATGACACAATATTATGCATAACACATTCAACATTCTCTCCAGAGTCGCTTTGAGCTACTTAACAATAGTGTGGATAAACATTTATCACGCTATGTTTCTCTAGGCCAACTTGTACAAGTTTCTGTCCTATTTCGCTTTAATCTGTTGGACATTCATCAGGGGCAAAATGTGTGCATCATGAGGTGGCTTGCAGTAGATTCCAACTCTCTAGCACTCTGGTCTTCCTGAGAATCCCTATAGGCATAAAGACACAGGTTAAATAAACTTCCACAGTCTTGTAATTAGACCGAACAATATGAACCCTTACCCTAAAGGGTTTGCAGGTGTATTATTTAATATACCTGGGTGGTATTGTTGTGTAACTTCTGCCGACCGCCTGCAGCCATGTGTTGCTACTAGCTGACTTCCTGTTTGGAGATGTATCTGCCTAACTTGCTCTCCCTCACCTAGAAGGAAAAAACAACCTTTCTAGTAAGGTTTTCTTGTATGATTTTTTTTTTTAATACTGTTATTTTGTGTAGAATTAATATTTATTAATATAAAATTGGGCAATTTGTTTTCTATATGAAATTGGGCAATTTGTTTTCTATATGAAATTGGTGACACTTGGAAAGTCTATTTTGTTTGAGGCTAACCCAAGGGATTGATGGGGATATAAGTAGTAACACCCACCATTTGACCTTCCTTTGGTTTATCTAAAGAAAGCATTAGTCCACAGACGACTCTCCAGAAAGACAGGGACGTTTTCTGTCTATATCCGCTTCAGCAGAGAAGTGGGAAGAATTTTGCACAGCTCCTGCCATAAAACCTTTTTTAAGACTTCTGCCTTTCGTCACCACTAAAGGGGCGTCTGTCACACCATTTGCAAGAATGGTACGCAATTACTTCAGATGCATGGGCACTTCAGGTAGTCTCTCAGAGTTACTGCCTCACCTTTTAAAAGTGCCCTCAAGATAGGCCCCCCCTTAGTTCCAAGATGGCGTTGAGTGTGAGAGGATGCGCGTGAGCTCTCCCCCCGCCGGGCCAGAAGTAAATGTACTGGAGCAAGTGATCCGGGGCGTCAATGACTGGAGTCCGGTGCCACCTGTAGAGAGTGCAGTGCTGGGCGGTGCCCCACCGGCGTCCCGACCGAGAAGCTGCGAGGTGAAGGCGAGCTGTGTGCCGGCCCTTGGCGGGCAGAGTGGTGGGCAGGCCCCGAGGCAGAGAGAAGCGGCGACAATGCGGCTGCGTTTCAGGTGGCAGCTGCGTGATTGAGGGGCTCGGAGCGGAGGTCCGGCTGTAGTCAGGGAGCCCCCCCCCGCCGTGAATTTGCCGACGAGGAGCTGCGGCCGCAAAGGAGATCTGGGTGATCTCGGCTGCCCCCCCACCCCCCGAGGCTGAGGAAGGCAGCGTCTGTGCGGCTCCAGGCCAGGAGGAGGCCGCAGGGCGGAGGGGCACCCCGCATTCTGCAGCGCGGCGGTCCTGCTCCCAAACCCCCCCCCCCCTACCCCTGTGATAGCAGCAGCAAAGCGACATCCTCCAGGCAAGTGCCGGGCCGAGGGGGAGAGTGGGGCTGGCGACGGATGATGGTGGCTGAGCACCCTGAATGGCTCCGGCAGATATCTCTTGCCCCCCCACCCCCGCCCCCCCTCCCAAAAGAAGAAGAGGGAGCACAGCGCCCGCATAGTGAACCCTGCGCCTGGGTGAAAGATTGGCAGAGGCACCAGGGAGACAAAGACCCACCGAGAGCGGACCCCTCCCCTCCCCCTTTGGGACCACTGTGACAGAGAGGGCCTGGTGAAGCGGTCTCCCCAGCATTGCGATCCGGTCCCGACCAGCATACTTGCAAGGAGGGGGCATCCAAGCGGGGCCCCTCACATGCCGCTGTGGTACCTGGGAATCACTGGCAGTCGAGGGACTCTGCGGGACTGCTGGGGGTGATTTCCCATTGCCGCTCATTTGCACCCTTGGGTGCTGCCGTAATTAAGCCACGTCGGACGTGGAGGAGGATTTGAGCGCCAATGTCCAAGACGAGAACAAGGCCCACACAGCACTCACATTCCCCCCCACAACACTCACATTCCCCCCCACAACGAAGACAGCATAAGAGTCTGAGGCAGCTTTGGAGTTCGGGGACCGCAAGCCCACTGAATAGAGAGCCTGAGGCCATACCTGACCGCGAGGGGCAGAAAATGGGGGAAGAGATCCTAACTAAGAAGGACATGCAATCCTGCTTCAAAAATCTGCAGAATCAGTTCCTGGCGTCGGTGCAGGAGCAGTTTCACATCCTGAGGGAGGATATGAGACAATCATTGCAGGAGGTGCAAGCAGATCTGGCCAAGGTCGAGGAGAGAACGGATGGCCTTGAAAGAGCAGTCCACCAAATGGAAGATGAAGCAAAGAAATCGGATGAGGCCTGGGAGCAGCTGGCGAGAGCGGTGCACAATCTCGAGCTCCAATGTGAGGATCTGGAGAACAGGTCCCGATGCTCAAATATACGAATTAAAAACCTGCCTGAGTCTGTTACAGACGGCGACCTCAGGGCGACTGTCTCTCAGCTATTTTTGGACATCCTGGGTGAGGACCGAGATTCCCAGATGGGGATGGATAGAATACACAGGGTGGGCCCACGGTGACTGCCAGAACCAGGAGCAAGACCCCGGGATGTCTTGGTTGCTATGACAAGCTATATAAAAAAGAACAGATAATGTGAAAAGCACGACTCTGCCCGAGTCGCGGTCAACGGCCACGAGGTCCAACTGTATCAGGATCTCGCACAAGTGACTTTCCTAAAGAGAAGACAGATGGGGCCAGTCGTCCAACACCTCAAGGATAAATAGATTAATTATAAGTCGACCTTCCCTTTTGGGCTGCTCTTCATGTGGGAGGGGGCACAGCAAAGAATTGTGATATGGGAGGAGGGGGGAACAGTTACTGGGCATTGCATAGGAGCGAGGAGAGTACCCGAAGCATGTGAGTGAGAACCCTCAGGGCCCTAGAAAGTTGGACGGATGGCAGACTGTCGAGAAGAAGCACAGAGGACGGAGGAGATGAGGAACACACAGGTTGGACTCTCGTGCAACCTCCTAGGGATATGCCTCAGAATGTGCGTGGGGGGGAGAAAGGAGGAACCTCATGAATGGGGGTATAAAGGAACAAAGGATGACGACCGGATCACGATAGTTTGCGCAGCCCGAATAGGGCGAAATTTTGGTATATGGAGAAGCCAGTAGCGAGATTTAGGACTCCCCGCACAAGTTACCTGAGAAGTGACAGAGGTATGGAGCGAGGGGCAGCACGCTCCGATGCTACTAATAACCAGGCCCAACTCAGGTGGGACGGGTGGGGGACTAGAGGGTGGGTAGGGGGAAGAATCTGATGATGGGATCTCTTTTGGGGTGGCAGTTCAAGTTCTGCAGGACTATAACTATAAGCAAGGACTACACATGGATAGAAGCAAAGGAAGGGGGGATCGACATCCTCTCGCACAATGTGCGGGGTATGAACACACCGATTAAGCAGAAAAAACTGGAGTGGCAAGCCTGGAGAGAGAGGGTGCAAGGATTCTAATGTATCAGGAAAAACATGTTCGCAAAAGAGACAAGGGCAAAATTAGAATTAGAGGTGCCTCTCAAGTGTACCAAGCGAATGCGGAAGAAAAAAGAGCAGGGGTTCTCATAGCCATTCAAGGTGGTCTGGGGGCACAGGTGAAGGACTGGCTGGCCGACAAGGAGGGGAGATTTCTCTTCTTGAATGTTGTGATTGAGGGAGCAAGTCTCAGCCTTGCATCTGTCTGTGCCAAATTAAAGTCAATACAGCTTTTTGAAAGAAACCTTGGCAAAGCTGGAGACCTTTGCGACGGGAGAGAACATTTTGGGTGGGGACCTGAATCTGGCCTGGGGTCCGGTGAAGGATCGGATCTCAGGGTTGAGTTCATACATGCAATCCCCATCCAAAGCCCTGATATCGATGGTGAACGCACTGGTGCTGCACGATGTCTGGCGAATCAAGAGAGGTGATGCTCAAGGATTGACGCATTATTTCCATGTCCACAATTTACAATCTCAAATTGACTAATACTACTACGTCCCGTCCCCTTTCCTCGATACTTATGGAGATCTCTCCGTCCTGTGGGACGGGATCGGAGCACTTTGTAAAAAGCATACCAAAAAATGTTTTTTTTCAAAAATGTGTCCTTCCTCTCTTTCTTACGCGGGGCCAGGCACGCAGCTGTAACCCCGCCCACCTTGGCTCCGCCCCACGCATCGCCCATCAGTCCTTTTCTCTGCTCGTTCGCGACTGGACGCACTTGCATCCTCGGAGGATATTCTTCCCTTTTTTCTTCTCTGGCTCTCGCTAGCGATCGTTTACTAGTCTGTCTGTCGTTCAAACTAGACTTTCCAGATTGCTCTTCGTGTCATCGACGCTTCGCAAGGGCGGATCCCCATCCTCTTTGTCTAGAGTGTTTGGGTCCGGATCACCGTTGGGACACCTGTTTTTGCTGCGACTCCCTCTCGGTCCGGGCACTTCAACGTCAGTTTGAGCGGTGGGAGGTGTTCTGGCGAACTCCTCCTTCGCATTTTCAGGCGTTCATCGACGAAAAGAAGAAACACCCGGTAAGTTCTTTACTTTTCAGAGCACCCCGTCCGGGGGATACCTTTCCGGGTGCCTCCCGGACAGGGAGGGGCGTTGATCGCTCTGTTACCGGGGATTGCCCTGAGGTGCCCGTTGGGCCTAATAATTGTACCGGAGTTTTCTCCGAGGGTCACCGTAAGGGGCCTGTGGATACCAGAGCATGCTCCGAGGCCCCTCCTGTGGGGGCTGTTTGTGGACCCAGTTCTACTGAGTCGTGGGGTACCGGAGCTCGCTCTGAGGACTCTGTCGGCTTCCTTCAAAATAAGACCGGGGTGTGACCCGAGGCCTTGGCTGGGCTTGCTGTCACCGAACGGATGTTCGAGGCCCGCACAGATAAGGCTGTTACCGGACCCGAGGTCCGTCGTACAGAGGCTAAAGCGACCAACCGTTCCGAGAGGCCTGGGAAGGCCTTATCGGTGAAAGCTGTTTCTCACCGTTCCCGCTCTTGCGGCGACAACAGACCTGTTGAGGGGCAAAGAAGCAAAGCTCTTCTTTTACCGGCAGTGCCGAGGTCCTTCCTTCGAAGGCTAATTTGGCGGTTGGTATGTCACAGAAACATTCAGGCCTCACAGTGCCGACTCTGCCGAGGTCCCTTATGTTAAGGCTAAAGTTAAGATCCCTGATCCATCGACTGGGACCCCTGCCTCATTTCCTCACGTGCCGCTGTTGCCCTCAGGTGATGACAAAATGGCGCCCGTTACTGCCACGACTGCGGTGGCCATTTTGGGTGCTGGCCCTACAACTACGCCATCTGCCTCAGGTGGAACACAGAGTCCCTTGTGCGCATCCTTATCGGCCAGTTTATGATTGGAACGCCCGGATGCCCCTTCCGCACTCTGTTTCCTTGCCTGTGGGGTCGGCACTGTTGTTTTATGTGGATACGTCGATGGAGGGGCCGGTGTGCAACCCTTCCCTGTTACGTCCCTGGCATTATCCTCCTCATGAGAGGCTGCCTCAGGTTCCAAAGCAGTCCCTGGAGGAAGCCTTTTCCAGTACATTTTAAACGCTCATACGTACCGACCCCATGAGGGAATATTTCAAAGGGCTTTTTAGGGAGATATGTCCGCCCGCGCCTCCGGCTCCACCCGTTCCTCCAGTGGTTCTGCCGGCGCCTCCCTTTCCCACGGTGCCTTCCCTGACTCTTCTGCCTTTGCCACCATTGTCCCCCGTGGACAAGGCAGCGCCCGACGCTGCTCAGCAAGATCCTGACCTGTCGGATGACGCGCAAGGCGATCAGGACAACAAGGACCTGCCCCGCTCTATTGGAGCTTTCCATGACCGGGCACTGGACATGATGGCTTTCTTAGATGTTCCGGTGCCCAAAGCACCCGCTCCACAGGAGGATGTGCTTTCTGGAGCGTTCACCCTATCTCCCTTGGAGCGTACCGGCCTGTTCTTGCAGAAGGACGTTCTGGCCGAGGTCCATAGGGTCTGGGAGAAACCACACTCTGGACTTTTCGTCAATACGAAAATTGACACGCGCTACAGGCTGCATTCTTCGGAAGAGGTGGCCCTGTCGTCTTTTCCGCCCCCCTCCTCCACCGTGGTGGCTGCGGCCACTTTGCAGTCCAGGCCTGCAGCAGCCTCTTTCATGACGGCTACTCAGTTTATGGGAAAGGAGGATAAGCTCCTTGACTCCCTTGGGAGGAAGATTTTCGCCAACTCGGCCTTGCAGCTCAGGCAGGCCAATGCCGAACTGGTGTTAGCGGGGGCTAATATGCAGATGTGGAAAGGTCTGTCTGAGTTTGAGGAGTTCATCCCGGTCGAGAAACTGGAAGACTTTAAGGGGGGATTGGCTGGGGTCCTGGCCCAGGATCTCCTGGAGGCTGCGGCTCATCACGTGGACACCTCGGCTCGGGGCCTTATGCTGGGGGTTGATCTCACGGCAGGCGTGGCTACATGCCACTAAATTCTCAAGAGGTACAGGACAAGGTGTTGGACCTTCCGTTCGATGATAAGGAGCTCTTTCATTCCTCAACAGACGTAGAGCTCACCAAGACAAAGGATAGCACTAAAAACGGCTAAGTCCTTGTCGGTCCTTGTTAAGACCCTCTTCAAAACCGAGAGACCGCTGTCGCAAAGCCGACCCTCCTCTGGCTTTAGGGGCTTCCTTGACTGGAAATCTGAGTGGATACCCCCTCGGGGAATAACCGCCGCAGGCAGCAACGGACTCGGTTTTTCTCCCGCTCCTCAGCCTCCTCTTCAGGTTCAGGTGGCAACACCGCCGAAATATCTGCAAAATGAGGGTTTTATGCGCTCGCACGAGACACCGGTGGGAGGACGCATCGCGTCTCATTGGGAGGGGTGGCAGACCATCACCGAAGACAGATGGGTCTTGTCAGTTGCTCGGGCGGGCTTCCACTTACCCCTACTCCCTACCCCACCCTTCAACCCTCCCTTTCAGCTGTCGGGCTTGCCCTCCCTCAAAGCCGAGGTTCAGAGGCTTTTGGACCTCAGAGCTGTGGAACCCGTTCTCTGCGGGGAACGAGGGGAGGGCTTCTACTCCTGGCTGTTTACGGTGCCCAAACCCAACCAGGCTGGCCTGCGCACCATCCTAGACCTTTCCCAGTTCAATCTTTTCCTACCCCAAGAGAAATTCAAGATGATCACGCACAGCCAGATACGGGCCTCCTTGCAGATGGGCGATTGGCTCAGTGTGGTGGATCTTCAGGATGCCTACATGCATATTCTGATTTGGAATCCACACAGGAGATGGCTCAGTTTCTCTTTGGGAGAGGAGCACTTCCAGTTTCGAGTGCTTCCTTTTGGCCTCAGCTCGGCGCCGCGTGCCTTCACGAAGATGTCGGTGATTGCGGCCTATCTTCGTCTGCAGGGTATCCATGTGTATCCGTATTTGGACGACTGGCTCTTGCGCAGCCCTTGTCCGATGAAAGCAACGGCAATCTTCAGTCTCTCCTTCAGCTCCTGTTCCATCTTGGGCTGTCGGTGAACTGGTGGAAAATCTTCCATGACGGTCTCTCAGGACTTGATTTTCCTGGGTTTTCGCTGGAACACGATCGACTGCAGAGTGTACCTGACCGGGGACAGGATGGCGGATCTGTTAGCCACGTGTTAGATGTTTTCGCAGACGGAGAGCATGTCGGCCTGGTGGTTCCAGAGGCTTCTGGGCCTCATGGCCTCATGCGTGTTGGCTCTTCCTCTTGCTCGTCTCAAGATGAGGTAGACCCAGGTGGCTCTTCGGAGTTCTTGGCGTCCGGCTGTGGACCCGGATTCCAAGCTGATAATGATTCCGGCTTCCATGAGAGGGGACCTGGAATGGTGGTCATCTCTCAGCAACCTGTCGGTGGGTGCCGGGTTTCAGGACCCAGTCCCTACGGTGACGATCACGACCGACTCCTCCCTCATGGGGTGGGGTGCGACTTTAGATCCTCTTCAGGTCTCGGATCTCTGGTCGCCTCAGGACAAGCTCCTCCACATAAATCATTTAGAGCTTCTGGCAATCTTCCTAGCGTTCAGGGCGTTCAGAACGATCATAGCCACCAAGGTGGTCTGTATACGCACGGACAATGTGGTGTCGATGTATTGCATCAACAAGCAAGGGGGAACCAATTCTCCTCTCGTGGACCTGTCTATCCAGATTTGGGAGTGGGCTGTGCTTCATGGTGTTTGGCTGCTGGCAGTGCACATCCTGGGCCAGCTGAATGTCACAGCGGATGCTCTCAGCCGGCGAACAGTGGTCAGCTACGAGTGGCAGTTGAAGGCAGAGGTCCTCTCATGGATTTTCTTGCGTTGGGGCACAACGGAGGTGGACCTCTTCGCTACGGCGGTAAACGAGAAGCTTCCTCAGTATGTGTAAGGATCACCTGGTATCCACGGGGACGTCACTCAGCCTGTTCTGATCTCTTACGACCTCAAACCCTTCCCTGGAGTCTACTCGACTGGAGACTGGGCCTGAAACACAGGATTGGTAGAGTTTAACTCCCAATTGTCTCTGTGTGCTTGAACCCCTTCTTCGCCGGGGCCCAACCCTTCCCTTTGATCCACAGCTCACCTTGTTTTCTTGGTGTGCTCTCCGTCCTGCTTTCAGCGCAGGGGCGCATTGATTGATGCAGGCTTGTTGCTGCCTAGTTACTTCACTGGCAAGAGTCCGACAGGTAAGTATGAGTCTTTTGAACAGTTCTCTAACTTCGTTCCTTTCCTTCCTTAGATGATGGCCGGCGTCCGGGGATGGCGACGTGCTGCTGAGATGAGTAGCGCTGAATGTGAGTGAGAGCGCGATGCGTAATACGACCCATTCGTATTTGTATTGAACGGAGTTCTTTTTCGCGCAATGCAACCCTTTCGTATTTGTATTGAACTGAGTTCTTTTTCTGTGTCTTTTAGGTGCTGTGACATTTTCAGCGTGGATTCCGGTTATGAAGAAGAAATGCGGTGAGTAAGCGCGGGATGCGGCGCCTCTAGATGTTTCCACGCTACCCTGGAGTGTCACTTCCCTCTTGCAGATGTATGAGAAGTTCCAAAGACAGAGTTCCCCCAGAGCGGCTGGGATTCAACGTTTGAAGCTCGTACAGTCTTTAAAAATAAGAAAATGCTTACTAATGCCTTTTTTCTGTTCTTTTCCCTTTTCCCTAGGAAGCGGCGTGCCGGGATGGTAATGACACCGCCAAAGATGCCCGAAGAACAGAAGGAGCGTTAGCTGATGGGCAGAAGCGCCGCAAGGTAAGGCTGTTCCTAATGGTGTTCTTGTTATTGCAGGAGCTGAGCGCAGAAGAAAGATGCAGGCCTACTGGAGACCGATCCGAACGCGGTGAGTGTCACGCTGCAGGTGCAGAAAACACAAAGCATGTTTCTCAGCCTGGGCGTGGCTTAAATAGTCTCTGGGTATCCCAGGTGTCTCTGGGCTGAACCACACCCAAAAGACTAGACTGCACATGCAGTTTTGGGAACCGAAATATGTGGGGGCATCCATCTTGACCCCATCAATGCACTACTAGTCCAATCCCCAATGTTATCCTATGGGAGCGAGTGAGTCTGGTGCCACAAGCGCCAAGTCTGACTCCAAGTGGGTCTTTGAAGGGATGGAGAGGCTCTTGAGGGCCATGTAGGTGATCGCGGCCTGGCTCCAGCCTGACATCTTGGAGGGCTGGGGACATGAGGGGCAGGAATCATGACAGTATGCCTCCAGAGGGGGGCTGGGAGCCTCTTCTCTGGGGGATGCACTCGAGATTCCATGGCACATGAGAGCTTGCGCCTTCCCGCCTCTAGTCCATTGAGCAATTTGGAAGCTGAAGAACTCGGTGAACTGTTCACTTCTGCTCATAGCTCTGTGGTGGCTGGCCAGGTTTTGGTTCTCAGAATTTCAACACCGGTCGGTGTATCTGCCGATCAGGTTACCAGTGACCCCCGATCTTCTTTATCAGGGGGAACAGCAGATGTGGCACCCCTCCCCACAATCGCTCAGCTTGACGGCATGGTGCCTGAGTTCAAGTCTTTAGAACATCTTAACTTGTCTGCGGATAACATGGTATTATCCAGGCAGCCAGGAAACCCTTGACTAGATCCCAATACAGAAGAAAATGGCTCAGGTTCTGTCATTGGTGTTTGGAGAAACAGTTGGACCCAAGCGGGGGCTACGATTGACGTGCTGCTGGCCTTCGTATCCTTCCTAGCAGAGTCGGGTGTTCACGTTCTGTCACGCAGAACCTACCTTTCAGCGGTCTCCGCTTTCTTTTACGGACCAATGTTCTTACTTTCTGGGTAATCCAGTGGTTAAGAGGCACGCCTCTACCCTCCAATTCGTAGCCCCCACCCACCGTGGGATCTAAATGTAGTCCTGATGGCTTTGTGCCACAAGCCTTTTGAACTAATGGCCACGGTGGACCTCAAGTACGTATCCTGGAAAGTGTCCTTTTTGGTCGCCGTTACGTTAGCAAGGTGGGTGAGAGCTCCAGGCCTTGTCGGTGGAGCATCCCTTTTTGGTCTTTCACAAGGATAAGGTAGTCCTACGGACGAATCCTGCTTTCCTGCCAAAGGCGGTAACTGAATTCCATCTGAATCAGTCGATCTCCCTGCTGGTCTTTTTTCCGAACCCTACCTCAGAGGTTGTCTTGATGTCAGAAGGGCTCTTAAGTTCTATCTGGACAGAACTTCCGAGCTTAGGAGTTCTTCTCAACTGTTTGACTTTTGGTAACCCTCAGGGTAAGCAGGCGTCTAAGGCGACTATTTCCTGGTGGATCGCCGCCTGCATTACGGAGTCTTTCACCGTCCTAGGGCTGAAGCACACCAGGTGCGGGGCAAGGCAGCCGCGGTTGCTTTTCAGAAATATGTCCCCTGGGAGTCCATCGCTAGTGCAGCTACTTGGGCCTCCCTGTCTGCTTTTTGTAAGCATTATTGTCTTGACATGAGCTCAAGAGCTGATGCACAGTTTGGTCAGGCTGTGCTGAAGAACCTTTTTCAGTAAGGGGTATTTCCATCCACCCGTAGTTCCTGTAAGGAGTTCTTGGGAATCTCCCATAAGTATGGAGGAAAGGGGACGGGACATAGGAGTATAACCAGGTTACTCACCGTAGTGACCACCTTACTCCTAGTCCATAGTCCCCTTTCCTCCATACTTATGGGAGTATGTCCCATAAGTATGTCCCGTAAACCCGCCGTCCCCTCTAATAAGGTTCCTCTGTTATTGCCAATAGGTCTCTGACCTGGAGATAGAAAAGGACTGATGGGTGATGCGCGGGGCAGAGCCAAGGTGGGCGGGGTTATGGCCGCGTGACGGACCCCGCGTAAAAAAGAGAGGAAGGACAACATTTTGAATTTGTTTTTTTTTTCCGGATGCTTTTTACAAAGTGCTCCGGTCCCGTCCCACAGGACAGGGAGATGTCCCTAAGTAT
The DNA here is from genome assembly GCF_040938575.1 of Ambystoma mexicanum. Lineage (NCBI taxonomy): Eukaryota > Metazoa > Chordata > Amphibia > Caudata > Ambystomatidae > Ambystoma > Ambystoma mexicanum. Next base: position 1,221,679,057 of record NC_090927.1, read on the forward strand.
GGAGGAAAGGGGACTATGGACTAGGAGTAAGGTGGTCACTACGGTGAGTACCCTGGTTAATCTGGGTGTCCACAGTGTTGCTGGGGAAAATGGAAGACATTAATGTGGGCTCCATTACGCTGTAAGACCACGCTCCACTGGTAGCATCCTTCTCAATTGCCAGCAAAAAAGGGAGAATGTGGTCATGGAGAGTCCCAAGTGACTTGTTACAAGACCACGTTGTGGTGGAAACGATCGGGGAGAAAATAGCCCTGTACTTCACGGAGAACGACACGGGCGAGTCCACTAGGGCCACAGTATGGGTCGCCTTTAAAGTCGTATTAAGGGGAGGGATCATAGCGCTGAAAGCATTTCGAGACAGGCAGCGGCTAAAATGTGAAGAGGACATTGAATCGAAGATTCGAGCCACACAAAAAGATTTGATAGCCCAGCCAACGAGGAAACTAAAGACATTCCTGAAACTTCTGCACAAGCAACATGCCCTGCTACAGATCAGGAAAGCCGAGCGGGCGCTCCTTAGGGTAAAGCAGAGGTACTACATTTGTGCCAATAAAGCAGATAAACTGCTGTCTAGACAATTGAAGGACAAAACACGCATAATGGCAGTTGCACACTTAATGGACGAAAATGGGCAAATGCACTCGACAGATGAAAAAATGGGAGAAATAATGGCTGGCTATTATCAAGCCTTATATAGGTCGGAGGGACCTCATGAGTCAACGCAGGAGCAGTTCCTAGGTGACGTCCCCCTTCCCCCGAATCTCAGCTGCGGACAGAGACATCTTGGACATAGAGATACAAGTTGAAGAGGTGGAGCAAGCAATAAGGAAACTGCCAAAAGGGAAGGTGCCGGGACCAGACGGTTACACGGACTCGTTTCGGGATATCCTGGCCCCCAAATTGGCAGAGCCCTTCAATAGCTTTAGGGAGACAGGAGTTACAACCAGGTCGATTAACGAAGCAAACGTTTTGGTGTTTCTGAAACCAGGTAAAGACCCGGCTCTTCCAGGATCATATAGGCCTATAGCTCTGATGAACCTCGATGCAAAGCTTTATACCAAGATCCTGGTGGAAAGATTAGCTGGGCTCCCGCCCTCCCTGGTGGGCGTAGACCAGTCTGGTTTTGTACCAGGGAGACAAATGTCTGACAACACCCGCAGGGTGTGCCATATCATAGAGAAGGTTGGGCACACTAAGACCCCGACTATCCTAGTCTCAATCGATGCCGAAAAGGCATTTGATAGGGTCGAGGGGTCTCAGCTCTTCTCCACAATTCAATTTATGGGATTCAGACGGCACTATATGACAATGGTGCAGGCAAACTATAAATGCCCTTCGATAAGGGTAGCATTGAACTGAACCCTATCATCGCAGATCATTGTCCAGAGGGACGAAGCAGGGGTGCCCACTCTCTCCGCTCCTGTACGCCCTGTTTCTAGAACCCCTGTTGATCAAAATAAGGGAATCCCAGCAAATACGGGGAGTGTTGATGGGAGGGGTGGGGCATAAGGTTATGGCATTTGCCGACGATATGCTCCTGGCCCTGATAGCGACAGAAATGTCCCTCCCAGCCCTCCTTCTGGAATTGGATAAATTTGGAGCAGCCTCGGGCCTGAAGATTAACAGGAGCAAATCGGAAATTCTGAACCTGACGGAGGACCCGCGCATTGTGGCCAATCTGGCGCAAACAACCAAGCTGCTGATAGCTGGCCAAGACATTACTTACCTGGGAGTTCGGTTAACACCATCGATTAAGAAGCTCTATGGGGCAAATTCCCCCCCATTGCTACGCCGCTTGAAGCAGGATCTAAATAAGTGGAACCAGCTCAACTTCTCCTGGTGGGGCGGGCAGGAAGTGGTGAAAATGGCAGTCCTTCCAAAACTGCTGTATTATTTCCAGACGCTCCCAGTATACATCCCAGGAGCTTTCTTCAATGCGCTGAAGAGGATGGTGATGGCATATGTTTGGCAGAGAAAGAAACCTCAAGTAGCGATGGAGAATCTCACAGCCCGCAGCGAAGACGGAGGCCTAGCAGTCCCACATTTCAAAAAGTATTACGAAGCGGTGCAATTGCGGCTCATCAAGCAGTGGGTGGATCAGAACCATTGGGTATGCCAGGACATTGCAGTGACGGGAGGTCCTTTGTCTAACTTGTTGTGGGTTCATAGGAAATATAGGCACCCAAACACAAACATCAGTGAAGTAATGGGAGCAAGCCTGGAGGCTTGGGATGGGGCAATCTCAAGGGGACTCCTCACTTCAATACCGTCCCCTTTCACACCATTATTTGACAACCCGGAGTTCCCTCCCTGGTATGCAGAGGCAGGCTTTCGCTAGCTGACGGGAAGTAGGGTGTATCATCGTTAAAGATATGTACACGTGACAAAGAGTGAGGACGTTCCAAGAATGCAGGCAGGACTTCGGGTGCCAACCAAAGGACTATTATCAATATACGCAGCTTCTGCATTGGCTCCAGTGCCCCGACATCAAAGAGGCGACCACCAGACAACTCACAAGTTTCGAAAACTTTCTAACAACCGACTCAGGAGCACGGAAGCTAATCACCAATCTCTATGCCATGATAAACTCCCAGGGGGAGGAAGTTACCTGGCGCTATATGAAGAAGTGGGAAGAGACTGTTGGGGAACCTATAACCAGGGCCCAATGGCGTGACCTGTGGAAGAAGCTTCCGAAACTAGCCCGATCCATTCAGCTAAGGGAAATGTGGCAGAAAGTAAAACTGTAATGGCACTATGTGCCAACGAAACTTCACGCTATGTTTCCTACCCTCAGCCGGCTATGCTGGCATGGATGCTCGGCATACGGCACCTGGCTTCAAATGTGGTGGAGTTGTCTGAAGATCGAACCATTTTGGAAATATGTAATAGAACAAGTCAGTGCTATGGTACCGGGGGCGGAGGGCCTAAAGCTACGGACGTGGCTCCTGGGCATACGGGACCCAAAGCAAAAGGTTCATGCGAGAAACCAACAGTGGGGAGTCATGACCCTGGTCATTGAAGCTTGGCTCAGTATAGTCCAACACTGGAAGGACCCTCAACCAACCAAGATGCATGACTGGCTGATACAAGTATGGGGGCTGGTGGTGGTGGAATGGGTGACGTATAAACTACAAGGTGGCCACGAGGCTTTCCGATCAGACTGGGGGAGTATTCTCACACATTTACAGAGCGATTTAATGATCCAATGGTGCCCTCACAATATTAGGATCCTGGACTTGATATAAAGAATGGTGGAGGGATGGACTCCCATAATGTATTTAGCTGGACGATTGTGTATTGTTGCATATGAACTGCCTTCGGCCAACAGAAGAGTCTTGGGGGAGAGGGGTGAAAGGGGGGAAGTTGGGAGGGAAGGGGAGTTGTTTTTTTTTTTGTCTTTTGGAGAGAGTTGTTGATTATTGTTGAAAACCAATAAAGAGATGTTTAAAAAAAAAAAAAAAGATAGGCCCCCTTTGTCCAGACCACCTCTTGTTCCAGACCCACTGCTCGTGCAAGAGGTTTCCTCTCTTCCGAAGAATGGTGCCATAGAGTTGGTACCTATACAGCAAAAGAACCAGGGTTGGTACTCCCACTACTCTTTTGTCCCAAAGGAGGACAGAGGCCTGCTACCCATCTTGGACCTGAGGCACTTGAACCAAGTTCCTCAGGAAGGACAAGTTCGCAATTGTAACACTCTTGCAGATCCTCCAGGCCCTTGAAATTCTGGATTGGTTGGTGTCACTCAACCTACAGGATGTTTACTTCCATGTGTCAATCCATCCAAAACACAGGAAGTACCTGAGGTTCGTCATAGACAACACTTACTACCAGTTTCAAAAGTTCTGCTTTCTGAGCTTAACTCCGCCCCAAGCATCTTCACCAAGCTGTTGTCGGTAGTGGCAACTAGTCTCAGGAAAGGAGGGATTCACGTATTTCCCTACCTAGACAATTGGTTAATCAGGGTGTAATCTCTGTATCAAGCCATAGATCATCTCAGTCGCACCTGCCACCTCCTTCAGAGACTGGGCTTCTACCTCAATTTAAAGAAGTCTCAACTGACACCTTCTCAAATGCTTCAATTCATCAGAGTGGTGCTGGATTTTCTTTCAGGCAAAGCTTTCCCTCCCGAGGAGAGGGTTCTACACATCCTACAGATGGTCACCAAATTCCAGAACGCCCATTAACAGCCAGCCCTAGACTTCCAATGGTTGCTTGGCCTCATGATATCCTAAGTCTTTGTCGTGCTAGAGGCTTGATTGAGAATTGGATCGCTTCAATGGGCTGTCACATTTCAGTGGCCGCAGTTCTCTAGCAGTAAGTCCCGAGCACAGTCGCTCAGGATCTCCTGTGGTGGACTTGCAGGGAGAGCGTGATGGCGGAAGAACAGTTTTGGCAACTGTGGCCAGAGGCAACCATAGTGACGGACGCTTCTCCGAAAGCCTGCGGCGCTCACCTGAACAAGTTGATGGTGAGCGGGTTTTGGTGCATGGCAGAGACACAACTTAACACAAAACTATTAGAGCTGGGGGTGATCAGACTGGCACTGATGTCCTGTATTAATCAGGATGGATAACACAGTGGCCATGCACTACATCAGCAAGAGAGGTGGTGTAAGGTCACTCCCCCTGTGCAGACAGGTGATGCAGCTCTCAGCGTTACAGAACAAGATCTCCCTGCTGGCAATTCACCTTGCCGGAAAGGAAAATTACATCCCACATGGTGAGCAAACAGTGCTCAGTCTCGCACAAAAAGGAACTATGCCAGGAAGTTCCTCTAGAGATCTTCTCCCTTTGGGGAACCCCTTAGGTGGATCTGTTCATCCAGTGTGAACAGAAAGTGCAAGCTTTTCTGCTCCAGGGAATTTCCTCCAAGAGGAGCATGAGTAGGGGGATGCATTGATGGTAGACTGGAACTTAAAGCTCCTGTATGCATTGCCACTGATTCCCTTCATCCCTCGAGTGATCAGGAGGTTGAAGAGGTACAGAGCAACCATGATCCTGATTGCCCCGGACTGGGACACAAGGATGTGGTATCCGGACCTTCTGGACATTGCCATCTGTCTTCCCCATAGTCTTCTACGGAGACCGGACCTTCTCTCTCAGGAGTGGGCAGGGACATTGGTTCTTCAGCTGAGCGTGCACACGCTCAACTTGCACGCTTGGCTTCTGAAAGGCTATGGTACAGGGATTGTGAACTACCGGAAGACGTGACGGACGTGTTTTTGGCCAGAAGGCCAGCAACTAAGGATCTATACCGCAGCTGTTGGAAGAGTTGTACATCTGGTGCAGAGCACATGATGTGGATCCCTTTAATGCGTGACACCTAGATGGTGTTGTCGTTTCTTCTTCATTTTGCAAGACATAGTCCTGAGGTCGCCACCATCGAGAGCTAACTAGCAACGCTCCCGATCTTAAAGCGCATTCCAGAACAAAGGTTGTACTTCTCGATCCCCTTGTTGGTACCGTTTTTTAAAAGGCCTGACTAATACTTTCCCTCCAACACCCTTTGCGGTTCCGGCCTGGGACTTAAACTTGGTGTTAACTTTTCTTATAGCTTCCCCTTTTGAGCCATTACATTCATTACCTCTGAGGCTACTATCTTGGAAGACTGCCTTTTTAGTCGCTTTTTGCTTGGCCCAAAGAGTGAAAGAATTGCATGCCCTGTCATGTTGGTCGCCTTTTACAATTTTTGCCAAGGAAAAGGTGACTTAGAGTGTGTGCCTCTCATTCCTTACGAAGGTCATCTCGGCGTTTAATTTGTTGCAGATTATTTTTTTTACCAGCTTTCTATCCACCTTCTCATCCATACAAGTAGGAAGAAAGGCTGCATAGACTCGACCCCAAGAGCTCTGAATTTATTTACATCACCAGACTAAGCCGATTCAGACTGGAAGAACAGCTTTTTCATTAGCTATACCGACCTGAAAACGGGAGAAGGAATAACAAAGCAAACCATCTCTAGGTCGATGGTGCTTTGTGTTTCTGAATGCTACACCATAGCGGGTAAGGAAATCTTGCAGGCTTCAGGGCAGACTCCATTGGAGGTGTGGCAGCTACCAAGGATATCTGTCGGGCTCCTCCATACATACGTTCGCGAAACACTGCTGCCTGGATATCATGTCTGCGAATGAGTCTCGTTTTGACAGGGCTATCCTCCAACAATTGGTGACAATGCCATGAAGTTCGCACCTTCCCACCTCTGTAATGGTCTTCCTGCTATGGGAGTCTAAATAAGATGAGGAATAAGTGGGAGGACACAATCCATTAGAAGAACACATTACTTAACACTGGTAATCTTCTTTCTACTGGATTTTTCTCCCATGGATTACTCATCACCCTCCCAGCCTGCCCCACGGTTAAGGAGCTCCCTAACTCGATTATATAATGACTCCCCTTTAAAGCTTAAACACTTAATTTTGTGTGTAATCCCTAACGCAGATTGTGCAGGGGGAAAAGTGACAACTGAGGTCACGGGGCGCCAAGCGTGCGATTTGTACTCTGATCTGCATCACATCTGGTCGTGAAGACGATGACTCAATGACCATTGACGCCAGTGCACACCACGCGCCCTGCTGGGATTTTTTTTCCAGTTGCAAAGCAGGCAAATAAATGAGATGAGGAATCTGTTGGAGGAACATCTAGTAGAAAGAACATTACCAGGGGGGGGTGGGGGGGGGAGTTATTTGTTCCTCTGGAGCAATTCAGAAGATGGATTAGGGCACAAGCAAATCAATCAGTCATAAGGGAAGGGATTTGTTTTATGACTGGGTCTAATGCAACCATCTTCATTCTGATGCCACAGGCAAGCCTTTTTGTCCTCAAGATGTTTGTTTTTGCACCAGTGATGCTCCAATGCTATTTTCACTTTGCAGAATGAAACTAACAGTTGATTTTGGAGCAAGACCTAATTTTCCTGACTGACAGGAGTGATTATTGCTCAGAGATTTTGAAAGTTCATGGTGAATAAGGATTCGGGGGTTAGAGAACGTTGCATAGAGGAAACTGCTTTCACTCCCTTCATAGTTCTAACTTCAGTGCAATCTAGATTTCTAGAGATTGGCCATTTTAGCGTGTAGGATTGTGTGGTCAAACATTGGCAATCAAGAGGTGAGATGGAAACAGGTTTTATGTGGACAGCATACCACCCAATGTATGACCCACTTCCTGTCCCGTCCCACCCACCCCAAGTTTGTGTAGGGGGCAGAAGTCAAAATCTTCAGTTCCAGAGAGTCTCATAGGTTAGACAAGGCGAGTGAGTACCTTTTGGTTGAACAAGCTAGCAAAATGTTGGTCACCAAGAACAAGAATTGAATCAAACATGTTTTGATGTTTAAAATAGTCTAGAAATTGTGATGCATCACCAGGAGGGTGATATAGTGGCAAGAGTCAAACGAGGCTATGGATTGTGCTGATCTATGGATTTGAAGACCCTAACCGAGTCTGCCACAAAGTTGTTCACCCACTGCCTCAAGCGTGGTACAAAGCCTCCTTCCCAGTCTGTGGGTGAAGAACCCTGAATTCGTTAGTGTAAGAGCAAATGAGCGAACATTCTCTGTCCATAAAGACAAGAAGCAGCAGCACAGGAGAGATCCCTGTGCTAGTGACTACCATAGGACCCACTGTGCTTGCTGAAGCCAGCAGATGCTCTTCTCTGGGCCGGGGTCACCTGCCTGCCGGCTCATTCCTGTCCCCTCTGGACAGGGCTACTTCCTGCTGCATATTTGTGGGTTGAATGCTCTTCCTCAGTGTCTCTCAACCTATGGTCAACAAAGCCAGCACCTTTCAGAAGTACACTCTGCTTCCAGTGTGCAATCTTCCCTTGAAGATATGTAACATCTAAGATGAAGACGCAATCCCAGCCCAGCTCGGCAGCAACCTCTCTACTTCGGTGGGGCTGAGGACTGTTCTAGAGAATGAGAGGACTTGATGGAGTTCGCTGTGCAACCTACAGGTGGCCAGAGACCTGGACACGTAGCCGGAGCTGGATGTTTGTCTGGCACTTGGCAGGCCTCCTGATACTTTTCAGAATAATGGCTAAAGTTGTGGAAACACTTGGTTTGTCTGCACCCTGCAAACCTAAGGTCTAATATGATTTGACGAATATGCTGAACGCGAATTCGCCACATGAGACCCTGCTTACTTTCAATACGGTGGTGGCTTTGTCTGATTAGCCATGGGAGAAATCAGCATTGATCCATGTAGCGTGTCAGGACCTTCCCAAAAATGGGGATTTCACCCCTACCAGTCATTGACTGTTTGGTGGTGCAGGCCATGATGGCAGGTCTCAAGACGGTCCAGAGGGTGAATTTTGTTTACCACAATGGTGTATCAAATTTTATTCGACATGATACAAAAATTCAAAAGTCAGTTAATGACATATTATTGTACACTTCATTATTATATCACATGACAAGACAGCAGAGATATACATAAAAACTGGCTAAAAATAGTCCACCACAATAAACATTCATAGTGCAGCATTCAGACCTTACACAACACTCTGACATTCAACCATACAACAATTACTAAAAAACATCACAAATGTACCCGGCAACCTCGGGGGATTGTTGGAGGGGCTGTGGGGGAGAAGGCACAGCAGCTCATATTTGGTGGGACTGCCCCATTATTCGGCCTTTCTGGCGCGACATCGCACAAGCCATGTCTCGGGCACTAGGGGAGGGAGCCAGCCAAGATCCCTGGGAGATTTTATATGGGGAAGAGGGCACTGGTGGGCGAAGGGGAGAGGAGAGGGAGCACTAAGGCGAAAGTGATTTTCACCTTGTCAACGATGGCCCTTATTGCACAGAAGTTGAAGAGCCCAACGATCCTGACGGAGCAAGACTGGTTAAGGAAAATGTGGGACATAGTCTTGATGGGATGGGCAACTTATGCGGCCAACAATAAGCTGGGGAGTTTCGCATCGGACTGGGGAGAGACGCTGGCCTATTTGAAAGGGGAATTCAGGGAACAGTGGTGCCCTCAAAGACTCAAGCTGTTGGACATCTATGGTTAAGTTACTGGAAGGGGAAGAACGGAACAGAAGGATCACTGGCGCTATGGCAGAAGTTGGGGGGGATGGAGGGGGTCTCAGTTTGATGTTGTTTTGATCTGTTTTTACAATGAAAATAATGAAAAGTAAAAAAAAAATCACAAAATTGATTAGCAATAGAAGGTGGGATGTAAAAACTTTCCCCACATCCAATCTGATTATTTTTGTATTTTAAGTTTTTCAAAACAACAATAGAAATAATTAAAAGCAATCTATCGCAAGGATGGATCTAAGGAAAAGAATTATATGTAGATCACATCCCTGAAGAATTGGCTCAACCGGTTTCGACGTAGAATGTACTTTGGACAACGTCTTCATCAGGAGAAAGATGTCATAAAAACTCATATATATGAGCTTTCACGGCTAGAATAGAAATGGAGTGGCATGGCTGCTGCCCGTCCCCAGAAGATCCACAAGAAGTCTACACCTTAGGTTTCACTGCTCTAGGCGGTGTCCTTCTGTAGCTATCCGCTTGATAGGTTGTAGACCAAACGCGGCTTGTCAGCGTAAAGTAAACTGGTTCATTGAATTCCAGTGCCTACGCAGCACGGCGACTCCGATTTTACAATCGTCCGTCACGGGAAGCACAGATGACGTGATACACCATTGTGGTAAACAAAATTTGCCCTCTGGACACATTTTTCAGTTTTTGTAATTCACAGTAATACTCTGCTCCAGAGTACAGAGTTTTCCTACTTCTTTCTGCAATTGAGTTCTCAAGACGGACCCTTTTCCCTCACCGACTCAGGGAAATGGGAGAGCAAGGGATTGGAGGCCTGAGGGTTGTGGGGGGCATGGTGTTTGTGCTGGATATCCTCTTCCTAAGAGCCATTCATTCATCTTGCGCCCTTGTTAAGGTGTTAGGGGTCATCTTGGGTACTGCAGAGGAGATGAGGGGAGAGCTTTAATGCCTTGTTAAATGGCGGAAAGAAGCCACATGTCCAGCATTTGTCAGGCCTCGACTTTACTGATTCTGTGAGCCATGATCACTGGGTTGGTTCTGAGATGGTAGTCATGTTTGGGTACCTTTTGATGCCCCTAGATGTTTAAGCAAATCTTCTTCCCATGTCCTTTCATAAGAACCTATTGTTGTTCTTGGGTCCCTCCTTATCTTCCTTCTCACTCTCTACCTGTGGTGTTCCCCAGGAGTCTAATCTCTCTCCCTGACTGTTTGACCAATACCTGGCACCTTTTGCCCACTGCATTGCCGCTCTCTGCTCCAACGTTCAGTGCTATGCGGATGACACTCAGCTTGTTTTCAGGTTCCCCTCTGCCACCTCTTCTCCTTCTCTCATCTCTGACTATCTGTCTGCTATCCAGGAGTGGTGTGCCACCAACGATCTCTGTCTTAATGCCAGTAAGAGGGAGATTCTCCTCATCGGTACACCTGCACCCTCCTTTCCTGACACTCTCTGGCCGGTCTCCCTTTGCCCTCTTTCTGCTCCCACATGTGAGGCTAAGAAGCTCGGGGTCATCTTTGACTCCACACTCTCCTTTTCTCCTCACATCTCTGTCTCTAAGATGTCAAACTACCAACTGCGCCTCCCCAGAGGTATTCTTCCTTTGCTCTCCTTCCCCCAGAAGCTCACCGTCTCTAGAGCTCTGGTTCTCTCTAGGCTGGACTACTGCAACAGCCTCTTTCTAAATCTGCCTGCATCTACTGTCAGCCCTCTGCAACTCATCTAGAACAGGACTGCGAGAATTGTCCTTGGTCTCAAGCCCATGGATCGTATCTCTCTAGCACTGAAATCTCTGCATTGACTCCCAGTGGCTGCAAGGATTAAGTTCAAGGCCCTCTGCATTGTTTATAAGGCCTTCTGGGGCCTGGGTCCTCGATACCTCCAACTCTCTCTTCGTAAATTCCTTCCTACTTGAGCTCTTCGCTCCTCCACCTCCAACTCCCTTAGGGTCAGTCGCTACTCTAAGTAACGAGTTGGTCGTAGATCTTTCTTCGGATGGGGCATCTCTCTGGAACAGCTTCACTGCCTCTCTAAAACTTGAGGAGAACCATCTCTGGTTCTGGAAGCACCTCAAGACCTTCCTCTTTGCTTCTGTCTTCTCTCTTCCTCTCCCCTGCTTATTTCCTGTCTGATACTACACTGGTTACCTGGCTACCCTCTGATTTCGGGCCCAGGTCGCTGCCCACCCACTTGCACATCCGCACTGCCTCCCCGCAACCCTTGCACTTGGGTCTGTATCTATAACCCTACAGCCCCCTACTTGCACTTTTGGACACCTGCTGCCTGCGCTTACCCATGCATCTGCCACCTGCTGGCCGCACTTATTATTGTTTTGACCCCATGCACAGCACTGCCCCATCCCCTTTCCCCTGGCACTTTTCCCCTCCACTGCACTTGTGCGATCTCAATGTCATTTGGCCTGGTTGTCTGTCCTCCCTTTGTTCCCCCTTCCTTGTCTCGTCACACCTTGAAACACTTGTGTATAGGCGCATTACAAATGCCATATCATTGATGGATGTGCTCAGGTTTTAAACAAATTACAATTTTAAAATAAAACATTTCAATGGATTGCTTTTCTCCCGCAGATTTCTCATCATGATAGATATCTTTCACCCAGCTCTTCTGTTCAGAAACAAATTTTGACAGAGGGCCTAGTGGACCTCGACTCTGCCGTCAATCCGTCTCGTCTGGCTCTTGATTGTCAGCGTCGGACGTCGTATATATACCACGTCACTACGGCCCATGCTTCAGTAACTTTTTTTCTGCGTGCTTGCATGCTGCATCCTCAACACAACTCGAGTTTATGCAAAGTTCTTATTTTACTTTTTAGAGATTTTACTCCTACGTCCTGCCCCCTTTCCTCCGTACTGTATGGGCGTCCCTCGCTAGGGACGGGAGACAGAACCTTTTTCACCAGAAAAAATCTTCTCCTTTAAATTTAGAGGAGCGTGGGGGCGTGGCCCTGGGAGCATGCACTCCCCTGATTCCACCCATCACCACCTCTCTTCAGTCCTCTTTTCTGTGTCTACAGGACCAGAGCGCTTTCACCAGCGCTCCTGGGTTTGGCTTTGGCCTTGTAATTGTAATTGCAATTGCTCTTACCCCCGGATACTACTGTGTTTTGTCTTTAATCCGGCACCCAGTCCTCTGGCACCACACTCCTCCCCGGCGCATGTCGATGTCTTTGGGCGTCAGTAGGTGTCCAGCCTGCGAAGGGCTCTTCTCTACGTTTGACCCCCACGCTCTTTGCCTCCGCTGCCTTGGCCCCGATCACAGCTGGGAGGGTTGTACAGCGTGTGACGTGCTTACACTGCATGCTCTAAAGAACAGGTTAGCTCGGTGGAGGGAACTCTTTGAACGATCGCCTCCCGAAGACTTGAAGGACTTCGTCAAGCACAAGTCAAGGCCACTTTTTTCATCAGCACCCCGCAAGGGCAACTCCTTCCTGAGGAAACGTCTGAGCGGGTGGGACCATGCAGGTTCTAACACCAGCACAGGTACAGAGTCTGCTTCAGCTACCAACCGCCAGGCCAAGGGGTCGCTAGATCCTACCGGTCATGTCGCTGAGGGACCGCACGGTTCTTTTACCTAGTGTCCACCTGAGAGGGGGAGCCTGTACGCAGCAATACTGGCGACACAGCGAGGACACAAGGCCTACCAGGTCTCGTTCTGAAGTGCAGGATAGGCCTCAAGCTCCACTGCTAAGAGTCCTGGAGGATCCCGGGCCTAGCGCGGCAAGCACCACGGTGCAGGCATGTGGCTTGCAGCCCGACAAAATGGCCACCGCGCCAGAGAAGATGGCTGCTCATCCGATACCATCCCCTTTTGGGGAGCAGGTGGGAGAACAAGTTTCAAGGTGGGACTGGTCTTCACCAGGTATGTGGCCTACAGCATATCCTTCAGCGTCGCAGGGCAGATGCACCCTGCCGGCAGCAAGGCAGAGGGCTCCCAGACCTCAGCAACCTCAGGGCCCTACATATGCCACCCAACGCTCCACCGGCCTACGAGGACGGGTTTCTTGAGAAATTCCTCACGCTTATGAGATCCCCTCAGATGGGGTCCATCCTTTGGGATGTGATCACGGACCTCCGGTTCCGCGTCCTGCGCCCATAGTCAGTGGGCTATGGCTGCAGCGCCTCAGGCTCCCACGCAGCCTCAGCTGCCCGCGCCGGCACCCACGGTTCCCTCACCTCTGCCGCCCCAGGAGGTTCTAGACCACCCCCAACATCCCCCTCCGGCTCCGGTCTCCACACCTCAGCCTGCGGCGCTCACTACTCCTCCACCTGTCCCGAACCAGCAGGACACCCTGGTAGACACTGATGAAGAGGACAACCCTGACACTCTTCTGCCAAGGCATTCCATGAACGGCTTGCAGGCCTTGCCGAATACTTGGGGTTTCCACAACCCGAGGCTGAACAACCAGAGGCGGGGGTCCCAGCTGACGTCCTCGTTAGGTAAGATTTGCACAGAACTGGTAAATCTTCTTGACCTGGGTCAACCCCAGAACTTTTTGCTTTACTAGTAGGATATTTTTCCATAATACCTCAGTGAGTGGGAACCTTTTCCCACACTCCCATAATCTTTAACTCTTTTTATGGGGGTCATTTTTAAGATCTCCATGGGACATTTAAAGTTATCCTCTTTAACAACTTATTGGCAATAAGTGCCTGTTGTTGCTGGGTTGCCCTAGGGGCTCCCCTTTTAACTTTCTTGTGCTAACCTTGAGTGAACTACAGTTCCCAAGGGTAGAAAGGATCTTTGGATCCCTTTTACATTTTATTCTGTGAAGCCAGCACAATCCCACCTTATGTGGAGTGCTGGGGAGATGCAATGTATCCCCTTTCACACTAAAACTGTAACAATTCTGTTACAGTAACAAGCTTACCTTCAATGGCTGGTGGCAGTGATACCTTGTATTCATTTGGTGCACCTTTTCATTTGGTGCACCTTTACCACGAGCTATGTACACAGCTGCAGTAAAGGGACCTAAGGGTGTCCGTTATTACCAAACTGTCCCCTGTCTTCTTTTTTCACCATTTTAGTGTTTCTTGTTGTTTCTTGTTCCTTCCCCTGACATCCAGGGCAGGAAATTCCTTTGTATGATTTTTATCTTCGGCGGGAGTCCCCTGGACTCCCGCCCTGGTTCCAGTCTGTCTGTGAGCAGAAGTGAGGGAGGAGAGAATGCAGTGGTTGTGCTGTAATTCCTGTTAAATACTGCAAACCTGTTAGCTACAGACATGCCGACCACTGGAACTTAAACCGAAGAGGATGGTGAAGGAAAAGCAGTGGAAACGATGCTGTAGCCTTTCCTTCCAATCAACCTGGGAACTCCGAAAACGACAACCCCGACCCAGAGCCTGGTGAGCCATCCCACGCGTTGCTGCAACCTTGCGTTGGTGCAATACCCCATTACCCTCAAGCCATCGTGCGGTGCACGATCTTCTGAATTCCGAATCTCGCTGGAACTTCGTGGGCATCCTGGTGGATCTCCAGAGACATAAATAGAGTCTGAAAAGTCCCCTCAATAGAGTGCTGGACCTTTGTAACGACAAGAATTCAACCGCGATTTTCTGTCTTCTTCTGTGCTCCTTGAAAAGGCGGCAAATATGCAGAACAGCATTCAGTTGCTAAGGAAACCTTGCCTAGAGCCGCCTTCATCGATCCCTGCTGCAAAGTCCCTTCTGAGGTCTTGTTTTCAGTCACCACGACAAGGAATCAACTGACCGGATGTTTGGCTGCAGACCCTGACCTTCTGTTGCAAAATCTACTTTAATGCTGAGTTACTGTGTTGGCTTGGGTATGATTTTACATTAAGCCTGTTAGGATTTCTGTGTAGCTGTGGGTTGTTTTCTCTGATGGGGAGTCCTCTCATCCGGTGCACCCAGTCCCACTGCTAGAATCCTGCTGGGGTGCCATCTGTGATGCCCCTGGACCCTCTTCTAACTCTAAAGTGAAGTACTTACCTGTTTGCCCAGTTTTCCTAAGGAACTCTTGACTTTTGCTACTAAAGAACCTATTCTGACACTGCCCGTTGGTCACTAGTCCTAGTGACCCCCCCTTCTGCCACTGAGAACACTCATGATCCAAGAATAAGGGAAAGACTGTCAAGGGATTGGGACTTCTGGCTAGACAAGAAAATAAGTGTTTCAAGAGTTACTTACTTGTAAAGAGTTGGTTGGTAACTGTAATTCTAAGAGTGAACATTTACAAAAGTTCTTACTTATCTTGAATGTGTAATGCACTATTCTTAAAAGTATGGTTAACATCTTTTCTTCCTTAGAAACAGTTTTGCCAGTCTAATGGAAAGTAGATGTGAAGTTATTTTACTCTCCTATAATTAGGTTGTGCCTCTTCCCAAAAGTAAAGTGTTGGTATCACCTGATTAGTCCTTGGAGGCTAATTGTATGAGTGTCCCCCAACTGGGTCTTGCTTCCCCTGACTTGCTGCTAGCTATCCTTAATAAGTCTGTATTAGGTTGTTGTCTACCTAGAATAACTTTGTCATTCAGTAAAATGTGACATTGGGTTTTACTTTCCCCTTCATTGAGTTTAAACAAGTATGCAGGTTTTACTTACCTTCCCCGATTTCAAAAGCACCTGTATTTTACATATAAATATTACATCTTTAGGTTTTACTCACATAGTGTAACTCTCTTTTATCATAAAAGAGACGGAGTTGTTAGAGCTAGACTATGGTCAAAAATGTTAGCCATGAGTATTCCTCGTAAGATTGTTCAACTCTTGGCTTTGCTTCATATGAATACCTCTGTTAGGGTTCGATTGACCAAGGAAGGCACTCTCTTAGAGGCCATTGCTACTTACGTGGGGGTCAAGCAGTGCTGCTCGCTCGCGCCGACTCTCTTTAACTTTATATGTGTGCGATATGGAGGGTATGTGGCAGAGCCCTTCCATTGCACAGGCTAGGTTGGGGAGTTTGGCTATCGAGTGGATGGCGTTTGCAGACGATTTTATGTTATTTGACCGTACCCCCTGTGGCCTTCGAAGAAAGATGGACCTTTTTTACCAGTATGCAATTGTAAATAATCTTTCTCCGAATGCATCCAAATCCCAGACGCTCGTGCTTACAAAAAAAAGAACTATCCAATCCTATGGTTGGAGGATGGGCGAGGACCCGGTGGAACAGGTTCAGGCTATCACATATTTGGGCTATAATTTTATCAACAGGTCTAGCCTGAAGATGTGGAAACGGAGCCTGGAGGAAAAGCCAGTAAAACTCAAAGTGCAAATGAAATTTCTGAAAGTTAGGGTGTGTAAATTATCATTGCTATCCCTAATGTGATTCTATCTTGCAAAATGTCAGCCGTTCCTCCTGTATGGCCTAGACATTTGTACCCAGGATATGAGTTTGTGCCTTAACATTGTTCAGGGGAAAATGTGGAAAGAACTTCTTGGTTTATCAATGTCAATTCCCAATGCAATTATACTTCATGAGTTATTCCTCTTATCACTTAAAGCCAGATACCTTTGCAGGCAATTATCTTTGTTTAGGAAAATAAATGATCCGCCTACTAGCACTCTGTACGAAATGTTAAGCGAGGTTGTAAAATCTTGATCCGTGGTATCTATTAGAAAGTTTTGTGATAAAATGATTCTTTTATTAGATACTTTAGGTTTATGCTTAGATGATCGTATTCAGCGTCCAGGTTTTTATTCAAGGTAGATACGGTAAATGGGGTGGACTCATACTCCACATACAAGGAGTATGCAGTCCATGGGCACGCCAGGGAATGTGTGCCTCTTTACTTACAAAGATTCCCCTGTGATAGGGCCAGATCTATATATATGCGCTTTAGGCTCAGTCGGATACCGACCTTAGAAAGGACACGATATTGGTTGTACGACGATGCAGCACTCAAACTGGAACAATTGGATTTTCCAGGTCGATTTTGTGGAGAATCTGGATTGCCAGAAACACTTATGCATCTTGTGCCTAAACGTGCGCTCTACCTGAAAGACAGATTCAACAAAGATCTCGAAATGTCTAGGCATCTCTTTTGGAGTCGTCGTATGTGGGGCTTAAACATTTCTGTCATTTTAGCATTGAATTTATTACTGCGGGATATTACGGAGGAACTGGAAAATATGAATTTATTATGCAATGATTCTTTCTTTAAAAAAAAAAGGGTTGTGATAGTTTTATGATGTAAGATGAATTGACATTGGGGAGCTAAGGCTTTATTTATAGGTATGTTGCTGATTTTTTATGTGTTTTGTTAATGTATTGTGGTTTTTGATATGGATTGTATACTTTTTTGATTATGTATTATGTTGTGTAAGGTTTCTTGTAAACTAATAATGCAACAATAAAAAAACTGTTTTATCACAAAAGTAGTTATATGTTTTTTACTGCACCTAGAATAAGTATTCCACTGTTCACCAGAAGTATATTTTCCAGTTGACTGATTAAGTGATTTGTACTGAGAATCATTATACAACTGGAAGGGTCTACTGCGCTTGCATTACTAAATGTAATTGTGAAAAGTAACAATTGGTTTTTATTCCCAAAGAATAGGCTTGACCTATACTGAATGTGTATGAAAAGGTTTTGACTTCCCTAGAACTAATGTTAGGTATGTCAAATAAGGTCTATACTTAGGCCTGTGTACTTTCAAGTATAGTGTTGTGTTTTATATTGTGATCTCATATAATGTGTTAGTATTTACCCCTAGACAAAGTGTTTGTGTTTCTTTGGATCATTTGTATTACAATTTCATTTGTACTGATTCTACAGTCCTCTCTCCCTCCTAAAATGAGCCTGACTGCTCTGTCTACGCCATGAACATGGGTGGTACAGCCTTATACTAAGAGTGGAGTCTTGTCCTACCTCAGTTGAATGGTTTTACTAAGCCCTTAGTTGGACTTACAGACCTCACTCTATGCCCCACGGCTAGAACGCCAGCGGCTCGAACGGGGATTCCGATACAGAAGCACCTTGTTGCCTTGGCCAAGAAGGGATGGCTTAAACCCCTCTGGGCGCAGCCCACCAACCGGCGCCTCGACACCAAGTATAGGCAATTGGAGGGGGATACAGTCTTGCTGTCTGCACACCCTCAGCCACACTCTTTGGTGATTACTGCAGCCTCTATCTACTCTATGCCACAGTCTTCCTCACCCACCTCACCCTCGGCTCTGCTTGACAAGGATGAGAAGATCTTGGAGGCATATGGAAAGAAGCTCTATTGCAACGCCTCGCTGCACCTTCATCAGTCTAATGTAGGCACCATGCTTGCAGTCGTTAACCAAAGGTTTTGGCAGGAAATAGCCGACTTAATTCCGGAACTTCTGGCTCACAGTCAGGCACGCATCCCTACTGCAAAGCAGACATCTGCCCCCCTAACATCATCAAGGAATGTGCGAACGACCTAGCACCCCTCATCACCGCGTTCATCAATGGATCTTTCAAAACAGGATCTGTACCAAACAGCCTCAAGCAAGCTTGGGTTCGCCCCCTTCTCAAAAAAAGCCACACTCGAACCAGCACAGCCCAATAACTATAGGCCTATAACGACAGTTCCTTTCCTTCTTAAAATCTTGGACAAGGCAGCTCACAACCAGATCCAATCCTACATAGAAACGAACTCCATACTAGGCAAAAGGCAATCTGGCTTCTGTATAGGGCATGGAACAGAATCCGCCTTGATAGACCTAGAAAATCAAATATCACAGATCATGGATAAAGGGAAACCTGCCCTGCTCCTCCTTCTCGATCTGTCAGCAGCATTTGATCTGTTAGATCACAAAACACTAACCACCCATCTCACTCATGCAGCTCATTTCTCTAATCAAGCAGCATCTTGATCACGTCCTTCCTTGAAGGCAGAGCCATGAAGGTCTTCTCTAACATAGCTAACGCCGACCCCACCACCATAAACTGTGGCATTCCCCAAGGATCATGTACAGCTCCCACTCTTTACAATCTCTTCACAAAACCCCTATTCGACCTACTTGACTCTGTGGGTGTGGCATATACCAACTATGCAGACAACACTCAAGTACTCTTACCACTATCCGGCCTCTATCACCAAGATGCCATGGCCCTTCACGATATATATGCTACTATCCAAGCATGGATGGTGATCAATGGCCTTTGTCTCAACGGGGATAAGACAGAAAAACACTTTAACTAAGCTAAACCCCCAGTACGCCAATTTCAACATAGACAACTTTACCATCACTGTCTCATCCTCCGTAAAAACTTTAGGCGTACACATTGATGCAAACTTAACAATGAGCAAACAAGTCAGCGCCATAGCCTCGGCATCAGGGTACAGCACCAAACTTATCAATGCCATTAAATCATACTTGTGCGCTCCTGTCTAGCAATAGCCAGAGCAACAATAGGCACCAAACTCGATTATTGTAACGCTTTCCTAGCTGGCACCTCTTCCAAAAACATTCACAGACTACAAACTACACAAAACAATGCCCTAAGAGCCGCCATGAGCATCCCTAGAAGAGACCACATATCCCATGTCAGACATGCAGCACAGTGGTTAAAGGTCAAAGACCGCATTACTCTCAAAATCCTCACCATCACACACAGATGCATCTACAACACCGCTCCCACATACCTATCAGAAGCTATATCAAGAACACAATCCACGCGCACCAAAAGATCTCAGTACACCAACCAGCTCCACACACCACGCAATAAGAGAGATACTGCTGGTGGGCTAGGCTTCTCCTACATTGCACCGAAACTATGGAACTCACTCCCTGCCACCCTCAGAGCGGAAACCCCCATCTGTCTTCCGCAATACTCTCAAGATCTCTTTCCTCGACTAACACTGTCACCACGCCTTGTCCTCTTAACTTGTATATTGTAATATAAATGTAATCTAAACTATTGTAATCTTTGTATGTACTGCATCACAAATGGAATCACTATGTAACAAATGCCGATATCTTTTATGTAACTAAGCTGTGCCGTGTAACAAGTGCCACGATGCTTACGGGCTTCTGTGCGCTATATAAATTTGAATAAAACAAACGCGCTTCAAGACGGTCTGGCAGAAGCAAAGATGGTGGCCCAAGAAATCATGGAGTCCACAGTGGTGCATATAGGCACCTCAGACCGTGCCATCTGCATCACCACGCCATGAGAAGGAAAATTTGGTAGCTGCAGGCTACCAAATTCAACCCGGACTTTCAGAAGAGCATATTGGACATTCCATTCGAAGGTAGCGACCTCTTTCATTACACAACTGATGAACTTGATTAGAAGAACAACACTTACCAGACTTCAAAATCCTTATCTATCGTCACGAAGTCCACGCCCAAGACGTACAGCCAGATGCACCAGCGTACCGACAAGGGGCAGGCCTTCACCGGGTTCCCGGGGCATCTAGGAACGAAGGTCCATGCACCCGGACCGATTTCCAAGTCTGCACTGCTAGAAACAGCACAAGGCAGGGAATAAGGGCTTCTTTCAGCCCCTCCCCCTCCTCAACCACAGCCTCAGAGGGGAAAAAGGCATGACATTCCTCTCCGGGTCCACGTCTCGTCGGTGGAGGGCAGGCTTGCCCTTCACGCACACTATTGGCGCGCAAGGTTCGCTGACCTCTGGATCCTGTCAGTAGTGTCCACAGGCTACCGCCTACCGGTTCCTCCCTCTCCTCCCACCTCACAGATTGGGACAACACCTCTGTTGGCGGAAATTTGGTCACTCGTAGAGAGCCATGCAATGGAAGAAGTCCCAGCCTCCCAGCGGGGTATGGGATTCTACTCCACGATTTTCGCCATACACAAGAAGAACCAGGCTGGCCTGAGAGTTGTGTTGGCCCTTTACATCCTGAACCTCTCACTCCTTCAAATGTTCAAGATCGTTACCTCAGCGCTTATTGCAGAGACACTGTGCAAAGGAGATTGGATGTGCTCCCTGAATTTGAAGGATGCATAACTACACGTCCCGATTTGCAGCCTCATCGATCCTTCCTGATGTTCAGGATCATGGCTTCCATGTCCAATACAAGGTTCTACCCTTTGCCCTCAATTCAGCCACCAGGGTCTTTACCAGGCTTATGAATGCAGTGTCAGCCCTTCTCAGGGCCCAGGAGCACCATGTCTATCCATACCTAGATGACTGGCTCGTCAAGGCGAGAGCCCCGGAGGCGGTCAAGCACACCTCTTCCGCCCTCATGTACACACTAAATGAATTGGGATTCTCCATCAATCTCAAGAAGTCACAGCTGGAGCCGACGCAGAGTCTAATGTTCCTGGGTTTCATCTGGGATACCAGCTCTGTGAGAGGGTTTCCCTCGGAGGACAATATCACGGCCATCAAGAGGGCTACATGCCATTTTCTCAGCAGAGCGGTGACCTCAGCATGGTGGTACCAGCACCTCTTGGGTATCATGGCGGCGTGTCTACTGGCTGTGCCATACACGAGGCTCATAATTAGCAGATTATAGCTGCACTTCGCAGCCTCATGGAGTCAAGAGCAGAGTTTCCAGGCGGAACTCATCAGCGTTCCTCCTTTTCTCTGGCAGGACCTTATCTGCTGGAGCACAGACTGCAACCTGAGGATAGGCAGACCCTTCCGACAATCAGCACCTCTGGTTACCATCACTACAGATTCTGCCTTGGAGGTCTTGGGGCTACCCTGGACAGCCACAGCGTCCATGGAGTTTGGTCTCTTCAGGAACAGGAGGCTCACATCGATTGGCTGGAGCTGAAGGTGATCTGGCTGACTCTCAATGCCTTCCTGCTGCTTATCAGTGGCAAAATTATCCTCATTCAAATGGACAACTCCACCAGCATGGATTACATCAACAAGCAAGGTGGCACCAGGTGGTCTCCCCTATGCAGCCTGGCAGTTCGCATTTGGGAGTTGGCTCTGGAGAACAACGTTCACTTCTAGGGAAAACCACCTCCTGGGGGAGTCCAACCTGGAGGGAAGAGGCTAATCAGGTTGGGTGCGGACAATTCCGAATGTCAATTAAACAACCAGGTCCTTCAGGCGATCTTCAGCAGATGGGGGGCCTCCTCAGGTGGATATCTTCGCCCCCTGGTACAACAGGAAGTGCCCCAAGTTTGTGTCATAGCAGGGATAGGGCATAGGGTCCTTGGGCGATGCTTTACAGTTACAGTGCAACAGCCTGAACGCATATGCATTTCCTCCCATTCCCCTGGTACACAGGGTGATCTGCAAGATAAGGGAGTCCTGGCACCTCAGTATCATTCTGATAGCTCCTTGGTGGCCGGCGAGACCTTGGTTCTCAGAGCTGCTCAGCCTGTCTGACCAGCCTCCGATTCCCATTCCATTGGGCCCAGCCCATCTGTTATCGCTGCCTGGGGGCACAGTCATCCACCCCGCAGCGTGGTTCCTGAACAGGTCACATTGAAGCATCTACGTCTTTCGCAGGCTAACCTAGACATCATTCAAGGTGCTAGGAGCGATGCTACCAGGAGCCAGTACAAAAGCAAGTGGTCTAGGTTTTGTGATTGGAGTGAGTGTAAAGAGTTGGATCCTCTTTGCACGTTAGATGACGTGCGATCCTGCTCTGCACACCTCGCCCACTAAGGGGTGCAAATACACATGTCACACCTACCTGGCGACCATCCATCGGAGCCTACAGGAACTCAGAGGACAATGTTTTTCGTCCTGCAACCCGGTGATTAAAAGTCATTTTGCAGGCCTTACTACACGCCTATCAAGAATCCACACCTCATGTGGGACCACAACATAGTTTTGGGCGGCTTGGCGCATAAACCCTTTGAGCCAATGGTGTCCACGAATATCAGTCTGGTCACCATTAAGACAGCCCTCTTGGTGGGTCTTATGTTTGCACGTCGGGTCAGTGAGATCCAAGCTGTTGTGGCTTCTGAGCCTTGCACTACTTTTCATAGGGACAAAGTGTTCCTTAGAACGCATCCCGCGTTCTTGCCTAAGGTTGCCTTTGCTCCATCTAAATGAAGAGATGGTGCTATCCAATTTTTTCACTGACTCTGAGGACGATGCTCAGAGGATCTTGCACTGCCTAGATGTTAGGCACGCTCTAAAATTCTACCTGGACAGAATCGGGAGCTTTCGCAAATCTGTGGCTCTTTGTCACCTTCGGTGGGTGAAAGCCAGGATATCAGGCTTCTAAGGCCTCCATAGCAAGCTGGATGGTTTCGGCCATCAAGGAGGCCAATGGGGGGCAGCACAAAACCGATTCTGGCAAATATGCATGCCCATGCCATCGCAGCCAAGGCCACGGCAATCTCGTTCCACAGACACTTCCCGTGGCAGGTCATCAGCAGGGCGGCCACGTGGGCCACTACTTCTGTCTGGATGCTGGCTCTAGGTCAGTCGCTGCTTTCGGACAGGCAGTATTAAGGAACTTGTTTTCTTAAGGAGGGTCATCTCTCCACCTTAGGGCTTCATTCGGTTGTAATCGCCCATACAGTATGGAGGAAAGGGGACGGGACGTAGGTGTAATTATAAATTACTCACTGTATTGACTAGCATAATCCTAGTCCATAGTCCCCTTTCCTCCATAGATCCCACCCCCCCTAATAAAACTGGTGTCATTGGGCAATGGTAATATTTTCTTTTTTTTTTTTTTTAAACTTTATCAGTGGTCACATGGAGCTACATAGCATCTTTTCACTCTGCACCATATAGAATCAAGGTATATATGTTTCACAGTAATTATAGTCATATACAGTTACATGGATTCATCATCAGAGGTCATATCACATAAATAAACACGAAATGGGCCCCATATATCTTTGGGTCTGCAGGTCGGAGGTTCGGTCAAGACATACTGTTCTTCAGTTTCATTTACATGCGTAAGCTCACAAAGAAATTGGTTTATGCTGGGTGGCCCTGTATTTTTCCAGTTTAATAGGATGCATTTTTTGGCCACTGCAAAAGTGATTTTAGTCTTCTAGTTTTTTCTGAGCATTTGCCTATGTCCCCAAGTAGGTATTTTTGGGGCGTCAGGTCAGGGGAGATCAGTGTAATTTCTGCCAACATTGTAGCCACCTCTTTCCAGAAGCCCACCACCACCCGACATTCCCAGTACATATGTAAGTGTCCTGCCTGTGGCATATTGCACTTGGGGCATGCATCTGAGACCTCCGGGGTAATGTTGCTGTTTTACTCGGTGTGTAATGAGGTCTATTCAGCATTTTGAATTGAATTGGCCTCAGACCAGAATTCAGGGAAACCTTCTAGGTGAGTGAGCAATATCTGGTCCATTTCTCTTACCTAATAGGTGTCTGTAAGTCCCTCTCCCATTTCTCTTTGATTTGGTTAACTGTGGCGGCGTTGGCCTGCACTGCAGAGTATAGTCTGGAAATTCCTAGGCCCTCCATGGCAGTTACCAGCTGTGTGCACGGGGGTGGCTGGGGTTCATCTGGGAATAGCGGCCATTTCTTCTGGAATGCCGATCTCATACGGTAGTATTGAAGGGTTCTAAGTGGCCCGCCTCCCAAAGCTCTCAGCAGTTCCCCTAGGGTCACAAAGTTGCCATTAATAAACATGTCCCCTATTTTCATTTCGTAGTTGGGTTCCCATGTTTCCTGTATTGCACTGTCGTGTGTGGGGCGTATACCCGGATAATTCCATAAAGGTACATCTGGGTTGTAGGCTGTTGTCAACTTCAATCTCTTGTATATAGCCTCCCATGCTTTTACCGTACAGCTGACCGGATTGTATTCACACGTGTCTTTGTATTGCGTATCGAAAATGACTGATTGTATATCCGTGGGGTATGTAGTGTATTCTTCTATCCATACATGTGATATCTCATGTGTGGCATTGTACCAATATTTTGCAAATGGTGCTTGCGGAACATAATAATACAGCTCAAAAACGGGGGCCGCTATACCACCAGTGGAGTATGATTCAGTCATTTTTTCCCAGCTTATCCTAGCTGTCTTTCCATTCCGTAAGAATGTCACCACTATGGATTGGAGTTTGGTGAAGAATGTCCTGCCCGGCCATATGGGAATGTTAACAAAGAAGTAGAGCAGCTTGGGTAGAATTACCATTTTAAGGACCGCGACCCTGCCATATAGCGATATCGGGAGACGCCCCCACATCTGAAGTTTTGTAGTAATGGTCTGCAGTGTGGCCTCATAGTTATCCAAGTATAATGTGTGCCTATCCCTAGATACAAGGATCCCCAGATATCTAATGTGAGGTTCTGACCATTTGAGTCCGTTTAGCCTGTCTGGGCATTTGGTGGCCGTTGTGAGCGGGAATATTTCGGATTTGGCTCTGTTCACTGTATACCCTGAGTAAGTTGCGAAGTCTTGTATTTCCGCCATTATGGGTGCCATAGTTTTCTCCGGTTCACGGATATATAACAACGTGTCATTGGCGTATAGTGAAATCAGTTGAGTGGACCCCTTCATTTTTATGGCTTTATCAGCGTGTCTCAGTCTCACCGCAGCTGCCATCGGTTCTATAGTCAGCGCAAATAGCAGGGGCGAGAACGGACAGCCCTGTCTAGTGCCCCTGCCCAGCAAGAATAGTTCAGAGAAGGATCTATTAGTTAACACCGAGCTCCCGGTTCGGTATACAACAGTTTTACGTATCTGATGAAATTGGGTCCCATCCCGAATGCCTCCAGCACCGCAAGGAGGTAGACCCAGGAAACCGAATCGAAGGCTTTCTCGGCGTCCAGGGATATGGCTGCTGCACTCCTCTTCGGGTCTATTTGTGCCATTATGCCGAAAAGCCTATGGAGGTTTAGGGCTGTGGACCTTATAGGGATAAACCCATTTTGATCAGGGTGCACCAGTCTAGGAACCGCCGGTAAGAGTCTATTGGCCATTACCTTTGCAAATATTTTAGCATCTGTATTTATTAATGACAGGGGCCTGTAGGAAGATGCATCTTGTGGTGGTCGCCGTGGCTTGGGGAGGACCGTGATCACTGCCTCTCTCATCGTTGTGGGTAGTATGTTGCATTCAAGGGATTCCTCCCACACCAACATGAGTATCGGCACAAGCTCTTCTCGGAATTCTTTATAGAATTCTGCCCCTATCCCATCTGACCCCGGTGCTTTACCCGATGAATGTTTTGATTGCTTCTGTAATTTCCTCGGCTCTTATTGGCTGATCCATTGCCAAGTGATCTATTGCTGGGAGCTTGGGAAGGGCGAGAGCCGCGAGGTAGGTTTTAATGTCTGCGAGATTTTTTATCTTGATTAGAATATAGTTTTTTATAAAATTTGACGAATTCCTTATTTATCTCCTCCCTCAAAAGTAGTTCCCCCTTGTGGTGTTTGTATACTTGTGATTTGGTTGGGTTGTTTATCATGTTTGAGTAGATTAGATAACGTTCTGCCAGCCTTATTGCCCTCCCCATATCTGCGTGCACGCATGGGTGCTGCCACATAGCGTACTTCTCTGGTGGCTAATTTATCAAATTCCTGCAAGTGCGCGTGTATGTCCGCTAATAATTCCCTATTTTGTGTATGGGTTTAGCTTTCCTCTAATTCGTCAAATTTTTTGTTTTCAATCTTTGTTAATTCACCCCAAACGCTCTTTAGCATACCTACGGACTTAGACAGCAGCACTCCCCTGGTCCATACATTGAAAGATTCCCACACAGCGGATTATTTGTCCACCGTTCCCACATTATTGGTGACATTTTCTGCTATCTCAGTGTGTAGTGTTTCCACAACCCCAGGGTCTCTCAACATCCCACTCGGCATTCTCCATCTTTTCATGGGACAGTGGGTATCTAGAATCTTTAACTCTAGTATTACTGGGGAGTGATCTGAGAATGTGCTAGGCAGGATTTCACAAATTTGTAGTGTGGTGGACATGCCCGATGCAACAAACCAATAATCAATCCTGGATTTGGAATCGTCAACCGAAGAGTAATATGTATATCTTCTGTTCCAGGGTGCATTTACCGCCAGGCATCTATCAATGACAGTTGTGTGAGGACGTTACTCAGGGTAAGGGCTGCCTTGGTGGGGGCTCTAGTGATTTTTGGAGATCTGTCCAATGAGGCAATTGTAATATTTTTGGCGTGTCAATGGGGACTGAGGAGTGGCGCCAGTGGGCGGAGTCAGGAGAAGAATGTTTTTTTTGAAAAAGGTTCCATCTCAATCCCTAGCGAGGGATGCCCATACAGTATGGAGGACTGTGGACGTACTTCTATGGACTAGAAGTATGTTAGTCACTACGGTGAATAACTTCTAATTTCTCAAAAACCTTGGCGCAATGTCATCCCAGAGGGTTTTGGGCTTCAGGCGATGCCACGATTGCGAGGCCAAAATGTCTGGCCGATCCCCATGACGTATGGTGATTGGGTGCTAGTCAAGATATGGAGAGCTGCACGTTGTGTGCAAAGATGCAGCCATAATGCCTGCTTGAGAAGGCTGGGGAACGGGTCTCGTCCGTTTCTCGGAGACTGAGACTGAGGAGCCCACCCCAGACAAGGGGAAAGAAGACATCGCAAGAAAGCAAAGAAACAGTCCCATTCCAGGAGCCATTCCTGATCGTCTTTTTTTGCAGAAGAAGCGGCACCACCGCCATTGGTACAAAGCCCAGCTTGTTGTCGAAATGAGGTAAGCACTCAGCGGGGCCGACCACTCGGGAAGAGTGGGAGAGTTTTATGGTCTCTAGACACTTTGTCAGCGTTGAAAGCATCATCAGGCGTTGCTCCCGTCAGCAAGTCTCCGTAAGGCCGAGGCCCCCGACAGCCATCGGTTACACGAACATCCCTCGGCGCCGAGAAAACCTTTGGCATCGAAAGCTTCGCCGCCTATACTGAAGCCTTCAGCTGGAGAAGACTACACAATGCAATAATATATAGAGGAACAAGAAATAGACATATTTCTCTCTGAAGAAACAACTCTCAGACCTAAATCCAAATTTATACCTTCATTCAATTCAGAGAATGTAATTGACCTATTTCACAAAGCAGTAAAGGAGGATCTACGGAGAAATTATCTTGAAAACCGGAAAAGTAAAATGAGCTACAATCTCTCACTACAAGAATGGAAAGCTATTGAAAACTTATCCCTAAATGAGGAAGTAATCATAAAGATGGCAGATAAGGTAGGAAAACTGGTTCTCATGAACTGATCGGACTATATTAGAGAAGTTTCAAACAACTCAATGATCATCTTTGCTAAGAAATATTTAATCAAAGTCCACTCCAAGACCTAATTCAAACTTGGAGTAACATGAGTAAAAATTGGCTTGACATCGGTCTTCTAAAACAGGAAGAGTTAAGTTACATGAATGTTAAACATCCCATAATGTCCACGATCTATTTTCTCCCCATAATCCACAATAAATACATAGGATACCATACCTTGCAACCAATAATTAATGGAATTGGCTCAATTACAAAGAAAAGTTTCCAATTCATCGACATCCATTTACAACCTCTAACCATGCAACTGGCATCATTTACACGCGACACAAAGCACATAATTCAACAGTTAGATTCTATCCCGTGGCAAAACAATTATTACCTGGCGACATTGGATGTTGTCTCGCTATACACAAGCATAAATCATGACCAAGGCATAATAGCATCTGAGTACTTTTTGAAAACGAGATCAATTTCATTCAAAGAACAAAATAACATGCTACTGGAAATGTTACACTTTGCCCTAAACAACATCTTTTGCTTTAACAAGAAAATCTACAGACAGAAACAAGCAACCGCGATGGGGTCCAAATTTGCCGCATCCTATGCAAATCTGTTTTTGTTATTTCGAAGTGAAACATGCATGGAAACACAAGGCCTTTACTGACTCCAAGAATATCATTTTTTGGGGTTGGTACATTGATGATGTCTTTATGATTTGGGAAGGAGACCTAATGGAGTGCCACTCATATGTTGAATACTTAAATAACAATGAATACAACCAAAAGTTTACAACTAACTACTGTAAGGACAAGATCCAATTTCTAGATCTAGAAATCTATATGGACAAAAATAAGATTTTGAAAAACCTATACACCAAACCAACTGCAGGCAATAGCGTTTTACGTGCACAAAGCAACCATCCAAAACACATTATAACCAATGTACCATACAGAGAAATCCTCAGGATCAAAAGAAATTGCAGTACAGAAGCATCATTTGAATCAAATATCGAACAATCAATCAATACATTTAAACAAAGAGGATACAAAGTAAAAAGTGTAAAAGAATCCATGAAAAAATCGGAAACAATAACAAGAGAATATCTATTACAAGACAAACCCAAAAAAGGAACATTAACAGCAAAATCTAAATTCATTACCACCTATGGATCAGATGCTACAATCCTAAGGAACATTCTCAAAAAACATTGGGATATGTTGAAACTGTATACAACACTTCTGAAACAAATTGACGACAAGCCAGGGATCAGTTGTAGAAAGGCACCAACTCTGCATAACAAAATAAGCCCCAACCACTTAAAATCAATAGCCAAACAAGATATTGGGAGCATGTTCAAACATCCACCAATTTTTGGAACAAATAAATGTGGTAACTGTAAATTTTGTCCCCAAATGGTTAACGGCTTAAAGAAAATCAAACTACCAAATGGAAAAGAGAAAATGGTGAATCATTTAATTAACTGCAACAGCAAATATGTCACTTTTGCAATGCAATGCATATGCATGAAGACATATATAGGAAGCACTATCAGAAGTCTAAAAATGTGAGTATTTGAACATTTGCGAGCAATAAGGAATCATGATCTAAAATACCCCATAGCATTACATTGTATTATGGAACATCAAGGACTAAATGTTGGCGAATTGAAAATATATGGCTTGGACAAAATTGAACACCTGCCAAGCGGTGGTGGTAAAGAACAGATCCTACGCCAAAGAGAATCTAAATGGATCTGCCTTATGTATACGTGTTATATCGGATTAAACTCAGACAATGAATTTCTCAACTGGCTGTAATGCAACGCACCTAATAAGAATGGAGAAATGCGAAGCAATTCGTTGAAAAGGTTGTTTAAATTTTGAGAATGTATTTTGAAGATGATGTAGCATCTCATTACTCCTGCACAAAAATCTACTTTTCCTTTAAAAGACCTTTTCTTTTCTTTCCTCGTTTTTCTCCCCTTTCAACTTTTTAGGGCATATACAAATAGAGTATTCCACAACCTTTGAAAATAAGACAAAAACATTTTCGTCCTAGAAAATATGAAACTTTCTCTCCAAAAACGATTATGAAGCAAATTTTAGTGTGAACAACTTTTATTAAATTAAATAAAATTTGATATATGTCCTCTCGAAAAACTCTGAAAAATAAACGATTGATAAAATACTTGCCTGCAAGAAAGGTAACAAATAATTTGGAAACCAGTGCAAAATCAGCAAACAAAAAGGCTGACAATGCGCAAAACGAGATGACGTAATCGCGCTCGTTAAAACAGGAGCGAGGTGACGTCACTCGCGGAACTAGAAAGCGCATTTATGCAATTCCCTGCATAAAAGGAAACAAATGATATGCAATTCCCTGCATAAAAGGAAACAAATGACTTGGAAACCAGCGTGAAATCGGCAAACAAAATGGCTGACAACATTTGAAACGTAATGACGTCATCGCGCACACTATAACGTGAGCGTGATGACATCACTCGCTCAATTAGAAAGCGTATTTAAACGAGTTAGAAGCACACAAGACTGCATCAATTGAAGGTGCCAGTGGAGGGACAAGCGTATCCCTTCAATTCTGCTCCTGCTCTAAGGAATACAAGAGTTAAGGTAAGCGCACAAACCTTTGGATGCCCCCAAAATAGCTCTTTTTGCTAAATTCTAGAACCTTAACTAGATTCAAAATACAAGCCCAAATGTTTGTCTTTACCGCTAGGCTAAAACAAAATTTGAGACTAAATTCCTGTTTGAAACCTCTAATTAATAGAAATAACAATAGCTAATTGCAAAGTCATAAAACTTGAGACAATCACTATTGGTGAGTGCCACCTAGTCATATGTTATGAATTTTGAAATGGAAAATGTCAGTGTCTCGCCTTTCCACTCTTGTCTATACACTACTTATGAAACATTTTATTTTGAGTTGGTATGAATTTATGTATATATGACTAACCATTTGGAAGGCTATATAATGTGTTTCCATAATATAGAATACTTTGTTTTTTTTAGAAAAACTCTCCTGATGATCCCTTTTGAATGACATAAAAAGGGTGAAACACTTGTAGAGAGACCACAAACCTGAAAAGTTCCATACCCTGTGCAAAACAGAAAATAAAAACACATTTAAGCAAATTTTAAAAAGTGTGGAAACTATTGCTTTGGCGCTCACATTTGCAAATTGAAGATTGTTTTGGGCTGTCTCAAGTGGAAATGTATAACTAATCTAAAATCTTTAAATTCTATCTTTGGCAATCATGATAAAGATACAACACCACAGCTGACAACCAAACCCAAAAAATGTAAAGCTAAAAATCAGAATTCGCCCAAAGAACTAAGTCCTGTTTAGATTGCCAAGATTGTGTTTTCGCTTCGGCTGCAATGGTTCATTCGTGCCACTGTCGAGTTCGGGTTTCTTCGATTCCATGCATTCCATTTTCAGAATCGAAGAGCATGATGACCCTGAGGACCCAGTCGACCCTGTTTACACTTGAGCCGGCAGCGTCGACTGTTTCAACGATCGGAACGATTTGTTGGCTTTGGCTCAAGGTTTGCACGATGCCAGTGGTCTGGACACTTCCCCTTACAGCAAAAGCAGCCCTATACCCACGCTAGTCTGAAGTTCAGGGAGCTGATTCATAGGGTAGTTGACACCCTGGGGTTGAAGGCGTCCACTACACCTCTTTAGGGATATGACCTTACCGACATTCTAGACGAGAGTCCCACAATCGAGCACAATATGCCTTTCAACCTGGCAGCACCCTTGTACCATTTACCTCTGTGAATGCCCATTTCACAGGGAAGTATAGGCCCGTCAAGAGGAGATCCTTCTTTCCTCGCCACAAATCCTTCCCCGGAAGGGTTGGTTATACAGACTACCACTTTTTCCACCAGACCTGCGGCATCCACCTCTAATCTGCCTACGGACAGAGAGGGTAAAATATGTGACGCTTTGGCCAGCAAGGTGTTCACTTCTGGTAGCATGGCGCTCAAAGCACTAACGTAGCATGTGGTTTTGCCAATTACTTGTTTGGCTTATTGAAGGTAGTTGAACATGCTGCTGAATACGTCCCTGAGGGTGCCAAGCGGGATGTTTTTGTTACAGCTGCTGGAGGATGGGAAGGAGGTAGCCAAACAGTCCTTACAAACGGTCCTTGGCGTAGCAGACTGTGTTGGCAGCAGGACTTTAAGTGGGCCGGGGCCTGCCGGGGCTGAGCCCCGGCAGGTTCCGAAATTTCGTTTTGAGGCGGGGCCCTGCCGGGGCCCACTAATCTCCCCTGGCAGCCCCGGCCACTACACGAAAAGGCATTTTTTTTCTACAGGCTGAAGCTCTCGCTCGTGTGCAAGAGATTCAGGCTTCAGAAAAAAATGCCTTTCAGCCATAATGGTGGCGCCGCACCTGCGAGGCATCCCTATAATCAAGTGATGCACGTGGGCCGGCGCCACCATTATGGAGAAAACGTGAGGCCACTGGAAGCAGAGGCCTTGCTTTCTAAATACTGAAGCTCCCGCAAATTTGCAGGAGTGTCAGTCTTTAGGAAAAAGGCCTTTGGTTCCAGTGGCCTCACCCCCAGCTGGCGAGGGGCAGCACCACCATTAAGGCTGAATAGGCGAGGCGCTGTCCCCTGCCAGGCAAACCTATAGAAAATAAATACAGAGATTAGCACCCTCTCCCCCAAAGGGGGAGAGGGTGCTAATCTCTACAAAAGGCTGCCTAGCAGGGGTGCCAGTAGCCCATTGAGCCGGGGCTCATCAAGGGGGCATGGCCTAACGGGCCATCAAGACCCCCGCTGTTAGGCCACGCCCCCTCTATGAGCCCCGGCTCGATTTGTGGTGCCATTTAAGGCACTGGTTGGCAGAGCAATGGGTTCAGCACTTGTGATGAGACACGAAGCATATCTTAAAACTTCTGGCTTCTCTCCAAATTTCCAAAACAGGTTGCTGGCATGCCTTTTGAAGGTGGCATGCTTTTCAGGCAGAAAGCGGACGAATCCTTGGAGAAATTCAAAAATGGCTGCTAAATCTTCGAGCCTAGCGGCGCAGCCAGCCAACTCTACCTTCAGCTTCGCCTCCAGGTGCAGGGGCTACAGACGTTCATGTGCCTTATGGCACGAAGGCGGAGCTCCTGCAAACCAGGCAAGTGCAGAGGTGCTTCTTGCATACCGGAAGGGGCAAAGGGGCCTCTAGAGGCCAACAAGCAGCAACAGCCGCTTTGAATTCCCCTCCCACAATGCACCGGTTGGTGGACGGTTGGCATTGCAGTGGACACAGTGGCAGGAAATGATGAGAGGGTCGGGTTGGTATTCCTGTTACTTCCTTGTGCCCAAGAAGGTAAGGGGTCTCCGTCCTGGACCTCAGGGCCTTGAACTAGATCCTGAGGAAGGATAAATTCAGGATGGTGACGTTAAGAGAGATCTCCACGCTCTCGAACTCCCGGACTAGCTGTGTCAATAGATCTACAGGACGCTTAATTCCATGTGCCAATACACCAGAAGCACAGGAAGTTCTTAAGGTTCCTCATTGGTGACAATCGCTATCAGTTCAAAGTGCTTTCTTTTGGGTTGACATCTGCACCAAGGATCTAAAACAAGCTCATGGCCGTAGTTGCGGCTCACTTCAGGAGATCCGGGGTCCATGTATTTCTGTACCTGGGTGACTGGGCGAGACAAGTCTTGTCTCATCTGGAAGACACCTGCCTATTACTGCATAGGATGGGCTTCTCCCTCAACTTGAAGTCCCATCTGATGCCAGTTCAGCTGCTCCAATTCATCGGAGCAGTCCTAGACACCTGGGTAGGGAAGGATTTCCCTCCCGAGGAGATAGTCAGCAACATCTCACAGATGGTGCAGTTGTCAGAACCACACCACTCTTCCATCGGCTTCCTTCCTCCGCCGCTTGGTTTTCATGGCCTCCTGTATTTTTCTAGTGCCAGAGGCCAGGCTGCGTATGAGAACCCTTCAGTGGCTCCTTAGGGACCAATGGTCTCAATATCACGATCGCCTTTCAGTGTCCTGCCAAGTAGTCCGCTAAGTCGGATGGTGAAACACGTGCAGCAATCTGTTGGCAGGGAACCCTTCGAACCCCCTTGGCCCCAGGCTCGAGTGGTCACAGATACATCCCTGAAGGGTTGGGGTGCCCACTGCAAGAATTTGCTGGTGAACGGCCTCTGGTCTCCAACAGCAGCCAAGTGGCATATCAACAGGCTGGAGTTGCGGGTCTTAGGCAAAGTTTATTCAAATACTCTTATACTCAAGGTTTCTTGGTAAAACACTTATTAATTTATTTCATAGTCAGTTATAAAACATTCACTTCAAGGAGGCAATCTATATCACACAAATATACTTCAGTCCTTCACAATATCAGGTTCTGAGGCATTTAAA
The DNA here is from genome assembly GCF_040938575.1 of Ambystoma mexicanum. NCBI lineage: Eukaryota > Metazoa > Chordata > Amphibia > Caudata > Ambystomatidae > Ambystoma > Ambystoma mexicanum. Next base: position 1,221,713,533 of record NC_090927.1, read on the forward strand.
CTACTTTGAAGGAAGAGCAAAATGGCATTCAGAGCATTTGAAGTAGGAGCAAAAAGGCATAAGTTAATAAAACTGTTATTAGTTACTCTTAAACAGTGCAAATCGTTTGAGTTCACCAGAGGAGTTGATTGAGTGCAATAGGTTAGGCTAAAGTCAGTGGGCTAAAATCTTGTATAGGATAAAGCAGTTCTCAGAAGTAGTTCGTAAAAGAAAAATTCAGGTGTTGTCACAAGCTGACTAGGCCTGTAAATTACCAAAGTTTCAAGCACTTTCGCAGTGAGAGGTAAGTTCTCTGTCGGGTTTTCACAGTACCTTACAATGAAGAAAAAGATGCAGCTGAAGATGTCTGTTCCTGGCAGTTCCTGCAGATCTTGCTGTTCCTGAGCCTCAGTCGTGGGGACAAGAGGGAGGATGTTGGGACTCCTGCACTGGGACTGGTCAAAAAGCTGGCAAAGGCAAATCTTCATTTCCGGTAGCTGTAGTCAAGCACACAAACTGGTGTGCTTCTCCCTGTTTATTCGGTTTCCTGCACCACTCTGAGGAAAATACAACCAGCTCCGACAATGGTATCCAGGTGGCTTGCGAGTTGATTGGCCCCACCGACTCAAAGGGAGAAGTCGTCCTTGAAGGGCTTCTCTGTCGAAATGAACTTGGCGATTTGGACCTCCAGCAGGGCTTCACCGGGCAAACCAATGGTCCAGGAGTTGCAGCAGCTGTCCTCTTCCAGCTTGTCTTCGGTTCTTTCGTTCCAGTGGTCGACTCTGCCTTCCAAGCGAAGAGACCCGCCTTTTATCCAGTTTCCTCCCATTCATTCCAGCCTAGCTCGCACTCAACCAGCAGTGTGGCTGTCCTTGCCGGACAGTCAGCCAGCCAATCACGCCAGAGTGCATTTGGGTCTCCTAGGAGACTAAGCACAGGGAGTTTCAGGCACCTCCCTCACTTCCTGGCCACCTCAGACACGTGGGCGCCAGAGGCGGTCTTCAGTCCTGAAGCCCGCCAAAGGCATAGGAACAAAGGGACCAAACCTAGTTTGGCCCGCACAGACAAACTCTAGAAGGACCTTTCCAAAAAGAAATAACGAAAAAAGACGACCGGGACCTGTTTAAACAAAAAGGGGGCTCAGACGCCATCTGGTAAAACATGGCTCCCGCGATTTAACGCTATTGGTGTTCACGGTCGGGAGAAATCATGGTAGTTTGTTGTAAAACCACTGCCACCAGCCATTTCGAGAGGAAAGGGTAGCATTTGACTGCTACATGAGTTTCTAGACATAGGGAATACTAAGTAACCCCTCCAGCACTCTATTGTAAGATAGTGTGTGCTGGGTCTAGGAATTTGGAAAGACTAGTAAAGTCAATTTCACTTTACTTACTCTGGGAAACAGTTTATCCCAGAGAAGGTATTTAAACCTTGGGACAGCCTAAAAGGTTTCCCTGTGGCACTGCACTGAGGGTGCTTTGTGACACAAATGAAAAGATGTTGTTTATGGAGTTGTCTAAAACTCCACAACCAAAGAAATACAGAAAACACATTGAAATTAAAAGTTCAAAGTCCCAGAGTGTAGCAAAAGAGCTGGAGGGCTCAAAGCTAGTGGGAATTGGCACATGTATTAGAATTCTTCTTAACAGTGGGCTATCAGGTTAGCCCTGAGGACCTTTGCCCCATCTCTGAGGGAAGCATGTCCTCGTCCTGACAGACAATACGGTGGCGATGCACTACCTCAATCGGGGTGGTGTGCACTCCTGCCCACTCTGCACAGAGGCAATTCAGCTGTGGTTCTAGTTGAGAGGGAACCAAATCTTGGTCTCGGCAGTTCATCTGGCGGGGACAGAGAACACTTTGGCAGATGCTCTGAGCAGGCAGAGCACGGTCTCACACGAGTGGGAAGTGTGCCAGGAAGTCCTAGAGGAGGTCTACTCTTTCTGGGGTACCCAGCAGTGGATCTGTTCGCGACAGGATTCAACAGGAAGTGTAAACAGTTTTGCTCGAGTGAATTCCCAGCGAACGGTGCATTGGGGGGGGGGGGACACGTTTCTGGTGGATTGTACCTTCCCTCTCAAATAACTCTGCCCTCCAATTCCTGTCATTCCTCTGTTTTTCAGGAGGTTGAAAAGATTTCGAGCGACCATGTTCACGTTTGCCCCCGGACTGGGTGAGGAGAACATGGTTGCCTCAGAGTCCGGATTTGCTAACCCAGTTGGAGGGCCGATTACTACACCCAACCCCAGATTCCTTCAACCTACATGCGTGGCTCTTGAGAGGATGAGGTTTGATGACTGGGACCTCTCAGAGGAGGTATTGGATTTATTGCTGGCTGCACACAGACCTCCTACTAGATCTCTGTACTTGTGCAGGTGGAGAAGATTTAAGGCGCGTGGTAGAGGGAACCCGAGACAGACCATATCTCTTGCCCCACCACCACAGTGATGGAGTTCCTTCCGTCACTGGCCTCTTCAAGCCTTCGTATTGCCACAGTTAATGGGTATTTGGCGGCCCTGTCTGTGTTCAAAGAGGTCCCCAGGCAAAGGTTCCTTTCTCACCACTCCAATCATGGACCAGTTTATGAAGGGCCGCCTTGGCAAGTTTCTGCCAACCGCTTTTGTTGTCCCAGGTTAGGATCTTAATCTAGTTTTGACCTACTCGATGGCGGCTCTGTTTGAGCCTATGCATTCATGTTCTTTGTGGCTGTTGTCCCGTAAGAGACAACCTTTTTGGTCGCAATTATATCTGCCAGGAGGGTTTGGGAACTGCAAGGCTTGTGCTGCAAACTTAGTCAGACCTGGATTCCTTCCTGAGGTGGTTTCAGAATTTCATCTGTCCAAGTCTATTGATTTGCCTGTCTTTTATCCTCTTCCGCACCCCTCAAAGGAGGAAGAGCGGTTCCACCGCCTTGATCCTAACTGAGCGTTCAGCTTCTATCTTACTTGCACGTCTGAGTTTAGGAAATCAGACAAGTTGTTTGTGGCCCATTCCTTGTCCAGAAAAGGCCTTGCCATCACTAAACAAACCCTGTGACACTGGATTATTTTGTGCAAATCTGAGTTTTACCAATCTGCAGGCAAGAAGCTTCCAGCGGGCATCAGTTCCCCTCGACCAGAAGGGTCTCAGCCTCTACAGAGCTCCACAGAGGGATTCCTGTTAGGGATATATGCCAGGCGGCCACCTTCACCAAACACTATGCCTTGTACGTTGCACAGGGAACTGATGCTAGTTTTGGTAGGGCAGTTCTACAGAATCTTCTGGTTTAAATCTTTCTGCCCTCCTCCGTTACCCTAACTGCTTGGAAGTCTATCATGATGAGGAATCTGCGGGAGAAAAGCAATCCATTTGAAGGATAATTTACCTTACCATAATGTTCTTTCTGTGGATTCTTGTTCTGCAGATTACTCATCGACCCATCCCCGCTCAAAGTTCTGTAGTTGTCGCTTCTTTCCAAACGTGAAGGCATCTGGTGATGGCTCTGAGATGACTGTTTATATAAAAAAAAGAAAGTCTTCACATTGTTGTGGGTTCATCCGGTTCGTGGGTACCCTTGTTAATGTTTTAACTGCTGGTTAGCTTCCTCCTGTTGTTTTTCTTCTGCAGTGTTCAATTGCAAGGGGAAGCATTTGGAGGTACTGAAGCATGGGGGTGGTCGCGTGGTATACATAAAACACCTGACGTTATGTCTGGAGCGGACGATCGAGAGCCAGACTAGATGGATCGGCTGCTGAGTCGAGGTTCACAACGCCCCCCTGTCAAAGTTTCAGAACAGCAGACCTAGATGATGGATATCTATCATGATGAGGAATCTGCCGGAGAAGAATCCATAGAAAGAACGTTACGGTAAGGTAACTTCTCCATTGATGGCACAGGTGGAGGAGTTACTCCAAATATTGTATGCTTTGAGGACTTTGGCCAAGTCTTAGGCCTGGTGATTCAACAGCCTTCCACCTCTGCCCTGAGAGGACAGTGATTTTGTCCTTTCTCTGAGTTCGCTAACCACAGTGGAGTTAGGTGCCTACCAGCAAACAGCAGCTTCCCACCCCCTCTCCACACCAGAGTAGAGATCGTGGGAAACAGAGGGGTGGTTTTGCGCCCCTCACTGGTCCCATAGCGACCCCTGCAAAGCCTTGGTGAAGGGGTGCGACTTCTATTTGTTGCATGTGAATCGTAGGATAACTCTGCTAGTTGAGGAATGGTGTTGGACCACTTCTGATGCCTGGAACTTATAGGTTATGGCTCAGGGTCACTACCTCCCATTTGTTCATTGAGCACTGTGACAATTCAGAGATTTGTCAGTTCTCCCCAAGGGGGTCCACCCCCTTTGAGACTAGGGGGGAGGGAGAGGCTGCTGTGCAATGCTCTCCCAATGGGACAGAGCAAGTGCGTTCCCACTATGGGTGACTCCCTCTGGGGACAAGAAATACTCAAATAACAATTCCATCCCACCTCCTGGTACATCGAAGTTCTCAATATTTATTGGGTTGGTTTCGGATTTGAACTTGTTACTGCTTTGTGATGAAGATCAGGACCAATGGAATCTTCAGTTCACTGGATGCAAGTAACACGAGTGAAGCCACTGGAGTGTGAGAAACGCCGGCCTGCAGGACCACACATAGGATTGAGCCCATCCCTCCCAGGAAGAAGGAAGAACCATGTTAACATGGTGGGAGGGAGAGTAAAGGAAGCTGGTTTAGCACTGCTTTATGGGCATCGGCAGAGAGCCTGGTACCGCCGCAGGTGAATGAGTGGAGATCCAGCCAGGAGCAGCGGTTGACGTCCTGCCAAAGAGACATCCAGAGCCCATACATCCAGAAACTAGGCCTGAGGGTTGCAACCGTGCAGACCACAGGCAGATCTCAACCAAAGAGCTGAATGGACCAGAGGCGCAGAATCCACAGAGACACACCACTGCTGGAAGAGAGGTACGCAGGGCTGAGCATAAGAGTACCCCAGGAGGGTTTGAGAGACACAAGTTACTGAACGTGCCTAATGGGCCTGTAGCCCACATAAGGCTGACCAAACAAGTAACCCGGGAAGAATAGAGAGAAACGACCAACCAAGCAAGGCTTAGCAGGCCTGTAACCCACCTGGGTTTGAAAAACCACTTAACCCCACGAGGGGCTGAACGAAAGCACACGCAGCGCTGACCAAGTCCGAGAACTACCAGAGGCTGAGATGGTGAAGCATTCAGACAAGAGAAAGGGTGAACTTAGTTTCTTTGTGACTACCAATTGTTCCAAATCCGGAAGAGATTTCCCAGGATGCGGCATAAAGTAAAGGATGTCTGGAATATAGGACGTACTAAAAGAAAGATGAGACACATTTGTTTTGTTGGAAATTTGTTGGCACTTAATCCAGAAGTGGAGGAGTTTGTAAGAACTCTTTTGTTGGGGGTCAGAATACCAGCCTCCACTAACTTGCTATCAGGGAGAAGTAACTCTCCTAATCTCTAGCTTCGTCTACGGCCCTGTCAACGGCTCACAAACAGACCAAATCCTCTGTTCCATCGACAACCTACTCAACGGCAATTCCGACGATTACTTTGACTGCTTTAATGCACCAAACTCCATCAGTATCCGTCTCCATTAAGACCCAGTCTATGACAAAAGTGCACTTCTCCTTGTTGACGGCTCTGTGAGGCTTCTTTCTGGCTTGAGTTTCTCTTTCTGCGCATTCTGCCCTGTCAAGGCCTACATGTACCATCTGCGGTTTATGTTGGCTCCATATGTAAAGTCTGGCATTTCTGGTCCAACTATACTTCCACCAGAGGACATTCTGCAACCTGCCAGTGAGGCAGAGCTTGAACAGGTAGGTTTCGTCCCTGACAATGTCTACACCCATGTAGATGACAATTATGTGGAGTCTTTGCCGCCTACTCCTGCTGGATTTTCCATGAATATGCCATCGGCAAGGGAGCTCCCTGCTGGGCCATCTCTCTGCTGCTGCTAGGCATTCTCCTAAAACAACTCCCACTCAGCCAGCGTCCTGTGACCTCTCCTTGAACATCCTGTCCACATTCTAAACTCTGGTGTCTGAAATGCAGCACATGCTTACAACCCCTTCTGTGCCTTCACTGTGAGTTTCCAGCGGGTCCACTGTCTGCTCCTCCTTCACCACCAGCTGTGCGCCCCTCATGGGCACGCACATCCCCTCTTCCTCCTCCACCGCTCTTACAGACACAGATTCTGAGGACATCTCCCAGAGTGATATGTCTAGGCACACCAACACCTCGGTTGAGTTAAATAATGTTATTCCTGGGCATGACAAACAAGATTATCCTCTCTTTGTGACTCCTCCAGACTAAATTGGTTCTTTACATGCCCTCAAGGGAGGAAAAGGAGGAAGTCTTGTACCAAAAAGGAGAGCAAGCCAGGTCGTCTGTGGTGGCCATAACTGTCCTTGACATGTAGGAAGGCGGCCTGCTTACTATGAGGAATCCTTCCTCTGCCCCTCCAAAAAAGGACCGACTTGGGGAAAAATACAAAGCCCCAAACTCTGCGCCTTAATGTCTCTGAGACAGTCCCATCCAGACTCTTGTCGCCGCTGCAGAATTTGAGATTTACCCTATCTCTTGCCCTACCACTGCAGTGATGGAGTTCCTTCTGTCCTCACCATGCCTTTAGGTTGCAACAGTCAAACGATACTTGGCAGCTTTGTCTGTTTTCAAAAGGTTCACAGATCTAGGGCCTCTCTTTATGATCCAGGTGTTAAGATGGATTTCTGAACTCTGACCTGGTGGGCAGAGGTTCAGGCCAGAATAGTTTCTTTGATCAGGGTAACCTTCTGAACAAGCCAGACCAATCAAGGTAGCATTGGCGGCGGTCAAGACTAGGTGTCAGGAGGGTTGAGGGTGACTGACAGACATCAATGAGCACACAGAGTAAAGGACACTTACACATCACTCCAAGTCAGGTGTGTGTATGTGTGTATATATATATATATATATATATATATATATATATATATATATATATATATATATATATTCAAGGCCTTTGAGTTTCAACACAATAGTTACTAACAGTAACACTTTTAAACGAACACAATCATACTAAAATACATATATACAAGACCAAGTGGCCTAAAGGGTTCATGCACAAAATGGGTCCACAACCTAGAAAAGGGAAGGAAGCAGGTAGTGCAAAGAATCTTTATGCAGTTCTACAGTAATTGCAATCCTAACTAAAAGGCAGTCCAGTCCCTATGAAGAGGGTATCATATTGCTCAAATGTACCTTTAATGCTGGCGCACGTGGCATTGCAGATGGGTGAAAACGGGGTCTCTTGTAGGGTCTGTAGCAGCTCAGGAAGGTGGGTGAGGTGATGCAGAATAGGTTCCTACTATAAGTGGAGGGTCTCCCTGAGAGGGCAGTACAGGTTTCAGGAGCTGGGAATAGTTTGATAGCTCAGGCTATCTGTGGAAAGGAGAGGGGCCCTCAGGGGCCACTAATGTGTAAAAATGGATGGATGCGCAAGGGGCCACAGGTAAGGGTTGCAATTACTCTCCGACCCCTGGCGCAATCTGGACCAAACTTCGGCAGTCGAGTTCACTTCGGTTGCAGGTTCAAATGCGGCAATTCTGCTGCTTTCAGCGACAGTTACAGCGTTGATTCCCAAACGGGATAGTGGTGATTTCTCTGCTCCTGGTGGATGTATCGGGCCAGCTTCACTGTAGCAGGCTTCAGGGCACAGAGGGCACCGCTGCAAGGCGCCTGCAAAGTTTGTCACCACGGCTGGGTGACATGGTAACCGCGTGTACTCCGGTTCGGACTGTCTCTCTTTGCTCCAGATTTTGGAACGCCAAGTTTACGAAATTCGGGGGGCTGGGGGGGGCCGTGAACACGGAGCTTGCGATGTACCAAGTTTCAAGGGCCTCCTCAAAATGGCGGAGGTATCAGAGCAAAGGGCCTGCGCAAGCTGGACAGCCCACTGGTTGGCCCAGGGACACTTCCGAGAAGGCTTACTTGCAGGGCTTGATGAAGGTGCAGAGAATAGTTGCTCCCACGATTCCAGTGGGTCGAAGCGTCTTCGCAGACCTTCTAGTTCGATCAGATACAGAGGGGTCCAGTGGTACGACAGTGGGCTCAGGATGCCAGGATACTTGGATCCTATCCTTTGTTCAGTGATAACTCCAGAGATCGACATGGTATGGGTGTTTGCAGCCTTCTCTTATCCAGAATCTCCTTTGTGCCAAAACGAAGAGGACCCAATGGGAGATCTGCTCACATACAGGCACACCATAGGTGGACCAATCGTGGACCACGGTGGTCCCAGGCATTCAAAGCACACCAGACGCTCTGGTACCCGGGATGTGTATTGGAATTAGACTGTCAAAAACACATTGTGGAAGCACACATACAAGGAATGCAGAAGCCCACGAAAGCATGGCATTTCGTGAGAGAATGCATGCACAAATAGGGACTGACCCGGGTCGGCTCGACCTGGGGAAGATGAAGGGGCAAGATGGCCAAAGGACAGGATAAAGAACCTTATGGCATGGCCATTTTGGAGCCAGGACACCTATGCGTGCCAAACGCGGTAAATGCCATTTGTCTGGAAGGAAAGGGTTCAAAATATGAGAAAAGATAAGCTGCCACCAGCCCTGTCCAAGGCACATCTGCACTTCTAAAAAATCATTCGAGAGTGTCTAGGGCCTTTAGAAATGACAAGAAGACCCAACTGCACTGTACTGTTCGGTACATTGTGCACTTGCAACATGGACAAGGACTAAGGCAAACAAAGTCTCCCAGTACTGGCTGCCTTTAAGGGCATGTCAATTTCCCCATAATAAAGTGAGCGAAAAGCCCAGCGGAGTGTAGCTGAAGGCTGTGCTCCTCTGGAAAGTCAGACGAAGGTGTTAAACAGCAGAAAAAAGTTGGGGGGTACACAACTGTAGAGAAAACTTCACATACATGGGAATCTTTTCTAATACCAGGTTGTTGCCCAATTCCTGAAAGGCCTTGTGAATACGGTTCTGCTGGTTCCTTTTGTTGTCCCAGACTGGTACCTTAACTTGGTTCTCACTTAACTCATGGTGACTCAGTTTGAGCCTATGCATACATGCACAGTTTGTTTTCTCACTTTGAAGACAGCCTTTCTACTGGCATCACTTTTGGCAGAAGCAAGCTGCAGGCTTTCTCATGCAAGCCTCCATTCCTCTGTTTCTTTAAAGAGATGTTGTCGCTGAAACTGTGGCCTAGGTTCTTGCCCAAGGTAGTTTCAGAGCTCCACATCTCCCAGGGCATAGACTTGCCCTTGGTCTAACCTCCTCCCCATTCTTCCATGGAAGAGGAGAGGTTGCATAGGTTGGAGCATAAAGGGCTCTTAGTTTCTCAAGGACAACTGAGTTAAGGAGAGCTGAACAGCTGTTTGTAGCTTTTTCCATGCCAAGAAAGGGTTTGGCTGTTTCTAAGCAGGCCATATCTAGGTGGGATTACACTCAGCATAGCAGAGTGCTACCAACACACAGGCAAGGAGATTCCGCAGGGCATCCGATCTCACTCCACTAGGGGTGTGGATGTTTCTTCAGCACTCCAGTGGGGCGTGCCGGTTAAAGAAATCTGCCGGGCGGCGACATTGTCATCCTTGCACACCTTACTGTTTGGATGTGTTGCATTAAGCTGTTGCTCTTTGGAAGAGTAGATCTACAGACGTTCCTGGTTTAGGGGCTTCCATCCCGCTGCAAGACCACATACTGCTTTGGGAGTTTATCTGATGAGAAATCTGCGGGAGAAAGCAATCCATTGAAGGAGAAATTACTTACTGGTAATGTTCTTTATGGATTGTTCTCTCGCAGATTCCTCATTACCATCCCATCCTACCCCGTTGTGAAAATGCCTGCATTCCTTGATGACTGACCTTTTCTTAAGAGGAGAGGAGCTTTCTATTATTGGGCTGTTATGTGCGTGTCCTTCTGCAGCTTCTTGAATTTCTGCTCATCATCCTAAAAAAAGATGACACATGTTAAATGTTTTGTTTTTATGAGAGTTGTGGCTGCTTTCAGCCGATTCCACAATCTTCCTCTGCACTAGCTGAGTTTGGATGAAAAAAGGGTGGGGACCTCTGGTACGGAGGGGCGTAGTGACGCATGGTATATGTATGATGACCAAAGTCACATCCGGAGTTGACGACCGTTGCATCGAGTCGAGATGGATCCATGGCCGTGGTCGAGGTGCACTTCACCCTCTGTCAAAGTTTTCCAATCAGCTGACACTGGAAGGGATATATATCTGATGAGGAATCTGCGGGAGATGAATCCATAGAAAGAGCATTACCGGTAAGTAATTATACTCATACGTCCATCCCTTTTACTCCATCCTTATGGAATGCCTCGGACCCAACACCATTGGGACGTGTTGGCAGAACTCAGTCCCCTTGCTCCGCATTCTCTCAAGAACCATATTTCCCGATAATGGGAGATTTTCAACTCTTCACAGACGGAACATCTGAAGGACTTTGTTTCCAAAGCATCACGGCACGACAAGGTTAGTCACCTCGTCAATAAAGCACCCCAGCACAGTGATTCCTTCCCAGGGTCGCTGTCTGGGCAGGGCCCTTAGGGCTCTTCTACCGTAGGTAATCTTGAGGCCACAAATGCTACTGGCACACGTGCCGAGGGGCACATCGGCCCTACAGGGTCTTCCTCCGAGGGGCTCCCTAGCTCTGATACTGCACTGGGATTTGAGGGATTTTGGGATCTAGCTCAAAATGGAGGGTGGAGGTGTCTTATTCGGGCACATCAACTACCAGAGCTTGCACCTAGGGCAAATGGCCTACAGGAATCATCTTCGAGGTAGAGGGTCAGTGCGAGCGAACTACCAGTCGCTTGACTGAGGGTACCACACCTTACGGAGTCCAATCTGATGTCCCCGAAACTTGGTAATGGACATCTTGTTTAAAGGCCCCAAGCATCCCTCAAATTCTTGCATGCGACCTCAAAAGGCACATGGAACCACCTTCCAGGCCGGACTTTGAACAGGAGGACAGGACCACACGCAGTGTCCAGCAAGAGCTGCCTGCGCCCCCCAGGTTGTCTTCTAAGACCGTAGCGGAATCAGCAAGGCTGGATCTGGGTCCTGATGTTCAGGTCCGGGTTCCATTGTCTCCCTCTTTGGATTGGGCTGCTCAGTGTGGCATCAGCCCCTCACCTGCAACATGGTTGCTACTCCTGCGTGGGGCTACCCTCTACATGTCCCCAGTAGGGGGGCTAAACATTCCAGGCCGTCGAGTGCCCCGGAGATTCAGGATCAACCATGTGGACCCAGAGCTTCTGAGGGCCGGGCAGCATGTGTGGACCGCTTTTCAGAGCATTTCCAAACGCTCATGAAGTCTCAACAGATTGCGGACTACCTTAAGGACCGTATCTGGGACATGGTGCTCCAGATGCTGTCTCCCAGGGCTCCTCCACAGGGGCTCTAACCACAGCCTCTGGCTGTCCTGGTCCTGGTTCCACCGACTTTGCCTCTGCTGCCACCACAGGCTCCCATGCCTTCATCGCCCATGGCTCCACTGCCACTTATGATACTGCCATTCTCTCGGGCTCAGTTGCCACTGGCTTTGCCCGTCCAGGACATGAGTCCTCGGGAGTCTCTAGATCAGCGGGATGACGTTCACTCCCATGCCCAAGATGATGGGGACAACGACTGATGAATCCAAACCCTCCACCTTGGTTAAGGCTTTCCATCATAGGCTCCAATGGCTGGCAGAATATTTGCGTCTTTATCAACCGGATCAGACTCAGCAGGAGCCGGGGGTATTGACCACGTTTTTGGATTTCAAGTCAGCCAGCAGGTATGGCATCCCTCTTCAATGTCCTTTCAGTCACCTCGAAGGTCTGGGACAGTCAGAGTGGCAATTTGCAACTAAACAAGAGGCTTGATGTTAATTTTTGCCTGATGGAAAAGGATCCGGTGATGCTATATGCGCATCCCCTGTCGCATTTGTCGGTGGTGACGATGGCCTCGGCCTCTTTATATTCTAAGCGTTTTGGGTCCTCGTCTTCTGCGACCAGTTGCCTCTCCAAGGAGGATAAATTACTAGAGTCCTTTTCCGGCAACGTTTATCTTAATGGGGGGCTACACCTTCAACAGGCAAACGTGGATGCGCTTCCGTTGGCCACTAACCAGAAGCTGTGGAGGGATAAGCGTGATTTTCTCCCTGATTTTCTGCCAGAACGACAAGCGTGTTAAAGTCTGGCCTCGTGGAGGCCAGGATCGTTGCGGAGGACCTGATGGAGTCTGCTGCCTCCCATATTGACACGGCCAGCAGGGACTTGTGTGTAGGGATGCAGATGTCGAGGATTGCGTGGATGAATGCCACCAGGTTTTCAGTGGATGTCCAGGAGCAGATCCTTGACCTCCCCTTTGAGGGCTCTGATCTGTTTCACTTGTCGGCAGATGATAAACTGATGAAGAAGACTTCGACCCAAACTGCCAAGTCCTTGGCCGTTTTGACCAAGGCCGAGCAGAAATCCTTTCCCCAGAGCCAGGGCAGGTCTGACCATAAGCCTCAGTCATTCGGGAGCTTTGGGGCTTCCAGGAGAGAAAAACCCAGCAGCCCGACAGGTCGGCCAGTACACGCAGACTAAAGCAGCAGTCCTCCACTAGGGCTTTTTTTCTTTACCCCTCCTCTGCCTGTGTCTCGGACAGGATCAAACCTTGAAGTTATGGTTGCAAACCATGACTCTCCTGTTGGGGGGCTGTCTGACTCTGCACATAGAGGCGTTGAAAGCGCACGTTCTCAAACCCTTGGCTCCCCTCTATTGTTTCTTTGGGGTTTAGTCTCGCCCTTTCCTGTTCGCCGCTGCTGCAGATAGGCTCCCCTGTCTTACTGAGGGAGATCCTGAATCTGTTGGACATGCAAGCGGTGGAGCCAGTGCGCCCTCTCACCCACATGAGATGGGCTCTCGTTTCTAGTCCATGATGTTCTCTGTACCCAAAAACAAGGCGGGCCTGAGGGTAATCCTGGATCTTTTCTTTCCTCAACCTGTCCCTACCCCAGGAATGCTTCAAGATAACACCCGCCCAGATTGGGGAGTCACTGTGCACAGGAGAAGGGATGCGTTCCCTAGACCTAAAAGATGCATATCTCCACGTCCCCATCTCTCGACCGCTTTCTGTGGGTCACTGTCATGTTGCACCATTTTCAGTCAAAGGTGCTGCCATTTGCCCTCAATTCTGCCCCCTACATCTTCACCAAGTTTGACAGCAGAGGCACGCCTCCTCATGCTGGAGGGCAATCACCTGTATCCTTAACTGGACAATTGGTTGATGAGGTCCAGTTCCGTGGAGGGGTCCCTTCATTTGTGCTAGGATTTTCGAACTACCAGAAGAGCTTCCAGCTAGTCCCCTCTCGGTCACTACAGTTCTTGGGAGTCCGGTAGGACATTGTGGCTCAGAGGCGTTTCCCTACTCCCGAGCGGCTGGAGTCAATCAGCAAGACGGTTCACCTTCGCAAGTCTTTGACGTCAGCGTGGTGGTTTAACACCTGCTGGGTCTGCTGGCCTCATGTGTCCTTATGGTTCCACAGGCCATGCTCAAGATGAGGCGGCTCCAGCTGCACTTTGCGGTTTCTTGGGACTAGGAAACTTATTCAGTCAGAGTGTTTATTCCTTCTTTTCTTCACCCAAACCTACACTGATGGTTCCTTGACATCATTGTGGCAGGGGGTGCTAAGTTTGCTCCTGCGGAGCCTTTTCTCTGGTAGTGACCACGGACTCGTCCCTTCAGGTCTTGGGGGGTGACGTTAGCAGCATAGCGCCATTCATGGCTCGTGGTCCAAGGAGGTGGCCAACTCGCACACCAATCTGCTGGAGCTCAAAGCAGTGGGCTTGTCTCTCGGGGCTTTTCTTCCCCTGAAAGTTGGCAGATCGATGCTTGTCTGGACCAACAACTTGACAACAATGTTCTATCTGAACAAGCGGGGCAACCAGGTCAAGGTCTCTCTGCATGGAGGCGATCTCGATCTGGGAAATGGGCTTTGTCTCAGGGCATCTGGATCAGAGCAGTTAATCTTCTGAGGCAAAGCAATGCAGGAGCAGACCGGTTGACCCGGATGGGTTCCAAAACGTACGAATAGGAACTGGACAGCACCATCAAGAATCCTCTCTTTCTCCAGTGGGGCACGCCGCGTGTCGACCTCTTTACATTGCAGGACAACCACAAGTGTGCGCTGTTTTGCATCATCGGCAGGACAGGGCTGGGGGTTCCTGGGGGACACGTTCAAGGTCCCCCGGGACAACCTCAACGGCTATGCCTTTCCCCCTCCTCCCTTAATCCAGAGGCTTCCCCACAACTTCAGGATGGATGTGGGTTACAAGCTTCTCATTGCCCCTCATTGGCCGTCAAGACCCCGGTTTTCGTTCTTTGTTCATCTCAGTATGCAGGGGCCAATCCCGTTGCCGATCTGCAATGGGAGCTTCCTTACACAGCTGAGGGGTGATGTATAACACCCAGCCAGTTTGGCCCTAGAAGCTTGGTTCCTGATCAGCAATTGCTCGCACCAGCTCACTCATAAGAAGACAACTGGAGCATAATTCAGCAGGTCAGAAAGCTCTCTATCCATGTACAGTATAAAAACAAGTGGTCACGGTCCTGTCAATGAGCACAGGAGCATGGGGTAGACCCTCACCTTTGCTCAGTGGACGATGTTCTCGCCTTCTAGGCCCACTTGGCCCGTTCCAGGGTTCAGGTTGACACATGCCGCACCTACTTTACAGTGATTGGGGCCTACAAGAATTTGGATGATGGCGTCTTTTCAGCGCCGAACGCGGTGGTCAAGGCTCACCTCAAAGGTTTGTCACAAGTCTTTCCACCGGTTCATAGACTGCGTCCTATTTGGGATTTGAATGTGGTGCTTTCTGTGCTTCCGCGCAAACCATTTGAGCTATTGGCATCTGTGGATCTCAAGTCGGTAACAGTGAAGACTGCTCTGCTGGTTGTGCTCACTTCTGCGCTGAGGATTAGCGAGCTGCAGGCTCTATTGGTGTGCAAGCCGTTTACAGTCTTTCACCAGGATAAGGTGGTCCTTTGCACCCATCCAAAGTTCTTGCTGAAAGTGGTCTCTCCCTTCCAACTGAATCGTGAGATCTGCCTACCGGTCTTCTTTCCCACTCCTCAGTCGGATGCGCAACGGTGTACGCATTCCCTGTACTTGCGGAGGGGGCTAAAATTCCATCTCTCGCAGACAAAGCAGCTACGGAAGCCTGAGGCTCTGCCAAGCTTGGGGACCTGAGCCCTGGTAATCGATCCTCGAAGGTGTCTATTGCCCACTGGACAGTTCTGGCCATTTCTGAGGCCTACTCGCCCATGGGTAAAAAGGTGCCTTGGGTATCCATGCACATGCCGTGTGGGCCAAGGCCACAGCAGTTTCATTGCAAAGGCACACTTCCTGGGAGACCATTAGCAAGGTGGCTACTTGGGCTTATTCCTTGGCTTTCTGCAGGCATTACTCTTTGGGCATCAGTTGCAGGAAGGATACTGAGTCTGGGCAGACAGTGCTCATGACATTTCTTGCCTCTACCCAGTTTTGTATGTTTTGGTGGAATCGCCCATAAGGATGGAGGAAAGGGGACGGGGCTTTGAGTAATAAGTTGCTCACCGTAGTGGCTGCAGTACTCCTAGTCCTTAGTTCCCTTGCCTCCAAACTTCCCACCCACCATCCCCCCACTAGAAGCCTAGGGGCTAAAAGTGAAAAGTACAGCTAGGTTAACAAGCATCAGATATGTCAAAAGCAGACTGAGCTGAGGCGATGGAGGGCGAGGCCTAGTGGGCAAGCCTATGTCTGGGGCCATGCTCCAACACGCTATTCTAAATTTAAAGAGGAAGCTCATATTTTTCACTGCCAAAAGGTCCCGGTTCCGTCCCCACGGTGGGGGATGCCTATAAGGATGGACCAAAGGGGACTAAGAGTACTGTAGTCTCTACAGTGAGTAACTTTTATATTGATGGCATCAACCTGTTGGGGGTAAAGGCAGCTGCGTCCCCCCAGAATTTCGAAGCTTCTAAGGCGATTGCCAAGTCGTGGGCCAAGCAGTCCAGCAATAACAGCTTTCAACCCCCATGAGCAGATGCAGGGATTCTCGTCCATTCACTTCTTATGCTCAAAGGGATAGAGGTCAAGCACCGTCCCAACAGGGGGTGAAGCAAGGGGACCCCAACAGAGGAGCCAATCAGCCTGTGCCATACCCTCAGCAGCTACTGGTGCAAATCCCCTGTGAACTGGACTCCTACCACCTTTTCCTTGTGGAAGGTAGGATTTCCCAGTTCGGCAAGGAATGCATATCTACCACTTCTGATACCTTGGCCTTGCAGGTCGTCCACCAGGGATACAATGTCTATTTTGCTGAAAACCATCCGTACCATCCATCGGACAACCAGTGCTTGCCTCCGGACCCCTCCTGCTTCAGGAATAAATTTGGTACCTTGCTCAGTACAAGGCAAGGGCTGGTACTCGACTTATTTTCTGTTGCTGAAGGACGACGGAGGCTTACTCCAGACCTTGGATCTCCGGCTCTTGAACCTGTACTTGCGCAAAGACAATTTCAAGATGGCCACTCTAGCCTAAATCCTTCAAGCCTGCCGTTTGTTGTCTCCCTAGATCTCCAAGTAGCCTACTTATTTATTTTTATTTATTTATTACATTTATTGCTCGCCGAGACCCGAAGGTATCACGGCAAAATTGTAGGCATATTATCACAATTTTTTATACAGTGTTACAATTAGTCATATTATCACATTTCTTATACAGTGTTACAATCCGTCAAGCAGTGAAATCGAAGTTCTTTAAAACACTAGTTACAGGTCTAAGGTGACCACTGGACATGCATTTGGGCCATGGGATCAGCATTTGCTATTTCAGTTCTGTAAAACGAGGTAGGCCAGGACGTTCTGGTGCTAGGGTGGAATGGGGATAGCTGAGGTTAATATTTGTTGAATAGCCAAGTTTTTTTTTAATCCTAGTAAGGTATCCTCATTTTTGATGCTGAATGGTAATGCATTCCAATGAGTCGGGGCTAGGACTTTGAAAATACGTCCTCCTGCTCTACTGTATTTGTATTGTGGTACTTCCAAGAGAGACAGTTTATTGGAGCTAAGTGTCGGACAGGAGATTTTTTTCTTGATGATATTGTTGAGGTAGCTAGGAGCTTTGTTTGTGATGCATTTATGAATGACACTAAGTGTTTTGAAAATGATTCTGGCTTCAATTGGTAGCCAGTGATTTTCTCTACTGATGTTAGATATATGTTCGGATTTCTTTATACCTAGAGCTGCTCTAAGGGCTTTGTTCTATAGTAATTGTATCTTATTAATGTTAGTTTTGGATGTTCCTAAAAAAAGAATGTTGCAATAGTCCAGCTTCGTTAAAATCAGCGCTCTAGCCAAAGTAATACAGTTTGTGGGAGTAAGAAATTGGCGGCTGAGTGCAATAAGTTTAGCTGTATATGTTGTAGAGGAGGAGAGGGCTGATATTTGTTTGTGCATAGTGAGGTTGGCATCTATATATACCTCAACGTTTTGACTTGTTTGAGTACAGGGATCTGTGTGCCGTCAATGTTCATATGTGAATAGTCGGGATGGAGGGTGCTTATTCTTTTTTGTGAGCCCACGATGAGAACCTTCGTTTTCTCGTCGTTAAGGCAAAGGCTGTTTAGGGCCATCCAATTTTGAATTATGGCGTATACTTTATTGATGCTATAGGTGTCTTGGGTGTAGTCACCTGTAATGGGGATGAGGATCTGGGTGTCATCTGCAAAGTTTGTGTAGATGACACCCATGTCGTCAAGGGCTGAGAATAGGAGTTTAGTATATGCATTGTAGAGGGTAGGGGAGAGACAGGATCCCTGGGGAACTACTATGGGAACTGCTATAGGGTCAGCTGTTTAATTTCCGATGGCAACTCTGGAATTTATGTCCATTAAAAAGGATTTAATCCAGAGTGTGGCGTTATTTGAAAAGTTAGTCTTTCTTTAGGGTTTTGCATAGTTTGTCATGGTCTATCAGGTCGAATGCTGCTGCTAGGTCCAACAACAGTAGGGTAGCTAGTTTGACTGTGTCTCTGATAGTGTCTATTTGGATTTTCATGTCCAAGAGGGCCGTCTCAGCACTGTGGTTGGGCCTGAAGCCAGATTGTCTAGCTCCTAGTAGGTTATTTTGTTCAAGGTGAGTTTGTATTTGATTGTAAGCTATTTTGTCAATGATTTTAAGTAGGAAGGGGACAGTTGTTATGGGCCGGTAATTAGTGGGGGCTAGTGGATCAAATGTGGGCTTTTTTAGTAGTGGGGTGACCCATGCTGCGTTAATGCTGACTGGGACCAGATTGGAATTGAAAGAGGCATTCACAAAATTAGTAATTATGGGTGTCAGGGTAGGGGCGCATAGTTTAACTAGGTGTGCTGGGAAGTTGTTGCCTTTGCAGTTTGATGCTTTGAGTTTAGTTATAGTACTATGTACTACATCTTGGGAGACTGAAATTGAAGGAAGGAGTTGTGTCTCCTATGTGCTTGGTGATTTTGTTAGACGTGGGGTGTTTATCTGATAGATTTCTTTTGGAGATCATTTTATTTTGTAATAGTTTGATTTTGGTGGCAAGAGCATTTTGAATGGTGGTACACCATTCTTTACTTGGTTGGACTGGTTAATGATAGGGATAGGATTCTCCAACTCCTTGAGTATGCTGAATAACTTTTGTGTCAGAGGAGGCATTTCTGATTCTGGTATTAAGGGCACCTGCTTTATGAGCAATGATGGCGGCTTTATAAGTTTTATTTGGGGTGTTGAATGCTTTCATGGCTTCTAGGGTGTGGGTTTTATTTAGCCGGTGTTCGAGCGATGGTTTAATCCGTCTAAGAGAAGAGAAACTAATTCCTCGTCAAACCAGAAGGAGGATTTTTTGTCCTTACGTTTGGTTTTGTTGACACAAGGTGCTAGGGATCTATTGTGTTGGTGAGGCATTTATGGGAAGTGTTGGCCAGGGCACAGAGGTTCTCATTATTGATCCTTTTGTCATTGAGGGTGCTAGCTAACAATGGGTTGAGGCTTTCTGCTGAGAGTTTACAGATATTTCTAGTTGCGCAAGATTCTGCTATGATAGTTTTAGGTAGGTCTGGTTCATTGAACAGAATAGAGAACTTTATACTGTGATGGTCTGACCAGGGTACTATGTTAATGGAATCTATGGATACTGTGGTATTGAGCGGTAGTATCCAATCTAGTATTCTCCCTTTTGTATGGGTATGGGCGTTCACGAGTTGTGTGAATGCCATGTCTTTGAGAGTACGGTGTAGTGCTTCTGCTTTATGGTTTTAGGTATCATTAAATCCAAGGTTCAAAACCCCAAGGACTATACATTTCGTGTTAGGTTTAATGAATGACGTTAGTAGTAAGGGTATGTCTAATTCTGTCTGAGATTTAGTATTAGGCGCTCTGTAGTTGGTTATTAAGTTTATAGTAGTCTTGTGGTTCGTAGCTAGTTCGGCTAGCAGGACTTCGTACCCGTCTGGGTTCTCTATGGGGCAGGCTCTTATTTTGAGATGGGTTTTAGCAATAATAGCTACTTCCCCACCTACTGACTTCATTCTGTCCGTCCTAAGGATGGTGTAATCCGGAGGAATGGCAATAGAAAGTGAAGGTCCGGAGGCTTGGTGGAGTCAGGTTTCAGTCACTATAAGTAGGTTGAGTTGTTGCTCAGTAATGTAGTCCTGTATCTCTGTGGCATGAGCAGCTATGGAGCGTGCATTAATGAGGGCTGCTTTGAGGTGCATAGGAAGAGGTGGCGTTTGGGCTAAAGGAGAAGGGCATGTGTTGGTGGTCCCTGTGACAATGGTTTGTTGTTTGGTTGTGGTGATCCTTTTGGAGGAGTTAGTTTGGGTCGCTGGTGGTGGTGCGCTTCCTATGGTGGCAGAGGCATGTGTGCTAGGGCAGTTTATGAAACTTATGTGTGCCTATCCACAAGAACACCAGTAAGTACCTGAAATTCACAGTCGGGCACTTTGGCACTGAGGGTTTTCACCAAGCTGCTGGAAGCAGTTGAGGCTTGCCTCCGAATTGAAGGCATCCATGTATTTCCCTTGCAATGGATTGTATTTCTCCCACAGAGTCCTCATCTTGATGGATATCCATCATCCAGCTCTGCTGCTTGGAAACATCTAGACGGGGGCGTAGTGGACCTTGACTCTGCCGTCGATCCGTCAGGAGTCGTATATATATTATATGTCACTATGACTTATGCTTCAGTTCCTTTTTTCTGTGTGCTTGCACGCTGCCTCAGGAACACGACTTTGAGTTTTCTCAATGGTTTTTGTACTAAATGTGTCAGTTTTCCCCCGAAAACCTTGACGCGATGTCATCTTACCGGGTTACAGTCTTCAAGCGATGCTGCAACTGCAAGGCCAAATTGTCCGTACCCGACCCCAACAACGTTTGTTTGTGGTGCTTAAGTGTGCTTGAAAATGCTGCCAAAATCCCGACTTGAGATAGCTGGTAATCTGGCTTTGGGCCAACTGCCCACAAAATCTCTGGTGCGGTCTCTTGTCCAGTCTTCGGAGGCAGAGAATGAGGCCCCCCCCTCCCCCCGACAAGGGGAAGGAAAGAAATTGGAAAAAGACCATAACTGTCCCCTTCCACGAGCCATTCCTCGTCTCTCCCGTGAAAGAAGCAGTGCCACCATCATCGACACAAGTTCAGCTCTTCGTTGGAAAGAGGTAAGCCCCCAGCGGGGGCAATCACTTGGGAGTGGGAACATTTTAAAACATTCATTGGAAATGTTCAAGGAACAAGCTGCTGTAGGTGCGGATCCCACCCCAAACCAGCAAGCTTTGGCAGCAAAAGCGGTGCTCAGTGCTTCCGACCCCCAGCTAGCTCCATCTACGTCCAACTCCTTCGGGCCTCACGCTGACAAAGGCGCAACAATCGCCAGAAGGCCGAAAGGCCAATGCCCATGGCGTCCATTGGTCGTCCGAGCTGCCCATTCACTTCAAAAGTCTTTCCATCAGCAGTTAAACCCTCAGTGCTGACTGTTGGCAATGGTTAGTTCATACCGCTCAAGGTCGGGGCTCTTCGACTCCATGCAATCAATCTTGGCGCCGATTACCAAGGAGATGTCGACCCCGTTTATACGGGAGCCGTCGGTGTCGATTATTTCGACGATCAAGCCAATTTGTTAGCACTAGCTCATGGTTCGCAAGACGCTAGTGTTCTAGATACATCCCCAGACCTTGAATTACTGCAATGCCAGTCCTACATGCATGCTAATGTGAAATTCAGGGCTTTGGGTTGAGAGAGTTGTAGACACCCTTGGGTTAGTCATCTGCCACACACCTTCAGGGATACGAGCGCTGGGACATCCTGAACAAGAGTCCACAGTTGAGCACAATATGCCTTTTAACCCAGCTATTGCAGACCCCTTAGCCTCCTCATGGCAACACCCTTGCACTATTCCCCCCCGTAAACACCAATTTTACAGGGAATTATCGGCCGGCAAGAGGAGATCCTTCTTTCCTCGCTACACACTCTTCCCCAGAAGGACCAAGTTGCCACAATTCACCAGATCTGCATCATCCACTTCCAATTGGCCTCCGGATAGGGAGGGACAGAAGTCGGACGGATTGACCAAAAAAGTGTTCACTTATGGCAGCATGGCCCTCAAGGCCATCAACATAGCCTGCCGATTGGCAAAGTATTTCTTTTGCTTGTGGAAAGCTGTAGAGCATGCTGCTGAATACTTCCCTGAGGGTGCAATGTGTGAGGATTTTTACAGCTGGTGGAGGATGGGAAGGAGGTAGCCAAGCAGTCATTGCAAACGGGCCTGGACGTAGTGGACTGCGTTGTCCGCTCTATGGGTCGGTAGTAGTGATGAGAAGACGGGCCTACGTAAAAACCACAGGTTTCTCCCCAAATGTTCAGAACAGGCTACTGGACATGCCCTTTTTAGGGAGACATGCTTTTTCAGTCAAAAAGCAGACTACTTAAAGAGTCTAAGATTGATGATAAATCATTGGGCCTAGCTGCACAGCCGGCCAAGCCTTCTTTCAGCTTTCCCTCAATAGGCAGAGGCTATAGGCGTTATGGACCCTATGGCAAAAAGGAGCAGCTCCTGCAAGCCAGGCAGGGACAGAGGCATTTCTTGCACCTCGGAAGGGGCAGAGGGGCTTTCAGAGACCAACAAGCCGTGGCGGGCCGCCCGCACCCTCTAAGCTGCTTTAATTTCCCCTGACTGCGATGCACCGGCTGGTGGATGGTTGGCAGGGCTTTGGCCCCAGTGGCAGGAGATGACCTACGATGCCTGGGCCTGCAGTTGATTCAGTGGGGTTATTGTCTGCCCTTTATGAGAAGACCACCGGACAGATCATCACTACCCCCAATCCAACCGGGACAGGAGCTCCAGGAAGAACTGAGAGCCTTGTTATGAAAGGGTGCCGTGGAAGAGGTGCCTCCTGAACAGAGAGGATCGGGCTTGTATTCCCAGTATTTCCTAGTGCCCAAAAAGGGAGGAGGTCTCCGTCCCATTCTGGACCTCAGGGCTCTAAACAAGTTCCAGAGGAAAGACAAATTCAGGATGATGACATTGAAAGAAATTCTCAACGCTCTCGAACTTCAGGACTGGGTGTTGTCAATAGATCTGCAGGACACCTATTTCCATGTGCCAATACATCTCAAGCACAGGAAGTTTCTAAGGTTTCTCATAGGGGACAAGCACTTTCAGTCCAAGGTAGTTCCCTTTGGGTTGACCTCCGCTCCAAAGGTCTTTACAAAGCTCATGGCAGTTTTTGCGGCTCACCTCAGGAGATCCAGGGTCCATGTATTTCTGTACCTGGACGACTGGCTGATCCGGGGAAAGTCAGCAGGGCAAGTGTTGTCTCATCTGGAGGACACCTGCCTACTACTACAAAGGCTGGGCTTCCCCCTGAGCTTGAAGTCCCATTTGATGCCCAGTTCAAAGGCTCCATTTCATGAGCCGTCCTAGACACTCGGGTAGGAGAGAGTCGGCAACATAGCACAGATGGTGCATTTATTTCAGAACAACGCCACCTTACCAGCGGCTTCCTTCCTTCGCCCCATGGCCTCCTGTATTTTCTAGTGCCATGGGCCAGACTGCGCATGAGATCCCTTCAGTGGCTCCTGAGCGACCAGTGGTCTCAGTATCTGGGAGCACTCACGGATCCTCTGTGTCCAGCCAGGTTGTCTGCAACCTCGACCGGTGGGACATGCACAACAATCTTATGGCGGGGGAACCCTTCTGGCCTCAGGCCCGAGTGGTCACGCATGCGTCTCTGAAGGGTTGAGGTGCTCACTGCGACAATTTGTAGGTGAGCGGCCTCTGGTCACCAATAGAAGCCAGGTGGCACAACATGCTGGAGTTGCAGACCATCAGGTTAGTCCTGAGGGCCTTTGCGCTGTTTCTCAGACGGAAGAATGCCCTCATTCTAATGGACAACACAGTGGCCATGCACTACCTCAACAAGCAGGGTGGTGTTCACTCCTGCCCCCTCCGCACAGAGGCGATACAGGTGTGGTTCTGGTTACTGGAGAACCAAGTCTCGGTAGCTCAGCAACTCATCTAGCGGGGACGGAGAACACTTTGTTGTATGCTCTGACCAGGCAGAGCATGGTCCCAGATGAGTGGGAGGTGTGCCAGGAAGTCCTAGAGGAGTTTGTCTTCTCTCTGGGGTACACCATCAGTTGATATGTTCATCAGTGTCCAACAGGAAGTGTAAATAGTTTTGCTCGAGGGAATTCCCAGCAAACGGGGCACTAGGGGATGTGTTTCTGGTGGACTGGACTTTCCCCCTCCACTATGCCTCCCCCCCTATTCCTGTCATTCCTTGGATTCTCAGGAGGTTAAAGAGATTTTGAGCAACCACGATCTTGATTGCCTCGGTCTGGGCGAGGAGAACGTGGTACTCTGATCTCTTGTATCTGACCATCTGTCTCCCTGACAGGTTGCCTCAGTTTCCGGATCTCCTGACCCAGTCGGAAGGTCAAGTGCTCCACCCAACCCCGGATTTCCTCAACCTACATGCGTGGCTCTTGAAAGAATGAGTATGATGACAGGGACTTCTCTAAGGAGGTACTTGAGGTGTTGCTGGCTGCAAACAGACCTTCTACAAGATCTCTGCATGCATGCAGGTGGCGAAGATTTGAGGTGTGGTGCAGGGAATGCGAGATTGACCCCATCTGGACATGCAATAGAGGGAGATAAATGATATTTGGCGGCCTTGTCTGTGTTCAAAAGGTCCCCGGATCAAGATTCTTTCTTCACTATTCCGGTTTTGGCTCAATTCCTGAAGGCCCTTCTCAATAAGTTTCCGGCAATTCCTTTGGTGTCTCAGATTGGGATCTTAATCTGGTTTTGACCTATTTGATGGCTGCTCCGTTCAAACCCATGCACTCCTCTTCCTTAAAACTGTTGTCTCTTCAAAGAGCCTTCTTAGTTGCAATCACGTCAGCCAGGAGCGTTAATGAGTTGCAGGCATTGTGTTGTAAACTTCAGTTTCTACATTTCTTTTTGAGAGCGAGTGTGTCAGGCTTGGCTTCCTTCCTAAAGTAGTTTTGAAGTTTCATCTCTCTCAATTTATTGATTTGCCTGTCTTTTACCATCTTCCACATCCCTCGAAAGGGGAAGAGGGGTTCCACCGTCTTTACCCCCAAAGGAGCCTTAAGTTTTAAGTTGCGCATACATCTGAGTTTTGGAAGACTGATCAGTTGTTTGCGGCCCATTCATTATCCCTTAAGTGTCTCTCTATAACCAAGCAAACCCTTTCCCGTTTGATTATTTAGTGACTATATCCGAATGTTACCAGGGCAGAGCTTCCTCCCGGTATAAGGGCACATTCAACCAGAGGGGTCTCGGCTTCTACAGCCCTACAGAGGTGGTTCCCTGTTGGGGACATATGTCGTGCAGCCACATGGTTGTCCTTGCACACATGTACCAAGCATTATTCCCTGGATGTTTTTTTTATGTGGGGTTGAGGCACGGTTTGGTCGAGTGGGTATGCAAATGCTTGTTTAGCTCTTTCTGCCCTCCTTTGTTATCCTAACAGCCTGGGGAGTCTATCAAGAGGAGGAATCTGCGGGAGAAAAGTAATCCATTGAAGGAGAA
This sequence comes from Ambystoma mexicanum, assembly GCF_040938575.1. Classification (NCBI taxonomy): domain Eukaryota; kingdom Metazoa; phylum Chordata; class Amphibia; order Caudata; family Ambystomatidae; genus Ambystoma; species Ambystoma mexicanum. The sequence continues at coordinate 1,221,738,612 of NC_090927.1, forward strand.
ATTACTGTAATGATCTTTCTATGGATTCTTCTCCCGCAGATTCCTCATCGCCCCTCCCATCCATCCCCACTCAAAGCTCTTATGGCTCAATGCTTCTGCCTAAGCGAAAGACTAATGTAATGTCGCTTAGGTGACCTCTTCTATTGGGTAGATGCTTGTTTTTCCAACCAAAAAAAATATTATTCCAATATCTAATTAATTGTGGGTCTCCCCCGTTGGGATGTTTCCTATTGTAAGTTTGGAAAGGCTGGTTAGCCTTTACTCCCGTTGTTTTTCCGCTGCAGCATTCAGGCACGGGGGGAAAAGGGAGGAAATGAAGCATGGGGCGTAATGACGTGCTATACATACGATATCACGTCCGTAAACGACAATCGAGCACCGAGCAAGATCGATTGACGATAGACGGTATAGTCGAGATCCATTACCCCTCTGTCAAAAATGTTTCCGAGCCGCAGAGCTGGATATGAGGATATCAATCATGATGAGGAATCTGCAAGAGAAGAATCCAAAGAAAGATCATTACGGTAAGTAATTTCTCATTCCTTTTGTATCTCTGGTACCAAACCTTTATTCAGATAAGTATCCTTAGTTGTAATAGTTTTATTTACATTTTGAGTGAAATATCTTTTTTTTTTTCTATGTTGCTACATAAAATCCTCTACCACTGGACACATTTAATTTTTAATTTTTCTAGAGTTTGCACTGGTAATGGTATTTGACACAGCCTATGTATTGATTTGCTTTTTGTTGATCAGTGAGTCGGAAGTTAATTGAGGGTGTACATTCGCCCTCAACAGTTTAGCCGTCGAAGGTTCGATAGTAGAAGTATGGAGAAACACTGGTATGCTTTCAGTGGCTAAAAGAAAGCATGGTCTGCAGCCGTGGATACCCGCTTACTTAGGTCTTGCTGTGTATGCGTTAGCTCCTTTGAGGTGGTACAGTGTGGGAGGTGAGCAATACCACGCTGAATCCTGGCATCCACTGTGGTCCTTGCAAGCTAATATCAGACTGGGGAGGTGCATGTTTGCCTTACCTTAATGAAGTCAGTAACTGATGGTCCCAGTGCCAACGAGACGATTGCAGATGGCCCTCCAAGAAGATGCAGAGACTTCTGGAGATGGGAAGCCATCCCCCACATGTTCTGTGGTAATTGTGGGCAGCCAGCATGTTTAATTTCCCCAAGGAACAACAAAAAGATTGAGATCAAATGTTGCCCGCCAGAACACTTGGGGTCCAGTGCTCCTTGAGGGAACCTTGTGGGAAAAGAAATTGAGCTTCTTCACAGGAATCTGTGCACATGAGGAATCTCTGTGAACACTCATTCATAGGAGCAGAGAATCCAGGGCATGGGAGACAGCAGAGTCGCTGAACCCCAGAGCATTGGTGAATGACTGGAACCTCAGAGGGAAGGTGTGACAAAATCAAATAAAGATTCTGATGCTGTTGAAGCCTCTGGACAAAGTTGAACCTCAACAGCTGCAGAGACAAATGCAAGCCCATAGCCTATTGAAATCTTCATAGGTTTGGAACTGGAGCCCATCCAGTCATGTACCATGGTAGATTAGGTGATGAAGTATGAGTCTAATACAAAGCTAAATCGTTTAAAAGATGGGGAACATGAAACATGCATGATGGTGAACACCATCAGACTTCAGGAAAGTTGGAAACCTGAGGGAGTTGGCTGAGCTAAATGGTCTGAGTGCATTGCAACAGTAGAAAAACACAGAGAAGCTTGGAGACCTAATCAAGATGATATCCAAGGACTGTGGAGCATGAAGGGTTGTAAAACCTTACCTTCCTTAAGGTTATCTGAGGCTGCTCAAATGTGGACTGGGCACTCTATCCTTGCTTGTGCTGCAAAAGTTATTTGATCTCTGTACTCTCGAGAGTCCCGGGGCCTTGAGTCTTCAAAGAGTGATGGGAGCCCTATATTTCCGAAGACTGAGAGGGGCACAATATCCTTCGAAGAAAGATATGAACCAGGCAATACAATGCCACGTGGATTTCAAATGGTGAGCTGGATGCTATATTTGTATCCCTGTCCGTGTCTCTGTGACTGGGCGCTATACCCATGTGAATGTGCATGTAGTAATGATCCAGATGATGCCAGTATCCTTATTGGATAGATTACAGGGGAACACCCTAACACCTAATGATTTCATCCTTCCTGACTCCTGTCTTAGCTAGTTCTGAGATAAGACTTCCCTTTCTGTTATAGATATGACCATATGAGTTTCTCCCCATTCTTCCAGAGTTGAAGTATTGAGAACTCTACTAGGTTTTATTCCTTGTGAAACTTAGGGGGTTTGTATGTAGTGGGGGATCCATACCGTAGTAGAATAAAAGCGTTGACACTGTGTAGTTTGACCCAGCATGATACTTTTTACTCATTGTTCCGAGATTGGAAAACCATTTTTATTTGTAGATAAATCCCTAGGTGCTATCCCAGCCTGACCTCACCAGAAAGCATTTAAAATCTCTTGTCACGTGTTTTATTATTCTGCCACACAACGTTTGACTCTCCTGCATGATTTGCATTTCAGGAGCTCCTTTGTAATGATTGTTCTGCTCTTTCCCATTCTCTTCACATGTAACTTTTTATTTGCACATAGTGTACTAGCTGTTACACAATTGAATAAGGACTTTCTTTTATATATTAGAGATAAATGTAAGCATATTTGATATACATGCATATAGACATAATCCCGAAAATATGAATTGTTTTTTTTTTAAAGAGTTTACAAGTCTGAAAATAAGATATTTTTGAATTATTTTAGAAATTGTAGAAAATATGGCCATTTGCTCTAGATATTGTGGTATTTAAAGGGCATGTGAGCAATATATAACCCAAGGCAATTCAGCACCCTCACAATGGTGTTCATTCATATTGTTAATCCTAAGCATTTGTGTGCCCTGAAAACTTCTTTAATATAATGCACTCATAAAAACATTTCAATTTGTACCTATGAAGATGCACTGTCTGAGTGTGAATGCCCCTTTTATATGAATGAGATGTGAACAACGTTTTTTTTATCGGAAGTATTTCTGCTGTCTTTTTGTACTTTATCTGAATGTTGACTCCTTTCCACTTAATTTTAAAGGAGCCTTCTGAAATCTGTTGAAGAAGAACTGCACCAGCGGTAATTTTTATGTCCCTTTTCTACTTTTCTATGTACCCAGTTACTGTTTAGCCTAGATTGTAAAACCTTTACAGCAACGTAAAGATAGCTATTTGCCCTGGTGCTTGTCAAACTGGTTAGGTCTAATTTAAGTGGACTGCAGCTGCGGTGCAGAGAATAAAAATGTTAGCTGAAGTCATCAGATTCTCTGTAGCTTCTATAAAAAAAAGCCTTAGGCTACTGCATGCCAGCGATTGTTTTCTTGTGATGAATACAGTCAGTCCAGTTGTATCCACTCAGCATGGCTACCTTGTTCATCTCCTTAGGGGACACGTGGCACATTTAGAAGATGAAGATGATGAGGAGTCTAAGCAGTAAGTCCCTTTTTTCTCAATGAATCAGACCTTGTTTTGTAGCTCTGCGTGCAGATTAGTGCTGCTTGTTATTGGTTTTGTGAGGTGCATAATAAACCTCTTTTGACTCTCTTCAGTCCGCCACTTACCAGACATATTGTTATGCCACACTGCATTAATGCTCATTTCCTTCTATGTAAGAATGTCTTGTCTGCTTTCTGTCTATTTATCATTTCTGCTACCTGTGATTTAATATTTTTGTCACATATGTTTTCAGTTACTATGTAAAGTGCAAAGAAATACGCATCTGTCCTATGCATTTTAAAAAAAATGGCTTCTAGATTTTTAGATTTGACTGTCTCTGTGCGATGTTGGTGTTAATGCTGCAAGCAGAAACAGAATTGGTTTATCTCCTGCCATGAATCCTCAGTTTAATTTATAAACATTTATTCATAATCGATTGCTTCATCCTACAACCTTCTCATCTTCAGATAGTGCCAGCTGTTTACGGATTCTTTTTCAGCCGACGGGCACCATGCGGCTCTACCCGACTCCAGCACATACCCATAGCGCCCTACCTTGCATCAGAGGTTGCATATATGGATCCATTGGTGCCTGGCGCACTCACTATGCTGTGCAGGATAACCACTCGCATTTTCTCTTACTACCTGCCTCACGCTAAATTCCAATGTGGGCTCCAAGCCCTTTAGGGACTCCTTGAGGGAGACTCCCATCATCGATTCCGTCCCATCCTCCCCTAGCTCCCCTCCAATTCCTGCTGCTTGCCCCATATGGTTTGTCTGTACTGTCTGGGCGAGGACCTGTTCATGCTACTACATGAATGGAAAAGCTCTCCAAAAGCATGCCGCTAACTTGTATACTTCCAAAGCACCCTCCCGAGGGGGCTGGTCTTGGAAGGAAGGATTTGTGTTGGAGCACCACTTGAGGGAGGACAAAAACTATGAAAATATCTGTCGGGAAAGGTTTTTCTTGTTGCTGCTTTCCCTTCATAGTTCTCAGTGGGACACTACACTTATTGCTATTGTGTTGATGCTTTCCTGACTTCTGCAGGTAAGTAAAGCCCTTTTGCTTCCCGTACCTTGCTGACTTCATCTGTTTTGGGGACACTAATCAGTCCTTATGGCTCAGTACAGGAGAACTCTATTCTCCCCTGCACACATCACCTTCTGTGAAGTGCAATAGAGACACTTCTTGTCTCTAACTTTGTATTTTCAAATGTGTGGTTTCTTGCATGATGTGTACAGGATGGCCTGGTAGCAGTGGATACTTTCTCTTGTTGCTGCTTTCTTTTCTAGTCCTGTGTCCTTTACTGCGTAATACCATTTTGAGTATTGTACACTCAAATACCTGCGCCACAAGATGTTGGCCTGTTTGGCCATTTTGTAGTTTGAACTTCTCCCTGTCTTGCCAGGGCTGGATGGTCCATGTATGAAAAGCCATCTACGTGGAAAACTCTAGCTTTTCCGGGCAAGGAATGTGTGTGTGTCTGTCTCTCTGTGCCTGCTTGGACCCAGTCCACATCTGCCCAAAACCACACTCTGGAACAGATCTAGTGGCCAGAGGCTCTCCAGAATTGACAGCCCCAGCCAATTTGAATGGTGCAGATCCTGGGGTCAACTCCAGCCAGAATTTTGGATAAAAGGGTGGGAGGGGGGACTCCTGTAATTGTTCAACAGATCATTATAGCCAAGACCCCCACAAAGGATAGAAGCCCGCTGAAGAGACGAACCTTGTTTTTGGAAGCTAGCCAGCAGCATTGTATTCACTTGCCTGGTGAAGCCCTGACACTCTACTGATTTCCTGAAGACCTTGATCAGTGCTTAACCCTTGGACTGGTGTCAACAACCAGTCCCAACCTCTGCTTTAAGATCCAGCCATTTTTAGTACTTGGAAGTCTCCCCGAAACCATCCTGTGGGCTAGCCAGGCATCTGGGCTGCACTGGTTGTCCCCCGGAGTTGAGCCTTTGGCTTCTGCAGACCCTCCACTTATGAAACAATAGTACATTTTTTAAAATTTTATTTGTGTTTTCCTTTGCAACTGAAACCTTTTACAAAATATAACATTGTAACAAAAGGGAACTTGAGCCGGTTTGCAGTAAACTCCTTTAATTCAGATAAAGATTGGGTTATAATCCTAGTTCACAAAAAAAGTTCGAACAACAAAAAGGTATAAGTCTGTCGGGTCTGGGTCAGCCAGCGGGACTTCGATGATAAGGCAGTGGTCTCTGATGCCGTCTCCGAGCACTCAGTTCCTCAGTAGGCTCGGCTGTAGACCTGCGTGTGTTCCTACAGCAAGTGGGATACAACGGACACAATGTATCAGCGCCATCGCCTTTTAATGAGGAGTTCCTTCCCTTAACCAATTAGGAGTTAGTTTGAAACCCTGTCTACCGCGGTAGGCCATGCCCCCTTGGTACTGAGCAGTTCTATGCGGCCGCCATCTTTTTGCCTTTCCTCCTCCGGGCTGTTGTGGGATCTCGCCCCCGTCACCATGGTCCCTCGGAAGTCACTGCGACGCACCGGGTGCGTCTCTCCATCTCCTGTGCCGTCGGGACTCCACCCGACCTCCGTGGTTGCAAACTCTGTGCTCCAGGCTTCGTGGCGGTCCTGGAGGATGCACCATCCTTCCAGGTAAGGTCCGTTCCTCCTGTGGCCTCCCCATACTCCTGAGGCAAATCCTATTGACCCCCGGGTCAAATGAGTCCGGAGACCCGAGTTAGGGAGACTAAGGCATGCTAGGTGGCAGTACGGTCTCATGGGGGTATTTTGTAACCATCTCTGCTGACTCGAGGGAGGGTTACTTCCCGATACCGTTGACGTGATGATCTGAACTGTCACAAACACCCATCAAAGGTTCAAGCCGATTGGGCCGATCCACTGATCTTGACAGATAATCTACTACCAGTTGGAAGGCAGCCGGACGGTGCAGAGTCCAAAACGAGTATGGTTCCAAGGTCAGGAACCATCTCAGGACCCTATGATTAGAGTCCTTCTGGACTGCCAGCCACTCTAACGGGGCATGGTCGGTAAAGATAGTCAACAACTGCCCCCACAAATGGTACCTCCGGGACTCCACAGCCCATTTGATGACGAGGCACTCTTTTTCGTGGAGTATGGTAGTTCGTGAGGTAGAATTTTCCGGCTGATGAAAGGCACAGGATAGAGGTGCTCCTTGTCGCCCTCGGACAACACTGCCCCCAACCCAATTCGTGAGGCGTCCGTTTGTAGACAGAAAGGTTCAGCAAAGTTCAGGCAACACAACACTGGAAGCAAGGAGATAATTTTCTTAAGGCACCTGAATGACTCTTTTGCCCGCTAGTTTACGTACAAGTCACCCCTGTGGGATGCACGAAGGGCATCTGAAAGGGGGGTGTCCACAGATGAAAGGTCCAGAAAAAAACACAAAGTTTCCAACGACCCCCAAGAAACCCTGGATACCCTTCTTTGTAGTAGGCAAGGGAAATGGAAGGATGACCTCCACTTTGTCCAGCTGGGGTCATATCTCTCCACTACCCACAAAGTAACCCAGTTATTTGTTCTGGGTGGTGGCCAATACGGTCTTTTTTTCAGGTTGATGTGAAGACCTGCCTCCTTCAACATCGAAAGTACTCAGAGTAGATGTTCCAAGTGTTCGTCCCACAAACCACTGAAGACAATGTCATCTATCTACACTGAGGCATATTGGGTGTGGGGTACCAACAACTCAGCCTTCAGTGACTGGAAGGTGGCCGATGCCCTATGGAGTCCGAAGGGCGACACTGTAAACTGGTAAAGACTATGGGTGCTGGAAAAGGCGGTTTTGACCCGGTCTTGGGTCCGAAGAGTTATTTGCCTATATCCCTTTGTCAGGTCGATGGTATTTAGGGACCTCGCCATTCCCAAGCGTTCTAACAATTCATCAATGCGTGGCATTTGGTAAACTTTGTATGTGTATATGGCGTTCAACTGCCGGAAGTCAATGCAAAAATGGGTAGACCCGTCGGGTTTTGGTATTCGAATGACTGGGGAACACCAAGGACTAGATGAGTTTGATAATGCCTAGTCATAGCATGTCCTCAATCTCTACTTGAATTTCTTTCCTCTTGGCCTCTGGGTTGCGGTAGGGACGCATCTGTATCACTTTTTCCTAGAACTGTCTATGGAGTGTTCCATGAGAGTGGTTCGACCGGGTAGGTTGGAGAATGTGAGCCACCGATCTCAGGACTTTGACCACATCGTTCTTTCTCTGTTGGGTTAGTCTTGTTCTCCACTGTCCTTAACAGTAAAGATGCATTATGCACGGCATCACCATTGAACACTTGCCTCTGAGTGGTTCTACATCATAGAATAATACCCAATGGTGAGATTGTGAGTAGCTACAAATGTGTAAGAAAATCCTTGACAATTTCTTTTAACGTTTTGGATACAGGGATACTGTTGTGTGATGAACATATTTTCTAAGTGATCTATCTCTTGCTAATACAGATTTGCATTCAGACTGGTATAATGAAAGCTAATGTTAGGATATCCCGGACAAAATAGTATTTCTCTAACAAGCTCAGTCAATTGTTTATATACTTATCAGTGGCTGCCTCTCGGAATTAGTTACACAATTGTCCTTGGTAAGAATGTAACAAGTTTGCTAGTTTCCTATGTGAATAGTCCTGATTTGTATGGTTGTGGATCTACTAACTCTTAATTATACACTGGTTTAGTCGCCCAAGTTGTTACCAACACATTATTAGCCAAACTATATTTGTGGAGGACACTTTTGAGTCCATATATTAAATCTACAGAGTAACGCACACTTCACACAGTCACTCTACATATTATTAAATCCACTCCAAGATGGATGTCGAGTAACTCAATTGAGCATTAGTCCGTCATCCATGACTGATTTCCAAAACTCGTTGAATTCACATTGCGAGGGGGCGCGCGCCTGTTCCTTAGTTTGTGAAGCCATCACTGTGGCAACCAGTGTCCGCATCGGAGCACGCTGAAGGGGTTTCAGCGATCCGCAGGAGCTCAGGTATGTTTCATTGAACTGAGCGTGTACTTTGGTAACGATAGATGAACTCGCGTATATTTGACAAATATTGGTATGAACATTTTTTTACAGCCTGAACACGCGCTTGCCCGCATATCTCAGAGCACTTTTTGAACGCCAAATTTTTTAAAGATGGTGATATCCGGAACCAGTAGACGCTCACCACCGGTGAGTGCATTCGATATGTGGTGATTATCCGACATATCTTTACTTACAAGCTTTCTCTGCTACTCATCTTATATCTATATATTTTGGTTACTTTGAAGTGACCTCCGACTGTCACCTGCATAATACAGCACTTTATGCGCCGACATTTGATGATCATATGTTTGAAGATGCTGCGATGGTTAGCTGAAAAGGCACCTTTTTGACACGTATACTCTATCAACAGCACCATTTGAAGCTGTGAGTAGTTGTCCACATTTTAGTACTTGATCCATATCGAGTTGTATACACTAGAAATGTAGTTCATCCACATGGACTAGAGCAGTACATCATAGTCTGTTTTCTCCTTCATTTCTCTTAAGGTTCACTGGCTTCACGGCCACTCATATCCTCTGGGTCCAATAATCATCTTTTGTAGTAGAGGTACTGCAGGACATAAGAAAGGTACATGTGATTCATGTGTGACATAAGAGGGGGGCTCCTCCACTAATATTCGGTTTAAGGTTAGTTGTAATGATCCACTGGCCCACATGAGAATAATGACATGGGAAGAGAAACTACATAGGGGATGATTATAGTCTCTGAATAGATTGTTGAGTCTAATTTTTTGTGAGCCGGGTATTGACACTAGATATTCGTTAACCAGGTGCCATGAGGGTTAGATCCACTCCGTAGACCAGATACTTATGCTAACATGGTGAATACCAATTTGATGGAATATGTAATCAATTTGTGACTTCATAGATGTAAGGTGTATACCAATGTTCAGTAGCATACTTATGGTATTTCTCTATATATTGTCTGTCCACAATTAGGCTCAAGAAGAAGAGAATGCAATCTCGAAACACGTCAGTCATATACATTGGAGTTCTGTAATTCCACCTGAAAGACACTACATGTTGATTAAACATCTTTTTGTTTTTTAACTCCATAAAAAAAGTTGTGATGTATAGCTGATATGTATAACAGCTGTTAAATTAATAGTTTGAACTGAATCCTTAACCATCTTATGACTGGATACTACAGTGTGCAGGGGACGGGAGGGTTCCAATCTGGATCCTCATTTTCTTGTCTTAATGTATAGAAGTGGTTCTGTACCTTAAAAATTGTAATTAACCACATTGAATTTCTCTACTGAAATTTGTTTTTTGACAATAGGAGTGCACCCACATTCTCATTTTTGTCCCCACTGTCCTTTGTCCAGACCGCAGACCTCGTTCCATGGAAACGGTTCTGGATCTTCATCTGAGCAAACTAGACACTTGTTTTTCGGGTTCTGCTCACTTCTTCAACAAGTTCACATTGTAGTTTTTGTCTTTATCACGGCGGTCAGGCTAGTGTACCAGATAGTTCACATCTCCTAAAATGGTTTTGATGGGTTATGGTCCTCTCCGCTGGGCTAGCATTTTGTTATGTGGGCAACAGGTCCAATACCTGATCATCTACTTGGAAGGATCTCATCCGGCTGTGTCTCTTGTCATAGGCTTAATTTTTCTGTTGTGTATGGCCCAGATTGGAGCTGGCTAGTTACCTCAGCGAAGTCAGATTGGACCAGAGTTTGGCAACGTAATGGGACAGGGATTCTTCCCCTTGTTCTTCCAGTCTTCTCGGATTATGTATAGGAGGGTTCGATGTCAGTCACCGAACAGAAGCTTGAACGGGGAGGAGCTGTGGGGTATTGAGGGGTATCCCTTAGAACATCAATATGTTTGGTAGGGCCCTATCCCAACTTTTCCCGTTGGGGTGGTAACTTGATCATCTGTTTCAGCGTTTTGTTGTATCTTTCAATGGGTCAATCAGTTTGAGGGTGTTATATAGAGGTTCAAAGTGGCTTGATGTTCAATTGCTGACTGATCCTTTTCATGATGTTACACATGGTTAAGTCCTTGATCCGAGACGATCTCTTGGGGTATTCCTGTTCTGGCGAAGAAGAATAAGTACATCACAAACTTGAGTAGCTGAGGTGCCTCTAAGGGGAAACACCTCTGGGTATCAAGTGGCATAATCAACCACCACCAATAGGTACTGATATCCCCTGCTGGTAGGATCGAGGGGGTCCCACAATGTCCACCCCCACTCGTTGGAATGGTTCCTTGATTAAGGCAATACGCTGTAGAGGTACCTTGGGAGGAACATAAGGGTTGGTCTTTTGGCACACAGGACATTCCTGACAATACTTAGAAATGTCTTGATAGATTCCGGGCCAATAGAATCGTTTCAGCACCTTTTGTTACGTTTTTTCAGTGGCCAAGTGGCCACCCATGGGGTTGTCATAGGCAAGTTGTATCACCCTTTCTCTGAAAACCTAGCGGTCTAACAACCGCTTTTTCGACTGGGACCGCTCTCCCTGAGTGATTAGATAATATAGCCCTTTCCTCAAACTTTGGGCCGGTTTGGGTTCTGGTGATTTTCGGGGTTTAACGCCTGTTGTCTGGCTCTTTTAATGGTAGGGCTGCTCTGTTCTGCTGCTCTAAAGGAGTCTTCTCTCCCTTTGGGTAGCCAATCGATCACACAATTGCGTGCTGGAATCTCGTTCCAGAGTTTCTTCTCTTTACGGATTTTGGCCTGTTTTTTCCATTGTTGAACCCAGGCAGGGTCTTCAGGTAGGTTTATTTGAGAAAAGGGGGCGGTCTGTAGCCAATTGCCCAGAGTAACATATTCCTAAAACATGAGCAAATCTGTTCCCAACAACACCAGGAAGGGTAGGAAAGGCATGATGGCAGCTGGGAGGTTCACATGTCGATCATCAGTCCCCAAATCTATGACCCGAGAGGGGTAGGTGTTGGTGTCCCTGTGCACACATCTAATAGCAATGGGGTGTTCATAGTTTCCCTTATCCCCACTTACGTTAGGCATTATGGCAGACTGTTGGCTTCCACTATCCATTAAGGCCTGGGTGGGCTTCCCATCTACGGTGACTGCGGTGGTATAGGGGGATTCTTCTTCAGTACTCCTGTGGTTGGAGGACTCCCACTTCCATAGGTACTGGTTTGGGTCGTTGGGGACAAAATCGGGCAATATGACCCTACTCTGCACACTCAACACTGGGGTTGTCCATCTCCAGGTTTTGGATTCACCAGGAGCCCATCGTTCAGACAGGGCTTTTTGCCATTCTAGGAGTCCTCCGCCTCCCATGGGTCTAGCTGGTCCGGCTTTTTGGTAGGCTGTAGCAATGTTAATGGCTTCTTCCAGTGACGGCCAGTGGTGTTGTCTCACCCACGGCTGGATCGAACCCAGAAGGGCCTCCACAAATTGTTCTAGTTGTATTTTCTCAACAATCTCTACAACAGTTCCTGTGTTAGGTTTCAGCCACTTCTCCGTGAGGTCCTGTACCCGATAGTACAGCTGCCTAGGTGTTTCACTGGCTCTTCGCTTGACCTCTCGTAGGTGGATTCAATATCTTATCAAATCCTAGTCTTTCCAGGAATTGCCCTCTTGATCTCCCCGTATGCGGTGTCTCACGAGGGGTTGGCCGCCTGGTATGCCCCTTACATCGTTCCTTTGAGGAGAGGGGCGATGTAATGCCCCCAATGTTCAGGCAGCCACTGGGCATTTCGGGCCACTCTCCCGAAATTAAATCTTGGGTCATCCTCGGTTGATATTTTTGCAGGATGGAAGTGGGTACCACAGGCAGGCCTCGAGAAATGGTCATGGCTTCAGTTAATTGTTTTATGGTATTCTGATTTTTCTCCTGAGCCACACTGTTGACCTGGATGGTTTGTTGAAAGGCCTGACTGTCTGACAGGACTTGATCCCTGCACCTGGAGCTGTTGCTGTCCTTAGGCCAAAGTCTTTATTAAAGCATCCATAGCGCATTTCAGAATCCCACCGCCGCCACCACTTGTGACAAATGGGAATGTGAGTCGGTTTGCAGTAAAGTTAAATCCTTTAATTCAGGTAAGGATTGGGTTATAATCATAGTTCACAAATAAAAGTTTGAACAACAAAATGGTATAAGTCTGTCGGGGTCTGGGTCAGCCAGCGGGATTTGGTTGATAAGGCAGTAGTCTTCGTTGCCGTCTCCGAGCACTCAGTTCCTCAGTATGCCCAGCGGTAGTGCAGCGTGTGTTCCTACAGAAAGTGGGATACAACAGACACAATGTATCAGGGCTGTCGCCTTTTATTGAGGAGTTTCTTTCCTTAACGAATCAGGAGTTAGTTTGAAAACCCATCCTCTGCGGTAGACCCCGCCCCCTTTGTTACTGAGAAGTTCTATGCGGTCGCCATCTTTTTGCCTTTCCTCCTCCGGGCTGTTGTGGGATATCTCTCCCCGTCACCTTGGTCCCTCGGATGTATCCACCACGCACCGGGTTTGTCGCCATCTCCTCTCCCGTTGAGACTCCACCCAGCCTCCGCGGCTCCCGACTCTCTGCTCCGGGCTTGGTGGCAGTCCTGGAGGATGCACCATCCTTCCAGTTAAGGTCTGTCCCTCCTGTGGCCTCCCCATACTCCTGGGGGAAACCCTAGTGACCCCCGGGTCAAATGAGTCCGAAGACCCGAGGTAGGAAGATAAGGGCATTATAGGTGGCACTAGGGTCTCATGGGGGTATTTCGTACCCATCTGGGCCGACTCGAGAGAGGGTTCCTTTCCGATACCGTTGACAGGATGATCTGAACTGTCACAAACATTAAAACAACTTTACAAAGTCATTCATACGTTCCTTTAATTAAAATGCCACCATTATTAAAACACAATATTCACCATATCAAACATTTCTCAAAAACCATTATGTAATAAAAAAGAATTTCCCATTAAAATTTGTTCACATAGAAGCTCAAATCAATTAATTGTAAATCTATACAGAGCTAAAAGCAAAGTTAAGTTATATCCCTCCATTGACCGAGATCGCAAAGACAATCCATATGTAAAAAAAAAAGGAACATATACAAAAGAACCAAAATGCAGCAATCTTGGAGCATAGGTCTCAGGGCAATAAAGTGACAAGTGCTTCAGTGTCTCCAATTCGCCCTTGTCTTTACAAGTCCGTCCATGAACGTACTGGGTATGGAGGTGACAGTCTGGGACCTTTGCAATCTAGTCGTAAGTTTATTCATTTTAAACTTCACTGTGTGTGTGTGTGTGGACGGCCATTTTTGAGTTTCGGAAAACAAACTGTAATACTCTGCAGCTTCCACTAGATGTCGGTCTATGCACAGCATGTTCATCTAAGCAGATACAAGCATCAGAAATACGATTACGGTGAGTAATGTATCCTATATATATATCCTTATGACAAGGAAACAGTCGAACATATCTAGGTAGGTCATCTCTTCTCCTTATAAGGCCAGAATATTCAGTGTATAATTTAAAAGTACCAAGTGATTCAATGATTCTCTGCCAGTCATGATCAAATAACTTTTTTTGTCCAAAAAGGATTATAGGCTAATTCCTTGGAGTAAGAGTTAATTTGCTGTAAAATATGGCATATTCTAGTACTGAACTTATTGATCGATACAGAATGGGCAAAGCAGATTACACCTAGATCACTTTTCAGGGAATTGGTGCGGGGAGATAACATTTTCAAATAGATATTGAGTTGTTTCCAGGACATTTTTGACTCTAGGGAGATTAGGCCAAACTCATGTCTAATAATTGTGTTTGGAATATTAGAGTGATAGATTCAATACTTGCTTCCAGGTGGAACCTCAAATGGTTCTAAGGTAGTCCCCCAGATACACAAGCAGAATATCAAGGCCATTGCTGATGCACGCCTCAATCTTGACAAAATAAAGCCACAGTAGCTTAAGCAACGAGAAACGGAACAGCCTAACAAAGATCCTTTTCCTTTGCGCCATCAAGAATAAAACCTTGCTCGTAACTTTTGTGTTTGATCTATTATAGAAGCTGTATTTGTTAAATGAAAACCCAGAGAGCGCAGAGACAATATCCTCTCCACCCTAGAATCCCCAACCGCCCATTACATCGTCTTGGGCTTCCGTTTATTGGTGTAGATAATAATTTTAGATTTTGAGACCAATTGGTCATTAAGTTGTTATAGATGTCATACTCTGGAAAGAGGTTCAGCTTTCTCTGAAGGCCTAAAAGAGTAAGATGAACACATCGAAGCTTGTCTGCAAAAGCGATCCAATTTATTTCCGTGGTTGCCAATTTTACGGGTTTTGTAGTGTTTGCACTCCAGAATTCCACCAAATCAGCGATATAGAGATAAAAGCGCATTGGTGCTAGTACACAGCCTAGTCTAAGACCGATGGATGTTGCAATTGGCTGTGACAACGCATCCTCTTTCATCAAATCTATCCTCCCTGTAGAGTTAGTGTACAAGTATGCTGGGCACTTTCCATTTCAATAGTTTAGCCCATAATTGTTCTTATTACACGATCAAATGCATTGCTCATGTCCATAGAAGCAATGCATATACTGTGCATGTGGACACTTTTTTTTTTTAACCTATGCCAGCGGATGGTTAATAAATGCCATTTAGAGAGGTCCCCACAAGATTCCGAAACCTTTTGGAAAACTTGGTGATCCAATTTCTCCCCATTTGTTTAGGTCCTTCAATATCAACGAGGCAAAGAGTTTGTTTGAAACGTCCAGTATGGCTATCGGCCTATAATTCTTTTCCATCAATACGTAAGTTAATGAGAGCAATATTCCCTATGGTAATATTGGCAAGTTCCCAAAATGTAGTTGTATGCATGTTGCACAATAACCTCAATGCAGCTTGGCTATCTTAGGTTTGCTTGCAATTTCAAAGCCTTTGTAAAATGTCTGTATTTCTGCAGATTTTTTTTACAGGAGGCTCTAAAAGCGTCTGGCTCGAGGTCACTTCTACCTCGTAAGACCCTGAGCGGTTTCCTCATTTCGTTTTGCATGTGCCACACTGTCATTGTAGGTGTGCAAATGTCTTTTTGGGAGATACTCCCTATCCTTTCTTAGATATTTTTCAGACACCTCCAGATCGTCTCCTTAATGGACCCAACAGAGAGCCTCGTATGGATGCTCCTTATTGGAGTCAAAAATGTCATCCCTTATTGCCCTTGTAAGCTTTTTACTGTTAGGACAGTTTTTTGGAAGTCCAACTAAGGGCTTAGTAAAACCATTCAACTGAGGCAGTACAAGACTCTACTTTTGGTACAAGACTCTACTTTTGGTACAAGACTCTACTTTTGGTACAAGACTCTACGCTTGGTACAAGACTCTACGCTTGGTACAAGACTCTACGCTTGGTACAAGACTCTACGCTTGGTACAAGACTCTACGCTTGGTACAAGACTCTACGCTTGGTACAAGACTCTACGCTTGGTACAAGACTCTACGCTTGGTACAAGACTCTACGCTTGGTACAAGACTCTACGACCTGAGTTCATGGTAGCGTAGACTGAGCAGCAAGGTTTATTTTAGGAGGGAGAGGTGGCTGTAGAATCAGTACATAGAAATTGTAATATAAATGGTCCAAAGAAACACTACATATTGTAAAAAATAAATGCTTTATTTAAATACAAGCATGCCCAGATAAATCTTGGGAGGGAATAAGTACCATCACATTATATATGACCACAATTATAAAAACACAACACTGTGCATATTTTGAACACCTAACAGTAGTTCTAGGCAAGTCAAAACCAATAGTTAGTTTTGTATTACTTACAGTAATACAAGGCTAGTAGACCCTAACTGTTGTACCGTGACTTTCAGCAAGAAATCATAGTTAGTCCCCTGGACAATTTACTTCTCAGAATAGTGGAACACTTATTCCAGGAACAGTATAAACCTATAGCTCTGACTCAGGATAACGCAGTTATACTAGGGGAGTGGGACCTTGGGGTGTCATATACAATTACATTGATATTTTATTTCTATCGTGCTTATACACAAGTGTTTCAGAGCGCGACAAGGGAGGGGAGCAGGGGAGAACAAAACAGCGATTTTACTAGGCCCAGTGACTTTGAGAACGCGAAGTGCATGGGAGAGGGGGAGGGAAAAAGTGCATGTAAGGGGGGAAAAGTGGAAAGTGAGAAGCAGAGGAGAAACAGATAAATAATAAATAGATAATAAAGGCAACAAACAGTGGTAGTGCAGCTAGTAATTTGCAAGGGCTAGGTTTAAGGCAGCAGACAGGCTAGGTCTGATAAGTGCAGGAAGAAAAAGGGGCGGGCTGTATGGGTACAGATACCGACCCCAGTGCAAGGGGTGGCCCGGAGGCAGTGCGGGAGGGTGGCAGGGTGAGCAGGTACCGGGGCCCGGAGGATAGCGGGTGGCCAGGTGCACGGTGGCAAGAGAGAACAGATCAGCAGGGGAGAGGAGGAGTGAAGGCAGAAGAAAAGAGGAAGGTCTTGAGGTGCTTTTGGAACCAGAGATTGTTCTCCTCAAGATTTTGAGTGGTGGGGAGGCTGTTCCAGAGGGCGGCCCCAGCCGAAGACGGAGATCTACCCCGAGCTTGTTTCTTTGAAAAATGAGTGACCCTGAGGGAGTTGGAGGTAGAGGAGCGAAGAGCTCGAGAGGGGAGGTATTTGCAGAGGGATAGCTGAAGGTATTTTGGACCCAGGCCCCAGAAAGCCTTGTGGATAATGCAAAGGGGTTTGACATGTATTTTTCTTCAGCTCAGTGAAACAGAGTCTTAAGATCAGTAAGAACGTTTTACACTATTTTTGGATGGCTCAAGGCAGACCAAAGTTAGCTACACCTAAGAACCCTTTCCAAGAATGGCATACAGCTATTCTCGTCAGGTAAAATCTAATGTTGTTGTATACTATTATGGTTTGCGTTTTAGGTCAGTTCAACACAGATTAAGACAAGCAATAACTCTTTAACTTGTTTTCGGATGGCACACAGCTAACACAAGATAAGTAAAACCTATACACTTTTCAAAAGGAGGTATGAGCAACTTAGAGTTAAGTATAACCTAAGGCAGACTTATTCTGGGCAGGCTAACAGCAAGTCAGGGGAAGCAAGACCCAATAGGGGACACTCATACATTTAGCCTAACAGGAATAGTAATGTGAAACTAATGGCATTACTTTTGGTATGAGGCATAACCAATTCACAGGTGAGACAATTAACCTTATATATACTTTCAGAATAGTGCAACAAACATTCAGGGAAAGTAAGAACTTTTGTAACTGTTGACTCTCAGAGTTGCAGTTACCAACCAACTTCTTTTACAAGTATGTCACTTTTGAACACTAACCCTTTTCATATCCAGTCCTTCTATAGAATGAGTTCACTCAGAGGCAGTAGAGGGACCCTAATAGGTGCCAGCTGTAGGCAGGGTGAGATAGGGTTCAGTTGCAGACAAAGTCAGGGTTCCAGAGGAAGACTGTTTAAACATTTCACTTTAAGGTTAGTTGAGGGTCCAAGGACTTAAGAGAAGACACCCTAGTAGGATTCAGCAGTGGGCCTGGGTGAACTTGGTGAGTGGCCTCCCAATCACAGAAAACACCCCAAAGCTATACAGACATCACAAAGGCTTAAGGTCAGTAAAATACCCCAGCCAACACAGTACCTGCGCACAGAAGAAGAGTTGCAGTCGGAAGACTGCAAGATCTGCAGCCAAAAACCCCTTCATTGGATTCCTTGTTACGAAGACTGAAGACAGGACTTTGGAAGGACTTTTGCATCGGGGATCACGGGAGACGTATCCAGGCTCATGGCGGTGACCTGTTGTGTTATTTCTTCTAGGCAGACTTTTTCATCTTGTTCTGGCCATTCACCTCTGACAAATAACTTACAATTAGAATGAGAAAGGGGATACCCAGTATCTCCGCAGGACTCCCCGTAAGGTGGGAGATGCTGGTCTCACCTAATAAAATGTAAATGGGATCCAAAGATCCTTTCTACATTTGGCAACTGTAGCCAGAGAAAGTAAAAGGGGAGCCCCAAGGGCAACCAAGCAACAATAGACAGTATGTGCCAAGAGTTGTCAAAGATTATACAATTTAAAAGGCACTATGGAGAGTCTTAAAAATGACACCCATAAAAAAAGTAAGACTGCGAGTGTGGAAAAAGGTTCACTCACTGAAGTATAGAGAACCATACTCTAAATCTTACCTAACAATTACAAAGAGCACAATTCCACTTTAGCGTTGGGCCTGCTCTATCTAAAACTGTAACTGCTAGCGCAGAGTGAATATCATGCTTTTGCAATGGTATGTTATGTTAATATGAACGTTAATAGAACGATCACTATTTTGTAATCGTTCAGTTGAGATGGTGGAACATATTGGGATTAAATTGGAAGGGACATAAATATGATCCATACAGGAATAATTCCTGTCACAATTCCAAGTAAAAAATGTTGTGGTTGGTGTCCAATCCTTAGCTAATATTCATTGGAGCTCCAACGTTTTCATGAAAGTATCCCATAACATCCCCCTGATTTTGCATCATTCGAACTTGGACCGTGATTGCACATTATATCTCCCGAACACCACATACCCATAGCACAAAGTGAGTTATAATCCCCACTAGTCCCTTCCCTAGCCATTCATCAATGATTCTATCATGTGCCAATTCTGTAGATGGACATTTCTTTTTGGCAGGATTCCTGTATATATTTATAACTAATAGTTGGAACACAGTGTCAACAAGCGCGAGCCCAGTTGAAAGCAGACCCCTATTAAAGGTGACTATTTTATGACTGTCTGCTTTTAGGGTCAAGTCAATTGCAACTGCAAGGCCCCCACTAGGACGGCCTACTGGACCTCTTATGGCAGCTTTTGAGAAAGTTTTGAATACCTCTAAATGCAGCGGGTCAATAGACATTGTTTCCTGGAATAACAATATATTCTTTTCAGAAAAGGTAAATTTTGTTGCAGTTGCCTTAGACTTGCGGTGTTAAAGATGAGAAACTAGACCCTGCAGTTTTTCCATTGTGTTCAAAGCAGCTGCAAGCCAGAAGCAATCAGAAGTAGAACATGAAGAAAAATCCTAAGCCCAGTTGTTGACCACTGTTCTTTTGGAGGACCCAGCATCTCTATTGATAATTAACGGTGCAGACTTAGATTCAACATTGAGGGAACATCTGCACGTGTCACGCAGAAAAGAAGTAATGCATGTTGCTCCAGGAAAAGCAATTTGGTCAAACCCCATGGATCGAAGAATATGCCTCTGTTCCCATACAATCCTTTCTACAAATTGCAAATGAAAATGGACTACCAATTTATCTATTTTAATTCTATTCTAATGCATTTCTGTATAGCACCAACTAACCCGCAGGCCTCAGAGCGCTCAGACAATACAGCGTAAAACAGGCAAAGAAGAAGGCAGCAGGAATACAGGTTTGACTGTGATCAGGGGTGGTCAGAGTAGCATAGACTTGCATGCCACCACCACCAAATAGGAGGGATTTAAGAGCCTTCCTAAATTGAGCCATTGATGGCAGCTGTCTAATGGACATGGGAAGGCTTTTCCAGATTCTCGGCCCCCCAGGCATCGAAGCTCTGGTCACTGTATGTCTTCAACTTAAAGCGAGGTTGTAAAAGAGGTTGTAAAAGAAGATCATTATCGTTAGAACGTAAGGTGCATCTAAGAGGTTGTTTCATAATCCGAAATCGAAGGTAAATTGGAGCAGTGCCGGCAATGCACTTATAGACCAAACAAGAGGCCTTAAAGTGGATCCTTTCATGGACTGGCAGCCAATGCAATTTCCTCAGTGCATTAGAGACGTGCTCTCTGTGTCCCAGACTAAACCATTGTCTGGTATCTCCACCCTTTCTTTGTCCCCAGGGTGAATAAGTCTTAGAGCGGGGATCCTAGTAAAAATGTGAAGAGGCTTAGATCTTTTTAACTTAGTGAACCGTTAACCTGAACAATATTTCAAGCCCAATAGACCTTTTATCGTAGCTTGCATGCAGAATTATGCTGTCATTGTTGCTCTGGCCCACAAAATGGCTTATTTTTGCCCTGTTTTGATGGATTGTGCTTATATTGATGGTCCGTGCAAAGGTTAGTAGAATCTTCTGGTTCACATTCTTCAATGGAAGATTGTTGAGGATGTAGAGACAGATCTTCGTCTACCCCCTGATCATCTACCTTAGGAGTGTTCATTTGCAGTTCTTGTGGCACCAGTAATGAGGGGATCTTTTTCTGCTTCGCACTTCATTTTGCGACTAGGTGACGTTTTTGCCAGTGAAATCTTTTGTAACACCCTCATTTCTTACAATGTTGGTCATTGTTTGACCACTCGGCTGGGTATTTAGGGTAAATAATCTCATTGTCCGTTGGTAGAGAGCGTTAACATTTTCTTGAAGATCTGTTCCTATTAAAATTCTTCTGATTTTTAGGCTTTTTGGTCATTGGAGCAGATTTCTGCTGCTTGTTATTTTGCTTGGTTGCTCTCACCTTCGCTTTCGTATTCACCATCTCATCCCCTTCACCCAAGTGTACTTTGATAAGGGGAGCTCCTCATCCTGCTCAACCAGCATATCATTCTCTTGTATAATATAAGAGACCTCAATGTTGTTTTTATCATTCGGAGACAAGGAGTTGGCTGATCCAAAAAGGTCAGGATACTTTCACAGCAGTTCAGAAGTGGTGTAGCACTATCAATCTGTATTGCCTCATCGTTTATATCACCACTAGTAATGTTTTTAGCCAGCTGCAGATGGTGATCCATAAGGAGACTAATTTTCCCTTCTATAGTCACAAGTTGTGTTGCGTGGTCTTGGACAATGTCCTTTATGTTATCATAGTTCTAGAATAGATTTGAGCACCAAATGCAAAGCTGAGTTAGATGCAGGACCTAGTATATCCAATTTTGGAAGAATGTTAGGTTCCATACGGAGATGCACATTTCGGGGGTCAAGAAATTATCGGAGACGTTCAGCGGCTGGGATGCTGAATAAGGCATACGTTGTATAGGAGATTAAATAACTGGTTCATCCTTGATCTGTCCTCTGCTTTCGACATGGTTAACCATGCTATCCTGCTCAATCTTCTCTGTGACAACCTGGGCATCGCTGGTCAGGCCCTAGCCTGCTTGACCTCCTTTTTCTCAGATCGACCCTCCCATGTCCAACTTGGGTCTTTCCTCTCTATTTATCTCTCTAAATGCTGTGCCCCTCAGGGGTCTAACCTCTCTCCCTGACTCTATAACTACTACCTGGCACCTCTGTCCCAACTCTTCTCTACCTTCTTTTCTAACTTTGTTATGCAGATGACACCCAGCTCTCCTTAAGGCTTCTCTGTCTCCTCTGACAGGCTCTCATACCTGAATGTCCACAATTCAGGGATGGTGTGCTTCCAACAATCTCTGCCTTAATGCCACTAAGACTGAGACCCTCGTCCTTGGGACACCTGCTCCTGCCTTCCCTCTCTCACTCTGGCTGTCCAACCTGGTCCCTCTACCTGCACCTTCCTGTGAGACTATGAACCTTGTGGTCATTTTCTCATGCCTAGACTGCAAGACTTGTCCTTGCCCTCAAGCCCAGGGATCGTATCTCTCCAGCCCTGCAATCTCTCCACTGGCTCCCTGTGGCTGCATGTATCAAGTTCAAGACCCTCTGCATCCTCCACAAGGCTTTCTGGGGCTGGGGATCACACCACACTACATCCACATTCTCTTCTTAAGCATCTTCCCTCTATTCTTCCACTTCCAACTCGGAGGGTCGGATGCTTCTCCAGGCAGAGAGTGTGGGTGGGGGTGGTAGATTGCTTTCCTTCGGCTGGGGCCTCCCTCTGGAACACCCTCTCTGCCCCTATCAAACCTGAGCATGACCACCTAAGTTTCAGGAAGCAACTCAACACCTTCCTTTTCGCTTCCACTTTTTGTCTCCCTCTCCCTTGCAGATGTCCCTGTCTGCTGAGCATTCTGGTTACCTGGCCACCCATTGAACCTACAGGAGCAGGCTCCTGCACGATCAGTTGCCCGTGCACTGCCTCCGGACCCCCCAACCACTTATGGACTGTATCTGCAACACTAAAGTACCCTTACTATCTGCACTTATGAGCCACTTCCCTCGCAGCGCTTAAGAATTCCTTTGTACTCTCCCCTCCACCCTGGCACTTCTCTCCCTTCATCCCCCCCAGACTTGCGCGATCTGAATGATACAAGGGCTAGTAAGATCGTTGTTTCTTTGTTTTCCCTTCCTTGTCTTGTCACGCCTAGAAACACTTGTGTACAGGCGCTCTAAAAGATTTATCGTATATCATTCAAGTCCTGTCGTCAAGGTACTTGGCTCACGTTGTGGGTCTCCAAAAAGATTTGTACACAATAAGAGACTGTTCATAACTCAAGAGGAATCTGCTCCAGGATTTCTATAAATTGCTCATGGATAGCCTGAGGTTATATATGCCCCACTGGGTTAATCACAAAATCTTTTGGTGTCATTTGAGTGTCAGAGGACTTTATTGGCATCCCTGGCTCTTACATTGTCCCTGCAAGCGTTTCTAACACAATTAAAGCCAACGGAACTGTGGACGATGAGCCACGCATAAGAGAGGTTGGCCCGGATTTGTATTCGGGCTTTTAGCGAATATATTGTTGCTCCTGATGTTGTAGGAGGGCTGTGGGAGGGACATACTGTAATTTGGGGGGTGAGAGGATGTTATGCAAAGGGCAAGCGGCACAGTCAAATAATAAAAAACAAAAGAATACCAGCGATAGGCAGCACTTTTAGAACATTTCCAGGTTCTCTTGCCCCCACAGCCACAACAGACCACTTCTGTACCAGAATAGGCTTATGAAGGGTAGAGCCCTCCTCTTCCTGGTGTTCCAAGCCTGTCCCGTGTTGTACTTGAAGTGGCAGACCCAAAATACTGCTGCTTGATTTAAAGTGCCGGAAAGCCGAGTTCAACTTCCAGCAAATTCGAAAGTAGGTAAAATGAAGTAGTGGAGCCACAGCCACCACAGAACACTTGCGCCCACTTGCTTTTATCATACAAAATAATAAATGGCCAGATGTATGTTTGTCGGAAGCTGTCCCACCCGCTTTGTCTGTTATCGCTGCTAGCTTTACGCATACAACAAGACAAGTTCATCTTCCAGGCAAAAAACATGTGTATTTCAACAATTATCACATACAATTAGCGCAGAAAAGGCACACTAAGAAAATATATACATTTAATATATTCAATATATTCAAAAAATGTCTGAAATGTGGCAGGAAGATGTCTATAACCGACCCCCATCGGAATTGCCTGTGGTGCCTCAGCCCAGACCATCGGGTAGATGAGTGCGGGTCCGGTCAGGCCATGTGAAACAAGGCTCTTAGGGAACGCATAGGTAAGCTGGCGATGGGGAGGAGAAATATAAGTCTTGAAAAAGACAAAAGGATTCGGATGAATCCGGTAGAAAATCTCGTCATGAGTCGAGATCGGAAAGTCGCTGAGGAAATCTTCCTAGTCTTCGGTGAAAAAGTCAGTGACATCACAGGTCGTCTTCCTCCTCCTCCTCGTCCTCTTCTGAGAGGAATGTAACGTACCCTTCAAATCACGATTCCCCAGAGAAATCGAAGGCCTTCAGGGCTTCGATGCTGAAAATATTCGAGAAGGCGGCCCAGACCCCCTCGAAGTTGCTGCGTGGTGGTCATGCCTCTACTCACTCTAAAAGTGACAGAGGCAAATCGAGATTGAAACACGCAAGGGTGTAAAGAGAGTCGAGAGTGTCTTCAAGGGAAAGTTCCCCGACACCTCGTACGAAGTCTAAGCCTCCAGTGCATAAATCCGGGATAACGCAAACGGCATTGACATCGAAGCCAAAACTCAACTCGACACCGTCGACGACCTTAGCGTTGAGACCGCTGACAAAAATGACGGTGACACCTTGAGCTGTATCGAAGCACGGTCGAAGCCAGCGTCTACCATATTGACGCCTTTGACGCCTTTATCGAGGCCTTCGTTGATACCAAGACCCAAGTTGACGCCATTATCTATACCTCGGGAAATTCTGCTTCCTTTGCCTGAAAAGACTTTCCACCCTCGACCAAGACAGGAATTCTTTAGATCCATGTCTTCTATATATGAGGAACATTCCTCTTAAGAGGATGTCACTCCAGCTGGAGTTAGATTTGGAGCTAGGGAAGTTCCTGAAGAATAGTAGACCCACAGTCTAAAATAACAGACCTATATGACGGTCTACAAAATGCAAGTGGCTTAGACACTTCACCTGAAGTGGATTTTGAAAGGCCAGATCCTACAGATCATGCCGATCCCAGTTATAGAAATCTTATGGGAAGGTTAATTGATTTTATGGGTTTGAAAGTAGCTTCCCCGGATTTTGACCAGGATGATATGACTGACATCCGGAGTGAGGGTACTTTAAAAGATCCTGTTCTCCCATTCCACAAAGCACTACAAAAAATGGTAATGGGAAATTGGAATACTCCTGATTCAATTGCAGCAGTAAATAAGAAACTTGTACGAAAATATAGACCAGCTTTATCAGATCCAGAATATTTATCCAAACATCCATCTCCTGAAAGTTAAGTGGTGCAAGCTGCAACCTCCACTAGGCAATCAGCTTACTGATCAATACCGCCAGACATAGATGATAAAAAGGTTGATGCTTGGGCCCGGAAAGCTTTTTCTTCAGGCAGCATGGCCATCAAATCGACTAATGTCACTTGCACATTAGCAAGATTTACTTATACCCTGTGGGACTGCATGTCCTCAGCGGATGAACGCTTCCCGGAAGGTGAGGAACGGGATGGCTTCCTGGCTATAGTGAAGGATGGAAAAGAGGCTATGGAGGAATGCCTGAGTCAGGATTGGACACTGCGGATAGTATAAGCAGGTCCATGGCATCTAGCACGGTCTTGCACAGATTCGCATGGCTAAGGAAATCTGGTTTTGCACCTGATGTGCAGTCTAGGTTTCTTAATATACCTTTTGGTGGCTTGAGGTTGTTTGGCAGCAAGGCGGACGAGAGCTTGGAGAAGCTGCAGACCTCGAAAGCAGCAGCAAAATCACTCAGTGCTGCTATAAAACAACCTCAGCAACACTCTTAAGCAGGCTCATCTTCCTGGAAGAGTCGCCACTTTCGCTTCTATTCCTTTTTTGGAAAAGGGAGGGGGCAGGCCAGTCAGAGAGGCCAACAGAGAAAACCCTTTCGTGGTGGGAAAGGGAAAGGTGCTAGATCAGCCACAGCAGCAGCTACTACCTCCTCAGCCACTGCTGCTGCCGCTGCAAAGCCACTTTGAGGTCCTAACTCACAAAACCCTGTTGGGAGGCAGAATCACTTGGTATCTGGACAAATGGCAGGGCATTACGTCAAATGCCTGGGCGCTAGAGATGGCGACCCATGGTTACTGCTTTCCTTTTCATCAAAGACCTCAAGATCATCCACTGGGAGCCGAGTCCGTAAAAATTCCAGACCCGCTCCTTGTGCAGGAGACTTTAACCCTGCTAGAGAAAGGTGCAATAGAACATGTACCTGTAGCAGAGAGGAACAAGGGCTGGTACTCCCCCATCCACCCCACCATCCCCCACCTATTTTCTAATCCCTAAAAAGGATGGAGGATTGAGAGCCATCTTGGACTTGAGAAGCTTGAACAAGTTCCTCAGGGAGGACAAGTTAAAGATGGTGACCCTTTCTCAGATCCTTCAGGCTCTTCAGCTTCAGGACTGGCTGGTTTCATTGGACCTTCAGGGTGCTTACTTTCATGTGCCAATCCATCTGAAGCACAGAAAGTACCTGAGGTTCGCAATTGGTGGTTCTCATCAGTTTTGGGGTCTACCATTTGGGCTGATGGCGGTGGTGGCAGCGAGTATCAGAAGAAGGGGGATTCACGTCTACCCTTATCTGGACGATTGGCTAATCATGGCGAGTTCATCCAAACGAGCCCAGGCACATCTAGCCTTGACCTGCCACTTCTTACACAGTTTGGGCTTCTCCCTCAATTACAAGAAGTCACAAATGATTCCAAGCCAAAAACTCCAATTCATCGGAGCGATCCTGGACACTTCCTCAGGGAAAGCCTCTCCTCCCGAGGAGAGAGCTCACCACATTCTGCAGATGGTAACAAGATTTCAAAATGCCCAAAATCTACCGGCATTCAACTTTCTAAGGTTGCTGGGCTTCATGGCATCCTGCATTTTTCTGGTGCCAGTGGCCAGATTGAGGATGAGATCCCTTCAGTGGGTCCTCAGGACTCAATGGTCCCAGTTTTCGGGGGAGATGTCAGACCTTCTACAAGTCCCTACCAAAGTAGCTCAAGATCTCCTATGGTGGGCTTGCAAGGAGAATATCCTCAAGGGGGAACCTGTTTGGCAACCATGGCCGGAGATAAAAGTAGTGACGGACGCCTCATTCACGGGGTGGGGAGCCCACACCAACGATCTGACAATCAGCAGTCGTTGGTCTCCATCGGAGTCCAAACTACACATCAACCTTTTGGAGCTGAGAGCAATTAGACTGGCGCTGAAGGCTTTTCTGCCCTCCGAACAGCGAAATAATGTCTTGATAATGACGAACAACACAGTGGCTGTGTACTACCTCAACAAAAGGAGACGTGGGATCACTTCCACTGTGCAGAGAGGCAATGCAGGAAGGAATCACTCTGTCGGCCGTTCACCTCGCCGGAGAGGCAACGGCGGCAGACGTTATGAGCAGGTAGAGCTCAGTCTCCCACGAAGGGGAACTAGCTCAGGAAGTCCTTCAAGAGATCTTTGCCCTTTGGGGAACCCCTCAAGTGGATCTGTTCGCGACCGGGACCAACCGGAAGTGCCAACTGTATTGCTGAAGGGA
The DNA here is from genome assembly GCF_040938575.1 of Ambystoma mexicanum. Classification (NCBI taxonomy): domain Eukaryota; kingdom Metazoa; phylum Chordata; class Amphibia; order Caudata; family Ambystomatidae; genus Ambystoma; species Ambystoma mexicanum. The sequence continues at coordinate 1,221,765,940 of NC_090927.1, forward strand.
ATTTCCCCCAAGAGGAGCTCTAGGGGATGCGTCCGTAGTGGACTGGGTTTTTCCACTCCTTTACGCGTTTCCTCCAGTCCCCGTGATTCCTCATGTAATCGGGAGGTTGACAAAGTTCAGGAAAACCATGATCCCAATTGCCCCAGATTGGGCTAGGAGGACGTGGTACCCGGACCTTCTGGATATGTCCATCTGCCCTCCAATACGTCTTCCACAAAGAGAGGATCTTCTCTCGCAAGAGGAAGGTCGGGTTCTCCATCCAGAGGCCAAGACACTCAGCCTTCACGCATGGCTTCTGAGAGGCTAAGATATGAGGATTGGGACCTCCCAGATGACGTAATGGAGATTTTGCTTTCGGCCAGAAGGCCAGCAACAAAAACCCTGTATCGGTGTTGTTGGAACAAGTTCAGTAATTGGTGCAGGGATAAGAATGTAGATCCATTTCTTTGTAACACTCCAACAGTACTTTGTTTTCTCTTGCACTTAGCCAATTTGGGGCTCCACGTTGGTACTATAAAAGGTTACTTGGCAGTGCTATCTATCTTTAAGCGGTCCTCGGAAGATGTGTCCTATTTTAAAATGCCTTTAGTCATTCAATTCTTGAAAGGTTTAACACATGTATACCCTCCAACACCTTTTCAGGTGCCCATCTGGGATTTAAATCTAGTATTAAAATGTCTCGTGTGCTCCTTTCGAACCTTTACATACTTGTCCATTAAGACTGCTCATTCTTAAGACAATTCTATTAGTGGCTTTAACATCAGCCCGCAGGGTAAGTGAGTTGCAGGCACCATCTTGTAAGCCTCCTCACACCCTTTTCCATAGGGACAAAGTTATTTTAAAAGTCAAACCATCTTTCTTCCCTAAAATAGTCTGATTTTCATCTGTCACAAAAGATTGTCTTACCTTCCTTTTATCCTCCACCTCACGCTAGTGAGGAAGATGAAAGGTTGCATAGACGGACCCAAAAAGGGCTCTCAATTACTACATTTCCAGATTGGCAAATCTCCGACAATGTGACCAACTATTGGTTGGATATACTGGGCACAAATTGGGCCTTGCGGTAGCTAAACAAACTCTATCCAGATGGATAATTCTAGCAATTTCTGAATGCTATAAACTAGCGGGGAAAGAGCCTCCAGATGGTTTAAGGGCTTGTTCAACCAGAGGCATGGCAACTTCCACGGCTCTTCAGCCGGAGTGTCCCGGTACAGGATATTTGTGCTGCGGCCACCTGGTCGTCAATGCACACCTTTTGTAAAACATTACTGCTTGGACTCTATTTCCTTATTTGCAAAAGCTGTCCTTCATTCAGTCCATAATTAAAATTTCTAGTACTCCCACCTCCAAAATTACCACTGCTATGGGGGGGTCTATCATAAAATGAGGAATACGTGGGAGGACACAATCCATTCGAAGAAGTTACTAACGTTCTTTCGATTGGATGTTCCTCCCATGTACTCCTCATCGACCCTCCCAACCTACCCCTCTGTACAGTTTACGCCAGTTGCACTCTAACTTCCTTAAGAGCCTAAAGACGTTAAGCCTGATCAACTGATACGACCATGAACACCGTAAAAACAGAACTAAGGTACGGGCGCTGCTCGAGCCCTTTATACAGCGGATGACGTCGACGCCCGACGGCAGCCCTCGAGAGACTTCGACTCTGCGTTATCGAACACAGTGCCCCCTGGTGAAAATGTTTTCTGAAGCTGGAATACAAATATCATAAAATGAGGAATACATGGGAGGAACATCCAATTAAAAGAACGTTACAGTTGGTAAGTAACTTGTTCTTCTCCCTCATCCTTCAAAAAGAAGAGACTTCACTCCTGTCCCAGGCAGTTGGAGGAATTCAACAGATGTTGGACATCATTGACATGGCCCCAGAGCTGGCATCTTCGGTCCCGAAGCTGACGGTGGAGAAAGGGCCTACCCAGCTTAAACAAGCTGGAAAAGGCCCCTCTGTGGCCTGCAACTAAAAAACCTGGTGCTTTGGTTTCTGTGTCTGCACCCGAGACAGCTCCTCTCCAAAGTTGGCTGGCTCTGCTAGTGTCATCGTAGCATTTACGAGTACCCTATATTCTAACTGGCGGCTACTCATGGTATATGCCCTGTGCAGGGTTACATATCCTTTGTTAGCCTTCTCTCTGACTTTCCATGCTCTTTCATGCCCTTTTGCTGGCTTTCCGCAGGAAACACTAGAAAGATGACCAGTGCATGTCAGCTGGAAGAGATGGGGGCAGCGGCTGTCTGACTCCAATTTGATTTCCCCAAGAATTCGACTTCCTTTCCACCATTCGACAGCCGCTCCAATTTTGAATCTGGCAATGTCCCTTTTTGGAGGGCAGGGATAATTCCTAGCCTGATTTCTGAATATAAAGATGTGAGCTGGACCAAGGAATTAAGTCGACCAATTGAATTTGAAGATATGCGAAGAAGGCTATGACGAAGGGATGCCAGGGGACTGCTTCAGGAACCAGCATTGGCTCAGCCAACACCACCATGTTTCTGACCTCGACCTTCTACTGGACAGGAGAGTCCTTTAAAAGTCGCCTCACTCGCTTTGACTGGTGGGCAAAACCAGACAGTTGCCCTGCTTGAGCTGTATCACGATATCCAGGCAGAAGGAGTTTCCAGGCTTGCAATTCACCTGGTCACCCAGATCCAACTTTATGTTGCAATTACTTCTATCTGACCTAAGGGATGAAATCTCTGTGGTAACCCTGCTGAACGGACCTTCACCAAAAAGAAAAGGAACCTGCAAGTAACCGTCAAGGTACAGATGGCCTATTGACTCTGTCGGGATCAGTGCAAGATGTGCATCCATCTACTCAAACATGAGGGTCTCTTCTCAGTTGGATTGATTCAAGGTGACTCCACTCCAGTCTGAGGTCTGCAGAGGAACCAGAAGACAACTGTCTGTGATTGCCCTTGAACCCAGGAACTGACAACCCAACACTACCGCATTGACAGTATGGCAACTCTTTCCCAACATTTCAATATTTTCTGTGTGTTTTTTTTTTTACCTTTGTGAAGTTCCAGGGGCTGAGATCCCTTACCTCTTGAATGCCCCCATCAGTTTTGCATTGGGAATATCCGGGGCTGATCCAGGTCTGTTAGCCTTTGCAATACTTCAGCTTAATCCCTATGGACCTTACGGGTGGAGCTGCTTCCTTTTTTTTTTTTAATAGTACATTTTATTGATTTTGACAACAAACACAATCAACAAGAACACAACGAAATAAAATCAAAACATATGCATTCAAAAGAGTGAATCCATAATAAAGCATATTCGAGGTCTGACAAATTCCGTCTGCAGCTGCCTCCCTGCGTTCAAAAGTGTGTTCCCTTGAAGTGTCAAGGATTACCGGGAATCGCGTTCCTCCCATTTCCCCCAAATCTTGAAGGCTTTAGTAGGGCAGCCCCTTGCTTTGTAGATTCTGTGTTCCAGCATTGCGCATGTGTCCATGTCATCTGCCCACTGTTCCAATGTTGGGGGTTCAGGAGCGCCCCATTTCCGTGCGATGTTTCGCTTCATTAGTCCTGCGGCCGTTGCGAGGAGCAGTCCTTCCCATTTGTTCGCAACGCCTTCGTCTGGTTTACCCAGTAACAGTATTATCGGGTCTAGTGTTATGTTGTGGCCTAGTATACCAAACAGTTCCCTGCAGCATTCCCCCCAGAAGGCCTGAATACGAGGGCATTCCCACAGGATGTGTATAAATGTTCCAGTTTCTCTCCCACATCGGAGGCAATACGGGTTTGGGGCACGCTTCCATTTGTGTATCATAGTTCTAGGATAGTATATTCTATGAAGGATTTTCAATTGCACCAGACGGAGCCTGGAGGAGATGGCGATTTCCCTGGGGTGCATTAGAATCTGGATCCAGTCTTCCGGAACTATAATACCCACATCCTCTTTGGATTTAAGGTGAGGGAGTTCCGGTGTGGCAAAGGAGGACATGGCGTTGTATGATATAGAGGTGCATTTGGCAGGAATGTATGCCGGGAATATGTTGCGTTCTATGGGTGTATACTCTGGAATGGGAGAGTCTGTCTGGATATGTATTCGTAAGGCGTGAGCTAGTTGGGTGTAGTGATATTGTTCGGTTATTGGGAGCTGGAATTGTAGTTGCAGTGTTTCGAATGAGGTAAGCTCCCCTCCCGCCGGGACGTCCCAATTTTATTGATACCAGCGTCCTCCCATTTGGACCAAAGTTTAAGTTTCACAAGCTCCGTCAGGTTACCATTGTGCCATAAGGGTTGTGCAGTGGTGATCTTATCTTTCCAGCCCATTTCCAAACCGTAGTAACATGTGCTGCCTTCGTTTGCGGAGGGGGTCTGTGGAGGGGCTGATAGAGCAGGTGTAGTGGATCTGTATCGTGCATGGTTGCTATTTCGGCGTGGTAACTCTCGGTCCCTATGTAGTAAGTCGTTGACCACCGCTAGCTGGGAGGCCCAGTAGTATACCCGGAGGCGGGGCACGCTGATTCCTCCTTCCCAGATCGGTCTCTGAAGCGTGGTCAGTGCGATGCAGAGTTTGGCAAGGACTTTGGATTCAGTATTAAGCAATGAGATGGGCCTATAAGAGGGGTATTGTGCAGGTGGTTTACCCATCTTGGGAATTACAACAATCGTGGCTTTGCGCAAGTCCGGCAGGAGAGCGCACTGGTCTCGAGCCCCATGGAACATTTTGTGGAGGTACGGTGCTAATTTTTCCCCGCCCAGTTTTTTCCAGAGTTCAACCGGGAACCGTTGGGGCCCGGTGTTTTCCCAGACTGTAATTGGGCTATAGCTTCTGCTATCTCTGCCTCGGTATGGGCTGCGTCCAATTGTGTGTTTTGTTGTTCCGACAGCTGGGGCAGAGTGATATCATCTAACAGGGAGGGGTCCAATGGGGATACTGGGGTGCTATATAGAGTGGCATAGAAGTTCGCAAAAGCCTTTGCTATTTCACGGTCTGAGTGGCATTCACCGTCTTGCGGGGTTATAATTTCTCTGACATGGCGTTGGCCCTCATCCTTCCTCTCAAGCCAGGCCAACATTTTCCCGGTTTTGTCCCCTTGTTCATAGACTCTTGCTCTGGACTCCCGATGGGCGTGTTTACCGTTATCTAGTTCGATGTTCCAAAGCCTCTCTCTAGTACCCTTAAAGGATCTGAGGGTCTCAGAGCTCGGGTCAAGAACGTATTTGGCTTCCCAGTCACTCATTTCGGCTTCTGCCTTCATTAGCTCCCGCAGCCGTTCCTTCTTTTGGTTTGCCGTCCAGGAGATTATTTCCCCCCTCAGCACTGCTTTGTACGCTTCCCAAATCGTAACAGGATTATCTACCGTAGTGGCATTATTTTCAAAGTATTCGTTAGTTGCTTCCGTGAGTTTGTCGACAAGCTCGGGGAAGCCTAGATAATAGTTATTCAATCTCCATGACTTGGGGGGAGCCACTCCCTGCAAGCACAACACTATCGTCAGGGGTGAGTGATCTGAGATACCGCGGGAAAGTAGATCCGCAGTGGTCGCCCTGTGTATGTCGGTACTTGGGAAGAGGAAGTAATCTAGTTTGGACAAGGAGCCATGCGCCCCAGAGTGGAACGAGTAAGCCTCGGTGTCGGGGTGCAGGGTCGCCACACATCTCGGAGGCCCAGGGCTGACGCGAATTTGGCTAAATTAGTGGAGATATTCGGATTGCTATCCCTTATGTGAGTGCGATCTTTACTGTTACACATGACATCATTAAAGTCGCCCCCCAGTACCCGCATATCGGGTTGGTGTTTTGCCATGAGGATAACAAGGTCTTTTAATAGTTCTTCCCCCAACCCCGGCGGAGAGTACACTGACGCAATGGCTAGAGTTTCTTCACCTAGCTTTCCGATGGCCACCACGTAGCGACCCCTGGGGTCTCGCTCGACTGTCTGTACCATGTATGGAAGGCGTTTGTGTATCAGTATGAGTGTCCCTCTGGATCCCATAGAGTATCCCGCATGTAATGCCACTCGGTAGTTGGTTCTCCGAAAGAGGGTGCAGTTAGTTCCGGCTAAGTGCGTTTCGTTGAGTAGGGCAATGTCTGGGGAGTGTCTGTTCAGGAATTGCATCACAAGACGTCTCTTGATTCCGGAGCCCAGCCCATTCACGTTCCATGTGATCATTTTGAGAGATTTGGGTCGCTCAGGAGGTAGTGAGTGGGACAATGTGGGTGCCATATGTAAATTATAGAGTCGGATTCACAGGTTTTATGGAGCAGTCTTATGGGGGCATTATGTAGGGGTTGGTGCCGGAGGGGGTGTGCTGCCATCTGGGGGTGGCATCTGACGGCATGTACTGATTCGTATGATTCATTAACCTCCCGAATGCATAGTAACTTTAAATTAACACAAAAACAACAAACTATCCCTTTCCCCCACCCTATACTCCACCCCAACACGAAGTACCTGTCGCCCGAACATAGTTGCGACCTAACTTAAAAATACAGGTCCACAACAAGTGGTGATAATTATCATGGGGGGTCCGTGCTTACTGGGGTCCCCAGCTATACTGTAAGCACATATCTCCTCCTTGTTGTCAGGTCAGTTTAATGGCGACCTATTGGTTCTTGATTCTTTCGAGTGTCGTTTGTTTAAGCCAGTTCTAGTTTGCTTATCAATTGTTGCCTTCATTCGGTGGTGCTTCTACTACTCTTTGTGGGCGCTCCGGCGGCGCCCTCTCTGGTCTCGGGTCTGTTTCTACCAGTATCTTGTCTCCGATACGATCTCCAGTCGCCTTCCAGGTTTTTTTCGACCCAGTTCCATGCATCCTTGGGATCTGAAAAGTGCACGGTTGCATCATTGTGGTAGATTATCTTGCAGATGTTTTTTAAGCGGATTGAAAGACAGTCTCGCCTTCTGTACCTCTCTGGTGAAATCCGGGAAAAAGGCAATTTTGGAACCATTATAAGTTATTGTGCCTTTGGTTCTGGCCATTTGCAAAAGGGCATCCCGATCCCTATAGTTCAGGAGTTTTGCGATCACCGTACGTGGAGGGCCTCTGGGGATCTGCCCGCCCGCCGGTATACGGTGAGCACGTTCGATAGAAAAGAATTTTGATAGTGTCTTGGGAGAGAAGAGGTCTGCAAGCCACTGCTCCAGGAACAGTTCCATGGTTGGGCCTTCAGCTTTCTCCGGTATTCCAAGGATGCGGATATTGTTGCGCCTTGCTCTGCCTTCTCCCTCTTCGACTCTCTCCTCTAGAGCTTTAAGACGTGTGAGCACTCCCGTCATTTGGTGGCCCACCGTTCTAAGACCGTCCTCTGTTTCCGATATACGGCCCTCGGCCTCACCTGTTCGGGCCGTCAGTTTTTGCAAGTCGTGGCGCAGTAGGGACACCTCTGTGCTTATACCGTCCATTTTCTTTTCCATGGAGGTTCTCGAGCAAGCAATAGCGTTCATGACATCTTTAAGAGATAAAGTATCCTCTTCCGTTCCAGTTGTGTCACTCGATTTGGCCTGCTCCTGTGCGGGGGTCTGGGCATTGGTTGTATATTGTTCCATTTTGCTCTGTGTTGTAGTATTTTTTGTCCTGTCCTTCCCCATTTTGAACGACTGAACGTCGGAGTACAGTAGCCTTCAGCTGAGTCAGGTAGCGATCCCGCATTTTCTCTTAGCTAGTAGATTTCACAGCGTAATATGTGTCCTCGCCTGGTCAGCTAATGTGGTTTTAGCGGGCCCCCCTCCTAGTCACAAGCCGTTTCTTTCTGCTTGCAGGTTGTGATGCTGGATGTGTGTTCAGCGTGTGATCTGGGACTGCCCCGGAGCAATTGTGTGTGTGGTGTGATCGGTTCCAGCCCACAGTCTATCTGCCGGTTTGCCCAGTGCGAGCCGACGTCTCCTGGAGGAGCCACCCCTCACCATGCTCGCGAGGGCCTCCCCACCTCTCTGCCGCTCCTGGTCTTGCCGAGCAACCACAGGGGTATGCCAGTAGACCGGCTCTCTCGCTCTCCGTCACTCCGGCGGTCAGCTGTGTTCGGTCAGCTGTGTTCGAACACCCAGGGCCTCGTCTCGGCAGCGGTCAGGGGATCGCCTGTTCCGGTGTCCGTGGTCGGGGTACATGCATCCTCCCCAGGAGCCGGAGTCAGCGCAGGCACCCTCCGCCTCACGGTACAGTGCAGCGATGGGCGCCTCCTCCGCGGTCGTCCCGGGCAGTGGAGCTGACGCCACGCTGCGTATTCTCCAGTCAGCGCGCGGCTTCGGCGGCCATCTTGTTCATGGTGCGCAGTGAGTCGCCTGTACTTTCTCCGCTCGCAACTCCGGAGCCCCTCACCGATTCTAGTTCAAAATGCAGCGAAATGTCCTACAAAGGTTCCGCCATCAGATGGTCTCTTTTGGGGGAGATTGTGAACAAATGGCGTCGGGATCATTGCAGGATTTTGCTGGCGGCCCGCCGGGAGCGACGGGGAATAACGTCCTCATCCCGCGGTCGCTGGCCACGCCCCCCCCCCCCGGAGCTGCTTCCTTAAGCGTCTACATTTTGCCTTATACCACAAGTTAATTTAATCATAGAAATCACAGGAAAGCAATGCTTACAAAATTAAACATGGATAATAGAGTGAAGGAGCAGGCCTTGACAAGGGGGATAGCGACTGATTTGAAGACCAGATGTTGTAGGGGATGGTGGAAACATAAACCAGGGATGAGGGCAGAACAGAATAACATAGAAATGGGTTGGTGGAGGAAGTGCTAAAATAAGGATGGAGGGGTGACGGAAATGTGCTCTAGGGTGGTCTATGAGACCAGGGAGGGGGGGAAGCAGGGTTATGGAGTTATGTAGAGTGCTAGGAAATATATTATTCAGAAAAGAGGATAGCTTTGAGGTTGGATTTCAATAGTGGTAGAGTTGAGTAGTACGGAGAGTGAGAGGAAGAGCATTCCAGAGTAGGAGAGCGAGGGCATAGAAAGAGCGGAAATGAGAAGGAGCAGGGGGGGCTCGAGTAGGGGCAAAGAGGTGAGCAGAGGATGATCGTGATGAGCAAGGTGCAGAGTAGGGTGTGAGATTAGCAGATTGGTAGGGTTGGGCATGTCCGTGGATAGTTTTGAAGATAAGACGTTTATACTTGTTTTTTTGTTTCACAGATAGCCAGCCAATCTTGCAATCAAAGGACGAGGTAGAGGCTTCATAGGAGACTGATACAGCTGGCAGATCTAGAAAGGACTAAGGTGGAGATTAGCTGTTTATCAGTATTGAAAGGAAGATGACTTTTTTCATATATTAAGGAGGTTGAGTCTGGTTGCAGTGGCAGATTTGGAGACGAAGAGCGAGAAGTTGTGCAATGGTTTAAAGATGACACCAAGGTTACAAGCTAAAGCAGAGTAAGGAAGGTAGTCGGACGAATAGTGGGGGATAGTCTGTTTGGCTGGGAAATGGAGAACTTGAGCTGAGCCTTCGTGGTGTTGAGCCGGTGAGGTGGCATCCAATATTTGATGGCAGAGAGCAGGGGTGTTGCTAGGTCTGGAAAAGACTCTGGGCTACGCTAATGTCGGAACTGTCAGGACTGGGGGCTAGCTAGCCTTTTGGTTGTAGCTCCTGAGATTCTATCCGGGGCTACAATCAAAAGACCAGGGGCTATAGCCCCTTTAGCCCCCCCCTAGCAACGCCTCTGGCAGAGAGACAGTTTGACATTTTTGGCAATAGCTCATCGGATAAGGAGGGAAATGAGAAGAAGATTTGAGTTTTGTGAGTGAAGAGTTAGTAGGATAGGCTGTAAGAGGAGATGGTGGTGCCAAGAGTTGAATTAGAGTGATTGCAAAGAAGTGGACCAAGGACAGGCAGTTGGGAACGCCCAACAGTAAGGTAAGGTTGTTACAGGGCACAGAGTTGAAGAGGGAATTAAGTAGTTTTGAGGAGCAGTGAGGTATTGTTGGAGATCTGAGGAGTGCCTTGACCTTTGCCAAGTGCAACACGTTTTCCACCATGTTAGTTTCAGGGTGTGGCTGTGGAGGGGAGGATTTAGGAGTAAATGTGGAAAGAGAGTAGCACAAGGAGACATGGAGCATATAGAGCAGTGTAAAAGTTAGTAAAGACTTCTTCAGTGGATGGAAATGTGAGCTCAGCATAGGAGGAGAGTGAGTGGTGTAGGTCAGAGAGGTAGTCCGGGAGTTTCAAGGAGGGAAACCTGCGCTTAGTAACAGTAATATTAAATGGAGAGGTTGGGGATGAAGCAGGAGTGGAGATTGAGACAAAGTGATCAGAGCAGGAAGGAGCGCTGGAGGTATTCGAGGCGGAGAGTTGAGAGGAGATGTGAATAAGGTTGAGGGAGCTTCCGTTTGAAAGGATTGGCAGAGAGTGGACAGAAGAGAGTTGGTGGTTAGGGAGAAAAGGTAGTCAGTGGCTAGAGCAGTAGAGAGAGGGGAGGTTAAAGTCACCAATGACAATGAGGTGGTGATCGGGAGGGCGAGTCTCAATTTGTTTGGAGAGGTGTCCGAAGACTTGACCTACCAGACCAGGTAGGCGTTAGAGAGAGGGAATATTTATGCTGTAAGGCCAGCACCTGTTTTTGAAATAGGTCGAATTAGCAGGAGATGTAGGAGTGATGGTAAGTTTGGAAGATCAAAACAGTCCTACACCAGCAATGTCAGTGAGGCGGGGGAGTGGGTGAAGTTGTAGGGTGGGTCATGAAGGACTGCAACGGTTGCAAAATCTGAGGGAGCGATCCAGGTTTCGATAAGGGTAATGCAGTCAAGAGAAGTAGAAAGGAAGAAGTCTGAGGTAAAAGAGGTTTTATTACAGACAGTGTGCATGCCAAAGAGCAACAGAAAGAGTTTGAGTTGTGGAAAAATAGCAACGCTGTGTCTGCGAAATATAGAGGCACTGGGGTGTATGTGAGAAGAGAAAGTGTAATGAAAGCTGGTGTTAGAGTAGGTATTGTGAATGAAGAGTGTAGTGGAGCAAGAAGAGGAGTGGAATCGAGGAGAACAGATGCTAGAGATGGGAAGACAGCTGAGATGGTTCTGAGTGGAGGAGAGTGCAGAGAGAGGTAGGAGGGAAAGGAAGAGATGGCATTGGAATTATGTGGTGAGGGTAAGCTTAAGAAGAAGCAATAATGGGTACTTAAAGACAAGTTGCAGGACACAGCAAAGCAAAGGCTCATGGGCAAAAGGCTGAAGGAAGAAGACTGAGAAATGTCCCTTTACTTCAACACTCTTAATTGAAGACGCCCATGGTTTGGCAACTCCTCTGGAACTACTAAACTATGTGTTAGGGCAAAGTCAACTTAAGATGACTGCCACTTTCGGCTTTTGGACCCCAGTCACATGATCTGAGACCAATGCCTCTAATTAGTGGTTAGAATGAGGGTAGGTCTGTCGGAAAGCTAGGAGCAGTGCTGGCTGGGAGCAGGAGTTGTTTTTGGAGGTGGATGAACCTTTTAAAGATGGCGGTTTTGGGATTCTTGGTCCCATTGTAACTTCTGTATTGGCTCTAGACATCCTGCTTTGTCTTGGATTGTCTAGAGGGGGCTATCCTAGTGTTACTCATCTGTGACTCTGAAGAACCATTTTGGGACAATTAAAGCTTCCTAAAACTCATGATATATAGCGACTGGAATTCTGAAGTTAGCTACAATGTGTTTGGGCTGTCCTACAAGTGTAAGGCCTACGGTTTTAAACTTCTTTCGGTCCCAGTATAGAGAGTTATAGCTGTTAAATACAAAGTGTGTAAACAATATAGGGTTGATATATTATAGTGTGGCAGTCGCTGCACTATAGTTAAATTGAGTATTAAATTCCATAGGAACCCCCAAAAATGGTATTGCTCATAACATTTGACTTGGATGACGTATTTGGCTGATATTTTGCAGTTTGTCATTGCCCGAACCCTGGACATTTTAGGAAAGATGTGTTAAAAAAGGAGTTAAGAAAGAACAAAAAACACTGTTTTGGCCTACTCCCATACATTTCCCCATAGAGACGGTTATTTTCAGTGCAGATCAAAAAACTACTGGATGGAATTGGACCAGGTACGAAAAAACGTGGCCATGAAGCATTTACTTGATTGCTGTGAGGGTTCGCTTGTTGTTCTGTCCAGTAGTTAATATAGTTGACGACAAAGGGGGTGCCGGCCTTCTCCTAAAATGATCGCTATATATCTGCCCCGCAAGACTTTTCAGAAGTGAAAAAGCCGGTATAATTTTTTTTTTTTGTTCAATGCAAGATAACCAGGGTTATAACTGGAGTTAGCTGAAAACGCAAAGGGGAAAATGCCATTTGGAGGAAGAAAAAGGATGAAATGGCATCAGGCTAGAGGTGTGGAGGGGAAGAGGACACAATGAGAAATTGAGGAATTTGGGGGAGGAGGGCCTGGGGACCAAGTTCAGAATTCGAATGTTTTTGCATACCCGGGGTTATACTGGAGAATAACTGAGGTTATCGTAGAAAAATGGATCAGGAATGAAAGTGTGTCACACGAAACAAGTGTGGGTGGGGGAAGGGAAGGTTGGTAGAGGGCTGGTGATGGAAAATGGACTTGAGGTGAGTAGGCGGGAGAGTATGGCAAGAGGATGGGGAGGCATTTGGTGACTTCCTGGGAGGGCAGGGAAGAGTTTGGGATTTTGCACGCTATTTAGGGAGAACCACATTTATTTGCAGACGTTTACGGATAATCACAATTATTTGTACTGCATTGCTAATATAACCGTGGTTCTCCAGCACAGGGTCTGACATGGATTTGCATGCTCAAGAATATTCCCTGTCAGGCTGGGAATCCTTGGTAAAAGAAAAAACAGTTTCACTTTCACTTACAAACTGTATTTCTCCTCTAAACCAATCACTGCAGTATGGGTCATACTGCCCCCAGCCAGTGACTGCCCTCTCCCTAAGTCCCTTCTCTGGCAGACATCTTCAGATTTTGACTGCATGTTCAATTGTTGGGTGAGCTATTGTACAGTTTTTGCGTTTTTTTAACAGAAAAGTTCTTTTGTCCGATAAGAGCCTGTGTGATCTTACCTCCATCGACCAACAATCGGGGAGCCGTTTGTCAGTGAATTCCAGCGCCCCTCAAGAGCAAGGAATGTTGAGTTTTCATCAAAGTTTCCGGAAGGACAACGGGCCTACTCCGCACCTCTTGGCATGGCGGAAGAAAGGAAGGGAAGCTCCCTCTTCAAGCTCTGCTCCAGATGCAGACTGCGGAACGTGTTTGTGGAGGACAAACACCTTCAATGCCTTTGTCTTCACCTGGATCACAAAGAAGGAGATTGTGAGAACTGCCTCAGGTTCTCCAAGAGAACGATGAAGGGTCGCCACAGTAGTCTAAGCGCCAAGGCCTCTGCCCTGTGCCCAAAGCAGGGTCATGCCTCACCCAGGACCAGGCTGTCCAAGGAGCAGGCTTCGAAGTCCTTTAAGGGCGCTCCATCCGTGGGGGCCCAAGACAAGGCCGAGTGCTGCAAGTTTGTTTCTGTCGGGGTCGCCGCACAATTGGGTCCCGCGATGGGCAGGGGGCGCCATCAACCTCACCATCTGGCTCCATCTCCAGCCATCGATCCAGCTCCTCCTGAAAAAGGAAGTCACCCAACCCGGCTAGACTGTGGGAGAAGCCCGAGAAGCCTGAGAAGCCTAGGATGGACAAAAAGACGGCCGACCTGCCCAAGAAGGCCCAGGTGGCCTAGGAAAAATAGACGTCGATGATTGAGATGGTGGCAGTTGCTCTCTCAAAGGCCAAAGGGGCTGACCCTGTGAAGGTAACCCCGCCTGCGTCCAGGGAGTCCTTTTCCCTGAGGCGGGAGGCCTCCTCCAGGGTGGTGGCAAAGACACCAGAAAAGAGAATGCTGTCTCTGAGCCCGGTTCTGACCCCTCAGGGTGAAAAAAGGGGGTGGTGGGTGGTGAGTTCCCAGGCCAGCCACATGGATGTTTCTTCCTCGGTCGAGGCGGTCCAGGCGTCTGTACACACGGTCCACGAGGACGTGGAGGACGATGACGGAAACGCAGACAGCCCCAACTCCGCCAAGATATGTATCTCTGGACATCCTTTTCAATCCTGCACACGTTGTTGTCAGAAATCCAAAAAAGGATGCTGCAAGCCCTGGCCCCAATGGCTCTGGATCAGCCTCCGGCGAGGAAGAAGCAGCGCCATCCAACGGCCACTCCTCAATCTCCGTGCCAGGTGACCTCCCCCCGACCCCTCCCCGAGGGATCCGGACATGGACACAGCTACGGCAATGACAGACAACAACATTGTCACGGCGGGCGGATCGCAGCAAGCTGAGGGCATCCCCACCGGATGAGGTGGGGGTCATTTCATGCCATGGTCGCCAGAGCTTCCAAGCTCTTCGAGCTGACAACAGAGGGGACCAAAAAGGAAAGCTTCCTATACCAGAGGACCATGTGTGGAAGGAAGGCCAGGCCCTATTGAAAAATCCTGCCACGGCTCTGGCCAAGCGGGATAGGCTAGAGAAAAAGGACTGGGTGCCGTAGTCTGCACCCAAGTGCCAACCATCGCCGGACTCAGTGGTGTCGGCAGCTGTGAGGAAGAGATAGTCTAAACCCTCGTCATCGTCCTCAGACCCTCCGGACAACGAGGGGAAGAAGTTGGACGCCTTGGGGAGCAAGGTCATCTACTCCGTGGCATTGACGGTCAAAGCGCCCAACGCACTGGCGATCGTGCCCGGTACGACAGGGAACTGTGGTACAAGCTGGACCCGATTCTGGAGTTCCTGCCCGACGACAAGCGGGTGGAGGCGATCGCACTCCTCCAGGAGGGGGAGGTGGCTTCAGAGCATGCAATCACAGTGGCCCTGGACATCGCAGACACCGGTTTCTGACAGATGGGGAACGGTATCTGCCTCAGTCTTCGAGGCTGGCTCAAGGCCACCAGCTTCCGCCAGGAGATCCAGACGAGGGTACTGGACATGCCATTCGACAGGGATAACCTTTTCGGGAAGGCTGTCGCCGAGTCCTTGCTTACAAGACGGATGCAGAGACGGATGCAGAGACGGCTCGTTCCCTGAGTACTCTCCAACAGCACCGCTCTTCCTTTCGCTCCTTCAGAGGAAAGTCGGGCAGATCGACGAAAGGTTTTGGTGACGGCTCCTCGTCGTACCGTCAGCCCTCCCGGTACACGACCCAGGAGGCCTAAAGAGGCCGTTCCAAGGATTTTGTTGGAGGTGGTCAGTGCCGTTGTCGCCCTCAAGGCGGAAAGCAGGTGCCAAAGCAGGACTGAAATAGTCAGGACATCGTGGTCCCCATGCACCCCGATCGGAGGTTGGATGATGGGATTCACCCGCAAGTGGCAAAGGATCTCCACGACGAGCTGGACGCTCTTGCCCATGGACATACCCTGGAGTTTCACAAGTGTCTGCGGATCCCTCCAGTGTCTCAGCAGGAGCAGCACGTCCATGCTAAAGAAGGGGGCGATAGAGCTAGTTTCAAGACCACTCCAGGGCTCCAGAGTTTACTTCAGATACTTCTTAGGCAAAAAGAGGACAGGTGGCTGGAGGCCCATCCAGACCTCCGGCGTCTCAAGTTCCAAAAATTCAGGATGGTCACGTTGTGCTAAGCCAGCTGGAGAAAAGAGACTTCTTGACTTCGCTGGATCTAGAGGACGCCTTCTTCCACATCCCCATTCACAGCAAGCATTGAATGTTTCCACACTTTGTGGTGCTGGGAAGGCACTACCATTCAAGGCCTTCCCTTTTGGCCTAAAGTCAGCTCCACGGGTGTTCACGAAGTGCCTGGCACTGGTGGCGGCCCATCGACATCTATGAGGGATACACCTGTACGCGTACCTCAACGACTGGCTCATCCGGGCCAACTCAAGAGAGGTAGCCATCAAAAACACAGAGACGACCGCCCAGCTGCTGACTGATCGGGGGTTCTCCATAAATTATTCAAAGTCCTGCTTGTCACCATCTCAGAACGCACTGTTCCTAGGAGCCAGGCTCAACACGATCTCCTGCGTAGTGTCTCCCTCAGAGGAGAGGATGGCGGCCGTGCTGGGGAAAGTGCAATGGCTGTTGTCACTGAAAAACTCCATGGTGCGGGCCATCAAGTTGCTGCTCGACATGTCGTCTTGCATCTACCTTATCCGTCTCTGCAGTTTGTGGATGTGTCCTCTTAGAGTTCCTGGACGCCTGCTAGATACAAGTGTCCGGAATCTTCACGGACAAGATCCCTCTCAGCAAGTAGCTCTGTCGAGTGGTGAGGTGGTGGGGCTTACACTCCAACATCGCTCAGGGCACAGGGTTTCAAGCCCCCCCCACACCCCCCCCCCCATAACGCCTTGATGGTCACCACGGATGCTACAATCGAGGGCTGGGGAGCCTGCACCGGATGTCTGCACGCCAGAGACCTGTGGCTGTGGAGGGGAAGGATCCCCACATCCTAGAACTGCAGGCAGTGTTCTGGGCCTTCAAGTCTTTCCTTCCGTCCCTAAAGGACAAGGTGCTGAGGATCTTCAGACAACACCACCACAATGTTCTACATCAGTAAACGGGGGCACTCCATCCCCATCACACTCCATAGAGGTGCAGAACTCGTGGCACTGGGCCGTCGACCAGTGGATGTTCCTCGTCCCCTTTCACCTGGCTGGAGTCAAGAACACCATTGCTGACTCCCTCAGCAGGGAATTGCGCTCCTGCCACGAATGGGAACTTGGGCAGGACCAGGTGATCAGCATCTTTCTGAAGTGGGGCAGACCCCTGATCTGTTTGCAACGGCAGCAAACGCCAGATGCCAGCAATTTGCTAGCAGGTTCCACCAGCCGAGGAGCATGGGGGACACGTTCTCCTTCCCGTGGGACAGCCTGTTCCTGCATGCGTTTCGCCGGTTGCCTCTCCTGGTGCGAGTCATCCAGCAATTCAAACAGCGCTGATGCAGGAAGATGCGCGTCGCTCCGGCGAGGCCGAGGCAGATTTGGTACCCGGACCTTCTCAGCCTGTCGACGTCGCCCCCAGTCAAGCTGTAAGTGGTCGCGGATCTGTTCACTGGTGGAGAAGGAGGCGCAATCTTGCATCACGACACAGGATCTCTGAACCTGAGGGCATGGCTACTGCAGCCCTAGAGTTTGGAAGATACGAGTTGCTGGCGGACTGCAGGGAGGTCCTTGCCAAGGCCAGAGCGTCATCAACTCTTAAGTGCTACTGTCACAAGTGGAAGCGGTTCGCTACATGGTGCCGGTCGCAGAAGATCAACACTATGAGGGTCACGTCCCCGCAGATTCTTCTGTACTTGTTGTCATTGTCCAAGGCGGGGCTGGCGCACGCCTCTATCAAGGTGCATCTGGTGGCCATCTCCTGCTACACCAGGTCTCAAGGAAGATCTTCTCTGTGGTCCCACAATCTCGTCAAGGAGTTCATCAAAGGACTGTTCTGATCTTTCCCGACGGTGAAGGCTCCTGCCCCGGTGTGGTATCTCAACGTGGTGCTGGCGAAGCTCATGGGAGCCCCCTTTGGGCCTATCCATCGGGGCCCTTTTACGTTCCTCTCGTGGAAAAAGGCTTTCCTCGTGGCCATCACCTCTGCCAGGAGGGTGGGTGAGATCCAAGCCCTGTCCTGCAGATAGCCATATTTGACTTTCCACTAATCGAGGGTGGTGCTGCGGATGCACCCCTCCTTCATGCCAAATGTTCAGCCGGAATTCCACCTCAACAAGCCTTTGGTGTTACTTGTGTTTTTGCCAAAACCTTTGTTACCAGCTGAAAGGACCTTGCACTCGTTGGACGTTGCTTGTGCTCTGAAGTTCTATGCGGCATGCACGAAGAGTTTTCGGAAGATGTCTCCACTGTACGTGAACTTTGGTCCTGTTAACCATGGGAAGACGTTGCCCAAGGCTTCCATCTCAAGGTGTCTCTCCGACTGCATCACGCACTGTCATCGGTTGGCGAACTGACCACTGCCTGGCCATCCGAGAGCCCATTCCACAAGAGCAATTGCTGCGATGATGACGTTCCTGTCTGCTGTGCTCTTGCTGGACATCTGCCGGGCTGCTATGTGGAATTCCACGCACATCTTTACAAGGTTCTAGTGCGTCCATAGGGGTTCCAGCGAGGAGTCCAGAGTCGGCCAAGTAGTGCTACACACACCCTGTTCGCTTGAGGTGAGCCTGTTCCGGAGGTAAGGGTAATTGCTTCTGTTGAGCCTTGCCACCTGCCTGTGGTTGTGTAATGTTGTACTGCTATGTATTATTTATTCATGAGCATGTGAATCCATGCCAGACCCCATGCTGTAGAAGGAACAAGTTACTTGGCTGTAACTATTGTTCTCCATCATGGGTCTGGCATGGATTCACATGTGAACCCTCCCACCTACCCCTCTGTGTCTTCTTGGTCATGCTGCAACTTTACGTGCCTACCAAATCTGAAGATGGCTCCCAGAGGAGGGTTTTAGGAAGACGGCAGTCATTGCCTGGGGCAGTATCACCCAGAGTACAAATACAGTTTGAAAGTGAAACAATAGTTTTTTCTTTTACCAATGATTCCCGGCCTGATGACTGGGAATATTCATGAGCATTTGAATCCTTGCCAGACCCATGCTGGAGAACAATAGTTACAGGTAACTAACTTGTTCCTTATGGGGAAAAGTTAAACAAATTAGATCGCACCTTGAAACACTTGTGTATAGGCGCGTTATAAATGCCATATCATATCATAAATAAAATATGGGATATGGCAACTGGGTTATTTTAAGGAACCGAATGGTGCAGTATGCAAAGTGGACACGATCAAATGCTGCGGCCACTGGCCATGGCTAGTGTGCCCCAACTAAACCTCTTGGGGCAACATCATTGGGTACAATATGGAAAGTGGACAGGGCCCATGCTCACTTGTTTTACCTTTTCATCTTGAAACTGGGACAGAATGCTGGGCACCTAGTCTGCTGTTCTGTATTTTTTGTTTTCTTTGACATGTCTGTGCCTGCAGCTCGGCAATTTGAAGGAGTTTCTTGTCACTATTTTGGTCATTAAGAGGTCCTAGGAGCAGGTCTATTCTTTAACATTGCCACATTTATGCAGTTCTTACGAGGACTGCGCAGCAAGTTACCCATGCCCTTTGTTTTTCTGTCATGGGACATAACATTTTGTGATGACAGCCTTGTTTGGGGCTTCCTTGAGCTAGTCTTTCCTGTTCTTTTAGATTGCTCAGATTTAAGGTGAGCTTCCTGTTTGCCATCACTTCCACTTGACAGGCAAGTGAGTTTCAGGCGCTTTCTATGAATCCTCGGTCTGTTATTCCCCACGCCGAATGTGGCCCTGTATGTTTGCTTGACATTCCTTCTTAAGGTTGTTTGATTTCCACTTTCCTCAAGATTTATCTTCTGATTTTCCAACCTCCTGCTCATCCATCCAAGGTGGAAGAGAGGTTTCATCAGCTGGACCCTAAAGAGGCTCTCAGCTACTATATGTCCCTTGGATGATGGACATTAAGGTGTGGCCCGATATTTGTTGGTGATGCCGGTGCTTGTGCAGGCAGAGAACGGTCTAGGTCAACCCCCCTTGCACTTCTGAGTGCTACTGTCTGGCTGGGAGTTACATGCCTCAGCTTATCAAGGCACACCCCACCAGAGGTCTGGTGGCAATTTATGCTCTGCAGAAAGGTGTCCCGTTTTGGAAATGTGTTAATAACAGGTCTAACCCTTTTTTGTTTTGTTTTCAGAGAGGTTGTGGCAGAAATATGATTAGATGGATCATAATACAACAAACACCACAAACAACCCCCTTCTTTACTTAATTTGAATGACACATTTTAGGAATACTTTTGCAGCCAGTACCTTAAAACACTGCACATGAGACTCCAGCCTTTTATGAAAATATACACATTCGAAATATATTCTTTTTCTGAGATTTAAACTTTTCGTCTCTTTTCAACTCCTCCAATAAAACGACTCAACACCCACATTTAATATTCTAAAGTGCAATAGTGTGCATAGGGGTTAAAAAGTCTCACATACAAAATACAGTACATATGAGGTTTACACATTCTCGCATAGGGAATGTAGTAGTTTTCTCAACAGAGTTCGATGATAGATCATGAACCACTTCAGTGAGGAATAGATTCTAGACTAACAAATAGTTTTATTTTCAAAAACACTTATTTTTTTTCAGACACTTGAGAAAACAGTGTCTTAACAATTTCCCTCAGGATTGTTGTTTTCTAAAATCCTGATGACCTTTTTTCTATATGACACATATGTAATAAAAACAAATGTCGACCCAAGCGTTTCAGCCTTTTCCTTTGGATCCACCCATCCAATGGAATCTCTTAAGACATCTTCTAGGCCTTTGTCAGGACAGGAACTGATTATATATATTCAGAGATCCAATCTGTTATCCCATCTAAATGATGTTAATTCTACAAAAAACACACAAAAATAAAGTCAGATGGACAACCTATTGGGGGATCTTATATTTGCCCATGTTCATATGCCGACCACTAACCTTTCTTCAGGGGAGCACATTCTTGTTATTTAATACTGCATCATGCATGCCGTAATGCAGTCTGTAAGAAATAATATATTTGTTTATTTGTATAGCGCTCCCTAGCCCAAGGGCATCTGGGTGCATTTCTTCAAAGGTTACAGTTACAGAAGTACAATAATACATTTACAATTAATGATGTGCATATAATACAATGGTTAGCACAAAAGGAAAATATATACACGGCCAAGTATCGCAAGTACGTGGCAGAGAAACATTTGCAGGAAGTACATATCTATGCAGGCATAGGGCCTAGGATGAGAGTAAAGAATGAGGGGTGGATAAGTGAGGCATCTGCGACTCAAGGCTGGGGTTCTTGTGTTGTGAGCCAGATTTTTGTTTATATCTGAAGGAGCTGAAGGATGATTCGATTCCGATAGAGATGGGTAGAGAGTTCCGTAGCTTGGCAGCAAGCAGGGCGAAGCTGCAGCCCCCTGCCTTTTGAAGCTTGAACCTTGGTATAGAGAGACAGTGTGTTTGAGCCGGGTGAATCGATTCGATAGGTAACAAGGTGCCTGGTTTGATGAGCATTTATGCGTGAGTGACAATGATTTAAGGGCTATTCTTTGATTGACTGAAAGCCAGTGTAGACTGCATCTAGAGTCAGAGATATGATGAGATCTGGGGATATTCAACGCTACCCTAAAGGCATTGTTTTGGGTTACTTGTAATTTGTTAGTATTACGTTGGCTAGTTCCTAAATATAGCACATTACAATAGTTGAGTTTCGACAAGACCAGTGTTCTGGCTAGAGTAGTGCAGTTAGGGGTGGTCAGAAAGGGTCGGCAGGCAGTGATGAGTTTACAGGTATAGGCCGCTGAGGGGGTTATGGCATTAGTTTGTCTGGTTAATAATAGAGTGGAGTCTAGTTATATTCCAAGGGTATCATATAATTGATATTTTATTTCTATCACGCTCATACACAGTTTCAGAGACCCTGGACCCTTGGTTTCTCTCACTGCTCTTTTTTATACCTTTATTCCTAATCCCTAATTGTTAGTTACCATTTATAGATATTCACCATTTATAGATATTCACTAACCTTACATAGTTCTGTCAGACACACAGATGGAGCCTATTTCATCTCCGGCAACTGGTGTGCCTCTGCCACCTATAAGCCAGAAAACATCCAAAGTCAATGTCCACCCTAGGTTACAAAGGATAAAAATGGCCAAAATTACTAATGTGCAGACTGTAATCCATTATGTTTATTTTGAGGGGTTTGGGTCCTCCGACGTATTTCATATCTATGACAGTAATCACCATAGCTGTGCTGCTTCGGAAATTTTTTGGCGTCTGCGTCCTGCATCAATGACGTCGATACGCTGTCCTCGAGGGCCTCCGTCGAGCCGACATCACCGGATGTTATAAGTAGGACGCACGACGCCCGTAGCCTCAGTTGTTCCATTTTTTCCACGAGCGTGTTCGCTTTGGAGATCTTGGCGCGCCTTGGTTCTACTGAATCCTGTTTTTTCGGTTCTTCGAACCGGTTCGTTTGTGTATTGAACATGTCGTCTTCAGCTTCTTCCACCCCGCTGTCGGATTTTAAGAAGTGTCAGGTGTGCGGGTCCAAGATGTAGTTGACGGACATGCACAACGCTTGCCTCTGGTGCCTCGGGGAGGGCCACGATACGGATGACTGTGTCGACTGCCAGTCGCTTACATGGAAGGCCTTGCGGGAGCATAAGAAGAAGCTGTCGGTGGGTAAGGTGGCCAAGCCCCGGAAGTCGCGATCCACTGGACTTTCGACGGACGATCGAGGGGCGACTCTCTGCATCGTCGTCGTGAGTCTGGGGGTTCTCAGTCAAGGAGTCTGTCTCGCCATTCCTCTGCCTCTTCGAGGCACTCACGGAAGCGCCGTCACAGGTCACCTTCCCCGTCCACAACCGAGGACTCCGCCCGTCAGCGGGTTGCTTGTCCCAACAAGCATTCCACTCCTGAGGAATGGGATTCCTTCCGAAAGGAGATGATGGCGATTTTTCAATCGCAGGGTTCTGGTCCGTCCATGCCGTCTAAGGAGGCCAGCCGTGACCATCCTAGAGACACTGCTCGTCCGCCTTTGGGCTCGAGCGGTCGTTGCAACCACCGGGCGCCTTCGAGGTCCCGGTCAGACAAGGATGGTCGCTCTAGACATGCCCGTTCTAGGTCCCGGTCCTTGACGCCCTTGAGACCGCGTGAGCCTGTGAAGTCTTCGAGGAAGACATTGACGCCTGCGGCGCCGAGGTCGTCGAGGGACTCTCTCAAGGCTCTGCCTCCGAGGAAGTCGTTGACGCCTTCGGCGCCCAGGCTGTCGAAGGACACGCTTGCGGCTCCGCCCTCGAGGCCTGTGTCCTCCGACGTACTTCATATCTATGAAAGTAATCACCATAGCTGTGCTGCTTCGGAAATTTTTTGGCGTCTGCGTCCTGCATCAATGACGTCGATACGCTGTCCTCGAGGGCCTCCGTCGAGCCGACATCACCGGATGTTATAAGTAGGACGCACGACGCCTGTAGCCTCAGTTGTTCCATTTTTTTTCCACGAGCGTGTTCAACGCCTTTCGAGGCTGCTTTGTCGGAGGTACCCCGTGGCACGGTGGAACCCCCCCCCCCAGAAAGGCTATGGCCAAGGCTAAGCATGTCTTTGTCCCTTTTTCTATGCCCTCTTTCCGCCCTCTGGATTTTATTTCTGAGGGGGATGAGGGATCTGAGGAAGGTTTGGTGCCTGAGGAGGTGCCTGACGAGATTTTGTCTGGTCACGGCCAGATTGAAGACCTGCGTCAGTCACTGCACGACGCCAGTGGTCTCGATACCTCTCCGGAGGTGGAGTTCTGTCGGCCTGAGCCTGGCACCCATGTCGAGTCCTCGTACCGGCGCCTTATGTCGAGGGTCACGGAATACTTTGGATTTTCTGCAGGATGACCTGACGGACCTCCTCGATCAGGGTCCTCCAACTGACCCGGTACTGCCATTCCATAAGGCTTTGCAAAGAAGGATGGCTTCAGCCTGGACTGCTCCGGGGAGTCTCCCGGCAGTGAGCAAGTCTTTTCTGGGAAAATACCGCCCAGCCGGTAGTGACCCCTGCTACTTGTCCACGTACCTGTTACGCTCACCTGGCTCCCACAGGGGCGTCTATTTGAACTGGACAGCTGCGGCCTCCACCAATATGACGCGTAGTGCCGAGATGACGGACTGGACTGGCCCACCTAGCTTCGTTTGCTTGGCCCGTAGGAATATCCTTCTGCAAATGGAGAAAGGGAATTAACCACCCGTGGAGTTGAGCGTTAACCCTCCCCCACTCCGCTCTTCTCCCCACTGATCACCTTTGATGTCCCCTCTTATAGTCTCACCTGATGGTTTGGAAAGATGAGCTCTCCATCCTGCATAGAGCGCAGGGGCGCGTAGATAACCAGTTGCTTCACTGACTCGAAGGAATTGGTGAGTTCCAGAACAATATTGACTCCGAGATTCCCGGCAAGACGCCGTAAGTATGTAGTTCGTAAGAGTTCAAATGTCTGACTTTCACTCTTATCCGATTCCTTGCAGGTTGCAGCTTGACCCTAGCGAAGAGTTCCTCGTGGCAACCGGTAATATTCAGGTAAGAATTTGTATTATCCAACACAGTTCGATAAAATAATGTCAATATGTAACCTGTTGCTTTCTCCCTTATTCAGGCGCTGAGAGAAAGTATGAAGTCTCGGGGAATAATGCCTCCGGCGGTAAAATCAGGAAAGTCTATTGTGGTGAGAAGGTTTCCTCTTGTTTGTCCCTTTGTTTCACCTTAGGGGTCGGGGTTCGGCGAAGATGCAGTGGAAGAGGAATAGTACCCCCGGTGGTAAATCGGGTAAGTTTATGGGGGGTAACTAATATTGCCTCTGTGTATGCCCTTGGCTCACCTTGCTGTTCTTGTCTTCCCCTTAGGTGCCGGAGTGCGGCGGGAACATGCAGGAGAATGCGGTGGAATGTGAAGATGCTCCGAAGGCCGGTGAGTTCAGCGGGGCACTGCAGCAGGCGAGGCGACGTGCATAAAATAACTTTTCTTCCAGCTCGAAGGCGCGATGGATCAGGAATTCAGGTAAGGATCAAAGGTATTGCTCTTGTTCTAACCTTTTCTCCTTCTTTCTCCCTTTTTCTAGGAGCTCCAGACTCGAGGCGGGCATGGCAGAAGACTGGATGCAGACTTGCAGGCACGGTGAGCGTTACGCTGCTGGATGCAGAATAACGCAAAGCGTGTGCTGCTCTTCGGGCGTGGTTTAAATAGCCTCCAAAGTAGTCCCAGGTAAGCCTTCCTCCCAGCCCCACCCGAGTAAAAAATAGTCCCTAGGTAAAGTTGTCCCTTCCAAGCCTCTTTTGGCTTGGAGTTCTTGCAGCATGGTCTGCATCAGGTAAGTTTTAATGTATGAGCCTTGGGCCTATGGCGCCAGGGCTGACTCTCCATATGAGCCTGGCGCCATAGACGCCAGGACTTCACCCAAATAGCCCCTAGCACGGGTTGTTGGGATTGCTTGGGATAACTTGATGCCTGCTTCCGGGGTTGCTGGACTTGGTCTGCGTCCCCGGGGGTAGGCATCATGACATTACCCCACTCCGGAGAGTTTGGTAGTGCAGGCGGCCACAGAACCTGCAGAGCAGGCGCCGTACCCTACTATCCCTCCTGATAGGGACGACAAGTGTTTTGATGGCTGGGCGAAGAAAGTGTTTTCTTCAGGAGGTATGGCTTTACAGGCAGCCAACTCTGTGTGTGCCTTGTCACGTTTCATGCACACTCTGTGGAACTGTTTTTCCTTGGCGGCTGAACATATTCCCGAAGGGGAGGAACGGGATGGTTTTCTTGCTATTGTGCAGGATGGCAAGGATGCCATGTATGAGACCGTTCAGTCGGGTTTGGGCATGGCAGATTGTGTCAGCTGGTCCATGGCAGCGAGCACCGTAATATGCAGGTTTGCGTGGTTGCAGAAGTCAGGGTTTGCTCCTGATGTGCAGGCCCGGCTCTTCAACATGCCCTTTGATGCTGAACATCTTTTTGGCAGCAAGTCTGACGAGAGCCTTGAGAGGTTGCAGACCTCCAAAGCTGCAGCGAAGTCGTTGAGCGCTGCAGTTCGCCAACCTCTGCCTTTTCGTCCGAGGGGACAGCAATGGAGGGGGAGGTTCCTTTCGTTATTTCTCATCCTTTAGTAAATCGAGAGGAGCTGCAAGTCAAAGGGTCCACCGCAGGAGTGCCAGAGGTGGAAAACAGGGGACTCGAGGTGCCAAGGCTGCTCGGGCAGTTGCTTCTTTGCCCACAGGCACTGCCGCAGCCGCTTCAGCTCAGTCATGAGGCCATGTCCCATGGTTTGCCGGTTGAGAGAAGGCTGGCGCAGCATCTTGTAGAGTGGCGTGCCATCACTTCAGATGTGTGGGTTTTGGAGATCATAGCCCACGGCAATTGTCTTCCTTTCCGCACAGGCCTCACGACAATCCACCAGGGAATCTCTCTTTGAAGAGCCCGGATCCGCTCCTTGTGCCGGAAATACAATCCCTGCTTGAGAAAGGCACCATAGAATTGGTGCCTGTAGCAGAGAGGAACAAGGGATGGTATTCCCCTTATTTTTTGATTTCGAAGAAAGACTGGGGATTGAGACCCATCATGGACTTGCGCGGAACAAGCTCCTCGGGAAGGACAAGTTCAAGATGGTTCCTCTTTCTCAAGTCCTCCAGGCCCTTCAACTTCAGGACTGGTTGGTGTCTCTCGACCTCAAGGACGTTTATTTTCATGTGCGATCCATCCTAAGCACAAGAAGTACCTGAGGTTTGCGGTTGGCGACTCGCACTTTCAGTTTTGGGTCCTGCATTTCGGATTGACCTCCGCCCCGAGGGTCTTCACCAAGCTCATGGTGGTGGTGACAGCATATCTCAGGAAAGGGGAGATTCATGTCTACCCCTACCTGGATGATTGGTTGATCAGGGCGCGCTCTCTAGACCAAGTCCTGGATCATCTGTCCGTCACCTGCCACTCCCTTCACTAGCTGGGCTTCTCACTCAACTTAAAGAAGTCCCACTTGACGCCAACCCAGCGGCTCCAGAACATCAAAGCAGTGCTCGACACATCCCTGGGGCAGTGTTTTCCTCCCCAGGTGAGGGCTCATCACATTCAGCAGATGGTGCACAAGTTTCAACATGCCCAGAGTCTCCCGGCGTTCAAGTTCTTGAGGTTGCTCGGCCTCATGGCATCCTGCATTCTTCTGGTGCCGGAGGCCAGGTTGCGGATGAGATCTCTGCAGTGGGCCCTCAAGATGCAGTGGTCGCAGTCCTCCGGCAGGATGTCGGACCCCGTTAAGGTGCCTCCCTCGGTCGCCCAGTACCTTCTGTGGTGGGCCGTCGTAGGCAATCTGATGAAGGGGGCTCAGTTTTGGCTACCCTGGCCGGAGGTGACGATCGTGACGGACGCATCCCTCACGGGATGGGGAGCGCATGCCAACGAGTTGACAGTCAGCGGTCGTTGGTCTCCGTCGGAGTCCAGACTCCATATCAATCTTTTGGAGCTGAGGGCCGTCAGGCTTGCCCTGAAGGCTTTTCTGCCGACTGTGCGAGGGAAAGAATGTCCCGATTCTGATGGACAACACAGTGGCCATGCACTACCTCTACAAAAAGGGGTTGGGGCAGGGTCACTTCCTCTGTGCAAGGAGGCGATGCAGCTCTGGTTCTGTGCCATCCAGCAGGAAGTTTCGATCTCGGCAGTTCATCTGGCCGGAGACGAAAATGAGACAGAGAACGCTCTGAGCAGGCAGAGCGTGATCTCTCACGAGTGGGAGCTGGCTCAGGAGATTCTCCTGGCGATCTTCGCCCTTTGGGGGACCCCTCAGGTGGATCTCTTCGCCTGTCATGATCTCTGCTTCCAAAAGATCAGGACTTGCCCAACTCCCTTGGAAGCAGACCCATAACCCCGGTTCCGAGTGCCAGCCAGTCCCAATTGGGACCTTTTGGACCCTATCCTGGCACCAGTGGCACCAGGCTCATAAAGATGCCCAGTCCCAGCGCTGGAAGCGCCGGGCTCATAATGCTTGGGTGGACTTACCTGCAGCAGACCATGCTGCTTACTTACCTGCCAGTTGAGCCCCTGATCCTCTTCTGTTTGGGACTACTTTTCCTGTTGGGTGGGGCAGGAGCCACTCCCTAGGTTCAGAACACTGGAACTCTTCTGGAAAGCAGGAACTCTTTTCTTACCTAGGCGTGGCTGTGGAAGGAGGCACTAAGCACTACAGGAGGCTATTTAAACCACACCCGATGGATGAATCTTGCTTTGCGTTATTCTGCATTCTCTGCAGCAGAACGCTCATCGTGTCTTCAGCTTCTGATCCTGGGCCTAAGGGAACAAAGGCTTATCATCCTGGAATCCAGTCTTCAGCAGCACCTGTAAAGACAAAGAAAGAACAGGTTAGCACTACGGTCTTCAGTGGCAGCGCATCTCTTACCTGGTCCATCGGCTGTCACCAACGCCTCGCGCTGCATTCCGGCATCTGAAAGACAAAGGCTTACCTACTCTTCGCATGCTCCGGAGGTCTTCGCACTGCATTCCGGCATCTGAAAGACAAAAGCTTACCAGCTCTTCGCACGCTCCGGAGGTCTTCGGCGCTGCATCTCGCATCTGAAAGACAAAAGAAGGTGCGTTTAAAGACAATGGGCAACTTTATTACTCATGTGCCATTACTCCTTCCCACGCCGAATCCAGTGGGTATTCCAGCACCCTTCAGCTTCTCTAAAGCTCCGAACTTGTACCTGCAAGATAAAAGGGACAGTTAGTGCGCATCGTGAAGCAGGCTACAAGCGCTTACTTACGTACTTCCAGGCGCTTCTATTCCTCACGCGGGTTCGATCCTCAATTCTCTTCAGCCCACCATCCGCCATCGCAGGAACCCTACAAAACAAGAGATATCATTACAAAAGACTTTTAAGACATTTGAAGTGCCCAGAACTTACCGTTCGTGCAGTTAACGACGGACAGCAGTCCTCTGAGTTCAAGAGGCCTGCACCCTTATCCAGTGAAGAAACTGGTTACGGCACCCTGCCCCGAGGCAGATGGAGAGCTCGGCGTTCACTTACCTAAGGTGAGGGCGTTAACCTTTGGGGTTCTACAGGAGAAGAGAAAGGGAAGAGGAGAGAGGCATCCAATAACCCCAGTTCATTACTCCCATATTTTCTATCTGCAGACATCTTACTCTTCGAGTCAGACATACAGTGCACAGAGGTCCAGCCCAAAGAGCCAACCGTGTGTTACACATCACCTTTGAAGATACGGCATTCACCCAGTCAAGACCGGCGCCTCTGCGGGAATCAGGTGAGCGTTACATCGCCTCCCGTGTCAACCGGAAGTGCGAAAGGTTCTGCTCGCAGGAATTTCCTCCAAAAGGAGCCTTAGGAGACGCATTCGTGGTGGAGTGGTCCTTCCCACTGCAGTACGCGTTTCCTGCAGTCCCTGTTATTCCGCAAGTGCTGCAGAGGTTACGGAGGTTCGGTTCCCGGATGATCCTCATTGCTCAACTCGGAGGACGTGGTACCCGGACCTTCTCGACTTGTCCATCTGCCCTCCACGTCGTCTTCCCTACCGAGACGACCTGCTCTCACGGGAGGGGAGGGGGGGCAGGTTCTCCATCCAGAGGTCAGATCCCTCAACCTTCACGCTTGGCTTCTGAAAGGTTGAGGTATAAGGATTGGGACCTCCCTGAAGACGTGATGGAGGTGTTGCTTTCGGCCAGACGGCCGGCAACAAAGTCCCTGTACCGTTGCTGTTGGAGAAAGTTCTGCGACTGGTGCACGGTTAAGAATGTGGATCCTTTTTCATGTGACATTCCTGTGGTTCTGTCTTTTTTGCTTTTGTTGGCCCACAGGGGGCCTGCAAGTGGGTACTGTTAAAGGTTACCTGGCAGCGCTGTCTATATTTAAGCGCTCGTCTGAGGAGTGTTCTTATTTCAAAATTCCTTTAATTTCTCAGTTTCTCAAAGGACTTGCTAATGTGTTTCCGCCATCACCTTTCCAGGTGCCTGGTTGGGATTGGAACTTTGTTCTGAAATTCCTTATGAGTGCTCCGTTTGAGCCTTTACTTTCTTGTCCTTTGAGGCTGTTAACCATTAAAACTGGGTTTTTAGTTGCGGTCACTTCCGCTCGCAGAGCGAGTGAGTTGCAGGCACTTTGTTATGCCACCCTTCAGTGTGTTTCATATGGACAGGGTTGTCCTTAGAGTTCGTCCTTCCTTTCTTCCGAAGGTGGTGTCGGAATTTCATTTGAGCCAGAAGGGTATTCTTCCAGCATTTTATCCTCCTCCACATCCTGGTAAGGACGAGGAGAGGCTCCATAGTTTGGATCCTAGGAGAGCTTTAAGTTTCTACATTTCTCGCATGTCCCGGGTCAGAGTGGACGATCAGCTCTTTATTGGTTACGCTGGAAGGCGTTTGAGACAAGCTGTGACTAAGCAGATTTTGTCTAGATAGATTATCTTGGCAATTTCTGAATGTTGGCTCTTGGCGGGTAAGGACCCTCTGGTAGGCTTACAGGCCCATTCTACTAGGGGTATGGCTGCCTCTACTGCCCTGCAGAGGGGTGTACATCTGTGATACAGCCACTTGGGCTTCGGTCCATACTTTTGTACGTCACTACTCCCTCGCTTCTTTCCATGGGCAGGATCTGGCCTTTGGCAAGGTGGTCCTTTACTCTGCAATTTGATTGGGCATTCTAAATTTCTATATTCTAAATTCTTTTCCCTCCTCCATACATTGGTATTGCTTTGGGAGTCTGTCATAGATATGGAATACGTCGGAGGACCCAAACCCCTCGAAGAACAAGTTACTCTCTTACCTGGTAACATTCTTTCGATGGGATGGCCCGACGACGTATTCCATATTGCTCCCTCCCAACCTGCCCCGCTACAGAATTTCTTATGCGATTGCAGCTTACATTTCCGCAAGGCTTTCTGTGGTCAGACTGGCAGTGGTTTGGTGCTGCACGTTCTGGGGGAAAAAACTACAACTGAGGCTACGGGCGTTTTGCGTCTAACTTATAACATCTGGTGACGTCGGCTCGACGGAGGCCCTCGAGGACAGCGTATCGACCTCATCGACGCAGGACGCAGATGCTGAAAATCTTCCGAAGCAGCACAGCTGTGGTGATTACTGTCATAGATATGGAATACGTCGTCGGACCATCCCATCGAAAGAACGTTACCAGGTAAGAGAGGAACTTGTTCTTTTCATGCCCGACTGCATGAATGTAGCCGGTTACCGCATGAAGAGTGAGTATTACTTTTTAGTTATTGACCCCTTGGTTATGGTGAACCATCCCCTTTTGGAGACTGAGCACTTTCAAGTACATGCTCATTCGACTTAAGTGCTCGCTGTGTTTTTGCACACAGAGCGATGTTGAGCCCGTCTTCCATTCGTTATGGTTTGTACATATCTCTACTTTACCCCAGAACCTACGTCTCAAACGTTCTTGTGGGATTCGATTACTTATGGACTGCGGGTAGTTTAGTTTCACTTACCTCTGTATGTACATATCCCTCCTCACAGGTGACACTGCACGATTTGGAAACAATGTCCTCTCATCTGCTTGCTGTTGATGCAGGCGCATCCACGCTGGCTCATATGTATGATGTACGTGCGATAGTGTGCATCCCTGATTCCTTTCACGTATATGGCTGACACCATCTTGGAAGTGTTTTTGATGAATAACACTGAGTATGGGTGGCCTTCCATCACATATGGAGCTAACTTATATTTTGTCGTCACAGTATATTGATACAATACACTTGTCTCACTTGTCAAAGGTTTTTCCTTTTGTCGTTTTTCTCTCCCATGTATGGCTAATGTCGTTTTGAATGTTTCTTTGATACATGACCATTGCCTCATTCGAGGTTGTACCATCGCTCGTGTCGTTTGAGGCTTCATTTTTATTAAATAATCTTCTTGCTATGTTATTGTGAACAAGTTTATGAAAAAACCTTTATCACTACATCCACTGACACAGATTGTTCGGTATTATTTTCTCAATACCTCTGTTGTGCTTGAATTCATTGGCGCATCCTTTACTTCATGGGGGTTGTTTCATTCCTCCTTTTGACCGTTTCATGACCCAAGATCATTCTCAGACTATTCCACACAGCTCCGTCGTGTTGAGAATTGTATTCTTATAAACTTGTATAGGTAAAGCCAGTGGACATTACCTTCCAAACAGCTTAACTGTAATTCTTACCTCTAATCCTGACCACAGATGGAACACCATTCTAACCTTGCTCACTGAAGTATATCACTCCCCTGCAGTGATGCCTCATTTTCTCCGAAAAACAGACCCCACTCGATGATGCTTGTGTTCAAGCCTTGCCTTACGATGTCCAGTTTTTAAAGCCATAACCTCTATCTCCTCCCTGTGTATTTGATTTCACTGTTTGTATGAGGAACCAAAAAATATCTGTGTGGCTGTGTTTCTCACAACATTTCATGCATGACTGTGCTCACAGATGTGCTGCCCAATTTCTCTATTAGTTTTCCCAATGGAGAGTAAGCCACAGGGGTGCTTGATTCCATACACTGCCCACGTTGTGTAATTTTTACATTCTTTCAAGTCCGAGGTCATATAATTCAGGACTACACACTCCTATGTCCCATGCTCTTTCCTCCATACTGCGTGGGCGTCCCTCACTAGGGATGGGAACAGAACCTTTTTCACACAAAAAGGCTTTCCCCTTTAAATATAGCTGCACACGGAGGCATGGTACCAGGAGCATGTGCACTCCAGACACCGCCCCCCCGGGGCCACACCTCAGTCCTCTTTTCCGCAGCGACAGGAGCAGACCTGCTCGATCTGTACGGTGGTTGAGGCCTTTTTACCGCCTTATTCCACACGCCTGACCTTCCCCTGGGATCCAGTCTCCCATTTATCATTTTTTTACTGTTACATTTTTAGATTTCATTACTTGTCTACACCGGCCTCCGGTGCCTCGCCCACCCCAGCGCATGTTGGCCCAGGCGGGCTTAAGTTGGTGCCCCTCCTGCGACTCTCCTTTCTGGCGTCGGATCTGCGTGCAATTTGCCTGCAGTGCCTCAGTGAAGACAATGACTGGAAGGGTTGTACAGTGTGCTACGCGCTTGCACCTCGGTCATCGAGAACCAGCTTGCAAGGTGGAGGGAGCTCTCCGCCAGGTCTCCGCCCAAACACCTCAAGGAGTAGGTCCACAGGAAATCAAGGCCTAAGGTAAGTATACTATTTTTGAAAGCACCCTGCAAGGGCAATTCCTTCCTTGGGAAGGCCCTGAGCAAGACAGAATGCTCAGATCCAATTGCCAGTCAAGACACCAAGGCTCTCTGAGCTACCGGTCTACCAACTGAGGGATCCATGGATCTCCAGGGTCAAGGGGCCCAGGGCTCTTGTACCGGGAAATATCCTGTTTGGCCTTGCCCTTATTCAGGGCCTTGGCCAGAGGGGTTGCCTACATGCGGGAGCACTACCAGGTCTATGCCCTAGGGAAGTAAGTCCCCCAGGCCCACACCTGAGGTGCAGAAGGGGTGCAAACCTACGCTTGATAGCAAACAGGTGGAGGCACGTGCAAATACCTCAGCGGATATGCAATTCCCTCTTGCCAGTCCAAGACAAAATGGCGGCACCGACTGACAAAATGGTGATGCGCTTGGAGGCACTCCCTTCCCAGTCTGAAGGCTCGCAAGGGGTCTTGCCTCCTGCACCCAGGCAAGACTTCCTTCCATGGGTGTAATGGTCACCCAGGCATCCCCCCCAGATGCCGTGGTGTACAGCCTACCCAGTCCTGTCTTTGATGCGTTACACACGAGGCAAGTTGTACGCAATCCAGGCACGGCACATGGCTGAAACTTCCGCGCCAGCGACCCCTGCGGCACACTTGTTTCAGGAGAGCTCCGCTCCTTCATGCGAGAAGCACTTCTTTGACAAATTCATGACGCTAATGAGTTCTCCACAAATGGTGGGCATTTTGAAGGGCATAATAAAGAATGATTCCACTGCATCCTCCAGCTCTGGTACTGCCACACCCTTCAGGCTCCAGTGCTAACGCCAGCGCTGGTTCAGCCAACCACTCGGGTCCAGTCTCCGCCGTCTCCCACCCCACAGGTCCCAGCGACCCCACCTGGCGACGTGCGGACAGGGAATCGCACACCCACTGCCCAGGGACCAGGGCGCTACGGACCAAGCTGACACAGACGAGGAGGAAGACTGATACCTCCGCTCGAGCATTCCATGATAGGCAGGTGGTGAGTTTAGCAGACCTATACCTCCGCTGCAGATGGAGCAGCCAGAGGCAGGGTTTCTTGCAGAGTTACTGACTGTTAGAGCTTCCACCAGGTGAGGCGTTCCTTTGCAAAAGGACATAGAGATATTAGCCAAAAAGGGCTGGGATAAACCACACTCGACATAGCCCACCGACAAGTGCCTGGACGCTAAATCCACACAGGTGTAAGGGGACGCCCTGCTGCCTTCGGTCCAACTGCAGCCCCATTTCTCGGTTATAGGGGTGGCATCCATGTATGCCAAACCGCATGCTTCCACAACGACCTCAAACTTGCTGGGTAAGGAGGACAACCTTTTTTGACGCCTGTGGAAAAAAGGGTTACTCAAAAGCAGGGCTTCATCTCAGGCAAGCGAACACGGATGCCATGCTAGTCGCAGCCAATCAAAGGCTTTGGAGTTAGATTGCAGAGTTCCTTTCTGGAGCTGCCGATCCACAAGCAGGCAGCTTTCAAGTCTTGATTAGCCGCGTCTAAGGTAGTAGCACAGGACATCATAGAGTCCACTGTGGACCATATAGATATGGAAGGTATAGCCATCTATAGATATGGAAGGTATAGCCATCTGCATTGCTACTGATATGCAAAGGTCCGCTTGTGTGAGGACCACCAGATTTAACCCAGATGTCCAGGAACATATCCTGGATCTACCCTTCGATGGGGGAAGTGGGTGGAAGGTGGGGGAGGGGTGTTTAATTCTTCAACAGACAAAGAATTGTACAAGAAAAAGACAAGCTTGCAAGCTGCCAAGCCGCTCGCCATTTGGGCTAAACCGGCCTTGAAATCTTACGGGTAGATTCAGGCACGGTCCGACAGGGGTCGGATGTTCGGGGGCTTCCAGGGCTTCCATGAATGCAGAAAATGCCAATTGGACAGGTCCCCAAGCCTGCACAGGCGTAAACCGCAAAGGACCTCAAACAAGGGCTTCTACCAGTCCCCCTCCCAGGCACCCGCCTCGGACAGAAAGAAGCAATTAAGTTTGCATCAAGGTCCACAGTTCTCCAGTGGTGGGCAGGCTTCATCTCCACAATCGGTCTTATCAAACTTACTTGGCGGATCTGTGGATGAGGTCAATGGTCCCACATGGCTTCCGTCTTTCTCTTCCCCTTGCTTTCCCGTCTCCCCGCCCCTCCCTCAGATCGGGAAAACTCTCCTGGCAGAAATCTTAGTGCTCATACAGAATGGTGCAGTGGAGGAAGTTTTGTCTTCGCAGAGAGGCTCTGGATTTTATTTGCACATTATTGCAAGACAGAAGAATCACCAGGCAGGCCTCGGAGTGGTCTTCGATCTGTCCTTCCTAAATCTTTATCTACCCCTACGAAAGTTCATGATGGTTACGCCAGCTCTGATTGCAGAGTCTGTGTGTGAGGGAGACTGGACATGCTCTCTGGACTTCAAAGATGCTGATCGTGGCATCCCTATTTTGCAGCCCCACCGGGCCTACCTCCGGTTCAGGGTGATGGGCCACCATTTTCCGTACACGATTCTCCAGTTCGGTTGTA
This sequence comes from Ambystoma mexicanum, assembly GCF_040938575.1. Classification (NCBI taxonomy): domain Eukaryota; kingdom Metazoa; phylum Chordata; class Amphibia; order Caudata; family Ambystomatidae; genus Ambystoma; species Ambystoma mexicanum. The sequence goes on from NC_090927.1 coordinate 1,221,801,122, forward strand.
TTCGGCCCCTCGGGTATTCACCAGGTTAACGACCGTGTTGCTTCAGTCCTCAGGTCGTTGGGCCACCATGAACATCAACCACGGCCTGGAGGTTCAAGCACTTGTTGGGTATCATGACGGCGTGCCTGTTGACTATTCCACATATGTGGCTTAGAATAAGGAGGATACAGCTGCACCTAGCGGCCTTGTGGAACCAAGACACAGACTCGAAGGCGGTTATGGTCTCTATGCTGGAGGCGCTCCGCCAGTATTTGGTGGAGGTGGAAGTAGAAACTTTCAGTTGGCATGCCTTTTCTCCAGCCCAGGCCAGCATGGATGATCAAGACCGACTACTCGCTGGAGGAGTGAGGGAGCCACCCTGGGCGACCACTACATACACTGACTGTGGTCCGACAAGGACAGGGCCAGCAATATCAACCCCCTCAAGTTGACTGCGATTCAGCTAGCCCTGCGGGACAGTGCAGTCTGCATTCAGATGGACAGCTCAATCAACATGTACTGCATCAACAAGCAGGGGGGCTCCAGATCCCCAGCCCTGTGCATGCTGGCCATCCAGATCTTGGAGTGGGCAATAGAGTACAATACAGACCTTGCGGTGGTCCACCTGCTGGGGGAGTCAAACCTGGATGCTGGCAGGCTCAGTAGGCTCGGCGTGGACAACCATGAGTGGCAGTTATGCCCGCAAGTCCTGGCAGAGAGCTTTCAAAGAGTGGGGCCTTACAAAGGTAGATCTATCTGCCACAGAACACAACAAGAGGTGCCACCAGTTTACCTCCCAGATAGGCTTGGGCAGAGATTCGCTGGGAGATGCGCTACACCTGCAGTGCGACAGCCTTGCGGCTTGTGTGTTCCCTCTCACCCTGCTGATACTGTCATCTGCAAGGCCAGGTAGTCGCTGTGCCTTAGGCTCATTCTGATAGTACCGTGGTGTCCAGACAGACCATGGTGTTCTGAGCTTGTCAGACTGCCACTGCTGGGTCCCATTCCTATTCCAGTCCAGAGACCTCCACTGCTCACTCAGTGGGCATTGGGGCATGGGGGTGGCAGTGGGTCACCCGGCTCTGGAGAAGCTAGCCCTCGCAGCCTGCTTCCTGAAAAGGTGACCCTGCAGCATCTGCAATTGTCCCAAGAAAATCTAAGGATTATTCAAAGGGCAAGGAGTGTCTCCATTAGGAATCGTTACAAGAGCAAATGGACCAGGTTTTGGTACTGGGCAAAGGACAAGGGCATAGTTCTCCAGCATGGGGTCTGGCATGGATTCACATGCTCATGAATATTCCACATAGTCAGGCTGGTAATCCGCAGTAAAAGAAAAATAATTCACTTTCCCTTTAAAACTGTATTTCGAAGGGATTGTGTCCTCCGACGTATTCCTCATCTTAAATATCTCCTTCCAGCTCTGCTGGCCTCGGAAATTTTTTTCTCTAGAGGGAACTGCGCGTCGACGTCCTCCGAGTCGATGTCCTTCGACAGCCGCCGTATCGACGTTATCCTGCCTATAAAGGCCGCGCGCAGCATCCATTGCTCAGTTCCGTTTTTCCGCGCTTACTCAGTGCCTCGGAATACCATTGCTCAGTTCTTAGTCAGATTAATCCTATTTACCTCGAGTTATTCGATCCGTACTTGATGGCTTCCTCGTCGGAACCGACAACTCCTCGATCTGGCTTCAAGAAATGTCGAGATTGTGGGAAAAAGATGTCATTGACCGATCCTCACAGAATTTGTCTGTGGTGTTTGGGAGCTGAACACCATTGTTCGGAGTGCGAGGACTGTATGTCCATGACAACTAAGGCCCTGAAGGAGCGTAGGGGGAAGCTGGAGAAAGGTAAGACTTTTAAAGCTTCTTCTTCGTCGACGAAGTCGAGACATTCGTTTCCTCGTCACCAGTCGCGCTCCAGGTCTCGGAGTGGGTCTCATCACTCCTCGAGATCGAAGCACTCGAAGAGGAGACGTCGAAGATCCCCTTCTCCGTCTTCCTCTTCCTCTGTTTCGCCAAAAAGAATCCCTTGCCCCACGAAACATAGTTCCCGGGCTGAATGGGAGGAATTCCGAAAAAATATGATGAGCGTCTTCGAGAACGCGGCCTCGACCCCCTCGAAGACTGCCGAGAGCGATGCTCTGGTCGAAAGACCCGAAGGTCAAAAACGCCGCGAGTCACAGTACCTGGCGGAAGAAACCTCTCGAGCGCGTCTCGAACCCTCGAGCAGGACTATGACCTCCAAACCTTCCTCGAAGGTTCCGTCGACGCCGTCAACGAAGGTTCCGTCGAGGTCGATGTCTTCGACGCCGTTGTCGAGGGGACCTTCTACACACGGGTCTGTCGACTCGACGCCGGCTTCGACACCGGCGTCGACGCCAAGAAAAGTCACGGTTACCACACATCCAGTGACTATGCCCAGGTCCTCGACGTCGATGGCTTAGATATTGTCGAGTAGAATTCCAATTCTGTCGAGGTCTTCGAGGCCTCCGCCTCTGTTTTCGACGCCACGCTCGAAGCCTTCGACGTCGACGACATCAACTTTTCGAGGCCAATGATGACAAGTTCGGCACCCTCTGCCTTGGAAATGGGATTTACTGCCTTTATGAGTTCAGAACAATTGAGAACTATATCCTCAATTTTAGAAGAGGGAGATTTGTCTGAACAGGAAGACACATTTGAGTTACAGGGACCTGTAACCCCAGTTAGAGAGGAAGTTACATGAGGCAAGTGGATTAGACACTTCCCCTGAGGTGGAGTTTGCTAAGCCAGACCCGGGGGAGCATGCTGAAACCCCCTACAGAGCCTTAATGGCCAGGATTACAGAGTTCATGGGGTGGTCTGCACCTTCACAATCTTTCCAACAAGATGACCTCACGGATATTCTTGACAAAGGCCCACAGGAGGATCCTGTGGTGCCTTTTCATAAAGCTCTTCAGAGAAAGATCATGACAAACTGGGAAACCCCAGATGTAGTACCAGCAGTAAATAAAAAACTGTCTAAAAAGTAAAGGGTATCTTCTACAGACCAGAGTTTTTGTCTAAACACCCATCCCCAGAAAGTCTGGTGGTACAGGCAGCATCCTCTACCGATGTCAAGACGGCTTATCCTACCGTCCCACAGGACAGGGACGATAAAAAATATGATGCTATGGCAAAGAAAGTCTTTTCAGCATGTAGCATGGCGTTAAAATCTGTTAATGCTACTTGCACCCTTGCTAGGTTTAGCCATACACTTTGGGAGTGTGCTTCTACAGCGGCTGACTGCATCCCGGAGGGAGAAGAAAGGGATGCGTTCCTGAATATTATACAGGACGGTAAAGACGCTATGTGCGAATCCCTCCAGACGGGCATTGATTCGGCTGACAGTATCAGCAGAGCAATGGCGGCAAGTACATCAACCAGGAGATTAGCTTGGTTGAGAAAGTCGGGTTTTGCCCCAGATGTGCAAGCCAGGCTCTTGAATATGCCATTCGATGGCTCTTCTTTGTTCGGGAAAAAGGCGGATGACAGTTTAGAGAAACTGCAAACTTCAAAAGCAGCAGCAAAATCCCTAGGAGCTGCAATCCGTCAGACTCCTTTTCGTCCCACAGGAACCTCTGCGAGGGGCAAGTCCTTTCGCTTCTACTCCGCATTCGGAAGAGGTAGAGGACGACCGGCTCAAAGGGGTCAAAGAAGAACTACCCGAGGTGGACCGGGTAGATATTCAAAAGCCGCAGCAACAGCAGGTGCCTCTTTACCATCGGCATCTGCATCAGCTGCCCCAAAACCACTCTGAGGACTTCTCTCACAGGACACCTGTAGGAGGCAGGTTGACTCAACATCTGACGGTATGGCAGGCTATCACGTCAGATGCTTGGGCATTGGAAACAGTTGCCCAAGGTTACTGCCTGCCTTTCCTACGTATACCTCAGAGTCATCCACCGGGGATCAGCTCTCAGAAAGCTCCAGATCCGCTCCTCTTGCAGGAAATTCGGGACCTGCTAGAGAAAGGTGCCATAGAACCGGTACCTGTAGCGGAGAGGAACAAGGGCTGGTACTCCCCTTACTTTCTCATTCCAAAGAAAGACGGAGGAATGAGACCCAACTTGGACTTGCGAGAATTGAACAAATTCCTCAGAAAAGACAAATTCAAGATGGTCACTCTTTCTCAGATCCTCCAGGCCCTTCAGTTCCAGGACTGGTTTGGTATCTCTGGACCTTCAGGACGCTTATTTCCATGTGCCTATCCATCTCAAACACAGGAAATACCTGAGGTTCGCAATTGGCAACTCTCACTATCAATTTCGAGTGCTGCCATTTGGGCTGACCTCCGCCCCGAGGGTCTTCACCAAGTTAATGTCGGTAGTGGCTGCAAGTCTAAGGAGGGAAGGGATTCACGTCTACCCCTACCTGGACGATTGGTTGATCAGGGCTGTTTCTCCGGAACAAGCTCAGATCCAGCTAAATCACATGTGCCACTTCCTTCACAGACTGGGCTTCTCCCTCAATTTAAAGAAGTCACAAATGATACCATCGCAGAGACTCCAGTTCATAGGAGCGATCCTGGATACTTCCCTGGGAAAAGCCTCGTGAGGTGAGGGCTCAAGATATTCTACAGATGGTTACCAAGTTCCAGCATGCCCAACGTCTCCCAGCCTTCGACTTTTTGAGGTTGCTAGGCCTCATGGCATCCTGCATTTTCCTAGTGCCAGAGGCTCGCCTGAGAATGAGATCCCTCCAGTGGGCACTGAGGACTCAGTGGTCACAATTCTCAGGGAGAATGACAGATCTTCTTCAGGTTCCCGGCAGGGTGGCTCGAGACCTTCAGTGGTGGGCCTGTCAGGAGAACATTCTGAAAGGAGAACAGTTTTGGCAACCCTGGCCGGAGATAACAGTAGTCACGGATGCCTCACTCACGGGGTGGGGAGCCCACGCCAACGACTTGACCATCAGCGGTCGTTGGTCTCCATCGGAGTCCAGACTACACATCAACCTGTTAGAGCTGAGAGCCATCAGACTTGCGCTGAAGGCGTTCCTGCCAGCTGTACAAGGGAAGAACGTCCTGATAATGACGGACAACACGGTGGCCATGCATTACCTCAACAAAAGAGGAGGCGTAGGATCACTACCCCTGTGCGGGGAGGCGATGCAGCTCTGGTTTTGGGCAATCCAAGAAGGAATCTCTCTATCGGCGGTTCACCTAGCCGGAGAGAAGAACTTGACAGCGGACGCTCTGAGCAGGCAGAACACAGTCTCCCACGAGTGGGAGCTAGCTCAGGAAGTCCTTCAAGAGATCTTCGCCCTTTGGGGAACCCCTCAGGTAGATCTGTTCGCCACCAGCCTAAACAGGAAATGCGACCTGTTCTGCTCAAGGGAATTTCCCCCGAGAGGAGCTCTGGGAGACGCGTTCATAGTGGACTGGGAGTTTCCGCTTCTGTACGCGTTCCCACCGGTCCCTGTCATTCCTCAAATGATCAGGAGGTTGAGAAGATTCCGGTGAACCATGATCCTAATTGCCCCGGATTGGGCCAGGAGAACGTGGTACCCGGACCTTCTAGACTTGTCCATCTGCCCTCCAATTCGACTTCCACTCAGAGAGAACCTACTCTCACAGAAGGGAGGTCAGGTTCTCCATCCAGACATCAAAACCCTCAACCTTCACGCTTGGCTTCTGAAAGGCTGAGGTACAAGGATTGGGACCTCCCTGATGATGTTATGGAGGTGTTGCTTTCGGCAAGGAGGCCAGCAACAAAGTCTTTATACCGCTGCCGTTGGAACAGATTTTGCAGCTGGTGTAGAGAACAGAATATCGACCCTTTTTCATGTGGTACACCAATGGTTTTGTCCTTCCTACTATATTTGGCAAATTCAGGCCTTCAAGTTGGCACCATTAAGGGCTATCTCGCAGCGCTATCCATCTTTAAGCGTACTGCGGAAGAACCATCCTATTTTAAATTACCCTTGGTAATACAGTTTCTAAAGGGGTTAACCAATGTTTATCCCCCAAGACCATTCCAAGTTCCCCTATGGGATTTAAACTTAGTACTAACTTTCCTGATGGGTACACCTTTCGAACCTCTCCATTCTTGTTCGTTAAGATTCCTTACCGTTAAAACTGTTTTATTAATAGCACTTACATCTGCTAGAAGGGTGAGCGAATTACAAGCTCTTTCTTGTAAACCCCCTCATACTATATTTCACAAAGACAAAGTTGTCCTGCAAGTGAAGCCTAATTTCCTCCCAAAGGTGGTTTCTGAATTCCATATCACTCAGAAGATTACCCTACCATCTTTCTATCCTTCTCCTCACCCGGGGAAAGAGGAAGAGAGGTTACACAGGCTAGACCCTAGGAGGGCTTTAAGTTTTTACATTAGTAGACTAGCCAGGATAAGACAGGCAGACCAGCTGTTTGTAGGTTACGCAGGTCACAAGCTGGGGTTACCAATAACTAAGCAGACCATTTCCAGATGGATCATTCTAGCCATTCTGGAATGTTATAAACTGGCAGGGAAGGAGCCCCCTCAAAACCTTAGGGCTCACTCGACCAGAGGTATTGCAGCTTCATCGGCCCTCAAAAGAGGCGTGCCGGTTAAAGACATGTGCGGCCGCTACATGGTCGTCTGTCCATACCTTTACACGTTTTTACAATCTGGATTCCTCCTCCAGTCAAGAGACTAGGTTTGGAAGGGCTGTACTGCAGTCTATCCATCAATAGAAGACAGCGGAAGTCAGTACTCCGTCCTCTGATAATAGAATACTGCTATGGGAGCCTATCTAAGATGAGGAATACGTCGGGGGACACAATCCCTTCGAAGAACAAGTTACTTCTTACCTTGTAACGTTCTTTCGACGGGATGTTCCTCCGACGTATTCCTCATCGACCCTCCCATCCATCCCCGCAGTTCTACTTCCCTTGTTGTTGCAGCTTACGCTCCTTCAGGGTGATTAGTTAGTCCAGAAAGTATTATTGTGGGCTACAAAACGGAACTGAGCAACGGACGCTGCGCGCGGCCTTTATAGGCAGGATGACGACGTCGATACGGCGGCTGTCGAAGGACATCGACTCGGAGGACGTCGACGCGCAGCGTCCTCTAGAGAAAACATTTTCGGAGGCCAGCTGAGCTGGAAGGAGATATTTAAGATGAGGAATACGTCGGAGGAACATCCCGTCGAAAGAACGTTACAAGGTAAGAAGTAACTTGTTCTTCTCCTCTAAAACAATCACCGTCCTCCTAGGTCATACTGCGCCCATCCAATGACGATCCTCTCCCTAAGCACCACCCCTGGTGGCCATTTTCAGATTCTTCTGCATGCTTCAGTGTTTGGAGTCCTCAAGTTGCTTTCTGAGCTAAATTTGTGTTTTTTTTCTTACATTTTCAGAAAATTAGTTAGAATTTGACCGATTTTTGCTTCATCATCTTCGACGAATGATAGAGAGACTAGCAGAGGGGCTCCTCCACCGGCAAAGATCTTAATCCACTGTCGGATCATCGAAGTTTCGAGAAGGCCTGGCCTTCGGGCCTACTTTGCACCCTTTCAGCTTGGCTGAGGATAAGGAAGGCCGCAACCTCTTCAAACTCTGCACAAAGTGTGATTTAAGAAACGTCTTCGTAAAAGATCGACAACAAAAATGCTTGTACTGCCTGCATCCGGACTACGATGAGGAGGGATGCAAGGTGTGCCGTGGTTTCTCGAAGACCAAGAAAGACTGATACAGCAGACTGTCGGCGTGGCTCAAGTCAAGCAAGGCCTCTGACCCAGCATCGGGGCAGGGTCAAGCCTCATCCAGGACCAGCCGGTCTGTGGAGCGTTGTCCCTGCAGGAGGCGTTTGAGATCCTTTGAGGATGCCATGCGTGCGGGGGGTCCACGAGAAGGCCCCGCGTCCTGAGTCGGATAAAAGGTGTTCCTCATCACCATCATCCTCCATGCCGAGCCTGCCAACGAAAGGAGAGTCTTCGAAGAGAAAGTCGCTAACCCTGTTGAAACTATGTGTGTCCGCTGATAGTCTGACGAGCGATAAGTCTGCAGAGGACTAGTCAAAGCCAGCTAAGGCTTCAACCAAGGCCAAGTCATTAGAGTAGACAGCACCATCGACGAAGGCAGCCACAAGCACTTTGTCGGCTAAATCAACGATGTCGACCGTGGCTCTGAAAGAGAGAGAGCAGGTCCAGAAAGGAAGTGGCGGCCTCCCCGTGTGTCCTTGCCCCAAGGTGAGATACAGCTGCTGAAGCAGCAACGATGGCACCAGCGCCAGGAGAGGCCAGGCGAATGCCCCGGCCCACCAGCCTCCTGAGAGGGCGAGGGAAGCGATCCCACTAGTGAAGCCTTCCAGCTATGTGGACCAGCAGGCTACTGAGGATAGACTGTTACAGATGTACTCTAGTACTGATTAGAACAAAGATCCTCGCAAGGAGTGCTACTTCAACCACGGAGGGGGATGTACTGAGTGAGGACTTCAATCCCTGGTGTGGAAGAAGAGACACTTTTGCCCAGATCCTACTCAGTCGTGTCTCTGGACATTCTATCAACCCTGCATGCATTGTTCACGGAAATCCAGCAAAGGATGCCACCATCGGGGCTGGCACCTCCAGAACCACCAAGGGTAAACTCTCCTCAGAAGAGAAAGTCCAAGGGGAGTGCGGGTCCTCAACATCACCTGACCCCTCCGCCACCACCACCTCGTCATGACAAGACTCCTACCGGTGCTCCATATCCACACTTGGACACAGGCACAGACACAGCTACAACAGCTACTGGTACGAATGAGGACGATGATTTCATTGCGACAGACAGGGAAACTCTGCACACGGACGAAGTTGGATCTTTTCATTCGATCATCTCGAGAGCCTCAGAACTGTTTCAGGTAGTCTCCGAGGAGAGAAAGGAGGAGGGTTTCCTGTACCAATGACGCAAATTGAGGAGGAAGACCATCATGTCTGTTCCCTTCCTGGACGGCACCTGGGAAGGGGGCCTAGCCCTAATGAAGAATCCAAGTACAGCTCCGACCAAACTGGACCGATTGGAAAAGAAGTGCAGTGTGCCCTTGCCAGATTCGGTGGTCTTGGCCGCAGTGATGAAATGCTCTGTGAACCAGATATCGGCAGTCAAGGTTCTCCCGGACCAGGAGGGGAAGAAGTACACGACAGCCTCTACCATCAAGGCGGCGAACGCCCTAGCCGTTTGTTCCGTTATGACCGGGAACTCTGGTACAAGCTGGGCCCTATCCTGGACTTCCTGCCTGATCAAAGTCGAGGCACTGGAACTCTTTCAGGAAGTTGAAGTGGCCTCGGTCTCATGCTATCACGGTGGCGGTAGACCTCTCAGACACAGGTTTTCACCAGTTGGGGAACGGGTGTCTCTGTGCCGTCCGAGTTGGTTGAAGGCTTGAAACTTCCGCAAGGACGTTAAAACGAAGGTGCTGGATATGCCCTTCGACGGGGAAAATCTCTTCGGAAAGGGTGTCGATGAATCTTTACAGGCGATAAAGACCAACACAGAGACAGCATGTTGTTAGGCAGAATCCTGTGCAGTTCCCTTGGGGAACACTGCAAAAAGATTAAGACTACAGGAGTAAGGAGTAAGCAGTAAACCCAATTGGTAGCAGTCTGTACCACCCAGATTTACCTGGTAGCTGTGGCTGAGCAGTCAGACTTCTCTCAAGAAGAGTAGGGCAGTATATAGAGAATACACAATAGGGCTAGAAACACAGTAGAGCAAATAAACGCTGACCAGAGCTTTGTATAAAAAGTATATAATTATTTAAAACACACTTTAGGCAATATACTAGCACTCTAAATCAAAAGCAAGTTAAAACACAGTCAGGTAAAGTATACACACCTCCCTTGATAAGTATCAGACAAGTCAGAGTTAAAACACCACAATTTGTTAAACAGATGTGAGCGCATAACTTGATAGCACTCCAATAGTTCAGTTAAAGGGAGAGAAAAAGGCAGAGCATAGAAATAAAACAGGTCCGAACACTTTTAGGAGTTCTCGGCAAGGAAATAAAGGCAGGATATACTGTAGAGCCAAAGTTCATAGGCCAGGCCCACTTTAAATGGAGCAAAGCGAAATGTGCCCAGGATCACATGGTTTAAAATGCACTAAAAGTCTTTGCAGAATGTTCAAAAGAGCTTGGGGTGATTCAAGAAGGTAAAGTTACAAGGTCTGGGACCAACTCAGTTCAGTTGGCAAGCCAAGGTTTTAAGGGTCACCTTAGGCAAACCGAAGAAAGGGAGCCCAGGCAGGACACAGTACCTTAAAGAGGGGAAAGCTACAGCGGTGGCAGTTGTTCCTGGCAGTGGTTGCAGTTCGTTGTTTCGACCAGGGGAAGAGAGGATCTCGTCGAGGAGGAAATGTGGAGTCGTTGCACTGCACAGGGATGAAACCAGCCGGCGGGGTTTGTCGATAAAAGGTGCGTTCCTTTTATTTGCGGTCAAACTGGTGAAGCTTGGCTATACGGCCGCCGGGGTGCTTGGCACGGGCGATTCGACCAAGAGACGTCTTTGGAAGGCGAAAAGGATGAACTGATTGGTCCCACCAGCTCAGAGGAAGAAGACTCGTCCAGCAGAAGATCTTCTCTTGTCGTCGGGAAAGTGGTGAGGTAGTTGCAGCAGGGCTTCACCGGTGGTGTCGTCGTTGCAGATGGCTCAGCCTCTTCCCTCTTTGGATTCTTAGGTCCTGTGGTGACTTCTGAAGTTCCAGTCCCAAAGGCCCTGCTTCTATGCAGAAAAACCCCCATTCAACAGCCTAGCTGTCACTCAAACATGCTAAGTGGTGAGCCGGGCGGCTCACCACTGGCCCAATCCAAACAGAGTGCGACTTGAGTTGCTAAGGCAACGCAGTCCAGGGTGCCAATTCCCCTCCCCACCCATCCTATGGAACCCAGACAGAGTGGCAACATTTGGAGGGCTTCTGTGGGGAAGCTAAAAAGTGGAACAAAGGGCTCGACCTTGGTCAGAGTTACAGAGACGGACACAAACGCCATTTTAGAAAAGAGTTCTGGCAAAAAGAACCAACCGTGAATTTAATATTAAATAAATAAACCAGCGGTATCTTTAACATTGCACCAAAAAGTGGTGCGTTTAAAATCAATGGGAAAATCCCATAGCGAATATTCCGGTGGAATATTTTGGTGGGTAACCACTACCACCAGCCAGAAACTCGACAAGGGGGGACTGGACAGTGCCCCCTTGAAAACAGACCTAGGGGCAATATAATGAACCCCTTCCAGTACTTCCACAATATGATGGTTTGTACTGGTTCTGTTCCCAATTTAAGACTAGTAAAGTCAATGGTGACTTTACATGCCCTGGCAGACAGTAGTCAGTCCCAGGGTATGGAGTCTATGTTTGGGGGTCACTATGATACCCCTGTGTTACTGCACTGAGTGTGCTGTGTAACACATACACAAAAAACAGATGATACCCTATGGAGTAAAAGGCCCCATAGCCCAAAATCACACAAAGAGTCAGACATACCTCAAATCATGCCTAAGAGTGGGAGGAAAAGAGTCTCACTCTTAGCAGGAGAAAAAAAACAAACACCAAAAATCCAGCAAAGCTGCTGGGGGACTCACTAGGTTTGGAAAATTATCCTTATAAGAGAATTCTCCCTAACACGCGTTCCCTAGGAAATTTGCAGCAGTGACGATCCTAGTCTTTTCGCCACCCCTCCAGAGGGAAGCCAGGAAGATCTTCAAAGGGTTATAATTCCCCTTACAGGCAGCCCTACAGCGTACGGTGGCGGGGTGGTCATTCTGCATCACAACAGAGTCTCTAAACCTGAGGGCATGGCTGCTACAGCCCTAGAGTTTGGCGGTTATGCTTTTTACCCGCAGAATGTAGGAACATCCTGGCCAGGGCCATAGCCCCGTCAACGTTGAAGTGCTATGGCCATAAATAGAAACGCTTCTTCTTGTGGTGCCGAAGATTACCCGTCTGTGTGTCACGGCTCTGCAACTTCTGCCATACTTGCTTTCCTTGGCCAAAGCAAGACTGGCTCACTCCTCTATCTAGGTGCATCTCGCTGACATATCAAGGTACACCAACACTCCAGGCAGACCTTCGCTGCGGGGTCTCAGGCTCGTCAAGGAGTTCCACAAGGGGCTCTTCAGGACTTGCCCGCTGGTGAAGGCTCCTGTCCCGGCTGGTTGCTCAATGTTGTGCTAACTAAGCTCATGGGAGCGCCCTTCCAACCTATGCATCAGGCTCCGCTCAAGTTTCTCTCATGGAAGACTGCTTTTATCGTGGCTGTCATCTCGGGGAGATTCAGCCCTGACTTGCAAGTAGCCTTACTTGTCTTTCTACGCTTCAAGGGTAGTACTGCATACACACCCCACCTTTATGCCAAAGGTACCGTCAGAATTCCACCTAAAGGAACCTTTGGTGTTACTGGTCTTCTTTTAAATCCGGCGGAGAGGGCCTTGCATTCGCTGGATGTTGCTCATGCCTTGAAATTCTGTGTGGCGCGTACGAAGGATTTTCGTAAAACTTCTCAGTTGTTCGCCAACTTTGGACCTGTAAATAAGGGAAAGGCCTTATCTAAGGCTTCCATCTCCAGTTGTCGCTCCGGCTGGATCATGCACTGTCATCGACTGGCTAGCAGGCTGCTGCCAGGCCGTCGGAGAGCCAATTCCACCACAGCCATCACAGCAATGACAGCATTTCTCTCTGGTGTGCCCCAGCTCGAAATCTGCAGGGCTGCTACGTGGAGGTTGACTCACATCTTCACATGGTTCTACTGCTTTGACAGGGATTCCACCAAGGAGTCCCAAGTCAGCGAGGCGGTTCTACGCAACCTGTTTGTTTGAGGGGAGTCTGTTCCACAGGTGATTGTTTATTGCTTCTGTTAAACCTTGCTGCATCATGTGGTTGTGTATTTTTATTGCTCTGTAATCGTTTTTCATGAGCATTTGAATCCATGCTCAACCCATGCTGGAGAACAATGCTTAAATGTGAACCCTACCTCCCTCCTTCCCCTCTGTGGCTCTTGTTGGTTCAGACTGCCACTTTACATGCTTACCAAATTTGAAGATGGCCACCAGGTGTGGGGCTTAGGGAGAGGACTGTCATTGGATGGGGGCAGTATGACCGAGAGGACAGTGATTGTTTTAGAGGAGAAATACAGTTTTAAAGTAAAAGTTAAAACAGTTTTTTCCTTTTTCCGAGTATTCCCAGCCTGATGAGGGGAATATTTCAGCATGTGAATCCATGCCAGCCAAATGCTGGAGAACACTAGTTACAGGTAAGTGACTTACACCATCCTATGTGTTGCATACTCGATCAAGTGCTGTCATTCTCGGCACACATAGCGGAATCAGGTGTGCAGGTCGACATTTGTCGTGCTTAGCTGGATTCCATAGGAACATACAAGAGCTCGGACAGTATGTCTTTCTCCACATCTAACCCGATGGTCAAGAGACATCTTACAAGTTTAACAAGGTTGTAACCCCCCCCCTCCCCCCAGCCCCCCTCGAACCGTCTGCACCAGGCTTCGGACCTCAATGTTGTGCTTGGGGCACTAGCACATAAGCCATTCGAGCCCATGGCCTCACAGACTGGTTACCATTAAGACCTCCCTTCAAGTGGGTCTTACATCAGCACGCAGGGTCAGTGAGATCCAAGCCCTGGTGTCATTGGAAGATAATACCACTTTCCATTGAGACAAGGTGGTACTGCACACTCGTCCTTGGTTCTTGCCGAAGGTGGTGCCTTCCCTCCATCTCAACGAGGAGATTGTTAGATACATTTGGTAGTTCGAAACCGGATTGTGAGGCCTCGAGCCCCTCTATCGCAAGGTGGGTGGTGGCTGCCGTTCAGGAGGCCTATGAACTTCAGAACAAGAATTACTTGCAAATCTCCATGCTCATATGGTATGGGCAAATGCTACAGCTGTGGCCTTCCAAAGGCATGTGCCGAGTCAGATGATCAGCAAGGTGGCTACATGGGCTATCCATTCCGACTTCTGTAAACACTATTGTTTGGACAGCAATGCACGCTAAAACGGGCAAGCAGTACTGGGAAACCAGTTATTTTATGTCTATAGGAATCTCTCCTCCCTAGGGCTACTAATCAGTGGTAATCGCCCATGCAGTATGGAGGAAAGGGGACGAGTTGGAGGAGTAATTATAAGTTACTCACCGTAGTGACATACTCCTAGTTCATAGTCTCCTTTCCTCCATACGACCCCCCTTCCTCCCTCTATAAAACATAGATTGGCTGTAGCTCAATCTGGCCAACATGTAAAAGGGGACTGAGGTGTGGCGCTGAAGGGTGGAGTCAGGGGAGCGCATGTTCCTGGTACCACATGTCCACGTGCCGCTAAATTTAAACGGGAAATACTTTTTTGTGTGAAAAAGCTTCCGTTCAATCTGGCCAACACGTAAAAGGGGACTGAGGTGTGGCGCTGAAGGGTGGAGTCAGGGGAGCGCATGTTCCTGGTACCACATGTCCACGTGCCGCTAAATTTAAACGGGAAATACTTTTTTGTGTGAAAAAGGTTCCGCTTCCGTCCCTAGCAAGGGACGCCCATGCTGTATGGCGGAAATGGAACTATGGACATTCACATACTGAATACTGACCAGACTTACGGTGACCTTATTACCGGGTCCAACCCCCAAAGACTTGAGTCACATTTTTGGGTTGTTTATAATCGTATGTGTGAACCAGCATCTTTTTTCTGTTGTTTTTTGGTCTTTTTGAAACCAAACTGAGGTTTGTTAGGGAAATCAGACAGTTGGATAGTAAGCCAATTGTTTAGTACTACTTTCTTTAAGACATCACTTATAGGACTATATGTGGTCACACATGTCGGCTTTCTTCCGCTTGTTTGTTTTGTGAGGCATGTGTCCCTATTGGTGTTCTTTGTTCTTTTCTCAGCATCTTTTATTACTTTTTGGGGGTAACCTCTTTGTTTTAGACGTGTCGCCAAATCCTCTGAGTGGACCTTGAATTGGTCAAAGGAGGAACAGTTTCTCATGATCTTGCATGAGTTGACCATGAGGTTAATATTTAGATTGTTTACATGGTAGCTGCTGAAGTGTAAGATGGTATTTTTATCTCTGGAAATCTGGTAGGCAGCTTAGTGGGCTTCCCTATACACTTTTGTCAAGCACTGCTACCTTGATTCCTTGTCTTGTCGGGATGCCCATTTTGGGCGTGCAATGCTCCAGAGTTTTCTGGTCTAGGTGATCATTCTCGCTATCCTTCCACCTCCAAGGTTCCTCTCTGCTATGATAGTCTAAGAAAAGGAATCTGTAGAAGGGAGGAAGCCCTATTAGATCAGGGGTCCACAATTGATTTTGCTTGAGAGCTGGATGCACCACACAAGTCCCATACAGTGGGCTGAACTGTACATGGAGAAGAGTAGGTGGTAGGGGATTTTGTCCATGAATTTGAGTTAAACCAACTGTATTTTAAGTGTTCCTTTTTGTTTTGTGCTCTATTTTTTTAAACTGTAACCTGCTTGATACATTGCCTTGTAATGGGATTGCCACTTTCAATTTTTTTATTATAGGACTAAAAGCATGTTTTTAAATAAATGTAAAAATATAGTCATTAGAATGCAAAGAAAAAAACTGGTGAGGAGAGGCTTCAAACACCTGATGTGTGAGAGAGACTGTGGGCGACTTTGAGACACTGATTTTAGGCCAGGCAACAACACTTGATCATAAAATTTGCGTTACCTCTAGGGCCATCAATAATGTCCAGAAGGGCCGCATCCGGCTCACAGGCTGTTTGTTGGGTACCACTGCATTATTTAAACAAATTCATTTTTTTTGTAATGTCATTTTGATGGTTAGCTTGTTCACCTCTTGCTGTTCTGCGGTCCGTCAGCTTCTGAGTGCTAGGAGAAAAAGACAGAATTTTTGTCAGGGGATGCCAAATGCTCCAGATATACTGCTCCCAACTTCCCATCTCGAGTCATGGGTGTGCATTGGAGTTGACCAGGGCCTGATGGCTGCACCTGATGGCTGCACCTGATGGCTGCACCTGATGGCTGCACCTGATGGCTGCACCTGATGGCTGCACCTGATGGCTGCACCTGATGGCTGCACCTGATGGCTGCAAATGTGTCTGAAGGCAGCTGGTGCTGGAAGATATTTCCAAAATGAGGACTCTGCAGGAGAATGCACTAATTCATAATAAAGAACATTACAGAGACGTAGATGACTTGTTTTTTTAATGCCACAGATTTAATTGTGATTTTCAATGTATTGAATTCTCCTGCAGATGCCTCATCTGATGGATAATTTTCCAGCATCCACTGCTCAAACATTTTTGTCAGGGCGCATATTGTAGCTCGGCATCATCCGTTGACTCCATATCTCAACCGCGCCACTCCTTGACTCAGGATGTAACATTGGCAGTATATAAATCACGCCAGTACACCTCCATACTTCAGTTCCTTTATTCCATGCACAGCACACTCTTGGGAACGCAATTCTTTTGAGTGACAAACGTTTTTTCTCTTTACGCCGATACGGGCCCTAAAAACTCAGGTTGCAAGCGCTGCAAGGACTGCAGCTCGAAGATGTCCATCACAGACCTACACCGTATTTGCGGATGGTGCTTTGGGGTGGAGCATGATATCAAACAGTGCGGGTCCTGTCCGCATATAAAACCGAAGGCGATCACGGAATGATCAGCGAAATTGGTCCTCAGGTGGCCTCCTTAAAAGTTTCTGGCAAGATCGGCTGCCTAGTCATCTGGCCGAATACCAAAGGTCTGAGGCCCGAGGAGTAGGACAAGACCCAAATGCTCATGCTATTTAAAAATGTTGTGACGGGTACGACTCCGGCCTCAGTGTCGCAGGTGGCCCAGACATCAGTTGCGCCCGCATGTTCCGGTACCAAGGTAGCCTCGTCTGCTCTCACACCATCGATGCTTTCGAAGCAGAGAGCGACGCAGATGCCGATTTCGGAATCAAGAGGCCCCATCAGCAATTAACCGGTCATTTGTCCTGGAGTCGAGATCAGACTTCTTCCAATGCATGCGGTTGATCCTCGACGAAGAGGGTGACCTGATCCCCTTTGGAATGGAGCCAATGGGTGATGGCGGAGTTGGGGGTGCTAACTTCTTCACTAACCAGGCTGACCGGTTGGCCTTGGCTGAAGGACTGCACTAGACAAGCAGGCTTGATACCTCACCTGACCCCTACCTGCAGCAGACATCTCTTTATCGACACCCCAAAGCCCAATACAGGAAGATATTGGAAAGGGTGGTTTTGCCCCTCCACCTTGGGTAACCCAAACAAGCCGCTTCAGTTGTATGATCACACTGACATCCTGCACAAGAATCCCAAATCAGAAAGGGCACTGCCATTCAATGCGACTATCTCGGTTCCCCTTGGGATGCTGTGTCAGAGACCATGTTCCAAGCCAGCGGTAGACACAGAGCAAACCAAGAAATATAAGCTATCTTGTGGGGGGGATCTTTCCCTTCGGCTCATCCCAACCCAGGAGGTATGGTGGTCCATGTCACCACAGTGAGTTTACAGCCAGCTGCACCCACCACCAAGTCTAAAAGCACCAACCATTTTGCCAAGAAAATGTTTGCGTCAGGGAGTATGTGTCACGATGCCCGCTCCCGGGGAGCCGGCTCAGGCCCTGCGTCCCCGAAAGTGGACATCAAGTCCCCGGGGAAGGTCCCAGCAACCCCTTATAGGGGCCCTTTGGACAGCGTCCTGGCGCCTATGGCGCCAGGCTCATAGAAAACGTCAGTCCTGGCGCCATAGGTGCCAGGCTCATTATGAAAGTGTTTGGGTGCACTTACCTGATGCAGGCCATGCTGCAGAACCCCGGCCTCCTTGAGGCCTGAAAGGAACTACTTTACCTGTCAGACTCATTTACCACCCGGGCGTGGTCGGGGAAGGATAAATACCTGATTGGAGGAAGGACACATTCTAGGAACTTCTTCCAAGGCTATTTAAACCACACCCGATCAGCGACACATGCTTCGCGTTGTTCTGCATCTAGCAGCTGGACGCTCACCGTGTCTGCTCCTGCATCTTGACTTCTGCCACACCTGCCAGCATCCTGAATCACCTGCAAAGGAAGGGAACAAGAGAACAGAAGAAGGAAAAGGCCTCACCTGCTAAATCTGCATCCCAGAGACATTTCGCCGACAATCCTGAAAAGGAAGACATTTATTTTTAAAAGCACATCGCATCGATCGCTGCAGCGCCGCATTCTACTCACCTTTACAGGGCGCCTCCATGTTCAGCAGCAACCATCCGGATTTGCAGTCGCGCCCCCGCGCCTAGGGAGAAAAAGACAAGAACAAAGGTGAGAGAAAGAAGGGAAAAGGGAAGCTAAAACTCCATGTCAAGACTTACCTGTTGGGTCATTCCCTTTTCATTTCGGGTCCACGCCGCATCCAGGCATTTTCGGACCCCGGCCCCTAAGGGGAAAAAGACATCAGCGTTAATGAGTGAATGAAAAGACATTACCAAAACACTCATTAAAGACTTACCTGATTTCCACAAGGATTTCACCGCTCAGCTCGGGTCGGTGCCTGTTCCCCGGCATTCCGTACCCCGACCCCTATGGGGAAAAAGACACTAGCATTAGAACATTAATGCATGGACACAAGGGGAACCACTTATAGAAAAACTTACCTGGAAGCCAAGCAAGTTTGGTTCTCACCCATCCGAAAATCCAGTGACGTAACTGGATACCAACGCGCCCCTGCATCAGAAGCAGGATGGAGAGCTCGTCCTTCCAGACCCTAAGGTGAGACGCTACGGGGAAGCACAGAAGGGTTTTGAGGAGGGTGAGAGGGGTAAGTGGGAGGCCGATTGCATTACCCCGCAGACAGTTAACCCCCTATTCTCACCTACAGAAGGATACTTCTGCGAGTCAGACAAGCCAGATCTGGGGCCCGGTCCAGTCCGTCTTCCGAACCCTGCGCATCACCTTAGACGAGGTCACAGCAGCGTGAACCAGGCCAGCGCCCCCGTGGGAGTCAGGTGAGCGTTACAGAACGCAAAGCCTTCCTACAAATTCCCACCCAGGCGCTATGGAAACTTCTGAGACTGATCAGTTGGCCCAATTACTGGGGGAATTACGGGCCGAAGTACATGCCACTCGTCAAGAGACTAATGCCCTCAAGAGGGAATTAATAATATCAAAGGAAAGAACTGATGACCTGGCCAGACAGCTTTTGCAAGGTCAAGCTGGACAAACTCTACCCTGTTCCGGAGGGAACCCCGCTCCTGTGGTTCCCAGTAATCCTGTGCAGATTAATCTACCTGGAAACATGCCGCTGGCCCCACCTGAACGCTTTGCTGGGGACCCCAAACGATTTGCCGTATTCATGAATCAGTGTCGTTTGCACTTCCTATGCAGACCTGGGGCCTTCCCTAATGATCAGACCAAAGTAGCCTTTGTATTGTCATATCTCAGCGGCTGCGCTGCCGATTGGTCAGTTCCACTGGTTACTCAAGAAGACCCGATTCTCCGTGATTTTCAAGGATTTCAAGCAAGCATGGAAAGGTTATTTGCTCGACACTCTCAGGGGCAGGCTCTGGATGACGAACTTCTGTCCCTGCGACAGGGCAATCAGGACCTCCTATCCTATATTGCAACCTTTAATAGACTAATTGTGGAAACCGGATGGCCTGAGGATAAAAGAGTCACGTTATTTTATCGCGGTCTACGCGGAGAACTTAAAGATGTCTTGGCCCAAGTTGTAAATCCGCCCCAAGAATGCACAGAATATACACACTTAGTGGTCTAATTGGATCACAGACTTCAAAACAGAAAAACCGATCGGTCCAGGTTTGAGACCCGGGTGTTGGTCAAGACCCACGCTAACCCCAAGGGAGTTGATGTCTCTGAGCCTATGCAAATTGGAGGGGTTAAAGAACCCTTAACTCAAAAGGAATGTGAAAGGAGGCGGCAGTTAAAATTATGTCTTTATTGTGGGAACTCTGGACACTTTCTACGAGATTGCCCGGCAAAACTGCCCCGAAAAGCGGTAGGAGCCGCTGATAAAAACCATGAAGACTCTGTTTCGGGAAACGACTCAGCCCGACAAGCGTAGGGGTCCGCTTGCCGAGCTTGAAAACTAACTCTCAGACCTCGCATTTCAATGTGCCAATGGTTCTCGTAGATCCAGAAAAGCCTAAGCGGTTGCATGAAATAAAGGCATACATCGATAGTGGGGCTATTGGAAACTATGTGGATCGTGAATTGGCCTCTAGGATTAACCTCCCTCTCCGTCCTAAAACCAGCAAAGAGGTCATCACCACAGTCGATGGAACTGAAATTGCCTCTGGACCGGTAACACATTCCACTACTGGGGTGACTCTTATTGGTCCTGACGGCCATCGGGAGGCAGTTGTTTGATGTAATCAAGGCTCCACAGTTTCAGGTTATTCTTGGAATTCCTTGGTTAGAGACACATAATCCTCGAAATGATTGGCGAGCTAAGAGAATAACCTTCCCGGATTGTGCACAAACATGCTACCCAGAAAACCTGAAGATTAATCTAGCATCTGTAACCTCTGCCTCCATGCAATTACCTCCGGAATACCAGGAGTTTCAGGACGTCTTCCAAAAGGAACAGGCCAACACGTTACCTCCTCACCGATCGTACGATTGCCAAATCGATCTGGTGCCCGGTGCACAACCCCCTTGTAGCAGGATTTATGCCCTTACCGAACCAGAGAACCTGCATTTGAGACAATATTTGGATCAATACCTCGCCAATGGTTTTATTCGCCCGTCAAAGTCCCCGGCATCCTCGGCTTTGTTCTTCGTGCCTAAAAAAGAAGGCGACCTTAGAACTTGTATCGATTACCGCGCATTGAACCAGATAACGGTTAAAAACCGTTATCCTCTGCCTCTGATTCCTGAACTCCTTGACCAGGTGAAGGACGCTTGCATATACACCAAGTTAGATCTCCGAGGGGCATATCATCTGGTGCGAGTAAAAGAAGGCGACGAATGGAAAACAGCCTTCCGTACAAAATAAGGATTATTCGAATACCAGGTAATGCCTTTCGGGTTGTGCAATGCGCCTGCTGCCTTCCAATTCTTCATGAATGATGTCCTTCGGGAACTCATCGATGTTTGTGTTGTCGTCTATATCGATGACATTCTAGTGTACTCCTCTTCGGAATCTGATCACAGAAAACACGTTAGGGCAGTTCTGGAAAAACTGCGCCAACACAAACTATTTGCTAAACTGGAGAAATGTGTTTTCCATACCACAGAAGTTGAGTTTCTCAGTTTCATCCTGACACCCAAAGGAGTCCGAATGGACTCAAGAAAAGTGGATGCCATCCTCAAATGACCATCACCTAGCTCTGTAAAAGGGGTTCAAAGCATGCTTGGCTTTGCCAATTTCTATCACAGGTTTATCCCGGAATTTTCACGCATAGTACAACCCATTACTGCACTCTTGAGGAAAAATAAACGTTTTGAATGGTCTGAAGAAGCCGAGCAGGCCTTCCAGGATTTAAAAGCTAAGTTAACCTCCGCACCTATTTTGAAACGCCCACGTCCAGATCTCCTGTATGTCGTCGAAACTGACGCATCCAGCCTAGCCATGGGAGCAGTTCTGTCTCAAAGAGATACTGAAACCAACCAACTGCATCCCGTTGCATTTTGGTCCAGAAAATTCTCGGCACCAGAGATTAATTACGCAATCACTGACAAAGAACTGTTAGCCATAAAGTCTGCTTTTAAAGCCTGGCGGCATTACCTGCTTGGCGCTCGAGATACCATCACGGTGATCACTGATCACCGGAATTTACAGTATTTGAAAACCGCCAAGGCTCAGTCATCACGGCAGCTCCGATGGGCTTTGTTTTTCGCTGAATTTGATTTCGTGATTACCTATCGAACTGGCTGCAAGAACGGCAAAGCAGACGCCTTATCCCGAATTGGAATGGGAGAATCTGATACAAACTCAGGACCAGTACCAATAATTCCCGAACAGAGAATTCTAGGCATGACTTTGTTACAGGCGCTTAAAGACATTCAAGTCAGAGTGAAACAACTCCTGGACCCTACAGTCCTACAGGATTGGATACAAAAGGATCAGACTTTACCATAGATAATGGTTTACCTTATTACCAAGGACGCTTATTCCTGCCGCACAAGGATTTACACGAACTAGTTATTTCAGGTTATCATGATACATTAATAGAGGGACACCCCGGTATTGCCAAGACAATGGAAAAGGTGAAACGACAATTCTGGTGGCCCTCTTGGCGAAAAGATGTTAAATCTTTTGTGATGTCCTGTGGTGTTTGCGCCCAAAATAAAGGTCAAAAGAAAAGACCAGCCAGTCTCCTTCAACCTCTACACATACCGCCAGCACCCTGGCACACCCTATCAATGGATTTTATTACGGACTTGCCTCCTTGTTCGGGATACAATACCATTCTGGTAATTGTGGATTTGTTTTCCAAAATGGCCCACTTCATTCCTTTGAAAGGTTTACCTTCAGCTTCTGTCCTAGCCAAAGAATTCCTTGAAAATATTGTTCGGCTACATGGATTCCCATCTATACTAATCCCTGACCGGGGAAGCCAATTCATTTCCCACTTCTGGCGCAAATGTTGTCAAATGGCAAAAATCGACGTAAGATTATCGACCAGTCACCACCCTCAGACCGATGGTCAGACCGAGAGGACAAATCAGACCCTTGAGCAGTGCTTACGGTGTATGTTACAGCAATCTGAAAGCAACTGGAAAGACATTCTTTGGATAGCCGAATACGCATATAATAATTCGGTACACTCTGGAACTGGCCATAGTCCTTTTTATACCTTGTTTGGACATCACCCTCGAACCTCAAACCTCGACTCACCTCAGAACCTCGGAGTGCCCGCAGTAGAACATCTGCATTCTACCATTACCCGAGCCTTCAAAGAGGCAACCACGCATTTACAACAAGCCAAGAGAAAATACAAGGAGAATGCTGACCTACATCGGAGTGAAGCACCCCCGTATCAGATTGGGGATCAAGTGTGGTTAGCTAGCAGACATCTACCGCTCAAAGGGCCTCGAACTTTTAACCCAAAATATCTGGGACCTTATTCTATTACGGCAATAATTAACCCAGTAGCGGTTAAACTTGATTTACCAGCTAATATGCAAATTCACCCTGTTTTTCATGTGTCACTTCTGAAACCAGTGGTCCCCGGAACCCGACTACTCACACCTCCAGAACCTATTCAAATAGATGGGGAACCCGAATTCGAAGTGAAGAACATTTTAGAATCAAAAATGTTTAGGTCAAAGCTTTTCTATCTAATTGATTGGAAGGGGTACAGACCTCAGGAGAGGTCGTGGGAACCCAGTGACCATGTGCATGCACCTCGATTAGTCAAAAAATTCCACCGACTCTTCCCAAACAAACCAAAATCCCCAGAGGGAACAACCTTGGGAGGGGCCTTGGGGGGGGGGTGGGGGGGGGGGAGTGCTGTCACGATGCCCGCTCCCGGGGAGCCGGCTCAGGCCCTGCGTCCCCGAAAGCGGACATCAAGTCCCCGGGGAAGGTCCCAGCAACCCCTTATAGGGGCCCTTTGGACAGCGTCCTGGCACCTATGGCGCCAGGCTCATAGAAAACGTCAGTCCTGGCGCCATAGGCGCCTGGCTCATTATGAAAGTGTTTGGGTGCACTTACCTGATGCAGACCATGCTGCAGAACCCCGGCCTCCTTGAGGCCTGAAAGGAACTACTTTACCTGTGGGACTCATTTACCACCCGGGCGTGGTCGGGGAAGGATACATACCTGATTGGAGGAAGGACACATTCTAGGAACTTCTTCCAAGGCTATCTAAACCACGCCCGATCAGCCACACGTGCTTCGCGTTGTTCTGCATCTAGCAGCTGGACGCTCACCGTGTCTGCTCCTGCATCTTGACTTCTGCCACACCTGCAAGCATCCTGAATCACCTGCAAAGGAAGGGAACAAGAGAACAGAAGAAGGAAAAGGCCTCACCTGCTAAATCTGCATCCCAGAGACATTTCGCCGACAATCCTGAAAAGGAAGACATTTATTTTTAAAAGCACATCGCATCGATCGCTGCAGCGCCGCATTCTACTCACCTTTACAGGGCGCCTCCATGTTCAGCAGCAACCATCCGGATTCGCAGTCGCGCCCCCCGCACCCAGGGAGAAAAAGACAAGAACAAAGGTGAGAGAAAGAAGGGAAAAGGGAAGCTAAAACTCCATGTCAAGACTTACCTGTTGGGTCATTCCCTTTTCATTTCGGGTCCGCGCCGCATCCAGGCTTTTTCGGACCCCAAACCCTAAGGGGAAAAAGACATCAGCGTTAATGAGTGAATGAAAAGATGTTAAGACGGATTTCTGAACTCTGCCCTGGTGGCGCAGAAGTTCAGAAGGCCAACCTAATTACTTGGAACAGGGTAATCTCTGGACGAGCCAGACCAATCAAGGTAGCGATCGCGGCGGTCAAGACTAGGTCTCAAGAGGGGTGAGGGTGACTGAAAGCCCGCAATGAGCACACAAAGCAAGATCACTTACAAACTACTCCAAACAGTTGTTATATTAAAAATATATACACATTTATTCCAAGGCCTTTAAAACAATGACCGTAGCGAGAAAATCACAATATAACGATAGTAAACCAACACATACCATATCAACACAATATATATACAAACACGACAGTCTCAAGCGTTAGATGCACGAAATGGGTAGTCCACCTAAAAGGGAAGGAAGACAGGCAGTGCGAAATAATGCTTAGACCCAGTTCGCCTTCAGAGGCACCTAACTAGAAGGAAGTCCGAGCCCTGCGAAGAGTGGAGCCTTGTGCTCAAAAGTACCTGCACGCGCTGGTGCCAAGGGGCAAAAGGAGAAGCTCTTCGAGGGAAATCAGGCAGTTCAGTTTAGTGCACAAAAGAAGAACACGTTCCGTGACTCAAGCGCAGCCTCCACAGTGGGCAGAAGCAGAGCGCGAGTACGGAAAAGGGTGCTGTTTGACACAGCGGGGAAAAGCAATGGGCTCCTGCAGGAGGGCGACCAGATCCTAGCTATGCTACTCACCGGTCCCCGATGCAAGCAGACCCAGGCTTCTCCGCGTCAGTTTCAGCAGCTGGCAGGTTCAGAAGAGCAGGCAACGCCTCGTCGTCGTGTTGTGTAAAAAGACGTCCCAATCGAAGAAACCCGCACAGTTTGTTACCACAGCAGGGCAACGGAGCGGCCGTGTGTATCTGAGCCAAATGTACACTACTCACTTCAGACCTGGGAACGCCAAGTGTGCGAAGCGTGTGAGAGTGACAAGGACTTGTAATACTACACAACCTGGCGGCGGTTACAGAGCAAGACTCCCGTGTAAGCTGGTCAGTCAGCTGGATGGCCCAGAGACGCTTCCGAAGGCTTACTGGCAGGAGATGGTGAAGATGCCGAGAATACCTGTTCCCGCTATTCCAAGGGTCGAAGTACCAGTACAGGCCTTCTGGTTCGATCAAAGGTGAAAAGGGTTTCACAAGGCGGCAGCAGTGCAGAGGAGAAGTCCTTCAGCGGGTCACCAGCGATTCCTCGGTCCAGCCTCTTGGTTGCAGGATACTTGGCTCCATAATTCCTTCGTTCGTGAGAACTCAGGAGATCGACATGGTAGTGGTGTTTCCAGCCCCCTCTTATCCACGGTTCCCTTCGCGCCAAAACGGAGGGGACCCAATGGGAGATCCGCTCATCAACACTCACACCATTCGTGGAACAATCACGGACCACGGTGGTCCCGGGCATTCACACCACCCTAGACTCTCTGGCACCCAGGATGTGTATTGGGACCAGACATCCCAGCCCGCATCCTGGAGGCACACACAAGACATGTAGAAGCCCGCAAAAGCATCCGTGTTTCGCGGGAAAGTACATGCCCAAATAAGGAAGGCCCCGGGTCGGCTCGACCTGGGGAAGGTGAAAGGGAGCAAGACGGTCAGCGGACAGGACAAAGGAGCCTCGTGGTCTGGCCATTTTGGGAGCCAGGCCACCATTTTGGGTTAAGCGCGAGAAACACGCTTAGAACGCCAAAAGGAGCTCAAAACACAAACGATCGCTGCCACCATTCCCGTCCCTGAATCACTTGCACCGATCATATACAATCCTAAACAAGTATCTAGGGCCTGTAGAAGGCTAGAGACCCAAGAGAGCTGTAACTTAGCTTACAGTGCCCTCTTGTGTCATGTTGCACGAAAGCCGCAACATGATAAGAGAAACTACGGGAAACAGCGTTCCCCGGTACTGACTGTCTTAAGGGCATGTCAGTTTCCCCGTAAGAAAGGAGCGAAAGCCCAGAGGAGTGCGGCAGAAGGCTGCACTTCTCTGGCAAAGTCAAGAACAAGGTGAAAAACAACAGCAAAAAGTTTAGGGGTTGCCACATGGAAGGAAAATTACCTACAATTACGAAATCTTTCCTAACAAAAGACATTACCAAAACACTCATTAAAGACTTACCTGATTTCCACAAGGATTTCACCGCTCACCTTGGGTCGGTGCCTGTTCCCTGGCATTCAGTACCCCGGCCCCTATGGGGAAAAAGACACTTGCATTAGAACATTAATGTATGGACATAAGGGGAACCACTTATAGAAAAACTTATCTGGAAGCCAAGCAAGTTGGGTTCTCACCCATCTGAAAATCCAGTGACGTAACTGGATACCAACGCGCCCCTGCATCAGAAGCAGGATGGAGAGCTCGTCCTTCCAGACCCTAAGGTGAGAAGCTACGGGGAAGCGCAGAAGGGTTTTGAGGAGGGTGAGAGGGGTAAGTGGGAGGCCGATTGCATTACCCCGCAGACAGTTAACCCCCTATTCTCACCTACAGAAGGATACTTCTGCGAGTCAGACAAGCCAGATCTGGGGCCCGGTCCAGTCGGTCTTCCGAACCCTGCGCATCACCTTAGACGAGGTCACAGCAGCGCGAACCAGGCCAGCGCCCCCGTGGGAGTCAGGTGAGCGTTACAGAATGTCTTTGAAGGCAATTAAAGTACTTTTGCGTGCCTTGGAGGGCGGTGGCAGAAGCAGCAGACCATTTCCCAACAGGGGAGGTGATGGATGGTTTCTTGGACATGATAAATGATGGGAAGGAGGTGGCTTGCCTGGCCCTTCAGGCAGGTCTTGACACCACTGATTGCGTGGGTCATGACTTGGGAACATCCACAGTGCTTAAGGCGGCATATCTCCACAGTGCCAGGTTTTACCTCAACGTACAAGCCAAGGGGCTTGAGGTGCAGCAACCTACTGAACAGTCATTCGGTTTCTCTTTCAGGGGCAGGGGCTGTTGGCGATAATGTCTCTCTGGAGGAAAGCGATGCTACCAAGGCCAAGCAGGGCCAGAGGCATTTCTTGCAGGGGGGCCCTCTAAGGGCCAATCGGCAGCAGCAGCAAGGCCAAGCCAGTTAATCCGCTTTGAGTCCCTCTCCCCGGAAAACACCCAAACGTGTCCCTGGCAATACAACTATGGTTCTGGCTACTGGAGAACGAATCACAGCTTCTGCAGCACACCTGGCAGGAGAGTAGAAATGATTTGGCAGATGCTCTAAGCTGGCAGAATAGGGTCTCACATGAATGGGAGATGTGCACGGAGGTTCTTGCAGAAATCATCACCATGTGGGTAACACTTGGCGTGGATTTATTCGCCATGAGGGCCAACACGAAGAATAAGCAGTTCTGCTTGAGGGAATTCCCTGCAAATGGGTTCACTGGGAGACACGCTGGTGGAGTGCGTCTTTGACCTTACCTACGCGTTTTCTCTGATAGCGGCCACCTCGCAGATCCTCAGGAGGTTGAGGAGGTTCCAGGCCACTGTGATCTTGATTGCTCTGGATTCGGCAAGGAGAACATGGTACTCAGATCTTCTCGAAATTGCCATCTGCCCTCCTTGCCGCCTTTTTCAGAGGGCAGGTATCCTATCCTTGTCGGAAAACCGGGTGCTTCACCTCAACTGAGTCTCTCAATGTGCATGCGTGGCGCTTGAAAGGATGAAATTTGATGACTGGGACCCCTCGCAAGAAGCACTTGAGGTGTTGCTGCCTGCATGCAGGCCTTCCACTAGGTTTCTCTAAACAGGCAGGTGGAGAAGTTTTGAGGTGTGGTGTATTGATCGCGAGGTGGATCCCATCTCATTCCCCACTACCACTGTGATGGAATTATTTCGGTCATTGGCCTCATTGGGCCTTTTCAAAAGGCAGAGTCAAATTTTGTTGGGGTGGCTTTGTCTGTGTTTAAGAGGTTAAAAGGTTAATGGATCAAGGATCTTTACAGTCCTGGTGATGGCCCAATGTCTGAAGGGGCTTGTAAATAGGTTTCTGCCAACGCCATTTGTGGTTCTGGCTTGGCATCTCAATTTGGTGCATACCTTTTTGACGGCTGCTTAGTTTGCGCCCATGCATTCCACTTCTATCAG
Source organism: Ambystoma mexicanum (assembly GCF_040938575.1). Lineage (NCBI taxonomy): Eukaryota > Metazoa > Chordata > Amphibia > Caudata > Ambystomatidae > Ambystoma > Ambystoma mexicanum. The sequence goes on from NC_090927.1 coordinate 1,221,829,469, forward strand.
GTTGCTTAACCTTAAGACTGCTTTCGTGGTGGCCATCACGTCAGCAAAGTGTGTTCGCAAGCTACATACTCTCTCGCAGTCGAAGAAAGGTCTGATGATTATGAGAAACCAAAGGGTGTCTCACCTGCTAGTTCCCAGGGATCTCTCTCGCAGGTAGCCAGGGCACAGGTATCGCCTTTGGATCCACACCCTTGGGGTGGACCAGTGCGTTAGCACTACCTGGGTGAATGGGTGAATGGTCTTCCAGGAGTTGGGGTGAGGCAGGCGATGGTGAGACACAGTAACCCCCCCCCTTTTTTGTACAACTAACCCATCCAACTCCACCCCACCGCCCATCTACAAAAACACTTGGCCTAGGAAGTGACTGAGAGTAACAAGACTAACTCTTATACATTGCACTGGACATGTCTCACTAATCCGGTCAGGCAACATCAGGCACTTCAGTTGTAGTGAATACACCTGATACCAATTAAAGGCAGAACCTAGAGAGACACTCTGGGCAAGGTGGAACAAGAGTAAGAGCAGAACTTCTGGGGTGAAGGCAAACCTACAGGAGTAGAGCGATGGACAAAGGGACGAGAGCAGTGGGTCAAGAACCCCAGGAGTTGCCTACAGGAGGTTGTTGCCTCCACATGGCCATGAAAGATACGTGGAGAAGGCCAAATCCCAAAGCAGAAGACTGCATTGTGTTTCAAGGAGGCCAGCGACCCTTGCGGGTGAAAGGCAGAGATGGGGAGGTGAGGCCAAGCCTGTGGTACTAACCTTGACTCGTGAATTGAAACATTGTAAAGAGAAGAAAGAAACGTGCAAAGTCGGTGAGTTGGCAAACGACCTGAGACCGGCGCGTGTTAAGGAAAGATTGAAGTTGTAACCTTATATCACAAGTGAAGGCTGCATGCGTGTGGATGAGATGTGAGGAAAAGCAGACCTCTGAATGAACTTTGAAGTAAGGACAGCTGTGAGATCAGCGATACGGCGTAACGGAGTGGTGCATCGAAAGGAAGTATCCCACTCGAAAGTTTCTGTGAAAGGTACATTTTTGTAGCAATAAAGTGAATGAACTGTAAAAGCAAAATCTTCAACATTAACCCCGAGAGAAGGGGATGGTCACAAGCTGAACGTTGAAATTTGAGTCAGTGGTCTTGCGGAGGTTTGTAAAGAAAGCCACGCACATTAGAAAGTCTTTGACATCCGAAAGTGGTCTGAGCCAGACTTGGGGAGACCTGAAGTGTTATAAGCTTGGGGAAGGTAGCCCCTGTGAGGATTGTTGTGAAAGGTCTGAGCCCTACACAGGGGGACCGACGGCAACTTTGTTGAAGATTGTTTGAAATGCTGGAAATAGAGACTTTAACGTGGAAGGCAGGTGATCCTCGATCTACGTTTTGAACTGTTTGTGTTAAAATCCCTGAGCCCAAGTGTAATCCTTCCTACGGGGACCGCCCTATTCCATGCTGTCTGACGTGGGGAGGAGAGCTCATTCAGCCACATTTATTATTTGTTTGAACACTAATTTTCCCTTAGATACTTATCTCTTATCTCCTTTATACACTTTTTTGTATAAGAGATAGGGCAGGCATTCTTTTTTGTTTTTCTTAATATAGCATAGACCATTTTGATTTGATAGACTCCACTAGGACTGTTTTTTTATCGTTTGATGGTTGAGACTACTCCCTTCCTAGTTATAGGGCAAAGTAGGAGTTTTTCCAAACGCAAAAGCTTTTATAAAGGTTTTACAAATTGTATCTTTTGTGTCTGTGTCATACTTGTGATACCATGCTTCCCGTACATGGTGTCTAAACAGACAATTTACGGTTTGATAGACTCTGTATTGTGGAATGCCATGAGAAGGTAGGAAAGCAATCTGTCGGGCATCAGGGCAGGTTCGACTTAGGTTGTAGCCACCTCTTCTCCATGGCAAAGGGATATGCCAGTGAAAGATCTGCCAAGCAGCGACAACGCTTCACATGTTCACGAAATAGCCTGGCATTGGCTTGTGGGGCTGACTTCCGATTAGGAAGAGCGGTGTTACAAAGCTTTCTCATATAGACTTCCATCCCACCTCTCTACGCTGTACCGCTTTGGGTATCTGCCAGATGGGGAATGCAATCTATTGAAGGAGAAGTTACTTACCGATAACGTTGTTTCAATGGATTGCTTTTCTCACGATGATTCCTCATCTGATAGATATCCCAGCAAGCTTCAATGGTTCAGAAAATCTTTTGACCGGTGGGCGTAGAGAACCTCGACTCGGCCGTCGATCGTTGTTCCGTCTTTCTTGGTACTGTCACACTGATTCCGAACAAGGTCAAGTGTTTGACTTATTCGACGTTTTTGACAGAATTTTTAATAAAACATTTTCTAATTCCTCCACGCGAGATGCCCGTCACATAGGTTTCTGGCTTGAATCGGTGTACCGATTGTTACACCAATATGTCTATCACTGACCCGCATGAGGTATGCCTCTGGTGCTTCTGCATGGGTCACAGGACAGAAGAGTGTGCGTCGTGCACCAAAATGCAGCTGAAATCCCTTTGCAATCTGGCTGCTATGCACCTGCTGGGTTGATCGCTCTCAAAATCTCTGATGCAGTGGATGGTTTGGTCTTTAGCACACCCCCAACAAAACATTGGCGAAAGAAGAAACGGTCCCATTGAAGGAGCCTTTCCTCCTCGTCCTGTAAGAAGAGGCATCACCGCCATCGTTGACGGAAAAAGATAAGCTGTCGACGGGACCAACCACTCGCCAGGAGTGGTAGGATTTTAAGACCACCGTGCTTGAGATGTTCAGGAAGCATGCTGCTGTAGGTGCGGGTGATCTTTCGCTCTTTCTCTCTCTTGTACTCTCTCTTTCTTTCTCCCTTTCTTTCTCCCTTTCTCTCCCTCACTCCCTCTCTCGTCTTTGAAGACCATAGGCAGCTGCTGGAGCTAGCTCAAGGCCTCCATGAGGCCAGTGGTTTGGATACCTCACCGGACTTGGATTTCAGCAAAGCCAGCCCTATACCCATAACTATTCGAAGTTCAGGGCTCCAGTTCAAAGGGTCATTAACACCCTAGGGTTGCAATCCACAGCAGTGCCAGTGCAGGGGTATGACCTCGCTGATATATTTTTAGATGAAGGTCTGGTGACAGAGCGCAATATGCCCTTAAACCCTGCAATTGTCAACCCTCTGACCGCTGTGTGGCGGCACCGTTGTTCAATTCCCCCCGGTTAGTTCCAACATATCCGGGAAGTATAGGCCAGCTAGACGAGAGCCATCATTCCTCTCTTCTCAACCTTCTCCGAAAGGGCTCATTATGCAAGTTGCTACCCTCTCCCCCAGACCAGCTTCTTCAACTTCCACTTTACCGCCAGACAGAGAAGCAGAGAAGGTTGAGGCCTTGGCCAAAAAGGTGTTCACTTGGGCAGTATGGCCCTTAAAGCTACTAATGGGACTAGTGGCTTTGCAAAATATTCATTTGGTCTTTGGACTGCAGTGGAGAATGCTGCACAGTACGTCCCTGAGGGAGAAATGAATGAGGGCTTCCTACAGCTGGTGGTTGATGGGGAAAGAGGTGGGCAGGCAGTTGCAATCAGGCCTGGACATCGCTGACTATATGGGCCAATCTCTGGCGTCGGCATTAACGCTGAGGAGGCAGGCCTACGTAAAATATTCAGGCTTTTTGCCTAATGTCCAGGCCAAATTACTTGGCGTGCCTTTTCGAGGGCGATTTCTTGTTCAGTCAAAAGGCTGATGATTCACTGAAGAAATTTAAGGAATCCATAATCGCTGCTAAATCTTTAGGCCTGGCCGCGAAGCCGGCCAAGCCTGCTTTCAGCTTTGCCTCTAGGGCATTTGGCTACAGGCGATATATGCCTTATGACAGAAAAGCAAGCTACCACCACCCAGGCAACGGCAGAAGCGTTTCTCGTGCTTCGGAAGGGGCAGAGGGGGTTCTATGGGCCAACAAGCAGCAACCCAGCTCCTCGCACAACTTACCAGTGGGCAGACGGTTGACAGAGCACTGGCCCCAGTGGCAGGGAATTACTTCTGATGTCTGGGCTTGTTCGTGGGGTTATTGTCTGCCCTTCTTAGGAAAACCACTGGACAGAACTCCACTGCCTCCGATCCAACAGGGACAGGAGCTCCAGGAAGAACTGCGAGCCCTGTTGAAGGGTGCCGTGGAAGAGGTTCCTCCTGAAAAGCGGGTTGGTATTCCCGGTATTTCCAGGTACCCAAGGGAGGAGGTCTCCGTCCCATTCTGGACCCCAGGGCCTTGAACAAGTTCCTGTGGAAAGACGAATTCAGATGGTGACGTTGAGAGAAATTCTCTGTGCTCTTGAGCTTCAGGACCTGCTGGTGTCAATAGATTTACAGGATGCTTATTTCCATGTGCCAGTTCATTGAAAGCACAGGACGTTTCGGAGGATTATCATGGGGGACAGTTCAAGGTGCTCCCTTTTGGTCGGACCTCCGCTCCAAGGGTCTTCACCATGCTCATGGCGGTAGTCGCGGCTCATCTCAGGAGATCCGGGGTCCATGTATTCCCGCACCTAGACGACCGGCTGATCAGAAGGAAGTCAGTGGGGCAGGGTTTGTTCCACTTTGAGGACACTTGTCTTCTTCTGCACAGGTTGGGCTTCTCCCTGAACTTGAAGTCCCAGGTGACACCAGTCCAGAGGCTTCAGTTCATCGGGGAAGTCCTAGACAACCGGATTGGGAAGGCCTTCTCTCCTGAGGAAAGAGTAGACAGCTTGGCACAGATGGTTGACTTGTTCTGGAACCACGTCACTCTACCAGCAGCTTCCTTACTCTGCCTCTTAGGTCTCATGGCCTCCTCTATTTTTCTACTGTCAGAGGCCAGGCTGCACATGAGATCCCTACAGTGGCTCCTAAGGAGATCAGTGGTCTCAGCACCTCGGAGCTCTCTTGGATCCCCTCAAGGTATTCTGACAACGGGTCAACAAACTCATCTGCTGGGCAGACAGCAACAATCTCATGGGGGGAACCCCTTTTGGTCTCCTTGGGCTCATTACCTGAGTGGTCACGGATGCATTTCTCTGAATGGGTAGGGCGCCCACTGCGAGGATTTGCAGGTGAATGGCCTTTGGTCATCAATGCAAGCCAAGTGGTGCATCAACAGCCTGGAGTTGCGAGCCTTTGAGTTAGCCCTGAGGGCCTTCGTTCCATCTCTGGAGGGGAAGCATGTCCTAATTCTGACGGACAACACAGTTAGGAAAGGTTTGAATACAGTACCCTCTGAGAACACTACAAGCAATTCGGACTACAGGTATAGGCAACCCAACCTTTGGTATAACTTTGTACTACACAGTTTTGGTAGCGTGTTGAGCAGCCAGGCGTATCTCAAGAGGGGAAATGTGAGCAGTAGTGGAGTTACACAAAGATTCACAGTTACATGTATTCAAATAAACTCTTACACTCAAGGTTTCTTGCATAAACAATTATTAATTCATCAGTTCGTTATAAAGCCTTCTTTAGAAGGTAGCAATATAATAGTAACACACAAATATACTTGAATACTGAGTTTCTGAATCAGAAATGACCCTTTTGGGATGGCCCACAGACACAACCTACACCCACAGCTGACTTCAATAACAAGGGTGCTGGGACATTAATATCTTACTGTTGGCATTCAGAACAATCTTAAAAGTTGGTAAAAGGCAAAGGTTATTAGAACACAAAAGATCACCAATATTCTTAAGCAGTGCAAATACTTTCAGATCCTCTTAGAAGAGTCTTACAATTCAATAGGCTAAGCCAAAGTCAATAGGCAAAAGTCTTGTATAGGATGAAACACTTCTGGTATGTAAATCGCAGTCTTTGCACAAGTTCTTAGGAGTCTTTGATAAAAAGAAGAATCAAATGTGGGGCCACAAGCTGATTAGACTTGTGAGCTTTAGAAGTTACAAGCACTTCCCCAGTAAGAGGTAATTTCTCTTAGATTTGTTTTACAGTACCTTAGAAATGGAAGAAAAGATGCAGCGGATGACTTCTGTTCCTGTGCAGCTCTGCTGATCTCACTGTTCCTGGACCTCAGTCGTATAGACAAGAGGGAGGACGTCGGGGGATTCCTGCACTGCACTGGGACGGTCAAAACTTTCAACCGGCAAACTTCACTTTCAGTGGCTGTTTTGCGTTTCAGCTTCTCGTGGAAACTGCAAATGGCAACAACGCGGTTCCTGGCTGTTGAGGTGGGCTTTCCCTGCTTCTGGGGTCCCGCACTCTGTTGAGGGGGCTCAGGCTTGGTCAGTCCTGCTTCTTGGGAGTCATGAGTATCTTCTAAAAGCTCTAGGCCAGCTTAAAAGCAACTCACACAATCTGGTGTTCCTCTCCCTGGCTCTACGGTTTCCAGCAGCAACTCTGTGGAAATTCAACAAGCTCCGACATGGATGTCAAGGTGGCTTACTTTGAAGTTGATTAGTCCCACCATCTCAAAGGGAGAAGTCGTCCTTGCAGGGGCTTCTCTTCGATGAGAACTTGACGTTTTGGCTCTGCAGCAGGGCTTCATCAGGTAAACCAACGGTCCAGGAGTTGCAGCAGGCATCCTCTTCAAGCTCTTATTTGGTTCCTTCGTCCAGTGGTCGACTCTGCCTTCCAAGCTACAAGACTTGCCTTTTATTTAGTTCTCTCCCATTAATTCCAGCCTAGCTGTCACTCACCCAGCAGGGTGGCTGTCCTTGCCGGACAGTCAGCCAGCCAATCACCACAGAGTGCATTTGGGTCTCCTAGGAGACTAAGCACAGGGAGTTTCGGGCACCTCCCTCACTTCCTGCCTACCCTCGACACTCTGGAGCCAGAGGCAGGCTTCACTCCTGAATCCCACCAAAGGCGAAATGAACAAAGAGACCGAACCTGGTTTGGCGCGCCGAGAAAATCTCTAAAAGGACCTTTCCACTTAGACATGGAGAAAAAAGACCGGGACAATTTTGTCAAAGATGGCTCTGCGCCATTTTGAAAAAGATGGCTCCCGCAGTTGCTTTACTGGAGCTGCGTACAGGCGCGGTAAATGCAAACCATAGTCATCAGCCATTCAGTGAGGAAAGGGTAACATAAAACATGTTACATGAGAAGCTAGACAAAGGGGATACTAAGTAACCCCTCCTGCACTCTATTTGAAGATGGGATTGCTGGGTCTAGAAAGTTACAATGGTAAGTAAAGTCAATTTCACTTTACTGCTCTGGGAAACAGTAGTTTATCCCAGAGAAAGGTATTTAAACCTTGGGGAAATCTGGAGGACTTCCCTGTGCCACTGCACTGAAGGTGCTGTGTGGCACAATGTAAAAGATGATGCCTATGAAGTTTGTCAGACTGCATAACCAAAAGAAACACAGTGGTAAAATTCTCATTAAAATACATGAGAGAGTGGGAAAAAGGGGCTCTCTCGCTCCAGGTTAAAAGAAATCAAGTCCTCAAAAGCAAATTTCTGTGAATTCTCCCTAACACCATGCACTAACTGAACAAGCAGGGTGGTGTGCACTCCCTCTCCCTCTGCAGAGACGTGATGCAGCTGTGGTTCTGACTATTGGAGAACTGGATCAGAGTGTATGAAATTCATCTGGCGGGGACAGAGAACAGTTTGGCATATGCTCTGTGCAGGCAGAGCATGGACTCACATGTGTGGGAACTGCGCCAGGAAGTCCTAGAGAAGTTCTTCTCTTGCCGGGGTACCCCAACGATGGACCAGTTTGCCACAGAGTCCAACATTAAGTGCAGACAGTTTTGCCTTGAGGGAAATCCCAGTGAAGGGGGCACTACGGGATGCATTCCTGGTGGATTGGAATTCCTCTGTCCACTATGCCTTCCCTCTGATTCCCTTCATCCCTTGGGGTCTCAGGAGGCTCAAGAGGTTTTGAGCAACCATGATCCTGAATGGCCCGGACTGGGCGAGGAGGACGTGGTAATCGGGGGGGCTTGTGGAACCAACCATCTGGCCACCTCTTCAGTTGCCTCAGCGGACGGATCTCATAACCCAGTCGGAATGCCGGATGCTGTGATGAACACAATCCATAAGATGGCGCAACACGGTGAAGCAGCAGCGCAGTTCCTTCCCACAACATGGAGGATTTTCCTATTGCAGGCGGCGGGCTAGTGTTCCAGGCAGTCGCCGACGTGCCTGGGGCCCCGTCTCCCAGCGCGCGCAACGCATATCGGGATACGCGGACTGCAGTCCTGTGCATGGCTACTCTCCAGCGAGACCAGCCACGCTCTGTGTTTGTTTCCCTATTTACTAATCCTTATAGTACCCTTCCTTTCCTAGGTCTAGGGAATCTCAGTTTGTCATCATCTATCTTTGTCTTAATCTGTTTATTAGCGCTATGGTGGGAAATCGAAGGACCGTACCGATTTACTTTCACAGCATTGCGGAGACGCCTCCCTTGACAACAAACACACGGCTATCGGGTACGTCCCTTTTGTATTCCTGCGTCCCGGCTCTCACTAATCAGGGTGGCAGGAAGATTGAGGTTTTTCCATTCTGATCATTATTCCCTCTATACTTTCAGACATCTGAGCTCCGATACGACCTCAGGGGATTTCGCCCGCTTTGCTTCTTGTTACCACGAACGTCCAGAACAGATCTCTTCACCCCTTCCTTCTCAAAGGGTAAAGCTTGCTCAAATCAGTTTCTTTGGGATCTTCGCTTCAGATATCTTGTACCATTTGTCTCTTAAAACTCTCTGTTCCTCATTACCGTCCTTTGGCAGCCTTCTTCTAGCATCCTTCTTCATAGATTGGGGTCCACAGCCTCCGTCGTTTGGAGAGTTCTGATTGATACATCGGGGTAAGCCACATCTCCCAGTTTATCTTCCTCTTTGTTCATTCCCTGTTAGGGTAGTGCCTTTTTCAGTTGATCCTAATTTATCTCTGCTATTGTTCTTAAATCCAAATTAGTATATACTGACCGGGTGAACTACCTTTGCCACCTTGAGAGAAGAAACATTCAGACCAGACCAGGGGAGCTGTTGACAGGACACCTCGAACTCTAGCAGCTCTTCTCAACACAGGGTTTTTTCCCCCTATGGGGGGGTTTTCCCTGGAGATCCCACCGCTGGCTGAATCTTTCAGTTCCGGTCTGCGGAGAGATTTCTAGGTATTTCCCCACTCTCGTCTTATTCTGAGGAGAGTTTATCAAGAGAAGAATTCAGGTATGTGTATCCTATTTATTGCTTGAGCCATGTCAAGACGAGTGTATTACTAATCATTATAGATGCTTCACCTGAGTCCCTCAATCTTCATGAGTGGCTCTTGAGAGGATGAGATATGACTGGGACCTCTCTGAGGAGGTGCTACAAGATCGTTATACACGTTCATGTGGAGAAGATTTAAGCGTGGTGCAGGGAATGCGAGATTGACTCCATCTCTTGCCTCACCACTACAGTGATGGCGTTCCTTCCGTCACTGGTCTGAGCAGGCCTTCAGGTCACCAAAGTCAAAGGATATTTGGTGGCCTTCTCTGTGTTTAAGAGGTCCCCAGATCAAGGTTCAAATTTTTCGATCCCCGATGATGGCATAATTCCGGAAGGGCCTTGAAAGTATGTTTCAGCCAACTCCCTTAGTTGTCTCAGATTGTGATGTTAATCTGGTGTTCAATTATCTGATGGTGACTCCCTTTGAGCCAATGCACACTTTGCGGCTCCTTTCCATAAAGACAGCCTTCCTTGTGGCAATTACATCTGCTAGGAAGGTGAGGGAATTTTTCAAGCCTTATGCTGCAAAAACTGCCTTTTCTGTGTTTTTTTTTTGTGAGAAATTCTTGCTCGGGGTGAAACGTGGAAGCCTGCCAAAAGTTGTCTCTGAATTGACCTATCACAGTCCATAGACCTCCCGGTCTTCTACCCACCACTGCACCCTTCTAAGGAAGAGAAACGTTTTTATCTCCTGAGACCTAAAAAAACTCTAAGCTTCTACATCGCAAGGACGTCTGAGTTCAGAAGAACTGACCAACTCTTTGTGGCCTTCTCATTAGCTCGTAAAGTCCTACCGATAACAAAACAAACATGATGTGGCACGATTGCACCAGGGGAAGAACTTGATGTGTCTTAGTGCACCATTCGGTATCCTATTATTTGTCCTGGAAGTTTGAAGTAAGTGCCAGGAGTCATTTCTAGAGCATATTAGTTCATGGGCATAACCAGCTGATGACCGGTTCTAGCAGTCCTCTCTGGAACACCTTCTTTTGACAAGACCATGATATTTAGGATGGAAGAAAACCTTTAAAACTTGGGGATATGCCAAATGTAAATCTCTTTAAATAAGTGTATGCCTGCATCACACACTCTTCTGATAAGTTTATCCAAGCCGTGGCTTTTGTGCTCTTTGCTTTTTACCGCTTATGTATGCTCAACACATTGAGAATTGCTGAAGCACAGAGTAAAAGAAAAACAATGGTCCTGACTCATTGTAATGTATTGCCCTTCATGCCCTATCCTTCTTTCAGATGGAAAACCCACTCAGTGAGGCAAATGGGGACCCATTTTAGTGGGTTTGTTGTTTTGTGTGTAGGGGGTGCTCTTTACACGTAAAACTGAAAGACCTTGCTTTGAAGCTTTTAAGGTTATCACAACAAACATGTCATTTCAATTCAATACCATTCCCAGAAAAAACATTCAGACAATAACCCTTTATCCCCCACCCTCCCCTAGCTAGTGAACAGGTGCCAATTTCAAACTTGTCTTGCAGGGACGCATTGTGCAATATTTAAGTTCTGGCTGCCAAATAGATTAGTGCACACATAGTCTTGGGCTCAAACTAGCTGCACCCCGTGAGGGGGCGTGTGCCTCGTACAACGGATACCTATGAGGTCCCCAAATTCCTCCTGGCTCAGAACCCAAACAGGCCGACAGATCAAGGGCTCACCCCTCAGGTCGGCCGCTCGTACTTTTCAAAGAAGGGGAGCCAGAGTTCCTCAATGTTGGATCTGGATTCATCCAGGACATGGGTCAAAAATTCCATATTTTATATCGTCCGAACCTTCTCAACCCATTCCCTCTCTTCAGGCATGTGCGGATTCCTCCACTTCTGGGCCAAGCAGCTCCTGGCATGACCTGTAACATGTGGCTCTGGGTGTCCTCCTGGTCATCACCCACCTCAATGCCAAATAGAAGCAACCAGGGACAGAGTGGCCCACCCCCCCTTATCCAGGATAAGACCTCTCCCCAATATGACTGTACCCTCGGGCAAGACCACCACATGTGCATGTAATCCCCTTTTGCCTTTCGGCATTTCCAGCAGCGTGGGTCGTAACCCGGGCTCATCCTGGCTATCAACTGTGGAGGGTAGTGCCATCTGTGTAAAACCTTTAGAGCTTGGTGTCTGTACTGGGGGGAGGTCGCTGAGCGTTGGGCCCGGATGCACATTTTAGTCCACCTTTTATCATCTATTGCCGTACCCAAATCTTTTTCCCATTGTGTCCGTGCTGGCGGGGGATCCCTGGGTATCGAGAGCAGGAGGAGCTTGTACAAACGGGATATGACCCCCCTGGAGCCCTGTGTGGAGATGATCGTTTTCTCAAAGTCTGTGAGTTCCCTCCTGAGTGTGTCCCCCCCATGAGGGTTCGGAGAGGACCCCCTTCAGTTGGAGGTAGCGGAAAGGTGAAAGCTTGCCCAGCCACAGGGCTTCCTCCAGGTCCAGAAGGGGCATGAAGGAGCCGCCCACCCACAAGTGGCATGCCCCTAACAAGGCCCGCCTCGTACCACGCAGTTTTATTTTTAAATGTAAAAGTAACTCTGGATGATTTTTTAAATGTTTATTAAAGTTCTTAATGGGGCACTGAGCCCACCAAACTATTTTCAGTATAACAGATTGTGTAATTAAACTGAGGATGACTCCTGCCTCTGTGCCCCTCTGCCTTGTAACCTAGAGCATCATACAGGTAATATAATGGCAGGTGCTGCAATCCCACTGATTCCAAGCCCCACAGCTTAAACAAATGTTATCCCCGTTTTAATGTGTAATGTAATTGAAATTCACACTCACCCTCCTTTTCAAGCATGGAGGAGTCACATTTTAAATTCATATCTTTTATTATAAGGAAGGTGTGAATGTGAAAGTGCTGCATTGCCTACTACATACTTGAAACAAAATGTAATCTATGCACAAAATGTGTTCAGTCTCTATATTGTTTAACATATTGTCTTTCTTTTAGCTCCACCATGAGGCCTAAAGTACCACCCCCTTTGCCGCCAAAGGTAAATAAAATGTCTTATGAATTTCCCATCTCTGCTCCTGAATTTCATGTTTTGTCAAACGAACAAAGGTTTTGCCTGGTTGCTTTGAACCAGCGGTAAAATCTGCCTTGTCCTTTTACAAACCCTTAAACCACTAATGCTTTTGTCACCATTGTGTAACTTTTTCTGTTTGTGCTACATTTTTAGCTGTTATATATTGTGCTTGTGTTGCCAAAATTGCTTCTTGAAGTACAAAGTGTTGGTGGGCACCACAGTAATTGATACTTAAATAATGGAAATGTTCATTGTCATTTATTCTTACGGAAATATTTTGACCTGGAGCTACCAGTCTGTAAAAGATCCTATGGCATCCGGATCTCGCTAAATAGATAAGAAGAAAAAGTAAGATGTAAATACCCTATTTAAGACAGGTGCTCTCAGTTTACCTTTGGCAGGATTGCACAATTTGATTCAACTCTTTCTTGAAGTGCTTATAGCATCAACAATTGCAAAAAGACGGTACATAATTTTCCAGAAGAAATATTTAATTCACATTTCTAGGTTTCATGTCTCTTAATTCACTTCTAATGAGGCAACTCGAAAAAAATACGTTGATTTATCAAAAAAGCACATACGCCAATGCATATCGGTGTGAGACCATCTTCAGGGCCATACTTAAGTGAATTCAACTGTTCCATTGTAAACATCAATTATATATCCATGAAAACATAAATGCAAATAATTGTTGAAAATAAATTCAAAGCACAAACCCCAGGAGGATCCGAATCAATGGAGAAAATGGGAGAGATATAAAAGAAAGTATGTCAAAATCGCCATATCACTCTGTGTTAAATTATGTGGCACCCTTATATTCAGAACTCTGTACCTGCTTAGTTAGAGTGGTCCTCTCCTGTGTATACTCTTGGATATAAACTCCAATGTTCCTGTTGAACAAGAGTTGGGGAATATGTAAGTATTTCTGTGTCTAGAACGGGTAACACCGTTGTGTGCAACATAATCCCAGAACTCTTACCTCCATTTGTGGTACTCGCATGCAGGACCGATCGCGTTCCCCCGGGAAAGCAAAAGTGAAATGCGCGCGAGCACCAACGCTTACTTAAATCGCCATGGGAACGTGGGCAGGGCATCGGCAGCAGCGCCCTGCTGTACGTACGCCTCGGGCCCCACCGCCCTGCGGTGTCGCAGGGGGCGGGGCGGGATTGTTGCCATGGCGATCTGTCTAAATGCGTGTCATAAACTCCAGTGATGAGCTATGCAAAAAGTGAGAATGTGCATCTGTGTCTGCACGGGGCTAGCACCTGCTATAGTAAGAGTTGTCTCAATTACTTACAATATGGTTTTCGTTACGTAAATCACCAAGCTAACAATAATAAGTGTCCACTGCAATCGCAAGTCTGATTTGGAGGAGAAAATCCCGCGTATGATCATTAAGAAAACAACATCAACAAATTAGAATGAACAATCCGTACATGTAGTTAGATTATATAAAGAGAATGAAGAAACTCATGTTTTATGCATGTTCGCAACAGTATTGAAATAATACCACGTCTCATAAAGGAAAAACCTCATTCCAGGAAAAAACACATTAAAGCAAACCATGTGATTTTGGCTATGTTAGAGAAAACACATATAATTGGTCTCTTCATTTATTCCCTTTGGAGTAAGAGAACTTAGTCTGTCAATCCAGAATGTTTCACGTTGATCAATTCTTTTTTGTAGATCTTCGTGTTTCTCCCTTCTTTGGACTCTTTCCAAAATGACAAATTTAATTTGGGCCAAGTTATGTTGTTTATTCTGCCAGTGTCTTGCCACCGCGGAGCTTGCAGTCTTGTTCCTGATGCAAGACCTATGTTTATTCCACCTGATTTTCGCTGTGCGTTGTGTTTGGCCACCATAAAACACACCACATGGGCATTTAATCCCATGAATGATTCCTGCCGTATCACATGTGGCATAGCATTTAAGTTTGATTTTTTTTTCCTCCGGTGTAGGGATGATTTATTGTTTGTCCTTTCATAATATAACCACAGTTGCTGCAGTTCAAGCACGGAAATGTGCCTATGCGGTCTGTGCTTCTCTTCTGTGGGGGTCTGGTATGAATTAGTCTGTCTTTCAGGTTGGAACTTCTTTGGTAGGCAAATGTAGGGGTTTCCTTAAATAGGTGTTCTACCCTTTTGTCACATGTTAGTGTTCCAATTTTTCTTTGATTGCCTTGATTCGATTGCTTTGGCATGAGTACTTGGACACAAAAACTAATGGAGGTAAGGTATCCTCTTTAGTTACTCTAGGTAGTTCTCTATCTTGTGTGGCTGTGCGTGTTTCTGCTGATGTGATTTCTTCTTCTGAATAACCTTGTGCAAGAAATTTGTTGGCCATTTCTTTTACTGCTGCTTCGTATTCGCTCTGGTTGCTGACAATCCTTTTTACTCTGAGCATTTGGCTATAGGGTAAATTTCTGATTAAGCTTGGTTGATGGAAACTCGGTCTTTGCAACAGACTATTCCTGTTTGTACTTTTCCGATATATCGTTGTCTGGTATCCTGTTTCTGTGACATTGATCTCCACATCTAGAAAGTGGATGGATTTGCGTGAATATTCATATGTGAACTGTATCCGAGGATCTATGCTGTTGATGTAATCAAAAAAATTCTAGTAGGTGAGATTCCGAGTTTTTCCAAATGCCAAAAATATCATCTATGTAACGGATCCAAATGATAAGGTCTTGATTCCACAGATTGTTCTTAAGGACATGATCCGTTTCAAATTTGTACATAAACAAATTCGCCTATGAAGGAGCCATGGTAGCCCCTATGGCAGTGCCTGCAACTTGTAAATAATATAAGTCCTTAAACTGGAAGTACGAGTTGTTACTGATGAATTCCAAAAGTCCCATAATGAATTCCTTTTGTGCAGCTATTTCTCCCTCTTTCAAAAGCATCCACTCCACCGCTCCTCTGCCTAGATCGTGAGGAATGGATGTATATAAGCTTTTCACGTCTACCGTGAAGATGATGTTATTGTTGTTGAATGGGATGGCTCTGAGATGTTGTAGAAAATGTGTGGAGTCTTTGATGTAAGTACTTGTTTTTTGAATCAATGGCTGTAAAAATTGCTTCTTGTCACATTCTTCAAATTGTGTTTTTCTTTTGTAAGAATATCTTTGGCTGTAACATCATTCCTGACCACCTTGCCTTCTATCGAGCCTTGAAGACATTGCTCTCGTGGCTGTAATTGCCCCTGCTCTCCTCACCTAATAGGGGAAGAGACTACCTTAGTGGTGGACTCACCTGTTTTAAGTATTCCAATATTATTTAAACATTATCCCCTGTGACTGGGATCTTTACATGCAGATTGCGACCCAGGGACCAAGTTAACAGTCTGTGGCTCCATTACAATGGCTGTAAAACAGATTATAACTATTAGCTCCCCAGTATATTATCCCGGGTGGCCATACGTTGTTTTTTTCTTTTTGATTGTGTAATGGCATGGCTGCAGTATCCCAAATTTAAAAAAGACGATGGCTGCCAAGCAAGGGATGCAAAACAAGCAGTGGTCCCTTCTCAAATTCCATTTTAGCCATGCTCTGAGTGAGTGAGGGAGGATGGCTGGGAGGAAGCGTGAGGCCGGTAAGTCCGTAAGTCTGCTGGTGAAGTTGTGGCAGTATGCTGTGGCTGCAAGTTTGGGATTTGGGAGGAAGAACATTGCAGTTGGTGGAATCCTGCCGATTAGAGGCTGGAGTTGAAACAAGAGGTAAAGTCCACATGCTGACCTCCTTGATTGTGTGGGACTGCATATGGCATCAAAGGCTCTGTGCTATTAATTCACTTTTTGGTGGTTTTTAATATATCTGGAATCAAATTGTACATACATTTCACCCAGAACACAATCAAATTAAACAGTAGTGATCCCCCTTCCTGCCATATGAGAATACAGTCATATGTCAACCTGAGGGGTTTTGTAAATATTTCACAAAGTGCTTTGTATAGAAAAATGTTTGTCAAATGCTTTTCAGATTCCAAACCTGGTTCTCTAAGGGGACTGAAAATGTGACATAATTCCCTGTCTAATTATTGGCACTGTTATGTAGATAGATGTTGCAAATACTTAAAAAGAAGCATCAAAATAAATGGGTGGGTGAATGTTTCATATGGCTGTGCATGGCTTCACTAAATTATTTAAATAAAAATAGAGATATTTATAATTCCCCAAATATTTGACATTATGCCATTTTGGATGCTAAGACAAGAACTTACAAAATGTTTCCTTCTAGTTCAATAATCTAACACTACATCCATTTTTCCATTCTCCCAGGTTCATCTGATGTCCTGGCTGCAGTTCAGGGTTCACAGTTAGTTGGAGTGACAATGCAATTTAACAGGGGTGCCAGGGTGGAAACCAGTGCATTTTAGGAATAGATCGGTGGACGTACATGGGCCTTGGACATTGCAAAATGGCAGCCATCATTGGGGCTGTGACATATAAGCCCACGCCATGTTAAGTGATTACTGTGAGGTATAAGAACCAATTGTTTGTCAAGTGCCCATAAGGCTGGCTGAAGATGAAGTAAGCACACTTCTGATGCCCAGGCACACCTACCCATATGCCCTGCATTACGTTATGAAGGCTGGTTTAGCTGCCTGAGAACCAGACTGGCGATCATGTGACTGCTGAGCCTGCAGTTGTGGTACTGTTAGGAAAGATGCAACAGACTCCTCCATAGACATCAATGGGACACCACAATATTTGCTATTGTATTGAACTTTCCCTGAAGTAAATTGAGCTTTTTTGCTTCACTTGTCTTGCTTTGGTCATCTGTGTTTGGGACTTTTTCAGGCTATACTACAACTATTGGTTACTTACTGGTTCTATTTGTTGCATTCACTTGCTTTTCTATCTTTACAGCTGAAAAACTGCTTATAACTGTTTCTAATTGATATCTATATCCCACGAATTACTCATTTTTGATATCCATCTCCCAGTGCAGCTGCTCTTTGGAAATATTTCCTATTCCAGAGGGTGTAGCAAGGCTTCACCCAACGCTTCCATGCTCTCTGCGCCAGATGACGTCAGGGCAGTATTTATTGTGACCCCGCATCCGTGGCCTTAGTTTTTTTTCTGTGCACTATGTTCACTTTAGGAACACTGATTCTTTGAAGTTTGTTTGTTTTCGGCATGACATCGAAAAACAAGAATCAAAGTCCTAGGGTTTTAAATCCTGCTTCGACCGTGGGCGTCAGATGGCCATCCCGTATCCTCACAAGATCTATCTTTATTGCCTCGGAGGGGAGCACGACACACAGGATTGCGGGTCATGACAGTTGATCTAACCCAAGGAACTTCAAGAGTGGGAGGTAAAGATTTTCCTTTCTCCACAAGGAGAGGGTTGACAAAAGGACTCATTCAAGGTCACCCGGTGCGGAACGCTATACCAAAGAACAGTCCCCGGTCCACAAGGATAAGAAGAAAAAGCACCACAAGGGGTCTTGTTCCCCTGGCGGGTCTTCAAAACCTCATTGTACTTAATTGAGGAAGATGCCAGGGACACCTCAGAGGATCGGGCACCTTAGGTAGATTTCCCCACCCTATCCTCCAGCCCTGAGAAATTGCAAGCCTTTTAGCTTAAGATCCTTGACGTCTTTGCCAAGGCCTCAGCGCCAATGGCTTTTGCCACTGCACCGGAAGCTTTGGCCCCCATTGGTGCCTTTGGAGTCCACTGTGCTCAGATGAACCAGCAGAGACTTCAGAAAACATTGTGACTGTCCGCCCTTGGCATTGGCCACGACAAAAGATAATCTGTCTGGAGGCAGCTTTGCTTTGTCTACCGATGTCTGTCTTCTGGCCTCGCCCGTTTCTTAATCAGCACTGAGTTTCCTCTGGGATATGCTCCATTCGTGAGCATTGCAGTCATTTCTCGAATGGAGGACAATTATGATGGAGATCCCAATACCTTTGGATTGGATACCTTACACACAGGGAAATTGGAGACTTCAAAAGGAATTCTATGGGCAAGGTGTTTACTTGGTGGATCTTGCTTCTGAACTACAAGATGCTAGTGGCCTTGACGCCTCGCCAAAATTAGACATGGTCCCTGCTTTTACCCTGGGTAAACCTCAGATGAATTTTCAGAACCTGATTTTAGAGGTGGTGGATACCCTAGGGTTACCCAAGGTGCAGTATGAGTTCACAAACTTACTGGATGAAGTTTCACACAGAGAAACTACTGCCTTTTAACCGGGCAGTGGAGGGGAGTTGTGGCCTTAACATGCCTCAATCTTAATGGTGGACCAGGATCTATCCAAGAAGCACTGGGCAGCTCCCTCTGATCTGCAATTCCTGTCTGCTCATGCATCCTCAGAAACCTTAGTTGTCCAGGAAGCAATGGCAAACCTGAAGATAGTGTCTTTTTCATCATTGTCCCCAGATCGGGAGAGCAGAAGCCTTCAATGCCTGAGAAGAAAGGTTTTTGGTTCGGGCTGCCTTGGCCTGAGATTCATCAATGCTTCCTGCGCCTTAGCCACATTTTCTTTTGGTTTGTGGTCTGTCATTTCCGTGACAGCTGAACACATCCCTGCAGTTGATATGAGGAATGGTCCTCCACTCTGGCTTGGATACTGCCAACTACGTTTCCAGAGCTATGGCCACTGGAACAGTGTTTAGAAGATATTCTTTGCTGAGAACGTCTGGCTTCACCCCGGATGTACAGGCAAAGCTCCTAAAGATGCCATTTGATGGCTTCAGTATATTTGTAACAAAGGCAGAGAGTCCCTGCAGATGTTCCAACCTCTAAGGGGACTGCCAAGTCTCTGGGCCAAGCAGTCCGGCAGCAATAGCCTGGATGCCCCATGGCAAAAGACAGGGGTTCTAATGGATTGTGTCCTCCCACAGATGTCTCATCTTAGATATTTTCTGCTGCAGCAGCACACATTCTGAAATGTTCTCCCCCAGGGGTTACTGTGCGGCTTTGGGAGCCCTTTACGCTCTTCTGCTTTGGGTCTGGATGTGACGTCAATATAAATAGCCTGCACCGCACCCCACGGCCTCATGCGGGTGGGGGTATCAAAGATGAGGAATCGGTGGGAGGAACATCAATCAGAAAGAAAATTGAGAGCTAAGTAATTGGTTCTTTAGTGTGGTACTTGTGGTTTTTCATCGATGAGTTTCTCGAAGGCCTGAATGAATAACTGTATTGCTTAACTTGCTCTGCTGGGTTTTGCTTCTCTCTCTCTCTCTCTCTCTCTCTCTCTCTCTCTCTCTCTCTCTCTCTCTCTCTCTCTCTCTCTCTCTCTCTCTCTCTCTCTCTCTCTCTCTCTCTCTCTCTCTCTCTCTTTCTCTCTTTCTCTCTTTCTCTCTCTCTCTCTCTCTCTTTCTCTCTCTCTTTCTCTCTCTCTCTTTCTCTCTCTCTCTTTCTCTCTCTCTCTCTCTCTCTCTCTCTCTCTCTCTCTCTCTCTCTCTCTCTCTCTCTCTCTCTCTCTCACTTCTTGCAACTTTCCTCCTTGCACACTATATGGTGCTCTAGATTTCCTGAGTTGGACACCATAATATCCCTCTTTCAATTTTTCCTTCAAGACATAGTGAGAGGGATCGGATAGGAAATAGATTAGCAGATGGAGAAGATGGGAGCAATTGAGAACACCATAGAGTGTGCAAGGAGGAAAGTTGGAAGAAGTGAGTGTGAGGGAGACGAGCCCAGTGCAATGCAAGATGCACAGAAAAGGATGGGGAGTGGGTGTGGGTGATCACACAGTAGGGAACATAACAAGAAGCAAGTCAGGTGAACAACACAGTACCAACAGTAACCACAGTGGAGGGGGAACCTAGAGAGTGGGAGAGAGTCTAGTGGACCAACATACACAGTAACCAACCGAAACCACAGTGGAGTGGGAATCTAGATAGTGGGAGAGAGCCTAGTGTACACAGTAAACACAGTTGCCAATGGAAAGCAACAGTGGAATAGGAACCTAGAGGGGGAAAACAGACCTAGCGAGCACAACAGTTAACCAACGGTGACCAGTGGGGCGGGAAGCTAGAGGGGGAAAAACAAACCGAGAAAACAGCAGCTAGCCGTGAGGAGGCACAGCAGGCTCAGGACACAGCAGGGACTTACAAAACACAAAGTACAGCTAACTGCAAGAGGGGAAAGCCAGGCGGTAAGTAGAAGTACATGCAAGGCCGGCAGTTAAGTAGAGAGCAGTAGTGGCTGCTCCCACTGCCTGCACCTTTTCATACCTTTCGGTCGCTGCTGGTCAATGACTGCACAGCGTACTTGTACTCTGCGCCACTATCCCTACATCACCAAACAACTACGGTGCACAACACAGCAGCCTTGCCCTGCGCAAGCTTTGCCGCAGAGGGTCCGATCCTCAGTTCTTAAAGGATACGCTGCTTGGACGTATCACATGGCCAGTATCTCCTGCAGAACTGCGGTGCACAACACTGCAGGCTTGTCCTGCATGGGCTTTACTGCAGAGGGTCCAATCCTCTTTCTTTAAATGATACGCTGCGTGGACGTAGCGCACCATTTGATGTGAACACAGAGGCTGCCCCAGCTAAGTTTCCCTTGTCATGAGAAGTCTTGTAATTTGCAAGGACAGGTGACAGATGGCAAAAGCTGAATATCATGTGAGTCCCAACGCTCTGCTTGAAATGGCGACGGCCACAGCACTGTGGCCAAAAGGGAGCAGGTGAACCACTGGGTTGTCTAGATGCACTTCCAAAGGCTTCCAAAGCATGGATCCATGAGCAGGGTTTGAGACTGGTTGGTTCCACTGTTCCAGTGGTTAAAGCACCAACAAGTGTCTTCTGAGATCAGAAGGGGAGCAGGGCTTCACCATGCCAGTCACTGGAATCGATGCTAGTCTGCTGCAGGGATCATCCTTGGTTTGTGTGCGGGCTGCTATTCTTTGAGAAAGTCTTGGTTCCAACAATCATGTGTTGAATAGCTACAGGAGACCTCCTTTTATCCAAGATTTAGGCTAGGAGCTACCCCAAACCCACCAATGTTATAGATATGCAACATTCAAACATCCCAGGGCTGTCCAATTCTGGACAACGCTTGGCCATCATATTCATCCAGGAACAGACTTTTGGGCGTCAGAGGATGTGAACTGGGACCAGATAGTCCCAGCCCTCTCCTCTGGCTCACACACAAAGCACACTTGCATGCGAAAGCAGCAAGTTTCACCTGAAAGTTGTAACCATTTATGGCATTTCTTGACCTAAGAAGACCGGAAGAAGGTCAAAGGATAAGATGGCAAAAGAAAAAGCAGAAGTCTTGTGGCACAGCCATTTTGGGATGCTAGCCACCTTTAGCCACTTGCAGTAAATGCAAAAGTGCATGAGAAAAATATAATAGTACAAATCACACAGCTGCCACCAGCTTGTCTTAGGCACATCGTCAAAGTACCCAAAAAGCCATGAGGTAAAAAATTATGATACAAAGTATCCTAACTGCACTTCACTGTAAGGTGATTTGTGCAATTGTAAAAATACAAAAATTCCAAAAGAGACACCGCCTCTCAGTACTGACAGTCTTGGGGACTAATCAGTTTCCCATAAGGATAAGCAAAATAGACAAGGGAACTGTAGCAGGCAGCTTTTCTGATATATTATGATATGGCATTTATAACGTGCCCATACACCAAGTGCTTCAAGGCACGACGGGGCAAGGGGGGTGGGACAGAGGGAAGACGGAGAGAGCGATCCTACTAGGCCAACTGACATTGAGATTGCGCAAGTGCAATAGAGGGGGGAAAGGGGAGAAGTGCAGGGGAAAAGGGGAGGGGGCAGTGCAGTACATAGGCTAACAGTAAAAAAAAGACAATAAATAAAAGTACAGTCAGCTGGTGGCAAGCCTAAGTGCAGACATCAGGTGTCAAGTGCTAGTAGGGGCTATAGGGATACAGAAACAGTCCCGGGTGCAGGGTTGCCAGGGGGGCAGTGCAGGTGTACAACTGGCGGGTGGGGGACCTGTGCCCGAGATCAGAGGGTAACCAGGTGACAAGTGCATTTTCAGATTCAGCTAGGGGAGAGGGGGAGAGAAAGCAGAAGCAAAGAGGAAGGTCTTGAGGTGCTTCCGGAACCGGAGATGGTTCTCCTCAAGTTTCAGAGAGGCAGGGAGGCTGTTCCAGAGGGAAGCCCTAGCAGAAGAAGGAGATCTACCACCAACTTGCTGCTTGGAGAAGCGACTAACCCTGAGGGAGTTGGAGGCGAATGAGAAGGAAGATATTTAGGAAGGGAGAGTTGAAGGTCTTAAGGTCCCAGGCCCCAGAAGGCCTTGTGGACAATGCAGAGAGGTTTAAACTTAATCCTTGCATCCACTGGGAGCCAGTGCAGAGATTTCAGTTCTGGAGTGATGCGATCCCTGGGCTTGACGCAGTCCTGTTTTGGATGAGTTGCAGAGGGCAGAGCGTAGAAGCAGGGAGATTTAGAAAGAGGCTGTTGCAGTAGTTCAGCCTCGAGAGAACCAGAGCTCTGGAGACAGTGAGCTTCTGGGGGAAGGAGAGGAAAGGAAGAATACCTCTGAGGAGGTGCAGCTGGTAGTGTGACATCTTAGAGACGTCATAGATGTGAGGAGAGAAAAGTGTGGAGTCGAAGAGGACCCCAAGGTCCTCACTGGTGGGAGCAGGAAGAGGGCCAGAGAGACTGGCTCGAGAGTGACAGGAAAGGAGGGGTCAGGTTTGCCGATGAGGAGAATCTTGGTCTTGCTGGCATTAAGGAAGAGATCACTGGCGACACACCACTCCTCTATGGCTGACAGACAGCCAGAGGTGAGAGAAGGAGAAGAGGTGGCTGAAGGGAGCCTGAAAATGAGCTGAGTGTCATTCGCATAGCACTAAAGGTTGGGACAGAGAGCGACAATGCGGTGGGCGAGAAGTGCATGGTGTTGGACAGAAACCTGTGCAGTTCCCTTAGGGACCAGTGCAAAAAGTTTAGGACTACAGAAACCTGTGCAGTTCCCTTAGGGACCAGTGCAAAAAGTTTAGGACTACAGGAGTTATCAGTAAACTCAATTGATAGCAGTCTGCACCACCATGATTTACCTGGTAGCGGTGGCTGTGCAGTCAGACTTCTCTCAAGAAGAGTTAGGCAGTATACAGAGCATACACAATAGGGCAGGTAAACACAGTAGAGCAAGCAAACACTGGCCAGAGCCTTGGTGTAGAAGATATATAATTATTTATTTAAAAACACATCTAAGAAAACACACTTGCACTAATCTCAAGCACGTTCAAAAACACAGTCACTAAAGTATATACACTCCCTTACAAGAATTTTTAGACAAGTCTTAAGTAAAGCCCCACTTATTTTCAGACAGCGGTGAGTGCTTAACGCAGATGGCACTCTAATAATTCGGTTTCAAAGGGAGAGAAAGGCAGAGCATAAGTTGAAACAGATCCCAACACTTTCAAAAGAACACAGCAAGAGAGGAAGGCAGAATCAAACCGTGAAGTTAGAGTTCAGCAAGCCGGATCCACTTTAAGAAGATCAGAACAAATTGTGTCCAAGGTCACACGGTTGAAAAGTGCACAAAAGTCTCGAAGGTTCAGAAAGAAGTTGGACCAAAAGAAAGGGACCAGTTAGATGGTCAAGAGGCCAGCCCAATCTAGAAGGTTAAGGATTTACTGTCACCTTGTAGCAATCTATAGAAAGGGAGGCCAGGCGGACACAGTACCTTGAAATGGTGAGAACACTCCAGCGGGGGCAGTTGTTCCTGGCAGCGGTTGCGAGTCTGTGCTTCGTCCGGCAGAAGAGAAGATCTCGGCGGGGAGGAAAGCAGGAGGTTGTTGTGCTGCTAGGGAAGAAACCACCCATGGAGTTTCTCAGTTAAAAGGAGTGGTCCTTTCTTTCGCGGTTCAGTGGTAAGTGGCTATCCGGTTGCCGGGGTGCTTGGCACAGGCAATTTGACCACTAGACGTCCTGGTAGGCGAAAAAGAAAAGCAAACTAGTTGTCCCCACCAGCTCAAGGGGAAGAGACTCTCCGGCAAGAAGATCTCCTCTGTCGTTGGGAAGTGGTGAGACGGTTCAGCAGGGCTCCACCGGTGGTGTCGTCGTTTCAGGTCGGCTCAGCTTCTACCTCTTCGGATTCTCAGGTCCTGTGGCGACTTCTGAATTTCCAGTCCTAAAAGCCCTGCTTTTATGCAAGAAACCCCCATTCATTCAGCCTAGCTGTCAATCAAACATGCTAAGTGGTGAGCCGGCCAGCTCACCACTTGGGCCAATCACACAAGAGTGCGACTTGAGTTGCCAAGGCAACTCAGTCCAGGGTGCCTAAACCCCCTCCCACACCTCCTGTGGTACCCAGACAGAGTGGCACCACTTTTCGAGGCTTCTGTGGAGAAGCCCGCCAAAAGGTGGAACAAAGGGCTCGACTTGGGTTGGAGTCACAGAAGAGAACACAAACGCCATTTTAGAATCGAGTTCTGGCAAACAATACCAACCGGTGAATTAATATTAAATAAATAACCCAGCGGTATGTTCGAGGCTATTGGAATTAAATAAAGTTGGTAGCCTCGAACAATGGGAAAATTCCATAGAGATATATTCGCGGTCGAATATAAAAAGTAGTATCCACTGCCACCAGCCAAATCTCAAACAGGGGGGGGACGGAGACCTGCCCCCTCGAATAACAGACTGCGGGGCAATCTAATTGCCCCGACCAGTACGTCCACAATATGATGGTTTGTACTGGTTTCTGTTCATAATTTGGGACTAGTAAAGCCAATGGTGACTTTACATGCCCTGGGAGACAGTAGTCAGTCCCAGGGTATGGAGTCTATGGTGGGGTGTCACTATAACACCTGTGTCACTGCACTGAGGGTGCTGTGTAACACACATAGTAAAAACACATGAGACCCTATGGAGTAAAAGACCCCATAGACCATAAAACACATTAACAGTCAAAGGAACCCCTCAAATCATCTCCAACAGTGTGAGGAAAAGAGACTCACTCTTGGCAGGAGAAAAACAACAAACTCCAGAAATCCAGCAAAGCTGCCGGGGGACTCGCTAGGTTAGGAAATTCAGCCTAAACAGAGAATTCTCCCTAACACATGGTATTGGTTAAACAGCCAGGGAGAGAGGTTAGACCCTTGGGGAACACCGCAAGTAGAGATAGAGAAGAGGAAGGACCAAGTTGGACCTACGAGGGTCGATCAGAGAGGAAGGAGGGTAGCCAAGCCAGGACCTGATCGGTGATGCCCAGGTTATCACGGAGACGGTTGAGCAGGATGGCATGGTTGACCATATCAAAGGCAGAAGAGAGATCAAGTAAAATGAGGACACAGGGTGTTGGAATCAAGGTTGGAGAGCAGGATTTCACGGATATTCAGGAGAGCATGGCCGATAGTTAGCCGGGCAGAAAGGGTCGGTAGAGGGTGTCTTAAGAAGAAGGTGCACAAGGGAATGCTTCAGGGGGGAGGGGAAGACTCCAGTGGCAAAGGAGTGGTTGCAGAAATCTTGTCTGGAAACCCCATTTGGGCAGAACAGGGGAAAGGCAGAGGAGGAGGAAGGGGAGGTGGCCAAAGAAGGGCCAGAGGATGAGCAGGGAGTAGAGGGGGGAGGAGGAGAGGAAGAAAGAGGACAGGATGTCCTGAGTTTTAGAGATTAAATGAGAAGCCAGGGCTGTGCAGAGGGCCTGGGAGGGGACAGGAGAGGTAGAGACTGCAGCAGGATGGGCCAGCTCCTTGCAGATTTTAAAGAGTTGGGCTGAGTTGTTAGATGCCGCTGAGATGCTGGCTTGGATGTGGGCTCTCTTCTTGGTGCGGACAGAGCGCCAGTTTTGCCTCTGGAGTATGCAGCAGGCCAGTTTGTCAGAGGATGTACCAGAAGCACGCCATTTTCTCTCAGCCACCCTGTACTTGTGTTTATGGGTGACAAGGTCTGAGTCGTACTAAGAATTTCACTTGGCTTTGGGCTTCAAGCAGATCCTCATGACAGGGGCAAGAGCATCAAGATTATCAGATACAGCAGAGTGGAGCATGGAAAGGACTGTCAGGGTGTGAGTCAGGAGAAAGTGGTGCGAAAGCCTCAACTGACACACGCTGCATTGGTCAGATAATCGAGAAGGTAGTTGGCAGTGCTGGGGTTAGCTTGGCCTAGGAGGTAGAGAGGGTGAGATGGGAGTAAAGGAGAACGTGGTCACTCCAGGAGAGAGCAGTGGTGAGAGGGGGCAAAAGGGGAAGGTCTGAAGAGATCAGAACATCAACAGTGTTCCCTGCAGAGTGAGGCGGGCCGGAGGAAGGAGAATAGAGAGAGTCTCCAGTGGAAGGACAGGAAGCATCCAGGTGAATGTTGAAGTCTCCCAGAAGGTGGTTGACACCAGGAGGAAGGAGGAGGAGAAGTCCGCCCAGTTAGAGAGGAAGAGGAGATCGGACCAGGTGGCCGATAGATGGTAGCCACAGTAAGGTAATTGGGGGGGGTGGGGAGAAAAGGGAGAGAGAAAGAAAGAGAGACCTGCAAAAGTCAGGACAGGGTTAAAAAAATAAGCAAGACGCCTGGGTACCATAGGAATGTATGGCAGGAAAGGTGCAAAACTAGATTCTTTACTAACAAGCTTCATGTTTATACATTAGCCAGTGACTTCTGATGTTTGGGCTGGGGATTTATTTAGCACAGTATGTGTGATGTTCTGCTTTGTTTGCGAGAAATGTTAATCAGGCCTTTTGATGGCCTCTGTCTCTACTGCACTACGTCTGTCTTCTTCATATGTTAATCAACAAGATTGAATTCAAGTGATGCCGCTCATGCCAGCTTTCAGAAGCTAAGCTTCATGTATTACGTTTGATTTCAGTCTTTCAGTAGGCTTCTTATTTGACTTTCCATTTTAGGGTTTTATCCCCACAGTTACATTGTCGTAAGGTGTTTGTTGCTTAGCACTGGGTCCCATAAACAGGTTTCATGTGATAGTACCTCCTTTTTTCTCCCCAAGTTGAAATGGTCTTCGGACATTTTTCCCTGAAATTCAGTGCTGTACTTCTTGAGCTGCATACTGCTAGGTACTAGTTCTTCTATATAGATTATCCAAAGTTTCATACCACAGAACAGAATTAATTCTAAAGGGATGATCAAGGCTAACAAGGTGAAAGCATATATAAATATGTCGGAGACTTGTGGACCTGCTTAGAATTGCGTGATTTTCATAGACCGACATCTAGTGGTAGCTGCTGATTATTGCACATGAGGGACGCCGACAGTGCTTGTCTGTAATTCTATCCCTAGTGTGACGTCCACTGTACCCATGATCCCTCCCACGTCGCAGTCCATCAGAAGTTTTTGTTCCGCCATCGTGGATAGTCGTGTTATCGCAGAGTCCCGTAGCAAAGCTACTTTGTAGTACCTCTTTATTCTTATTTAGCAGTTACTGTTCGATGCAACATCTCGACGACTGACCTTTGGAGACCGAAATAGATGTTCGTTCTGGCAACGGGCTTCGGGCTCCAAAAGGCTGCGAACCACCAGTTTGGAGAGTGGAGGGGGCGGACCGTTTCTATCTAGAGAAGGCTACCTCCATTCCCTGCTTCTACTGCTCTTGTCTTACTGCCTTTTTCCAGCTTCCACCATTGAGCGCACTCTGTTTAAATTCTGTCCGAAATGCAATCAAACGTTTCTGTGGAAGGACACCCATAGAGTGTGCAACCACTGCCTTACCGGCAAACACTTAGGTCCACTTGTGCATCTTGCAAGCTCTTTAGACTACTCTTAAAGACTGCTGAAGAACGCGATGGGTGTCACACACCATGAAGGCGGCGTCAAACTGCTGCGGGACTCTTCGCGTCAGATCCAGAATGGATTGGTGTTTGAGAATTCTCCCTAAGAGTGCTAATTCCTCTCTACCTTAGAGACCCCCAGCTCATTTGCTGGACTTTGGGACTTTGAACTTTTTAAAATCTGTTTGTTTTCTGTGTTTATTTCTTTTGGTTATGCAGCTTTAGACAACTCCATGGGCATCATCTTTTTTGTGTGTATCTGTTACGCTCACCTGGCTCCCACAGGGGCGTCGGTCGGATCCGGACGGCTGCAGTCTCCACCAACGTGATACGTAGTGCAGAGATGACTGACTGGACTGGCCCTCCTAATCTTGTCTGCGTGACCCGTAGAAGTATTCTCCTGCAAGTGGAGAGATGGATTTAGCCACCCGTGAATTCAAGTGATGGCACCCCCCACAGTCCTCACAACTAATCACCTCTGAGTTCCCCTCTCAGCAATCTCGCCTTATATTCTTGAAAGATGAGCTCTCCATCCTGCATGGATTGCAGGGGCGCGTTGATGCCAGTTACTTCACTGGTTTGAAGGCGTGGGAGAGTTCCGGAGAGTATTGACTCTGAGGTTCCTGGCAAGGTCCAGTAAGTATCAAGTTCATAGAGTTCAATATGTCCGATGTTTCACTCTTGTCCCCCCTTCCTTCCTTGTCTTGCAGCTGAGATTGTGAGAAAATGCCCTCGTGGCAGCTGGTGGCGCTCAGGTAAGAGTCTGTATTACCCGACGCTGTCTGGTAAATGTTGCACGTGTTTAACGTGTTGTTTTCTCTCTCTTTGCAGGTGCGGCACATGAAGATGTGGAGAGTTATAGAATAATGGCTCCCTTGGTAAATCAGGTAATTCTATGGTGATAAGAGTTATATTTGTTGGTTTTCTCGGCTCACCTTGTTGTTTTCTTTTGTCCCTCAGGTGCCGGAGTTCAGCGAAGAAATGATGGAGGCAGCGCCGAATCGAAAGATGCTGCGAGGACTGGTGAGTATGGCGCGGCGCTGCAGCTGGAGATGCGACGCGTACAGAAATGATGTTCTTTCCAGGTCCGGAGGCGAGATGGATCCGGAATCAGGTGAGGAATTCGAAAATAGTTAGTTTTCTAACCTTGTCCTTTTCTTTCCTCTTTGTTTTAGGAGCTCCAGATTCGAGGCGGGCGTGGCAGAAGACTGGATGCATACTGCAGACATAGTGAGCGTTACGCTGCTGGATGCAGAATAACGCGAAGCGTGTGCTGTTGTTCGGGCGTGGTTTAAATAGCCTCCAAAGTAGTTCACGGTAAGAAGTTCCCTAGAACCACGCCCGAGTAAAAAATAGTCCCTGTAATAAAATAGTCCCATCTAGGCCTCAGGTTGGCTTGGACTCACTAGCAGCATGGTCTGCATCAGGTAGGTAAAGTCTATGAGCCTGGCGCCTATGGTACCAGGACTGATTTCTATGATGAGCCTGGCGCCTAAGGCGCCAGGACTGAACCCAAACAGCCCCCAGCCGGGGCTGTTGGGGTTTTAATAAGTATCCGGATGCCTGCTCCCGGAGCTGATGGGATTGGTCTGGATGCCCGGGGGTAGGCATCATGACAGCACTCCCCCCCACCCCCCCGGCCCCTCCTAAAGTTGTTCTTCCCCTTGGCCCGGTTTGTCTGGGAAGTCCTGACGTAATCTATTCACCAACAGAGGTGCATGAACGTGGTCACTAGGCTCCCATGACCTTTCTTGTGGTCCGTAGCCCTTCCAATCGATTAAATAAAAAGTTTTGATTTAACCATCTTGGAGTCCAGGATATTTTTTACCTCGAATTCAGGTTCTCCATCTATCAAGATGGGGTCAGGTGGTTTGGTTAATCTTGTTCCTGGTTGAACTGGTTTTAAAAGTGAAACATGAAAGACAGGATGAATTCGCATATTGGAGGGTAATTCCAATTTGACGGCCACCGGGTTGATAATGGCCTTAATGGTGTAAGGTCCCAAATATCTAGGGTTAAAAGTCAGAGTTCCCTTCAGAGGTATGTGTTTTGTAGCCAGCCAAACTTTATCCCCAATCTGGTATTGTGGAGTTTCACTTCTATGTTGATCAGCATTTTTCTTATATTTCTCTTTTGCTTGTTTCAAATGTTCTGTTGCCTCCTTAAAGGCTTGTGTAATAGTAGAGTGCAAATGACTAACTGCGGGCATTTCTAAATGCTGAGGCGAATCTAGTTCTGAGGTTCGATGGTGATGTATATGGTATAAAAGGGGCTTTGTCCGGTTCCTGAATGTACAGAGTTATTGTATGCATACTCGGAAATCCATAAAATATCTTTCCAATTCTCCAGCATGGGGTCTGGCATGGATTCACATGCTCATGAATATTCCCCGTCGTCAGGTTGGGAATCCTCGGTAAAGAAAAAATCAGTATGTTTCATTTCTTATCTGTCTTTCGTAGTAGTAACCAATCACTGTTCTCTGCGTCATACTGACCACAGCCAATGACTGCCCTCTACCTAAGCCCCGCCTCTGGCAGCCATCTTCAGATTTTTACCGCACGTTCAAGTGATGGGATCCTCGTGCTATTGCTCTCGAGCAGTGCTATTTTTCACGTTTTTTCTCAGAAATTTTTTTTTTTTCGGTCAAAAGAGCCTCAAGCTCCACCGTTTCTTCATCCAATCAACGGGGACCCGTGTCGGATTCGTCTACACCCCTCAAGGGTGAAGATTTCGTCGAGCCACGCTTTTGGAGGACTCCAGAAGTTTCTGGGGAAAACCCCAGATCGATCTGTTCGCGACGGCGACGAACTCCAAGTGCCGGAAGTTCGCCAGCAGGTTTCCCCAGCCGAGGAGCATGGGCGATGCTTTCTCGTTCCCCTGGGAGGGCCTGTTTCTATACGCGTTCCCTCCATTGCCATTGCTGATCCGGCTCATCAACCAGCTCAAGAGGTCACGGTGCAGGATGATCCTCGTCGCACCTGTGTGGCCGAGGCAGATATGGTTCCCGGACCTTCTGGACTTGTCAGCGTCCCCATCAATCAAGCTGCCAGTGGACGCGGATCTTCTCTCCAGGGAAGGAGGCGCCATCCTCCATCATGACCCGAAGTCGTTGAACTTGCAGGCCTGGCTCCTGCAGCGTTAGAGTTTGGAGGATACGACATACCGGCCGACTGCAGAGAGGTTCTTGCAAAGGCCAGGGTGTCCTCAACTCTTAAATGCCATGGACACAAATGGAAGAGGTGCTCTGTCTGGTGCCAAGCACAGAAGATTAACCCTCTACGGATTATGGCTCCCCAGGTACTGCCGTACCTTCTGACGCTGGCCAAGGCTGGACTGGCGCACGCGTCCATCTAGATTCATCTTGCTGCGATCTCCCGATACACCAGAACCACGGGGCGGACGTCTTTGTGGTCTCATCGTCTGGTGAAAGAATTCATAAAGGGACTGTTCAGATCTTTCCCGCCGGTGAAGGCTACGGCCCCGGCGTGGGAGCTCAACGTGGTGCTGACCAAGCTCATGGGACCGCCGTTCGAGCCTCTGCACTCTGCTCCGTTGAAGTTCTTGTCGTGGAAAACCGCGTTTCTTGTGGCCATCACCTCCGCACGAAGAGTGGGAGAGATCCAGGCCCTTTCCTGCAAGCCCCCGTACTTGACTTTTCACGACACGAGGGTAGTGCTCAGGACGCACCCCTCCTTCATGCCCAAGGTGCCTTTGGACTTCCACCTCAACTAACCCTTGGTGTTGCCTGTTTTCTTCCCGTCGCCTTCGTCGCCGGCCGAAAGGACTTTGCACTCGCTGGATGTGGCTAGAGCGCTGAAGTTTTACGTGGACCGCACAAAGTGTTTTCGGAAGACGTCACAACTTTTTGTGAACTTTGGACCTGTCAATCAGGGGAAGGCTCTCTCAAAGGCCTCCATTTCCAGATGGCTCTCCGGCTGTATCATGTACTGTCATCGGTTGGCAAACCGACCGCTGTCTGGCCGTCCGAGAGCCCATTCCACCAGAGCGATCGCAGCTACCACCAATTCCTATCTGGTGTGCCCTTGCTGGACATCTACAGGGCTGCTACGTGGAGGTCGACGCACACCTTCACGAAATTCTACTGCGTCGATCGGGATTCCAGGGAGGAGTCCAGGGTCGGCCAAGCAGTGCTGCGCAATCTGTTTGCCTAAGGTGAGCCTGGTGAGGAGGTAAGAATTGCTTAATGTTGAGTTTGATGTAATGCTTAATGTTGAGCCTTTGCCACCTCCCGTGGTTGTGCATGTGTGTACTGCTATGTATTCTTTATTCATGAGCATGTTAATCCATGCCAGACCCCATGCTGGAGAAGGAACAAGTTACTTACCTGTAACTGTTGTTCTCCAGCATGGGTCTTTCATGGATTCACATGCGAACCCTCCCGCCTACCCCTCTGCGGCTCTTCACTTGGTCATACTGCCACTTCACGTGCTACCAAATCTGAAGATGGCTGCCAGAGGCGGGGCTTAGGTAGAGGGCAGTCATTGGCTGTGGTCAGTATGACGCAGAGATCAGTGATTGGTTACTACTACGAAAGACAGATCAGAAACGAAACTGATACTGATTTTTTCTTTACCGAGGATTCCCAGCCTGACGACGGGGAATATTCATGAGCATGTGAATCCATGCCAGACCCCATGCTGAATAACAACAGTTACAGGTAAGTAACTTGTTCCTTACTTTCGGTCTGGTGCAGCATGCAACGTAGGTACTGTTCAGGGGTCTGGTTGGTCCTCTCCGTCTGACCATCGGTCTGGGGATGGTGACTGGTTGATAACCTCCCATCGATTTGCGCCAATTGACAACATTTCTTCCAAAAATGTGAAATGAATTGACTACCTTGGTCAGAGACCAATACGGAAGGAAATCCGTGTATTCGAACAATGTTTTCGAGGAACTCCTTGGCCAGAATTGAAGCAGAAGGTAATCCCTTTAAAGGAATAAAGTGGGCCATCTTAGAAAAAAAGATCCACAATAACTAGAATGGTGTTAAATCCATTACACAGAGGTAGATCTGTAATAAAGTCTAAAGATAAGGTGTGCCATGGTGTAGGTGGAATATCCAAAGGTTGTAAAAGGCCAGCTGGTTTTTTTCTTCTGACTTTTGTTTTGGGCGCAAATACCAGATCACAAATGACTGTCTTT
Organism: Ambystoma mexicanum; assembly: GCF_040938575.1. Taxonomy (NCBI): domain Eukaryota; kingdom Metazoa; phylum Chordata; class Amphibia; order Caudata; family Ambystomatidae; genus Ambystoma; species Ambystoma mexicanum. The sequence continues at coordinate 1,221,862,520 of NC_090927.1, forward strand.
TCGCCAGGTGGGCCACCAGAATTGTCTCTTAATTTTAGCTTCAGTTTTTGCGATACCTGGGTGCCCTTCCATCAGGGTGTCATGATAATTGGAAATAACTAGTTCTTGTAGTTCCTTGTGTGGTAGAAATAGTCGCCCTTGATAATAAGGTAGGTCATTGATGACAGAGTAGTCGGGCCTTTCTTTACCCAGTCCTGCAGGGCTGTTGGATCGAAGAGATGTTGGATCTTTACCTGAATATCCTCTAGTGTCTGTAGAGTAGTTATGCCAAGAATTCTTTGTTCTGAAATTATAGGCACCGGTTCCGGGTTCGCATAATGCTTCTCCCATCCCTATTCGGGATAAGGCATCTGCCTTGCCATTTTTACAGCCTGGTCGATAAGTGATCACGAAATCGAACTTGGCAAAGAACAATGCCCATTGAAGTTGGCGCGACGCTTGGTCTTTGGCTGTTTTTAAATACTGCAAGTTCCGGTGATTACAGTAATGGTATGCCTGGCACCAAGAAGATAATGCCGCCAAGCCTTAAAGGCGGATTTGATGGCTAATAACTCTTTATCGGTAACCGCATAGTTTAACTCGGGTGCCGAGAACTTTCTGGACCAAAATGTTACTGGGTGAAGTTGACCGGTTTCAGGATCCTTCTGGGACAGGACAGCTCCCATGGCTAAACTGGATGCATCAGTTTCAACTATGTATGGAAGTTCAGGGCGTGGATGCTTTAAGACAAGTGCAGACGTGAATTTCGCTTTCAGCTCATGGAAGGCCTTTTCAGCTTCTTCGGTCCACAAGAAGCATTTGTTCGCAAAAGTGCTGTGATAGGGTGTACAACATGTGAGATATGCGTAATGAATCTGCGGTAGAAATTAGCAAATCCGAGCATACTTTGTACCCATTTAACTGAACTGGGTGATGGCCACTTGAGAATTGCGTCCACCTTTCGAGAGTCCATTCAGGCTCCTTTTGGAGTCAGGATAAATCCAAGGAATTCAACTTCCATAGCATGAAAAACACATTTTTCCAATTTTGCATATAACTTGTGCTGGCGTAGTTTCTCGAGGACTGGACGCACGTGCTTAACATGGTCTGATTCTGTGGAGGAGTACACTAGAATATCGTCTATGTATACGACAACACAGACGTCGATGAGTTCACGAAGGACATCGTTCATAAAATACTGGAAGGCTGCTGGTGCATTGCACAACCCGAAGGGCATCACCTGATATTCGAATAATCCTTACTTGGTGCGAAAGGCAGTCTTCCATTCGTCGCCTTTCTTTACACGTACCAGATGATATGCCCCTCAGAGATCTAATTTGGTGTAGATGCAAGCATCCTTTACTTGGTCTAGTAATTCGGGGATCAGAGGCAATGGGTATCAGTTCTTCACCGTAATCTGATTTAATGCGTGTAGTCTATGCACGTTCTGAGGTCACCTTCCTTTTTAGGCACGAAAAATAAAGCTGAGGATGCAAGGGACTTGGATGGACGAATGAAGCCATTAGCAAGGTATTGGTCCAAGTATTGTCGTAGGTGAAGGTTTTCGGGTTCCATAAGGGCGTAGATCATACTGCATGGAGGTTGTGCACCGGGTATGAGGTCGATTTGACAATCGTATGATCTGTGAGGTGGTGAGGTGGTAAGGTGTTTGCTTGTTCTTTTTGAAAAACATCCTGGAATTCTTGATATTTCTGAGGTAACTGCATGACTGGATTAGCGACTGTGGCCGGGCCTTTGCTCAAGGTTTTTTCCGGGTAACAGGTGTGTGCACAATCCGGGAAGGTTATTCTCCTCTCTCGCCAATCAATACTAGGATTATGTGTTTCCAACCAAGGTATCCCCAGTATTATTTGGAACTGCGGGGCTTTGATTAAATAAACACAATAGTCTCTCGATGCCCATCTTGACCCAACAGTGTCATCTCTGTGGTGGACTGAGTTACAGGCCCAGAGGCAATTTCAGTTCCATCAACTGTGGTGATGACATCCGAAGAGGTTTTTTTGCAGAAAGGTAGATTCATCCTAGAAGCCAATTCGTTGTCCATATAGTTTCCAACGGCCCCGCTATCAATGTATGCCCTTACTGCGTGCATACGTGATGGCTGCCTTGGATCAGTGAGGACCATTGGTATGATTAGGTGCAAGGTCTGAATGTCCTTCAAGCTCGGCAAGCGGACCTCTACGCTTGTCAGGCGTGGTTGTTTCTCGAATCGGGTTCTGTTTGATTTCTATCAGCAACTCCGACTACTTTCTTGGATGGTTTTATAGGGCAATCCCGTAGAAAATGTCCTGAGGCCCCACAGTATAGACACAATTGCATCTGCCGTCTCCTTTCTCTCTCCTTTTGAGTCAAGGGTCCCTTAACCCCCCCGATCTGCATAGGTTCTGCTGCACCTGTTCCTTTGGGGGTGACGTTGGGTTTAACCAATACCCGATTCTCGAACTTAGCTCGGTCAGCCTTTCTATTCTGAAGTCGGTGGTCTAACTGGATCACTAAGTCTATATATTCTGCGCAATCCTGGGGTGGGTTCACAACTTGGGCCAAAACATCTTTAAGTTCTCCCCGAAGTCCACAATGAAATAGTGTAATTCGTTTTACCTCTGGCCATCCGGTTTCCACCACCAACCTATTAAAGGTTGCAATATAAGTTAACAGATCCTGGTTATCTTGTCGCAGGGATAAAAGTTTGTTATGCAGGGCCTGTCCCTGGGAATGTCTTTCCATGCTCATTTGAAAACCCTGAAAGTCCCGAAGAAGAGGGTCATCCTGATTGACTAGTGGAATCGAGCAGTCAGCTGCACTGCCACTCAAATATGATAATACAAAAGCTACTTTGACTTGGTCCTTTGGAAAAGCTCCAGGTCTGCATTAAAAGTGCAAGCGAAATTGGTTCATAAACACGGCAAACCTTTTTGGGTCTCCAGCAAAGCGTTCAGGTGAAGCTAAAGGAATAGCCCCTGGTAAAACCACTTGCACCGGATTGCTTGATGAAACAGGAGTTGGATTCTCCCTGAGTCCTGGTAAAGGTGTTTGCCCTGCTTGGTTTTGCAGCAGTTGCCTAGCCATATCGTCAGTGCGCTCCTTCGAGACAATCAGTTCTCTCCTGAGGGCATTAATCTCTTGGCGAGCGGAGTGCACTTCCGCCCTAAGTTCCCCCAATAATTGGGCCAGTTGGTCGGTTTCTGAGGTTTCCATAACGCCCGGGTGGGGATTTATAGAGAGGCTTTGCGTTCTGTTACGCTCACCTGGCTCTCACAGGGGCGTCGATCGGATCCGGACGGCTGCGGTCTCCACCAACTTGATGCGTAGTGCAGAGATGACTGGACTGGCCCTCCTAATCCTGTCTGCGTGACCCGTAGAAGTATTCTCCTGCAAGTGGAGAGACGGATTTAGCCACCCGTGAATTCAAGTGATGGCACCCCCCACAGTCCTCACAACTAATCACCTCCGTAGGGCCCTCTCAGCAATCTCACCTTATATTCTTGAAAGATGAGCTCTCCATCCTGCATGGATTGCAGGGGCGCGTTGATGCCAGTTACTTCACTGGTTTGAAGGCGTGGGAGAGTTCCGGAGAGTATTGACTCTGAGGTTCCTGGCAAGGTCCAGTAAGTATCCAGTTCATAGAGTTCAATATGTCCGATGTTTCACTCTTGTCCCCCTTCCTTCCTTGTCTTGCAGCTGAGATTGTGAGAAAATGCCCTCGTGGCAGCTGGTGGCGCTCAGGTAAGAGTATGTATTACCCGACGCTGTCCGGTAAATGTTGCACGTGTTTAACATGTTGTTTTCTCTCTCTTTGCAGGTGCGGCACATGAAGATGTGGAGAGTTATAGAATAATGCCTCCGGTCGTAAATCAGGTAAGTCTATGGTGATAAGAGTTATATTTGTTGGTTTTCTCGGCTCACTTTGTTGTTTTCTTTTGTCCCTCAGGTGCCGGAGTTTGGCGAAGAAATGATGGAGGCAGCACCGAATCGAAAGATGCTGCGAGGACCGGTGAGTATGGCACGGCGCTGCAGCTGGAGATGCGACACGTACAGAAATGTTCTTTCCAGGTCCGGAGGCGAGATAGATCCGGAATCAGGTGAGGAATTCGAAAATAGTTTGTTTTCTAACCTTGTCCTTTTCTTTCCTCTTTGTTTTAGGAGCTCCAGATTCGAGGCGGGCGTGGCAGAAGACTGGATGCAGACTGCAGGCACGGTGAGCGTTACGCTGCTGGATGCAGAATAACGCAAAGTGCTGTTGTTCGGGCGTGGTTTAAATAGCCTCCAAAGTAGTTCCAGGTAAGAAGTTCCCTAGAACCACACCCAAGTAAAAAATAGTCCCTATAATAAAATAGCCTCATCCAGGCCTCTCGTTGGCTTGGACTCACTAGCAGCATGGTCTGCAACAGGTAATTTAAGTCTATGAGCAGGCGCCTATGGCGCCAGGACTGATTTCTATGATGAACCTGGCGCCTAAGGCGCCAGGACTGAACCCAAACAGCCACCAGCCGGGGCTGTTGGGGTTTTAATAAGTATCTGGATGCCTGCTCCCGGAGCTGATGGGCTTGGTCCTGATGCCCGGGGGTGGTAGTCATGACAGCATCACACAGCACCCTCAGTGCAGTGACACAGGGAAGCCTTTTAGGCTGTCCCAAGGTTTAAATACCTACTCTGGGATAAACTACTGTTTCCCAGAGAATGTAAGATTAAATTGATTTTACTAGTCTTTTTTTTTTAATTCCTAGACCCAGCACACACTATCTTCCTATAGAGTGCTGGAGGGGTTACCTAGTATTCCACTGTGTCTAGAAACTCATGTGGCAGTCGAATGCTCCCCTTTCCTATCGAAATGGCTGGTGGCAGTGGTTTTACAACAAACTACCATGATTTTTCCAGACCGTGAACACCGTTAGCTAAAAATCGTGAGAGCCATGTTTTTCAAGATGGCACCTTAAATCCCTTTGTTTAAACAGGTCCCGGTCGTTTTTTTTCCGCATTTTCTTTTTGGAAAGGTCCTTCTTAAGTTTGTCTCTGCGCACCAAACCAGTTTTGGTCCCTTTGTGCTTACACCTTTGGTGGGCTTCAGGACTGAAGACCGCCTCTGGCGCAAAAGTGTCTGGGGTGGGCAGGAAGTGAGGGAGGTGCCCGAAACTCCCTGTGCTTAGTCTCCTAGGAGACCCAAATGCACTCTGGCGTGATTGGCTAGCTGACTGTCCGGCAAGGACAGCCACCCTGCTGGGTGAGTGGCAGCTAGGCTGGAATGAATGGGAGAAAACCGTTTAAAAGGCGAGTCTCTTGGACTGGAAAGCAGAGTCGACCACTGCAACGAAAGAACCAAAGACGAGCTGGAAGAGGACCGCTGCTGCAACTCCTGAACCATTGGTTTGCCTGGTGAAGCCCTGCTGCAGGTCCGAATCGCCAAGTTCATCTCGGCAGAGAAGCCCCTTCAAGGACGACTTCTTCCTTTTGAGTTGGTTGGACCAATCAACTTGTAAGCCACCTGGATACCATTCTCGGAGCTGGTTAGGATTAACCAGGAGGAAGGACACCAGCTTGTGTGCTTGACGACAGCTACTCCCACCGAAGATCTTCCATTTTCCCAACGTGTTTGACCCGTCGCCGTGCAGTGCAAGAGTCCCCTGATGTTTTCCTCCTTGTTCCCACGACTGAGACTCAGGAACAGCGAGATCTGCAGGAACTGCCAGGAACCAACGTCGTCAGCTGCATCTTTCCTTCATATTATGGTACTGTGCCAACCCGAATCAGAGAACTTGCCTCTTGCGGTGAAAGTTTGTGAAACTTTCCCAACTTGCAGGCCTAATCAGCTTGTGACCCAACATATGATTCTTTTTCGTACGAACTACTGAGAACTTTGGCAAAGACTTTTACTACAAGAACTGCTCTTTCCTATGCAAGACACTAGTCCATTGACTTTGGCCTAGGCCAATTGAACTGAATCGAGTCCTCTAGTGAACTGCAACTATTTGCACTGCCTAACAAAGTAATTGTGGTCTATTTTATTAACTTGTGCCTTTTTACTCCCATTTAAAGTGACAGAAATGCCATTTTGCACCTATTTCAAGGGAGCCTAATTTACTTGGAAACGTATTGGTTTGGTATTGAAGTTTATTTGTGTATATTAAGTTGCCTCCTTTTAGTGAATGTTTTCTAAATGATTGTGTAGTAAATTAATAAGTGTTTTACCAAGAAACCTTGAGTGTAAGTGTCTACTTTAACCACTTTAATTGTAAGACTTTTGTGTAACAAACCTTTTACTGCTCACATTCCCTCTTGAGATTAGCCTGCCGGCTCAGCTCGCTACCAAAAACTGTGTAGTACGGACTTATATCAAAGGTTGGTTTTGCTTACACCTGTAGTCCTAATTGTATGTGGTGGTCCCAGAGGGTACTGCATGCATGCAATTCTGCCTTACAGTTGGCAGCAAAGGCTCGGATTCAGAGCCTGAATAGCTCATTTGGATCCATCTGGCTCTCATGCGCCTGTCCCCAGCCCGAAAGGCAGTTGCAGTGTGCTGCTATGAGGGATAGCCTCTGGCGGCAATGGCGCACACCTACTCCTACGTGCATACCTCAAGGCTGCTCCTTGATGGAAAAGCAGAAGGAAATGGGCATTCCTGCCTTCCTTTGCCCACTTCTACTCCCACCATCACGCTTATAGATGTCTCTCATGGTTCTCAAAACAGAGACATCCAATCTGTCCAAGCAGACTGACATCTGTTGTGTTGAACAGAATGACCCCGATCAGGATCCTGATGAAACTTACTGACAAGATCAAGATGACCCGGATGTCACTGTCGACCCCAGAGATTACACAGCACTAGAGTGCTCATACCTCTTTGATTGCTGACCTACTACTGTATAATGACCTCCTTAAAAAAGCTGCTTATCTCTTCAGCATACAAACAGAGGAAACAGCCCCTGAAGGAACCGACTTAGTTGAGTACATTCTCAATGAGAAAACACTGCTCAGCCAAGCTATTCCCCTGCTCCAGTCCATCAAGAAAATCATTTCTCCATCTCTTTTCACTCCTTAGTTCACTAAAACAATGTACCCAACAATGGAAAAATCTTTAAACATTCGCCATCCGACCCTATATGTATATCAGAGGACATGTAAAGCCAGATTTCTATGTCGTCACAACCACCAGGAAGAGAGCTGGTGTTCCACTCTCTACCTCAGAAGCGCTCCCAAACAAACGCTTTTATAGATTGGTCAAGCATATTATTGTAATTGTTTATTTGTGAAGCGTTTCTACACAAGTGAAGTGTTTCAAAGTGCCTCAAGGTGGGAAGGGAACAAGGGAATACAGTTGTCATTCTTAGCTCTTGAAGATTCCGAATGATCTAGCAACAATAACTAGCATACCAGTCCAGAGACATATCTACTAGTGTAAGTGCGTGACAGAGTGAGGAGAGAAGGGAGTGTTGGGTGGGGGGTGGGAGGGAACATACAGAACAATAAACTACAGTACTAGGACTGGCAACATGATTGCTTGGTGGTTGGTCATCCAATGCACCTATACATGAATATTTCAGGCATGATCAAGCTAGGGATGGCTGAGAGAGGGAGGACCGGACAGACAGACTTGCTAGGCCTAGTGCATTCAAGGTTGTGCAAGTGCGCAGAAAAGGAAGTGCAAGGTAGGGGGAGGGGGACAAGTTCGCCAAGTCCAGCAGGGGCCTTGGTTAAGTGCAGAGTGGTTGCCCCTCTCATGGAGCATATTGCCGTAGTGCCAAACAGAGTTCAGAGGCAAGTGCAGGACTGGCTGGGGAGCCTGGGACCTGTGAGGCTATGGAGGTGCACCAGGCGACAAGTCAGCAAACTGAGCAGGTTGGGGAAGAGAAAGGAGGGAAAGACACAAAGAGAAAAAAGGTTAGCAGTTACCACTTACGGCACATACATGGCCAGCATTGCGAACAACACTACTTTGCTCACCAGTTACAACAGCACCCAGTGGGATGAAGTGATCAAGATCCTAGATTCCGTGCCTGAACCTTCAAGGTCACACTTGAGATGTCCACAGAGGGCAAGAAAGTGTGTTGCAAAAAATTCTCAAGAATGTCCTGGACTCTGCTAACACCTCTGCAAGAGTTATCGCAGAAGGTATACCTCTCAAGAGACACGTGTGGCTCTGGGACTCTGGATTTAAGCCAGAGATGCAGGCAGCTCTATTCAGTATACTCATTGAAGAGGCAGTCCTTTTCTAGAAGGCAGCTGGAACCAACCAAGAAAGAGCACAAAGCCATCAAAACACGGGGTCAGATTACGAAAAACCATATGTACAAAGAGGAGTATTTAACATGCAGTGTACCTCTCGTGCACAAGGTTTCAACAGGCCTAATCAATCAAGGTATGGAGCATCCGTTTCCTCTTTTTACCACCCCCAGTCTCAATCTACCTACTATCAATATCAACAGAGGACGTTTCACCATGGAAATTACTAGGCATGGTTGCATCCTCTAGAGGTGCAGAAACCCCTGCTGCCAAATGACCTGCCGGTTCACGTTCCCTCTCTTGCGTCCCCAGTCGGGGGTTGCGTAAGACTCTTCACCCAGCAATGGTAGGGAATAATCACAGACTGCTCGGTACTCGACATGGTGCCCAAAGGAAAACCCATAGAGTTCCTGTAAACGCTGCACCACCATCCACCTCGTGCCAGAAACATTTCCTCAAACATTTCCAAATACTACAGGAATAAATCAAGATACTACTAGCAAAAGGAGTATAGAGCTGGTGCCATTTCTAGAGGAAGATGAAATTATTTATTCAATGCACTTCCTCGTTCCAAAGAAAGATCTGACAATGCACCCAGTGCTGATCCTGCGCCCTGCAAACATGTATGTCAAGCCTAAAAAGTTCAGGATGACGACTTTGCATGAAGTCATCCCACTACTAAAAAAAAAAGGTGATTACAAGGCAACATTGGCCTTGAAAGATGCATACTTTCATATTTCAGTGTTGGCAGTGCACAAAAAATACCTAAGATTCAAATTGGGAGACAAACACTACCAATTCAAGGTGCTACCATTTGGCATTGCATCAGCCGCAGGTGTTTACAAAGGTCCTAGTGGTGGGCGCCCACTTGCGAAGACGGTCCATTCCAGTGTACTCTTACTTAGACGACTGGCTAATTACTGCAGACATGCCTCAAAGGTGCCTACAGAACACATAACAGAGAGTCAACCTGTTGTTCCGATTAGGCTTCTCCATAAGCAAAAAGAAATTGTCTTGTGCTCAGCCAAGTAAAACAATTCCTATGGGCACTAATCAAGACAAACTACTGTCTAGTCTTTGTTAGGTAAGAATTGATGCAGCAAGCTTCGTTCACTGTTTCTTCGTCGGATGTTTCTCCCAGTGGTAGACTCTGCCTCTGGTCCCAAAACCCTGGCCTTTTAAGCAGGTTGCTCCCATTCATGCACAGCCTAGGATGTCATCACACAGCAGAGTGGCTCTCCTGAAAGGACAGCCAGCCAGCCATTCAGGACTGGTCGCATTCAGGCATTCCTAGAGACAAAGGACAGGGGAGTTTTGGGAACCTCCTTCACATCCTGCCCTTCCAGACACACTGGAGCCAGAGTCGGGCTTCAGGGCTTAAGCCCGCCAAAGGCAAGACAAAGGGCTCAATTCTGTCTCAACGCACAGAGTAAAACCCAAGAAAGACCTTGCACAGAGAAAATGTGAAAAAAGAATACAAAATGGTCATCCATGGGTGCTGTAATGCACCTCAGGGTTCAGCCTGCGGTAGAAAAGCATAATGTTAGGAAAAATCCACCACTGCCACCAGCCATTTAAAGTAGTGGGGTTCACTTAAACATGTTACATGAGAATGTAGGATAGGGTGCTACTAGGTAACCCTCCCCACTCTCCCCCCCCAGCACTCCACATTAAATGTGTGTGCTGGACCTACAAAGAGAAAACATAAGTAAAATCAATTTCACTTTACTATTTTTGGGAACAGTAGTTCACACAAGAGAAGGTACTTAAACCTTATGAGAAATCTAAAGGGATTTCTCTGTGACACTGCACTGAAGGTGCTGTGTGTCACCATACAAAAGTACATTCCTATGGAGTTTGTCAGTCTTCAAAAACGGTAAAAACACATAATCCAAATCCGGTTAAAACACATGAGAGAGTGAGAAAAAGGTCTCACTCACTACAGGGTTAAAATTAAAAGGTCCAGCAAAAATGTTGGGGGGGGGGTCTCTAAGGTTATTGGCACAGAAATGAGAATTCTCCCTAACACTCGTCCCCCAGACTAAAGGACAGGAGGATTTAATCCACTCCTGGATGAATCTCCAAGTCCAGTCGGTCTCGGTCATACTTTCTGGAGAGACCATCAGCATTTTTGGTGATTACACACTGTCCTGTGTTATATGTTAAAATCAAATCCTTGGAGGTTGATTGACCATCTCAACAATTTAGAATTCTCCCCCTTCATCTGCATTAACCATCTCAAGGTTTGGTGGTCTGTCTGAATAATGAAAGTAGAACCATACAAGTATGGCCTAAACTTCTTCAGAGACCACACAATGGCAAAACATTCACGTTCTCCAGCATGGGGTCTGGCATGGATTCACATGCTCATGAATATTCCCCGTCGTCAGGCTGGGAATCCTCGTTAAAGAAATAATCAGTTTGTTTCCTTTCTGAACTGTCTTTCTCCTAACAACCAATCACTGGTCTCTGGATCTTACTGCCCCCAGCCAATGACTGCCCTCTACCTAAGACCCTTCTCTGGCAGCCATCTTCAGATTTTTACCGCACGTTCAAGTGTGGGGAGTCCTTGTGCTTTAGCTCTTGAGCTTTTACTGCGTTTTGCGATTTTTCTAAGAGTTTTGCTCTATTTTTTTTGGTCAATCGAGCCTCAAGCTCCATCGATCCACCTTCCGATTAACGGGGACCTGTTTTCGGATTCTTCAGGGCCCCTAAAGGGTGAATTTCGTAGAGTTTTCTTCTTGGAGGATTCCAGAAGCTTCTTCAAGGCCTATGCCGCGTGGACATGGCGGATGAGAAGGACTCAGCGTCTCCTTTCAAGGTTTGCCCCGCTGCAACCTACAGTGTGTCCTTTTCGGACGACAGACATTCCCTGTGCCTTTACTGCCTGCACTCGTACCCAACGCACATGGAGGATGACTGCATCTTGTCAGGAGATGGTACCCCGCATGCTGAACGATCAGCGCAGGCGTCTCAACGAGTGGCTGCAGGCCAAGGCCCCTGCTCTGGGTGAGTCCTGGCAGCATGCCTCCCATGCCCAGAAGAAGAAAGTTGAGCGATCTTCTAAGACCTTTGAGGGCGCCCCTCATGCGGGAGCCTAACCAAAGGCTAAGCACCGCAAGTCCACTGCCACCAGGAGCAAAGTTATGACGGGCTCCACGGTGGCCAGGGCGAGTGCAGCGTCTCCAGCGCCTTCGAACACGAGCCAACGCTCGGGATCTTCAAAGAAGAGGAAGTCAGACCATCCGGGCAAGCTCTTGGAGAAGACCCAGACAGGCCCTACAGAGAAGGCCAAGGGGGAGTGGCGTTCAGACCCTCCCCCGAAGGTGAAGGCCTCAGGCTCAACCAAGGCCGTGAAGGCCCATGTACATACGACGAAGGCCCAACCTTCCATCGAAGGAGTGGTGGCGTCCCTCACAAAGGCCGCTGAGGCGGATCCGCAGGGCATGACTCCGAAGGCAAGAGTATCCCTGCCTGCCCAGAGGGAGTACTCTTTTCAACCCTATCGAAAAGACACCGGAAAAGATGCCTGTCATTTCACCGAAACCGTCTCCCTTGGTCGCAGAGAAGGGGTGGCACGGTAGCCCTCCAGGCCACGGCTATCTCCTCAGAGGAGGAACTTACCAACCTCCAGACCTTCCAGGAGGAACGATGCGTCGAGAGCAGGTCCTACAGGAAGGATCCCGACGAGGACAACAATGAAGGTGACGACTAGGAGACCGACGAGGAGCAGCAGGGCGTTGAGGGCCTGGAGGACCAGCCTAAGCTGCAAACGCCCTTGTGCCCGTCACCACAGCCACCTCAACAACCACCTGGGGATATCTCGGTGGACATTCTCACTGCTCTGCATACCCTTTGCTCGGCGATCCGGAGGATGCCTCTTGCACCGACGGGCCCACCCGCAGCGCCAGGACCATCGGGAGAAGCACCATCCAAGAAGAGGAGAGATCACCCCCTCCTCCTTGCCACCCTTTGCGCCCCCCCCCCCCGCATTCTCCCACCTGAGGGATGAGACAGATCCGGACATGGCGACGGGCACTGGCACCAATGACGACAGCGGATTGGGGGATCTCCCGTCTCTACCTCCCAGATCTTCACCTCCCAACGAGATAGGCTTGTTCTACACCATATTCTCAAGGGCCTCAGAGCTGTTCCAGCTTGTCCCTAAGGAGAAGAATGAGGGTTTGCTTTACCAGTGCCGGGAGGCGAAGAGGAAGACCATACTTTCAAACTCGCTCCTGGATGACATTTGGGATGAGGGGTTGTCCCTCATGGAGAACCCTTCCTCGGCCCCGGCGAAGAGGGACTGTTCTGAGAAGAACTATAGGACTCTGCACCCAAGTGCTTACGGTCCCAGCTGTCTCCGAACTCTGTGGTGTCGGCAGTGGCCAAAAAGAAATCTTCAGGCTCCTCCTCGTCGGCGTCCTCCACCACCCGCCTAGACAGTGAGGGGAAGAAGTTGGATGCCATGGGGCGAAGAGTTATCACGTCCGCAGCGAATACCATCAAGGCCGCCAAAGCCCTCGCCATTGGGGCGCGTTATGACAGTGAGCTCTGGTTCGAGATAGCTCCCCTCCTGGACTTCCTTCCCAATGCCAAGAGGGTGGAATCTTTGTAGATCCTACAGGAAGTTGGGGTGGCATCGGACCATGCCATTGCAGTGGCCACGGACATCGCCGACACAGGGTTCTGCCATATTGGCAACAGCGTTTGCCTTCGTCGGTGGGGATAGCTGAGGGCCACTCATTTTCGTCAGGATGTTCAGTCGAAGGTGTTGAACATGCCCTTCGACAGGGACAATTTGTCAGGGAAGACTGTGGACGAGTCTCTTCAGGCCATCAAGGTGGACACAGACTGCTCGTGCCTTGGGCACGCTTCAACGACGGTCGTCCTTTCGGACTTCCGGTGGGAAATTCCAAGGTTCTTCCAAAGGATTCAGTGAAGGTGCTTTGTCCTACTGTCAACCCTCCCGCTCATCGGCCCAGGAGACCTACAGGGGCCGTGCCAAATCTGGAGGACGACGTCTTCGCCAAGGCCCCCAAGGTGGCGCTTTGACATCAAAACAGGATTGGACCAACCGTAGCGTCGGGCCCTCACCTGTGTGCCCCATTGGGAGGCCAGGTGGTGAACTTCAACGTGTGGGTGGAAGACCAGCTCCACTGATCGTTGGGTTCTGGACGCTCTCGCCCATGGACACACCCTGGAATTTCAATAAAAGTCTCCACGTATACCACCAGTGGGCCGGCAGGAAAACCACATCCCTCAGCTGCTGCTGGAAGTGCGGGCCATGCTAAGAAAGGGTGCGATAAAGCTCGTCCCAAAGAGGCTCTGGAGTGTACTCTTGTTAGTTCCTCGTCAAAAAGACCGGCGGATGGAGGCCCATCCCCACGTCATCTGAACAAGTACATTGGGTCCCAAAAGTTCTGGATGATGACTCTTCAACACGTTCTAGGACAGCTAGAAGAGGGGTATTTACTGTCGTCGCTGGACCTGGAGGATGCTTACTTTCACATCCCCATCCACAAGGGGCACCGCAAGTTTCTTCGCTTCGTGGTTCAAGGGCAACATTACCAGTTAAAGTCCCTTCCCTTCTTTGGCGGCACTGCTGCTTCTGCGAGGGATCCACATATACCCTTATCTGGACGACTTGCTCATCCGCTGCACGGCGAGGACCGTCCGGCTCCTGACGGATTGGGGGTTCTCGATAAACTATGCAATGTCCTACTTGACTCCATCACAAGACGCACTGTTTCTGGGAGCCTGGCTCAACACGCTGGTGTCTCCTTCGGAGGAGAGGATAGCGGCCATTTTAGGCAATGTACAATGGCTGTTGGCCCTGAAGATCGCAAGGGTGAGGTCCATCAAGTCTCTGCTCGCCCTGATGCCGTCATGCATATGCCTCATTTGATTGTGCAGGCTGCGTATTCGTCCACTATAGGAGTTCCTCGATGCCCGCTGGATACAAGTGTCTGGAGGCTTCCAGGACCAGATCACACTCCACAAGAGTTTTCCTTCGAGCGATACAGTGATGGGGAGTTCACGCACATCTGTCTGACTCTACGGATTTCCAGACACCACCTTACCAGGAGACTGTTACGCCCGACTCCTCCCTGGAAGGATGGGGAGCACACACCGGAAGCAGTCACACAAGAGGCCTGTGGCTGCCGGAGGAGAAGGCGTTGCACATCAACGTGCTGGAGCTGCGGGCAGTGTTTTGGGCCCTCAAGTCTTTCCTTCCGTCCCTCAAGGGCAAGGTGGAGCGGGTCTTAACGGACAACACCACCACCATGTTCTACATCAGGAAGCAGGGGTGCACCAGGTCCTTGGCGCTCTCCAAAGAAGCGCAGGAACTGTGGCACTGGGCTGTCACCCAGGGGATGTTCCTCATCCCGTTTCACCTGGGAGGAGTGAAGAACACCATCGCCGACTTCCTCAGGAGGGAGTTGCTCTCTTGCCACGAGTGGGAGCATCGACAGGACCAAGTGGATCACCTGTTCCGCATATGGGGCAATCCCCAGATCTGTCATGATCCAAGTCAGTGGACATAATCCCTGCCTAGCTTGAAAGCTTGAATGAGGAACATTAAATAAACCAGCAGGTCAAAGGTGGGTGTTAGCCTGGCACACATGGAATTTACCTCATTCTCAGCATACACTTACATAGATTATTGTGATGTTTTACAGTAAATTCCATAAACTTAACATGGCTGCCGCATGATCCATTCATAAGTTGCAGCATGTTCTATTCATATTGCAGAGGGGGATATTTAAGCCCTGCCTCCGCTGGAACGTGCGCGCTTCGCGTCTGATCCACTGACAGCGGGTAACGCTACCAGGGTTTCTTCTCACAGAAACTGTAAAAGGAGATAATGGAGACATTAGTTTCACAGCAATTTACAGTGTACTATAGTTAATAGAAAAGACTTACCTGACCAAGGTTATCTCCGAAGCGATTATCTTCCATCAGAAGTTTTACCCTCAGCATCTTCTGTCAGCAGTCTCCGCTCATACTCGCAGCATCTTCCGTAAGAGTTTCACTCACCACCGCAGCATCTTCAGTCAGCAGTTTTCTACTGTAGTTGCAGTATTTTCAGTCGGAAGTTTCTTCCGCAGCCACTGCATCTTCTGAAGGTATTTTTCCGAAAACCTGCAGATAAACAAACGGTATTTAATTAACAATATACACATTTTATAGTTAAAAGAAGACATTAAATAAGCATTGCGTACCTGAAAGTTCTTCAAGTTTGCACCTCACAGTTGTTTCCGCGCTCATCCCTGAAGGCTGCAGTCACTCCTTATAGGCGAACTCACATTTCATAAACGTTATCTCATTCTGGGTATCTCTGCAGTCCTTCTCAGCCATAAGCCCTTTTCCTAAATTCGGAGAACCTGCAAAAGAAAGGGAAAAAGAGCAAGTTATTGGAAAGAGAGATCTCTCCAACGTAGGAATCCAATTCAAGCCCTCAATGATTACAGCATTTTCAACCAGCTACTTACCCCAAGACTCATTCTTAAAAGTAAAGACATTTATTTGACAAGAAGCTACCCAAGTCACCATTGTTATTTCACCTCAACGCGCCCCTGTAGAAAAGCAGGATGGAGAGCTCCACAAACAATAAACAAAGGTGAGAAGGTAGGGATTAAAGGAGCACACACGTCATGCAGTAATATTTTAGTTAATAGATGGTATAGTGTTCTATTGTTGTTGTTTTAAAACAGAAAGAGAATCCAAAAGGTGTTGAGTACTAGGTTCACAGGTTGAGAAGACATTATGCTCCTGCGGAGTCCAGGTGAGCGTTACAAGAACTATCTATTTGCGACAGCGACAAACACCAAGTGCCAGAGATTCGCCAGCAGATTTCCCCAGCCGGGGACATAGGGGACACATTCTCATTCCCCTGAGACTGCCCGTTTCTGTATGCGTTCCATCTGTTGCTTCTTTGACTAGTCAATCAACTCAGACGGGCCTGGTGCAGGAAGATCCTCGTCGCACCGGCATGGCTGAGACAGATATGGTACCCGGACCTTCTCAACATGTCGGCAGCCCCTCCAGTCAAACTTCCGGTGGTCGCAGATCTTCTTACAGGGAAGGAGGCGCACTTCTGCACCACGACCCAGGATCGCTGAACCTGCCGGCCTGGTGTTAGGGAGAATTCTCAGAAATGTGCCAATTCCCTCTACCATAGAGACCCCCAGCAACTTGGCTGGATTTTGAGGACTTGATTTTTTTTTACCTGGAAAGAGAGACCCTTTTTCTCACTCATGTATTTTAATGTGATTTCTTTTGTACTCTCTTTCTTTTGGTTGTGGAGTCTAACAAACTCCATAGGCATCATCTTTTACATTGTGTCACACAGCGCCTTTAATGCAACGACACCCCAGGTTTAACTACCTTCTCTGGGATTCACTACTGTTTCCCAGAGCATCAGAGACAAAAGTGCCCCAAATAGCTACCCATAGATATTGCCCAGTCTCTTGGAGACAAAAGTTTACAAAAAGTTATTATACCATCTTATCAAACATATGTCAAAGATGGAGTGCTCGGGTGTATGAAGTTATATACAAAAGTATATTCAATATAACGCATCATAAAAAGCGGACCATGAGGTCAGGTACAAAAGACTAAAACATGTAGAAAACACATATACAGCATACATCCTGGGGTGGTTGTTTCATGATACTTTCTTGTTTGACTGCTCTAAGTGACTTAGCCACAAACAGAAAATAAAGGTGATGTTAGCAACCAGAGGGTGACTTGTTTGAAAATGTTCCAGCCTTGCTAGTGGGTACAATCAGCCTTTTTTCTATTTTTTCAAAGCATAGGTGATAGTTTTTAAGGCTTTCTTCAGGACGTAACATATGTCTGTTTGTAAAAGATGGCTTGCATACTACACAAACTATAGTAAGGTACGCATACAAATATATAAAATGTTTGCGTACCTTACTATGGTTTGTGTACTTCAAGATGGTTCCTAGTGATTGCATTGATGGCCAAACTATCGACAACCATACCATGGTTTATGTACTTTTCAAGCCATCTTGAAGGGTATCGGGTCATTGCATCGAATACAAAGCATCCACAGACCATACCATTGACAAAAAAGCATCTAAAAAAAAATACATCTAAAGCATTTTTTTCTTTATGGGGAGGTTCCCCCAACCCCTCTTTTTAAACCATTAAAACACTTTTTTTACTAAACCCTTTACCATTGGAAAAAATGCATTCAATGGTTTTTTTTCCGATGTATTTTTTTCAATGGTATGGTCTGTTGATGCTTTGTATTTGATGCAGTGACCGGATACCCTTTAAGATGGCTTGAAAAATACATAAACCATAGTAAGGTACGCACACAAATATACAGCATTTATATATTTGTGTCGGTACCTCAAGTTTTCTGTACTTTCCAAGCCATCTTTGTTAAACATTTGTATGTTTATAAAAAATGGCTTGAAAAGTGCACAATTTGATCCATTTTTTATAAAGCTTTCCCGATGGATAAAGCCTGAGGCGTCTTTGTCCGTCGTCAAAGCGTTATAAAAAATGGCTTGATTGTGCACTTTTCAAGCAATCTTTTATAAACCTCAAAATATGTCGAGGAGGCCCCAGATTCGGCAAGGGTTAAAGATGCCTCGGCGACCTGGGGAAATAATGGCACAGTCATTTCCTCTGGTGACCCCTCGCTCTAGAGGTCACCATAGGAAGTTACAGTGACTGACAGTGATGCTGTGGCTGGTTGACACTTCTGTCAGCTTGTCTGTCCTAATGGTAGGTGCATCTCCCGTCACGGCTGCGGCCACAAAGGGATAATGCATCCTGCCAATGTTGTGGTGGGACCAGTGGGCCCCGGCAGGGCCCCGGCTCAACCGCACGGGCCCGGCAGGCCCCTGCCCACTTAAAGCACGGAGTAGAAGTGTTCATTTGAATAACTGTCACTGTGAAACTCTGTGTTACAACCCTACTTCTCACATTGACCCCTCTTGAGATAAGCCTGGCCGCTCAGCCACACTACCAACCTGTGTAGTACATATTTAAACCAAAGGTTGGGTTCCTATTGCCAGGAGGTCAAGGTTGCTGTAGTCTTCCAAAGGATACTGCACACAATCTTGCCTAACAAACGCCTACATAACATTTCATAATCTGCCACAGCAACTCTGACACAGGGTGCTTGAGTCCCATGATCAGAGGTCATACAGCAAGAATGAGACAGACAGACAGACAGACAGACAGACAGACAGACCTACTGCTGGATGAGCCTATTGCCCCCAGTCCTCCCGATGGCCGGTGCTAAGATTTGTGTGACCAAGAGTAAGGAATTAAGGACAGGACCCTAAATTTGCATCTGGTGACTGACGCTACAGGTAGTAACACCAAAGGAATTAACCCGAATGGAAGAATGTTATTTACCAGTTATCCCAGTTCTTAACATACTTTTAATAGCTCCAACCCCCAGACTGGGAAGTACATGAAACCTAAATGTATGTAGAAGTAAACAATCTATGTAAAATAGGTTTTGCATGTAAAATGTGTGTACAATTTGAGCCCATGTACTGATGAGGAAGCGTATGACTAAGCAATCAGCACTGGACATCTACGCTCCACCCCAGAGGCTTCTCTTCTGACATGTCGTCATATTGATATTTCTGTTTAGTTATACATGTTTGTCTCATTTTGTGTTTATATAGTTTCTGATAAGTGTAATTTAGAAAAAAATGGATCTCTTGATGTTCGTTTGGGTTTGATTGAAGTCCAATGAACATATGAAACCCCCCCCCCTCTACAACCCAGCTGGCTTTGGTAATATTTACAACTTTAGATGTGCCAATAAAACATTATTGTTCTGTACCATGTTGTATTACTTTTTATGGCCCATGCACAAAGGCGAATTAAGCATCTAGAAGAGATTTGATTGGTGGGTGCATTACACAAGAAAATGTATGTGCAAAATATAGCTACACCAAGCTTTTGGACCTTCACTCGCTATTGCCATTCCTCCAGATTACACCATCCTTAGGACAGATGGAATGAAATCAATAGGTGGGGGAGTAGCTATTATTGCTAAAACCCAGCTCAAAATAAGAACCTGCCCTATTGAGAACGCAGACGGTTACGAAGTCCTGCTAGCCAAACTAGCTACGAACCATAAGACTACCATAAACATAATAACTATCTATAGAGCACCTAACACCAAATCTCAGCAAGAAATAGACCTATAACTACTGCTAACACCACTTATTAAACCGAACACAAAATGTCTAGTCCTAGGGGACTTGAACCTAGGTTTCAATGATGCACAAGACCACAAAGCAGAAGCTCTTTACAGTGCACTCAAAGACATGGCCTTCACACAATTAGTGAACGCTCCTACCCACACAAAAGGGAGAATATTAGATTGGATACTACCACTGAACACCATAGTATCCATAGACTCCATTATCTCGATACCCTGGTCAGACCATCACAGCATAAACTTCTCTATTTTGTGTAACGAACCAGACCCACCTAAAACGGTCTTTGAAGAATCTTATGTAACGAGAAACATCCGCAAACTCACAGCAGAAAACCTCAAACCGTTATTAGCCACCTCCCTCAATAATAAAAAGATCCATACTGAAAACCCTTGTGACCTGGCAGACTGTTATCATAACTGTCTCACTACCACAATTGATACCTTAGCACCCTGTGTCAACAAAACCAAACGTAAGGATAAAAAAAATCTTCTTTTTGGTTTAATGAGGAACTAGTATCTCTTAGATGGATTAAAAGATCGCTCAAACACAGGTTAAATAAAACCCATACCCGAGAAGCCTTGGAAGCATTCAACAGCGCAAATAAAAACTACAAATCAGCCATCATCGCCCATAAAGCAGATGCTTTCAATACTAGAATTAGTAATGCATCCTCTGACAGCAAATAACTATTCACTATACTCAAGGAGTTAGAGAATCCGATCCCCATAATCAACCCAGTCCAACCAAGTAAAGAATGGTGCACCACCATCCAAGATGCCCTGGCATCAAAAATCAAGTTTCTACAAAATAAAATCATCCTCAAAAGAAATCTCCTATCCGACAAGCATCCCAAGTCTAACCAAACCACCATGAACATAGAAGATAACATCCCTCTCTTCAACTTCACACCAGTCTCCCATGATGTAGTACTAAATACTATATCCAAACCTAAAGCCTCAAACTGCAAAGTAGATAACTTTCCTGCGCACCTAATTAAATTATGTGCCCCTACCCTCACACCTATAATTACTAACTTTCTGAATGCCTCTTTCTACACCAATCAGATCCCAGTTAGCATTAAAGCGGCATGGGTCACCCCGCTACTAAAAAAGCCCACACTAGATCCGTTAGTGCCCACGAACTACCGGCCCATAACGACTGTCCCTTTCTTACTTAAAATCATCGATAAAATAGCTTACAACCAAATACAAACCCACCTTGAAAAAAACAACTTACTAGGAGCTAGGCAATCTGGCTTTAGGCCTAACCACAGTACGGAGACAGCCCTACTGGATTTGAAAATCCAACTGGACTCTATCAGAGACTCAGGTAAATTAGCTACCCTACTATTACTGGACCTATCAGCAGCATTTGATCTCGTATACCACGACAAACTATGCGACACCCTAAAAAAAGACTTCAACTTCTCCAGCAGCGCCACTCAGTGGATCAAATCCTTTTTAACAGACCGCACATCCAGAGTGCCATCGGAAACCACGCAGCGGACCCTATAGGTAGTACCCATAGGAGTCCCCCAGGGATCCTGCCTTTCTCCTACCCTATACAATGCATATACCAAACTCTTATTCTCGGCCCTTGACGATATGGGTGTCATCTACACCAATTTTGCAGATGACACCCAGATCCTCATCCCCATTACAGGTGACTATACCCAAGACACCTACACCATCAATAAAGTATACTCTATAATTCAAAACTGGATGGCTCAAAACAGCCTCTGCCTTAACGATGAGAAAACAGAGGTCCTCATGGTGGGCTCCCAAAAAAGGATAAGATCCCTCCAGTCTAACTACTCACACATCGACATTGACGGTACTCTTATCCCACTACTCAAACAAGTCAAAACTCTTGGTGTATATATAGATGCCAACCTCACTATGCATAAACAAATAGCAGCCCTCTCCTCGTCCACAGCCTACACTGCAAAACTTATTGCACTCAGCCACCAATTTCTCACTCCCACAAATTGCATTACTTTGGCCAGAGCGCTGATCTTAATGAAATTGGACTACTGTAACATCCTCTTTCTAGGAACCTCAAAAACCAACTTAAATAAAATCCAATTACTACAGAACAAAGCCCTTAGAGCGGCACTGGGTATAAAAAAAAATCCAAACATATATCTTGTATTAGAAGAGAAAACCATTGGCTGCCAATTGAAGCAAGAATCATCTTCAAAACACTTAGCATCGTCTAAAAATGCATCGCCAACAAAGCTCCTACCTACCTCAACAACACTCTCGAAAAAATCTCCCGTAGAACACTGAGATCTAACAAACTGGCCCTCTTGGAAGTTCCTCAATATAATTATAGTAGTAGTTTCAAATTCCTAGCCCCATCGCACTGGAATGCTCTACCCCTCAGCATCAAAAATGAGGACTCCCTACTAAGATTCAAAAAAGCACTGAAAACTTGACTATTCAACAAATATTAATTTTCAACCAGACCCACTCCACCCTAGCACTAGAACGCCTCTAGTTTATCCCCTCTTCTTTGAACAAAACACTATATGTAGTGTATCTCCAGGGGTCACCTCTATATATGCAACTAGTGTTTAAATAAATTGTGACCTGCTACTGTGCTAATAACTAATGCTATTGTGACCGATTGTAACATAGTACAAGAAAACTAATCACATGACTGTATTGGTAACTTATTATAAAATATGTTCTATATGATTGTAACTGTAACACTGTATAAAATGCAAGAAATCACCTGAAATGTCACTGTGATACCCTCGGGTCTGGGCGAGTAACAAATGTAATACATAAATAAATAGCAATATGGTACCTCCTGGAAGGTCTTGCCCACGAGCACAGAAGGTGGCACAGCGCAGAGCCTCCTGATCACTTGGTGGAATCTGGAGATGTTAAATGCACTTGAGTAGTTGCGGGTGGGTTGAGGGGATGGAGGGAGTGGGGGGTGGGGGGGTGTCGGGACGTCCACAGAAAGAGAGCACAATTACAGAAAACCAGAGTAGGGCGATAGCCAAGAAAACATGAGTTGAAGATAGATTTGCATGGAGATGTTAGGAAATGGGAGGGGGTGTTGACATATGAAGATGGAGATTGAAAAAAAAGGGGGAAAAGCTGAAGAGGGAGAAAGAATGCAAACAAGAATTTGGCATTACATGGTGAAGGAAAGTGGGGAAGAGAGACAGGTAGCAGGAAATCTGTCTTGTAAAACCCTTTCTTACTTAGCATAGCCAGGGTTAAGCAATGGCATTTTATTTCAGAAGAACTCTGCCTCTAGTCCCGAATAAGTGTTAGGGAGAATTCTCATAAATGTGCTAATTCCCTCTACCCTAGAGACCCCCAGCTCTTTTGCTGAACTTTGGGACTGTTAACTTTTTTTATTCTGTTTGTTTTCTGTGTTGATTTCTTTTGGTTATGGAGTTTTAAGATAACTTCATCTTTTCATGTGTGTTACACAGCACCTTCAATTCAGCGACACAGGTATGTCTTTTTAGACTTCCCAAAGGTTTAAATACCTTCTGTGGGATAAACTACTGTTTCCTAGAGAATGTAAAGTGAAATTGACTTTACTAGTCTTTCCAAATTCCTAGACCCAGCATACACCATGTTACAATGGAGTGCTGAAGGGGTAACATAGGATCCCCTGTGACTAAATACTCATGTAGCAGTCAAATGCTACCTTTTCCTATTGAAAGGCTGGTGTTAGTGGTTTTACAACGAACTACCATGATTTTTACTGACCGCGAACACCAGTAGCTAAAAATCACGGGAGCCATGTTTTTCAAGATGGCGCCTTAAGCCCCTTTGTTTAAACAGGTCCTAGTCTTCTTTTTTCGCGGTTTCTTTTTGGAAAGGTCCTTCCAAACCGGGTTGGCCCCTTTGTTCATGTCCCTTTGGCGGGTTTCAGGACTGAAGACCGCCGCTGGAGAATGTCTGGGGTGGGCTGGAAGTGAGGGAGGTGCCCGAAACTCCCTGTGCTTAGTCTTCTAGGAGACCCAAATGCACTCTGGCGTGATTGGCTGGCTGAGTGTCCGGCAAGGACAGCCACCGTGCTGGGTGAGTGACAGCTAGGCTGGAATGAAAGGGACCATTGGTTTGCCCGGTGAAGCCCTGCTGCAGGTCCGAATTGCCAAACTCCATTCGACAGAGAAGCTCCTTCAAGGACGCTTCTTCCTTTGAGTTGGTGGGACCAATCAACTCATAAGACACTTGGATACCATTCTCAAGGCTGGTTAGGATTAACCAGGGAGGGGGAAACCAGTTTGTGTTCTTGAATCTACAGCTACTGGAACTGAAGTGACTCCATCTTGTTTACTTTCTTCAACGATCCCGTGCAGTTCAGGAGTCCCCCGACGTCCTCCCTCTTGTCCCCACGACTGAGGTTCAGGAATAGCGAGATCTGCAGGACCTGCCACGAACCACGACTTCAGCAACATTTGTTTCTTCATATTATGGTACTGTGCTAACCCGATTGAGAGAACGCCATTCTCACAGTGAAAGTTTGTGAAACTTTCCCAACTTGCAGGCCTAATCAGCTTGTGACCCGACAAATGATCCTTTTTGTTCTAAACTACTTCTGAGAACTTTTGCAAAGACTTTACCGTTTGATATCTGAACTGCTCTTTCCTATCCAGAACACTAGCCAATTGATTTTGGCCTGGCTTATTGACTTGAATTGAACTCCTCTCATGCACTGAAACTATTTGCACTGCCTAGGAAGTATGTGATCTATTCTACTTACTTTTGTCCTTTTTGCTCAGTACTAATGAACTGAAGTGCAATTTGGCTCCTATTTCAGGGAAGCTCAAACTGTCTCAAAAGCTTACAGTTTTGTATTCAAGTGTATGGGTATATACTATTAAGTTGTCTTCTTCTAGTGAAATGTTTTCTAAATGATTGTGTAATAAATTACTAAGCACCTTGAGTATAAGTGTCTACTTGAACCACTGTGATTGAAAGCTCGCTGTGTGACTACTTTTACTGCTTGCATTCACTCTTGAGATCAGCCTGGCTGCTCAGCTTGATACCAAAAACTGTATGGTGCAGACTTCTACAAAAGGTTGGTTTGGCGAACACCTGTAGTCCTAAATGTGTGTAGTGTTCCCAGAGGGTACTGCCTGCAATTCTGCCTAACAATAGGTAGACCTCGGGCTGAGAGGCTCACTTGTCAGTCACGTACACTAATCTGCCATTACGGTGCAGCTCCAATAACCTAAATATATCCGCACTATAATAACTCGTTTTAGTTTGTATTCAACAGGCTTCCAAATGTTCTTCAAGCCCATAAAGAGCTTATTAAGCATTTCTCAATTTGAATGCACTCTAGGCATGCTGGGTTCCAGAGCAAAAAGTATGATGAACAGAGGGGTTTAATGCAGGTGATAAATTAGTCATAAATAAGTCGCCAGAGAAGGACACTTTGTTTCTTCACCTCACCATATCAAGGTCATATGGTTGTTGTAAACAGTGGGCTATCCCATGGGACTGGTCAAATTAATGCTGTACTATTAATCAGATTTACACGTTTCACGCAGTGCACTTATGCTGCTAAACTGAAGAAGCAGGATGTTTCTTTCTACTGACAATCAATGTACATGGGCTGCTAATGCAGGCACCATCAACATTTCTACCTAGATAAATGCAGTGCAGCATTTTATGGTAGAATTCAACTCTGTCATTTGTAAGACAGACACGGACATGTTACTGCAATTCACTTTCAGAAACTGCAACTGTAAGATCACTGCATAGCCTTTAGCTAGAAGACTGAGAAAACAATGATTTCTCCTTACCTGACGAAAACACAGATAACGCAGGACACTGTACAACTCCATTCAGTGCGATAGTTCACCAAGCCTCAGAAACCAGGCGCTGGTAGAGATTGTGGCCTGTTAAGACTGTTGCCATTATCAAAGTCTACAAACAGTCACTGGGAGAAGTGCAGCAGCAGGGGACATAACCACGTGTGCCTGCTGTAGAGCACTGTGTCCATGTGCGGAAAAATCTGTAAGGCCCAGCCCAGCTGACCAGATAACTTATCTCGGAGTCTGATACCTGTGTTTAGCTTGTGACCTGAGCTGGCTCATGCAGGTGAAATGAGGACAGGAATGGTCATTCTAAGGCAGGGCTGTCCGAGCGGCACATGTCCAGCACCACCCCTTGTCTCGCACTCCTGCTTCTGCCCTTGCCATCACTTTGCATTTTGGTCTCCGGAAAAGGCTGCAGGGGTGGAAGATAGCCCCCCTTCCATCGCATTACAGGGCAGGGCCAATCACTTGCCTTTATGAACACGAAAAGTGCAAGCGTGGACTGCAATCTGATACATCTGTTTTGTAGAGGGAGATACCCTTTTTGGAATTAGATCAGGTGGGAATATCGTCTTCCTTGGATACATTTACAAACCACTTCCATTCTCTGCATATTGTGGATGATAGTGTAGGGCGGTTAGAAAAAAAAAGCATGCTCATCCTTCTCCCTCCTTTTTTGTCTCTGTGGGCCATGGTTTTGTAGTCTTTCAAAGATGAGGAATTAGTTGGAGGAATGTACTTATTAGAACAACAAATTACTTATCAGTCAGTAATAGCAAGTCAACAAACAATCATGTCACTCAAAGATGGGAGCTATGGCTAAAGGCATATGAAGGAGACGTATTTCCTACTGCAAATTGGTTGATAGGAAAGAGGTGAATGGGGAATTATGTCTACAATGCTGTTTTGCAGCAGGGTTTGGCGAACGCACTTTTTGATTTTGTATTGCAAATCAGATGATATCTGGAAGGCGTTGTCGAGCTCAGGCATGGCCATTAGCTCTGTGGATGTTTTTCTTCACTTTAACCCAGAAGATGTGACTAATACAATACTGAGTCAACAATATTATGCAAAATGTGTAATGCTTTGTTGACATTGGGGATTGTTCCTGCCCCCTGGGGGAATGCAACAGTGGTACCAATATATAAAAACGGAGGGAGGGAACTGCCAGGAAATGCCCGTCCTATCTCTCTTCTCGATAGTGAGGGAAAGATTGTGCAAAGGTGGTTTTGACATATCTTCAGGCATGGGTCGAAGACCATAACATTTTTAGTGACCTTCAGGCAGGATTCCAAAGCCAGAGGAGTACAGTTGATTACAGCTTTTGATTGTTCCTGCTCCAGAAATACAGCATGTTGCTGAAGATAAAGCTGTATGCTGTGCTTGTGGATCTCAGGACAGTGTTTGACAGCATCTCGAGTTGTAAACTCTGGAAGATTGAGGGAAAGGGGGGCATCTTTAGAATTGATCACTGGTATTCGGTCCCTGTACACCAAAATAAGATATCTGTTCGCTTTGGGCTAGCCAGGGAACTAACCAACTCATTTGGCGTGGAACGGTGGTGGTGGGGGGGGGGTAAGGCAAGGTTGTGTCCTTGCCCTCCCTTTCCACAAATACATAGAAGTAATCAAGGTTTGGACCCTGAGGTGTATAGATTGCCCCAAGATGGGTAAGGGTAGCTACCCGGCTTTATTTTGCGCTGACGATGCAGTAATATTGTCAACTACTCCGCAGGGATTTAGAACAACCTCACGTGTACTTTTGGATGTTTGTGGGACCCTGGAATTACAATTAAATACAGACCAGACAAAAATGTTGGTATTCAAGCCACAGTTCGCAAAGTAAGAAGGTCTGGATGTATACCTGCAAGAGAATAAACTAGTGCAGACAAGGCTTTATGAGTACTTAGTAATAAGATTCCATGAGCCCAGTGGTTGGCTACCGAAGGCCGCCTCGAATTTGAGAAAGTATGCCAGGGCAACTCACTCCTTTTTTCTAAGACACGGGAAAGGAGTGATTTCTCCTGCAGTGGAGCTATATCGAAGACGGGCAATACCTGCCACAACCTTTGGCACAGAAATCTAGGCTATGGGACCATGAATGAATTGGAGAAAGTGGAGAATGTAATGTTAAAACAGTTACTGCTATTGCCACAGAGTTCACCGTCTTCAGTTTTGCCCTTCAAATTATATATTCCCCTCCATAGGAAATTTGCTATCTGTATAGCCAGTATTTCACTGGCTCAGGCAGGTGAAGTTCAGACAGTTTGTGGGTCCTATCATGAGGCATTAAACTTTCATCTAAATTTGTAGCACAAATGTGAATTTTCCTTGATTTCTACTTCACCAAATTCAGGTTTCAGATGGTCTGTTCGAACTTAATAAACATGTTTTCTCTTAACTCCATATCACTGTTACTAATGCATTTGTTTACATTTAGTTTCGTAAGCTCGTGAAAATTAATGATTGAGATATTTATTACTGAACCAGATATACACCTTCGTACAGAAATGAAGACTGAGATTTTCCTTTTTTTTTTCCTGTGTTTTTCAAAAATTTCAGCCAAAGCCTATTTATGTTCCGCAAGAAAGCCATGTATCTGAAGATGATAATCAAGGAACAATCAAAAGGTGTCCTGTTTCAGAGAGCCCAGGAAAACCTTCATCCTACGTACCTCCTAGACCACCGCCACCCAGGTTGCCTCCTCACAAAGCTAGTGTTTTAGGTAAAGTTGACTGACCTAATTGACATTAAGAACATTCCTGGCTCAACACCTAACCGTATTGTACAATAACATTAATAATCCTAACTTTGTTTCTCTCAAATACAGTTTAGAATGAAGGATGCTGGCAATATTTAAATCTCATTTTTGTTGCTGCATCCTACACCTCATATTTGTACAATCGTAAAAGTATTGTTTTTCAACGATTTCGTAAAAGCGAGACTTGCAGTGTTGTTGTTGCTTGCACACCCGATAAATGGTCAAATGTGTTTGAATGCTCCATTGTGCTCAAAACATAGTGCCGTAGTCTCTAAGCTCAATAGTAGTAATGTACATAATTACCTCTGCAGTTTCTTTGCATTTGAATTATTCCAGCGGTCATGTTTGCATTACAGAAACCTTTTCCACGCTATCACTGCTTGAGGGAATAACCATTTATCTCATGGTATGCCAAGGGCATCATGCAAAAGTGACAACCCCCTTGCCCCATCACAGTGACCACTCTGCCTGATCCTTCTTTTCACGTTTCCTTGCTTGAGGCAACTCAGCACTGAAGAGGAACTTTAGCCTGAGCCCTTCACTGTCTATCAGTCATGCAAGTATTGTTTAATTAGAAGTTGTCCATTCACAAATCTTCAAATGTGGAAATTAAGATGGATTTTAGCAATCAGCCCTGTGTACAGGTTCTGAGAGGCTATTCTGGCGATCAGGGAAAGACAAAACGATTAGCCAACCTCTATCTAGGTAGTGTGACGAAGCAATAATGCTTAGACTTGGGCAGTGTTCAGAGAACTGAAGGATTCAGTTGAGCACGAACTGTGCATTCTTGATCACCCAAATTAGGCAGAATGTATAATAATACAATTATTTATTTAGGCTTTGGACTAATTCTTAGCAATTACAAACCACAGGTAAATATCACACTAAACATACAGTGTTATATACACATTCATTTTTGGGATGTTCAGGCAACAGAGCACTAACGCTTTTCCTTTACAATACAGATAAAACAATAGCAACTGTAGTGTAACATAGCAAGTGAATAAGGAACCACATTGGAAAACTAATAAGTAGACAAGGAAGCAGTTAGAAACACAGTACACAGCGTTATAAAATATGGCACCACACCTTAAAGTCCTTCCCTAGCTAGAGAAGTCTGAACAGAGTTGGCAAAGCCAATAGGTAGTTTGTGTTTCAAAGTAGTAGACCAACAGCTCTTTTTCTGGACTTTAGGACTTTTAATTTTTATCCTGGACTTTTTCTCACTCATGTATTTTTGATCTGATATGGACTCTGTGTTTCTTTGGTTTTGGAGTCTGACAAACTCCATAAGCATCTACCTTTTGTATTGTCACACAAAGCACCTTCAGTGCAGTGTCAAAGAGAAGTCCTTTGGGTTTTCTTATAAGGTTTAAATACCTTCTCTTGGGTGAACTACTGTTCCAAGAGTAGTAAATTGAAATTGACTTTACTTACCTGTTTTTCCTATGTAGGGCCAGTATACCCCATTTTATGTGGAAGTACTTGGGGTTACTTAGTAGCCCTTTTTCCTACTTACTCATGCAACATTTTTTATGTTACCCTCATGACTTTTAATGGCTGGCAGTGGTTTAGTTTTCCTACCTTTGTGCATTTTTTGCCACAGTCTCAGTCCTCAGCTGCAGCAATGCACCCATGGGTGCCCATTTTGTCAAAATGGCCCGGTCTTCTTTTTTCGCCATTTCTTGCTTGTGAGGTATTTCTTGGGTTTTACTGTGCGCACTAAACCAGGTTTAACCCTTCTGTTAGTTTTGCCGTTGGCAGGCTTCAATGCTGAAACCCGCCTCTGGCTCCAGTGTGTCTGGCAGGGCAGGAAGCGAGGTAGGTGCCTGAAACTCCCTGTTCTTAGTCTCCTTGGTTACCTGAATGCACCCAGTGCTGATTGGCTGGCTGACCTTGCAGGACAGCCACCCTGCTGTGTGAGTGACAGCTAGGCTGTGCATGAATGGGAGAAATCTGCATAAAAGACTAGGTGTCTTGAACAGAAGGCAGAGTCGACCACTGACCGAAACATCCGATGAAGGAAATGTCATGATCTCTGCTTCCAAAAGGTCAGGACTTGCCCGACTCCCTTGGAAGCAGACCCATAACCCCGGTTCCAAGTGCCAGCCAGTCCCAATTGGGACCTTTTGGACCCTGTCCTGGCGCCAGTGGCACCAGGCTCATAAAGATGCCCAGTCCCAGCGCTGGAAGCGCCGGGCTCATAATGCTTGGGTGGACTTACCTGCAGCAGACCATGCTGCTTACTTACCTGCCAGTTGAACCCCTGATCCTCTTCTGTTTGGGACTACTTTTCCTGTTGGGTGGGACAGGAGCCACTCCCTAGGTTCAGAACACTGGAACTCTTCTGGAAAGCAGGAACTCTTTTCTTACCTAGGCGTGGCTGTGGAAGGAGACACCTAAGCACTACAGGAGGCTATTTAATCCATACCCGATGGATGAATCTTGCTTTGTGTTATTCTGCATTCTCTGCAGCAGAACGCTCATCGTGTCTTCTGCTTCTGATCCTGGGCCTAAGGGAACAAAGGCTTACCATCCTGGAATCCAGTCTTCAGCAGCACCTGTAAAGACAAAGAAAGAACAGGTTAGCACTACGGTCTTCAGTGGCAGCGCATCTCTTACCTGGTCCATCGGCTGTCACCAACGCCTCGCGCTGCATTCTGGCATCTGAAAGACAAAGGCTTACCTACTCTTCGCATGCTCCGGAGGTCTTCGCACTGCATTCCGACATCTGAAAGACAAAAGCTTACCAGCTCTTCGCACGCTCCGGAGGCCTTTGGCGCTGCATCCCGCATCTGAAAAACAAAAGAAGGTGCGTTTAAAGACATTGGGCAACTTTATTACTCACGTGCCATTACTCCTTCCCACGCCGAATCCAGTGGGTATTCCAGCACCCTTCAGCTTCTCTAAAGCTCCGAACTTGTACCTGCAAGATAAAAGGGACAGTTAGTGCGCATCGTGAAGCAGGCTACAAGCGCTTACTTACGTGCTTCCAGGTGCTTCTATTCCTCACGCGGGTTCGATCCTCAATTCTCTTCAGCCCGCCATCCGCCATCGCCGGAACCCTGCAAAACAAGAGATATCATTACAAAAGACTTTTAAGACATTTGAAGTGCCCAGAACTTACCGTTCGTGCAGTTAACGACGGACAGCAGTCCTCTGAGGTCAAGAGGCCTGCACCCTTATCCAGTGAAGAAACTGGTTACGGCACCCTGCCCCGAGGCAGATGGAGAGCACGGCGTTCACTTACCTAAGGTGAGGTCGTTAACCTTTGGGGTTCTACAGGAGAAGAGAAAGGGAAGAGGAGAGAGGCACCTAATAACCCCAGTTCATTAATCCCATATTTTCTATCTGCAGACATCTTACTCTTCGAGTCAGACATACAGTGCACAGAGGTCCAGCCCAAAGAGCCAACCGTGTGTTACACATCACCTTTGAAGATACGGCATTCACCCAGTCAAGACCGGCGCCTCTGCGGGAATCAGGTGAGCGTTACAGGAAACTGGAAGAGAAGCTTGCTGTACCCTCCTGGACCCTTGAAGTGGCCGGTGAAGCCCTGCTGCTGTGCTGAAGCTCCAATTTTGTATAGACTAGAGAAGCCCGGAACGGATGACTTTTTCCCTTGGGTTGGTGGGACCAACTAACCCCAAGACGAACTCTGCTGAAAAACCTCTCCCTGCTGGCTGTACTACTTTGGTGCTGCTGGAACCGAGGGTCAGGAAAACCAGAATTGAGTGCGTTGTCTTTAAGCCGGACCAGAGCTCCAGGAAGATCCAGAAGACCCTCCTGAAGTAGAACGACACAAGCCCGAGTCACCTCACCAGAGTGCTAAACTCCAGAAGCAAGGGAAGCCCAGCAAGTGTCCAAGAACCGCAGTGGTGCTATTGACTGGTAGCTGAAACTGCGACGTGCTGCTGGATTGGAAAGAGCGCGTAGCCGCCGACTACCTTCAAACTGCAGTGCACGAGTACTCCAGACGTCCTCCCTCTTGTCTCCACGACTTAGGCCCAGGAACCCACGATCTGCAAGACTGCAATCAGAACCAAAGCCAGCTGCATCCTCTTCTTCCAACCTAAGGTACTGTTTTCACTAAGGGGTACTTACCTATTGTGTCTGTAGTTTGCTTTTCCTCACTGGAGACTTGCAGTATCTGCTTTTTGAAGTGTTGATTTCAGCTTTGCCCTTCAAAAGCCTTACAGATTGTGGCCCAACAGTGATTCTTTTTGCTACAAACTCTAAACTTTGTGCAAGATCTTTGTGCTTAAAGAAGTGCCCCAGCTTGATAGACATTGCTCAAATTGACTTTGGCTGTCCTGGCTCCCTGCAGAGACTTCTAACCCATTGACTTTGGTTCTTACTGTCCCTCATAGGTGGTGGATACGTTTAACTTGTATTGTTGGGAAAGATCTAAACTAGACTTCCTTGGGAGATCGAAAAGTGTTCACATTCTCTGAGAACATGTTAACCTTTTCCCTCCCTTTCCTTTTCCACAACCTCAGAATTGCATTAAGTGTAAAAAGTGATATATCAATGCTAAACATTTTCCTAGTAATTGAAGTCACCTCAGGGTGTAGGAAGTGTGTGTGAGGCATCCCAAAAGGGTATGTACTGGCTTATCATATATCTGAGGAAGTGTTATGAAGTGTATTTTTATTGTTGCATATTGCCCTTTCTAAAGAAGGCTTATTTAAAACAGACCATAAAATAAAATATTTTACTAGAAAAGCTAGAGTGTAAGTGTTATTTGGATAATTGTACTTGTGCATCTCGGTGTTATCTCTCTACAGCTCACGTTTACCCCTCTTGAGATAAGTCTGTCTGCTCAGTCAATCTACCAACTTGTGTAGTACAGACCTATACCAATAGGTGGGTTACCTATTACCAAGAGGACAAGGCTGGTGTAGTATCCCACAGAGTTACTGCATCCAATCTTGCCAAACATACAGCGAGGTAGCCCACGAGGAAACTGGTCAGACAACAGGATGGTTCAGACACACTTCCAAAGGCTTGAAAGTGGAGAATTCACAAGGAGGGGTCGAGACTGGGTGGTCCCACTGGTCCAGGGGTCTAAGCACAGATGAAGGCCTATAGGAAATTTAACAGGGCTTTTCCAGGACCGTTGAAGAAGACCATGCTACTTGGCTGCAACAACGAGTTCCGGGTCTTAAGTGGGATGCTCCACTTCGGAGGGGTCTTGGGTCCTACTGTAATCTTTTGTATAGCTGCAAAATACCTCCTATTTTCCATGATTCGATATGGTTTCATGCCCAAGCCCACCAGTCGTAAGCATATGCACCATCCAATCTGATAGAAGCTGTCCACTCGTGAACAGCCTCTGGCCAATACATCTGCCCGGTCAAAGATATACTTAATTTTTGCATGAATGTGGACTGGGACAGACAGACCCGGCCCCCACTTCCTGCCATCGTGCTTACCGTATTTGGCATATCCGGCTGTGAGAGTACAGGAAGAATGCCAAAATACAAGATACAAGAAGGACAGGTGGAAATCTCAAGGGATAGACATTTTAGGGTATGTGAAACTCTCAAAGGCATTAAGTGGTCAAATGCAAAAGTGCATGAGACAATTTGTCAAACAGCTTTATTCGGCCTTAAAGGCCATCAAAGTACATCCTAAAAAACAATTCTAATACATAATTACATTCAACATTTCAAAAAAGGAGAAAAAAACGTAAAACCATGCACAGGGCAGCACCCTCCAGAAGTACCCCCTGAAAAGAACTAAAAACCAAAAGTCAGGAACCACCGACCGCTTGCCTCTGGAAACTCCTGTGGCGCCTCGGTCCCAATGCAGTCAAGTTTGCCCCCGAGAGGGAGCTGTTACTAGAGATGTCTCCTATGCGACACACAAGGGCACGGATAAGGGGTGACCTGACAGTAATACCACTTTGCCTTGACTGGCCATGGCCATTGCATTTTTCCCCAGACATCCCTTGCCATGCGGGTGTCCCCAAAGACCACTTTGACAGTATCCGTATTGGGCGGAGATTTAGACAGTCTTGTGCACTCCAACAAAGAGCCCCTGCACACAAACCCACATTCCCCTACAGCCCGCAACCAGTGAAGGCATTTGTTCCGGAGGGCGTCCTTTGGTTCTCTAGTCGCAGTAGGCAGTTTTGGGACACCATGAAGGAACACCATAGAGCTGCTACAGCCTTCGGTTTTATGGAGCCCAGACAGAAGCATCCCTAGCCCAGGGGTAAAAGCGCCTTCCCCGCTACCCTCTGTGCACATTACCCTGGTCTCTCCCAGTGGGGAACAGCAATGGTGGTGGGTCGACCCCTGATGCTATGGACACTGAGGTTTTCCTCCGTGGGGGTGGCACTGAAGGAAGAACCACCTCTGATCGGCTCCCCATGGATGGGAGTAATCCTAACCACAGAAGCAGGGGACGGACAAGGGTGCAAGGGATAAGACCCATTGACAGAGTCTGGGATCAGCCCCCCTGCTCCTGCTGAGCCCCTTCCTCCCCTCCCCCCATAATTCCCCCCTGTTCCCCAGAGCTCCCTTAAGACAAAAAGGAGTTTTTATCTCAATCAACTCAGAGAGCAGGTGGTGATAGGGGCAACTTGACAAATTGGCAGATGCTGTGGGCAATGGGGCTGGTGGACCATGATCTCCTTTGGACGGGGCTTTGAGAGCCCAAAGAGGGCTTAGACGAAGGAAGGAGCTACCCCCGAGGAAACATCAGACGTGGACTTGCACCCGATGATGGATGAAAGGCTGTACTACTCACTCAAGCCTAATCCCGCTGGAGCCACATCCCCAGAATCCGAAGATATGAGCACAGAAGAGAGGGGGAGTGAGCCTCAGTGAGAGCCAGTAGCGACTGCGGGACTGAGAAGTCAGGCTTGGGGCCAGGAGATGGATGAAGAGGGACCAGCGCCAGAGAAGGGTCCAAAGGTGAAGCCATCGAGATATGCCCTCCGGTCAACTTCAAGATGCCTTATGAAATCCTCTCACAGCCGTTGGCCTAGGTGTCCAGAAGTTCGGCAGTAGCCACAGAGTCAAGACCCCGTCCAGGAGTTAACAGGTTGACAGGGGGCGCAAGTTCATCTGAGAAAGGAGATGTCAGATCAGTCGTAGGGCCACAGGTGTTGCCCGGGGGCCGAAGTGATGTCCCCACCTGTGAGCTATAGATGCAGGGTAGCCTGCATCTATAGCTCTCTTTGGCACAAGCAGTGGACGCAGACAGTTTGGCAGGTACTCCATTCACACAAGGGCTCCCAGTACAGGTTCCGGTGTGTATTCCAACTCCCTGCAGTACCCACGGAGCTTGACTCAACATGCCCGCCTCCTTCTTCTTCTGCCCATAATTGGCTTCTGATGCGCCAGCGTGGCGTAGGGACCTTGTACATTTGATAGGAGTGAGGATTTGGAGAGATAGACGAGGGGGGAGAAAGGGGAGGATATATCTCCTCCCCCCATAGCTCTGGCAGCAACACCCCAGGAATGGCCGACCATTATGTAAACTCGGTAGAGAGAGGCCTTGGGGAACAGTACCAGAAGGAAAAAGAGAAGTCTCGCCTCACCACAACACCACAACACATGGAGATCATGCTGTGGGCTGCTTTACTCGGCCTTGTGTGCCTGTGGAGAGTGGTTAGGTTCTCCCTCCCACCCCCCACCGCTGAAGTCTTTAGTCTTCCCAACCATAGCTTTCTCACATCACGGTCTTCACAGTCCAGGCCAGTCCGGATGGTTAGCAGACTTCTCTGACAGGCCACCGTGGGTCCGCTAACACCCCCAGTGGGACGTTCACACCTGCGCCCTTATCCCTGCGGGCTTATCCCCACAGGCTTCACCATGATGGGCCTCGAGTCCTGGAGAATATGGTGAAGGGGGCATGGCTTGCAAGCACGCCAGTAAGGAAGACCCCCCTGGGCCAAACCGAACCCCCAGCGGGATGCCAACACCTGCGCCCTTATCCCAGCGAGACAATTAAAAGAAACACAGTATAAAAATATACACCTGCACCAGCCCATCCTGGACATATCATGCAAGAAACCTCAAAGTTAAGAAAATAAAGTTATAGAGGCAGTGACCCTACCGCACCTCACTGTAAACAGAATTCCACAATGGAGATCAGCGTTCTCCTGCACTGATTGCCTTAGGGACTGATCAGTGCCCCCAAAGTATATTAGTTAAAAAGGCAAGTGAAGTAAAGAAGCTTCACTTGCCTTCAAAAGGTGAGCCATGTACTGTTAGAATGGATTTCTAATCTCTGGCTTGGTGGACATATGTTTTCAGAGGCCACCCTTGTTAGTGAACAGGGGACACCTCTGGGAAGATAGCGTGGAGAGCAGTCGAGGCTAATTCTCAGGAGGACTGAGGGTGATCAGAGGTCTCCAATGAGCACAAACAGTGAAACACCAAGAATTACTATTGGATGGTAATATAGGAAAATATATTATTAGAGGCCCAAATAACAACTCAAATGAATACTGAACTGCAATAGTATAGTGGTAGCCGCTTTTGCTTTTGAAACTCAAAAAGGGACATCGTCAGAGCGTGCCAGTAATATACTATCCCTAGTTTGACGTCCACTGTACCCATGGTTCTTCACGCATCTAGGTCCCTCGGATTGTTTTTTTCTATCATCGTAGTGGGGCGCATATCGTGGAGTTCCTTCTTGGCTGACACAATTACTTAGTAAAAGTTTACTCTTAGTGTGTCTTTCTGTCCTTTTGACAACCGTTTACCTCAAGATCTCCGGCAGCTGCTTCAAGGAAAAGACCATCCGTCGGCGACAGCCAACCCCGTCTCGACAAACTTTGACAATGGTCCTCGGCCCTGAACAGCGGGGGGAGCTCAATATTCCACTCTCACTAGAGAATGCATATTCACTTTACTCCCATTTATTTCGCCAGGCTGCCATCCTCATACGCAATGGAAAACACTCCTTTTAAATTCTGTCCTTCCTGTAACGGGACATTTTCCTGGAATGATTCACACCGAGTGTGTAACCTTTGCCTCACTAGGGACCACACCGAAAAACAGTGCAAATCTTGCAAACTGCTTAGGCCAAAAACTTTAAAGGATTGCAAGACTAAACGCTGGGCCCACCACACATGTAGGCCTAGGCCGCCATGGACATCGAGGGAGCCTCCAGCGATGGCAGCATCAACGTCCTAAGTGGCACAGAGGGTGATCTGGATTCATCGGATTCCCGTGTGCGAGCCCCTGACCCCAACAGGCAGGCCAGCGTTTCTGCTATCGGGACCACACCCGTCGGCTCAAGCACTACCAGTTCACACCAAGCACATCTCCCATGGCTGAAAGTCAACCACGTCGTCGACCGATAAACCATAAGTGGTGTTGGGAGGGGGGGGTTTGGGGCGGGCAGAGGGGGAGGTCTGAACATTCCATGTCCACTGGGCCATCACGGTCACAATCACCACATGACAGCTCTCCGAAACAGACGGTAAAGTTAGTTTCCAACACCATGTCTCAATCGGGAAAGCCCTTGAGTTCCGGTAACAACGGCCTTGGGGGGAAAAGCTCTAA
The DNA here is from genome assembly GCF_040938575.1 of Ambystoma mexicanum. Classification (NCBI taxonomy): domain Eukaryota; kingdom Metazoa; phylum Chordata; class Amphibia; order Caudata; family Ambystomatidae; genus Ambystoma; species Ambystoma mexicanum. Next base: position 1,221,900,049 of record NC_090927.1, read on the forward strand.
ATTAAGCAAATTAATTAAACATGTTCCCGACACCCTACTAAAGGCCAGAACGTTGAAAAACTCAAATCTTCGACGCCCCAGGTTACAAAGTCACAGGCTACGAAAAGTAGGGATTACACAACCGCCGAGGGCACCCTTTCAGGGGTTACGTATCATAAGCAGACCCCTGTCCCAGAGCCACCACCTACTCCTGCTCTCTCTGTTATCCAAGCTCCTCCCAATGGAAATAGGGTCATGAGGAGAATGTCCAGTTTTATAAACTTCTTTGATGAATACCACGAACAACTTAACAAACTTCAGGGGCCCTCCCAGACCGGAGCAGCAAGCTCTCAGCCTGCAGCCAAAAAAGCCCACCTGTACACCACGCAGGCTACCACCTAGTCATATCAAGACTTAGGTCAGGACACATATTATTATAACACCCAGGGATCACAAGACCCTGGCTCGTACACAGACCAGACTACACAGGAGACTTAGACTAAAATTATGATGATGACATATACTTCATCCAATCTTCAGACCACACCGAGCCACCGGTGGCTGACTCCCCGGTCGACAACCAATTGCAATATAATGACCTGCTCCTAAAGGCTACAGAGCACTTCAATATAGATACCCAGGAAGTCCAGGTTGATAAAGACTTTGTGGAGTACATCCTTGGGGACAACAAATCTGCAGCACAGTTTATCCCCTTGCTTCAACTGGTCCAGAGGAGTATTCAGCCCTCTCTGCTTACTCCCAATCAGACACGGGCAGTCAACCCACGCATCGAGAAGATGTTTAGACCAACCCCCTCAGAACCCTTATACATTTGGGGGCAGCTAAAGCCCAACTTTCTAGTAGTCACCATAACAAGAAAGAAAAGAAGATCTACACCTTGGGCAGGAAAGTAGCTTCCTCGGCAGCCTATCAAACCAGGATAGCTAATAATACCACTCTATTAGGCAGCTATAATTGCCACAAGTGGGACGAAATCGCACAACAAATGGACTCAGTCCCAGAGCCCCTAAAAACACAGCTCTCACAAACCATCTCTGAGGGGAAACTGGTAGCAAGCTGTAACCTTAAAAATAACCTGGACGCAGCAGACCACGCAGGGAGAATCGTGGCAGAAGGCGCACTGATCCGGCACCACACCTGGCTCCGTCAATTGGGTTTCAAACTGGAGACCCAGGCTAACCTCTTAAATCTGCCTTTTGAGCCCAATGCTTTATTTGGCAAAGCTGTTGAGGATGCACTTAAAAGCGCAAAGGAGGAATACGATACCCTCAAATCCCTGGGACAGCTAACTAACAAACCCTTTGAGCACAGAGGAGGCTCTAACTCATGCTGGTTTAGAGGACACAACTCACAGCGGCCCTCTAACTACAACCAGGGTGGGCAAAGTTCGCCCTGGGGTTCGTCACAAGAGCAGTCCTCCCAACAGGGTTTTCAAAGAGGCCAAAGAAGTAGGGGCAGATCCTCCTCCTCAAGAGGGGACTCAACCCCATTTAAGCAATGACCACCATCTACAGGTTCCCTCCCATGCCACTCCTGTAGAAGGTCGTATTTCACACTTAGCCCATGCATGGGAGGGGATCACGTCGGACAAGTGGGTACTTTCCACCTTGGCGGGCGGGTATTGCATAGAACTGATTCAAACACCAGCCAAGACAAAGACAGACTTCCCAGGAAGAACAACGCATCCTGTTGAGGTCCAAGCACTGCTACTAAAAGACGCCATAGAAATTGTTAGGCAAGATTGTATGCAGTACCCTGTGGGAGACTGCACCAGCCTTGTCCTCTTGGCAATAGTTAACCCAACCTTTGGTATAGGAATGTACTACACAAGTTGGTAGTGACTGAGCAGCCAGGCTTATCTCAAGAGGGGTCATTGTGAGCTGTGGGGTTCTTGCACAGAGATTCACAGTGACAAGTATCCAAATAAATTCTTACACACAAGGTTTCTTGATTAAACAATTATTTATTAATTTAACAGTCAGTTGAATAAGCCTTCTTTAGATGGGAGCAAAATATGTAACAGAATAATATACTTCAAAATACACACTCTGTTTCAATAAATCATTAGATACCCATTTGGGATGGCACACACACTTCCTACACCCTTAGGTGACTTAAATAACTAGGACACTGTGGACATTGATATATCACTGGTACATGTAGAGCAATACTGAGCTTAGTGTCAGAAGGAAAAGATTAGGGAATAAAACAATGGTTAACAAATATTATTCAGCAGGTAAGTACTTGTTGAACCATCCAATGCAAAGTAAATTAACCCTTTCCCAGCTACACAAGTTATCTAATGTGTGACTTTTGTTGAGGGATAGTTTAAGCACAAGGTCAGAGGTAAGAAGTCTTTCAGAGAGCCAGGACAGCCAATGTCAATTGAACGAAAGTCTAGGTGAGCTGAAGCACTTCTTGCAGGTAGATAAAAAGTCTTGCACAATGTTTTAGAAATAGGAAATGAAATCACTGTAGGGCCACAAGCTGGGAGGCTTGTGAGGGGCAAAGCTGCAAGCAACCAATGCAAGTCTCAACTTGGAGGTAAGAAAACCCTTAGTTGTACAGTACCTTTGGTTTGAACAAATTGGTTCCAGCTGGCTTCTCTTCCAGTTATAGGTCCGCAGATCCTGTTGTTGCTGAGCCTCAGTCGTGGGGACAAGAGGGAGGACGTCTGGGCACTCCTGCACTATGAATTGAATGTCAGCGGCAACAATGGGCAAACTTAAGATCACCGGCACTTCGCAGTTTCAGCTTCTTGCGGCTCTCACCTATAGCACCAGTGCGATTCTTGTATACCTTTATGGACCTTCCTTGCATCTGGGGTCCAGCGCACTGTTGAGGGGTTTCAGGCTTGGTCAGTCCTGCTTCATGGGAGTACGGGGATCTTTCTGGCGCTCGGGTCCAACTTAAAAACGATGCACACGATCCTGGTGTTGCTCTCCTTGGTAATCAGTTCCTGCAGCAGCAATGGAAGTACAGCCAGCTCTGATACAATGTCCAGACAAGTTCGTTTTGGGGTTGATTGTTCCCACCAACCCAAGGGGAGAAGTTGTCCGTTGTCGAGACAAATTCAGAGCTTCAGCAATGCAACAGGGCTTCACCGGGCAAACCAACGGCCCAGGAGTTGCAGCAAGCGTCTCTTCAAAGTTCTTCTTCGGATTCCTTCATCCAGTGGTCCACTCTGCCTTCCAAGCCAAAAGCCTTGCCTTTTATGCAGGTTTCTCCCATTTGCAGCGTAGCTGTCACTCACACAGCAGGGTGGCTGCCCTCCAAGGGCAGTCTGCCGGCCAATCACCTTTGTGTGCATTCCTGTAACCAACGGGATTAAGCACAGGGAGTTTCGGGCACCTCCCTCACTTCCTGCCCTGCCAGACACGCTGGAGCCAGAGGCGGGCTTCAGCAGTGAAACCCGCGAAGACAAAACGAACAAAGGGACCAAACCTGGTTTGGCGCGCAGAGTAAGTATCAAGAAAGATCTTTCGAACAAGAAATGGCAAAAAAAGACAGGGCCATTTTGACAAAATGGGCACCCATGGGTGCTTTACTGCAGCTGCAATTGAAGCCCGCGGTAGAAACACACAGTGGTAGGAAAAAGTAAACTACTGCCACCAGCCATTTATGTTAGAAAGGGTAACATAAAAATGTTACATGAGAAACTAGACAGATGGGATACTAATTAACCCTCAAGCACCCTATTGTAAGATAGTGATTGCTGGGTCTAGAAAGTTTGAGAAATCTGGAAGACTTCCCTGTGTCACTTGACTGAAGGTGCTGTGACGCAATGTAAAAAGATGCCTATGGAGTTTGTCAGACTTCGAAGTCAAAAGAAACAGAGTTCAAATCAAAATCAATGAAAAAATACACGATGGAGTGGGAAAAAGGTCTCACTCTCTCCAGGTTATAAATGACAAGTCCTAAAGTCCAGCAAAAGTGCTGGGGGTCTCTAAGTAGAATCGAATTGGCATATGTCTGAGAACTCTCCCTAACACTAATTGTCCTGGCAAACCAGGTAAACAAGGTTATGTATTCATTGTACTTCCTTGTGCTGAAAAAAGACCTAACAATGCGCCCTGTCCTAGACCTGCGCCCTGCAAACTCCTATGTCAAGCCACTAAAATTCTGCATGACAACTCTACAGGAAGTGATCACACTGCTGAAACGGGGGTTTACATGGCAACCTTGGATATGAAAGATGCATACGTTTATGTCAATGTTGCCAGCGCACAGAAGATTATTGCGCTTTTAAAATAGCGAACCAACACTACCAATTCAGGCTGCTACCCTTTGGCATAGCCTCAGCTCCAAGGGTATTCACCAAGGTACTATTGGTAGTGGCAGCGCATCTACCCAGAGAATCCATCACAGCGTACCCTTATCTGGACGACTGGCTGATAACAGGGCAATACCCCCCTCCCCCAAACAATCAATCTCCTGTTTCAATTGGTATTCTCAATCAACGTGAAAAAATCAAATCTTATTCCAAACAAAACAGTTCTTAGGAGCGGGCCAAAAAATGGAAGAGGGTCTAGTCTTTCCATCAAGCGATAGAGTACAAAACATACCGCTGCAAATACCTCAGTATCTAGCCGGTCGCCAAAGGACCATACGCAAAGCAATGCGCTTGCTCGGGATGATGGCATCATGCATTTACCTGGCGCGCATTTGCCAAGTGCTGTTCACTGGACCGGGACTTTTATTACTATGCTGGAAAGAAAACCTGCTGGATGTTGGCTGTAAGCCCCGCCCCTTTTCCCAGAAGCGCCTTAATTACAGGGACACGCGCGAATTAGCACGTGCGCATTTGCAAAGTGCTTTTGACATGTGCTGTTCGCTGGACCTGCTGGGCCTCTATTACTGTGCTAGAAAGAAAACCTGTTGGTATGGACTTTTGAATGGACTTTCACAGGCATTTTTACTAGCCCCAGTCCTGCTAAAGTGCGTCACCTTTAACTACATGTTTGCTGTCACTTATATTCATTTTCCTTGCTTTTTCTAGGAAGTTGGCTGTAAGCCCCGTCCCTTTTCCCAGAAGCACTATAATTACAGGGAGGTGCACGTGCGCATTTGCGAAGTGCTTTTGACAAGTGCTGTTCGTGATCATGTGATGTGTGATACTGTTGGAATGAAGCTATGTGTAGCTTTATGATTTGCCTAGAGGTGTAGCTGTGAGTGTCTGATTTGATTGAGCAACTACTTGGGGTGTGGTGAGACAGTGAATTACGAGTTATTCCTGTGTATAATGTAATTGAGAATCACATTGTGTGTCTTGCGTTTAGTATTAATAGCATTGTACGATTTCATATCCCCGGAAGACCCCAGGTGAAGTAAAACTTGATTAACCTGATTAAGTCCAGGCAGGGCGCATACCATTTGCTGTCCTCTTATAACTTCAATAGCTACTCCCACAGCCGCTGTTGAATGAGTGTGCTTTTCCGAGGAGTTCAAACGAAAGGTGTTATAGCTTGTAATTAGAAGGCAATTAAGGCTGATGTAATCGCAATCCGAACCGTGGTATCTCGCGTCTATCTGTTGTATGGTAAATCTCTAGCTACTTTGCTTTCACTAAAGAGTGGCCGGAGAGGGAGGTTGTTAGAGGAGAGACATACGTGAGTTGCTCCATTGTGTCTGCTGAACTTTGTGCACATAAGAGGTTTGTAATAGGTTGAGATAGAATTGATGATGGAAATGGATGTGATAGTAACATAATAGAGCAAGGAAGTGGATATTCGGGTTTAGTGAGCAGCCCACAGCTCCCCATGCGGCGCTGTCGACCGACATGTTCTCCCAAAGTATCTCTAAGCCTAATGTGGCCATTACATTTTTAAAAAATGACCATGTTTTTCCCCAAAGTACAGGCTCTGGATCGTATTGCTGAAGAAATAGCAGAAAAAGAAATTGTTGATGAGCTGAGTATACCACTAGGATGTTTGGGAGTAAAACTATTCGAATCAGTGATCTCCTTGCCAAAGATTTTCACAATTAAACATAGTGATATGGGACTGAAAACATTGAGTAACTGTTCCCCATGTTAATGGGGACACAATGGAGGCATCCCTTTGGTGTAAAACAAACGGTAAATGCCCCTCCAATGTTAGAAACTGATGGTACAAAGCAGGATAAAGCCCTTGTGATCGCTATGGTACACGGGTCTGTGAATGATGCTAGAGATGTTTACTTAAAGCCCACAAATAAATTAGATCTATCCATGGATGTATCTGTGGCTGAATACATGGGTGACATTAGTGAAATTTCATCCACACCATGTCAACTTGAAATTGGTCCAAGTACTTTTTTTGAGCACCACAATCAGAATGATAAGACTCATGGTGATGTTGTCGGTCTTGAAAGACATATGAAAGAGGGAGAGCGCTCTATATTTCATAAGGATGAGAATGTTAGCATAAATGTAGGTGCTGCTGGCACAATTGATGCGCTTAATAAAAGTAAAGATTATAACAGTGCGATCAGTATGGCTTCAACCAATATGTTTTGGGCCTTGAATAACTTGTTGTTCAGTCTCGGGAGGATAGCTCAGCTGCAATTGGCTCGCCTTGGAAGCAAGACGAGACGGAGCAACACAGGTTTGATCCCCGGGTCCGCGCTTAGAAAACTCTGGGTATTAAGTGCGGTTATAAATAACCTATCATATCAACAATAGTCATGAAATGTGAACGTTTCGAAAAGAAATTAGATGTTCAATCTGTGCTCCTTCATAAGAGCATTGATGGGAATCCTAAAATCATAAAAGATCAAAGTACATCCATGGACCCGTTAGAAATTTGTGTGGCCTGTTTGAGACCCTGAAGTGGCCTCCTAACCCTTTTATTGCCACGGCTGGGAATGGGATCAGGGAAAAAAGTGGGAAAGTAATGAAAAGCCATAATGGGAAGGCTAAATTAAAATCTACCTCTCAAGCATTTATGTACTCTAAACGTTCGAGATCATATAAGACGGTAAGTGGTAGTTAAGAAATCTCATCAATATGAGTTTGTCCATGTACCTGTGAGTAGTGAACCTGCAATCTTGATCACTGATAGTTCAAACAGTCATTTATCTACAAGACCTGATGTCCCTATCCCTCCACGTGTTATAGGGACATCTGTCGATACTGTACCTACTGCTGAATCCACTGTTGTGGGCTTGGCAGGAATTAGTACTGAGGACTGTCCTGCGATCCAGTGTAAATGCAAAGGTACAGCTTCAACGCCCCCGCAGACTCAAACTAAGTTATCTGATATGTGGGCAGCTAATATTGTGAACCCTAATATACCTATTCCTATTCTAGCTACGGCAGAAAATGTGGGCCTATATGAGGCATTAGAACTTCAGCCGGTATCTCTCACAGAGATTCTACCACCATTGAATAGAGCAGCAGTGTTGTCCATTTTTTATATGGTAGTACCGCTGAGAGGAATATCTACTGAAGATATCAAGATTGCAGACCAGGTTGAACATACTAAAGAGTACACCACTAATGTGTGGTTTAACCAAGAAGCCACCCTTGACTATGTAATCGGGGGCATGGCTTGAGCAGCCATGGAGTAGGACGTACTTCCTGTGTAGCTCCGGAGGATCCGACCGATGATCCAAAAAACTACCTTTGAAAATGCGCCACGGGTTCCAGAATTGATCACACACGCACGAGAATGTAGGCTCTGCTCATTGTGTAAAGATTGAGAGAATCGTAAGCAGGGAGTCTGGAGGAATTTGCTCGACGAACGACGGCGGCAGTTCGGTCCATTGTCACACAAGATGGCCGACAACAAAGGAAAGACACTGGGGTACCTGAAGAGGATGAATAGAGGCGGCAGCCACCGGGAAAGAATGGCAATGGCGAGGTGAAGACGGAACAAAACCCCTGGTGTCTGTGGGCCTTGGGTCGTTGAGGCTTCGGGGCTAGCCCGGACGGCAGGGGCCCGAGGGCAACCGAGGTGTGAAAATGCAGGCCGCACCACGACAAGCACGAGCAGCGCTCGCTCGGCATTGATCAGCAACTAGCAGCGGTGAGAAGATGTCGCAACTGCCTTGAGATCACCACGACAGTCGGTGAAGAGCGGAAATTACAGTTGGGAAGACACTCGAACGCTAGGGAGACCCAACGGAGACCGGAATATGGCGACCCGAGGGGCCGTGGGCAAGAATAAGAACAAACAACCCACGATGGATATTGTTGCGAAAACACAGCAGTCTCCTGCGGCCAGCGCAACCAAAGGCCCGGTGGCACAGGCTCAGGGCACCACAGCGGCTGATAATCATCAGCATTTAGAAGCCATCACGGAGTTGAAGGAATCTTGGGGGGTTGCGATGATGGACCTACGCACTTCCCTGGAAGCTAAAATCGGAGCAGTGGGCATCGAAGTCTCCCTGCTGAGACAAGATGTCAGGGGACTGGCGGAACGCACAAGCTGTCTGGAGGGTGCGGTGAAATCTAACACGGACACCAGCACCAACAATGCAAAGGAGATCCATGTCCTTAAACAACAAGTGGCCAACTTGGAGTCTCGAGCAGAAGAAGCAGAGGGGAGAGCGAGGAGAAACAATATTCGCGTGGTGGGCTTGCCGGAAGGCGAAGGCCAGGACCCGACTGATTACATTGAGAACTTACTCCGATAAGCAATTGGGGACGGTACACTCTCGCATGGTTTTGCGGTGGGGCGCGCACATAGGGCCCTTATGAGGAAGCCGAGACCAGGGGCCCCTCCATGAGCAATAATTGCTAAAATACTGAACTATAAAGACTGCGCGAAAATATTGGAATATTTTCGGAAAGGTGGAACAATTGAGAGGGCCTCGAGTACTATCACGGTATACCCGGACTATACTATGCTGGTCCAAAGGCAGCAGTACAGCTATGTAATTATCAAAAGGAGGCTACGGGGATAAAATATATGTTGCTGTACCCTGCGAAACTGAAGATCGTACATAAGGGCAAATTGCATTTTTTTTAACACTCCGGAAGAAGCAACAATATGGCTGAATCTGCAGGGCTGCCCGGATCAAGACACGGAAGAGACACAAAATGGACGCGAAAAGTGACTCAGATACGGTATGCATACTGCTAGGGCGGTGAGCGAACTTCCCGAGGGCGCCTAGGCGAAGGCTGAGAACGATGGGCCTGGCTGTAAAAGGCTGATGTTAGATTACATATTGCTGATTGTGAGAGACTTGATGGACTGGAATATAGTGGCAGTTACATATATTTAAATTGTTTGGCAATGTGTAGTTGATTGATGTGCTATTGGAGCGCAGGGCGGAAGTACCCTACCCCCCGAATTATAGTTGTAGTTGTAGTAGGTTGCTCACCCTGCAGAGCTTCGAGTACAGGCGAAAGCCGGAAAGAGCTAGATGCGGGGGAGCCTGAGATCCAGGGATGGAGCTGGGCAACAGTTGGGGGGGAGAGTGTTGGGGAAGGGATGGGAGGCGGGGGGGAGAGGGAACAGGAAGTTTGGTGTGTTTTTGGGTAAAGGGGTTTTAGAATGGGATGCGAGCCTATATGGATTGGATTGGAACTTGAAGCTAAACGATACCTGGGGGGGGGGGGGGGAGAACCGGACTATACCAGGCCATGGGGGACCTTAAAATACTCACATGGAATGTGCGGCGGCTTAACAGATATTTAAAAAGGAACAAGGTTATGCTGTATCTGCGCAGGCAGAAAATAGACATTGCATTGCTGCTGGAAACCCACCTCACACGTGAGAGGATGGACATGATTGCAGGAAAGTGGAAAGGGGTGTTGGTGGGCTCATCTTACTCGGCCTACGCAAGAGGAGTACTTATATGGGTAGCGCCACATGTCCCGTTTCAGCGGTTGCAAGTGGTGGCTGAGACAGACGGGAGGATGGTTATGCTGAGGGGATTGGTAGAGAACAGGGAGATAAGTATTGTTAACACGTACGCCCTGAACCAAAACACAGCGGCGTACATTAGGACACTGAGTGCGAATCTGAGCGGGTGTGTGGCTAGCGCGGTGATCTGGGGAGGAGACTTCCAACTGCGTACTGAACCCGAGGGTGGATAGATCGGATGGGAAATTAGATAGACCGGCCCCTGCAGCCAGGGCGCTACAGACACTGCTTGATGACTTTGGGCTGGAAGATGCATGGAGAGTGTGGCACCCTGGGGAAAGGCAATATTCGCATTACTCGGCCCCACAGCAGTTATCAATGAGGCTGGACTATGTCTTTGCATCACCTGACATGATAGCGGAGATGGCATACATAGAGTACAGGGCCAGGGTCCTATCGGACCACTCGCCCCTGATTCTTGCATGGCAATATTGCCCCCGAGGGCGAGGATCCCGACATGGTGCCTACGAGCGGAGGCGTTGAGGGACCCCTTCTTCAGAGAGGACTTGCGGGAGGAGATAGTAAACTATTTTGAAAGCAACACTGGGAGTGTGGACTCGGCGGGGACATTATGGGAGACCTTTAAGGTTGTCATGAGGGGGGCGGCCATGGCGAAATCTAAGGGCCTACAGGGGGTGGGTTTCGGCTGAACTGAGGGAGACAGAAGCAAAACTGGTAGAGGCCTTAAAAGCTGGGGATGATACAACGGAGAAACTAGATTTGATACTTAAGCTACAGCAAAAATGTGCGGAATATTGGGAGAGGTTGTGTAACCTTAATTATAAAAGGTACATAGAGAGACAGCATGCGGGAGGCGATAAACCGGGGAGACTTTTGGCGTGGTTATATAAGAGCGAGACCCCCAGAGCCGCAAGTGGAACTATAGAGAGGGAAGATGGTAGCGTAGAGGATACCCAGTTGGGAGTTAATCAAGCGTTTGTGGATTACTATAAAGGGTTATATGGGGAAGACAGGGAAAGCAGCCGCGTAATGATAGAGGAAACGCTGGAGGATATGGGCCTGCCCAAGATAAGCGAGGAGGAAGGAGAGGAATTAGACTCCCCGATTACCCTGGAAGAACTGGGGGAGGTGGTGAGGCAGTTGCCTACTAGTAAGACCCCGGGGACAGATGGGCTCCCAAGCGAATTTTATAAGGTATATATAGAAGAGGTCCCCCCCCCGCTGTTAGAAATAATAAACGAAGCATTTGAGATGGGCCGCTTACCGGAGTCACTGAGAGAAGCTGTCATAGTACCTCTCCCTAAACCAAATAAACCTGGGCGTAGCTGTGGCTCCTTAGACCTGTCGATGCTGAACCAAGACAGCAAGATACTGACTGCAGTCCTGGTGAATTGACTGAAGAGGGTCATTAGCAAGTTAATACATCCGGATCAAACTGGCTATGTCCCCCATAGAAACATCACCAATAATCATAGGCGACTCCAGAGGATCATTGAGTTCGGCAGTGGAAGGGATGAGGAAATGGCAATCGTGTCCTTGCATGCGATCAAGGCCTTTGACTCCGTCAAGTGGCCGTGGCTGCTTGCGGCCCTGAAACACAATGGGTTAGGGCCTGGCTATGTGAGGTGGGCGAAGATTTTGTACAGTGAACCGCTGGCTAGAGTTAAGACAGGATCTGTGATTTCAGGAGGTGGCAGCTTAGCAGGGGTACTAAGCAGGGATGCCCGTGGTCTCCTATGCTCTACATACTGGCCCTGGAACCTCTTGCGATCTATCTGCGGCAACAATATGACACTATAGGCATTGAGGTGAAAGGGGAGCGGCACCTGATTTCCCTATACGCAGATGACCTGCTGCTGTACCTGCGATTCCCAGAATAAAATCTCCAGTACATCCTAGAAGTGATGGAGGCATATGCTGTGTTGTCTGGCACAGCAGTGAATCCCCAGAAGTCCAGCATGTTCCCATTGTGGGGGTACAAGGGGATTCCATCGGAGCGATTACCTGTATTGCAAGTGCCATGGCCTGTTCGCACGTTTCGGTACTTGGGGATTAATATATACCACACTGTGGAAGAGGAGCACAAGTGTAAAACAGAAGTAGCCATTAGAAACATCGAGAAGTGCAGGCGGTTTTGGCGAAGCTGCCTCTGGCGATGATGGGACGGGCAGCGATGCTAAAGATGGTGGTCCAGCCGAGGCTCCTACATTACTTCGGGAATATACCGTACCTGATTCCTAGGGGGTTTTTCACTAAACTAAATAGCATGTGTAGGGACTTTCTGTGGCACGGCACACGAAACAGAGTGGCATTGTGGAAGCTTCAGAACTTCCATGACAAAGGGGGAATTAAGCTGCCCAACTACGAGGCGTACTATGTGGCGAGCCAGTTGCAGTATGTTGCCAAATGGCTATCTGATGAAGAGACCTCCGAACACAGGTTGCTTGGGTGGGATTGTGCACCTTTTTATTTGAAAGAAGTCATGTGGGCACCAAGAGAGGAAATGGGGGGGGGGTGGGAGGGGAGCGCCCTAAAATGATGCTACTAGGGTGGAAGGTGTGGTGCAGGGCATGCCAAATGATGGGGGATCCATCCCCATGCTCTCCGCAGATGCCATTGGTAGTACTGACAGGGGCGGAAGCTCAGCTGCGACTGATACTCCGGACCCACTGGGAACCGGCTGGGGTGGCAACGATGGGGGACATCTGGCAGGAGGGCTCTAGTGTTACTTTTGAGGGGCTACGGGAAGTAGCTGGGTTGCATGAAGGCCAGTACATTACGTACCACAGAATGGTACAGAGGATTAAGAGAACATGGCCTGAAACTGTGCTGGGGGAAGAATTGGACGCCACCATAGATGTGATATATGATATAGCTGAGGGGGGTCATGAGATTTCCAGACTGTATGAGATGTTGATGTCGAAAGTGGGGAAGGAGGTCACGCATTTGAGGATGGACTGGGAAACGGAGGTTGGGGCCCAAATGGGAGATGGGATGTGGAAAAGGGTGCAGGGGTATCATAAGAAGGTGTCTAGAAACGCGAGGCTCAAACAGATACAGTTGTACATAACACACAGGGCTTACATGACGCCTTGGAGGATATCGAGGTTTGAGAATGCAGGTCGGCAAGCATGCCCCAAATGTGACGAAGAGTACGCGGGCATGGTGCATATGTTCTGGTCATGCCTGATCATAGAGAGGTTCTGGAGGGGTGTAAAGGAGAAACTAGAAGGAAGAGGGGTCAAGATGGTAGTGGATACGGTGTGGGCCTGTCTGCTGGGGGGGGTTCCCAAGACCACAGAAACTCAGGCACGTAAGCAAACTAAGGGACCTGGCTTATGTGCTAGCAAAAAGGAGGATTGCCATGGGATGGAAGTCATGCCATGTGCCGAGGATAGAGGTGTGGTGGAAGGACTTGCAAAAATGGGCAGAAGACGAAACCACGGCATGGCAAGAAGCGTGTTGCAATGCGGGGGAGGAGGAGAATGAGTCCCTGATGGCCTGGAAATCACTCATAGCCGGACTGTTTGGGTCATTGGATGACCCGACTGAGCCTGTGGAGGAGGTGACCGAACCACAAGGTGTGGAAACTGAAGGTTCAATGCAATAGACTTGCAAGGGGGGTGGGGTAGAGGGAGTAGTGGTTAGGAAGTTCAAAAAAAGTGTATTTAAACTGTTGGAACATGCACTATTTGTTTGGTTTATTGTTTGTTTGAGAAATTTAATAAAAACTTTTAAAAAAAAGACTATGTAATCAGGTATGAAGATGAATTATACAGGTTGGATCATACCTATAAAATAGTTTGGGTTATACATGTAAAATAGTGACGATCCCTGAAGTTTAAGCGGCAAGCGTGTACTGCAGTTTTGAAAAGTAGTATAAATCTGTCGGGTATGACGGCCACTGCAACTGGCCCTAGTGTAGGCCAGAACGATGGCAGCAAGCTGCCTAGTCAAGAAGAAATTACCATAGTTGAGAGTATACCTGTGCAAAGACCTAGCAACCAAACAGTCATAGCAAGGGAAGGTGTCATAGAAAATCCTGGTGACGGCTATTGGCAATGGTTGCCTTCTGCTTTTAGACAGCTTTTTACCTCTTAGTTTCGATGATGTTAATATGGTATGTTCCTGGACTACTCTAGGGTTTCTCCACTTATTCGTGGACGATGGACTTGTGTTTCATATTGACACTTTACTGTCATCGCACTTCAAGAAACTTGGATTGTGGAGGAGGTTCAATTTGATGGTTGTAACGCAGTTCTACAGCTGGCAACGAAGGGTCCGAGAGGCCGCCCTAAAGGTGGTCTTGTGATCCCTGTGAAACAGCCTTGGCATATCGAAGTCCTCAAACAGACTACCAACACAATACAAGCAGTGATTATATCACATCTCCGGCTGAGTGTGTTATTTGTAAACATCTATGACCGCCCCGCAAACTATGTAGCAACATTAGCAAAATGTGAAGTTAGTGGCAAAACTTATGATATGCTCATTGCCTCCACATGTGGCTCATTGTTAGGCAAGGTTTGTATGCAGTACCCTCTGGGAACCCTACAAACAACAATGACTACAGGTGTAGGCAACCCAACCTTTGGTAAGCTTGTACTACACAGTTTTGGTAGCATGTTGAGCAGCCAGGCTTTTCTCAAGAGGGGCAACATGAGCTGTAGTGGAGTTACACAAAGCTTCACAGGTACAGGTATTCAAATAAACTCTTACACTCATGGTAAGGTTTCTTGCATAAAACATTACTAATTTATCAGTCAGTTATAAAGCCGTTTTAAGAAGGGAGCAATAGAATAGTAACACAAATATACTTCAATACTGTACACTTAGAGTTTCTGAATCAGACAAGGCCCTTTTGGGATGGCCGACAGACACAAACTACACCCACAGGTGACTTCAGTAACAAGGGTGCTGGGGACATTAATACCTTACTGTTGGCATTCAGAATACTCTTTAAGAGTTGGTAAAAGGCAAAGATTATTAGAACCCAAGAGACCACAAATATTCTTACGCAGTGCAGATACTTTTTGAGTTCACTAGAAGAGTCATTCAATTCATTAGGCTAAGCAAAAGTCAATGGGCAAAAGTCTTGGATAGGATAAAGCACTTCTGGTAAGTAATGGAAAAGTATTTGAACACGTTCTTTGGAGTCTTTGATGAAAAGAAGAATCAAATGTAGGGCCCCAAGCTGATTAGACTTGTGAGTTGTGGAAGTTACAAGCACTTGTACAGTAAGAGGTAAGTTCTCTTAGACTTGTTTTAAAGTACCCTAGTAAAGAAGAAAAGATGTTGCTGATGACTCAGTTCCTGTGCAGCTCTGCAGATCCCACTGTTCCTGGGCCTCAGTCGTGGGGACAAGAGGGAGGACGTCGGAGGACTCCTGCACTGTACTGGCACCGTCAAAACTGCCAACTGACAAACTTTACTTTGAGTGGCTGTTTCGTGTTTCAGCTCCTTGTGGTACAGCAAATAGCAATAGGCGCGGTTCCTGGCTGTCAAGGTGGACTGTCCTCACGTCTGGGGTCCCACACTCTGCTGAGGGGGCTCAAGCTTGGTCAGTCCTACTTAGTGGGAGTCCGTAGGATCTTCCAAAAGATTTAGGCCATCTTGAAAGTAACGTGTACAATCTGGTGTCCCTCTCCCTGGCTATTCGGTTCCTGCAGCAACGATATGGGTGTCCAGGGGCCTTACTTTGGAGTTTATTGTTGCAGGGGCTTCAGTCGATGCGAACTTGGCAAGTAGTCACTGCAGCAGGACTTCACTGGGCAAACCAACGGTCCAGGAGTTGCAGCAGGAGTCCTCTTCAAGCTCTTCTTCGGTTCCTTCGTCCAGTGGTCGACTCTGCCTTCCAAGCCAAAAGACTCGCCTTTTATTCAGTTCTCTCCCATTCATTCCAGCCTAGCTGTCACTCACCTAGCAGGGTGGCTGTCCTTGCTGGACAGTCAGCCGGCCAATCACCACAGAGAGTGCATTTGGGTCTCCGAGCAGACTAAGCACAGGGAGTTTCAGGCACCTCCCTCACTTCCTGCCTACCCAAGACACTCTGGAGCTAGAGGTGGGTTTCACTACTGGAGCCCACCAAAGGCGAATGAACAAAGAGACCAAACCTGGTTTGGCGTGCTGAGAAAAACTTTAGAAGGACCTTTCCAAAAAGACGTGGCGAAAAATAAAGACCAGGGACCATTTTTAGCAACAATGGCTAGATGACCATTTTAAAAAGATGGCTCCCGCGGTTCACGTTACCGGGTCTGCGAACGGTCAAACCCTGGTAGTTCAAAACAAAACCACTGCCACCAGCCAGTCAATTGAGGAAAGGGTAACATAAAAAATGTTAGATGAGCATTTAGACACAGGGGATACGAAGTAACCCCTCCAGAACTCTATTGTAAGATAGGGCGTACTGGGTCTAGCAAGTAAAATGCTAAGTAAAGCCAATTTCACTTTATTGCTCTGGGAAACAGTAGTTTATCCCAGAGAAGGTATTTAAACCTTGGGAAATCTAAAAGACTTCCTTGTGCCACTGCACTGAAGGTGCTGTGTGACACAATTGTAAAAGATGATGCCTATGGAGTTTTTTAGACTCTATAACCAAAAAGAAACAGACAGAAAACGCATAGGTTTAAAAGTACCAAGTCCCTAAATTTAGCAAAAGAGCTTGGGGTCTCTAAGGTAGAGAGGAATTAGCACATTTTTAAGAATTCTCCCAAACACTCACGGGTGACTTTAATGCAGTAATAGATGATTTGAACACAGACCCTAAAGTACATGTGACGTCTGCACCGGCCAACCCTGCTGCAACTAATCGCCAAGGAAAACCATGGGCTAAGCTAGATCAATATGGATTTACCAGACTAAATGGCTATTGCCTGGGAGATGCTCATGTTGCCTTTACTCGAATCATTGGGAGAAATGCATCTACGTTAGACTATGTGTTTGCAAACTGTTCTGGGCTCACATGAATTGCTGACAAGGCCATTGTTCCTCGCGACGAGAGCGATCACCTCCCTCCTTGTGTTATTCTTAAACTGCTTGTTGTGCAAAATGGAGCTCATGAATACGATGAAAATGGGAATATTTATCTCAATGAGGGTAATAACCGTATTCAATGGACTGGGAAGAACTTGTTGAAAGAAAATCAGGCAGTAGTAAGCCTGGTTCCTGTATTTATTCTTCAGTGTGAGGCATTGAATATGGTGAGAGATATAGTACTAGCTTTTTCACCGCTAATGTCTAAAATAAGAGGAATCATTGCTATTAGACAAACTTATAAAGCCCTGCTTGAGTGGTATAATAAGGACATTAATAATAGAGAGATACATGATAGAAGAATAGCGGACTCGAAAAAACAGATGCGACTTAAAAAGCGATGTGATCTCTCCCTCCTTTGGCAGTCGGGACTCCTGCGAAATCAATGCGTATTTCAAGTGTGAAAAAAGCCTATCATAAATGTATAAGGGCACATAACATCAGTTGTGGGAAAGAACATTGTCCGAAAATTGCTAATCTAGCAAGAATGCAAAATGATACTGGGATATGGAATGTTATGTGTGGTGCAAAAAAGAAGAGAATTATCGATAAATTGGGTCTCCATATTAGTCTGGGCAAAAAAAATTGAATTGACATTGGGAGTAATGGACCCCAATGAAGCTGTGGTGACATTTCCAGCTATCACCTGGCAATACAGGGCGTCAATACTTGACATTATGTTCATCATTGTGCAGTTCAATAACTCACGAGCTGCAGGGGTTTGCCACAACTTGCTTAAATTGTCTCTGGCAAATTGGGCCCAACCACTTTATATACTGCATAATGAAATTGGCAGTCATGGCAAGCTCCTGGAGTCCCGGAGCATGAGTAACATCTTGTCTGTCTTTAAAAAAGGAACCTGGAACAATCCATCGAATTATCGCATGTTAGCGATGCTTGAAATCCCGGCCAAAATATTTACTAGGGTTTTGCTGGAAGAGTTGAACACCTGGATCGCCACAAACAACATTCTTCCTCCAAATCAGACAGGATTCAGGCCAAAAACACCACGCATAACAGGAAAGTTTATTGTGCATATATTGATTTTAGCGCTGCGTTCGATTCTGTCAATCGACACAAGCTCTGGCACAAACTACTTGTATGGAACATCCCCCTTAGGATACTTGGAATGTTAATTCTCTTATTCGCAGATACTTCAGTACTTATCTGCTTAGATGAGGAAGGGAAACTATCAAAATCTATACCTACCCACCGTGGGGTAAAACAGGGGTGCATTGTAGCGGCAACGCTATTCAATTTATATGTAGCTGATCTGAACAAGCATCTCAGACATTTGTAAACCTGTCCAGTTAAAGTAGGAGCCAACACTGTAAGTTGGCTTGCTTATGCGGATGACTTGCTGCTCTTGGACCATACCCCTAAGGGATTACAAATCATGCTTAACAGCTTAGGCGAAAATGCAAGACTTAATGGGCTGATTGTCAACATAGAGAAAAGTAAAATAATGGTCTTTGCAGGTAAACCGATTACTCCTAAACAGTTATGGTGGCCCTTCGAGGGTCTTGCCCTTGAACAAGTGGAGGTCTATACATACCTTGGTGTATATGTTGACCATAAACTAAATTGGCAAAGCCATTGGGGAGAAATTAAAACAAATTGCATGAAGGCAGTAAATGCAGTATGTGTATTCATAGGGCAAAATGTAGGATATTCAACGCAAACAATCTTGCTGTTATATACGGCAAAAATATGACCTTTGCTCCAATATGGCATTGAGGTGTGGGGGCATAGTTCTCTCAGAGCTCAAAGTTTGAAGCTATGATTTTGGCAAACTGTTTAGGCTACCTCACAATGTTGCAGTTGAATTCTTATTACTGGAATTTGAATTACATGGCATAGCCACAGATTTTAATTATAAAACGGTCATGTGCTATGAAAAACAGAGGCACCTACACAATGCGACAATTGCAGTTCATTATATCCATGCTTTTCAAAGGATTGATGAATGTAATAGGATGGGCACTTTGGGTCAAATGTTGTCCTTACATAATGGTCAGCAGGATAGGATTAGAACTGTATGTCAAGGACTAGAGATTAATTTAAAAGATAGCTGAGTTCTAAAATCAAAGACCATAGTGAAGAACAAAACATGGTGCAGCTATCCACACAAAGTAAGAGCGGTTGTTACCTTTGCTAATGAATGGAACGCTAATCAATTTCGCTGTACATCATGGCATATCCTTGTCCACAAATATTCCGACAGTATGTGCTACTGAAATATAATATTTGTGATGCTTTGGTCATTAAAGGAGAAACGCTCGACATCCCACGCTGAGATAGAATGTGCCGCTTATGTGGGGAACCTAAACTGGAAACTCTTGCTCACCTGTTAGTGGAGAGTGCGAGTCTAACTGTGGTAAGGTCAAGCTTCCTGAAATCCTACGATAACCAATATGACTGCAATAATGTATCTATGATCTGTACTAATTTTATGAAGGGCGATAACATGATTTAAAAAAATATATATATTTTTATTAATTTTCCACAGGACAATTTTGATACATGTTTGATTCACAGTACCTTTCTGTGGTATCTTCTCATAACAATTAAGATAAATGTAAAGTAATAATCATCTCAAGCCTTGCATGTTAAACTCTTCCCTTCCCTCCCTCCCTCCTCTCCTCTTACTCACTCATCACATTTCACAGGTTGAAAAGCAGGAACAGTAAACTAAATAAAAAATGAACAGTCCAGTCCTGATTCTGTGCTGGTTACGTTAGTACCGCTCTCACTGCAACATATAAAACAATTGGCTGGCAGTATGGGGGCAATGCCTTTGGCTTGGCTCATTGGCTTCGGTAGTAAATGAAGTTGATTAGTCTGTGGGTTCCCAGTATGCTGTGTAATATTCTAGGAAAGGCAACCATATCATATCTATATCTCTGCGTGATTCATGCACAGCGGCTGTGAGGCTCTCCATTTCATACAGAGCGTGTGCTTTAATTAACCATTCTCTTTTTGAGGGGAGTGCAGCTGATTTCCATTTAATGGTCAAACAAACTCTCGCCGCCAGTAAGAGATTGTGTGGCAAGTGTGTCAATGACTCATATGATTCTTCTTCATCTGACTCTACACCAAACAACACATGCACGGGTGTTAGTTCCCTGAGAACCCTGTCTATGGCCTGGATCCATTCCAGCACTTCCTTCCAATACACCTGCACCTTGTCGCATTTCCACCATTGGTGCCAATAATCACAGCATTCTCTGCAGCCTCTCCAGCAGTAGGGAGACGTACCCGGGAACGGATAACATGAATTTTATATTTTTTGTAATTAAATTTTACTGGAAGTGTATGGACATTTTAAATTTACCATCTTGTGGAGTGTATTTTTATTTTTACCCAATCTGTTGTCTTGAAATTCTCACAAGTGAATTGATATATTTTTTATTGTATTTGTTTGTCTTTTATAATGTATATACAAAGCTGTGTGGCTACAAGTATATTAAATAAATAAATGTACCTGGTTCTGCACGCACGGCTGAGCATGCGTCCAATGCAAGAGTGGTTGGCGAAACAGTGGTCTCCGGCAATCGGTTACTGGGGCGATCTAGTGGTTGTTTCGCTAACCCTAGTTCAAGCACTATGCTGGTGGACAAAGTAGAATTTTTTTATAGGTAAAACCTTTTCACAACCCTGCAGTGCAAGCAGTTGTCACAACACACGCATCACTCCCCGGGTGAGGAGCCCATTATCTTCAGCACACAGCGCATGGCCTGTGGACAGAGATCATCGCCCAAAACCACATAAACCTTCAGGAACTGCTAGTCATGCTCGGAGCAGGGCAAGCTTTCCAAGTGCGCTTGTCGGCTCAGACAGTACAAGTCCTCACAGACAGCACAACTGTCATGTTTTACATAAACAAGCACGGGGGCACACACTCTCCAAGTCTGTCCAGGCTAGCACCAAACATTTGGAAGTGGGCACTCAAGCGGGGCATGTTCCTAACATTGCAACATGTTCCAGGGGAACTCCATTCTCTGGCAGACTCATTAAGCAGAGATCCTTTACCCGAACAGCACGAGTGGCAACTTGACAGAAATATCCTAGACGATATCTTCTCTCTATGGGGTTATGCTCCTTTAGAGTTGGTCGCCACAAGCCAATACACCCAATGCCCAGACTTTGCATCCATGTTTCCCCAACAAGGGTCCAAGGCGAATGCCCTGTGGATGAACTGGTCAGGGAAATTTGCCTACGCTTTCCCCCTGACCCTGCTACTGAGCAGGTTGGTGAACAAAATGCACCAGGAACAAGTGACACTAATCCTAGTGGCTGCTATGTGGGCAGGATAACCTTGGTTTCCACATCTGCACAAACTGGTGATGTGCAATCCAATCAAACTCCAGTGCGCCTACAATATGCTCACACAGCACGGGGGATGGGGGGCAACATACCACCCACAACCTCAGTCTATGAACTTGGCAGCTTGGCTCCTGAAGTCATAGAAGTTGGCCATTTAAAACAACCTCAAAGGTGTATGGGCATCCTCAAGGACGCACGCAAACCAAACACCAGACATTATTATTTTAACAAATGGAAAATGTTTGTTATATGGTGCCAGTCAAACATTATAAACCCAATAGAATGCAATAGAATGTACCTCATCACACATTCTCTACTACATGCTCCACTTACTAGACTGCGGCCTAGTATTCAATTGCATCAAGGTTCACCTAGCAGCTCTATCCGCGTACAACACTTCTCAAAGCAAGGTGTCCTGGTGGAAAGTCCCGGTCATTAATGGAATTCATGGAAGTAGTAAAAAGACTCTACCCTCCCCATTTTTTAACCCACCTCCTGGGTGGGACGTAAACATAGTACTTGCAAAACTCATGGGACCCCCTTTGAGCCTATGCATAAAACTAGCCTTAAACACCTTGCATATAAGGCTCCTTTGCTGGTGGCTATCGTCGCCATAAGAAGAGTCAGTAAACTACAAGCTTTGTCAGTGCAAGACCCTTTCTTTGTTATCTACAAAGACAAGTTGGTACTACGAACACACCCTAGGTTTGCACCTAAGTTCATATCTAACTTCCATGTCTACCAGTCCATCGTACTACCAGCTATCTTTCAAACCACTTCAAGCTCAGCAGAGAGAAAAAACTCCATACAGTAGATGTAAGGAGGGCGGTCCTTTACTCTGCAAACAAGACAAAACTGCTAAGAAAAACAGGCCAACTGTTTGCCTCCATAGCACCTAGCAGGGAAGGTGAATACATTTAAAAAAAATGCCTTATCCAGATGGATAGTCAGATGCATACGGCTCTGCTACTCTGTCAAATAAAACTCTGCCTTTCACACCAACAGCTCACTCTACCAGGGGTACAGGAGCTACTTTGGCCTTTATTGCAAATGTCCCGCTGGACACCATTTGCAAAGCAGCTCCATGGAGCTCTAGCCATACTTTTACTCGGCATTACTGCATTCACACACATTCTAAAGCAGATTCACAGGTGGGACATTCAGTGCTAAAACATCTATTTGCCGCTGTACCTTCTCACAACCCACAACCTTCTGCAGCATGGAGTCTGGCATGGATTCACATGCTCATGAATATTCATGGTCATCAGGCTGGGAATCATCGGTAAAAGAAAAAACAGTTTCACTTTCACTTACAAACTGTATTTCTCTTTTAAACCAATCACTGCACTCTGGGTTATACTGCCCCCAGCCAATGACTGCCCTCTCCCTAAGCCCCTCCTCTGGCAGCCATCCTCAGATTTTATTTTTTTACCGCACGTTCAAGTGTTCAGAGTCCTTGAGTTTTTCTCTGTGAGCTATTCCACCGTTCTTGTGCTTTTTTTTTTAGAAAAAAAGTTCTATATTTGTCAAAAAGAGCCTGTGTGCTCTTCTCTCCATCTGTCGACAAGCAGGGATCCATTTGTCGGTGAATTTCAGCATCCCTCAAGGGCAAGGATCGTCGAATTTCATCAAAGTTTCCAGAAGGCCATCAGACCTACTCCCCACCTCCGACCATGACAGAGGAGAGGAGAGGAAGGAAGGAAGCTCCCTTGTCAAGCTCTGCACCAGATGCGGACTGTGGAACGTGTTTGTGGAGGACAAACGCCTTCAATGCCTAAACTGCCCTAATCTGGACCACAAAAAGGAGATAGCGAGAGCTGCTCAGCTTCTCCACGAGAATGATGAAGGATCGCACAGTAGACTGGCAGCGTGGCTATGTGCCAAGGCCTCTGTCCCATGCCCCAAGAGCGGTCTTCTATGTCCATTGAGGGCCCCCCTTCCGTGGTGCCTCAAGACAAGGCCAAGCACTACAAGTCCGCTTCCATTGGGGTCACCGCGCAAGCGGGTCCCTCGATGGGCAGGGCATGATCAATATCACCATTGCCCTCCATCGCCAGCCACCGATCGAACTTCTCCTCAAAAAGGAAGCCGTCCAAGCTGCGGTAGAAGCCAGAGAAACCTAGGGTGGAGGAAAAGACGGCCAACCTGTCCAAGAAGGCCCAGGTGGCACAGGAGAAGTCTTTGTCGATGATTGAGCTGGTGACGGCCACTCTCATGGCCAAGGGGGCAGACCCTGTGAAGGTAGCCCCTACTGCACGCAGGGTGGCATTTCCACCCGAGGTAGGAGGCCTCAGCCTGGGTGGTGGACAAGTCTGTTGGCACACCGGAGAAGAGGATGCTGTTGCTGAGCTTGGCTCCGACCCCTCAGGGTGCAAGAAAAAGGGTTGGCGGGCGATGAGGTCCCAGGCCAGCCTCTGGCCGTGCCCCAAGACATGGATGTTTCCTCCTCGGACAACGAGGACCAGGAGTCCCTGCCAACGGTCCACAAGGACTTTGAGGACGACGGCAACGGCGAGGACGGCATGGGGCCTAGTGTGCCAACCACGCCTGCTCAGCCAAAAAATTTATCCCTGGACATCCTTTCGACCCTACACACTTCGGTGTCAGAAATCTGGGAGAGGTTGCAGCAGGCCCTGGCCCCTGTGCTTCCGGATCAGCCTCTGGCTAAAAAGAGGAAGCCCCATCCGACATCACCGCATCAACATCCAGACCTGCGCCTGGTGCCCTCCCGATGGACATGACCCACAACAACATCGTCACCAGGGGCGGATCGCCGCAACCGAGGGCATCCCCACCGGACGAGGTGAGGTTGTTTCATGCATGGTCACCAAAGCTTCAGAACTTTTCCAGCTGACAACCGAGGAGACCAAGGAGGGAGGGCGTCCTATAGCAGAGGCGTGAGACCAAGAGGGAGATTATCATGGCAGTCCCCCTCCTAGACAACGTGTCGGAGGAAGGCCTAGCTCTCCCGAGGAATCCTTGCATGGCCCTGGCCAAGCTAGATCGGCTGGAGAAAAAGTATCAGGTGACTGAGTCTTCTCCCAAGTGCCTACGTTTGCAACCGTCGCCAGACTCAGTGGTGTCGGCGGCTGCGAGGAAACGGTAATCTAACCCCTCGTCATCGTCCTCAGTCCCTCCGGACAGGAAGGGGAAGAAGTTGGATGCCATGGGGAGCAAAGTAATTCACCCTGCGGCGTCGACCATCAAGGCAGCCAATGTCTTGGAAATCCTGGCCAGGTACAATAGGTAAATGTGGTACAAACTGGGCCTGATTCTGGAGTTGCTGCCCGACTACAAGATGGTGGAGGCGATCGCAGTGCTCTGGGAAGTGGAACTGCCTTTGGGCCATGCCATTACAGTGACCCTGGACATTTCCGACACAGGTTTCTGGCAGATGGTGAACGGTGTCTGCCTCTGTCGGCACGGCTGACTGAAAGGCACTCATTTCGGCAAGGAGGTCCAGACGAGGGTACTGGACATCCCCTTTGACAGGGATAACCCCTTTTGGAAGGCCGTCGACGAGGTCTTGCAGGCCATCAAGACTGAGATGTCTCGAGTCCTGGGCCCTCTCCAACAACACTGCTCTTCCTTTGGCACCTCTGGAGGAAAGTCGGGAAGATCGACAAAAGGTTTCTCCTCGTATCGTCGGCCTACAGAAGCTGTTCCAAATCCTTCAGTGAGTGGTTCAGCGCTGCTGTTGCTCCCAAGGCGGAACTCGGGCACCGAAACAGAACTGAAGTGGCCACGATGTCGGGGCCCCCACCCATGCACACCAGTGGGAGCCTGGCTGACGGTTTTCGTCAGCGAGTGCGAGAAGATCTCCACCGACAGATGGGTGCTGGACGCTCTCGCCCATGGACATACACTGGAGTTTTAACGCAAGTTTCCTCTGATTCCTTTGGTGGCTGGCAGGAGCAGCACATCCCTCCTCTGCTGCAAGGGGTATCGGCCATGCTAAGAAAAGGGGCCATAGAGCTAGTTCCAAGACGACTCCGGAGTCTACTCCAGATATTTCTTAGAAAGAAGACCGGGCTGTAGGCCCACTGCAGTGTCTCAACAAGTACCTCAAGTCGCAGAAATTCAAGATGGTCACGTTACAGCACGTACTCGGCCAACTGGAGGAAGGAGACTTCTTGATGTTTTTGGACCTGGAGGACGCCTACTTCCACGTCCCCATTCACAGGAAGCACAAGTTCCTATGCTTTGTGGTACAGGGGAGGCACTACCAGTTCAAGACCTTCCCTTTCGGCCTAAAATCGGCTCCCAGGGTGTTCACGAAGTGCCTGGCACCAGTGACGGCCCATCTACATCTATGAGGGATACACGTGTACCGGTACCTCGACGACTGGCTCAACCCTGCCAATTCACGAGAGGTAGCCGTAGAACACAGAGATGACCGTCCAGCTGCTGACTGATCTGAGGTTCTCCATCAATTATCCAAAGTCCTGCTTGACACTATCGCAGAACGCGTTGTTCCTAGGAGCCAGGCGCAACACGGTCTCCTGCCTAGCGTCGCCGTCGGAGGAGAGGGTAGCGGCCATGCTGGGGAAATTGTAACGGCGGTTGTCATCGAAGACCACCATGGTGCGGACCATCAAGTCACTACTCGGCATGCTGTCTTGCATCTACCTTATCTGGCTCTGCAGGTTACGGTTGCAACCTCTTCAGGAGTCCCTGGACGCTTGCTGGATAAAAGTGTCCGGAAGCTTGGTGAACAAGATCCCTCTCGACAAGGAGTTCCGTTGGGCGATAAGGTGGTGGGGCGTACACTCCAACATCGCCCGGTGCACAGGGTTTCAAAATATACATATGAGGAAACTGTCACCACAGACACTTCCCTGGAGGGCCGGACTTCTGCACGCCAGAGGCCTTTGGCTCCCATGGAGGAGAAAGATCTCCAAATCCATATCCTGGGGCTACAGGCAGTGTTGTGGGCCCTGAAGTCAGTCCTTCCATCTCTGAAGGGCAAGGTTGTGAGGATGTTCACGGACAACACCACAATGTTTTACATCAGGAAAGCAGGGGGGTACTCGATCCCCAGCGCTCTGCAAAGAGGCGCTGAACTTGTGGCAGTGGTTGTCACGACCCTCCGCCCTGATCCCCACTGGCAAGGCCATTGGCCAGGTGGAATCAGGGCTCGGATCACTAATAAGGCCGGGCATCCACTTCTCAGGCCCTCTTGGGGCCAGTCCTGGCACCTTTGGCACCAGGCACATCAGTAAGGAAAGACATCTCCTTAAGGAACTACTTTATTTAGGCTTTCAGCCAAAATGGAGGCATCCACATAGCTTGATTCCTAGAACCAAGCTATGCGGTCTAGTGTTTTGGGTGTGGTGGCCTAGGGACTACTTTACCTGGACTACTTTACAGTGGCTATTTAAACCACACCGAACAAGACAACATGCTTCGCGTTAATTTGCTTCTAGCAACGTGACGCTCACTGTGTCCAGCTTTCTCACAAGCCTGGTGAATTCCGGACCTGCAGAAAAAACCAAGAACATCGTTTGCAGCAGAATCTTACCTGCATTCATCATCCTTCACTCGGATCGAAGGACCTGAGAAAAGGAGAAAGACATCATTAAAGGTCGTAGTGGAGACATTACAACCACAAAGTGCTTAAAGACTTACCTGATTTGTTGCTTTTCAGCCGGCATAGCTCTAGATCTCCATCTGCGCTGGGAATTCACCGCGACCTACGAAAAGAGAAAAGCACAGGGCAGTGAGGACAAGACATTGCTGCGCTACGCATAGCGCCTCCTTACCGCATCACAGCGCTATAGCGCACCATCATCTCCCGGTGAGAACCAGAATATCCAGTTCTCCAAGCGGACACTCCGCTCTCCTAGGGAGATAAAAAAAAGACATTTAAAACAGAGAAAAGGCATGCAAGAATTATGACTCTATCAATCTCAATAAGACCTACCTGAAAGACACTAAAAGGGCAGCAGTCAGTGAAGTAACTGGACCTCCCACGCCCACAAAAGACAACGCGCCCCTGCCGAGAGAGCAGGACGGAGAGCCCACCGATTCCGACAACCAGGTGAGAAGAGAACCTGGAGGGGCTGGAAACACAAGGGAGGTGGGGGGAAAACTTACCTTGGTCGCCCAGTCGTAATATAGTCTTCATTTCCAGGCGGAATCCCATCGACACCAAGACCACACCAGAGAATCATTGGGAAGGACACCAACGACGAACTGGCTGGGTGGCGTCCCCGTGGATACCAGGTGAGCCTAACTCTGGGCCTTCGAACAAGAGATGTTCCTCATCCCCTTTCACCTGGCGAGAGTCAAGAACACCATTGCTGACTCCCTCACCACGGAGTTGCGCTCCTACCACGAGTGGGAACTTCTGAAGGACCAGGTGGACCGCATCTTCATCAAGTGGGGCAGGCCCCAGATGTATCGGTTTGCGACGGCAGCGAACTCCAAATGCCAGAAATTTTCCAGCAGGTTCCACCAGTCGGGGAGCATGGAGGACGCGTTCTCTTTCCTGTGGGAACGCCTGTTTCTGTATGCATTCCCTCCGTTGCCCCTCATGCGGCGAGTCATGAATCAACTCAAAGAGTGCGAAGCAGGATAATACTCATTTGGTACGAGGACCTTCTCAGCCGGTCATTGTTGCCTCCGGTGGCCACTGATCTGTTCACCAGAGAAGGAGGCGCAATCCTGCATCACAACCCAGGATCGCTGAACCCGAGGATTTGGCTCCTGCAGCCCTAGAGTTTGGAGGATATGATTTGCCAGCGGGGTCCTTGCCAAGGACAGAGCATCATTGACTCTTAAGTACTACCATCACAAGTGAAGGCGTTTCCCTATGTGGTGCCAGTCACAGAGGATCACCCTTCAATACTTGTCCTTGGCCAAGGAAGGACTGGCGCACGCCTCTATCAGGATACATCTGGTGGCTATCTCCCACTACACCAGGTCTCCAGGAAGATCTTCACTTTGGTCCCACCATTTCGTCAAGGAGTTCCTCAAAGGACTGTTCTGATCTTTCCTGCCGGTGAAGGACCCTGCCCCGGCATGGGACCTCAATGTGGTACTGACTAGGCTTATGGGAGCCCCCTTCGAGCCTATGCATCAAGTTCCTCTTGTGGAAAATGGCTTTCCTTGTGGCCATCACCTCTGCCAGGAGGGTGGGTTAGATCCAGTCCCTATCCTACAAACAGCCGTATGTGACTTTCCACAAATCAATGGTGGTGCTGCGGACGCACCCCCTCCTTAATGCCGATGGTTCCGTTGTAATTCCACTTCAACAAGCCTTTGGTGTTTCCTGTGTTTTTTCCAAAGCCTTTGTGATTGGCTGAAAGGGCCTTGCACTCGCTGGATGTTGCTAGTGCTCTTAAGTTCTAGATGGTACGCACAAAGCGTTTTTGGAAGACCTCTCAATTGTTGGTGAACCTTGCTCCTGTGAACCATGCGAAGGCCTTGTCCAAGGCTTCCATCTCAAGGTGGCTCTCCGGTTGCATCACACACTGTCATCGGTTGGCAAACCGGCCCCTGCTCGGCTGTCCTAGAGCCCACTCCACATGAGCGATCACTGCGACGACAGCTTTCCTGTCTGGTGTGCTCCTGTTGGACATCTGCAGGGCTTCTACGTGCAGGTCCACACACACCTTCACGAGATTCTACTGCGTTGACAGGGATTCCAGGGATGAGTCGAGAGTCGGCCAAGCAGTGTTATGCAACCTGTTCGCTTGAAGTGAGCCTGTTCCAGAGGTACGAGTAATTTCTTCTGTTGAGTCTTGCCACCTATCGTGGTTATGTAATTTTGTACTGCTATGTATTCTTTATTCATGTGTGTGTGAATCCATGCCAGACCCCATGCTGAAGAAGGAACAAGTTACTTACCTGTAACTATTGTTCTCCAGCATGGGTCTGGCATGGATTCATTTGCAAACCTTCCCTCCTACCCCTCTGCGGCTCTTCTTGGTCGTACTGCCTCTCTACGTTCTTACCAAATCTGAGGATGGCTGCCAGAGCGAGGGCCTTAGGGAGAGGGCAATCATTGGCTGGGGGCAGTATGACCCAGAGTACAATGATTGGTTTAGAAGAGAAATACAGTTTGTAAGTGAAAGTGAAACTGTTTTTTCTTTTGAGGATTCCCAGCCTGACAACAGGGAATATATATGAGCATGTGAAACTATGCCAGACCTATGCTGGAGAACATTAGTTACAGGTAAGCAACTTGTTCATTTTATCCCATTGCTAAATCGCCAAAATGTGGTGACCCAGACGAAACCCTGTCTTTTTTGACATTTGTAGAACTCTCATGCAGAGAGTCACAATTCGTGAAACATGTTCGCTTACAGCATTGCTTAGTTTAGAAGGGTCGCTGCACGCAGACAACCTATTTTGTAAAATGTCTGCTTGTATCTTGAAATGTGTTACCTGGGTGCAATTTCTCCTAATTCTAAGAAACCTACAGTGAGGTAGATTTTGTAACAGGGCCTTAAGACGATGACTGGACAAGTGCAATGTGGTATTCTGATCTGTTGTCTTACGAAAAGGTTCTAACGCAAGATGACAATGTTTATTAATTGCTTATGCAGCAACATTGCATTTTTGTGTTAAATTGCTTATCTGCTTTATATGGTGATGTCACAATAGATCTAATGTTGTGAATGGAATACAATTTTATATTGAATATGGCAATGCCAAAAGCATCTGTAGTAGCTTAAACATGTTTAGGAACTGACTGCCTTGAAAGTTTCAAATTAATCATTGTGCATGCACTATGCCTTCTTTCTGCTGACAACATGGAATTATCCAAATCCCTAAAAATGTCTTGTGAAAAATATAGACTGGATTGTGTCCTTCCACGTATTCCTCATCTGATATCTTAGTTTCCAACTTCAGCTGCTTCGGCATTTTCTTCTCACTGCAGAGGCCATTGAAAGTCAAGACGGTTGACTTGATGTCCTTCAGGGCCTCCATCTCGGCTGATGTCATCGTCGAGTACATATACCACGTGCAGCGCCTTTTGGCTACAGTTCAGTTTTTCCACGAATGCGATTGCTTTGAGAATTACGGCGCTCTTCAGTATGACCTAGAGTGCAGTGATTGGTTTAGACAAGAAAGACAGTTTGTAAGTGAAAGTGAAACTGTTTTTTCTTTTACCGATGATCCCTGCCTGGCGACGGGGAATATTCATGCGCATGTGAAACCATGCCAGACCCATGCTGAAGAACAGTAGTTACAGGTGAGTAACTTGTTCCTTCTCCAGACACTGCTCGCTAATCTATGCATAGCATGTGATCTAAGCAGATTCCACAAGCCTCAGAAGAGATACGTTACTCACCGTAATTGTATTTCTGATGCTTGTATATGCTTAGATTCACATGCGCCCACCCTTCCTCCCCTGTGGTGTAGACAGAGTTTGAGTACTAATGGCCAGAAAGACGTGTCCGTTTCCCCATAACAATGAGCGAAAGCCCTAAAAACGGGGCGTGGCTAACCACCATGTGAAGGAGACGCGCCTGCCTGATCCTATAAAGATAAGCTACAAGCGGTGCGCTTAAAGCATTATTGAAAGCAAAAGTCGGGGGACACAGCTTTGACATAAGCAGCAAGCACTGTGCTGGGCTCTGAGACACGGGCTGCGGTAAATAAGAGGATTTTGCACCACATGGAACTGACAAGCCGGTACAAAATGGCTGCAACCAGCGAGTAACAACGCCGGAATCACTCCCCAGTGGAAGCAGAGGCTGCCGAAGGATCTGCGCGGAGAGCAGCTAGCAGACGCGACATCAGGACCATGCAGACTGCAGTGAGGAAGCTGAAAGGTGCTCAACGTTGGCGTGCAGGAGGACTTAGCCCCTGTGAACCAGATAGCCCGGAGGAGGAAGCGAGAAGAGAGCGGGCGAGCTGTGAGGGACTCTGCAAGCCGCAGTGCATGTTCCCAATTCCAGCACTCCAGACCACAGCGGTAAGGAGCAGAAAGGGGGGAAGGAGGGGCGGAACTTCACCGCAGATAAGCGAGCGAAGACCCAGCCACAGCGCGACTACATGGAGGTACCCCGACCCACAATGAAAGACAAAATGAAGTCCCTAGGGACACAGAAAAGAGGCCCAACGAACACAAGGGGGCATACAACGCAGTACCACCAACAGGTAACAAAGCACGCTGCCTGATGGACACAACACATGAGAAGGGACAGCAAGCAAATTCGCCGACCCATATTAATAGGAGCAGAAGCCTACACATGAACTGGCTCATAACAAGGGACT
This sequence comes from Ambystoma mexicanum, assembly GCF_040938575.1. Taxonomy (NCBI): domain Eukaryota; kingdom Metazoa; phylum Chordata; class Amphibia; order Caudata; family Ambystomatidae; genus Ambystoma; species Ambystoma mexicanum. The sequence goes on from NC_090927.1 coordinate 1,221,931,449, forward strand.
ATATATAGCACCAAGGGGCTAGGAGCCAGGGACAAGAGAGGCGAACTATCCATCATAAAGGTGGACAGAAGAGAGAGCAGAAGCCTTGAGACCCACAGCTAATAACTATCACACGCCTGACACAAGCACATACCTGCAACATAGAAGACTGGGGAGGGGGGAGGGGAGGGGAGGGGAGAGAAGAGAGAGAGAGAGAGAGAGAGAGAGAGAGAGAGAGAGAGAGAGAGAGAGAGAGAGAGAGAGAGAGAGAGAGAGAGAGAGAGAGAAAAAAAAAAAACCACCCCACCCCCCAACATAACAGGTGGAGAGACTGGGGAAAGCAAAAGTGTGAAGAAGCCCCAGGCTATATCGCTAGTGCGCAACAGGGACCAAGCAAAAAGGAACCAACAAGCCGAAGCCGTGATAATCTTGCCGTGTTACTGACTCATGCCTCGGGTATGTCTTATTGTCTAACATGTATGACCTGGCATCAGCTCCCTGAGCCTTCCCAATTTTTTTCTTGAAATGCTATAAGCTTCGAACACAATCTTGCCTACATCAATGTACCGCCTGAACCTTTCACGTTGAGCTCATATGTCGATGCTCAACCAGCCTACTCTGGTACAGCTATGTATCACAGTTGAATGACCCTCTATTACTAAAGCTACCACAAATATTCGGCAATCTAACTTGCATGCTTTCATTTAACACACCAAAGCATCTTGAAATATCCGATTGATTGCGTGCCCTATGTATGCATTTTTTCTAACATACAAAAGCATCCTGAATGTCCTATTGATTGTGTGTCCTTTGCTAATGCTTAACAAATACTGCAATGACATGTTCTCTTATCTGCTAGGCACATGCATCTTCTTGTGAACCTGGCATCGCTAGCCATCTAGTTGCCCTTATTTGACTCAACACGCCGCATCAATCCAACTGATGCACCTCCTTTAGGTCCCTACACCGATCCTATCCGTAATTCTATACCGCTCGTAAGACTTACCTGCACCATAGTTTGTGTTAGTGCCTGCCTTTAGAAATTTCTTCTCCAGCCAGACTCCCAACTTGTGACTTGAGTCCAGTGTTTTAGAAATTGTATTCACCTACCCTAGGCAAGCGGAGGCAACCTATGCTCTGAAAACTGCACTTATCCATCTTAGTCAAATAAGGTAACCTGTGTTCTGAAAACTGTTTCTATCTACCTAGGCGCAAGCAACTATGTATGCTCCCACCAAACATATCACTGCCACACTGCCGATCATAGACCACATCCTTAGCACCACTATAAACGCTCTCACCGTACATCCCATCTCAGCCAGCTTAGCTACTAACCACACCATGGAAAGTAACATCAAGCCCACTAGCTTTCTCCCACAACTGCTTCTCCCCCCCGGATTAAACCCACCCCCTTCCTACCTGCTCTCATGACCATGGACAAAACGATACCTATCAGATTTCCCACGCCACCCTCGGCAACCAAGAGCCCCAATACTCTTCACATGCCAGGTGGCACCCAACATATCCTTACCCTAAGCAGACCGAATACCAGCCCTAAAGCTCTCTGCGGACCCACTTCACACATCCTTCACAGCACACATCCCACCAAAACGGGAAATGCCAGACTTGGCTCCAGACTAGGCAAGTCTTATAAAATATCTCCCACCCACCCGTCATCCAATAACCAGCCAAAATGCCTAAAAGAAAATCATATCCAAACCTTACAAAATTCTCAAAAGCACTAAAGTGAAACTTGCCTCATCCAACCTCCCGGCATCCACCAATACCCCTACAGTAATCCATGGGGCATTGATCAATGCCAGGTCACTAGTGTCCCATGCAGCTGAAATTGCTGACCTAATCCTAGAGAAAAAAACTGGACTTCTTAGCAATCACAGAGACCTGGTTACATGCAGCAGTAGGCCCATCACTCCTTATTGCTACAACGGATAACTACAGTCCCTAAAGCTGACAGAGAATCTGCCAGAGGAGGTGGTATCGCCTTTATCTCCAAAGCCTCATTGGATCTAAGAATGACATCGCATACCCCCACAGAATCTTGTGAACTATTGACCGTCAAACTCCCCCTCTCCAATTCGAACACTATAACAATGCACCTGATTTACAGACGCCCGGGACCTATAGGTTCCTTTGAAGAGGACATCATCTCCCTCCTCTCCACCAATATCAAACCAACTTCACAAATCCACATTCTAGGCGACTTTAATCTCGGCTTTAACGACCTCAACGACCAACCGGCAATGACGCTGGCCAACTTCTTGGCTGATCTAGGCCTCACTCAAAGAGCCCTTTTCCAAACTTGCGAAAAAGGAAGAATCCTTGACTGGGTTGCCGACCTTAACTGTGTAACTAATATAACAACAATTGAACCATTACACTGGACCGACCACTTTCTATCATTTAATCTTCAAGATTGCACACCTCCCAGTAGAAATAATCTTATTGCTCCACCCACTGTCCAGGAACAAAAAAAAAAGTACAGTGGATAATCTCAAACCTTTTCTCCAACCACAACTTAGCCCTCCACCTGCCATTTCTGATCCATCTGAACTAGTGGACCTCTATAACAAAACCATCACCACAGTCCTAGACAGAATCGCACCTCTAAAAATGTGCAAAGCAAACCCAGGGCATACCTGAACACATGGTTCACGCCCAAGCTTAAAGCCTTAAGAAATGAAAAAAGGAAATGTGAGAGGACCTGGAAAAATAACCCTTCTACTGCCAACAAAGCTATTGTTCAAAAAATCTCAGCTAGTTATAAAGAAGAAACCCTGTTAGCAAAACATGATACCTATAATGATAGGATTAATAAAGCGAGTTCAAGCACGAGAGAACTATTTACTATTCTTAAGAGAACTTGAATCTCCAACCCCGCCATCTGAAACTGCACCAAAGATAGAAAAATGGTGTACTGAAATACAAGATGCCCTATCCAATAAAATTACCATGCTCCAGAAGAAAATAGCAATCAGAAAATCTAATAAACCACCTCAGGCTAACACCCTGAAATCCAGCCATACTTAACCTAAACCACAGCAACGATTCAAATTCACTACAGTATCCACCCGAGAAGTGCAAAAAATCATACCCTCTCTCAAACCTTCCAACTGCCAAGGTGATACTTGCCCAGCTTCTGTCGTAAAGGAAGCTGCAAATGAACTTGCCCCCTTTATTACCAAGCTAATTAACGCCTCCTTCCGCACCTTCACTGTCCCCACCAACCTAAAAAACTAATGGGCCCTCCCACTCCTAAAAAAAAAAAAAAAATCCCTCGAGCCTAACATCCCTACCAATTTTAGGTTTATTACTACAGTCCCTTTCTTACTGAAGATTATCGACAAAGCTGCCTACATTCAAATACAGCTTTACCTGGAGACTAATAAGCTCCTTGGACTCTGCCAATCGGGCTTCAGACCCCAAGAAACAGCCTTGATTGATCTGAAGACCCAGATTGACGATCTGAAAGACCAAGGAAAATCAGCCCTCTTGCTCCTGCTAGATTTGTCTGCTGCTTTTGATTTGGTTGATCATAATGTGCTATGCAACCATCTATCCACAACGGCTCTTTCTCATCAGAAGCAACAGCTTGGATTGAATCCTCCTTTAACAATAGATCCATGAGAGTCTTCTCTCCCTTGGCGTCAGCAGATCCTATCCTCATATCTTGTGGAGTCCCTTGCATATCGCCAACCATTTACAATGCATTCGCCAAACCACTGTTTGATGACTTGGACGATCTGGGTGTCACCTATACTAATTACGCAGATGACACCCATATCCTTATACCTCGGACCGGCGATTACGATAAAGACCTGGCCCTTACTAACAAAATCTACCTCATTATTCAGGCCTGGATGGCCACACATGGCCTATGCCTGAAAGATGAGAAGACTGAGCTACTCCTCCTAGCCACACCTACCAAGTAAAAAAAAAAAATAGCAATCACATCAAGGTGGCTAAAGAGGTAATAACATTAGGCTTTTACCTAGACTCCTCCTCTGAATATGTGCAAACAGGTCAGCGCGACAGCCTCAGCAACAGCGTACACCTGCAAGCTCATCCTCGCAGGCAAACCCTTCCTTTCCACAAAAAGCAGCACTACATTGGCCAGAGCATTAGTACAGTCTACAATTGACTACTGCCATGCACTATACCTAGGTGCCTGCAAATACATCACAAACAAACTCCAGATCATGCAAAATAATGCTCTCATAACTGCCTTGGGCATCTCCAGAAGGCAACATATCTCTGGGTTCAGGCGAGACAAGAATTGGCTCTGTATCAATGAGCGAATACAACTAAAAACAGTATCCATAACCTACAAATGCCTCAATAAATCAGCCCCTTCATACAGATACATTTGCCGAAAACAATACTGCCCAACACGCCAGATCTAACCACTCCGGCTGCCTGAAAGTGCCCAGGTGCAGACTAAAAAAGCAGGGGGCAGCAGCATCCCTATAATGGCGTCTCAACTCTGGAACTCACTTCCGGCCACCTTAAGAACAGACCAGCCTTTCTACAATTTTAGGAAAGAAACCAAACGTTGGCTCATTTCCAAAAACACCTCTTAGTAGACACCCTCATCTTTGTGCCCTTCTCGAAGAATCCTACTCCTCAATACTTAGTATCTATGTAATTATTGTCTATACTATGCAGACTTTGACGAAGTGACGAGAGATATCAATATACTACAACGGAGAGTAAAACTGCTGGAAGAAAGAGCAGATGATGCCGAAGGACGCGTTCACAGGAACATTAGGATTCTGGGGCTACATGAGGGCATGGAGGCATCCTACCCAACTAATTACATAGAAAACTTGCTGCTACAGTAACTGGGACCAGGGAACCTCACATAGTGATTCACAATTGAGCTTGCACATCGATCCTTAGCAAACCACCACCGGGAGCTCCCCCTTGGCCTATCACAGCCAACATTTTAAACTACAAGTATAGGCAGAAGATCTTGGTATTTTCAAGGAAGGGGGCACTATAAAAAAGCTAAACTGGCAATATACCCCGACTATAACTTTCAGGTGCAGAAAAGAATAGCCCAATTTATAGCCACAAAGGAGAGACATAGGAAAGCGGGTCTGAAATACATGGCAATTTATCTGGCCAAACTGAAGATACTAACATAATGGTAGTACGCTATTTTTTGACAACCCAGCGGAGGCGCAAGACTGGATGGACAGCGCGAAAATCTTAACAATGGGAAAAGACTGACCACCACATGTGCTTAAGGCAAGAACACACCCTAGAAACATTGAAAAGCAAAGTAGCTAATGGCTGGACATTGAAGTGAGGCAAATCTCATGCACCTGAGAACAAAATGACTATGGAACATAAGTGAAGCAGAACTAGAGATTACACATTATGGTTGCTGTTTGGGAAAATGGCAAGAAGCAGGGAGACAGAAGAGAGGACACATGCTTCTCGGTGGGAGTGACATGGGACAGAGGAGAGCTCCTACTACCCCAGACATTTTTGTTTTGGTACATTACTAAGTACCCACCCGTTGGGCACCACACGCCTGATCTGGTGACTATGAAGGTAGGGAGGGAGCAGATGTAGAGAAGTCTGAACATGCATCACATGACTGGACAGTTGAAGTTGGATAAGGGTTGGTTGAATAAAGGGGTGGTGGGGAGTTGTTTAGGGGAAGGAGGAGAAAGCCTGATGGAGTATTCCGAAGTCCTGGAACACATGAAGCCACAATCTTCAGAACAGATGTAGCGTCCTGTAAGCATCTGAAAAGACCATGCAAACATGTATATGATGGCGGGGAGCATTAATGTAATGACCTGGAACATTCAAGGTCTTAACTATGGAAAGAGGCAGAGATTAATCACATACTTGCAGAAAATAGGAATTGCCCCTTTACAAGAGACACACCTCAATAAACCCAGACAAGACAAAATTGCCCAACATCGGGGAGGCTTAGTAGTGGCATCCACATACTCTCCTTACTCCAGAGGGGTCCTCATTTGGGTGGCCCCGACAATCCCTCTGAAGATCTTGCACACTAAGACTAATGACGAAGGCAGAATGGTAATGATACAAGGTATGCTTGAAAATAGGGGAATCTGTATAGTGAACACGTATGCACCAAATCAACACCACAACTTTTTTCCAGTCCTTATATGGAAGTTTGGGACTGTATAGAGATGGGGTCATAGTATAGGGTGGGGAATTCAATTGCACACTGAATCCCAAAATAGGTCAGACGACAAGTTCAAGAGTTTAGCTCCACATGCAAAGGTGCTGAATGCCCTGCTACACTCCTTGAACCTGGTCGACATATGGAGAACTCTCCACCCAGAAGTGAGGGACTACTCTCACCACTCCACCCCACATAAAGTAGACACAAGACTAGACTACTTGTTCACGGGGGAGGAACATATGAGGAGGCGGAATATAAAGCAAGAGTATTGTCAGGTTATGCCCCGCTAATATTAAAGTGGGTTGTAACAGCCTCAAGACCACCAATACCAACCTGGAGACTCAGAAGTGAGTCACTGCTACATAGAAGTGACTCAATTCTAGATAAATGTTTAAAGAACATGTGAGAGAACGACGACTGAGTTCTTCAAAATTAACACAGGAAGTATAAAAACTGTGTGTATGATATTGAAACATTTAAATTAGTGACCAGGGAGATATGATGGCCAAAGCAGGGGGGGTGCGCAAGGCCATCACCTCAGAATTACCCAAAACAGAACAAGAACTAGCCGAGGTTGAGAGAATGAACAGTGCTAGTCGAGACTACTTGAGTGAAGAAATAAAATTGAGTGTGCTTAACCCAATGGGACAGACTGGGCAAATTCAGCTATGCGCAATACCTAGACAAAATTCACACGCAAGGGGATAAACCTGGCAAGCTGCTGGCTTGGTTATATAAAAGTGATAAAAAGAAAACACCAATTCACTCGATCCAAAATGCAGAGGGTAACATAAGAAATGTTCAGGAAGAGGTGAACAAGGTGTTTTACTACCATAGAGAACTGTACAAGGACTCCCATGCAGAGAGAAATGAGGAACTGTAAGAAGCTAAGAAGCATTTGACCTCCACCTTACCACATCTAGATGTGCAACAAGTGCACATATTAGAGGAACGCATAACGACAGAAGAGGTGACGGCCATAATAAGAACACTGCCCTCTGGTAAGGCACCAGGCATGGATGAACTGCCGGACAAATACTATAAAATATACGCAGACTGCCTGGCATCGATCCTGACGAGATTATACAATGAAGCATTTGAAACCGGGTCACTACCAGAAATCATGAGAGACGCAGTAATAATCCCTCTTCCTAAACCAATAGAAAAACCGTGGAAGTGGCTCTTACAGGCACCCTATTCCTTTTGAACCAGGACAGCAAAATTCTTACTGCAGTGCTGGCGAATACGCTCAGGAGAGTAACAACGGAACGTATACAACCTGACCAAAATGGGATATGTACCGGGTAGGAACATTTCCTGTAACCTAAGGAGGTTACACCACGTGATCAGTAGTACTGAGGGTAGGAAAGAGCACTGTGCAGTGGCCTCACTAGATGCGATGAAGGCATTTGATTTGGTCCATTGGGACCGACTTTAGGCGACAATGGTTAGACTGGGATTTGGACCAAATTACATGAGATGGGTAAAATTGATTTATACTAAACTGATGACGAGAGTTCAAACGGGGGCCATCCTCTCTGACAGATGAGTTACAAAAAGGCACCAGGCAAGGCTGCCCACTATCCTCTGATGCTTTACATTATCGTAATGGAACCAATAGCAGCATTACTGCGACAGGAATACAAAGAGGCAGGAAATAGAAATAGTTGGTGTATGTCCACAGACAACATGTTACTGTGCTTACAGTACCCCAAAGAGAACCTACAACATGCACTAGACGTGCTGGGCAATTTTAGCAATGTGTCTGGAATTGCAATCAACAGGAATAAATCCAGTTTATTCCCGCTAGCCAAACTAGCTGAGGGCAACAATGCAGAGCTGCCGACACGAACACTTCAGTGGAATATAAAACTCCGTTAGATACCTAGGACTAGACCTCTACCATGACCCGAAACAGCAATACATACACAATACCATAAAATTATGGAAGGGCTAGTAAAATCAATTAAGTTCTGGGGAAAGTTACCTCTATCAATAATGGGGAGAGCAGCGGTATTAAAAATGGTGGCGTTACCAGCATTGCTACATTGTTTTGGGAATGTACCATACAACATACCGTGACATTTTTTTTAATAAGAAAAGAAATAGTACAGAAGCTTTCTTTGGCAGGGTGGTAGACATAGTTTGGCACTGAACACTCTGCAAAGACCTTATGAAAAAGGGGGGGTTGAGAATTCCTAATTCCGAACTATATTGTCTAGTATGCCAGATGCAATATGTGGTGGGTTGGCTAGCAGACGACCCAACAATATACACAGCACTCCTACAACCAGCAATTCAACATCTACACTTGAAAGACCTAGTATGGGTCGCCCCTCCAGAACCACAAGGATACCCACAACTAGTGAAACTCGGGATGCAAATATGGCATAGAACTTCCCAAAAACATTAGATTAAAGATCTGATATCACATCAGATACCCCTAGCAGCAGTAATGAAGGATAGTAGAGGACAAAGAGCTAGTGTGCTTACACATTCCGAGACATGTGGGATCATTACCATTGGGCACCTGAGGGGAGAAAATAACTTACTGAAATGTAAAGAATTACAGAAAATTACAGGCATACATGGAGGGCAGTACCTGCTACACAGTTCTATAATAAACAAGATTAAACGTAGATGGTCATATATTGGGGAGGATACAATAGGCAGCGAAAAAATAGAAACAATAATAAATATCTCAGAAGGAGGGCATACCATATCAAGATTATACGATGTGCTGTTAGTGCATCACACCAGAGGAGATCTGAGCAACGGTGGGGGGTGGCGGGGTCGGGGTGGGAGTCAAAACTGGGAAAGCCCTTTAGAGATGAGGAATGGCTGAAGGTGGCTAACTCTCATAAGAAGGTCTTCAAGAATGCAAGATTGTAACTAATACAATTATATGTAATACATTGAGCCTACCTAACTCCAGAAGTAATTGGCAGATTCAAAGGTGCAGGAAAACAGTTGTCCCGAATGCAAAGTGGAAAATGCTGGAATGGTAAACATGTTTTGGGAATGTAATACTACATAGACATTCTGGAGAGAAGTCGCACATAAGGTTTCCCAGGGATGCATACATTTAGATGCATGCTGGGTCTCTTTCGGAGGAATAAAAAGGAGAACACACTTGGGAAGATCAAAGACCTAATATATGTTTTGGCCAAACGTAGCATAGCCATGAACTGGAAATCAGAAAGGGCGGCCAAGTGTGGAGAAATGGTGGGGGGGATTTGCAAAAATGGACAATAACAGAAACGGGAGTATGGAAACAGGTGATCAACGAGCAAAAGCAAGACCCAGGGGAAGACATGCGACAATGGACTGCGCTCACACTAACTCTATTCAACCCAGGTATGAGAGACGGCAAGAACTAAAATGCACAGTAAGGAAAGGTCAACTGTGAAAGAAGTGGGCAGGACCAGTGGATAAGGTAGAAAAGGAACTGTATTATGGCTAGTTAAAGGGCAAGGGAGGGGACAGAGGGGCAATGTTCGGAGGGAAATGTAGTTAACTAGACACAAGACATTCTGATTATATGATTGCAAGTATTCACCTCTATGCTGTTATATAAAAGGAAATTAAGAAATAAAAAGTCAGGTTAGGATACATAAACAAATGCAAAAAGCTTGGGTGTCCATGGACTATGAAGGAAAAGTTGCTTCTAGAGAAATCTTTTCTAACAGGTACTAAATATCGAACAGATTTTGGTGGGGGTCCATGAATGTCTATAGAGGGGAAAGCAGCAACAAAATAAATATTTCCTAACAATCAACATGAATCCTGCTGAGCTTAAGTATTGTTGTTTGGTAATGTCAAAGTCAGATTTCCCATGACATTTGAAGCCTCAACTTGAGCAGTGGTAGAAGAAATGTGAAGCATCACTAGGATGATGAACAGGATTGTTTCCTTCACTTGGCATGATAACTCACTGGCCCATTTTGATGCCTTTTAATGAAGTGTTCAATGCTGAGATCTATCAGAAATCTGTCCCAAAATCTGCTGGTGACAGTTAAAATCCTGGTATGGATGACTCTCTGCCTTTTTCCTTCGGTGTGTTACAGCCTGCTCTAACCCGCTAGTGCCCCTTCTGAGAACCCCTGTGTAAATGATGAACACTGCATCAACAAATAAAAGAAACGCTGTCCTCCATTGGGTTCCTCATAGATCTATGCTTCAGGTGACTGCAGATCTCTGAAACATTTGATAGCAGTGAACGCTATGCAACTCTGGCATCTAGGTTCCTCAGTGCTTGTCGTCGAATCCAGACGTGACGTTGGGACAAACGGCTTGCATGCAGCCCCCTGTGACCTCTGTTCCTTTTCTTTCTGCATGCTTCACATGCTTCTCAGGAACGATCTTCAAGGCCTCAGCAAAAGGTTCTCCAACGCTTTAGGGAGAATTTTCATTTCTGTGCTAATTCCCTTCAAACTTAGAGACCCCCGGCTATTTTGCTGGATTTAGGATTTAGATTTATTTTAACCCTGGAGTGAGTGAGACAGCCCCTTTGAGCTACTCTATGGTCATCCGTTTATAGGCCCTTTGGCCCTAATCAAGGAAGGGTTTGAGAGTGCTCCTTCCCTCAAGCCAATGAGAGTCACTGACTATATGCTAGGACTCCGAAGGAGAATGACACTAAGGATGACAGAAGATTCTGATAACGTGAAAGCCGTTCAGGCTCTGGTCAAAGATTGGCATGACCAGAAGGCCAACATGGTGGAGTTTACTCCAGACTGGCTTGTTCTAGTTATGGTACCTTGTGGGATGTATTTACCCATGCATCCGAGCCCTACCTCAAAACTGTGCAGTACTGACATGGAAAACATCATGATGGCCAGAGCTTCCCAGAAAATGCACAGGGAAATGCATGAAGAATAGGCTGCCACTCATTTTTGCCGATGTTATGGGCACAGAAGGACACTGCCTAAAACCACCATTGGACTACCCACACAGTAGTCTGAAACCATTGGGAATGGCAATGCTGATTGCCAAAAGCAAACCCATAACTGTGGAGAATTCATTTTCTTAAATCCCAAAAAGGGGTGCAGTACCAGTACTCACCACTATCCAAAAGCCGGCGTTTTAAAACCACCAGATTTTACTTTTTTGTAGAAAACTGAATAAATGAACCCAAAACATGCCAAAGAAAGACTTACTGAGAGGTGGATCCAATGTAAAGTTATATTCTGAAGTGACTTGGAGGTGTATAACAAGACTGGCTGAGCTGTGGATTTCAGTAGTTTAAGTAAATTTGGACTGAAAGACATTAAAAATCTAAATGTTTAAAAGAAATGAGTGACCTACTTTTGAGTGTCACATAGGTTGCAATTGTTTAAATGTCATAGTTTTAAACTTAGAATCAGCATTCTAGCTGCAGATGTGAAATTGTTAGTTTATTTGAATGCAGATACTGGGGAACAGAAATGACATGTAGCTAAAAACTGGCTTAAAGAGATTCCAATTCTGCCTGACAACTACCCCCATCAGGAGTGAAACTTGAGTCACAGCTGTGTTCCCAGGCCTAGCTGCCCTTTTGCTGCTCACACCAAAAGGGATATGACACTTCCCTGATTGAATTACCTGGGCTCTGCAGGAAATTGAACAAAGCCCTGTCTTGACTCAGGCAAATGTTTTATGGCGGGAGTCGTAAATGGAGATTTCTCCTGGAAGCACAGGGGAGGGGCACTGCCTGTGAGAGCAAGCTGGCTTGGCAGAACTGGAAAAACCAGAAATTCAACCTTGTGCTGGAGGAAAACCACACCCCTTTGGGGCCAGAACCTAACTCTAAAAAGATGAATAACTCATAGAGCGGACATGTGAAAATTTTATAAATGATACCATAATTCTTGTGATTTTTCTGCCCACATTTTAAGAGGTTTTTAGAACCGGTGGTATGTTCAGGGGGGTTTTAGCGGAAAAGAGGATATTACTCAGTGTGTGCATGTGAAAAATCTGACACTTCATCAACTAATGTCCATACTCCTTGCGCACATGTGTGTAAATTTGGGGTAATGTACGGTATCGCAAACCAGTTAAAAAAGTGCAAAATATTGCCATTTCTGAATGCAAGCTCCCAGGAAGAGCAGAGTTTGAACAGCGGATACCTCCTGTAATGCATGATGGGTGCATATGATTTTAAAACAATATGTACCTCTGCAAATATGTATTTGGTTCAAATCTAGATTTGTGTGCAAGTTGACAGGAGGAGTGGACTTTCTGCAGGCTGTAAAATGACATCACTCTGACACAACTTAGCTCCCCCAATCAAGTGAGAAATGGAAGTTTGACCAATTAGAAGCTGAGAGAGAGGTAGGGTCAGTGATGCAAGAACACACACACACCCATTTTGAAAACACATAAAAGCAGACAGACAGGACAGATAGGGACCTTCAAATCCATTTGCTGCGGGACGCTCTGCTGGAAAATCCATACTTTACCTCCATCAATCTCCAGAGAAAGCTGTGCAGAAAGATCCAGACTTTAAATCCCTCAATCTTCAGAATCCAGAGAGAGAGCAGACCCAGATCACTGTGAAGTGCAGAGACCAGAATCCCGTCTAAAACCTGACCAGATCCATGGCGAGGCCCATTTCACTCAAGAATATAGTGTGAGTACCTAGAAAAATGTGCAGAACCAATCTCCTAGTTAAAATAATATAATTCAATCTAGTTTAAACTAAGTAGAACTGTCTCCTAACTGTCACCTGTCATTTGCAAAGCTGTCACTTGTCATTTTCTAGTTGCAAGCTGCACTTGTCTTTTTGAACTTTAAAATTTCAAATCTGAAAAACGACCTTTATTTAATCGCTCATATCTCCGCGAAAGTTTGTGCTAGAGACTTGCAGTAACTTTCATCTGGAAGCTGAGATCCTAGGCTTTCATAGGACCCCAAAACGATATTGATAGCCCTTGTAGTTCTTCTGTAATAGCGCCCGGCGCATTCGCAAATTTAGCCGCGATTTGACATTTTGCCGCGATTTGCAAATTTCTCCACGTGTAAAAATCTGTTGCTGCTTGCCTTTCATTTGCCAGAAATTCGTTTAACCTGCTAGTTACCCCTAGATCCTTGCTAAAGTGAGCCTGGACTAATATTAACTTGATTTCACTCACCCTGAACCTCTAGAGGCAATTAAAAGCATTTAGCATATTTTTTTTCTACATTACCAGCACATTTAAAAGCATTTGGGCCTGTGTTTTCAACGTCTGTAGTCTAACTTGCTGGGTGAACTGAATCACATTTGATTGCATTTCTGAGAATTGTGTGCCTTCCTTCCATTTCCTTGCATTGCATAAAAGGGGGGGGTGAATTGTCCAAGAAAGTGATTACATTGTCTTTTGCTGTAATCCTATCAAGTTATTTTCTGTACTGCATTTCATTCCACATTGCATCCATTTGAAACCATAAAAGTATTGTTGCTATCTTATCCATTTCATGTCAACTCCTTAGTGATTATCAAGAAGTGTGCTAGTGCCAGATTCTCCGTTAATCTTTATCATATCAGATTAAGTGTGCTATTCAATTATTAATTTATTCTAAAGTGTGATATATATACCTATTGTTTAAACTATCAATTAAACCTTTTAACTTGCAAAACAGAACTACTTCTTGGCTCAGTGGGGTCAGGGGGATTCTGAGAGAGGGGTGTTATATAGGGGTAGTCATCCAGAACGCATGAACTGGACATAAAGATATATCAATAAGGGTTTTCATTCAGTATTCTAGACTAGGCGTTGACTTGGCTGTAGTGCTGAATTGAATCCTCTTACAAATTGGGGGCTCGTGCCGGACGTTTGGGTTAGATCTACCATTTGTGCAGATTAATACAGCGTGCCAGCTGACCAGATACACATATCCGGTCGGATCCCCACGCTGTGTTACGCTGTAAAGCACTCCTCAAAGGGACACTCCAAGAAAAGTTCTGTTCTGCAAAAATAAAATACTAACTTCTGTAAGTCAGGACAGAGACCAATCTCTAGAATGACGACCTTGGTAGATATGAAAATAGCCAGAGAGCACTTCTTACATAAACTATTTGTGAGAGGTGAATGGGCTGAGCAGGGCCAGGATGCCTGGTTGCAGGCCATCACGTGACAGGCCACTGAAACAGGGTCAGACTTATGGAGAGATCAGGGTCCATTACATGTGGCCCTGAGTGAACTATATATGGCTCCTAAGGCCAAAGATGAACACGACAAGATTGTTAGGATAGCGGCATATTTATATTTATATATGGGAGCCATACAGAATAAATGTGCTGAAGGCCATGATCTGTCAAAAAGGCAACAGATGGCGTTAGAGAAGGCCCAATCTGATCTGGACTCTTCTGAGCAAAGGCTGCACAGAAGCCAGGAGTCAGAAAATAAGACCAGACAGTACATCACTAAAATAAAGGAGGATATGGATGTGCTGCAAAAGGAAAAGTCAGAACAGGATACCAGATTTCTGGCCTTGCAGAAGGAACACCAAGAAGGTTTGGACTCCCTACTGCAAAGCCAGAAAAAGCTGGAGCAACAACTGGACTTCAACAGGGTATGTGCTGAGCAGGTAGTCACCCTGCAAGGCCACCTAGATAGGGAAAAGGCAGAAAGCAATAAATTGATTCTGAAAGACCTGGATACCCAGGCAGAGTTTGATGAAGAGTGCCAGAAAGCTGGTGCCCTTCAAAGGCAGAGGGATGACCTGGCAGCACAGATGCAGGCTCTCAGTCAGGAAAGAGACACTTTAGGCCAGGAAGTCTGCCACTTAAAAAAGGAAATTGAAGAAAATCACCTGGCCCTCCAGGGGCTGGGTGACCTCCAAAAAGAAAACCAGAACTTGGTAGAGCACACCAGAAGGGTGGAAGATGCTCTGGCAAGAAAGGAGCAGGCCAGTAGGGATGGGACTCAGGAGGTAAACCTCCTGCAGCAAAGACTGGCCCAGTTCTCCAGGACCAACCAGGAAGCACAGAGGGAAAATGAGGCCCTCTGTCAACACAATGATAGGCTCCAACAACAGGTAGCGATGCAGGAGAGACTGATAGTCTAGTAAGGCCTTGACTGAGGAACTGAAAGCACAAATGCAGGCTCTTGCATTGCAACAGGGAGCAGGGGCGGATAGAGATGAGGTCCGCTGGGAAAGAGAGACTCCTGACCATAACCTCAGGAGCCCTAACACCAGGGGCCTTCATCTCTCCAAGTCCCTGGACTCTACCACCCCCATGTCCCCTGGCGCACATGAGCACAGGGCCACAGGGATGGCAGATTACTATCCAGCTAAAAGTATGGGGCTCATAGGCCAGTACCACTCAGGAATGGAGGGGTGGGCATCCGGGTATGGGCACCCAAGTACAGTACAGTTCAGTGGGGAACCCCAGGAGAGTAGGCCCATTAAGGGCATCCTGAAAACCTCTGCCCAGTTAGGTCAGTGGAGGGGGTACCCATCAAATCCTGGCAGCAAGGAGGAATCTGAAGACTCCTCTGAACTGCGCAGGACACAGGAGACCAGGTCCCCACATTCTGCCAGCCATTCCCAGGCTCGCAGAATCTGGGAAAACCTGGAAGAGCAGACAGGAACCTCTGGGAGCAGTGCCTCTGAGTCAGAGGATGAATGGACAAGGGTTACCCGAACCAAAAAGGCCAATAAGGCAAAAAGGGCCTCGCTTAAGGACCCCTTAAAGCAGATTAAGGCGATCAGGAGCGTCATCACGCCTTAGCATAAGAACGCTAAGTATTCTGTTTGGGAGCACTTAGAGTTGTTTGAGCAAATGATGGAGACTCTCCATTTGAAGGACAGCCAAAGCTGTATTCAATATGTAAAGTGGACCTTCTCCCCGGAATACTCCAGTTTCTTTGCGGGGCTGGAGGACCAAAATCATTTAAGATGGTCCACCTATAAGGCGGCCATCCTGAAACATTTTTACATTCATAGAAATCCTCAAGAGGCTCGCAAGGCAGCCTACAATTTACAATGTGGGGAGGATCAGGCCCCACAAGAATTTGTGCAGGAACTGAAACGTGCTTTTGCGCAGACCACCAGAAGGGTGCGCACAGACAGTAGAGAATTCATCAATACATTTTTTCATGCCTTGCCCAAATACATAATGACCCAGCTCGTGAGGGATTTTCACGAGAAAAGATCTTTAGACTGGGTCATTGAACAGGCTACCCGGATCTATGAGGTGCAGAAACCGGTAGATAGCAAAAGTAATGCCCAGAAAAACCCCAAAGCCAACATCAACCCTGCTGCTGCCAAGGTGGCAGAGGTAAAGGTCACCCCCGTTTTAGAGTTGGAGATGGGGGGGCCTAAAAACCTACCTGCACCTAATAATGCTAGGCCCAGAAGGTCCTCGGGCCAGTCACAGACAGGGAGCCAGGGAGGCAGCCCCACAAATGGGGTCCCTCGCTCTCCTGATTATGTAAGTCCCCGTTACAAGGGAAATCGACCCATCCTGGGTTATGTGTGGACTCCTCCAGCCCAAGGGGGGGGGGGGGATCCAGCCAAGCACCTAACCCAGGGAACTTCCCTCCTAACTTCCCACAGGAGGGCAGAAATTTTCCAAATCCTGGGCAGAACTTTTTCCCCAGGTATCCATCCAACTTTCAGCCCCAAAACCATCCATCCTTCTTTCCCCAATTCCCTGAGCCCAGACAACCTAATCCGGGAGAGGGGAGGCCAAGGGTGGAGGGGTACCCAAATCTTCCCAACCCGGGGTACTACCAGAGAAGGGATAGCTACCCTTCCCGGGATCAGCCCAGGGGAGAAAACAGGGCCCCGTATCAGCCTGAGCGGGTTTCCCAGTTAGAGCGCCAGGTTCAAAACATGGCGCGGGATCTGGGTCACATACTGAGGGCTCAGCAGAACCCTCAGATGGGCGTGCCGGCGCAGAACGCACCCAACTCGGGACCTGGTGCCCCAGAACAATGACGGGGGCAGCACCCCGATAACTCACCGGTTCCCAGGGAGGAGGCACAAGGGGAAGGGGGGTGTAAAGCCTTGGAGGAAGCTTCCTTCCTCACTTGTAAACAGCCCCTGGAAACCCAGGAACCGGAAACAAAATCTCTTGCCCCTGAAAGTCTGCCTCCTAAGGAGCAGAGGGGGGGTAGGAGAAACAAAAGACCCAAACAGACTCAGTTTGAGGAGGAGGTACAGATCTTCCAATTTGAGGGAGAGGGATCCTCGGAGGATCCTGGGGAAAGGATCTTCTCCTTCAGAGAGGGGGGAACTCCTCCCAAAGAGAAATGGGTCCCTAGGGATGCAAATCCAGACTGGGGAGATGTGGAGACTGAGCTACCGCCGCCCACCATCTCATCCCAGAACCAACAGCAAGAAAATCCCCTGGTTCAAACCCATCCTGGTGACTGCCTCCAAAAAGGGGGGGGCGGCCCGGAACCGGAGCCAGGGGAACCCACAATGGCTCTGATCTCCAGTTGCCAACTTTTTCTTTCAGATTCCCAAGGCTCTCCACAGAATTCCGCCCAAATCTCTTCGCTAGCGATGTCCAAAACCAGAAAATTAGCCCACCAGTTGTCCAAAAATGTGCATTATCTGTGCCCCCTTGAGGAGAAGGAGGTAAGATACTATGCCCCGGTACAAGTACAGGGGCAGGGTACGATTTCAGCGCTGGTGGACACGGGATCTCAAGCTACCCTTCTGTCCAGAAGGGCCTTTGATGAACTAAATGCAGGAAGGGGAGAGAATTACCAAATTCCTTTCACCTCACTTCCTGGACAACTCCAGAACTTTGACGGGAAGGAAATTCCCGTCGAGGGGACGGCAGACTTGGACATAAAAATTGGGCGACATAAGTTGAAAGACCCGGTCATAGTTGTGACCCCAGAGGGCACCCCTTGTTTACTGGGGAATGATCTCCTGAGAAGGTTGTCACCCCTAATAGATTGCGTAAACAAGGTCCTCTGGACCCAGACTAGCCGACCAATAAAATTAAAACAGAGTGTCAACCATGTTAGTTTAAACGGCACCTGCCACATGGTTGAACAAAAATCTGACCAAGTCGAATTTCACTTCCAGAATAGCCAAATTCCAGACGTGACAGTAATAGCAGTAGGACAACAGACTGGTGATGGAGGGTCCTCTCTATTTCTGAAAATCAACCTTCCTTCCAGTTTAAGGTGGTATTCCACACTGGAAGGAAACACCCTGAGATTCTATACTAATCCACAATCAGAAACTCCCACTCCTATAGTCCAGAAAGATGTGAAATCAGCTCAGAGCCTGGCTGATATTCAGCAGATTGGAGAGCAGTTGTTCATCCCTGTTCAGTTAAATGATGGGAAGGACTCTGTTCTCGCTCGAGTGTGTGTGAACAACGGTAAGAGCTTCATCAGCGAAGCCATGTTCCGACAACTCCCAAAAGCTCCAGCCATTCCCACATGCAAACTGATAGACAAATGGGAAATGGACCTGGAAGCACCTAATTCCAAACATCTCCTGCCAAGCAGGTGTATGCTCAAAATCTCCATTGGCAACAAGAGCATAGTCCACAATTGTTGGGTCGTGCGAGACGTCCCTGCCGCCTTTTACATAGGCAGTGACTTTCTCAATCGCTTTGCCATTAGTTTGGACCTAATAAACTTCAAAGCTTGGTCCTGATTAGCGGATAATCCCATGAGCTTTGATGATCCAGAAAAAGCATTTAGGTCAGCTCAATTGCTACCTTATGCAGTTGAAATTCAGATCAAAGAGGAAGTCACCATCCCAGAAAGGACTCGACAATTCTCCCTGGAAGTGAAAGTTAAAAGAGGACAACATTTGAAAAACCCTGATGCTTACATACATCTAAATGCTTCTCTCCAACAGCAAGGGTTGGGGGTAAACCCAACACCATTAGTCAACATAGAACATGACACCATTCTAATAGAGGTGGATAACAGCGACTTAAAGAGTATTACTCTAGCCGCAGGCACCATTATTGGAATGGCGGTTGATGACCGACATTTCTCCATTGATCTTAGAAATTAACTGTTAGGACCAATCCCCAAGGACTGTTTTGACAGTGACAGTGAGGACAATACAACACCAGACAGGATTTTTACCCGGCATGGGGGGAACTTCCTGGTGTACACTTCCTGCCCTTATGGTAAGGAAGATGTGACTTGTGACTTCAGGAGGGATGAGGTGATTTTCCAGGTCCATGAGGGCTGCCTTTCCCACCTGAAGCCTCCGGTCCAAATCAGCACTCTGACCAGGGAGTTCTCCACCCAGCTGGAGGAGGCCGCTGAGATAGCCAAACCAGAAGTCTTTCCAGGCTTCAGGCAGATGGTGGAAGAGAGAGTCAACCTAGCTGACGCCTGTGTGACTCTGGAACAAAAGCAAAAGTTGAAACAAGTTTTCTTGGATTTCCAAGATCTCTTTGCGGTAGACTCATATGACTGTGGCCGCACTGACATCCACACAACAACAATCCCCACGGACCCTGGCATGACTCCTGTGTTTGTGAAGCAATATTGCTTGCCTCTCGCATCAATGGAGTCCCTTACTGAAATAATTAAGAACCTTGAGTCCAGGGGAAATAATCCGTCCCATCCACAGCACCTTCAATAATCTGGTGCTGGGAATATTGAAGCCAAACGGCCAGTGGAGACTCTGTGCTGACCTCAGGGAGCTCAACAAACGGGTCCATACTTCCCGATGGCCTCTGCCCTACATTGACCAAGGGCTGGCCCAGATCCAGGGGTCACAGGTATTCACGGCAATAGACCTGACCAATGGATACTGGACCGTGCCTGTCAGTAGGGAGGACCAATACAAACTGGCTTTTACCTTTGGGGCCAGCAGTATACATGGACCCGGACTCCCTTCGGATACCTCAACTCCGGCAACAAATTCAACATTTTCCTACATAAGGCCATGCCCGACCTGGGTGCGAGGGGTAACCTGGCTTATGTAGATGATGTCCTCATCAAAAGTTCATCTGTGGAGGAACACATAGCGGAGATCCGTTATGTTCTGACCCAGTTGAGGGCCGCCGGAGCAAAACTTTCCTTTCAAAAAGCACAGTGGTGCAGAACCCGTGTTAATTTCTTGGGGCATGAGATTACTCCTCAGGGCCTCTGTCCCCAGGAAAAGAAAGTGGAAGCGCTTCAGAAACTGAAAGACCCCACAACTCTGCGGGAACTAAGGAGCCTCCTTGGACTGACTAATTACAGCAGAAAGTTCATTGAGGGCTACGCAGAGATCACCAGACCCCTGATTCATCTCCTGAAGGGGGGGGGTCAAGTGGGAATGGGGTCCAGAACAAGCCGAGGCAGTAAGACAACTCAAGAGAAGCCTCTCACAAGCGCCTTGCCTAGCTTACCCTGTCAGAAACAAGGAGTTCTTCCT
Source organism: Ambystoma mexicanum (assembly GCF_040938575.1). NCBI lineage: Eukaryota > Metazoa > Chordata > Amphibia > Caudata > Ambystomatidae > Ambystoma > Ambystoma mexicanum. The sequence continues at coordinate 1,221,951,937 of NC_090927.1, forward strand.
GGAGACGGGGTTCTCTAATACGTGCTTGACGGCAGTATTATACCAAAAGCATGACAAGGTCAATAAAGTAATCTCCTATGCGAGCAAAACTTTATCCTCTGTGGAGGAAAAATTCAACGATTGTGAGAAGGCACTCCTGGCAACGGTGTGGGCAAACGGTGTGGGCATTGAAGAATTACCGCCCGTTCATCCAGGGGGAACACGTCATAGTGGAGACTCCACACCAGCCTCTGCAATATCTCCAAAGTGATAGAATCCGGACCGGAAATGTGAGTAATTCCCGAATTACTTCCTGGATTCTGTCAATGCAAGGCTTTCCTGTGGAGGTCCGATATGGCCAAAACAAGAAGAGTCCCCTCGCGCAAGGTCTGGCTGACTTGCATGATTGTGCCAGAGAAAACTGTCTCGAGGACAAAAGTCTAAAAATCAAGGACAACATGGAGGCATACCTTAATTCCCCACACAAAGTCTTTGAAGAGGACAAGTGTGAGGGAATGCCCACTGTCTATGTGGATGGATGCTCTTACCATGTTGACAACAACGGGGAGAAAGAACTGGTGGCCGGCGTAGGGAATGCATGGGTGAATGAGTCCCCAGAACCCTCCGCTGGATACAAAATTGGTCCCCGAAGTAGTCAGGTGGCAGAATTGATGGCTGTGCATCAGGCCATCCTCACTGCTGTCCAGCATCAACTCCGCGAACTGGTCATAATCACAGATTCGGATTATGTACGGAACGGGTTCGTGGAGCACCTGGTTAATTGGAAAACCAGAGGCATGTTATGTGCTAATAACAAACCCTTGAAACATGGGAAGTTGATCCAAAACATTGATGATCTGGTCACCTCGAATGGGATGACCATCTACTGGAAAAAGATCAAGGGTCATTCCAAAGTAGAGGGACCAGACAAAACTGGAAATGACTTTAGCTGATCAGCTGGCCAAAACCGGGGCCATCCAAGGGGATCTAATTGAGATTGAGTCCCTGTTGGGGGAAATCCAGGTCACTGCTATCACTAGGTCCCAGAAAAATGCTCACAACGACCTTTCAATTGCACAATGGAGTAAGGAGACCCCTGATGCTGATTTGATTACCGCTCAGAAGGGGGATCCAATAATTGGTAAATTTTACCAGCACATTGAGGACCCTGAGAACTTTCCCCTGACGGATACCGATTACATTGGGAAAGAGGACCTAAGAGTGTTGATGAAATGTCCAAAAATGTTCCGAATCCAAGACGGTTTGCTGGTAAGGAAATCCAAAGCTGGCCACGATCAGTGGGTGGTTCCTACCTCATTCCGAAGCCTGATGTTAAGTCACGCCCATGATGCGGCCACCGCCTGTCATAGGAGGTTTCACACAACATTGGAAATCTTAAGAGAGGTTGCATACTGGCCACACATGGGGCAGGACCTCGACCAATACTTGAAGGGGTGTCTTGTGTGTGCACAATTTCAGCCATCATCCCTCACGCACCGCGCGCCTCTCCAAAAGAGGGGGATGACACTGCCATGGTCAGATTTACAAATCGACTTTGTAGGCCCCGTGATTCGCTCTGCTAGGGGGAATAAGTACATGTTGACTGTGACATGCTTGTTTACCAAGTGGGTGGAATGTCTCCCAGCCCCAAATTGCAAGGCAGAAACTGCAGCTGCCTTGATGATTAACCACATCTTTTCCCGTTTTGGTCTACCTCAAAGGATTGAGTCAGACAGGGGTAGCCACTTCACCAGTGAAGTAATGACAAAGATGTGGGAGATACTGGGGGTCAAGAGAAAGCTGCATATTGCTTATAGACCAGCTTCTTCTGGGGCAGTAGAGAGATATAACCGAACCATTGTGAGCATCTTAAAAAAGTTTGTGGCAGATTCTGGGCCAAGTTGGGATATCCGATTACCTCTGGTCCTAATGGCCATCAGATCTACCCCTTCATCTGCAACCAAAATGTCACCATTTGAGTTGATGACTGGGCGCAAGATGGTGCTTCCGCAGCATTTGCTCTATAGGACCCAAGAGCAGACACTGATAAATGCCTCCACAACTCATGAGTATGTGGAGAATTTAAGGAAACACCTTCAACATGCTTTTGCTTATGCTCAGCGGAATCTTGAAAGATCGGCTGATAGCATGAAGACCCATTATGACCTGAAAACTTCCAGGAAGCAATATCAGGTGGGGAACCGGGTCTATCTATACAACTTCCAAAGAAACCAGGCAAAACAGCGGAAATTCTTGCCTACATGGAAGGGACCCTTTGAGATCATCGACAAGATTTCCCCTGTGGCCTACAAAATCCACATCCCCAAAGGTCCTTTGGCAGAGGGGGAAGACAAGTAGGTCCACATAAACCAGTTGAAATGTTGCCATCCCAGGCACACTCTGCAACAACTGGAGGAATCCTCTGGAATCCTAGCGGGTACTGTCTCAGATTAATTCAGTTCCAACCATAAAACATACCACATCTAGTCTCTAAAATATTGTGATTTGCATGAAACTGTCTCTTAGTTATACTGTTTTTTTTTTCAAAATAAGAATGTAATGTTTGTTATGATATGCATATGCTGCCCCACTATCTCAACAGTGGTGGAAAAATGTCTATGAATAGGTATTGCCGCTCTTCCTTTGTCGTCCTAGGAGAAAGAAAACCTGGAGACGGGCCAAGGAGGATGATCCGGAGACTGGGAGGATGACGCAAGGGGGCCCGGGGTACCGCCCAATATTCCCATCAGGACCGGCGAGGAGAACCGATCGACCAGTACCGGATGGAGGAAGAGATGCTGTACTGGCCATCCACCGGAAGAAGATGAGAACTACATCCCAGATCTTGCGGTTCCCACCAGTGAAGGATCAGATGGCCACCGCAAGAAGGGGGGCTTGTGGGATGTATTTACCCATGCATCCGAGCCCTACCTCAAAACTTTGCAGTACTGACATGGAAAACATCATGATGGCCAGAGCTTCCCAGAAAATGCACAGGGAAATGCATGAAGAATAGGCTGCCAATCATTTTTGCCGATGTTATGGGCACAGAAGGACACTGCCTAAAACCACCATTGGACTACCCACACAGTAGTCTGAAACCATTGGGAATGGCAATGCTGATTGCCAAAAGCAAACCCATAACTGTGGAGAATTCATTTTCTTAAATCCCAAAAAGGGGTGCAGTACCAGTACTCACCACTATCCAAAAGCCGGCGTTTTAAAACCACCAGATTTTACTTTTTTGTAGAAAACTGAATAAATGAACCCAAAACATGCCAAAGAAAGACTTACTGAGAGGTGGATCCAATGTAAAGTTATATTCTGAAGTGACTTGAAGGTGTATAACAAGACTGGCTGAGCTGTGGATTTCAGCAGTTTAAGTAAATTTGGACTGAAAGACATTAAAAATCTAAATGTTTAAAAGAAATGAGTGACCTACTTTTGAGTGTCACATAGGTTGCAATTGTTTAAATGTCATAGTTTTAAACTTAGAATCAGCATTCTAGCTGCATATGTGAAATTGTTAGTTTATTTGAATGCAGAAACTGGGGAACAGAAATGACATGTAGCTAAAAACTGGCTTAAAGAGATTCCAATTCTGCCTGACAACTACCGCCATCAGGAGTGAAACTTGAGTCACAGCTGTGTTCCCAGGCCTAGCTGCCCTTTTGCTGCTCACACCAAAAGGGATATGACACTTCCCTGATTGAATTACCTGGGCTCTGCAGGAAATTGAACAAAGCCCTGTCTTGACTCAGGCAAATGTTTTATGGCGGGAGTCGTAAATGGAGATTTCTCCTGGAAGCACAGGGGAGGGGCACTGCCTGTGAGAGCAAGCTGGCTTGGCAGAACTGGAAAAACCAGAAATTCAACCTTGTGCTGGAGGAAAACCACACCCCTTTGGGGCCAGAACCTAACTCTAAAAAGATGAATAACTCATAGAGCGGACATGTGAAAATTTTATAAATGATACCATAATACTTGTGATTTTTCTGCCCACATTTTAAGAGGTTTTTAGAACCGGTGGTATGTTCAGGGGGGTTTTAGCGGAAAAGAGGATATTACTCAAAGTGTGTGCATGTGAAAAATCTGACACTTCATCAACTAATGTCCATACTCCTTGCGCACATGTGTGTAAATTTGGGGTAATGTACGGTATCGCAAACCAGTTAAAAAAGTGCAAAATATTGCCATTTCTGAATGCAAGCTCCCAGGAAGAGCAGAGTTTGAACAGCGGATACCTCCTGTAATGCATGATGGGTGCGTATGATTTTAAAACAATATATGTACCTCTGCAAATATGTATTTGGTTCAAATCTAGATTTGTGTGCAAGTTGACAGGAGGAGTGGACTTTCTGCAGGCTGTAAAATGACATCACTCTGACACAACTTAGCTCCCCCAATCAAGTGAGAAATGGAAGTTTGACCAATTAGAAGCTGAGAGAGGGGTAGGGTCAGTGATGCAAGAACACACACACACACACCCATTTTGAAAACACATAAAAGCAGACAGACAGGACAGATGGGGACCTTCAAATCCATTTGCTGCGGGACGCTCTGCTGGAAAATCCATACTTTACCTCCATCAATCTCCAGAGAAAGCTGTGCAGAAAGATCCAGACTTTAAATCCCTCAATCTTCAGAATCCAGAGAGAGAGCAGACCCAGATCACTGTGAAGTGCAGAGACCAGAGTCCCGTCTAAAACCTGACCAGATCCATGGCGAGGCCCATTTCACTCAAGAATATAGTGTGAGTACCTAGAAAAATGTGCAGAACCAATCTCCTAGTTAAGATAATATAATTCAATCTAGTTTAAACTAAGTAGAACTGTCTCCTAACTGTCACCTGTCATTTGCAAAGCAGTCACTTGTCATTTTCTAGTTGCAAGCTGCACTTGTCTTTTTGAACTTTAAAATTTCAAATCTGAAAAACGACCTTTATTTAATCGCTCATATCTCCGCGACCGTTTGTGCAGAGACTTGCAGTAACTTTCATCTGGAAGCTGAGATCCTAGGCTTTCATAGGACCCCAAAAACGATATTGATAGCGCTTGTAGTTCTTCTGTAATAGCGCCCGGCGCATTCGCAAATTTAGCCGCGATTTGACATTTTGCCGCGATTTGCAAATTTCTCCACGTGTAAAAATCTGTTGCTGCTTGCCTTTCATTTGCCAGAAATTCGTTTAACCTGCTAGTTACCCCTAGATCCTTGCTAAAGTGAGCCTGGACTAATATTAACTTGATTTCACTCACCCTGAACCTCTAGAGGCAATTAAAAGCATTTAGCATATTTTTTTTCTACATTACCAGCACATTTAAAAGCATTTGGGCCTGTGTTTTCAACGTCTGTAGTCTAACTTGCTGGGTGAACTGAATCACATTTGATTGCATTTCTGAGAATTGTGTGCCTTCCTTCCATTTCCTTGCATTGCATAAAAGGGGGGGGGGGTGAATTGTCCAAGAAAGTGATTACATTGTCTTTTGCTGTAATCCTATCAAGTTATTTTCTGTACTGCATTTCATTCCACATTGCATCCATTTGAAACCATAAAAGTATTGTTGCTATCTTATCCATTTCATGTCAACTCCTTAGTGATTATCAAGAAGTGTGCTAGTGCCAGATTCTCCGTTGTTAATCTTTATCATATCAGATTAAGTGTGCTATTCAATTATTAATTTATTCTAAAGTGTGATATATATACCTATTGTTTAAACTATCAATTAAACCTTTTAACTTGCAAAACAGAACTACTTCTTGGCTCAGTGGGGTCAGGGGGATTCTGAGAAGGTGTGTTATATAGGGGTAGTCATCCAGAACGCATGAACTGGACATAAAGATATATCAATAAGGGTTTTCATTCAGTATTCTAGACTAGGCGTTGACTTGGCTGTAGTGCTGAATTGAATCCTCTTACAACCTACAAGGCAGAGAGCCTTACAGAACAAATGGATTGGAACTCTGTTAAATCAGTTTGCCTCCCTGTTTTCACTAACACCAGGCTTGACCCCTTGGGGCCAGCATGATATTCTCACTGGTGATAATCTCCCTGTGAAAAGCAGGGGTTACAGAATGCCAGATCATGTAAGATCCCACATAAAGGATGAGGTCAAGAAGATGCTTGATCTTGGGGTAATACAGCCATCTAAAAGTCCATGGGCTAGTCCAGTTGTACTAGTGCCAAGGGCAGGATCCAAAGAGTTGAGATTATGTGTGGACTATAGATCTCTTAATGCAGTCACCACAACTGATGCCCATCCTTTACCCAGGACAGATGAGCTGGTGGACAAACTTGATTCAGCCAAGTTCCTCAGTACATTTGACCTGACCTCAGGCTATTGGCAAATAGCTCTGACAGATCATGCCAAGGAGAAAACTGCATTTTCTACCCCAGTTTAAAGCTATGCCTTTTGGACTCAAAAACGCACCGGCTACATTCCAGAGGATGGTGAATCAAGTCCTGAATGGGATGGAGGACTTCTGCATGGCATACTTGAATGACATTGCAGTGCTGTCAGTGACAGCCATGCTGCGAATTAATGGGAGAAAGCTGCATAAAAGGAGAGGTCTCTTGGACATAAGGCAGAGTCGACCACTGGAAGAAACATCCGACGAATAAACTGGAAGAGAAGCATGCTGTAACCTCTGTGACCATTGAAGTGCCCGGTAAAGCCCTGCTGCAGTGCTGAAGCTCCAATTTTGCATCGACTAGAGAAGCCCGGAGTGGACCGCTTATTCCCTTGGGTTGGTGGGACCAACTGACCCCAAAATGAACATTACTGGATCCCCTCTCCCTGCTGGCTGTACTTCCTTGCTGTTGCTGGAACCGACTGGCAGAGGTTAATAAACCCAGAAACGAGTGCATTGTCTTTAAGGCGGACCCGAGGTCCAGGAATATCCTCCGGACCCTCCCAAAGCAGGACAAACTAAGCCTGAGCCACCTCAACAGAGTGCTGGACCCCAGAAGCAAGGGGAGTCCACAAGGTGTCGAAGAACCCCGGTGGTGCTATTGTCCGGTAGCTGAAACCGTGAAGTCATGCTGATTTGGAAAGAGCCCATTGCTGCTGCAGACCTTCAAACCGCAGTGCAGGAGTCCCCAGACGTCCTCCCTGTTGTACCCACGACAGAGGCCCAGCAACACAGGATCTGCAGGACTGCAACAGGAACAGAAGCCAGCTGGAACCTCTTCTTCCAACATAAGGTACTGGCTTGACTAAAGGGGTACTTATCTTTTTGGTCTGTAGCTTGTTTGTTCTCACTGGAGACTTACAGTAGCTGCTTTTTCTGCAGAGTTGCTTGCAGTTTGCTCTTCAAAAGCCTAACAGCTTGTGGCCCTACAGTGATTCTTTTTCTACAAACTCTCTGAATAAAATTGTGCAAGACTTTTGTGCTATCTGAAGATGTGCCTCAGCTCCCTAGACATTGTTCAATTGACGTTCGCTGTCCTTGCTCCCTGCAGACCCTTCTGACCCATTGACTTTGATTTTAATTTTGCCTCATAGGTGGTGCATAAGTTTACATTGTATTGCTGGGAAAGATCTAACCTAGACTTCATTGGAAAAGATTGTAAAGTATTCACATGCTCTGAGAACCTGTTAACCTTTTTCTTTCCCTAACCTTTTTCTTTTCCACAACCTCGGTATTGCATTGAGTGTTAAGTGATATATCAATGTCCACAGTGTCCTAGCAATTGAAGTCACCTTGGGGTGTAGGAAGTGTGTGTGTGACATCCTCAAAGGGTATCAAGTTGCTTATCTTAAACTGAGGAAGTGTTATGAAGTGTATTTATACTGTTTCATATTTCCCTTTCTAAAGAAGCTTATTTAAAACTGACCAGTAAATAAATAAATTTCGAGTGATTGTGTCCGCCAACGTATTCCTCATCTTAGATTTATTCCATCCAGCTTTAGCTGCTTCGGAAAAAAATTTCGGCAGAGCGCGCAGTGTGTCGATGTCGAGTCGATGGTCCCTCGAAGGCCTCCGTCGAGGGTGAAGTCATCGGGTGTATAAGTAGCACGCGCGGCGCCTGTTGGCTTCAGTTCCGTTTTTCCGCAGTATACCTTGCATCGGAGATTTGGCGCGCCTCGAGTTCTGTGAGAATAGCAAATAATATCGAATATGTCCTCGTCATCGACGCCAACCCCAAGATCGGGTTTCAAAAAGTGCAAGTCGTGCGGTTCAAAAATGTCGATCACAGATCCGCACTGAGAGTGCCTCGGAGAAGGCCACGACATGGAGGCCTGTACGAAGTGTCAGGCGATGACGGGGAAGACCTTGCGAGAAAGGAGGGGAAAACTACAGATAGGTTGCAAATCCGACCGTAAAGCCTCTAGCGAGGTCCCGCGAGGAGAAATCTCCTCGACGCGAAAGGCATCGGTCCAGGTCCCGAAGCGATTCCCATCGCTCGTCGTCTTCGACGAAAAATTCGAAGAAGCGACGCCACAGGTCCCCCTCCACCTCGTCCTCTGATGAATCCCCTAAAAGGATGAAATGTCCCACTAAACATTCATCATCCGAAGAATGGGAAGCATTCAGGGTCAAAATGATGGAGGTGTGTTACGCTCACCTGGCTCCCACAGAGGCGTCGATCGGAACTGGACAGCTGCGGTCTCCACCAATGTGACGCGTAGGACCAAGATGACGGACTGGACTGGCCCACCTAACTTCGTTTGCTTGGCCCGTAGGAGTATTCTTCTGCAAATGGAGAAAGGGAATTTAACCACCCATGGAGTTGAGTGTAAATCCCCCCACCTCCGCTGTTCTCCCCACAGATCACCTTTGATGTCCCCTCTTATAGTCTCACCTGATGGTTTGAAAAGATGAGCTCTCCATCCTGCATTGAGCGCAGGGGCGCGTTGATAACCAGTTGCTTCGCCGTAAGTATAAAGTTTGTAAGAGTTCAAATGCCTGACTTTCACTCTTGTCTGATTCCTTGCAGGTTGCAGCTTGACCCTAATGAAGAGTTCCTCGTGGCAACCGGTAGTATTCTGGTAAGGATTTGTATTTTCCAACACAGTTCGATAAAATAATGTCAATATGTAACCTGTTGCTTTCTCTCTTATTCAGGCGCTGAGAGAAAGTATGAAGTCTTGGGGAATAATACCTCCGGCGGTAAAATCAGGTAAGTCCGTTGTGGTGAGGAGGCCTTGCTGTCCTTTGTTTCCCCTTAGGGGCCGGGGTGCGGCGAAGATACAGTGGAAGCTGCGCCGACCCGTGAAGAGGAATAGTACCCCCGGTGGTAAAATCAGGTAATTCTATGGGGGGGTAACTAATATTCCTCTGTGTATTCCCTTGGCTCACCTTGCTGTTGTCTTCTCCTTAGGTGCCGGAGTGCGGCGGGAACATGCAGGAGGATGTGGTGGAATGTGAAGGTGCTGCGAAGGCCGGTGAGTTCAGCGCGGCGCTGCAGCAGGCGAGGTGACGTGCATAAAATAACTTTTCTTCCAGCTCGAAGGTGCGATGGATCGGGAATTCAGGTAAGGATTAAAGGTATTGCTCTTGTTCTAACCTTTTCTCCTTCTTTCTCCCTTTTTCTAGGAGCTCCAAACTCGAGGTGGGCATGGCAGAAGGCTGGATGCAGACCTGCAGGCATGGTGAGCGTTACGCTGCTGGATGCAGAATAACGCAAAGCGTGTGCTGCTCTTCGGGTGTGGTTTAAATAGCCTCCATAGTAGTCCCAGGTAAGTATTCCTCCCCAGCCCCGCCCGAGTAAAAAATAGTCCCTAAGTAAAGTAGTCCCTTCCAAGCCTTTTTTGGCTTGGAGCTCTTGCAGCATGGTCTGCATCAGGTAAGTTTGCAGCATGGTAAGCATCAGGTAAGTTTTAATCTATGAGCCTGGCAGCAGGACTGACTCTCCATATGAGCCTGGCGCCATAGGCGCCACGACTGGACCCAAATAGCCCCTAGCAAGGGTTGTTGGGCTTGCTTAGGATAACTTGATGCCTGCTTCTGGGGTTGCTGGACGTGGTCTGGGTCCCCGGGGGTACGCATCATGACAGGTGTTCGAGAAAGCGAAGCCTCGGTCCGCACCTTCCTCGGAAGGCAGCCGTGAGCGTCATCGCTCCGAAACTCGCGCGCCCTCGAGCCCGGGTGATTGAAAGAGGAAGGATAGAGAACCTTCTAGGGCGCCGAGCGAGAAAAGCCAGTCGAGTCGACCGTTCGAGGTCACCGACACCGTCCGAGACCGAACACATCTCGAGTGACAAGTCTTGAAGAGCGCATCGAAGCCGACGCCGTCGAAAATGGGTATTGCGCCGACGCTATCGACGCCTTTGTCGAAGTCGACCCCGACCCCGAATCCCTCGACGCCGAAACCCGCAGTTCAGCAGAATCAGCCAGAAAAAGGGAAAGCGAAGGCTACAAGACCTGTAATCCCTTCAGGGCCCATTAATACTCCCCTTCCACCTCTCCCAGAAAAGGTTTTCAAACCTCCTCCTAGCAAAGAGTTCTTCAAGTCTCTGACCTCAATTTTTGAGGAACAGGAGAAATCTGATGAGAATGTACCTTTTGGGCTAGAAATTGGCACCCCAAATGTCCCAGAATGCATGATTTCAGAAGAAAGCAGGATGAGGGATTTGATTAAATCAATGCACAATGCAAGTGGTATTGATACATCTCCTGAAAATGACTTTGGTAGACCAGAACCAGGAGAACATGCCAGTCCATCATACCGTCAGCTAATGGCAAAGGTAATAGATTATTTAGGATGGGCCAGACCTCCAGCCCAATTCATCCAAGATGATCAAACAGACATATTGGATCATGGTCCTACTGAAGACCCAATACTACCTTTTCACGTAGCCTTGCAAAATAGGGTGGGCAAAAATTGGGAGACTCTGGATTCTATTCCGCCAGTGAATAAATCTTACTTCAAAATACCGCCCTGCCAGTAGCGACCCCGGATATCTGTCTAGACATCCCACTCCTGAGAGTTTGGTCATACAGGCAGCCACAGCTTCTAACAAACTGGCGTACCCTTCTATCCCTCCGGACAGGGACGATAAGCGTGTGGATGGCTGGACACGGAAGGTATTTTCAGCTTGGAGTATGGCATTAAAATCGGCCAACTCCACATGTACCTTGGCAACATTTTCTTACACCCTGTGGGAGTGCATTGCGATGGCGGCGGAGCACATACCAGAAGGGGACGAAAGGGAAGGATTCCTAGCCATCGTTGGAGATGGAAAGGAGGCCATGCAAGAATCCCTTGAATCTGGATTGGACACTGTAGATAGTGTGAGCAAGTCCATGGGCACTAGCACGGTAATGCGCAGATTTGCATGGTTACGGAAGTATGGTTTCGCACGAGACGTGCAGAACCGTCTCTAGAACAATTCCTTTGATGGTTCTCACCTTTTTGGCAGCAAGGCTGATGAGAGCCTTGAGAGGTTGCAGACCTCAAAGGCATCTGCCAAGTCTTTGGGAGCTGCCATCAGGCAACCTCAGCCTTTTCGTGCATCAGGTCAATCTTGGAGGGGACAATTCTATTGTTACTACTCCTCAAATGGAAAGGTGAGAGGAATGGCCAGTCAAAGGGGCCAGAGAAAGGCCACTCGCAGTGGACAAGGAAAACTTGCAAAGCCAGCTCCAGCTACAGCCTCTCTGCCATCAGCGTCTGCAGAAACCGCCTCAAAACCACTTTGAGGACTTGCATCACAAGACACCTGTAGGAGGCGGGCTGTCACCGCATCTGCAAGAATGGCGAGCCATTACTTCAGGTGTTTGGGCTCTAGAAATAATAGCCCATGGTTACGGCCTTCCTTTTCTAACGCAACCTCAAAGCAATCCACCAAGGAGAGACCCTTTGAAGTTTTCAGACCTGCTCCTACAGCAGGAGGTTTTAGCCCTGCTGGAGAAAGGTGCTATAGAACCGGTACCTGCAGCGGAGAGGAACAAGGGATGGTACTACCCGTATTTTTTTTATCCCCAAAAAGGACTGAGGACTGAGACCCATCCTGGACATAAGAAACGTGAACAAGTTTCTCAGGAAAGACAATTTCAAGATGCTTGCCCTTTCTCAGATCCTTCAGGCCCTATATCTTCAGGATTGGTTGGTGTCATTGGACCTCCAGGATGCTTATTTTCATGTGCCGATTCATCTCAAGCACAGAAAATACCTGAGGTTCGTAGTTGGCGACTCACACTATCAGTTTCGAGTCCTGCCATTCGGATTGCCCTCCTCCCCGAGGGTCTTCACCAAACTGATGGTAGTGGTGGCAGCGCACCTCAAGAGAGGGGGGATTCACGTCTACCCCTACCTGGACGATTGGCTGAACAGGCACTAGATCACCTGAAAGTCACCTGCCACTTCCCCCACAGACTGGGCTTCTCCCTCAATTTCAAGAAGTCACAAATGACACCTTCTCAACGGCTTCAATATATAGGAGCTGTATTAGACGCATCACTGGGAAAGAGCTCGCCTCCCAGGTCGAGGGCTCAAGACATTCTTCAGATGGTTTCCAAAATGCCCAAAATCTTCAGGCCTACGACTTCTTAAGGTTACTCGGCCTCATGGCATCCTGCATCTTCCTGGTGCTGGAGGCACGTCTGAGAATGAGATCCCTTCAATGGGCTCTAAAGAATCAATGGCCCCAGTTCTCAGGTCGAATGACAGATCTTCTCCAGATTCCGAACAAGGTTCGTCAAGATCTTCTATGGTGGACTTGTTCAGAGAATATCCTGAAAGGAGAACTTTTTTGCCAACCATGGCCGGAGATCACAGTAGTGACGGGCGCCTCACTCAAGGGGTGGGGAGCTTATGCCAACGATCTGACAATCAGCAGTCGTTGGTCTCTATCGGAGTCCAAACTACACATCAACCTCCTGGAGCTGAAAGCTTTCCTGCCATCTGTCAGAGGAAAGAATGTCCTGATATGACGGACAACACAGTGGCCATGCATTATCTAAACAAAAGAGGAGGTGTATGGTCACTACCTATGTGCAGAGAGGCAATGCAGCTCTGGTATTGGGCAATTCAAGAAGGAATCTTTTTAACTGCAGTTCACCTAGCCAGGGAAGAGAATATGACGGCAGATGCTCTGAGCAGACAGAGCACGGTGTCCCACGAATGGGAACTAGTTCAGGAAGTCATTCAAGAGATCTTCGCCCTTTGGGGAACCCCTCAAGTGGACCTATTTGCAACCGGAATCAACAGGAAGTGCAAAAGGTATTGCTCAAGGGAGTTTCCCCTGAGAGGAGCCCTGGTGGACTTGTTCGTGGTGGAGTGGAATCTCCCACTATTGTATGCGTTTCCCCGTTCCCCATCATTCCCATCGGTTTCGGGAGCCGCATGATCCTAATTGCCCCGGATTGGGCCAGGAGAACGTGGTACCCGGACCTTCTAAACATGTTCATCTGTCCCCCAGTACGTCTTCCTCAGAGAGGGAACCTTCTCTCTCAAATGGAGGGTCAGGTTCTCCATCCAGAGGTCAAAACGCTCAACCTTCACGCTTGGTATCTGAAAGGCTGAGAAACAAGGATTGGAACCTTCCAGATGACGTCATGGAGGTGTTGCTTTCGGCAAGAAGGCCAGCAACAAAGTCTCTATACCGTTGCCGTTGGAAAAGGTTTTGCAACTGGTGCAGAGAAAAGAATGTCAATCCTTTTCTATGTTCTATTCAGGAAGTACTGTCCTTCCTCCTGATCCTAGCATATAGAGGTCTAAATGTTGGAACCATTAAAGGTTATCTTGCGGCACTTTCCATCTTCAAGCGCTCGTCGGAAGAATGCTCCTACTTCAAAATTCCTTTGATAGTACAATTCTTCAAAGGACTCACTAATGTTTTTCCTCCTTACCCATTTCAAGTGCCAATTTGGGATCTCAATTTGGTCCTAAAATTCTTAATGTGTGCTCCTTTTGAGCCTTTGCACACTTATCCATTAAGATTACTGACATGGAAAACTGCTTTCCTAGTTGCTTTAACATCTGCAAGAATAGTGAGCGAATTGCAGGCACTGTCTTCTGGGCCACCCTATACTGTGTTCCATAAGGACAGAGTTGTGTTTAGGGTTAAACCCTCATTTTTACCAAAAGTGGTATCTGATTTTCATTTAAGTCAGAGAATTGTCTTACCTGCATTCTATCCTCCACCTCATCCTAGTAAGGAGGAGCAAAGATTACACAGGTTGGATCCGAAAAGAGCTTTAAGCTTTTACATCTCTAGGTTTTCTTTTTTTTTTTAACAACTTTATTTATATTTGCAAACAGGTTATGCACATACATTTATAACATTCGGTTAATCGAGCATAAAACATAAACAGGTCAACTTTCCTATGTGCTCAGGTTTTCGAGGTCTGTCCGCTCCGCCAGATATTGCTTATATCGCGACCATATGTTTCTAGCTCTACAGGGGGGCATGACTGAGTCTATGTACAGTTCTTCAGTATTGTTAACCCACACCATGTCTCTGTTCCAGACCTCTATTGTGGGTGATTGCGCATTCTTCCATTTCATTAAAATGACCCTTTTCACTATTAGGTTCAATAATTTCCACCACGTCGGTACCATTTTCCCTTCTGCCCCCAACATGCAGATCTGTGGTGTCCATACCACCGGTTGGTCTGCCACCTTATCCAATGCTCCGCAAACCTCTGACCAGTATTGTCTCAACTCGGCACAGTCTCATAACATGTGAAATATGTTAGCATTTTCCAAGTTACATCTTGGGCAGGTTCCCGCCGAGGTGGGATATATTTGCTTGAGTCTGGACAGTGTGCAATGTGTTCTATGAACTATTTTGTAATGAATCAATTTGAATCTTGAATTACAAGATATCCATTTGGTCGTCTCACAGATCAGGGACCATTCTTGGTCTTCTATCAGTTGCCCCAGGTCACGTTCCCACTTGCCCTTAGCTGTGCGAGTTACCGCAGGGCGTGTTTGTATTACAGTTTTATAAAGAGCGGAGGCATTTATTTTCTGAGTCCCTCCTGTGAATATATAACCTACTGCTATGTTTATCTCAGGTTCCTCCGGGAATGTTGGGAACATATGTTGTGCGAGAGCCGCCACCCTATGGTATTGCTGCTTATGCGCATTTGTGTTACCTACTACATCTTTAATGTCCTTCCATTGGAGGAAGCTATGATCCGGGAACAACTGCCCCCACTGGTAAACTCCTCTAGCACTCCAATGTATTACCATTACACTGTCAGTGGCGAATGGTGTGCGTGGGTCCCCCCATATTGACATACTCGGTTGATATAGCTTACTGGCTCCGAATAAGTCAGCAATTCTGGACCATGCTGTGATAGTAACCTTGGATGGGTTTGTTGTGTTGTATTGTTTAGGGGTGGGCTTAGTTATCCTATGCAGAGCCAGCATTGCTTCGCGCTCCCTTAATGAGGGGGGGGGGAGCAGGGTTAAGAAAGCATGTGGCCCACCCAGCCGCATGTTGAGCCTGCGCTGCCAGGTAGTACAATTCCATATCCGTGCCATCAGCCCGCCTCTGGGATATGTGTCTGTTAATACCATCCAACTCAGTCTGGGATGTCCTCCCCATACAAATGTTATGCAGGCGCTGTTAATTTTGGAGAACAGAGCGTGGCCGGGCCATACTGGGACCATGCTAAAAAGATCAGAGTTTCGGCAATATCACCCTTTTGATCAAGGCTATCCTCCTGGCCAATGATATGGGTAGCGCATTCCAGCGGTTCAGTTTTGCACATAGTGCATCTGCTAATGTAGTGTAGTTCAGTGCGCGGGAAAGTTGGGCAGTTCTGGCTATGTGAGCTTCTAAATAAACAATGTGCATCAGGCTCAATATAAGACCATGTAGATTTTGGGGTTGTGGAGTGTTGTCTGTGAGCGGGAATATCTCTGATTTATAGGGATTAAGGCGCAGCCCTGAGTATTCACCGAACTTTCCCACCTCTGCCAGTACCCTGCCAAGTTTGCGATCCGGATTCTTAAGATATAATAGAATGTCATCCGCGTACAACGTTATAATTTGGAGTTTTCCCTCAAGCCTTAACCCAAACGTGCTGTAACGTGATCGGAGTATGTCTGCTAGAGGCTCTATAACCAGAGCGAAGAGTAATGGGGAGAGTGGGCAACCCTGTCTGGTGCCACCCATCAATTCCACTGTGTCTGTGAGGGATCTGTTGATTCTGATCCTCGCGTAGGGGCGTGTGTATAGTATCCGGATCCATTTTATGAATTGTGGGCCGAACCCGTAGTTTCATAGCACTCCAAAGAGAAAGGGCCAGGAGACTGTGTCAAACTCTTTCCTCATGTCTAGGGAGACAGCTATACCTTGAGTTGCAGGGGGATCGTGGCTATTATTTGGTGACATCTTCTATTTGTTGCTGTGGATCTACCCATTCTAAATCCCGCCTGGTCCTCATGTACCATATATGGTATCAATGGTGTGAGTCTAGTCACTAGTATTCTTGCTAGCATCTTGGCGTCGGTATTAAGGATAATGGCCGGTACGACCCACATTCTCCCGGGGGTTTCCCTGATTTAAGTAAAAGTGTAATTATTGCTTCTCTAGTAGTTTCTGGGAGTTCACCCTTATCTGGTGCTTCCATCCAGACTGCATGTAGTCTGGGGGCCAGTAGTTGATTGAATTCTTTATAGAATTCAGCTCCCAGCCCATCGGAGCCCGGGGCTTTCCCATTGGGGAGAGCTTTTATTGCTTCACTTATTTCAGCCACTGTTACAGGTTCCTCCAACGATTCCCTAGTCGCTTCTGCTATAAGCGTTGTCGGTATCTGGGAGAGGTACTGTTCTATCTCAGCATCTGTAACAGAACACTGGGGGGGAGTTTAAGTTTTTATACAATGCATAGAATGTCTCTTTCAGTTTATTCTGATCTGTTGACATTGTATCATCTGTTAATTGTATGCAGGGTATGTTCGTGGGGCCTCTCTCTCCGTGCACCATTCTAGCTAGTAGTTTCCCAGGGCGTTCCCCCTCTCCATATCTACGCGCTGCTGCGGGTCTATCAAAGTATCTAATCTCTTGGTCAGCTGTTTCTCGAAACTCATCTAATTTAGTCTTTATTTCTGTATCCAGGTGGGGGGAAGAGGACAGAGCATACTGGGCCTGCAGTGATGTTAATTGTGTTTCCAACCTGGCCAATCTAGCCCAAATACCTTTGGAATTCCCCCCTCTGTGGATATCGACTGACCTCTTAGCCATAGTATAGCCTGACTTGTTACCGAGTGTTCATTGATCTCAAAATAGTCCTGTATATATTGCGCCATTGAGTCTTTGTACACTAGGTCTCTTAAGGCCGCAGGTTTGAATCTCCAAGGTGGTCGGCCACTAATCCTGTCCGGGATCTGCAGTGTCAATTGTATCGGGGAGTGATCTGAGTAGGTCCTAGGGTGTATGTGAGAGTCTGTTATCTATGACATGCTATCCGTATCTATTAGCCATAAGTGAATTCTGGAGTGCATGTCATGGACAGTGGAGTAGCATGTGTATTCTTTCCTGCTGGGGTTTAGTGTTCTCCAGGCGTCCCTTAAATGTAGATCTGCCATGTGTGTAAGTATTGTCTGTGCTGCTTTGGTTAGTGTTCTATTTTGTGTTGATGTGCGATCTAATTGTACATCAAGAATTGTATTGAAATCTCCCCCGCATAACACCCGGGCCGTAGGGTATCTCGCTAACTTTTCAAACAGAGGAATAGAACTCTGGATGATCGATATTTGGTCCATATAAGTTAAGGAATACTATTTCCCTATCATAGAGATTACCATGAAGCAAAACGTACCTCCCGTCTAGGTCACATTCAGCTTTGATGCAAGCAAAGGGTAGTGTTTTATGTATTAGTATTGCAGCCCCTCTCGCTCTGCTGGAGTAAGTTGTGAAATACTGATGAGTCCCCCAGTTAGGTATCAGCTGTTCACCCTGTCTGGGTCCTGTGTGGGTCTCCTGGAGGAAGATTATCTTAGCGGCCTGTCTGTTTAGATAGGCCATGATCTTCCTTTTCTTGATCTTGGAACCTAGCCCCCTCACATTCCAGCTCAGCACATTAATACCGCCTTTGTCAGATTTAGCCATTATCTATGGGGAGTTTGAATCTGTATGTACACCAATGTTTCTCTGTTTCATGCTTAAGTCTTTTCGTGCTTAGAACCTGTGTGCTTTTTGTATTGCCAACCTTATGTGCATAGCAAGAACCCAACTTTCCCATATCAGTCCCACCCCCCGCCCTCACAGTTCCCCCAACTTCAACTGTGCCTTTGAGTATCCCCCCTTCCTCCCCTCCCAACAACATCGTGAGCACCTGCTACGGGGGGGGCTGCGGTGTATCCAGTGCCCAAGCCATTATCATTTGCGGACGTTACCTCCGGTTCTGGCTTGTTACTCTCATTTATTATAACTTCTTTGGATGAACGCTTTCAATGTGTTTTGAGCCATAGTTTTTCATCATCTGCAATGTGGGGCTCCCAAGGAAGCCTATATCTTGGCTATTCCTTCTTACTTCTTGTACGCTGCGTCGATAATCTTACGTTAGGATTGTTTCGATAACCCTTCTTTCAGGTTTGTCCATTATATGGGGGGGATATTTGTCTCTATGAAGCTCGCGGCCTCTTCCGGGAATGTGAAGAAGTAGGATTTATTTTGATGTTGGATTTTGAGTCTGGCAGGGTAGAGCATTGCATATTGTACTTGACGTTCGCGTAGCATTTTCTTGATTCCTGAGAATAGCTTTCTCTCTTGTTGCACAGCCAGAGTAAAGTCAGGGAAGATGCGTATAGTGTTGGCTTCCCATTTTAATTTCTGTTTCTCCCTTGCTGTCTTTAGGATCAGGTCTCTGTCCCTGTAGTATAGTATGCATGCTATGATGGGTCTGGGGCAAGCCCCGGGTTTCGGCTTAGGAGCCAAAGATCTGTGCGCTCTCTCCACCATGAACACAGGCGACCATCCCGGCTCCCCCAGTAGTGCACGCAGAATATTCTCCAGCGCTTTCTCCATTGATCCTTTAATGGCTCCCTCCGAGACACCAATAATACAGACATTATTTCTTCGGGATCTTGCTTCCAAATCCTCACACTTGGATTTTAGTGTCCCTAGCTCGATGGCCATCGTTGATACCGTCGACTTCAGGGTCTCCATAGCATCTTCTGTGCCTGATATTCTTGTTTCCGCCTCTGTCATGCAAGCTGTTGTTTTGTCAAGTTGTGTTTTTATATTCGTGACACTAGCCGTGATGCCATCCAGCTTGTCTGTTAATGCTGCGAAGCCTTGCTGCATGGCTTGGAAGACAGCCTGAGGATCCATCATGGAGGCCGGGGGGGGGGGGTCTGTTCCACCTGTGCGAGCGTTTCCTCCTCTTTCGGGTTCGGCGTCTTTCTGCATTGCGGTTGTGAACTTATCAATAGTTCCTCTGCTCCTTTTAGGGCCAAAGTTTTTGGGCATCGTGCCGGGTCTGGAGCGTGTACCAGGAGGAGGTTTTCCTATGAATACCTTCGCCAGTTGCTTTGTGATTGCATTATATTTCAGAGGCCAGGTTGTAGAGTGCGTGGCATAGGTTGACACAATGTCTAGTTAATGTTATATCTTGTACTGTTATGCTTTGCTAGTAGTAGCCCAATTGGTGTCTATGGCAGAGGGACACTGGAGGTGGTTCCCACCAGCTATCTGTTTAGTGATTCGTTACCGATGCACCTCTGTTACCAGGATGGTTTGGGTTGTCCGGGGGGCTTGTTCCATTGTGGCATAGAGTGTGGGTATCTATAGTCACACCTTTCAGAGGGTTGATATCTTCTTGCCCTGTGTCGTTATTCCGTTTTCACGTTGGGACCACGGAGAGGTGGTTGTATCCTGATTTTTTGCCCCTTCTGTTCCTGAGTGGAGGGAGGCATGAACGTTATTCGGGTGTCTAGGTCACCCCAAATGCCGTTGCTACCGGACCAGTGCTGTATCCAGTGCTCCGCAGAACAGTTTCAATGTTTTTAAAGATACAAATGTGGAGGAGCAGTGGGAAAGTAGTTCCACCTTCTTTGTGTATGAATTAGTTGTGTGGTCCCCAGCCACTATAAGTCTGCGGTGGAGGGTGGGGGGGGGGAGCGCCCGGGCATGGATTGTAGGGTTGGGGGAGCCTGGTCCTTCAGCACTCCCTCCACCCGGAGGTGGGTTCAGTGGGGCAGAGGGGCCGCGGGGGACCGCCCGTGCGTTCCAATCGTTCTGCAATGTGTGGAAGAGCGGAATGTGCTCGTTGGGGCAGAACGTCTGCCCGCCCCTCCCGTTGTCGCCGGTAGTTACAGTGCCGACCGGAGAGTGCGGCGTCATGCACAAGGATCGGGCCCGGCTTACCTTCACCGCCGCGGGCTGATGGGGCAGGGGTGGGTGATTCCGCCCTTCATACGTGTTGATGCAGCGGTGTTGGCAGAGGGTGTCCGCAGGCGCTCAACGAGGAGCGGAGCGCCTGCGACTCTACCTCTCTAGGTAGGTGGCTCTGACTGTCACTGCCACAGCACAAGTTGTTTCGGCGCTGGGCCCCTCCCCTCACTCCTCGGCGGGGGCGTCCTGCGCTGCCTCGGACTACTCCTGGGTCCACAACTCGGCACTCGCTCCACCACTCGGGTCCAAACTTTGCGTGGGCTATCTGAAACTGTGATCACACATCCTTAGCAAAAATTGCATCAAACCGGAGAGAATAAATGGATAAATTAGGCTTTTCGGCCTTGGCTACAGCCGGAGCTCACATGGAGGCAGCCATTTCCTTCCGTGCGCAACAGCGCCCCTCTATCTAGGCTTTCTAAGCTTAGAGTGGATAATCAACTGTTTATTGGCTACACAGGAAAGAAATTGGGTCAGTCGGTGACAAAGCAAACAATATCAATCTGGATTGTGCTTTGTATTTCAGAATGCTACAGATTAGCACAAAAAGACCCACCAGAAGGTCTAAGGGCTTATTCCACCAGAGGCATCGCCTCTTCAACAGCCCTACAAAGAGGTGTTCTATAAGGTCCATTTGTGAAGCAGCAACTTGGTCCTCGCTGCATACTTTTTCAAAATTCTATAGCCTGGATGCGTCCCAGTCTAAGGAGCTTAATTTTGGTAAAGCAGTACTACACTCAGCCATCTAAGGGTATCGCAAAATCTAACCCCTCCTCCAAAGGAATTGTCCATACTGCTTTGGGAGTCTATCTAAGATGAGGAATACGTTGGAGGACACAATCCACTCGAAGAACAAGTTACTTACCAACTGGTAACGTTCTTTCGATTGGATGTTCCTCCAACGTATCCCTCATCACCCTCCCATCCTACCCCTCTGTAGATTTTTCCGGGCTATTGCCACTCCAACTCTCGCAAGGCAAATACCTGTCTGCCGGCGCAGTCTACACAGTGAAAAATCAATAATGAAGGGGGAAAAACGGAACTACTTATACACACGATGACGTCACCCTTGATGGAGGCCTTCAAGGGACCATCGACTCGACATCAACGCACTGCGCCCTCTGCTGAAATTTTTTCCGAAGCAGCTAAAGCTGGATGGAATACATCTAAGATGAGGAATACGTTGGAGAAACATCCAATCGAAAGAACGTTACCAGTTGGTAAGTAACTTGTTCTTTTATTTTACTTGAAAACCGTGAGTATGTGTGTTATTTGAATACTTGTCATTTGTGAATCTGTTACATCTCTACAGCTCACATTTACCCCTCTTGAGAGAAGTCTGGCTGTTCAGTCACTCTACCAACTTGTGTAGTACAGACCTATACCAATAGATGGGTTACTTAATACCAAGTGTAAAAGGCTGGTGTAGTCTCCCTCAGGGTTACTACATACAATATTGCCTAAAACCACAGAATCCTTTTGAGTAGCCCTGATGGCCACCCAAAGTCTGCAGCCACACTGCTAGCTTCTTGGGGTCCAGTTCTTTGGAATCAGCCTGGTGCTTTCTCACTTCTGGGGGACAGGTACCAAAATTACTTTCCAGCATGACGACACCTCATGCCTTCATAAGAGCTCACCTTGAACCCCTTAATCCATTTAGGTTTTTCAGGCTTTCACACACCCAAGTGGCCCACACGTTTTCTCTCTTCTTGTGGTCCTAAAGCTTTTTAGATACTGGGAAGGGGTGTTGCCAAACCTGGCTATGAAAGCAATTTTTACCAACTGGTAATCTTGTCCCTCAACATCATTCAACTCCATCACAGCCATTCTGGGGGAGCCTAGCGATTACCCATGGAACAAACTCACTTTCACAAATACCTTGTACTTTACGTGTAAATTCAAATGTTCTCAGCCAATCGAGAATACCAGTCTTTACATCATACAATTTCACCAAATCTTTTGGGAGACCAGGCTTCCCGCTTCTAGAGTGCTTTTTACCTTTTGTACTAAGACATTTATCTTTACACATTTCTTTTAGTTTTTCAACAGTAAGAGACATTAGAGCTTCTGCCTCATCATTCTCCATAGTTGTTAGGTAAGGTTACATGCAGTACCCTTTGGGTGCACTACAACTAGCCTGACCTCCTGGCAGTAGGAACCAAACCTTTGGTATACGCTTGTAATACACAGGTTAGTAGCATGTTGAGCAGTCAGGCTGATCTCAAGAGGGGTTGGTGTGAGCTGTAGGGGAGTTGCACAGAGATTCACAGTGACAAGTATTCAAATAGACACTTACACATGAGGTTTCTTGAATAAAGAATTATTAATTTATCAGTCAGTTAGAATAAGCCTTCTTCATTAGCGAGCAATATAATAGTAACACTGAAATATACTTCACAAAATACACACTCTTAATATTTCTAAACCAGTAAGTACCCTTTTGGGGTGCCCACGGACACAACCTACACCTTCAGGTGACTTCAATAGCTAGGGTGCTGAGGACATTAATATGTCACTTTTGCATTCAGAATCACTTAAGAGTAAGTCAAAGGAAAAGGTTATTAGAACATAAGAGACCACAAATATTCTTTAAGCAGGCAATTACTTTCAGATCCCCCAATAAGAGTCATTCAGTGGAACAGGCTAAGCCAAACTTAATGGGCAAAAGTCTATATGAGCTCAAGCACTTCTCTGCAGGTAAGTAAGAAAAGTCGTTGCACAATATTTTTAGAAGTCTTTGAAGAAAAAGAAGAATCAATGTAGGGCCACAAGCTGTTAGACTTGTGATTCGTAGAAGATGCAAGCAACCCTAAAGCAAGAGTTAAGTTCTCTCAGACTTTTACAGTACCTATGTATTGAAGAAAAAGTGCAAAAGATGACTTCTGTTCCTGAGCAGTTCTGCAGATCTCACTGTTCCTGGGCCTCAGTCGTGGGGGCAAGAGGAGAACTTCTGTGGACTCCTGCACTGCAGTTGGACAGTCACCGCCTGCAACAGGCAATCTTCTAACAAGTGGCTGTTCGGTGTTTCACCTCCTTGCGTCTACCGCAAATGGCAACACTTCAGTTCCTGGCTGTCGAGATGGACTTTCCTTGCATCTGGGGTCCTGCACTCTGTTGAGGGGTCTCAGGCTCGGTCAGTCTTGCTTCCTGGGAGTCGGGAGGATCTGTTGATACGAATTTGGAGTTTCAGCACAGCAGCAGGGCTTCACCGGCCAAACCAATGGTCCAGGAGTTGCAGCAGGCGTCCTCTTCAAGTTCTTCTTTGGTTCCTTCGTCCAGTGGTCGACTCTGCCTTCCAAGCCAAAAGCCTTGTCTTTCATACAGTTCTCTCCCTTTCATTTCAGTCTAACTGTCACTCACCCAGCAGTGTGGCTGTCCTTGCCGGACAATCAGCCAGCCAATCGTTACAGAGTGCATTTGGATCTCCTAGGAGAATAAGCGCGGGGAGTTTCGGCCAGCTCCCTCACTTCCTGCCCACCACAGGCACCCTGGGGCCAGAGGCGGGGTTCACTTGTGAATCCCGCCAAAGTGAACAAAGGGACCAAACTGGGTTTGGCACGCAAAGTAAATCTCAGGAAGGACCTTTCCACAAAGAAATGGTGAAAAAAGACGACCAGGGCCATTTTTACAAAAATGGCACCTTTGGGTGCTTACCTGCAGCTGCGAACACAGCCCGCGGTAAATGCACACCATGGTAGTTAAAAGTAAAGCTCTGGCTCCAGCCTTTTATCAGGGAAAGGTTAACATAAAATTGTTACATGAGAAGCTAGACAAAGAGGATACTAGGTAACCCCTCCAGCACCCTATTGTTAAGATAGTGTGTGTTGGGTCTTGAAAGTTACAAATGTAAGTAAAGTCAATTGCATTATACTGCTCTGGGAAACTGTAGTTTATCCCAGAGAAGGTTTTTAAACCTTTGGAAAATCTGAAAGACTTCCCTGTGCCACTGCACTGAAGGTGCTGTGTGACACAATGTAAAAGATGCCTTTGGAGTTTGTCAGGCTCCATAACCAAAAGAAAGGCAAAGTTCAGAAATCACATTAAAATACATGAGTCGGGGGGAAAAAGGGTCTCACTCCAGGTAAAAAAAAAAAACAAAGCAAGTCCTCAAAATCCAGTTGCTGGGGGTCTCTAAGGTGGAGGGAATTAGCACATTTCTGAGAATTCTCCCCAACAATAGTCGACATAGTTTTAGTACTTAACAATATAGTGACTGGAGGATGGATTATTTGTGCAATACAACCAGAAATCAGTGTAATTCAACCTATACAAATCCCACCAGCTGTAACACCAGTGTTAGGGGAGTTTTCCTAAAGTCCTACTGGCAGTAAGACTTTAGTAAGCTATCCCAATGGTTTGTAGAACCCCAACTCTTAATATCAGTCTGTAGTAGCTCAGGATCTTGGTTGAGTGGCAGAGCAGCCAGGCTTATCTTAAGAGGAAGATGTGAGCTGTAAGTAAGCACACTGAATCTTAGCTAGACAGGCACAACAAAGATAATTCTATAAAAAAGTATATATTATATTTCCCTCAAACACTTTAAATGCTTGAGACATTTATTTTAGAACACTTAGGAATACTTGATAATACACTTCAAAGGGCACTTTCCATTTGTAGCAAGGTTAGAAAGGGAAAAGACAATGTTATCGTATTATCGGTTATTGCGCACTCATGCGGTTTTCAAAGGTTTATACGGTAGTACATTTACACTGCAAACAAATCTAATTAACTTAAAGGGAGGAAAATGGTTAGTTAGTGTAGTATGAGCTTAGTTCAAGGTTCTAGAGACTGTTTCTTCGACTCACAAGTCTTTTAAGTCCAAAAACGCAACCCTAGCTAAAGACAGAAGCCTCCCCTTTTATACACTTCCAGCACACACTCCTCTGCAATCTCTCTCAGCATTTTACAGAAAGGGGCGTTTGGCTGTCCAATCAGTACAGCCAGACCCCCTGTGGGAGCTGGACCTATTCAGGCACTCTGGCAGACAAAGGACAGGGGGGTGGAAAACTCCTCCTCCACTTCCTGCTTGCCCAGACACTCGGGAGACTAGGCGGGGATACCTACAGGTTCCCGCCAAAGGAAAAACACACACATTGACGTCTCCTTCCCAGAATGGTAGAAGAAGGGTTAACAAAGAACAACCACGCTAGTAATGGCAAAAAAGAAGGGAGGCCCCAAGTTGGTACTTGGGTGCCCCTATTGTGCACTACCAAGGCTATGGACACAGCCTGCGCTATAAAAAATACACAATAGCTGGTAGTTCACGTCCACTGCAAACAGCCATAACTAGGTGATTGTCTATGTGACTAAAAACTCATAGGAGCAGAGAGTAGGGGGATACTAGGTATCCCTTTGGAACTCCACTTGAAGGTGGTCTGTGTCAATCTCTCGGACTATAAAGTTTTGGGAGAGATACTAAGTATCTCTCTATCCTTAAGAACTGTAGTTACTTGAGGATATAGAAAAACAGTATTAATGGAGGACACTAAGGGTCCCCAGAAACACTTCCCATAAGGAGCTGTGTGCTGCAGTAGTAAAACACAGATACCTTTTAGAACCATGGGGCTGACAGTCTGCATAGTACATGAATGAGTGAAAAAAATGCTCCACTCATTCAGGGTTGAAAGAAAAAGGTCCAGAAGTGCAGCAAAGCGTGCTGGGAGTCTCACTAGGAGAGGGCATGAAGCATAAAAGTGATACATCTAACACCCTCCCAACCTGCCTCACAGTTGGAGAGCTCAGTGGTCCACTTATCAGTTCTCTCAAGTAGCTGAACCAGAGACAAATGGAAAAACTGAGGTCATGAGGCTTGATGCATTGCATATAAAGCTACCTGTAGTCACTTCCAGAGACAAGAAGCAGTAGCGTCAAATGATCTGGACACTGGAGTTGCAGTATACTCCCTGCTGGAGAAGAATTTCAGAGACCCAGCTGACACTGCCAATTCTATCTAAAATGATGAATCTGTGAGAGGAAAATCCATCAGAAAGAACATTACTAGGGTAAGGGCCCCTGCCTTCCCCCTCCCCCCTCTAAATAAATTGTTCTAAATACTGTGCCACTGGTTTGTTTGATGTTTGTAAATTATGCTTCATTCATTACTGTACCTGTTATTCTGTAAAGCGCTTTGGTGTACAGCACTATATAAACTCAATAAACATAATTATGTTGCACTCTTACGTCCCATCCCCTTTCCTCCATACTGCATGGTGTCCCTCGCTAGGGACGGGAGATGAACCTTTTTCACCAGAAAAAAAAAATACTTCCCCTTTAAATTTATAGACAACTGTCGGCACGGCCCTGGGAGCATGTGCTCCCCTGACTCCGCCCACCGGTGCCACCCCTCAGTCCCCTTTTCCACGTTGACAGGCAGATTTCACCAGCGCTCCTGGGTTTGGCTTCGGCCATGTAATACCTCGCGCTCTTCCCTGGATTCTTCTTCTTTCTTTTTGTCTTCTTTCTTGTCAATCAGGTACTTGGTCCTCCGGTGCCACGCTCCTCCCCAGCGCATGTCGACTTTAGCAGGTGTCCAGCCTACGAGGGGCTCTTCCCTACATCTGACCCTCACGCTCTTTGCCTCTGCTGCCTTGGTCCTGTGCACAGCTGAAAAGGATGTACCGCGTTGTGCGACACACTGACTCCACACACACTGAAGAACAATCTAGCTAGGTAGGAGGGAGCTCTTCGAAAGGTCGCCTCCAGAGGACTTGAAGGACTTAGTCAGACAGAATAGAGGTTTAAGGGAGGGCTGTGTTTTCCATCGCACCCCGTAAGGGCGACCCCTTCCCAAAGAAGCGCCTGAGTGGGAGGAACCTCTGTGGTTCTCACAGAGAGGTGTCAGTAGATCGTTCCGGGTGAGTGCTGAGGGACCGCAAGGTTCTTTTACCAGGTGTACACCCGAGGGGCAACGCCCTAGTACCAGCCTAATGTCTGAGGGGGTGCCTATACGCTGCACTTCCGGCAACATTGCCAAGGGCAATACTCATTCAAGGCCCTGGCCTGAGGTGCAGAGTAGGCCTCATGTTCCACCGCCAAGAGTCTTGGAGGAGGCCGGGCCCAGGGAGCCAAGCACCACGATGTGGCACGCAGCTCGACAAAATGGCCACTGCGCCAGACCGCATGGCCGCTCGTCCGATGACACTCCTAGGAATGGAGCAGACAGGAGGACGAGTTTCAGGGTGGTTCTTCAGCCACTCCTTCAACATCACCTGCCACCTCTTCAGCCTCCGGAGACAGGTTCTTCGAAAGGCTCTTGGCCCTGATATGAATCCCTCAGATGGGGAATCATTCTGCGGAATGCAGTCAGTGACTTTCTCCCCCCGGTCACTCCACTGGTGCCCATAGTCATTCCTCCTATGGCTCTGGCTCCACATGCCCCCGCACAGCCCCCACTGGCCCTGCCGGCTCCTTCGATTCCGGCTCCCCTACCTCCCACTGTCCAGGCTGTTCCACACCAGCCTCCGCAGCAGGCGCTGGTCTCCACACTGCAGCCCACGGCACCCAGCCACCTGCTTCAGACCAGTCGGACACTCTGGTGGACACAGACGAGGAGGAGGACTCTGACATGCCGTCGTCAGCCATGGCCTTCCACGAACGGCTTGTAGGTTTGGCAGAATATTTGGCCCTTCCTCAACCAGAGGTCGAGCAGCCCGAGGGGTTCTTGGCAGAAGTCCTCTACTTACGACCCCCTACCAGAATGGATATCTCTATGTAGAAGGATGTTGTGACCTTGGAGAAGAGGGGGCGGCTCAAGCCACAATCGGCTCAACCTGTCAATCCACGCCTCAACGCCAAGTATAGGCATATGGAGGGGGATCCACTCTTGCTGTCGGCGCACCCTCAACCGTACTCTTCAGTGATCTCTGTGCTAAGCCTAATTCGTCCTCGGCCCCCTCGCCCTCGGTGCTGTTCGGCAAGGAGGAGAAGATCTTGGAGGCATACAGTAAGAAGCTGTACTCCAATGCTCCGCTGCATCCGTGTCAATCCAACGCAGATGCCATGCAGGCTGCCGTTAACTAAAGGCTTTGGTAGGAAATAGCATACTTCCTTCCAGAACTGCTGGTGCAGAGCCAAGCATGCTTCAAGACGGGCTAGGAGAAGCCAAGCTGGTAGCGCAGGACATCATGGAGTCTGTTGTGGCCCAAATCGATACCTCTTGCTGGGCCATATGCATCACCACGGACATGAGAAAGACGGTCTGGCTTCTGGCTACTAAGTTTAACCCAAACGTCCAAGAACACATATTTGACCTTCCTTTCGAGGGTAGTGACCTCTTTCACTCCACCACTGGTGAGGAATAGATAAAAAGAACAGTTTGCAAACCGCGAAGTCGTTATCTATCCTAACGAAGGCCACGCCCAAGGCATATACCCCCAGTCGCATCAACGCTCCAATAAGGGCGAATGTTGGGTGGGTTCCGGCGTCTCCAGGAACAGAGGTCCAGACAGCCTGACCATTCTGAGTCAGCATCAGCGCAAACAGGGGGGGAAGCAAGGGCTTTTTCCAGTCCCCCTCCTCTGCAGCAGCCTCAGAGGGAAAGCAGGCAGAACACGTCTCTTCGGGTCCACGTGTCTCCTGTGGGGCCAGGCCTGCCGTTCGCATGCAGTTTTGGTGCCAGAACTTTTTTCGGACCACTGGATCCTCCCAGTAGTTTCCTCAGGGTACCGCCTACCGGTTCCTCCCTCTCCCCACCTCATTCCCTCCACTCCCACAGACTGAGACAGCAACTCTGCTGGCGGAAATTCGGTCGCTCGTTGAGAGGCAGGCAGTGGAAGAAGTCCCAGCCTCCCAGAGAGGATTGGGCTTCTATTCTAGGACTTTCACCATACAAAAGAAGAGCCAGGCTGGCCGAAGAGTTGTGTTGGACTGCTCCACCCTTAACCTCTCCTTCCCTTTGCAAAAATTCAAGATGGCTACTCCTACTCATTGCGGAGACACTGGATATGCTCCCTGGATCTGAAGGACACTTATCTACACGTCACAGTTTGGCAGCCGCATCGTGCCTTCCTGCGCTTCAGTATTCTGGGCTGCCATTTCCAATACAGGGTGCAACCCTTGGCCTCAACTCGGCCCCCAGGGTATTCACTGGACTCATGAATGCAGTGGCAGCCCTGCTCTGGGCCCAGGGCCACTATGTCTACCTGTACTTGGACGACTGGCTCGTCAGGGTGAGATCTCCGGAGGCGGTACACCACTTTTTCTCCGCAGTTATGAACACACTCCACGACCTGGGGTTTGCGATTAAAAACCTCCAGTAGTCTCAGCTGCAACCTACGCAGAACCTGGCATTCCTGGGCCTCCTTTGGAGAACGAGATCTACCTTACGGCTGTCCTCCTCCCGAGCAAGTCCAACCTGGAGGCGGACAGGCTCAGCAGACAGGGATCGGACAATTAGGAGAGGCAATTGAACAACCAGGGACTGCTGGAAATCTCTAGCAACCAGAGGTGCCAGCAGTTCACGTCCTGGCAGGGGCAGGACCCCGGCTCGCATGGCGACGCATTCCAGATACAGTGGGATGTCATGACTGTGCATGTCTTCCCTCCCACACCGCTGGTCCACAGGGCGATCTGCAAGATAAAGCAATCGTGTCACCTGATATCTCCAGGGTCGCCGGCGAGACCGTGGTTCTCCGAACTACTCTGCCTCACGGACAGACCACCCATTCGCCTTCCTAGGGGGCCAGCTCCTTTTCTGCGCAACACAGGTGCAGGGTCGTCCACCCCGCTCCACAGAAGTTAGCCTGTTAGGGAGAATTCTCAGAAATGTGCTAATTCCCTCCACCTTAGAGACCCACAGCAACTTTGCTGGATTTGGAGGACTTGATTTTTTTAACCTGGAGAGAGTGTGACCCTTTATTCCCACTCTCTGATGTATTTCATTGTGATTTTGATCACTGTGTTTCTTTTGGTTATGGAGTCTGACAAAATCCATAGGCATCATCTTTTACATTGTATCCCACAGCACCTTCAGTGCATTGACACAGGGAAGTCTTTCAGATTACCTTCTCTTGGATAAACTACTGTTTCCAAGAGCAGTAAAGTGAAATTGACTTTACTTAGCATTGTAACTTTCTAGACCCAGCAACACCCTATCTTAGAGTGCTGGAGGGGTGACCTAGTATCCTAGAATAATAGTTTATCATTTAACATGTTTAATGTTCCTTTCCTCACAGAATGGCTGGTGGCAGTGGTTTTGTTCGAACTACCATAGTGTATCTTTACCGCAGGCTGCGTTCGCAGCTAAACTAAAGCGCACACGTGAGCCATCTTTGTCAAAATGGCCCTGGTCGTATTTTTTTGGCCTTTTCTTTGTGGAAAGGTCCTTGAGATTTGCTCTGTGCGCCAAACCAGGTTTGGTCTCTTTCTTCATTTTGCCTTTGGCAGGGTTTCTGAAATGAAACCCGCCTCTGGCTCCACAATGTCTGGGGTAGGCAGGAAGTGAGGGAGGTGCACGAACTCCCTGTACTTAGTCTCCTAGGAGAACCAAATGCACTCTGTGGTGATTGGCTAGCTGAGTGTTCGGCAAGGACAGCCACAGGCTGGAGTGAATGGGAGAGAACTGTATAAAAGGCGAGTCCTTTGGCTTGGAAGGCAGAGACGACCACTGGACAAAGGAACCGAAGAAGAACTTGAAGAGGACGCCTGCTGCAACTCCTGGACCGTTGGTTTGCCCAGTGAAGCCCTGCTGCAGTGCCGAAACGCCAAGTTTGCATCGACGGAGAAGCCCCTGCAAGGACGACTTCTCCCCTTGAGTTGATGGGACCAATCAACTCCAAAGTAAGCCACCTGGACATCATCTCAGAGCTGGTTGAATTTCCACAGAGTTGCTGCTGGAAACCGTTTAGCCAGGGAGAGGAACACCAGATTGTGTGCCTTGCTTTTAAGAAGGCTCCGGACTCCCAAGAAGCAGGACTGACCAAGCCTGAGCCCCCTCAACAGAGTGCGGGACCCCAGAAGCAAGGAAAGTCCATCTCGACAGCCAAGAACCGCGGTGTTGCTATTTGTGGTTGACGCGAGGAGCTGAAACACTGAACAGCCACTGAAAGTGAAGTTTGCCGGTTGCAAGTTCTGACCGTTCCAGTGCATTGCAGGAGTCCCCTGACGTCCTCCCTCTTGTCCCCATGACTAAGGCCCAGGAACAGTGAGACCTGCAGAGCTGCACAGGAACAGAAGTCATCTCCTGCATCTTTTCTTCATCTTTAAAGGTACTGTAAAAAGTCTGAGAGAACTTACCTCTTACTGTAGAGTGCTTGTCACTTCTGCAACTCATGATTCTTCTTTTCATCAAAGACTCCTAAGAACTTGTGCAAAGACTTTTCCATTTACTGACCAGAAGTGCTTCATCCTATAGAAGACTTTTGCCCGTTGACTTTGGCTTAGCCTATTGAACTGAATGAAGCTTCTAGGAAAATCTAAAAGTACTTACCTGCTTAGGAATATGCGTGGTCTCTTGTTGTTCTAATAACCTTTGCCCTTTACCAACTTTTAAAGAGTATTCAGAATGCCAACAGTAAGATATTAATGTCCCAGCACCCT
This sequence comes from Ambystoma mexicanum, assembly GCF_040938575.1. NCBI lineage: Eukaryota > Metazoa > Chordata > Amphibia > Caudata > Ambystomatidae > Ambystoma > Ambystoma mexicanum. The sequence continues at coordinate 1,221,983,747 of NC_090927.1, forward strand.
TGTTATTGAAGTCACTGGTGGGTGTAGGTTGTCTGTGGGCCATCCCAAAAGGGTCTACTGATTCAGAAACTCAAGAGTGTACAGTATTAAAGTGTATTTGTGTGTTACTATTCTATTGCTCCTTTCAGAAGAAGGCTTTATAACTGACTGATAAATAAATTAATTGTTTATGCAAGAAACCTTGAGTGTAAGAGTTTATTTGAAAACCTTTAACTTTGAATCTTTGTGTAACTCCACTACAGCTTACATTTCCCCTCTTGAGATAAGCCTGGCAGCTCAACACGCTACAAGAACTGTGTAGTACAAGCTTATACCAAAGGTTGGGTTCCTTGTACCTGTAGTCCGAATTATGGTTTGTGATCCCAGAGGGTACTGCATACAAAGTCTGCCTAACATAGCCCTTGCAGCATGTGGTTCCTGAACAGGCACGCTGAAGCACCTCTCGCAGGCTAACCTAGAGCTCATTCAGGGGACCAGGAGCAATGCTACCAGGAGCCAGTACAAAAGTAAATGGGCTAGGTTGTGTCTTTGGGCGGACTCTAAAGAGATGATGTGCTCTCCTTCTCTGCGCATATTGCAGGTGGACACATGCCACGCCTTTTTGGCAGCCATAGAGGCCTGCAGAAATTCAGAGGAGACTTTCTCCTCTTCCAACCAGATAGTCAGAAGACATTTGGCAGGCCTCTCTAGGCTCTGCCGCCCTTCAAGAAACCAAACCCTGTGTGTGACCTCAATGTAGTGCTGGGCCCTCTGTGCACAAGCCCTAAGAGCGGACATCAGGCTCGTCATGATTAAGACGGCTTTATTAGTGGGCCTCGTCTCTGCTCGCCGAATCAATGAGTTCCAGGCTCTGGTGGCCTCAGAACCCTATACCACGTTTCATAGAGAGAAGATGGTCTTCCTACCCAAGGTACCCTGCGCTTCCCATGTAAACGAGGTAACCTTACCTCTGGTTTTTGCTGAACCTAGGACGAGGCTCAGAGGGTCTTGCACTGTCTGGTGGTCAGATGTTCCCTGAACTTTTTATCTGGACAGGACCCAAGGGCTTCCGCAAGTCGGATGCACTGTTTATTACCTTCGGGGGTCAAGGCCCAGGTATCGGGCATCCAAGGCCTCTATTGCACAGTGGATGCCTCCGCCTCCATGGAGGCCTACAAGGGGCAGCACAGGCCTTTGTCGGCCAGCATGCACGCCTATACTGTTGGAGCCAAGGCCATAGCATTCCAACGGCAGGTTCCGTGGCAGGTCATCAGTGGGGTGGCTAACTGGCCACCCTGTTGGCTTTCTGTAAGCAGTACTGTTTGGACACCGGCTCCAAGTCAGACCCAGCTGTCGGGCAGGCGGTTCTAAGGAATCTATTTTCCTAAGCAGGGTCTCCTATCCAGTCTGGGGCTACATTCTCCAGCCTGGTGCTACATTCAATTGTAATCGCCCATGCACTATGGAGGAAAGGGGACGGGACGAAAGAGTAATTAATAGTTACTCACCGTCCATACTCTTAGTCCATAGTCACCTTTCCTCAATACGTCCCACCATCCTCCCCCTTAATACTGGTGTCATTAGGTAATGGTAAATATTGTCGACGCGTTTTTAGGCAGAATCCTGGGCAGTGCCCTTAGGGACCACTAAACACAATTAAGACTACAAGTGGTAATACAAGTTCACCTTTGGTACAAGCCTGTACTACACTGTTAAAGTGGTAGCAGTAGCGGAGCAGCTAGACTTATCTCAAGAGTAAATGAACAGTAGTAGAGATTACACAAAGGACCACAATTACTGTGACTCAAGCAAACACTGACTCAAGGTTTCAGGTAAAAAATATAAGTACATTTATTTAAAACCATCTGTTCATAAAACACTTCACTTTTATAAATTCAAAACCACATGTAAAATACACCACACACAACCACTTCCACTTGTTCCAGTAAATTCAAGGTAAATACATTAGGACTTGACAGACCGGTGTTGCGATACTAAAGCGTACCCGCGGATAGAAATGCTCACAAAGTTAAATCACACTTTGTACTTTAGAATTTCAAACAAGGGAAAAGGGGATACAATCACAGGCAATTATTTTGTCTAGGCAAGGGAATCAGAGGACTTGTTCAAAGATACTGATTAAAGTCAATAGGCCTGCGCCCGTGTCAATGGAGCAGATGCTCAGTTGCTGAGGATCACACATTGAACAGTTCGAGATTCGAGATGCTAAGAGTACTTAGATATTCTCAAATGAAAGGAAAATATATAGGAGGGAGGGAAGAAAGTATAAATCTTCGTGGAGGAAATGGGTTCACCCCGATTCCGGATGGCCAGTCGGAGAGAACAACCAAATGTGCACAGTACCTTATTCCGTTGGAGAAAAGCTGGTGCCATGGCAGTTGTTCCTGGTAGTTCCTGCAGACTCACGGTTCCTCTGGCTTCAGTCGTGGGGACAAGGACTACGTCTGGAGCGATCTGCGCTACCCAGGGATGAGGCCAGCAGCAGCGAAAAAGACAACGATGAATAAAAGGTGCGCTCCTTTAAATCCGGGGAGGGCTCTTCTGATGGCTATCCGGACCACTACAGCACAGCAGTGATTTCGACCCAGGAGGGGGTGCTCTGACTGAAGAAAGGGTGAGCTGGTTGATCCCACCAGGCTCAAGGGAAGAAGACTCCGGACTGGATCTTCTCTTGTCATTGAAGGGTAGATAGCTCAGGACTGCAGAAGGGCTTCACTGGGACTCGGGGTTGCAGCAGCCGTCTACTTCTCCGCTTCTCTTCGGTTCCTTGCAGTTCCAGTGGCAACTCTGACTTCTAGCCCAAGAGTCCTTCCTTTTATGCCAAAATCCCCCATTCACACAGCCTGGCTGTCAATCACTCAGCAGGGGGATTGTCCAGCCCAGACAACCACCTCAGCCAATCAACACAAATTGGGACTTGGGTCTCCAAGGAGACCCTGTGCAGGGGGTGACTACACCCCTCCCTCACATTCAGCCCACCCAGACACCCAGATGCCAAAGGAGGGCTTCTGGTCAGAAGCTCGCCAAAGGTCGGCCAACAAAGGAGGCAAACCTGGTTTGCCAAGCAAAGAAAAAGAAAGACCCAAGAAGGATGTTAACAAAAAAGAAATGGTGATTAAACCCAACCAGAGCCGAAATAAAAAGTATTTGGGCAAGCGGTTTTAAAGTTCGAGGCTACTAAAATAGCCTAAAACGGTACCATGTTATGTAATATAATCGCGGTAGGAAAATTAGGTTAGATACCACTGCCACCAACCAAGTCTTAATGTTAAGGGCGCAAAACAATGCGCAAGACGCACAGATAAAAAAGGCTAAGAATTAACCCTTTCCAATACTCCATATAAAATGGGTTGTACTGGATCCGTGGTTAAAAGTGACTATGTAAAGTTAATGGCACATTACCCTTTTCGGGGGGGACAGTAGTCAGCCCCAGAAAATGGAGTCGGTGGGGAAGTCTAAAAGACAACCCTGTGTCACTGCACTGAAGGTACTGTGTAACACACAAAGATTGGGGCTACTGAAGTGGTGTACTCCAGAGCCCACAATCACAAAAACACAATTGGAATACACATGGCAAAACACAGGGAGGAGTGGGGGAAAAGCTCACACTCTTACCTGGTGGAAAAAATAAACTCCAGAAATCCAGCAAAGCTGCTGAGGGACTCACTAGGTTAGGGAAATTAGCCATAGCATGAGAAATCTCCCTAACACGCGTCTATGGGGACTGAGTGATGCTGGTGGGCGGAGTCAGGGGAGAGGATGCTCCCAGGACTGCGTCCCAAAATTTAATGGGGAAGTAGGGTTTTCTGTTGAAGAAAGTGCTGTCTCCCGTCCCTAGAGAGGGACGCCATGCAGTATGGAGGAAAGGGGACTATGGACTAAGAGTATGTTAGTCACTACAGTGAGTAACTATTAAGACATGCTACTGAATTTGGAAATGTACTTGTCATTTTTTTTTACTGATAATTGTTTTCATTTGTTGTGTACTCCATTATGAGTACACATTTTTCAGTATGTTTTATTGTGTATGTGTTATCTAAACCATATGTAATAATGATGTGGAACTATATATTTAATCATTGTACAGTATTATGAACTTAAAAATCGGGTACATCTGTTTAACAGACGATCAGTACATTTTAAACCATCCAAAGTTCTAACATGAGACCTTTCTTGTTAAGGCAATGGCGTAAATTCCTTGCAGTCGAATGGAGATCGGGATGGTTCCTCACTGCAGTGGCAGAATGATACCAGAAGCGCCACCCAACCGGGTTCTCAAACAAGAAAAGACAAGAAAGATGTTCTGGTTTGTATTTTTCAAATAATTTTTTGATTAGCCATATATTTAATGTACATTCAAATTGGCTAAGGCTTCCAGAAAGGATTCTTTCAAAGTGTAATTTCAATGGATGGCTTTCTCCCGCAAATTCCTTATCAGATTCCCCATCAGATAGATGTCCCTTCCAGCGTCAGCTGTTCTGACAACATTTTGATAGGGGCCTTCGTGCAACTCAACTCTGCCATGGATTCATCGCGAATCGTTGAGGTGGCCGTCGACTCCATACCTCAGTTCCTTTTTTCCGCACGCTCGACATGCTGCTCGAGGTACGGCTCTCATGAGAAAATTCTCACTGCGTTTCTTTCCAATTGTTTCCTATTCAACGTTTTGTGATTAAAATGCCCATTCCCAAGCCGTCAGGTTTCAAGAGGTGCACCGACTACAACTCAAAGATGCCTTTCACTGACCCACACAGGATCTGCATGTGGTGCTGGTTGTTAGGCAGAATCCTGTGCAGTTCCCTTGGGGAACACTGCAAAAAGATTAAGACTACAGGAGCAGCAGTAAACCCAATTGGTAGCAGTCTGCACCACCCAGATTTACCTGGCAGCTGTGGCTGAGCAGTCAGACTTCTCTCAAGAAGAGTAGGGCAGTATGCAGAGTATACACAATAGGGCCAAAAGACAGTAGAGCAAACAAACACTGACCAGAGCTTTGTATAAAAAGTATATAGTTATTTATTTAAAACACACTTTAAGTAATACACTAGCACTCTCAATGAAAAGCAATCTAAAACACAGTCAGGTAAATATATACACCTCCCTTGATAACTATCGGACAAGTCAGGGTTAAGGCACAACTATTTGTTAAGACAGGAGTGAGCGCTTAACCTAGATGGCACTCCAATAGTTTAGGTTAAAAAGCGAGAGAAAAGGCAGAGCATAAACTAAAACAGTTCCCAACACTTAAGAGTTCAGAGCAAGGGGAGAAAGGCAGGTTATACTGTAGAGCCAAAGTTCATAGGCCAGGCCCACTTTAAATGGAGCAAAGCGAAATGTGCCCAGGATCACACGGTTTAAAGTGCACTGAAAGTCTTTGCAGAGTGTTCAAAAGAGGTTGGGGTGAGTCAAAAGATATAGTTAGAGGTCTGGAGCCAACCCAGTATAGAAGCCAAGGATTTAAGGGTAACCTTTAGCAATCTGTAGAAAGCAGAGGCCAGGCAGGACACAGTACCTTAAAGAGAAAGGAAGCTCCAACGGGGGCAGTTGTTCCTGGCAGTGGTTGCAGTTCGTTGTTCCCACCAGGGGAAGAGAGGATCTCGTCGAGGAGGAAACTTGGAGTCTTTGCACTGCACAGGGATGAAACCAGCCGTGGAGTTCCCGATTAAAAGGCGCAGTCCTTTTATTCGCGGTCAAAAGTGATGAGCTTGACTATCCGGCCGCCGGGGTGCTTGGCACGGGCGATTCGACCAAGGGCCGTCTTTGGAAGGCGAAAAGGGTGAACTGGTTGGTCCCACCAGCTCAGAGGAAGAAGACTCGTCCAGCAGAAGATCTTCTCTTGTCGTCTGGAAAGTGGTGAGGTAGCTGCAGCAGGGCTTCACCGGTGGTGTCGTCGTTGCAGATGGCTCAGCTTCGTCCCTCTTTGGATTCTTAGGTCCTGTGGTGACTTCTGAAGTTCCAGTCCCAAAGGCCCTGCTTTTATGCAGAAAAACCCCCATTCATCAGCCTAGCTGTCAATCACACATGCAAAGTGGTGAGCCGGGCGGCTCACCACTGGGCCAATCAGAGTAGAGTGCGACTTGGGTTGCTAAGGTAACGCAGTCCAGGGTGCCAATTCCCCCCTCCACCCTTCCTGTCGAACCCAGACAGAGTGGCACCATTTGGAGGGCTTCTGTGGAGAAGCCCGCCAAAATAGTGGAACAAAGGGTTCGACCTTGGTCAGAGTTACAGGGACGGACACAAACATCATTTTAGAATCGAATTCTGGCAAAAAGACCCAACCGTTGATTTAATATTAAATAAATAAACCAGCGGTATCTTTAACATTGCACCAAAAAGTGGTGCGTTTAAAATGAATGGGGAAAATCCCATAGAGAATATTCCGGTGGAATATATCGCGTGGTAACCACTGCCACCATCCAGAAACTCGACGAGGGGGGACGGGCCAGTGCCCCCTCGAAAACAGACCCAGGGGCAATCGAATTACCCCTTACCATTACTTCCACAATATGATGGTTTGTACTCGTTCTGTTCACAATTTTGGACTAGTAAAGCCAATGGTGACTTTACATGCCCTGGGAGACAGTAGTCAGTCCCAGGGTATGGAGTCTGTTTGGGGGTCACTGTGACACCCCTTTGGTACTGCACTGAGGGTGCTGTGTACCACACATACAGAAAAACAGATGATTCCCTATGGAGTAAAAAGAAACCCCATAGCCCATAAGCACATAAGTCAAAGACATACCTCAAATCTTGCCTAAGAGTGGGAGTAAGAGTCTCACTCTTAGCAGGAGAAAAAAACAAACCCCAAAAATCCAGCAAAGCTGCTGGGGGACTCACTAGGTTTGGGAAATTAGCCTTATAAGAGAATTCTCCCTAACACTGGTGGAGTGACGCCCACCCCCTGACCCCTTTTGAAGTCACCAACTCAGTCGGCTACTCAGTTGGCTACTCGGTCGACCGAACACGAGACGGAGTACCCTACTGCAGAGAAAGAGGACAGCAGTCATAAGAAGGCTAAAAAGAGATCAAACTTCAGGAGCCATTTCTCAGCTTACCCCTTCGAATGGACTGTGTCCTCCCACGTATTCCTCATCTTTAACTATGTTGTCTCCCAGCTCTGCTGCTTCGGAAAACATTTTCACCAGAGGGCACTGTGTTGGTGGCTGTGTTCCAGGCTGCAGAGTCGTTGTTGCTCGAGGGCCGCTGTCGAGCATCAATGTCATCCACTGTATAAAGGGCTCGAACAGCGCCTGTTACCTCAGTTCCGTTTTTTCGATGCTTAAAATATTTGAGAAAGCGTCCCAGACCCCCTCGAAGATGCCGCATGGAGATCATGCCTCTACCCACTCTAAAAGTGGCAGAGGGAAATCAAAGTCTAAACTCGCGAGAGCTGAAAATGAGTCGAGAGTGTCATCAAGGGAAAGTTCCCCAACATCTCGTACTAAGACGAAACCTGCGGTGCATAAATCGGTGGTAGCGGAATCAACATCGAAGTCGAAACTCGACTCGACACAGTCGACGACTACTGCGTCGAAACCGCCAGCACCTTCGACAGTATCAAAGCCTCCTGCGAAAACGTCGAAGACAGCATCTTCTTTATCGACGCCTTTATCGAGGCATTCTTTTATCCCGATACCCAAGTCATTGCCATTGCCCATACCTAAGTAAATACCACCCTCTTTACCTGAAAAAGCTTTCCATCTTCAACCCAGACAGGAATTTTTCAGATCCATGTCATCCGTTTTTGAAGAACACTCCTTTGAAGAGGATGTCACTTCAGCTGGAGTTAGGTTTGGAGCCAGAGAAGTCCCTGAAGAGCTACTGGACCCGAATTCCTAGATAACAGATCTTTGACTTTCTCCAAAATGCCAGTTTTAGACACTTCACCTGAAGTGGAATTTGAGAGACCAAACCGTACAGATCATGCTGATCCTAGTTATAGAAATATCATGGGCTGGGTCATTGATTTTATGGGTTGGATGGCCGCTTCCCCAAATTTCAACCAGGATGACCTGACATGACGGACATCCTGAGTGAAGGTTCTCTAAAAGATTGTGTTCCTCCATTCCATAAAGCACTTAAGAAGAGGGTGATGGTCAATTGGAATACTCCTGATTCTATTTCAGCAGTAAACAAGAAATTTGTACCAAAATATAGGCCATTTTTATCATATCCAGAATATCTATCTAAATATCCGTCCCCTGAAAGTCTAGTGGTTCAAGCTGCAACCTCCGCTAGGCAGTCAGCTTACCCATCAATAACACCAGAGAGGGATGATAAAAAAGTTGATGCTTGGGCCCGGAATGTGTTTTCTTCGGGCAGCATTGCCCTTAAATCGACTAATGTAACTTGTACTTTAACAAGAGTTACATATACCCTGTGGGACTGCATGACATCAGCGGCTGATCGCATCCCATAAGGTGGACAGAAGATTGAGAGCCATCTCGGACTTCAGAAATTTGAGGAGAAGGGGGATTCACGTCTACCCTTATCTGGACGATTGGCTAATCAGGGCATGTTCACCCCAACGAGCCCAGGAACATCTGGCCTTGACCTACCACTTCTTACACAGACTGGGCTTCTCCCTCAATTACAAGAAGTCACAAATGATTCCAAGCCAAAGACTCCAATTCATTGGAGCAGTACTGGATACTTCCTCAGGGAAAGCCTCGCCTCCCAAGGAGAGCGCTCACCACATTCTGCAGATGGTAACAAAGTTTCAAAATGCCCAACCTCTACCGTCATTCGACTTTCTAAGGTTGCTAGGCCTCATGGCATCCTGCATTTTTCTGGTGCCAGGGTCCAGATTAAGGATGAGATCCCTTCAATGGTCCCTCAGGACTCGATGGTCCAAATTTTCTGGGGAGATGTTGGATCTTCTGCAAGTCCCAGCCAAAGTGGCTCAAGATCACCTATGGTGGGCTTGCAAGGAGAATATCCTCAAGGGGGAACCTTTTTGGCAACCATTGCTGGAGATACCGGTAGTGACAGACTCCTCACTTACCTGGTGGGGAGCCCACACCAACGATCTGACAATCAGCGGTCTTTGGTCTCCATTGGAGTCCAAACTACACATCAACCTTTTGGAGCTGAGGGCAATCAGACTAGCGCTGAAGGCTTTTCTGCCCTCTCTACAGGGAAAGAATGTCCTGATAATGACGGACAACACCGTGGCCATGTACTATCTCAACAAAAGAGGAGGCGTAGGATCACTTGCTATGCAGCTCTGGTTCTGGCCAATGCAAGAAGGAATCTCTCTATCGGCAGTTCACCTAGCCGGAGAGCTGAACACAGTGGTGGACGCTCTGAGCAGGCAGACCACAGTCTCCCACGAATGTGAGCTATCTCAGGAAGTCCTTCAAGCGATCTTCGCCCTTTGGGGAACCCCTCAAGTGGATCTGTTTGTGACCGGTGCCAACCGGAAGTGCGAGCTGTACTTCTCTAGGGAATTTCCTCCAAGAGGAGCTCTAGGGGACACGTTCGTGGTGGACTGGGTTTTTCCACTCCTACCTGTTTCCTCCAGCCCCCGTGATTCCTCAGGTAATCAGGAGTTTGAGAAAGTTCAGGAAAACCATGATCCTAATTGCCCCGATTGGGCCAGGAGGACGTGGTACCCAGACCTTCTGGACATGTCCATCTGCCCTCCAATACGTCTTCCACAAAGAGAGGATTTTGTCTCGCAAGAGGAAGGTCTGGTTCTCCATCCGGAGGTCGAAACACTCAGCCTTCACGCATGGTTTCTGAGAGGCTGAGATATAAGGATTGGCACCTCCCGGATGACGTAATGGAGATTTTGCTTTCGGCCAGAAGGCCAGCAACAAAATCCCTGTATCGGTGTCGTTGGCATAATTTCAGTAACTGGTGCAGGGAATATGGATCCTTTTCTTTGTAATTCTCCAACAGTACTTTCTTTCCTCTTACACTTGGCCAATTTGGGGCTCCAAATTGGCACTATAAAAGGATATCTGGCAGCGCTATTTATCTTAAAGCATTCCTCTGAAGAGGTGTCCTATTTTAAAACGGCCTTAGTAATTCAATTCTTGAAAGGGCTAATAAATGTGTACCCCCCCCCCGCCCGCCCTGTTAGGGAGAATGCTCTCTTTGGGCTGACTTTCCTAACCTAGTGAGTCCCCAAGCAGCTTTGCTGGATTTCTGGAGTTTGTTTTTTCCTCCTGCCAAGAGTGAGACTCTTTTTCTCCCACTCTTGGACATGATTTATGGTATTCCTTTGACTGGTAATGTGTTTTATGGGCTATGGGGTCCTTTACTCCATAGGGTCTCATGTGTTTTTCCTATGTGTGTTACACAGCACCCTCCGTGCAGTAACACAGGGGTGTCATAGTGACACCCCACCATAGACTCTATACCCTGGGACTGACTACTGTCTCCTCCCAGGGCATGTAAAGTCACCATTGGCTTTACTAGTCCCAAATTATTAACAAAAATCAGTACAAACCATCATATTGTGGACGTACTGGTCGGAGCAATTCGATTGCCCCGGGGTCTGTTAGTCGAGGGGGCACGTCTCGGTCCCCCTTGATCGAGTTTTGGCTGGTGGTGTGGAAACTACTTTTTATATTCGACCGCAAGTATTTCCCTATGGGATTTTCCCATTTTTCGAGGCTACCAACTTTAATTATTTAATTCTCATAGCCTCGAACATACCGCGGGTTTATTTAATTAATATTAATTCTCCAGTTGGTATTTTTTGCCAAGACTCGATTCTAAAATGACGTTTGTGTTTTCTTCTGTGACTCCAACCCAAGTCGAGCCCTTTGTTCCACTTTTTGGCGGGCTTCTCCACAGAAGCCTCCAAAAAGTGGTGCCACTCTGTCTGGGTACCACAGGGGGTGTGGGAGGGGGTTGTAACGCTCACCTGACTCCCACGGGGGCGCTGGCCTGGTTTGCGCTGCTGTGACCTCGTCTAAGGTGATGCGCAGGGTTCGGAAGACGGACTGGACCGGGCCCCAGATCTGGCTTGTCTGACTCGCAGAAGTATCCTTCTGTAGGTGAGAATAGGGGGTTAACTGTCTGCGGGGTAATGCAATCGGCCTCCCACTTACCCCTCTCACCCTCCTCAAAACCCTTCTGTGCTTCCCCGTAGCGTCTCACCTTAGGGTCTGGAAGGACGAGCTCTCCATCCTGCTTCTGATGCAGGGGCGCGTTGGTATCCAGTTACGTCACTGGATTTTCGGATGGGTGAGAACCAAACTTGCTTGGCTTCCAGGTAAGTTTTTTCTATAAGTGGTTCCCCTTTTGTCCATGCATTAATGTTCTAGTGCTAGTGTCTTTTTCCCCTTAGGGGCCGGGGTCCGAAAATGCCTGGATGCGGCGCGGACCCGAAATGAAAAGGGAATGACCCAACAGGTAAGTCTTGACATGGAGTTTTAGCTTCCCTTTTCCCTTCTTTCTCTCACCTTTGTTCTTGTCTTTTTCTCCCTAGGCGCGGGGGCGCGACTGCGAATCCGGATGGTCGCTGCTGAACATGGAGGCGCCCTGTAAAGGTGAGTAGAATGCGGCGCTGCAGCGATCAATGCGATGTGCTTTTAAAAATAAATGTCTTCCTTTTCAGGATTGTCTGCGAAATGTCTCTGGGATGCAGATTTTGCAGGTGAGGCCTTTTCCTTCTTCTGTTCTCTTGTTCCCTTCCTTTGCAGGTGATTCAGGATGCTGGCAGGTGTGGCAGAAGTCAAGATGCAGGAGCAGACACGGTGAGCGTCCAGCTGCTAGATGCAGAACAACGCGAAGCACGTCTGGCTGATCGGGTGTGGTTTAAATAGCCTTGGAAGAAGTTCCTAGAATGTGTCCTTCCTCCAATCAGGTATGTATCCTTCCCTGACCACGCCCGGGTGGTAAATGAGTCCCACAGGTAAAGTAGTTCCTTTCAGGCCTCAAGGAGGCCGGGGTTCTGCAGCATGATCTGCATCAGGTAAGTGCACCCAAACACTTTCATAATGAGCCTGGCGCCTATGGCGCCAGGTCTGACGTTTTCTATGAGCCTGGCGCCATAGGCGCCAGGACGCTGTCCAAAGGGCCCCTATAAGGGGTTGCTGCGACCTTCCCCGGGGACTTGATGTCCACTTTCGGGGACGCAGGGCCTGAGCCTGCTCCCCGGGAGCGGGCATCGTGACAGGGTTTAGGCACCCTGGACTGAGTTACCTTAGTAACTCAAGTCGCACTCTTGTGTGATTGGCCCAAGGTGTGAGCCAGCCCGGTATGTGGTCGAACTGCCCGTGCCAAGCACCCCAGCAGCCGGATAGCCACTCGCCACTGAACCGCGTATCAACGGACCGCTCCTTGTACCTGAGAAACTCCGCGGCTGGTTTCTTCCCTGGCAGTGCAACGGACTCCTGTCTTCCTCCACGACGAGATCCTCTCTTCCCCCGGACGAAGCACCGACTTGCATCCGCTGCCAGGAACAACTGCCCCCGCTGGAGCGTTCTCAGCACTTTAAGGTACTGTGTCCGCCAGGCATCCCTTTTTAAAGATTGCAACAAGGTAATAACTCCTTAACCTTCTGGACTGGGCTGGCCGCCTTGACCCTCTAACTGGTCCCTTTCTTTGATCCAACTCCTTTTTGAACCATTACAAGACTTTTGTGCACTGCAACCGTGTGACCTTGGACACATTTCGTTTCGATCCTCTTAAAGGGGATCCGGCCTACTGACTCTGAATTCACGGTTTTACTTTGCCTTCCCCTCTTGTTCTGTTCTTGTAAAAGTGTTTGGATCTGTTTCAAGTTGTTCTCTGCTTTTCTCTCCCTTTTTAAAAACAAATTATTAGAGTGCCGTCTACGTTAAGCGCTCACCGCTGTCTGAAAATAAGTGGGGCTTTACTTAAGACTTGTCTAATATTCTTTTAAGGGAGTGTATATCTTTTAGTGACCGTGTTTTTTAATTGCTTACTATTAGTGCCTGTGTGTTTTTCTAGATGTGGTTTTAAATAAATAATTATACCTCTTTTACACCAAGCCCTGGTCAGTGTTTACTTGTTCTATTGTGTGCTCTTGACCTATTGTGAATACTCTGTATACTGCCTAACTCTTCTTGAGGGAAGTCTGACTGCTCAGCCACAGCTACCAAGTGAATCTGTGTGGTACAGACTGCTACGAAGTGGGTTTACTGCCAAACACCTGTAGACCTAAATCTTTTGCAGTGGTCCCAGAGGAAACTGCACAGGTTTCTGCCTAACACCCCCACCCATGCCCTCCCCTCAGAGACCTTTTTAGGTGCCCATCTGGGATTTGACTCTACTTCATATCAAAGAGGACTCTTTGCAAAAGCTGTCATTCATTTAGTCCATAATTGAAATTTCTGGTACTCCCTCCTCCAAATTCCTACTGCTTTGGGATCCTATCTAAAGATGAGGAATACATGGGAGGACACAATCCATTCGAATTCTTTCGATTGGATGTTCCTCCCACGTATTCCTCATCGACTCTCCCAACCTACCCCTCCGTACAGTTTACACCAGTTGCACTCGAACTTCCTTAAGAGCCTGAGGACTTAAAGCCTGATCAGCTGATGCAACCGTGAACACTGTAAAAACAGAAGTAAGGTAACGGACGCTGCTCGAGCCCTTTATTCAGCAGATGACATCGACGCTCGACGTCGCCCCTCGAGGGACTACGACTCCGCGGCCTCGAACACAACGCCCTCTGGTGAAGAATGTTTCCGAAGCAGCAGGTCTGGGAGACAACATATCTAAAGATGAGGAATACGTGCGAGGAATATCCAATCGAAAGAACGTTACAGTTGGTAAGTAACTTGTTCTTCTCACAAGAAGTGTCCCTATCGTTACAGGCATAATTATGCCTCATCTGAGGAGCGAGGTAGGTCCCAATCCGGCTCGGGTACGTTCAGAGCTGAATGGGAAGAGTTTAGGGAGCAAATGCTCCAGATGATGGAGGCTACTGTGTGCACGTGGAAACCCTCATAGCAGAAAGCCAGAGAGGTACCAGTTGCGCCTGGTGCTACCGGCACCAAAGAGACAGATTCGAATTCAGCACCTTCGGGCCCAACATCAACTGCCGACCAGTCGACCATGACATGGATGCCGCTGTCGGCATCGACATCAAGGTCGATCTCAGCGCTGGTATACAAGACGTCATATATCCACCAGTTAACATCATTCTATGACAAAATGGCCTTCATTTTCAGAGATGGGGGGTTGGGCGGGGGAGTGCAGGCTCTCGATTTTCAGCCGGTGCCAGGAGGATCAGGTGGCAATTTTTCGCCGATCAGGCCGACCTCATTAGTTTGGCTGTAGGCATATGCAACACCAGTGGCTTGGCCACCTCCCCCGACCTGGACACTCCACAGGCCCAAACTTATGGCCATGTGAATGACCAGTATCGAAGGACGGTGGAGAGTGGTCGATGCCTTGGGCTAGTGTGCCCCTTCAAATCCGCTGTCAGCTTACAAGCTCACAGATTTCGAGGCAGATGTCCACCAATGACTTTCATTGCGGCCATTTTAGACCCCCATTGCCTCTGTTTGCCAAAGAACTAAATGTACAACGCATTGTGCTGTTAACTTAGAATATAAAGGAAGACTTGAATGCAGAACTTACCTCTGATTTGTAGGTTTACTGTTTAAAAATAAATCTTTAAACACAAAGTAATTTACTTTGCAAGTTTATAATTATTTACGTAATTCTGGCTGACCTGTTCAGCATCAAGGTGTGCAGGGGACAGGAGTGTCCGATACACTTCGGGCACCATCTGTTTTTTTATTTGGCAGCAACCCTGCTCCACACCTTCAGTGGACTCTGAGTTGACAAACAAATACATACCCGTGAGGGGAGATCCCATATACTTGTCGACTCCCTCTACGCCGGGGGGGTTTAGTGGTCCAGGCAGCATCAGTGAATACTAGGCTGTCCACTTCGCCCTCTTACTTAACTGACTAAGAGTCGAAGTTATATGATGCCTTAGCAAAGAAAGTATTTTCCTCGAGTAGCATGGCTCTCAAGGCAGTAAATGCTTTTCGGTCCTTTTCAAGTAAACTCATTGCCTTTGGAGGATGATTCTGGAAGCGGCGGAACACATCCCGGAAAGGGAAAAGAAGGAAGGTTTTCTGCGCTTAGTGGTGGAAGACAAGGATGTACCCTGCCAAAGCTTGTAATCAGGCCTGTAAGTTGCAGATTGTCTTGGCAGGGCTATGGGGGTCGGCTACAGTGATGCGCAAGCACACCCCCCTGCAGATTTCGGGGTGTTCACCCAATGTGTAAAATCCAAGTTACTCGACATTGGCTTTGATGGCGAGCATCTGTTCGGTCCTAGGGCCAATGAGTTCTTAGAAATATTCAAGGAATCCAAATAGGCTGCAAAGTCGCTGAGGTTTGTCCCATTGGGTATAAAGGCACAACCCCCAAAATCCAGGGAAGGGCAGAGGCCTTTCGCGCACTCCGGAAGGGCCAGCAGGGCCTCTAGGGGGCAACAGAAGACAGCAGCAACTGTGGGGTCGGCACCGTCCGCAATGTTACGCTCACCTGGTTCCCACGGGGACGTCGATCTGGACCGGCTTGGTGCCACGTAGAACCGAGATGATTGACTGGACACCCCCACTTACTTCGTTTGTCGGCTCGTATGAATATCTTTCTGCAAGGAAGAAAGGGAATTAACCTCCCGTAATTCGAGCGTTAACCCACCTTCCACTCCCGTTGTCTGCCCACTGACCACTCCCGATGTTCCCTCTTGTTCTCACCTGATGGTTTAGAAAGGTGGGCTCTCCATCCTGCATCGAGTGCAGGGGCGCGTAGATGACCAGTTACTTCACTGGCATGGAGGAATTGGTGAGTTCCAGTATTGACTCTAGGGTCCAATAGTTTGTAAGAGTTCAAATGTCTGATGTTCACTCTTTCCGATTCCTTGTAGGTTGCCAACTTAACCCCCACGAAGAGTCCAAAGGGCAGTTGGTGAGAGGCAGGTAAGTCTATAGTGGTTTTCCCCCAGGTGAGTATGCAGCATGGTCTGCACTAGGTAAGTTTTTAGAAATGAGCCCTAACTGGGGTTTTTGGGCATGCTCTGAATGGCATGATGCCTGCTTCCGGGGTTGCTGGGCCTGGTCTGGTTTCCCGGGGGCAGGCATCATGACACGCAAAGCCGCCTTGAGTTCTCCCTCCGTTTCCCCAGTTGGAGGGAGGATTGGAGATCATGTGCCACAATGGTGGGAGATCACTTCAGATTCCTGGGCATTGCAGCTCGTCCAATGGGAGAACGGTCTACCCATCTTGCGAAGACCCCCAGACAGCCCCCCCTTACCCCTGCTCCCATACAACCAGAACAGGAGCTCCAGGAAGAACTGTGATCCCAGTTATTAAAGGGTGCTGTGGAAAAGGTACCTCCCGAACAGAGAGAGACGGGCTGTTATTCCCAATATTTACTGGTACCCAAGAAGAAGGAAGGGCTGCATCCCATTTTGGATCTCAAGGCCTTGAACAGGTTTCTGAGGAAGGACAAGTTCAAAATGGTGATGCTACGAGAAATACTTCAGGCTCTGCAGTCACAGGACTGGCTGGTGTCGTTAGATCTGCATTCTGCATGTTTCCATGTGCCCATCCATCAGAGGCACAGAAGAAACCTTATTGGGGACAGACGCTATGAATTCAAGCTGCTCCCCTTTGAGTTGACCTCTGCTCTGCATGTCTTCACCAAGATGATGGCAGTAGTGGCGGCGTATCTCCGGAGATCTGGCATTCATGTTTTTCCATACCTGGATGACTGGTTGATCAGGGGAAAGTCCTCAGAGCAGGTTTCGTCTCACCTTGAAGACACCTACTCGCTGCTGCACAGGCTAGGCTTCTCCCTAAAACTTCACAAGTCGCACACAACGCCAACCCAAAGGCTTCAGTTCATCGGAGCAGTCCTGGACACTCGGGAAGGGAGTCTACCCCCGCCCCCCAAAGGAAAGAGTCACCAGTGTGTGACAGATGGTTGAACTATTCCAGAGCCGCACCAGCTTGCTGACTGTCTCCTTCCTCCGCCTCTTAGGCCTCATGGCTAACTGCATTTTTTTAAATGACAGAAGCCAGGTTACGCTTGCAATCTCTGTAGTGGCTACTGAGGGCTCAGTGGTCCCAGTATTTGGGCACCCTGACTGATGTTCTCAGGGAGTTGAGGTCGGTGGCCAATGATCTCACGTGGTGGGCCAACACAGACAACATGATGGCGGGAGCACCTTTCTGGCCTCTGTGGCCCCAGGTCAGGTTGGTCACAGACGCGTCCCTGAAAGGTTGGGGAGCTTGTTGCAGCGATCTGCACATGAGCTGCCTTTGGTCCAAGTGAGCGGTCAATAGGTGGAAGCTGCGAGCGATCAGGCTAGCCATGAAGGCCTTTGAGTCCTCTATCAAGGAGGATCACATACTGATTATGACCGACAATACAGTTGCCATGTATTGCCTGAAGCAGCAAGGAGGTGTACGGTCTTTTCCTCTTTGCATGGAGGCAATGCAGCTGTGGTTCTAGCTGTTAAGAGAACCAGATCTGTCGCGGCAGTCCATCTGGTGGTGACGGAGAATGGGCTGGTTGGACGCCCTGAGCCGACAGAGCACAGTCTCATACGAGTGGGAGATGTACCAGGAAGTTCTCGAGATCTTTTCTCAGTGTGGTACCCCAAAAGTGGATCTCTTTGCAAAGGAGTCCAACAGGAAGTGCAGACAGTTCTCCTTGAAGAAATTCCTGGCAAGAGGCATGCTGGGCGATAGTCTTAGTGGAGTAGGTCTTCGACCTCTGTTAGGGAGATTTATCATTATTGTGCTTCATCCCCTCTCCTTGGAGACCCCCAACACTTTTTGCTGCACTTCTGTACCTTTTTCTTTTAATCCCGAGTGAATGGAGCCTTTTTCCACTCATTCATTCATGTGGGCTCTGCCTTTTGGAACTCTATTCTTTATCTACCTGTACTATGGAGTCTGTATTCTTCATAGCTCTTAAAGGCATCTGTGTTTTTTACTATTGCAGCACACAGCTCCTTATGGGCAGTGTTGCTGGGGACCCCTAGGGTTCTCCTTTAAGATTATTGTTCTACATCCTTGAGTAACTACAGTTCTCTCCCAAAACTCTATAGTCTGAGAGATTGGCACCCAACACATTCAGTGAAGCAAATTGTCCATTGTCCTGCCTTTCGTCACCAGACCAAGGAATCCAGAGGTCGGGTCCAGAGCTGCCACATCGCAGAGGAGCCAACGCGAACACTTTCTTCCAACCAAAGGTACTGTGGGAAAAAGGTATTGCTTACCTGATTCCAAGAAGTCGCTACAGCGTTGGAGTGCAAGTAGAGGTGTCTAGGGCAACCCCCTCTTATCTCTGACCCAAGCTGCTGCTTGTGGCCCCTTCTCGAGTCCGTTATTAGGTCTCCTTTAATAGTTGCTAACTTGCTGCTTCAATAACTATAGACTCTGGAAGAAATCCGCAGGACCTCTTCATTATTCACTGTTTGTGAAGAGTTTAAGCCCTCTCCGAACTGCCTTTAGCTTGGGTTGCGTTTTTGACTTGAACGACATTCCAGGCACAGAAACCATCTCTAGAACCTTGAACTAATCTCATGTTGCACGAACTACATATTTTCCTCCCTTTAAGTTACTTTTCGATATGTGTTGGCAGACTAAATGCATTGCCGTATGACCTGTTGAAAACCGCATGCGTGCGCAATTAGCGATAATAGAATAACCTGGTCTTTTTCCTTTCTAATGTTGCTACAATTGTAACCGCGAACAAACACAAAAGTGAAAGTGCCCTTTGAAGTGTATTATCAAGTGTTACGAGAATTCTCATTTCAAATGGATTGTTCCTCCCACGTATTTCTTATCTTTGATAAATCCACTTCCAGCTTGCTGGCCTCAGAAAATATATCCAGTAGAGGGCGCTGCGCGTCAACGTCCCTCGAGTCGGTGTCCCTCGAAGGCCTCCGTATCGGCACCAACATCATCATTGGTATAGACTCGCGCAGCGTCCATTGCTCAGTTCCGTATTTCCGCGCTTCGTAAGCCTCTAAGACGCAATGCTCGGTTCCTCAGTGAATATTTTCTAAACTTCGATTTTATTGAAAAATTCTTTGAATCTAGGATGGCATCTTCGTCCGCATCGACACTGCGATCCTGTTTCAAAAAATGCCGGGATTGTGGAAAAAAGATGTCGTTAACCGATCCTCACAGGATCTGCCTGTGGTGCCTGTGCTCAGAGCACCAGTGTTCGGAATGTGAAGTGTGTATGTCCATGACGGTGAAAGCCTTGAGGGAGCGTAGTGGGAAGCTAGAAAAAGGAAAGATTGTTAAATCTTCTACCCCTTCGAAATTGTTCTCGGCCGGATCGAGACATTTGTCTCCTCGCCATTGAAGAAAAAATTCCCGCTCGAGATCTCGTAGTGGTTCTTACCACTCATCCAGATCGAGACATGCTACGAAGAGGCGTCATAGATCACCTTCTTCATCTTCAAACTCCCCAGAAAGGGTCATCTGCCCCACTAAACAAAGCCCTCCAGCTAAATGGGAGGAATTTTGTAAAGAAAATGCTAAGGGTCTTCGAGAACGCGGTCTTGTCCCCCTCGGAGATGCCTGGAGGTGATAACCCGGGTGAAAGACCCGTAAAAGAGAAACGCAGTGAGTAGTCTACCTCGGCAAATAAAAACCCTCGAGAGCGTCATAAACCCTCGAGTAGAGACAAGGGCCCTTCAACACCGTCGTCAAAGGCACCTTCGACACACAAGACCACGTCATGGACGTCGTCGTCAACCCCGATGAAGGAGAGACCATCAAAGCCTCATGCCCCGACCCCACCATCGGCACTAGGGGTGTCGAAGTATCCTTCAAAGGTGTCAAACGGGGCATCAACGACATCGAGTAGAATTCCGATTCTCTCAGACATCGAGGCCATTCTGTCACGAAGTCCAGAATCCAAGGCGCAGGAGCGACGTAGTACCAACCACCCCCACTTTGGTCGTGGACCCCGCAAGTCAGGGCTTACACGGGTTTCCTGGACCAGAGCAGGGAAGGAGGGTTAGGGTCTCGATGGTTGGATAGGTAGAGGGAATTAGGTAAACCGGATTGAGGGTGAGGTAGAGGTTATGGGTGGGAATGGGGTTTTTGCAGGGAAAGATTGGTTGCTGCGCACTTTTGTTCTGGTGTCCTCAGCCTTACTAACTACTTGTACATAAGCACCAATTTGCACATGAGAACATTCTCACACTCCCTAACCCTAAGTCATCAGATCAGTACAGGAGTTAGCATGCAACTTAGCTCTGGTCTTCTGTGTCTTGTCCGTTGAAAAGCAGTCGCGTCCTTGGCACTTCTGAAGGATTGTTCTCAAAAGCTCCAGGCTAAAAGAAATTAACGAGCATTAAAACATGCCCTCTGTCATTGTCTGCATTCACCTCATGCAATTTCCACTCTCACAGTCACACACACTAAAATGCCCCCTCAAGGCCTGTATCGTGCTATTGCACTTATGCTACGCAAGCGATCTTCTTGCAGACCCCTGCAAACGTGAAAGAAAATGCACAAGCGGTCTTCCTGCAGACCCTTGTGATCATTTTGTGCTTTTAAACTGTGGTAGGTATCTCCGGTGCTGTGTTTTCGCCTCACGGGTCTGCTATGGTCTCCAAGAGGCGGAAAAACCCCAAAAGACAAAATCACCCGTGCATAGGTTAATTTATCCCAAAAGAATGCCGCCGGCGCATTGAGCGCCGAAGTTAGGCCACTTAGCTTTTCGTAGCGGTGCAGGGGCTCTGGGTGGGCAAGCGACCCCCCCCCCGCACTTCCCCCTCGATCCCCCTGGGCCCTTAGCAAGGAGGAGTACTTATCTCGTGTGGGCGAGGGGCCGGGCTGGTGCTCGGGTGGGGCTGGGCCCCTCGCGTGTAATTTTGCAGGAGCTCCGGTCCAAACGTCTTGTCGGCATGGAGTCTCAAGCGCAAGCCCCGTGCTCGGGGCTCTGCGCATGCGCGATGGGGCGGCCGCGCCCTTCCTGGTCTTTGATTGGTCCAAAACGTCCCTGGGCATGCTGGGGTTTGTAGTCTTTTGGCGCCGGCTGCTGGGAAACACAGTCTTTAGCCTCTTTCTCCTACACATGGGGCAAAGCAGCCTTTTGTATGGTTGCATCTTTTTGTCTCTCCCCACCAGTGCCCACAACACCCCTGCGCCCAACCTGCCTTGTCTCTGCCTACCTGAGTCCCTGACACATACTCTAGTGTATAGACGCGGTTGTAAGTTTGTCGAGACTTATCAAGCAGTGTCGACCAATTTGGCTCACTCATCACTTGAAATGGGTTTTACCCCTTACCCACGCTCTGACTACTTCAGAGCTTTGCTCTCTATTTATGAGGAAGGGGAAGACTCTGATAATGAAAGGCCGTTTGACTTGCAGACTACAAGAGTTCCTATTCCAGAGGAGCTAATAGAACAGGAAGTCAGATTAAAAGATCTTCAGGAGTCTTTACAGGATGCCAGTGGCATAGATACCTCTCCAGAGGCTGACTTCGGCAGACCAGAACCTGGGGAGCACGCAGAGATGTCTTACAGATCGCTTATGGCGAGAATTATGGAGTTTATAGGGTGGTCAGCACCTACACCCTCTTTCCAACAAGATGACTTAACAGACATCTTAGATAAAGGACCTCAAGAAGACCCTATAGTTCCTTTTCATGCAGCATTACAGAGAAAGATAACTGCAAATTGGGACACACCAGAGGTTATCCCTGCAGTAAACAAAAAGCTCTCTGCGAAGTACAGAACGTCGGCCTCAGATCCTCTGTACTTAACGAAGCATCTGATCCCAGAGAGCTTGGTAGTACAGGCTGCGACTTCGTCAAGCAGTAAATCGGCGTACCCCACAATACGACAAGATAGGGACAAGAAATTTGACGCCATGCCTAAAAAGGTCTTCTCGGCACTTAAGTCAGTCAACACCACTTGCACGCTAGCAAGATTCAGCCACACCCTTCGGGAGTGCTCTTCATCAGCGGCTGACCGTCTCCCAGAAGGGGAGGAACGAGATGCATTTTTGAATATCATCAAGGATGGGAAAGATGCGATGTGCGAGTCCCTCCAAACTTGTCTCGACTCTGCTTACAGCATCAGCAGAGTCATGGTGGCCAGAACCACAATCTGCAGATTTGCGTGGTTGAGGAACTCTGGTTTTGCTCCTGATGAACAAGCCACGCATCTAAATATGCCCTTTGACGGCACCTCTCTATTTGGCAAGAAAGCTGATGACAGTTTGGAGAAATTGCAAACCTCCAAAGCGGCAGCCAAATCCCTTGGGCCTGCAATTCGTCAAACACCAAACCGCCCCATAGGTACGTCCTGGAAGGGAAAGCCCTTTCGTTTTTACTCCGCATTCGGAAAAGGGAGATGGCAGCCATCTCAAAGGGGCCAGAGACGATTTACCCGTAGGTGACGGGTCAAAGGTACCAAGTCCGCATCAGCAGGTGCTGCCTTACCCTCAGCATCTGCGTCAGCCGCTCCAAAACCCGTCTGAGGTCTCTCCACACAAAACACAAATAGGAGGCAGGTTAACTCAACATCTGACGGAATGGCAGGCTATTACGTCAGATGCTTGGGCATTGGAACAATTGCCCAGTGTACTTTCCTACACACTCCTCAGAGTCATCCACCTGGGAGCAACTCTTTGAAGTTTCCAGGCCCCCTCTTTATGCAGGAGATTTTAGACCTGCTAGAGAAAGGTGCCATAGAACCGGTACCTGTAGCAGAGCGGAACAAGGGTTGGTACTCCCCATACTTCCTAATACCAAAAAAGGAAGGAGGATTGAGACCCATCTTGGACTTAGGAGAATTCAACAAATTCCTCAGGAAGGACAAGTTCAAGATGGGAACCCTTGCGCAGATCCTTCAGGCCCTCCAGTTTCAGGATTGGTTGGTATCTCTGGACCTTCAGGATGCTTACTTTCATGTGCCTCTCCATCTCAAGCACAGAAAGTACCTGAGGTTCGCCATTGGCAGCTCTCACTATCAATTTCGAGTTCTGCCACTTGGGCTAACCTCCGCCCGAGGGTCTTTACCAAGTTAATGGCGGACGTGGCAGCAAGTCTAAGGAGGGGAGGGATTCATGTCTACCCCTATTTGGACATCTGGTTGATCAGAGCAGTGTCCTGGAACAAGCTAAAATCCATCTAGATTATGTTTGCCACTTCCTTCACAAGCTCGGCCTCATGGCATCCTGCATTTTTCTAGTGCCAGAGGCTTGCCTGAGAATGAGATCTCTTCAGTGGGCGCTAAGATCCCAGTGGTCACAATTCTCAGGAAGGATGTCAGATCTCCTACAAATGCTGAACAGGGTAGCACGAGACCTTCAGTGGTGGGCATGTCAGGAGAACATCTTGAACGGAGAACCGTTTTGGAAACCATGGCCGTAGATAGCATTAGTCACGGACGTCTCACTCACATGGTTGTGAGCCCATACCAACTACTTAACCATCAGCGGTTGCTGGTCTCCATCGGAGTCCAGACTACACATCAACCTATTAGAGCTGAGAGCAATCAGACTACCATTGAAAGCTTTTCTGCCATCAGTACAGGGAAAACATGCTGTGATAATGACGAACATCATAGTGGCCATGCACTACCTCAACAAAAGCGGAGACATAGGGTCACTGCCACTGTGCAGAGAGGCAATGCAGCTCTGGTTCTGGCCAATTCAAGAAGGAATCTCTCTATCAGCAGTTCACCTAGTCGGAGAGAAGAACATGGCGGCGGACGCTCTGAGCAGACCGACCACAGTCTCGCACGAGTGGGAACTAGCTCAGGAAGTCCTTCAAGAGATCTTCACCCTTTGGGGAGCCCCTCAAGTGGATCTGTTCGCAACAAGTGTCAACAATAAATGCAAACAATACTGCTCAAGGGAATTTCCCCCGAGAGGAGCTCTAGGAGATGCGTTTGTGGTGGACTGGGAGTTTCCACTTCTGTACATATTTCCTCCAGTCCCCGGCATTCCTCCCGTAATAAGGAGGCTCAGGAGATTCCGGAAACCCATGATTCTAATTGCCCCGGATTGGGCCAGAGCAATTTGGTACCCGGACCTTCTAGACATGTCTATCTGCCCTCCGATTTGTCTTCCACAAAGAGAGGATCTTCTCTCGCAAGAAGCAGCTCAGGTCCTCCATCCGGATATTGGGACTCTCAACCTTCACGCTTGGGTTCTGAAAGGTTGAGATACAAAGATTGGGACCTCCTGGATGACGTAATGGAGGTGTTGTTTTCAGCCAGAAGGCCAGCAACTAAATCTTTATACCGCTACCATTGGAACAAATTCTGCAGCTGTTGTAGGGATAAGGATATTGACCCTTTTTCATGTAGTATATGGTGTTACCTTTCCTACTCTATCTGGCAAATTCAGGACTTCAAGTTGGCACAATAAAGGGTTACCTCGCCGCGTTATCAATCTTTAAACGCACGGGTGAAGAACCCTCATATTTCAAGTTGCCTCTAGTCATTCAGTTTCTAATGTCTTTCCCCCAACTCCTTTTCAAGTTCCCCTGTGGGATTTAAATCTAGTCTAAAATTTCTAATGGACACTCCATTTGAACTTCTTAATTCCTGTTCATTAAGGTTTCTCACTCCAAAAACAATCTTCCTAGTGGCTTTAACTTCTGCCAGAAGAGTAAGCGAACTACAAGCTTTATCTTGTAAAACTCCACATACCATCTTTCACAAAGATAAAGTAGTTCTTCAAGTGAAGCCGAATTTCCTCCCAAAGGTTGTCTCAGAATTTCATATCGCACAAAAGATAGCCTTGCCTTCATTTTACCCTCCTCACCCAGGGAAAGAGGAAGAGAGATTGCACAGGCTGGATCCAAGGCGTGTCTTTAGTTTTTACATTAATAGACTTGCAAGGTTTAGGCAAGCAGATCAGTTGTTTGTGGGGTCTGCAAGTCATAAACTAGGTTTACCTATCACGAAACTGCCCATCTCAAGATGAATATTAATAACTATCATAGAGTGCTAAAAAATTAGCAGGAAAAGATCCTCCTCAACACCTTAGGGCTCATTCAATCGGGGGTATCGCAGCCTTGTCAGCTCTCCAAAGAGGAGTTCCAATTAAAGACACCTGTGCGGCTGCAACATGGTCGTCCGTACAGACTTTCACCAAATTCTACAGTCTAGATCCCTCCACTAGCCAGGAGACTAAATTTGGGAAAGCTGTGTTGCACTCTGTGCATTCTTAAAGTCACTAAATTATACTCCTGCCTCCTGTACAAATTACTGCTTTGGGAGTCTATCAAAGATGAGGAATACGTGGGAGGACACAATCCATTCGAAGAACAAGTTACATACCAATTGTAACGTTATTTCAACTGGATGTTCCTCCCACGTATTCCTCATCGCCCCTCCCATCCTACCCTGCAGTAAAACTTCCCTTGTAGTTGCAGCCTGCGCTCCTTCAAGGGTAATAACCATCTCATACTGGATAAACGCAGCACCTCAAAATGGAACTCAGCAACAGACGCTGCGCAAGACTATATATAATAATGATGAAGTTGGCGCCGATACAGAGGACTTCGAAGGACACCGACTCGAGGGACGTCAATGCGCAGGGCCCTCTACTGGAAAAAATTTCTGAGGCCAGCAAGCTGGAAGTGGATTTATCAAAGATAAGGAATACGTGGGAGGAACATCCAGTCGAAAGAACGTTGCAGTTGGTAAGTAACTTGTTCTTCTGTCCTAATTCCCTTCTACCTTGGAGACCCCCAGCTCTTTTGCTGGACTTTGGAACTTTTGATTTTCAATTATGGAGGAGTGAGACCTTTTTCTCACACTCTCATGTATTCTTCTCTGATTTGGACTCTGTTTCTTTTGGTTTTGGAGATTGACAAACTCCTTAGGCATCACCTTTTGGTATTGTGACACACAGCACCCGCCGTGCAGTGTCACAGAGAAGTTCATTGGATTTCTTTTAATGTTTGAATACCTTCTCTTGGATAAACTGTTTCCAAGAGCAGTAAAGTGAAATTGACTTCTTATCTTTTTCTCTTTGTAGACCCAGCACACACCATCTTATGTGGAGTGCTGGTGGGAATACTTAATATCGCCCTTTTGTCTACTTTTACATGTAACATTTTTATGTTACCCTAACTACAATTAATGGCTGGTGGCAGTGGTTTATTTTTCCTACCATTGTGCGTTTTTATCGCAGGCTGAATCCTCAGCTGCAGGACTGTAGCCATGGGTGCCCATTTTGTCAAAATGGCCCTCGTCTTCTTTTTTTTGCCATTTTTTGTTTGTAAGGTTCTTAGGTTTTACTCTGCGTGCCAAACCAGTTTTGGTCACTTTGTACGTTTTGTCTTTGGCAGGGTTCACTGGTGAAGCCCACCTCTGGCTCCAGCGTGTCTGGCAGGGCAGGAAGTGAGGGAGGTTTCCGCAACTCCCTGTGTTTTGTCTCCTTGGTTACAGGAATGCACCCAAAGGTGATTGGCTGATTTCATTTTCTACAAAGAATTTTACTTATCTTCAAGAATACTTTTGCTCAATTAACATTGGCTGTCCTGCCTCCATGAAAGACTCTTCTTACCTCTGACTTTGTGCTTTAACTATCCCTTAACGAAAGTCACACATTCTATAACTTGTGTAGCTGGAAAAGTGTAAATGTACTTTGCATTAGGTGGTTCAATAGTACTTACCTGCTTATGAATATTTGTTAACGATTGTTTTATTCCCTAATCTTTTTCTTTGACACCAAACTCAGTATTGCTCTAAATGTGCCAGTGATACATTGATATATTAATGTCCACAGTGCCCTAGTTATTTAAATCACCTCTTGAGTGTTTATTTGAATACCTGTCGCTGTGAATCTCTGTTATAACCCTACAGCTCACATAGACCCCTCTTAAGATGAGCCTGGCTGCTCAGTCACTCTACCAACTGGTGTCGTACATGCTTATACCAAAGGTTGGGTTAACTATTGCCAAGAGGACAAGGCTGGTGCAGTCTCCCACAGGGTACTGCATCCAATCTTTCCTAATAAGGACCATAAAGCTTATACGAATCAGAGAAATCTGAGAACTTAAAAGCATACACTTTTTACTAACCTAAGCCAAGAAACTCCTAAGCATCAAAAGGAGATCAAACGGGTTGTTAAACCCAGAACCAAGTTGAAGAAAGACATTCACTTAGAGGGAACAGAACTTTGTGAAATAAGAACTGTATAAGACTTGTGAACACTGGGAACTTTACAAGCCCCTTTCGATATTTGAAATGTATGAGCAGGTAAAAGCCTGAGAAGGAGAGCGACTCCTAAAACATTGAGTGGGGGTCAGGAACCAGCCACCTAACGCCTAAACTAGTGAGCTTAACTAACTTAGTAGGTTATTAAGGTGGGTTGGGGGGAAGGAGTATAGTGCACATCAGGTTTGGGACGGAGGACTGAACCTTTGCAAGACCTATTGTCGAGCACTGGTTCTGTTATTTTCTTTACTTTTTAGCATCGGGAATATCATCATCACTGTAGTTGATTAGGATAGGAGAGGCATTTCTTTTTTTATCTGTAATAAAATTCCACATTACATCATGTCCGCTGCTCTGTCTCCCATCTCTGGCTTACCACATTGTGTAGGTTTGTTTACTTCATAGAGTGTGTGCTATAATGTGCCTCTTGTTTCAAAACCCTTGGAATGCTGTGTAGTGTTTCAAAACTCCCTTGCTTTATTGGTTGCTTATGTACGAATAAAGGCAATCAATGAAACCTAGTTTAATGCATTGAACAGTAAATATTCAAAAATTCATACGAAAAGAGACAGCAAACGAATACATACAAAACTCATAGCGCAATTCATTAAAATATTGAATTCCATAAATATACATCCAAAAAGTATAAAGAGCTAAAGTGCATTTTTTCACATATCCATATAAACAAGAGACAAAAGCCTACAGAAAGTGCAACAGTGCAAAAGTGAGTCATTAAACCAATAACAATTAAGTTGAGGCCTAAGAAGTCAGCTTGAAAACCCAAATGAACCCAAAATATCTGTCTCAACTTCAAAAGAATCTGAGGACCCAATTTCCCTCAGTCATAATAAGTTTATTTTGTGATCTTGACACGATAACTGACTGGTTTTGACATATAATACAGAATATACACGTCTTCAAGTCATGGAGACCTTGCACAACATAAACACTTCAACATGACACTTTGTCTCAACACCTTAAAAAGTACCTGAGTTAAATATGGCACAAAATCAAGAGAACCGTCATGCGCATCATCGTCGAGGCGGTCCAGGCTGTGGCATGATGGTTTGCCTTCCCCGTCGGATGAGGACTACCCAAAAAAGGTGGCCTGTCCTACTAAATCCTCTACCCCCAAGGAATGGGAGTCTTTTCGGGGGCAAATGTTGCAGATTTTTCAATCTCAAGGCACAGTTCCGTCCACGCCTTCGTTGGAAGCCAGCAATGAACAGTCTCGACCCGGCACTTGGGCCTGGGTAGCCGGCGAGATAAGCATCGGGAGCTGTCGAGGTTCGGGCAAGGCATCAGGGGGATCGCCAGAGATGTGCCAGGTCCAGGTTGCGGTGTTCCTTCCCAGTGAAACCCTTGAAGCCTGTGAAGTTGCCAAAGAGGGTGTCAATGCCATCAGCGCTGTGTCCGTCGAGTGAGTCTGTCAGGTCTGTACC
This sequence comes from Ambystoma mexicanum, assembly GCF_040938575.1. Lineage (NCBI taxonomy): Eukaryota > Metazoa > Chordata > Amphibia > Caudata > Ambystomatidae > Ambystoma > Ambystoma mexicanum. The sequence goes on from NC_090927.1 coordinate 1,222,012,360, forward strand.
CCCAGTCAGGCCCTCAAAGCCATCAGAGTCATTGACGAAATCGGTGCCACCTGGGAAAAATTTGCAGATGGAAGCCCCTGTGGATGTGGATCCTCCAAGGATTGCTCCTTCTAAGTCTGTGAAGCCTATCCCTTATAAGAGGTATACTCCTCTCCCTAGCAAGGAGTTTTTTCAGAATATTTATGAAGAGAGATCCGAGGAGTATTTGGGTCCTTTTGGTCTTCCATATGGCACTCCCAATATTCCGGAATGTTTAATTTTTTTTTTTTATTTGAATTTAATTGCATTGCAATTTTTACAAAAGGACAAACAAATATTTAAGAATAAAGATTAAAGTCCACAGTCTCCCATTTTCCTCATTTCCGGAAACCATTTCATTCGCAGACCCACATGTCCCACCACAAGGTAACCTTCTAATCTGCAGTTCCTTTCCTGTCGGCCTTTACTGGGTAGACTTTACTAATAAAGTGAAATACTGCTATCACCCACGACGTAGAGGTGCCACTCAGCACTGCAGTCCAACGTTGATGGTCGTCAATTGTTTGTAAGGATCGAAAAAGAGGTGTCAGAAATTGGTGACGCTCTGCAACCAGCCCGGTGCAGTTGATCATCACATGTTTAATAGATTCGATTTCGGACTCGTCTTTGCAGAATATGCCACCAGATGATATACTCGTGCCTCTTATAGACAAGATTTCGTTGGTTGAAATTAAGTTGAGGCGGATTCTCATGAAAGTGTCCCTGAATCGCCGATCCGGAATCTTGAGAAGGTATGGCATCAACTCGTTCCGCTTCCGAGCAGGATATGGTATCTTTCCAACCAGTTTAGAAGTACTTGCTTTATCCAAGGTTCGGATGCAGTCAGCATGGAACAATTTTTCTTTTACCTGCATAGGATTTGTAATAAGATAGTCTTCCGAGCAGCAGAGGTCTGCCAATAGTTTTTTCAACTGACGCACCCAGTTAGACAAGTTTACAGAAGGGTTGATCTCGACTTCTTTCTTTATTAAGCCCAACAAACTTGGACTGTTGGGTAACATTATCTTTCGATATAAAGATAGCCTTTTCCAATCCACTATTGCTTCCAGGGATATTAATGATCGTTCTCTACGCAGGGCATCTATCTGGACTGAGTCTGGAAGGTTTAGTGTTTTTTTTTCCAGATGATTGATTCTAAGTGCCCCCAGATCTCTTCTGGAATACCCAGGATTCCATATGAAACGTATGTTAAGGACGGGACTATTTTCCCCTTGTAGTATGTTATAGCTGCTGCCAAAGAGAATCGTCCAAATTTTGCATCCATGATTTTAACTTGGCTTGCCAGTTGTTTAGCTTTGGTTTTCAAGTCTTCAAGAAATGGGGTCTCTACCAAGCTGTTATTTGTGATAGTTCCCAAGTATTTGAAGGTGACGACTTTTTCAATAGGGTTCAAGTCCACTTACCAAGGAAACCGATCGATCTTCTGAGTCCCTCGTTTAAATTGCATGATTTTGGTTTTAGCTTGGTTAATTTCTAGGCGATTCAAGTCAGTGTATGTCTGCAGGCTGTCCAACTGCCTTTGTAGGCCGATTCTTGTTTGGTCTATTAGAATAAGATCATCCGCGTAGACCAAACGGGTCACTTTCTCTCCGCCTATTGTGGGAGGGAATGATCGCAGATTTGGCTCAAAATGGTGAATGTTCGAAGTGAAAAAGTTGTAAACTGCCGGAGCCAGTGGGCAGCCCTGCTTCACCCCCCGATATGTCGGGATTTGAGATGTCAAGAGCCCTGCTTGGTTCACACGGATTGGATTTTAGTTTCCGTGTGAAGCGCTTTTAAAGGGCCTAATATAGTTTCTGGGCAACCCAAGTTTTCTAACTTCGTCCAGAGGAGTGGACAATCAACTCTGTCGAAGGCTTGGATGAGGTCCACGAACGCTATAAAAAGGTCACTTTTTTTTAATGCGCCTTGTGTTTCAAGATGCTTAAAAGCATTGTGTTTGCAGAGGTTCCCATGGTTTTAACGAAACCCGTCTGGAAGGGGTCAATTGCGTTGATACTCGTTGTCCAGGCCACACATTTTTCCAAGAGGAAGGTTTCAAAAATTTTGCCTATTACATCTAATGACGCTATCGGTCTGAAGTGCTTCGGATCAGACTTGTCCCCTTTCTTAAAAATTGGGACTATCACTGCCAGCTTCCAAGAAGCTGGGACTGATTTTGCTTTTGAGATGTCGCAAAAGATAGCGTGGATGAAGGCAGACTATTCCCTTGGATGCTCTTTTAAGATAGCATTTGTCAATACATCCGGACCTGGTGCCCTTGAGGTATTAAGCTTTTTTATTTTCTCCATAATTTCGGATGGGGCAGAATTAAAGTTCCAAGTAGCTGTTGTTTCCAATGGTTCTTCCAATCTATTGTGCTGGTGTGGGTCGTCAAAAAGGGAAGCAAAGTGAGCTATCCAGGCCCTCTCGTTTACACTATTAGATGTGACCTCTGGTTTTGTCTTAGCGGCTCCTTTAACCAGTGCCCAAAAATATTGGGATGTTTTATTTGCGAGGGTTCTTAGCATTTGTTCTGCATCTTGTTATAATAGCCTGTGTTTGTTGTTTTATCCAGGCTTTATAAGTTTTAATGAAGAGCACCGTGTTGAGTTTAAACTCCATGTTGGATGATTTTGCGGCCTGTCGTTTGATGCGTCTCATAGCCCGTTTTTTCTTGTGTACTTCGAGATCGAAAGTGTGGCATCCTGATATGGCGTTTGTTTTGTTAAAAGAGCCACGACTTAAGGGGAGTAGGAGCGGTCTATACTCCAGAGTTTTTAACGGAACTGTGGCAGTATTTTGTGCTTCGTAATACTTTTTAGTAAATGCTGTTATGTCCTCAGGATTTAGGCGAAGTCTATTTCTGGCATTATAAGGTTGTACACTCGCCGGCATAGTGTAAAACCAAGCCGTACTAATCTGCGGAAGGAGTAGTTTAACAATATTGTGGTCACTATTAAGTGTCCTTCTGATGGTAATTCCCGAAGTCAATTGAAAAATGTCTGGAGAAACGAAAATATGATCCAGATCTCCGGATTGAGAGTCCCTTTCCCACGTGAGGACGTTTGTGTAATCTGAACCTTCCTTTGTATTTTTGTTTTTCGTAACTTGGAGTAAGCATCTCGCTTTTGCAAAACAGGACCATTTTCGGCCTCTTGAAGCAGCCGTATTAGCAGATTTTTGAGGTTTCGATCCTTTTTTTTGGGAGTTCCAACAGTATGTTTAAGTCCCCACAGATTATGATGGAGTCTATTTCGTTTTCTGCAAGGGCTTTATCCTGAATTGCTGTGACCAGGTCGATGAAATTAACATCTGAGATTGCTGCCGGGTTCCAATAGCATGTGACTAATAGCAGATTACCAGGACTACTGATCTTGTTAGAATTGGTCTTTGATTGCCACTCCACAATGGACGCCAGACAGGACAAGTCTGAAAAGATGGTTTTGCTGAGATGTAGGCCCACTCCTGTTTGAATAGCTGTCAAAAGGCCTGAGTAGGGGCGTCCCTTGTCGCCCTTTGCTGCATCTGCTGTTATCACATCATATCCGTCAAGGTGCGGGCGATCAATCAGCCAAGTCTCTTGTAAACAGAGTATATCATAGTCATTCAGGTTTACGTCGCTAGGAACAGTGAGGTGAAAAAACCCGCTGGTATTCCAGGATGCCAGCCTTAAAGGCGTCTCGTTAATTTTGTCAGTATGACGAGTGTCGTCCAAGTTCAGCACTGGTTTGGTCTGCCCTCCTTTCCCATACAAGTATCCTAATCTGGGTGGCTGTTTTCTTCTTGCAAAGTGCATCCTGGAATGTTTAATTTCTGAGGAGAGTCGGATTGAGGATCTGCGTCAGTCCTTCCATGATGCCAGTGGCCCTCCTGAGATGGAGTTTGGCAAGCCAGAGCCTAGTGATCATGCCGAATCTTCTTATTGGAGATTGATGTCAAGGGTTGTAGAGTACCTGGGTTGGTCCAGGCCTTTGATCAGGATGACCTTACTGACATCTTGGATCAGAGTCCGTTTACTGACCCGGTGTTGGCTTTTCATGTTGCACTGCAAAAGAGGGTGGCTGCTACTTAGAATTCCCCGGAGTCTATTCCGGCGGTGAACAAGTCATTGTCTAAGAAATACCGCCCATCAAGTAGCGACCCCGGCTATCTGTTCACTCACCCCACTCCCGAGAGTTTGGTGTTCCAGGCGGCTATGCCCACCTCAAAGCAGGCTGCGTACCCTACCATCCCTCTGGATAGGGACAACAAACGCATGGATGGATGGGCGCGCAAGTTATTTTCTGCTTGGAGTATGGCACTGAAATCGGCCAACTCCAGCTGTGCCTTAGCAAAGTTTTCACATACTCTGTGGAATTGCATTTCACTAGCGGCTGAGCATATTCCCGAAGAGGAAGAGAGGGATGGCTTTCTAGCTATTGTGCAGGATGGCAAGGATGCCGTGTGAATCCCTTCAGTCTGGGTTTGGACGCTGCGGATAGTGTTGCAAGGTCCATGGCTACGAGCACCGTGATGCGCAGATTTGCGTTGTTGTGTAAGTCAGGTTTTGCACCCGATGTGCAGGCCCGTCTTCTCAATATGCCCTTTGACAGGTTGCATCTTTTTGGCAGCAAGGCTGACGAGAGCCTTGAGAAGTTGCAGACCTCCAAGACAGCTGCAGAATTTTTGGGCGGAGCTTTTTGACAACCTCAGCCTTTTTTTTTTTTTTTTTTTTTATTGTAAAACTACAGCCTTATACATATTTTATGACAAGGCTTTTGTTACATTCTTCCACACTTCATCCTTATTCCTTGTTACTGCTGCTTTGCCTTTGGTTATGGTTTGCCGACTTTCTGATCTGTGTTCCAGGAATCCTGAGTTGGCAACAGCATGTCCATGTAATTAATTACTGAACAGACTAGCTGTATGTTTTCGCCTGATAATAGATTTTTCCACCATCTTTCGATATCATTCTCTAACGGAGTGAACTTTTCCAGGTGTGTTTTACGCTGAGGGATTGTACCTGTGCACTCTATTATAAGATGTTTGATGGTTTCAAGCCCATCTTTACAGAATCTGCATGAACTGTCTTTTATTTTTGTGTTTTTTTGTCTCCTTAGTGTTTCTTTTGTTCTTAATATGTTTAGTTTCAATCTTAGAAACTGCATACGATAATACTTTGAAGGGCATCGTGTCAGGAATCGAGCTGGCGTGTTTAATTTGTTTTCAGTTGGCCCTAGACTTGCCGTTGATTTGAGTGAATCTCGCATTTCTTTGTTAATTATCCAGGACCATCGTTCAAATTTTTTTTTTGCAATTTGAGGTGTGTTCAGCAGTTCTGTTTCTTTAATGTCGGCTGTGGTTAGGATTCCCATTAGTTTGGAGTTCCATTTAGTTGTTAGATTTATTTGAGTTCCAGATTCTGTCTTGAAAATCTCGTATGCTGGGATTGGGGGGTTCAGATTCATTTTCCTCCATGTTATGAGCGATTTCCATATAACTTTCGAGTGTAATGAATTCAGTGATAATTCGTGCCTTACTGCGGCAGCGGGGACATTTTTGGGTAGATTCAACACTCTGCGCCAAAATATGCTTTCCAGCAGATGCCATGTTGTTTCTGAGATGTTCCACCCAGCTTCAGCTCCGAAGGTTATTGTTGGTATCACTTTTTGTGCATAGAACAATATAACAGGAGCCAACGAGAATTTACCGTATTCTCTCTCTAGTTTTGCTCCTTGCAGCGCCAGCTTTTTCATACGGTTTTTTAGATCTTCGATCCATGGTCCTTCATTGATGGAATTATTGAAGCGTATTCCTAGATATTTTATGGAGGTTACTCTTTCTATGTTTTCACCGTTTATGGACCATGAAAAATTTCGGTCTTTTCTGTTACCTTTGGAGCCAATTTCTAAGATCTTGGTTTTGGCCGTGTTTATTTCGAGATCATTCATTGTCAGATAATCATACAATTTGCTTAACAGTCGTTGCAGTCCGACTTGTGTACGATCTAATAGTACTATGTCGTCGGCATATGTTATGCAGGAAATTGGTGTGTTATTCAATTTTGGAGGAAATGCGTTGACGTTTCTCAAGTGAGTTGGTAGATCTGCTATAAACAATTTAAATAGCTCTGATGCAAGAGGACACCCTTGTTTTACCCCCTTCTCAGTTTTAATGGTTTCTGACATTTCTCCATTATTGCTTAATCGCACACGTATTGATGTGTTAGTGTGGAGTGCTATGATAGGTTCAAGCAGGTTAGCCGGGCATCCCCATAGACTAAGTTTCTGCCATAGCCTTCTGCGATTTATTCCGTCGAAGGCCTGTTTCATGTCGACAAAAGCTAGAAACATCCGTTGGCCTGCTTTGATGGTTTCCATTTTTAATATGCTTAGAATGCAAAGCTTTGCGTCCACTCCGACGCCAGCAGTAAATCCCGTTTGTCTTGGGTCTACAATCATCTCTTCATTTGCCCATTTCGCGAGTTTCTTTCTCAAGAAAGATCCACAAACCTTGCCTATGGTGTCTAAAAGAGCGATTGGACGATAATTGTTTGGGTCGTCCCGGTCGCCCTTTTTATGAATTGGCACCACTATGGCTTTTGACCAAGATTCAGGTATTTGTTTAGTTATAGCTATTCGAGCAAAGAGAATTTCCATAAAGACTGACCATTCCACAACGTTTTGTTTTAACATTATGTTTGTGATCAGGTCTGGACCTGGCGCGCGGGAATTTTTTAGTTTGGTTATTGCATGTGCAATCTCGTGTGCATCTATTTTTAAGTCCCAATCGTTCATTCTAGTGTTGAGTTCTATTGGTGGATCCCAATGGGAGCTTTTATATACTTTTGTAAAATGGTCAACCCAAATGTTTCCTGCTAGACCATTTACAATTGTTGGTTGGAATTTCAGGGATCCTGCATTTAATATTGACCATATGTCTCTGGAATTTTTCTTTATCATAAGTTTCATAATGTTTTCCGCACGATCTTGATCAATGATTGCTTTCTGTGATCTAATCCAGTTCCTATATTGATTGCGCCGAACTTTTATTCTTGCTCGAACATTACCCGTTTTGTGATCTTTTTTCAGTTTTCTCACGTCACTTCTTAATGCTTTTTTAGCGTCTTGAATCACTTTACTGAAATTATGTTTATGTGTTTTACCAGTCGTACTTAAATGGTTTTTTACAAGGTTTGATAATAACGGAGCATATTCACATGTGCCTTGGTCCTCGTTTTTGCAGAATAATTCAGTGACTTGTCGTATCTGCGGGCTAGTTATTCTCAGTCTGTTACCAGTCGAGTTTACTGTTAACTGGGTTGTTGTTGGTTCGCTCTTTTTCCAAAAAACCCGCCAATTTAGACGTATCATCTCGTGATCACTCTTTCTTGTTGTGATCACTTCTAAGTTAGTTAGTTTTCCATACATCTCTGCTGACGTCCAGATGTAGTCTAGGGTTTTGGCTGCACCTTTGAAGATGCCTCTCCAAGTGCATTTTGCCGGGATGTCTCCTTTGATGTTTCCATTAATCATACACAGATCTCGATTTGACATCATATTTTGCCAGGCATTTGCTCTTTTGCATAGTTGGTTTTTTGGAATTCTTAGATTAGTTTCTAAGTTTTGGTCCCATTTGAACCATGCACAGTTCAAGTCTCCACAGCAGATGATCCATACTTTCCTGTAATTTAGAATAACATTGTCTATGAGCTCCAGCACTGAATTTATGAATTTGTCAGTTGTAATTTTGGCTGGATTCCAATAACAATTAATTATTAGCATGTATTCACATTGCTCTTTGTTTGGTAGGAGGTATTTTATTAATGTTCCTTGAACAAAGAGATTTGGGTTTAGGGATTGTACTGGTGTCCATCTTTCGTTGATTCGAATCATCGTCAAAAGTCCCGAAAAGGGGCGACCAGTTCTGTTTTTCCCAGCAGGATTGAGGAATATGCTAAAACCATCTTTTGATGGTTTATTATATAACCAAGTTTCCTGCAAACAAATGAATATTGTTTTTTCGGACGAAACAGGGAAATCTTCAAACAAGTGTGTAAATCCACGTGTGTTCCACGATAAGAGGTTTCCTTGTCCCTCTTGTCTTTTCAATCATTGCTAATTTGGTTGTCTTTGTAATCCTTGCTTGGTTTGAGTGTTAGCCAGTGAGTGACGTAATGCATTGATTTTAGATTCCATTGTGAGAGTGTCCTGCTCGTCATATTGGCTTCTTTCCTGTTTAGAGCTTTCTAGAGGTTCTACCGTCAAGTCAAAGCCAAATACCAGAAGTTCATCTAAGGCATGTAGAATTGTGGATCGCACTGCGTTTGAGGTAATGTGCAGTAGTACCTGATCAGTGGAGTTTTCAGAAGCGTATTCCACTATTTTGATGTCATCCGTATGAATGGTCCGTAAGGAGGGTATACATTGGAATAGCTTCAGCACATTTGTCCGATTTAGATTCATCTCGTGTTCATCTGTATGGATGTTTTGAAGTCGAAGTTTTGTGATTTGGTTGCCATTTTTCTTTTTCTGATACTGTTGTGTTTTTGATATATAATGCACAGTTTGTTTCCTTTGATTTATTGTTAATTTTGGATTTAGTTTGTTTGCCGCTTGTGCTCTAATTCCTTCTTTCTCTGAATTGGATTTTCCCATCATTTGAGGCTTTGTATTATTTTCGTTGGTTCGTCGAATTGGAACACTTATTGGAAAATTTTGTTTTGGTTGAGCCTCGTCTTGCCATACATTTTCAAACACAGCCGCGTCATCATTTCCGTCGCTGTTATGCGAGTATGTTGACAGATTGCAGAGCTCTGTTGACGAGGTTGAGATGATTTGTGCTGTGCTTGTTCCTGAAGTTTCTCTCCGCATGCGTTTTCTACATGGGCTCCTCTTTTCGGTGTTTTTGGAGTTGACTTGCTTTTCTGGCGTTGTTGGTTTTCGATTTGCCTTCTCCGTTCGTGCGAATATTGCTGGTCGGGTTGGTAATGGCATATTTCTTATAAATTTTTTTGTATTTGCTGTTCTTTTCCACTTATTCCTGTCAAGGTTGGTTGCGGAAAAAAGTGGGACCTTGGGAACATCATTTGTTGTGATTTCTTTAGATTGATTTTTTGAAGCTTTTGTTATTTCTTCATGTACACCATTGAAGATTTTAAAGGCTGTTTGTTTAGTAACTTCACCAAGAATGATCTGAGGGTGATCTTGAGATGTTTCTGTCGTCAGTTCTTGTTGTTTATTTAGTTGCCGGGTGTTTGTCCTGTTCTGTGATGCTTCTAGGGTCGTTTGCTCGCAATCAGGTGCATGTACGTTTTGTTGTAACTTATCATTTTTGGCTCTTATTTCCTGGAGCTTTCCCTGTACTTCGTGTGGAGTTGCTAAAGTAGACTGATGTCGTTCGTGTCTCATCCATTTTACTGCTTCTAGCAGTCCTATGGACAAGTTGTCGTTGTCGCGGTGATATCTTGCTGCTAGGTCGCCAAGGCGCATCTGCCAATTTGCAGATACGTCTGCCTCTTTCTCCATTTGACTCTGGATAAAAGTTGTGAAACCGGACAGTTGTTCTATCTTTTCCATTAGATTAGTTAGCATTGCGCCTTGATCTTTAATGGTTTCATTTAGAGATTCGTATAATTTTACGAAGGGGATCATAGCTAAAGATGATGCGGCTAGTACATTGTTATGTATTTGCATGGCAGCCGCTGCCGAAAGGCTTGATTTCGTGGCTGTCTCGCTAGAATCCCTCCTTGGCGTTGTTTGTGAATTCGGTGAGTCTACATTCATATGGGTCAGGGGAATATTCAGTTCCATAGGTTGTCGTTGTTTCGATTTTTCCAGCACAGGTGTTCTTGCGTGCCATCTTGGTGTACTTGCTTTGTTTCCTTGTTTATCGCTATTTTCATTGATGGTTAAGGACTGATGAATTTTGTTTGATGTCCCGTTTGATTTTGAAGGTTCCTTGTTTATTATGTTTTTTGATCCCACAGGGGTCGGCCTTTGGGAGTTAATTTTCCCTAGGCGTACAGCGATTTGTGAAGTAGCGTCCACTGTTGCTTCGTCCAGCATTACGGATCCCTGTTCAAATCCGTTTATCAAGGCACTTTTCAAAATAGTTTTTTCTTGTGTGGGGATGATGTTTGCATTTGACACTAGTTTACTATTGACATGGTTAGGACTTTTCCCGGGTTCCATTTGATTATTATGCTCCTTAGAGTTTTGATATTGGGTATCAGTTGATTGAGTTATTTGCTTTATGTTCGTTGTTTGTGTGTTTTGAGAGATCTCCATTATTGACTCGGGGAGTGAGGCTCCTAGTAAGTCCACGTCAGGGATTTCAAAGGGGGTGACAAAATCTTCTATGCATTCAACACTTTGAACTTTGTCAGTCTCACTGATGTCATGCGGGATCGGCACTAGATCAGACAAGGACAATGGAGCCTTAAGTTCGTTCCCGCTTTCCTTAGGTAAACCTTTTGATGAGATTAAGTCAATGACGCTCTCCAGGTGTGGATTTGTTTCAAGCGTTTTTTTCTGGTTCGTGTCGCTGTCTTTTTCATGTGTTTCGCTCTGTTGTAAATGGCCATTTGGTGGGGAGGCTTCAATATTTCTCTCGTCGTCCGATGGAACAGAGTCTATTTGAAGGGGCAAGGGGGGTTGCTCACCGTGTCTTATGTTGTCATTGCCTGTCACCATAGAGTCTGTTTCGAGGTCTACAGCCATATCTCCGACAATATGAGTGATGGCTTTTTGGATTTCTGCTCCTGCCTTTGCTAGCGACCAAGGATTTGTTTGTCGACGCTGTTGTATGGTTTTTGTCCTTGTCTGTGGACCTTGTTTTGTCGTCATCCTTATAATCTCCCAACCTACAATGCAGTTTCTCTGCACGTAAATTATAGGAAGTTAGAGTTGTGTGTGCGGATGTTATTAATGTGTTCGTGCTATCAAGCACTGATTATGTCTAGATGTTCCTGTGCCTTTGATCTCAGTAGGTTGCGGATTAGCACAATAAGACACTTACTTGTGGATCCAGTGGCCAAACAGGAATGTCGATGAGCTCGACTCGATGAATACCGCCTCCCAGAGCCAAACAGCAGCAAAACAGCACAGCAAGCGGCCTTGACACCACCGGGCTTAACGCCGCGAGGGTGACTATGTCTGGCCTTTGAGGTGATTCAGAGTCACGTGATGAGCACGTGACCGGCAGCAGTCTCCGCCCCCTCCGGGGAACGGACGTAGAACTGCAAGAGTCTCCTGACTCGCAGTGCAGGGCAGGTAAAGATTTTGCAAATGCGAACGCACGTTCGTTTTCCTGAAAGTTCAGCTGCTGCAGCAAGAGCACCTCAGCCTTTTCGTCCTAGGGTACAGGAATGGAGGGGTGGTTCCTTTCACTATTACTCTTCATTTAGAAAGGCGAGAGGGATGGCCAGTCAAAGGGGCCATCAGGCACTGCTGCCGCCGCTTCTAAACCGCTCTAAGGCCTTGGGCCATGGTTCTCTGGTGGGGGCAGGCTGTCGCAGCATCTGGAAGAGTGGCGAGCCATTACTTCAGATGCGTGGGCTCTGGTTACAATTGCCCACAGTTACTGCCTCCCTTTTCTTCACAGGCCTCACGAAAATCCACCGGGGAAAGGTTCCGGATCCGCTCCTTGTGCAGGAGATTTTAGCCCTGCTGGAGAAAGGCGCTATAGAACCAGTGCCTGTGGCGGAGTGGAACAAGGGTTGGTATTCCCCTTATTTTTTTTTTTTTATACCCAAGAAGGACGGAGGACTGAGACCCATCTTGGACATGAAATACTTGAACAAGTTCCTCAGGAAGGACTAGTTCAAGATTGTCTCTCTTTCTCGGATCCTTCAGGCCCTCCAACCTCAGGATTGGTTGGTGTCATTGGACCTGAAGGCTGCTTATTTTCATGTGCCGATCCATCTCAAGCACAGGAAATACCTGAGGTTCGCAGTTGGCGGCTCCCATTAACAGTTTCGGGTACTGCCATTTGGTCTCACTTCGCCTGAGGGTCTTCACCAAGCTCATGGTGGTGGTGGCAGCGCATCTCAGGAGAGGGGGGGGAATTCACGTCTACCCCTACCTGGTTGATTGGCTGATCAGGGCACATTCTCCCAAACAAGCCGTGGATCATCTCAGCGTCACCTGCCACTCCATTCACATGTTGGGCTTCTCCCTCAATTTCAAGAAGTTCCATATGACACCATCTCAAGAGCTCCAGTACATGGGGGCAGTTTTGGACATGTCCTTGGGGATCTGCTTGCCATCCAAGGTGAGGGCTCATCACATTCTTCAGATGGTCACAGAATTTCAACAAGCCCCGAGTCGTCCAACTTTTGAATTCTTAAGGTTGCTAGGCCTCATGGCATACTGCATCTTTCTGGTACCAGTGGCACGCTTATGAATGAGATCACTCAGTGCGTTATAAGGACTCAATGGTCCCAGTTCTCGGGCACAATGTTGGCTCCCCTTCATGTTCCAATCTCAGTCTTGCGGGACCTTCTGTGGTGGGCCGACGAGCAAAATCTCATGAAAGGAGAACCTTTTTGGCAGCCATTGCCGGATGTCACCATAGTGACGGACGCTTCCCGGACAGGGTGGGGCACCCATGCCAACGATCTGTCCATCAGCGGTCGTTGGTCTCCATCGGAGTCCAGACTTCACATCAATCTTTTGGAGCTGAGCGCCATCAGACTGGCGCTGAAGACCTTCCTGCCGTCCGTGCGTGGGAAGAATGTCCTGATAATGATGGACAACACAGTGACAGTGGTGTTGCATTACCTCAACAAGAGAGGGGGTGTAGAGTCACTGCTCTGTGCAGGGAGGCAATGCAGCTCTGGTTCTGGGCTATTCACGAGGGAATCTCTCTTTCGGCGGTTCATCTAGCCATAAAGGAGAACATGGCGGCAGACGCTATGAGCAGGCAGAGCGCAGTCACCCACGAGTGGGAGCTAGCTCAAGAAGTCCTTCATGAGATTTTCGCCCTTGAGGAACCCCGCAAATGGACCTGTTCGCGACTGGTGCTAACCGGAAGTGTGTAAAGTTCTGCTCGAGGGAATTACCTCGAAGAGGAGCTCTAGGAGACGTGTTTGTCGTGGAGTGGCACTTACCGCTTCTGTATGCGTTTCCTCTGATCCCCATCATTCCTCAGGTTCTCAAGAGGTTACGACGGTTCGGGACTCGCATGATCCTCATTGCTCCAGATTGGGCCAGGAGAGCGTGGTACCCGGACCTTCTAGAAATGTCTATCTTTCCTCCAATGCGTCTGCCTCGAAGAGTGGATCTACTCTCGTGAGAGGGATGTCGGGTTCTCCACCTGGAGGTCAAGACTTTCAACCTTCACGCATGGTTTCCGAGTGGTTGAGATATTGAGATTGGGACCTCCCGGATGACATGATGGAGTTGTTGCTTTCGGCTAGGCGGCCGGCAGCAAAGTCCCTGTACCGTTGGCATACGTTTTGCGACTAGTGCAGAGGAAAGAATGTTGATCCTTTTCAGTGCTCGATTCCAGAGGTTCTCTTCTCTCCTCCTTGCTTTCTTTGGCGCACAGGTGTCTTCAGGTGGGCACCATTAAGGGTTATTTGGCAGCTCTTTAGAAGAATGCTCTTATTTTAAAATTCCACTGATCACTTTTTGAAAGGGCTCACAAATGTGTTCCTGCTGTCGCCGTTTCAGATGCCGGTTTGGGACCTTAATTTGGTTCTAAATTTCCAATGGGTGCTCCGTTTGAACCTTTGCACTCTTGTCCGTTACGATCATTGTCATTTAAAACTGTTTTCTTAGTTGCAGTTACATTTGCTAGAAGAGTGAGAAAGTTGCAGGCACTTTCTTCTAAGCCATCCTTTACTTTGTTCCACAAGGCCAGGGTTGTATTGAGAGTACGTCTGTCCCTTCTACCTAAGGTAGTGTCCGAATTTCATTTGAGTCAGAAGGTCGTACTCCCCGCTTTCTATCCTCCTCATCCTAGTAAGGAAGAGGAACGGCTCCATAGGTTGGATCCTCAAAGCTTTTCCCACTCCAGAATGGCCAAACTCGGAGTGGACGACCAGCTCTTTTTCGGGTATACTGGACACCGTTTAGGACAGGCTGTTTCTAAGCAGACCTTGTGCCAGTGGATTATCCTCACTATTTTTTAATGCTACCGGTTGGCGGGTAAGGACCCTCCTCAGGGTTTGCGGGCTCATTCCATCAGGGGCATTGTTACTTTAACAGCCCTTCAGAGGGGTGTGATGGTGAAAATTTCTGTGAAGCTGCAACGTTGTCCTCTATAAACACGTTTGTTAAGCATTACTCCCTGAATGCTTCCCATACTCGGGATGTTGCCTTTGGTAAGGCACTGCTTTGCTATGCCATTTGATTGGGTATGTCTAAATTCTTTTCCCTCCTCCAATATTGGTTACTGCTTTGGGAGTCTGTCATAGATGAGGAATACGTTGGAGGACACAATCCATTCGAAGACCAAGTTACTTACCAATCTGGTAACGTTCTTTCGACTGGATGTTCCTCCATCGTATTCCTCACCGCCCTCACCCCTCTCAAGAATTTACCATGTGGTTACAGCTTATGTCCCGCAAGGCTAAGTGCAGTCGATGCTGTGTTCTGGGCATGTGTGCCACATGTTGTGAGGGGGGAAAAACATGAACTGAGGCTACGGGAGCTGTGTGTGCTACTTATAGCATCCAATGATGTCACCCTCGACGGAGGCCCTCGAGGGACATCGATGCAAGGGTGCCCTTTGCGGAAAAAAATTCCAAAGCAGCACAGCTGTGGACATTACATGTCCTAGATGAGGAATCACTAGAGCATGAAAACTGCATTTCTCCTCTATAACCAATCACTCCTTTGGGTCGTACTTCCCTCATTCAATGACAGACGTTCCCCTAAACCCCACCCTGGTGGCCATCTTCAAATTTTTACTGCACGTTTCAGTGGTGGGAGTCCTCTCCTCTTGCTCTTTGAGTATTTTGACTTTTTGAATCTTCTCGTATAAAGATTTGTTTTTTTTGTTTGACTTTTTTCTATCATGGACCATCGACTACCGGCAGCGGGGACCCATTGTCACCAAACATCCACTTTCATTGCAGAACTTCTCTTTGAGTTTTCTGAAGGCCCAGGCTTGGCCCGTGTTTGAAGGATTCCTCTTTACTGCACTTTTCATTCCATTTCTATGGACTCCAAAACATTTTGATTTGATTTTTGCTTCTGACCTGTTCTTTTTACAATGCAATGAAGCCTTAAGATTCACTAGACTGGCACTGGCTTTTGTTCATGTTTTCTGGGACAACTGACATTTCGTTCAGGCTGTCCGTACTAGGAAGCATTGTTTCCCTTAGTCTACTTACTTTATTACTTTTAGTACGTTGTTATCACTTGTGGTAACTGTTTATCATTGTACATTGTATATTACAATGCTGTACAATGGGGTACACTTTTTTGTTTTACCCCAGACTAACACTCAGAGGATGTTTGGTTACTCTAGGGGTGCTAAATGGCCAAGTTGGTGGCAGCAGTGATTTTTTGCAATTTCTTGGTGCATTTCGTTTTAGCCTTACCCCGTTTACCGTGTTTGGCTACTAACTGTGGCTTGTGGTCAAACATGGCCATGCCACAAGGTTTTTCGCTTATCCTTTGGCCGTCTTGTTTTTTATCCCTCTTGCTTTCCTGCGAGGCCAGGAAAATCCTTATATGGCCTTCCAGTGGCCGGAAAAGCAGAGGGTGTTAGGCAAGATTGTATGCAGTACCCTTTGGGTGCACTACAACAACCCTGACCTCCTGGCAATAGGAACCCAACCTTTGGTATAAGTCTGAACTACACAGGTTGGTAGCGTGTTGAGCAGCCAGGCTTATCACAAGAGGGGTCAATGTGAGCTGTAGGGGAGTTACACAGAGATTCACAGTGACAAGTGTTTAAATAAACTCTTACATACAAGGTTTTTTGAGTAAACAATTATTAATTTATTTACCAGTCAGTTATAGTAAGGGTTCTTCAGAAGGGATCAATATAAAACCACACACAAATACACTCCAAAAATATCGTAATCAGAAAATACCCATTTGGCATGGCACACAAGCACTACGTACACCCTCGGGTGACTTCAATAGGTAGGGTGCTGTTGGCATTTAATATATTACTGTTGCATTTATAATATTATTGGGAGTGCTGTTCAAGAGAAGAGAGCTCAGAATAAAACAAGAATTCATAGAGTTATTCTTAAGTAAGTAAGTACTTTCAAAACAACCCCCCATGCAAAGTTAGTTAACCCTTTCCTGAAACGAAGGCCCAGCACATAAGCAGAAGGGTCATTCAGTGAGCCAGGCCAGCCAATGTTTAAGTTGGCAAAAGTCAAGGTGAAATGAAGCTCTTCTTGCAGGTAAGCAGAAAGTATTTTCCAGTGTTTAAAAAGTCTTGGTAGAATTGAAGCAATCAAAGTAGGTCCACAAGCTGATTAGGCTTGTGAGGTAAAGAAGCTGCAAGCAAGTCTCCAGTAAGGACAAGTGGCTACACAACAAGTTAAGTTCTCTTAGACTTTACGGAATCTTTAGGTTGAACAAAAGGTGCAGCAGATGACGTCTGTTCCGGTGCAGCTCTCACTGTTCCTGGGTCTCAGTCATGGGGACAAGAAGGACGACTTCTGGGGACTCCTGCACTGCAATGGGACAGGCACCGCTTGCAACCGGCAAACTTCAAACAAGTGGCTGTTCAGTGTTTCAGCTCCTCGTGTCTACCGCAAATAGCAACACCGCGGTTCCTAGCTGTCAAGATGATTTCCTTGCGTCAGGGGTCCCGCACTCTGTTAAGGGGGCTCAGGCTCAGTCAGTCCTGCTTCCTGGGAGTCCGGAGGATCTTCTTGGAGCTCTTGACCAGCTTAAAAGCAACACACATTAACTGGTGTTTCTCTCCCTGGCTATCCAGTTCCAGCAGCGACTGCAGTGGATACTCGACCAGAGGATGTCCAGGTGGCTTACTTTGGAGTTGATTAGTCCCTGCAACTCAAAGGGAGAAGTCGTCCTTGCAGGGCCTTCTCTGTCAATACGAATTTGGAGTTTCAGCACAGCAGCAGGGCTTCAACGGGGAAACCAACGGTCCAGGAGTTGCAGCAGGCATGCTCTTCAAGTTTTTCTTCGGATTCCTTCGTCCAGTGGTGGACTCTGCCTTTCATGCCAAAAAAGCCTTGCCTTTTATGCAGCTTGCTCCCATTCATTCCAGCCTAGCTGTCAGTCACCCAGCAGGGTGAGTGTCCTTGCCGGACAGCCAGCTAGCCAATCCCCTAAGAGTGCATTCCTGTCTCCTAGGGGACTAGCCACAGGGAGCTTCGGGCACCTTCCTTTCTTCCTGCCCTGCCATACAGCCTGGAGCCAGGAGGGGGCGTCACTCGTGAATCCCGCTAAAGGCTAAATGTACAAAGGGACCAAACCTGGTTTGGCACGCAGAGTAAATCTCAAGAAGGACCTTTCCATAAAGAAATAGCGAAAAAAGAAGACCGGGGCCATTTTGACAAAAATGGCACCCATGGGTGCTTTACCGTGGCTGGGAACGCAGCCCGCGGTAAAATCCCATAATGGTAGTAAAAAGTAAACCACTGCCACCAGCGAGGAAAGGGTAACATACAAATGTTACATGAGAAGCTAGAAAAAAGGGGATACTAGGTAACCCCTCCAACACCCTATTGTAAGATAGTGTGTGCCTGTTCTAGATACAAATGTAAGTAATGTCAATTTCACTTTACTGCTCTGGGAAACAGTTTATCACAGAGAAGGTATTTAAACCTTTGGGAAATCTGAAAGACCTCCCTGTCTCACTGCACTGAAGGTGCTGTGTGACACAATGTAAAAGATGATGCCTATGGAGTTTGTTATACTCCACAACCAAAAAGAAACTGTGTACAAAATAACATTAAAACACATGAGAGAGTGGGGAAGAAGGGTCTCACTCTCTCCAGGTTAAAAAGATCAAGTCCTCAAAATCCAGCAAAGTTGCTGGTTGTCTCTAAGGTAGAGGTAATAAGCACATTTCTGAGAATTCTCCCTAACAGAGGGCTATGTGTGTTTGCTTCCTGGGACCTGTCGGAAGAAGGCTTGGCGACCAACTTCTGCTGCTGCCCTGGTAGAGCCCTGTTCTGTGGAAGATCTCAAGCAGTCCTGCGAAGGAGCTGCAACCCTTGGAGTGGAGGGAATATCCATTCTCGATGTCAGCTCGGAGTCTTATGAAGACGGGCCTTCGGAAGTGCCCCAAGACCGCCTTGTGACTGACAAGCTCTGAGCTTGTGCTACCGTACTGCAGACATCTCTGTTCCGAGTTGAGGCCTGGAATTTGGAGGGGGCGGGGAGCGGGGGTTTCAGCTTGTGCAACAAGACTTACCTCTGCAAAATGTGGTGGTCCTAGCATCAAGGGGACCTGAGATAGGAGGGGAAGTCTGACAGCTGCAAGTGAATCCCTTTGCGTCGCCGTTCATCGGTGGCCATCGCCTGAAACTGCTTAACTGCGCCCATTCCTGCCCTGAGAGGGGCCATGCATAGAGTTCTGCTGCATTCTTCAATTGGGAGACCTTGCACCAGCATTACGAGCCAAACTGAGAGCTGTTCTTTTGAACCTGCAACCCCTGGAATTCAAGGGCTGACGGTGGGAAAAGCGACATTGGACCTTATTCAATCGACCTGCCAAGTCCGGTGAAGAATCGGAATACAGGGGGTGAGTTATAGTGATACTTACCTGGTCCCCTAACTCCCCTTTAAAAGTTTGGTAACTTTTAGAAATGTTTAGATTACTTTGGTTTTGCCATTGCTTGTTCACACAAGCACTCCAAAAGAAGTGAACATTTGTTAGCTAGTTTAACTAGTCACCTGTCACTTGGAACTGTTCCCTGGACCCCAAATGCCCTACCTTCATTTTTTTCACAAAACTTTATGGAACTTTGCTGAACCTGTGGGCACAAGGCCCCCATACATCTTAGTGATGGACTTCTAAAAAGTTTGGATTGAATCTCTGTACTAGTAGTGCTCATACCAATCTGTAACTTCCTTTTCAGGGGCTTGATATGCATTTTGCCCTACTCCAGTAATTGAATATATGGATCTAATTTTTAGTATTGAGTGATAATAGTACCCTTTTGTATTATTTTTCACTGTGTTATTTAGCCATAAATAAAGAAGTATTTTTTATACCTGTTTGTCCAAGTGTGTTCCTTCACTGTTTCACTGTATGTGCTCATTGTGGACCCCCTAGAAGCTCACGGCTCTTGAGACTTATCCTAGACAACTCGCCTTGCTACCTTGAACTGGTTTGGCTACAGCTCCCAGAGTGATCCCTGTCACAATACTAAGTTGGCCTTCTATACATCTGTCCACAAGGCCAGAGTATACAGAATCACTCCTAACAGGCCTACTTCGCTCCTCCACTATGTTAGAGGAGAAAAGGAATCTCTTCACGATCTGCTCGTGTGGACTACGGAATGTCTGCTTAGAGTATCAGTACCTCAACTGGCTGCATTGCCTGCTTCCGGACCATGATGAGGAAGGATGCAAGATTTGCCGCTAATTTTTGATGAAGACGAAAGACCCGTTGCTGCATGTTAGTGACGTGGCTCAAGTTGGGAAAGGCCTCTGACTCGGCCTCCAGGCAGAGTCATACCTTGTCCAGGACTGGCTGATCCCATGAGCGTGCTCCCTCTGAAAAGAGGTTGTGGTCCTTTGAGGATGCCTCTTCTCAGAAGATCCAAAAGAAGGCCAACGATTACACTACAGATCCCGCTAGGGTCGCCACGCACACAGCACCTAGTTAGGGAAGGACTTGTTCCCTGTCTCCATCTCCATCCACGTTGAGCCTGCCTGTAGGGGTGTACTTTCTGCGAGGAAGTCTCTGACCCCTTCAAAGCACAGATCTGCTTGCAGGGCCCCGTTGACGACGGCTATGTCATCCAAGACCTCGTCTTCGTTGATGGATGCTTCGTCCTCCAAGACGTTTATGACCACGACTCAGTTGACTACCTCAGAAGCCGTCGACGATCATTGTAACTACGGCCATTGGGCAGCCCAATACTACCGTAGTTTCTACGGTGAAGATGACAGCAACCCCACAAGTGGCTCTGCCTCCACGACCTCCTCAGGCAGCAGTGGCTCCGCCCACGACTACGGAGGATGCGTCTGTTCGAGGACAGGTTCCCATTCCCGAAGTATGAAGGGAGGTTGAGGGAGCTACCACCTCCTAACGACTTTCTTCCCAGGCCAGTGAGGGTGTGCCTGGTTGGCTTGAAGGGGTCTCTGGGAAGATCCCCATGCATATTTACCAGCGGAAATGACCATGAAGGAGATCCGGGCCTTATGTCCCAGGAGTGATCTCCATAGGAGGAGCTAAGCCAAAGCGTCGGCCAGCGGCGCAGCCGCCGGTACTGCCCAAGATGCCTTTGGCCCCAAAACGAGTGATACTACATACACCAACACAGGCACGGACACTACAGCAACACATTCGGATGAGTTTGATGACTATGTGCCAGCTGATGGGGAACCACTAGTCGTGGATGAGCCCACCAGGGTTTCGCCACCGGACGTGGTACTCTCCTTTCATGGCATGATTTCTAGGGCCTCCACTCTCTTCAATCTAGTCCCGGAGGAGAAGGAGGGATTCCCTTTTTAATACTGGGAGTCTTCACGGAAAACTATCATGTCCATACCTCTACTGGACGATGTTTGGGAGCAAGGTTTGGCCCTGATGAAGACACCAAACACTTCATCCCCCAAGTTAGACAGGCTAGAGAATAAGTACCGGGTCCCGGACTTAGCCCTGAGGTGCTTGAGATCTCAGCCTTCTTCAGATTCCGTGGTGTTGGCCGCCGCCAGGAAGCACCCAGTGAATCCATCATCCTTGTCCATGGTGGCTCCACTCCAGGAGGGGAAGAATTTGATGCAATGGGGAAGCGCATCATTTACACTGCGTCTTCCACCATCAAGGCTGCCAACGCCCTGCCATCCTGTCCTGGTAAAACCGGGAGCTCTGGTATAAGCTTGCCCCAATCTTGGGACTTCCTGCCCAACGATAAGAAGGCTGATGCGCTGGCCTTGTTCCAGGAGGGCAAGGTGACCTCAGACCATAACATCAGGGTGGCATTGAATAGTGCAAACTCAGGCTTCTGCCAGATGGGCAATGGGGTGGCCCTGCAGCACCAAGGTTGGCTGAAGGCTACAGACTTCAGGGCGGATGTACAGTCCAAGGTGGTAGACATGCCTTTCGATGGGGACAGTTTGTTTGGAAAGGCTGTGGGCGAGATGCTCCAATCGATTAAGGCCGATAAAGAGACGGCGCGTTCTCTTGGGACTCTGACATATAGGAGATCATCGTCCTTTCATTCCTCAAGAGGTAAGGCAGGTCTTTCAAGGGGTACTCTGCACCATATCGCTAGCTCTACCACACAGGAAGACTACAGGGGGCGCTTGCAAGCCTTTGCCATTGGAGGACAGCATCATCATTGCCTGCAGGCCAGGACGCAGGCGCTCAAACAGGCCTGAACTGGCCATGGATTCAGGCTCTGGCTTGCAAACTTTATCACCACCATTGTTAAATGGGTGCTGGACGTTCTCAATCAGGGGAACAGCCTGGAATTCCAACACAGGTGTCCTCACATTCTTCCTGTAACACATTAAGAGCTACACATGGCCAACTGCTGCAGGAGGGTCAGGCCATGTTAAGAAAAGTGGTGGTAGAGCCTGTCCCTCAGCGCCTCCGGGGCACCGGCGTGTACTCCAGATACTTTCTGGTACGGAATAAGTTAGGGGGTTGGTGAATCCTGGACTTAGGCGCTTCAACAAGTATTTGAAATCCCAGAAGTTCGGTCATGTTGCAGCAAGTGCTTGACCAGCTGGAGGAAGGGGATTTCCTGGCGACTTTGGACCTGGAAGAAGCCTACTTTCACAATCCCATTCATCCAAGACATTGAAACTTCCTGCAGTTTGTGGTCCAGGGGTGGAACATTTAGTTCAGGGCCCTGCCCTTCAGCCTGAAATTGGCACAGAGGGGGTTCACAAAGTGCTTGGCTCTGGTGGCAGCGAATCTACGCTTAAGGGGCATTCATGTATACCCGTATCTGGACAACTGGCTCTTCCGCTCCTGCTCACATGCACTGGTGATGCAGCACACTGTGGAGACTATTCGCCTTCTCACAGAAATCCTGATTGGAGCCCTCGCCGAACACTCTGTTCGTGGGTGCCCGTCTCAACCTGGTCGCATGCCAGGCTACCCACATGGAGGAGAGGGCGACTGCCATCCTGGGGAAGATACAGCGCCTGTCGTCAGTGCAATCAGCGACAGTGCGAGCCATCAAGTCGCTGTTGGGCATCCTGTCCTCCTGCATCCACCTTGGCCCATTATACATCCTCCAGATGAGACCTCTTCAAGAGTTCCTGGATGCGCGGTGGCTGCAAGTCATTAGCGGTTGGATGGACAAGATCGCCCTCAAACAGCAGTGCCAACGAGCTCTACGATGGTGGGCAGTGCACCCACATCTGATGCAATGAGCTCTTTGATCCCACCGTACCAGGCCACTGTCACTACGGATGCCTCTCTGGAAGGGTGTGGGGTCCACACCAGACAGTCACATGCTAGAGCCCTCTGGCTCCCAGAGGAGGACCTTCACATCAATGTCCTGGAACTCCGGACAGTCTTCTGGGCCCTCAAGTCATTCCTGCCTCAACTGCGGGGCAGGTGGTGAGGATCTTCACGGACAACACCACCACCATGTTCTACATCGGGAAGCAGGGGGGGGGATACTCTCCCTTGCCCTCTCCATGAAGGCTCCGTCCCTGTGGCACTGGGCCATTCTGCTGGACATATTCCTCAGCCCATTTCACCTGGCAGACACCAAGAACACCATCGCAGACTTGCTCGGCAGAGAGCTGCGGGCCAGCTACGAGAGGGAGCTTTGCCAGGATCAAGTGTCCTTTCTCTTCAGCAAGTGTGGTTAGCCCCGGTTTAACCTCTTTGCGAAAGCGGGCAACTCCAAGTGCCAAAGTTTCTGGGGGATGCCTTCCCATTCCCATGGGAGGGGCTTTTCAGTCCGATCCCTCTCCTGCTACGTGTGATCCACACTCTGAGCATGTCATTGCATGATGATATTCATCGCTCTGGACTGGCCACAGCAGATCTGGTCCTGGACCTGCTGCGTCCATCAGTGGCGCCATCCGTCCGACTGCCTCCACTTCACGATCGTCTCTCCATATAAAATGAAATAATTCTGCTCTACGATCCAGTGTTGCTGAGCCTCGCGGCCTGGCTCCTGCAGCCCTAGAGCTTGGGCATTGTTCCCTGCCGTTGGAATGCAAGAAGATCCTGGCCAAGGCCAGAGCTTCCTCTAAAATGTCGTACTACAGCCACAAGTGGATATGCTTCTCAGTGTGGTGCATGACTCGGAAGTGTATGCTGCTGTGAGTCACAGCTCTGCAGCTTCTTCTGAATCTGCTTTCCTTGGCCAAGGCTTGCTTGGCTCATGCCTCGATCAAAGTGTACCTGGCAGCCATAACCCGTTAGAACAGGATGCCTGGTAAGACATTCATGTGGTCGCACAGGCTCATCGAGGAGTTCCTCAAATGCCTTGTCAGGACTTTTCCACCAGTGAAGGCTCCTTCTCTAGTTTGAGAGCTCAACGTAGTTTTGACTAAGCTCATGGGGGGCCCTGTTTGAACTGATTGATCCGGCCTCTTAAATGTTTCTCTCGTGAAGGACGACTTTCTTAGTGGCCATCACTTCAGCAAGGTGGGGGGGGGGGACCTCCAGGCCCTCTATTGCAAGTAGCCGTATTTTCTTTTTCCACCCTACGAGCATGGTGCTGTGGACCCACGCCACCTTTATGTCAAAGGTTCCCTCAGAATTCCATCTCAGTGACCCTTTGATTCTGCTCGTCTTCTTCCCAAATCCTTCTATGCCGGCAGAAAGAACGTTGCATTTTCTGGACATTGCCCGTGCCTTAAAGTTTTATGTGGCATCCACAAAGGACTTTTGGAAGATACCTCAACTCTTTGTGAACCTGTGAATCATGGAAAGGCCCTGTCCCAAGCTTCCATATCCAAGTGGCTTTCCGGCTGCATCATGCACTCTTTGTCTGGCGAACAGACTTCTTCCAGGTAGGCCAAGAGCCCCTTGCGCCAGAGCCATTGCAGCAGTGCCTGTGTTTCTTTCTGTTTTTCCCTTGCTCGATATATGCAGGGCTGCTAAGGGAAGGTCTGCCCAAACCTTCAAGAGGTTGAACTGCATCGACGGGCATTCCCGGGAGGAGTCCTGATTTGGCCAGGCGTTGCTACGCAACCTGTTTGCTTGAGATGAGTCAGTTGTAGGGGTACGTGTATTGTTTCCGTCAAGTCTTTTCACCTCCACTGGTTGAGTATATGTATTGCAATGTAATCCTATTTATGAGCATGTGAGTCCATGCCAGACCCCATTCTAGAGAAGGAACAAGTTACTTACCTGTAACTCCTGCTCTCCAGCATGTGTCTGGCATGGATTCACATGCAAACCCTTCCTCTCTGTGGCTCTTCTTGGTTCATACTGCCACTTTACATGCTCTACCAAATCTGAAGATGACCACCAGGGATGGAGCTTAGGGAAACTGCTGTCAATGGATGGGGACAGTATGTCCCAAAGGACAGTCATTGATTATAGAGAAGAAATGCAAAACTGCTTTTCTTTTCACAGCGGATTCCCAGCCTTATGACAGTGAATATTCATGATCATGTGTATCGAAAGCCAGACCCATGCTGGAGAACAGGAATTACAGGTAAGTAACTTGTCTGTGTAATGTACGATTTGCATCTCGGATGACATTCAACCGAGCAATCGGCATTGCATCTATCCGCAACTCTGTAACATATAAGAGCCATGCCAAGGACGTGCACTTTCAGTAACACAAGAAGCTGACTGCGTACTACGTGACTTGTGGACGTGGTGCTGAAAAGCCTCGAAGTGGCAGACTAATGTTGCAGAAAACACTTGGAATGGAAATGGAAAATGGACAGTTGAATTTGTGATGTTAATGGCAAAAATCTTAGAATAGAACCAACACTATATTATATTATGATGTAACCAATTTATAATATTGTCATAGAAAACAATCGCATCTGTAATAATGGTGGCAGGCTTCTAAGACTAGAGCCAGCAGTGTATTAAAATAGCACTTTAACATGATAGTCAATACCTTACACTGTAATAGAAGTCAATTACATTTCTAAGCAATGGATTAAGGAAACCAGTTATGAAAAAGATTAGCATTATTCCAACAAGTTAAGACCACATGCAATGGTACTTAAATTGAAAATCCATGTTTGTTTTTTTATAAGCATCTTTATTGGCCAATTCTTCAATGGAAGTTGATCTTACTTTTTCAACCACAGACCATGACAAATTGTGCACACTATGTTCGTTATAGTGTGAAACCAAGGAGGCAGTCAATGTTTTTAGTTCGATGTTCGTTAATTCAAAGATGCTCAATTTTTTATTCAAAGCCCTTTCCTTTTTAAAAGCAAACAAACGTTTTACTAGGGTAGGTCATAGGTGCGTAAAACATGCCAATTATTGAGAATGGCAAGTTATCATACGTCCCATACTCTTTCCGCCATCTTTGTGTGTTTCCCCCAACATGGGGAAGGTACTGGAACCTTTGGTAGTGAGAAATTGAGCTTCCCGTTTCAATTTAGTATAGCGCGGGGGCGCAGCCTCAGGCATGAGAACGCCCCGCTGAGGTCCCGCCTTCCAACACATCACCCCAGTCACTTTTTCCACACGGACTGTGTCGTACCTGCCAGCCTGCATAGAGACTTTTTTAACTTGCCGTTTGCTCACTGTTTGTTTTTTCAATTCTTATTTCACTTCACTTCTGTGCCTCGCCTCCCCCGGCGCATGTCGGCCGCAGGAGGATTCACGAGACGTGCCTCATGCAACCGCTCGTTCACTGCCTCTGCCCCCCATTGTCTTGAGTGTTTGGGGCCCGACCACCGCTGGCATTCTATGTTCACCCTGCAGCGCTCTCTGCAACAGGCCATTGAAGAATTATTTGATGCGGTGGAGGGAGATCTTCCACACTTCCCCCACCGCCCCACCTTAAGCACTTCGTCTCCAGGACCTCTTGTCAAGACAAGGTAGGCCCTCTGTTCAGCACAGCTCCAGAATGCAGTGACTCCTTCCCCAGGGTTCCTCCGATATTATTCTGGCAGGCCCGAGGCCACTAAGGCTACTGGCTCCCAGGCGGAGGGGCCTGTGGGCTCTTCTAGGTGCTCCAGGGACAGCCTGAGGCCTTCCAGGCTGCCAGTTCCCAAGCTGTGGCCCTTGGGGGCACCCTACTAGGCTGTCCTCGGAAGTGCAATCAAGTTTGTTCTCTTCTACCTCAGGGGGTAAGGGATCCTCGATTACCATCTCTCAAGAGTACGTCCTCGGCTAGATCCAACACAACTTCTGGCACAGGTACTGAGGGCGTCCAGCATACCAGAGCTTGCTACGAGGTAGTCAGTCAGGACGTTCAGTCTATAGGCTGTCCGGCTGAGGCCTCAGCGCCTACCAGAGTGATCTCAGCGGTCAACACCCCTGCGTCGGGTGCTAGAACCAAGCTTTATCCTCTCTCATCTGAGGCCTCTCTTGACTTTGTGCCTTCGCGCCCTCCCGCCCAGGGCGTGGCACCAGGCTTCAAAATGGCAGAGCGGCATGTGGCAGAGCCTGCCATGCAGGCTCCATGTTACGCTCACCTGGTATCTGCGGAGGCATTTGGGCATTGTTGAAGCCCTCCGGGGGGTGAGGTTGCTAGGGTCTGACTTCGCCCTCTGCGCTTATGTGGTGACTGGTGGTAATAGGTGATGCTGCTTGGGACTGCTCCTGCGTGGAGAATAGGGGGCATGAGTATGCCAGCTTGTGCGCCTTCTCCCCTTTCAGACCCCTTCTCCTAAACCGTGGTACTCTTGGGATGCGCTGTCCCTGGAAAGCTCTCCTGTTTAGTTTTGGAGAGCACTCCGTCCTGCTGCTTCTGGCAGGGGCGCTTGTATGATCTGGACCGAGTTCCTTCACTGGTCCCTTGCACGTGGTAGTCCAGTCCTGCTGCGACTAAGCCACTATACTTCAGGTAAGTGTTCCTGTTTGCCTTTGTCTTTCCTCATCTGTTTTTATTATAAGTTTTGTTGTCTTGTATTGCGTCAGCACATAAAGACCAGGCCTAGGGAGCAACACCCGATGAGTCTGCACATGAGGATGTTCTCTGGAATAAAGGCTTTCAGCTCCTGGAAAGTTCTTGTAAAATAAAAGCACTCCTACACTGAAATAAAGTAAAAGCACTTTTACAATGAAATAGTGTTCCTGCTCACATCTCTATATGTCTGGCGCCAAAGGCACCAGGACTGACTCCAGCCAGGGCCCCTGTGTTTATAGGTCCCAAAGGGACATAAGTGAGACAAGTGACCCATTGCCCCCATCAATAGATGGTGTGTGTTTTTTTTTTGTTCTGGGGCCTGTGGCCATGACACTCCATCTTGGATCCAGCTCGGAGGCCACCAGTGCCTTCGACTATCGAATGGGCTTTGCAGGATGTTCCAAGCCCCCTTCCCTCTGGAAGTGGTAGTGCATCCTACAGAGCAGGTTTTTGGTCCCCTCAAGGCTACATCTACCCATCACAACCGTACGGCTACACTCACCAGGTGCCTCAGCGCTTTGACCAGGAGAGGAGGCCTAACGCCTCAGCGGTCTGTTCACCTAGGGACCCGGCTGCTGGCGAGGACCGCTTCTCCGAGCTTACTTCTCCTCATGCGCTCACCTCAGATGAAGGGGCTCCTGAAGGACATTGTGAAGGTCATTCCACAGATGGTGCCGTCCCAGCCACCTCCTCTGGGTACTTCTCCTGTTCCTCTTGCACTCCCAGTCCTGTTCCCTTCACCGGTTCAGACCCTACTTGTCATTCTGACCCCTCTACCACCTCTTGTACCATCAACTCCTCCCCCTCAACAGCCGTTAGACCTGTCTGCGGCTTCAGACCTGGTTAGGGGATGTGAGGCGGGGAGCTGCCGGCACCTGTGTCCCAGAGCCTGGAGTCCCCTCGGTCTGTGAAAAAGGAGGGGGGGCGTTGATGTCGTCCAGGACAATGAGCCCCTTGGCATTCGATAAGGCCTTTCATGACTGCCTTCAAGGCCTGGCAGAGTTCCTGGGGATACGTCTTCCCGAGGAAGCCCCCCATGAGTCGGGTCTGCGAGAGGTCTAGCAGAGGTCTTGGGGGAAACGCACCATGATCCAGTCTGGGCTCCCCCTCCAGAAGGATGTCCTGTCGGTGGTGCGAAAGGACTGGGAGACGTCAAGGGCCAACACCCAGATGAACAAGAAGTTGGACAGCAGGTTTAGGCTGACGGACGGGGAGCCAATCCTCCTTGCCTCCCACCAACATCCCCATTCCTCAGTGGTGGCTGCAGCCTCGCATTGTAAACCTTCGTGTTTGTTGTCTTCCTCCATGGGAGCCACTTCCAGTGGCCTCTCAAAGCGCTGTTACTCCATCCCTGAACTCCATCTGCAGCAAGCCAACGCGGACGCGCTCTTAACTGCAGCTAACCAGAAGCTGTGGCGGGAGCTCAGGGAATTTCTGCCCAACTTCCCCCCTTGGACAAACAAGCCTCCTTAAAGGCCGGGCTGGCAGATGGCTGGGCCATTGCACAGATCTCATGGAGTTTTCAGTCTCCCACATCAACACAGCCAGCAGAGGGCTTTGCCTTGCTGTCGAGATGAGAAGGACTGAGTGGATGCACGCCACTATGTTTTCATCTGACATGCAGGAATGGATCCTGGGTCTGCCTTTCAAGGGCCTGGACCTTTTTCATTCGTCAACCGATGACGAGTTGACAAAGAAGAAAACATCCCTTCAAACTGCCTAGTCCTTGGCCGTCCTAACAAAATCAGGTCAAAAATCATTCCTCCGTCTCTGGGCAGGACCGAGTTCAAGGCATCCGCTTCTCCGGCTTGAAGGTGTTCCTTGACCGTGGTCCACAGTGGCTGGACAGGTCACCCATCGACAACACGAGAAAGCAGCAGGGGATGTTGCGCTGGTTTTTCCGCTCCCCCTTCTCTGCCCCTGCTGCCAAGAAATAGTGACGTCAGGGTGGGGAACACATCGTGCCTGTGCAGGGTCATTTGACTCTGTTAAAGGACACCTGGAAGCAGATGCAACCCGTGGATCCTATCCGTAGCCTCCATGGCTTTAGTCTTCCTCTGTCTCTACCATCTTCTCCTCCTCTTCGTCATATCTGGTCCTCGCTCTTTTCCGGGAGGTCCTTTCGTTCTTAGAGATGCTGGCAATGGAACCGGTTCCTCTTGTAGACATGGGCTTCGTTTACTATTCCAGAATTTTTGCAGTACCCAAGAACAGCCAGGCTGAACGGAGGGTAGTCTGGACCTGTCATTTCAAAATCTGTTTTTACCGCTGGAACTCTTCAAGATGATTACTCTTGCGCGCACACATAGCTGAGTCTGTGTATAGGGGACTGGATGTGATCCCTCGACCTCAAGGATCCGTACCTGCATGTACCCATCTATCAAGCGCATCAGAAGTTTCTGCGGTTCACGATTATGTCGTACTACTTTCAGTGCAAGATTCGGTCTGAGCCCGACCCCTTGTGTCTTCACACAGTTGATAAACGCAGTGGCGGGCATTCTCCGCCTCGAAGGCCATCATCTGTACCCTTATTTGGACGACTGGCTAGTGAGGGTGGGGTCAGCCTAAGGAGTGGTGCACTCCTGCCATAGTTTGGTGGATATCCTTCATCAGTTGGGGTTTTCCTTCAACCAGAGGAAATCTCAGTTATATGATATGTTATGATAAGGCATTTATAACAAGCATGTACATAAGTGTTTCTAGGCGCCACAAGACGAGGGATGGAAGTCGTAGGGAGGACAAAACAAACAATCCTACTAGGCCTTGTGTCATTGGGATTGTGCAAGTGCGACAATAGAAGGCAAGGGGAAGGAGAGGGGGAAGTGCAAGGGAGCAGAAAGGGGGAAGTGCAATCAGGGCAGCATGGGCAGCGCGGTTGTAGGTAAGTTCAAGAAGGCAGGGGGGCTGTAGGGGTTACAGTTACAGCCTCTAAGTGCGCGGTAGACCAGGAGGCAGTGGAATGGAAGTCTGGTCATGGAAGGAGACTGCTAGCCAGTGAGACTGAGGGAACCAAGCAACCAGTCAGCGTAGTTGACATATAAATTGGCAAGGGAGCGAGGGAGAGAGAGAATGCAGAGGAGAAAAGGAGGGTCTTGAGCTGCTTCCGGAACTTCAGGTGGTTCAGCTCAAGTCTGCGAGGGGTAGTGAGGCCGTTCCAGAGGGGGATACCTGCGGAGGAGAGAGATTTATCCCCCACTCTCTGCATGGAAAAGCGTCTGACCCTCAGAGTGTTGGAGGTATCTGAGCAAAGGGCTCTAGAAGGAAGATATTTCGTAAGAGAGAGTTGAATTAAGTGCAGGCCCCCGGTCCAAGAAGCCTTGTGGACGATGCAGGGGGTCTTGAACTTGACACTTGCATCCACTGGTAGATAGTGGAGAGATTTCTGGGCTGTAGAGATACTGTCTCTGGGCCTGAGGCCAAGGGTAAGTCTTGCAGTCCTGTTCTGGATTAGTTGCAGGGGCCGATGAGTAGAGGTAGGCAGATTGAGAAAGGGGCTGTTATAGTAGTCCAGCCTAGAGAGAACCAGAGCTCTGAAGACAGTGAGCTTCTGGGAGAAAGTGAGAACATGTCAAATACATCTGAGGTGCAGCTGGAAGTGGGCCTTTTTGGCTAGATCCGTGATGTGAAGAGAGAAGGAGAGAGTGGAGTTGAAGATGGCGCCAAGGTCTTTTGCCTCACCGGAAGGCGAGGGTAGTGATTCCAAGGTGGGCGGCCAGAGTGAGCGGGGGAAACGGGAGCAGGGGACCCAATGAGAAGGATCTCCGTTTTACTGGTATTAAGGTAAAGATTGTTGGAGGTGCACCAATCCTGAATTGCCAATGGACAGTCAAGAATGAGCGAGGGAGGAGAGGAGGCTAAGGGAAGCATGAATGAGAGTTCAGTGTCATCCGCATAATACTGAAAGTTAGGAGTGTAGTTGGAGCACATAGTCATTGAAGAGCCAGGTGGAAGAGGATAGAACCCGGGGGGAGGATACACCACATGTGGAGAGAGAAGTGGTGGAGAGAAAGCACCCAAGCTGGAGCTGGTAGGGACGGTCCAGGAAGAGATCAGCCACACCAGGGCCTGATCCGAGATTCCCAGGTTCACACAGTCTGTTGATCAGGGTGGCGTGATTGACTGTCAAAAGCAGAGGAAAGGTCCAGGAGGATGATGACAAAGGGAGAGCCGGAGTCGAAGTTAGAGAGCAGATCTTCACAGGAAGCCGGACTCATGGTCATGGAGGCAGATAGCAGTTAGCAGATTCAGTGTTGGAGCGTGAGCTGGACAGCTTTTCCAGGAGTTTTCTCCGGAAAGGAGCGATAGAAATCAGGCGATAGTTTGCCGGACATGTAGATCGGCAGAAGGCTTTTTGTTACAAGGTGTGCACAACGGAGTGCTTGAGGAGAGAGGGGAAAGTTATGCCTGTCTCAGGAGCTGGTCTTTCTAGGGGTGCTTTGGAACACTAGCGTTCAGTGGCTCCTGATGGCCTGGTGTTGACAGACTCCTCCCTCTCGGTTTGGGGGCTACTCTGGAGGGCTATGTCATTTATGGTGCATGGGCCAGGGTGGAAGCCTACTTGCATATCAATCGTCTCGAGCTGAAGGCAGTGGGCCTGGCTCTCAAGGCGTTCTTGCACCTCATCAGGGACAGGTCTGTTCTGGTCAGAACAGACAATTCTGTTACAATGTTTTACGTAAATAAACAGGGTGGTACCCATTCCCCGCACCTCTACATGGATACAGTTTCTATCTGGTAATGGACCCTGACTGAGGGGGATTTGGATTTCGGCAGTCCACCTACTGGGGAACAGCAATGCAGAAGCGGACCAGTTGAGTCGCTTGGTGTTCAACACCTACGAGTGGGAGTTGCACGACTCCTTATTGCCCCTGTTCCAGCATCGGGGGTTTGTGGACCTGGATTTGTTCGCATCTCCCTGGAATGCCAAGTGCCCCCACTTTGCTTCATGGGCATGTTGGGGGTCACTGGGAGATGCCTTCCAGACCTGTTAGCACGACCGTAGGTCTTATGCGTTTCTGCCCACCCCTCTGCTCCAACAGAGACTCTGCAAGTTCTGGATCTCAGTGAGTTGCAGCCTCATCTTGGTTGCCCCCAGCTGGCCTTCAAGGACCTGGTTTTCGTATCTGCTGCAGTTGTGCTGCCAGGGTCCCGTCCATCTTCCGATCCCGATCAGGGGCTTCCTGGTGCATTAGGTTGGGACATTGGGACATCCAGACCCGGCCAAACTGGCCCTGGCTGCATGGTTTCTGATCAACTGAGGCTTCAGCATGCTCAGTTTTCACATGACACCTGGGACAACATTTAGCAGGTTAGGAGGCACTCGATGCAGTCCCAGTATAGCAAATGGACTAGGTACTTACCGCACATGTTTGGCAGCCATTGGGGCTTACAAGACTTCCTGTGAGCATGTGTTTTCGTTAGCCAACCCGGTAGTTAATACCCACCTTAAGGGGTTATGTAGGCTTTTTCCTCCGGTGCATAGGCTGCATCCGGTCTGGGGCCTCAGTGTGGTTCTTGCAGTTTTGCAATGCAAGCCCTTCGAGACGATGGCCTCGTCGACATCCGCTTGGTGAAGCTAAAGACTGTTTTATTGGTAGCTCTCACCTCTGCGTGCAAGGTTAGTGAGCTGCAGGCGTTGTGTTCGTGCGAGCCCTACACCACATTTCACAACGGCAAGGTCATCTTGCGCACTCAACCCAACTTCTTGCCCAAGGTGGTCTCTTTGTTTCATCTGAATCAAAAGATCTGCCTGCCAACGTTCTTCCCAAACCCACAGTTGGAGGCAGAGAGGGCCCTACATTCCTTGGACCTCAAGAGGGTTCTCAAGTTTTATCTCTCTCCAGCGAAATCCTTCAGGAAGTCCGAGGCATTGGTCGTGACTTTTGGGGGCTCATCCCCGACTCTCAAGCTTCCAAGGCTCCCATCGCCAGTTGGATGGTTCAGGCCATTTCAGAGGCATACACGGCCATGGGCAAACCTGTTCCTCAGGGGATTCATGGCCATGCAGTCTGAGCTAAGGCCACGACCATCGCATTTCAGGCACATGCTTCTTGGGATGTCAGCAAGGCGGCTACTGGGCCACTCTGTCGGCCTTCTGCAAGCACTTATCACTGGACACCAGCTCCAGGGCGCAATGCAGAGTTTGGTCAGGTGGTTCTGAAGAACCTTTGAGCTTCATCCTAGATATGATTCAGGTTGTCACAGCTCCACCCTATGTTCTTGTTCGGTGGAATCACCCACAAGGATGGAGGAAAGGAGACGGGACGTATGAGTAATTAAAGTTACTCACTTTAGTGACTAGAGTACTCATAGTCCTTAGTCCCCTTTCCTCCATATGTCCCACCCACCTTCCCCCGCTAGTATGCCAATGGCTAATGGGTATTAAGTGTAGCCAGGTATCTAAGCGTCTGATTTGTTCAAAAGACACTGTGGTGAGGCGCCACAGGGCGGGGCCTCGGCAGGGCGTTCGCTCGCACAAAGCTGCATCCCCACGCTATACAAACTGGAAAGCGGTAGCTAAGGTTTTCACTGCCAAAGGTTCCGGTACTGTCCATATGTTGGGGGACGCCCAGAACGATGGAGGAAAGGGGACTAAGGACTAGAAGTACTCTAGTCATTACGGTGAGTAACTTTCATTTCTCCAGCATGGGATCTGGCATGGATTCACAAGCTCATGAATATACCCCCCTTCAAGCCGGGAATCCTCGGTTAAAGAAAAAACATTTTCACTTTCACTTACAAACTGTATTTCTCCTCAAAACAAATCTCTGTACTCTCGGTCATATTGCCCCCAGCCAATGACGGTCCTCTCCCTAAGCCCCTCCTCTGACAGCCATCTTCAGATTTTTACTGCACGTCCAAACGTTGGGAGTACACGAGTTTTGCTCCGTGAGCTACTTATGCAATTTTTTCATTTTTCGACAGAAAAAGTTTCTATTTTTGTCAAAAAAGAGCCGGTGTGCTGTTCTCTCCCTTTTTGACAGTGAATTTCAGCGCCCCTCGATGGCAAGGATCGTGAAAGTTTCTTCGAATTTTCCAGAAGACTATCGGACCTACTCTACACCTCCTTCCTTCCTCTTCCGTCATGGCTGGAAGATCTCTTTTCAATCTCTGCACCAGATGCATACTACGGAACATGTTTGTGGAGGACAAACACCTTCAGTGCCTTTACTGTCTTCATCCAGACCATAAAGGAGAGTGCGAGATCTGCCATGGCTTCTCCAAGAAAACAATGAAGGATCGACACAGTAGACTGGTGGCATGGCTAAACGCCAAGGCCTCGGCCCCGTTCCCCGAGCATAGTCGTGCCTCACCCAGGACCGGCCGGTCCAAGGAACGGGCTTCTAAGTCCTTTGAGGGCGCCCCACCCGTGGGGGCCCAAGACAAGGCCAAGCACTGCTAGTCCGGTTCCATCGGGGTCGTCACACAAGCGGGTACCGTGATGGGCATTGCGCGAACGTCACCATCCGCCTCCATCGCCAGCCAGCGACCAAGCTCCTCCTCCAAAAAGGAAATCGTCCAACCCAGCTAAGCTGCGGGAGGAGCCCAAGAAGCCCAGGACGGAGGAAAAGGCAGCCAACCTGCCCAAGAAGGCCCAGGCGGCGCAGGAGAAATCTTCATCGACGATTGAGATGGTGGCAGCTACTCTCTCGAAGGCCAAAGGGGCCGACTCTGTGAAGGTAACCCCTATTGCGCCCTGGGTGTTCATGCCGATCGGGGGGTAGGCCTCAGTTGGGGAGGTGTCAAAGCCTGCTGGCACCCCTGAGAAGAGGATGCAGTCTCGGAGCCCGGCCCAACCCCTTAGGGTGCCAAAAGTAGGGAGGGGGCGATGAAGTGCCAGGCCATGGATGTTTTGTACACGGACGAGGACCAGGAGTCCCTGCACGCAGTCCACAAGGATGTGGAGGATGCTGGTGGCAATGCAAACGGTGCGGCGCCTAGGGTTCACGCCAGCTCAGCCGAGAGATGTATCCCTGGACATCCTATCAGCCCTACACACGTCGGTGTCAGAAATCCAGAAAAGGATGCTGCATGCTCTGCTCCCTGCGGCCCCCCATCATCCTCTGACTAAAAATATGAAGCGCCGTCCGACACCCCCATATCAACCTCCACATCAGCGTCGGGTGCCCTCCCTCCCTCCCACCCCACCACCCGGTGGACTCGGGGACGGACACCACGACGACTGAAGCTGACATCGTAACGGTGGCCGGATCTCTGCAACCGAGGGCGTCCTCACCAAATGAGGTGGGGTAGTTTCTTTCCATGGTCGCCAAAGCTTCAGAGCTTTTCCAGTTTACGCCTGAGGAAACCAAGAAAGAGGGGTTCCTGTACGATAGGCGCCAGGCCAAGAGCAAGGCCACCATGGCAGTACCCCTCCGGGACGACGTGTGGCCCTCTTAAAGAATACTTCAGTCTATCCCCCCAAGTGGGATAGACTGGAAAAAAAAAGTACCGGTTTCCGGAGTCCGCACCCAGGTGCCTACAGTCTCAGTGGTTTGAGCTACCACGAGGAAGAGGTCTTCAAACCCTTCCTCGCTGTCCTCAGTCCCTCCTGACAGCGAGGGAAAGCAGTTGGACGCCATGGGCAGGAAGGTTATTTACACGGCGGCATCGACCATCAAGGCGGCCAACGCGCTGGCAATCCTTGCCAGGTACGACAGGGAACTGTGGTACACGCTGGGCCTGATTCTGGAATTCCTTCCCGTTAGGCGAGATTGTAGGCAGTACTGCTAGGCCATAAAATCCGCATATGGAAACTTAGGCACAATAACCATATACTAAAATGACATATCAGACACGAGGTTCGTTTTCCAAACAAGTCTGGTTTATTTCAAAGTATTCTCAGTCGGCCGACTGGGTCTCACCGCCTCAAGACGTATGTTCCCAAACACTGTGAGATGCGAGAGAGAGCGAACAGCGCTCAAGCAGCAATATATATACATTAGACATAACCTTTGCTAAGGCAGTTCGACCCGCCCACATAAAGTCATCCAGGCTAGGGTTCAGTGATTGACAATTATGACAATTATATGACACGTTATGACAAGTCTTCATTCTGCCAAAACAGTTATTTTAGCAAAGACATCAGAGACAGCTTTCTGTTATGGGGAACATGGAGCTTCTGGCTCAGCCAGGATATTGTGTTCTTAGCAGGGAAACATTCCTTACTAGGTTATCTGTGTGCCTCGGCTCATGAGCTAAGGGTCAGATAGTCCTGAAGCAGAAAATACCACTCTCCATGAAGGAGCACCCCGCTAGGAGAACATAATTCATGTTTAACTGCCTTTTACAACCCCGCTTGCAAGACAAACCGGCAGCTGGTCAGCTGATTAGCTGCAGCTGCTGCTCAACTTCAAGGACATATTGAAAGAGAAAAACAATGTATTTCTGCACAGTTTGTCATTCCTGTCTGTGTTCGCGTTTTAGCGTTCAAGCCGTGGCCTCGCACGGTGTGCGAGTCTAAAGCATGGAATACATTTTGCAAAGTGATTTGACAGAAAAGAAAAAGCAAATGGCCGACATTTCACAAAACGGACGCCCTTGGTTACATTGACAAATCTTTGATCGCAATGTTTGTTTTATGAAGCGATTGGCTTCTGGTCAACATATTATATGTATCATTCGACTATAGGGTTACTTTTCTGGTCTTACAGTACCCTGTGGGAGACTGCACCAGCCCTGTCCTCTTGGCAGTAGTTAACCCAACCTTTGGTATAAGCATGTACTACACAGTTTGTAGTGTGACTGAGCAGCCAGGCCTATCTCAAAAGTGGTCAATTTAGCTGTAGGGTTATTGCAGAAAGATTCACAGTGACAAGTATCCAAATAAACACTTACACTCAAGGTTTCTTGATTACACA
Organism: Ambystoma mexicanum; assembly: GCF_040938575.1. Classification (NCBI taxonomy): domain Eukaryota; kingdom Metazoa; phylum Chordata; class Amphibia; order Caudata; family Ambystomatidae; genus Ambystoma; species Ambystoma mexicanum. The sequence goes on from NC_090927.1 coordinate 1,222,049,368, forward strand.
ATTATTTATTAATTTAACACTCAGTTGAATAAGCCTTCGTAAGAAGGGAGCAAAATATGTAACACAATAATTTACTTTAAAAAATGCACACACTCGGTTTCAATAAATCAGTAGATAACCATTTGGGATGGCACACAGATACTTCCTATACCCTAAGGTGACTTAAATAACTAGGACACTGTGGACATTGATATAGCACTGGTACATTTAGAGCAATACTGAGGTTAGTGTCAAAAGGAAAAGATGAGGGAATAAAACCATATTTTAGAAGTCTTTGTAAAGAAATTAAATCACTGTAGGACCAAAAACTGACTTGTGAGGAGCAAAGCTGCAAGCAACTCTGCCAAGGTAACCAAGACAAGTCTCAACTGAGAACTAGCAAGGCTGCACAACAAGAGGCAAGTCCCCTTTGTTTCACAGTACCTTTGGTTTGAAGAAAGTAGTTCCAGATGGCTTCTGTTCCTGCGTAGGTCTGCAGATCCTGTTGTTTCTGCGCCTCAGTCGTGGGGACACGAGGGAGTAGTCTGGGCACTCCTGCACTACGAATTGAAGGTCGGCGGCAGCAATTGGCAAACTTCAGATCAGTGGCACTTGGCGGTTTCAGCTTCTCGCAGATATCACCACCGCGGTTCTCCGATACCTTTATGAAATGTCCTAGCATCTGGGGTCCAGCACTCTGTTGAGGTGGCTAGACTTGGTCAGTCAGGAGGATCTTCCTGTAGCTCGGGTCTGACTTAAAAAAAAACACACACTCGATTCTGGTGTTCCTCTCCCGGGCAATCGGTTCCTGCAGCTGCAATGGAAGTATAGCCAGCTCCGAGAGGATGTCCAGACTAGTTCGCTTTGGGGTTGATTGGTCCCACCAACCCAAGAGGAGAAGTCGTCCGTTGCAGGGCTTCGCTAGTCAAGGCAAATTCGGAGCTTCTGCAGTGCAGCAGGGCTTCACTGGGCAAACCAACGGTCCAGGAGTTGCAGAAACCGTCTCTTCAAAGTTCTTATTTGGATTCCTTCGTCCAGTGGTCGACTCTGCCTTCTAAGCCAAAGGCCTCAACTTTTATGCAGGTTTCTCCCATTCATTTGCAGCCTAGCTGTCAATCACACAGCAGGGTAGCTGTCCTCCAAGGACAGCCAGCCGGCCAATCACCTTTGGGTGCATTCCTGTAAGCAAGGGGATTAAGCACAGGGAGTTTCGGGCACCTCCCTCACTTCCTGCTCCTGCCTGACACGCTGGAGCCATAGGTCAAGAGAAGGTATTTAAACCTTTGGAAAATCTAATAGACTTCCCTGTGCCACTGCACTGAAGGTGCTGTGTGTCACAATGTAAAGATGATGCCTATGGAGTTTGTCAGACTCCAAAGTTAAGAGAAACACAGTCCAAATCACAGAAGTGGGAAAAGGGCCTCACTCTCTCCAGGTTAGAAATTAAAAGTCCTGAAGTCCAGCAAAAAGAGTTGGGGGGTGGGGGAGAGCGTGGGGTCTCTAAGGTAGAAGGGAATTAGCATATTTCTGAGAATTCTCCCTAACACTTCCCAACGACAAAAGGATGGAGGAGATCACCCTTTTCCAGGAAGCAGAGGTGGCTTCAGACCATGCCATCACAGTGGCGCTGGACATCGCCGACACAGGGTTCCGGCAGATGGAGGAACAGTGTCTGCCTCCGTCGTCCAGGCTGGATGAAGGCTACAAATTTCTGCCAGGAGGTCCATGCGAGGGTACTGGACATGCCCTTCAACGGTGATAACCTCTTTGAGAAGGCCGTTGATGAGTCTTTGCAAGCCATCAAGTCGGATACAGAGACGGCTTGTGCCCTGGGCACGCTCCAGCAACGCTGCTCTTCCTTTCGCACCTCCAGAGGAATGTTGGGCTGGTTGACCAAAGGTTTCTCCTCATCGTACCACCAGCCCTCCAGGTATGCAGAGGGCGTTCAAAGGCTTATGGTGGAAGTGGTCAGCGCTGTCGTCATCTTCAAGGTAGGACGCCGGCCATTTCGCGAGAGTTGGCAGTCTGCCACACAGAGACGACCGTCCAGCTGCTGACGGATCTGGGATTCTCCATCAATTGTCTCTAGTCCTGCTGAATTCCATTCCAGAACGTGCTGTTCCTAGGAGCCAGACGCAATACAGTCTCCTGTCTTGCTTTGCCCTCTGAGGAGAGGGTAGCAGCCATTCTGGGGAAAGTGCAACGACTGTTGTCACTGAAGACCGCCACGGTGCGGACTATCAAGTAGCTTCTCGGTATGATGTTGTCTTGCATCTGTCTTATCCGACTCTGCGGATGCGGCCTCTTCAGGAGTTCCTGGATGCTCGATGGGTTCAGGTGTCCGGAAGCTTTATGGGAAGATCCCGATCGATGGGGAGTTCTGTCGGGCGATGCAGTGGTTTGGTGTTCACTCCGTCGCCTGGGACAAAGGGTTCCAAAAGCCCCCGTACCAGGAGACGCTCACCACTGATGCTTCCCTGAAAGGCTGTGGAGCCCACACCGGACGTCTGCGCGCCAGAGGCCTGTGGCATAACAGACGAGAAGGACCTTCACATCAATAGCTTAGAGCTGCAGGCAGTGTTCTGGGCCCTCAAGTCATTCCTACCATCTCTGAACGGCAAAGCGTTGAGTATCTTCACGGATAACTTCACCATAATGTTCTATATCAGGAAGCAGGGGGCACTCAATCCCCAGCGCTCTCCAAAGACGCTTGACTTCTGGTGCTGGGCCGTCGGACAACAGATGTTCCTCGTCCCCTTCACCTGGCGGTAGTCGAGAACACCATCTCCGACTCCCTCAGCAAGGAGTTGCGCTCCTGCCACGAGTGGGAACTTCGGCAGGACCAGGTGGACCGCATCTTCATCAAGTGGGACAGGCCCCAGATCAATCTGTTTGCGACAGTGGCAAACTCCAATGCCGGAAGTTTGCCAGCAGATTCCACCAACCCGGGGAGCTTGGGGACGCGTTCTCATTCCAGTGCGAAGGCCTGTTTCTGTACACGTTCCCTCCATTGTATCTCCTGCTGCGAGTCATCCGTCAACTCAAACAGTGCCGATGCAGGATAAAATTCATCGCCCTGGCGTGGCCGAGGCAGATTTGGTACACGGACCTTCTCAGCCGGTCAGCGTCGGCTCTGGTCAAGCTGCCTGTGGTCACATATCTTCTCACCAGAGAAGGAGGTGCAATTCTGCATCATGACCCAGGATCCCTGAACTTGAGGGCTTGGCTCTTGCAGTCCTAGAGTTTGGAAGATAGGATTTGCCATTGAACTGCAGGGAGGTCCTTGCCAACGGCAGAGCATCGTCAACTCTTAAATGCTATGGTCACAAGTGGAAGTGTTACGCTAAGGGGTGCCGGTTGCAGAAGACCACCCCCCGAGGGCCACAACCGCACAGATTCTTCCATACTTCTTGTCCTTGGCCAAGGCGTGACTGGCGCACTCATCTATCAAGGTGCATCTGTCGACCATCTCCCGCTACACCAGGGCTCAGTAAGATCTTCTCTTTGGTCCCACTGTCTCGTCAAGGAGTTCCTCAAAGGACTGTTTTGATCTTTCCGGCCAGTGAAGGCTCTGCTCTGGCGTGGGAACTCTTAAGTGATGCTGACGAGGGTCATGGGGGCCCCCTTCGAGACTATGCATCAGGGCCCTCTCATGTTCCTCTCCTCGAAAACAGCTTTCCTTATGGCCATCACTGCTGCCAGGAGGGTGGGTGAAATCCAGGCCCTATCCTGCAAATCTCCATACCTGACTTTCCACGAATCGAGGGTGGTGCTGCGGACGTACCGAAGGTTGTATTGGAATTCCACCGTAACACGCCTTTGGTGGTACCTGTGTTTATTTCCAAAGCCTTCATCACCGGCTGAAAGGGCCTTGCACTCGCTGGACGTTGCTCGTGCTCAAAAGTTCTATGTGGCTCACATGAAGAGTTTTCAGAAGACTTATCAACTGTTTGTGAACTTTGGTCCTGTGAACCATGTGAAAGCCTTGTCCAAGGCTTCCATCTCAAGGTTGCTCTCTGGCTGCATCACGCTTTATCGGCTGGCGAACCGACCACTGCCCAGCCATCCGAGCGCCCACTCCACCAGAGCGATCGCTGCGACGACTGCGTTCCTGTCTGTTGTGCCCCTGCTGGACATCTGCAGGGATGCTACGAGGAGCTCCACGCACATCTTCATCAGATTCTACTGCGGCAATAGGGATTCCAGGGACGAGTGCAAAGTCAGCCAAGCAGTGCTACTCAACCTGTTCGCTTGAGGTGAGCCTGTACCAGAGGTAAGAGTTGATTGCTTCTGTTAAGTCTTGTCACTACCCGTGGTTGTGTAATTTTATACTGCTATGTATTCGTTATTCATGGGCATGTGAATCCATGCCAGACCCCATGCTGGAGAAGGAACATATTACTTACCTGTAACTGTTGTTCTCTGGCATGGATTCACATGCAAACCCTCCCTCCTACCCCTCTGCAGCTCTTCTTGGTCATACTGCCACTTTACGCGCTTACCAAATCTGAAGATGGCTGCCAGAGGAGGGGCTTAGGGCGAGGACTGTCATTGGCTGGGGGCAGTATGATCCGAGGACCGTGATTGGTTTAGAGGAGAAATACAGTTTGTAAGTGAAAGTGAAACTGTATTTTCTTTTACTGAGGTTTCCGGGCATGCCAACGTGGAATGTTCATGAGCATGTGAAACTATGCCAGACCTATGCTGGAGGACATTAGTTACAGGTAAGTAACTTGTTTCTTTTATTCCATTGCTAAATTGGCAAAATGTGGTGATCCAGACTAAACCCTGTCTTTTTGATATTTGTAGAACTCTCATGCAGAGATTCACAATTCGTGAAACGTGTTCGTCTACAGCATTGCTCAGTTTAGAAGGGTCGCCGCACGCAGACAACCTATTTTATAAAATGTCTGCTTGTATCTTGAAATGTTACCTGGGTGCAATTTCTCCTAATTCTAAGAAACCTACAGTAAGGTAGATTTTGTAACAGGGCCTTAAGACGATGACTAGAGAAGTGCAGTGTGGTATTCTGATCTGTTGTGTTACGAAAAGGGTCTAACGCAAGATGACAATGATTATTAGTTGCTTATGCAGAAACATCGCATTTTTGTGTTAAATTGCTTATCTGCTTTATGTCACAATAGATCTAATGTTGTGAATGGAATACAATTTTATATTGAATATGGCAATGCCAAAACCATCTGTAGTAGCTTAAACATGTTTAGGAACTGACTGCCTTGAAAGTTTCAAATTAATCATTGTGCATGCACTATGCCTTCTTTCTACTGACAACATGGAATTATCCTGAAAATGTCTCATGAAAAACTTAGTTTCCAGCTTCAGCTGCCTCAGCATTTTTTTCTCTCTGCAGAGGCCATTGAACGTCGAGACGGTCGACTCGATGTCCTTCAAGGGCCTCCATCTTGGCTGATGTCATCGTCGAGTACATATACCACGTGCAGCGCCTGTTGGCTACAGTTCAGTTTTTCCACAAATGTTATTGCGTTGAGAATTACGGCGCACTTCCGTTTTCTACGAAAACCTTTCGAAAACGGCCTCATCTTCAACTCCGAAGACGGGCTTCAAAAAGTGCCTAAAATGCAGTGCCAAATGTCCTTCACGGTGCCTGAGCGTCGAACATGTAACCGCTGATTGTCGTTCCTGTCAGTTGATTACCGGTAAGACCTTAAAAGAGCGTAAAGCTAAACTATCAGTGGGTAGGATTGTCCTCAAATCCCTGTCCACTCCTTCGAAATGTGGGTCATCTCACGAGTCGAGAGATTCTTCTCCTCAAAAAATCGATCCCACTCGAGGAGCAGACGCTTCTCATCGTCATAAAAAAAATCAAAGAGAAGGCATAGTTCACCTTCTTCCTCAGATGAAAGGAGCGTAGTTTAACCGACTAAATCCTCCTGAAAATCTAGTACTGCAAGCAGCTACATTTGCCTCTAAGCAAGCTGCGTACCCAACCATACCCGCTGATAGCGATGATGAGCATGTTGACTCATGGGCAAAGAAAGTGTTTTCGGCTAGCAGCATGGCTTTTAAGTCTGCTAATTCTACTTGTGCCCTTGCAAAGTCCACATTCACCCTGTGGGACTGCATAGCGATGGTGGCTGATCACATCCCAGAAGGTGAGGAAAGAGATGGCTTCATGAACCTGATAAGGGATGGCAAGGAGGCAATGTGCGAGTCTCCTCAATCAGGACTGGACACTGCTGATGACATCAGCATGGCCATGGCTTCAAGCACAGTCATACGTAAATTTGCATAGTTGAGGAAGTCAGGATTTCCACCTGATGTACAATCTAGACTCCTTAACATGCCCTTTGACGGCTCCCATTTAATTGTTTATAAAAATGGTAATAAGGCTGACGAAAGACGTAAAAAGCTGCACACCTCAATGGTGGCAACCTAGTCCTTAGGTGCAGCCATCAGGCAGCCACAGCCTTTTCACACCAGCGGATCATCTTGGAGGGGTTGGTCTTTTCGCTACTACTCAGTTGGAAGAGCGAGAGGACAGGCTGGTCAAAGAGGAGAAAGAAGATTCCCTCGTGGTGGACGAGCGAAATGTGCAAAGCCCACCGAAGCAGCTGCGTCTTTACCACCAGCCGCTGCTTCAGCCGCCTCAAAACCACTCTCAGGTCTTGACTCTCAACACCCTGGTGGGAGGCAGACTGTCACAGCATCTGAAAGAATGGCAAGGTATTACTTCACATGCATGGGCACTAGAAAGAGTAGCCCTGGGTTACTGCTCCCTCTATAGTGAGACCTCGGGATCATCCACCGGGAAGCCATTCGCTAAATGTTCCAGATCCATTCCTGTTGCAGGAAATGTTGACCCTCCTGGAGAAAGAACCAGTACCTGTGATGGAAAGGAACAGAGGAGGGTATTTGCCCTATTTCCTAATCCCCAAGAAGGATGAGGAGTGAGACCGATCTTGGACTTGAGATACTTCATCCAGTTCCTCAGGAAGGACAAGTTCCAGACCATCAGACTTTCTCAGATCCTTCTGCCCCTTGAGCTCCAGGATTGGATGTTATCATTGGACCTTCATGATGATTACTTTCATGTACCAATCCATCACAAGCACAGGAAGAACCTGTCATGATCTCTGCTTCCAAAAGATCAGGACTTGCCCGACTCCCTTGGAAGCAGACCCATAACCCCGGTTCCGAGTGCCAGCCAGTCCCAATTGGGACCTTTTGGACCCTTTCCTGGCACCAGTGGCACCAGGCTCATAAAGATGCCCAGTCCCAGCGCTGGAAGCGCCGGGCTCATAATGCTTGGGTGGACTTACCTGCAGCAGACCATGCTGCTTACTTACCTGCCAGTTGAACCCCTGATCCTCTTCTGTTTGGGACTACTTTTCCTGTTGGGTGGGGCAGGAGCCACTCCCTAGGTTCAGAACACTGGAACTCTTCTGGAAAGCAGGAACTCTTTTCTTGCCTAGGCGTGGCTGTGGAAGGAGACACCTAAGCACTACAGGAGGCTATTTAAACCACACCCGATGGATGAATCTTGCTTTGCGTTATTCTGCATTCTCTGCAGCAGAACGCTCATCGTGTCTTCTGCTTCTGATCCTGGGCCTAAGGGAACAAAGGCTTACCATCCTGGAATCCAGTCTTCAGCAGCACCTGTAAAGACAAAGAAAGAACAGGTTAGCACTACGGTCTTCAGTGGCAGCGCATCTCTTACCTGGTCCATCGGCTATCACCAACGCCAGATGCATTCCGGCATCTGAAAGACAAAGGCTTACCTACTCTTCGCATGCTCCGGAGGTCTTCGCACTGCATTCCGGCATCTGAAAGACAAAAGCTTACCAGCTCTTCGCACGCTCCGGAGGCCTTCGGCGCTGCATCCCGCATCTGAAAGACAAAAGAAGGTGCGTTTAAAGACATTGGGCAACTTTATTACTCACGTGCCATTACTCCTTCCCACGCCGAATCCAGTGGGTATTCCAGCACCCTTCAGCTTCTCTAAAGCTCCGAACTTGTACCTGCAAGATAAAAGGGACAGTTAGTGTGCACCGTGAAGCAGGCTACAAGCGCTTACTTACGTGCTTCCAGGCGCTTCTATTCCTCACGCGGTTCGATCCTCAACTCTCATCAGCCCGCCATCCGCCTTCGCCGGAACCCTGCAAAACAAGAGATATCATTACAAAAGACTTTTAAGACATTTGAAGTGCCCAGAACTTACCGTTCGTGCAGTTAACGACGGACAGCAGTCCTCTGAGGTCAAGAGGCCTGCACCCTTATCCAGTGAAGAAACTGGTTACGGCACCGTGCCCCGAGGCAGATGGAGAGCTCGGCGTTCACTTACCTAAGGTGAGGGTGTTCACCTTTGGGGTTCTACAGGAGAAGAGAAAGGGAAGAGGAGAGAGGCACCCAATAACCCCAGTTCATTAATCCCATATTTTCTATCTGCAGACATCTTACTCTTCGAGTCAGACATACAGTGCACAGAGGTCCAGCCCAAAGAGCCAACCGTGTGTTACACATCACCTTTGAAGATACGGCATTCACCCAGTCAAGACCGGCGCCTCTGCGGGAATCAGGTGAGCGTTACAGAACCTGAGGTTCCCTGTTGCCGGTTCTCATTGCCCGTTTCGAGTTCTGTCATTCGGGCTGACCTCCGCCCCAACGATTTTGACCAAGATGATGGCGGTGGTGGCCGCAAGTCTCAGGAGAGGGGGCGATTCATGTCTACCGCTACCTGGACGATTGGCTGAACAGGACATGTTCACCCGAACTGGCCCAGGAACATATCGGTATCACCTGCCACTCACTCCACAGACTGGGCTTATCCCTCAATTAATAGAAGGCCCATCTCAGAGACTCCAGTTCATTGGAGCCGTCCTGGATGCATTCTTGGGAAAACGCTCACCGCCCGAGGTGAGGGCTCAACACATTTTGCAGATGGTCACCAAGTTTGAGTGCCCAGCGTCTTCCGGCCTTTGACTTTTTGAGGTTGATCGGCCTCTTGGCATCCTTCATTTTTCTGGTGCCAGAGGCCTGCCTGAGAATGAGGTGCCTTCAATGGGCCCTGATAACTCAACGGTCTCAATTCTCAGGCAGGATGTCCGACCTCCTTCAGGTTCCGAGCAGAGTCACACAGGACCATCTGTGGTGGGCCTGCGAGGACAACATTCTGAAAGGGGAACCTTTTTGGCAGCCATGGCCGGAGATAACAGTAATGACGGACGCCTCACTCACAGTGTGGGGAGCCCATACCAACAATCTGACAGTCCGCAGTCGTTGGTCTCCATTGGAGTCAAAACTACACATCAACCTTTTGGATCTGAGGGCAATCAGACTAGCGCTGAAGAATTTTCTGCCCTCTGTACGGGGAAAGAATGTCCTGTTAATGACAGACAACACAGTGGCCATGTACTACCTCACCAAGAGAGGTGGTGTAGGGTCACTGCCACTGTGCAGAGAGGCAATGCAGCCGTGGTTCTGGGCAATTCAACAAGGAATCTCCCTATCAGCAGCTCACCTAGCTGGAGAGGAGAATACAGCGGCAAACGCTCGAGCAGTCTGAGCACAGACTCCCACGCGTGGGAACTAGCTCATGAAGTCCTTCAAGAAATATTCCCCCTTTGGGGAACCACTAAAGTAGATCTGTTCGTGACCAGTGTCAACCGGAAGTGCGAATTGTTCTGCTCCAGGGAATTTGTCCCAAGAGGAGCTCTAAGAGATGCCTTCGTAGTGGACTGGGAGATTTCATTCCTGTATGCGTTTCCTCCAGTACCCGTCATTCCTCATGTGATAGGGAGGTGGAGAAAATGTTCAAAATCCATGAACCTAATTGCCCCGGATTGGGCTAGGAAGACGTGGTACCCAGACCTTCTGGACATGTCCATCTGCCCTCCAATACGTCTTCCACAAAAGGAGGACCTTCATTCGCGAGAGGAGGGTTTGGTTCTCCATCCAGAGGTCAAGACTCTCAGCCTTCACGCATGGTTTCTGAGGTTGAGATACAAGGATTGGTACCTCCCAGATGACGTAATAGAGATTTTGCTTTCGGCCAGAAGGCCAGCAACAAAATCTGTATACCGCTGCTGTTGGACCAAGTTTTGCAGCTGGTGTAGGGAGAAAGGTGTGGACCCTTTTCAATGCGATACACCCAGTGTTGTTGTTTCTGCTGCCTCTGGTAAATCCGGGACCCTAGATTGTAACAGTCAAGGGTTAAGCAGCGTTTTCCATATTAAAGAGCACCTCAGAGGATACATCCTACTTCAAATTATCCTTAATAACTCAATTTCTTAAAGGGGACTCAAATGTGTTTCCTCCTACACCATTACAAATACCAAATTGGGACCTTAATTTTTTTTTAAAGTTTTTGACGTGTGCTCTTTTTGAGCACTTCATTCCTGGCCTTTGAGGTTGCTAATTTACAAAACGATTTTATTAGTAACGATAACATCAGCCCACAGGGTGAGTGAGTTGCATGCATTATCCTGTAAACCTCAGTTTACCACCTTTTGCAAGTATAATGTCTTTAAGGTCAAACCCTCTTTTCTGCGTAAGAGTATCAAATTACAATTTAGCACAGAAAAGTGTTCTTCCAGCCTTCTAGCCTCCACCTCCCCCTGGCAAGGAAGAGAAAAGATTTCATAGACTCGATATGATATGATAGGTTATTTATAACACGCTTAATACCCAGAGGTTTCTAAGCGCGGTCTCGGGGATCAAACCGGTGGTGCTGCATGTTGTGTTGCTTCCAAAGCGAGCACGTTGCCCCTGAACTATCCTCTGAGGAGAGCTCTAAGCTTTTATGTTTCAAGAATGGCAAACTTGCGACAACACAACTAACTTTTAATTGGTTATACGGCACACAAACTAGGTCTGTCAGTCACCAAACAAACTCTATCCTGATGGACCATACTGGCTATTGAGGAGTGTTACAGACTAGCTGGCTAAGATCCCCCAGAAGGTTTAAGGACTCATTCCACTGGGGCATGGCAACTTACTCTGCCTTTCAGAGAGGATTTCCGATAAAGGATATCTGTAAGGCAGCTACCTGGTCCACCATCCACACGTTTACAAAACATTGTTTTTACACCTCTAACAATGAGGGCAGATTTGGGAAGGCAGTTCTATGCTCCATTCTTGACACACATTAACTCTCAAATTCTTACTCCCTCCTCCAAAAGAACATAATACTGCTTTGAGAGTCGTACTGAGTAAAATGGGGTAATCCTCTAATGCGCCAACCAGCTTAGTGCAGTGTTCTTAGTCTTGTTCAGGTGAGTCAATATTCACTTAAGTGCTGACAAGTGTTCAGTTTCCAAATAGTAGCACTGGATTTTATGTTTTTTAAGTTTTTTTTGTTGAAGGTATTCCTTCACACCATTTGTCAAAGGATAATTCATTCACAGATTCATTTCTATAATTTCTACACTCTTAAATATCTCACATTGCAGAGAGGTGTTCCTTCACACCCATTGTGAAGACATAGTTCATTCAAATGTTCATTACTCTGATTATTACAACACTTTTAAACGTCTCTCAACACGTGTTTCCCCATTTTTGTTTTTAATGGTTCATCGGGAGAGATTTCTTTGTTAAAGTGTTCTAAAGAAAAAAAAGGAAATATATAGATTTAGAGTAAATCTATCTCGGTGATTCTTGATTATAGCTTAATATATTGAAAAAATGGGTTCATAATTAACAAACCAAGTTGTTTTAAATGACTTACACTTGAAAGCATATTCCAACCTCGTTTTTAGTATTATTTTCTAACTACAATCTATGATTTCCTGGGTCTCATGTTCAACAAAAAAAATGTAACTAATATTTAAACAAAGTGACTCACCCGGGTTTCACTATTCCAATTATGTTAGTTCTTTAGTTTGTAATATATTCCCAGTAGTAGCAATGGTTCCTTGTTAGGTAATTGCTTACACTGTCGGGATAGAAGGGTGTCCCAGAAGAGTGAGCGGAGAGAAAAATAGAAAAACTTTTTTTAGTAAAAATATTGTGAGGCTATGAAAGTTTAGAGTTAGTATAAGGGCCTCACAAAATCTAGATCTGATAGGTCTTACCTTGTAAGTCAGAAATGTAGCATGGCCATGGTAAGCCATCTGGTGTCCTGTTGTTTCTAGTAGGAGACACAGCATTATACTGCTGTTTGGCGCTATGTATGTCCCGAAATCAGCGTATTGCGCGATGACTTCATGCGTAGCTGCATATTTACGTGCGGCCGCGTCAGGACGTCATCACGCACGTTCGGCGGCCATTTTGGAAAGGCATATAAAATATGTTGTTCATTACTGCCTTTATTTAGAGAAAAGTGAATAGTGGGTGTGCTAGTGGATGTGCTAAAAGGAAGACAAGTGGCTGCGTGGTTGTTAATAGTTCCTCAAAATTGTTCATTGTTATGAATAGATTGGTTAACTAAAAAACAAACAGAAATTTGGGAAAATAATATTCAAGAAGACAAAAGAATAAGGAAAAAATGGTTATTATGTATATAGTACGTTTTAAGAGAAAAGTGATGGTTGTGAGAAAAAATACAATTTGAAAAATTAATAAGATTAGAACTAAAAAAATAACCCTTAACTACGGTTATATTTAAGTTCAACAAATAGTTGGGCTAATCTCCATAATTATCAGAGCGAACTGGACTTGCAAGAAGAGGCAAAGAATGTTACATTGTTAAAGTGACTAATGGCTAACTTTTACACATTCGCTTATAGCTAATAATACATCCGTGTCACCATTCAAACCAGAGATGCAAGTGTCCAGAGTACAGATCCATTTGGATTATTTCTGACGCAGGAGGGTCTTTGTTTCCTCCTCTAGGTGGCTGTTTTACTTTTTCCAGGCTGAATACTTTAAGGTCTTCTATGATAAAGTCTTTGTGATCCATAATTACATGCACTGAGAGATGATATCTTAGGTCCTTGTTATGTATGGCCCTAAAATGCTCAAAATTCCTGATCTTTAGGGCCCTGATTGTGCTGCCAACCTAGAGTTTTCCACAAGTAGATTCAATCGCATAGATGGCATTCTTTGTGTTGCAGTTAATGAATTGATTTATGGGTTTTGAATATCCATTCGGTAGAAGGATTTCTTTCATGCCCGGATTTATGTATGGCCAAATTTTAAAATTCCCACATCTGTAATTCCCCAAGATTGAGTTTTGATTACAAATTTCTCTTGGAGTTTGGCTGGAGATGGGACTAAGAAAACTAGGGCTGATTTCCTAATTGTTGGTGCACGTCGGTAACCTATACTGGGAGAGTTTTCCAAGTATTTTAGACTAGAATCTGTTAGTAGAATGTTCCAAGATTCTCCTGGTTTAGGAAGCTTTGTGCTGTATGTTGTAATACATTTAGGAACAGTTTCTGTAATGACTCTTTTTGGTTTGTCTGTCAGAAGATAATCTTTTGATGTGCTTTTCGCCCTGCTTCTTTAACGATCTTGGGTCTGTTTCCTCTTTGTTGAAACTTAGTCACTGGTTTTGCTAGGTTTTCTTGATAAGTGGTTGGTGTGCTGCAGTTTCTCTTCAGTCTGAGAATCTCACCATATGGATATTGTTGTTGATGGGTCTTGGTTGGTGGGATGTTGCATAGAGGAGACTATTGGCAGCTGATACTTTGGTGAAAAGTTTAGTGTGTATCAGACTTTTACACAAATAGTTCCAGGTCTAAGAATTCAATATCTTTAGAACTTACTTGTTTGGTATATGAGAGATTATAATCATTGGTATTTCGATGACATATGTATGTATCCAGGAGTTTGGTGTCTCCTTCCCAAATGATTAAAATGTCATCAATAAACCTACCCCAAAATTTGATGTTTGCAAATAATTTGTGATTCCAAGCAAGTTTTAGTTCGAAAAACCCCATAAAGAGGTTTGCATAAGATGGGGCAAACTTTGACCCCATTGCTGTTCCTTGGAGCTGTCTGAAGATGTCTTTGTCGAAGCAAAAATGTTGTTTTTGAGTGAAAATTGAAGCATAAAGAGAATCATTTAGTTTTGCTGTTTATAGGAGGCTGATCTTGTTTTTAAGAAGTATTTGGTGCTTTCCATTCCTTTGTTGTGTTGGATGCTCGTGTACAGAGAGTCTTCATCTAGGGTGACCAAATGGTAGTTTGGTTCCCATGGTATTAGATTGAGCTGTTGGATGATGTGTTTGGTGTCTTTTACAAATTAGGCTAGTTCTGACGCTAGAGGTGAGTGTCTATATATTGTGATATATTCTCTGTGATTGACCTAAAATAAGATGAGGAATATGCGGGAGACACAATCCATTCGAAGAAAAAGTTACTAACCCCGGTTAACGTTCTTTCGACTGGATGTTCTGCCCACGTATTCCTCATCGCCCTCCCAGCCTACCTCACTGTAGAACTTCCAAGCTTTAGACCTTGCTCTCTTTTAAGGTCTGATAAATTAAAGGCACTTATCAAGGACGGTAATTCAGCATATGGGTGGTGAAAAAACAGTACTGAAGACGAAGGGCACTGTGCGTGGTATATGTATTCGCTGATGTCAGCTGAGATGGAGGCCCTTGAGGGTCATCAAGTCGACCGTCTCGACGCACAGTGCCCTCTACCGAGAGAATTATTTTTCCGAAGCAGCTGAAGCTGGAAACTAAGATATCAAAATGATGAGGAATACGTGGGAGGAACATCCAGTAAAAATAACCTTACCAAGGATAAGTAACTTGTTCTACTCTCCTTCGTGTCGCTCACATCTTTCTTATTTTCAAAAGACTATCTTGGTTGTGAACGCTACACTTTAGAATTGTGCAAAAAATATGTTTTTGCTCAATTTTGTGAAAATGAAAATTTGTATGGGCAATGATACTGGATAAAAAGCTAGTTCAACTGATAAGTGTCCATATTATTTTTTTTGTGTTTAGCAGTCTGTAATATGCTACAGCTTTAATGGGGAATACATGGAAAGAACAGCTTAATATGTGACACATTAACATTCTGTCTTTAGAGTGGTGTTAAATACCATTGTGCTCTGGAGGTGTCTCATTACTGTATTCATTCATAAAGCTTTGTTGCTTTAACATAGCCTTGTAATACTCATAAACATTTGTCAGCATGCTTACAGTAAAACTTACTCTTGTAGTGCAAATGTGTGATTGTTTGTTTGTTTTCCTCCCAGATGCCGGTTAGTAATGGACTCCCCCCAACACCTCAAGTGCATGTGAGTGCTGCATTAATCAATACAAATAATGTTTTTATTGTGAACTAAGGTTGATCTGTTGTGATACAGTAGTACGTTATTACATTTGAACATTTGTTTTATTGCAACACTAACATGTATTCATTTCAGGGTTTTCTATTTCCCTGTATCTGGTTTAGCAATTAGGAGAGAAGCTGTATTAAGAAAGTAAAAATGAATCACCTTAGCAATTCCTGTAGTGCTAGTCCTTATTCGCCAGACGCATGAGAATTCATGACTGAAGTCAGAGACAGAAAAATGTTTGCTTTGCCTGCTGACCTTTCCAAGAAGCATCCTATTGAAAATTCAGGGCCTCCACTAATACCATCACTTCATTCACTTGACCCCATGCCTGGAATCTCTTTACTTCACATGCATTCCTCCCACAGATTCATCTTCCTAGATATGTATTCTCAGACAGCGTGTGCACCGTGGCTCAGTGGTTGGTATCCATGACTCCAGATGTGAAGTCAAAGGAAGTAGATAAGGAACCTGCTGTTCCCAATTATCTCAGTTCCTTTTTTCCAGGCACTGAGCACAGTGCTTGAGGAACACCAATATCTCTTTAGTAATTTTAATCTGCATCATGCCTTAACCGTCAAAGGCCTCGGGCGTCAAGCCCTGTGGTGATTGTGGAAGGCAGCTTACTATGTCAGACCTTCACAAAGTGTGTCTTTACTGCTTCGGAGAAGAACACTGCACGAGTGACTGCAGTTCATGTCGGTCCAGGCACCCCTAGGCCATTTGGGATCATGCCATGAAACTTGAGCTTCCCCCATAAGTGCGGGTAGTGCACTGCATCAAAGACACTGATTGTTGAGCCTTCCTCTAAGAAGGCTCCAGTCTCTTGAGGAGGAACCCGAGGAGCCCCGCTCTTGTGAGGAAGTCCATAAGGACAAGAGGTTTTGCTTCCCTAGCGACTCTGAAACGGCCCTCTTTGTTGTTGTCCTCAAAA
Source organism: Ambystoma mexicanum (assembly GCF_040938575.1). NCBI lineage: Eukaryota > Metazoa > Chordata > Amphibia > Caudata > Ambystomatidae > Ambystoma > Ambystoma mexicanum. The sequence continues at coordinate 1,222,065,492 of NC_090927.1, forward strand.
AGGCACCATTAGTCCAGCAATGATGACACCTCAGAGAGTCATCACCTAATAAGTTGGTAGAGTATCCCACTAGCTCCTCCACTTTGGGAAGAATTTAGGCCTCAGATGTGTGACATCTTCTCCATGGCCCTGCCTCTGGGAGCATTTGCTTCGGTTCCGGTCGTCAAGTTAGGGCCCACTGCCCATTCTTAGGCCTGAAGAGGCACGTCTTTGGGCCGCAACTGCATGGCTGCATGTGGCGCCTTGAAACACCATTTGTTGTATAGGCGCCTTACAAATAATCAATAAATAAAATGGCTGCTGACGCCATTCTGGACCTTCTCTTGGAGCCTGCTTCGCTGTTGGGGAAGATTTTCTTTTTTGCAGCTTCAATGGATTGCTTTTCTCCCACAGGTTCATCATATAAATATCTATTCCAGCATCAGCTGCTCGGAAAACCTTTAGTCAGGGGCATAGTGCATCTAGACTCGGCCGTCCCTCTTGACTCGATCCGGCAGTTGTCGACTTCGGACGGGATGTTGGTCATTGCACATATGCTGCGTCACTAAGCCCCCGTACATCAGTTCCTTTTTTCCACGTACTCCACACACTGCTCATCGGTACAACACTCACAGACAGGCACATCACACTTGCACATATATTCATATACAAGATATATATTTATTATATTTACACCAGAATCTCTTTAAATATTTAAGACGGTAACGGTAGAACACTTGGGAATACTAGATAATACACTTCAAAGGGCACTTTCACCTTTGTTTGTTTCCGGTTACAATTGTAGCAACTTTAGAAAGGGAGAAGACAAGGTTATCATATCATTGGTAATTGCGCACTCATGCGTTTTTCAACAGGTTAACCGGTAATGCATTTACTCTGCAAACACATATAGGAAAGTTAAGAAAGGGAGGAAAATAAGTGTTTAGTACAACGTAAGCTTAGTTTATGGTTCTCGAGTTTATTTCTTCGCCTGGCAAGTCTTAAGTCCAAAAATCGCAACTCTATCTAAAGGCAGTTCGGAGAGTGCTTGAAGTCTTCACAGAGCTCCTGCAAATTTTATCCACTGTCTAAAGTTATTAAAGCAACAAGTTAACTAACAACGGAGACTGAAAAACGGACTTGTAAAGGGACACAAGCAGCCGCTTGGGTCAGAGGTAAGAGGGGGTTGCCCTGGACCCCTCTGGGTGCACTCCAACACTCTGTAGCGACTTCTCGAGAGCAGGTAAGCAATACCTTTTTCCACACAGTACCTTGAGTTTGAAGAAAGTGTTTGTGTTGGCTCCTCCAAGATGTGGCAGCTCTGGACCTGATATCCAGATTCCTTGGTCTGGTGACGAAAGGCGGGACAATAGACTGTGTCTTCCAGCAGCAGTCTCGAGGTTGGGGGGCCTATGGCACGACTTTCAGCAACTTCTTGGTTCACTCTGCGGTTTTTAGCGTCTTTTCAGCAGCAACAACAAAGGACACAGATCACCGGGTCAATGTTCTTCACTTCCTACAGTCCCGCGCTCTGGTGAGGGCGTCTGGGCGAGTTGTTTCGGATCTCTGGAGTGTCCTTACATGCTCAACACAGATTTGGACGGATTTGGCCTTTCTACAATGATGCACTCAAAATGGTCAGCAGGTCTCCTGGTATTGTGGTTCCGCAGCTCTGGAAATTCCAAGGACCTCAGGAGATGTCTTGTTTCAAAGGTCCTCCTGAGTCTGGTTGTTCCCACCAGTCTAAGGGAAGGAATCGTCATCTTCGGAGCTCCTCTATCGCATAGAAAACAGGGTCAGGACACCATTGGTCGCTTCACGGTCTTGCAAAGGTTCCAGGTTGAAGAGAAGGTCCAAACACCATCTCTGGGCCTTGGCACACCCAGATCAATATTTCAATATCCCCATTTCAAATATATAATTATATTTAGCTTTTAGAATAGCGCCCCAGAAATCGGGATCAGTTTTAAGAACACAGGAAGGAATCCCATCAGGACCTGACGCTTTAGAATACTTGAGCTTTGAAATAGCCCACTTTATGTCCATCAAAAACCAAGGACAAGGCCCCATGATCGAAGTTTTCAAACTCTTGAAAGACAGATTTGACTATTCAGGTAGAATTTGATATTTTAAGGTAATATAACTATGCCACACCTCAGCAGAGATAGAGGATTGAAGACAAGCACGACTGGGCACTGTGGGATTTCTTAGAACTGCCCACATGTTTTTAGAGTTATGTTTACACAGATTGTTAATAATACGCTGATTGCCAGGAATGTATAACTCAGTTTTAATCACTTTGATTTTGTTTTCATAGGTTTGACAAATTTGAGTTTTAATACTTTCAAAGTGTGCTGCGTTCAGACCTCCTTTTTTTTAGTTCTCTGAGCTTCCTATACTTCTGTCGTTTCAAATTGGCTACCTCCAAATTAAAGTTGTGGTTGTGAATTTGCATTTGTATTAATTTAACTTTTGACAGTTCTTTCAAGTGGTAATTGTTAGGCAAAGTTTGTATGCAGTACCCTCTGGCACCACTACACACAACTCTGTCTACAGTAATAGGAAACCCAACCTTTGGTATAAGCTTGTACTACACAGTTTTGGTAGCGTGTTGAGCAGCCAGGCTTCGCTCAAGAGGGGTCAATGTGAGCTGTAGTGGAGTTACACAGACATTTACAGTTACAGGTATTCAAATAAACTCTTACACTCAAGGTTTCTTGCATAAACAATCAATGTATTTATCAGTCAGTTAGAATAAGCCTTTTTCAGAAGGGAGCAGTATAATAGTAACACACAAATACACTTCAATACTGTACACTCTTAGTTTCTAAATCAGTAAAGACCCTTTTGGGATGGCCCACAGACACAACCTATACCACAGGTGACTTCAATAACTAGGGTGCTGGGGACATTAATATCTTAGTGTTGGCATTTAGAATACTCTTAAAACTTGATAAAAGGCAAAGGTTATTAGAACAACAAGAGACCACAAATACTGTTAGATTTTCCTAGAAGAGTCATTCAGTTCAATAGGATGGGCAAATGTCTTGTATAGAATGAAGCACTTCTGGTAAGTAAATGGACAAATCTTTGCACAAGTTCTTAGGAGTCTTTGATGAAAAGAAGAATCAAATATAGGGCCACAAGCTGAATATACTTGTGAGTTGCAGAAGTGGCAAACGCTCTAAAGTAAGAGGCAAGTTCTCTCAAACTTTTTACAGTACCTTAGAAATGAAGTAAAAGTGCAGCTGATGACTTCTGTTCCTGTGCAGCTCTGCAGGTCTCACTGTTCCTGGGCCTCAGTTGTGGGGGCAAGAGGGAGGGCGTCGGGGAACTCCTGCAATGCACTGGGATGGTCAGAACTCGCAACAGTCAAACTTCACTTTCAGTGGCTGTTCAGTGTTTCAGCTCCTCGCGTCTTCTGCAAATAGCAACACCGCAGTTCCTGGCTGTTGAGATGGGCTTTCCTTGCTTCTGGGGTCCCACACTCTGAGGGGGCTCAGGCCCAGTCAGTCCTGCTTCCTGGGAGTCCAGAGGATCTCCCTGAAACTCTAGGCCAGCTTAAAAGCAACGCACACAATCTGGTGTTCCTCTCCCTGGCTATACGGTTTCCAGCAGCAACTCTGTGGAAATTCAACCAGCTCCGAGTTGATGTCCAGGTGGCTTACTTTGGAGTTGATTTGTCCCACCAACTCAAGGGGAGAAGTCAACCATGCAGGGGCTTCTCTGTCGATGCAACCTTGGCGTTTCGGCACTGCAGCAGGACTTCACTGGGCAAACCAACGGTCCTGGAGTTGCAGCAGGCGTCCTCTTCAAGTTCTTCTTCGGTTCCTTCATCCAGTGGTCAAGTCTGCCTTCCTAGCCAAAATACTCGCCTTTTATTAAGTTCTTTCCCATTCATTCCAGCCTAGCTGTCAGTCACCCAGCAGGGTGGCTGTCCTTGCCGGACAGTCAGCCGGCCAATCATCACAGAGTGCATTTGGTCTCCTAGGAGACTAAGCGCAGGGAGTTTCGGGCCCCTCCCTCACTTCCTGCCTACCCCGGAGCCAGAGCCGGGCTTCACTTATGAATCCCACCAAAGGTAAAATGAACAAAGAGACCAATCCTGGTTTGGCGCGCAGAGTAAATCTCAAGAAGGATCTTTCCACAAAGAAATGGTGAAAAAAGACGACCGGGGGACATTTTGACAAAAATGTCTCGGATGGGTGCTTTACTGTAGCTGTGAATGCAGCCTGCGGTAAAGGGACACCATGGTAGTTCAAACAAAACCACTGCCACCAGCCATTCAGTGCAAAAAGGGTAACCTGAACATTTTTACATGAGAAACTAGACAAAGGGGATACTAGGTAACCCCTCCAGCACTCTAGGTGCTGGGTCTGGAAAGTTGCAATGGTAAGTAAAGTCAATTTCACTTTACTGTTCTTGGAAACAGTAGTTTATTCAAGAGAAGGTATTTAAACCTTTGGGAAATCTCAAAGACTTCCCTGTGCCCTTGCACTGAAGGTGCCTTGTGACAATGTAAAAGATGATGCCTATGGAGTTTGGCAGACTCCATAACCAAAAGAGAAACAGTGTTCAAAATCACAATAAAATACACGAGAGGGTGGGAAAAAGGGTCACACTCTCTGCAGGTTAAAAAAAATCCTCAAAATCCAGCAAAGTTGCTGGGGGGGCTTTAAGGTGGAGGGAATTAGAACATTTCTGAGAATTCTCCCTAACACTCGTCCCCACCAGACTAAGTGACAGGAGGAATTAATTCACCCCTGGTTGAATCTCCTTACTCCAGTCAGGCATAATTTCTGGAGAGACCATCAGCATTTTGATGATTACACCCTGACCTGTGTTCAATGGTAAAATCACACCCCTGTAGGGGTTTCCTACTGATGAAGCAGATTGGGTGTTCCCTGCCTTTCTCATCCAGCTGACTCAGAACTGTACCTATACCTGTATTGGGAGCATCTGTCTGTAAAATAAAGGATTGGTTGTAGTCAGGAGCACTTAAGACTGGTGCTTGACAAAGGGCTTTCTTAAGTCCTTCAAATGCCTTAGTGCAGTCCTCATTCCACCTGACCTTCTTGGGGAATTTGGGTGAGGAGATTACATTCGAGGGAGAAGCTATGGAGCCATAGTTCTCAATGAAGTTCCTCTAAAGTTGCTGCGGGTCTCTAAGGTGGAGGGAATTAGCACATTTCTGAGAATTCTCCTCAACAATGGTTCCAGTTAGACCGAGGGTCTTAGAAGACAAATGGACATGACCCTTGAAAGTTGTAGGAAAACATGGAGAGGTCCACTATTTGGTAGACTTGGGCAACCCCAAGCAGGCCGTAGGGTCTTTCAGACCAACCAAAATGAACAGCAAAGAGGGTAGCTGGTGCACACCAAATGTTTATTGAAAAGACTCAAAGTATCGAAGTCCAGCACTGCTGGTTGAAAAAAAAATGAAGGTGCAAGGGAGGAATTAATGCCTGGCACAAGACCGCCCTATACATACGAAAAGAGGAAAAGGATCCACATTTGTTGTGAATGACCTAACCAATATGGTTGAAATGTAACGGAGAGCATTCTGTTTTTTTCTCTTCCCCTTTATGAATGCCATCCATCAACAGTCCGATTAGGCTTCTGATGAAGAGGGAGCATCTCGAAACGCATCAAGCTATTGATATTGGACTTTTGGGATGTATTTGGTTATTTGTTATATTGTTTTATGATTAAAACATCCTTGTTTTACACAAACTGGGTACACAGACGTCTTATTGAATTCTTATATGAAATTATTACTTTGTTAAGCCATAACATAATTTGTGATTGCTCTTCATGAAAAATTAACCGCCTTTTTTGGTGGATTCAGACAGTGTGCAAGGGACGGGAGGGTACCTACTGTGGATCCTTTTCCTCTTTTCGTCTTTCAGACCAACCGTCTGAAGGCTCATGTTTCCAGAGCAGAGATGGGAGCTTTGCTCTTAGCTTCTAATCAAGAAGAGGAGGAGAGTGAACCTCTCTCAGATCTTCTAAGGGGACACCTTTCAGTTGCATCAGTAGAAGGGAGTAACAGTCTCTACTACTCTGACAATGCAGCAACAGGAGGAGGGCCAAACTTGAATTCAGTTTACCCCTCTGTTCTCACTAACACCTGTCGTGACCCCTTGGGGCCAACATGACATTGACACTGGTGATAGTGTACCTGTTAAAAGCTGGGGCTACAGAATGTCAGATAATGTGAGAAACCACATTAAAGAGGTGGTCAACAAGATGCTTGACCTTGGAGTGATTGCACATTTCATGGGCTAGCCCAGTTGTGGTAGTGCCAAAGGCAGGAACTAAAACACTTAGATTCTGTGCGGACTATTGGGCCATGCATGCAGTGATAAAGATTGCTGCCCATCCCTTGCCAAGGACAGATGAACTGGCAAATAAGCTGGGCTCAGCAACATTTCTCAGTACTTTGACCTAACAAGTGGTTATTGGTATATTGCCACGACTGTCCATGCCAAGGAAAAACCCACATTCTACCAGTTTAAAGTCATGCCCTTTGTATTAAAGAATGCACCTGCCACATTCCAGAGAATGGTTGATCATGTTCTGAATTTTTTAAAGAACGTCTTCATGGCATACTTGGATGGCATTGCAGTGTTGAGCCCTACCTGGGAAGAACATATTATCCACCTGGGACATGTGTTGCAGGCTCTTCAGCAGGCCAATCTGACCATCAAAGCAGGTAAATGCCAGTCTGGCCAGAGTAAAGTGCTCTACCTTGGTCATGAGGTCGGAGGAGGGGAGATTAAGCCCTTACCCAGGTTGTACAGGACTGTGCCACTCCAACTACTCAAGCTCAAGTAAGAGCCTTCCTAGGATTTATTGGTTACTACCAATGTTCCCTCTAAGCTGTGCACATGTGTGCTTGCCCAGCTTCCTTCTGGGTGTCGCTCGGAGGATTTTTGGAAGCGCACACAGATAATTCTCACCTATTCAAAAAGATTTAATAAGGCACAAGCCACAGTAATTACATGAAATGTTCTTTCAGTCTTGATATTCTGCTCCTTGCATTACACTACTATGCAACGGTGAATGTAAAAAACACATAAAATCCCTCACAGCAAAATGCACAGACAAGAGGTTAAAAACTAATATGAAAAACTAGCTCCATGAGCAGAAGAATCTAACCAAGATATGCCTACACACATTAACAAAATAATGTTCCCTCCCCACCCATGACTCCTAAACCTGACTCTACCACAATTTTACCTTACGACGCTAACATATGCCCAAAAACACATTAAGATACTACCGGACAACCTTGACTCTTCCTCTCGTGGCTCTGTGAAAGGTTAGCAGACGTGTACCTACACCCACAGGTTTTATGTTTGTTGTAACATGAATAACGTTCAACCACCAGAATTTCTGTTACTCATTGTGCCTTACCAAAAGCGTCCCCCCACACTATATAATTGAACTACAAGCTCAAATATCGGATACTGACTGTAAGTAAGCAGGCTACTTGGATGTGTAACCTTATCCCATTCTTACTGTTCTTTGTACATATGTCCCGCAAGTGCTTTGATGCGCCCCCCCCGCAAGTGAACACACAACTCAAATATTAATTTTCCCTCTAAAGATTTTGAGGAGCCAATTGTGATGCTCAGCGTCTCCACCTTTAGCATTACTAACATTACACTATAAGTGGAGAGCACCATTACAATATCATTTACTTAGCCTACAAGGGATAATGGGTATGGTCTATGTCTGTGATTACTCGTCCATAATATCAGAGCACCGGATATTCAGACAGGAGAATGCTTTACACACAAACTGCATCATTTACAAGTGTTCAGAGTTCCTTTGGGCATAGACCTTCACACATTCATGGTAACGCGCTTCTATTCAAAAACGGTTTCACTGAGCACTTGTGTAATCTTACACAATGATATAAGGGTGGGGTGTGATGCAAACCATCTTGTGTGGACTGTAAAAGAATTGTGTACATGCAGAGTCATGATATTCTTAAAATGCACTTCATATGTTGAGGCATTAAATATGCATTTCTTGCAAAGTATTGTGTGTCTGCAAATATTCCAGTGAGTGTTTACTGCTACAATCCCTCACTTTTCACAGTGCTCTATCAACTAGTACTGGAGGGTAGCACAGGGGCCGGGGAAGGGTATGAGTGGAAGAGCACAGGTCATCACTCCTTGCAGATGATGGAATAAAGTAGCACATTTAAAAAACCAAGTCAGACAGTATACTGAAGGAAATGTGTTGCTTGTTTGCTAAAGGATAGGAAATTCTAGTACCCATCTAGACAACAGAACCTTCTTTTTCTTTCTATGCTCAGCTACTGAGGGCTTTTCAATGTAACCATGTGTTCAGTGTGTGTATAGTCTCTAGCATCTCCCTGCATCTTATTTAACTGATCACAAAGAATTACAGAAGAGAGATCCATAGTTACAGAAAAGGCACTCAATCAGTTGTATCTCTGATCAATTGATGCTATTAACTTAAAAGGCGTATATATGTGATTTTCTTCAACAGGGCTCCATAATAAACCTCAGTAAGGCTCTTGTTTAATTTTCTTTAGGCAGAGGCGCGGAAGGGTGGGCAAAACTATTATTATGTGCCCTGTCATTTGACTTCCTATGTCAGGAGTACAAGCAGGGCTCTAATCAGATTTTGCTCCCTAATTGGCGTCAAATGATTTTTATGGGATTAAAAAGAGTCATTAGCTTTGCCAATAGGGATACTAAAAGATGTTCTTTCCCCTTAAAATTCCTCTCGAGATCGGGCGTTAATTTTACAGTTCCTTCCTTTGCCACAGCTCTAATGGTCACTAATTCGAAAAAATATCACTGGAGCTTTGTGGGTTGAAGCAATATGTTAATTGTTTCTCGTTTTTGTTAGGCACAGGTGCATACTTCTCTTAGCTGTAACGTTGGTTTTATCACTACCCGCTGGAGAGGGTAATGTCGATAGTAAGCAGAGGCACAGGAATCTTTGATCATCTTATTCTGAGGGGCAGTTATTCTGATGCAATTATCATTCTTAAACAAATTATTAGAAGCATGTTCTCCTGGCACTTGAATTACTTCATTAAACTGGCACTTGAACTCTTATCAGCATGTTTTTTGACACATTGCTTTTAATTGTCATTAATCCATTGACAAATGTATTCTGTCTAAATTTCTTGACAGGCACATCAGTTATAACAGATATTTGTGTTTTGTAATACATTGTTTTTCCAGTGGCATAAAACATAAAGGGCCTCTTTACGAGTTGGGTGATATCCCCGCGGTAAATCCACCGGAATACTGCCCAAATGAATTACTTTTATCGCCACTTGGTCTGAAATTTCCACCGGATTACAAGTGGTGGTGGTGTAATTACCCGTTCATATTGTGTCCATTGCACTCAATGGGGCTTCTTTGGCGGAATTATTGCGGCAGAATTTCCTTTGTGTTAATCCCGCCGATTCTGCCAATTTTCCGGAAGGGAGTTGGAGGATTTACCTCCAGGATTTTCTAGAGGCAAATCCTCCACTCCAGGCCCCGAAATTGTAATTTGGCATAGTGGTAAAGTTGGAGGTAAATCGTTATTGCCAACTTTACTACTTACAGCCAAACTCGTAATGAGGCTGACATTTTTCTCTGCACAGAAGTGCGTTTGCAAGGTACTGTGGCAGATGTTGACGTCTTGGACTGGCTAATGAGTTTTCTGTATAATCGCATGACATATTTTATTTAAGCCTATGTGTTAGGAAAACGTGTTGTAAGATTTGTAAAGAATTGCAGTGGATGGGCAGAGAACATTCCTTTCCAAGCTCTCATTTGCAACGGTAGATCACAAAGGGACTTACCTCAGTAGTCAGTTTGCATATGGAAAATAATGTGTGCACAACAGTCAACCAGTTCCGCACATAGAGAAAAATAATTATAGGGAACATTGGTTACTACAGGAACTTAATTGAGAACTATGGTCCCATAGTTCTCAATGAAGTTCTCCTTTGAATACTGTGTCCTCTCCCAAGTTCCCTAAAAAGGTCAATGGAATGAAGATTATTAAAAAGCCTTCCAGGAGCTCAACGATGCCCTCTGTAAAGCTCTAGTGCTGAGAACTTCAGGTTGTTCTCGGGCCTTCCTAGTCCAGACTGATGCTTCAAACACAGGGATAGGAGCAGTCTTGAGGCATTTGATAGAAAAAGCAGGGGACACCCCATCTGCTTTATTAGTAGATACGAAAACCAGGTGGGCCACAATTGAACGTTACTATTTTTCTATTGTATGTGCCTTGAAGTCCAGGCCCTACCTCTATGGAACTACTTTCAGGATTAGAACTGACCACCAATCCTTAAGTTAGCTGATGCAGATAAAATAAGAAAACCCCAAATTGCTCAGGTTGTCCATAAGCCTCCAAAGCTTTGATTTAACTATCGAGCACAGTTAAGGTACCCAAAATAAAAATGGTGATGGTCTCTCCAGAAAGCACGACAGACTATATCAAGCGATTCATCCACTCCTGGATGAGATCCTCCTGTCCCTTAGTCTGGGGTGGGGGGAGGGGGTCGAGTGTTAGGGAGATTTATATTTTTTATGCTTCATCCCCTTTCCTAGTGAACCCCCAGCCCTTTTTTGGAATTCTGGACTTTTTTCTTTCTATCCTGAATGAGTGGAGTATTTTACACTCATACATTCTCATTTGCTCCTACTTTTTGAAATTGGTTCTTCATGTTTTACCTTTACTATGGAGTCTACTTTCCATAGTAAAGGTGTTATCTTTTGCAGCACACAGCTCCTTATCAGCAATGTTGCTGGGAACCCTTTGGGTTGTCCTTTGAGATTCTTACTTCTACGTCCTGTCCCCTTTCCTCCATACTGTATGGGCGTCCCTCTCTCTAGACGGGAAATTGAACCTTTTTCACCAGAAAAATGGCCTTCCCCTTTAAATTGAGGTGCGGGGTCATGGGAGCATGTGCTCCCCTGACTCTGCCCACAGGCGCCACTCCTCAGTCCTCTTTTCCACCTCAACTGCAACTGACCGCTTTCACCAGCGCTCCTGGCCTTGTAATTCCATGTGCGCTTCTCTGGAGAAGTATTCGCTTTTTTCCTTTTTATTTCCAATTGTAGATACTACTCTGTCGCCACTCTCCTCCCCGGTGCATGTCGACGACTGGGGTTTCAGCAGGTGTCCTTCCCTACGTCCGAGCCCGCTGCACTCTGCCTCCGGTGCCTTGGCCCAGACACTGCCCGCTCTGAAGAACTGATTGGCCAGGTGGAGAGAGCACTTGGAAAGATCACCACCAGAGGACGTCAAAACTTAAATGAGGAGGAAGACCATGCCCCAAGTAGGTGCTCTGTTCTCCAGGATGGCGTCTGGCATGGACTTGCATGCTCATGAATATTCCCCATCAGGACGGAAATCCTCAGTAAAAGAAAAAACTGTTTCACTTTAACCTACAAACTGTATTTCTCCTCTAAACCAATAACTGATATCTGAGCCATACTGCCCCCAGCCAATAACTGCCCTCTCTCCAAGCCCTCCTCTGGCAGCCATCTTCAGATTTTTTCAGCACGTTCAAGTATTGGTAGTCCTCAAATTTTGCTCTGTGAGCTATTCTATGTTTTTTGTGCTTTTTCGAGAAAAAGTCCTATTTTTGGCAAACTGCGCCAGTGTGTTCTTTATCTACATCGCCCGACAAGAAGGGATCCGTTTCTCGTTTTCTTCGTGATCATCAACGGCAAGGATCGTCCCGTGTTCGTCGAATGTTCCAGAAGGCCATTAGCCCTATTCCGCACTACGGACCATGTCAGAAGAGAAGAAAGAGGGAAGCTCCCTTTTCAAGCTCTGTTCCAGCTGCTGACTGCAGAATGTGTTTGTAGAGGACAAACGCCTTCAGTGCCTCTGTCTCCACCAGGACCATTGAGAAGGTGATTGCGAGATCTGCCTTGGGTTCAGGAAAAAAAACATGAAAGACCGTCGCAGTATACTGGCGACGTTGCTCAGCGCCAATGCCTCTGCCCCGTGCTCCAAGCAGGGACATGCCTCCCCCAGGACTGGCCGGTCCGAGGAGTGGGCTTCTAAGTCCTTTGAGGGTGCTCCACCTGTGAGGGCCCAAGACGAGGCTAAGCACCGCAAGTCTGTCTCTGTTGGGGTTGCCGCGCAAGCTGGTCCCGCAATGGGCAGGGCGCGTTCAACCTCAACATCTGTTTCAATCTTCAGCCATCGATTCAGCTCCTCCTCAAAGAGGAAATCTGCCAAACCGGCTAAGCTGCGGGAAAAGCCAGAGAAGCCTAAGGTGCAAGAAAAGGCGATAGACTTGTCTAAAAAGGGCCAGGTAGCTCAAGAGAAATTGTCAAAAATCGAGTTGGTGGCGGCCGCCCTCTCGAAGGCAAAAGAGGCTAACCTGGTCAAGGTAGTCCTGGCTGCACCCAGAGTGTCCCTGCCCTGAGGCGGGAGGCCTCCACTGGGGCCATGGAGAGGACACCGGAAAAGAGGATGCCGGAGCGAAGCCCAAATTTGACCCCTCAGGGTGCAGAAAGGGTGGGGGGGCGCGAGGAGTCCTCAGGTCAAGTTGTACTCCAAAGAACTCATGTTTCATCATCGGACAAGGAAGTCCAGGAGTCCATATATATATATATATATGATCCATGGGGGACGAGGACGACGGAAATGCAGACAGACGACGGCGGAAAGGGAGATGATGGAAATGCTGGCGGTGTAGGCCTAGTAAGCCTGCCGACCAGGCTCCAAGAGATGTATTGCTGTGCTGGACATGCTGCACCTCTCACCTCCCCATTTGTCCCCCCAAGCGACCAAGACACGGGAATGGTCACAGCGACGGCGAAGGACGACATAGTCACGGCGGGCGGTTCGCGCAGCCGCGGGGGTCCCCCTCCGGACTAGGTGGGGCCGTTTCATGCCATGATCGCCAGAGCGTCCGAACTCTTCCAGCTGACACTGGTAGAGACCAAAAAGGAAGGTTTACTCCAGAGGCGTGAGGCAAAGCGGAAGACCATCATTGCGGTACCCCCTGGACGACATTTGGGAGGAGGGCCTGGCCCTGATGAAGAACCCGGCCACAGCCCCAGCCAAGCGGGATCGGCTGGAGAAAAAATACTGGGTGGCGTAGTCCGCACCGAGATGCCTACGGTCGCACCGGTCGTCAGACTCTGTGGTATCGGCGGCAGCAAGGAAGAGATCTAACCCCTCATCCTCCGTCCCTCTGGACAGCGAGCAAAAGTAGTTAGACGCCATGGGGAGAAGGATCATCAACTTGGCGTCGACGACAGTCAAGGCGGCCAACGCGTTGGTGGTGGTGGCCAGGTATGACAGAGACCTCTGGTACAAACTGGCTCCTATTCTGGACTTCCTACCCAACGACAAACTGGTCGAGGTAATCTCACTCCTCCAGGAAGGGGAGGGGGCATCAGACCATGCCATTACGGTGGCCCTGGACATTGCGGACAGAAGTTTCAGACAGATGGGGATATCCTCTTCGGGAAGACCGTAGACGAGTCTTTGCAGTCCATCAAGACTGGCACAGAGACTGCTCATGCCCTGGGCACTCTTCAGGAACACTGCCCTTCCTTTCGTGCCTCCGGCGGAAAGTCCAGTAGATAGACTAAGGGTTTAGGGGGAGGTTCCTCCTCGTATCGTCAACCCTCCTGGTCAACGACCCAGGAGGCCTACATGGGCCATTCCAAGGATATCAGTGGAGGTGGCCAGTGCCGTCGCCGTTCCCAAGGAGGGACACAGGCGCCAAAGCAGGACTGAAATGGCCAAGACGTCGGGCCCCCACCCACGCACCTTGGTGGCGGCTGGCTGGTGAGTTTCGTTGGCCAGGAACAAGATCTCCACCGACAGATGGGTGCTGGATGCTCTCGCCCACGGACATACCCTGGAGTTTCAGCAAAAATGTACTCCGATCCCTGCAGTGGCCCGGCAGGAACAGCACATCCCTCGGCTCCTGCAAGAGGTACGGGTCATGCTACGAAAGGGGGCAATAGAACTAATTCCAAGACGACTCCGGGGCTCCGGAGTCTACTCTAGATACTTCTTAGTAAAGAAAAAGACTGGGGGCTGGAGGCCCATTCTAGACCTGCAGCGTCTCATTAAATACCTCAAGTCCCAAAATTGAGGATGGTCACGTTGCAGCACATGCTCTGCCAACTGGTGGAAAGACTTCTTGACGTTGCTGAATCTGGAGGACACATACTTCCACGTCCCCATCCACAGGAAGAATCGGACATTCCTGTTCTTCGTGGTGCAAGGAAGATGCTACCAATTCAAGGCCCTCCCCTTCAGAGTGAAGTCAGCACCCAGGGTATTTACGAAGTGTCTGGCACCAGTGGCGGTCCATCCACGTCTACAGGGTGTACACGTACCTCGACGATTCGCTCATCCGGGCCAGGTTAAGGGAAGCGACCGTCGGGCACGTGGAAAGGACAGTCCAGCTGCTGATGGATCTAGGATTCTCCGTGAATTATCCAAAGTCCTGCTTGATTCCATCGCAGAACGCAATGTTCCTGGGAGTGAGGCTCAACACTATCTCCTGCCTGTTATCACCCTCGGGGGAGAGGGTAGCGGCCATACTGAGGAAGCTACAACGGCTGTTGTCACTGAAGACCGCCATGGTGCTTGGCATGATGTCGTCATGCATCTACCATTTCCGGCTCTGCAGGCTACAAATGCGACCTCTCCAGGAGTTCCTGGATGTTTGCTGAATACAGGTGTCCGGAAGCTTTGCAGACAAGATCCCCTCGACGAGGAGTTCCGTCGAGCGGTAAGGTGGTGGGGCCTCCACTCCGTCACCCGGGGGCACAGGGTTTGCAGTCTCCAGTGGGGGGGGGCAGGCTTGCCCTTCATGTACACTCCTGTCGGACAAGGTTCGCGGAACCGTGGATCCTCTCAGTGGTGTCCGCAGTCTTCCGGCTTCCAAGTCTTCCTTTTCCTCCTTCTGCCCCTATCGCAGATCGGGACAGCAACTCTGTTGTTGGAAATACGCTTGCTCGTAGCGACCCGGCGGTGGAGGAAGTTCCACCCTCACAGCGAGGCTGGGGTTTCTATTCCCGGATGTTCACCATATACAAAAAGAACCAGGCTGGCCTGAGAGTTGTTGGACCTTTCTTCCTTGAACTTTTCCCTTCCGCTCCAGGGCTTTAGGCGATAAAGATGTTCCTATTCCTAGAAGAGGGTCTACCCTTGCAGAGAGTGACTTTCGGAGTTGGGAATAGCTGGGGATCGCAGGCTATCCCAGCCAAGGTGAGTATCTTTTGAGGGACACTTGTGCGTAAAAGTTAATGGATGTACCAGGGGGGCCACCAGTAACTTTGGAAAGTACTCACCGACCCTCGACGCAGTTCTGACCAAACTTCGGCAGTCTAGCCCACTTTGCCAATTGGTGTTATCCCTGCAAGTTCAGGACGCTCTGGCTCTCCGCGGCTGCAGTACAGGATGATTGTCTGTGACGCGACGTTTCCGTTTTCTCAGCCCTTGAAGGAAGAAGGTAAGTTCTGGTGCGGCTCGTCTCAGGACACTGCAGGCAAGAACTGCAGGCACTTTAAGCGATGGTCACCACAGCGGGGCGACGCATGGACCACAAATGCTTGCGGCGTGGTGCAAATCACGATCCAGAGGAGCTAGGACAAAGAGTTTTGCCGGCGGGATAGGGCCCAGGACCACAAGCTGGCGATTCCCCAAGTCACGAGTCTCAACCCGGGACGGCGGTTTTCTTGTGCGATATCCTGGGTTCGAGATGGTCAGTTCACTGGATGGCCAAGGAACACTTCCGAAGAGGCTCTTTGCGAGGGTAAGTAGGAGAAGCCGAGAGTAGTTGTTCCCACAACTCCAAAGGGCCCTTGCAGGCCTTCTTGGTTCGATGAAGAAACAGGGGTCAGGTGGGACAACAGTGGGGACAGGGTGCCAAACCTTCCAAGCACGTCACCGGCGGTTCCTCAAGTCTGCTTTCTTCTTAAGGATACTTGGCTCCTTTTGAGGTTCGGTCTGAACCTCAGTGGATCGGCCTCGAATGGATGCATAGCCACCTTCCCTTATACAGATTTGTTTCATGCTCAAATCTCTGATAGCCAATGGAATATCTGCTCTCTTGCATGCACGCCAGTCGTGGTCCATGGTGGTTCCAGTCATTCATTGCTACCAGACATACTGGCACCAGAAGTGTGGATTGGGACCAGACAATCCCAACCCTCTTCCTGTGCTCTAGCACACGTGACATGCAGGAGCCTGTGAAAGTTGAGGTTTTCACAGGAGGCTGCATGCCCAAATAAGGAATACCCGGGTCTCGCGACCTGGGGGAAGGCAAAGGGACAAAATGGCCAAAGGACAGAACAAAAGACTTTGTGGCATGGCCATTTTCACCACTGGCCACAGCCATGGGCCAAACACGGTATGGTCCATTAAAAACAAAGTAACAATACTTTGAAAGTGTACCGATGCCACCAGTTTGTCCTAGGCACACTTGTACAAGCACCCAAAAAACCTTCGTGTGGCTAGTGCCATAAAACAAAAGGACCCCTATGCGCACTTGGTACATAGATAAAAAGTTACCAAAAAATTGCTACAAAGTCAAAGACTAAGGGAAACAGTTTCTCAATACTGACAGCCTGAAGGATGTGTCAGTTTCCCTATAACAAATGAGCGATAGCCCAGAGAAGCGCAGCTGAAGGCAGTGCTCCACTGGAAAAAGTCAGGTTAGGTACTCCAAACAAAAGGAAAAAGTTTGGGGGGGTTCACAAATGGAGGGAAAATTGCACCCAAGGGAAATCTTTCCTAACCGCGCCAAAGGAAAGGCCGTTGGTGCCGACACTTGTCTATAAATCCTTTAACCCACTCTCCGAATCCAATTTTTTTGGCACCATGTCGAGCATTTTCAGCACTTATAACACAGGAGATCAAGGGGACTTCAACTCTGTTTTTATGGGCACAAGTGGTGTCGACAATTTTGCAGACCATAGCCAGCAGCTACCTCAGGGCCTCCATCAGGCCAGCAGTTTGGATACTTTGCCAGACCTGGAATTCCAGCAGAGCCAGACCTATGCCCATAACTTTGCCAAGTGCAAGGCTTTAGTAGAAAGGGTCATTGACACTTTAGGTTTGTAGTCCTCAGCAGTGCCTGTACAGGGGTACGACCTGACTGATATTCTGGACGAAGATCCGGTTACGGAGCGCAACATGCCTCTAAACCCCGTAATTGCTGACCTCCTGACTTCTCTGTGGCAGAACCCTTGTTCCATTCCCCCGGCCAGTTCCACCATATATGGGAAGTATAAGCCAGCTGGAGGGGACCCATCATTCCTCTCCTCTCACCTTTCTGCAGAAGGGCTAGTTATGCAAGCTGCTACAGTCTCCTCCAGACCAGCTTCTTCAACTTCCACTCTACCACCCAAAATGAGGAAGGTTGATGCGTTGCCCAAAAAGGCTTTCCCATCGGGCATTATGGCTCTTAAAGCTACGAATGTTGCTAGTTACTTTGCAAAATATGAATTCAGTCTTTGGATGGCATTGGAGACTGCTGCGCAGTAAACCCCTGAGGAGGAAATGCACGAGGGCTTCTTACAGCCAGTGGAGGATGAAAGGATGTGGCCAGGAAGTCGCTGTGAACAGGCCTGGACCTCGCTGACTGCGTGGGCCGATCTATGGTGTCAGCTGTAACGCTGAGTAGGCAGGCCTACTTACAATCTTCAGGCTTTTCGCCTAATGTCCAGAGCAAATTACTGGCCATGCCCTTCGAGGGCGATTTTCTGTTGGGTCAAAAGGCAGACTAATCCTTGGAGAAATGTAAGGAATCGAAAATTGCGTCTAGATCACTCGGCCTGGCTGCGCAGCTGGCAAGCATGCCTTCAGCTTCGCCTCTAGGGCAAGGGGCTACAGGTGATATACGCCTTATGGCAGGAAGGCGCTGCTCCCACTGGCCAGGCAAGAGCAGAAGCGATTCTCCCATGTCCACTGCCACAAGCCATACCTAGAAGGTTGTCTATGTGACTAAAAAGTCATAGTAGCAGAGAGAAGGGGGATTTCTCGCTCTGGAAGTGGCATGGGGGCTTCTAAGGGCCAACAACCAGGAAGAGCGGCAGGGTGCAACCCAGACCCCAAAGCTGCTTTGATTTCACCTCCCATGACGTACAGGTTGGCGTAGGATTGATGGAGAGCACTGGCCCCAGTGGCAGGGAATTATTTCTGATGCCTGGGCTCTGCAGCTCGTTCAGTGGGGATATTGTCTGCCCTTCTTAAGAAAACCACTGGACAGACCCTCACCGCCTACATCGAACCGGGACAGGAGCTCCAGGAAGAACTGTGAGCCCTTTTGCTGAAGGGTGCTGTGGAAATTGTACCTCCCGAACAGAGGATCGCATTGGTATTCCTGGTATTTCTTGGTACCCAAGAAGGGAGGAGATCTCTATTACATTCTAGACCTCAGCGCTTGAACAAGTTCCGGAGTAAAGACATATTCAGGATAGTGACGTTGAGAGAAATTCTCCACGCTCTCGATCTGCAGGACTGGCTGGTGTCATTAGATCTGCAGGACTCTTATTTCTACAGACTAATTCATTGAAAGCACAGGAGGTTCCTGAGTTTTATCATAGGGGACAAGCACCATCAGTTCAAGGTGCTCACCTTTGGTTTTACCTCCGCTCCAAGGGTCTTCACCAAGGTCATGGCGGTAGTCGTGGCTCACCTCAGGAAGTCTGGGACCATGTATTCCCATACCTGGACGTTTGGCTGATCAAGGGAAGTCAGAAGGGCAGGTTTTGTCCCACCTGTAGGACACCCATCTGCTACTGCATTAGCTGGGCTTCTCCCAGAACTTGAAGTTCCAGGTATCAGGACAGTCCTAGACACCAGGGTTGGGAAGGCCTTCTCTCCAGAGGACGGAGTCAACAGCATGGCACAGACTTTCAACTTGTTTCGGAACCAGGCCACCTTACTGTTAGGGAGAATTCTCAGAAATGTGCTACCTTAGAGACCCCCAGCAACTTTGCTGGATTTGAGGACTTGATATTTTTAACCTGGAGAGAGTGAGTCCTTTTTTTTCCCACTCTCGTGTATTTTAATGTGATTTTGAACTCTTGTGTTTCTTTTGGTTGTGGAGTCTAACAAACTCCATAGGCATCATCTTTTACATTGTCACACAGCACCTTCAGTGTAGTGGCACAGGGAAGTCTTTCAGATTTCGGAAAGGTTTAACTACCTTCTCTTGGATAAACTACTGTTTCCAAGAGCAAGTAAAGTGAAATTGACTTGATTTAGAATTGTAACTCTCTAGACCCAGCACACACTATCTTACAATAGGGTGCTGGAGGGGGTGCCTAGCTTCTCATGTGACATTTTTTATGTTAGCCTTTCCTCACTAAATGGCTGGTGGCAGTGGTTTACTTTTAACTACTCTGGTATGCATTTACCGCAGGCTGCAGTAATGCACCCATAGCTGCCATTTCTGTCAAAATGGCCCGGGCGTCTTTTTTCACCATATCTTTGTGGAAAGGTCCTTCTTGAGATTTACTGTGCGTGCCAAAACCAGGTGTGGTCCCTTTCTTTGCTTTGCCACTGGTGGGATTCACAAGTGAAGCCCGCCTCTGGCTCCATGGTGTCTGGTGGGGGCAGGAAGTAAGGGCAGTGCCTGAAACTCCCTGTACTTAGTCTCCTTGGACACCCAAATGCACACTGTGTTGATTGGCCGGCTGACTTCCGGAAAGAACTGCCACCCTGCTGTGTGACTGACAGCTAGGCTGGAATGAATAGGAGAAAGCTGCATAAATGGCAAGCCTTTTTGGCTTGGAAGGCAGAGTCGGCCACTGGATGAAGGAACCGAAGAAGAACTTTAAGAGGACACCTGCTGCAACTCCTGGACCGTTGATTTGCCCGGTGAAGCCCTGCTGCTGTGCTGAAACTCCAAATTCGTATCGAAAGAGAAGCCCCTGCAAGGACGACTTCTCTCTTTGATTTGGTGGGACGAATAAAATCCAAAGTAAGCCAACTGGACATCCTCTCGGAGCTGGTTGAATTTCCACAGAGTTGCTGCTCGAAACCGAAACACCAGGGAGAGGAACACCAGATAGTGTGCGTTGCTTTTAAGCTGACCAAGAACTCCAGGAAGATCCTCTTGATCCCAGGAAGCAGGACTGACCAAGCCTGAGCCCCTTCAACAGAGTGCGGGACCCCAGATGCAAGGAAAGCCCATCTCGACAGCCAGGAACCGCTGTGTTGCTATTTGCGGTAGTCACTAGGAGCTTAAACACCGAAGTACCACTTGTTGGAAGATTGCCGGTTGCAAGTGGTGACCATCCCATTGCAGTGCAGGAGTCCCCAGAAGTCCTCCCTCTTGTCCCAATGACTTAGGCCCAAGAATAGGGAGATCTGCAGAGCTGCACACAAACAGAAGTCATCTGCTGCACTTTTTCTTCAACCTAAACGTACTGTAAAGTTTGAATTCTTCTCTCTACAAAGACTTTTAAAACATTGTGCAAGACTTTCAAGTACATCTGAGAAGTGCTTCAGTTTCACCTAGACTTTTGCTGCAATTGACTTTTGCTTAGCCTGGCTCCCTGAATGACTTTTTCCGTTTGTGAATGTGTCCTCCTTCCAGGAAAGGTTTAACTTACTTTGCATTGGGGGATGAGGGGGGGTTAACAAAGGTATTTACCTGCTTTAAGAAATATGTGTAATCTTGTGTTGTCATAATAATATTTCTTTTTGACAAACTCTTAACTCTGTTTCTAAAAGCAACAGTGATATATTAATGTCCCCAGCATCCTAATTATTGAAGTTACCTGAGGGTGTAGGTAGTTTCTGTAGGCCTTCCCAAAAGGGTACTTACTGATTTAGAAATATCAGTATTTTTGAAGCGTATTTGAGTGTTACTGTTATATTGCCCCCTTCTGAAGAAGGCTTACTCTGACTGATAAATTAGTAATTGTATATTCAAGAAACCTTGTGCGTAAGAGTTTATTTGAATACTTGTCACTGTGAATCTGTGTAACTCCCCTACAACTCATATTGACCCTCTTGAGCTACACCTGGCTGCTCAACACGCTACCAACCTGTGTAGAACAAGCGTATACCAAAGGTTGGGTTCCTATTGCCAGGAGGTCAGTGTTGTTGTAGTGCACCCTAAGGGTACTGCATACAATCTTGCCTAACACTTACCAGCGGCTTCCTTCCTCTGCCTTTTAGGTCTCATATCCTCCTGTATTTTTCTCGTGCCAGTGGCCAGGCTGCGCATGAGATCCCTACAGTGGCTCCTAATGGGTCAGTGGTCGTAACATCTCAGAGCTCTCACAGATCCCCTTAAGGTGTCAAGGCATGTGGTGAAAGACCTCGTATGGTGGACAAACCGCAGCAACGTTCGTCAGGGAAACCCTTCTGGCCTCCATGGCCTCAGGCCCAAGTGGTCACAGATGCATCCCTGAAGGTTTGCAGCACTCACTGCAGGTGAGCAGCCTTTGGTCAACATAGGAAGCAAGGTGGCATAGCAACAGGCTGGAATTGTGAGCCATCAGGTTAGCCCTGAGAGCATTTGCTCAGTCTCTGAAGGGGAAGCATGTCCTAATCCTGACAGACAGAACAGTGGCCATGCCCTCCCTAAACAAGCAAGGTGGCATGCACTCCCTCCCCCTTTGCACAGAGGCGATGCAGCTGTGGTTCTGGCTATTGGAAAACCGGATCTCGGCAGCTCATATGGCAGGGCCAGGGAACTGTTTGGCAGATGCTCTGAGCAGGCAGAGCACAGTCTCACACGGGTGGGGAAGTGTGCCAGAAAGTCCTAGAGGAGATGTTCTCTTGCTGGGGTACCCCAACTGTGGATCTGTTTGCCATGGAGTTCTTCAGGACGTGTAGACAGTTTTGCTCTAGGGAATTCCCAGCAAACAGTGCGATAGTGGATGCTTTTCTGTTGTACAGGACCTCCCTTCTCCACTATGCCTTGTCTCTGATTTCCATAATTTCTTGGGCACTCAGGAGACTCAAGAGGTTTGAAACATCCATGTTCTCCAGCATGGGGTCTGGCATGGATTCACATGCTCATAAATATTCCCTGTCGTCTGGCTGGGAATCCTCTGTAAAGAAAAAATCAGTTTGTTTCGCTTCTGAACTCTCTCTCCTAACCACCAATAACTGGTCTCTGGGTCATACTGCCCGCAGCCAACGACTGCCCTCTACCCAAGCCCCTTCTCTGGCAGCCATCTTCAGATTTTTACCACTTGTTGAAGTGTTTGGAGGCCTCGTGCTATAGCTCTCTAACCTTTACTGCATTTTGAGATTTTTCTAAGAGTTCTATTCTATTTTTCCGGTGAATCGAGCCTCAAGCTCCATCGATCCATCCTCTTGTTAACGGGGACCTGTTTTTCGGATTCTTCAGCGCCCCTCAAGGGCGATTTTTCGTCTAGTTTCTTCTTGGAGGTTTCCAGAAGCTTCTTCCAGGCCTACCCCGCATGGCGTGGACATGGCAGAGGAGAAGGAGGACTTGACGCATCTGTTCAGGATTTGTCCAGGATGTGGCCTGCGGAACATCTCCTTGTACGATGGACATTCCGTGTGACTCTGTCTGGATTCCGACCAAACGCACATGGAGGATGACTGTGTGTTTTGCCAGGAGATGTTCCCCCCGCACCATGAAGGATCGGCGCAGGCGTCTCACAGAGTGGCTGCAGGCCAAGGACTGTGCTACGGGTGAGTCCCAGCAGCATGCCTCCCCAGCCACAAGAAGAAATCTTGGCGGTCTTCTAAGACCTTTGAGGGCGCCCCGGCGACGGGGGCCCAACAGAAGGCCAAGCACTGCAAGTCCAGGAGCACCATTGCGACAGGCTCCCCGGCGGACAGGGTAGGCACAGTGTCCCCGGCACCTTCGACCACGAGCCAACGCTCCGGTTCGGCGAAGAAGAGGAAGTCTGACCACATGGGTAAGCTTCTGGAGAAGCCCCGGAAGGACCAGTCGGAGAAGGCCAAGGGGGGAGCGGGGCGCTGACCCTCCCCCAAGTTAAAAGCCCCTTGCTCGACCAAAATAGTGCAGGCCCAGATTCACCCGGCAAAGCCTTCCATTGAAGGCGTGGTGGCGTCCCTAGCGAAGGATGCGGGTTGGCTGGGTATGGTCGAGAGTTTCCCTGCCTGCCAGGAGGGAATCGTCGTTTTAGCCCATAGAGAAGACTCCGGAGAAGGGGATGCCCATCATCTCCCCTAAACCGTCTCCCTGGTTGAGAAGAAGGGGGGGGTACGGTAGTCCTGCAGGGCACGGACATCTCTGAGGAGGAGGAGCTTTCTACTCTCCAGACCATTTTGGACAAGAAATTTGTCAAGGCCAAAGCCTACGGGAGAGACCCCGACAAGGAAGACGTCGAGAGTGGCGACGAGACCGACCAGGAGGAGCAGGCCGCGGAGGAGTTGGAGAATCCTACACCGCTACCACCATCGCTTCCATGTTCCGCCACCTCAGCAACCACCTCAACCCCCAGCAGACATTTCGCTGGACGTTCTCCAGGCACTCCACACCTTGTGTTCGGAGATTCGGACAAGGATGCCCCTTCCGCCGACAGAGGATCCCACGGTGTCGGAAGATCCTGCGACACCAGGGCCATCAGGTGCGCCTCCTACCAAGAAAAGGAGAGTGCACCCTCCACCGCCTTTACATCCATCGGCCACCTCCCCTCCAACGAGGGAGAATACGGACCCGGACACAGCGACTACTGGGTCAGGCACGGATGACAGCGGGTTAGGAGACCTCCCGTCTCCACTGCCCAGAGCCTCCCTGCCCGACGAGATAGGCTCGTTCCATGCTATGATCTCTAGGGCCTCGGAACGGTTTCAGCTGACCCCCGAGGATAAGAAGACAGAGGGGTTCCTGTACCAACGCCACAAGACAAAGAGGAAGACCGTGCTGCCGATTCCTCTGTTGGATGACATTTGGGACGAGGGGCTGTCCCTTAGAACCCGTCGTCGGCCCTGGTGAAGAGGGACAGGTACGAAAAGAAATACAGGGTGCTGGACTCTGCACCCTAGTGTTTAAGGTCCCAGCCTTTGCCGGATTCAGTAGTTTCGGCGGCGGTGAGGAAGAAATCCTCTGGCTCTGTGGCGTCAGCAACCTCCTCTACCCCAGACAGCAAGGGGAAGAAGTTGGACGCCATGGGTCATCACATTGGCAGCAACGACCATCAAGGCGGCCAATGCCCTCGCCATTGCGGTGCGCTACAACAGGGAGCTCTGGTTTAAGATTGCTCCCTTCCTGGACTTCCTTCCCGAGGACAAGAGAGCGGAAGCTTTGGAGATCCTGCAGGAGGGCGAGGTGGCATCAGACCATGCCATCAAAGTGGCCCAAGATATTGCCGATACAGGATTCCGCCAAATGGGCAACGGCATTTGCCTTCGTCTGCGGGGATGGTTGAAGGCCACAAACTTTCGCCAGGAGGTGCAGTCGAAAGTATTGGACATGCCTTTCGACTGGGATAATTTGTTCAGAAAGTCCCCCCAGGCCATCAAGGCGGACACCGGGACGGCCTGTGCCTTGGGCACCCTGCAACAGCGATGGCTGTCCTTTCGGACCTCTGGAAGAAAGATCCAAGGTTCCTTAAAGGGCTTCGGCAGAAGCTCGTCCTCTTACCGTCAACCATCCAGCTCTTCAGCCCAGGAGGCCTACAGTGGAAGCAGCAAGTCCAGAGGAGGTCTCCGTCGTCGCCAAGGTCCCTAGGGCGGTGCCTCCCCGGCAAAGCAAAATTTGAACCGGCCGTGACGTTGGGCCCCCACTCGCGCACCGCGGCGGGCGAATTTAATCAGCGTGTGAAAGACCATCTCCAGCGACCTTTGGGTGCTGGACGACCTGGCCCAAGGACACACTCTGGAGTTCCAACGAAAGTGTCCTCGCATACCACCCGTGGCCAGGCAGGAAAACCAAGTCCCTCAGCTTCTGCTGGAGATGTGGGCCATGCTGAAGAAGGGCACGATGGAGCTCGTCCCAATGAGGTTCCGGGGCTCTGGAATGTACTCTCGGTACTTCCTCGTCAAGAAGACGACGGGCGGTTGGAGGCCCATCCTGGACCTCCGCCGCCTGAACAATTACATCAGATCCCAGAGGTTTCAGATGGTCACCCTTCAGTACGTGCTAGGACAGCTGGAAGAAGGGGATTTCCTGTCGTCGCTGGACTTGGAGGATGCCTACTTCCTCATCCCCATTCACAAGGGACACCGCAAGTTTCTGCGCTTCGTGGTTCAAGAGCAACATTACCTCAGGACACCACAGCAAAGGAACTTAATAAATCATTTGAAGCCATTAACTTTCAACAAATGGTTCGCAAACTCGCATAATGCTGGTAATACTCTTGACTGGATTCTTGCCAAAAACCAAAAGATAAGTCACTTCTACCCTCAAATGTGTCTGGTCGGACCACTGTATGGTCAACTTTTTGTGCCATTCTGTTAACAGACAGATACAGCCTGCCAGTAAAATTACATTGGAGGTATCATGGCGTAATAAAAAGGCCATAACCTGTGAAAATTTCAAATCTAAGGTCTGTCCTCTTATGCCCACGCTAAACCAACATATACCGTTAGGTACTTTCCCTCAGGCCTTTAGAAAGGCTACTAATCAGGCCTTTGATGAACTGGCTCCCCGTAAACAAAAAAAAATAATAAATCTACCCCACTAAACAAATGGTTCTCAGGCAACATTCTTGAAGCCAGAAGAACCAAGTGTAAAGCTGAGCGTCTTTGGAGGAAAGATCAATCTGAGTAAATACTGGAACTCTATAAACAAGCAGTTAAAGCTTATAAACTGCTCATCTTGCAAACAAAATCAGATCACCTCAATAGTAGAATTATACAAGCCAAATCTCAAACGAAAGACATTTTTTTCATTTCTTAAAGAACTAAAATACCCTTCATCTATCCTTTCTGCCCAAGAAAGTGATAAGTAGTGTCAAGACATCCATGTGTTTTCCCACAAACACCGACAGGCCATTTAAATACAGAAAACCCTTTTCTTAGTACACAAGGAATTTCTCCCAGCCACACCGATAGACAAAAATGACCCTTTGGATCGTCATCCAAATCTCTTCTCTTTTGAAAAAGTGACCCTTGGAGAGGTACTAGAGGTCATACACAAAACTAGGCCATCTTCTTGTCAGGGAGACATGTTCCCTGCCAATCTATTCAAGGAGTATGTATACACCTTAGCTCCTTGGGTAGTAGAATTTGTCAACCAATCTTTTGAAGAAGCCTACGTCCCTGAAAACCACAAGGAAGCCTGGATTACACCTCTTCTGAAAAAGGAAAAGTTAGATCCATCAATACCAGGAAATTACAGGCCTATAACTAATGTACCGTTCTTACTCAAAATTATTGATAAGATTGCGTACATACAGTATCAGAAGTTTGTGGACACTATCGAATTACTGGCAAGCGAACAATCCGGATTTAGAGCCAAACATGGTATGGATACCGTGCTTTTGGATCTCCAGGCTAATATCGCTAATATCATCAAAAAAGGAAATCTGGCCTTATTAATGCTGCTCGATCTCTCCTCAGCATTTGATCTCATAGATCATGATCTTTTGGCCGAGAGACTAAGAACAACGGGCCATGTTCTTAATCAGCCATAAACTGGTTTAAATCTTTCCTGGGCCCAAGAATGGCCGCGGTGGTAAAAGGCAACTATAATTCTCTGAAAACATTGCTCGCGTGCGGCGTCCCGCAAGGTTCGTGTTTATCACCGCTACTCTTTAACATATTCTCCAAACTCTTATGCGATATGCTTAAAACTATGGGAGTCCAGTTTACAAATTACGCTGATGACACCCAATTGGTCTTTGAATTGACAGGATAATATAAAAGGGATGTAATGAGAGTTGACAAGGTGTTTAATGCCATTCTAAAATGGATGGCCAGTAACTCTCTTGCCCTTAATGAGGCAAAAACTGAACTGCTCATCCTTGGCACACCTCCGAAAGTAGGTAAGCTAAACCAACAATTTAAAAAATGTAAGATTAATGACAGCTTCATTGAAGTATCTGTGCATGTCAAGACTTTGGGGATCTTCATGGATTCTCATCTCTCGTATAAAAGACATGTTTCTTATTTAAGATCTTCTTGGGCATTCTACACAAATCTCATTTGGCATATACGTCCTTTCCTATCTGAGAAAAACCTAGCCCTGAGGAGCCATAATGAATTCCAAGTTGGGTTATTGTAAGAGCCTCTTAATGGGCACGTCCAAAGGTAACATAACAAAACTACAGACCATACAAAACGAAGCAGTAAGGGCCATATTTGGACTAAATAGACGGGAACAAATTTCTAAAGCCAGAAGAAAACTTCACTGGCTCCCGGTACAACAGCATATACAATTCAAGTGTTCAGTTACAATCTATAAATGCCTGGTGGGGTCTGCCCCTTACTATCTCACTAAGAGATTAATCAAGGCTCTAGTACGTAGAAGTCTTCGATCTAACAGCAAAAATATCCTAAAGCACCAATGGAAAACATTGACCAAAATTGGCGGTACTAACTTTGTTCACTGGGACGCCACGATTTGGAACCCTTTGCCCTCTGGGATCAAAGAAAGTGTTTCACTTACCATATTTAAAAAACTACTCAAGACACATCTTTTCGACGAAAAGGAAACCTAAACGGCTCTGTCTCCTTTTGTTCCATGTTGTCAGCCTCGTGAGCGCCTTGAGGCCCATTGGCGATGGGGCGATATACAAAAAGAAAAATGGATAGTTCAAGGCCCTTCCCTTCAGATTAAAGTTGTCGCCAAGGGTTTTCACCAAGTGCCTGGCGCCAGTGGTGTCTATGAGGGATCCACGTTTACCCATACCTGGATGACTGGCTCATCTGAGCGAAATCGAGGGAGATTGCCCTCGCTCACACGGTGGAAACCGTCCAGCTGCTGTCGAATCTGGGGTTCTCGGTGAACTATGCAAAGTCTTGCTTGATGCCATCGCAAGATGCACTGTTTGTGGGGTCTTGGCTTGAGTGTCATGTCAATCGTCCCGGTCGGAGGAGAGGATAGCGGCCATCCTGGGCATGGTGCAACAGCTGTTGACCCTGAAGATCGCAAGGTTGGGGTCCATCATGTCCCTTCTCTGCATAATGTTGTCATGCATATACCTCGTTCGACTGTGCTGGCTGCGGATGTGACCGCTGCAAGAGTTCCTCAACGCCTCTTGCATCCAGGTATCGGGAAGCTTTAAGGACAAGATCTCTCGTGATGAGAATTTCTGTCGAGTGATACGGTGGGGGGTGGGGTGACCTTTGTCGCTGTGCTCGGGCTTCCAGACCCCACCTCATCAGGAGATGGTCCAGACGGACGCCTCCCTGGAAGGATGGGGCGCTCACACCGGAAGTCTCCATGCAAGAGACCTGTGGCTACCGGAGGAGAAGTCATTGCTTATCAACGTCCTGGAGCTACGGGCAGTGTTTTGGGCCCTCAAGTCTTTCCTTTCGTCCCTCAAGGGCAAGGTGATCCGGTTGTTCACAAACACCACATCCACAATGTTCTACATCTGGAAGCAGGGGGGCACCAGATTCCCAGCACTTTTCAGAGAGGCGCATGACCTATAGCAGTGGCCCGTTGCCCAGGGACTGTTCCTCATCCCGTTTCATCTGGCAGGAGTGAAGAACCTCATCGCCGATTCTCTCAGCAGGTAGCTGCGCTCGTGCCATGAGTGGGAGCTTCGGCAGGACCAAGTGGATCTTCTGTTCTGACGATTGGGCAATCCACACATCGATCTGTTTGCAACGGATGTTGCTCGCATAGCTGATGCGCATTTTGGCAGGGCGATGCTACAGAATTTGTTAGTCTAACTTTCTTCCCGCCTCTTTCACCTACTGCTTTGGGTGTCTTTCACATGAGGAATCTGTGGGAGAAAAGCAATTCATGGAAGGAGAAATTACTTACTATAATCTTCTGCAGATTCCTCATCTCCCCTCCTGTCCATACCCACTCAGAAAGACTATGGTTGGTGCGCATCTTCTCTTTTGATGATGACTTGGCGATGGTCCTTGGTGACAGTTTTCTGTCTTCTTGCTGCATGTTAGTTTCTTTACAAAAAAAGAAAAAATATATATTTTCTGACGCTATGAATTGTGGTGTCCTGCACAAAGTTCTTCCTTCCTTTGGAAGTTTACTGTTATTTAACTTTGTGTGGGCTTATTAGACCATTGTTATCTCTGTTTTCCTATGCAGCGTGTTGAGCTCGGTAAAAACGGGGGAAACTGAATTATGGGGCATAGTGACAGAGTTTATATACGACTACTGACCGGGCAAGACGGATCGACGGCTGAGTGGAGGTCCACTATGCCCCCTGTCAAATGTTTTTCCGAAACAGCGAAGCTGGATGAGATATCTATCAGATGAGTAATCTTTGGGGAAGAATCCATAGAAAGAACATTACGGTAAGTAATTTCTCCTTTGGAAGCGGTCCTACAAAACTGCTTAATATAAAATTTGCAAAGGTTCTCTCTCCATCCACCTTTGAAAGCATTGCTATGGGAGTTTATCAAAGATGAGGAATCCGTAGGAGGATGCAATCTATAAGATTAACAATATACTTACCCCTCATTATCTTTCTGATGGATTTTCCTCAAATGGATTTCTCGTCGCCCTCCCATCCTACTCCATACTTGCCCTCTATTACAGAGCTCGCTCTCATTTCATACTTTGTACAACTCCCCAACTCAGCTGAGCATGGGGAAAAAATGAGGAACTGGGGTAAAGGGACGCTGTGCAAGCTATTTATACCGACGCCCACGTTCGTTCGGACGCTGGTCTGATGATTGTCTAGAAACCTTGACGCCAATGCGTACAGCGCCCCCTTATATTGAATTCTTTTCTGAAATCTCCTAAAGCAGAAATATGTTATCTAAAATGCGGAATCAGTGTTAGGAGCATCCATCAGAAAGAACATTACCAGGGGTTTGTAATTTGTTCATCCCCTCTTTGCACCCTTTCATCGAGAGCAAAAACCTGGATGCATGGGGCATGAACGTTTTTGGCTCTGGGACTATGATGCATCAATGCCACCTATGACCTAGCCAAATTTTCTTTTGGATTTGAGTGGGTGATCTTGGAGGCGGCGGAATACATCCAAGAGGGTGACACGAAGGGTGGATTTGAGGCTCTCGTGTCAGTTGGCAAGGAGTTCTCCCACCAATTGGGTCTTGAATACGGTTGACTGGTGTGGCCAGGCTAGTGGTGATCAGAACAGTTTTAAGAAATACTCTTGGCTGAAAATGTCAGATTTTGTTCCAGATGTCCACGGGAAACTTCTAGACATGCTTTTTGATGGCAACAACCTTTTCAGAACGGAAGTCAAACAATGCCTGTAAAAATTCCAGGCTTTGAAGGTGACTACTAAGTCTTTGGTGCTAAGATGGATTTCTAGAATCTATTACTGTCGACAGTTTTTAGGAGGCCACCCTAGTAAGTCAACGGGCGACTCTTGAGAGGTTTGCCAAAACCTAATCGAGGTGTGTGGATGAGCAGGCAATGCTTATTCTTGGGAGCGTGTGAGTGGGATCAGTGGCCCTCAATGAGTCCACATAGTATGGCACACACTAATTCAATGTACACTAAGTATAAAATATAATTAAATAAAAAATGTATTTATGCATAATACTCTGATACAGATATATACATTCACCATAGGTTCAAAAACACATCCAATAACTTAGTTAGCAATGCCGTTAAGTAACCATATGTTTTTTATTTTTTTATTTCTGTTTATTGCCATTTAGAACACCACCAGCACCGAATGGCCAACACAAACCAAACCCCACTCTTCCCACCCACCAATACATTACATCACATCGTAGGGTGCGTCCAGGACACCTATGTATGATATTGTGAGTACATTGCATTTTTCAGTGTCTTTTCACTCCTCCCGATATCTGGTCCATATCAGGCCCCTCTGAGTCCTGCTGGGAGTTACCAGCCCTGTGGTTCTTCTTTTCCCACTCATTCTGTCGGCGGGTGGGGTGGGAGATGTTTGAGCTTCATCCTTGTCTTGGGGACACCCAGTCAGATATTGTATATAGGGGTCCCATATCCTCCCTGTGCCCTGCTGGCCGTAGGTTAAGGATCCATATCTCATTTTCATGTTAATACAATATAAAATGTCTTCTTTCCATTGTGCCACCCTGGGGCTTTGCTTCCCTTCCCACATCATTGCAACTCGTCTTTTGGCAAGAATCAGGATAAGTCCCATCAGTTTCTGGGTGCTTCAGGGGACCGTTTTGGTATACACTAGTAACGGCAACAGCGGGCTGGGTTCTACGCTCTTCCCAATTATGCTGCTGATTAGCTCAAATACTTGTTCCCAGAACCTCCACATGGAAAGTGCCGGAAGTCAGCTGAAGTGTTATCACATTTGGCGCAGTTGCCTGTGGTGTCTGGGAAGAAACCCCTGAGTTGTACAGCTGTATGGTAGAACTGGTCCAGGTATTTGAAGTGGATTCGTTTATATCTTGCGTTAATAGCCCCTTTCCTTGTCGCCTCAAAACAATACCTCCACACTTCCTCTGAAATGTCGTGCCCCAAGGTCAGTTACCACCTTCTCCGGGGAGTGGTTTTTGTTTCATTCCTTATATTTAGGCTCAGGGCGTACATCACTGAATTTACTCTATTACTGTGGTCCCTCTGAAGAACTTTATGTAAGATGGTGGCTATTTGTGGTTGCAAGGGGAATGTCGTGAACATTTGTCGCATGGCCACCCTCAGTCTATAATATTGAAACACATCTAACGCTGATGATTCCCCCTCTCCCTTAGTTCTTCCAGTGTCACAAATGACCCATTTGGGAATAGATCATTGTAGCTTGTCACCTTCAGTCGTTTCATTAAAGTAACAAAGCTTGCTTCTTTAGTGATGGGGATCCCCGGTGTGTGTATTATCAGTATTTCGGGAGAACCTGCCCTCTAGACTTGTGCTCCAGGCGGGTCCTTGCCCTACTTGTGACCTCTACCATGTTGCATGCCTGGTGTGTTCTACTGGGTGCTGTGCGGATGATGGACCGTTCACGTGTCTTCTGTATCCCTTCTCCTCAAAACAGTAGATAAGAAACCCTGCCTGCGCCACGTTGTAGTATGTTTCAAATTCCGGTAGTGCGAGGCCGCCTTAGTCTATAGGTGCCATTAGCTTGTCCCAAGAGACTCTAGGTTGTTTGCCCGCGTGTACTACCACTGACTTTAATTCTTGAAAGAATTCCCCTTGCACTGCTATCGGGACGTTGAAAAAAACATATAGAAACCTGGGGAGCAGTCTTATTTAAGCAGTCTTATTTAAGGGGCAGGTGCATTCATCTGTCCATCGTCAATTTGGCCTGTTCCAAAGCCCTCCGATAGTTGCTGCTGTATACAACTGCTGTATCCCTTGCAATATTGATCCCCAGGCAACGGGTCTGTACAATGTGCATTGGAACCCCCATCCGTCTGCATATTGTTCCATGGTGTTGGTTAGTGGGAAATGGACTGTTTTCACGGCATTCACTTTCAATCCTGGGAGAGCGCTGAATCGTTGGCTATTCTGCATTATTGGGTCAAGGTTCTGTCTGGGGTCGCTGATGAACAGCACCAGGTCGTCTGCGTATTGAGATATTACCACTTTGTGGTTATATAGTTCCACACAACGGTACAGGTGACTGTACCATATATGTTCCATTGGCTGCTCAGCAAATGGCAAGGGCGAGAGAGGGCACCCCTGCTGAGTGCCTCTCCCTAGTGCCATTCACCATCACCCTAGCTACTGGCTGTGTATATAGCAGCGACACCATGGCTATAAATAGTTCTCCCAGCCCCATCCGTTGTAGTATGGTAAAGAGAAATGGCCACTCCACTGAGTCAAACGCTTAATGGCGTCTAGCAGGGCCGCCACTATTGGGGTTTCTTGTTGCACCGTCGATATCCAACCAAAACATCCTCCTTAGCCCATTGGAAGTGGTTCGCCCTGGCACGAAACCCAACTGATATGCCTGCACCATTGTTCGCATTAGAGGTACTAGCCGGGAGGACAGTATTTTGGCTAAGATTTTGTTGGCCAAATTGATTAGAGAGATCGGCCGATAGGAGGAGCAATAATTTTTTGGCTTGTCCGGCTTGAGTAGCATCACCACCACTGCTTCTCTCAGGGACTCAGGCAGTTTACCTTCCTGCAGGCTATGTTGGTACATTTTCAACAGATAGGTACCCAACCTACTGGCAAAGTGTTTATAGATATCAGCCGCAAACGATATCAGGTAATAAAATCGCATCAAAAATGTCGGCAGTAAAAAAAATTGCGGCAAAAATACTGTGGCTTGACCCGGTAAAGGTGTACCACATTATACCATTTAAGGGGAGCGGGGGCTGCAGTGGTGTCCCCCGCTCCATTTAAATGGTATAATATGTCCCCCGCATCCTTTACATGATTGTTGAAGCAAAGCCACTGCATTTGTGCCACGATATTTTGTATTCACAGCCATTTTTGCCACGATTTTAAGACATGGAACCCGTAAACACGTCAGGGCCAGTGGCTTTCCCAGATGGGAGGGATTTAATTGCGCTTAGCACCTCCTCCAATGTCAATGGGTAACCAAGTTCCTCCCTCGGCTCATCTGTGCACCAATGTAGAGCCACTAGATCTAGGTAGTTATCCATCTCCTGTTGGGAGGCTAGGATTTGGGATGAATATAACCGACTATAGAACCACAAAATTCTCGGATGATTTCCAGTCCGTGAAGCTATGCAGCCCCGGTTCATTCGCTATCGACAAGACCCAGCCTTTGATGTTATCCAGCCTGGTCGCTCTCGCGACTGTTCTCCTGGGCTTCTGCCTCTCTGCATGCTGCCACACTGCTGTCCTCCCGCATATGAATTTGGCCTTTCTCTGTGCTAATTCGTGTACCTCCTGTAGGTACCTCAGGATCTCTGCCTGCTCCGAATGTGAAGGTGTGGGTGTCGCAGATTGTAGTCCCCATATGCAGTTCTCTTTACTAGCCAATTCCCCCCTGATTTGTCATAATAGCCCAAATACCCTCCATATGCACTCCCCTCTAATCACACATTTAAAGCACTCCCACAGAGTCTCAACCGACATCACCAATCCCACATTGTTGTAAAAAAGAAGTGTCTTTTGTCTCTGCTAGGCCGTCTCAGAACACTGTATCCATGAAGCCTTCGCTTTTGAATTTCCAGGGAGGTCTCTCCTTCTCTAGGCCTGCGAGTTCTATAGTTAAAAGCACCAGGGAATGATCTGATAGTGTGCGGGCGAGGATTATTATTTGCGTGACCCTCTCCAAAAATGTGTGCCAAACCAAGAAGAAATCTAGCCGCAGCGCTGAGTTATGGACTGAGGGGTGGTGCGTGTATTGATATATTCCTGGATTCCTTATTCTCCATGCATACTCAATTTCCCATGTCAGGCACACGCCCTGTTATTTGCCAGGACCCCTAGTCACCGGGCAATGTGTGCTCCCTGTACAATCACAGACTGGATCCATGACTGCATTGAAATTCCCTGGCTCCATATAATCTCTCGAGGCGGGAATACCCCCACTTGAATCTCAATCCAATCTAGTGTTTCTACCTTGTCTTGGTTCAGGCCATAATAGTTAACTAAGGTGTAATGTTTACTTTGTATGATCCCCTGCAGCACAAGGGCTCTCTCCTCCGGGTCCCTAACCACCGAGGTCTTGCAGATCCCAACTGAGCTATGAACAAGCATGCACACCCCCCTAGCATATGAGCAGTGGGTGGAGAAATACCTGTGACATCACCAAGTTTTCCTGAATTTGGACTCTGTCTCCTGTGTTAAATGGGTCTCCTGTAGAAACGCTATTCCCACCCAATGATGCTGCATATACCGCAGGACCCTCCGACACTAAGATGGGCCGTTCAGCCCTCTAACATTCCATGTGATGCAATTGAATGTCACCATCTTTGTTTTCCTGATGACATATTCCTCCTGGTTCTCTGGGACAGTGAATAGTGTACTCTTGTATTTCCGGAGTATTGACCATGTCTGGGTGCCCTGTGATTCAGTTGTACCTTAGTTTACATTTGGCTTTTCCCCCATCCCCTTCCTTTCCCCTCCCCTACCAACAACCCCAAATCATTAGTACTCTGGCCCTTCTCCCCTCCCCCGCTGATCACCCTAACTCCTCAGCAGCATCCCTTCCCCTACCCATGCTCAAAATTTGAGCTTCCAGCCATCCACCACACCGCCACTATCTTAGGGTTGTAACCTGACTGCCCTCTGATCCGTTTCCAATTTGTCTTAAGCATCATGCATTGCTAAAGGATATATGGTATCCAGGCATTGTTTCGAAAACATAGTTTCGAAATTAAAAAAAAAAATTAAATGCACTTCTTCAATGCATTTTGTTTCGAAATGTTTGCATTCGAAACTTTGCCATTCGAAACCATCACTAAGAACTGGCTATGTCTCCAATCATGTTTTCACCCATTGTTCCCTTGTTGTCTATGATTCCTCGGTTGTAGTTCCAGAAAGGCATTGGCTTCTTCCAGGGTGTGGAAAAAAATTGCTCGCTCCTAGTGTTCTATCTGCAGCTTGGCCGGGAACAGCATGGCATAATGGATGCTCCTCTCTCGTAGTTTTCTTGACTTCCTTGTACGGTCTGAAAAGTCTGGAAAAAGTCTGATTGTATCTCCCTTGTAAGTTACCGTTCCTTTTTGTCTGGCTTTGCAGAGTGCAAGGTCTCTGTCCCGCTAGTTTAACATACGGGCTATGATCGGGCGTGATGGGGCCCTGGGAATTGGTTTCTTCCCACTCAGCACTCGGTGCGCCCTTTCCACTATGCATACCGCTGAGAAATCCTCTGGTTCCAGCACCTCCCGTACTATCTCTTCCACTAGGGGCTCCATATTTCTCTGCTTCACCTACTCGGGAACCCCGATTATTCTTGGGTTATTCCTCCTGGACTCCAAGTCGTCCTGTTTGTTGGCAAGCTCCTTCAGCGCCTGTTTCACAAGTGTCATCTCTCTGGCCACGACGTGAATTTGTCCTCCAGACTAGACACACTTCCCCTCAACCTCATCCAGCCTCTCCCCATGTTTGTCAAGACTGACCTGCATGTGGTCAACTTTACAAGGGAGGGTATCCATTTTCCTGTCTAGAGACTGTCTGCTGGTTTGCAGTTGATTGCCCTTTTCTTTGATATCTTAAAACGCTCCAATAGGGTCTTGGGGGGCTACTTGGGATCGTCCTTCCGTGGATCCTTCCTTCGGTCTGTCGTTTTTCGTTTAAGAGGGTGCATCAAAATGCAATTTGGACTGTTTGCCACCTTTACCGACTTGGACATCTCGGCAGCTCCTGAGACCTGTGCTCTATGGGCGCTATATGCTGTATCCAGTGTCTCAACAGGCGGGTATGTCGCAGGGCCACAGCTGCAGACTGCTGTCTGCCACTGTGTGATTCGCCTTATGGTCCACCCTTCTCCCAACACTTGTGATAGCTGCCCACAGATCTCAGTCGTGGGGTACACACCCCTTTGTTTCCATTTAGTTGTTCCTCGGTTTGCCACACCCCAGGCACCTCCCAAATTTGTCTCGGGGTCTGCTGTCCAGGGTACTTATCTGAAAGGAGCAAGGGCATCCTGTGAACAATGGAGTTCCCCAGTAATTGATTGATGCTGTCTTGTTGGCCCCTTGTATCTGGCATCTCGCTCCACCCCAACCTTCTCTTTCCAGCCCAAGCCTTAGAGCAGGATAGGACTGGGGGTATTCCCTTCTACATCTGCTCGTGTCCTCTGCTGTTGGTTGTCGCTTGTCTCAGGGTGGGGAGCCGTGATCTTTGTGTCCGTGAAGGGCCGCTGGGGTATATTCCTCCTCCCCCACCCTCCTGCTTACTTGTTTAGACTCCCTCCGGTGTGTAATGCCGGGTTGGGCTCCACACTAGCAGCATCGCGGATGGTTGCTCCCTCCTTTTTGGGTGTGTGCAGCTCCGACTTTGACAGAGAGTGGAGGTTGCAGCCCCCCTGTGCAGCAGGGCACCGCTGCCCTGCGCGTCAGCTCAGATTCCGTGGGGGGCGCTGCCAGCACCGGCCGCCTGCCCATCAGGTGCTATTGTCCATAGGTCTGCGGGGCTTAGAGCGCACTCCACACTTGAGGATGGGGAACCTCCTTGTCCTCCGGTGCATTGCATGCCGGGCGCCAGGGTCCTCTCATGTCGCACGCCTTGAACGGGGGTCCCGGATGGATTCGCTGGGCGATATATTTAAACTTCCTCCTTCAGCTGAACTGCAGCCGGATTCTCAGCCCACCACAGCAGTGTTCGTTCATTCTGGGCCTGGTGATCCTCAGAGCTACGCGCCCAAGGACAGCCCCTTCTCCTCTGCTTCTGAGCCATTGTGGTGCGGGGCTAAAAACACTTGGTCTATATCTCTGCTCTCCAGGTACCATCAGGCTCCATACTTCGCCCCTGAGATGGTGTGGGTGTTCCGATGCATGGCACCACG
The DNA here is from genome assembly GCF_040938575.1 of Ambystoma mexicanum. Classification (NCBI taxonomy): domain Eukaryota; kingdom Metazoa; phylum Chordata; class Amphibia; order Caudata; family Ambystomatidae; genus Ambystoma; species Ambystoma mexicanum. Next base: position 1,222,102,904 of record NC_090927.1, read on the forward strand.
TTTGAAGTGTTGGATCAGTCGGGAAACCTCTGAATATTCACTGGATTGCTCGAGGTGTTTAGGCACTCACAGGCTAACGGCCATCTTGGCTGGGCTCGATAGCACCCCCCAAACAGAGTTATGCAACTAGATCAAAAGTTAATAACCTTACTCCTATGTCCCGTCCCCTTTGCTCCTGTCTGGACGTCCCTCGCTCGGGACAGGAACTGAACATTTCACCAGAAAAGGAACACTTTCCCTTTAAATTTAAACTCGCGCTGGGGTCGCGGCGGCATGCCGTCCCCTAACCCTGCCCACCGGGGTCACACCTCAGTCCTCTTGTCTGCGTCGATGGGAGCGGACCACTTTCACCAGTGCTCCTGGGTGAGGCCTCAAGCCTCGTAATTCCATGTGCTTTCCCTAATCTTTTGCATTTCTCTAATTTTCATCAGCTGGATAGCATTAAGGAATACGTCCCCAAGAAGACCTAGAAGGTAAGCGTACTTTTTTCAAAGGCGCTGCGGTGACTCCTTCCCCGGGAAGCCTGCTGACAGGAGGGGTCAGTCGGACCCTCGCACCGGCAGCAAGTACACAGAGGCTGTTGTAGCGATCGGCTTAACGCCCAAAGGTTGTAAGGGGCCTACCGGTTCCGCCGCCGAGGAACCTACTGGCTCTGTTACCTGGTCACATCCCAAAGGGCTCAGCTCTGTTACTGGGTTCACGCCTGAGGGGGCGCCTACACAGAGCGCAAACAGCACTACTGACCCCATAGCCGAGGGCCAACTGTCTACCAGGCCCACGCCGGATGTGCTTGGTGGGGTAGAGCCGATACATTCAGGCATGCATGTCAAGCCCATGCCTGCGCCATCCGCGGTCCCACGTGCGGAAGGCACAGTCAAAATGGTGCCCAGGACAGTGACCCACCAACAGGGCGAACTGCAAAGGTACTAGCCTATGGCCAGGGCAGATTGGGGTCTTATTGCTCCAGTCACGTGGACATCTTTATACCCGACGTTCACAGATCAAGCACGGTACCATGAGGGCATGTATTCGCCAGGTGGGGGAAGACCACAGGCCTTTACTCGATCGCACACAGCCTGCTTGCGAGGATCGTTTTTCGACAGGTTTTGGACTCGCATACGGTCTCCGCAGATGGGGAACATCCTTAAAGGCATAATAGGAGATGCTGCCGCCCACACCGCCACCTCAGCCGGTGCCTGCGCAGCCTGTACCTCCACCACCACCATTGCCCATGCCTTTTGGTAGTTTCGGTTGCAGAGCCTTCAGCGCCTGGGCCAACTCCAGTGGCAGACCTAACGCCTGTGGACCCAGGGGCCCCTTCTAACTCGGATGACGAACAAGACACTGATGAGGAAGAGCAGGATATGCCTTCTTCGGCAAGGGCATTCCATGATAGGATTGCTGGCCTAGTTGAATGCCTGGGCATCCCTCAGCCCCAGAAAGGGTTGCTTGAGGCAGGGGTACTGACGGAAGTACTCGCCATCAAGGCGGAATCCAGATCTGACATCCCGTTGCAGAAGGACATGGAGGCTCTGGCGAATAAGGGTTGGCTCAGGCCCCCACTCTATTCAGCCAACAAATAAAAGGCTGGATGCAAATTTCAGGCAGTTGGAGGGCAACACTCTGCTCTTATCAGTTCACCCCAGCAACTGCCGCCAGTCATTGCGGCAGCGTCTATGAATGCCACACATATTACAGCTGACAAATCAGCCTCTTTCAAAGCAGGACTCGCTGAAGCAAAACTTGTGGCTCAGGACATCATGGAAGCCACAGTGGCGCAAATAGATACCGCTAGCAGTGCAATCTGTGTGGCGACTGACATGCGAAGGACGGCATGGCTCAGGGCGACCAGATTGAACACTGATGTTCCGGGCAGAATCCTCGACCTGCCTTTTGAGGGCGGCGATTTGTTCCAATCCACCACTGACAAAGAACTCAATAAAACAATGCAGCAGCAAGCAGACTGACAAATCCCTGGCCATTCTCACCAAGCAAGCAGCTAAAACCTTCGCACAGTGTCATTCTCGATCAGACTGAGGGCAGTCCTTTGGCAGTTTCCAGGATCGCCAGGTCATGCAACCGGACAGGTCACCCAGCTAACATAGGTGAAAACACCAGATGTCTTCGCACATGGGCTTTTTTCAGTCCCCCTCCCAGTCATCTGCCTCTGACACAAAAAAGCAATGATGGCTCTTTTCAGAATCACAGCACCCCAGTCGTGGGCAGGGTGGCCCTGCAGTCAAGCTTTGTGCTCATGCTTTACGGACTCATCTTCCCCATGATGGCCCTGCTTCACTGCCTTGTAATGCAGACCCGCCTGAATTAACTTGTCACACCTGAAACAGAAATGCAGACCCGCCTGAAAAAACAAAGAAACTCGGCCTCCCTGAAGATTGATGATGTCATGAAAACGTGCGTTAGGAGGAGAAGCTAAAGACTGGTAACAGAGCACCTGTCTTCACATCTTTAAACATTCCTCCAACTGATCAAGAGCAGTGCAGTTTGCATTTGGACGAACAACTCTACCTGCATGTACTACCTCAACAAGCAGGGGAGCACCAGATCCCTGCTCCTATGCAGGCTGGCCCTCAGGATCTGGGAGTGGGCGATTGCGTAGGACATCTGGATCTGAGCAGTGCATCTGCAGGGGGAATCGAACCAGGAGGTGGACAGATTCAGTCAGTTGGGCACCGACGACTCAGAGTGGCAACTGAACAAGAGTCCTTAGACATTTTCAGCAGGTGGGGGGGGGGTGCTACGAAGAGCAACCAGACTTGCAGCAGTTAGCATCCTGGGGGAGGGGGGAGGCACGGCTCCCTCACGACGCACTTAAGATTCACTGGGATGGGATGTGGGCATATGAATTTCCTCCTACCTCGCTCATCCACAAGGTTGTTTGCAAGATCAGGCAGTCCCAGCGGCTGCGTCTCATTCTCATAGAGCCTTAGTGGTCGGCCAGGCCATGGTTCTCAGACCTTCGACAGCTGTCTGTCCAGCCAGAAGTCCCTCTCCCGTTCGGGAAGAGCCCGCTCCTGGCGCAACTGGGGTATGGAGGGGTGGTCCTTTACCCCTGCCCGGAGAGGCTAGCCCTAGCAGCCTGGTACCTGAGCAGGTGACTCTCCATCATCTCAGACTGTCTTGGGACAACCTAGAAATAATACAGGGAGCCAGGAGTCTGGCTACCTGAAAGCAGTACAAAAGCAAATGGACCAGGTTCTGCTTCTGGTCCAAGGAAAAAATGAGTGGTCCCGCTATCTTGAACACTCGACCAGGTGTTGTCTTTCTCAGCTTATTTAGCCAGATCAGTGATCCAGGTTGACACCTGCCGCACATACCTAGCAGCCATTGGTGCATACAGGAACTCGCACAGGTTTACCTTCTCGGCCAATCCAGTAGTCAAGAGACATCTAGCGGGTTTAACCATTCTCCCGTCTGGGCCTACTCATTCTCTCTATTCTCCCGTCTGGGCCTACTCATTCTGCAGGGCACACTCTTGATGCTCTGATCTCTTCTGACCTTCCCCTCTCTGTCCCTCTCTCCACTCCTCTCTCCTGGAGTGATCACTTTCTCCTATCCTCCCACCTCACCCTCCCTACCCCACAGGCAAAGCCACCCTTATCATTGCCACCCACCTTCTCGGTCATCCGACCCATGAAGCGCGTGTCAGTTGCGGCTTTCGCTGCCACCTTCTCGTCCCCCTCCCCCTTCGGCTGACTCCCACCCTGACACAGCCCTCTCCTTGCTCCACTCTGCTATATCTGATACTCTTGATATCCTTGCCCCTGTCATGAAAATCCGCCTGAAGCCCAAAGCCAAATGTAACTCCTGGTATGATTCGGATCTCGTCACCCTAAAACGCAAGTGCAGGCTGACAGAGAGGAAATGGCGTGCTTCATGTTCATCCTCTGACAAACTGGCCTGCCGCCTGCTCCAAAGGCAATACCGTCTCTCTGTTCTCACCAAGAAGAGAGCCCTTATCCAAGCCCGCATCTCTGCGGCATCTAACAACTCGGCTGAACTCTTTGAAATCTGCAAGGAGCTTGCCAACCCTGCTGCAGTCTCTACCTCTCCTGTCCCCTCCCAGGCCCTCTGCACTGCACTGGCCTCCCACTTCATCTCTAAAACTCAGGACATCCTGTCCTCACTCTCCTCCTATCACCTCCCCCCCTCTGTTCCCTGCTCTTCCTCTGGCCCTTCTGCAGCCACCCCTCCTCCCTCCTTCTCTGCCTTTCCCCTTTTTTCTGCTGACGAGGTTTCCAGACAAGTCCGATCTATGAAAGTCTTGTCTAAACAGATTCACCCCTGTTCCTCCAAAACTATCAAGGACCACATTGACTCTCTGGCTCCTGCCCTGGCTGACTTTTGCAACCACTCCTTCGCCTCTGGAGTCTTCCCATCCCCCGTCAAACACTCCCTTGTGCACCCTCTCCTTAAGAAACCCTCTGCCGACCCCTCCTGTCCGGCTAACTATCGCCCAATCTCCATCACTCCCTTCCTCGGCAAGCTCCTGGAGAAACTGGCCATCTCCCAGCTTAACCTCCATGCTGAAGCTGCTGATAGTCTCCATGACCATCAATCTGGCTTCAGAGCGGCCAGAAGCACGGAAACTGCTCTCCTGAACATCCGTGAGGACCTGCTCTTGAACCTCGACTCCAACACTCCGTGGGTTCTCATTCTGCTCGATCTCTCTTCTGCCTTTGACACTGTCAACCATGCCATCCTGCTCAACCGTCTCCGTGATAACCTGGGTATCACTGGTCAGGCTCTGGCGTGGCTGACCTCTTTCCTTTCCAATCGACCCTCCCAGGTCCAACTTGGGTCCTTCCTCTCTGACATCTTTTTCTCCACCTGTGGCGTTCCCCAGGGATCTAATCTCTCTCCCTGGCTGTTCAACCAGTATATGGCACTCCTTGCCCACCGCATCGCCGCCCTCTGCCCCAACTTTCAGTGCTATGTGGACGATACCCAGCTCATTTTCAGGCTACCCTCGGCCTCCTCCTCTCACTCCCTGATCTCTGACTGTCTGTCTGCTATCCAGGAATGGTGTGCTGCCAATGACCTCTGCCTTAATGCTAGTAAGACTGAGATCCTACTCATCGGCACACCCACTCCCTCCTTCCCTGCAGCTCTCTGGCCGGCCTCTCTTGGCCCTCTTCCTGCTCCTACCTGCAAGGCAAAAAACCTTGGGGTCATCTTCGACTCCACACTCTCCTTCTCGCCTCATATATCTGACGTCTCTAAGAAGGCACATTACCAGCTGCACCTCCTCAGAGGTATTCTTCCCTTCCTCTCGTTCCCCAGAAGCTCACTGTCTCCCGAGCCCTGGTTCTCTTGAAGCTGGACTACTGTAACAGCCTCTATCTTAATCTGCCTGCCTCCACTCTCCGCCCTCTGCAACTCATCCAGAACAGAACTGCGAGACTTGTCCTTGGCCTCAAGCCCAGGGACCGTATCTCTCCAGGACTGAAATCTCTACACTGGCTCCCAGTGGCTGCGAGGATTAAGTTCAAAACCCTCTGCATTGTCCACAAGGCCTTCTGGGGCCTGGGGCCTAAATACCTTCAACTCTCTCTTCCTAAATATCTTCCTTCCCGAGCCCTACGCTCATCCGTCTCCAACTCCCTCAGGGTCAGCCGCTTCTCGCAGCAACAAGCTGGGGGTGGATCTCTCTCCGCGGCAGGGGCCTCCCTCTGGAACAGCCTTCCTGCCTCCCTGAAACTTGAGGAGAACCATCTCCGGTTCCGGAAGCACCTCAAAACCTTCCTCTTCACTTCTGCTTTCTCTCTCCCTCTCCCCTGCTAAATTCTTCACCAAAACTGCACTGATTCTGCAACTGGGCCACTCTCACCGACCTCGTTCCTGGGCCCAGTCACTCTTCACTTGCACTGCCTCCCTGGCAACCCCTGCACTACGGGACTGTCTCTGTATCACTACAGCCCCCACCCCCCCCAGCACTTGTCTGCACTTACCTTGCACTTGCCACCAGCTGGCCCTATTTATTTATTATTTTATTTCTATTCTACTTATTTGTACTGCACTCCCCCCTCCCCCTTCCTCTTGCACTTTTTCCCTTCCCCCTACCCCTGCACTTGCGCGTTCTGAATGACACCTGGCCTAGTAGGATCGTTGTCTGTCTTCCCCTTGTTCCCCCCTCCCTGCCTCGTCGCGCCTTGAAACACTTGTGTATAGGCGCGTTACAAATGCCATATCATATATCATATCATAACCAGAGTGTACCCGCTTCTTATATGCCCCCACTCATTCTGGGATCTCAATGTTGTTCGTAGCGCCCTAGCGCACAATCCATTTGAGCCCATGGCCACAGTGGGCATCAAATCGCCATGTTCAAGAGCTTGCTACTAGTGGGGCTTATTTCAGCTCGCTTCTAAGCCCTACACTATGTTTCATCGGGACATGGTTGTGCTCCACACTCACCCCAAGTTCCTACCAAATGTGGTCTCCTCCTTCCACATTAATGCATACATTGTGCTCCCCACTTTCTTTCCAAACCGCAAGGAAGACGCTGAGAAGGCTCTTCATTGTTTGGACACCAGAAGAACACTAAAATTCTATCTTAATAGAACCAAGGACTTCCGCAAGACAGAAGCCTTATTTGTCACATTTAGTGGGTCAAGGCCTGGACAGCAAGCGTACAAAGCTTCAATAGCTAGATGGACAACAGCAGCCATCCAGGAGGCATACAAGGCTCAGCACAAAGAATCACCAAGAGGCATGCATGTTCACGCCATCAGGGCCAAGGCAGCGCCAGTTGCCTTTCAGCATCGCGTACCCTGGCAAGTGATTAGCAGGGCGGTGACATGGGCCACCCCATCAGCCTTCTGCAAGCATTACTGTCTGGATACCCGTGCAAGGGCTAACACAGCATTTGGCCAGGCTGTCCTTTATCCGTTTGCCGAGAGTGCCAAGCTCTCCTCCCCAGGCTGGTTGTGTCAGTTGTAGCTGCCCATACAGGATGGAGGAACGGGGACAGTGTTTCTCACCAGAGTGACTAACATACTCATAGTCCATAGTCCCCTTTCCTCCATACGTCTCACCACCCTTACTTCTATAAAAGAACAGCTAGGTTGAACAGTTCAATACAGCTGATGAATCAAAGGGGACTGAGGTGTGTGCCGGTGGGCGGGGTAAAGGGAGCGCATGCTCCCAGGGCTGCGCCCTCCGCGCCATACACATTTAAAGGGAAACTGTTATTTTTCCGATGAAAAAGGTTCCGTTCCAGTCCCTAGCAAGGGACGCCCATACAGGATGGAGGAAAGGGGACTTTGGTCTATGAGTATGTTAGTCACTCTGGTGAGTAACACTTAATAACTTAAGCAGTTGAAACGCTAAGAAGAATGTTGCCTTGTGCCTAAATGTCACAAGAGCCACAATGTTTCCACCCTGAAGGAAGTCTCTGCAGCTAGGTTGTGATGTACTTGTGTGGTGATAGAATTTTACTAAAGGTAAATAAATGTATTCTTCGGTTTCTGGTTACTCTGCCCAGGTTCGACGGAGAAAAGGTGAGTGGAAAGGGAAAGCAGGAGACAAAGGGACTAATGTTGCAAATCTTAATAAATTTGCTTCTTTAAAAAATGTTTACAAAATTGCCAGACTGCTGCACCATTTCGCTAGCGCAGGATATAAACGTACTTAAAATCACAATTTGTTATTTAAGCGTATCTTTCTTGTTTTAACATTTCTTTTTTTTAACAGATGGGAGCTTGTTTTTCAAAAGTGTTTAATGGATGTCCATTAAAGATTCATTGTGCAACATCCTGGATCAATCCAGACACTAGAGGTAACATACTTGTACAGATTTGTTGTATTCTACACATTCTTACCCAGATCTTTGCCTAGTGTGCATTAAATCTCTGTGGTTGTGTTCATTATGTGGAGATGCAACCCCTTTGGCAGATGATTTCAATTTTATATAACTTCATATATACTAAAAGAAAAATCTATACTCAATGAAAAGTTAGATCATATGAAAATTGTTAGGAAATATTTTCTTTTTGCTGCTTTCCCTTCATAGACTTCAATGGGACACCCACCGTTCTGCTACTGTTTTGAGCGGTTCATAGACATAATTTCGAATACAAAATATTCGAAAGTCAAAAAGTCGAAAAAAAAATGTCGAAAAAAAAAATGTCGAATTTTTTTTAATGACGTTTTTTTTCGAAATGGGGGGTTCCCCCCCAACCCCCCTTTTTTATTTTTACCTATTTTGTTCACAGAAACTAGAGCCCAAAAAAAAATATCAAAAAAAAAAACAATTCGACATTTTTTTTTTCCGACATTTTTGATTCGACTTTTTTGACTTTCGAAATTATGTTTTCAAAATTATGACTGGACACCGTTTTGAGCCTGTTCTGACTTTTATATGCCAGTGGAGTCTTTTACTTCGCTGCCCTTGATAAGCGCATCTGTTTTGTGGGCACTGACCAATTCCTATTGCTATCAGGGCAGAAGAACTTTGTTCTCCATAGTTTGGTTTTCCCTGTACAGATCACCTTCTATGAAGTATGGGAGCCACACGTGTGTCTCTGTATGTTTGATTTTTGTACCTTTTTGGTTACTAGCATGATGGGTCTACTAGGATGAGTTGGTGGCAGTGAATACCTTTCTGCCATTTTTGCTGTTTTGTGCATTTCTGCATTTTGCCACTTGCTAAAATGGATTTTCAGAATCTACACTGTGGACAGATTCTAAGAGGCAATACTATTCTGATGAATAGGGACGAACACTAATGTTTAGCCAAATTCTATCTGGATAGTGTGACTGAATAGGAAGGCTCAGACTTAAGAGGGTGTGTGAGTGGTGAAGGGTTCATTTAAGCACACAGAGCACCCTTACTAATACATGTTTGGCAGAGTGTACAACAATACAGTCATTTGTTTAGGACTTAAGCAATTCATTTCAATTTACTTCTACGTCCCATCCCCTTTCCTCCATACTTGTGGGACATCTCTCCGTCCTGTGGGACGGGACCGGACCACTTTGTAAAAAGCACCCAACATTTTTTTTCAAAAATGTGCCCCTCCTCTCTTTTCTGCGCGGGGCTCGGCACGCGTTCGTGACCCCGCCCACCTTGGCTCCGCCCCGCGCATGGCCCATCAGTCCTTTTCTCCGCTCGATCGGGGCCGGACACACTTTCATTCTGGGAAGATTTTCTTCCCTTTTTTCCTCTCTGGCTCTCCCTAGCGTTCGTTTACTAGTCTGTCTTTCAAATTAGATTTTCCAGATTGTTCATCGTGTCACCGTCGCTTCGCGAGGGCGGATCCCCATCCTCTTTGTTTAGAGTGTTTGGGTCCAGATCACCATTGGGACTCCTGTTTTTACTGCGACTCCCTTTCGGTCCGTGCACTTCAACGTCGGTTGGAGCGGTGGGAAGAGGTGTTCCGACAAAATCCTCCTTTGCATTTTCAGGCGTTCATCGACGAGAAGAAAAAACGCTTGGTAAGTTCTTTACTTTTCAGAGCACTCCGACCGGGGGATACCTTCCCGGGTTCCTCTCGGTCCGGGAGGGGCGTTGATCGCTCTGTTACTGGGGTTTGCCCTGAGGTGCCTGTTGGGCCTAATAATTCTACCAGAGTTTTCTCCGAGGGTCTCTGTAAGGGGCCTGTGAACACCAGAGTACGCTCAGAGGCCCCTCCTGTGGGAGCTGTTTGTAGACCCAGTTCTACTGAGTCGTGGGGTACCAGAGTTCTCTCTGAGGCCTATGTCGGCTTCCCTCAAAAACAAAACCGGGGTGCGCCCCGAGGCCTTGTAGTTACCGAACGGATGTTCGAGGCCCGCGCAGAAAAGGCTGTTACCGGGCCTGGGTCTGAGGTCCCTCATATAGCGGCTAAAGCTACCAACAGTTCTGAGAGGCCGGTCAGGGCTTTGTCGGTGAAAGCTCACCGTTCCCGCTCTTGTGGTGACACCAGATTTGTTGAGGGGGCAAAGAAGCAAAGTTCTTCTTTTACCGGCAGTGCCGAGGTTCTTCCTTCGAAGGCTCGGTTGGCGGTTGGTATGTCACAAAAATATTCCAGGCCTCATAGTACCGGCTCGGCCGAGGTTCCTTATGTTAAGGCTAAGATTAAGACCACCTCATGAGAGGAGGCCTTAGGTCCCGAAACAATCTCCTGAGGATGTTTTTTTCGGTAAATTTCAAGCGCTTATGCGCACCGACCCCATGAGGGAATATTTCAAAGGGCTTTTCAAGGAGATATGTCCACCGGCGCCTCCGGCTCTACCCATTCCTCAGGTGGTTCCGCCGGCGCCTCCCTTGCCTGTGGTGCCCCCCCCCGCACCCCACTTGCTCTCCTGCCTTTGCCTCCATTGTCCCCAGTGGACAAGGCAGTGCCTGACACGGCTCAGCAGGATCCTGACCTGTCAGATGACCCTCAAGGCGATCAGGACAACAAGGACCTTCCCCGCTCTATCAGAGACTTTCATGACCGGGTACTGAACATGATGAATTTCTTAGATGTTCCGGTGCCCGAGGCACCCGCTCCGCAGGAGGGCGTGCTTTCTGCGGCGTTCACCCTGTCTCCTTTGGAGAGCAGAAGGACGTTCTGGCCGAGGTCCGAAGAGTCTGGGAAACGCCACACTCGGGACTTTTTGTCAATAAAAAGATTGACGCGAGGTACAGGCTGCATTCTTCGGAAGAGGTGGCCCTGTCGTCTTGTCCGCCTCCCTCCTCCACAGTGGTGGCTGCGGCCACTTTGCAGTCCAGGCCTGCAACATCCTCTTCCACGACGGCTACTCAGGTTCTGGGCAAGGAGGACAAGCTCCTCGACTCCCTCGGTAGGAAAATCTTCGCCAACTCGGCCTTGCAGCTCAGGCAGGCCAACGCCGAATTGATATTGACTGGAGCTAACATGCGGATGTGGAAAGGTCTGTCTGAGTTTGAGGAGCACATCCCGGTCGAGAAGCTGGAACATTTCAAAGGAGGCCTTTCTGATGCCAGGGTCTTGGCCCAGGATCTCCTGGAGGCTGCGGCTCATCACGTAGACACCTCGGCTCGGGGCCTGATCCTCAGGGTTGATACCTCACGGCAGGCATGGCTGCATGCCACTAAATTTTCTAAGGAAGTGCAAGACAAGGTGTTGGACCTTCCATTCGATGGTAAGGAGCTTTTTCATTCTTCTACTGATGGAGAGCACACCAAAACCAAGGATAGCACTCAGACGGCTAAATCATTGTCTGTTCTGGTTAAAGCTCCTTTCAAATCCCAGAGACCGTTGTCGCAAAGTCGACCTTCTACTGGTTTTAGGGGCTTCCTCGACCGCAAATCTCGCAGAGTGGATACTCCTGCGTGGAACAACCGCTGTAGACAACAGCGTATGTGGTTTTTCTCCTGCTCCTCATCCTCCTCCTCAAGTGGCACCACGACCGATAAGCCTGTTAAATGAGGGTTTTCCACGCTCGCACGAGACCCCGGTGGGAGGACGCATTGCGTCTCATTGGGAGGCGTGGCAGACCATCACAGAAGACAGATGGGTCTTGTCAGTCGCTCGAGCGGGCTTCCGCTTACCTTTACCCCCTACCCCACCCCTCAACCCTCCTTTTCAGCTTTCGGGCTCACCGTCCCTCAAGGCCGAGGTTCAGAAACTTCTGGACCTCAGAGCTGTCAAACCCGTTCCCCTTGGGGAGCGAGGGGAGGGCTTCTACTCCCGGCTGTTTACGGTGCCCAAACCCAACCAGGCTGGCCTGCGCACCATCCTAGACCTTTCCCAGTTCAATCTTTTTCTACCCCAAGAGAAATTCAAGATGATCACGCTCAGCCAGATACGCTCCTCTTTGCAGATGGGCGATTGGCTCAGCGTTGTGGATTTTCAGGATGCGTACATGCATATCCTGATTTGGAATCCACACAGGAGATACCTCCACTTCTCTTTGGGAGAGGAGCACTTCCAGTTTTGGGTTCTTCCTTTTGGCCTCAGCTCGGCGCCGCGTGTCTTCACGAAGATGTCGGTGATTGCGGCCTATCTTCGTCTCCAGGGTATCCATGTGTATCCTTATTTGGACGACTGGCTCTTACGCAGCCCTTGTCCGTTGGCAGCGGCGGGCAACCTCCGGTCTCTCCTTCAGCTCCTGTTCCATCTTGGGCTGTTGGTGAACTGGCAGAAATCCTCCATGACGGTCTCACAGGACCTGATTTTCCTGGGTTTTCGTTAGAACATGATCGACTGCAGAGTGTATCTGACCGGGGACCGAATGGCGGATCTGTTGGCCACGTGTCAGATGTTTGCGCAGTCGGAGAGCATGTCGGCGTGGTGGTTCCAGAGGCTTCTGGGCCTCATGGCCTCTTGTGTACTGGCTCTTCCTCTTGCTCGTCTCAAAATGAGACGGACCCAGATGGCCCTTCGAAATTCATGGCGTCAGGCAGTGGATCCGGATTCCATGCGGATAATGATTCCAGATTCCATGAGAGTGGACCTGGATTGGTGGTCATCTCTCAGCAATCTGTCTGGGGGCGCGTGGTTTCAGGATCCGGTCCCTACGGTGACGATCACGACGGACTCCTCCCTCCTTGGGTGGGGTGCGACGTTAGATCTTCTTCAGGTCTCCGACCTCTGGTCGCCTCAGGACAAGCTCCTGCACATAAATCATTTGGAGCTTCTGGCGATCTTCCTAGCGCTCAGGGCGTTCAGACCGCTCATTGTCAACAAGGTGATCCGCATAAGAACGGACAATGTGGTATCAATGTATTACATAAACAAGCAACGGGGAACAAAGTCTCCCCCTCTCGTGGACCTATCCATCCAGATTTGGGAGTGGGCCGTGCTTCATGGTGTCTGGCTGCTTGCAGTGCACATCCCGGGCCAGCTGAATGTCACAGCGGATGCCATCAGCCGGCGGACAGTGGTCAGCTACGAGTGGGAGTTGAAGGCGGAGGTCCTCTCATGGATTTTCTCGCGTTGGGGCACACTGGAGGTGGACCTCTTCGCCACGGCGGTAAACAAGAAGCTTCCTCGATATGCCTCCAGAGGGGGGCTGGGAGCCTCCTCTCTGGGGGATGCTCTCGAGATTCCATGGCACAACATGAGAGCTTACGCCTTCCCGCCTCTGCCTCTAGTTCGAGCAATTTGGAAGTTGAAGAACTCTGTGAACTGTTCCCTTCTACTGATAGCCCCGTGGTGGCCAGCCAGGTTTTGGTTCTCAGAACTTCAACACCTGTCGGTGTATCCGCCGATCAGGTTACCAGTAACTCCCGATCTTCTTCACCAAGAGGAACAACAGATGTGGCACCCCTCCCCACAATCGCGCAGCTTGGCGGCATGGTGCCCGAGTTCAAGTCTTTAGAGCATCTGAGTTTGTCTGCGGATAACATGCGCATTATCGAGGCAGCCAGGAAACCCTCGAACAGATCTTAATACAGGAGTTAAATGGTTCATGTTCTGTCATTGGTGTTTGGAGAAGAAGTTGGATGTGAGGGTGGCCACGATTGACACAGTGCTGTCCTTCGTGTCTGCTTACCTTTCTACAGACCTGTGTTCTTATTCTCTAACTAACCCAGTGGTGAAGAGGCATTTTGCTGGCTTGACACGCCTTTACCCTCCGGTTCGTAATCCGCACCGGCCATGGGACCTAAATGTAGTCCTGACGGCGCTGTGCCATAAACCCTTTGAACCAATGGCTACAGTAGACCTCAAGTACTTGTCTTGGAAAGTGTCCTTTCTGGTCGCCGTTATGTCAGCAAGGAGAGTGAGTGAGCTCCAGGCATTGTCGGTGGAGCATGCTTTCTTGGTCTTTCACAAGGACAAGGTAGTCCTTCGGACAAACACGGCTTTCCTACCGAAGGTAGTGACCAAACTCCAACTGAATCAGTCGATCTCCCTTACCGTCTTTTTTCCAAACCCTGCCTCAGAGGCTGAAAGAGTTCTACACTGTCTTGATGTCCGAAGAGCTCTTAAGTTCTACCTGTACAGGAATTCCGAGCTTAGGAGTTCTTCTCAACTTTTTGTGATTTTCGGTAGCCCTCAGGGCAAGCCCGCGTCTAAGGCATCTATTTCCAGGTGGATTGCCGCCTGCATCACAGAGTCTTTCACCGTCCAAAGGCTGAAACCTCCTAAAGGTATCCATGCACACCTGGTGCGGGGCAAGGCAGCCGCGGTTGCTTTTCAGAAATATGTTCCCTGGGAGTCCATCGCTAGGGCAGCTACTTGGGCCTCCCCATCTGCTTTCTGTAAGCATTACTGTCTCGACATGAGCGCTAGAGCTGACGCTCAGTTTGGTCAGGCTGTGCTGAAGAACCTTTTTCAGTAAGGGGTATTTCCATCCACCCGTAGTTCCTGTAAGGAGTGCTTGGGAATCTCCCACAAGTATGGAGGAAAGGGGACGGTACGTAGGAGTATTACCAGGTTACTCACCGTAGTGACTACCTTACTCCTAGTCCATAGTCCCCTTTCCTCCATACGCCCGCCCACCGTCCCCTCTAATAAGGTTCCTCTGTTATTGCTAATGGGTCTTTGACCCGGTGATAGAAAAGGACTAATGGGCGATGCACGGGGCGGAGCCAAGGTGGGCGGGGAAAGGTCGTGTGCCGGGCCCCGCGCAGGAAAGGGGGGAGGGACACATTTTTGAAAAAGAATTTTGGATAATTTTTATAAAGTGCTCCGGTCCCGTCCCACAGGACGGAGAGATGTCCCACAAGTATGGAAGAAAGTGGACTATGGACTAGGAGTAAGGTGGTCACTACGGTGAGTAACCTGGTAAAAAAATCCACAGGTAACTGAGAAACCAGAGGGTGTCTCACCTGCTGGCCCTCGGGGACTTGTCATCCAGGTGGCCAGGACACGGCCATCGCTTTTGGATCCAGTTCTTGCGGTTGGACCAGTGCGGGAGGATCACCTGGGTGAGGGGTCTTCAGGGAGAAGGGGTGAGGCAACGAATGGTGAGACGCTGTATTTCCCCCCCCCCCCTTCCCGTACACATGACCCATCCTATTTTTTAGGATTCTCCAGAGTCCCAACTCCCTCCCACCCCTGTTTCCAAACATACTGGGCAGAGAAAGAGGGCGACTGAGAGTAACACCGCTAACTCTTAGCCATCTCATTGGACATGTCCTGCTAATCGGGTCAGGCACTTTCCTCGAAGTGCATACATCCGATACTGATTGGCTCTCTTCACACAGCTAAAAGGCGGAACATAGAGACACACTCTGAGCAAGGTGGAACATGAGGAAGAGCAGAACTTCCGGGGCGAACGCGAACTACTGGAGCAGAGCAACGGACCAAGGGACAAGAGCGACGGGTGGAGAACCCCAAGAGTTCCCAGCTGGAGGTTGTTGCCTCCAAAAGTCTACAAAAGACACGTGGAGAAGGCCATATCCCAAACAAGAAGGCTGCAGTGTGTTTCAATGATTCCAGTGACCCTCCCGGGTGAACGGCAGAGTTGGGGAGGCAAGACTAAGCCCGTGGTGCTTACGTTGACTTGTGAATGGAAAGACAGTAAAGACAAGAAAGAAACGCACACAGCCGCTGAGTTGGCAAGCGACAGGAGAGACCGGTATGTGCTAAAGAAAGATTGAAGTTGCAACATTATATCACACAATTGAAGGCTGCACGCGTGTGGATGAGACGCAAAGAAAGGCAAACCTGTGAATGAACCCTGAAGTAATGCTAGCTGTAAAGCCAACGATACTGAGTAACAGAGTGGTTTGGCGAAAGGAAGTAGCCCACTCGAAAGTCTCTGAAAGGTGAAATGTTTGTAGCGATAAAGTGAATGAACTGAAAAGCAAGGTGATAAAATTAACCCTAAGAAAAAGCAGAGAGAAAAAAGGTGAACGTTGAACATTGGTGCTATGACCGTGGACTACCCATACCAGGAAGCACTGGGGCAAATAACACAAGAGTGTGAGTTGAAAGCTGGAAAGTCAAAGTGGTCCTGCTGCGGTCTGTAGAAAAAGCCCTGTACATTTGAAAGTCTTCGACATCATGAAACGGTCCGTGCCTGACTGAGGGAGACTTGAAGTGTGTAATAAGTTATTGGAAGGGAACCCCTAAAAGATGTAAATTAAGCTTGGGGGAAGGGAACCCATGCAAGTGTTTTTATTTTACTTTGAAAGTTCTGAGCCCGACAGAGGGAGACCGGTGTGAACATTTTGTTGAACTGTGTTTTGGAAGCTGGAAAGTGAGACTTGAACGTGGCAGGCCAGTGGGGCCTCAATCCACGTTTTGAACTGCCCTATTGTTAGGAATCTGAGCCAGAGTGTGTCATCTTGCCTACGGGGACCGCCTTACTCTGTGCTGTCCAGCGTGGGGAGGAGAGCTGACTCAGCCACATTTATTCTTTATATTTAAACACTGATTTTCCTTTGCATACATATTCTCCTCTATACACTTTTTGTACAAGAGATAGGGCGTGCATTAGGTTTAGTTACTATAGGCCATTTTTTATTTGATGGACTCAACTGGGACGGTTTTATTTATTATTTGATGCTCGATAATACTCCCATCCTAGAAATAGGGCAAAGTAGGAGTTTCCCCATCCCCAATTGAAAATTTCAATAAAGGTTTTACAAATTGTACCTTTTGTAGGTTGTGTAGTGTAGTGCGTATTCAAGCTTACTGTGGACGCAAGGTACAGAGGGGGGTGCCAGCAGATGAGGAGCTATTTCGATATCGGACAGAAATAATATGCTGGCTCCCAGGGATTCAAGCGAATGAAGAAATAAAACCAGGTAACTAACCAAGACTTTGAGAATGAATAGATTATTTGTAGAGCGTGTATACACAAGTGAAGTGCTTCAAAGCGGGAAGCGAACAAGGGAATAGTCGTCTTTCTAAGGCCTTCAAGATTCTGAATGATCTAACAACAATAACTAGCATACTAGGCCGGAGGCATATCTGCTAGTGAAGAATGTGACGAAAAGGTGAGGGGAGAAGAGGGTGGGGGGGAGACCATACAGATCAAAAAGCTACAGCACTGGTTTGTCGACAGTTCAGATTGCTTGGTGGTTGGTCATCCAATGTGCCTATGCAGGATTTTTTCAAGCACGACCAAGCTAGGCAGGGGACATCGGAGGGAGGACACAGACAAACTTGTTAGGCCTGATACAAACTGGTTGTACAAGTGCGCAGAACACTAAGTGAAGGGGGTGGGGGGGGAGTGCACCCAGTCCAGCAAGGGCATGGGTTAAGTGCAGAGAGGTTGTCCCCTTAAGGAGCATATTGCAGGAGTGCTATGCAGAGATCCTTGCAGCCACAGGGAGCCGATGGGGTGATTTCAGCACCAGAGAGATGCAGTCCCTGGGCTTGAGGCCAAGATAAGTCTTGCGGTTCTGTTCTGGATAAGTTAAAGAGGTTGGAGAGTAGAAATTGGAAGATTGAGAAAGAGACTGTTGCAGTAGTCCAGTCTAGTGAGAATCAGGGCTCTGAAGACAGTGAGCCTCTGGGGGAAGGTGAGAAAATGTAGAATACCTCTGAAGAGGTGCAGCTGGTAGTGAGACTTTTTGGACATGTCGGAGATAAAAGGAGAGAGTGGAGTCGAAGATGAGCCCCACATTTTTTCCTCTCTGGTGGGTGTGGGCACAGGACCAAGGGAGGCCCGCCAGAGTGGGGAAGTGGGAGCATGGCTCCCAATGAGGATGATCTCTGTCTTGCTGCCATTAAGGCAGAGATCATTAGCAGCTCACCAGGACTGAATTGTGGACAGTCAGTCAGGAATGAGCGCAGAGGAGGGGTAGGCCGAAGGTAGCCTGAAAAAGAGCTGCATCTCATCCGCATAACACTGAAGGTTGGATGTGAAGGCAGAGATCTTGTGGGCCAAAGGGGCCATGTAGACATTGAAAAACCAGGGGGATAGATTAGATCCCTGGAGGACCCCATAAGTGGAGCGAATGATAACGGAGAGAAAGGACCCAAGCGCCACCTGGGAGGGAGGGTCAGAAAGAAAGGACGCAAGCCACGCCAGGGCCTGATCTGTGATGCCCAGGTTATCATAGAGACCGGAGATCAGGATGTTGTGGTTTACTGTATCAAAAGCAGAGGAGAGGCCAAGGTGAATGAGATCAGTCCAGATTTGAAAGCAGGTTTTTACGGGTGTTCAGAAGAGCAGTTTCCATGCCTCTGGATGCTTTGAAGCCAGACTGATGGTCGTGGAGACAAGTGAAAGATCCAGTGTGCAGTGTAGGCTGAGAGATAGCCAACTTCTCCAGGAGTTTTCCCAGGAAAGGGGTGATGGAAATCTGCGATAGTTTGCCAGAATTGAAGGGTCGGCAGAAGAGGTTTTTTTTTTTTTTTTGCATTTAAAAAAATGTTTATGGTTAATGAAACCTTTACAAAATGAAAACCGATTACATATAAGTGCATCGACATTCGATCAGTATAAGTTCACACACAATCAAATAAAATAGAAAAATACATTTCTGTTTTTAAAATCAATACATAAAAATCATTCCATATTATTCCTAATATACACAAAAAACCTTATTTAAAGTTGGTGTAACTTACACGTTCCCACTCTATTAACAGTGCCAAATGGAAAGTGTAATTCTATAAATTACTCACAATGTCTATAAAATTAGAGCCAAACTTGTTGCTACATGGTAAATTATTTTACATCTTGCCAGAGCATAGTATGAAACATAATGTAAACCTTAATACATGTACTTTACAAACACCTCATGTATGTTACATCCATCAGCTCCATAGCTAGTTAGAAAGTTGACGCCAATTTGTCTTCGATAATCCTTAGTAGATGTACTAAAGCAAAGGTTAATGGATTGTAGTTTCCTACCATCATCCTTTCCCATAGAAATTCCAAACAGTCCACAAAATTTGGATTGACAAATTTCATCAGGAGATTTGTCCGGGCTACTCTAAATTGAGGGCATTCCAGTATCAAATGCTTAAGAGTTTCCATGGGCTCAAGACAAGTGCCAATCTGCAGTTCGCCTGCTGCGAACTCGTTAATGCGCCTTCCCAGTGCCTACAGCATTCACGCGTTCGGAATTGATAGAATTTAAAGCATATATAATACATACGTGTGTACATGCAAGGGAATATACTTATGTATGAGCAGCATGGCTATCTTTTAGGCGTACATTTTGCGTATTCAGAAAACATAATAGTTCTTAAGCTGCTCTAATGTACAAATCCAATCCTTCTCTAACAATATATTTTTTTTTTTTTACAAAGGCTGGTCTTAAATAAAGGTCGTTATTAGTTACAGAGAGGTCCTCTAGCACCCTCTGCATTTGTCTTTGAAATTGATTGAGAGAATCCACACTTTTAGACTCAATGACTTCCTGCAGTTCTTGATATAGGGCGTTTTTAGGTGGATTCAAAATGTTTGCATAATTCGCCAAAGAGTGCCACACTGCCCTACATGATAGCGAGACTAGGCCCAGTTCATGGCGAATTACGCAATTTGGGACAGAGATTGCTAAGTGCAAGGCACCCTTTATTAAAAACCCCTGTAAAGAGTCAAGTAGTTGGCTAAGATCAAACAGACATATGTCCAAAGTGTATAGTATCACCGCTTGAACTTTCATTAACAAGAAGTCACGCAGCGGATTCAAAGTAAATCGGAAATATTTGGCAAAGATCAACTTACTGACTTGTCAATGGTCGCACTTTCTGATTAAGCCTGTCTTTCCACAGTTTAACGGAAGAGTTGTTACTCAAGTAATAGCCTAAGTAAGTTATTTCTGACATTAGAAGAATTACCTCTCCCCCATCTTTCATTTATATACCTTTAAATTCCTACCTGCATTAAATACAATTGTGCTAGTTTTTATTGCATTAGGTGTTAAATTCTAGGCGTGGGCATATATCTCAAACAAACAGAGTTTAGCTTGAAGCCCTGCTGGGGTGGAATTCAGTAAAATGATGTCATCAGCAAATGCTAACCAATGCATTCGCAATGCCCCAATTCTCACTGTGTTCATTCCCATATCTCGCCACTGTTTCTCCAGGTCACACAAGTAGAGATTAAAAAGTGTAGCTGCCAAATTGCAACCTTGTTTCAGGCCCATGTATGTCCTTATGGGCTCAGTGAGTGCACCCTTCCTGGTGACCCTGACTTTATAAGCTGTATGTTTGTGGAGCATAGCAATCCAAAAGATCAAGGCCGCCGGAATTCCCACTCCTGCCATTTTGATCCATAAAAGATCCCTCACCACTGTATCAAAGGATGAGGCCATATCTATGCTAGCCACATTGACTGGGTACTCTCCATTCTTTTTAGTTCCTGCCAATACATGTGCCAAGACAGTAGCATTCAATAACTGTACCCCTATTCCTCCTGATTCCTGTTTGGAATTTGGACAGGATATTGTGCTGTACTACAAACTTATCCAAGTCGTATAAAACTAAGATAGCAAATATTTTCTATATATTAAAGAAATAGGTCGGTAATGATTAGGATTTTTGTGATCGCCTTTTTTTATAAACCAGTACAATTATTGATGTTCCCCACTTCATCGATATGTTAACGGTCTGCAAAATTATATCATATTTATCTTTAAGGATCTCAGCCGATAATGTTGGGTCCATCTTGTATGCACAAGGTGGAATGCCATCGGGGCCAGGAGATTTGGATTGGGTGAGTTTATTAATTACCCATACTATAATCCTGTTTAGTCCATTTAAAGCATTCCCTATCTACATCCATCAGCTGCTAATATTTAGTAGAAGTGAAAGGTGCTGGCAGACCACATTTCTCAGATATATACTTTGCCCACACATCAGATGCGATAACATTCTCAATGGGTCCACTGCTGTCTAAGTTTGGTTTACGTATCACTGACCATATTGTTCTTGAATCGTTGTTGCAAATTGCTCTAATCAGATCACAATTTATTTTGTCTTAATAATTTGAAGTGATCTGAGTTTATTCTTATAATTTTGTAGAGTACACTTTTTTTAGGTATAGGTACTACTCTTTGCTTACTTGTGCATTTTTAAGGGATCAAAGTTGCTTATTTTTACTGCATATAAGCAACTTCACTTCACAATCAAACCTATGCAATGTTACTATGGTTTTAGGTTTCTGTTTAGGCTGCAAGAATGTAATAGCATTGGAAACTGTCAGCTACAATCTTTTCCCTCAAGTAACAGCAGATTCTAGGATTCGATATCGGCTCAGCAATGCTGTTACATTCTGACCAAAACTTCTCTACTAGTTTGTCGGCAGAGAGTTGGCCTCCATCTGAGAAAAATGTTACCATGCTCGGTCTTGATCAATGACAATAACTCATCAATAAGAAGTCCTGGATGAGATTTTCTCATGGATAGTTGAATGGGAGCGTGATCACCATGGGCGATAGAAAGAATAATTACTGGATCCACGCAGTGGATCAGTGAATTTGATATTGCAAAGTAGTCGATCATGGAGGTTATCGGACCCGGACTCCATGTATATTTGGGGCATAACTCCGAACAATTTACAAATGTAATCTCCCAATCACCAAGATATGACAACCATCTAAGACCTCTTCGCCTAGCCCTAGTCACACCCTTAAATGGTTCACTCGCGGTGTCCCCATTATTAGCAAAACACATTGAGTTCAAAATCGCCGCCAATGATAATTTTATAGTTGGAATTGTGTATCGATATACTCTCAAGGCAGTGAGCCAACTTGTCAAACATATCGTCTATGGTCACTTAAAATGGATTCCAATATAACTTTATTAGCAAAATAGGGTACCTTATCATGAACATCCAATTCAACTGCTGAGATATTTGCAGCAATATACATATATCTTGAATTAGGATTCATATGATTATTAATAGCAATTGCTGGCCCACCCATCGGACGACCCTCATTACCTTTAGTTGCCTGAGAGCAGTATGTATTGAATCCTTGCAACACCAATTCTTTAGTACTCATGGTTTCTTGAAAGAAAATAATGTTAACAGATTGCGAAGAGGGAAGCAAAGCCATCCATTTGTAAAGGTTGAGGTAGCCACATGAATTCCATGATATGATAGGCAAGGCATGTTTCATTACTTGCTAATTCCAAGGCTTATCTATTTTGATGGTAAATATTGATCGTAATAAGGGTTCAACCCAAGCTAGCTCTTTTTTACCTTCAGCAATTGATAGCAATTGTGAAATACATCGTTTCTCATCGGCGGTGCACCCCGAACCTCCATGCGATGGCTCCTCTTCCCTTTCCTGCTGGGGTCTTGGCAAGGCTACCAACTCATTGGCCAGCAACTCGTTAAAGGTATGCAGCCAAAAACCTAACTCCAACAAATCAGCACGATAACCCCATATATATTTCAAAACATTAGCAGTAGGCACATAACAAATTAACCTATAATTGTTCTCACGTGCTAGGGAGATTCTCTGAAAGTCCCTATTTGTTAGGATTCGAAGAGAGGGAATACGGGAAAACAATTCCAACAAATAGCTGAGATTAATTCTCGCTTCACACAGAATGTCTGGATTGCCCTCTAAACCAATAATATTGTAAACCCTTTGCCCTTCATCCACCCCTTTAGATATACCAGTTTCATTCACCATAGTCTTATCATTGGTCTCCTTAGATCTCAGTTCTTGAACAGGAAGGTGGTCATGCAAAGCATTTGTACCTTCACAAGCCCGGTGAACTGTATTGCCCCATTCCAAACCGTCAGCCTTTATTTAATTTTTTTTTAATTGAAGTTTATTGAATTTTTCAGGGTCATATAACAGGGCATTACATAACAATATTACAAGAAAGAGCAGATATTCTTTTTATTTTTTTAGAGTAACATATGCAAGTCAACTGTCATCGCTCTCCCCAAACTAAGGCCCATGCTTTATTCAACAAGAAAGAAACTTAACTTTTCTCCCTCCCGCCCTCATCCCCCCCCAAAGCATTGTTTCCCCTTCTACTTGAGTTCTACAACATAATTATTCAAACAATAGTGGGCTGAGGCTTGTTTGGGGCATATTTTAACATAACTTAAAACAAACACTGACATGGTTTGCTTGAACGTAGGGTTCTCCAAATTTTTTAAATGTCTTTTCTTTCGAAACAGGCTGAGGTGTCCTACCCAGATGGCTGGGTGTGTCCCTGGAATTACATTTCATTTTACTGATTGGTTCCCGACATGTATTTGCAAACAGTCTCCCCATAGTATGTCACATTGGGCCACTGTCCCGTGTAGGGTTGCAGTGATTTTTTCCATAACACACGTTTGATGCAACATTAACCCATTCTGCCTTGCTTGGAGTTTGTTTGGATTTCCATTTGGTCACTAGGGTAGCTCGGGCTGCTCACAGTAGGTGAGATGCTAGACCCCTGATTTTTCTCCCTGTCATCTTCACACTTCTCAAATCCGAAGAGAACATAAAGGGATCCGCGGACCGTGAGATTCCATCGAGGTCCTTGATCCACCCCTAAGACTTCGTTCCAGTATACTTTGATTCTAGGGTATTCCCACCACATGTGCCGGTAATCTGCTAGTTCTCCACATTCACGCCAGCATAGTGGGCTTTGTGATTGGAACATTCTCGAAAGTCTAAGGGGATCGTATTGCCACCTGTATAGCAATTAAATCGCATAAAGTTTATATTGGACTGCAATCGAAAATTTGGGGGCCGCCCTGCACAACCTGGTCCACATACTCTGGTCCATCTCATCACCCAGGTCTCTTTCCCATCTATTGCTCAAGTGTGACGTGGAGCCCCCACCTGCCTCAACCAATTTCCTGTACATGGCAGATTAGACACTACATTTCGGTTCTAGAATCAAGGAGCTTCTCAAAAGGGGCGAGTTCCCTGTCCACTTTACCTTTCCAATCTGTCCTTGAAAGGACGCCCTTAATCTGAAAAAAGTGAAAAACGGGGAGGGAGTGCAGCCCAAGATTCTCACCTAGCTCAGAGATCGTGAGGAAGATCCCTTTCTTCAATAACTGCCCTCTCAAGGCCTGCTTTGAACTAGAATTGGAATCTATCTAGGTTAGGTATATTCTCTCTGATGCCCGGGGCCCATAAATGACTCGGAGGGGATGGCCAGGAAGTTATCTCTTTCATATCCATTCTTTCCCTCCAGATTTCACAAATGGTTCCAAGTATGGGGTGGTTTCTTAACCGCCGTATTAATTTGTTTCTCGGGACACATAGCCACTCTGAGATGGTCACTGGGGATAAATAGTGGTTGTCCATCCTCACCCATTGGGGTTCTTTACAGTTTTGCAAATGGGGAATCAATATACTGAGTTGGGCAGCTTCGTCGTATTTTTTTCAGATCTGGAAGACTCATCCCTCCTTTTCCTTTTGGTAGTGTTAAAGTGTTGTAGGCCGCTCTCACCTTTTTACCATCCCACAGGAACTTTACTATTGCTCTTTTTGCCTTGTCAAAGGAGGAGTCTGGCATTCGAATGGGGAGCATTTGGAAGGAGTAGAGAAAGCGAGGGAGACACACCATTTTTATTGCATTGAGTCTACCCATCTGCGATATCGTTAGTCTCTTATATTTGGTTAGGTCAGCTTGGAACTTCAGGAGGAGGAGTGGAAAGTTGGCTTCATAGAGCTTGGTAACGTCTCTTGTTACCTGTATGCCTAGGTATTTAATCTTGACATTTTCGAGGATAAGACCCAAAGGGGAAAGTCTGTCTACATCGGCCTGTGTAGGTACATGTAGGGGAAATGATATTGATTTGGTTTCATTAACTTTGAAGCCCGATAAGGTTTGGTATTCCTCAATCAGCTGGAGTGCTCTTGGGATCGAGGTAATGGGGTTTGAGATGTGTAGGAGTAGGTCATCGGCGTACGGGGCTACCTTGTATTCCGTGGATCCCAGTTTAAGTCCCTCGACCTGGGGGTCGTGTCTCAGTACCTGCGCTAGCGGTTGCACCGAGAGAGCGAATAGAATGGCTGAGACGGGACACCCCTGTCGCGTTCCTCTACCTAGTTTAAACCATCGGGAGTATTCACCCTTGACACATACTGAGGCTTTGGGAGCCGTGTATACTGCCTGGATCCCTCCCCTGATCCTCCGGCCTATTCCGACTTTGCAGAGTACTGCCTTCAGAAAGCCCCATTCTACCGTGTCGAACGCTTTTTCGGCGTCCACTGAGAGGAGAGCAGGATCATTCTTCATATTTTGGGATTCATTAATTAGGTGTAGGGTCTTCCTCATGGTGTCTGCCCCCTATCTGCCCAGTATGAAGCCAACTTGATCCGTGTGTATCAGGCGTGGCATATAGATCTCGAGTCGGGCTGCCAAAATCCTGGTATATATTTTGGCGTCATTATTTGTTAGGGATATTGGGTGATACGAGCCTCATTGCTTGCGGTCCTGACTGTCTTTGGGTATTACCAAGACCAGGGCTCAGTCAAATGAGTCTGGGGCTCTACCAGTGTCTAGAATCTCGTTAAATAGTTGAACCAGAAAGGGAAGGAGGGAGGGGAGAAAGGTTTTATAGAATCCGTCCGAGAAGCTGTCTTCGCCAGGGGATTTGCCCAGTGACAATTTTTTGATGCCATTCTCGACTTCCTCTTCTGTTATTGGGCCCTCTAACGCCTGACTTTCATCGTGAGATATCTGTGGAATGTTCACGGAAGACAGGTATCGGTCAGTATCAATCTCTCTGAGGTCGGTCTCTGATCTATTCAGAGCCTCATAGAAAGTGGCGAAGGCCTCAGGGATGTCTGCATTAGATACAATTTGGGAGGTGTTCTGGTTGTGTATTTCCATGACCCTCCTCTCCGCCTGCTGGGCACGTAGCCTGGTGGCCAGCAGGGAATCTGCCTTGTCCCCTTTCTCATAGAATGTCTTCCTTTAAAAGTAGCAGCTTGCGTGCTATCATCCCATGTTCTAGGAGGTGGAGTTCTTCTCTCTTATTCTTTTCCCCTCAGAATCTTGTCCGTTTTCTCAGCTCCCTCTCCCCTCGTTTCCCTGTCTAGATGATAAATCTGTTTTCTGAGTTTTTTTTCGATCAGGTGTCTTTTCCCCTTTCTTGCAAGCCCCCTCCCTAATCAGGATCCGTCGCTAGGTCGCTTTCCCCGCTTCCCACACTATCAACTCTCCGGTGTTATTAGCCTTAATATATTCGTTGATTTCAGTTTCCATTTCAGCTTTGAAAACTGGGTCTTTCCATAATGTCTTGTTACACCGCCAACGTCCCCCTTTCCTAGGCAAATTTTCCCATTGTATATCAGCCGTGACCCTGTCCTGGTCTGACCAGGTGAACAGAACTGTATTGGACCTTTCCACAGTGTCAAACATTTCTCCTGTTAGGCATATGTAGTCAATCCTCGTAAAGGTATTATGTGGGGCAGAATAGAAGGTGAACCCTTGTTCTCGCCGGTGGAGTTCCCGCCACGTATCTCTTAGACCATATAAATCAAACATATTTACCACATCACTGCTCCCTCCTCCCATGGGGTCTCCAGTTTCCCTTTTTCTAGCTTTTCTATCTAGTTCAGGGTTGGCCCATATGTTGAAATCACCTCCCAAAAGGACATGTCCCGTTGCCTCCAACATAATATTGGGAACTGTGTTAGCTAAGAATGTTGCCTGTCCCGCATTGGGCATATAGGGTTGCAAGTGTGATATTTAATTTCCCAATAGTGCCAGCCTCAAGTAAGGCCCGCTCCTCAACATCTCTCCATGCCTAGTCCCTTTTCGAACGAGTATGCCCACTCCGCCTTTCCTCAGAGGCCTGGAGCCCCAGCATTCTAACCATGCTCGCCTTCCCAGAAGTTTCCGTTCCTCCCTCTTAGCATATGTTTTCTCGGAGGAAGCGGATATCCAGTTTTCCTCTGCAGAATTCATGGTTTACCAGGGATCTCTTTGTTGGCGAGTTAAGTCCCTTGACATTCAATGTTCCCACCTTGAGAAGGTCCCCCCCCCCGTCATTCTATATCACCTGCCATTTGTTATCCTACATCGGAGTACCCATCAGCGTTACCTGACGTATTGTAGTCGTTTTTATGAACAATGTTTGCACTCTTGCAAGTCTCAATAGGGAATCTCTCCCCAATCCTCCCTTTCTATCCCCCCTCCATCTCCCTCCTCCCTCTCCTCCCCATCCTCCATCCCTGGTTAGTGGCGTCCGATCTGGATCAGCTGGAAATGTCGACCCGTCGGACCACCAGCGGGAACCGTTACCTCGCGGTCTGTGTTTAATGAATATCCTCAATTAACATTTGAACCCCTACCTCCCCCTTGAGTATCTGTCCCTCCCTCCCCATTCTCCCAACTTTGTATAAGGATATGTGGCATCTCATGTGACTTTGCTGCTCCTTATCGTCTGACTGTTAGTCCACCCTTTTTAGGGGGACATTCCTGGTGACATGTCCACCTTCCGTATCCACACCTCCTGTGGCTCGTGGCACTCAGTTTGTGTCAGTCTGTGCATTCGCGAACCCGGGTGCCCAAAGTGTTAGCTTCCGTTTGGTCGGTCATTATCATCAGTTCTCGTTGTCGGGCATGACATTACCCAGTCTGTATTTCCTTGATCCCTTGACTCTTTTCCTTCATGGTCCCTGAAGTTCCCAATGCCCTCCGTTCTGTCCTGTCTCTCCTTGCTCTCTTCCTTCAGGGTGCGTCCCCAAAAGTTCAGTAATAGTCGCAAATTTCCCGTTCTGATTTCAATCGTATTTTCCTGCTGCCATGCTCAAAGGACAGGGAGAAGGGGTATCCCCACCTTAGGAAAGGCTACTCTAACATGATTCTCACGCCAAAAATTCGAAAAAGCCTGAGCAGGCGGCTCCAGCTTTCCTACACTGGCCGCCACTCACTGGAACGCACTCCCTTCTCACCTAAGACTGATCAAATCCCACCAATTATTCCGCAAAGCCATCAAAACTGAGCTCTTTAACAGCTAAATATCTAGTACAACCCTCACAACTATGAACGCCTTACTGTTACTCTCTCTATGTCTGCAACGTTGTTCACTTTTGTACGTCATGTAATCTGTAACTGTAACGAAGAGGCCCATGGTCGCTCATGAACCTGTAATTCAAAACTTATTACATACTCTTGTAACAGCGCCTTGATGCCTCCGGGCTGCAAGTGCGCGATAACAATGCAAATAAATAAATATATCGAGTTCCTTGCTCCTTCAGCCATTTCGTCAGAGGGCCACACATACGCCTCAGGGCCAGAGTTAGTGATGATTGGTCTTGAAAGTTAGTAATCTGGCAACCCCCAAGTGTGAGTGGGCCTCCAGACCTGGCCTTTTCCAGGATCCTGACTTTGTCCTGATACCTGTGACACCTGGCAAGGACTGATCTCGGGGCCCCCGTTTGGTCCACCGGCTCTATGTATCCATTCGGTTTTGGGCTCATCCATGTCTTCGTCTGCCACCAACATTTTGATGATGTCGTGAATCGTTTCTCTGGGGTCTCTCTCTGTTTCTCTGTCATGCTCAGGGATGCCAAAAAAGCGTAAGTCATTCCTGCTCTCTCAATTTTCCAAATTGTCCATTTTTAGGCAGAATTCTTCCTCCCTTTGTTCTATCTCCCTTATTCTTAGGTCCATCTGGGTCTCGAGGGTGTCTATAGAGGCTTGATTGTTTTCGACACCTTCCAATCTCTCCTCCATCCTGTCCATTCGCTGTGTCATCTTATCTATCTTCCCGCCTAAATTGGCACCCATGTTCTTTATCTCATTCAGAAGGGCAGCAATGTCCCCTTTAGTCACTGCAGCGTCTGTTCCAGATGTCTCCATAGTCACTGTGCTCAAAGTGTCTGCGGAGGGTGGTGATGGAGAGTAGGCATATTTGGCCAGTTTCAATATAGTGTCCGTATGTTGGTTGATTTACTGGCGGAGGCACATGCCCCGTTGCCGGGGGTCTTACCCTCAGTGCGCATCGCCAATGCCTGTGGCCCTGAAGTATCTCCCAATGCGTTTTGCTTTCTTCAGAGTTTGGATGGGGCAATGGTCGATCAGCAATGCAGGAGATGTTCCTCTGCTTTTGAGTAGCTCCTTTCCTTTCTTTTTTTTTTTGGATATTGTTTGCAGTTCTCTTCTTCAGCACTTAAGCAGGGCTGCGAAGAGTTTGTTGTGTAAGAGGGGTGTCTCGTGGCGCAAAAATATATATCCGGTTGTTATCCAAGTGATTTTGGGGAGAGAGGACTCCAATAGGTATCCAGGCACCAGAGTCCGGTGGCCCGAAGACTGGAAGGGGGGTGACAAACCTTCGGGCCCCTTTTTTATTGTGGGATCAGGCAAGTTTATGAAAGGAGCATGGTGGACTGAGGGCAGTCCTCCAATCCTAGTGTAGCTTGGTAGCACTGCGGGGTGAATACTGCGCCACTTGTCCGGTTCTCTGGTATACAGTCTTATGCTTGTATGCGGATCAGCTTTGGGAGGGTCTCCAGGCTGTGTTTTAACATATGTTGCGTAGTTACATTCGCTTCATCACAAATATCCGAGTCCGCTGTGAGGGGGACAGTGATTTACCCCTGTCAGGGTGGCGGATATATCAGGGTAGTCTCTTTATGTTTAATGGGTAGAAGTACACCTTTTGCGCTTCCTTTGGGTGAGGCACATGTTCTGGCCTTCGCTATTTGAGGTATCCATGTGCCGGTGGTAGAGAGTTACGTCTTCCATGAAGATCTGGTTTCTATTTGGCACAATGCACGTTGCTGCATGTGCCCTGGGTTACTGCAAGGTCACACGTAGGGGTCTCTTGGGCCGTGTTAATCGGAGCAATTTTCATGCCCGCAGTGATGGGAGCCACTTTCCCTTTGTTTTGGTCTTTATGGGGCAAAGCAAGACCTTGTGTGTGGCATTCCGCACGGGGCCACACACATGGGACATTTCTTGTTAGAGCGGGTCCCTTTTTATGGGTGACTGTGTGCTGATTTTAGTGCGGATTCGATGAGGTGGTTCCGCTCATCCACGTGTTTATGGCCTCTGGTTCCGGGGAGCCAAGACGTATATGTTGGCGGGGGGGGGGTGGTCGCCGGAAGTCACTCACTGACTTTTACTTGCTGTGGAGCGGCCATCCGAGTCTCTCGCGTTGCGCCAGCAGTCCGGTACTATCCCGCGAGGGTTCGTGCTCCCTGTGGCTCTTCTCGTTCTGTGGGCAAAGCGTGGGCTGCAAGACTGCACCGGAGGGTTCGCCACCAACCACGGGGGCCACGGGCTGCTCTCTGCTGTTGTCTGCTGGTCCTGGCGGTGCCTCGTTGCTTTGTGCCGGGTGGACCAGGGCTGGGTTCGCCTTCAGCAGAACCGCCACGCTTTATCTTCGTTCCGTCTGCCTCTGTTCCACTCCGCTGTCTCCCTTCTCTGCAGTTGGGGTGTTGCAGTGCCTGGTCTCCCGCGTAGGCGGATTGGGGACGTCACACGGGCTACCCGGGTACTCCGCAGGCCTACGCATCTGTTACTGAGTGTCTGGCTTCTGGTTGTGCACGCTTTCGCGCGTCATCCCTTTCTTCAGTGTTTTCACTGGGTTCCCTTGTCCGATTTTTCTTGAGATTTCTCCAGTGTGGGTGGGGGGTCTTTGCACCTCTTCAGATTGTTTTTCTTGCGAGAGGGTCCAGAAACAGGGGCTCAAGCCTTTTCACGGACCTCGGGGCCGGAGCTCACACGGAGGGTAGACTCATTCGTGCGCCACCTGGTGGGCAGTATCCGGTCAGCCTTTTTTTTTTAACTTCTTTTTATTGGTATTTCCAATTACACACATCTCATCATCAAATACGTATGCAACTCACAGTGGAAACGTAACCCCCTAAACCCCAACTCCTCCACCCCAAACCCCCCGGAAGATCTGAGTCTCTTGTATCGAATATGCATGCAATTAAGCTGAAAATATGTCCAGTATCCTGATTTGTGGGGGCACCACTGTTCCATGTAGTCCGATTGGATGTAGTCCAGTACCGCAACCAATTCTTTCCCAAAGCCCTGCATGTTCTGCGTTAGCCTTTCCATCGCCACCATTGCCCATACCTTCTGTAGCCACCCAAACACCAATGGGGGGTCTTTTTGTTTCCAGTTCTGTGCAATTGCAAGCCACACTGCAATGACCAACCCCATGAAACTCCTCCATTGTGCCTTTGCCTCTGGTCTCGCAGCCCGCAGAGCCAAACTCTCTCCCCCATTTGGCCTGCACTCGGAAAGATAGCTTGCATCTGGTGTCTTGCGTCTATCCAGAACTTTTGTATGGCCTGGCAGTCCCACCAAATATGTTTCCAGGTGCCCTCCCTTGAGCAACCCCTCCAGCAGAGTTTAGATGGGTGTGTATACATTTTATTCACTCTCGGGATATAGTGCCATTGGGCCAACACCTTCACCCACATTTCCCTCATCTGGACCACGCTAGTTAGTTTGGGGATATTTACCCATATGTCCTCCCATTGTGGTCTGCTAATATTCTCCCCTAATGTGTCTTCCCGTTTTTTCATATAGCTCCACTTAGTGATCTCTGTCTGGACATTTATGAGCCTGTAAATTGTTGATACCAGCTTCCTTGACCCTGAGTTCGTCAAGATAAATATTTCGAATGGGGTAAGGTCACGTGTGGGGCCGCCTTCTTTGTGTTGTTCTCCCTAGCCAGTGCTTTAATTGCTCATATTTGTGTCTGTCAGCGTCCCTGAGATTAAGCTGTTTTTTGCAGAGCTCGAATGATTTAATCTTTTGATCCTGGGCCATTTGACCTATTTTCGTGCATCCTGCTGTTACCCATTTCTCGAAGGCCCCTTTTTCCATTCCTGGTGGGAATTCAGGGTTCCCAAACATTGGGGTTAATGGAGCATATTCCTGTGAAAGGGTGCCTCTGCGTTTCTGCTCATCCCAGGCACCCATCGGTGTTGGGAGGACCTCACTAATTTTGAGGTTTGGGTGTCTGTTGCTCCTTCATCCACAGTAGGCCTACCAATGGGGTTCTCGCTACTGCCCTGTCTTGCTTCGCCCACCATTTTTGCTGCTCCTCTGCCATCCATTCCTTCAAAACCCATAACTGCGCTGCCTGATAGTAGTTGTAAAAGTGCTGAAGGACCATTCCCCCATCTCTGATTGCGGCTGTCAGTACCGCCCTACCTATCCTCGGTTGTTAATCGTTCCATATAAAGGAAGAGACCACCTTTTGTGAGTGCCTTAAAGAATGCCCTGGGGACCATAAACGGGAGCACCTGGAAGTAGTATACCACCCTGGGAAGCACGTTCATCTTTATGGACGTATTAGTCCCCACCAGGATATCGTCATTGGGTTCCAGCGCTCAAGATCTTTTTTTATATTCTCAAGAAGTTTCGGGTAGTTTTTCCCATAAAGAAGGTCTACCGCCCTTGTCAGCTTTATACCCAAGTACTTTATTCCCGAATCAGCTATTCTTATGTTTAGGGTAGACGCTATCTTTCCTATTTCCCCATTGTCCCCTGCCAGTACTAGGAGCTCTGATTTGTGTCTATTGATCTTCAGCCCTGAGATTGCCCCAAATTTGTCTAGTTCTGCATTGTTATGGGGAGTGTTCGCGTAGGGTCTGCAAGTGTGACCAGCATATCCTCTGCGTATGCTGTTACCTTGTGTTGCTCCCCTGCTTGTTTGTTTGTTTATTTTATTTGTATAGCGCTCCAAACCCAGGGGTAGAAGGGCGCTAAAGAATACGGTTACAGCATTGAGAAGTATCTTTGTGTTGCATACTTCGTGCATACTTATAATGCATACATATATATACATTTATCAATATACAGTTACAATATACATACAGTACATGAGCCAGTTACCGCGCAGGGGTGAGAGGTCTGGTGTTAGTGGGGCTACTCTTTGTTTAGGAGCCAGCTGATGACCTGCTTCCTGAAGATCTGGAAGGACTTCATAGTTTTGATGTTGAGAGGTAGGGTGTTCCAGAGTTGGGGGGAAAGTACTGTGAAGCTTGCCCCTCCAGCTCTTTTTAGGTGGAATCTGGGCACTGTCGAACATAGAGTGTTGGAGGATCTGGTGGATCTGGTAGCAGGTTCCATGGTGAATTTGTTAGCTAGGTATGGTGGTCCTAGGTGATTGAGGGACTTGTACGTGAGGCAGATGGTTTTTAAATCAATTTTTTGGCGTATGGAGAGCCATTTGCAGGCTTTCCTAGTAGCGGAGATATGCTCTTGTCTAGGAATGTTGAGGGCTGCGCGCAGAGCGTTATTTTGTAGTACCTGCAGCTTGTTGAGTACGGATTGGTTAGCACCTATGTACAGGCTGTTGCAGTAATCCAATTTGGATTGTATGAGGGCTCTGGCGAGGGTGAGGCAGCTGTTGGGTGATAGGAATGGTCTACTGGCCCTAATGAGCTTGCTGGTGTAAGCAGCGGCTGAGGCGGTCATATTGGTGTGTTTGGAGAGGTTGGTGTTGGCATCCAGATAGAAGCCAAGGGTTTTCACGCTTTTGGCAACGGGGATGGTGTGACCATCGATCGTGATGTTGTTGTAGCTAGGATTGAGTTTAATTAGGGTGTTGGGGGAGCCGACGATGAGGAGCTCTGTCTTCTCATCATTCAGGCAGAGGCCATGCGAGGCCATCCATGCCTGAATGATGGAGAATATTTCGTTGATCCGGGCGATGTCTGCTTGGTAATTGCCTGTGATGGTGTGGAGTATCTGGGTGTCATCAGCGTAATTTGTGTAGGTGACACCCAGACGGTCCAGTTGGTCAAATAGAGGCTTTGTAAATATATTGTACAAAGTGGGGGATACACAGGATCCCTGTGGGACCCCGCATGTGATGGGTATGGGGTCTGCTGCAGCTGTTGTTGAGAAGACCCGCAAGGTTCTGTTTGCCAGGAAGGATTGTATCCATGTGATGGCAGAGGAGGAGAAGTGGGCTGCGGTGGCTAAGTGGCTACAAAGGATTTCATGGCTGACCAGGTCAAAGACCGCTGAGAGGTCTAGGAGGAGTAGGATTGCGGCATTGCCCTTGTCTTTAATTTCATCAATCTGGCTTTTGAGATCAACAAGGGCGGTTTCCGTTCCGTGTTGAGGTCTGAAGCCAGATTGACGTATTCCTAGCAGTTGGTTGGATTCCAAGTATTCGTGAATTTAGATGTAGGCAACTCTGTCCAGGATATTTAGTAGGAAGGGGACTGTGGTGATGGGCCTGTAGTTGGTGGGTATGGCTGGGTCGAGGGATTGTTTTTTCAGGAGCGGGAGAACCCATGATTGCTTTAGGTTGCTAGGGATCAAGTTATTGGTGAAGGATAGGTTGATAAGTTTGGTGATGAAGGGGGAGAGCTCTCTAGCTGCATCTTTTATGATCTGGGCGGGGCAGCTGTCTCCTTTGCAGTTTGATGGTTTCAAGGAGATGATGATTTTTTGGACTTCCGTGATGGTGATTTTCTTAAACGAGAAGCCTGAGCTAGTATTGTTGGGCGTGTGTAGACTAGGGTTGGTGACCTTGTTATTGGAGAGTTGTTGGCGTTTGTCCTGAATTTTGGTTTGGAGTCCTGAGATTTTATTGAGGGCGTTTTGGATGCTGGTGCACCAGGATTTGTCTTTCAGACAGGTGTCTGGAGGTGAGGTAGGGTTTTCTAGTTCCTTCAGAACTTTAAATAATTCTTTGGTGGAGGACCCTGCCTGAACAATCCTGGTGTTGTATACATCTTTTTTGGTGCGAATTATCTCGCTTTTGTAGAGTGAGGATAAGTTTTTGAGGTTGGATTTGTTTTCTGCGGAAGGGTTAGTTTTCCAAGTGTGTTGTGCCTTGGCTTTCTCTTTTCTGAGTAATTTGAGCTCAGGGCTGTACCACGAGTTCAGATGAGCTTTAGGTTTGTCTTTGCGTATTTTCAGGGGTGCAACGGTATCCATTGCCTTGGCCATGGAGTCATTGAAGGTGTCAATCGGCAGGTTTAAGTCAGCGTTGGCTGGGAGAGCATTGAGGTTGGGTAGGACTAATGGTAGTAGGGCTTCAGCAGTGATGTTGCGTTTATTCCTGGTGGGACAGGCTGGTGCCGGGGGGTATTTATTGGGCAGTACCTGATTAGTGTTGACCTCAAGAGGGATCATGTGATGATCAGTCCATGCCAGAGGTTGGGGGTCTTTGCAGGTTGTATTGCAATTGTAGGTTGCTACCCAGTCAAGGGTTCTGCCTTTTTGGTGGGTGGGGAGTACAATGAGTTGACTGAAGTCATGTTCAGTTAGGACATTGGCTAGGAATGCAGCATGTGCATCGTTTGGGTCCTGGTAACCAAGGTTGAAGTCCCCAAGGATCATGATTTGTGCTGATGGTTTGGAATTTTCGGTGATGAGGGATGTGATGTCTTCTTCAAAGACCCCAGGTGGGCCTGGGGGTCTATATATGAGGTGGAGGGTGATCGTGGTTGTGGGGGAGGTTTGCAGTTTGGCTGTTAGTGTCTCGCAGGATGTGAGTGACACTGTGGAGGCTGATCTGAGGTCTAGGGAGGATTCGGAGATGATCGCAACACCTCCACCTCTAGCATTAGGTCTATCAGCTCTGAGGATAGAGTATTTGTCTGGGATGGCTAGCGATAAGTGAGGTCCAGACGCCTCATGAAGCCAGGTTTCTGTTAGGGCTAGGAAGTCGAGGTCATTGGTAAGGATGATGTCTGCAATTTCTGTGGGGTGGGCAGCCCAAGGATCTGACATTGAGTAGGGCACCTTTTAGTGGGGGAGGTATGGGCCTATTTGGCGCATTGTGCTTTGTAATGGTTTTGGTGTTAGGTTTGGAATTGGGCCTAGTAGTTGTAGTGGGGAGCCTGGAGCCTAATCTGTCATTTCGGGCTGTGAGGTTGGGAGTAAAGGGGGGGGGGGTTAGGCCAGGAGGCTTGTTGCGGGCGGGCAGTTTAGTATTCAGTTTAGTTTGGTTGGACTTAGTGATAGGACTGGGGTGGCTGTGTGTAGTGTTGGTGGGGGGGGGCTTGGGTTGACCTGGGAGGTGTGAGGGTGGTGGTGAGTGGGTGGGAAGGGGGATACGGAGGGTAGGAACGGTGTGGGGCAGGGGAGGGGGTGGTGTCTGCGGCACCCTAGTTTAGCCAGGCCATCCTGGTAGGCTATGTAACTATTATTGCTACAGGGTACGTTGTCCAGCGTTATGCAGAAAGGGAACATGATTGGGGCAAGCCAGAAGATCATGGTCTGGTAATAGTGGTGTTAGTGATGCTGGAGGCTAGTGGCACTAGTGGTGGAGCGGGCCAAACTATGATTGTTAGTGGCTAGTTTGAGCTGGGTAGAGTGGTCTAGAGGGGCAGTAGCTGGTTTAAGAGTAATGCCCTCGAGCTGAGGTGCAGTAGTTTTGAGTTGAGGTCAGGGAGTGATAGTTTAAACTAGAGAGCGGAGGGGGCAACCTCAAATTGAAATGCCATTTCAATTCCTGCAATGGAAGCCATTTCTCTGATTCTAATTGGAATCGTTCTTGGAAAATGGCATCGAAGAGAAGGGAGAACGGGCATCCCCGTTTGGTGCCTCTAGCTATTTTCACTACATTTGAGACTTCCCCATTTATCACTATCCTGATTGTTGGAGTGTTGTAGTTTGCCGTGATCATCTGGATTTATTGATCCCCAAACCCCATGGCTTTCAGGGTGCGGAATACCAAAGACCACTCCACCCGATCAAAGGCCTTTTCAGCGTCTAACGTTATCAGTATTGCAGAGGTGTGCTTTATGCCAATCTTCTCTATTATGTATGACTCTTCTCGTATTGTCATGGGTTTGCCTACCGGGGACAAAGCCGGACTGGTCCAAATGTATCAGTTTTGGGAGAAGAGGTGAAAGTCTCTGGGCAAGAATTTTCGCATACAATTTAGAGTCCAAATTGATGAGGGCTATTGGGCGATAAGAGGCAGGCTGTGCAGGGTCCTTTCCCGCTTTGTGGAAGACCACAACTTTAGCTTCGTTCATTAAAGGAGTCACATTCCCTTTGCTTTTAAAGGTATCAAATAGCCTTGTTGAGAATGGTGTTAACAAATCTGAAAATTTTTTGTAGCACAATGCCATGTACCCGTCTGGTCTGGATGCTTTGTTCATTGGGAGGGCTTTGATTGCCCCTTTCACTTCCTGTTCCGTGATGTCACCCTCCAGAATTTCTATGTCAGCCTCTGCAATTTGTGGGATGGTTATGGCCTCTAAATATTCCCCCTGGTCCACTCCATTCGGATTATCGGATGCGTACAATGACTGATAATATTCTTTGAAGACCTCCCCAATTTCCTTTGTGTGTGTTACTGTCTCCCCTTTTGAGTTACATATTCTTTTTATCGACATCGCGGCCTGCTTAGCCCTTAACTGTCTAGCTAGGAGCTTGTCTGCTTTATTGGCTTTCATATAATAGCGGTGTCTTAAGTACAGTAGGGTTTTTTCTGCCTTCTTTGTTCTATGATCTGTAATTGACCCTGGACGTGTCTCAGAGCCCTTTTCAGGCTCACTTTTGGGTTCCTAGTGAGTTCCTCCTGTATATCCGAAATCTTCGATTTGAATTCTTCCTCCCATCCCCTCCGCTGTTTATCCTTATTTGTTTTAAGGGCAATTATGTGCCCCCTCATAACTGCTTTAAATGCCTCCCACACCGTACTTAGCACCACCTCTCCTGTGTCATTCTCGGTGAAGTTTTCTTCCATTCTCTCCCGAATCAAGCCCTCCAGGCGCCCTTTCCCCGCTAGGGTTATGTCCATCCCTATGGGGGCATGTTCTGAGAGTGAGTTGGGGCCTATTTCCATCCCTCTGACTTCCCCCCAAGAGCCCAACTGAGACACAGAAATAGTCAATCCTAGACTTGGAGTTATGAGCATGAGAAAAGTGTGTAAATCCCCTTTGTTGGCCGTTGAGCTCCCTCCATACATCTCTAAGTACCAGGTGTTCCATCTTTTGACATAGTTTCTTGGAGGGGGTCCCGATCCCCCGAGTCCCCACATTACTTCTGTCTATATTTGGTTGGGATGCTAGGTTCAGATCCCCTCCTAATATAATTTCCCCTTTTGCAAATTCCTCCAGTTTGCCCAGCATCTCCATTAAAAACATTAAAAAAGAATCTTGCCCCGTATTTGGGGCATAAACTGAGGCAATAGTAACTCTGTGCCCTCTTATCTGGACAGTAGAAAATATGTACCTTCCCTCCTTGTCTTCCATTGTCTTGAAGTTAAATGTCCTTCCCATCTACCTATCGGTACCCCTGCTTTTTTTATCTGGTGCGTTGGCTTGGAGTATGTGCTTGTACCCTCTAAGGTGGAGCTTCACTTTATCTTGTTGTCTGTGTGTCTCTTGGAGTAATATAAGATCACTCCTCTCCCTTATTAACAATGATTCTACTTTTATCCTTTTTACCGGGGAGTTGAGACCCCTCACGTTAAATGAGAGCATTTTCCGGTTCCCCATTTCCATTTTCCCTTTGTGTTGTTATGAGCTCTTTTTATCCTGCTTTCGTGTTCTCTTCAGAGAGGCCTCCCTGTCTATCCCTCCCCCTCCCTCTTCCCCTAAACTTCCCCTTCCAACCAAAAACTGACCCAAGGAGGGACCAGGGTCCTATGGATGCTAGGGCAAATTGCCCATTGCTCCTGTCCCTCTTCTTACTCGGGTAGAACTTTGCGGGGAATCCTAAACCCTGCATTTACCTTAGTCTTTACTGGAATCTGGCGGTGTGTCCGCCCGCCGGACCTCTCTTTTGACCATTGGATGCCAAAGTCTTCCTTCTATTCCAGACCTACTCCTTTCCCCCATTCGGCTTCCCTCCGTCGTTTTTCTTTCCGGGGTCAGCCGACTCCGTCGTTGCCCGCTTCCTTTCTTTTTGCTGAAGTTTCTTACTCTGCACCGTGATCCATCCTCCCGGCTTTCTGCGGCTCTCGTCTCTCGTCCAATGGATCTTTTCCACATCTTCTTCTTCTTGGGTGCCCATGACCTGAAGCCCTTCCTCACACGTGGTCACTCTTCTCTGCTTCCAGTCCCACATGAAGAGGAGTCCGAAGGGGAATGTCCATTTGTACCTTATTTGTCTTGCGTTTAGCTCCTTGACGACCGGCGCCATTAGTCTCCTTTTCAGCAGAGTTACCATGGCGAGATCCTGAAACAGTTAGATCTCCACCCCATTCATTCTGATATGGTCCATACCCAAGGCCATCTTTAGGATTCTTTCTTTTTGGGGATACGAGGAGAGTGCAATTAACACATCTCTGGGGCGTTCCCCCGGTTCTCCTGTCCTCCTAGGCCCCACACTGTGGACTCTGTTGATTTTAACGTCCTCCTCTCCTTCTACTGCAAGTATATCTTTGAACACCTCTTTGACGGCTGATTTCAGGTCTTTATCCTATACCGACTCCATATTTTTTATACGGATATTTGATCTACGAGAGCGGTTTTCCAAGTCCTTGCACTGCAATTCCAAGTTTAGTTGCACCAATTGCTCTTGTATTTCACTGTTTTGTTTAGCTTCATGTTCTACATTCTGAACACTTCTCTCTAGCGTATATGTCCTTTCTTCCAGGTTAGAGACATCTGTGTGCAGTTCCTGCACCGCCTGTTTCATGTCCTGCCTTAGGGTGGCGAACTGGTCCTGCACCGTTATCATACATTTCTCTTGGAGTTTCCTAAACCAAGCCTGCATATCTTCTTTCGATACCAGAGTTTGATGCAGAGCAGTCGAGTCCTCTGGGGGATCCTCCCGTGTTTTCCCTTTAGGGCAGGTCAGATTCTCCGAAGACCACATCTGTTCGAGAGTCGAATCCTGTCTGGAGGAGGGGGTTTGTGCATGAGGTTGTCCACTTTTCTCCCGAGCCTTGGACATCTTGGGTGTGAGGGGTGGAGTGGAGGAGGCCCCGGCCCTTCCAATCCTGTTTCTAGGGACCTTCTGCCACCGATTAGACCCAGTGCCCCTCTCCCTTTCTGATGAGACCAAGTGGGGTGGGGGAGTGTTATGAGGGCTGTATAGCGGGTTGGTACTCCTGTTTTCTGGTCCTCCTCCTCCTGCTCACCCACAATACTGAACTGGGTCCAGGCCGGGGGCCACCCCGATTAGGTCCTGAGATACCCTCTCCCGGCGAGTCCTCCCCCCCTCCAGTGTATTATTTTAAGTCTCCTTAGTTGCTCCCTCAGCCGTACCACCTCTCCTGTGCAGACCCTGAGTTGGAGTCCTCTGTCACTTGTACGGGGGGGTGGGTGCGCAAGTGTCTCTTATCCCTTCACGAGGTTTGCGCCAGACATATGTTGCCCCTCGCTCCCCAGCTCCTCCACCCCCTCTCACCTTTTGTTTTTCGCTCGGGTCTCCTGTGCAGCGGAATTCCCTCTCCTCCACGCTCGTCCTCCTTTACTCTCATTGCGCCCGCCACTCCTGCTACCTTCGGGGGAACCCGCTGCTGCGAGTCTGGACGGGTGCTCCTCTTGCTTCATGCCTGGGACAGCTGCTCCGCTGCCCCTCCGGGCCGCGATCCCCCCCGAGTGATACTGGGCCCAGCTGCTTCCACCCGATTCCTGGATGTCGCGGGGGGTCCTGTGTGGCTCGATCCCTCCGTGCGGCCTTGGCTCTGCTGGTACCTCGTGTTCTGGACAGCGCAGGGGGCCGGATCTTCCCAAGATCGCTCTCTTCGGCGGTGGATGGGGTCCCGTGTCCCTGCAGGGACCCTCCATCTCACCAGCTGGATCTGCTTCTTTGTTTCTTGCTGCCGGGGTGGGGTGCGGGGGAGTTTGGGCCGTGCCTCGCTCCACTTATTCCCACTCGTCACCGGGTTTCACCGGTGTCCCCGACACCGTCTTGGTTCGTGGGTGCTCCACTTGCCGTCTTCCCCGCTCACAAGCCGGGAATCCGCCCCCGACTCGCAGTCCGTCTCAAAGTGCTTCCCGTGGGTCCATCGGGGGGAGGTGCACCCGATCCCGAGACATGCTTCGGTCCTCCCGCTTCGGTGCGTTGCTCCTCCATTTCTCGGTCCTCGTGTGTGGAGGGGTGCCGTGGGGGCTCTTAGAGCTATCCAATGCTAATTTTACCAATCTTTATTAGCTCAGCCCGGCGAGAGAGACCCGATCGCACGTCTCTACGCCGCGGCTGCCATCTTGAAAGTCCCCGGTCAGCTTTTTTAAGTTCTTGAAAGCCAACCCCGTTGACAGATTCCGATGCAATTACTTTCACCCCATTTAGATTTCATTCCTTTGTGAGGATTTCTACATTTACCACACTACACTCCAACGCTGCTTTCAAAGAACTCATTATTACTGCGTGAGGGTGTTAACAATAGGGGCTATCGTATCGGGTTGGTTCAGATGCAAGACCACCCTCTGGGCATCATTGTATTGATGGGGCTGAGAGGACAAACCATCACTCAAATTCCCTGAAAATACAGATACTTTGGGGCAAGTGGACTTTTCCAACATCAAACCTTTTGACCAAATTTCCCCATCCTTTTCCAAAACACTGGAGGAAGGCATAGTTTGCACTGGGAGTGATCTTGACTTCCCAGACCCGCTGATTATAACAGTCATTTTGTAATGTCTGGTTTCTAGAATTGGGCAAGTATGAGGAGCTACATACTGCAGCGTACGTGGCACATGCAATAGCTTCAACATTATCCACTTTCAAATTAGTCTCATGGCCTGTCTTCATCAAATCCCCAAGTTGGCAATCGATATCACTTATAGGGGACACAATCGTCCGCTTCCTAAAATCTGTAGGAAAATAATTCGTCAAGTTTTTTTTCTTTTTTATTATCAGTACTTGGAAGAGGGATAGTTTCGTTAATTGTCCTACCTTGCACAGCCTTTCCTTTACCTCAATTTTGTGTAACAATATTTGGTAGAGCGGACGGAAATCTTTCCCATTATTTTTTAAGCCAGTAGAGGGCTACTCGGGTGTACCTGCCCCCCCACCCCCCTGCAATATTTTTGGTGGCAGCAGTAGCGCCCGACTCTCCACAGCAGGTTTATCTACTTAAATTATATCGTCCTCAGTAGTGAGGTTGCATGGTATCTTATCAGAAATTTCCACAGTTTGATCCACAGGCCGAGTTGCATCTTTTTCATTTTTATTGTGTTTTTTATTGTTATTATCCTTAATCAGATCCATACTGGCTTTCCTACATTTTTCCGTTCTTTTCACTGCTTATAAATGCAGCTTTTTCGAGCATATTGATAGAAAGCTTGTCTTTTCCTTCAAGTGTTCACCCAATACCTCATCAATTTCCATCTGCTCTATTATTTTCGTAAGAGCAGAGGGGCTATCGGATGTTATTTCGTCTTGCTGAGGTGGCGAGGTCCCCCTGGAAGTAAAAAAGACTCCAAAGTTCGTCTTAATATCATTTATATAGTTTTTGATGGAATTGATGGATTTCAAGATGCGTGAGATCATGGCCCTTATACAGTAAATCAAGTATTTTTATGATAACGGGAAAGGTGTAGGGGCTGTCAGTATTAGATGTGGTCGATGTGTTTGCATTCCTTTCTTCAATGTGCAAATCCAGATTGATACTATTGTTTTGAGTGAAAATCAAGTTGTTGTCAAAGCTAGGCCTGGTAGGTTTTGCCGTCTCGCCCCAACCTCATTACCCACAGTGACCTTGTTCTTCAAGTTGGGGCTCGAATATATAAGAGTTGTGCAGCATTTCCAAGAGGTAACCTAGTAGAGTTTTCCAAATGACCATTAATACCCCAAGATTGTTGAACTAATGGGGTCAGCACACCAATGGAATGGCTGATCTGCTTGTTCAGTTCTTCCATTGCCGCGAGCCCAATCCTTGGTGCCTCAATGCCCGACTACATTGCCTTTCATTGATGAGTTCAGTGAGCTGATATCAGGCAAGAGACTCCCCTCCAAATCCAATAACTCACCAGACTCATTTGTTTCTTTTACCAAACTAACATCATGCTTATCAGCATTGAAGTCCTCATTGTGTACCTGAACACTGTGAGTAACCTGATTATCGACTGTGACCTCACCTTAAGCCACAGTGACTGAGCTTGAAGCAGCAGTATACAAAAACGAGCGTGCAGCTCAATCGTTATCATAGGTGTTAGGCAGAATCCTGTGCAGTTCCCTTGGGGAACACTGCAATAAGATTAAGACTACAGGAGTAAGCAGTAAACCCAATTGGTAGCAGTCTGCACCACCCAGATTTACCTGGTAGCTGTGGCTGAGCAGTCAGACTTCCCTCAAGAAGAGTAGGGCAGTATGCAGAGTATACACAATAGGGCCAAAACACAGTAGAGCAAACAAACACTGACCAGAGCTTTGTATAAAAAGTATATAGGTATTTATTTAAAACACACTTTAGGCAATACACTAGCACTCTCAATGAAAAGTTCCCAACACTTTTGAGTTCAGAGCAAGGGGAGAAAGGCAGGTTCTCCAGCATGGGGTCTGGCATGGATTCACATGCTCATGAATATTCCCCGTCGTCAGGCTGGGAATCCTCGGTAAAGAAAACACCAGTATCAGTTTCGTTTCTGATCTGTCTTTCGTAGTAGTAACCAATCGCTGATCTCTGCGTCATACTGACCACAGCCAATGACTGCCCTCTACCTAAGCCCCGCCTCTGGCAGCCATCTTCAGATTTTTACTGCACGTTCAAGTGTTAGGATCCTCGTGCTATTGCTCTCGAGCGTTAGTGCTATTTTTTCACGTTTTTTTTTCTCATAAACTTCGATTTTTCGGTCAAAAGAGCCTCAAGCTCCACCATTTCTTCATCCGATCAACGGGGACCTGTGTCGGATTCGTCTACGCCCCTCAAGGGTAAAGATTTCGTCGAGCCGCGCTTTTGGAGGACTCCAGAAGTTTCTCAGGCCCATCTCCGACATGGCCCAGGAGAAGGGAAGCTCGACGCCCGGAAAGCTGTTCAGGGTCTGCCCTGGATGCCAGCTTCAGAATGTCTTTAAGGAGGACGAACACTCCTTTTGTCTTTACTGCCTACATGAGGACAAGACGCACATGGAGAAGGACTATGCGTTTTGCGGCAATATGTCGGAGTGGACCATGAAGGACCACCATCAACGTCTCGCCAACTGGCTGGAAGGGAAGAGCCCGTCGGGCGAGAAGAAGAAGTCCGAGCGGTCTTCTAAGACCTTTGACGACGCCCTGGCGACGGGGGTCCAACACAAGGCCAAGCACC
Organism: Ambystoma mexicanum; assembly: GCF_040938575.1. Classification (NCBI taxonomy): domain Eukaryota; kingdom Metazoa; phylum Chordata; class Amphibia; order Caudata; family Ambystomatidae; genus Ambystoma; species Ambystoma mexicanum. The sequence continues at coordinate 1,222,146,794 of NC_090927.1, forward strand.
GCGAGTCCGCTGGCACCGGGAGCGCCGAACGGTCGGGCTCTACGGGCGCCAGGCAGGACGCATCCTCCCCGGCACCATCAACCACGAGCCAACGCTCTGGTTCGGGTAAGAGGAAGGCCGAGCACCCGGCGAAGCTCCTGGAGAGGCCCCGGTCGAGCTCGAAGGCCCCATCGGAGGGAGAGCGAGGCAGTGACCCTCCCCCCCAAGGAGAAGGCGGTGAGCGCACCTAAGGTGGTGAAAGCCTTAATCCGTCCGGCCAAGGCCTCTATCGAGACAGTCGCGGCGGCCCTGGCTCAGCCTGTGGAGGCTACATGTCATGCTTTCAGACTCATCCAATCAAGACCAGGTGATATGCAGGTGGCGGAGAGAAACATGGAACCCTCCCGCGATCACCTCTGCTCGATCGTTAGTGGGACGCTACACTCTGAGGCATCCCTGGCATCGATTTCCACGTCTACAGTGGGGATTGCCTTGGAGACTGCAAGCGCGGAGGAGATCACCACTCCATACTGCGGTCCTCCGCTCGACGTGGATCGCCACGAAGAAGGGATCATGTGACCAAGTGAAAGATCACGTGACCAGGAAAATGGATCATGTGACCAAGTGAAAGATCATGTGACCAGGAAATCGTCCCCGATTGGCCAACGAATCAGGAAGACTGCAATAAAAGGGGCTTGGCCTTTGCACACATTGCTTCTCAGCTGATCTTTCGGCGTTTAGCGACTTCCTGTGTTTTGAACTTCATGCTTATCGAATTTCTTGGATTTTGGACTTCGTTTTTCTTCTGGATTGCCCTTAAACTTTGGCGCTTGGATTTCTTCTGACCTGTATACCTGGATTATCTGAACTTTGAACTGTTTTCTGGGATTGTTTATGGATTGATCTTTGGATTTGGCGCTTGATACAACTTCAGTTACCTTTTGAACTCTTGGAACTTTGTCAAGAACTGTGCACCTTCAATCAAATCCTCTCCTCTCCTCTTCCCTTCAGATCCCGTGGTCCCGTTATTCCCTTCTGCACTACTCATCTGACCCTTGGGGGGAAAACTCACACTCATCATTCACATCCAGGCCACCCGGAACCTGGAGTTTCCTGTTTTCCCCCCATCTGTGGTTCCAAATACCGGTCAGCAAGTACTGGTGCTTGGGGACGGAGGTATACTAATCCACGTGGCCCTCAGGATTTGACACTACACCAGTGGTGTCGACCTCGGGGCTCAGAGTCTCCCTGCCACCGCAGAGGGAGTCCTCTTTTATGCCCATCGACAGGACCCCCGTGAAACCTCTGACGGAGAAGAAAAAGGGGAGGCAGGAGGTCGTTGTGGATTCGGCCTCAACCTCTGAGGAAGAGCTGATCGAAGTCTTAAGCCATGGCGTTGGCGTGGAAGAAGACCAGCCCGTCGGGAGGGACCCCGACGTAGGAGACGACGATAACGTTGAGGGTGCCGACGGGGCCCCTGACCACCCGTCGGACTCCCCTCAACCAGTGCCGCAAGACAACTCGGCGGCCATTTTGTTGGCTATACAGTCCTTATGCTCGGAGATAAGGACGAGACTGCCGTTACCACCACCAGAGGAACCGCTCCCGATGGGGGACCCAGAGCCAGGCCCTTCTGGGAGCCCTCCCCCTAAGAGAAGGAGGATTCATCATCCACCTCCTTTTCAGCCATCGCGCCCTGTTCAGCCCTCCTCCCCGTCCACGACTCGTGGGGATGATACAGGGACTGACACAGCCGCGACGGGTACGGACGACGAGGTTTACGACGAGGATCTAACGGACCCTCACAGGGTCTGTCTGTGGTGTTTGGGAGCTGAACACCATTGTTTAGAGTGTGAGGTCTGTATGTCCATGACAGCTAAAGCCCTGAAGGAGCGTAGGGGGAAGTTGGAAAAAGGTAAGACTTCTAAAGCTTCTTCTTCCTCGACAAAGTCGAGACATTCGTCTCCTCGTCACCATTCGCGCTCCAGGTCTCGAAGCGGGTCCCATCACTCTTCGAGATCGAAGCACTCGAAAAGGAGACGCCGAAGATCCCCTTCTTCGTCCTCCTCTTCCTCTGTTTCACCTAAGAGAATCCCTTGCCCCACGAAGCATAGTTCCTGGGCTGAATGGGAGGAATTCCGAAAAAATATGATGAGCGTCTTCGAGAAAGCGGCCTCGACCCCCTCGAAGACTGCTGAGAGCGATGCTCTGGTCGAAAGACCCGAAGGTCCAAAACGCTGCGAGTCGCAGCACCCAGCGAAGGAAGTTTCTCGAGCGCGTCACGAACCCTCGAGTAAAGCAAAGACCTCGAATCCTTCTTCGAAGGTTCCGTTGACGAAGGTTCCGTCGACGCCGAGGTCGGTGTCTGCGACGCCGTTGTCGAAGGGACCTTCGACACACGGGTCTGTCGACTCAACGCCATCCTCAAACCGGCGTCGACGCCAAGGAAAGTCACGGTTGAGGCGCACCCAGTGGCTATTCCCAGGTTTTCGATGTCGTCGAGATTGTCGATATCCCCGAGCAGAATTCCGATTCTATCGAAGACCTCGAGGCCTCCACCTTTGTTTTCGACGCCACTTTCGAAGCCTTCGACGTCGGCGTTGACGACATCAACGTTTTCGAGGCCGATTACGATAAGTTTGGCACCCTCTGCGTTGGAGATGGGTTTCACACCCTTTGTGAGCTCAGACCAATTGAGAACAATGTCTTCAATTATGGAAGAGGGAGAACTGTCTGATCAAGAAGAGCCATTGAGTTGCAGGGATCTGCAACCCCAGTTCAAGAGGAGTTATCCTCAGAGGAACGCAGATTAAAGGAACTCCATGATTCCTTACATGAGGCAAGTGGTTTAGACACTTCCGCAGAGGTGGAGTTCGCTAGGCCAGACCCAGGGGAGCATGCTGAAACCCCTTATAGAGCCTTAATGGCAAGGATTACAGAATTTATGGGGTGGTCAACACCTTCACCGGCATTCCAACAGGATGACCTCACGGATATTCTTGATAAAGGTCCACAGGAGGATCCTGTAGTACCTTTTCATAAAGCTCTTCAAAGAAAAATGACGAACTGGGAAACCCCAGATGTCGTCCCGGCAGTAAATAAAAAAACTGTCTGCTAAATACAGGGTATCTTCTGCAGACCCGGAGTTTTTGTCCAAACACCCATCCCCAGAAAGTCTGGTGGTACAGGCAGCATCTTCTATTGACATCAAGACTGCTTACCCTACTGTCCCACAGGACAGGGACGATAAGAAATACGATGCTATGGCTAAGAAAGTCTTTTCGGCATGTAGCATGGCGTTAAAATCTATTAATGCTACTTGCACCCTTGCTAGATTTAGCCATACACTTTGGGAGTGTGCTTCTACAGCGGCTGACTGCATCCCGGAGGGAGAAGAAAGGGAGGCGTTCCTAAATATCATAAGGGACGGTAAAGACGCTATGTGCGAATCCCACCAGACGGGCATTGACTCGGCTGACAGTATCAGCAGAGCAATGGCGGCAAGTACAACAACCAGGAGATTTGCTTGGTTGAGAAAGTCTGGTTTTGCCCCAGATGTGCAAGCCAGGCTCTTGAACATGCCATTTGATGGCTCTTCTTTGTTTGGGAAAAAGGCAGATGACAGTTTAGAAAAACTGCAAACATCAAAGGCAGCAGCAAAATCCTCTTTACCATCGGCATCTGCATCAGCTGCCCCTAAACCACTCTGAGGACTTCCCTCACAAGACACCTGTAGGAGGCAGGTTAACTCAACATCTGGCGGAATGGCAGGCTATCACGTCAGATGCTTGGCAATTGGAGACAGTTGCACAAGGTTACTGCCTGCCTCTCCTATGCATACCTCAGAGTCATCCACCGGGGATCAGCTCTCAAAAAGCTCCAGATCCGCTGCTCTTGCAGGAAATGTTAGACCTGCCAGAGAAAGGTGCCATAGAACCGGTACCTTGCGGGAATTGAACAAATTCCTCAGGAAAGACAAATTCAAGATGGTAACTCTCTCTCAGATCCTTCAGGCCCTTCAGTTCCAGGACTGGTTGGTATCTCTGGACCTTCAGGACGCTTATTTCCATGTGCCAATCCATCTCAAACACAGGAAATACCTGAGGTTCGCAGTTGGCAACTCTTATTATCAATTTCGAGTTCTGCCATTTGGGCTGACCTCCGCCCGAGGGTCTTCACCAAGTTAATGTCGGTAGTGGCTGCAAGTCTAAGGAGGGAAGGGATTCACGTCTACCCCTACCTGGACGATTGGTTGATCAGAGCTGTATCTTCGGAACAAGCTCAGATCCAGCTAGATTATGTTTGCCTCTCCCTTCACAGACTGGGCTTCTCCCTCAATTTAAAGAAGTCACAAATGATACCATCGCAGAGACTCCAGTTCATCGGAGCGATCCTGGACACTTCCCTGGGAAAAGCCTCGCCACCAGAGGTGAGGGCTCAAGATATGCTTCAGATGGTCACCAAGTTTCAAAATGCCGAACGTCTCCCAGCCTTCGACTTTTTGAGGTTGCTAGGCCTCATGGCATCCTGCATTTTCCTAGTGCCAGAGGCTCACCTGAGAATGAGATCTCTCCAGTGGGCACTGAGAACTCAGTGGTCACAATTCTCAGGGAGAATGACAGATCTTAAGGTTCCGGACAGGGTGGCTCAAGACCTTCAGTGGTGGGCCTGTCAGGAGAACATTCTGAAAGGAGAGCAGTTTTGGCAACCTTGGCCGGAGATAACAGTAGTCACGGATGCCTCACTTACGGGGTGGGGAGCCCACGCCAACGACTTGACGATCAGCGGTCATTGGTCTCCATCGGAGTCCAGACTACATATCAACCTGTTAGAGCTGAGGGCCAGCAGACTTGCGCTGAATGCTTTTCTGCCATCTGTACAAGGAAAGAATGTCCTGATAATGACGAACAACACAGTGGCCATGCATTACCTCAACAAAAGAGGAGGCGTAGGATCACTACCACTGTGCAGAGAGGCGATGCAGCTCTGGTTTTGGGCAATCCAAGAAGGAATCTCTCTATCGGCAGTTCACCTAGCCGGAGAGAAGAACTTGACAGCGGACGCTCTGAGCAGGCAGAGCACAGTCTCCCACGAGTGGGAACTAGCTCAGGAAGTCCTTCAAGAGATCTTCGCCCTTTGGGGAACCCCTCAGGTGGATCTGTTCGCCACCAGTGTCAACAGGAAGTGCGATCTGTTCTGTTCAAGGGAATTTCCCCCGAGAGGAGCTCTAGGAGACGGGTTCATAGTGGACTGGGAGTTTCCACTCCTGTACACGTTTCCACCAGTCCCTGTCATTCCTCAAATGATCAGGAGGTTGAGAAGATTCCGGAAAACCATGATCCTAATTTCCCCGAATTGGGCCAGGAGAACGTGGTACCCAGACCTTCTAGACTTGTCCATCTGCCCTCCAATTCGACTTCCACTCAGAGAATCTGCTCTCGCAGAAGGGAGGTCAGGTTCTCCATCCAGACATCAAAACCCTCAACCTTCAGGCTTGGCTTCTGAAAGGCTGAGGTACAAGGATTGGGACCTCCCTGATGACGTTATGGAGGTGTTGCTTTCGGCAAGAAGGACAGCAACAAAATCTTTATACCGCTGCCGTTGGAACAGATTTTGCAGCTGGTGTAGAGAAGAGAATATCGACCCCTTTTCATGTGGTACACCAACGGTGTTATCCTTTCTACTCTACTTGGCAAATTCAGGCCTTCAAGTTGGCACTATTAAGGGCTATCTCGCAGCGCTATCCATCTTTAAGCGCACTGCGGAAGAACCATCCTATTTCAAGTTACCCTTGGTAATACAGTTTCTAAAGGGGTTAACTAACGTTTATCCCCCCAAGACCATTCCAGGTTCCCCTATGGGATTTAAATTTAGTCCTAACTTTCCTGATGGGCACACCTTTCGAACCACTCCACTCTTGTTCGTTAAGGTTTCTTACCCTTATGACTGTTTTATTAGTAGCACTTACATCTGCTAGAAGGGTGAGCGAGTTACAAGCTCTTTCTTGTAAACCCCCTCATACAATCTTTCACAAAGACAAAGTTGTTCTGCAAGTGAAGCCTAATTTCCTCCCAAAGGTGGTTTCTGAATTTCATATCACACAGAAGATTACCCTTCCATCTTTCTATCCTCCTCCCCATCCGGGGAAAGAGGAAGAGAGGTTACACAGGCTGGACCCAAGAAGGGCTTTAAGTTTTTACATTAGTAGACTGGCTAGGATAAGACAAGCAGACCAGCTGTTTGTAGGCTACGCAGGTCACAAGCTGGGGCTACTGATAACTAAGCAGACCATTTCCAGATGGATTATTTTAGCCATTTTGGAATGTTATAAACTGGCAGGAAAAGAGCCCCCTCAAAATCTTAGGGCTCATTCGACCAGAAGTATCGCAGCTTCATCGGCCCTCAAAAGAGGAGTGCCGGTTCGAGACATATGTGCGGTTGCCACATGGTCGTCCGTCCATACCTTTACACGGTTTTACAACTTGGATTCCTCCTCCAGTCAGGAAACTAGGTTTGGAAGGGCAGTATTGCACTCTATTCATCAATAAGAGGAAGCATGAAGTCAGTACTCCCACCTCCAATAACAGAATACTGCTATGGGAGCCTATCTAAGATAAGGAATACGTCGGAGGACACAATCACTTCGAAGAACAAGTTACTTCTTACCTTGTAACGTTCTTTCGATAGATGTTCCTCCGACGTATTCCTCATCGACCCTCCCATCCATCCCCGCAGTACTACTTCCCTTGTTGTTGCATCTCACGCTCCTTCAGGGTGATTAGTCTAGTCCAGAAGGAATTATTGTGGGCTACAAAACGGAACTGAGCAACGGACACTGCGCGCGGCCTTTATAGGCAGGATGACGTCGACGTCGATACGGCGGCTGTCGAGGGACATCGACTCGGCGGACGTCGACGCGCAGCCCCCTCTAGAGAGAAAACATTTCCGAGGCCAGCAAAGCTGGAAAGAGATATCTAAGATAAGGAATACGTCGGAGGAACATCCCATCGAAAGAACGTTACAAGGTAAGAAGTAACTTGTTCTTCCCGGTGAATGCTTCTGCATTCACAGGCAAAGTGGCGGTCTATGCGTCTGGGCGGATGTCGGGACTGCAGAGTGTCTGCTCCCAGTCTACATCCATGTCAGAGTGTACGTTGCTGGGCAGATGTGTTTAGCCGGATGCTGTTCAGGATTGGACAGTCGCTTCCAGTTTGAATGGTGGTGATCATTACCATTTGTGGCCTTGGGGGTGACGCCAGCTCAAACCCTGGATGAAAAGGGGACTCCTGCGACCATTCTTCAAATCGCTGTTTGATCCAAGACCCCTATGAAAAACATCCTGCTGAAGGCCCAGCAATCCATGTTTGAAGCCAGCCGGCAGCACTTTTTTCAACTGTCCCTCTTGAAACCCTGCTACTTTGCTGATCTCTTAAGGGGCTTCATCTGTGCTTCGACCCCTGGATTTGTGGTAGCCACCACTCTGTGCCGGCTTGAGTATCCGGCTGCATCCATCGTCGTCCCAATTTGTGCCTTGGGGCTCCACAGATCCGATGATGCTGGAGTCGCAACAAAGCTATATATGTCCCAGTTGGAGGACAGTTATGATGAGGAAGGGGATTCTGTTTCTTTCGGACTGGAACTCTTCCACCCCAGTGAGATTAGAGACTTCCCAGAGGAGTTTTCTGGCTAATAAGGTGACTTGGTGGACCTGTCGGCCGGCTTGCACAAAACAAGTGGCTTAGACACCTCGCCAGAGGTCGACATGGGGCCTCGCGGGCAGGCACCCTTCTAGCACCTGATTGCAAAGGTGGTCGATGTTAGGGGAGTTTTCCTAAAGTCCACTTGAGATGAGATTTCATAAAACTATCCCTTGGCATACAGGTCCCCAACTCTTGGTATAAGTCTGTACTACTCATGGAACCTTGGTAGAGTGGCAGAGCAGTCAGGCTTATCGTAGGACGATGATGTACACTGTAGGTAAGTACACTGAACCCACTTAATTCAATAGTCCAAAGAAACGCACTAAAAATGTTATATGAAACTATATAATGTATTATATTTACACAAGAAAGGTCATAAAATATTTCAATTAACCAACACGCTTGGAATACTTAAATAAACTTTTCAAAGGCCACTGCTTCAGTGGTAGTTGCTTGTGGTACAATTATTACAGAGTTTGACATTAAGGACAGTTCTACTGTATTATCGGTACGACCGCGCACTCGTGTTAAGAAAAAGATATACTGTAATTGTATTTAGTTGGTAAAACCACATAAGATGAAGTCTTGAAGGAAGCAAAAGGGGTTGGTTAATCATACAGCAGCAGAGCTTATTGTTCTAGAGACACTTTTCGGGCAAACTAACGCTTTAGAAGTCCAATTCCTAACTATATGTGAAAGTCAGTTCGGAGTGTTTTCAATGTCTTAAGAAGCAGCAAAACAGCGAAAGTTCCTCTGGATACTTTTAGTCTCTAGGAAAAAGATACTTGGTAATTCAACACAACGATGAAGACCCTGCAAAAGGACTCACTAACGGGACAGAAGCCGACAACTTGGGTCAGAGGTAGAGTGGACACACTGGACACCTCTTCACGCACTCCAGTCACTCTGGAGCGACTTCTTGCTTCAGGGTAAGTTCTACCTTTTCACCCCACAGTACCTTAGGTTAGAAGAAATGCTTGTAGTTGGATTCTCCTCTGTGCAGCAGTGACAGACCTGGTCTCCTGATTCCTCGGTCTGGTGATGAAAGGAAGGACTCTGAAAGTGATGTCTTGTCAGCAGTCTTGAGAGCGGACGTTTGGCACGGATTTCTTCAGTCTTCTTGGTCGGCCTGCCGTTCTGGTGCCTTTTTCACAGCACCAACAAAGGACAGTATTCGCTTGGTCGATCTTTGATTCTTGAGTTCAGCATTCTGGTGAGGAGACTTCAGATTAGTTGGGTCGTGTCTCTGGAGGTTCACCTTGTTAGGCAGAATCCTGTGCAGTGCCCCTAGGGACCACTACACACAATTAAGACTACAGGTGGTGATACAAGTTTTACCTTTGGTACAAGCCTGTACTACTATGTCATAGTGGTAGCAGTGGCGGAGCAGCCAGGCCTATCTCAAGAGTATATGAGCAGTAGCAGAGATTACACAAAGGGACCGCAATTACTGTGACTCAAGCAAACACTGACTCAAGGTTTCAGGTAGAAAAATATAAGTACATTTATTTTTAAGCCATTCGCATTAAACACAACACTTCTATTAAACTTCAATAAAAACCACACATTAAATATACTACAACTAACCAATTCACTTTGTACAGTAAGGCTCAAGGTAAGTACCCTGTGGTGGAATGAACCGGTTTTGGGCACAAAAACACGTTACCGCGGATACGATTGCGATCACTTTGTGACAGTTCGTCTACTAAACAAACGCGTTTCCGTGACATGAAATGCTACCGGGGCAAAAACACACTTAGCACCTGAGCTACCCAGAGGGGGTTAGAGGCAAAAATCACAGGCAATATTTTGGTTAGACAGGCAGAATCAAGAAACGCTCAGAGACAGGAGTTCAAAAGTCAAAGGGCCGGAGCCAGGGTCGAAAGACACCGGGGCCAGTTGCCGAAGATCACACGGTCTAACAGTCACGATTCAACGGAGCCGAAAGTACTTTGATATTGTCAATGTTCGGAAGCAAAAGTTATAAGAAGGAGGGAAGGCAAGGTCAAGCCTTGGAAATGAAGAAAAAGGGATTCACCCAGTTTCCTCAACAGAACACAGTACCTTGTTCCAGTGGTGCAGCTGGTGCCCTGGCAGTTGTTCCTGTTGGTTTCCCGCAGACCCACGATTCCTGGAGCTTCGTTGAGAAGGAGGACGTCTGAAGGGGGTCTGCACCACACAAGGATGAGGCCGGCAGCAGTGACACGGAATAAAAGGTGTGCTCCTTAAAAACAGGAGAGGCTCTTCAGGTGGCTATCCGGACCACTACAGCAGTGTGCAGCGATTTCGACCACGGAAGAGGATCCTCTGGCTGTAGAAGATGAGCTGGTTATCCCCACCAAGCTCAAGGGAAAAAGACTCCGGACTGGATCTTCTCTGAGTCGTTGAAGGGAAGATAGCTCAGGACTGCAGCAGGGCTTCACCAGGAGGGGGTAGTTGCAGCAGCCGTTGTGCTCTCCGCTTCTCTTCGGTTCCTTGTAGTTCCAGTGGCGACTTTCTGACTTCTAGCCCAAGAGACCTGCCTTTTATGTGAAAAACCCCCATTCACACAGCCTGGCTGTCAATCACCCAGCAGGGGGTTGTCCAGCCTGGACAACTACCCTGGCCAATCATGACAAAGTGCGACTTGGGTTTCCTAGGATACCCTGTGCAGGGGGTGACTACACCCCTCCCTCACATTCAGCCCACCTAGACACCCAGGTGCCTTGAGGAGGGCTTCTGGGCAGAAGCCTGCCAAAAGACAGTGAACAAAGAAGGCAAACCTAGTTTTCTGCGCAAAGTAAAACAAGAGAAGGACTTTAACAAAAAAAAATTGTGAATAAACCCAACCGGAGCCAAAAGAAAGACGATTTGGTCAAGCGGGTTTATGTTTGAGGCTAATATAATAGCCAAGAACAGTACCACGTTTATCTAATATCATCGCGGTAGAAAGGTTAGGGTAGATACCACTGCCACCAGCTAAGTCTAAATGTTAAAAGAGAGAAAAATTGCTCTAGGAGGTACAGGTAAAAAGGGATACGAGTTAACCCTTTCCAGTACTCCATGGAAGGTGGGATGTACTGGATATCTGGTAGATTGACTAAAGTTAATGGTAACTTTATCCTTTTCTGGGGGACAGAAGTCGCCTCAGAAATGGAGTCGAGGGAAGTCTCAAAGACAACCCTGTGCCACGACACTGAAGGTACGGTGTGACGCACACAAAGAAGGGGGCTACTGAAGTGGTGTACTTCAGAGTCCACAATCACAAAAACAGATGGAAACACGTAGCAAAACACAGGGAAGAGTGGGGGGAAAGCTCTCATTCTTACCAGGTTGAAAAAAATAAACTCCAGAAGTCCAGCAAAGCTGCTGGGGGACTCGCTAGGTGAGCGAAATTAGCCATAAATGAGAATTCTCTCTAACACACCTGGAGCTCAGCAATGACTTGGACGGATTCGGCCTCTCAAAGACGTTGCACTGCAAATGGGCCGGAAGTCTCCTGGTACTTGCGGTTTGCAGCTCTGGAAAGGTGCAGCACCTCGGCAGATGACTCAAATTGCATTTAGTCTCTGAGCCAGTTGGTCCCACCAGCCAAAGGGAAGGGGTCTTCCTCTTCTGAGCTCCTCTGTAGAGTAGAAGACGGGTTCAGGACAGCATTGGTCGTTTTACAGTGATGCAAAGGGTCTGCCGGCATCTCTGGTTGTCTTTGTTAGGCACGATTGTTTGTGGTAACCCTGTGGGAGACTACACCAGCGTTGTACCCTTGGCAATAGGGAACACAACCTTTGGTATAGGCCAGTACTACACAAGTTGGTAGAGGGACTGAGCAGCCAGGCTTATCTCAAGAGCGGTAAATGTGAGCTGTAGAGGTGTAACATAGAGATTTACAGTGACAGGTATTCAAATAACACTTACACTCAAGGCTTCTTATTAAAATAATTATTTATTAACCAGTCAGTTTTAAAATAAGCCGCCTTTAGAAAGGGCAATATGCAACAATAAAAAACACTTCCAAAATACACTCCTTCAGTTTCAATTAAGTAAGTAGATACCCTTTTGGGAACACACACACACACGCACGCGCGCACACGCACACGCGCACGCTATATCACTTCAACACTTAATGCAATACTGGAGTTATGGGAAAATGAAAGGGTTAGGGAAGGAAACAAAGGTTAACAAGTTCTCTGAACAGGTAAGTACCTTTTCAATCCCCCAATGAAGTATATGTTAACCCTTTCCCAGCTATACAAGTAATTTATGTATGACTTTTGGAGGGACAGATAAACACAAAGTCAAAGGGTCAGAAGAGTCTGCAGAGAGCCAGGACAGCCAATGTCAATTGAGCAAAGTCTAGGGTAGCTGAGATAGCCAAATGTCTTGCACAGTGTTATTTAGAAAGTTTGTAGAAAAGAATCACTGTTGGGCCACAAGCTGCAAGGCTTGTGAAAAGCAAAGTTGCAAGCAACTTTGCAAAAGGCAGCTAATGCAAGTCTCTAGTGAGAGCAAGCAAGTCACACACAACAAAAGTACCCCTAGTTAGACAGTACCTTAGGTCTGAAGAAAAGGGTCCAGCTGGCTTCTGGTCCTGTTGTAGTCCTGCAGATCCTGTGTTCCTGGGCCTCAGTCGTGGGGACAAGGAGGACGTCTGGGGACTCCTGCTTTATGGTTAGAAGGTCAGCGGCAGCAATGGGCTTACACCAGATCAGCAGTACTTTGCGGTTTCAGCTACCGGTCAATAGCGCCACTGCGGTTCATGGACACCTTGTGGGATCCCCTTGCTTCTGGGGTCCAGCCCTCTGTTGAGGTTGCTCAGGCTTCGGTCGTCCTGCTTCGAGGGAGTCCTTAGGATCTTCCTGGAGCTCGGGTCCAGCTTAAAGACGATGCGCTCGTTCCTGATGTTCCTGTCCCTTGGCACTCGGTCCCAGCAGCAGCAAAGAAGTACAGCCAGCAGAGAGAGGGGTTCCAGTCAAGTTCGTCTTGGGGTCAGTTGGTCCCACCAACCAAAGGGAAGAAGTAGCCCTTTCCAGGCTACTCTAGTTGATTTGTGTTAGGGCCCAAGGACTAAATCCAGTAGTGGTGGCTTGACACATGGTGATGCAATTGAGTCTGTCTGACAATTAACCCCTCAAGAGTACAAAAGGACAGATTGAGGTGAGTATTGGCCGAAAATATTGGTTCACCCTGGTACTCAGACAGCTGGCTGCAAGAAAAATTAACCAAGTATTAACATTTGGCTTAAGGCAATGTAATCTCAAAACAAGGTGAAGAACTGATACTCACAAGCAAGAAAATCAGAATGGGACTGAATAGTTCCAAGCTAGATTGGTGAGTATCCTGAAACAAGAAAGGTAACTGTTACCAGGAGGATAAAGTAAGAAAAAGGAAGAACCAAACTGTATGTGCTTACCAATTGAGTGTTCTCGGTAGAAACAGCAGATGTAGTTTTGGGAAGGAAGTGGTAGTCCTGGAAACACAATGTCCTGTTTCCTAATTCCCGCCGGCACGAGGACGCCTACAGAGTCTATTGATCTTTGCGCTGTTGCACCAATGTACTTTGATCCTTGCGCCAATGTGCGAAAGTCCTTTCTGTTCCTTAGACTTTGGGCGGTAAGATAATGAAGACTTAGCACTGATTGTAGTTGGAGCAATCTAAGAGACTTAGGTCTTGGCAACAGATAAGACGTGAGGAATGAGACAAGGCAGTCTGTGGACGTTCCGAGGTAGGCAATAATCGGGTAAGACGTGAGGAATAGGGCAAATTCAGTCCGAGGCCGTTCCAGGTATAGCAATGAGCAGGTAAGACGAAGGCAATGACGAGAACAAATCCGGAAAGTCACAAAGAAAACCAGGGATTCAAGGAGCCAAGGTAACAAGATGCGTAGTTTAGGAAATTTACAAATTCAGAAGCACCCCCGTGCGGGGCTTAAATACCGGTCAGCTAACCTCACGCATAACACAGCGGTGTAGGCCTGAACACCTACGTGATTGCAAAGGGCGCCAGCGTCTCCAAGGCAACCCATACCGTTTCCTGAACGGGAGCGGGGAAAGAGACGAACCATGATATCCGAAGAGAGTCCCGCTTTAGAGTGAAAACTGTTCACTCTACTGTGGATTCTGGAATGTTTAATCTTATGCGGGAGCGATCTATGATCAGACGAAGAGACATATAATGGAAGCCTGACAATTTGAAACTTTGAGCTTCAGCACTGCAGCAGGGCTTCCCTGGGCAAACCCAATCGTCCAGGAGGGTGCAGCAAGCTTCTCTACCAGTTTCCTCTTCGGTTCCTTCGTCCAGTGGTTGACGCTGCCTTCCTTGCTAAAGACCTTGCCTTTTATGCAGGTTTCTCCCATTGATTCTCAGCCTAGCTGTCACTCACACAGCAGGGTAGCTGTCCTCGGAGGAAAGCCAGCCGGCCAATCACCTTTGGGTGCATTTCTGTAAGCAAGGAGACCAAGCACAGGGAGTTTCGGGAACCTCCCTCGCTTCCTGCCCTGCCAGATACACTGGAGCCAGAGGGAGGCTTCACCAGTGAATCCCGCCAAAGACAAAACGAACAAAGGGACAAAACCTAGTTTGGCATGCAGAGTAAAACTCCAGGACCTCACTAGCAAGAAATGGCGAAAATGGACACCCATGGGTGCAGTACTGCAGCTAAGGCTTCAGTCTGCGGTAAAAACGCACAATGGTAGGAAAATTAAACCACTGCCACCAGCCGTTAACTGTAGTGAGGGTAACATAAAAATGTTACATGAGAAAGTAGACAAAGGGGATACTAAGTAACCCCTGAGCACTCCGCATTAGATGTGTTGTGCTGGGTCTACAAAGAGAAAAAGGTATGTAAAGTCAATTTCACTTTACTACTCTTGGAAACGGTAGTTTTTCCAAGAGAAGTTATTGAAACCTTAAGAGACAACCAAAGGACTACTCTGTAACACTGCACTGATGGTGCTGTGTGTCACAATGGTTTATAGTCATTCCATCGACAGCCAAAGCATCTAATGCCATACCATCTAAAAACAAAAGCAAAACGCACACATAAACCGCCCCCTCCCAGAATGGTATAAGAAGGGCTTACAAAGAACAACCTCAATAGAAATGGCGAAAAAGGAAAGGAGCCACCATGTTGGAACATAGGTGACACTATTGTGCACAACCAGGTCTGTGAATAGAGTCTGCAGTAAAAAAAAATAGCACAATACTTGGTAGAACACATCCACTGTAATCAGCCATAACTATAGGGTTGTCTGTGACTAAAAAGTCACAGGAGCAGAGAGAAGTTACTAGGTATACCCTTAGCACTGCAAATAAGGTTGGTGTGTGCTAATGTTTCTTTAAGAACTGTAGCTACTTGAGGATAGTTAAAGGATCTCAAAGGTGCCGTGTGCTGCAAATGTATACCTTAAGAGATATGGAGGAAAGCAGACTCCATAAGAAAGTTAAAATTCAGACAACAGAGTTCCAAAAGTCAGAGCAAATAAGAATGAATGAGGGGAAAAGGGCTCCTCTCATTCAGGATATAAAGAAAAAGGTCCAGAAGTCCAGCAAAAAGTGTTGGGGGTCACACTAGGGGAGGGGATGAAGCATACAAATGATACACCTCCATAACAGTCGACACCTCTGGATGATGGTCCTCTCGCGGCCTAAGATGTAGTACGGCCTGACAGACATCTTGGATGAGGATCCTTAGAAGGAGACCCTGTTGTCTTCCAATCAGGCAGAGTAGGGGCCTCTAATGTAACTGGGCCAAAAAGACATCAGTCCTCACAGTGGACCAACACTGGGGCAAAAAGCACAGACCCTCCTCTTGGGGACCCTTATTTCTCTTCCCAGGCTTCTCCGGAGTGTTTGATGGTACAGGCTGCTATGGCAAACCTTCAGACGACCTAATTTCCATCTTTGGCCCCAGATAGGGTGAGCAAAAGGTTGGATGCATGGGCCAGGACGATTTTTGGCTCTTTGACCCGAGTTCTCCGTTGCGCAACCCTATAGATAAGGGGCTTATCGACCACGTTTACTCCGTAAAAGTAGGTTAATAATCCCTTAAAATAAAAATGGGGAGTAAAAATACTCTCATAAAAAAAAAAGTAAACTGACGCTTAAGACCTTGTTGCCCCTGCTTTATCCCACACAGCTCAATGGATATGTTTGGACCAGTAGTACATGCAATACCTCAGGAAGAAACTGTCATTACTGCCTGATCCAAGGAAGAACACCTATATCTTTTAAAGCGCATGAATAACTAGGTGCAAAGGAATACTTACTACAACAACATTTCTGTT
This sequence comes from Ambystoma mexicanum, assembly GCF_040938575.1. Lineage (NCBI taxonomy): Eukaryota > Metazoa > Chordata > Amphibia > Caudata > Ambystomatidae > Ambystoma > Ambystoma mexicanum. The sequence continues at coordinate 1,222,162,735 of NC_090927.1, forward strand.
TTCCAGGTAAAATACATTTTTACTCGCTTATAAAATACTCCCATTCGGGATTGGACTTACATTTTTACTCCCTAAATAAAAAAATAATTTTATTCCCAACTTGAAAACATAGGGAGTAAAATACTCCCACTTCAAAATGTTATCTGTAGCACTGCCGGTGCCTATTGTTCCTTAGTTAAATTCTCCTTCTGATCAGTGATGGTTGAAGCGTGGTGGCTTTGGGCCCTTATTATGGACAGCAAGAAAGCCTCTCAACATATTTTGCAATCTGGCCTAGACACCACAAACTGTGTCTCTGGGACAATGTGGACCAACACAGTCTTGCAGCGTTTTTCTTGGCTGAGAACATTAGGATTTGGAACTGATGTCCATGAGAAGGTCCTGGACATGCCCATCAATAGCATGAACTTGTTTGCTACCTAGCCTGAGAAGTTGCTCCAAAGGTTTCAGGCTTCTAAGGCGACAGCCAAGTCGCTGGGGTTGGTGGAGCAGCAGCAGCATCCTGCAAACCCAAAGGGTAGAGACTCTTGCCCAATCTCCTCTTATTCCCAGAGGGGTAGAGGTCAGGCTCTCTCGAGTGGGCAAGGACAACACCGTCCCTATAGGCATAGGGGATGTGGTGCACGTAGAGGAGGCACTTCCACCTCCATGGAGCCCTCCACATCCCCAACACAAAGCCTTTGTGAAGCGGACCTCTGTCATTCACCCCCCATGTGGGGGGCAGGATTACCCTGATAGGCGAGGAATGGGAGCAGTCCACTTAGGGAACTTGGCCCTTGCAGGTTGTCCAGCAGGGAATACTGCCTTCCTTTTGCCTCTCAACTTCCAGACCAATCTCTTGTCACCAACCCTTGCCTCCGTAACCACTCCTGCTAGAAGAGATCCATCAGCATATGGCAAAAGGGGCCATAGAGATGGGTACCCTGCATTTCTGGTGCCGAAGGATGGAAGTCTATGACGCATCCTAGATCTGCGGGCTCTGAACTTGTACTTGTGCAAGTACAGGTTCAAGGTGGCTGTTAGGACCGTTTTTCTAAAGTCCAACTAAGTAAAATCATTCAACTGAGACAGTACAAGACTCCACTCCTAGTAAAAGGCTGTACCACCTAAGTATATGGTAGCATAGACAGAGCAGCCAGGTTTATTTTAGGAGGGAGGGAGAGAGGGCTGTAGTCAGTGGTCGAAGTGGGCGGGAGCGGACGAGAGCGGTGCTCCTCTACTTCTTTTAATTAAGTTTTACCGTTGCTATACTTTTATTTTAAAAGGAAACCGTTCCGGAACGGTTTTGTTTTAAAAAAAGTGTAGGAAGAGGTTGGAACTTGCCCTTTCAGTGCACTGCACAGGACGTTTCCTTGAGTAGCAGGCATATGTGTTTTGGGGTTTTTATTGTGCATGGGAGGGGGCGCGGCGATGGGGTCTGTGGGGAGCGGTGCTGGCGTCTGTGGGGAGCGGTGCAGGCCAGTAGGGAACATAGTTCCACTACTTCTTTTCGTACACTTCGACCACTGGCTGTAGTAAGGTACAACAAGCTTGTAGTTTACCAAGGGTTCAACAGAAACACTGACAACCACAAGTATTATACAAAATAAAGGTTTATTATTAATACAAGTTAGGCCAAGATGAATCTTGGGTGGGTAAGTACTTGGTCATAGAATCATAAACGCATTATAAAAACACAACTCATTGCTTGAAGGTACCCAGACCAAAGTATAAACCTTGTTCAGAATACTAACAGTATTTCTAGGCAATTCAGACTTTAGCAAACACATTTAGTATAGGACACACCTATTCATGGGTAGTAAAACCATAAGTTACTTTCAATGGGTTGCTTTTCTCCTGCAGGTTCCTCATCTGATCCGTATCCTCAGCTTTAGAACATTGCAACAGGGGGTGTAGTGGACCTCGACTCAACTGTCGATCATTTATCCGTCTTGTTCAGTGCTCTATCGTCAACTCCGGATGTGACTTCAGGTGTCGTACATATACTGTGTCACTATGCCCCATAATGTTAGAGAGAATTTTAAGTTCTTTGATAATTTCCTCCCACCTTAGAGATCGCCAGCTCTTTTGCTGGACTTGGGACTTTTTCCGTTTAACTCCTGAATGAGTGGGACCTTTTTCGCACTCCCTCCTGTGTTTTTCCCGGACTAAGGATTCATGTTTTCACTGTATTTGGAATGTGACAAACTCCATAGGCATCTGCTTTTTGTATAGTGACACACAGCACCCTCAGTGCAGTGTCACTGAGAGATCCCTAGCATTTCTCTTAAGGTTTAAATACCTTTTCTTGGGTGAACTACTGTTCCGAAGTATAGTAAGGCTTAATTGATATTACTTACCTTTTTTACTTTGTAGGTCTGGCACAAACCATCTTATGTGGAGTGCTGGGGGGTTACTTAGTAGCCCCTTATCCTACTTTCACATGTAACATTTTTGTTAGCCTTACTACTTTAAATGAATGGTGGCAGTAGTTTAGTTTTTACTACTAATTCACGTTTTTGCTGCAGGCTGATCCCTCAGCTGCAGTACAGCAACCATGGGTGACCATTTTGTCAAAATGGCCACTGTCTTCTTTTTCTCGCCATTTTATGTTTGTACGGTCTTTCTTGGCTTTTACTCTGTATGTTGATGCGGGTTTGAGTCCTTTGTGTGTTTTGCCTTTGACGGGCTTCAACCCTGAAGCCCGCCCCTAGATTCAGTTTGTCTGGAAGGACAGGAAGCGAGGGAGGGTCCCGAAACTCCCCTGTCCTTTGTCTCTAGGTGTACCTGAACGAAACGAGTCCTGATTTGGCTGGCTGTCTGGCTGCTGGGAGATTGACAGCCTAGGGCTGTGAATGAATGAGAACCAGCTTAAAAGGCGAGGTTCTTGGGACTACTGGCAGAGTCGACCACTGGAAGAAACATCTGAAGAAGAAATTGTGAATAGAAGCCTGCTGCAACCTCCTGGACCTCAATGTGCCCGGTGAAGCCCTGTTGCTGTGCTGTCCTCCTTTTTCGCATCGACAGAGATGCTCCGGACGGAACGACTTCTCCACTTGGGCTGGTGGGACCAACTAGCCCCGAGACAAACTCCACTTTGGTGCAACCCCCGACTTGCAGTGCATCTTCAGTGCTGCAGAAGCCCAATGCCAGGGGTCGAGTACCCATTATCAAGTGCAACGTCTTCTGCAGAACAAATCCGACCAAAAGCTCCAGGAGCCTCCTAAGGGCACTCCAGAAGCAGGAAATCCCGATCTAGAGTACCCTCACTAGAGTCCAGGACCGAGGGAGCAAGGAAAGTCCAACGGGGGATATTCATTCTGCCTCCGTACTGTCTGCAAGGCTCTGAAACCACGAAGAGACGATGAATCTAAGAAAATCCATAGGTGACGGCGTCCTCTCCCGAGAACTGCTGCAGGAGCCCGCCAGACGTCCTCTCTTGTCCACACGACTGAAGCCCAGTAACAAGGGTCTGCTTGGCTGTAACAAGTAGGATCCCCGCTGGAACACTTTTCTTCAAACCAGAGGTACTGTGGGGGCTTGGGGTATTTGCCTTATTGCCATAAATCATGCTTTCTCGCTTGAGATGTGCACTGGCTTACCTTTCTAAGTTGATTTCAACTTCCCTTGCACAGGCTTAACAGCTTGCATTCCTTCAGTGATTTTCTTGAACTATCTGACTTTGTGAAAAACTTTATCCAAGAAGTGCATCAGAACTATCGACTTGGTCCAATTGACTTTGGCTGTCCTGGTTCTTTAAATTCACCCTTCTAATCTATTCACTTTGGCATTGCTTGTCCCTTTATAGGTTATAATTTGTTGAACACTGTTACTGCTGGGAAAGGCTTACCTAGATTTCATTAGAGGTTTCAAACTGTCTTCACATTATAAGAAAGTATGTTCTAACCTTTCTATTTACCCAAGCCTTCCTTCCTGAAACCCAGAGTCTAAAAATTATATTGGTGTTTAAGATAAATTCAATACTATCCTTGTTATTGAAGTCACTTCAGGGTTTAGGAGAAATGTATTAGCATACCCAAAGAGTATTCACCAACTTTATTGACTTTGTAAAGTGATTCCAAAGTTTGCTTGACAGTTACAAACCATTGCCTTTTTAAAGAATGCTTCACTGAAACGTATGTGTAAATACATTTCTGAGGCTTGTGGAAAATGCTTAGATCACATGATATGCATAGGCCGACATCTAGTGGAAGCTGTGGAGTATTACAGTTGTTGTTTTCGAAACTCGAAAAGGGACGTCGCTAGGGCGTGCCAGTAATACTTATCCCTACTGTGAGGTCCACTTCACACATCGAGGTCCCTCAGATTGTATTTTTCCACCATCATGGTCGGTCTTATAAGACGGAGTTCCTTCTTGGCTATCGCCATTGCTTAGAAAAAGTCAAACTTAGTATATTGTTTCTATCCTTTTGATATCCGTCTACTGCGAGATCTTTGGGGACGGCATCAAGGACGCATTATCATAGTCAACGACTATAACAATTAGTCTCGACAAACCTTTGCCATGGACTCGGAAGGCCTCAACGTGCCTCGGACCTCACACTAGGGGGCGTGGGTGGTGGTTCATTCTTTAGTCTCAATAAGAGAATGCATATTCCCTTCTCCACCCACTTATTTCGCCAGGCTGCCTTCCCCATACATAATGGAGAATACACCCTTTAGGTTTTGCCCCTCATGTAATAGAAAGTTCCCTTGGAAAGACTTGCACCAGGTATGCAATCCGTCTGCCAAGGGATCACGCTGAAGGACAGTGCAAGTTGTGCAAACTGCGCAGGCCCAAAAGACTGAAGCCCCACCATGCCATGCAGGCCGAGGCCACCCTGGGCGTCAAAGGAGCCTCCAGCGACAGCCACATCGACGTCTGCAGTGACGCCGAGGGCGATTGGGATCCGTCAGATACCCGCGTGCAAGACCCCGGCGGCACTATAATGACCAAGTCACACAACACAAAACACACCTCATGGCCGAAAGTCGATCTTGACGGAAAAGCCGCACACAGCGTCATGGAGGTCAGAAATGTCCCTGTCTTCTGGGCCATCGCGGTCGCCACACGACAAGCCCCAAAAACAGACAAGCAGTCCATTTCTGACACTGTGTCTAAAGCCATGAAGTCCTCACACGCCGACGACCAGTCGTCGAAAGACGTGTCAACGGCCCCTCACATGCCGAGCGTCAAAGGCCTCTTTGAAGACTACACCAAGCTTGAAAATTAGCAAGTGCATTAAGAAACATGTCTCAGATACACTGTTAAAGAGCAGTATGTCTGAAAAACCATAAGTCGTCTTAGACACAGGGAGAGGGCACAGAGGGCACTATTTTGGGGACTATGACCGAGAGAAAGGGCACTATTTCGGGGCTATGCACCATAAAAGAACCCTTGCACCAGAATCAACACCCCCCCGCCTCTGTTCCCCCAATAATCCAAAGTTCATAACAATGGACAGCAGAACAGATTGATAGTCATGAGGCGTATGTCCTCTGTAGCTTATTGCTTTGTTGACCACCTCGAGGTCTTGAAAAACCTTCAGGGTGCGCCACACACCGGGCCAGTCACTACTCAAAGCTGGGCAGCTGTTACCCAGTCTTCCGCCAGAAGAGCCCGCTCAGACCTCGCACAAGCTTCCGCCTCGCAGACGGACTTGGGGCAGCATCCTTATTGTTACCTCATGCAAGACTTCCAGGATCCTGGTACTTACACAGACCCAGACGACCAAGGGGACATGGGTGACGTTGACCAATATTATGACCACAACGAGGTGTCTGTCATCCAGTCACCAGATTACTAAGACCCACCGGTGGAAGACTCACCAGTGGATAACCGAATACAGTATAATGACCTGCTCCTAAAGGCGGCAGAGCATTTCAAAATCGATACACAAGTCGATAAGGACTTTGTTAAAGACATACGAGGGGATAAGAAGTCATCAACCCAATTTATCCCTCTACTACAAGAAGTACAGAGACGCATCCAACCCTCTCTGCTTACTCCTAATTTAACATAGGCAGTCAACCCACACATTGAGAAAGTATTCCGGCCAGCAGTTAAAACCTGACTCCTTAGTGGTAAAAACGACTAGAAAGAGAACAGGAACCCCTCTGGCCTCTTCCGAAGCCCCTCCTGATAAGGAAAGTAAAAAGATTTACACTTTTTAGCTAGTTACAACTGCCACAAGTGGTATGAGATGGCCGAAACAAATGGCATCGGTTCCAGAGCCCTTTAAAACACAACTGTCGCTCTCCATTGCAGAGGGTAAGCAAATAGCATCCTCAAGAAAAACTTGTATGCAACGGACAATGCAAGAAGAATAATAACAGAGGGCACATTGATCAAAAGCCAGCGTGGCTGCGCCAGTCAGGCTTCAAACTTGAAAATCAAGCGACCCTCCTTAATATGCCCATAGAACCCAGCATGTTTGGCAAACCGGTGGAAGATGCTCTAAAGAGTACTAAAGAAGAATATGACATCCTTAAAAATTGGGGCAGCTCACCAATAAACCATCCGGACAAAGAGGGGGCTATCATTTTCACCGTTTTAGAGGGCAAAAATCAACAAGCATCAGGTTACAACCAAGGTCAAAGTTCTATATGGGGTTCATCGGAGGGACAGTCCTCTCAACAAGAGTTTCAAAGAGGCCAAAGAAAGTCTTGAAGTTGGGGTAGATCCCCCCCCCCTCCTCCAGAGACGGCTGAACACCCCCCAAGCAATGTCCACCCGCTACAGGTTCCCTTCCATGCTACTCCAGTAGGAAGCAGCATTTCATAATTTACCGTGTATGGGAGGGAATCACTGTGGCGGGCGGTTATTGCATAGAACTGATACAGCCACCAACCACCCACCAAGACAAAGGAACACCTCCCAGGAGGAACAACGTATCTTGTTGGAAGAGGTGACAGCGCTGCTCTTAAAGGATGCTGTAGAAATCGTCCCGGCGAACCTGGTAAACAAGGGTATTTATTCAATGTAGTTCCTTGTGCTAAAAAAGACCTTACGATGCGCCCTGTCTTAAGACCTGTGCCCTGCAAACACCTATGTCAAGCCACCAAAATTCTGCATGACAAAGCTACAAGAAGTAATCCCACTACTAAAACAGGGAGACTACATGGCAACCATGGATGTGAGAGATGCATACTTTCATATTTCAATGTTCCCAGCGCACTGAAGATTCTTGCGTTTCAAAATGGCGACCTAGCACTACCAATTGAAAATGCTACCCTTCGGCATAGCCTCCGCTCCAAGGGGTAGTGGCAGCCCATCTACGAAGGGAGTCCATCCCAGTGTACCCTTATCTGCATGACTGGCTGATCACAGGGGAGAACCCCCAAAATTGCAAGCAAGATAACAAAGGAACAATCAGTCTACTTTTTCAATGTTCCCAGTGCACTGAAGATTCTTGCGTTTCAAAATAGCGACCTAGCACTACCAATTGAAAATGCTACCCTTCGGCATAGCCTCCGCTCCAAGGGTATTCACCAAGGTACTGGCGGTAGTGGCAGCCCATCTACGTAGGGAGTCAATCCCAGTGTACCCTTATCTGCATGACTGGCTGATCACAGGGGAGAACCCCCAAAATTGCAAGCAAGATAGCAAAGGAACAATCAGTCTACTTTTTCAATTGGGTTTCTCAATCAACAAGAAAAAGTCGAGCCTTGTACCAAGCAAGACCAAACAGTTCTTAAGAGCTATCATAAAAACAGAAGAGGGTCTTGTCTTTCTGTCCTATGAAAGAGGAAAGAACATACTGCTGCAAATACCTCATTATCAAGCCAGTCTCCAGATAACCGTACGGAAAGCAATGCGCTTGCTCGTGATGATGGCATCATGCATTTACCTGGTCCCACATGCACATTTGCGCATGCGCCCTATGCAAGAGTGGTTGGCGAAACAGTGGTCTCAGGCAAGCGATCAGTGGGACGATCTAGTTGTCGTTTTGCCAACCCTAGTACATGATATGATATTTTATTTATATAGCGCCTATACACAGTGTTTCAAAGCGCTTCAAGGCAAGGGAGGGAACAAGGGAAAATACAATGGCATTCTTACAGGCCACAAACAGTAAGGATGTGAAATTAACTATCGTACTCGGCCTGACGACATTTCAGATAGTGCAAGTGCTAAGACCTAGATAAGGAAGGGAGGGAGGAGTGGGAAGGAAAGGGAAACAGACAGGTGACGACCGTACGAGGCCTGACGACATTTCTGGTAGAGCCGGAGAAAAACAAAAGGTGCAGAAAGGTAGGGGAGGAACAAAACAAGCAACTATCATACTAGGCCTGACGACATTTCAGATAGTGCTGGAGGGGGGCTGGGAAGGAAGAAAACAGTAAGGGGAAGGGGAGGAGACAGACAAGATTGCTATCATACTAGATCCAGGGACCATTCTGATAGAGTAAGTGCATATTAGAAAGTAAGGGTAGGAGATAAGAAAAGGGAGAAGGTAAAGGAGGAGAGAACAGAGAGTTAGCAGTCAAGAGTGGAGAAGCAAGAGGGGAGAGTGAATACAATTGCAGAAGTCCGTAGTAACGCATCATGTTGCAAGCCAGGATACAAGATGAAGAAGGGAACAGCATGATTCAGGGCCACCCTGAGTACAAGATGCAAAGGAAGTCCAACATGAGAGTTGAGAAAGGGTGACGCATCGTGAATGAATGAAGTCCATAAAAGTTAAATCGAGCATTGGCCACAAGACGGTGATGGTCAAACCAGAATGTATCAGGACAGACTCCTGCAGAATTAGGCTTGAGGGGGTGAGGGGGGAGCAGGGTAGAAGAATCAAGCAAAACAGGCAACACCGGTGTGCGAGAATGGTGGGGGCACAAGGTAACATCACAGGGGGATCAGAGGGGGTGGGGATGGCCTGTGGGGACAGAGGGACTAACACATTTTGGTGCATGTTTACCTGCTGTCTGAGCACGGGGTCGGGCCCTGGGTCCTCCTGGTCCGAACAGGTCCATACAGGAATTGCCCTTTTCTTCGTCTGCCCTTTGCTTAGGAAGCCCGTGCAAAAGACGCCCTTGATCTAATAGTTAAGAGCATGAAGGAAGATGCAGGGCTAAGAAGGTGGCAGGCAGGAAGGCACCAGGTGGGTGGGGGCTTGCTAAGTGGTGAAAAAGAGCAGCAAGCAGGAAGGCACCAAGTGGGCGGGGCTTAGGCCAGGTGATCTAGATCCACTTGCACCTGCTTCCCATCTGCTGGTGGTCTATGGTGGTGGACCAAGGAGAACCTGTTAAAAGGAAAACCCTTTCCTGACCTGGTGGTGCAAGCGGTTGTCACAACGGACACATCCCTCACCAGGTGCGGGCCGATTACCTTCATCTCACAGCACATGGTCTGTGGACTCAGATTACAGCCCAGAATCACATCAACCTTCTAGCAGTGCCCAAGGCATTACAAGCCTTCCAAGCACACCTGACAGATCAGACAGTACATATACTCACAGACAGCAGCACTGCTATGTTTTAAATAAACAAGCAGGGGGGCACACACTCCAAGTCTGTCTAGGCTAGCACAGATATCTGAAGTGGGCACTGTTAAGATGGATTTCTGAACTCTGACCTGGTGTGGAGGGCTTCAAAAGGCCAGCCTAGTTTCTTGGAACAGGGTAACCTTCTGGACAAGCCAGACCAATCAAGGTAGCTATGATGGCGGTCAAGACTAGGTCTCAGGAGGGGTGAGGGTGACTGAAAGACTTCAATGAGCACACAGAGCAAAGGACACTTATAAATCACTCCCAGTCAGGTGTAGATATTTTAAAAATACAAATGCATTTATTTCTAGGCCTTTGAGTTTCAACACACAAAACAAATCACAGTAATACTTTTAGACCAACACAATCATATCTAAATCCATATATACAAGACCAATGGGGTCTAAACAGTTAATGCACAAAATGGGTCTACAACCTAAAAAGGGGAAGGAAACGGGCAGTGCAAATAGTCCTTAGCCACTTCCGCATCCAACACACTCCTAACTAAGAGGCAGTCCAATCCTGAAGAAGAGTGGAGCTTTGCACTGCTGGCGCACACGGTAGTTCAAATGGGCAAAAGGGGTCTCTTCAAGGGTCTGTAGCAGCACAGGAAGGTGGGTGAGGTGATGAAGAATAGGTTCCCACTATTTGAGGAGGGCCTCCACTTGAGGGCAAAGTCGATTCCAAGAGTTGAGAATAGTTAGCTCGTTTGCACTAGCAGTGGAAAGGAGAGGGGCCCTCGGGGGCCACTCGTGCGTAAAAATGAATGGATGCACTAGGGACCACCGGTTATGGTTACGATTACTCACCGAGCCCCGGCGCACTCCGGACCAAACTTCGGCAGGCGAGTCCACTTCGGTTGCACGTTCAAATGCGGCAATCTCATGGCTTTCAGCAACAAAGTTACAGTGTTGATTCCCCTACGGGACAATGGCCATTTCTCTGCTCTTGGTGGATGGATCAGGCCAGTTCCACTGCAGCAGGCTTCAGGGCACAGAGGACCACAGCTGCGATTAACTTGCAAAGTTCATCACCACGGCTGGGCGACATGGTAACTACGTAAACTCCGGTTCTGGCGCACTCATTTTACTCCAGACCTGGGAATGCCAAGAGTGTACGAAATTCAGTGTGAGAGTGCCGTGAACACAGAGCTTGCGATGTGTCAAGTTTCAAGGGTCTCCTCGAAACGGAGGCAGTATCAGAGCCCAACAACTGCGCAGGCTGGTCAGTCCACTGGATGGCCCAGAGACACTTCCGAAAAGGCTTACTTGCAGATTAACATGAAGGTGCCGAGAATGGTTGGTCCCACTATTCCAATGAGTCGAAGCGCCTTCGCAGACCTTCTAGGACGATCAGATGCAGAGGAGTCCAGTGGGACGACAGCAGTTTCAGGGTGCCAAACCTTCCAGCGGGTCACCAGCGGTTCCTTGACTCGGCTTCTTAGTTTCAGGATACTTGGATCCTATCCTTCGTTCAGTGAGAACTCCAAAGATCGACATGGTCTGGGTGTTTGGGGCCTAATCTTATACAGAATCTCCTTTGCGCCAAAACGAAGAGAACCCAATGGGAGATCTGCTCACATACAGGCTTACCATAGGTAGACCAATCTTGGACCACGGTGGTCCCATGCATTCACAGCACTCCAGACTCTCTGGCACCCAGGATGTGTATTGGAACCAGACGTTCCAGCTCACATCCTGTGGGCCACACACACATGGCATGCAGAAGCCCGCAAAAGCTTGGCGCTTTGTGGGAAAATGCATGCCCAAATAAGGACTGACCCGGGTTGGCTTAACCTGGGAAAAGTGAAAGGGCAAGATGGCCAAAGGACAGGACAAAGAACCTCGTGACTTGGCCATTTTGGAGCCATGTCACCTAAGCGTGCCAAACGCGGTAATTGTGGTTTAAGTGGCAAGAAAGGTTTAAAAATATGCAAAATGATAAGCGGTCACCAGCCCTATCCAAGGCACATCTTCACTTCTCCTAAAAAATCCTTCGAGAGTATCTAGGGCCTTTGGAAATAACTAGACCCAAGTGCACAGTACTGTAAGGTACATTGTACACTTGTTACATGTTGCAGAATAGTTGCAACATGGACAAGGACTAAGGGAAGCAAAGTCTTGCAGTACTGACTGTCTTTAAGGGCATGTCAGTTTCTCCATAAAAAGTGAGCGAAAAGCCCATGGGAGTGCAGCAGAAAGCTGTGCTCCTCTGTTAAAGTCAGACTATGGTGTTCAGACATCCGCAAAAAGTTGGCGGCTACACAACTGGAGGGAAAATTACACATAAATGGGAATCTTTCCAACAGGCACTCTAGCGTGGCATGTCCCTAACATCGCAACATGTTCCAGGGGAACTCGGTTATCTAGCAGACTCACTAAGCAGAGATCCTCTATCAGATGAGCATGAGTGCCAACTCGACAAAGATATCGTAGACTGCATCTTCACACAATGGGGCTACCCCCTCTAGACTTGTTCACTAGACAAAACAAACAATGCCCAGACTTTGCATCCAGGTTCACCCAACACAACTCCAAGGCGAACGCCCTGTGGATGAACTGGTAAGGGAAATTTGCCTACGCTTAGCCCTTCCCCCCCACCCCCGGCAACTCCTCTGATGAGCAAAGCGATGAGATGAACAAGATGCACAAAGAACAAGTGACATTAAGCCCTGTGTGGGCACGACAACCTTGGTATCCACATCTGCGCAAATCGTCGATGTGCAACCCGATCAAACCCCTGTGCCCCTTAAACATGCTCGCACAGCACTGGGGGACAATAGTGCAACCTCAACCTCAGTCTATGACCTTGGCAGGTTGGCTTCTGAAGTCAAATAGTTTGGCCATTTAAATTTACCTCAAAGGTGTATGAAAATTCTCAGAGGCATGTAAACCAAACACTAGACACTGTTACTTTAACAAGTGGAAGAGATTTGTCATTTGGTTCCAGTCAAAACAAATACACCCAATAGAATGTACTCCATCTGACATTCTTCATTACATGCTTCTCTTACTTGACTCAGGGCTAGTATGTAATTCAAAGTTCCCTTGGTGGCTCTATCCGTTCATGGAGGGAGTAAAAAGACCAGGGTGGGGCCTAAATGTTGTACTTGCAAAGCTCATAGGACCCCCCTTTGAGCCTATGCATAAGTCCAGCTTAAACACCTCACTTCTCCAGCATGAGGTCTGGCATGGATTCACATGCTCATGAATATTCCCCGTCGTCAGTCTGGGAATCCTCGGTAAAGAAAAAATCGGTATCAATTTCGTTTCTTATCTGTCTTTCTTAGTAGTAACCAATCACTGGTCTCTGGGTCATACTGCCCCCATCCAATGACTGCCATCTCCCTTAGCCCCTCCCCTGGCAGCCATCCTCAGATTTTTACCACACGTTCAAGTGTTGGGAGTCCTCGTGCTTTAGTTCTCAAGCTTTTACTGAGTTTATTCAAAGAGTTTAATCTCATTTTTTCAGTCAATCGAGCCTCAAGCTCCACCATTTCTACTTCCGATCAACAGAGACCCGTTTCAGAATTTTCCACACCCCTCAATGGCGAAGTTTTGGTTGAGTTGTGCTTCTCGGAGGATTCCAGATCATCTGAGGCCTACCCCATGGACATGGCCCAGGACAAGGGAACCTGGACGCCTGGATCCAAGCTGTTCAGGAACTGCCCTGGATGCGGATTACAGAATGTTTTCAAGGAGGATGAGCATTCGAGATGTCTCTACTGCCTTCACGAAGACAAAACGCACATGGAGAAGGACTGTGCGTTTTTCAAGAACATGTCGGAACGGACCGTGAAGGATCGGCGTATCCGCCTCACCAACTGGCTGGAAGGCAAGAGCCCGGCAGGTGAGAAGAAGAAGAGGTCCGAGCGGTCTTCTAAGTCCTTTGAGGGCGCTCCGGCGACGGGGGGCCCAACAGAAGGCAAAGCACTGCGAGTCCGCGGGCACCGGGAGCACCGAAGGGTCGGGCTCCATGGCTGCCAGGCAAGGCGCGCTTTCACCGACGCCATTAACCACGAGCCAACGCTCTGGCTCGGGGAAGAAAAAAATCTGAGAACCCGGGTAAGCTTCTGGAGAATTCTCGGTCGATCTTGAAGGAGTCAGCCGAGGGGGAGCGAGGCGGTGACCCTCCCCCCAAGGTGAAGGCCTCAAGCGTGCCTAAGGTGGTAAAGGCCTTGATTCACCCGGCTAAGGCCTCTATCGAGCGAGAAAGACGTGGCGGCCCTGGCAAACCCTGTGGAGGCTACACCAGTGGAGGTGACCTCGGGGGCCCAGAGTTTCCCTGCCACCGCAGAGGTAAACCTTCTTTTCAGCCCATCGATAAAACCCCCGTGAAGACCCCGGTGGAAAATGAGGGGTGGGGGCCGGTGGCAGTTACGGACTCGGATACAGCCTCTGAGGAGGAGCTGGTTGAAGTCATGAATGGCCTCAACACGAGGTTTGAGGAGATCCGGTCCCACCGGAGGAATCCCGAGGAGGTGGACAAAGAGAGCGAAGGTTGCGCCAACCAGGCTCCCGTGGAGGAGCAGCCATCGCGCCCGACGCAACCAGTGCCCGAGCCTCAGGACAACTCGGTGGCCATTTTGATGGTAATCCAAACCTTATGCACGGGGATAAGGACAAGGTTGCCTCTACCCCCCAACGGACGACCCAGCAGAACCAGGCCCATCAGGAAGCCCTTCAAACAAGCAGAGGAGAGTTCATCTCCCCCGCACCCTTCCAGCCCTTGCGGCCCGCTCAGCCTTCATCTCCTTCCCCTGATCCTAGGGAGGACACGGGAACAGATACGGCCACGACGGGGACGGATGACGATGGTGGTGACAACAGGATGGGCCTTCCATCACCACCCCCTCGGACCTCCCCACCCGACAAAATTGGCTCCTTCCACGCCATGATTGCCAGGGCATCCGAGCTTTTCCAGCTCTGCCCCGAGGAACAGAAGAAGGAAGGCTGCCTTTATCATCGGCACAAGGCCAAGAGGAAGACGGTCCTCGCGGTGCCATTGTTTGATGACATCTGGGACGAGGGACTGGCTGTCCTGAAGAACCCGTCCACGACGCCTGCCAAGAGGGTTCGGTACGAGAAGAAGTACCGGGTCCCCGATCCCGCCCCTTAGTGCCTTAGGGCACAGCCGACCCTGGATTCGGTCGTCTCCGCGGCGGCCAAGAAGAAAGTGGCAGGGGCGACGGCTTCAACTTCAACCTTCCCACCTGACGGCGAGGGAAAGAAACTGGACGCCATGGGACGACGAGTCATCTCTGTTAGGGAGAATTCTCATCTATGGCTAATTTCCCACACCTAGTGAGTCTCCCAGCAGCTTTGCTGGACTTCTGGAGCCCTCTTCTTTTTGTGTGTCACACAGCACCTTCAGTGCCGTGGCACAGGGTTCTTTTTGAGCCTTCCCTCGACTCCATTTCTGAGGCGACTACCGTCCCCCAGAAAAGGGTAAAGTTACCCTTAACTTTACTTAGTCAGTCTACCACAGATCCAGTACACCCCATCTTCCATGGAGTACTGCAAAGGGTTAATTCATATCCCTTTTTAACTGTACCTCCTAGAGCACTGTTTCGCTCTTTTAACATTTAGACTTAGCTGGTGGCAGTGGCACCTACCCTAACATTTCTACTGCAATTATATTAGATAAACGTGGTACTGTTCTTGGCTATTATGTATTAGCCTCGAACATAAACCCGCTTGACCAAATCGTCTTTCTTTTGGCTCCAGTTGGGTTTATTCGCCATTTCTTTTTGTTAAAGTCCTTCTTGTGTCTGTCTTTGCGCGGCAAACTAGGTTCGCCTTCTTTGTTCACTGTCTTTTGGTGGGCTTCTGCTCAGAAGCCCTCCTCAAGGCGCCTGGGTGTCTAGGTGGGCTGAATGTGAGGGAGGGGTGTAGTCACCCCCTGCACAGGGTATCCTAGGAAACCCAAGTCGCACTTTGTCATGATTGGTCAGGGTAGTTGTCCGGGCTGGACAACCCCCCTGCTGGGTGATTGACAGCCAGGCTGTGTGAATGGGGGTTTTTCACAAAAAAGGCAGGTCTCTTGGGCTAGAAGTCAGAAAGTCGCCACTGGAACTACAAGGAACTGAAGAGAAGCGGAGAGAACGACAGCTGCTGCAACTACCCCGTCCTGGTGAAGCCCTGCTGCAGTCCTGAGCTATCTTCCCTTCAACGACTTAGAGAAGATCCAGACCGGAGTCTTCTTCCCTTGAGCTTGGTGGGGATAACCAGCTCATCTTCTACAGCCAGAGGATCCTCTTCCTTGGTCTAAATCGCTGCACGTTGCTGTAGTGGTCCGGATAGCCACCTGAAGAGCCTCTCCTGTGTTTGTGTGCACCTTTTATTCCTCGTCGCTGCTGCCGGCTTCATCCCTGTGTGGTGCAGACCCCCTTCAGACGTCCTCCTTCACAACAAAGCTCCAGGAATCGTGGATCTGCGGGAAACCAACAGGAACAACTGCCAGGGCACCAGCTGCACCATTGGAACAAGGTACTGTGTTCTGCTTGAGGAATCTGGGTGAATCCCTTTTCTTCATTTCCAAGGCTTGCATTGTCTTCCCTCCTTCTTATAACTTTTGCTTCCGAACATTGACAATATTGAAGTGCTTTTGGCTACGTGGAATCGTGAACTGTCTGACTGTGTGATCTTCGGCAACAGGCCCCGGTGTCTTTCAACCCTGGCTCCGGCCCTTTGACTTTTGAACTCCTGTCTGAGTGTTTCTTCATTCTGCCTGCCAAACTTAATTATTGCCTGTGATTTTTGCCTCCAACTCCCTCTGGGTATCTCCGGTGCTAAGTGTGTTTTTTTTGCCCTGGTAGCATTTCATGTCACGGATACGTGTTTATTTCGCAGACCGAAATGTCAAAAAGTGATCGTATTCGAGGTAACGTGTTTTAACTAACAACGGTTCATTCAAACACAGGGTACTTACCTTGAGACTTACTGTACAAAGTGAATTGGTTAGTTGTAATATATTTAATGTGTGGTTTTTATTTGAGTCTAATAGAAGTGTTGTGTTAATAACAAATGGTTTAAAAAATAAATGTACTTATATTTTTTAACTGAAACCTTGAGCCAGTGTTTGCTTGAGTCACAGTAATTGTGGTCCCTTTGTGTAATCTCTGCTACTGCTCATAAACTCTTGAGATAAGCCTTTCTGCTCCGCCACTGCTACCACTCTGACATAGTAGTACAGCTTGTACCAAAGGTAAAACTTGTATTGCCACCTGTAGTCTTAATTGTGTGTAGTGGTCCCTAAGGGCACTGCACAGGATTCTGCCTAACAATCTCGTCTGCGGCGACGACGACAATTAAGGCGGCCAACGCACTAGCGATTGTGGCCCGCTACGACAGGGAGTTGTGGTACAAGATCGCTCCCCTGCTGGACTTTCTACCGGACGACAAGAGGGCAGAGGCCTTGGAGACCCTGCAAGAAGGTGAGGTGGCGTTGGACCACGCCATAACGGTGGCCATGGACATTGCTGACACCGGGTTCTGCTAGTTGGGCAACAGTGTTTGCCTTCGACGGCGGGGATTGCTCAAGGCAACAGATTTCTGCTAGGACATGCAAACCAGAGTGTTGGACATGCCCTTCGACAGGAAAAACCTGTTTTGAAAAACAGTGGATGAGTCACTTCAAGCCATCAAGGCCGACACGGAGACGGCTCGGCGAAGTTCGTCAGCGTTTGGGAGTCCATCTGCACCGACCGTTGGGTGCTGGATGCCCTGGCCAACACGGGCCCACTCTCGAATTTCTAAAGAAGTGCCCCTGCATTCCTCACGTGGCCAGGAAGGAAAATCACATCCCCCCAACTGCTGTTAAAAGTAAGGGAGATGCTCAAGAAAGGTGCCATCAAGCTCGTCCCGAAGAGGCTCTGGGGCTCCGGAGTATACTCAAGATACTTCCTCGTCAGAAAGAAGACAGGCGGTTGGTGCCTCATCCTGTACCTGCGTCGGTTAAACAAATACATCAAGGCCCAGAAGTTCTGGATGGTCACCCTCCAGCACGTGCTGGGACAGCTTGAGGAAGGCGACTTCCTATCGTCGCTGGACTTGGAGGGTGCTTACTTCCACAACCCCATTCTAAAAAGTCACCGAAAGTTTCTCAGATTCGTAGTCCAAGGACGGCACTACCAAGTCAAGGCCCTGCCATTCGAATTGAAGTCGGTGCCCAGGGTATTTACCAAGTGCCTAGCGCCGGTGGCTGCGCGGCTGTGCCTGCAGTGGATCCACGTTTACCCCTACCTGGACGATTGGCTCATCCGAGCAAGGACAAGGGAGCTCGCCGTCGAGCACACAGCGAAGACAGTCAAACTGCTCACGGATCTGGGATTCTCCATCAACTTCCCCACATACCACCTAGTTCCATCACAGGTCGCACTGTTTCTGGGAGCCAAGCTCAATACAGAGGCATGATTGGCTTCCCCGTCCGAGGAAAGGACGAAGTCCATCCTGGGCAAGGTGCAGCGCCTGCTGGCCATGGACGTGGCCAGGGTGAGGTCCATCAACGGCATGATATCCTCTTGCATCTACCTGGTGCACCTATGCAGGCTGCGGATGTGCCCTTTACAGGAGTTCCTGTAAAGCGGCGGGCAGCTTCGAAGACAAGATCCCGCTTAACGAGTTCTTCCGCCAAGCTATTCGGTGGTGGGGCACCTGCGCGCATCTCGCGGCGGGCACAGACTTTCAGACCCCAGCACACAACGAGACGGTGATGACGGATGCCTGCCTGGAAGGATGGGGAGCGCACACTGGAGACCTTCACGCGAGAGGCCTTTGGCTCCCGGAGGAGAGGTCACTCCACATCAACATCCTGGAGCTCCGAGCAGTGTTCTGGGCTCTCAGATCGTTCCTCCCATCCCTCAATGGCAAGGTGGTAAGGATCTTCACCGACAACACCACCACGATGTTCTACATCCGGAAGCAGCGAGGAACCAGGTCCCCGGCCCTATCCAAGGAGGCCCAGAAACTGTGGCATTGGGCTGTTGCCCAGGGGATGTTTCTGGTACCCTTCCCCTAGCAGGGATAAAGAACACCATTGCTGACTTGCTCAGCAGGGAGCTGCACCTGTGCCACATGTGGAAACTGCGTCAGGACCAAGTGGATCAGCTTTTTCGACAATGGGGCAAACCCCAGATCGACCTGTTTGCAACGGTGGCGATCTCCAAGTGCCAGAGGTTTGCCAGCAGGTTTCCCGAGTCAAGGAGCATGGGCAATGCTTTCTCGTTCCCCTGGGATGGCCTGTTCCTGTATGCATTCCCTCCTTTTCCGTTGCTACTGCGACTCGTCAACCAACTCAAGAGGTCCCAGTGCTGGATGATCCTCGTCGCACCGGCTTGGCCGAGTCAGATCTCGTTCCCGGACCTTCTGGACTTGCCAACCCCCCCCCCCCCCCAGTCAAACTACAGACGGACGCGGATCTCCTCTCCAGAGAAGGAGGCGCCATCCTCCATCACCACCCGGGGTTGCTGAACTTGCAGGCCTGGCTCCTGCGGCACTAGAGTTTGGAGAGTACGATATCCTGGCAGGCTGCAAGGAGGTGCTTGCAAAGGCCAGGGCGTCATCAACTCTCAAGTGCTATGGACACAAATAGAAGAGGTTCTCTGTCTTGTGCCAGGCACAGAAGATTAACCCTCTGCGAATTCCGACCCCTCAAGTGCTGCCGTACCTGCTGTCGCTGGCCAAAGCGGGGCTGTCCCATGCCTCCATCAAAATACATCTAGCGGCGATATCCCGCTACACCAGAACTACGGTACGATAATTTCTGTGGTCTCATTGCCTGGCGAAGGAGTTTATGAAGGGATTGTTCCATTCATTCCTGCCGGTGAAGGCTCCGGCCCCGGCGTGGGAGCTCAACGTGGTGCTGACCAGGCTCATGGGGGGGCGCTCTTCGAGCCCCTACATTTGGCACCGTTGAAGTTCCTGTCGTGGAAAACAGCATTTCTTGTGGCCATCACATCCGCACGACGAGTTGGAGATCTCCAGGCCCTATCCTGCAAGCCTCCATACTTGACTTTTCACGAGACGAGGGTGGTGCTGAGGACGCACCCCTCTTTCATGCCCAAGGTGCCGTCGGACTTCCATCTAAACAAGCCCTTGGTGTTACCAGTTTTCTTCCCGTCGCCTTCGTCGCCGGCCGAAAGGACTTTGCACTCGCTGGATGTAGCTAGAGCGCTGAAGTTCTACGTGGACTGCACGAAGAGTTTTCGGAAGACATCACAACTGGTTGTGAACTTTGGACCTGTGAATCAAGGGAAGGCCCTCTCGAAGGCTTCCATTTCCAGATGGCTCTCCGGCTGCATCATGCACTGTCATTGGTTGGCCAACCGACCCTTGCCTGGCCGTCCAAGAGCCCATTCGACTAGAGCGATCACTGCTACCACGCCGTTCTTGTCTGGGTTGGAGGTCGACGCACACCTTCACGAGATTCTACTGCGTCGACCGGCATTCCAGGGAGCAGTCCAGAGTCGGCCAAGCAGTGCTGCGCAACCTGTTCGCCTGAAGGTGGGCCTGGTGAGGAGGTAAGAGATGCTTAATTTTGAGCCTTGCCACCTCCCCGTGGTTGTGCTTGTGTGTACTGCTATGTATTCTTATATTCATGAGCATGTGAATCCATGCCAGACCCCATGCTGGAGAACAACAGTTACAGGTAAGTAACTTGTTCCATATAAGACAGCTTTTCTGGTGGCTATCATCTCGATAAGGTGAACTGGAAGCTTTGACAGTGCAAAACCCTTTCTTTGTTTTCCACAAAGACAAATTGGTATGAAGAACCCACCCTACATTTTCGCCTAAGTTCGTTTCAAAATTCTGTGTCAATCGGGCAATCGAACTACCATCGAACTACCAGCTTTCTTCCAAAATCCATCAAGCTCGGCTGAGAAAAAACTCCATACACTAGATGTAAGGAGGGCAGTCCTTTACTATGTAAACAAGACAAGGCGCTAAGGAAAACAGACCAACTGTTTGTCTCCATAGCTCCAGGCAGGGAAGGAGACTGCGTTTCAAAAAACGCCATACCCAGGAGGATAGTCAGATGCATACAACTCTGCTACTGTCTATCAAATAAAACGCTGCCTTTCACACCAAGAGCTCACTACACCAGCAGTACAGGAGCAACCTTGGCTTTTATCGCAAAAGTCCCACTGGACGCCATCTGCAAGCAGCTAAATGGAGCTCTATTCACACTTTTACTCAGCGCTACTGTATTAACACTCGCTCTAAAGCAGGTTCCCAGGTGGGACAAGCGGTGCTAAAACCATATATTTGCCGCTGTACCTTCTCACAACCCACCACCTTCTCCAAACACTGCTTGCTAATCTATGCATAGCGTTTGATCGAAGTAGATTCCACAAGCCTCAGAAGGGATACATTACTCACCACAATCGTATTTCTGATGCTTGTATCTGCTTAGATTCACATGCGCCCACCCTTCCTCCACTTGGAGTAGAAGGTGCATAGATGTTTTCTGGTCTTTATCTGACACACAATCTGCTTTACTACACCTGTACTCACGCTACACTTCATGCAACCTCATGTCAGAAACAAAACAATCTGAGGGACCTCTACGCTTGAAGCACCATGGGTACAGTGCTTGTCACACTAGGGATAGAATTACAGGCACGCCCTGTCGAATTCCCTTTTCGAGTTTAGAAAACAACAACTGGAATACTCCTCAGCTTCCACTAGATGTCTGCCTATCCATAGCATGTGAATCTAAGCTGATACAAGTAAGAGAAATACGATTTCGGTGAGTAATGTATCCCATAAATTTATAACTGAAACCTTGAAAGTGTAAGTGTTACTTGTATTAACTGATTTCTGCAGCTCACATTTAACCCTCTGGAGATGCTACTGGCTGCTCACTCACACTACCAACTTGTGTAGTACAAACCTATACCAAAAGGTGGGTCACCTTTTGGTAAATAAGCAAATAAGTTTTGTATAATTTCACACAGTGTGGCTGCACCAATTATTACCTAACACATACCTCAGTTCCTTTTTTTTGTCAGAAATTCAAGCACATTTTTCTCCCCGGATTTCGGGTTTTGAAAGGTGCACCGACTGCCATGCCAAAATGTCTATGACCGACCCCCACAACATTTGTCTGTGGTATCTGCGGAAGGATCACGACACAAAGGGATGTGCTTGGTGTTCCAGAATGCATTCCAAGTCCCTGTGAGAGCAGGCTGCCAAATTTTCTTTCGGCCAACGTCTCCAAAATCCCTGACACAGTAGATCGTCCAGTCCTCTGAGACAGAGACTGAAGGGCCCACCACCTTAAAGAAGGATCAGCATTGACGGAAGGCCAATATGCAGTCACACTCGATGAGCACTCTTCCTCGTCTTCTTCACACAAGAAGAAGAAACGTCACCGTCTTTGGCACGAGTTCAACTCGTCATCGTCAGAGAAAGATAAGCCTTCTGCTGGGTTGGCCACTCGAGAGGAGTGGAAAGATTTCAAGAGCCAAATGCTGGCTATGTTTAAAAGGCTGGCTGCTACATTTGCCCCCCCCCCCCCTCATGCACCCCCCACCCTTCCCCTGAACAGCAAGCCTCGGCAGCGGACGCAGTGCTTTGGTATTCCTGACCCCTCATGCACCACACTGTTGACACCATCGACGTCTGAGAAACCTTTGGGCTCGATGCCGAGAAAGGTGCAGTGATATCCAAGCCCTGATTGACACCAGCAGTTATTTCGGCGATGGCGAAAGATACACCGTTGGCGCTGTCTGCGGTGACCAGTCCTTTGTCGTACTCTCCAGGTCTGTATTCTTACAGTCCAGTACGTCTAGTTCTGGTGCCGACCAGGGCGAATATCAAGGGGTCATCGATGTCATATATACTAGGACAGGAGGAGTCCATTTTCTACGCCGATCAGGCGGTCCTGTTGGACCTGGCCCAAGGTCTACATGATGCCAACGGCCTAGACATGTATCCAAAGCTAGAGCTCCAACAGAGCCAGCCCTGCACTCATACGCTAAGTTCAGTGCCCTAGTGGAAATGCTGGTAGACACCTTGGGTCTTAAGTCAGCATCCGTGCCTAATCCGGGGTACAAACTGACAGACATACTGGACAAGGGTCCTGTGATGGAAGACAACATGCCACGCAACCTGGCAATTGCTGATCCCCTAGACTTATTTTGGCAGCATCCCTGTTCGATTCCCCCGGTCATCTCTACATTTACGGGGGAAGTACAGGCCAGCAAGAGGAGATGCATAATTTCTGGCTTCTCACCCTTCTCCGGAAGGGCTTGTGGTACAGGCAGCCACAATCTCCACCAGAACTGCGGCCTCAGCTTCTAATCTGCACCCAAATCGGGATGGTAAAAGGTTGGACGCAGTGGCAAAGAAGGTTTTTACTACTGGCAGCCTGGTGCGGACAGCCACCAATGTAGCCTGTGTATTCACAAAATACTCCTTCGTTTTATGCAGAGCTGTGGAGCATGCAGCGGAGTATGTCCCGAAAGTGGAATGCGGGTAGGATTTTTACAGCTGGTAGGAGATGGGAAGGTGGTGGCCAGGCTGTCGCTGCAAACTGGCCTTAACGTGACCGACTGCATGCGCCGTTCGATGGGATCTGCGGTAGTCTTGAGGAGACAAGAGGATCTTAAAACTTCTGTCTTCTCTCCAAATGTTCAGAATAGGCTTCTGGACTTGCCTTTCGAAGGAGATTCTTTTTCGGCCAGAAGTTTGACGACCCTTTGGTACGTTTTAGAGAGCCGAAATTAACCGCAAAATCGCCTTGCCTAGCTCTGCAGCCGGCAAAACCTACTGTCGGCTTTGCCTGTAGAGGCAGATGCTATAGTGAATGCCTGTTTAAGTAGGCTAGAGATAACTAACTTTTTTGAGGAGTTACAGGATTAGCAATACAAAGCACCTAAGGACCTTTAGGAAGTAAAGTCATTATGAGGTGCAATGCACCTAAGGACCTTTAGAGATTATAGTTGGTTAGGGTGCCAGTGTGTGAGAGAGGTAAACGCTGATTTAGTATTAACCTTTTGAGGAATTTTAGGTTACAGGTGCAACGCACCAAAGGACTTTTAGGTATTGAAGTCCTTTGCTTTGAAGTGACTAATTAATGTAATTAACCATGCTTGTTGAGTGTTAAGTAAGCATTGTGTAAGTGGAAAGAGATGTTTAACTAAAAAAAAGGTTTGGGTGGATCGCGCCCTCATTTAAAGAATGGGTAGAGAAGGGGTGTATATTGTGTAGTTTGGAGGTCGCGCCTTCTCTGTATGCGAGTGTAACTGTGAGTGTCATGGGGTCTGGATGGTCGCGCCTCCAGTTGATAAGAGTGAAGTATGAAGTGAAGTATATGGGCATGGTGCCCTACAATGGTGGTGGGGGGGCGCCTCCCGGCAATGAAGTCAGTGAAGTATGTGGGTAGGTTCTCCATAAACAATCGGATGGTTGCGATTTTCTGATTATGCAAGAGGGTGTGTGTTGACAAGATGTCTCACAAGTATGGAGGGTAGCACCTTCTATCCACCTTCCATGTTGAAGGGAAGTGTTTTTAGTTTAGGTTGGTGCTAGTTTTAAGTGATGAGTATGTTTAAGATACTAGTTAATAAGGTCGTGAAAATAGTGGTTTTGGTATTTAAGTGTAAGGATGGTGAATTTGCTGGGCGGTCACCAGTTGTTAACCCAATTCAGATGGGGTGGATGTCATACACGCAGATCGTAGAGTGGTTAGGGTTTGGTAGGGTACACCCGCCGGCCAACTTGCGTGTGTGGGCATTAGAGATGTTTCACGATTTATAGCTCGGGATTTAAAGTCATGCGTTGGGTCTTGTATTTCTTTTCTATTGGAATTTAAATCAACTGTACTACCTTATTTCTGGGTTTGAAGGTGCAGTGTGATCTGTGTGACTCTGGTCCATCTGCCAATCGGGTGCGTAGGTTGGAAATTATTTTTAGATTTGATGGTTTCAATTGTGCATGGCCAGCACCTTGAAGTTGTGTTAGTGGAATGAGCACAACGTTTGTTGTGTGTGCGCGCCCTTTTGACTGAGTCGGTGTGTGCGAGTGTGGATGTGAGTGTGTGAGGGTGTTTGATGTTTCCTCATCCTTGTGTCAGCTCCCTGTTTCACCAGAGTTGTTGATACCTTTGGTTTAGTCAGGGCAGTTCCTGGTGACACTGTGGCAACATACTGGCCTAATTAGAGGCTTGGCAGTGCTCCGGAGTGGCAGTCTGGAGGTCCGTCTGTGGCAGGGATGGATGGATGGATGGATGGATGGATGGAAGGAAGGAAGGTGTTATGTTTTGTTTACTGATGGCAGAGGAATGTAGTTTGGTAGCCCATGAAGGGGCAGGTATGTACTCTAGTGTGGCAGGCTAGATGCCCATTCGTGGCAGGAATGGGCGGGAGGAGTCTTGATTTTATTACGAGGGGTTTTTATGTTTATGTAGTGTTTGGGTTTTGTTTCCACATTTTGTAGGAAGTTGTAGGAATCCTGGTTGGGTGCATCTGTTCTTTGGTGGAGTTCTAGAGGAGGTATGAGAGTCGTGTGAATGGTTACTAGTCAGCAGTGTGTCTGTATCAATTTTGTTCATTTGCAACGGAAGGAGATGTGTTGTATCTTGGTTGCTGTGCATGTATGAGCTGAGAGAATGTTGATGTGCCACTGTGGAATGTATGGGTGTGAGTGTCTGTCAAGGTTCCAGCTTTAGTCAGTTGGGGGCAAGTCAGCCTGGATCCTGTGGTTCACTCTGTACCATCTTAAGAGACTTACAATAAAGCTTAACTGAAGGATCCTAAGAAAGTGTCCAAGAAGCAGCTTTATTACATCCACACTTTCTCCACACTATTCTCCACCCTCTGCAGTCCTGTCACTGCCTCCCTCTTCTTTTCTTCTCCCGCCATCCTTCCCCTTCAACAGTTTCCTCTTTACTTCAACTTCCAATAATCCTACTTTTGCTCCACCTCAACCTCCTCTCTACTTCTCCACTTCCCGCTGCCTTCCTTCTCCTCTGAAGCTTAGCCTCAAACTTTGTTTGGACCAAGTACTCCCTGAACACCAACAGAATGTATTGTGTATTGGAACCTCCCACATGTCTGCCCTCCATGGTGGTTCCTGTATCTGTGCACCATTATCATTGTAGGTGCGGGAATCTGAGGTTCAATTAACTGTTTTGTATTCTGGAGATGATGCACTGTGTGGCTTTGCAAATTGAGTTTTCTTCAGGCTAGTCTGTCATCTTGGTTTGCATTAATGTCCATCTGCTACTGCAAGAACCTCCCTAGTGTAACACTTCACTCTTGGACTCCTGCAGCAACTATGCTAATTATTTTTGAATTGTATGTATTTTTTGCATTCATAGTAGCACACAGTCTGTGGGCATCTAGGCGGAGTTACATAAAATAGAAGGGGTGGAGCAGTTACATACAGTGAGATTCAGCGAATAACTGTTATAGTGAAAGGTTTGTATAGCAAAGGTAAGGGCAATTAGCTAAGCAGGTAGGTTTTGAGGTTTTTCTGGAAGAAGGGGTCCTCCCAGAGTGTGAATGGGAGATTGTTCCAGAGTGTGGCAGAGCAGACAGGGAAGCTGGAACCACCCGCTCTCCTACGTTTCGATCTTGGTGTGCCGGGGCAGTGATTGGAAGTAGATCTTGGGTTTCTTCTAGGCATGTATCTCTTGACCTTCTGGGTGAGGTATGAAGTTGCATTGTTGGACAGGCAATCAGTTGGTTATGTTGAGAAGTTTGAAGGAAATTTGTTTGCGGACAGGGATCCAGTGGGCGCATCTTCTTGCCTCCGATATATATGATCGTGCTTGCTCAAGGTTGGGGTGGAACGGAGGGTGTTATTTTGCAGGACTTGCAGTTTGGATACGTTTTTCTCAGAGGTGCCACAGAGTAAGGAGTTTCAGTAATACAGCTTGGACAGGACTAGGGTCTTAGCAATTGCAAGATGATTTTCCATGGCAAGGTGAACTTTGTGTCATAGGCTAAGGTCGTCATCACTTGGTTGATGCGACATAGCGAGGGAAGCGTCAAGATGGACACCCAGTGTTTTTGTACAGAATTTGCCACTGGGATAGTGTGGCCATTGATGTTCAAATGGCTGAAGGTTGCATCAAGTTTGGCGAGACATGCAGGGGAGCCAACGATAATTAGTTCTGTTTTTTCATCATTTAAACTGAGGTTGTTTGAGGCCATCCAGATTTGGATAGTTACATATATGCTATTTTCCTTGGCAGTGTCCTGAGTGTGGATCGCGGAGAGGGAAATTAGGATTTGGGGGTCGTCTGCATAGTTAGTGTAGGTGATGCCCAGAGTGTCATGGTGGTCGTATAGGCGCTTGGTATAGATGTTAGAGGGTTTAGAGAAACCCCAGAGGCTTGTGGGACACCACAGGAACTGGTAGTGGGTTTTATGGCAGACTCTGGAAGATGTATTAGCAAGGAAGACTGAGATCCATTTGGCTTCTTTGGGTGAAAAGTGGGCAGAGGAGGTGAGGTGTTGGCAGAAGGTCTTGTCGACTAGGTCAAAGGTGGCTGAGAGGTCAAGGAGTAGGAGGAGAGGGAGGTTGCCGGCATCCATGGCGTCATCAAGTTGATTTTTAAGGTCAAGAAGGGCTGTTTCACCATGTTTGGGTCGGAAGCCCGATTTCCGGGGGCTCAGTATATGCTGTAATGTGAGGAAGTCAGTGTTGTCCATGACTTTTAGGAGAAAGGGGACAGTGGTAATGGGCCAGTAGTTGGTGGGAGCAGCTGGGTCTAAGGTGGGTTTCTTGAGCAGTGGGCTGACCCATGACATTTTGAGTGTGGCAGGTACCTAGCAGGAGGTAAAGGAAGAGTTGGTGATGACAGTGATGAGCGGAAGAAGGGGTTCTGTGCATTTCTTACAAGGGGTGCTGGACAAGAGTCACCTCTGCATCTGGAGGGTTTGGGCCCTTTGATTATAGCCGCCAGGTCAGATGTGGAGATGGATTTGAACTCGAATGAGGGATGTGGCTTTGTGAGTGTGGCTGGAGTCTAGGTGGTTCAGCGTCAGCAATGCTGGTTGAGTTTCTTACTTTGGATTGTAGTTGTATGATTTTACTGGTGAGTGTATTTTGGATCTCACTACACCAGAGGTTGTCTTTCAACATCGTAGAAAGGGGGATTGCTCAGCTGGTGTTACGAGTTCTCTGAGGTTTGTGAAGAGTTCGCTAGGGCGGGAGGAGGCCTTTGCAATTCTTTCATTGTAGGAGTATGCATTAGCAGAGAATAGAGCAGGTTTGTTTTGGAGAGAAATGTTAGTTAAGTGTGTTTGGTTGGTGGCTGTGGGTTTTTCTGTCAAGCACCTTCCGCTGCCCTCTTCTTGGTGCGGATGGCATGGAGGTCAGTGTTAAACCAAGTTTCGTGATGACAAGAGTTTTAGCTTTACAAGCTTTGAGAGGGGATGGGGAGTCAACTGCGTTGACTAGTAGTGAGTTGTAAAGGTCTACAAGAGCCATGCTGTCCTGCAGAGGAGGAAGGGAGCAGTTGTGTTAGGGGGATGAGATGGTCGTTGGTGAGGTTGAGGGAGCTGTGGGCGGTAATAGGGTGATTGTGTTGGCTCTTTTGTTTGGTGTGGGGATGGAGAAGGAGATGTGCCTGTCGCACCATGGACTTGTTAGATTGGCGGTGATGGAGATATCGCAGTTATGGTCCCGGAGCCAGTTGTGTGTGTGTGTGTGTGTGTGTGTGTGTGCGCGTGCGCTCTCTCTCTCTCAAGGATTCTTTTAGTGCAGCCCAGAGCAGTGGTGGATTTGGCAAGGGCTATAGCATCTGCGTCTAAGGCATCGTTGAAGCCTAGGTGCGGCATCCGTTGAATAAGCAAAACTTCTTCAGCATGGGGGCCTGGCATGTATTCACAAGCTCATGAATATTGCCCGTCGTCAGGCTGGGAATCCTCGGTAAAAGAAATAACAGTTAAACTGTGTTTCTGCTCTAAACCAATCATTGTACTCTGAGTCATACTGCCCCCAGCCAATGACTGTCCTCTCCTAAGCCCCTCCTCTGGCAGCCATCTTCAGATTATTACTGCATGTTCAAGTGTTGGGGGGAGTCGAGTTTTGCTCCGTGAGCTATTGTGCGGTTTCTGTGCTTTTTTCGAGGAAAAAGTCCTATTTCTGTCAAGGCATAGCCTGTGTGCTCTGCTCCCCATCGGCCGACAAGCGGGGTCCCGCTTGTCAGTGAATTTCGGCACCCCTCAAGGGCAAGGATCGTCGAGTTTTCTTCGAAATTTCCAGAAGGACATCGGGCCTACACCGCACCTCCAACCATTGGCGGAGGAGAAGAAGGCGGGAAATTCCCTCTTAAAGCTCTGCTCCAGATGCAGACTGCAGAACTGTATTCACCCAGACTACAAAGAAGGGGATTGCGAGATCTGCCTCAATGAAGGATCGTCACAGTAGACTGACGACGTGGCTAAGCGCCAAGGCCAATGCCCCGTGCCCGAAGCAGGGTCATGCCTCAACCAGGACTGGCTGAGCTGAGGAGCGGGCCTCTAAGTCCTTTGAGGGCGCTCCATCTATGGGGGCCCATGATGAGGCCAAGCACAGAAAGTCTGTTTCCGTCGGGGTCGCTGTTCAAGCGATTCCCACGCTCAGCTGGGTATGATTAACCTCACCATCTCCAGCCATCGATCGAGCTCCTCAAAGAGGAAATGCCCAACCCGGCTAAGCTGTGGGAGAAGCCCGAGAAGCCTAGGATGGAAGAAAAGACGGCCGACCTGCCCAAGAAGGCCCAGGCGGCACCGGACAAATCGTCGACAATTGAGATGGTAGTAGCCGCTCTCTCGAAGACTAAATGGCTGACCCTGTGAAGGTAGCCCCGACTGCACCCAGGGTGTCCCTACCCCAAGGCGGGAGGCCTCGGCCGGGACGTTGGCGAAGACACTGGAAAACAGGATGCTATCGTTCTGCCTGGCTCCAACCCCATAGGTTGCAAAAAGAGGGTGGGTGACGATGAGGTCCCAGGCCAGCAACCGGCCATACCCCAAGACATGGAGGGTTCGTCTTTGGACAGCCAGTGTCTGTACACACGATCCACAAGGACGTGGAGGGACGGCAACGGTGGAAACGCTGACAGCAACAACGGCACAGGGCCTAGTATGCCGACCGTTCCTGCTCAGCCGAGAGATGTATCTCTGGACATCCTCTTGACCCTACACACGTTGGTGTCAGAATTGCAGAAAAGGATGCAGCAGATTCCGTCCCCTGTGGCCCTGGATCAGCCCCCTGCCCGGTAGGGTGGAAGCGATCACGCTCCTCCAGGAGGGGGAGGTGGCTTTGGACCATGCCATCACAGTGGCCCTGGACATCGCTGACACCGGTTTCCGACAGATACGGAAACGGTGTCTGCCTCTGTCGTCGAGGCTGGCTGAAGGCCACCAATTTCTGTCAGGAGTTTCAAACGAGGATACTGGACATGCCCTTCAGGGATAACCTCTTTGGGAAGGCCGTTGATGACTCTTTGCAGGCCGTCAAGACAGATACGGAGACGGCTCGTGCCCTGGGTACTCCAACAGCACCGCTCTTCCTTTCGCTCCTCCGGAGGAAAGTCGGGCAGATAGACAAAAGTTTTTGGTGGGGGCTCCTCATCGTACCGTCAGCCCTCACGGTCCACGACCCAGGAGGCCTACAGAGGCCGTTCCAAGGCTTTCGATGGAGGTAGTCGGCGCCGTCGTCGCCCCCAAGGTGGAACGCAGGTGGCGAAGCAGGACTAAACCAGCCAGGATGCGTGGCCCCCCTCCCATGCACCCCGGTGGGAGGCCAGCTGACTGGATTCATTAGCGAGTGGAATAAGAACTCTGCGACAGATGGGTCCTGGACGCTCTTGCCCACGGGCAAACTCTGGAGTATCAGCAAGTGTGCCCAGATCCCTCCGGTGGCCAGGCAGGAGCAGCACATCCCTAAGCTCCTGTAGGAGGTACGAGCCATGCTAAGAAAGGGGGCGATAGAGCTAGCTCCACAACGACTCTTGGGCTCCAGAGTCTACTCCAAATACTTCTTAGTCAAAAAGAAGACTGGGGGCCGGAGGCCCATTCTGTAACGCTCACCTGACTCCCACAAAGCCGCTGGTCTAGTCTGGGTTGCTGTGGCCTCTATGAGCGTGATGCGCGGAACTCGGAACACCGACTGAACAGGACCCTCAAATCTTGCTTGTCTGGCCCGTAGGAATATCCTTCTGCAGATGAGAAAGGGGATTAACAGTCTGCAGAATAGTGTGCTTGCTCCCCCCTTCCCCCCTTCGTTCTTCTCCAACTTCCTCCGAAATCCCCGATTGAAGCTCACCTTATGGTTTGAAAGGATGAACTCTCCATCCTGCTTCTGGTGCAGGGGCGCGTGTTTGTCCAGTTACTTCACTGGTTTTCAGAATGGCGCTGGCAAAATCCACTTGACTTTTCTGAGCGGAACGCCGTAAGTATGAAGATTACAAAAGTTCAAGTGTAGAGCCTCCTTTTCTGTTGCCTTCCTAACCTGTGATCTGTCCTTTATTTCAGGTGCTTAATGAAGGCGATGCGTTGAGGGATTGAATTGCCGATGGTAAACTCAGGTGAGTTAGCGATGGGAGCGATCCCTCTTAATGTCTTTATATTCCTCCAGTAATGTCTTTTGTCCTTTCCCCATAGGGGCCGGGGTGCGGTACCTGCCAACGAAGCGGCGCCGACCCGAAATGAGGAATGGTCCACCAACAGAAGACCGGTAAATGTTATGGCGGAAAATTAGGCTTTCCACATATGTTCCTTCTGCTCACCTTTTGTCTCTTCTTCTCTCCCCTAGGCGCAGAGATGTGGCGACCGGTGCAGACAGTCGTCGCGGTGGAGCCAGAAGAACTCCCGAGGACAGGTGAGTGAAGCGCGGCGCTGCAGCGAGCAACGCAGTGCTTTTAAATGAAAGTCTTTTCTCAGGAACGCTGGCGTGAAGGTTCCGGATGCAGGTAAGAAGTTTGATAAAATTCTTGGTTTTCACCTTTCTCTTCTCTTCTTTCCTTACAGGTGTCCCAGGATCGAGGCGGGCGTGGCTGGAGACCAGATGCAGGAGCAGACACGGTGAGCGTTCAGCTGCTTGGATGCAGAACAACGGGAAGCGTGAGCTACTGTCTGGGCGTGGCTTAAATAGCCCCCAAAGTAGTTCCAGGTAAGTATCCTTCCCTAGCCACGCCCGAGTGGCAAAATAGTCCCAATGAAAAAATAGTCCCTTTCAGGTCTCAGGGAGGCCTGAATCTTGCAGCATGGTCTGCATCAGGTAAGTGCACAAAACACCTTCCTTTATGAGCCTGGCGCCTATGGCGCCAGGACTGATGTCCAACATGAGCCTGGCGCCAACGGCGCCAGGACAGAGTCCAAAGAGCCCCTATAAGGGGCCGCTGGGCTTTTACCCGGGGGCATGATGCCTGCTCCCGGGGGTGCTGGGCCTGGCCTGGTGCTCCGGGGGTAGGCATCATGACACATTCTGGACCTGCAGCGTCTCAGCAAGTAGCTCAAGTCCCAAAAATTCAGGATGGTCACGTTGCACCAAGTTCTCGGCCAACTGGAGGAAGGCAACTTCTTGTTGTCGCTGGATCTGGAGGAAACCTACTTCCACGTCCCCATTCACAGGAAACATTGGAAGTTCCTACGCTTTGTAGTGCAGGTAAGATACTACCAATTCAGGGCCCTCCCTTTCTACCTAAAGTCGGCACTCAGGGTGATCACGAACTGCCTGGCACCAGTGCCGGCCCATCTACATCTACGAGGTATACACATGTACCTGTACCTGGATGACTGGCTCATGCTGTCCAAGTCAAGAGAGGTAGCCGTCAAACATATGGAGAGGACCTTCCTGCTGCAGACGGATCTGTGGTTCTCCATCAATTATCCAAAGTCCTGCTTGACACCATCTCAGAACGCACTGTTCCTAGGGGCCAGGCTAGCCTGGTGTCTTCTTCAGAGGAGAGTACACCGGCCTTGCTGGGGAAAGTTCAACGGCTGTCACTGAAAACCGCCATGGTGTGGACTACCAAGTCGCTGCTCGATATGTTGATATGTCTTCGTCTTGCATCTACCTTATCCGGCTCTGCAGTTTGCAGATTCGTCCTCTGCAGGAGTTCCTGGACGTCCGCTGGATACAAGTGTCCGGAAGCTCCACAGACAAGATTCATCTCGACGAGGAGTGTCATCGGGCGATAAGGTGGTTGGGCGCCCACACTGGATGTCTGCACGCCAGAGGCCTGTGGCTTCCAGAGGACAAGGATCTCCACATCAATATCCTGGATCTGCGGGCAGTGGTCTGGGCCCTCAAGTCATTCTTCTGTCCCTGAAGGGCAAGGTGGTGAGGAACTTCACGGACCACATCTACATCATCAAGCAGCGGGGCACTCGATCCCCAGCGCTCTCCAAAGAGGCGCAGAGCTTGTGGCACTGTGCCGTCGGACAAGAGATGTTCTTCATCCCCTTTCACCTAACCAGAGTCAAGAACACCATTGCTGACTCCCTCAGCAGGGAGTTACGCTCCTGCCACGAGTGGGAACTTTGGCAGGACCAGGTGGACTGCATCTTCATCAAGTGGGGCAAGCCCCAGATCAATCTGTTTGCGACGGTGGCGAACTCCAAATGCCAGAAATGTGCCAGTAGGTTCCATCAGCCGAGGAGCATGGCGGAACGCATTCTCCTTCCTGTGGGAAGGCGTGTTTGTTTATGCGTTCCCTCCATAACCTCTCCTGCTGCAAGTCATCTGTCAACTCAAACAGTGCCAACGCAGGATGACACTTGTTGCCCCGCCATGGCCGAGGCAGATTTGGTACCCTAACCTTCTCAGCCTGTCGGCATCGCCTCCGGTCAAGCTGCTAGTGGTCGCAAATCTGCTCACCAGAGGAGGCGGCACAATCCTGCATCACGACCCAGGATTGCTGAACCTGAGGGCTTAGCTCCTGCAGCCCTAGAGTTTGGAGGATACAAGTTGCCAGTGGACTACAGGGAGGTCCTTACCAAGGCCAGAGCGTTGTCAACTCTTAAGTGCAACGGTCACAAGTGGAAGCGTTTTGCTACTTGGTTCCGGTCACAGAAGATCACCCTTCTGAGTGTCACAACCCCGCAGATTCTTCCATACTTGTTGTCCTTGGCCAAGGCGGGACTGGCGGACGCCCTACCAAGGTGGATCTGGCGGCTATCTCCCGCTACACCAGGTCTCCAGGAATATCTTCTCTTTGGTCCCATCGTCTCGCCAAGGAGTTCCTCAAAGGACTGTTTCTTTATTTCCCGCTGGCGAAGGCCCCTGCACGGTGTGGGAACTCAACATGGTGCTGACAAAGCTAATGGGAGCCCCCTTCGAGCCTATGCATCAGGCCCCTCTCGAGTTCCTCTCATGGAAAGCAGCTTTCCTTATGGCCATCACCTCTGCCAGGAGGGTGGCTGAGAGCCAGGCCCTATCTTGCAAACAGCTATATCTGACTTTCCACTAATCGAGGGTGGTGCTACGGGCGCACCCCTCTTACATGCCAACGGTTCAGTCGGAATTCCACCTCAACAAGCCTTTGGTGTTCTGTGTTTTTTCCAAAGCCCTCTTCACGGGCTGAAGGGTCCTCGCAGTCGCTGGACGTTGCTCGTGCTCTAAAGTTCTACGTGGCTTGCACAAAGAGTTTTCGGAAGATGTCTCAACTGTCATGAACTTTGGTCCTGTGAACCATGGGAAAGCCTTGTCCAAGGCTTCCATCTCCAGGTAGCTCTCTGGCTGTATCACACACTGTCATCGGTTGGGCAACTGAACGCTGCCCAGCCGTTCAAGAGACCATTCCACCAGAGTAATCGCTGCGACGACAGTGTTCCTGTCTGATGTGCCCCTGCTGGACATCTGCATGGCTGCTTCATAGAGGTCTACGCACACCTTCGCGAGGTTCTACTGCGTCGACAGGGATTCCAGAGAGGAGTCCAGGGTCGGCCAAGCAGTGCTACGCAACGTGTTAGCTTGAGGTGAGTCTGTTCCGGAGGTAAGAGTGTTGCTTCTGTTGAGCCTTGCCACCTCCCGTGGTTGTATAATGTTGTACTGCTATGCATTCTTTATTCATGAGAATGTGAATCGATGCCAGACCCCATGCTGTTGAAGAAACAAGTTACTTAACTTTAACTATTGTTCTGCAGCATGGGTCTGGCATAGATTCACATGCGATCCCTCCCTCCTACCCATCTGCTGCGCTTCTTGGTCATACTGCCACTTTACGTGCATACCAGATCAGAAGGTGGCTGCCAGAGGAGGCGCTTACTGATAGAACAGTCATTGGCTGGGGGGCAGTCTGACCCAGTGTACAGTGATTGGTTTAGAGGAGAAATACAGTTTGTAAGTGAAAGTGACTGTTTTTTTCTTTTACTGAGGGATTCCCGGCCTGGCGACTGGGAATATTCATGAGCATGTGAACCCATGCAGGAGAACAATAGTTACAGCTAAGTTACTTGTTCCTACTCTCAGATACTGCACTGCCACTAACCATATCCACACACCAACCATATCCTTCCTGCAAGTAGTAACACCTACATTACTACGCCCAACACCACTGCCACACTTCTTTGCTCTCCGCAAACCCCACTCCACTGCTGAGCCGTAATCAATGCCAGAACATTCTGGCCATCACCGAATCCTGGCTCACTCCATCTGCTTGCCCCGACTTTGCTATTGCCATTCCTTCAGGTTATGCAATCCTCCTTTGTGACAGACCCCTTAGACAAGGAGGTGAGGTCGCCTTCATATACAGGGGTAACATCCCTCTGTGCTCTATCAGCACTACCCCATTGTGAATCCCTCTCTGCGAAACTTTATTGTACGCCCATGTCAACGGTCACCTTCCTTCTCATCTACTGACTGCCAGTACCCAGTGCAACATTCGAAAGTGACCTCACCCATCTCATCTCCAGCAACATCAAACCCTCTTCCCAACTAGTCATCCTAGGCGACACTAGCTTAGACTTCAAAAATGCCTCAGGCGCATACACAGTAGCCCTTGCCAAATTCACCACTGATCTGGGCTGCACCCACAGAATCTATATATATATATATATATATATATATATATATCAAACTAGACTGGCTACTGGCCCATAATTGCGATATCTCCATCCCCGCCAATCTACCATGCCCATGAGCCCATAGTCAGACCACCACATCTCCTTCTCCATCCCCACTCCAAAGAGCCAGGGCGATGCTGCCAGCCTGATTATGCTAACATTTGGAGGTGCTGTAAGACCTAAAGCTAGTTTACCTGACTGGGGATGTGCCATTGGATGGACATATGTTGTCCAACAGGGCTCTGATTCATTGTAAAGGGGTAGGGAGTGGTTGTTTTTAACCTTGGTGACAATCCTCTGCCAAGGCCTTTGGGAGAGATGGGGGTGGTCATGGGTCTCCCCTCTGCCCGTCCATCACCCTCAGACACAGAGGACTTCATTTTGATTGACTTGAATTTCTTTTGGTCAGAAATTAGAATTAACTGTCTTTGAGAATATTCAGAATTTGTCTTTAAAACCCATTTCTAGTAGGTTTTCAAGAACAGTTTATTATTTCTAATGGATTGTGTCCTCCCACGGATTCCTCATCTAAGATATATTCTCCTGTTTCCAACACTCTCAGAAACATTTTCCCCAGCAGCGGTCGCTGTACATTCTGGTGTCGATGATCATACAGACTTCTTCGTGACCTGATGTGAAGTCGATGTCGGTACAAATAGCGTGCTCTGCGCCCCGTGACCACAGTTCCTTTTTTCTGCATGCCCAGCATGCTACTGAGGAACATTGCTTCCAAGAAATCTCTTGCGTATTTTCTTTTAAAAAAATGGTTGCAAACTGTAGATTGTTTCAACATACTCTGAAACCCTCTGGTTTCAAAGAGTGCTGTGACTGCGGTGCTAAAATGTCACTAAACGGTCCCCACAGAATGTGTCTTTTGTGCCTCGGGACTGACCATGTTGCAGCAGATTTCTGCTTGTGTCAAGGCTTGATGCCAAAATCCTTAAATGACAGAGCCTCCACTGTGCCCCTCAAAGCTGGCAGGAACTTGATTCACCATCCTCCTCATGTGCTGAAGAGCTTGAGACAGTTGAAATACTCGATTCGAGGATTGTTGACTCCACTGACAACATTGGCGGCTGATGGGTTTTTCAATGCGCAGTCGACGGTCAAATATCACTCAACTAGATTTGCTCCAACATCTGGAAGAGATTCAATGTCCTCTTTTAGGGAATTTTCGACAAGGGTTATAACCGGGTTCTCTTCGGGTTTGAACCTATGAGTTTTCCTCGACAACCTGAGGAGTTGCAGATGGTGGCAAAAAGGGCTCTCATATCTGGCCTCTACTTTACATAACACAAGTGGCCTAGACTCCTCTTCTGAGGCAGATTTTCTGCAAGTAGATCCTTGAGCCCATCCCAGTGTGGCATATAGGAAAATGATGGCAAAGATGACCAATGCTTTAGGTTGGGGTCCTCCTGCAAGCGAAATAACAGAATGTGACTTAACAGACTGTCGGGACAAGGGCACACCCGTTAAACCTGTCCTTTACTGGCATAATACTATCAAGAATACCCTCATGTAGCTATCAAAACCCCCTGCTTGAGTCCAGCATTTCCCAAGGATTTTTTTACAAGTACAGTCCAGCCTCTTCTGACCCAGAGTTCATTACCAGGCATCCATCCCATGAATGTCTGGTGGTACAGGCAGCTACCGTTGGCAACAAGGCAAGCACCTGCCCCTCCTGTCTCACTTGTTTGGACAAAAGGCAGATGGCAGCCTGGAAAATTGCAAGCTTCAAAGGCTGCAGCAAAGTATCTAGGCGCGCGATAAGACACCCTGCTCAGCCTTCATCACAATGAAAGGGCAAGCCCTTTTGTTACTAGACTTATGGTCAGAAAGGGAAACAACCCACTGCCAGCCAAGTTCAAAGATGCTTCTCTCAACCTTCTAGAGGTAGAAGAGATAAAGCACAGGCCACTTTCACATCGGTCCTCAAGTGCAGCCAGCCGCAAATACCTCTGTGGATTTATGTCATACTGCAACCAGTAGGGGGGCCTCTGTGTCATTATTTGCAAGAATGGTGAGCTACTACTTACGATGTACGGGCGTTTCAGGTGATCTCTTAGCGTTACTGCCCCCCATTTCTAAAGTGCCCACCAGATTGCCCCCTCTGGCCAGACCACTTCCTGTTCCAGACCCACTGTTCCTGCAAGAGGTTTTCTCTCTTTAGGAGAAGGGAAGTTGGTTCCAAAACAGTAGAGGAACAGGGGGTGGTACTCCGAAAAAAGGACCGAGGTCTGCGATCCATCTTGTCCTGAGGCACTAGAACAAGTTCCTCCGGAAGGACACGTTCTTGATGCAAACCATCTTGCAAATCCTCCATGCCCTAGAAATTCAGGATTGGTTGGTGTCACTCAACCTACAGGATGTTTACTTCCATGTGCCAATCTAACCAAAGCACAGAAAATACCCGAGGTTCATCATAGGTAACACTTGCCAACAGTAGAGTTTTGCTTTAGGGCTTACCTCTGCCCTAGGTTCCTCCACCAATCTGTTGGCAGTATTAGCAGCCAGTCTCAGCATTGACGTCTTTCCCTACCTGGACGATTGGTTAATCAGGTCGCGGCCTCCAAATCAAACGCTGGATCATCTCATTCGCGCCTGCCACCTCCTCCACAAGCTGGGCTTCTCCCTCAATTTAATGAAGTCTCAGCGGACACCTTCTCAAAAGCTCCAATTCATCTGAGCGGTCCTGGATTTTCCCCCGAGCAAGGCTTTTCCTTCTGAGGATAGGGCTCTGCAAATCCTACACCTGGTCACCAGATTGCGGAACACCCAATACCTTCCAGGCCTAGACTTCCGATGGTTGCTCTGCCTAATTGCATCCTGCATCTTCCAGAGACCCGATTGAGAATGAGATCGCTCCAATGGGCCCTCAGATCTCAATGGTCGTAGTTCTCTGGCCGTATAACAGACTTAATTCAAGTCCCGAACAGATTCACTCAGGATCTCCTGTGGTGGACTCGCATGGAGAACGTGATGGTGGGAGAACCGTTTTGTCAACCATGGCAAGCGGTGACCGTAGTAATGAAGGTGTCTCTGAAAGGCTGGGCCACTCACCTGAACAAGCTCATCATGATCAGTTTGGGGTCCCTGGTGGAGACAAACTTCATATAAACCAATCGAGCTGACGGCAATCAGACAGGCGCTGATGGCCTTTTTGCTCTCCATACAGGTAAAGACTGTCCTGATCATAACGCACAACACAGTGGCCATACACTACATCAACAAGAGAGGCTTTGTAGGGTCACTCCCCCTGTGCAGAAAGGAGATGCAGCTTCCGTTCTGGGCATTACTGACCAAGATCTCCCCATAAGTAATTCAACTTGCCGGGAAGGACAATACGTTGGCGGACGCCCTGAGCAGACAGGGCTCGGTCTCAGACAAAGGGGATCTGTGCCAGGAAGTAGTTGTAAAGATCTTCGCCCTCTGGGGAACCCCTCAAGTGGGTCTGTTTGCATCCAGTGTGAACAGTAAGTGCAAACATTTCTGCTCCAGGGAATTTTGCCAGAGAGGCACACTGGGAGAGGCATTGGTGCTGGACTGGAACTTCCAGCTATGTTTTCCCACCAATGCCCATCATTCCTCAAGTGATCAGGTGGTTGAAGAGTTATGGAGCAACCAAGATACCGATTGCCCCGGCCTAGGCCAGGATGACATGATACCTGCACCTTCTGTATATGAACATATGGCCTCCACATAGTCTTCCCCGTAGGCCAGACCTTCAATGGATTGCTTTTCTCCTGGAGATTCCTCATCATGATAGATATCCATCATCCAGCTCTGCTGTTCGGAAACTTTGACGGGTGGCGTAGTGGATCTCGACTTGGCCGTCGATGGTCGATCCATCTTATCTGGCTCTCGATCGTTGGCTCCGGAAGTGACGTCAGGCGTTGTGTATATATTTATTTATTTATTTATTTATAGAGCGCTTTACACCATAGCATGTTACTGCGCCCCATGCTGCATTGGGAACAGGACTCGACTTTACTCAATGTTCTTTTTATATGTTTTTCTACAAAAACATCCACGCAATGTCATCTCACTGGGTTTCGGGCTTCAAGCGATGCCACGATTGCGAGGCCAAAATGTCTGACTGACCCGCTCAGTCTGTCTCTGGTGTCTAGGTGTTAGTCACAAAACAGAGGCCTATGTGTCGTGTGCAAAGATGCAGTCGAAATCCCTACGTGAGGGGGCTTGGAAACTTGCCTTGGGCCGACCGTGCGCCAGGTGACCGGCGCAGTCTCTCGTCCATTCTTCGGAGGGCCAGACTGAGAAGCCCACTCCTGACAAGGTGAAGTAATGACATTGTAAGAAAACCAAGAAACAGTCCCATTCCAGGAGCCACTCCTCGTCTTCCGCACAGAAGAAGGGGTACCACCGCCTTTGACACAAGTCCAGCTCGTGGTTTGAATGAGGTAAGCCCTTGGCTGGGACGACCACTCGGGAAGACTGGGAACATTTTAAAGCTTCAATGTAAGAAATGTTTGAGACAAGCTACTGTAGGTACAGCTTCAGCCCCCGACCAGCAAGCGTTGGCAGCAAAAGCGGCACACAGTGCTCCCAACTCCAAGCCAGTCACTCTGTCGGCGTCAAACGTCTTTGGGTGTTACGCCTACCAATCATTAGTCGCCAGAGTGCCCTAAGGCCGAGGCTCATGGCGCCCCTCGGTTATCAGAGTCTCCCTCACTGCCGAAAGAATCTTCAGCATCGAAAGCTTCGGCTTCGAAATCTATTCTTAAGCCCACAGCGCCTGCAGTCGGCGACGGTTCATTTGTGCCGCTGGCTAGCTCATGTTTTTTCGATGCATTCTTATTTGGCATCGATGACCCGTAGGACTCAGTCGACCCTGGCTATATCTGTGCCGGCAGAGTCGATTTTATTTTATTTTTTCCAACAGTTAGGCCGATTTATTGTCCCTGGCTCAGGCTCTTCTTGATGCCAGTGGTCTGGATACTTCCCCAGATCTTGAGTTACAGCAAAACCAGCCCTATACCCATGCTCATATTATGGTTCGGGATCTGGTTCACAGGGTGATTGACACCATGGGGTTCAAGGCATTCACTGCCCCTCTTCAGGAGAATGAGCTTACTGACTTTTTGGACGAGAGTCCTACAGTCGAGCATAACATGCCTTTCAACCAAGCCTTGCAGACCTTTTGGTCTCCTTATGGTAGCACCCTTGTACCATTCCCCCTGTGAATGACAATTTTACAGGGAAGTATAGGCCAGCAAGAGAAGACCCTCCTTTCCTCACCACGCACCCTTCCACAGAAGGGTTGGTTATACAGGCTGCCACTATTTCCACCAGACCCGCAGCATCCACCTCTAATCTGCCTAAGGACAGATAGGCGGGAGAGATCTGATGCATTGGCCAGAAAGTTGTTCACCTCTAGTAGAATGGCACTCAAAGCCACTAATGTAGCATGTAGATTTGCCAAGTACTCATTTGGCTTATAGAAGGCTGTCGAACAGCTGCTGAATATGCTCCTGAGGGTGCCATGAGGGACCGATTTTTACAGCTGGTGGATAATGGGAAGGAGGGGTAGACAAGCAGTCATTACAAACTGGCCTGGACGTAGCAGACTGTGTTGGCAGAGCAAGGGTTCAGCAGTTGTAATAAGGCGCCAAACCTATCTAAAAACGTCTGGCTTCTCTCCAAATGTTCCAAACAGCTTGCTGGACATACCCTTTGAAGTTGACATGCTTTTTGGGCAGAAAACAGATAAATCCTTAGAGAAATTCAAGGAATCAAAGTTGGCTGCTAAATCATTGGGCCTAGCGGTTCAGCCGGCCAAACCTGCTTTCAGCTTCGCCTTTAGGAGCAGAGGCTATAGACGTTATGTGCCATATGGGTAGAGGGGCCTCTAGAGGCCAACAAGCAGCAGCATCAGCGGCACAGTCACAAACGCCCTCTAAGCTGCTTTGGTTTCCCCTCCCACGATGCACAGGTTTATCAGTGGTTGGCAGGGCATTGGTCCCAGTGGCAGGAAATTACTTCAGATGCCTGTGCTCTGCAGTTGATTCGGTGGGTTTATCGTCTAGGAGCCCTGTTGTTGAAGGGTGCCTTGGAAGAGGTACCTTCCAATCAGAGCTGGTCGGGGTTGGTATTCCCATTACTTCCTGGTGCACAAGAAGGGAGGTCTTCGTTCCTTCCTAGACGTCAGAGCCTTGAACAAGTTCCTGAGGAAGGACACATTCAGGATGGTTAACGTTGAGAGAGATTCGCCACACTCTTGAACTCCAGGACTGGCCGGTGTCCATAGACCTACATGATGCTTATTTCCATGTGCCGAAACACCAAAAGCACAGGAAGTTCCTAAGGTTCCTCATTAATGACGAGCACTATCGGTTCAAGGTGCTTCCCTTTGGCGTGACCTCTGCGGCAAGGGTCTTCACCAAGCTCATGGCAGTAGTTAGGGCTCACCTCAGGCGATCTGGGGTGCATGTATTTCTGTACCTGGAGACTGGCTGATCCGAGGGAAGTCGGCCGGGCAGGTCTCGTCTCTTCTGGAGGACACCTGCTACTTCTGCACAGACTGGGCTTCTCCCTCAACTTGAAGATGTCCCATTTGACACCAGTTCAGCCGAGCAGTCCTAGACACCCGGGTAGAGGAGGCTTTTCCTCCCGAGGATAGAGTCAGCAACATCGCCGAGATGGTGCAGTTGTTTCAGAACCATGCCACTCTTCCAGTGGCTTCCTTCCTCTGCCTCTTGCGTCTCATGGCTTCCTGTATTTTTCTAGTGCCAGGGGCAAGACTGTGTATGAGATCCCTCCAGTGGCTCCTGAGGGACCTGTGGTCTCAGTATCTGGGAGCTCCCACTGATCACCTTTCAGTGTGCAGCCAAGTAGTCTGCGAACTTGACTGGTGGAACACATGCAGCAATCTATTGGTGGGGGACCGCTTCTGGCCTCCTTGGCCCAGGCTTGAGTGGTCACAGATGCATCCCTGAAGGGTTGGGGCGCTCACTTCGAGGATTTGCCGATGAGCGGCCTCTGGTCTCCATCGGAAGCCTAGTGGCATATCAACAGGCTGGAGTTGCGGGCCATCAGGTTAGGCCTGAGGGCCTTTGCCCTGTCCCTCAGAGGGATGCATGTCCTCGTCCTGACAGACAACACAGTGGCCATGCACTTCCTAAACAAGCGGGGTGGTGTGCACTCCCGCCCACTCTGCCAAGAGGGAATTCAGCTGTGTTTGTGCCTGCGAGAGAACCAAATCTCGGTCTCAGCAGTTCATCTGGCAGGGACAGAGAACACCATGGCGGATGCTCTGAGCAGGCAGAGCTTGGTCTCGCACAAGTGGAAAGTGTGCCAGGAAGTGCTTGAGGAGGTCTTAGCTCTCTGGGGTACCACAGCAGTGGATCTGTTTGCCACGGAGTCCAACAGTAAGTGCGAACAGTTTTGCTAGAGGGAATTCCCAGCGAACGGTGCACTGGGGGACATGTTTGTTATTGGATCTTCCCTCTCCACGACGCCTTCCCCCCGATTCCCATCATCCCTTGGGTTCTCAGGAGGTTGAAGAGATTTTGAGCGACCATGATCTTGATCGCCTCAGATTGGGCATGGAGAAGGTGGTGCTCAGATCTCCTGGATCTGACCATTTGGCCGCCTCACCGATTGCCTCGCCTACCGGATCTCCTAACTCCATCAGTGGGTCAAGGGCTCCACTCGACCCCGGATTCCCTCAACCTGCATGCATGGCTCTTCAGAGGATGAGGATTGATGACTGAGACCTCTCAGAGGAGGTACTTGAGGAGGTGCTGCTGGCTGCATGCAGACCTACTAGATCTCTGTTCGCGTGCAGGTGGAGAACATTTGAGGCGTGGTGCAAGGAACGCGAAACTGACCCTATCCATTGTCCCACCACCACAGTGATATTGATATTTTATTTCTATCGCGCTCGTACACAAGTGTTTCA
This sequence comes from Ambystoma mexicanum, assembly GCF_040938575.1. Classification (NCBI taxonomy): domain Eukaryota; kingdom Metazoa; phylum Chordata; class Amphibia; order Caudata; family Ambystomatidae; genus Ambystoma; species Ambystoma mexicanum. Next base: position 1,222,206,125 of record NC_090927.1, read on the forward strand.
GAGCACGACAAGGGAGGGGAACAGGGGAGAACAAAACCGCTATCATACTAGGCCCAGTGACATTCAGAATGTGCAAGTGCATGGGAGAGGGGGAAGGGAAAAGTGCATGGAAGTGGAAAGTGCGAAGCAGAGGAGAAACAGATAAATAACAATAATTAGTACCCGGCGAGAGTCCAGCAGAATGCAACATGCATTCTGATTGGCTCTCGCCGGGTCCTTACCCGGCCGAGAATCCTTTGATTCTCGGCCGGGACTCCAGCTGCCTTGTCCTCGGCGGGGGGCGTGGCAGCCCCTCAGCCAATGAGGAGGCTCGAAGCGGGGCCATCCCCGCTCCGAGCCTTCCCACGGCTGAGAGGCTTCCTCTGCCCCCCGCTGGGGACTCGGGTAAGCGTTTATTTTTATTTTTTCTCCTCCCTCCTCCCTACCCCACCTACCTTCTTCCTCCTGCGTCCCTGGTGGGGGACGATGGCAGCCTCCAGCAGTGTGGAGACTCTGCGCCTCCACACAGCTGGAGGCTTCCATCGTCCCATGGCAGGGACGAAGGTACGTTTTTTTTTTTTGGAACACTTGTGTTCCTAGCGCGTCCGCTCCCGAAGGGCGCCATGGAAAGAGTTTTCCCATTCCCGGTGGCCATTTTCTTGGTCTTTTTTTTTTCCCTGTCCCGAAACGCTGCTGCTTTTCGGGACAGAAAAAAATGCTTTTAGTGCCCCGGTCACGCTTCGCTCGGGCCTATAACTATGGGCCCAGGGGCATTACCTGAGTCGGTAATGTCCCCGCCGCTCGGGTCATATTGCTTAAATAAATAATAAAGGCAAAAAACTGTTTTAGTGCAGCCAGCAATTTGCAAGTGCTAGGTTTAAGGCAGCAGACAGGGTAGGTCTGATAAGTGCAGCAAGAAAAAGGGAGGGGCTATATAGGTACAGATACAGACCCCAGTGCAAGGTGTGGCCCGGAGGCAGTGCGGAAGGGTGGCAAGGTGAGCAGGTACCTGGGCCCGGAGGACAGAGGGTGGCCAGGTGCGCGGTGCCAATAGAGAACAGATCAGCAGGGGAGAGGGGGAGCGAAGGCAGAAGAAAAGAGGAAGGTCTTGAGGTGCTTCTGGAACCAGAGATGGTTCTCCTCAAGTTTTAGAGTGGCAGAGAGGCTGTTCCAGAGGGAGGCCCCAGCCGAAGACCGAGATCTACCCCAGCTCGTTTCTTTGAAAAACGACTGACCCTGAGGGAGTTGGAGGTAGAGGAGCGAACATCTCGAGAGGGGAGGTATTTGCGGAGGGATAGCTGAAGGTATTTTGGACCCAGGCACCAGAAAGCCTTGTGGGCAGTGAAGAGGGTTTTGAATTTAATCCTTGCATCCACTGGGAGCCAATGGAGAGATTTCAGAGCTGGAAAGATATGATCCCAGGGCTTGAGGCCAAGGACAAGTCTTGCAGTCCCGTTCTGGATTAGTTGCAGAGGCGGGTAGAAAGAGGCTGTTACAATAGTCCAAGCTAGAGAAAACCAGAGCTTGGGATACCATGAGCTTCTGGGGGAAGGAGAAGTAAGGCAGAGTACCTCTGAGGAGGTGCAGTCGGAAATTTTACTTTTTAGAGACCTCAAAAATGTGGGCGGAGAAGGAAAGGGTGGAGTCAAAGATGACCCCGAGGTTCTTAGCCTCGCAAGTGGGGGTAGGAGGAGGGCCAAGGGAGGCTGGCCAGAGAGTGTGAGGGGAAAGGATGGTGAGGGTGTGTCGATGAGGAGGATCTCTGTCTTGCTGGCATTCAGACAAAAATCATTGGCGGCATACCAATCTTGAATGGCAGTTAGGCAATCCGAGATGAGGGAGGGAGAGGAGGTGGCGGCAGAGGGCAGCCTGAAAATGAGTTGTTATCAGCATAGCACTGGAAATATGAGCAGAAAGTGCTAATGCAGTGGGCGAGAGTTGCCAGGTATAGGTTGAAGGTTTTGGTGATGGAGTTCCTTCTGTCAATGGCCTCTTCAGGTTGCCACAGTGAAAGGGTATTTGGCAGCCCTGTCTGTGTTCAAGAGATCCCCAGACCAAGGTTCCTTTTGTTACTATTCCGGTCATTGCTCAGTTCCTGAAGGGCCTTCTCAACAAGTTTCCGCCAATCCCATTTGTTCCAGATTGGGACCTTAATCTGGTTTTGACCTATTTGATGGCGGCACAGTTTGAGCTTATGCACTTATGTTCTTTGCGGATGTTGTCCCTTAAGACAGCCTTTTTGGTCACAATCACATCTGATAGGAGGGTTAGCGAACTGCAGGCCTTGTGCTGCAGACCTCCATTTCTGAAGTTCTTTCGCGAGAAAGTCTCTCTTAAAGTCAGACCCAGGTTCCTTCCTAAGGTGGTCTCAGAATTTCATCTGCCCAGTCTATTAACGTACCTGTCTTTAACCCTCCACCGTCTTGATCCCAAGAGAGTGTTAAGTTTCTATGTCTCTCGTACGTCTGAGTTTAGGAAATCAGACCAGTTGTTTGTAGCCCATTCCTTGTCTAGGAAAGGCCTTGGCCTCACTAAGCAAAACCTGTCAAGGTGGTTCATCCTGTGCCTCAGGGTCCACGTGACCAGAGGGGTCTCAGCCTCTACATCCCTCCAGAGAGGGGTTCCTGTTGAGAACATATGCCGGGTGGCCACTTGTCCTTCCTTACACACCTTCACCAAGAACTATGCCTTGGATATTGTACGAGGAGCTGATGCAAGGTTTGGTAGGGCAGTTCTGCAGAATCTACTGGTGTGAATCTTTCTGCCCTCCTCTGTTATCCTAACTCCTTTAGAAGTCTTATCATGATGAGGAATCGTCAGGAGAAAAGCCATCCATTGAAGGAGAAATTATTCACCGTAATGATCTTTCTAAGCATTCTTCTCCCGCAGATTGCTCATCGACACCCCATCCATCCCCACTCAAAGTTCTGTGGGTTGTCGCTTCTGTCCAAACGAGAAGGCATCTGGTGATGGCTCTAGGATGACTCTTTCTGTTTTTTCAATAAAATTTTAAAAAAAAATCTTCCTTCACACATTGTTGTGTGTTCACCCTGTTTGAGTGCCACATTGTTAATGTTTTAATGGCTGGTTAGCCTCCTCTGGTTTTTCTTCTGCAGTTTCAAATCGCAAGGGGAAACATTTACATTAACTAAGTCATGGGACATAGTGACGTGGTATATATATATAAGATGCCCTGACGTCACATCCAGAACCGTTGATCGAGAGCCAGACAAGACGGATTGATGATAGACGGCCGGGTCAAGGTCCACTACATGCCCCCTGTCGAAGGTTTTCCGAACAGAAAAGCTGGAAGATGGATATCATCATGGTGAGGAATCTGCGGGCGAAGAATCCATAGGAAGAACATTATGGTAAGGTAATTTCTCCTTCTGTCTCGTTCTTTAAAAAAAAAGAAAAAGAAAAACTTAAAGTAACGTTGTGGGGGTTCACCCTGTTGGGATGTACCCTTGTTAAAGTTTTAATGGCTGGTTAGCCTCCTCCTGTAATTTTTCCTTCTCCAGCGTGCAATCTTGGGGTGGAGGGCTGGAGGAACTGAAGCATGGCCCGTATTGACGTGCTATATATACGACACCTGATGTCACTTCCGGAGCTGACGATCGAGAGCCAGACAAGACACATCGGATCGACGGCCAAGTTGAGGTCCACTAAGTCCCCTGTCGAAAAGTTTCTGAACAGAACTGGATGATGGATATCTATCACGAGGAATCTACCGGAGAAGAATCCATAGGAAGATCATTACCTTGAGTAATTTCTCTTTCATGAGGGGCTAGTTCTTCGCCCGAGCGTATACACGCTCAACCTTCACTCCAGGCTTCTGAAAGGCTAAGGTACAGGGTTTGGGACCTTCCGGAAGACGTGATGGATGTGTTGCTTTCGGGGAGAAGGTCTGGCACTAAGGCTCTATGCTGCTGCTGTTCAAGAAAGTATTTCAGCTGGTGCAGAGCACAGGAAGTGGATCCCTTTTTTTGCGACATCTTATTGGTGTTGTCTTTTCTGCTTCATCTGTCAAGGTGGTGTCATGACCCATAGAACTTGCCCCTTCTGGACTTCCTGGTCCTTATCGCGACGGGGCTTGTATTCCTTGTTACTCCCAACATGGCCGTGCCAAGTGACTTGCCTCGCACCAGCCTTCATGTCGCACACGGCACCTTCTATAAATTGGCCACGCCCGGGCGGCCCCGCGCGTCTCATCGCTATCATTAGGTAGTGACTTGACGTGTGTGTGCTGTTCGGCAAAACCACTATTCCTAGTTCCCTGGTCCCTTCTTCCTTCCCTTCACTCCTTCCCTCTAATTCTGCTCCCGGAATCCTCATCCCTAGCGACCGCTACTTTTTTCCTGGACATCCTGGAACTGCGACCTTCCCGAAACTCTGAACACGCTCTGCAGCCGGACGAGACTCGAGCGAGCCTATACGAGACCTGATCCGTCCACAAGGGGAATCCTCCCGCGGAACAGAGCAAGAAGCAATCCCAGGTGAGACGGGGGGAGATTTACGACACATGGGGCCTTCAGGTTGCCACCATCAAGGGCTATTTAGCGCGGCTATGCATTTTTAAGTGCACACCAGAACAAGGTCTTATTTCATGATCGCCTTGGTGGTTCCGTTTTTGAATGGCCTGACTAACACTTCCCTCCGACATTTTTCGTGGTGCCTTCATGGGACCTGAACCTGGTGTTAATAACGTTCCTTATGGCCTCTGCATTTGAGCCATTGCATTTGTGTCCTCTGAGTCTTCCATGAAAAACAGCCTTTTCTGGCCACTATTTCCTCAGCCATGAAGAGTGAGCGAATTGCAGGCCCTGTCCTCTAAGCCACATTTGCCAGTTTTTACCAAGGACAAGGTGACTCTTTGAGTATGCCCTTCGTTCTTTCCAAAGGTTGTATCAGAGTTTCACTTGTCACCAACAATTTGTTAGCCAACTTTTAATTTTTTTTAAAGGCTTTATTTATCAGTTTTATAAATAACAATAAAACAAAACAATCTTAGAATACAGTGAGTGCAGCAGGGGAGATATGAAACGCTAGGATAACGGATGTGACCGTACAGCGGTTAAGATCTGTCCCTCTCCTCCTCCAACCAGGATCCCGCAGTTATATGACAGACATGGAGCTTCTAAATCAATGCAAAATGTCATAACATTTGCGGCTTGACCAAGCTTGCTGGGTATTTCTCATAGAATTCATGTAGGGGGAGCCATGTGTTGACATGCCTGGATAGGCTAACCCCGGACCACAGCCCCAACCTTTTCTGCTGCTGCGACCTCCCAAATCTTATACCACCAGACATTCACCTAATACCCCTCTATATTTTTCCATTTCGTGGCCATAGCTATGCAAGCTGCTAACAGTTGAGTGATTAGGGTTACTCTGGGGCCGCACAGAATCCAGAGGTTCACTGGGGACTTTGACCAGGTCCATGGATAATACAGGCACATGTGTCTCCCCTATGAGAGCCATCACCTCCTGCCAAAAGCCCTGGGCCTTCTTGCACACTTGCCACATGTGTGTACATAGTCACCATTTTGACCGCAACCCCCACATTCCCCCCCAGCAGAGGGCTGAGATCCAGGCATTGATTTTGTGAAGCCGAGTGGGACAAAAGTACCAGCGATACAGCACCGTACAAGCATTTTCCTTTTTAGTGACACAGCGAAACAAAGTCCCACGTCCCGCTCCCATTGATTCATATATGCAAACTTAAAGTGAGGTTCGGATCTGTCGAAGAGTTTGTAAATCCCAGAGATTTTCCTGAACGTCGACCCACCTGCAGCGTGAGTTCCAGCGCCAACAGGGGTCTTGTACCTGCCGCCTGCATCCCTGGATTACTGAACTAATGACACAGCTGGCAATATCAAAAGCGTTCTGTTTTAGGGATCTAAAACGACACCCTGCACTCCAAGGGAGACCCATCATGATACAACTGGCCCTACTGGAGAAGGCCTCCCTCCTTCCATTGTGCAAAGGTGCAAACCATTTCAAGATGGGATAGTGCGCTGTCTTTGATTGCTACACCAGAGCTGGTAGGCAAATTCCTGAAGACTCGGAGCACATTCTACTAGGGTTGTAGCAGCTACCATGGCTCTGTAAAGAAGGGTACCTGTAAAGTATATATGTCTGGCTGCAACATGGTCCTGTGTACACACGTTTGCACATTTGGATCGACATTGACATCACATCAGGGTCACAAAGCTGATCATAGATGCCAGAACACACGGCGGCCCCTGCTGTGGAAAAAGTTCCTGAGAGTGCTGCAAAGCAGGAGAATATATCTAAGATGAAGAATCTGTTGGAGGAAAATCATCAATCAAAGAATATTACCACTGCTAAGTAATTTGTTCTTTGGGAAAGCATTCTCTTTTGTAGCACTCATTTTATATACATGGTTGAGACTCGTTTCTAAGGGAAATTGCTTAGTCATGTAACAAATTAGGCACTCTATTTTAGAGGTTATGCGGTTGAGACACCACTTCTGAAAACATGCACACACCTCATGTACGTAGTTGCGTATTTTTCTGGACATGTATGTTTTAATATGCATGTTTTCACTAAGACAAGCACAGCATTAACTACGTGTAAGCATTTCAAAATTGAGTGCCTAACATTTGTCAGCATTGTTTTTCTTAATAACAAATTATATTCTACTGAATTCTACAATTTGTCTCCTTATTTTTCAGAAGTGAAAAATTGTATGTTTATTATTGTAAAACACTGCAGACTTTTCCTTGCACGTGCTTCAGAGTGGGTGATGAGGTTTTGGGTAAAATAAGTTGTGCTGGCCAGTATACTCCTCACTGATGGCCTCCATCAAAACAACATCACTCTGGAAGCAGTTTCATGCTCTCTCCAACTCAAACATTCTTCAGAATATGTATTCAAAGTGAAGCATGAAGTTCATTAATGCACAGTGTGAGCACTGGTACAACTTGTTAGTTGTGATCTCTTTGTTAAACGTGGGCAAGATGTTTCACTTCTTGAAGTAGTTCTTGTTTTTCTTGCCTTTAGACCAATATTTGATATTTGGTGCAGAGGAAGGTATTTACACATTAAATCTGAATGAGCTCCATGAAACGTCAATGGAACAGGTACGGTATGGTATTTTGTTATTTTAAAATATAACTGCACAGCACCATTTATTTCTGTATTGGCATTAATAAAACAAGCATTTATATAAAGGTTTGTCAGCGCTGGTAATCAGCTTTGAGAGAATGGCCAGACCATGAGAAAGGAGAGCTGAAAGAGATCCTTCTAATGGATTTTATCCTCCTACAGATTCCCAATTTTAAATATATTCCAAGCCCAGCTGATCTTCAGGAAATGCTTCAGTGCACAGGCATAATGCAGCTTTGCTTGGTGTGACCCATTCCATGGCTCTTGGTGTCACAACCTATTTAGTGTGTGTGTGTATATATATATATATATATATATATATATATATGTGTGTGTGTGTATATATATATTTCTGAGGCTTGTGGAATCTGCTTAGATCACATGCTGTGCATAGGCCGACATCTAGTGGAAGCTGCGGAGTATTACAGTTTGTTTTTCGAAACTCGAAAATGGGCGTCGACACAAGGCGTGCCAGTAATACTATCCCTAGTGTGACGTCCACTGTACCCAAGATCCCTCACGCGTCTAGGATCCTTAGATTGTTTTTTTCCGCCATATTGGTCGGAAGCATTTTGCGGAGTCCCCTGGCCTTAGCCATACGTTTTTGCTAAAAATTTAAAAATAATAATCTATTGACATCCTTCCCCACCCCAACGTCGAACTTCGACACTCGACGCCGGCTGGAGAAGAAATCGACCGTCGGCTGCTGCACGACGGATTTGGGCCTCGGAAGGCCGCTGGCCTCTGCCCGGGCCTTGGAAGGCTTCTGGCCTCGGCCCTGCAAGTAGGGAGAGTGGGGGGTGGTACATACTTTACACAATTTTGGTATAATAGGTACACCTTATACATTTCCCACACTTAACAGCCCGCTGCCTCAAGCTGCGTATGGAGGGTACCCCTTTTCAATTCTGCCCCAGGTGCAATCGCAAATACCCTTGGGTCGACGGGCACGCCACGTGCAATCTCTGCTTGCCGAGGGACCACCCCGAAGCGAACTGCAGAGCGTGTAGTAGGTTTAAACCTAAGATACTTAAGGACCGTTCGACGGCGAGGGCATTACGGCGTCGAAAGACAGCCGAGCGCAGGTCCCCGACCTCGGAAGGTCGTCCGGCAGGGCGGCTATGGGGAAGACCCCCGGCGACACAAGCGCTTCACATACTACACACACTAAGTCCAACCGAGACTCGACGTTGAGTTCTCGGAAAGAGGCACAAACAGAACGGTCCGATTCAGTGTCCTCTGGGCGCTCTCGATCAAGATCGCCGCATGACTCCAGGCAATCATCCACTCTTGCCAAGAGTGCCTCGCTCCCTAGGCTATCAGAAGTTTGATCGTCGGAAGACGAAGACGACTTCCACCCCCAGGCCGCGCTCCAGGAGTCGGAGCCCGCAGTTAAAACCAGCGAGGCCCCACGCTTGAAGGACAGGGACACCACCCCCGAGCCTCGATGCCAGGCGTCGAAAAACTCTGGAGCCACTAAAGGACAGGGAAAACATTTTTCCACTCACGGGGAGGGGGGAAAACAGCAGAAGAAACAACCTTTGCACTCTTCCACACCTGTGAAACACACCACTCCCCCTAAACAGACAGACAAAACCAGGTCTGCTGATATGTCTAAAACCAGCAAAGCTACTCAAGATAAATCCCATAGACTTGCTGAGAGAGTCATTCCTAGTTCCAAAAAATGGTCCAGTGAAGACATAGATAGGGTCATGTCAAGAATGTCTTCTTTGGCAGATTTTTATGATAAAAAATCCAGAACATTACCTCTCGTATGATCCACAGGGGGCGACACCCTCAGGCTCTACTGATCCTATCCCCCCCCGAGTAAAAAACCCCGGTTTGAAACTCCGATGAGGTCGGAACCCCTCGAGGTACAACCATACGCAAGACCATACTCACTGTATCAAGGAGAGGCTTCCTTTTGTGAGGACCAAGAATTTGGTATGATAGAAGAGCAAACCGGGATGGGCTACTATGGGGATGATGAGGAAGAGGAAGAGGAGGACCCGGAAACATACACAGTAGATTCCCCGGTAGAGAACGAAGCCCCGGTTACCGACTCCCCGGTCGATAACCAACCCCTCCTAAACGAGGTTCTCGCAAGCGCAGCAGAACATTTCCACATTGACACCCATGGTGTCCAGGAGGAAAGGGACTTCGCAGAAGAGTTAGTGGGAGAAAGGAGGCCTGTTGCCCAGACCATCCCTATCCTTAAGTCCATTCAGCAGAGAATAGATCCGTCCCTGGCGAACCCGAACCTCACCAGAGCAGTCAATCCCAGGGTTGAAAAACTTTTCAGGGCGGCCCAGTCTGACCCTCTCTATATAAGAGGACATCTGAAGCCAGACTCCCTAGTGGTCACCAACACTCGTAAGAGGGCTGGAACACCCTTGTCATCGTCCGAAACTCCTCCCGACAAGGAGAGCAAAAAAACTATACGGTTTCGGCAGGAAAGTAGCCTCAACGTCCGCCTATCAAGCAAGGATTGCAAACTCCACTACCCTGTTGGCCAGCTACAACTGCCATCAGTGGGAAGAAGTTGCGGCACTCATAGCCTCTGCTCCTGAACCTTTAAAGGGCCAGTTAGCTCGGATTTCTGCAGAGGGTAGAGCCGTATCTGGTTGCATTTTGAAAGCAACCTTTGACGCCGCGGACAACGCAGGCAGATTGATAGCGGAAGGCACTGTTATCAAAAGACATGCGTGGTTACGGCAGTCTGGTTTTAAGGCAGAAACCCAGGCATCATTGTTGGACAAACCGGTGGAAACCGATCTGTTGTTTGGTAAGGCGGTCGAAGACGCGCTGAAGAATGCCAAAGACGAATACGAAACACTCAAGTCCCTTGGCCAGTTAACCAATAAACCCCCTAACCAGAGAGGGAATAGTAATTTTCATCGCCCACGCGGCCAAAATTCCCAGAGAGGATCTAACTTCCCAAGGGCAGGGTACACAGTGGAACAACAACCAACAGTCTACCCAGGGTTACGGCAGGGGTAATAGGAGAGGTCTTGGTAAAGGCAGAGGCAGCCCCAACAAGGGAGGCGGCACGCCTCCACCAAAGCAGTGACGCTCAGTTCAGGGTCCCTTCTCACGCAACCCCAGTAGGGGGACGCATTTCCAACTTCACCCAGGCTTGGGAAGGGATCACATCAGACAGATGGGTGCTGTCAACAGTATCCACAGGGTACTGTATAGAACTACTGCAGAGTCCCCGGAACCATCCTCCATGACAAAGAGTACACTCTTTAGAACATCAGAAGATTCTCCTCGAGGAGATCGCCATTCTGCTAGAAAAGGACGCGATAGAACTCGTCCCGGGACACCACGTAAACAAGGGGATTTATTCAACTTACTTCCTTGTGCCAAAGAAAGATTTGACAATGCGCCCAGTATTGGACTTACGGCCTGCCAACAAGTACTTCAAGCCCCAAAAGTTTTGTATGACTAAGCTACAAGAGGTAATCCCCCTCCTAAAAAAGGGGGATTACATGGCAACCTTGGATATGAAAGATGCTTATTTTCATATTTCCATGTTCCCAGCGCACAGAAGGTACTTGCACTTAAAGGTGGACAGTCGACACTACCAATTCAAGGTACTGCCCTTCGGGATAGCTTCAGCACCAAGGGTATTCACCAAGGTACTGGCGGTGGCGGCTGCACACCTACGCAGGGAGGCAATCCCGGTGTACCCTTATCTGGGCGACTGGCTCATAACGGTAATTTGCAGGACAAACATTCAAAGGACTATCGACCTCCTCCACGAGTTAGGCTTCTCAATCAACGAGAAAAAGTCAAGCCTGGTGCCAAGCACCTCCAAACAGTTCCTAGGAGCAATCCTAGATACTCAAGAGGGGTTGACCTTTCCTTCAGAAGAAAGAATTCGGAATATACTACTGCAAATTCCGCATTATCAGTCCGGTCGCCAAATAACGGTACACAAAGCAATGCGTTTACTGGGCATGATGGCGTCATGTATTTACTTGGTCCGCCACGCGCGCCTGCGCATGCGCCCAATGCAGGAATGGTTGGCGAAACAGTGGTCTCAGGCAAGTGGTCAGTGGGACGATCTAGTGGTTGTTTCGCCAACCCTAGTACAAAGCCTTCACTGGTGGACAAGAGAGAATCTCGCACAGGGGAAACCCTTTTACGATCCCGAGGTACAGGCAGTAGTAACTACCGATGCATGTCTGACAGGGTGGGGAGCTCACCATCTCCACCACACAGCTCAGGGGCTCTGGTCTCCCTCAGTGGCCAAGAACCACATCAACCTGCTAGAGCTTCTGGCAGTATTAAGAGCGCTTCAAGCGTTCGAGCCCCACCTACTAAACCTGTCGGTGCAAATCCGGACGGACAGCACAACAGCCATGTTCTACCTGAACAAGCAAGGAGGGACACGTTCGCCAAATCTGTCCAAGCTTTCCCAGAAAATCTGGATATGGGCACTCGGACGGAACATCTTCCTGTCATCACAACATGTTCCAGGGGAGCTCAATTCCCTACCGGATGCTCTGAGCAGAGACTCCCTCCCAGAGGAACACGAATGGGTTCTACACAGAGAGGTCGTAGAAGATATCTTCTCTCAGTGGGGTTTCCCCACTATAGACTTATTCGCCACAAGCGTAAACAGACAATGCCCAGGATTTGCATCCAGGTTCCCCCAACCAGACTCCCAGGGGAACGCCCTGTGGATGAACTGGTCAGGGATGTTTGCGTACGCTTTTCCACCAACTCCTCTCATCAGGAAAGTGGTGAACAAGATGAACAGAGAATCGATGACGCTCGTCCTAGTTGCTCTCATGTGGGCGAGACAACCGTGGTTCCCACACCTACGCAGGATGGCGGTGTGCGAGCCCATCAAACTTCCAGCCTGGTAAAACTACTGTCCCAGCACCAAGGTCAAACAGTGCACCAGCAACCCAACTCAATGAACCTGGCAGCATGGCTCCTGAGGTCATAGAGTTTGGACATCTCAATTTACCACAGAGGTGTATGGACATCCTAAAGGAATCTAGGAAACCAAACACAAGGCACTGTTACTTTGACAAGTGGAAGAGGTTCGTTATCTGGTGCCAGAGTAGACAAATCAACCCTGTTGATTGCACTCCTTCCACTATTGTTACATACATGCTCCACCTGCTAGATGCAGGATTGGTTTTTAACTCACTGAAAGTATACCTGGCAGCCCTGTCGGCATACACCACTTCCCATAGCAAGGTCTTGTGGTGGAAAGTCCCAGTAGTTAAAGCCTTCATGGAAGGAGTAAAGAGACGTCACCCTCTTATTTCAAACCCACCACCTGGGTGGGACCTTAATGTGGTGCTAGCCAAGCTCATGGGACCCCCTTTCGAGCCCATGCATAAAAGCAGTCTCAAACACCTGACTTATAAAACGGCCTTCTTAGTAGCTATTACTTCTATAAGAAGGGTCAGTGACATTCAGGCTCTGTCAGTGCAGGATCCCTTCTTTACTGTCCATAAAGACAAACTGTTTTTACGCACACACCCTAGGTTCTCACCTACGTTTATATCAAAATTCCATGTAAACCAGTCCATCGAGCTTCCGGCTTTCTTCCAGGACCCTCAAAGCTCGGCTGAGGTGAAACTACACACCTTAGATGTGCGTAGGGCGGTCCTCTACTATGTAAATAAAACCAGACCGCTAAGAAAAACAGATCAACTGTTTGTCTCCGCAGCTACAGGCAGAGAGGGGGATCGCGTCTCTAAAGGTGCCATCTCGAAGTGGATTATTAACTGTATCCAGCTGTGTTACTAACTCTCTGAAAGAACTCTGCCTTTCACGCCAAGAGCCCACTCTACTAGAGGCATTGGGGCCACTCTGGCTTTCATTGCAAATGTACCCCTTGACACCATTTGCAAAGCAGCTACTTGGAGCTCTATTCACACTTTTGCTCAGCATTACTGCATTGACACCCATTCCAAGGCAGATACACAAGTGGGACAAGCGGTTCTAAGACACTTATTTGCTCATGACCATTCTCACATCCCACCTCCTTCTTCAGGTACTGCTCGCTAATCTATGCACAGCATGTGATCTAAGCAGATTCCACAAGCCTCAGAAGGGATACATTACTCACCGTAATCGTATTTCTGATGCTTTAATCTGCTTAGATTCACATGCGACCCACCCTTCCTCCCCTCTGAGAGAAGGCGCATGGTTGCTTGTAGTCTTACCTTTCTATCTGCTTGGATTACCTGTACTCGCGCTATTCCTCATGCTACCTCATGTCAGAAAAAATACAATCTGAGGATCCTAGACGCGTGAGGGATCTTGGGTACAGTGGACGTCACACTAGGGATAGTATTACTGGCACGCCCTGTGTCGACGCCCATTTTTGAGTTTCGAAAAACAAACTGTAATACTCTGCAGCTTCCACTAGATGTCGGCCTATGCACAGCATGTGAATCTAAGCAGATACAAGCATCAGAAATACGATTACGGTGAGTAATGTATCCCATATATATTATATAGTTTTTGGAAATCTTCGAATGGATGGTTTCTTCCCACGGATTCCTTAGCTTGGATATATTCCTTAGTTTGCATATATCTTCTTGAGGAAGCAGATTTTGGAAACTTTTTAGACATTAGGGGGGCCTTTGTATTGAGTTTCCTCTGTGACCATCACCATCAGTGACGGGTGTGACAGCCTCGGTATAAGTACCCCGCACCACGCCCTCTGTTCTGTTTTTCCATATGCTCAGCACACCTAACGTAATTACCTCTTAGATTTCTGAAGTACTCGATTAAAATCTTCCTTCTCAGCAGAATGTCAACCCCCGAAGCCTTCTGGCTTCCAACTATGTAGGGAGTGTAAAGCCAAAATGTTACGGATCCACACAAGATAGCCTCTGGTCACAAAATGATTGTTTTTGTGCCACTCAGTGATGCCAAAGGCATCAAAGGAGAGACAACCAGATCTGCATCCATGTCGCCCAGTGTAACACCTTTGAAGAAAAAATTGTTTGAGGAGAAGGGCTCAGAGTCAATCCTAATTTCCCCTGAGAGCCAATACAAGACCAAAGAAACACAATTATAGGTCCCACTCTCAGAGCGACTCCCATCACTTGTCTTCTTCCCGGAAACAATTGTAGTGTTACAGGGACTCACACAGATTCCTCATCTGATGCATATCCCTTTCAGCATCAGTTTTCAACAGTGGGTGTAGTCCGGCTCGAGTTATGTTTCACTCCATGAGCTCGATTTTCGACTAAGGGGACCTGGTTTCTTTTGGTGCGGATGCCAATGATCGGGGTAGTTTGGGAAGCAGGAAAACCGAAAATGTACAACTGGCTTTGGAGCGGAGTACATTAGCCAAGCCACTCATGTCCTATGAGCTTATGGACATCCTGGATAAAGGCCTGCGGCCAAGAACTGCCCTTTAAGGCAGCCATTTCAATGGATTGCTTTCTTCTTCAGGTTCCTCATGAGCTAGATATCCCTTCCATCGCCGGCTGCTCTGAGAACATTTCGACAGGGGGTGTAATGCACCTAGACTCGTCCATGGATCCATCTTGACTCAATGGTGTGGTTATCGACTCCAAATGTGTGACGTTTGTCGTTGTACATATTCTACGCCCGCGTACCTCAGTTCCTTTTTTTGGCACGCTCTGCACGCTGCTTCAGGAGCTACTCTTGTGAGAGGAATTCTCACTGTGTTTTTTGGGAATTTCTTCGTATAAAATCAACCTTTTTTTTGTGAACATGTCCACTACCAAACAGTTGGGTTTTAAGAGGTGCACTGATTGCGTCTCCAAAATGTCTGACCGACCCTCACATTATCTGCATGTGGTTCCTTGGGACCGATCACGTGACAGGAGATTGGGGGTCATGTCGGAAGATGAACCTGAAGTCATCATGGGAAAAGGCAGAAAACTCAAATGGTGACGCCCTCCGAAGTCACCGACCAGGTTGAATACTCGATCATCTGAACAGGAGACAGAGGACCCCACAAAGGAGAAAGAGGACAGGTGCCACAAGAAGAGGTCATCCTGCAGAAGCCACTCAACTTTCTCTTCTTGCAAAAAGAAACGTCTTTGATGCTGGTGTGACCCAGAATCTTCTGAGGAGCGAGGTAAGTCCCAATCCAGCTCAAATACATTGAGGGCCAGTTAGGAAGCCTTTAAGGACCAGATGATGAAGGCAGTCACTGCAGGTACGGGCAACCCTTGATGCAGCAGGCCCTGGAGGTCCCAGTTACGCCTGGTCCTACTGGCGTCAAGGAGATCGAGTCGTGTTCGGCGCCCTCAGACCTAACATAGACAGTTGCTAATTTGACGATGCCTTCAAAGCCACAGGCATTGCCAACTATTTCAATGTCGTTGAGGTCGATCTCTGCACCAACGTTTGAGAAGTTGCTTGTCCTGAACATCATTTTTCGAGACTGAGCTCCACATGATGGGAGATCATACTGACCAATTTCGGCCAGTGCCAGGAGGGTCAGGGCAGAAGATTATTTTTTTTCGCCAACGTTATCGTCTTATTAGAAGGCCTGCATGAAGCCAGCGGCATAGATACCTCCCCGAAACTGGAGACACAGCAGGCCCAGCCTTATGGCCATGCAATTGCTCAATCTAGGAACACAGTGGAGAGGGTGATGGATGCCTTAGGATTGTGTGCTCCGGTGAAACATCTGTCGGCCTACGAGCTCACCGATATCCTTGATAGGAGCCCACCTACTGAGAGGGCAATGCTGCAGTTGCAGACCCCATTGCCTCCGGTGGACTCAAAGTTGACAACAACAAATATAAACCTGCAAGGGGAGATCCCGTCTTCTTGTCGAATCATCCTACGCCTGAGGGATTAGTGGTCCAGGCACAGTATATACGAGGCAGTCTACGTCAACCTCCAATTTGCCGACCGATGGGGAGTCAAAAATATTAGGCCTTTGCCAAGAAGGCTTTTTCGTTCAGTAGCATGGCTCTCAAGGCTGTGAACACTGTGCGCTTTTACCTAATATACTTATGGCCTGTGGAGAACAATACAGGAGGCGGCAGAACACATCCGTGGAGGGGAAATGCAGGATGATTTTCTGTGCTTGGTAGACGACGGGAAGTAGGTAGCCTGTCAAAGCTTGCAATCTGGCCTGGATATTAGATTGTCTGGGCAGGGCAATTGTTTCCCTGGTTGGCGGGAAGATTGGAGAGTAAGTGCCACAATGGCAGGAGATAACTTAGGACACCTGGGCATTGCAGCTCTTCTTGCTCAGCATTTGGTCGTCGGTTTCCGGACATGACGTCAGGCGCCAAATAAATACCTTGTCACTATGCCTCACACCTCCGTCCTATTTTCTGCGCTACCACGCTGCTTGGGCACACAGGCAAGTCTCCGACTCCCTCAATGTTTTTGGCAGAAAATGTTTTGCTTTTACAATTCCTCGACACAAGATGACGGTTGCTCGGGTATCGGGTGTCAAGCAGTGTTCCGACTGTGGCACCAATATGTCCATCACTGACCCCCACAAGTTGTGTCTCTGGTGCCTTGGCATGGGTCACAGCACTGACTGGTATCCGTTGTTTGCCAAAATGCAGCCCAAATCCCTTCGCGATTGAGCAGCTAAAATCGCTCTTAGTCAGCTGCCCTTTAAGTCAACGGTGCAGTCTTCGGGGGCCGAAACCGAGGGGCACACCCCTAAAAAAGGAACATTGGTGGAAGAAGAAACGGTCCCAATCTGGTACTGACTTTTCTGAGCCTATGCTTGCTTTTCCCTTACGTCTTCTCTCTTTGAAAACAGCCTTTTTGGTGGCTATTACAGCTGCAAGGTGGTTGAGTGAACTGCAGGCCTTATGCTGTAAAACACTTTTCCCGTTTTTTTTTTCCAGGAGAAAGTCTCACTCAGGCTAAGGTCTGGCTTCCTCCCCAAGGTTGTCTCTGAATTCCACCTGCTTCAATTCATCGACCTTCCTGTCTTCTACCCTCATCTGCACCCTTCTGAGCAGGGGCAATGGTTACATCGCCTAGACCTGAAAAGGGCGTTGAGTTATATCGCGAGGACAGCTGATTTCAGAAGAGCTCACCAGCTCTTCATGGACTTTTCTTCAGTCTTTTAGGGCCTGCCCATAACTAAGCAAACTTGTTGGATAATTTCATGTATAGCGGAATGCTACCAGTCCGCTCGAAAGGAATAACCGGCAGGCATCAGGGCCCATTCAACAAGGGGAGGGGAGTCTCAGCATCAACAGCATTACAGAGGGAAGTCCCTGTCCGGGATAGCTTTCGCGCTGCAACATGACCATGTCTTAATACCTTTACTAAGCACTATAGTCTGAATGTTGCTCGTGCAGCAGATGCACGTTTTGGTAGGTGGTGTGGTAACATTTTCTTGTATAGCTTTCTTTTCTGCCTGTTTCCATCCACTGCTTTGGGAATCTATCCATTGAAGGAGAAAGTACTTACCATAATGTTCTTTCTATGGATACTTCTCCCGCAGATTCCTCATCTCCCCACCCATCCAGCCCTGCTCAGAAATTCAGTGGTTGGTGCGCATCTTCTCTTTCACGTTGACTTGGTGATGGTCCTTTGTGTCCGTTTTTTCTGACATTCCTGCCACATGTTTAAAAAAAAAAGAGATTTTTTTTCTGACGCTACTTGGTAGAGCTTGTTGCAATTCTTCCTCCTTCGGAGGTCTATAGTTACTTAATTTTTAAGGGCTCATTAATCCATTTGTTCTCGGTTTTTCTATGCAGTGTGGTGTGCTCGGAAAAAAGGGGGAAACTGAGGTGTCGGCTTGTAGTGATGAGGTATTTATACAATGCCTGAAGTCATGTCCAGAGCCGACGACCAGATGTCGACCAAGGCGGATCAACGGTCGGGTCGAGGTCCACTACGCTCCCTGACGAAAAATGTTCCAAAGCCGCAAAACTGGAGTGAATATCTATCAGATGAGGAATCTGCAGGAGAAGAATCCATATAAATAACAATACAGTAAGTAATTTCTCCTTTATCCTCAAGTAACTACAGTTCTTATACTTATAGTATCTCTCCTAAAACTTTATAGTCTGAGAGATTGGCACACACCACCTTCTCTCTGCTCCTGTGACTTTTAAGTCACATTGACAATCACCTAGTTATGGCTGGTGGCAGTGGATGTGTCCTACCAATTATTGTGTGATTTGATTAATTTTATTTTTTTAATTTATTTTTATCTCCATAGCCTCGGTGTGGGTGTGTGCGTGTCTTTGCCTGGAATCCTTTGGTGTCCCCACCTAGGCTCCAGTGTATCTGGGCAGGCAGGAAGTGGGGGAGGAGTTTTTCACTCCTCTGCCCTTTGTATGCCTGAGTGCCTAAATTGAACCAACTCCCACTGGGGTTCTGGCTGTCCTGATTGGACAGCCACCCGCCCTTTCTGCAAACTGATTAGAGAGATTTCAGAGGAGTGTGTCCTGAAATTGAATAAAAGGTGAGGTTTGTGTGGTGAAATGCAAGTCGACCACTGGAAACTGAAGTAACCTAAGAAGAAGAGGACGAGAGATGCCTGCATACCCTATGCAATACTGAAGCGAGCACTGCTGTCCTGACCCCGTGTTCTATGTGACAGAGGAGCGCCAAAGAGGATGACTACTTCCCTTTGGCTTGTGGGACCAGCCAGCCCTGAGACGAACTACAGTCAGAGCCATCTCCCGAGGTCCTGTGACTTTCCAGAGATGCAGACCTTAAATACCAGGAGACCTCCGACCCAATCGTAGTGCATAGTCTTGCCACTGTCAAATC
This sequence comes from Ambystoma mexicanum, assembly GCF_040938575.1. Lineage (NCBI taxonomy): Eukaryota > Metazoa > Chordata > Amphibia > Caudata > Ambystomatidae > Ambystoma > Ambystoma mexicanum. The sequence goes on from NC_090927.1 coordinate 1,222,224,962, forward strand.
CTTTCAAGTCTTTACTGAGCTCCAGGTGAACCTCCAGAGACCCAATCCGACTCATCCATGTCCCCTCACCAGAGTGCAAGATTCTAGGAATCGAAGAAGTTTGACCAGGTAAATCGCTTTCTTTGTTGCTTCTGCAGAAAAAGTGCCGAAACTGCAGACTGACTCCAAGAGTGAAATCCGCGCTTGAGGTCCTCTTGCGAGACTGCAACAAAGGCACCCGGTTCATTGTCCTGCCTTTGGTCACCAGACCAAGAAATCTTGGACAATAGGTCGATCCCCACTGCACAGAGTAGAATCCAGCCATGAACATTTCTTCCAATGGGGATAAACTGTATTGCTTACCTTGATCTGCAAAGTCGCTCCAGAGTTTTGGAGTGCATAAAGAGGTGTCCAGGATGTCCACTCTTAACTCGACCTGAGCTCGTGCTTGGGTCCATTTTGTGAGTCCTTCAACAGGTTCTCCACCGTTGTTATTCTTCTAGTATCCTTACCTAGAGACTGAAAGTATTCACAGGAACTTTTGCTGTTCTGCTGTTTCGTAAGACTGAGCCCTATCCGAACTGCGAAATGGTCTTTAAAAGACACTCGTGAGGGATTATGGGTACAAGGGGACGTCACAGTAGGGTTAGTATTACTGGCACGCCCTATTTCGACGCTCATTTTTGAGTTTCCAAAAACAACTGTAATTCTCTACAGCTTCCACTAGATGTCGGCCTATGCATAGCATGTGAATCCAAGCAGATACAAGCACCAGAAATACGATTACGGTGAGTAATGTATTCCATTTGTGTTTCTTTGAATTGCATTACTGAATGGGTTCAGTGTAATTACCTATAGCTCACATCTCCGTCTTATGATAAGCCAGACTGTTGCCACTCTACCAAGGTTCCAGTACGAAGAGTTGGGGACCTGTACATCATTGGGATAGTTTTATGAAGTCTTACGTCAAGTGAACTTAAGGAAAACTCCCCTAACAACTACCATGTTTGGACACTAATCACACTAGGTAGCCAAACGCGGTTAGGCTAAAACAAAAACAAAAAGCACAATAAAATAGCAAAAAGAAACTCCTGCCACCAGCCTGTCCCTTAGGCACACCATCAAAGGTAGGTCATACTCGAACATTTTTGTTTATGCGGGGGAACGTGTTGTAGTCGAGCAGGAGTACTATGAAAAGAAAAAATGAAACACGAACTAAGTTGCTTAGGTGATTCTTGCCAAACAGAGTTTTGACTTCAAATATAAACAATACTTGGGGTAGCCATGTTGGTCCAGCAATGGGTAATGGACAGCTGTCTATATGCAAACTTCTCTGTTTAGAGACATGATGACATTTTCATCAATATGATGTAACAGTATTAAATGTCGACGCGTTTTCGGCCTATCTGATGATGAATGAACTGCCTCCTTTAGTGGATTCTTCAGGTGTTAGTGTCAAGGCCTTCTTCAGGACAGGTAACAGATGTTCGTAGGCTAATATTCTTGTAGCTATGTTGGCAAAGAGACTCTAAACGTGAGATAACAATAAAACTAAATCAGAAGGGTAGGGAAAAATAGTTGAACCACATAGCTCAAAAGGAAAGTGTGCGTCTGCTCGCCTTGTTAAGTAGACTGATAGCGGGGACTAGCGTGCATCAGCATACAATGCTGGAAAAATTGTGGTGTTCTGAAAATAAACATTAATGGTATATATTTAATATATGTAATTGTATAAAATGCATCCTAAAGATCAATGCATGTATCTGGGTGATGTTGTCACGATGTGGAAGGTGAGAACAAGTCCTACCTCCTGGTGACCTTGGGTGAGACTTGTCTTTTGTCCTATGACACGAGTTACTTCCCATCAGGTACGAAAACTATGGACAAAGACCAAAGTTACATTAAGTAAGATCGCGTGTAATTACAACACCTATTGACTCAAATAAACGAAAGGCTACACCACCATGATTGTGGCGTGTCTAATGTCCCAGTGTGGACATACAGCGACTCCACTGTTTACGGGCTGGACCGCCTGGTTGTGGTACAGGTGCCAACCATATTACATATATATCAATATGGAAGAATGATATCTTTAAACAACCAGCGGAGGTGATCTTATGCCTTATACCCCTGAGCGTGCTCAACCCAGTTGTGCAAGGTGACTGACATTTTTCGGTATGGAGGGTACATATATTGTGTTATATTCCCATCCAAGTGTATTCCGCCATAGTTCGGTCTTCACTGCGTGCCATATATATGTGAACAGGATAACTTGTCATAACTAGCCTCGCTTCCAAGGGCATAGGTATGTTCTGTTCTAATTATGAGTTATAAATCATTGAAAAGTGAGGAACGTGCCGTCGGTACTTGGATGCATACCCTTTTCCCCCGCGGCTACGATTGTACCTTACCAGTATCTTAAATGCGTGTGAGGTAGCAGGAGCGTTCCCTTTCGCTTTGTCCGAGCTGTAATGTAAACTTGCTAAACAACTCGGGGCTTCTGGGCTCTACAGTTAAAGGTGCCGTGTAGTGCAGTGATCCAACCATGGATAAAGAAATGGGACTAGGTTGATCCATTCTCAAAAAAACATAACGGAGGGCACAAGACATGACCGCCCTTCACATGGAATAGAACTCAATTCGAAATAGCGTATATAATTACCAGCATTTGTTGAATCCAAAATATTGTAAATCTTTTTCTTATTTATGCACTTCATAATTCATCAAATGGCAAATTTGCTTCTTCCATGAATACATGAAAAACTTAGCACCTCATTAGTGCTAATGTGAATCAACATTATTTCAATTTCGTGTTGACATTCAGTTTTTGTATTCGCCTTGTTAACATTTTCATTTTTAACACAAACCACAACAGATTATGATGACTCAGAATACATACAGGACAGCAAATCAAAGGAGCCTTATGCAGGATATACAAGAACTACGTTTATGTTATTTTGTGCAGAGGGAGATTCTTGTAATTACTAATCTGAGAACTACAATGGAACACACAGGTGACAGGAAAAACTTTTTGGATAAATTACAGATCTACAATGTTTGTTAAAGCAGAATGGAGATGATGAGACATTTCTTGAAGATATACATAAAGAAATACTCAAAAGAACAAGCTCCACTCTATTGCTGTATTTAAACCATTTCTAACACTGTCCACCCTTTGTATCCATTTCTGTTCTAGTTTTTTCAGATCAATGTCTGTCTCCTACCCGTGTTTTGGCTCTGATGGTTTGTATTACGTACAATTTGAAGTCGGTGTATGCATGTCTTTTGTGGTAATGGTCTACGAGAGGCTGTTGTTTTTTAAGCAAGAACGGGTGCACACGTCTCTTGGTTTTCCTGATGTACGACAGATTACACGGGCACCTGATTCCATAAATTGCCGAGGCAGTTTTACAGTTGGTGAACTCATTGAGTTTCCACGTTATCTTGTTTAATTCCAAGCATTTTGTGTTAGTTGTAAAGTCACAAACAGAACATTGACCACATTTGTGGTGTCCTGTTACTGGTGGCATTGACCATAATGTTGTTTGACTCGTTTTGTGTTTTTTCTTCTTCTATATGTGTGCACCAGCATTTGTTTAAGATTATTAGTTTTCCTGAAAGCAAATCGTGGTTTCATAGTGTGAAAGTCTGGAGTGTTCACCAGCGACCAGTGTTTTAATATGACTTTTTTGAAATGTATGTTTTTCAATATGGTTTGAATGAAACAAAGAAAAGATAAATAAATGTTATATATTTTTCTAAATCCAGGGTCGAATATGTCCACATAGTTTTTTGAAATAAGTTACACATGAAATAAGAAATGAAAGAGTGTATAGAAAGGCACAAAAGCGGCAGACGGGGGTAGTTCGTGTTTCATTTTTTCTTTTCTTAGGCACACCTACATTAACCAAAACCACTCCTTGAGTGTTAGTCAGAATAGTGTACCCCATTGTACTGCATTGTAAGATGCATTGTACAATCATAAAAGTTAACAAAAGTGATAACAATGTAGCAAGACTAAGGGAAGCAATGTTTCCCAGTACTGACAGCCTGAAGGACAAAAAGATATTCCAATAAATAACTCTGCTGCTCAAGAATGATCTGCTGAAAAATGGTACAAGCAGAAGGTTATAAGGAACCACATCATCACTAATGTTCTTACATGTAAAGTAAAAACCTGCGTGGCTGGTTGGTGACACCCTATAAATGGGCGGCCTGCTCCATAGAGGAAACCAGGCTGCTATTGGTCCCAGCCCCATCCGTCTGTCTTCCATCACGTGGGGTCAACTGGGGCCATCGCCAGGGAAACAAGGTTGAGCTTGCAATGAGTTATTATGTAAAACAATGCTATTCTTTCATTGTGACGTGCACCTGGGAAACTCAGGGACTGGCACCAGGGGAGGCTTAAGATCACACTGACCCACACATTCTTCGCTCAGTCCATATCACATTCTCCGCACCCAAGACTTCCACCCTCTCTTTGGACTATAATGTATTCCACCCTGTACCTCGTATTACAAAGTGTATCATTATGAAATAAGGTGGAATGATCGTATTCTCTTACATCTTTTATGACCATTGGGTTTATGGTTGGTGGTCTGGGGTCACCAACTATCGTGGAATTCAGGGGTCTTGGACTGGGGCGGTTGTGGGTGTCTTAACTCCCGGAGGGTCGGGTGGGGGTTGGAGGTCTGCTTTTGGTTGCGATAAATGTGCGGGGCACCTGGTACTGTCTCGCGGCCATGTAGGGCGCATTTCTTCTTGGGATCACACGTATTAGCAACAATTATGGAACAAAGGAAAGTTTCTATGGGAGCTAGCAGTGTGGGTCCCTCTATTGTCAGCGCTTGGGCCTTTTCACGTTTCTTCATTGGGTCTGTGTTTACCACGCAGGCATGCAGGGCCGAATGTTTCTACCATAACTACAAAAATGGCGCTTCCTTATATGTGTGCACCAAGAATTTAATATTGTGTTCGTGCAAGGTTTTTGAGCACACCCCTCTGCCCCTGGTACATCGTAAGTGTAGTTATGAGATTCGCCTTACTCTAAAGCGCCTAGGGGGGTGGGAAAGGTTCATTTCCTTCCCAACACCAGCTTGCCAGCAACATCCTTCCTCCGCCTCTCAGGCCTCATGGCTTTCTGCATCATTCTAGTGCCAGAGACAGGTTGTGCATACGATCTCTGCAGTGACTACTGAGGGTTCAGTGGTTCCAGTATTTCGGCACCCTGAAGGATGTTCTCAAGGTGCCAAGGTCGGTGGCCAATGATCTCACTTGGTGGGCCAGCAGAGACCACATGATGTCGGGGGAACCTATCTGCCCTCCATAGTCCCAGGTCATGGTGGTCACGGACGACTCACTGAAAGGTTGGTGAGCTCATTGCGATGATCTGTGGGTGAACAGCCTTTGGTCCGCCATAGTTCGGTCTTCACTGCGTGCCATATATATGTGAACAGGATAACTTGTCATAACTAGCCTCGCTTCCAAGGGCATAGGTATGTTCTGTTCTAATTATGAGTTATAAATCATTGAAAAGTGAGGAACGTGCCGTCGGTACTTGGATGCATACCCTTTTCCCCCGCGGCTACGATTGTACCTTACCAGTATCTTAAATGCGTGTGAGGTAGCAGGAGCGTTCCCTTTCGCTTTGTCCGAGCTGTAATGTAAACTTGCTAAACAACTCGGGGCTTCTGGGCTCTACAGTTAAAGGTGCCGTGTAGTGCAGTGATCCAACCATGGATAAAGAAATGGGACTAGGTTGATCCATTCTCAAAAAAACATAACGGAGGGCACAAGACATGACCGCCCTTCACATGGAATAGAACTCAATTCGAAATAGCGTATATAATTACCAGCATTTGTTGAATCCAAAATATTGTAAATCTTTTTCTTATTTATGCACTTCATAATTCATCAAATGGCAAATTTGCTTCTTCCATGAATACATGAAAAACTTAGCACCTCATTAGTGCTAATGTGAATCAACATTATTTCAATTTCGTGTTGACATTCAGTTTTTGTATTCGCCTTGTTAACATTTTCATTTTTAACACAAACCACAACAGATTATGATGACTCAGAATACATACAGGACAGCAAATCAAAGGAGCCTTATGCAGGATATACAAGAACTACGTTTATGTTATTTTGTGCAGAGGGAGATTCTTGTAATTACTAATCTGAGAACTACAATGGAACACACAGGTGACAGGAAAAACTTTTTGGATAAATTACAGATCTACAATGTTTGTTAAAGCAGAATGGAGATGATGAGACATTTCTTGAAGATATACATAAAGAAATACTCAAAAGAACAAGCTCCACTCTATTGCTGTATTTAAACCATTTCTAACACTGTCCACCCTTTGTATCCATTTCTGTTCTAGTTTTTTCAGATCAATGTCTCAGTCTCCTCCCCGTGTTTTGGCTCTGATGGTTTGTATTACGTACAATTTGAAGTCGGTGTATGCATGTCTTTTGTGGTAATGGTCTACGAGAGGCTGTTGTTTTTTAAGCAAGAACGGGTGCACACGTCTCTTGGTTTTCCTGATGTACGACAGATTACACGGGCACCTGATTCCATAAATTGCCGAGGCAGTTTTACAGTTGGTGAACTCATTGAGTTTCCACGTTATCTTGTTTAATTCCAAGCATTTTGTGTTAGTTGTAAAGTCACAAACAGAACATTGACCACATTTGTGGTGTCCTGTTACTGGTGGCATTGACCATAATGTTGTTTGACTCGTTTTGTGTTTTTTCTTCTTCTTTATATGTGTGCACCAGCATTTGTTTAAGATTATTAGTTTTCCTGAAAGCAAATCGTGGTTTCATAGTGTGAAAGTCTGGAGTGTTCACCAGCGACCAGTGTTTTAATATGACTTTTTTGAAATGTATGTTTTTCAATATGGTTTGAATGAAACAAAGAAAAGATAAATAAATGTTATATATTTTTCTAAATCCAGGGTCGAATATGTCCACATAGTTTTTTGAAATAAGTTACACATGAAATAAGAAATGAAAGAGTGTATAGAAAGGCACAAAAGCGGCAGACGGGGGTAGTTCGTGTTTCATTTTTTCTTTTCTTAGGCACACCTACATTAACCAAAACCACTCCTTGAGTGTTAGTCAGAATAGTGTACCCCATTGTACTGCATTGTAAGATGCATTGTACAATCATAAAAGTTAACAAAAGTGATAACAATGTAGCAAGACTAAGGGAAGCAATGTTTCCCAGTACTGACAGCCTGAAGGACAAAAAGATATTCCAATAAATAACTCTGCTGCTCAAGAATGATCTGCTGAAAAATGGTACAAGCAGAAGGTTATAAGGAACCACATCATCACTAATGTTCTTACATGTAAAGTAAAAACCTGCGTGGCTGGTTGGTGACACCCTATAAATGGGCGGCCTGCTCCATAGAGGAAACCAGGCTGCTATTGGTCCCAGCCCCATCCGTCTGTCTTCCATCACGTGGGGTCAACTGGGGCCATCGCCAGGGAAACAAGGTTGAGCTTGCAATGAGTTATTATGTAAAACAATGCTATTCTTTCATTGTGACGTGCACCTGGGAAACTCAGGGACTGGCACCAGGGGAGGCTTAAGATCACACTGACCCACACATTCTTCGCTCAGTCCATATCACATTCTCCGCACCCAAGACTTCCACCCTCTCTTTGGACTATAATGTATTCCACCCTGTACCTCGTATTACAAAGTGTATCATTATGAAATAAGGTGGAATGATCGTATTCTCTTACATCTTTTATGACCATTGGGTTTATGGTTGGTGGTCTGGGGTCACCAACTATCGTGGAATTCAGGGGTCTTGGACTGGGGCGGTTGTGGGTGTCTTAACTCCTGGAGGGTCGGGTGGGGGTTGGAGGTCTGCTTTTGGTTGCGATAAATGTGCGGGGCACCTGGTACTGTCTCGCGGCCATGTAGGGCGCATTTCTTCTTGGGATCACACGTATTAGCAACAATTATGGAACAAAGGAAAGTTTCTATGGGAGCTAGCAGTGTGGGTCCCTCTATTGTCAGCGCTTGGGCCTTTTCACGTTTCTTCATTGGGTCTGTGTTTACCACGCAGGCATGCAGGGCCGAATGTTTCTACCATAACTACAAAAATGGCGCTTCCTTATATGTGTGCACCAAGAATTTAATATTGTGTTCGTGCAAGGTTTTTGAGCACACCCCTCTGCCCCTGGTACATCGTAAGTGTAGTTATGAGATTCGCCTTACTCTAAAGCGCCTAGGGGGGTGGGAAAGGTTCATTTCCTTCCCAACACCAGCTTGCCAGCAACATCCTTCCTCCGCCTCTCAGGCCTCATGGCTTTCTGCATCATTCTAGTGCCAGAGACAGGTTGTGCATACGATCTCTGCAGTGACTACTGAGGGTTCAGTGGTTCCAGTATTTCGGCACCCTGAAGGATGTTCTCAAGGTGCCAAGGTCGGTGGCCAATGATCTCACTTGGTGGGCCAGCAGAGACCACATGATGTCGGGGGAACCTATCTGCCCTCCATAGTCCCAGGTCATGGTGGTCACGGACGACTCACTGAAAGGTTGGTGAGCTCATTGCGATGATCTGTGGGTGAACAGCCTTTGGTCCACAATGGAGAGCCGGTGGCATATGAATACACTGGAGCTATCATGCGCGGCTACCCGTGGCGGATTCGAGATAGGTGGAGGAGCTGCCATTGAATTGCCCGTTGCGTTTACACGTAATGCCTTGCAGCAGTCTAGTGTTTTCAAACATGGCCACCGCGCCCCATAAAGGAACACCGGTTCCTAGCCTCTGCTCGTTGCAACTCATTCCTTTGGTATCGGTTTTCACGCTAGTACTAGGACCTCTTCGCTTAGGTAAGCGCACCCCCTCTTTGCTTCCTGTTGGGTTTTTGGAGCTCTCATGCTCTGTTCCGCTTGTGGGTGCCCGCTTCCTCTGGAGTTTCTCCTGGCTTCGGTCTGGTGCTTGGGGAGGTTATCTCCTTGGGCTTTCTCACTGTTACCCTCCTAGGCTCTCCCGTCCACGGGGCAGTCTTCTCGCCTTCTAGGCATTTCCTTCCATCTTCTGGCTGACTACCGCAGGACCCTAGCCGTTCTTGTTTTGTGCCCTCACTACACCAGCATAATACTTCAGAAAGAGTCTGGAAAGAAACCGCCTTTTTGTGGGATTGGATTGTCGGTCCGAAGTGTTGTTTCTCCCATTGGAGTTTACTGCTGGTCTCACAAGACGAACACCTAGGATCTCAGCTGTCAACTTGACCTTCCGGACTGGATCATTCTTGCCAACAACTGCAAGGGGTTTTCTGCCTGTTCGGCTTTTCTGCTTATTGGCTGCCTCGGACAGGAGGTCCCTTGTCCACCCGTAATCCTTGACAGACAGTGGCTTCCCTTCGAGGTAGCCCCTGCCTCTTCCAGAAAAAGAAGCTGTCTTGCAAGAAAAAGAAAGGACAAGAATACCAGTTTGATTGGGGAGAGGATCCGGACAGGATCTGCAAGTGATCACTCTAGCCCTGAAAGCTTTTGTGCCCTCTGTCAAGGAGAAGCATGTCCTGGTCATGACAGACAATACAGTGGCCATGCACCACCCCAACAAGCAAGGTGGTGTACAGTCTCTTCCCCTTTGCAGGGAGGCGATGCAGCTGTTCTGGCTGTTAGAGAACCAGATCTCCGTCACGGCAGTCCATCTGGCGGGGACAGAGAACGGGCTGGTGGACGCCCTGATCAGGCAGAGCATGGTCTCACATGAGTGGAAGGTGTGCTGCCAGAAAGTTCTTCACTCAGTGGGGTACCCCGACAGTGGATCTGTTTGCCACAGAGTCCAACAGGAAGTGCAGACAGTTCTACTTGAGGGAATTCTTGGCGAGAGGCATACTGGGGGGATGCATTCCTAGTGGAATGGGACTTCAATCTCCACTATTTCTTCCTGACGATCCCGGTCATCTCGTGGGCTCTCAGGAGGTTGAGGAGGTTCCAAGCGATCATGATCTTGGATCACTCCCGGTTGGGTGGGGAGAACATGGTACTCTGAACTCCTGGACTTGGCCATCTGCCCACCTCTCTGACTGCCTCGTTGGCCGGACCTCTTATCCCAGCGGGAGGGTTGGGTGTTACACCCGAACCCGGAGTCCCTCAATCTTCATGCTTGGCTATTGAGAGGATGTGATGATGACTGGGACCTCTTAGAGGATGTGCTTGAATGCTGCTGCTATATGCAGACAAACAAGGTCGCTGTATGCATGCAGATGAGAAGATTTGAGGCAAGGTGCAGGAAACGTGAGATTGACTATATCTTTTGCCCCACCAATGCAGTGCTTGTCAGGCCTGCATGATGCAGCAGTCAAAGGATATTTAGCAGCTTTGTCTGTTTTCAAAAGGTCTCTGCAAAGGTCTCCTTCTTGGCTACCTTGCCCACTCCTCTTTCCTCTTCTTTCCCCCCTCTGACTCCTTCTACACCTCTACAGGGCGTACCTCTGATTTGTGCTCCTCCCGGAAGTCTTTCAAGGACGGCAACCTTCTCCATATTGGTACTCTAAACTCTCGCTCAGCTGTCAATCACTCCTCTGACATCTGACACTTCCTGGGGGAGCTTGACCTCAATGTCCTCGGTCTCACTGAGACATGGTTCACAGCCAAGCTCTGTCACAAGCTTTGACACTCTCCTCCCTGATGGCTACAAGATCCTCTCTGCTCCCAGATCAAACCGTCCCAGAGGGGGTGTAGCCCTGATCTTCCCTGAGTGGATTCCTGCCTCTATCATTCCTACGCAGGTTTACTGGTCTTTCGAATGCCTCATCTCTCTCTCTCTCTCTCTCTCTCTCTCTCTCTCTCTCTCTCTCTCTCTCTCTCTCTCTCTCTCTCTCTCGGCCTTTCCCTTACTGTCACCACCATCTATCGGCCACCTGGGCAGCTCTCCTCCTTCCTCTCTGAGTGGGCGGACCTCTCCTCTTCCCTCCTGGTCGCAACCACTCAACTCCTCCTTCTTGGAGACTTCAACATCCATCTGAATGCCTCCTGTCCTTCCACTGGACTCTTTCTTGACCTCTACAACTCTCTCACTCTATTCTCCCCTGTGGCCTTACTCATTTCTGCTGGGCATCCTCTGGAAGTTCTGATCTCTTCAGACCTCCCCCTTTCGATCCCTCTCACCACTCCTCTCTCCTGGAGTGATCACTTTCTCCTTTCCTCCTCTCTACCCCTCAGGCCAAGCCAACTCCAGGCCTGCCACCTGCCTTCTCGGTTATCCCACCCATGAATCGTGTGTCAGTTGAGGCTTTCGCCGCCACATTCTCACCCCCGCCCCTCTGGCTGACTCACACCATGACACAGCCCTTTCCATGCTCCACTCTGCTATATCTGATACTCTTGATGTTCTTGCCCCTGTCATGAGGGTCCGCTTGAAGCCCAAAGCCAAGTGCAACTCTTGGTATGACTCAGACCTCGTCACCCTTAAACGCAAGTACAAGGTGGCTGAGAGGAAATGGCATGCTTCCTGTACATCCTTTGACAAACTGGCCTGCTTCCTGCTCCAAAGGCAATACCGGCTCTCTGTCTGCACCAAAAGAGCCCACATCCAAGCCTGCCTCTCCGCGGCATCTAACAACTCAGCTGAACTCTTTTTTTAAATCTGCAATGAGCTGGCCTATCCTGCTGCAGTCTCTAAAACTCAGGACATCCTGTCCTCTCTCGCTTCCTCTCCCCCTGCTCCCTCTACTCCCTGCTCTTCCTCTGGCCCTTTCTTGGCCGCCTCTCCTCCCTCCTTCTCTGCCTTCCTTCTGTTCTCCCCAGACAAGGTTTCTAGACAAGGTCGATCTATGAAAGTCTCGTCAAAACAGGTTCACCCCGCTCTTCCAAAACCATCAAGGATCACATTGACAACCTAGCCAGCCCCTGCTCTGGCTGACTTCTGCAACCACTCTTTCACCACTGGAGTTTTCCCTTCCCCCTTGAAGCACTCCCGTGTGCACCTTCTTCCTAAGAAACCCTCTGCTGACCCTTTCTGCCCACCTAACTATTGCCCTATCTCCATCACTCCATTCCTGGGCAAACTCCTGGAAAAGATGGCCATCTCCCAGCTTAATCGTCACACTGAATCTGTTGGTTGTCTCCATGACCATCAGTCTGGCGTCATAGCTGCCAGAAGCACGGAAACTACTCTCCTGAACATATGTGAAGACCTGCTCTCCAACCTTGATTCCAACACCCCCTGTGTCCTCATCTTACTTGACCTCTCTTCTGCCTTTGACACGGTCAACCATGCCATCCTGCTCAACCGTCTCCATGATAACCTGGGTATCACCGATCAGGCACTGGCTTGGCTGAATTCTTTACTCTCTGATCGACCCTCCCAGGTCCAACTTGGGTCCTTCCTCTCCTCTATCTCTACTTGTGGTGTTCCCCAGGGTTCTAACCTCTCTCTCTGGCTGTTCAACCAATACCTGGCACTTCTTGCCCACCGCGTTGCTGCCCTCTACCCCAACGTTCAGTGCTATGCTGATGACTCAACTGATTTTCAAGCTCCCTTCCGCCACCTCTTCTCCTTCTCTCATCTCAGACTGTCTGTCTGCTATCCAGGAGTGGTGTTCCGCCAATGATCTCTGCCTTAATGCCAGTAAGACCGAGATTCCCCTCAGTACACATACCCCCTCATTTCCTGCCACCCTCTGTCTGGCCTCTCTTGGCCCTCTTCCTGCTCCCATATACACCTAAAGGTTCAGTATGCCCATGGTGAAGAGTAGCAGAGTCGGGCAAAGACTAGGAAAAAACAAGAGGTAGTGCTGCTACTCGGAAAGGCTCAACCCAATTTTTGTCAATGAATGAAACAAAACATTTAGGTTATATCGGGGAACCTTTGCCAATTTTACTAATGGAATGTATCGCAAAGTTAGTTGCCCATGAAAACTGTCCAGGAAGAAAAAACACACACACATCAGTGGCTGTGAGTGTAAATTATTTGTATTGAGACAAAATAAAACATAGTTCTCTTGTGAACACTTGCATATATAAAAAGAACATGTATAAATCAAATGCACAAATGATTTAGCGCCTATAAGAATCTGTGAGAATCTATATCCTTAGAGAAATGCCCAGGTTTACAGTATCTGGTGCATCAGCTTCTATAGAGTACATCTTTTATTTCAGATGCCTAGTCAGTTCCAGCAGTCATGGATTTGCATATTCTAATAGATTCTACTGGTAGATATTTTTTGTTTGACCACCAAATGTGTTTGAATCACATAAGTAATATTGATAAAAAAAACAAAAACTGTCGCCTCATTTGTCCCCCTTGCATGAAATTGACGTTTCGGCGGCAATAACATCCATCTTGGAGCTGGGTCAGAGGGATTTGTGTTTGTACATGATAGCCGCCTTCATCTGGGCGATTAAGCAGTCCCGAAGAAAGCTTGTGGAAAACTCTCGGTAGGGTAGGCTCCCCGGTCGGGACTCCGCAGTGATCTGAACCATTCACCAAATTGATGGTAGGACGTCTGCGCTGGCTTGAGTGGGAATGCGCAGGTTGGAGGTCAGGTACAGAGTAATGTGACTCTGAGAGAGGTTTACTTGTGGAGTCCTGTGTGTTCCTCCATACTTGGGACTCAGATCAGATCTCAACTCTTGTGTGAATGCCAGAGATGGAAACCCAGCATCTGGTGACCCCTGGAGATACTCGAGGGAGATTTCCTGTGTCCTGTCCTGGCTGCGTGCCTTGGTGTACATCTGTGCTCGTGGTTTCCTACTGGAGCTCTGTGCCATATGTGCCCGAAGTGCTGGCCAGTGCTTGAGAGCCATGTGCAGAGCGTCCGCTCCAGTATGTCTGGCAGGGGCAGGAAGTGAGGGAGGTACCCGAAACTCCCTGTGCTTAATCCGCTTGGTTACAGGAATGCACCCAAAGGTGATTGGCCGACTGGCTGTCCGGCAAGGACAGCCACCCTGCTGTGTGATTGACAGCTAGGCTGGAATGAATGGGAGAAACCTGCATAAATGGCAATGCTTTTTGGCTTGGAAGGCAGAGTCGACCACTGGATGAAGGAATCCAAAGAAGAACTTGGAAGAGACGCCTGCTGCAACTCCTGGACCCTTGGTTTGCCCGGTGAAGCCCTGCTGCTGTGCTGAAGCTCCAAATTCGCCTCGACTAGAGAAGACCTGCAAGGACGACTTCTCCCTTTTGAGTTGGTGGGACTAATCAACTCCAAAGTAAGCCTGTCTTGACCTCCTCTCTAAGCTGGCTGTATTTCCACTGCAGTTGCTGCTGGAACCAAAGAGCCAGGGAGAGGAACACCAGATTGTGTACGTTGCTTTTAAATCGGACCTGAGCGATGGGAAGATCCTCCATGTCGAAGGACTGATCAAGCCTGAGCCACCTCAACAGAGAGCTGGACCCCAGAAGCAAGAAAAATCTGAAGTGGTATCGGAGAACCACAGTGTTGCTATTGGCTGTCAGACGCGAGGAGCTGAAAGACCGAAGGACTGCTGAATTGAAGTTTGCCCATTGCTGCCACTGACCGGTCCCATTGCAGAGCAGGAGTTCCCAGTGCAGAGCAGGAGTTCCCAGACGTCCTCCTTATTTGTCCCCACGAATGAGGCTCGGGAACAACAGGATCTGCAGAGCTGTGCAGGAACAGAAGCAAGCTGGAACCATTTCTTCTGACCTGAAGTCTAAGGGAACTTACCTTTTGTTGTGTAGCCTTACTTGCTCTCAGTTGAGACCTGTTTGGTTACCTTGCAGAGTTGCTAAAGCTTTGCCCCTCACAAGCCTGTCCGCATGTGGCCCTTCAAGTGTTCTATTTTCTACTAACATTTCTACAAACATTGTGAAAGACGTTTTATTTGCCTGCAAAAAGAATATCTTCAACTCCCCTTGACATTGTGCAATTAACATTGTCCTGGCTCCCTGAGAGGCTCCTCTTTACCTCTGACTTTGTGCTTTGGCCTTTCCCCCAGGAAAGGGTTAATTTTCTCTGCATTGGAAGGGTTCTAAAAGTACTTACCTTTTTATGACTTATTTGTTAACCTCTGTTTTATTCCTCTGTTTCTATCTTTTTCACCAAAGTCAGTATTGCTCTAAATGTGCCAGTGATAAATCAATGTCCACAGTGTCCTAGCTATTTAAGTCACCTAAGGGTGTAGGATGTGTCTGTGTGTCATCCCCAAAGGGTGTCCTATGATGTAGAGAAACTAAGAGTGTGTTTTGAAGTATATTTGTGTTACATGTTTTGCTCCCTTTCTGAAGAAGGCTTATATAACTGACTGTGAAATAAATTAATAATTATTTTATCAAGACATGTTGAGTATAATTGTTTATTTGGATAACTGAATTGTAAAACTCTGTGTCACAACATTACTACTCACGTCGACCCCTCTTGAGATAAGCATTTCTGCTGGACCACACTACCAATCTGTGTAGTTCACACTTATACCAAAGGTTGGGTCCCTATTGCCAGGAGGTCAAGGTTATTATAGTGCACCTAAACGGTACTGCATAATCTTGCCTAACACGGGTGGCAGGCGGTGAGGATCTATTGTAGAGTTGAGTGTTTGCTTTACTTTTGTTCAACTAAAACCCTTCACAAGGCTACGCTCCACTAGAAATAGCAATTGTAACATGCCTAGTATGGATAACTTCAAGCAGGAAGCCCTGCTCATTCTAACAGTAGAACAACTGAAACAAGTGTGTGAAGTCAGGAATCTCCCTGTAAAAGGAATGAAAAATGAATTGATTACAAGGTTGTTAGATCACCAAAGGTTGGATAGTAGGCCTGTAATGCCTACTACTCCAGAAAATGTGGAAATTGATATTGAGGATAATTCAGAGCCTTACTCTAATGTCTTACAAGAGTCAGAAGAGGGAGATGAGTCCCAGGATAAGAACCCCTCTATGTCGCAGCCTGCCCTTTTGACTCGACCTGTGTCCACTGGGACCACACAAGGTCCATCACTGAGTCCAGAATATGTGTCTCTTGAAAAATTAGACTTGAATTAGAGTTCAAAATAATACAGGCTCGAGCTGAAGCCAAACATCAGGAGTTTAAACGCAACAAGAAATGCAACATGCTCATCAAATGAAAAAATTATCTCTTGAAAATATTTCTATCCCAGAGTCCTAGGTCTTCCAGTCCAAAGAGGCCTCGCCTGCCCAAAGAAGCAGTGAGTATGTATGATGCAAAACTTAATATTTTTGATTGGTTAAGTGCTTTTGAATACAATCATGGGATTCAGAGTCTCACAGGAAATCAGTTGATTCCTCGGCTTTTGTCTAGGCTCCCCAGGTTGCAACTGGTGCTGTAATGAAGTTGGGGGAACTTGAAAGACAGGAGTATGAGAATGTGAAACTAGCTTTGATAGCTAGATTTGGGGAAACTCCTTCCCAATAACTTTGGGGAAACTCCTTCCCAATACCTTAAGAGGTTTAGGACCCTCAAAAAGCTTGATGGTACCCTTTGGCTGGGTGTGTGACTGTTTGAAAAACGTAGATGGAGTCTCAGCCAGTGTTTCTTTAGTGTCCCTGGGTCTGTGGGAACAGCAGAATGTAGATGTGTATAACTAGATTACTGACAACACCAAAGAATTTTACAAGGACAGTGTACTTGTTAATGGACAGGAAACCCCAGCCATTAGAAACACTGGGGTCAGCATTACTTTAGTGGATGAAACCTTTTTCAAACCTGAGGATGTTGCTAAGGCACCCACAAGTCCTACTAAGCTTGCTGGAGGCCCTATCCAGATGGCTCCAATACTACCAGCTCTCATCCAGTGCAACAACATGACCGTACGAATACCTCAGAATGAGGTGCCCAGGAGAGTCGTACTGGGGAATGACTTAAAAGCTCTTGGAGTTGTATCAAGCACCCTAAGGCCTCCCAGTAAAAGGAAGCAAGAGCAGACTAGGAAGGCCAGAGAGCTCAATTTAGATGAGACTCAATGGGTTGTTACAGAGGTACCTATAACACCCAGTTCACAGGAAGAACAAACATGTAATTCCAAGAAGAAAGAAACGAAGAAGAAACCCAAGGTCGCAGGAAAAAATAAAAGTATCACCCCTGTGCACAAACCCTGTGGACAAAACCAGTACATCCTTGAGAGGACAGTCCAAGGTCACACCTGGGACCCCTCCACCAGCTGAGGCGGAGTGGGAGGACCAGCCAGAGCATGGTGAAACAGTGACTGATGAAACAGAACTGGAAGAAGACCTGCCACCTGTTGGAGATATGGATCCTAAAGACCACCCTGAGCTGCCGATTTTTCTTGCAGAAAGTGGTGGCCCCTTTTGCACAGACTTCAGCAGAGGTCAAAGAGTGTCCTACTCTTGAAGGATCTCTCCAACCAGCAGCTTTCCAGCTGGAAGGGCAAGAACCAGGGACGCACAGGCTGTACTGAGAGGATGGCCATCTTTACAGTGAACCTCTACAGTCTACCCCAGGGGACTACAGAAGACTTGTAGTGCCTCAGGAGGTGGGACCCCAGTTTCTACAGTTAGCCCATGAGATTCTTTTAGCTGGTCACTTAAGTTTTAAGAAGACCAAGGACAGGATTTCTCTTTATTTCTACTGGCCTAAGATGGGGTCTGGTGTAGATACATTCTGTGGGAGCTGTCACACTTGTCAGACATCCGCCAAGTGTGGAGCCAAGAACCTGGCACCCGTGGTGCCTCTCCCAGTGGTGGGGGTTCCTTTTGAGAGGGTAGGGATTGACATTGTTGGTCCACTAGACCCTCCCACATCTTCAGGCAACCAATGCCACGACCCTCAGCCCTGATCTCCATTGGCAAGCCCATTGACCAGGTGGAATCAGGGCTCAGATCACTAATAAGGCCTGGCATCCACTTCTCAGGCCCTCTTGGGGCCAGTCCTGGCGCCTTTGGCGCCAGGCTCATCAGTAAGGAAAGACATCTGCTTGAGGAACTACTTTATTTAGGCTTTCAGCCAACATGGAGGGATCCACATAGCTTGATTCCTAGAACCAAGTTATGCTGTCTAGTTTTTTGGGTGTGGTGGTCTAGGGATTACTTTACCTGGACTACTTTACAGTGGCTATTTAAACCACACCCGAACAAGACAACACGCTTCACGTTACTTTGCTTCTAGCAACGTGACGCTCACCTTGTCCAGCTTTCTCATGAGCCTGGTGAATTCCAGACCTGCAGAAAAAACCAAGAACATCGTTAGCAGCAGAATCTTACCTGCATTCATCATCCTTCACTGCTCGCAGCTCCTGAGCAGCTCTGTTGGTGGAGTTCACCGCCCGGATCGAAGGACCTGAGAAAAGGAGGAAGACCTCATTAAAGGAGGTAGTGGTGACATTACAACCACAAAGCGCTTAAAGACTTACCTGGTTGGTTGCTTTTCGGCCGGCATAGCTCCGGAACTCCATCTGCGCTGGGAATTCACTGCGAACTACGAAAAGAGAAAAGCACAGGTCAGTGAGGACAAGACATCGCTGCGCTATGCAAAGCGCCTCCTTACCGCATCATAGCGCTATAGCGCGCCATCATCTCCCGGTGAGGACCAGCATATCCAGTTCTCCAAGCGGACACTCCATGCTCCTAGGGATATAAAAAAAATAGACATTTAGAACAGAGAAAAGGCATGCATGAATTACGACGCCATCAATCGCAATAAGACCTACCTTAAAGACACTACAAGGGCAGCAGTCAGTGAAGTAACTGGACCGCCCGTGCCCACAAATGACAACCTGCCCCTGCCCTGAGAGCAGGAAGGAGAGCCCACAGATTACGACAACCAGGTGAGAAGAGGACCTGGAGGGGCTGGAAACACAAGGGAGGTGGGAGAAAATTTACCTTGGTCGCCCAGTTCTAATATAGTCTTCATTTCGAGGAGGAATCCCACCGATACCACACCAGGGAATCATTGGGAAGGGCACCAACTGGCTGGGTGGCGTCCCCGTGGATACCAGGTGAGCGTAACAATCAATTTATATTGGTTGTGGTAGACCATGCTACCAGGTATCCTGAAGCAATACCTATGAGGACTGCTTCTGCTCAGGCAGTGGCTAAGGCCCTACTTTGTATTTTTACCAGGGTAGGTTTTCCTAAGGAGATTATCTCAGACAGGGGGACCCATTTTATGTCCCACTACATGCAAGCAATGTGGAAAAACTGTGGAGTTGACCTGCAAGTTCTCAACAGCCTACCAACCCCAAACCAATGGGTTGGTGGAGAGGTTTAATAGAACTATGAAGAGCATGATAGGTGCCTTAGAAGAACCCCTTAGAAGTAAGTGGGACCTTCTACTGCCATGCCTTCTCTTTGCTTCTAGAGTAGTCCCTCAGGAAGGGGTTGGCTTCAGCCCCTTTGAGCTTCTCTATGGTCATCCGGTTAGATGTCCATTGGCCCTAATCAAGGAGGGGTTGGAGAGTGTTCCTTCCCACAAGCCAGTGAGAGTTACTGACTTTGTGTTAGGTCTCCAAAGGAGAATGACACACATGATGAAAGAAGATTCAGAAAACTCGAAAGCAGGTCAGGCTCTGGTCAAACATTGGCATGACCAGAAGGCCAACATGGCTGAGTTTACTGAAGACCAGCTAGTTCTGTTTATGGAACCTACAAAGCAGAGGGCCTTGCAGGAAAATGGATGGGGCCCTTCACGTTTGTGGACAAACTTGGAGAGGTCAATTATTTTGTGGACTTGAGCAATCCCGAGGAGCCCCCCAGGTTTTGTTATCACACCAACCGCCTAAAGGTTCAGACCAGAAATGGGAGTTTTGCTCTTAGCATCTGATTAAGAGGAGGAGGAGAGTGAACCTCTACCTGACCTTATCAGGGGACAGCCTTTAGATGGGAAAATAGGAGTTAATCTCTCTTCTGATATGACTTTGGACCATGAGGAGGAGTGCAAGGTTCTGTTAAATCAGTTTTTCTCCCTGTTTTCACTGACACCAGGCTTGGCCCCTTGTGGCCAGCATGATATTTTCACTGGTGACTTTCTACCTGTCAAAAGTAGGTGGTACAGAATGTCCGAACATGTAAGAAACAACATAAAGGAGGAGGTCAAGAAGATGCTTGATCTCGGGGTAATAGAGCCATCTACCAGTCTATGAGCTAGTCCTGTTATACTAGTGCCAAAGCAGGATCCAAAGAGTTGAGATTCTGTGTTGACTATAGAGCTCTTAATGCTGTCACCAAGACTGATGCGCATCCTTTTCCTAGGACAGATGAGGTATAAGTCTGTACAACACAGGTTGGAAGCGTGTTGAGCAGCCAGGCTTATCTCAAGAGGGGTCAATGTGAGCTGTAGGGGAGTTACACAGAGATTCACAGTGACAAATATTCAAATAAACCCTTACACACAAGGTTTCTTGATTAAACAATTATTAATTTAACAGTCTGTGTAAGCCTTCTTCAGAAGTGGGCAATATAAAGCAACACACAAATCTACTTCAGAATACACACTCTTAGTTTTCTAAATCAGTAAATACCCTTTTGGCTTGGCCCACATACACTAACTACACCCTTAGGTGACTTCAATAGCTAGGGCGCCTGGGACATTAATATATCACTGTTGCATTTAGAATATTCTTGAGGAGTGGCAAAGAAAATAGGTTTCAGAATAAGACAAGTATTCACACAAGTATTCTTAAGCAGGCGAGTACTTTCACAATAAACCTGCAATGCAAAGTCCGTTAACCCCTTCCTGGAAGGAAGACACAACACATAAACATAGGAGAGGATAGTCATTCAGGGAGCCAGGCCAGCCAATGTTAAATTAGCAAACGTCAAGGGGAACCGAAGCACTTCTTGCAGGAAAGTATTAAGTCTTGCACAATGTTTTATAAGTCTTTGTTGAAAAGAAGAAATCAAAGCAAGGCCACAAGCTGATTAGGCTTGTGAGGTAAAGAAGCTGTTAGCAACTCTACAGATGCAACCAAGACAAGTCTCCAACGAGGACAAGTAAAGTTACACAACAAGAGGCAAGTTCTCTTAGACTGTACAGTACCTTTAGGTTGGAGAAAAGGGCAGCAGATGGCTTCTGTTCCTGTGCAGCTCTGCAGATCCTGGTGTTCCTGGGCCTCAGTCATGGGGACAAGAGGGAGGACTTCTGGGGACTCCTGCACTGCAATGGGACGGTCACCAACTGCAACGGCAATCTTCAAACAAGTGGCACTTCGATGTTTCAGCTTGTTGCGTCTACCATAAATAGCTAAACGGCAGTTCCTGGCTGTCGAGATGGTTTTTCCTTGCATCTCGGGTCCAGCACTCTGAGGAGGCTCAGCCTCGGTCAGTACTGCTTGCTGGGAGTCCGGAGGATCTTTCTGGAGCTCTTGGCCAGCTTAAAAGCAACACACACAATGTGGTGTTTCTCTCCCTGGCTATGTCGAGGCGGCTTACTTCGGAGTTGATTGGTCCCACCAACTCAAGGGGAGAAGTCGTCCTTGCAGGGCTTCTCTAGTCTAAACGAAATTAGAGTTTCAGCACAGCAGCAGGGCTTCACCGGGCAAACCAACAGTCCAGGAGTTGCAGCAGGCGTCCTCTTCAAGAAGTTCTTCGGATTCCTTCGTCCAGTGGTCGACTCTGCCTTCCAAGCCAAAAAGCCTAGCATTTTGTGCAGGTTCCTCCCATTCATTCCAGCCTAGCTGTCAGTCACCCAGCAGGGTGGCTCTTCTTGCTGGACAGCCAGCCGGCCAATCACCTAAGAGGCCATTCCTGTCTCCTAGGAGACTAAGCACAGAGAGTTTCGGGCACCTCCCTCGCTTCGTGCCCCCGCCGCACACCCTGGAGCCAGAGGCGGGCTTCACTCGTGAATCCCACCAAAGACAAAATGAACAAAGAGACCAAACCTGGTTTCTCACGCAGAGTAAATCTCAAGAAGATATACTGGATATATAGAGGCACACTCAATGTTGTATAGCGTTTTATGATGATATTTTCTGGTTAAATGGTTGTTAGGTATCACTTCAAGGTGCTCCCAATTAGTAGAGTGCTACCTCTCCTTTAACAAATATGACATATGAGTGGTCCAACGATAACTTTGTTGTACAAACTGGGGCACAGCATAGGGCAAAACAAATTTTGCTTCAAATTCAATACAATTTCTGGAAATGCTATCTAATAGTCAAATAATCAATGGGTGCATGTTCATTCATGTTCAATATCTTTCATGTCTAAAAAAGCATTTTTTGTTTGTATTTCAGACATTTCTACATAAAGAAAATCAAAGTTGTGCATCAAAAACAAAGTGCTGACATATTAACTCATGTTTTTTTTAAACCCTACACATTTCTTTCACATATTTTTCCAATTGTTATTAATTCATATGATCCAATAATCTTGATAGGTTTCCCCGTGTGTTTTCCTATCTTTAAACTACGCGTTTCGGGCAATTAATGCCCTTCTTCAGGTTTTTAGAGTATTGGATTGTTTTCTGTAAGACATAAATTGATATATCTGTATTACTTAATTTGTAATATGGTAATTAAGGATTAAACTTAAAATGGCTCAATTCGGATAAACTAACCTTTAGAATTCGTATCTCCATCTTGAGACAAGCTTGCTACCCAAATAGGGTTAAGTTTCAAAAGCTGTAAAATAAGGATAAAGCATGTTTCACCAGTGGGTAATTTTAGTTGTGCGGAGCGGTGGTGTGCAGAGGGAACAGTGGCTGTAATAAGCGCTGGGTCCCCCTGCACGCCACCTATTTAATGAGAGTTCTTACTACGGTACATAAATCCCATGATAACATATGTGACTCACCATTTATTAGGTAGTCGAATCTCTTGGTTACCACCACTGTCTTCTGTGTTATTAATCCAATTTTTGAAAAATCCCTGTAAATCAATCGGGCATCATTCTTTTTAGAGTATGCTGAATGCGGTTAACATGTTTAAATAATTACATACTCTTAGTTGTGCACCTTGCTTTTACCCATTTCCTACCTTGTGGGCGAGCACGATAAGATTCCCTTCTACCGTGCTGTTCTAAAATTGAAGTCTGGAAGGGTTGCCGATCGACCCGTACTATTTCCTGCTTTTACTTGCTTATCCCCGTAAATCTGTAGTAATAGGGATTTGATTAGTGCTTGGATATAGGGCTTGGCTAAGAACTAATTCATTTTGATAAATCCGCGAACGAACATGAAAACATGTTCTTACCCGTTCGGAGCTAGCATACGTACATCTGCATTCTGCGAGCTTCTGCTATCTGTGAAGTTCAGAGACACCGGGCTGCAACGCGAGTCGCTAAGTAACCGCGGCAGCTCGTCGTCAGTTTCGTTAAAGCTATACTGTCAGGTGCCGATTTGGGCGCCATGTTGGAAGTATTAGTCTGTTGATATTACTGAAGGATTCTCTATCTCAGTAGATCTGTCTACTGGGGATGAGACTAGAAAATCTTAATATATTTCTGTATAATAATTATTATCACCAATTCGCATCGGACAGTAAAGTGATATTACACCGTTACGTAATTCAACGCTATTGCAGTTTGAGTTTTATAAGTTGGTGGTCCTTATTCGATCTTTGAACAATATTCTTTGTTTTACCCATTCCCAATCTTTTGTCAACAATTATACATCATGTAAGTATAGAGTTCTATATCTTAAACATCGCATAACCCTTCAATCATTAAGGTACATCAGAGAGCATTTTTCACATTCGCAATTATCATACAAGACAAGTGGGTCCATATATGTTTACAACCATCTCAAGAATGTTACTTAAGTTCTCGTATGTCTTTAGCAAATTACATGACCAAAGAAGAACTAACAACTTTATTGACGGAAATAGACACAAATTGGAAAATTACCAAAAAGAAATTGAGTCCAAGAAAATAAGGAAGTTTAGGAGAGACACTCTAGACTATAAATTAGACATAGTGTACATGTGGAAGGAATATTACCAACAGAAAGACCAGCAAAGAGGAGTGAGACCATTTCCCAATAAAAACAAACCACCATCAGATACCAGACCATCATCATCGGAGGCATCAAATAGTGAAATCGAAACTCCAGAAGCTGCCACTGAAACAGAACAAGTAGATGATGAAACAAGAGAGACCGACCAGATACCAAGTACGGCAAAATATCAACCAGAGAAATCTAAAGCAGTATACTCTTTTTTTTTTTTTTTTTTTTTTTTTTTTTTAGACCGAATCCGACACGACGAAGAAAAAAGGAAAAAATCCCCCAAGGAAAGTGAATTACCCCCCAAAGAAAACTTAGTGGTAAATATCTCTAAATATAAACTGTCCAAATTTGAGATAGACACTACAGAAAGGGATATAATTTGTCCCACAATACAGTAGCACACTACTGAAAGAGAAAATAGCATTTTTCAAATTGGTGAGAAAAATGAAGCTGAAGCTTTTCTTTGATACTGTGAAAATTCCAGACAAGAGAGATCAGTCTGATTTTCTTGAGCTGAAACCCAAAAGTACCTTTACACCGCCTATACAGAATACAGCAATGGACACCTTCCTGTCATGATCTCTGCTTCCAAAAGGTCAGGGTTTTCCCAACTCCCTTGGAAGCAGATCCATAACCCAGGTTCCGAGTGCCAACCAGTCCCAATTGGGACCTTTTGGACCCAGTCCTGGCGCCAGTGGCACCAGGCTCATAAATATGCCCAGTCCCAGCGCTGGAAGCGCCGGGCTCATAATGCTTGGGTGGACTTACCTGCAGCAGACCATGCTGCTTACTTGCCTGCCAGTTGAGTCTCAGATCCTCTTCTGTTTGGAACTACTTTTCCTGTTGGGTGGGGCAGGAGCCACTCCCTAGATTCAGAACACTGGAACTCTTCTGGAAAGCAGGAACTCTTTTCTTACCTAGGCGTGGCTGTGGAAGGAGACACCTAAGCACTACAGGGAGGCTATTTAAACCACACCCGATGGATGAATCTTGCTTTGCGTTATTCTGCATCCTCAGCAGCAGAACGCTCATCGTGTCTTCTGCATCTGATCCTGGGCCTAAGGAAAAAGGCTTACCATTCTGAATCCAGTCTTCAGCAACACCTATAAAGACAAGAAAGAACAGGTTAGCATTACGGTCTTCAGTGACAGCTCTTCACTTACCTGGTCCATCGGCTGTCACCAACGCCTCGCGCTGCATTCCGGCATCTGAAAGACAAAGGCTTACCAACTCTTCGCACGCTCCGGAGGCCTTCGGCGCTGCATCCCGCATCTGAAAGACAAAACAAGGTGCGTTTAAAGACATTGGGGAACTTTAATACTGACGTGCCATTACTCCTTTCCACATCTAACCCAGTGGGTATTCCGGCACCCTGCAGCCGCCCCGAACTTGTACCTGCAAAATAAAAAGACAGTTGGAGCGCATCGTGAAGCAGGCAACAAGCGCTTACTTACGTGCTTCCAGGCGCTTCTATTCATCACACGGGCTCCATCTTCAACTCGCTTCAGCCCGCCATCCGCCATCGCCGGAACCCTGCAAAACAAGAGACATCATTACTAAAGACTTTAAAGACATTAGAATTACTCGAAACTTACCGTTCGTGCAGTAAACGACGGACAGCAGTTCTCTGAAGTCAAGAGGCCTGCGCTACCTATCCAGTGAAGAAACTGGTTACAGCACCCTGCCTCGAGGCAGATGGAGAGCACAGCGTTCACTTACCTAAGACATCTTACCCTTCGAGCCAGACATACAGTGCACAGAGGTCCAGCCCAAAGAGCCAGCCGTGTGTTACACATCACCTTTGAAGATACGGTATACGCCCAGTCAAGACCGGCGCCTCTACGGGAATCAGGTGAGCGTTACACTTCCAGAAGTCTGTGCTAAAAGACTTGAAGAAGATTACATTTGTAAATAGATCAAGAGGTAATCTAACTTCAAGAGAAAAACAAGCACTAGATCGCTTATGGGAGAACCCTGAAATTATTTTCAAACCAGCAGATAAAGGGGGTGCCTTAGTGATAATGGACACTAGTACATACAAAGCTGAGGTAATTAAACAATTGAATGATCAAGACACATACTTGGAAATCTTCCAAGACCAAACGGAACAAGTACGGGAAATCATCAGGAAGACGTTAGCAGAAGCTGAAGTGGAAGAGATCATCACTTACAGAACCAAAAGTTTCCTTACCAATACACATCCTTTGACACCTGTCATTTACGTTTGACCTAAAATTCATAAAAATCTGATGGAACCTCCAGGTCGACCAATAATTGCAGCGAATAACAGTTTACTAGAACCGATTGCCCAATACATCGACAAGATTATCCAACCTCTTGCACAGAAGTGTACAACCTATATAAAATACACTAATCCATTTTTGAAGAAACTTGGAGAAGTAAATTTTGATACAAATACTGATATTCTATTTTCTATGGACGTAACAAGCCTATATACCAACATAACGCATTGAGCTGGATTAGAAGCTGTGGAATGGATGTTACTGAATACAGAAGTACCAGTTAAAAGTGACCGTCTTTTCATTCTGAAACTTTTGACAATAGTACTCAACAACAATTTCTTGTCTTTTGAAGATAGATATTTCGTCCAAATATCAGGTACATCAATGGGGGCCGCAATGGCCCCTAGTTATGCGAATATCTACATGTCCTACTTGGAGGAGACACAAGTAATTAATAACCCACGAAGGAAAGACAAACTAACATTTCTTACGAGATTTGTTAATGACCTGTTTGGCATTTGGAGAGGAGAAGAAGAGCTTCTTGAGTTATTTGATTCCATGAATAACCTAGCCCCATGAATTAAGTTCACGTACAAATACAGCCGGACTGTCACAGAGTTCTTAGATGTCCAGATATACCTGAAAAGCAACAAATTGGAAACAACAATTTTTACAAAAGAAACTGTCAAGGATGGCACTCTGTCAAGAGTGGCACAGGGCACCAGGTAGGGTTTGGGTGGCTGTGCTGATGTAAGGTGACAGATAAGTACACACACAGCAGGAAACTCATCAAGAAAGAAAAGTAGGCAACTGTAGTTGTGAACAGAAAGGGGCAGGAAATGCAAAGATACAAACAAACTGGATTCCCTCTTGGGGTGTATGCAGATATGGAAAAGAGTGTTCCACGGACCTTTGGAAACTCCAGCCTTCTGCACGCATTACTATTACAGAGGCCGACTCTGCTCATGGCTGGGAACAACAGCTGTGGGTGTCTGTTAAACAGAAAACGCGACAAGGGAAGGGGCAGAGGTTGCCTGCCGGAAACCAACAGTCAAGCTCTGTACAAAGGATCAACATAAGACACAAGAGAGACAAGAACACAAATAACCAGGGACAAGGAAGTCTAAGAGAAATCGAGCAGAAGGGAATGAAGGAAGAAACAGTACAATAGAAATGGGTAAACTAAAGGGGAGGACAGAGGAGTCAAGGAAGAGAAGGACAGGGATCAAGAACAAGGGGTTGCAAACGAGGAAGAGAGCAAGGGAGCAGCAGCCAGGAAAGAGGGGGGCTGCAAACAAGGAAGCAGGGCTGCAGTACCGAATGGTACAAGGTACAGAAAAACTGTAGTGGATTGTAGAGGACTGTATTAGACTTCAAGGGAGAGTCTAGAGGAGCAGGACTGAGAGCAGGACTGAGAGCTGTAGTAGGCGGCAGACAGAGCCCAGAGGAGTAGGGCAGCAAGGAGCAAACCCAAAGGAACAGGGCGTAGACGCAGAGAGACCAGTGGGTCAGGGCTGAAAGCAGAAGAGAGTAGCAGGCTGCAAGGCAGGGAGCCCAGCGGAGCAGAGGAGCAGAGCAGCGAGGCAGGGAGCCCAGAAGGCTATGGCTGCAGGCAGCAGAGTGTAACAGGCTGCAAGGCAGGAAGCCCAGAGGAGCAGGGCTGTGAGGCAGGGAGCCCAAAAGGCTAGGGCTGTAGGCAGCAGGGTGTAGCAGGCTGCAAGGCAGGAAGCCCAGAGGAGCAGGGCTGTGAGGCAGGGAGCCCAAAAGGCTAGGACTGTAGGCAGCAGGGTGTAGCAGGCTGCAAGGCAGGGAGCCCGGAAAGAGCACTGGAACAAAAGCAGGAAAATGCAGCAGCAGGAATAGCATACAAATTCGAGTCAAAAGGCAAAAAGGGGCTGGGAGGACTCTTAATGCAAGAGACAGAGCTCCTACAGGCAGCTGCTTAAATACCGCCCTGCCCTGTACTGAGGCAGGCTAATTGGCAGCACCTGGAGCAGCACACCTGAATACAATCTGCCTCCTCACTCTCTAGTCCTGAGATGGTGGAAGCAGCACAGATCCCTAGGGCCTCTGGGGATTGTGGTTCCAATGATGACGAATGGGAATGGCCAGGAATTGATAGCTGTAGCAAGGTGCATTGTGGTACATGTAGTTAGTTGAGTTAAATAAGAAGGCACCAAAGTCACACAAATGGGAATTAAGTACCAAAGTGTGAATAGGGGTTGTTGCAAGAGTATTCTGAAGATAAATGAATAACAAATAGTCCATGATGGTTGCTAATGTGTGTGCCCATGGCGCAGGCATGACAGAAACAGACAGGAACAGTCTTCTTTTGGCTACGAGCCTCCACCCAAGGAAAACAATATCTAGCATCCCGCCAAGCCAGTTCTTGAGGTACAGACGTATCATCTTAGAGGAAAGTGAATATGATTTGAACTCAGAGAAAAATGTATCAAGAGAGGATACAACAATGAAATATTGAGTAAACACGCAACGTCAGTAAAGAACATCACTAGACAAGAATCACTTTCGACAAAAGTAAAAAACACCAAGACTGATTTGGTATATGTTACCACGTATTCACAACAGAGTATCACAATAAAGAAAATAATTTAAAAGAATTGGGAAATATTATCCCAGGATGCAACATTGGCGAAATTATTTCCACCACCTCCATTGTCTCGAGAGGATAGCTCAATGGCAATGTGCTCGCCTTGAAAGCAAGACGACACGGAGCAACATTGGTTCGATCCCCGGGTCTGCGCATAATCAATCATTATTTGCATATAACAAAAGCAGATCATTGAAGGATCATTTGATCAAATCTGACTTCAGTCAAAGACACTGTTCAACAAAAGAAATATACAGGGGGACTATACCGTGCAATAACTGTAGCTCTTGCAACAATGTGATGAAAGGTAATTCTATCAATCATCCACATACTGGACAAGTATCCTTTTGAAACACCATCCACTTGTGACACCAAGAATGTTATATATGGCATAAAATGCCCATGTGGACTTTATTATATTGGATTGACAACCAGGAAAGCAAAAACCCGTTGGGGTGAACATAAATCAAATATTCTGAATCTTTCAGTGAAATCTCCAGTAGCCCAACACTTTGATGCTGCAAAACACTCTATTGCACAAATCCAGTTTGTCATTTTAGAACACGTAAAACTACCAAAAAGAGGAGGTAACATCACTAAATTGTTACAACAAAGAGATATATTCTGGATCGAGAAGCTCGACACAATGAATCCCAGAAGGATGAATTTAGATTGGGATCTTAATTGTTATCTATAGACACTTTGATCAAAAAAGAAATGCACATGAATGTTTGACCGGTAAAATGGGATGAATTCCTAAAATTAAGACTTTTTGTGAGCCACGGACCGGGGAACATATGAGTACTTAAGTAACATTCTTGAGATGGTTGTAAACATATATGGACCCACTTGTCTTTTATGATAATTGCGAATGTGAAAAATTCTCACTGATATACCTTAATGATTGAAGGGTTATGCGATGTTTAAGATATAGAACTCTATACTTAAATGATGTATAATTGTTGACAAAAGATTGGGAATGGGTAAAACAAAGAATATTGTTCAAAGATCGAATAAGGACTACCAACTTATAAAACTCAAACTGCAATAGCGTTGAATTACGTAACTGCGTAATATCACTTAACTGTCCGATGCGAATTGGTGATAATAATTATTATACAGAAATATATTAAGATTTTCTAGTCTCATCCCCAGTAGACAGATCTACTGAGATTGAGGACCCTTCAGTAATATCAACAGACTAGTACTTCCAATATGGCGCCCAAATCGGCACCTGACAGTATAGCTTTAACAAAACTGACGACGAGCTGCCGCGGTTACTTAGCGACTTGCGTTGCAGCCTGGCGTCTCTGAACTTCGCAGATAGCAGAAGCTCGCGGAATGCATATGCACGTATGCTAGCTCCGAACGGGTAAGAACACGTTTTCGCGTTCGTTCGTGGATTTATCAAAATGAATTAGTTCTTAGCATAGCCCTATATCCAAGCACTAATCGAATCCCTATTTATACAGATTTAAAAGCAGGAAATATTACGGGTCGATCAGCAACCCTTCAAGACTTCAAGTTTAGAACAGCACGGTAAAAGGGAATCTTATCGTGCTCACCCACAAGGTAGGAAATGGGTAAAAGCAAGGTGCACAACTAAGAGTATGTATTTATTTAAACATGTTAATCGCATTTATCATACTCTAAAAAGAATCCTGCCTGATTGATTTACAGGGATTTTTCAAAAATTGGAGTAATAACACAGACAGTGGTAGTAACCAAGAGATTCGACTACCTAATAAATGGTGATTCACATATGTTATCCTGGGATTTATGTACCGTAGTAAGAACTCTCATTAAATAGGTGGCGTGCAGGGGGACCCAGCGCTTATTACAGCCACTGTTCCCTCTGCACACCACCGCTCCGCACAACTAAAATTACCCACTGGTGAAACATGCTTTACCTTATTTTACAGCTTTTGAAACTTACCCCTCTTTGGGTAGCAAGCTTGTCTCAAGATGGAGATACGAATTCTAAAGGTTAGTTTATCCGAATTGAGCCATTTTAAGTTTAATCCTTAATTAGCATATTACAAATTAAGTAATACAGATATATCAATTTATGTCTTACAGAAAACAATCCTATACTCTAAAAACCTGAAGAAGGGCATTAATTGCCCGAAACACATAGTTTAAAGATAGGAAAACACGGGGAAACCTATCAAGATTATTGGATCATGTGAATGAATAACAATTGGAAAAATATGTGAAAGAAATGTGTAGTGTTTAAAAAAAACATGAGAGTTAATATGTCAATACTTTGTTTTTGATGCACAACTTTGATTTTCTTTATGTAGAAATGTCTGAAGTACAAACAATAAATACTTTTTTAGACATGAAAGATATTGAACATGAATGAACATGCACCCATTGATTTGACTATTAGATAGCATTTCCAGAAATTGTATTGAATTTGAAGCAAAATTTGTTTTGCCCAATGCTGTGCCCCAGTTTGTACAATGAAGTTATCGTTGGACCACACATATGTCACTTAAATCTCAAGAGAGCTTTCCACAAAGAAATGGTGAAAAAAGACGACCAGGCAATTTTGACAAAAATGGCACCCTGGGGTGCTTTACTGCAGCTATGAATGCAGCCCACGGTAAATTCACTCCACGGTAGTTAAAAGTAAACCACTGCCACCAGCCATTCATCAAGGAAAGGGTAACTTAAAGGAATAGTGCGCTCAAAAGTATTGTTGTCCCGAGGGTTCGGCATGTGTTTTTAAGCATATGTTGATCGATCGTACAAACATTTCCTATGAACCTTACCGTAGTTTTCCTCTTTTGTACACATGCGAAATCAGGCAGCAAGGTGCGGCCATCTTGTGATAATCTTTTCCGTTGCCGCATCGCCCAAGGTGGTCTGCCCTGGCGGCACTAAATCATATACCCTGCCCCTGAGGCTGAGATCACCAAACCTAGTGATATTCTCTGCTTATCTCCATGACGTTACTGGGCTGCGTAGCCAAACGCGCCCAGTCATCACCTACATGACGTGACGCAGAACCCGGAAATCAACACACATCATCTCACAACACAGCGCGTCACAATTCGGAATATAAAAGGAAATAGCAAAACTGTACAATTTGTAAAGTACTTTTATTTCACAATAAATGCTCAGAGAACATCCGGCGATTGCCATATTCAATGAAATGGGTAATTCTTTTCTGTGTTCTCAATCCACAAATGTTATTGTGAGTCATGCAGTGTTACTTTTGGGTATAAAAAGCGCAATAGACGCACCGTGAATCGCAAGGCTTGGGCATCAGCTTGGCGCTTGGCCACTGTAAACGATGTCAGGTTGCTCCTTATCACTGGTACCCCGTAAGGGCATATCGGCTCGTGGCGATCGTCCCAAAAAGGTGTCACTGTGATCCCGCTATTCAAGTGTATTTGCAGCTGCCGGTTAAAAAACCTGTCTGTTGGTATCTGGAATCGATGACAATTGCAGAAAGGCAGCGTGTAGCTATTTGAAAAACATAACAGAAATGTGTCTCAGTAGCCGATCTTTATTAAAATGTATCATTTTACCCATTCAGCCCTGTGTTAAAACTAATGATGAACACAGACGTGAAACAACGGGAACACAGAGAAAACATGGAAAGTAGACTACAATTTGCTTCAGCGGTTAGTGCTATGGAGTATGTTCAGCTCGAAATGGGACGCAGAAGCTGACGCTACAATTCGAAGAAGACCTAGATGGCATTTTAATTAAATATTAGCGTTGAACCTGGGGGAACCCAGTGGAGGACTACAAATGCATCTCGATGCTCGACTGGCCATGTGACCAGGACAAAGACAAGTACACACACAGGTTGTATTTGCGTTTCATTGCAGTATGCCACAAAGAACAACCCACTACAATGTAAGCCAGCTATAACGGTCGGCTAATGATAAGTTGACTCGTTGGACTATAAAATCGTTGAAAGTAAAACTTGCATTATATTCAGCATTTCCTTTCTCTTGGCGTAACGCAGAGACTCTGTTCAGATCAACAATTTTTCATAGAATGAAATTACATGTTCCTTTGTCCAGTTTTGGAATGGTGAACCTTTTCATATTTAACGTTATTACACCCCTCCCTTAATTCATTCCTTTCGGAATCATCCATCTCTCTCAAGGTCGAAAAACAATTGACCTTTATACTGTGTGCGATGCGTGGGCTTGCTCAGCTCGCAAGCGAAATATTCAAAGCTGCTGACCTTCACTCAGAATGGGAGCCAATAGCCCTTCAGACCATAGTGGCATTAGAAATTGTTTGCTGCCATCCGCCAATTGCGCTCGAAATTTCGAAGTGTTTTACTTGGTTCCGCTGAAAAACTTCAAACTCTCCCAACGACTCCCATAACCAGCACCACACCACCTGTCAGCTCAGCCCGTCTTGTGTTCACACGGCAAATCATGTACACATTTTCCGCAAGGAGCAAGTCTCGAACCCTGACAAAGTGCTTGTACGAGAATGTCCGAGCAAGCCCTGCTGCAACCCCCTCCTGCCAGGCCACGGTCCCCTGAACCCATGGCCGCATTTATATATTAGAGGCCTATAAATTGCACACGTGTGTTTGTACTTTCCCACTTTGGGTCACTAGTGAGGTGCAGGGTGAGGGGGTCTTGCCCCTGAGGCAACCAGCGCAGGTCGGTATTGATAGCTCACAGGTCTGGCACATCAGAGCTAGAAATGGGGTGGTGTGACATGTTAGTTTAAGGCAGAATATACTGTGACTGGGGTCTTGTTTTATTGGGAGGCACTCTGGGGTGGTCAGCAAGGAAGGTTCACACTTCTGGTACATGCAAAGATTAGCTTTAGAGGGGCATAAGGTTGAACAAGCAGTAATTTTCCAGCAGCGGGGGTGAGAGATCCATGAAAACAATTGTTGAGATGGATGAACAACTACAAGTCATGGTTTGGCCCTGACACACACAGGACAGTAATCTCAGAGGAAGATTTAAATTAATAGATTCTTAGTTTGCAACATCTTTTCTCGGCGCATCCATGAGAAAGGGACTTGTGAGGCACAGACACAGGAGGAAAAATGTGGGGGCTGTCAGTGCTCGCTGTTCGCGACGCTGCTGAGGGGTAGGGGAAACTTCGCAATGGCTGAATGCGGCCTAGTCCAAAATTGGAGTCGAGGGTACACAAAATGGAGTCCAAGTGTGTCTAGCAATAGCCCCACCTCTGCTAATGTCAGGGCCTTCTTCCCCATGGCAGCAGAAGGGCAGAGGAGGCGTCCCCCACGAGTGCAAGAGCCAAGGTGTCACTTTCGCGTATAATGTATGGGGCTTGGGGGGCTCAACCGACCCAGTCCTTCCTTACATTAGCAACGACCCCCAACACATGTCCCTATGAATATATTGGTCAGAGTGCAGCTATTTCTCACCAACAACCCACTTTGATGTGCTGTTTTGCTCACAGTCAGCAGTTCTTGCGTGCCGAGTATCTTATCTAGCCTAGGTCTCATCCCTTTTGTGGGACGAGTAGTTATTCAGCTATTTGGGCAACAGTTTGGTAAGGCAACTGCAGAACCCAAAAGTAGCTTTCATGCTGTTATCCATCTGGCCTTCCAAAGATCAGTGAAAGTCCCAGAGTAGCTCGACTAAACTGGGAAGTGCGAAAGCACAGCATTACATTGAATGGCATTCGTAAAATTGGTACTTGTTGAAAAAAAAAATTGACAAAGAGGATAGATTTCAAAAGACAAATTGGATGCTTTATTTGGACACTTCATATAAACATTGTTGATCAAAAATACAGATGGTAATCACTTGTACCTGGAAGTGAACTGTTCCACAAGCTCCTCTTTACTGGACAGGGCACGTTGGTAATGTTTTGTGGCAATGTGTGTCTCCCTGGAACATAATCGCATGCGATTCCGTGAGTATGCATCTCCAAGACAGTCATAATAAGATCTTTCACAAAATCGAATTCCATTTCCTCATATATTGGCTTGACCACCCATTTTTTGTTACTTTTCGTAAAGGCCATTGTGTAGCGAAGCATCCCAAAGTTTCCTGCAGTCCTCGATTCTTCACGCCCTACATTCTCGTTATGCGCTAATACCACTAGTAATGTCCTATATTGCATCCCGTCTATGCCGAAATGCAATCTCTTTGGCCTGTACTTTAGGCACATATTGTGGAACACCTCCAAATCTCCCGTGTGACAGAATTCTGTAAGTCCCTTCAGATCCCTTGATAGTTTTATCAAACACAATCTTCTCAAGAGCTTTGTGTGGAGATGATGATGGAATCAACCAGTTCTTCTTCTGTTCCTGCTCCGGCGACAAAGTGCCATGTGCACATTGGTGGAAATGTTGGTTTTCTGTCCTAGAGTGAACGTTGGAACAGTGGTGCATTAGTGACCGCCATTTTTCTAGCAGAATTTCCACAAACCCATCACAAGTTTTGGAGCTCCACCAAAGATGGTTGCTGAAAGATTGGTTGCTGTGAAATATTTTCATAACCTTTTTTTTCCCTGCAGCTGAGACTTTTTTGATTGATTGATTTGGCAACGTGCCATACATCAAATTGATGGCAAATATTTGGAAACTGTTCTCATTGTCTCGGCTATTGAAACGTTTCTGTCCGTGTCTACGAGGTCAATTTGCATTCCCCTCGATTGGAGATCTTCCAGGGATTTTATAAAACCAAGTTTCTCCATGGCCACTGAGGATTTACATTCGGATACCTGCACGACCACAGAACTCACCATTTATTTTTTGTTTCCATGTCCTGAAAGTGATATGTGCAGTACTTTGCTGAAAATCCGGGGCTGTCACACTGTCCATCGCCAGCTAGCCTGAACCGTTTTTCAGAGAATGTACCTTTTTAATAGACATTTGTTAAATTTTCCAAGCTTCACTAATTGCAGGGAATAGATATTCACGTTGATATTTGTAGTACTGTGTTTTAGAAAGGAACTGGAGTCCCACAAATTGACAAAAACTGGACAATTTATTGAAACTAACGCCACTGAAAAGTAAAGCAGCTGCACACAGTAGATTTCCAGCTGGCAGTTTCCCCAGCATCGGTTGAGCAGACCATGAAGGTTTTGCTTGGAGCATTTCACAGGTGGCTTGTATTTTGAGGTAACTGCCTTGTGGTACACGAGTCACATTCACCAATGGCTTCCCACATACTTCCCTTCTCACTGGATGCACACATTTCAGCATCATTATAATCTCCATTTAGCAGCTGTCGAATACAATGTATTTGGGATCCTTTATTAGACTATCATCCTGCATGAATGTTGTTTCTGACTCAACTGTGGTTGACGTATCAGTCCAACTGAACAAACTGTAGTCGAAATCTTTGTCTAGTTCATCGGTCAATTGTGTTGATGCTTCAGTCTCTGCTATTTTAGCTTCTGCTGCTTGAACATGATTCACAGAAAACATCAATGTCGATTTTTTTTTTTTTGGGTGGCCCTTTTTTGGCGGGTGTTGATTGTGTCAAGTGGTCTGCGTCTAATTCTAAAGCATCTTCATTACATTCAGTTTCATCATCTGGTGGAGCGCTCGCATTGTAGCAATGGTCCAACAACACTTTGCTGGCTTCACCGGTGACATTCGATTAATTTTCTGGCCATTGGGCAAAAGCATCTCGAGTCTGCTTATTGATTTGAACACGCTGCGCCTCAAATAATAGTTGCTCCTTGGTTAAATAGTTTGGCAAGCAGCATCTCTCATTTCTGTAGATGTGTGTGTCTGCATAGTTCATACACCATCGGGCAACTAGAAGACAGGTTGGAAAAACATGTTCAGTGTAAATCCAACATACAGTATATGGCACTTTGGATTTTTTTTTTTTTAAAGCATGTTCTGGAGCCACCTGCACAAAACTGTTTGAAAATGAAATTGTTTGTAAATTACCATAGCTTTATTGGTTTTTCATGGAACCTTATTCTTTACTGTAACAACTGCACCACAAGCTGGTCCACTGACTCGGATCCATGTGCCTCCTCTTCTATATCCCGATCTTGTATACATCCCTAGTAAAGATTATCCATTAAAAATAGGTCATTCGTATTTGAAATCAAATTATTCCCTCTCACACATGGCTTACACAGATTCCTTCGTATACCGTGTACCTCACTTAGTCAAAATATACATTTTGAATTTCACCTGATTGATGGCTAGTT
Organism: Ambystoma mexicanum; assembly: GCF_040938575.1. Taxonomy (NCBI): domain Eukaryota; kingdom Metazoa; phylum Chordata; class Amphibia; order Caudata; family Ambystomatidae; genus Ambystoma; species Ambystoma mexicanum. The sequence goes on from NC_090927.1 coordinate 1,222,261,791, forward strand.
TACTCGATGAAAGATGACTGTGCGAAACCCACTGATTGAAATGTTGCACTGAAGTAATTTTCAAAAGATGCTAGTTCATAATAATGTCAATGTCGAATGGTATCAGATCTAGGACCAACTTTCTTTCATTCAAGGGAACTGTCAATATGCATACCTCTGGCTCTGTATCTGCTCCAAAGGATGATGTACTTGTAGTTTGAAGTACCAGCATCACCCTGTTAAACAGTACTTGTTTTAGTATGGATAAAAGAAATTGAAATTGAACACATACAATGTGATGCAGACAATGGTACATAGCAATAAAAACCCATAAATGAAACATGTAAACAAACGACAGGATACATATATTTGATCATATTATCTCAAAATACATGCATAAAAGATTTCCGAAACTGTATAGCTAAATAAAACTACCTGATGAGCACTCCAAGTCGTTGTTGACTCCAGGAAAGACATGGATGCAGAATCTTGCTCCTTCATATTCAGTGCATTGTCATGGAGTTTTAAAGGGAAAATTAGATTTGATTTAGAAATGCTAACCTAAAAAAATGACATGTAAAGCAACCGATTACAAAAGGATTATGCTATTCCAAGGGCACTATTGCATAGTTGTCTGTGCCCCGTTAAATCATTTTCTGTGATGCTCCTAAAACCAAGGACAGATGTTTAGCAAAATGTGGTTTAGTTGTAAAGCAATACAATCTTGTAAATATGAAAAGTATTATAAGGGACATTAGCACCTAAAACACCAATCCGTCCAAGTAGTTACTTGTTCAGTACCCCAAGGCCTACAGCTAAAGAACTATGACTCACCTGAGGCAGCGCGTACATGAATAGAGTCGAATTTGCGTTTGGAAGCAATTTACGAAACGTTCCGAGTCTATGCTTCTTTGTGTACTGCGATTGGTCGTACATATTCGTGGCAAAGTGCAGGCTGCAGATGTGGAATCGATCACCCCTCGAGTCCCCCAAGACTTCATGGGCTCTACTTTCAAGCTCTTCCGGCACAAATCTGCACTATCTGACCCATTCTCTTATTAGATCTATGTTCATCGGGAATACATGGATTGTAGTGCCTTTAGGTTTGTTATGGCACTTGGAGCGGCAACCAGAAACCGTACATCCAGGCATTGTTGGAAATTCTGTAAAAAAATAAAAAGCCAACATTATTAGATAATTACTTTGCATAAAAGCATGAGAAAGATGGAATTATATCATACATTTTCCTATGCAATCTATGTCTTGGTCACCGAAGCAAAACTTTTTCTAGCGTAGCCAGCTGTATTATAGGATAACTTTCATACACAAATCATTGATGTGACGCAAATCGTAACATGTTACTCGTCCCTTGAATGTACTAACGTGCATCAAAGGAAACCTGCTTATAAAGACGGTCCGCGAAGGATGCAATTCGATCCCAATTGCCACTGATGACAATTGCTATATATCGATAACATAACAAATTAAACTCGAGTCAATGGCAATGAGATGAAAGAACATTACACTACTGGGTATGTTCGTTCAAAATAGATAGAAATTTAAAGATCAAGGAGATATGAATAGGTGACCTGCCCTTACCCTGACAAACAAGCAGTTAGATTCAGCAAGCAGGGTAGTTAGTAACAGGAGAACAGGGAGATGTTCTCAGGTAGAACGTTCACGAGTTGACTTGCAGTGCTCAAAGATGTTCTCATGATAAATATCAAGTGCTTTATAAAGAATTAGAAAAGTGGGTGTGCATGTGAATGAATGACGTACATATGGCATGGTCTTAAGTGGATATCAGGGACGTGACCTGCTTCAAGGGGATCCTGCCTGGAGACGCAGGGTCTGAGGAGGGTATGTGAACAATGACCCCTGCGCATAAGATACCTTTGAAGTGCACATGGTGTTTGGCACCTTGGCCGATCCCACCCCTGCCAGCCCCCTTTGGCAGCGCACAGCCACTGGTGCCAACTGCCTTTGATAATGGAGAGGGGATGGATGGACATGAGGCGTGCACGAACGGGCCGGAACACTGCTGAATGGAGACACACTTGATTCACTGAAAAACTGAAACAACCATTGATAAAGGTTCTGTTGTGTTTTATTTTGTTCCTGATTTTGATGACACAAATATACTACACATTAAAAACTTCTCCCCTGTACTGACTGCTGTCACTGGGGAAAGTTTCTCTAATGGCACCGACGACACAGGCGGGTATTACTCGTCGAACGCGGTGTCCAAGCCTCCCATGAAGCCACTATGTAAACAAACGATATGCCACCAGCCTGTACCACCTTTGAAAGAGAAAGATGCAAACAGTTGTTAAATTAACAAGATAAGTCTATTAAACCTTAGTTGAAAATTACATATCTTGTATTCAATGGCATTGTTGCCAGTACAAATGTTACCTAGAGACACTGTACAATATTGAATGACTATGCATTCCATTACATTTGGGACACAAAGAAATATTGCTTCATGGCTGTACATGAAATAAACATAAGGAGACCACTATGATTTCCCCAAATTGCGAGTGATGTATAGAATTGAAAGACTACATTCGTTTGGCATTGATAGATCTAAGTTACAACAATATAGGAGACAACCATGAAATGGTAGTGGCCTAAGTGACATCACAACTAGAGTGCACTTACTCGTTACTTGGATTGTGAGGGCGAACTGATGCTCGAAGTTCGTGCATAAGCACCATCATAATCCTCAACACGGACCGTGTGAGGCAGGATGACCTGAAGTCTGGCAGCTCGGTAACGCATTGTGGCCGTGTCTCGCCTTCCGATATGTAGGACAAGCATCCAGAGTTTTCTCGGCAGCAGCAGTTCTCCTCGGTTAGCATTAGCGCACACCGATTGCAGGTACACCAGGTGGAAACAGCGTCCATGCAACTAGGCTCAGGCTCTTGATCTGTTGAATCGTCCTCCCAACTGACGTCCGAAGCCCCATCCTTTGCGCATCTTTCTCTTTCGAGTAATTCCGCCTCGGAATACTCTGGCTAGTACTGGTAGGGCTTTATTGTTGCCATTATGGGGCAAAAAGAAAATTGATAGTAATGGTTCTAGTATCTGTTCGCACGGGCTACAAGCAACAAAACTAGCTGACCAGAGCACAGAAATGAGGCACATTATACAAAAAGAAAAGACAGAGAAAGGAATGGAAAAGCAAATCTGATGTTGTCTGTTGAGAAGCGGTCTGTTTATACTTATTGAGGAAAGAGGCGTCCTGCCATTTCCATGGAGACACGTCATTAGCTGAAGCGCAGAGAATGTTTACCCGAGATGTGCATTGGCGTTGCAAAATGGGTGGTACACGTCTAGTGATCTCAGCCTCAGGGGCAGAGGATATGATTTAGTGCCGCCAGGGCAGTCCACCTTGGGCGATGCCGCAACAGATAAGATTATCACAAGATGGCCACGCCATGCTGCCTGATTTTGCATGTGTACAAAAGAGGAAACTACGGTAAGGTGCATAGGAAATGTTTGTACGATCGATCAACGTATGCTTAAAAACACATGCCAGAACCCTCGGGACAATAATAGTTTTGAGCGCACTATTCCTTTAAAAATGTTACAAGAGAAGCTAGACAAAGGGGATACTAAGTAACCCCTCCAGCACTCTATTGTCAGATAGTGTGTGCCGGGTCTAGAAAGTTACAAGTGTAAGTGAAGTCCATTTCACGTCACTGCTCTTGGAAACAGTAGTTTATCCAAGAGAAGGAATTTAAACCTTTGGGAAATCTAAAAGACTTACCTGTGCCACTGTACTGGGGGTGCTGTGTGACACAATGTAAAAGATGATGCCTATGTAGTTTGTCAGACTCTGCAACCAAAAGAAACAGAGTTTAAATCACATGAAAATAAATGAGAGAGTGGGAAAAAGGGTCTCGCTCTCTCCAGGTAAAAAATTCAAGTCCTAAAAATCCAGCAAAATTGCTGTGGGTCTCTAAGGTAGAGAGGAATTAGCACATTTCTGAGAACTCTCCCCAACACTCATACTATTGGCAAATAGCCCTGACAGACCATGCCAAGGAGAAAACTGCACCAGTTTAAGGTAATGCCTTTTGGACTAAAGAATGCACCTGCGACATTCCAAAGGATGGTAAAACATGTTCTGAAGGGGATGGAGGACTTCTACATGGCATACTTGGATGATATTGCAGTGTTCAGCTCTACTTTGAAAGAGCATATTGACCACCTGGGATATGCATTGCAGGCTCTTGAGCAGGCCCAACTGACCATAAAGGCAAGCAAATGTCAAATTGGTCAGAGTAAAGTGTTCTACCTTGGACATGAGGTAGGAGGAGGTGAAATTAGGCCATTGCCTAGCAAGGTACAAGCTGTACAAGACTGGGCCACCCCTACTACTCAAACCCAGGTGAGAGCCTTTCTAGGCATCTCTGGTTACTATAGGAACTTCATAGAGAACTATGGGACCCTAGCTTCTCCCTTGAATGTGATCTCCTCACCGCACCAACATTCCCCAAGAAGATCAGGTGGAATGAGGAGTGTACCAAGGCATTTGAAGGACTTAAGAAAGCCCTTTGTCAAGCTCCAGTCTTAAGATCTCCAGACTGCAAACAATCCTTTATTGTACAAACAGATGCTTCCAATACAGGTATAGGTGCAGTTCTGAGTCAGCTGGATGAGAAAGGCAGGGAACACCCCATCTGCTTCATCAGTAGGAAACTGAAGGACCAAGATGCAAGGTGGGCAACCATAGAACATGAATGTTTTGCCATTGTGTGGTCTGTGAAAATGTTTAGACCATACTTGTATGGTTTTTCTTTTGTAATTGAAACAGACCACCAACACTTGGGATGGTTAATGCAGATGAAGGGGGAGAATCCTAAATTGTTAAGATCGTCAATCAGCCTGCAGGGGTTTGATTTTACTACAGAACATAGGTCAGGATGAAATCACCAAAATGCTTATGGTCTCTCTAGAATGTATGCCTGACTGGAGTAAGGAGTTTCATCCAGGAATGGATTAAATCCTTCTGTCCCTTAGTGTCGGGGTCTGTGTAAATGCCCTTCTACCTTAGAGACCCCCAGCTCTTTTTGCTGGACTTTAGGACCTTTTATCGCTCAGGTAATTTTAATGTGATTTATTCTCTGTTTCTTTTGACTTTGGAGTCTGGCAAACTCCATAAGCATCTTTACATTGTGCCACACAGCACCTTCAGTGCAGTGGCACAGAGAAGTCGCTTAGATTTCCCAAAGGTTTAAATGCCTTCTCCTGGTGGAACTACTATTTCCAAGAGCAGTGAAGTGAAATTGACTTTACTTACATTTTGCAACTTTCTAGACCCAGCACACACTATTTTACAACAGGTTGCTGGAGGGGTTATTTAGTATCCCCTCTGTCTAGGTTCTCATGTAAAAATGTTACCCTTCCTACAATTAATGGCTGGTGACAGTGGTTTACTTTTTACTACCATTATGTGTTTTTACCGCGGGCCGCGATCGCAGCCACGGTAAGGCACCCATGGTTGCCCATTTCATCAAAATGGCCCTGGTCGTCTTTTTTTGCCATTTCTTGTCGGGAAGGTCCTTCTTGAGATTTGCTCTTCGCGTCAAACCAGGTCTGGTCTCTTTGTTAATTTTGTCTTTGGCAGGATTCATGAGTTTAGCCCGCCAATGGCTGCAGTATGTTTGGCTGGGGCAGGAAGTGAGGGAGGTGCCCTGTGCTTAATCCGTTTGGTTACAGGAATGCACCCAAAGGTGATTTGCTGGCTGGCTGTCCGGCAAGGACAGCCACCCTGCTGTGTCGTTGACAGCTAGTCTGGAATGAATGGGAGAAACCTACATAAAAGGCAAGGCTTTTTGGCTTGGAAGGCAGATTCGACCACTGAACGAAGGAATCCGAAGAAGAACTTGGAAGAGACGGCTGCTGCAACTCCTGGACTGTTGGTTTGCCCAGTGAAGCCCTGCTGCTGTGCTGAAGCTCTGAATTCGCCTCGACTAGAGAAGACCTGCAAGGACGATTTCTCCCTTTTGAGTTGGTGGGACCAATCAACTCCAAAGTAAGCCTGTCTGGACATCATCTCGAAGCTGGTTACATTTCCACTGCAGTTGCTGCTGGAACCGAAGAGCCAGGGATAGGAACACCAGATTGTGTGCGTTGCTATTAAATCAGACCTGAGCGATAGGAAGATCCTACGGACTTCCCTGTTGCAGGACTGACCAAGCCTGAGCCACCTCAACAGAGTGCTGGACCCCAGAAGCAAGGAAAGTCTGAGGTGGTATCCGAGAACTGCAGTATTGCTATTTGCTGTCGGACGCGAGGAGCTGAAACGCCAAAGGACCGCTGAATTGAAGTTTGCCCATTGCTGCCGCTGACCATACCATATCATTGCAGAGCAGGAGTCCACAGACGTCCTCTCTCTTGTCCCCACGACTGAGGCTCAGGAAGAACAGAATCTGCAGAGCTGTACAGGAACAGAAGCCAGCTGGAAACATTTCTTCTAACCAGAGGTACTGTAAAGTCTTCATTACCTCTTGTTGTATAGCTTTACTTACTCTGTTGAGACCTGTCTTGGTTTCCTTGCAGAATTGCTAAAGCTTTGCCCCCCCACAAGCCTCTCAGCTTGTGGCCCTTCAAATGAAATGTTCTACTTTTTACAAACATTTCTACAAACATTGTGCAACACTTTTTACCTTTCTGCAAAAGATATTCAGCTCCCCTTGAAATTTTGCAATTAACATTGTCTGTCCTGGCTCCTTGAGAGACTCCTCTTTACCTCTGGCTTTGTGCTTTGGCTTTTCCCCAACGAAATGTTTAATTTTCTCTGCATTGGAAGGTTTCTAAAAGTACTTACCCGTTAATGGCTTATTTATTAACCTTTGTTTTATTTCTCTATTCTATCTTTTTCACCAAGCTCAGTATTGCTCTAAATGTGCTAGTGATAAATCAATGTCCAGTGTCGTAGCTATTTAAGTCACCCGAGGTTGTAGGAAGTGTCTGTGTGCCATTCCCAATGGGTATCATCTGATTTAGAGAAACTAAGAGTGTGTTTTGAAGTATATTTAAGTGTTACATGTTTTGCTCCCTTTCTGAAGAAGGCTTATATAACTGACTGTGAAATAAATTAATAATTGTTTTATCAAGAAACCTTGAATATAAGTTTTTATTTGGATAACTGAATTGTGAAACTCTGTGTCACAACATTACTGATCACATTTACCCCTCTTGTGGTAAGCCTGACTTCTCGACCACAGGACCAACCTGTGTCGTTCAGACTTATACCAAAGGTTTGGTCCCTGTTGCCATTAGGTCAAGGTTCTTGTAGTGCACCTAAAGGGTACTGCATACAATCTTGCCTAACCAAGGATCTTTCTTTACAATTGTGGTTATACCCAATTCCTGAAAGGCTTTACGAGTATGTTTCCGCCTGTTAATTTTCTTGTCCCAAACTGGTTCTCACTTTCCTCATTGTGGCTCAGTTTGAGCCTATGCATTCTTGATCAGTTCGGTTGCTCACTTTGAAGACTGCCTTTCTACTGGCAATCACTTCTGCCAGAAGGGTCAGTGAGCTGCAGGCTTTGTCATGCAAGCCTCCTTTTCTCCACTTCTTTTAAGGAGAAGGTATCACTGAAGGTGCTGCTGGGGTCATTGGGCCCAATGTCGTTTCAGGGTTCCACATTTCCTAGGGATAGACTTGCCTGTGTTCTACCCTCCTCCTTATCTCTCCAAGGAAGAGGAGAGTATGCACAGGTTGGACCATATGAGGACTATGGCGCAAGGACAGCAGAGTTCGGGAGGGCTGACCAGCTGCTTGTAGCTTTTTTGCAGTCAAGCAAGGGATTTGCCTGTTTCTAAGCAGACCATATATCTGTAGATTAGACTCTGTATAGCGGAGTGCTACCAACACACAGGGAAGGAGCTTCGGTGGGGCATCAGAGCCTATGCCACTAGGGGTTTAGCTGTGACTTCAGCTTTTTAGAGGGGCGTGCCGGTTAGAGACATCTGCCCAGCGGCAACATGGTCCTCTTCGCACACCTTCACCAAACATGACTGTTTGGATGTGTCTCGTGGGGCTGCTGCTCGCTTTGGTAGAGCAGTGCTCCAGAGCTTCCTAGTTTAGGTACTTTAATCCCGCCCTCCACTCTACATACTTCGTTGGAAGTCTATCTGATGAGGAATCTGTGGGAGAAAGCAATCCATTGAAGGAGAAATTGCTGACCAGGAATGTTCTTTCTCCAGCATTATATCTTTCATGGATTCACATGCTTAGAATATTCCTCATCGTCAGGCTAGGAACCCTCTGTCTTTTAAAAAAAAAGCATTTTCCCTTGGAAAACTTCAACACTTTAGTGTCCTATCAACGTCCTTTTGAGACGCTTACGCACCAGCCAATAGGACGTAGGGTATAAATTGACACACCCCGCAGCTTCTCAGATTTCAACCGTCTCCAAAGTGTCGGGATCACCTTGTGCTTTCTACACTTTTGTGGGTTGTAGTCATTTATTTCCCAATGTCGGGGAAAGCGTTGTTTAGCTCGTGTGCTACGAGCGGAATGAAAAAGGTTTATGAAGGGGACGGGCACATGGACTGCCTCTATTGCCTCTACCCTCGTCACTCCGCGGATACCTGTGACATCTGCAAAGGTTTCTCACAGAAAACGTTCAAGGACCACGATCAGTGTATGATATCGTGGCTGAACGAAGGGGCCTACCCTCCATCTGAGGTAGGATCGGTGCGCAGTCTAGCATCGGAGAGGCCTTCCCCCGCAGTTTCTCGCTGCTCGGTGTCGTCTGAGCCTCTGGCAAAGAAGTCACGGCCTACAGAAAAGAGTCGTCCCTCTTCGGGGAAACATCTGATGAAAGGGGCTCAATCATTGTCTAAACATGGTCAATCTGACCAGTCCCGAAAGCCTGAAAAATCTTCTTCTGCTTCTTCGAAAAAAGGACAAAAAGGACTCCTCGAGACGCCCCTCCTCAGGAGACCATCCTAGGTCTTCCTCGAGTAGAGAATCTTCGAAACACCTGTCCAGAGACTCAAAAAAGGCGGATCGCCTGACAAGTCCGCGCCACAATTGCTAGCGCCGTCAACGGGAGTCCCGTCGTCGACAGCTTCACTTCTGGCTGCACTATCTGTCTCTACAGTGGTGTCGTCAGCCCCAGTGGCGGCAATTGACGAAGGCCCAGGTTTTCGTCGTCGATGGTCGATGTACCAGGGTCTTGGCAGCCTTTGGCGTATGACGCCATTCTACCGGATACCTTACTGCAACAGGAGTCTGCCCTTTCGGTGTCATCGATGGAGGAGGAACGAGAACCTGTGGTTCATCCAACAAATCTCGGCTTACAGGGCGTTGGCCCTTTGACGAGGGCGGGAGTGCAGAATGTTCCACCTGCATCTCCTCTGCTGAATCCGCAGTCAGTGCTGTCTCTTCAGGTGTTATCTACACTGCAGTCCCTATTAAGTCAGCTGGATGCAAGACTGCCTCCATGGGTACGCTTCCGGTAACACCCATCATCGACGCAGCAGGTACCCCTCCGCATTCAGCGTCCACGGCTGAGTTTCTGGCTTCACGGCCGATGAGCACAGAACCTCCTCGTTCCCACCCAGAGGAGGGTGAGCTACAGGACTCTGATTCGGACCAGAGTCCTAGGGACTCCATCTCTGACATTTCATTGTCGCCATCAAGAGACCCGACGTGGGAGTCTGACGGCGAATAGAGGCTCCTAGGAGTCTGGTGCAACCGTCTCCCCCGGATGACATTGGGGCTTTTCATGCCATAAGCCTGTGTTGAGTTTTGTCTGACCCCAGAGGAAGAACGGAAAGAATGTTTCTTATTGGACCACATGCGAAAGAGAAGAAAAGCGGTTTTCTCCGTTCCGATCCTCGACCACGTTTGGCAAGAAGGCTTACGTACCATGCGCCATCCATTTTCAGAGCCTGCAGTTAAGGGCAGGTTAGTGAAAAAATTCAAGGCCCCGGACTCTACGCCAAAGTGTTTGGTTGCACAACCTTCTCCTGAATCAGTGGTGTCAGCGGCGGCTAGCAGGAAAGCCAGAACACAGCACAAGTGCACAGCACCTCCTGACAGTGAAGCTAGAAGGCAAGATGCCTTTGGAAAGAAGGTCTTAACAGTGGGGGCGACGACAGTCAAGGCTGCTAACTCGTTAGCAATTATGGCACGCTACGACCGCGAAATGTGGCATCGCCTGGTCCCCATTTTAGAACATCTGCCCGAAGAACACCGAAAGGCAGCCATGCTACTGGTGCGTGAAGGTGAGGAGGCATCAAATCACAGCATTAACATCGCTGTAGATTTAGCAGAATCGGTGTTCATGCATATAAATAATGGGGTGGTACTAAGGAGGCAGGCCTGGCTAAAGTGCACAGACTTTAGGCCGGAGGTCCATTACAAGGTGCTGGACATGCCCTGTGAGGGTGACCAATTGTTTGGGGAAAAAATAGATGAAGCCCTCAAAGGCATGAAAGAGGACTCCGATGTCATTGGGAGCTTTACAAAGCGGGCAAACGTATCGGCTCTTCCGTGGAGCTTCAGAGAACACTCGATTTGCTGCATACAGAGACCAAAACTACAATCGGTCTGGATACTCTTCACGAGGATACAGACTAGCAGTTCATGCTACACGAAGAAGCCGTGAGTTTCAGACATCCAGAAGGAGAGGAGGACAGCCTTCTTCCACCAAGCGTAAGCAAAGAAAATCACAGCAATGACAGTCTTAGAGATGTCCTGGGAGGCAGAGTGGCTCTACACGTCGACGAATGGGAGAAAATTACATCGGACCATTGGGTATTGGACGTGGTGAGGCTGGGCCACTCTCTAGAATTCAAGGACTCACCACTTCCCATTCCTCCTGTGTATTCTGCTCAACCTCATCTTCACATCTTACAGCAGGAGGTTGTACTTATGCTGCAGATAGGGGCTATAGAATTGGTTCCAGTGGCCGAGAGAGGTCAGGGGGTTTACTCCTGTTACTTTGTGGTCAAAAAACACAGCGGCAAGTGCCGACCCATTCTGGACCTTCGGGCCCTGAACAAGACTCTGCAACGCCTGAAGTTCAAGATGCTTACACTTCAGGAAGTCATCCGGTCGGTGCAGCCAGGAGATTTTCTGGCGTTGTTGGATTTGCAAGACGTGTATTTCCACATACCTATGCGTCGACGACACAGAAAATTCCTACGGTTTGTGGTGGGTCAGAATCATTACCCATTCCGAGTCCTCCCGTTCGGTCTAAAATAGTCTCCCAGGACGTTTACGAAATGTTTAGCGTCGGTGGCGGTATGGCTCCGACGAGAAGGTCATCACGTCTATCCTTACCTGGACGACTGGCTGATACTGGGCTCGTCTCCGGCGGTGACGCAGGCAAATCTCAACGTTACCATGCAGCTGTTGCAACGGTTGGGCTTCGCGGTCAACTTCGAAAAATCATTTCTGTCTCCATCCAGGAGCTTAGTGTTTTTGGGTGGGGAATTCCAGACTCTGTTGGGTCTGTTGAAGCCTTCTGTCGAGAGAATTCAAAAACTCAAGCAGAAAGCGGCAGAGTGGAGAGTCGGAACAAGAGTATCGGTCAGGAACTACATGTCGCTGCTGGGAGCCATGGCGTCATGTATTCCCTTGGTGAAGGACTGTTGTCTCTTCATGAGGCCAGTGCAGGAATTTCTGGCAGACCGGTGGGCTCAAAGTCATGGATTATGGTCCGACAAGGTGGTGATCAACAGCGACTTACAGGAAGCGCTTCGGTGGTGGCAACTCTCCGACAATCTGATACGACGAATGCCGTTACTGGAACCAGAATTTCAACCTACAATTGTGACGGATGCCTCTCAAACAGGGTGGGGAGCTCATCTGGGATCCTTCCAATTTCAAGGTCGGTGATCTCCAGTCGAATCGAATCTTCATATCAATGTGCCGGAACTGAGAGCAGTTCATTGGGCTCTAAAATTGTTTTTGCCATGCATACGAGGCTCTGTTGTGAGGGTGTTGACGGACAATACAACCACAATGTTTTACCTCAGGAAGCAGGGGGGCACGCATTCCAGAACGCTCCAGAGAGAGGCTCAGGAACTATGGCATTGGGCCCTAAAACAAGACATCAATATTGTGGCGTTTCATCTATCAGGGGTGATGAATGTACAGTCAGTCACTCTCAGCAGGGAAATGAACCAGCTCCACGAGTGGCAGCTGAAGGATCAGCAGGTGTCGAGCATTTTCAGGAAATGGGGTTGTCCTGCACTGGATCTCTTCGCCATTCGAGAGAACAGAAAGTGCAAGCAGTTTGCCAGCAGATGGCCTCAGCCAAATTCGCTGGGGGATGCGTTCTCGATCCCATGGACGGGCAGGTTCGCGTAGGCATTCCCTCTGTTTCCACTCATTCGGCAGACCCTCCAGTGGATTCAGAAATGCCCATGCAGTGCGATTCTGTTGGCACCTTACTGGGCCAGGCAGCTGTGGTTCTCAGACCCACACCATCTATCCGTAGCAGAACCAGTGCGGTTTCAAGTGTCGCCGGACTTTCTGTTTCAAGACAAGGGGGCAGTTTGGCACCACAACCCGGGCTCTCTTAGCCTGACGGCTTGGCTCCTGACTTCTCAGAGTTTAGATTACTAAACATTCCTAGGGACTTTCGCCGCATTTTAGAGGCGGCTAGAGCTCTGTCCACGAATGTCTCCTATGCATGCAAATGGAAAAGGTTTTGTGTGTGGTGTAAGGATCAGCCTGGGATAGACCTTTTAAGCATTTCATCGGAGCAAATTCTGCCCTACTTACTACACTTGGCAGAGAAAGGTTTAGCATTCTCCTCCATAAAGGTTCACCTGGCGGCCATTTATAGATTCACTCGGAAGAGGCACGCTACCCCGCTGTTCAGTGATCATCTCGTTAAACATTTTCTAAGAGGATTGTTTCGGACTTTTCCTCCGGCTAAGACGTTCCCTCCTGGTTGGAGTCTCAATCTGGTGCTGTCTGGTCTGATGAAAGCCCCGTTTGAACCTATGTCGTTGACTCCCCTGCAATTTTTTTTATGGAAAATGGCGTTTTTAGTGGCCATTACTTCAGCAAGAAAAATATCGGAGTTGCAAGCTATAGTGATTGATCCTCCGTACTTAAGTTTCTTCAAAGGCAAGGTGGCGTTAGCTACTAACCCGCACTTTATTCCAAAGGTGCCAACTACGTTTCATAAACTCTCTTCTATTGTGCTACCATCATTCTTCGCTTCGGCTTCCACATCGGCAGAAAAGGCACTGCATACGCTGGACGTTAAAAGAGCATTGAAATTTTATCTGAGTCGTACTCAGGAATTCAGGCGTTCAAGACAACTGTTTGTGGCTTGTGGACCCTCAGTAAAGGGAAGGGCAATCTCCAAACAAGGCCTATCGCGCTGGGTCTCATCGGCTATTTCCTTCTGTCACTCTAAGCGGGAAAGCCTTTGGAGAGGCGCCTGAAGGCGCGCTCAACGAGATCCACTGCGTCATCAGCGGCATTATGGTAGGGGATTCCGCTGGTGGACATCTGTCAGGCGGCCTCCTGGTCGGTGCTGCATACATTTACTCGGCATTATTGCCTGGAGTAGCAACATGGTGCAGATGTACAGATGAGACGTGCAGTCCTGCAACGCCTCTTTCAGTAAGGTAAGCCCCCACTGCGTGGGGTACCTGTTTCAATGTTACCATGGCTAATGTTTTCTTGCTGGTAGTATGTGTTGCGTTCCTAATGAATTGGTTTGCATTACATGCTACCATGTATGATGAATACTGCTATGTAATCTATTCTAAGCATGTGAATCCATGAAAGATCCAATGGTGGAGAAGGGAGTAGTTTCTTACCTGTAACTCCATTTCTCCAGCCTTGGTATCTTTCATGGATTCACATGCGCCCGCCCGCCTCCCCCGAATGCAAACCTAGTTGGTGCCTCTACTTTGGAGGTTAAAATCTGAAGAGAAGCCGCAGGGGCGGGTCTATTTATTCCCTACGTCCTATTGGGTGGTGCATAAGCGTCCCAAAAGGATGTCGATAGGACACTAAAGTGTCGAAATTTTCCAAGGGAAACGCTTTTTAAAAAAGACCAAGGGTTCCCAGCCTTACGACAGGGAATATTCTAAGCATGTGAATCCATGAAAGATACCAACGCTGGAGAAATGGAGTTACAGGGAAGAAACTACTCCCTTCTATGGGTTCTTCTCCCGCAGACTCATCACTCTCACAGGATCTTTTGAGGTGGACCCACAGTGGCGGGAGAACCATTTCAGCAATATGAAAAGAAGTGACTGTGGTTATGGATGCTTCTCTGAAGGGTTGGGGCACACACCTGAACGAGCTGACGGTGAGCATGTTGTGGCCCCCGGCAGAGATTAAATTTGTTGGAGTTAAGGGCCAACTACTTGCCTTCGATACAAGGGGAAGGTGGCCATCCACTATCTCAACAGGACAGGTGGCATGGGTTAACTATCCTTGTGCAGGTAGGCAATGCAGCTCTGGTTTTTGGGGATTGCAAAACAGGATCTCCTTGTTCGCAGTCCACACGACGAGTGCTCTGAGCAGGCAGTGCTTTTGTTTTACACGAATACAAGCTGTGCCCGGAAATTCTTGTGGAGATCTTCGCCTTCTGCAGGATCCTGCAAGTTAATTTGTTTGCGTCCTGTTCCAACAGCAGGTGCAAGCTGTTCTGCTCCAGGGATTTTCCTCTTAAAGGAGCACTGGGTGACGCATTGGTGGTGAAATTGAGTTTTCTACTTCTATAGCGTTCCAACCAATTTCCGTCATCCCTCAAGTCAAGAGGCTGAGGCGGTTTGTAACAACCATGATCCTAATTGTTCCGTATTGGGCCAGGAGAAAGTGGTACGAGGACCTTCTGGACCTGCCCATATGCCCCCTGCTACACCTTCCCAAGAAAGTAGGCTAACTCTCGCAGGGAGGCGGCTTAGTTAACCACCCGAGCATCAGCACCGTCAACATCCTTGCTTGGTTACTGAGAGGTTATGCTATAGGGACTGGGATCTTCCTGAAGACGACATAGGCATTTTACTTTTGGCCAGAAGACCAGCGACAAATGCTCTTTATCTCTGCCCATGGAAGATATTTTGCACCTGGTGCAGAGCCAAGGAATAGGACCCTTTCTTGTGCAATACTGCAGCAGTTCTTCCCTTCCTGTTACACCTAGCCAAAAATGGGTTAAAGGTGAGTACCTTTATGGGGTCCCTGGTGACTATTTCCATTTTTGAATGCACGCCTGAGAAAGGTTTTTATTTCTCCATGCCAATTGGGTTACAGTTCTTGAAAGGGCTGGTAAAAACCTTTCCCCATCCTGATTTGTGTTACTGGCTTGGGATCTAAACTTATTCATGACAAAGTGAAGCCAACAATGTGACCATCTTTGCTCCCTTAGCTAGTACCAGAATTTCATCTTGCTAAATAGATTCTCTGCAAGTTTCTATCCACCTCCTCATCCCTCCAAGGAGTTTACGTAGGCTTGATCCCATGAAGGTTTTAAGCATTTGTATTTCTAGGATCAGTCTTTTCGGGATGAAAGATCAACTTTTTGCTGGTTATTCCAGACCAATACTAGATGTTGACGCAATACTCTGTCAAGGTGGATTGTTTTGGCCCTCTCTGAATGTTGCATTGTGGCAGGCAAAGGCATTCATTCCACCAGAGAGGGGTGAACAGCCTCTTCAGCGCTCCAGAGGGGGACTACTGACCCTGGACATATGCCAAGCAGCGATATGGCCATTGCTGTATACATTTGCACAATACTATTGTCTGGACACAATATCAGGCCAGGGGGCCTGTTTTGTCAGGGCATTCTTCAAAATAGTTTGATCTGAGTTTGCATGAGAGTTTGCTCTTTTTCACCTCCTCTTGAAACAAAGGTCCTACTGTGAGAGTTTATTAAAGATGACTAATCTGTGGGCAGACACGATCCATTAGAAGAACAAATTACTTAAGTAAGGTAATGTTCTTTCTGATGGATGTTCCTCCCACCGATTCCTCATCGCCCTCACATCCTGCCCCTCGAATAAAAGCCCTTTCTTCTTCAAAGTATCTCCTTTAATACTGCTCTTGCCAAAATAATGAAATACTTCCGAAAGAGAATTTCTCATTGTGGCTGAGCACAGGGAAAAAGTTAGTTAACTGAGGTCATCGGACGTGGTGTGGGCTACTTTTACTGAAGCAGACATCCAGTCCGGCCCTGATGGTGGGCTGGCTGAGAAACCTCAAGACTGGAAGCCCCTGTTTCAGAAGTATGCTGCTTCAGGAAGATATATCTAAGATGAGGAATCTGCGGGAGGTACAACCATCTTAAAGAACATTACCTGGGGTAAGCCATTTTTTCTTCTCACTGTGAACTCTCAACAGCGTCATGCCCAATTCTCTGAATACATCAGACTTTAAGCTCTGCAAAGACTGCAGGAATAAACATGTCAATGTTGGACCCCCTTCATGTGTGCGTATGGTGCTAATATGGGTAATTGCGGCTACTGTCAGTCAATTCACTCGAGGGATCTTCCAAGATTGGGTCCCTGGCTTCCGTGTCCACCCCTAAACAGTTCTGACAGAGGAGGAGGAACCTCAGTCAACCAAGAAGGATAAGGACTTGGGAAGAAAAAGAAGAGATGAATGGATACGATTTATTCAATGGATTGCCTTTCTCCCGCAGATTCTTTATCAGATGGATATCCTCATCTAGCTCTGCTGCTCAGAAAAACTTCGACAGGGGACTTAGTGGACCTCGACTCAGCTGTCGATTGTTGATCCACCTTGCTCAGTCGTCGGCTCCAGACGTGATGCCGGGTGTCGTATATATACTGCGTCACTACGCCCCATACCTCGGTTACTTTTTTCTGTGCGCGTGACAAGCTGCTCTGGAGGAACATATTACTTACTTATCGAGTCCTTGACTCTATTCAAATAATTTCTCATCAGATTTAGTGTTTGTTCTTGACCCCGAGATGGCCGTGCCTCAGATTTCAGGGTTGAAGCGCTGCACTGAGTGTGACTGTGAGTGACTGACCTACATGACATCTGTTTGTGGTGCCTCAGCACGAGTCACGACATTGAGGGATGCACGTTGTGTGGGGAAATGAATCCTAACTCCCTTTTGGGAGCAGGCAGCCAAGCTTGTGGTACGACAACCGCTGTCGAAATCACCTGCTCGGTTGACAATTCGGTCCTCAAAAGACAAAACAGAGCGGACTACCCCAGAGCAAGAGAAAAGACATTGGCAGTCTCACTCACGAGCCACTCTTCTTAGTCATCTTCTCATAAGAAGAAAAGGCACCACCGGCAGCGGCGCAACTCTGAGGTAAGTCGTGCGCAGGGCTGACAACTCGCCAGGAATGGAAGTATTTCAAATCGCAGATGCTGGTGATGTTTGAAAAGGTGGCTGGAGGTGCGCCCCCAAAACAGTAGACCACGGTGGCTGCAGCAGACGCTTGGTGGTCTCGACACCATGCAAGCAACGGTACTGATGCCATCAGCGCCAGGAGAGCCTTCGGGCTCTGCGCCAAAAAAGCAGTTAAGCCCTTGAATCCGGGACCTTCCCATGAGCCTCAGGGTTCTGGCATTCTCGACACGCCTTCGGTGCCCAAGCCTCGGCCGATGCCGACAGCCACCCCTTTCAACGTTGAAGGATAAGCCCTCGATGCTGGCCATCAGTGATCGATCCTTTGTCTCACTTTCCTGGACCGATTTCTTTGGCTCCAGGCTGCCGACGGTGGGGGCGATCGGGGAGACGCTGAACCTATATTTTCAGGGCCGGTGGTGTTGATTTTATTGATGACCATGCAGACCTCCTGGCTTTGGCACAAGGGGCTGAATGATGCCAGTGGGTTGGTTACATCCCCTGATGTTGAATTGCAACAGGCTCAACTGTACACTCATGTCCATGCCAAATTTAGGTAATTAGTGGACAGGGTGGTCAACACCCTGGGGCTGGATGCTTCTGCAGTTCCAGTCCAGGGTTATGATTTAACTAACATTTTGGATAAGGTTCCCACTACAAAAGACGCATGCTACTGAATCCACCTATAGCCGTCACAGTCACCTCCTTGTGGTAACGGCCCTGCTCTATTTGTCCGGTCAGCTCCAGCGTGAGCAGCAAATGCAGGCCGTTGAGAGGGGATATGATCTTTTTGTCCTTTCATCCTTCCTCGGAATGACTAGTTGTTCTGGCAGCCACGGTTTTCACCAGGGCTACTTCATCCACCTCGATCCGTCCTCCTGACAGGGAGCGCAAGAGGCTGGATGCAATTGCAAAAAAGATTTTCACATCTGGCAGCATGGCCTTGAAGGCGAGTAATGTGTCGTGTGTTTGCCAAGTATTCCTTTGGTCTCTGGAAGGTGGTGGAACACGCAGCCCAATACATCCCTGAAGGGGAGCTGCAAGATGGTTTTTATGCCCGCTGGTGGATGATGGGAAGGAGGTGGCCAGGCAGTCACTGCAAATGGCCCTTTATGTGGCGGATTGCGTTGGCAATGATACTCAGGAGACAGGCCTACCTGTGCTCCTCTGGCTTTACCCCTAACGCCCAGAATATGTTGCTTTTTGAGAGAGAATTCCTTTCCAGTTCAACGCCTGATGACTCCCTGGAGAAGTTCAAGGAGTCAAAGCTTGCCACAAAATCTCTGAGCCTTGCTGCACAGCCAATCAAGCCTTCCTTCAGCTTTGCCTCTAGGCGAACAGGCTACAGATGTCAATGTGCCGTACGGCAGGAAGGCCAAAGCTCCCCCCAGCCAGGCAGGGGCAGAAACGTTTCTCATGCTCCGGAAGGCTTCCAATGGCCAGCAGGCACCAATGGCTCCGCCCTCAAAGCCGCTTTTATTTTCCCCTCCCACAACTCCCCGGTTGGGGGAACGCTGCCCGAGCATTAGCCCCACTGGTGGGAGATTACCTCAGAGGCCTGGGCCCTGGAGCTCGTGCAGTGGGGTTATTTTCTGGCCTTAAAGAAACCACCGGACAAACCCCCCACCACCATCATCCCAACCGGAACAGGAGCTCTAGGAACAACTTCAAGCCCTATTGAATGTTGCAGTGGTATAGGTACCTCCCGAGCCGAGAGGGTCGGGCTGATATTGCCTAGTGCCCAAGAAGGGAGGAGGTCTCTGTCCCATCTTGGACCTCAGACCCTTGAACAAGTTCCTGAGGAAAGACAAATTCAAAATGATGACATTGAGAGGGATTCTCCACGTTCTCAAGCTGCAGGAATGGCTGGTGTTCATAGATATGCAGGACGCTTACTTCCATGTGGCGATACACCACAAACACAAAGTTCCTGAGGCTCCTCAGACGAAAATCGCTATCAGTTCAAGGTGCTCCCCTTTGGGTTGACCTACGGTCTTCACCAAGCTCATGGCGATAGTTGCAGCTCACCTCAGGAGATCCGGTGTCCACGTATTCCATACTTGGATGACTGGCTGATCCGAGGGAAGTCGTCAAATCGGGTTTTCTCCCACCTGGAGGACACCTGCTCACTACTGCAGAGGCAGGGCTTCTCACTGAATTTGCTGAAGTCCCACGTGACACCAGTCCAAATGCTCCAGTTCATCAGGGGCAGTCCTAGACACTCAGGTGGGGGAAGACCTTTCCACCTGAGGAGAAAGTCATCAGCATTGCTCAGATGGTGAACCTATTCCAGAATCACGCCACCTCACCAGCAGCTTCCTTCCTCTCTCTCTTAGGCCTCATAGTCTCCTGTATTTTTCTAGTGCCAGAGGCCCGGCTGCGAATTAGATGTCTGCAGTGGTTCCTTCGAGGCCAGTGGTCCCAGTACCTCAGAACCCTCAAGGATTTCCTCAGGGTGTCGAGGTTAATGGCCAGCGACCTTTGTTGGTGGCCCGACAGTAGCAATTTACTGAGAGGGGAACCCTTCTGGTCTCTGTGGCAGCTGTGGTACTGACTGTTGGAAAATGGTATCTCTGTCTCAGCAGTTCATCTGGTGGTGACAGAGAACAGTTTGGCGGATGCTCTGAGAAGGCAGAGCACCATCTCACATAAATGGGAAGTGTGGCTGGAAGTCCTAGAGGAGGTCTTCTCTCTTTCTGGCGTACCCCAGCAGTAGCTCTCTTTGCCACGGGTCCAACAGGAAGTGCAGACAGTTTTGATTGAAGGAATTCCCAGTGAATGGCGCGCTAGGGGATGTGTTTCTAGTGGATTGGACCATCCTCCTTTTATTGTTCCAGATTGGTATTTAAATCTGGTTCTCATTTTACTGATGGAGCCTCCCTTTGAGCCATTGCACTCTTGCTCTTTGCGGCTGCTTATGCTGAAGACAGCATTTTTGGTCGCCAATACTTCTGCCCGGCGGGTCAGCTAATTGCAGGGCCTTTGCTGTACACAACCATTTTTATAGCTCTTTCACAAAAAGGTCTCGCTTAAAGTAAGGCTGGGGTTCCTACCGAAGGTGGTATCTGAGTTTCACCTTTCGCAGTCTATAGATCTGCCCATTTTTTACCAACCGCTGCACCCCTCTAAAGAAGATTGGTTGGATACCAAAAGGGCCTTCAGTTTTTACGTCGCAAGGATGGGGAAATGTCGGAGGCCTTATGAATTTTGTGGTTTACTCCTTAGCCAGAAAAGGTATATCTGTGCCTAAGCAGACACTTTCCAGATGGATCATCTTATGCATTGCAGAATGTTGCCAATCTGCAGGCATCGGAGCACACTCGACCATAGGGCTCCCAGCATCTACAGCATTGCATAGGGAGAGTGGGGGCTCAGTTAAGGACATTTGCAAAGCGGCAACTTGGTCTTCACTCCACACTTTTACAAGGCACTATAGCATGGACGTCGCCTGTGGGGCTGACACGTGCTTTGGCAGGGTGGTATTACAAACCTGTTCCTTTGAACTTTCTGCCCTCCATTGTTCCACTGCTTTGGGAGTCTATCTGATGAGTAATCTGCGGGAGAAAGGCAATCCAATGAAGGAGAAATTACTCACCGTAATATTCTTTCTATGGATTCTTCTCCCACAGATTCCTCATCACCCCTCCCATCCATCCCCGCTCAGAAAACTTTAGCAGTTGGTGCATGCCTGTCTTGGTAAGAGGACACTTCACGATGGACCTAGAGTGACCGTTTTCTGTCTAGCAAGCCACATTCGTTCTCTTTCTGAGTGTGGACATTTTTCTACAAAGTCTTTGTATGCCTATGTGATTCTTGCTTATTAACATTCTATTGACTATTTGGCGACCTTCTCTTGTTATTTTCCTCTGCAGCGGTTGAGCACAGGGAAGAAAGGTGGGAACTATGGTACGGGGCGTAGTGATGCAGTATATACATGACATCACGTCCGGAGCCGACAATCGAGCACCGAGCAAGATGGAACGACAGTCGTGTCGAGGTCCAATATGCCCCCTGTCCAAGTTTTTCCAAGCAGCAGAGATGGATGAGGATATCTATCTGATAAGGATCCTGCGGGAGAAGAATCCATAGAAAGACCATTATGGTGAGTAATTTCTCTGTGCTTCGCCAGGAAAAAGCATTGCAGTTCCCACTGGAATGATTGTGTACAGGACTCCTCAGAGGAGACCTCACCAAAAAGGAAACTGGTCAATTCCGTACTACCTCCACCACCTCCACCATTCTGGAGGAGCTTGAAGAAGTTGTTTTAAATGTTTGCTAAGGCACCGCAGTTGTTGATATGTAATATTGTTGGTGAGAAAACCCTGAGATGGATTTTTAACGAGTTGCAAATAACTGTGGAAAAAATATCAAGAGGCCCTTTTCACCATGCCCAATATCTACATACATTTAGTATCTATAGTCTCACCGTGCCAGCACATGGATTTTACATTAATACGATTCCATTTGTACAAAGTTTTCTACAGTTGTTCATTTTCATTTATCCTTACACACATTCTACCTATACTTGACCTAAAAAGTACCTTTTAACAGGGGGCTATAACTGTGCCCTTGTTTGCATTTTTTTCAATTATAAATCAAACCTGCAATACTGCATTCCTTGCAATTTGAGTTTCAAACCTCTATTCGATTTTTTTTAGATCTCTTTAAAAACCAAAATCGATGTTTTTTTATCTTTTTTTTTTTTGGACAGTTTTTTTGGTTGACTATATCACTGGTTACCTCCATGCAGTCTGTCTGTGTGTTAGGAAAGATTTCTCTTTTAGCAAAATTCCCTCCATAGTTATATGGACCCAAACCTTTTGCTTTTATTTTTCAACCTGTCCTTAATTTTTATAGGGAAGTGAATCCTTCAGCTTCACTCCCCGGGCTTTTTGCTCATTTTGTTATTTATTTATTTTTTATTTTATTTTTATTTATTTGTATTGCGCCGGTAGCTCGCAAGCTTCCGGGCGCAGAGACAGGAACACAAGAGACAAGTGACGGATAACATACACGAAGCACAAGACATTAGAGCAGATATAGGACTGGGCAGGAAGTATTATATGTTTCACTTAAAGATGTAAGTTTTCAATTGTTTTCGGAAGCGTTGGTAGTTGGCTTCCATCCTTATCTGGCTCGGGAGGTTGTTCCAGAGGCCTGCTACAGTGACAGGGAAGGATTTGCCCGCTCCGTTTTTGAGTCTGAAAGGGGCTGTCCTAATCAGTCCTTTTTCGGCTGATCTTAGCTCTCTGGAGGGCTTATATGGGATGATTTTACTTCTCATGTGAGCTGTAGCTTTGCCATATATACATCTGTGTGTAAGCGTGAGCATCTGTGTGGGGAAACTGATCAGCCCTTTAGACATCAGTACTAGGAAACGGTTTGTCTTTTGATTTTTACACTTTTGTAATGTTTTTATATTGCACAGAGCATTTTACAATGCAGTGCAATGGAGATACTTTTGTATCACCCCAGTTGTTTAAACTTGGGATCCATGGTTACCTTTATATGTGCCTAAAGACAAGCTGGTGGCAGCAATTATATTTTTTAAATGTTTGTGTTATTTCTAGTGAACACATTTGCATTTACCGCGTATGGTTATTAAACGTGACCAGTTGTCACGATGCCCGCTCCCGGGGAGCCGGCTCAGGCCCTGCGTCCCCGAAAGTGGACATCAAGTCCCCGGGGAAGGTCCCAGCAACCCCTTATAGGGGCCCTTTGGACAGCGTCCTGGCCCCTATGGCGCCAGGCTCATAGAAAACGTCAGTCCTGGCGCCATAGGCGCCAGGCTCATTATGAAAGTGTTTGGGTGCACTGACCTGATGCAGACCATGCTGCAGAACCCCGGCCTCCTTGAGGCCTGAAAGGAACTACTTTACCTGTGGGACTCATTTACCACCCGGGCGTGGTCGGGGAAGGATACATACCCGATTGGAGGAAGGACACATTCTAGGAACTTCTTCCAAGGCTATTTAAACCACACCCGATCAGCCACACGTGCTTTACGTTGTTCTGCATCTAGCAGCTGGACGCTCACCGTGTCTGCTCCTGCATCTGGACTTCTGCCACACCTGCCAGCATCCTGAATCACCTGCAAAGGAAGGGAACAAGAGGACAGAAGAAGGAAAAGGCCTCACCTGCTAAATCTGCATCCCAGAGACATTTCGCCGACAATCCTGAAAAGGAAGACATTTATTTTTAAAGCACATCGCATCGATCGCTGCAGCGCCGCATTCTACTCACCTTTACAGGGCGCCTCCGTATTCAGCAGCGACCATCCGGATTCGCAGTCGCGCCCCCGCGTCTAGGGAGAAAAAGACAAGAACAAAGGTGAGAGAAAGAAACTCCATGTCAAGACTTACCTGTTGGGTCATTCCCTTTTCATTTCGGGTCCGCGCCGCATCCAGGCACTTTCGGACCCCGGCCCGTAAGGGGGAAAAAGACATCAGCGTTAATGGGTGAATGAAAAGACATTACCAAAACACTCATTAAAGACTTACCTGATTTCCACAAGGATTTCACCGCTCACCTCGGGTCGGTGCCTGTTCCCCGGCATTCCGTACCCCGGCCCCTATGGGGAAAAAGACACTAGCATTAGAACATTAATGCATGGACACAAGGGGAACCACTTATAGAAAACTTACCTGGAAGCCAAGCAAGTTTGGTTCTCACCCATCCGAAAATCCAGTGACGTAACTGGATACCAACGCGCCCCTGCATCAGAAGCAGGATGGAGAGCTTGTCCTTCAAGACCCTAAAGTGAGACGCTACGGGGAAGCACAGAAGGGTTTTGAGGAGGGTGAGAGGGGTAAGTGGGAGGCCGATTGCATTACCCCGCAGACAGTTAACCCCCTATTCTCACCTACAGAAGGATGCTTCTGCGAGTCAGACAAGCCAGATCTGGGGCCCGGTCCAGTCCGTCTTCCGAACTCTGCGCATCACCTTAGACGAGGTCACAGCAGCGCGAACCAGGCCAGTGCCCCCGTGGGAGTCAGGTGAGCGTTACAGAACGCAAAGCCTTCCTACAAATTCCCACCCAGGCGCTATGGAAACTTCTGAGACTGATCAGTTGGCCCAATTACTGGGGGAATTACGGGCCGAAGTACATGCCGCTCGTCAAGAGACTAATGCCCTCAAGAGGGAATTAATAATATCAAAGGAAAGAACTGATGACCTGGCCAGACAGCTTTTGCAAGGTCAAGCTGGACAAACTCCTCTACCCTGTTCCGGAGGGAACCCCGCTCCTGTGGTTCCCAGTAACCCTGTGCAGATTAATCTACCTGGAAACATGCCGCTGCCCCACCTGAACGCTTTGCTGGGGACCCCAAACGATTCACCGTATTCATGAATCAGTGTCGTTTGCACTTCCTATGCAGACCTGGGGCCTTCCCTAATGATCAGACCAAAGTAGCCTTTGTATTGTCATATCTCAGCGGCTGCGCTGCCGATTGGTCAGTTCCACTGGTTACTCAAGATGACCCGATTCTCTGTGATTTTCAAGGATTTCAAGCAAGCATGGAAAGGTTATTTGCTCGACACTCTCAGGGGCAGGCTCTGGATGACGAATTTCTATCCCTGCGACAGGGCAATCAGGACCTCCTATCCTATATTGCAACCTTTAATAGACTAATTGTGGAAACGGGATGGCCAGAGGATAAAAGAGTCACGTTATTTTATCGAGGTCTACGCGGAGAACCTAAAGATGTCTTGGCCCAAGTTGTAAATCCGCCCCAAGAATGCACAGAATATATAGACTTAGTGGTCCAATTGGGTCACAGACTTCAAAACAGAAAAACAGATCGGTCCAGGTTTGAGACCCGGGTGTTGGTCAAGACCCACGCTAACCCCAAGGGAGTTGATGTCTCTGAGCCTATGCAAATTGGAGGGGTTAAAGAACCCTTAACTCAAAAGGAACGTGAAAGGGGGCAGCAGTTAAAATTATTTCTTTATTGTGGGAACTCTGGACACGTTCTACGAGATTGCCCGGCAAAACTGCCCCGAAAAGTGGTAGGAGCCGCTGATAAAAACCATGAAGACACTGTTTGGGAAACGACTCAGCCCGACAAGCGTAGGGGTCCGCTTGCCAAGCTTGAAAACTAACTCTCAGACCTCGCATTTCATTGTGCCAATGGTTCTCCTAGATCCAGAAAAGCCTAAGCGGTTGCATGCAATAAAGGCATACATCGATAGTGGAGCTATTGGAAACTATGTGGATCGTGAATTGGCCTCTAGGATTAACGTGTAACGCTCACCTGGTTCCCACGGAGGCGCGGCGTCGAAGGCGCAGAACTCTGAAGATGGACAGGAAGGGCCCCTCTATTCTGGCTTCCCTGGCTCGTTGGATACAATCCTGTGCGTAAAAAGGGAGTATTACCAACTGTGGAACAATGCTCAAGCCTCCCACTCCCTTCCAACCCTCCACGATACCTCCTCCACGATTCCCCGTGAAGCCTCACCTTAGGGTTTGGCAGGATGAGCTCTCCATCCTGCTTCTGATGCAGGGGAGCGTTGAAACCCAGTTACTTCACTGGATTGAGGATTGATGGGAGTTCAGGTAAGCTTGACTGTTCAGGTAAGGCGCTGTAAAAGTTCTGTTCAAAAGTTCAAGCTTAATAATAATGTTCGTTGTCTAATTGCAGCAAGCGCTAATGCTTATGTCTTTTTCCCCTTAGGGGCCGGGGTTCAGAGTGCCGGAGATATGGCGCCGATCCGAAGTGAAACAGTTCTGGATGAGCGCTCAGGTAATGTCTTTGCATTCGATCATTCAATGTCTTTGTCTTTTTTCCCCAAAGGGGCCGGGGTCCGGAGATGCCAGGAAGCGGCAGGACCCGAAATGCAGTGGGAATAATCCAACAGGTAAGACTTAAAAGGAAACTGAGCTTTCCTTATTCCTTTTCTCCCTCTCACCTTTGTTCTTGTATTTTTTCCTCTAGGCGCCGGGGCGTAGCTGAATCCGGAAGATCGCTGCTGAAGATGGAAGCGCCTTGCAAAGGTGAGTAAAATGCAGTGCTGCAGCGATCGAAACAAAATGCCTTTAAAATGATGTCTTCCTTTTCAGGGCCGTTGGAGAAATGACTCCGGGATGCAGATTTAGCAGGTAAGGGCTTTTCTTCTCCTATTCTCTTCCTTTCTCCCCTTGCAGGTGTTCCAGGGTGCTGGCAGGCGTGGCTGAAGTCAGGATGCAGGAGCTGACACGGTGAGCGTCCAGCTGCTAGGTGCAGAACAACGCGAAGCATGTGTGGCTGTTCGGGTGGGGTTTAAATAGCCTTGGAAGAAGTTTCTGGTATGTATCCTTCCACCAATCAGGTATGTATCCTTCCCCGACCACACCCGGGTGGTGAAGTAGTCCTACAGGTTAAGTAGTCCCATTCAGGCCTCAAGAGGGCCTGGATGAAGCAGCAAGGTCTGCATCAGGTAAGTGTGCACCCAAGCACTTAAACACATATCCTGTTCTATGAGCCTGGCGCCTAAGGCGCCAGGACTGGGGTCCGCTATGAGCCTGGCGCCTAAGGCGCCAGGACTGAGTCCAAAGGGCCCCGACTTGGGCCCGCTGAGACTTCCCTGGGGAAAATGATGTCTGCCTATGGGGTTGCTGGGCCCGGCCTGGCTCCTTAGAGGTAGGCATCATGACACTACCCCCCCTCAAGGCCCCTCCCAAGGTCTTTTCCTCCGGGGGTTTTGGTTTGTGCGGGAATCTTCGATGGAATCTTTGAATTAATCGTGGTGCGTGAACATAGTTACTGGGTTCCCAAGATCTTTCCTGAGGTCCATATCCTTTCCAATCAACAAGATAGAAGAGTTTCGACTTAACTATCTTGGAATCTAAAATGTCTTTCACTTCGAATTCTAATTCTCCATCAATTTGGACAGGGCCTGGGGGCTCAGACAGTCTGGTTCCAGGTTGTACTGGTTTTAGAAGAGATGCGTGAAAAACGGGATGAATCCGCATGTTGGATGGTAAATCGAGTTTAAAGGCCACTGGGTTGATAATAGCTTTGATGGGGTAAGGCCCAATGAATCTGGGATTAAAAGTTCGCTGACCCTTGAGGGGTAGATGTTTAGTTGCTAGCCATACCTGATCTCCTACTTGGTAAGGAGGAGTTTTACTTCGGTGCAAATCAGCGTTTTCTTTATACTTTTTCTTGGCTTGCTGTAAGTGGGTTGTAGCTTCTTTGAAGGCTTGGGTTATTGTGGAATGTAGGTGATTTACTGCAGGCATCTTCAGGGTCAGAGGTGGATCTAGGTCAGAGGTCCGAGGATGGTGACCATACAGGGTATAAAAAGGAGTCTGTCCGGTTCCAGAATGCACTGAATTGTTGTATGCATATTCTGCAATCCAAAGGATGTCCTTCCAATTCAACTCGGATTGGTGTAACATGCACCGCAGATATTGCTCGAGAGTCTGATTGGTTCTCTCGGTTTGTCCGTCGGTCTGGGGGTGGTGGCTGGTGGATAACCACACGTCTATTTGTGCTAGTTGGCAACATTTCTTCCAAAAGTGGGAGATAAATTGACTTCCACGGTCTGAGACTAATATGGAAGGGAAACCATGTAACCGCACTATATTTTCCATAAATTCCTTGGCCAAGGTGGAAGCTGACGGCAATCCTTTTAAAGGGATAAAATGGGCCATTTTGGAGAATAGATCCACTATTACGAGAATCGTGTTGTAACCACCACAAGGAGGCAGGTCAGTTATAAAGTCCATTGACAAGGTGCGCCAAGGTGCTGGTGGAATGTCCAAAGGTTGAAGTAGGCCGGCTGGCCTTTTCTTTTGACTCTTATTTTGGGCACAGATTCCGCAAGACAACACAAATGACTTTGTCTTTTCTCCAAGAAGGCCACCAGAAGTGGCGTTTGATCTTTTCTTCTGTTTTCGCGATACCGGGGTGTCCTTCCATTAATGATTCATGATGACGGGTAATGACAAGTTCCTGCAATTCTTTACTTGGCAGAAATAACCGCTCTTGGAAGTAGGGTAAATCATCCTTAACGGTGTAGTGAGGACCCTTTTGACTCCATTCCAGTAAGGCAGAAGAGTCAAAAAGCTGTTTTACTTGAGCTTGGATGTCCTCAATGGTTTGCAATGAAGTGAAGCCCAGAATTCTTTGTTCCGGTATGATTGGCACAGGTTCTAAACTCGAATTGGGTTCTTCCATGCCTATCCGGGATAAGGCATCTGCCTTACCATTCTTGCAGCCAGGGCGGTAGGTAATTACAAAATCAAATTCCGCAAAGAATAAAGCCCATCGGAGTTGTCGCGAAGATTGAGCTTTGGCCGTCTTTAAATACTGCAAATTTCTGTGGTCCGTAATTACGGTGATGGTGTGTCTTGCACCGAGAAGATAGTGACGCCAAGCCTTGAAAGCTGATTTAATAGCCAGTAGTTCTTTGTCGGTAATTGCGTAATTGAGTTCAGGTGGAGAGAATTTTCTGGACCAAAAGGCTACAGGGTGTAGTTGGTTAGTTTCTGGGTCTCTTTGCGACAGGACAGCTCCCATGGCCGAACTGGATGCATCGGTTTCCACGATGTAAGGGAGATCTGGGCGCGGGTGCTTCAATACAGGTGCAGAGGTGAATTTGGTTTTCAGGTCCTGAAAGGCTTGTTCAGCCTCAAGAGTCCATTCAAAGCGTTTGTTTTTCTTTAGGAGAGCTGTGATGGGTTGAACAGTTCGAGAAAATTCTGGGATGAACCTTCGATAGAAATTGGCAAAGCCAAGCATGCTTTGCACTCTAGGAGATGGCCATTTGAGAATGGTGTCCACTTTCCGCGAGTCCATTCGGATTCCTTGAGGTGTCAGGATGAATCTGAGAAACTCCACTTCTGTGGTATGAAAAACGCATTTTTCGAGCTTAGCAAATAATTTGTGCTGGCGCAATTTTTCAAGAACTGCCCTAACATGGTTTCTGTGATCAGATTCTGAGGAGGAATACACCAGGATGTCGTCAATATAAACGATGACACAAACATCGATAAGTTCCCGAAGAACATCATTCATGAAGTACTGAAAGGCGGCAGGTGCGTTGCACAAACCGAAGGGCATTACTTGATATTCGAAGAGCCCAAATTGGTGCGGAATGCAGTCTTCCACTCGTCGCCCTCTTTTCTACGTACCAGGTGGTAAGCTCCTCGGAGATCTAGCTTGGTGTACACACAAGTATCTTTTACTTGGTCGATAAGCTCAGGTATCAGGGGCAAAGGGTAACGATTCTTAATCGTTATCTGATTAGGGCGCGGTAGTCAATACAGGCCCTAAGGTCTCCTTCCTTTTTAGGTACGAAGAACAAAGCGGAAGAGACTGGTGACTTTGATGGGCGAATGAAACCATTGGCCAGGTATTGATCCAAATACTGGTGCAAATGCAGGTTCTCGGGTTCAGTAAGAGCATAAATCCTACTACAAGGTAGTTGTGCATTGGGTACCAAGTCGATTTGGCAATCGTAAGATCGATGGGGAGGTAAGGTGTTAGCCTGCTCTTTCTGAAAAACGTTTTGGAATTCTTGGTATTCAGATGGTAGCTGTACAGGGGTGGAAGTTACAGAGGCTAGACCCATAGCTGGATTCCTTGGGTAACAGGTTGGTTCACAATCAGGAAAAGTTATCTTTTTTGCTCGCCAGTCTATTCTCGGATTATGTGTTTCTAACCAAGGGATTCCAAGAAGTACTTGAAATTGTGGGGCCTTGATCACATCAAACACGATTGCTTCCCGATGTCCGTCCTGACCCACCAGAGTGATTTCAACTGTGGAATGCGTTACAGGCCCTGAGGCTATTTCGGTTCCATCAACTGTAGTAATTACATCTTGGGTTACTTTCGGGCAGAGAGGAAGCTTAATCCTGGAAGCCAATTCACGGTCTATGTAATTTCCAATAGCTCCACTGTCTATGTATGCTTTTATAGCATGCAACTGCTGAGGCTGTTTTGGGTTCACAAGCACCATTGGCATGACAAAATGCGAGGTCAAAGAGTTTGTTTTCAAGCTCGGCAAGCGGACCCCTACGCTTGTCGGGCTAGGTCGTTTCCCGAACCCGGTGTCAATAACTCGTTATCAGTGGCTCCAACCACCTTCTTGGGTGGTTTAACTGGACAACTTTGAAGAAAGTGACCGGAAGTTCCGCAATACAGACAAAGTTGCATTTGTCGCCTTCTCTCTCGTTCCTTCTGCGTTAATGGTCCTTTAACACTGCCAATTTGCATAGGTTCGGAAACGTCAGTACTCTTGGAGTTAACGTGGGTCTTGATAGGTACTCTGGTTTCATACTTGAGCCGATCTGCTTTTCTATTTTGAAGTCTGTGATCAAGTTGAACCACTAAGTCTATGTAGTCTGCGCAGGCCTGGGGTGGATCTACTATCTGAGCTATAACATCTTTAAGCTCTCCGTGCAGGCCTCGATGAAACAATGTGATCCTTTTATTTTCAGGCCATCCGGTTTCCACAACTAGTCTATTAAAGGTGGCGATATAGGACAAAAGATCCTGATTACCTTGTCGTAAGGATAGCAGTTCGTTGTCAAGGGCCTGTCCCTGCCAATGTCGAGCGAACAATCTTGCCATGCTGGCCTGGAAGCCCTGGAAATCCCGGAGAATGGGATCATCCTGATTTACCAATGGAATAGACCAATCGGCAGCACAGCCACTGAGGTAAGATAGTACAAAGGCTACTTTGGTCTGGTCGTTGGGGAAGGCCCCGGGCCTGCATAAAAAGTGTAAACGGCATTGGTTCATAAAAACAGCATATTTCTTGGGATCCCCCGCAAAACGTTCTGGCGGGGCCAAAGGCATGTGTCCAGGTAGATTGATTTGTACCGGGTTATTCGAACCCATTGTTGTAGAAATATCTCCGTAAACAGGTAAAGGAGTGTGCTCTGCCTGGCCCTGCAATAACCTTTTGGCCAGATCATCAGTTCTTTCCTTGGATAGGATTAGTTCCCTTCTGAGAGCATTAGTCTCCTGGCGGGCTGAGTGCACTTCTGCCCGTAATTCCCCTAAAAGATGGGCCAGCTGATCTGTCTCGGAAGTCTCCATAGCGCCCAGGTGGGAAATTGTGGTAAGGCTTCGCGTTCTGTAACGCTCACCTGGTTCCCACGGAGGCGCGGCGTCGAAGGCGCAGAACTCTGAAGATGGACAGGAAGGGCCCCTCTATTCTGGCTTCCCTGGCTCGTTGGATACCCTCCTGTGCGTAAAAAGGGAGTGTTACCAACTGTGGAACAATGCTCAAGCCTCCCACTCCCTTCCAACCCTCCACGATACCTCCTCCACGATTCCCCGTGAAGCCTCACCTTAGGGTTTGGAAGGATGAGCTCTCCATCCTGCTTCTGATGCAGGGGCGCGTTGAAACCCAGTTACTTCACTGGATTGAGGATTGATGGGAGTTCAGGTAAGCTTGACTGTTCAGGTAAGGCGCTGTAAAAGTTCTGTTCAAAAGTTCAAGCTTAATAATAATGTTCGTTGTCTAATTGCAGCAAGCGCTAATGCTTATGTCTTTTTCCCCTTAGGGGCCAGGGTTCGGGGTGCCGGAGATATGGCGCCGATCCGAAGTGAAACAGTTCTGGATGAGCGCTCAGGTAATATCTTTGCATTCGATCATTCAATGTCTTTGTCTTTTTTCCCCATAGGGGCCGGGGTCCGGAGATGCCAGGAAGCGGCAGGACCCGAAATGCAGTGGGAATAATCCAACAGGTAAGACTTAAAAGGAAACTGAGCTTTCCTTATTCCTTTTCTCCCTCTCACCTTTGTTCTTGTATTTTTTCCTCTAGGCGCCGGGGCGTAGCTGAATCCGGAAGATCGCTGCTGAAGATGGAAGCGCCTTGCAAAGGTGAGTAAAATGCAGCGCTGCAGCGATCGAAACGAAATGCCTTTAAGATGATGTCTTCCTTTTCAGGGCCGTTGGAGAAATGACTCCGGGATGCAGATTTAGCAGGTAAGGGCTTTTCTTCTCCTATTCTCTTCCTTTCTCCCCTTGCAGGTGTTCCAGGGTGCTGGCAGGCGTGGCTGAAGTCAGGATGCAGGAGCTGACACGGTGAGCGTCCAGCTGCTAGGTGCAGAACAACGCGAAGCATGTGTGGCTGTTCGGGTGGGGTTTAAATAGCCTTGGAAGAAGTTCCTGGTATGTATCCTTCCACCAATCAGGTATGTATCCTTCCCCGACCACACCCGGGTGGTGAAGTAGTCCTACAGGTTAAGTAGTCCCATTCAGGCCTCAAGAGGGCCTGGATGAAGCAGCAAGGTCTGCATCAGGTAAGTGTGCACCCAAGCACTTAAACACATATCCTCTTCTATGAGCCCGGCGCCTAAGGCGCCAGGACTGGGGTCCGCTATGAGCCTGGCGCCTAAGGCGCCAGGACTGAGTCCAAAGGGCCCCGACTTGGGCCCGCTGAGACTTCCCTGGGGAAAATGATGTCTGCCTCTGGGGTTGCTGGGCCCGGCCTGGCTCCTTAGAGGTAGGCATCATGACATAACCTCCCTCTCCGTCCTAAAACCAGCAAAGATGTCATCACCACAGTCGATGGAATTGAAATTGCCTCTGGACCGGTAACACATTCCACTACTGGGGTGACTCTTATTGGTCCTGACGGCCATCGGGAGGCAGTTGTGTTTGATGTAATCAAGGCTCCACAGTTTCAGGTTATTCTTGGAATTCCTTGGTTAGAGACACATAATCCTCGAATTGATTGGCGAGCAAAGAGAATAACCTTCCCGGATTGTGCACAAACATGCTACCCAGAAAACCTGAAGATTAATCTAGCATCTGTAACCTCTGCCTCCATGCAATTACCTCCGGAATACCAGGACTTTCAGGACGTCTTCCAAAAGGAACAGGCCAACACGTTACCTCCTCACCGATCGTACGATTGCCAAATCGATCTGGTGCCCGGTGCACAACCCCCTTGTAGCACGATTTATGCCCTTACCGAACCTGAGAACCTGCATTTGAGACAATATTTGGATCAATACCTCGCCAATGGTTTTATTCGCCCGTCAAAGTCCCCGGCTTTGTTCTTCGTGCCTAAAAAAGAAGGCGACCTTAGAACTTGTATCGATTACCGCGCATTGAACCAGATAACGGTTAAAAACCGTTATCCTCTGCCTCTGATTCCTGAACTCCTTGACCAGGTGAAGGAGGCTTGCATATACACCAAGTTAGATCTCCGGGGGGCATATCATCTGGTGCGAGTAAAAGAAGGCGACGAATGGAAAACAGCCTTCCGTACAAAATATGGATTATTCGAATACCAGGTAATGCCTTTCGGGTTGTGCAATGCGCCTGCTGCCTTCTAATTCTTCATGAATGATGTCCTTCGGGAACTCATCGATGTTTGTGTTGTCGTCTATATCGATGACATTCTAGTGTACTCCTCTTCGGAATCTGATCACAGAAAACACGTTAGGGCAGTTCTGGAAAAACTGCGCCAACACAAACTATTTGCTAAACTGGAGAAATGTGTTTTCCATACCACAGAAGTTGAGTTTCTCAGTTTCATCCTGACACCCAAAGGAGTCCGAATGGACTCAAGAAAAGTAGATGCCATCCTCAAATGGCCATCACCTAGCTCTGTAAAAGGGGTTCAAAGCATGCTCCGCTTTGCCAATTTCTATCGCAGGTTTATCCCGGAATTTTCACGCATAGTACAACCCATTACTGCACTCTTGAGGAAAAATAAACGTTTTGAATAGTCTGAAGAAGCCGAGCAGGCCTTCCAGGATTTAAAAGCTAAGTTTACCTCTGCACCTATATTGAAACACCCACGTCCAGATCTCCCGTGTGTCGTCGAAATTGATGCATCCAGCCTAGCCATGGGAGCAGTTCTGTCTCAAAGAGATCCTGAAACCAACCAACTGCATCCCGTAGCATTTTGGTCCAGAAAATTCTCGGCACCAGAGATTAATTACGCAATCACTGACAAAGAACTGTTAGCCATAAAGTCCGTTTTTAAAACCTGGCGGCATTACCTGCTTGGCGCTCGACATACCATCACGGTGATCATTGATCACCGGAATTTACAGTATTTGAAAACCGCCAAGGCTCAGTCATCACGGCAGCTCCGATGGGCTTTGTTTTTCTCTGAATTTTATTTCGTGATTACCTATCGACCTGGCTGCAAGAACGGCAAAGCGGACGCCTTATCCCGAATTGGAATGGGAGAATCTGATACAAACTCAGAACCAGTACCAATAATTCCCGAACAGAGAATCCTAGGTATGACTTCGTTACAGACGCTTGAAGACATTCAAGTCAGAGTGAAACAACTCCTGGACCCTACAGTCCTACAGGATTGGATACAAAAGGGATCAGACTTTACCATAGATAATGGTTTACCTTATTACCAAGGACGCTTATTCCTGCCGCACAAGGATTTACACGAACTAGTTATTTCAGGTTATCATGATACATTAATAGAGGGACACCCCGGTATTGCCAAGACAATGTAAAAGGTGAAACGACAATTCTGGTGGCCCTCTTGGCGAAAAGATGTTAAATCTTTTGTGATGTCCTGTGGTGTTTGCGCCCAAAATAAAGGTCAAAAGAAAAGACCAGCCGGTCTCCTTCAACCTCTAGACATACCGCCAGCACCCTGGCACAGCCTATCAATGGATTTTATTACGGACTTGCCTCCTTGTTCGGGATACAATACCATTCTGGTAATTGTGGATTTGTTTTCCAAAATGGCTCACTTCATTCCTTTGAAAGGTTTACCTTCAGCTTCTGTCCTAGCCAAAGAATTCCTCGAAAATATTGTTCGGCTACATGGATTCCCATCTATACTAATCTCTGACCGGGGAAGCCAATTCATTTTCCACTTCTGGCGCAAATGTTGTCAAATGGCACAAATTGACGTAAGATTATCGACCAGTCACCACCCTCAGACCGATCGTCAGACCGAGAGGACAAATCAGACCCTTGAGCAGTACTTACGGTGTATGTTACAGCAATCTGAAAGCAACTGGAAAGACATTCTTTGGATAGCCGAATACGCATATAATAATTCGGTACACTCTGGAACTGGCCATAGTCCTTTTTATACCTTGTTTGGACATCACCCTCGAACCTCAAACCTCGACAAACCTCAGAACCTCGGAGTGCCCGCAGTAGAACATCTGCATTCTACCATTACCCGAGCCTTCAAAGAGGCAACCACGCATTTACAACAAGCCAAGAGAAAATACAAGGAGAATGCTGACCTACATCGGAGTGAAGCACCTCCGTATCAGATTGGGGATCAAGTGTGGTTAGCTACCAGACATTTACCGCTCAAAGGGCCTCGAACTTTTAACCCAAAATATCTGGGACCTTATTCTATTACGGCAATAATTAACCCAGTAGCGGTTAAACTTGATTTACCAGCTAATATGCGAATTCACCCTGTTTTTCATGTGTCACTTCTGAAACCAGTAGTCCCCGGAACCCAACTACTCAAACCTCCAGAACCTATTCAAATAGATGGGCAACCCCAATTCGAAGTGAAGAACATTTTAGATTAAAAAATGTTTAGGTCAAAGCTTTTCTACCTAATTGATTGGAAGGGGTACGGGCCTCAGGAGAGGTTGTGGGAACCCAGTGACCATGTGCATGCACCTCGATTAGTCAGGAAATTCCACGACTCTTCCCAAACAAACCAAAACCCCCGGAGGGAACAACCTTGGGAGGGGCCTTGGGGGGGCGAGTGCTGTCACGATACCCGCTCCCGGGGAGCCGGCTCAGGCCCTGCATCCCCGAAAGCGGACATCAAGTCCCCGGGGAAGGTCCCAGCAACCCCTTATAGGGGCCCTTTGGACAGCGTCCTGGCCCCTATGGCGCCAGGCTCATAGAAAACGTCAGTCCTGGCGCCATAGGCGCCTGGCTCATTATGAAAGTGTTTGGGTGCACTTACCTGATGCAGACCATGCTGCAGAACCCCGGCCTCCTTAAGGCCTGAAAGGAACTACTTTACCTGTGGGACTCATTTACCACCCTGGTGTGGTCGGGGAAGGATACATACCTGATTGGAGGAAGGACACATTCTAGGAACTTCTTCCAAGGATATTTAAACCACACCCGATCAGCCACACGTGCTTTACGTTGTTCTGCATCTAGCAGCTGGACGCTCACCGTGTCTGCTCCTGCATCTGGACTTCTGCCACACCTGCCAGCATCCTGAATCACCTGCAAAGGAAGGGAACAAGAGGACAGAAGAAGGAAAAGGCCTCACCTGCTAAATCTGCACCCCAGAGACATTTCGCCGACAATCCTGAAAAGGAAGACATTTATTTTTAAAGCACATCGCATCGATCGCTGCAGCGCCGCATTCTACTCACCTTTACAGGGCGCCTCCAGGTTCAGCAGCGACCATCCGGATTCGCAGTCGCGCCCCCGCGTCTAGGGAGAAAAAGACAAGAACAAAGGTGAGAGAAAGAAGGGAAAAGGGAAGCTAAAACTCCATGTCAAGACTTACCTGTTGGGTCATTCCCTTTTCATTTCGGGTCCGCGCCGCATCCAGGCATTTTCGGACCCCGGCCCCTAAGGGGAAAAAGACATCAGCGTTAATGAGTGAATGAAAAGACATTACCAAAACACTCATTAAAGACTTACCTGATTTCCACAAGGTTTTCACCGCTTACCTCGGGTCGGTGCCTGTTCCCCGGCATTCCGTACCCCGGCCCCTATGGGGAAAAAGACACTAGCATTAGAACATTAATGCATGGACACAAGGGGAACCACTTATAGAAAACTTACCTGGAAGCCAAGCAAGTTTGGTTCTCACCCATCCGAAAATCCAGTGACGTAACTGGATACCAACGCGCCCCTGCATCAGAAGCAGGATGGAGAGCTTGTCCTTCCAGACCCTAAGGTGAGACGCTACGGGGAAGCACAGAAGGGTTTTGAGGAGGGTGAGAGGGGTAAGTGGGAGGCCGATTGCATTACCCCGCAGACAGTTAACCCCATATTCTCACCTACAGAAGGATACTTCTGCGAGTCAGACAAGCCAGATCTGGGGCCCGGTCCAGTCGGTCTTCCGAACCCTGCGCATCACCTTAGACGAGGTCACAGCAGCACGAACCAGGCCAGCGCCCCCGTGGGAGTCAGGTGAGCGTTACACCAGTGCCCTAAAATGGCCACACCACGAAATTCTTGCTTGTTGTTTGGCCTTCTTATTGCCTTATCAGGAAATCCCATACAAGGTCATGCACTTGCTTGGGAAAGCCCAAACTTTCGCTGGTTAGTGAAGCCTTTTTGTGTGCGGTGCCCAGGAAGGGGGTGGGGACTCTGTCTGGTCCCACTGTACATCCATGGTGTCTGAAAGTCAAAGTGTGGGACATGAGTGAAACCAACAGTGGTTCTTGATTGAACTGCTGCTGGCTGTTTGAATGGTGTAGATCCTTGCCATTGGTGAGCTTCGACATGCTTCCAGCCAGGATTTTGGATAAGGTGGGCTCCTGCTGCCATTTTTTCAGTTCAGTGTTGGAACCAAGAATCCTGTGTAGAACAGCAGCCAACTGAAGATCCGATAAGGCTCCTCAGGAGGCCCAGCATCCCTTCCTGTGTCTGGCCCAGTGAAGTCTTGTTGGACTCCCTGATCTGCGAAGGCCCTGTTCGGTTCTACAGCCCCTGGATTGGTGGCACCAACCAATCTCAAAATGCTCTCGAAATCCAGCTGTCCTTGACCACCTAGTCGACTGACCAGCTCTCCAGTTGGCTACATCGGTAGAACCGTCCAATTTTGTGTTTGCTGCTGCTACATCAATGGTCACCAGCTTGTGGTGCAAGTCGCCTTCATGCTGAATTTCAGCCACCCCACTTCAAGGGATCCTGCTCTGCAAGGTGGTATTCAAACGCAAATGGAAGGATGCCTCTGTGCATTGACCGTCTTTGGAACTCGCTTTCCCCTGTCTTGTGAAGTGTCCTGAAGAGGTCTGCATCAGTGTTTTCTGCATTAATCCATTGCCAAGAGATGCACTCTGCCCCTAAACCCGATCGGAGGAATCCTTACACCCACAGCTCCTGGGAACCTCACACTGGAACCAATGGCAGGGCATCCAACCTCCTGCGAGTGACCTCCAGTCGACCCATCCAGTCCTCTAGGAAAATCTGACATTTGGTGGGTCGGGAAGGGGGATGCAAAGCATTTTTCAATGGATTGCATTCTCCCACAGATTCATCATCAGATATCCTTCCAGTATCAGCTGTTGGCAAACCTTTTCGTCAGGGGGCATGGGTATGTCTTGACATGGACCGCCGACTCCTCTTGACTCGACCGTGCCACTCGTCGGCTCTATGAACCTGCTTAGATCACATGCTAAGCATAGGCCGACATCTAGTGGTAGCTGCGAGTATTACATTTTTTGTTTTCGAAACTCGAAAAGGGACATCGACAGGGCATGCCAGTAATACTATCACTAGTGTGACGTCCATTGTACCCATGGTCCTTCACGCATCGGGGTTCCTCAGATAGGTTTTTCCACCATTATAATCGGACGCATATTCCGCAGTTCCTTTTTGGCTGACACCATTACTTTATAAAAGATTAAACTTAGTATTTCTTTCTGTCCTTTTGACAACCATTTACTGCAAGAACCCCAGCAACAGCTTCAAGCTCAAAGACCATCATTAGACGTCAGCGACTCCCGTCTTGACAAACCTTTGCCAATGACTTGCAAACTCTTCAGGACAAAAACTTTAAAGGACTGCAAGACTAAACGCAGGGCCCAACACACTATGCAGGCTGAGGCCGCCATGGACGTCGAGGGTGCCTCCAGCGATAGCAGCATCAACATCCTAAGTGATGCTGAGGGCGATCGGGATCCATCCGATTCCCGCATGTGAGCCCGCAACAGGCCGGCGGTTCTGCTACAGGGACGACACCCGGCGGCTCAAGCACTACCAGCTCACACCACACCAAGCACATCCCCCATGGGCGAGAAGTTGACCACATCATCTGTCGATAAGCCACACGCAGTGTCGAGGGAGAGGTCCGATCATTCCATGTCCTTTGGGCCATCGCGGTCACGATCACCACATGACAGGCCCAGAAATAGACAGTCTGTTTCTGACACCATGTCTAAATCTGGGAAGCCCTCGAGTTCCGGCGACAAATCTTCGACACCCCAGGTTACAAAGTCACAGGCTACGAAAAGTAGGGATTACACTACCCCTCAGGGCACTCTTTCAGGGGCTATGCATCATAAGCAAAACCCTGTTCCAGAGTCTACTCCAGCTCCCTCTGTGTTGCCAAGCTCTTACCAATGGACCCCAGAACAATTCAATAGAGTCATGAGGAGAATGTCCGGTTTTATAAACTTCTTTGACAAACAACTCAATAACCTTCAGGGCCCCCCACAGAGCGG
This sequence comes from Ambystoma mexicanum, assembly GCF_040938575.1. Lineage (NCBI taxonomy): Eukaryota > Metazoa > Chordata > Amphibia > Caudata > Ambystomatidae > Ambystoma > Ambystoma mexicanum. The sequence goes on from NC_090927.1 coordinate 1,222,301,425, forward strand.
GGAAGCAAGCACACAGCCTGCAGCCAAAACAGCCCACAGCCCACCTGGACACCACGCAGGCTACCACCTCGTCATATCAGGACTTGGTTCAGGATACATATTATTACAACACTCAAGGCTCACAAGACCCTGGCTCGTACACAGACCCAGAGGACCAAGGTGTTCTGACTTGAGTGTCTAGTAGACCGTTGAGACCTCCGTCCCCAAGTGACGGACAGGGGAACCAAAAGAAACCCGCTGATTGACCTTTGGGGCCACAGGTGGGAGATGTTACTTCCCGGATCCACAGAACCTCTGGAACACCGATGCTGCTGCAAAAAGAACGAGGTTAAGTACCAGGCAATTACCATATATCACAAGAACCAAAGGATCTGAATAGTCTTACCTATCCGGTGTTTGGAAAACCCAGGAAACCTAGGAGGGAGGTTCGAGACTCAGATGAGACTGTCCCTAGAACAAGAGGAACGCAGACAAGTGTGGATACAGGGTAAGCCACCTGTAGAGCTGAAGGCGTAACTTGAATCCCAAAAGGGAAATGGCGTAGAAGTTCAACAAAGTACCAAGGGATGATCCGAAGACAAGTGAGGGTCATGTCGAAATCCAGCAATAGGTAAGCAGTTCCAAGCAAAGGTACAAAAGGATAATCCGAAGGAGTCCAAGTGAGAGTTCCAAGATCAAGGTAAACCAATAGTGTTATCAAACGTAGCGCCAAACAGGGTTTTAAGACAGCTGAGAAGCGACGAGTGCTCCGTGCATCAGGCTTTATATACTGTGCGTTTCGGGGTCATGTGACGTCCGCCAAGGTCACGTGGGAAACGCCGCTCTGAATCACGTGAGCAAGTGAACGATCGACGCGGAGGTGTTCCGCCGCCCCTTCTGCTGTATGTTCTCCATGGCAACTGCCAATGCAGGAAGGGTTGCAACCGAGCCCGTAAATTGTACCTGGTACGGAACTTTCGGTCCTTTGGGTAAACCGAATCACATGAGTCTCGAACCCTGGCGGGAGTTGTGTAGGAACCCGAGGAAGGTGTTGGGGAGATGTGAGCAGTGTTCTGGTGTGCAGAGGATCGTCTAACACAAGGGGTCACAGGAGACTTAGACCAATAATCCCAGACCACACTGATCCACGGTAGCTGACTCCCCGGTAGACAACCAACTGCAATATAATGACCTGCTCCTAAAGGCTGCAGAGCACTTAAATAGATACCCAGGAAGCCCAGGTCGATAAAGACTTCGTGGAGGACAACCTTGGGGATAAAAAATTCTGCAGCAGCGTTATCTCTTTGCTTCAATCGGTTCAGAGGCGCCTTCAGCCCTCTCTGCTTACCCCCAAGCTGACACAGGCAGATAAGCCACGCTTCAAAAAGATGTTTAGACCGGCCCCCTCGCACCCCTTATACATTAGGCAGCAGCTAAAGCCTGACTCTCTAGTAGTCACCACCGGTTTATAGTCAAAATATCGAGAAAAAAAATATCGAACTACAAAAATCTCGAAAAAGAAATATCGAAAATGAAAATATTGAAAACATATACATAGAATTAAAAGGGTCAATTTCTCGAAAATGTAAATGTCGAAACAAAATACGAATATGAATAAGTAGAAATAAAGAAAAAACAAGAGTATCATTTACTATAATGGGGGGGTTCCCCCCCAAAACCCCCCACCACCCCCTCACCCGGCACCCTGCGGCCAGAGGCCCCCCCCCTACTCTCAGCCCACTTTAAAAGACTTACAGAATGAAGAACGTCACCAGCAATTTAAAATGGCACAAACAGTTTCATTAGCTAACCAAGCACAACCAAGAAAAAAATACAGGGACTACGAGGGAAAACTGGTACAGTTAATACAAAATTTTGACCCACAAAATAAGGAAACCTTTTTAGACTCGGTGGCATTTAACTTAAAATGTTAAAAAATCACTTACGTTTCTGGAACATATCCAATCCAGTGTGCCATGGCAAAAATAGATCCACAAAGGACATCCTAATGGTCCAAAATACGGAAACTGGAACAGAAATCCATGGAAAAAAAACAAGAAACCATCCAAAAAACATCGGAATCGACAACATGGAAAAAATACACCAAAAATCAAAATCCACGAGGGAAATAAAGTACACATCCAGGAAAAACACGTACGCAAAAAAAAACCAAGCTGCTCCATAAATAAAACAAGAAAAATCCAAATGAAGGCAGAAAAGAAAGTGCAACTCCAAAAAAATCTCATTGCGAAAAAAAACACGATGCTCCATGATCCAAAGGCAGGGAAAATACAAATCCATCAAACCCAAGTAAATCCGTTGGAAAAAAGCAATCCATGAAACAAAAAACAAGAAAAATCCATAAAATCCACGAGCAAAATAACAGAGACGCGACCGCTGCAGAACCCGATACAGAATGAACTTTAAAAATGGCGCTTACGCATACGTAGGCCAACGTAACGTGCATTTACATATGTAAACAAAAACAAAGATTAAATGTATACTACTAGTTATTCTTGATGCAATAGCACCATCTAGTGAAAAATAGATATATTACAAGCTAGAAAACAAAGTATTACTCAAGTTAAATGGACATATATATATATATATATATATATATATATATATATATATATATATATTTAGCATTAAATAAATTACATTTTATTAATTTACTAATTTAAAAAAAGTTGTTGAAAATATCACAAATACAAGTTATAACATAAATAAAACCGAAACACTTAAGTAAATATTAAGTTGTTTGTTTCATTAAATGTAATGTATTTACCTTAAATATGATTATAAAAAAAGTTAGAGATTTCGAGATTATAGTGAAAAATTCGATATGACTTTCGATATTATGACTTTCGAGATTTTTTTTTTTCGGTCAAAAAAATCAGAGTTTTATTTTCGAGATTTGTAAATTCGAGATTATGACTGACCACCACAAGAAAGAGAGCGGGAAACCCCTCTGTCCTCTACCAAAACCCCTTCTGACAAGGAAAGTAAGAAAATCTATAACCTGGGCAGGAATGTAGCTTTCTCTGATGCCCATCAAACATGGATAGCTAATAATACCATGCTTTTAGCCAGCTATAACTGCCACAAGTGGGACTAGATCGGACAACAAATACTCAGTCCCATAGCCCCTAAAAACAGAGCTCTTTCACACCACCACAGTGGGGAAACTGGTAGCTAGATGTATCCTTAAAAATAACCTGGACGCAGACAACGCAGGGGATAATCGTGGCAGAAGGCACATTGATCAAACGCCATGCATGGCTCTGGCAGTCTGGTTTCAAACTGAAGACCCAGGCTACCCTCTTAAACATTCCCATTGAGCCCAATGCTTTATTTGGCAAAGGAGTTGAGAATGTACTTAAAAGCGCAAAGGAGGAATATGGTACCCTCAAATACCTGGAACAGCTCACTAACAACCCTTTGCGCAGAAAGAAAGCTCAAATTCATGCCAGTTTAGAGGACAACATTCCCAGCGGTCCTCTAACTACAACCAGGGTGGGCAAAGTTCGTCCTGGGGTTCTTCACAAGGGCAGTCCTCCCAAAAGGGTTTTCAAAGAGGCCAAAGAAGGTCTAGAAGTAGGGGCTCAATCCCTCCTAAGCAATGACCACCCGCTACAGGTTCCCTCCAATGCCACTCCAGTAGGTGGTTGTATTTCACTCTTTGCCCACGCATGGGAGGAGATCACTTCGGACAAGTGGGTACTTTCCACCATCGCAGGGGTGTATTGCATAGAATTGATTCAAACACCAGCCAATCACCCGCCAAGACAAGGACAGACTTTACAGGAAAAACAAGGCAACCTGTTGAAAGAGGTCTAACCACTACTACTATAGGACGCCATAGAGATCGTCCCGGCAAACCCGGTAAACAAGGGTATTTATTCAATGTACTTCCTTGTGCTGAAAAGTCCTAACAATGCGCCCTGTCCTAGACCTGCGCCCTGCAAAAACCTATGTCAAGCTGCAAAAATTCAGCATAACAACGCTACAGGAAGTAATCCCTCTGCTGAAACAGGGGGACTACATGGCAACTTGGAAATGAAAGATGCATACTTTCATATTTCAATGTCCCCAATGCACAGGAGATTCTTGCGCTTCAAAATAGCAAAACACTACTACCAATTCAAGGTGCTACCCTTCGGCATACCAAACGCTCCAAGGGTATTCACTAAGGTACAGCAGTAGTAGCAGCACATCTATGCAGATAATCGATCCCAGTGTACCCTTATCTGGACGACTGGCTGGTAACAGGGGAATCCCCCCAATTTGCAAGCAAAATATCCTGTTCCAATTGGGATTCTCAGTCAATGAGAAAAAATTAAGTCTTGTTCCAAGCCAGATAAGACCGTTCTTAGGAGCCGTCATAAAGACAGAAGAGGGTCTGGTCTTTCCATCAAACGTAAGAGTGCAACACATACTGCTGCAAATACCTCAGTATCTAGCCGGTCGCCAAATAACCGTATGCAAAGCAGTGCGCTTGCTTGGGGTGATGGCCTCGTGCATTTACCTGGTTCCGCACGCACGGCTGCGCATGTGCCCAATGCAGGAATGGTTAGCGAAGCAGTGGTCTCGGGCAAGCAGTCAGTGGAACGATCTAGTGGTTGTTTCACTAACCCTAGTTCAAGCGCTACGCTTGTGGACAAAGGAAAATCTGTTGAACGGAAAACCTTTTCACAACCCTGTAGTGCAATCAGTTGTAACAGATTTCTCTACACAGCGTATGGCATGTGGACTCAGATTACAGCCCAAAATCACATAAACCTGTTGGAGCGGCTAGCAGTGCTGAAAGCCCTGCAAGCTTTCCAAGTGCACATGCAAATGACAGTACAAATCCTTGCGGACAGCACCACTGCCATGTTTTACATAAACAAGCACGGGGGCACACACTCTCCAAGTCAGTCACGCTAGCACAGAAACTTTGGAAGTGGGCATTCAAGCGGGGCATGTTCCTAAAGTCGCAGCATGTTCCAGGGGAATTCTCTGGCAGACTCATTAAGCAGAGATCCTCTACCCAAAGAGCACGAGTGGCACCTCGACAGAAACATCTTAAACAATATCTTCTTCCTATGGGGTTTACCCCCCTTTTAGACTTGTTCGCCACAAGCCAAAACACGCAATGTCCAGACTTCGCATCCAGGTTTCCCCAACACATGTCCAAAGTGAATGCCTTGTGAATGTACTGGTCAGGGATATTTACCCACGGCTTTTTCCCCCCAACACCGCTACTGAGCAGGTTAGTGAGCAAAATGAACTAGGAACAATTGACACTAATCCTAGTGGCTACTATATGGGTGACCTTGGTTTCCACACCTGCGCAAACTGGTGATCTGCGATCCACTCAAACTGTGTGCCCCTACAACATGCTCTCGCAGCAGGAGGGCGACAACGTTCCACCCACACCCCGAGGCTATGAACTTGGCAGCTTGTCTCCTAAAGCCATAGACTTTGGCCATTAAAAACTACCTTAAAGGTGTATGGAAATCCTCAAGGAAGTACGAACACCAAACACCAGACACTGTTATTTTATCAACTGGAAAAGATTTGTAATATGGTGTCAGTCAAAAAATGTAAACCCAATTGAATGTACTCCATCGCACATTATTAATTACATGCTCCACTTAGTAGACTCGGGGCTAGTATTTAACTCCATCAAGGTTCACCTAGCTGCTCTATCTACGTTTGTTTGTTTATTGTTTTTCTAGAGCGTGCCGCACCCAAATGTATCCGGGCGCTATACAAGACAGCTTAAAGAATATACATTCAATAGTACAGTATCAACAGCCATTATTACAGAGTAGACAGTTACATATAATATGCAGTTAGGGCATTGCATCGATATGTTCTTCAATCTATCTGTAGAAGCATAACTCACTAGGCGTGTGCCAGTCCAAAAGTCAGTTAGGGAGGTTGTAAAGAGGTGGGACAGGACAGCCTAGTAAGTTACTATGTGGGCAGCCGGTTGGTACGATAAGAGTGCAGTGTCCTTGGAGATGAGCCATTCTTTGGTGTTGGACCTAAAAGTCTGTAGGTTGAAGTCAGTGCGCAGGCTGAGAGGGAGGGCATTCCATGCCTGGGCTGCTTGCATTGGGAAGCTGGTACCTCTGGCTCTTTTGAGATTGTAGCGTGTTGCAACAATATAGCAGGAATTAGCTGATCTCATGGGTCTGGCAGAGATTTTAGGAACAATTTTGTCCATAAGGTATTTAGGGGCGGCCTTATAGAGACATTTGTGGGAGATGGAGACCAGTTTAAAATATATTCTATCCTGGATAGAAATTCATTTATGATTTCCTCTTGTTTCTGAGATGTGGTCCTTTCTTGGGATGCCCAATGCAGTTCTAAGTGCATTGTTTTGTAGGGTTTGGCGTTTGTTTAGAACTTTTTTTTTGGCACCTGCATACAAAGCATTGCAATAATCAAGTTTCAATAAGGTTAGTGCTCATGCCAGGATCATGCAGCTATTGGTGGGGAGGTAGTTTTTGCAAGCATGGATCAATTTGCAAGTGTAAGCTGTCGCTATTGCAGTGGCGTTAGCTTGCTACTTAAAATTTAGGGCCGAGTCTAGGTGGAAGCCTAAGGTTTTAGTTTCCTTTAGCAGTTGAAATCATATTGCCGTCTATGTTAAAGGCAGTGTATTTGGGGTTCAGTTTGTTTAGTTTAGAGGGGCGCTTAGTATGAGAATTTGTCTTATTGTCGTTCAGGCACAGGCTGTGGGTGGCCATCCATGCCTGATTGACGAGGTAAATTTCATTTAGCCGGTCGTTGTCCACGTCGTAGTTTCCAGATAATGGGATAAGTGTCTGGGTGTCATCTGCATAGTTGGTGTAGATGACACCCAAATGGTCCAGAATGTCAGAGGGTTTTGTAAACACACTGTAAAGGGTGGGGGAGACGCAGGATCCTTGAGGGACTCCGCAAGTGATGGGGATGGGGTCGGCTGCGTCTGTAGGGGAGAATACTCTCATCATTCTGTTGTTTAGGAAGGATTTAATCCAAGTGGTGGCCTCAGGAGAGAAGTTTGCTGCCGATGATAGGTGCTTACATAGTATACTATGATCTACCAAATCAAAGGCAGCAGAGAGGTCTAGTAGTAGAAGTAGTGCACATTGTCTGTTGTCTTTAATTTGGTCAATTTTTGTTTTTAGATGTAATAGCGCTGTTTCCGTTCCCTGGAGTGGTCTGAAACCGGATTGTCTTAGCCCCAAGAGATTATTAAGCTCTAAGTAAGACTGGATCTGGAGATATGCTGCCTTGTCAATGATTTTGAGAAGGAAGGGGACTGTCGTTATGGGCCTGTAGTTGGTGGGGATAGTGGGGTCAAGGGAAGCGTTTTTAAGTAAGGGGAGTATCCAAGCGTCTTAAGTTAGTAGGAACCTGGCAGGATTTGAAGGAGGCATTTATGAGTCTGGTGATGAAGGGGGTAAGGTCTCTACTTGCATCTTTTATGATTGGGGCCGGGCAGATGTTGCTTTAATTAATGATTTTTTTCAACCTCAGTTTTCGTGACTTGGTCAAGTTTGAATTCAGGTATAGAGTTAGTGAGGAGCGATGTGTTTAAATGCAGGGTTGAGTCAGCGGTCCTTATGTTGAGTCTCTTAGAGGCTATCTTTTTTTTGGAGGGTAGTGATTTTGTTTGCCAGGGCGTTTTGAATACTGGTGCACCAGTCTTTGTTTTTAAGGAGGGAGTCATCTTGGACTGTAGGTGATTCAAGTTCCCTTAAGATTCCAAATAATTCCTTAATACTGGCACTAGCATTTTGGATCCTCTCATTATAGGTTTCCTATACGTACACCACTTCTGAAAGTAAGGTGTCCTGGTGGAATGGCCCTGTCATTAAGGCATTCATGGAAGGAGTAAAAAGACTTGACCCTCCCATTTCAAACCCGCCTCCAGGGAGGAACCTAAATGTGGTAGTTGCAAAGCTCATGTGACCCCCCTTTGAGCCTTTGCATGCATCCAGACTTAAACACCTTACATATAAGACAGGTTTTCTGGTGGCTATCACCTCCATAAGAAGAGTCAGTGAACTACAAGCTTTGTCAGTGCAAGACCCTTACTTTGTTATCCACAAAGACAAGTTGGTACTAAGAACACACCCTAGGTTTTCACCTAAGTTCATATCGAAGTTCCATGTCGACCAGTCCATTGATCTACCAGCTTTCTTTCAAAACCCTGATAAGACTCCATACACTAGATGTAAGGAGGGCGGTCCTTTACTATGTAAACAAGACAAGACAGCAAAGGAAAACAGACCAACTATCTTAATGGTACCGGGCAGGGAAGTGTCACGACCTTCGCCCAAAACCCCCTCTGACAACCCCATTGGCCAGGTGGAGTCAGGACTCGGGCCTCTAGAGCCTGGCATCCTCTTCAAAAGCCCTCATGGGGCCAGTCCTGGCACCTATGTCGCCAGGCTCATACACCATGAAAAACAATGTGCTTGGGAACTACTTTATTGTATTGTCAGCCAACATGGAGGCATCCACATAGATTGGTTCCTAAGAACCAAGCTATGCGGTCTAGTGTTTTCGGTGTGGTAGCCTAGGGACTACTTTACCTGGACTATTTTGTTGGGGCTATTTAAACCACACCCGAGCAAGACAACACGCTTCGCGTTACTTTGCAGCTTGCAACGTGACGCTCACTGTGTCCAGCTATTCCCTCGAACCTCGGAGAAGCAGAACCTGCAAGGAGACAAAAGGAGCATCATTAGCAGCAGCATCTTACCTGCAGTCTTCATCTTTAAACACTCGCAGCTACTGAGAACAGCTTCCTCGAATCTGCACGCCTCCAGGACAAAACGACCTGAAAGAGGAAGATAAAGGCAACATTAAAGAAAGCCGTAGAGACCTTTACAAATTACGAACTGCTCAAAAGGCTTATCTGGCTGGTTGCCTCTCGGCTGGCACCACTCCAGACATTCCACTCGCGCTGAAGAACACCGCGACCTACAAGGAAGGAAAACACAGGTTAGTAAAGGCAAGACTTCGCAGCGCTGCGCATAGTGCTTACATACCGCATCATAGCGCTCTTAATGTCCCATCATTTACCAGCGGGGCTCAACCAAGCCAGTTCGCCGCGCTGAAGCTCTGCATACGTAACGGAGAAAAAAGAGACATTTTAAAGAAAGAAAGGCATGCAGGATAGCAACAAAACTAAAGAACAGCAATAAGACCTACCTGAACAATATCAAACGGGCCGGCGTCAGTGAAGTAACTGGACCGCACTCGCCCATGAAATTCAACATGCCCCTGCAAAGAAGGCAGGACGGAGAGCACGCCTAATTCTACCACAAGGTGAGGAGAGGGTGCCAGAGGGACTGAAATCATACGGGGGTGGAGGGAGGATACTTACCCCAGTCGGTCAGTCTTGAACACAGTCCTCCTGTATTTTCCAGCAGAACCTTCCCCGCAGACCACATCAGGGCAAAGCTGAGAAGCATACCAGCGAGTAACCCGGCTGGGTGGTGTCCCTGTGGATACCAGGTGAGCGTAACAGGAAGGCAATCGCATTTCAAAAACGCTGTCTCCAGATGGCCAGTGAAATGCATATAACTCTGCTACTCTCTATCAAACAAGACTCTGCCTTTCACACCAAGAGCTCACTCTACCAGGGGTACAGGACCTTCTTTGGCCTTTATTGCAAAAGTCCCGCTGGACGCCAGTTGCAAAGCAGCTACGTGGAGCTCTATTCACACCTTTAATCAGCACTACTGCATTGACACACATTCTAAAGCAGATTCTCAGGTGGGACAAGCAGTGCTAAAACCTCTATTTGCCGCTGTACCTTCTCACAAGCCACCACCTTCGCCAGACACTGCTCACCAATCTATGTATAGCATGTGATCTAAGCAGATTCACAGGCCTCAGAAGGGATACATTAGTGACTGTAATCGTATATCTGATGCTTGCATCTGCTTAGATTCACATGCAACACCCTTCCTCCCCCGTGGAGTAGAAGGTGCATAGATGTTATCTTGGTTATTGTCAGGCAGAAACCTGTGCAGTTCCCTTAGGGACCACTGCAAAAGATTTAGGACTACAGGTGGTTGGCGGTAAACCCAATTGGTAGCAGTCTGTACCACCCAGATTTACCTGGTAGCTGTGGCTGAGCAGCCAGACTTCTCTCAAGATGAGTTAGGCAGTATATAGAGTATACACAATAGGTACAGAGATACAGTAGCACAAGCAAACACTGACCAGAGCTTTGGTGTAACAGTATATCATTATTTATTTAAAAAGACACTTGTAAATTACACTAGCACAAAAAGAGGTAAGTAAATTCAACACACAGTCCCTATTATATATATATACATCCCTGATTACTTATTAGACAAATCTTAGTGAGAAACACCACTTATCTTCAGACAAAGGTGAGCGCTTAACCTAAGATGGCAAGGGAGGGAAAAAGGCAGAGTTTTGAAAGCACACAATTTCAATACTTTTAAAAGAACCACAGTGAGGCAGGTTATGCAAAGTCTACTGGGGAGCAAGGAAGTTCAAATGCCAGGCCCCCTCTTAGAGAGAGCAAGCGAAATGTGTCCAGGATCACACAGTGGGGTTATGCCCAAAGAGTCTTTGTTGATAGTTCGCAAAAGATTGAGATCAAGTCAGGAAAAGTTAGTTAACAGGCCCCAGGCTAACCCAGGTTAGAAAGTCGAGGATTTACTGTCACCCCGAACGATCTGTCACAAGGGAAGCCAGGTGGGGCACAGTACCTGAAATAGGAAGGACGCTCCAGCCGGGGCAGTTGTTCCTGGCAGCGGGTGCAAGTTGGTGTTTCGTCCAGAGGAATAGGAGGTCTTGACGTGGAGGAAAGATGAAGGTCGTTGCACTGCCAGGGAAGAAACCAGCCGCAGAGTTTTCCGGTTACAAGGTACTACCCTTTTCTTCGCTGTAGTGGTAAACCGTGGTATTCCGGTTGCCGGGGTAAACCGTGGTATTCCGGTTGCCGGGGTGCTTGGCACAGCAAGATGACCACGAGATGGTCCAGGAAGGCGAAAAGACGGGCAAACTGGTTCAGCAGCGCTCCACCGGTGGTGTCGCCGTTGCAGGTCGGCTCGGCTTCTCCCTCCTTGGATTCTTTTGGTCCTGTGGCGACTTCTGAAGTTCCAGTCCCCAAAGCCCTGCTTTAATGCAGAAAACCCCCATTCATCAGTCTTAGCTGTCACTCAAACATGCTAAGTGGTGAGCCAGCCGGATCACCACTGGGCCAATCACACCAGAGTGCGACTTGAGTTGCCAAGGCAACTCAGTCCAGGGTGCCTAAGCCCCCTCCCACACCCCTTGTGGTACCCAGACAGAGTGGCACCACTTTTGGAGGCTTCTGTGGAGAAGCCCGCCAAAAAGTGGAACAAAGGGCTCGACTTGGGTTGGAGTCACAGAAGCGAACACAAACGCCATTTTGGAACCGAGTTTCGGCAAAAAATACCAACCAGTGAATTTATCTTAATTTAATAAACCGGCGGTATGTTCGAGGCTATATTTAAAAAGTGGTATCCTCGAACAATGGGAAAATCCCATAGGAATATATTTGCGGTCGAATATAAAAAGTAGTATCCACTTCCACAAGCCAAAACTCAGTCGGGGGGAACTGGACAGTGCCCCCTCGAACAACAGACCCCGGGGCAATCGAATTGCCCCGACCAGTATGTCCACAATATGATGGTTTGTACTGGTTCTGTTCACAATTTAAGACTAGTAAAGCCAATGGTGACTTTACATGCCCTGGGAGACAGTAGTCAGTCCCAGGGTATGGAGTCTATGTTTGGGGGTCGCTACGACACCCCTGGGTTACTGCAGGGAGGGTGCTGTGTAACCCACCTACCAAAAACACATGAAGCCCTATGGAGTAAAGGACCCCATAGCCCATAAAACACATACAAAGTCAAAGGAACACCTCAAATCATGTTTAAGAGTGGGAGAAAAAGAGTCTCACTCTTAGCAGGAGAAAAAAAATAAACCCCAAAAATCCAGCAAAGCTGCTGGGGGACTCACTAGTTTTGGGAAATTAGCCTTTACAGAGAATTCTCCTTAACTGTTATCACTGTTTCTGCTTTATCACATCTGTACTCACACTACACTTAATGCAACCTCATGTGAGAAACAATCCATCTGAGGAACCTCGACGCGTGAAGGACCATGGGCACAGCACACGTCACACTATGGATAGTATTACTAACACGTCCTGTCGACGTCCATTTTTGAGTTTCGATCACAAATCTTGAAATACTCTGTGACTACCACTAGATGTTAGACTATGCAGAGCATGTGAACTAAGCACATACAAGCACCAGAAATAAGTTTACGGTGAATAATGTATCGCATATATTACGTCACTATGCCCCCTGCTTTTTGGAACGTTCTCTTGAGAGAATTTCAATTCTATATTCATCGATATGTCGGCCCCTAAGGCTTCTGGATTCAAATGTAGCCAGGACTGCAACTCGAAAATGTTGATCGCCGACCTGCATGCTATCTGCATATGGTGTCTGGGTAAAGATCACAATATTGAGGATTGCGCTTTGCGACAACAAATTAATCTGAAATCCCTCCATTGAAGTCCCTAGCGTTCGACCATCAGGTCCTCTGGCCAAGACACTGAAGGTCCACCACTTGAAATGAGGACCGGCGACGTAAGAAAGTGAAGAAAGGTTTGTACTACTGAAGCCATTTGTTGTCCTCACCCCCCACATAAGAACAAAATACACCATCAACACAAACGGGAGGAAGAGTGGGAGGCATTCAAGGAGAAAATGCTCCAGATGTTCAAGAAGGCTGCTACAGCTACGACTCCGGTCTCGACACTGCAGGCTAATATGTCACCCGTTGGGCCCGGAGGTTCCATTGCCAAAATGACCATGTCTCCTACTACAACCTCATGCTCAACCATGATGACCGGTAAACTGGCTGTAGCTCCGAAGTGCCCAGAGGTACTGGCGCTGATAGGCCTGGTAGGAAAGATTCCATTGGGGCAGTCATTCGTACGTTCCTTTATCCCCGAATCTCGATCTATGTTTTTCAACTCTATGTGGTTGGTTTACACCTATGAAGGGGACCAAGTTCTTTTTGGCTTTGAGCCTATTGGTGGAGTGACTGGAAGAGAAAAGATTTCTTCTCTGACCAAGCGGAATTGCTTACTCTGGCCAAAGTATTGCATGACGCAAGTGGGTTAGACACGTCTCCTGACTTGCTTATCCCGCCTGCGTCATGCAACAGGCCGGTCTTTATGGTCACCTTAATGCACAGTACAGAAGGACTGTTGAAATGGTATTAGAGGCCTTGGGTCTAGGGACCCCAGCTAAAGCTCTTTTGGCCTATGAACTAACAAACATCCTAGATAAAGGACTGCAAACAGAAAAGGCATTATGTTTTAATACAGTTCTCTCTCTGACCCAATTACCACATTGTGGCAAAGGCCTTGCTCCATGGCAGTTATGGACGCAGAACTCACAAAAAAACGTATCTGGCTAGGGAGGATTTAACTTTTCTGTCATCCCACTCCACACCAAAAGGCCTAGTGGTGCAAGCTGCTACAGTGAGCTCTAGACCAACCATGCCCAGTCCACCTCTAATCTCCCTAAAGACAGGTATTCTAAGAAGGAGGCCCTGGCCAAAAAGATCTTGGCTTCAGGAAGTATGACCATGAAGGCAGTCATTGTGTCATGCACATTTCCTAAGTATTCTCACAGGCTGTGGAGACTCATGGCGGCAGCAGCAAAGCTCATCCCGGCTGGTGAAATGAGGGATGGCTTCCTGCGGATCATTGATAATGACAAGGAGGTGGCATGCCAAGCACTGCAGTCAGGCGTGGACACTGTGGATTGCGTAGGTCTTGCATTTGGGACATCCACTTTGTTGGGAAGGACAACCTAGCTTACCATCACAGTTCAGATGTCCCACAGAATGTCCAAGCCAAGTTTCTGGACATAGCCTTCTACGATGAGCACCTGATCAGCTCGAAACCGAGGAATCCTTGAAGTTAAAGGACTCCGATTTGGCTGCCAAGTCACTGGGTCTAGCTGTGCAGCAACCTGCAAAGCAATCTTTCAGTTCTCCTCATTCTGTTTGGGGGTGGGGGGGAACAGATCCTGCAAGCCAGGCATTGGCGGAGGCGTTTCTTATGTCCTGGACGGGGTGGAGGGACTTCTAGGGGCCAGCAGACTGCAGGGGCAACGGCGTGCTCTAAGCTGCTTTGAATTCTTCCCCACATATTTCTCAGGTTGGAGGGACAATTTCCGGGCACTGGGACAGGTGAAAGGAGAATAACGTCAGATGTTTGGGCCTTGCAGTTCGTCAAATGGGGCTACTGTCCACCATTCTTAAGGGAACCTTCAAAAAGATATGCTGCTCCCCCCCCAAACTACTGCCGGTACAGGAGCTCCAGGATGGACTGAGAGCCCTGTTATTGAAGGGTGACATAGTAGAGGGCCCGCCGGAGCAGAGATGATCAGGCTTGTAATCTCACTATTTTCTGGTACCCAAGCGAGGGCAAGGCCTCAGGGCCTTGAACAAATTACTCACAAAAGACAAGTTCAGGATGATGATGTTAAAATAAATTCTCCAGGCTCTGCAACTCCAGTACTGGTTGTTGTCGCTGGACCTTTAGGCCGCTTACTTTCATGTGCCAATTAATTGAAGGCACTAGCGATTCCTGCGATTTGTCATGGGGGACATTCATCAATTCAAGGTGCTCCCTTTGGTTTATCTCCGCACCCAGGGTTTTCACCAAGCTGATGGTGGTGGTGGCTGCGCATCTCACGAGATTCGGTGTTCATGTATTCCCATACCTGGCTGATCTGAGGAAGATCTTGGGAGCAGGTATCTGCACAGCTCGAGGAAAGCTCTGTGCTTCACTGTTTGGACTTCTCCTTAAATGTCCAGTAGTCCCACATCCCACCAACTCAGAAGCTCCAATTGATCAGTACAGCCCTGGATACACGGGTGGGTAAGGCTGTCCCCCTAATGAAAGGGTCACCACTGTCAGACAAATGGTCAAGCTTTTCCAGAGCTGCAACAGGTCGCCAGCGGCTTCCTTCCTCTGCCTCTTAAGTCTTATGGCTTCTGGCATTTTTCTAGTCCCAGAGGCTAAACTGTGGATAAGATCTCTGTAGTGGCTGTTGAGGGATCAATGGTCCCAGTAATACAATGCCATGAAGGACATTCTCAAGGTGTCAAAGTCGGTGACCATCGACCTCTCTTGGTGGCCTAGCAGAGAGAACATTCTGACGGGGGAACCCTTTTGGCCTCTGTGGCTCCCCAAGCCCAAGTGGTCACAGATGCGTCTTTGAAGGGTTGGGGCGCTCACTGCTGGGAGCTGCAGATGAGTGGCTTTTGGTCACCAGTGGAATGCCGGTGGCATATTAACAAGCTGGAGTTGGGCTGATCAGTCTGTTGGCCTTTGCTCCCACCCTCAAAGGGAAGCATGTCCTTATTCTGACGGAAAACACAGTGGCCATGCAGTACCTCAACAAACTGGGTTGTTCGGTCTCAGCCTCTATCCATGACAGTTAGAATAGCATTGCGCAATGTGGGGGGGGGGGTAGGGTAGGGTAATGTGCCATGCTCCATGGAGTCATTCCAAAACTGCAATAGAAGTGGTGCGTGCAAGAGAACATTTATTTCTGATGTTTTGTTAATCTGCTTGGAATCACATGCTTTGCATATAGTCCGACATCCAGTGGTATCCGCAGTGTATTGCATCTTGTCTTTCGAGGATCGAAAGGGGATGTCGACATGGCCATGCCTGTAACACTATCCCTAACGTGACATGCAGTGTACCCAAAATCCCTCACGCGTCGAGGTCCCTCAGATTGTTTTTTTCTGCCCAGTTATCTGGTTACCCTAATTTACTTTAAAACATTTATACTGCACAACCATATACCCATGGGTGTGAGGGCGCGGACAAGACTGACAAGAACAAAGAACAATAGCTGTCCCGGAATGCAGGTGAGACAGAGCATAAAGGCGAAGAGGAAGCAGGAACTAATTAAAAAGCAGGGTCTTGAGCTCTTTTTTGAAGATGCTCAGTGAGGATGGATTTCTTAAGTGAAATGGCAGAGAATACCAAAGCGTAGGAGCCACGCAAATGCTCTCACTTTGACTTTCTTAGTTTTGCATCTAGGCTGAAAGAGAAGATTTTGATTGTTAGATCTTGGTTTTCTGTAACAGGGCTTTTCCCTAATGTGCTTTTGTAGGTAAGGGGACATAGTCCCCATGCGACACTTGCTGGTAAGAACCAGCAGTCTAAAGGAGACTCGTGCTTCTACTGGGAGCCAATGAAGTGCCCGTCGTGCTTCCGTTATGTGAGAGCGAAAGGAAAGACCTGTCACTACTCTCACTGCTCCATTTTGTACCACTTGAAGTCTACTGATTTTTATTTATTTATTTATTTGTACATTTATATAGCGCCAAAACCCTCAGGCATCAAAGCGCATAACAAAACATACATCTATCAAAACAAGGTGAAAACAAGCAACAGAACATAAAACAGAAACTAATTACAGTGAGTAAGTAGCACCAACCTAGCTGGAAAAGAATAAATGATGGCCATGGAGATATAGTCCAACCAAGATTAAGAGACAGTACAAATGTCCAGCTGGTTCAATTCAGTACAATTCTCAGGGCCGTAGGTGAGCAGACTTGCTGAGGAAAGGAGATTCTATTTAAGTATGTCGGTAAACTACTAAACCCACATCCCAAAATGATGCAGTCAGTGTTTTCACTCGAGCACCAGTTCGTAATTTGGATTCTACGCAACACTTTTAGGTCGTGCGTTCTTACACAGTTTGTCCCTAATTTAGAATTAGCCCATGTCAAGATTTTATTTTTCAGGGCTTCCCTAGATTCGTACTGATTAGGCTTAGGAACGTTAGTAATAATAACATTTCGCGAATCCCTAATGAAGTCCTTAGAATGGCGTCTGTGATACTGGCCATTTTAGCTTTCCTTAGACGAAAGTCCTTGTCAGATGGAAGAATGGCTGGCAGAACAGCCTTGTTCATTGGTATGGGGATCGCTTGTGATGTATTATTCCCTTGGCCAGTTGCTATAGGGGAAAGTCTTCACCTGCAGAGGTATACCTGTATGACTAGATCCAACAAGATCTGTTTGACAGTCCTTTTCTTGATGATTCTTAGAGAAGGGGGAAGTTTGTGTGGAGTTTTCTTTAACTATTTCCATGTTGGACTTCCCTGTGTTGGGCAAGTTTAAAAAGAAGTTGTTTGAACCCACCAGTGCCACCCATCTCTGAAAATCCAGATAGTCGAACAGGCCCCAAGCTTCTGCATCCATTGTTCTTGTAGGGTACGCCAGGGTTCCAAGGTCTTGGCTGTCGAGGACTGTCTAAGCCTAGGCGTTAATATCAGGGGAGTCACGACATGCTCTTCCGAGATGGGCTCATTCTGGGAATCTTTACTGGTATTTAGTAGCTCAAAGCAGGCAAGCTGTTCCTGTTGCAGCTTCAATCTGCGCTTAGTACTTATTGCTAAAACGTCAGACAAGCAGTTGTTACTCCTACGGGGTGCCCGTGCTGTGAATTGCATCGGTAACACCGTTCCGCCCAATGCCATAGGTACTGGGCTAGCGCAGAACCCTGTCCCTGTATTGAGCTTGTATCTCCTCCAAGGAGCAAAGCATTTCCGTTGTTAGTGTCTATTTCTGTCTCTACCCTGAACTGTAGCCTGGTAACCGGCATGATTTACAAGGCACCGAAAAAGGAAGAGACATAGAGAAAAGACAACTACCCGGCTCCAGGTACCGAGCCGAAGATGTACACTTGAAAAGAATACACCTTTAAGCAGCTTACTTATAAGTAATACTGATGGTTGCTTTGCTAGCCCCCGCCAGTAGGCTACAGCAGTAGTCTATTTTAGAGCCTATTATAGCTCATGCAATTGCCTCTGCATTCTGTTGGGAAATATACAGTCCCAAATGAGCCAGTGATTTGATGTAATAGGACGCAGAAGCGACCGTGCAACCTACAAAGGCCTTCATATTCAGTGACTGGTTCAACACCGCTCCCAAGATTTTCACTTTCGGGAGAGTCGGGATTTCCACGTCCCCCAACTGGAAGTGTTTATATGCAGGGTTTAGTTTGGCTAAGATGCCCTCGGAGCCCACAACCATGAGTTCGGTTTTACTCCGATTGAGGGCCAGATTGTTCTGCATCATCCAATGCTCGATAATGGAGAATATTCAGTTAAGTTCAATTTCATCCGAATCATGATGTCCCGTGAGCGGAATGACACATTGCGTGTCGTCGGAATAATTGGAGATGAGGACCCCCTCTTGTGCAAGATGTGCAAAAAAGGGAACCATAAAAATTTTGTAGATGCAAGGTGATAAACTGGCTCCCTGCGGGACTCCAAAGAGCACCAGTATGGCAGGCGCCATCGCCTCATCTGCGCAGACCCTACTGATTCTGTTGTATAGGAACGATATCAACCGTTTAGTGGCGCCTGGGAGCAGTTTGACTAGGACTGGTCTCTACACACCCACAGCACTCACTAACTGACCCCGGAGTCCACCAGGAACTTATTTCCTCTCCTTTGGAACTGGTTTAACACTAGAAATAGCTTCTCTTTAGGCTATAAGACTAAGAACTTGTCTTATATACCAGCCCTCAAGTGGCCAGACTCCTGTGGGTGGCCAATTCACTTGTCTTCTTATACCACACATGACCATGGCAGAATAAGTCTGTCTCACTTATCATGTTTACAGAACAAATGATGTTGTTCTAGGTGTGTGGTCATTTTGTATATTTAGATATGTATATTTGGAATGAATTCGGTTCGCAAATATCTTTTTTCGTTATGTGTGTGCCACTATTTGTGACACTTGGTTGGTCATATTTAATGCCTGTATGAATTTATATGTATGCACACCACTTGTTGGTAAAAGTCTGCAATTCAATATGCACACCATCTGTTGGTGACCACCTGAAATTGTTTTACTTTTTTAAAAAATGTTTGTTTTGTCAACATTTCTCATTAAGTCAAAACAGTAGTCAACTAGAGTTATTTCTCGCCTGCTCCAGATGGGTGCCATTGCCTCCGAATGGGTCAGCCGGACATATAGACGTATTGATATATACAGAGCACTGTTCGGGTTCTACATTTATTGCCCTTGGAGGTAAACTCTATATGAGCCTCACCTGTAGCTAAATAATAACATGGAAATTAGTAGTGTGTAAAACAACCCATGTGGGTTGGTCAGCTCTCCCTTTGTATATTAGCAGTTTGCCACCAACAACAGCCTATCAGCCACAATGGTATGATCGACTAAGTCAAAAGCCGCGGATGATCCAAAGAGATGAGATCTGCTGATTGTCCAGTCTCTTTAGAAGTTGCGATTTGAGATCCAATAAAGAGGTTTCTGTCCCAAAGCCTTGTCTAAACCCTGATTGGAGAGAATTAAGAATAGGGTAGAGATTTAGATGTTGAGCCATTTGGGAGTAAGCAACACGATCCACTATTTTGAGCAAGAATGAGGTATTCTTTATTGGCCTATAATTGGTAGGGACACTCTGATCCAGATTAGGCTTTTTCAACAGTGGTGTTACCCAAGCCTGCTTCATCTTGTCCGGAACAGTGCCAGAGTCAAAGGATGCGTTAAAAAATTTGCAAATGGCATGCACTAGTGAGGGCGAACAGGATTTGATCATAGTCGATGAGCAAGGATCGACTGTGCAATTGGTAGCCTTAAGTTTAGTAATAATCGAAGGTAGGTCCTCTGATATAGGGGTAAAATAAAAAATGGGTATGTCCTTATCTCTGTTGAATATTTTACCATCCCTAAGAACCCCACGTGGTGTCAGTAGCAGTCGTTTTGATAGCTATACCTTCATGAATCCCTTCCAGCTTCTTTGCCATGAGTTCTGAATATCAAGACACCATTTATCATCTTTGATGATGGTAGATGCTTTAGGTTGGGGAATTAGCTCCTTCTCTTTGAGGATTTTTAACAGTTCCCTTGAGTCGCAAGATGCTTGAGAAATTCTGGAGTTATGATGTGACTTCTTAGATGCTAGTATGGCTATTTTGTATTTGTTGGATGCATTTTTATAGTTTTGTAGTGCTAAAGGAGATTGATTCGCTTTCCAGATGTGGAATAATTTGAACGAAGCTGCTTTAAGAGTTTGAAGTTCATTGGAAAACCAAGGATTACTCCTTTTAGTGGCCGCACATTTCTTCTTCCTTTTAAGTGGGGCCAGTGTGTTAACCACCAGATCCAGTGTGGACTTATGTTTCTTGGCTCTAATGCATGTAGCATCCATTTCCAGGATTGGCGGAGCCTGTGGTAACAGTGCTTCAATTCTTTCCTAAATCAAGTGTTTAACATTACGTTGTAGAACTGTTTGGGTGATATTCGATTTGATTTTAGTGGAGAAGGGCACAGTAACAGAAAAGTGCACAAGGGCATGATCTGACCAGGGGCATGGGCCACCCGCACATCATGACAAGGTGAGTTGATAATAGATACCCAATCTAGGGTGTGACCTAGAATGTGGGTTGGAATTTGCACCAATTGACTGAAGCCCACGTCTCTAAAAGATTGTGAAAGTTCAGTGGCTATTGGGTCATCTGCATGTCCCAACCAGTAGTTGAAGTCTCCCAGCACTATAAAGCGAGCATTAGGCTTCCATAGTGGGAGGAGATAACTGGATAGCGCCAGGGTGAAGTTACCTGAGAAGGTAGGAGGGCGATTAATCAATATGAAGTTAAGCCTTTTTTTGGCGTTCATACCGATTTTTATATGTAAAAATTCAACACCATCCATAAAATGGCCCTTTATTTCCAAGGCTGATAGAGTTTTTAAGAATGAAGGCCACTCCTCCTCCCCTCCCTGCAACTTTATCCTGTCTGAGCATGTCATACCCACCTGGAATAGCTAAGTGCAGTGAGGGGTCGGCGGCGCTGGAGCCCACGTTTCCGTGATGGCACATACATCTAGTTTATGAATGTCTAGGTAATCGGACACCTCATGTGTATGCTTAATCAATGACCTAGTATTAAGTAACAAGCAGTTCCGTGAGCCAATAGGATGGGGAGTGTGACATATAGCATATTACTCGTCCATGGGTGTAACCAGTTGGGGGAGCGTTCCATAAGACTCTGCCTTGATTTCAATTATTGGCGCGATGACAACGCTCCGGAGTGGAGAGCAGTCTGAAGAAAGGGGGTGGGGGGCTTGAATGCACGGCATATTGATAATAGTATTAGGTATTGGAGAAGGCAGATTTTCTATGGATGCTGAGGGAGAGGCGATCTGAGGTTTTGGAAATATGTTTCTCGCAGCTTCAATTGCAGCCAGTACTTCCTGTAGCCCCATCATGTGTTGTGAAGGTGCCAAGCGCCGAACCGCCGACATGTTCGGCCACGGACTGGCACAGACCGCCTAGCCCCCTTCGCGCCGGCGCGTTCGCGCCAGGTTTAACGAGAAGTAGAGAACGAACTACCAAGGTTGATGGGAAATGTAGTTTTGCGGAGCTCTTCATAAGAGATTGAGATATTTGTGATATTATCGACCTTTGGTCTTTTATTCCCATTAAGTTACTTTGATGGTTGAATTGTGTGCACCGCTGAAGACAGCTGGGAATTTCGATGCCTGTTGATCCGGCCGGCGCTGCCGACCACCTTGCCGGGCATTGTGGCCAGCCTGTACAGTAGGGATAGTAGGGTCGAGTGGTCATATTCTTTCACGAATGCCTTTCCTTTTCCCCCCTGGGTTTTGTCTTTGCTATATCAATCCTGCGCTATGGACAGGACTCCATTTAGATTTTGTCCTTCGTGTAAGGCCAAATATCCGTGGGAAGACCAGCACGGTCGGTGCAATAATTGTCTCCCCCTCAACCACAACGAGGCGTCCTGTGCGTCCAAAGATGTTTAAGGAGCGCCGCTTGAAGGGGTGGGCGGCCTATGGTATGTCGCAGGCCGAAAGTAATTCCCCTGCTGCCACAGCCGCCGAGTGTGATGAAGGGACTAGCGATGACCAAGGCTCAGTTTCGGAGGCCATTGACCTGATGGCGGACCGTTCTCGTTCTGCAGTGTCCGCCCCCGACCCTGATGGGCACGACGCAAGTCATGCTATGGGTAAAACACCCGGCGACCGGGACACACAAGTGTCCCACACTAAACCCACAAACCAAGGTTCTGCTTCGGCAGTACAGTCGAAGCGTTCCAAAAGCACCAACGGGCTTGTCGGATACTTCGACGAGATCCGCTGATCTTTATGATCAGCAGCCTTCCCCTCCCCCAACCGCAGCAGCGGCATGCCTCTGGGCAATCTAAAGTAAAGGGCACGAGCACCAAAACCCACACTGCCGTCGAGATGCTGCAGAAGAAAGTGCAGACACCGCTTACGGCCCCGGTGACGACGAAATCCACCGCGCAGCCACCGGTTCAAACGGCACATCTCCCTACTACCCCGAGCATCAGCGATAGTATCTCAAGGATCGCTTTGGCGGTTAAACATAAGGAACGATCAAAAGAGACAGCAAAACAAAAGGAGTAGCCTAGAGACGCGCCGAGAGACACATCACAACGTCCCGGAACCTCGCAAGGACTACTGAGAGCCCTTTGCCTTTGTCCAGTGCTTTAGGAGACAAATCTCGACGCTTTACAGAAGAAGTGGGTCGAAATGACCCCTTTCCTCCCCTGAACTCCTCTAGTTCATCTTCGTGGACCAGGGAGAAGTTTGAGGGGTGTATGGACAGACTAGAGAAATTTCTCTTTTTCTGAGAGATTTGCTCCCAAAAGTCCTTGTGAGGACCTTCCTTTTACGCCTATGGCCAAGTTTCAGAGGACCTTTGACGATCCTCATGAGGAATATACTTATGACCTCACTGATGACAAAGTCCATGTGGACACATATGTACAAGAGGATGCCCCCTTTGGGGACAATATTGATGATCCTGCGGATCCAATGGACAATTGGAAAGACAGCCATCAGGTTCATTGTCAACCTTGGGCGTCCCCTCTTCCTACCCCGGACCCTGATGCCCTCGGTATGGATCCCCCCGCCACCCCTCTGCACTCCAGTCGGCCAAGCCTCACCTGTGGATGATCAGATGGCGGTTAACGCCATCTTGAAAAAGGCAGCTGAGCATCTTCAGATCGCCACACAGGAGGCTTTGCCGTATTCAGATTTTGTAGAGGACATACTGAAAGAAGAGCCTCCTGCCAGCCAGCCCATTCCTTTGTTAAATTCTATTAAGAGGAGACTGGCGCCTTCATTGTTGACACCAGCTCAGACCAGAACGGTTAACCCCAGGGTAGAGAACTTGTTTCGCCCTTCTCCTACCGACCCTGCTTACATCAAGGGCCATGCCACTCCGTGCTTAAGAACACTTTAGGTGCTGCTGAAACAGAGGGAAGAACCTTGGCACAGGGTACCTTACTTAAGCGACACGCCTGGCTGAGGAACTCCGGGTTTAAGCCGAAGACCCAGGCAGCCTTAATAAACAAGCCCGGTGAGGAAACCAACTTGTTCGGCAAGGCAGTGGACGAAGCACTTGAGACTGTCAAAAAAGAACATGAGACTCAAGTCCCTGCAACAGATTACCAAGAAGCCTTCACAACGGAGAGGGGGTGGCTCTCTTTGTTCCTTTCGTGGGCAATCTCGACCACCTTAAAACCTGTATGGCTTGGGAAACAACTGGAATTAATGACAAGGATCTAACACCACCTCCACATATCCACCTAGAGGTCAGCGGCATGGAAAGGGTAGAGGCCGGAGTTTCACCCCCAGAGGCTCCCCGGCCTCAGGTCAGAAATGACCCTCAGATCAGGGTCCCCTCCCGTGCCAACCCGGTCGGGGGGGGCGTCTAACATCATTCCTTCATGCATGGGAGGGGATAACAGACCAGTGGGTACTCAAGACTGTCGCCCACAGGTACTGCATAGAATTTTGCTGACCACCTCAATTCAGACCGCCAAAAGCAAGACGCCTGATGGCGGAACACCTACGCATCCTACTGCAAGAGGTAGAGATCCTGCAGGAGAAGGGCGATATAGAAGTCGTCCCTATTCTACAGGTAAACCAGGGTATTTATTCAGTGTACTTCCTTTTACCCAAAAAGGATCTCACCATGCACCCTGTGCAAGACTTGTGCCCAGCGAACAAATTTGTGAAACCTCAAAAGTTTCATATGGTCACATTACAGGAAGTAATCCCGCTGCCGAAACGGGGATTACATGGCAACATTGGATATGAAAGACTCATACTTTCATATTTCAATGTTGCCGGTGCACAGAAAATACCTAAGGCTCATGATAGAGGGCAAGCACTATCAGTTCCAAGTACTCCGCTTCGGCATTGCCTCGGCGCCAAGGGTGTTTACGAAGGTACTGGCAGTGGCAGCAGCTCATCTGTGCAGAGAACCCGTCCCGGGTTAACCCTTACCTCGATGACTAGCTCATAACAGGGAAGTCCTACAGACCATGCCTGTTGAACACTCAAAAGACTATATCCCTCTTATTCAGCCTGGGATGCTCCATCGAGAAGAAATCCAACTTAGACCCCAGTCAAGTCAAACAGTTTCTAGGGGCTCTAATTCGGACAGGATATGGCCTTGTCTTCCCCTCCAACGAGAGGGTTCAGAACATGCTGTTCCAGATCCCTCCGTATATAGCCAGTCGAGAGGTGACGGTACTCAAGGCCATGCGACTGTTAGGAATGATGGCGTCCTGCATTTACTTAGTTCCTTTCGCGCGTCTGCGCCCCATGCAAGAGTGGTGTCAGGCCAGCAGACAATGGGAAGATCTGGTAGTTGTCCCGCCAGCCCTCGTTCTCTCTCTGCAGTGGTGGTCGAGGGAAAACCTCTTGAAGGGGTGGGGGGCTCACCTGCTTCAGCAGAAGGCGTGTGGTCCCCAGAAGTAGAATCCAACCACGTACATCTGTTGGAGCTATTAGCTGTATTCAAAGCACTGAAAGCCTTTCAGACACAGTTACAGGGGAAGACAGTCCTGATCCTGACAGACCGCACCACTGCCATGTACTACCTGAACAGGCAAGGGGGCACACACTCTCCAGGGCTATCCAGGCTGTCCCAAAACATTTGGAAAGCAGCGGCACTCCAAGAAACTGCGTTTGCACAGACACTTTCAGATCTCAGACACAGGATGTTCCTGTTGTCCCAACCCGTTCCAGGGGAACTCAATCTTCTTCTGTGTACCTGACTCACTTACTGGGCTCGGGTCTGGTTTTTAATTCCCCGAAAGTTCATCTTGTTGCCCTCTGTCTATACCACATCACAACAGGTGGTGTTGTCGTGGAAAGTACCAGTTATTAAGGCTTTCATGGAAGGGGTTAAAATAATGTGTCCCCCCATTTCTAACCTGGCTCCCAGATGGGACCTAAATGTGGTATTGACTAGATTTATGGGGTCTCCCTTTGAGCCTATTCATAAAGCAAGTCTCAATGATCTTCCATATAAGACAGCCTTCCTAGTGGCCATCACTAGTATAAGAAGAGTTAGTGAACTACAGGCCCTTTCAGTCCTAGACCCTTTCATTACAGTCCTTAGAGATGAGGTGGTTCTGCGTACTCATCCTCGATTTGCGCCTAAATTTATTCCCAAGTTCAATGTGAACCAATCAATAGAGCTGTCTACTTTCTTCCAGAACCCCACTAACATGGCTGAAAGAAGCCTACATACATTAGATGTGCACAGGGCAGTCATGTTTTACCTAGAAAGGACTAGACCACTGAGTAAAAGAAATCAATTTTTCGTTTCAGTGGCAGATGATAGAGAAGGGGATCCTGTCTCTAAATCAGCTATCTCAAGGTGGATTGTCAAATGCCTCAAACTGTTACTCTTGCTAAGAGAGAAATGCCCTTCAAGCCTATACCACATTTGCCTCGAGGCACTGGGGCTTCCATAGCATTCTTTGCAAATGTTCCCCTAGAATCCATTTGCAAAGCGGCAACCTGGAGTTCTGTACACACCTGTACAAAACACTATTCCCTAGAAATTAATTCTAGGTCTGATTCTCAGGTGGGACAAGCAATACTAAGATATCTTTTTACTACTGTTCCTTCTCACAACCCACCTCCAACTCCGGGTACTGCTTGCTAGTCTATGCACAGCATGTGATTCTAAGCAGATTAACAAACATCAGAAGACATGCATTACTCACCGTAATAACATTTCTGATTGTATCTGCTTAGATTCACATGCGCCCACCCTTCATCCCCGCTCAGGTGGAAGGAACATAGACGTCTTACTGCTTTCTCTCTTTTATGTACTCACTCACTCACGATAGTCATTAGGCTCCCGCATGGCAGAAAAAATACAATCGGAGGGACCTCGACGTGTGAGGGATTTTGGGTACACTGCATGTCATGTTAGGGATAATGGTACGAGCACGCTCATGTCGACGTCCCCTTTCCATCCTCGAAAGACAAGGTGCAATACTTTGGGGTTACCACTGGATGTCGGACTATATGCACAGCATGTGAATCTAAGCAGATACAATCATCAGAAATGCTATTAGAGTGAGTAATGCATGTCATTCTTTATAGAACTCGGCAACTATACCGTCTTAGCCAGTTCTTTACCGAGTTAAGACATGAGATTGCTGAAGTAATGTCTGCAATGTAAATGGTACATTCAGTGTTTCTGCTGCTCCCAGCGAGAGCGTTGTTAAATCGATGTCGGGCAAATATGTCCTCATATCCCATTTGGACTTCATCATGATTGGAGTATAAATCCCCATAAAATCCGGCAAAGGCTTCACATGGAATCATTGTCTGTGTGAACTTTACCATTGGGCGTTTGTATAGCTAGAGTCGTTGAGGCGGGAGATATTTGCACCGCATGAGCAAGGGATCTGGCTGCCTGGTGCGCCTCCCTATATCTACACTCCAATACAGGTCTAATTATGTAATATGTACCCCACTTTGCAAATTCCCGGCACTCCAGTAGGTTGGTTTTGATTTTGCCTAGCAAATTTTCAGTCTGGTGTATGCCATATCTATTCTCTAAAACGCATATCTTGGCCTCTTTAGCATTGAGCTCTCTGTCCTTATCGCCTTTAGTGCCTCAACTGACGTCGATCGTGCCACCCCTCTGATCTATACCTTGAATGTTTCCCATAGAATAGAATGTGAAGAAGCCATGTTTGTATTAGCCTCAAGAAAAGGGTAATTTCATCTGAAAGTGTCTGCGCAAACGCAGTATCTTGGAGTGCCGCTGCTTCCAGTCTCCACAAAGGATGAGAAGGGCGGTGTGACCTCATGTGAAGTGGGAACAAAATCTGGGAATGATGAGAGTATGTACAAGGAACGATCTCGCAACAGCCTATCGAGTTGAACACCATCAAAGAAAGTAGCCAGTAGTCAATCCAAGACATCATATCATGTATTGACAAGTAAAATGAGTATTACCTGGTCTTTGGATGTAAGACCTTTAATCACAGGCTCACCACTTAAGAAGTGAGTACACAGTTGTACGTAAATCAAGCTTATTGTACAATTATCCGGGGAGATGGTGCCGTAGGACCAAACCAACCCTCAACAAACGACATCAGCCAATACCTTTTATAAATGTTTGCCAAAGTTAAAACACTCGTAGACACTTTATTGCAATCCACCCCCACATGTGATTGAACAAAACCCTCTTCAAAGAAATATCATCTTTCTCCAATTCCTATGTTTTCATTGGCCACTTTTATCTTAAATATCATTTTCAACTCATGTGTAGAACACACCTGTTCTTAGGATTCGTTGTGGTGGGTCATGACGTAATTATTTAGTAAAACATTTGTATGCAAACATTCATTACCAGCAATAACTGGCCTTTTAAACCTTAATTCTTAATTTTCACATTGTTTGCATGAATATTCCCAGTGATATGAGGAAGGCTGGGTAAATAATTTCTCTTTCAGTTAGAGATGTTTGAGTTAGTGATAATATCTCATTCCCCAGGTCATTTGTTTCATTGGAAAATTCTAATATAAATACCCACTGCTTTATCGCACATAGCGCATCTGACAATACAATTGCAACTACTGGTTTCTCATTAGTTAGCCTTGGGCATTGGCTCACCTCGTGTTTTACTGCTAGCCAAAACAAATAGTGAAACCCCTTCTGTCACACTTCTATTCATCAGGAGATTACTTCTGTTCTGCGTCTCCAGTGCTTAACAGATCATACAACTCATGGCCAGTTTCTAGAGCTGAGCTGTATACGAAGGTTGAAGTTACTTATTTACTCGTCCTTGGGCCTCTGACACTCGCAGCAAAGTTCTCTTTGCAAACAGCCCCAACTACCATATTTTTAATTCATTTGTAAACAAAATCCCACTATATCTCCTCCTTCCCTTTCTGCCCCCCCTCAGGCTTCTTCTACACCTCTGCAGGGCATACCTCTGATTTGTACCCCTCCCTGGGAGTCTTTCAAGGATGGCAACTGTCTTCATATTGCCACTCTTAACTCTTGCTCAGCTGTCACACACTCCTCTGACATATGCCGCCTTCTGGAGGAACTTGACCTCGATGTCCTCAGTTTCACCGAAACATGGTTCACGGCCAGCTCTGTCACAAGCTTTGACACTTTTTTTAAAAAAGCATTTTTATTAATTGTATTAAAAAAAATAACAACTCAAACCAAACTTACAGTGGATGCATTCTGTGAATCACAAATAAACTGCTGTATTCCAGCCCACTGCATCTCCCCTTCAATCCCCCCACCCCAGCCTACTCCCCCTCATTACCAGTCTCTCTCTCTTACAGTAAGGATTCCTCCACGACAGAACTTTGAGTCTCCGTCATTTGATCCATCATACGAAGGCCCAAATAGTTCAACAATCAATTGCCTCCAGCTCGATAGGGTTCCAGCTTCTTCTTCTTCTATCTCCCCTTTACACGCTGCCTGCCATACCAGGCTATTTCTCCCCAATATCTCTCTATCAGTGGGCATGCCCAAAACATATGCGCCATTCCCGCATTTTCTTCATTACATTTAGGGCGCTCTTGGCGTCCAGCGTTTTTAAATTTAGCTATCTTTTGAGGCGTCGGGTATGCCCTGTGAGTTATATACAACTGTATCTGCTGTAACCTAGCATTTCTTGATACTTTTTATGATTTCCTTGTGCTCTCTCCCACATCCCATCACTCATCGGGGCCCCCACTTCCTCTTCCCAGTCCAGTCTAAGTTGCACCACCTCCTTGCCCGCTCGGGACATTATAATTTCATATAATCTATATGTTTCATGTCCCCCTTCTGCTATGTCATATATCGCATCTATAGCGGCGTCCGGTTCCTCCGCCAGTACCACTTCAGACCAGGTATCTTTAATTCGTTGCACCACCCCATGATACGTAATATATTGCCCCACACACAGTCCCATTAACTCCACCAGCACCCCAAATTCCAATATCTTCCCTCCTGCCACACATCCCCCATCGTTGCTATACCCACCGATTCCCAGTGCTTCCTAATCCTTAATCTCAGTTGCTTTCCCCTCCCCACCACTCTGACCAATGGGATCTGTGGGGAGCACGGGGTTGGCTTTTCCATTAACCGGCACGCTCTTTGCCACATCCCCCACCCAAGGCCCATCATCCCTGGGCGGTCTTCGAACTCCGACTTAGGCAACCATATCATCTCTTGTAGAAAGTATGGGGCACAGTCCCTCCGAAACAACCTGTGTTCTAAGGTGGGTTCATCAGAGAGCCATTTGGCTACCTATTGTAATTGGCTCGCTACATAATAGATTTCCCAGTTTGGTAATTTAATGCCTCCTTTCTCGTATGGATTTTGTAATTTCCACAGGGGTACCCTGTTTCTCATCCCGTGCCATAGGAATTCTCTGCATATGCCGGCCAACCTAGCAAAGAATTTCCTGGGTATTGAGTATGGGATGTTTGCAAAGCAGTGCAACAATCCGGGCAGCGCCACCATCTTGAGCATCGCCCCTCGTCCCATCATTGCCAAAGGGAGCTTCACCCAAAACTTAATACTACTCTCCAGCTTCTTAACTGACCTTTCCGTATTATGCCTATGTTCATCTTCTACCGTGTGATATGTCTACCCCAAGATATCGGAATGTGGTAACCTCCCACGGTATCTGCAGGACTTGCAAATGCTCTACTGGGAGCCCTCTATGCTACCCATCGGGAACATACAGGACTTACTGGGGTTCACAGCTATGCCTGATAGTTCTGCAAACCTCTTCATCACTTCCAATATATATTGGAGGTTCTCTTCTGGGTAGCGCAAATACAGTAACATGTCATCCGCATACAATGAAATTAAATGTGGTGTCTCCCCAACGACAATACCTATTGCATCATATTACTGCCTTAGATAAATCGCCAGGGGCTCCAAGGCTGAAATATACAGCATGGGGGACCATGGACACCCCTGTCTAGTACCTCTACTTAGTTGCCATCTTTCAGAAAATACCGCTCCCATTTTTACTCTAGCTAATGGTGCGCTGTATAACAGTTTCACCCATTTAAGATACCCTGGTCCCATGCCATAATTGGCTAGGTCCGCCGTTAACCAGGGCCATTTGACCGAGTCAAATGCCTTGATCGCATCTAATGATACTATCACCATCTCACCTGTATCTCCATTAGCATGTTCAATGACTCGGTGGAGTCGCCTAAGGTTATTTGAGATGTTCCTATTCGGGATGTATTAACTTATTGATGACCTTCTTCAGTCTATTTGCCCGGACCGCCGTTAGAATCTTGCTGTCTTGGTTTAACATCGACAGGGGCCTGTAAGAACCACAGTCACTACCAGGCTTATTGGGTTTGGGAAGCGGTATAATGACCGCCTCACGTAGGGATTCTGGTAATTTCCCAACTTCGTATGCCTCGTTAAGCATCCCCAGCTGTGGGGTGAGGGGGGGTGAAGGGTGGGTGAGGGGGGGTGAAGGGTGGGAGGGGGGAAGGTACCTCTGTTTTATATGCTTTATAGAATTCGCTCGGGAGTCCATCAGTTCCTGAGCTTTTGCATGGGGGCAGCTGCCTCACTACCTCTTCTAGTTCCTCCAGAGTAATCGGGGCATCCAACTTCTCCCTCTCCTCTGCACTGATCTTCCAATGTATCCATTATCTCCTCACTGCTGCTTCCTGTCCCATCCTCATACAGGCGCCTATAATACTCTGCAAATTCCTGGTTAACCCCCTCTTGTGTATCTGCTATGCTCCCATCTTCTTTCACTATCGTTCTAATTGGGGGGCCTAGATTTTTGTGTCTCATTTTTATATAGCCATGCCAGGACTCTCCCTGGTGTGTCCTCTTCTGCATGTTGTCTCTCTATATACTTTTTGTAATTGAGGTTACATAATCTATCCCAGTATAACGCACATTTCTGTTGTAGGCCGAGTACCATTTCCGTGTCTTCCTTAGTGTTACTACCCCTTTCCAGCTCCTTTTCGGCTTCCTGCAACTCGGTCAGGATCCCATCATGCAGTCCCTTAGACTTGGCTATGGCAGTCCCCCTCACCACCACCTTGAAGGCTTCCCAGAGTGTGCCCGCTGTTTTAACACGGCCAGTGTTTATCTCAAAATAACTTATTATTTCCTCTCGCATATCCTCCCTAAATATGTTGTCTTTCAGCGCCTCTGCACGCATGCGCCATGTGGGTATCCTCCCCCTTGGGGGTCGGTATTGCCCCACTAACATCAATGGCGAGTGGTCCGAGAGGACCCTTGCTTTGTAGTCTGCATGTGTTATTTCAGTCATTAATTCGTGCGTGACAAACCCTGAGGTCCCTGAGGGGACGCATAATGTGAGTATTGTCTATCCTGCGTATGGCGTGACCTCCATGCATCGTCCAGCCCAAACTCTGCCAATAATGACTGCAATGCCTTTGCAGCCGGAGTGGGTCTGTCTACCTTAGCGTCTGATCTATCTATATTCGGGTTTAACACGCAATTAAAATCACCCCCCCACAGCACCGCACCCCCTACACTACCACTTAGTTTACCATACAGGGTTCTAAAGTATGCAGCCGTGTCCTGATTTGGGGCATAAGTATTTACAGAACATATCTCTCTGTTTTCCACCAGCCCTTTTATAACCACCTTCCTGCCGTCTGACTCCGCTGCAGAGTGCAACAACTGGAACGGGACATGTGGGGCCACCCATGTGATTACCCCTCTTGCATAGGCTGAGTATGCTGCCCCTAATACCGTCCCTTTCTACTTCTGTATCACTTCCAATTTTTCCTGTGTTAGATGAGTTTCCTGTAACAAATCTATGTCCACTTTCTGTCTGCGCAGGTACATCATAACCGTGTTTCTTTTCAAATAGCTGTTGAGCCCCCTGACATTCCAAGTAACTATCTTACGGTCTCCCATGGTTCATATCTTTTATCCCGGGGTGCAGGCACATACCCCAACTGTACACCCTCCCCAACTACAACAAACCACAGCACACAACCCCTTCCCTCCCCCCTACCCTAACCGGCGCCCAGCTCCAACCCTGGATCTCAGGCTCCCCCGCGTTTGGTCCTACTCTGGAACACCCAGGCCAGGAACCCAGCAGGGTGTCACCGCACTATCGGTGACCTAACTAAACTCTAAATGGGGGTATAATTACTAGCTCCACGAGGCTCTCCAACTAAGCAATAGTCACAGTGCTCACGGATCATGTTCCTCTCCAACCTGTTCATGCCAGCACATACGCTGCATCATTTACTATAATCAAGTCCCATAGTCTTAATCCATGACACCTTCAGGTGCCCCCCCCCAGGCATTACTTATCTCTTCCTTCTCCCATCTGGATGCTCGACTCCTGGGGGCAGCTCTGCGTGTCTAGCCACTCCATTGCTTTTTCCGGTGTTTCGAAAAACAAGGTTCTGTTTTTATGGAAAACTTTTAGCTTTGCCGGGTAAAGCAACATGTACTTGTAGCCCGCTTCTCGCAGTCTTCTCTTGATGGTCCCAAAGTTCATACGGCTCCGTTGCACCATCAAGGTATAATCCGGGTAGGCAGTTATGTTTGCTGTCCCTCTTCGTATTGTTCCACCCTTATGGAAGTATTCCAGTATACTTTCTCGATCCTGATAGTTGAGGATCTTGGCGATCACCGGCCTGGGTGGGTTGCCCGGCGGCGGCTTCCTCGTTAGAGCCCTATGTGCCCTTTCCACAGCGAACCCCTGAGACAAGACTCCCCCGGTTATCTCCTGCAGCAGCATATATTCAATAAACTCTGTGGGGTTGGGACCCTCGGCTCCCTCCAGCAGGCCAACGATGCGGATATTATTCCTCCGGGCACATCCGTCCGCCTCCTCTGCCCTGTTCTCTAGGTGGCCCACACGCTGCACCAGGGCGTAAAGTTCCGATTTGTGTGAAGCACAATCCGCTTTGTTCGGGCCCACCTCTTTCTCAAGGTTCTCGGTGCGCTCTGCCAGTGACCGGACGTCCTGCCAGAGCAGATTCACTTCTTCTTGCACCGCTCCAACTCTGAGCTCCAGCGCTGTTTTCAATTCGGTCACGGCCAGTTGAGGCTTGGTCTCCCAAGCCACCTTCAGGTCAGCGATCGCGGGAAGGACCTCCTGGTTCGTGCCCATGGCGACCACACCCCCAACGGGGGCCTTGACCTTACTCCTGGCCGGGCGGTGTCCTGGCGTATTCGTCTAGCGTAGGCTGCTTGCCCTTCAGTCTTGGAGGTTTGTTGGACATGGCGCTGCAGCTAGAGTTTGTAGGCGAGCCCCAGCGGGGGCAGATTTCCATTATCACCTGAGCCGAGGGGGGCCGCCCCAGAAGTATCCCAAAACTGCTTATTAGTTGCAGGAATGGATTGTGCCCTCCCACGTAACCATGTGGGTTCATTCCTTCCCACCACGGCTTCTGTGGTGTTCAAATTTTGCTGGGGACCGTTGAAAGTCCCAGGGAGGGGTAGTGTGTGCACTTCCGTATTGCGGGCGTTTCGATATCAATTCTGCCCAATGTGGCGCCCTATCTTATGTCCGCTGGTCAGGTGGGCCAGCTCATGTGCAATCTCGCACAGTGTGTGATTAGCCCGGGGCGTCACGATTCCTTGATCTCGGGTGTCAGACCATGCCCATGGTCTCCGCAGCATCCATCTCCTTCCTGGGCCTACCGCCCACCGGGCACGTTGGCTGGCCAGTGTACTCTCCCCTCTACCATGGAGTGGGGGAGCGCGCACTTTGTTGCAATGTCGCCAGGGCTATTCAAGCAAGGGGGCGCTGTAACGCTCACCTGACTTTCACGGGGGCGCTGGCCTGGTTCACGCTGCTGTGACCTCGTCTAAGGTGATGCGCAGGGTTCGGAAGACGGACTGGACCGGGCCCCAGATCTGGCTTGTCTGACTCGCAGAAGTATCCTTCTGTAGGTGAGAATAGGGGGTTAACTGTCTGCGGGGTAATGCAATCGGCCTCCCACTTACCCCTCTCAACCTCCTCAAAACCCTTCTGTGCTTCCCCGTAGCGTCTCACCTTAGGGTCTGGAAGGACGAGCTCTCCATCCTGCTTCTGATGCAGGGGCGCGTTGGTATCCAGTTACGTCACTGGATTTTCGGATGGGTGAGAACCAAACTTGCTTGGCTTCCAGGTAAGTTTTTCTATAAGTGGTTCCCCTTGTGTCCATGCATTAATGTTCTAATGCTAGTGTCTTTTTCCCCATAGGGGCTGGGGTACGGAATGCCGGGGAACAGGCACCGACCCGAGGTGAGCGGTGAAATCCTTGTGGAAATCAGGTAAGTCTTTAATGAGTGTTTTGGTAATGTCTTTTCATTCACTCATTAACGCTGATGTCTTTTTCCCCTTAGGGGCCGGGGTCCGAAAATGCCTGGATGCGGTGCGGACCCGAAATGAAAAGGGAATGACCCAACAGGTAAGTCTTGACATGGAGTTTTAGCTTCCCTTTTCCATTCTTTCTCTCACCTTTGTTCTTGTCTTTTTCTCCCTAGGCGCGGGTGCGCGACATGCAAATCCGGATGGTCGCTGCTGAACATGGAGGTGCCCTCTAAAGGTGAGTAGAATGCGGCGCTGCAGCGATCGATGCGATGTGCTTTTAAAAATAAAGGTCTCCCTTTTCAGGATTGTCGGCGAAATGTCTCTGGGATGCAGATTTAGCAGGTGAGGCCTTTTCCTTCTTCTGTTCTCTTGTTCCCTTCCTTTGCAGGTGATTCAGGATGCTGGCAGGTGTGGCAGAAGTCAAGATGCAGGAGCAGACACGGTGAGCGTCCAGCTGCTAGATGCAGAACAACGCGAAGCACGTGTGGCTGATCGGGTGTGGTTTAAATAGCCTTGGAAGAAGTTCCTAGAATGTGTCCTTCCTCCAATCAGGTATGTATCCTTCCCCGACCACGCCCGGGTGGTAAATGAGTCCCACAGGTAAAGTAGTTCCTTTCAGGCCTCAAGGAGGCCGGGGTTCTACAGCATGGTCTGCATCAGGTAAGTGCACCCAAACACTTTCATAATGAGCCTGGCGCCTATGGCGCCAGGACTGACGTTTTCTATGAGCCTGGCGCCATAGGCGCCAGGACGCTGTCCAAAGGGCCCCTATAAGGGGTTGCTGGGACCTTCCCCGGGGACTTGATGTCCGCTTTCGGGGACGCAGGGCCTGAGCCGGCTCCCCGGGAGCGGGCATCGTGACAGGCGCTGTGCTGCGGTACTTTCCCTTCTGATCCGTCTCACGGCTTGTGCACCTCAATGTCTGTGTCATGCATGTCCTGCACCATACAGTGTGCTGCTTCGGGCCCGCGTGGACCGGCACTGCTCAGTTCGCCTGTATGCACCCTTTTATCCTCTGGTGTGCAATTCTAGCGGGCAGGGGCAGATGGCTGCATCCTTATAGCTACAGCGTACGCAGTGCTATGAGCTTCAGTATCTGTCTATCCTTCTCAGTCTTGATTATATATTCGCGGTTCAATTATGTCCCGTACTACTTCCTTCTGGTGCAGCTACAGATGTTGCAAAATACCGGGCCCACCGTCCTTCACCTCCCTGCGGCTCTGACACTGCTGCTACTATGTTGTGCTCTGCCTTGTCAACACTTCTGGCTCCTAAATGTTATTTGTTGCGCTCAGCGAGCGCTCCGCTTGTTCTGAAGTCGTGCGCCGACATGCCGCAATCTCCGACGGATTGCGAACGCTGGCTGCATGAACAGCGCACTCGATCTGCTGGTCTCCCCGCAACCTGCCTGGGCACAATACTGTCCGCCGTCACACGCATCTGCCGGTGTCCGGTGGCAGGGTCCGGCAGGCAAACGAAACCCAAAGTGCACCCCCACTACTTCACTTGGTGCCGCACACTGTTATTCAGGAGTGGCACAACATGGAGCCCACGCTGTTTATTAAACCGCAGCTATATTTTCTTTTCCAGCTCCATTTCTTTGCATCGCGGGCACAAAAGCATTTCTTCGCATTGGGCTCTTTTGTTCCCTCTGCACGGCCGCCATTTTGGGTCCTAGATCCCAGGCCACCGCAATCTCAATCTTGCTCATTCTTTGTTGTTGGTGTCGACCCTGCGCTCCAGAGCGGTACCTCCTGCAGCTGCACACACGGTATCCTGCTGTATCCCGGTGCCCCGACTCTGTCTCTCCAGCCAGCTGTCTTTCCGACCCGATCACCTACTCTCCCTAGGGTTCGGGTGCTTGCAACTATGTATCTCGGAGGCGTTCCATGCTTTCCAGCAACCGTGGCTTCCACTGCAGCAATTACAATGTATCCTCGCATTCAGCCCCTCACCGTTCCGCCTCCAATGACTCCTGAGCGTTGACCTTGGGTGTCCGCTCCGAGTCACCACCGCCGCTCGATGTGTTGTGTCTTTGTTCTAATGGTCAGCGGGCGCCATCTTTAGTGTCCTCGGTATAGGGGCGCACTTTGCAAAGTTCAATATTCTGTGACCGCACACATGATTCTTCTCAGAAGACACCCCGTTGCACGCCCCATATATTCATAATGCCTTGAGTTTGAGTGCTGCAGTCTCAGCCAGTATTATATGCCTATTTTGTTGCCGGATCAGTTTCGGACCGTGGGAGCTCCCGGGATCAGCGTCCTATCTCGTGGCCATTTAGCCACGCCCCTCCAACAAGCTTTGACACTTTCCTCCCTGACAGCTACAAGATCTTCTCTGTGCTCAGATCCAACCGTTCCGGAAGGGGTGTAGCTCTGATCTTGCCCGAGTGGATTCCTGCCTCTCATTCCTACGCAGGCCTACTTCTCTTTTGAATGCCTCGTCTGCAGGCTCTCTCTCTCTCTCCTAGCCATTCCCTTACTGTGGCTACTATCTATCGGCCACCTTGTCAGATCTCCTCCTTCCTCTCTGAGTGGGCTGACCTCTCCTCTCCTTCCTTCCTGGTCTCAACCATTCAACTCCTTCTTGGACTTCAACATCCACCTGGATGCTTCCTGTCCTTCCCATGGACTCTTTCGCGACCCTCTCTCACTCTCTATTCACCCCTCTGCCCCGACTCACTCTACAGGGCATACTCTGGATGTTCTGATTTCCGCAGACCTTCCCCTTTCTATCCCTCGCACCACTCCTCTCTCCTGGAGTGATCACTTTTTGCTTTCCTACCAGCTCACCCTCTCTACGCCTCAGGCCAAGCCAACTCCATCACTGCCACCCACCTTCTCGGTCATCCGACCCAGGGAGCGCGTGTCATTTGAGGTTTTTGCTGCCACTTTCTGCCCCTCCCTCCCCCTTTGGCTGACTCACTCTTTGACGCAACACTTTCCATGCTCCACTCTGCTATATCTGATACTCTCGATGTTCTTGCCCCTGTCATGAGGATCCGCCTGAAGCCCAAAGCCAAGTGCAACTCCTGGTACGACTCAGACCTTGTCACCCTTAAAAGTAAGTGCAGAGTGGCTGAGAGGAAATGGCATGCTTCATGTACATCCTCTGACAAACTGGCCTGCCGCCTGCTCCAAAAGCAATACCGGCTCTCCGTCCTCACCAAGAAGAGAGCTCCCATCAAAGACTGCGTCTATGCGGCATCTAACAACTCGGCTGAACTCTTTAAAATCTGCAAGGAACTGGCCAATTCTGCTGCAGTCTCTACCTCTCCTGTCCCTTCCCAAGCCCACTGCACGGCACTGGCTTCGGGTTTCATCTCTAAAACTCAGGACATCCTGTCCTCTCTCTCTCCCCTTCCTCCCTCTACTCCCTGCTCTTCCTCCCTCTAATCCCTGCTCTTCCTCTGGCCCTTCTTTGGCCACCTCTCCTCCCTCCTTCTCTGCCTTCCCCCTGTTCTCCCCAGACAAGGTTTCTAAACAAGTCCGATCTATCAAAGTCTTGTCAAAACAGGTTCATGCCTGTTTCTCCAAAACCATCAAGGACCACGGTGACTCCCTGGCTCCTGCCCAGGCCGACTTCTGCAACCACTCCTTCGCCACTGGAGTCTTCCCTTCCCCCCTGAAGCACCCCTTTGTGCACCCGCTTCTTAAGAAACCCTCTGCCGACCCATCCTGCCCGGCTAACTAATGCCCAATCTCCATCACTCCTTTTCTGGCCAAACTCTTGCAAAAGCTGGCCATTTCCCAGCTCACTCTTCACACTGAATCTGTTGGTTGTCTCCATGATCATCAGTCTGGCTTCAGAGCTGCCAGAAGCATGGAAACTATTCTCCTGAACATCTGTGAAGACCTGCTCTCCAACCTTTATTTCCAACACCCCCAGTGTCCTCATCTTACTTGATCTCTCTTCTGCCTTTGACACGGTCAACCATGCCATCCTGCTCAACCGTCTCCGTGATGACCTGGGTATCACCGGTCAGGCCCTGGCGTGGCTAACTTCTTTCCTCTCTCATCGACCCTCCCATGTTTAACTTGGGTCCTTCCTTTCCTCTATCTCTACCTGTGGTGTTCCCCAGGGGTCTAATCAATACCTGGCACATCTTGCTCACTGCATTGCCGTGCTCTGCCCCAACTTCCAGTGCTATGCGGATGACACTCCGCTCATTTTCAGGCTACCCTCAGCCACGTCTTCTCCCTCTCTCATCTCTGACTGTTCACCATCCAGGAGTGGTGTGCCACCAATGATCTCTGCCTCAATGCCAACAAGACCGAGATTCTCCTCATCAGAACACCCACACCCTCCTTTCCTGTCACTCTCTGGCCAGCCTCTCTTGAGCCTCTTCCTTCTCCCAACTGTGGGGCTAAAAACCTCGGGGTCATCTTCGATTCCACACACTCCTTCACTCCTCACATCTCTGACATCTCTAAGAAGTCACACTAACAGCTGCACCTACTCAGAGGTATTCTTCCTTTCCTCTCCTTCCCCCAGAAGCTCACTGTTTCCAGAGCTCTGGTTCTCTCTAGGCTGGACTATTGAAACAGCCTCTTTCTAAATCTGCCTGCTTCTACTCTCTGCAACTCATCCATAACAGGACTGCGAGACTTGTCCTTGGCCTCATGCCCAGGTATCGTATCTTTCCAGAACTGAACTCTCTGCACTGGCTCCCAGTGGTTGCAATGATTAAGTTCAAAACCCACTGCATTGTCCACAAGGCCTTCTGGGGCCTGGAGCCTCAATACCTTCAACTCTCTTATAGCTTCCTTCTGGAGCTCTTCGCTCATCTGCCTCCAATTCTCTCAGCACCAGTCGCTTCTGCAAGCAACGAGTTGGTGGTAGATTTCTTTCTTCCTCTGGAGCCTCCCTCTGGGACAGCCTCCCTGCCTCCCTGAAACTTGAGGAGAATCCTCTCCGGTTCCGGAAGCACCTCAAAACCTTTCTCTTTGATTCTGCTTGTTCTCCTCCTCTCCCCTGCTGACTTTCTGGCTGAAACTGCACTGGTTACCTGGCCACCCTCTGATCCCAGGCCTAGGTCCCCTCCCCCACCAGTTGCACACCTGCACTGCCTTCCTGGCAACGCCCGCACTTGGCGACTGTTTTCTGTATCCCTACAGTCCCAGTACCAGCACTTGACACCTAATGCCTGCACTTACCCTTGCACTTGCCACCTGCTGGCCGTACTTTTACTTATTGTTTATTTATTCTGTTATCCCATGTCCTGCATTGTCCCCCCACCGCACTTTCCCCCCTTCCCATGCACTTGCGCGATCTGAATGACACCTGGGCTAGTAGAATCGTTGTCTGTCTTCCCTCTGTTCCCGCTCCCTTGCTTCGTCTCGCCTTGAAAGACTTGTGTATAGGCGCGTTATAAATGCCATATCATATCATGAATTGATTCCCCATGTATTTGTATTATTGTGAATGTTTTTACATT
This sequence comes from Ambystoma mexicanum, assembly GCF_040938575.1. Classification (NCBI taxonomy): domain Eukaryota; kingdom Metazoa; phylum Chordata; class Amphibia; order Caudata; family Ambystomatidae; genus Ambystoma; species Ambystoma mexicanum. The sequence continues at coordinate 1,222,341,585 of NC_090927.1, forward strand.
TAGTGGGTTGAACATTTTATCTTTCTGCACTTGTGCAAGCTAATATGTATCAATTCTAGTCAAACAGTAAAACTAAAGTAACATGTCCCATCCATAATTAACTACACCTCGATACATATGAAATTACAACATCGCTCCCAGTTCGCCGACACCCCTAGTCATCAGTACGGTGCCCACAACATGAACCCTTCTTAATTGTGGGGACCCTCCACCACATCTTGACAGAGAAACCCATTTCAGTCGTAACCAATTAAAGAACAGTGAATTGAATATTCAGCGGGGTCGCTTCGAGCAGTACCAAAATTAAGAGGTGTAGACCCAACTCCACATGAAATGTCACTGCTCAGGCAATAGTCAAACAGGCAAATAAAAGTCAACCTGCACCCTAAGAGACCATATCCATTCTGGGTTGATGTGCTCTCTGTGAAGCCCCAGCCTCAGATGCCTTCAAGGCTATTGTAGATTCAATAAATGACTGTGCCTCAGCCAGAAATGTGAAGAAGTGGATGCACTATCCAAACTGGATTCTTAACTTTCATGGATAAAGTATAGCATGGGATACCTGCCTCTCCCTGAGGAGCTGTTGTAGGGAGTCAAAGGATTTCCGTGCAGTTTAAACTGTTTGTGAAAAGTCAGGATAGATGAACATTCTGTTGGCCTCAAAGCGCAATTCCCCTTTCTCACTGGTTAGCTTAACGATGATATCCAGGTCTCTGTAGTTGAGCAATTCGCAATAATAATGTGTGGAGGAGCACCCAGACTTAGATCTGGGCTGCAATGCCCAATGCTGTCTCTCGCTCATGAACTGAGCTGAGAATTGGGGATCTCCAAGCATTGATCGCAACATACCCTCAACAAATGATTCCAAAGGGCCAGAGAGAGCAGAATATGGGTCTCCTACAATACGCACATTACTACGCCAGGGTCTAGGCTCGAGGTCTTCACATTTAGCTTTGATGTGCATAAATTCCTTCTTATGCCCCGTGAGGTCTGCTCTCAGCATATCTTCTGTATCCTCTGTTTCACTGGTCTCTGCATGTGTGATGCACCCGCTCTCCTTTTCAAATTTGGTACGCAGGGAGGTTAAGTTGGCAGTCAGGTCAACAAGTTTGGAATTGACTGAAGCAAAGCCACTTTGCATGGCCTTCACTAGTATGTCGGGTCTGTTTTGCTGACTTGAGTTATTCACCCTTTCTGGGATTGTGGATAGGGCCTGCTGCAGTGGTCTGCCAGAGGTATTTCTAAAAGAGTCCGTAGGGCCCTGCTTCTTTCCCGAGCCCCTGGCCATTGTGCCCAAAGTGACCCAAAGGGAACAACGGACGGCAATCTCACATCAGGGAAGTACGCAGAAGGAGGGCCACAGCAGGAGTGTCAGGTATAGGCCACTTAGCAAGAGTAGAGGAGACACCAAGCTTCCCACTTAGATACAATAGGGTCAAGCAGGCCCGCACAACCAACTTCAAGAATGGCCGCTGTAGGCTGTGCACTATGGATTTCACTGATGGGCAGTTCTGTGTGCCCAACTAATACCACCAGCAGGGAGCACTAAATAAATAAACACGCCACAGGGCCTCCCAGCTCATCAACTAAAGAAGTTGCAACACAGACTCTCTGTATTGGGCTGCCGCTCCGCATCCTGGACTAGACAGGATGTCGGTTGGATGCCAGAGTACTGGTACTTTGCTGCCGTCTTGTCTGTTGCTCACCAGCGTACCCTTTTAATTTTTTTTCTTCCGGCTTACCTTTCAAAGGCATTGCATGACCTGGATGCAGTGTGGTCCTTCAGTTACTATGTCTCTCGAATGAGAGAGGCCAGGAAAGATGAGCAGCTTTTCGTTGGTTAGGCTGTTGCTTGTGCTGGCAGGTCTGTGACCAAACAGATCCATTCAAGGTGCATCATCCTTTGTATCTCGGAAATGCTGTCATCTGGATGGATGTGCCTAAAAATCTCGGGGAACTTTGCATCAGAGGGCTGGCTACCTCTTCAGCTCTGCAACGTGGGGTCCCTGTTCTGGACATTTGACATTTGACATTTGCCAGGTGACCTTTTGCACATGTTTTGTATTTTGCACACATTTGCTAAACATTACTGCCTAGGTTCTTTGTCTGGTCAGAACACTTGTTTTGTCAGGGCTGTCCTCCAGAGTTTTTTGGTTTAGGTGGTATCCTTTGCAACCTGGCTCCTCCAGGTCTATGTCCTTCTTTGGGAATCCATCAAAGATGAGGAGTCCATGGGAGGAAGGTATCCATAAGAACAGCAAATCACTTCTCGTTAATGTTCTTTCTGATGGATGTTCCTCCCACGGATTCCTCATCGCCCTCCCTGCTCCTCTTGGCGTATAGCTAGTATACCTTGGTTCTGTGGTCCTGGAGCTTCAGAGTGCTAGGGATAAAAGGTGGAACTAAGGTCGCGCGGCTTCTCTATTCTATACTGGCCCAATGTCCTGTCCAATTCAGGCCAAGAAGAGCTGCTGGATATAGCGGCTTTTCGCCCCACGGCAGCTGAACATTTTGCATTGGGAGATAGATATCGAAGATAAGGAATCCAAAAGATGAAGAATCCATGAGAGGAACATCCATCAGAAAGATCATTAACAAGAGATAAGTAATTTGATGTTCATCTGCAAAGCCTTCCTCCTGCCAGCTTCCGGAACCAGTGAATGTTTCCTTCAACCAGCTTCATAGTCCCAGCTTGGGTTCTCAATTTAGTCCTTTCTAATGGATTGTGTCCTCCCAAGGATTCCTCATCTTGGATATATTCTACGTCCGCAGCAAAACCTGGGAACATACCTTCTCCAGCATGGGGTCTGGCATGGATTCACATGCTCATGAATATTCCCCGTCGTCAGGCTGGGAACCCTCAGTAAAAGAAAAAACAGTTTCTTTTGTTTCTAAACTGTCTTTCTCCTATAAACCAATCACTGAAATCAGGGGCATACTGCCCTCAGCCAATGACTGCCCTCAGCCAATGACTGCCCTCAGCCAATGACTGCCCTCAGCCAATGACTGCCCTCAGCCAATGACTGCCCTCGACCTAAGCCCCTCCTCTGGCAGCCATCGTCAGATTTTTACTGCACGTTCAAGTTTTGGGAGTCGCTTTTTGATAGTTAAACTCTATTTTTCAGTCAATCGAACCAGTGTGCTCCGTCAATGATCCTTCCGACTAACGGGGACCTGTTTTTCAGGTTTTTTTCAGTGCCCCTCATGGGCTGTTTTTGTTGACTGTTCTTCTTGGCGGCTTCCAGAAGATTCTTCAGGCCTACACTGCGTGGATCATATCGGACGAGAAGGACAGTGGTTCCCTCTTCATGCTTTGCTCCGACTACGGTTTGCTGAATGTGTACATGGACGACAGGCATTCCCAGTGTCTGTACTGCCTGCACCCGACACATAAGGAGGAAGATTGTGTAATTTGCTGTGGCTTCACGAAGTTCACGATGAAGGATCGACACCAATGGTTGGAGTCGTGGCTGCAGGCCAAAGGCCAAGGCCTCTGTCCCGGGTGGTACCCAGGGGTGTGCCTCTCCCGGATCAGCCAAAGCTGAGTGAGCTTCTAAGTCCTTTGATGGCACCCCACCCGTGGGGGGGTCCAACACAAGTCCAAGCACATCAAATCCACTTCCGTTGGGGTTGCCTCTGCCGTGGGTCCCGCAGCAGTCAGGGGGCGATCGTCATCCCCATCTGCATCGATCGCCAGTCACCATTCTGGCTCTTTGTCCAAGAGGAAGTGAGCTACCCCGGGGAAGCTTGGAGACACTGTGGAGAAGGACAAACAGGAGAAGGCCAAGTAGGGTGCGGTGTCCAACCCATCCACAACGAAGAAGGCCAAGGTAGACGAGGGATCCGACAAGACCCTGAAGCAGTAGGCTAAGCAGGACAAGGGATCCAGCCTTTTCGTGAAGGCCCAGGTTCATCAGGTGAAATCGTCGCCCTCCATCCAGTTGGTGGACCTGGCCCAGGGTACCCCGACGACGGCCAGGGTGTGTCTTCCTCCCAGAAAGGAGTCTTCGAGCAAGCCAGTTGAAAAGACCCCGGAGAAGAGGATGCCAGACCTCAGCCCGAGACCGACACCTCAGGACCTGGAGAAGAGGTGGAGGGTGGGCGGTGAAGGCCTCTAGGGAACAGACATTTCTTCGGCTGATGAGGATGAGATAATTTCTGTCCACAATGTCCACGAGGGCGAGGACGATGAGGGGAACGTCAGGGAGTCACCCCACGACGGGGGTGACGATGGTGTAACCATTTATGGAGGCAATGACGCGGTGCCCCAAGACGACGAGGACCCTGGACCTAGCGCTCCTACACCCCAGATACTGCCTATAGATCTTTCACTGGACATTTTTTCAAACCTCCACACACTGGTGTCCGAGATACAGAGGAGGATACCGATGGCCCCTCTGCCCGCTGCACCCGTGGCACCAGTGCCGGCCACCCCGTTGACACCAGGGAAACCGCTAGCCAAGAAGAGGAGGCACCCTATGCCACCCATCTCCCCTCTCTCCCCCAAGGGAGACTGAGTCGGACAGGGCAACAAAGGGCACGGATGACGACGATGGGATGGGGACCTCCCGTCAGCTCCGCCCAGAGCCTCTCCGCCGGACGAAATAGGATCTTTCCATGCAATGATCGCCCGAGCATCGGAGCTTTTCCAGCTCATGCCAAACGAAAAGAAGGATGGCTTCTTGTATCAGCTCTGGGAGGCGAAGAGGAAGACCATCCTTTTGGTCCCGCTCCTGGACAATGTTTGGGATGAAGGGCTGGCTCTGCTGAAGAACCTCTCGACAGCCCCACTGAAGAGAGACCAGCTATAGAAAAAGTACAGGGTGCCGAACCCTGCACCCAAGTGCTTGCAGTCTCAATCGCCCGCGGACTCAGTAGTCTCGGCGGCCAGGAAGAAATCATCAAGCTCTGCGTCATCTTCTTCCACCCCTCTGGACAAAGCAGAGAATTAATAGTATTCTATGGGTAGAAAGGTTAACTACTCAGCTGCGACGACGGTCAAGGCTTCCCTCGCAATCGTGGCCAGATAACACTGGAAGCTGTGGTTTAAGTTGGCTCTGCTACTGGACTTCCTTCCTGATGGCAAGCGGGTAGAGGCTTTGGAGATCCTTCAAGAAGGCGAGATGGCGTCGGACCACGCCATCACAGTGGCCCTGTACACTTCAGACATGGGTTTCCGCCAGATGGGAAAAAGACTCGGTCTTCGCTGTCGTGGCTGGCTCAAGGCCACCAACTATAGACAGGACGTTCAGACGAGTGTCCTGTGCATGCCATTCGACTGAGACAACCTTTTCGGGAAGACCGTTGATGAAGCCCGCCAGGCAATGAAGATTGACACGGAGATGGCCCATGCCTTGGGCACAATACAACATCATCGTCGGTCCTTTCGTTCCTCAGGAGGGAAGTCTGACAGGTCTTCGCTCCAACGCCTTCAGGGGTGGTCGTCGTCCAGGCTCCCAGGGCGGCACGCTGCTCTTCAAGTAGGACTGAACCGGCCCATACGTTGGCCCCCACCGCTGCACCCCGGTCGGAGGCCGGCTGGCGAACTTAGTCAGCGTGTGGGAGACCATCTCCACCGATTGTTGGGTGCTGGACACTCGCCCATGGACACACTTTGGAATTTCAACTGCGTATCCACGAATACCACCGGTGGCCCGGCAAGAACAACACATCCCTCAGCTGCTGTTGGAAGTTCGCCCATGTTAAGAAAAGGGGCAATAGAGTTGGTTCCAAAGCGACTCCGGTGCTCCGCAGTTAACTCAAGATACTTTCTCATAAGGAAGAAGACCAGGGGCTGGAGGCCCATTCTCGATCTAAGACGACTCCACAAGTACCAGAAGTTCAGGATGATCATGCTGCAGCACATGCTCGGACAGCTGGGGGAGGGAGACTTTCTGTTGTCGTTGGATCTAGAGGACGTGTACTTCCACGTCCCCATACATGAAAAGTATTGTAAGTTCATGCGCTTTGTCGTACAAGGGAAGGCCCTTCCCTTCGTATTGAAGTCGGTGCCCAGAGTCTTCACCAAGTGCCTGACTCGGGTGGCGCTCATCTACGGCTACAGGGGATTCACGTGTATCCTTACCTAGACGACTGACTCATCTGGGCCAAGTCCAGGGACATCGCCGTCGATCACATGGCGAGGACCATCCGGCTTCTGACGGATCTGGGGTTCCCGTGAATTATGCAAAGTCCTGCTTGACTCCATCGCAGGATGCTCTGTTCCTGGGATCCAGGCTCGACACAATGTATTGCCTGGTGGCTCCATTGGAAGAGAGGATAACGGCCATCTTGGGCAAGGTGCAACGGCTGTTAGAACTGAAGATTGCCACGGTGAGGACCATCAAGTAGCTGCTCGGCATGATGTCGTCATGCATATACCTGATCTGCCGCTTCAGTTTGCGGATGCATCCACTCCAGAAATTCCTGGATGCCCGTTGGATCCACGTGTCCGGAAGCTTCCAGGACAGAATAGTGCTCGACGAAAGGTTCCGTCGGGCGATAGGGTGGTGGGAATCCAACACGGATTTCCAGAGCCCCCCGTATCAGGAGATAGTTATGACAGACGCTTCCCTGGAAGGATGGGGAGCCCACACCGGACGTCTTCACACCAGAGGCCTGTGGCTGCCAGAGGAGAAGTTGCTGCACATCAACGTCCTGGAGCTGCGGGCTGTGTTTTGGGCCCTCAAGTCATTTCTTCCGTCCCTCAAGGGCAAAAGTGGTCAGGGTATTTACGGACAATACCACCACAATGTTTTACATCCGGAAAGGGGGCACAAGATCCCCAGCGCTCTCCAGCGAAGCACGGGACTTGTGGCACTGGGCCGTCGCCCAAAGGAGGTTCCTCATTCTGTTTCACCTGGCAGGAGTAAAGAACACCTTCGCCGACTCTATCAGCAGGGAGCTGCACTCTTGCAAACGAGTGAGAGCTTAGGCAGGATCAAGTGGACAACCTTTCCCTCAAAAGGGGTGGTCCCCAGATCGATCTGATTGCGACGGCGACAAACAACAAGTGCCAGAGATTATTAATCATTGAGGGTCACGGCCCCACAAGTACTTCTGTATTTGTTGCCATTGGCTGAATCGGGCTGGCACGCGCCTACATCCAGGTGCATCTGGCGGCTATCTCCCTGGGGAGGAGTGTGGGGCGCCGAGGGGGGTGATTCTGGGGGTAAGCCCCCCGCCCTCCCATAAGAGGGGTGGACGGCGTGGAAATGTGGTTTTTCGCATTTTTATAGGTCGCCTAAAATCGCCTCCAATATCGGTCTTTTACTTAGGCCACCTAGAAAAAATTGAAAATATCACATAGAACCTTATTACACCTGATGATCAGGACCTTTTGGCAGGATAATGCCAGAAGAGTTTAAAAAGGAGGAATCGCCATGCAGGAGTGCCCACTGGAGGCATGCCTACTGGGGATGTTCCGGGGCGGGCACACTGAAGCACACTTTGCGAACATGAAAGATCTTATCTGCGTTTTGGCCAAGTGCAGGATTGCGCTAGCATGGAAGTCGGTGGAGGGCCCCCGGATAGAGGCATGATGGGGAGTCTTGAGGAAATTGGCAGAAGCTGAGACGGGTGGTGTGGCACAGGGCGATGTACAGGGGACAGAGGATGGTCAGTGATGACATTGCTACGTGGAACACAGTAGTCCAATCGCTGTTCGCACCCTCAGATGACATGCCTCCCTGAGACCCATGCAATGGCAGCGGGAGGAGAATTGGCTGGAAGACTAGGCAGGGCTAGGGTTGAGCTGGGGCTGGGGCGTGTGGAGCAGGGGGAGGGTCTGGGAAGCATGCAAGTGTTTAGTTGTATTTGTTAAGAAGTTGGGGGCTAAGAACCCGGTTTGGTTGAGGGCAGCTTGCCTCACGTAGGAGGGGGCAGACCTTGAGGTGAGCACCAGGAACGCACATCAGGGACAACAGCAATAACCTGCTTAAAGACACTGACCATAAACGGAGTGATTTTGCAACCCGCACGGAAACGCATATATTTTTCTTTAAACTGTCATCTTGCTGTGCAAGGCCTATTGTTTTGTTGTTGAATTAGCAATAAAGCCAACCAAAAAATAAATATGGACATTGTTTACATTTGAATGACCTTCTAATGACCTGGGAGATTTCCCTTCCCCAGGATTTATAGTCTGTTCATGAAAATATTCAACCATAAAAAGGAAATTGACTCGCTTCTTGATGATTTTAAAGTGAAAGCAAAAGATCATCAACAAAAGTTTCCAATAGCAACACATGATCTTCTTGGGGTAAAGTTATACACTTTCTACTTCTAAGGCAATAGCCACAATGGTAATCCTGGCCATTATGCTTTTGTGAATCCCATGGGAAGATTTGCCACAGTTCAAAGAACAATACAATATCACTCTGTCAACATTGCACAGTTCTTGGTTTACTATTAGGACTTCTTTAATTAGGGTTTCAATAGTCAAAAGTGTATATTTATCAGGATGACTTCTAAATACTGCTCCTTCTACTAGTATACTTCTACTTGCTTCACTATGAGAACAGTCCCCTTTGTCCCATAGTATTTCACCTTCATTTCGACAACTGCAAGGTAGCATCTACTGCCAACCAGACATACCTCTTTAGTTTCAATACTTTGGACTACTGCCACGGCTTCTATGACTTTTAGACAGACTTCCACAAGATAGATTGTTAAGGTATTGCAACCTCCTCGGGTAGGCATGGCACTCATCCTTTGAATAACTTGCTTCACAGGGGCAACCTCTTTGCCTGTCATGTCTTAACTGCCACAATAGTAACATGGGTTTGTCTTTAAGACGCTCTTCTCTCTGGCTTCAGTAGTATTGGGCCATATAGGTTAAGTCTGCTTCAAAATTAGTTGATATAAGCATGCAGTTCTTCTTTCCCAGATTTACGTTTGTCTTTCTCCCAGCTTTAAGCCTGAACAATTACCCAGAAGGCTTGGTGCCACTCTCTTAGCTTCAGGTAATATTTACACACTTGTATCTTGGGCCTTTGGTTTGTTAGTAACTTCACAATACAGCTAGATTACTCTAAACTTCGGAAAAAATGCAGCTTTACAATTAGTATGGGATACCTCTTAGCTTGGGGCAATGCTTGTTTTCTTCATGGTTTATAGTCTTTTAACTTCTTGCAAGTTAAAGGTTTAGTGCTGTTAAGTATAGTGTTCAGTCTTTGATATAAACTACATCTAGTCACATGCAAACACTCTTTGATGTAGTCTTCATGCTTTAAAGATGAATATACCTGCAGAACCAAAGGATAAAGTTCAGGCCTCCTTGGGCAATCACAATAAGGCACACACAAGCTTTAGTTAATGTAGTGTTCCCACAGTAAAGATTGTAACTTCGATAATGTTCTGCAATGGTCTTTTCAGTGTTCCCTTTCCTTAATTAGGGACACGCGACCACTCTCTGAACAGTAGTAGTCTTTGGTTAGTGGAACAATGGATTTTTAACAGCGAATAAGAAGCTCTTTCCTCTAATGTTACAATTCCAATATTCAGAGGACTTTTAATACAACAATCAACTTCTTCTACTCATTCAGAGGTCGTAGGCGAGTGGACAAGGAGAGTGGTACAGATACAGACCCCAGTGTAAGGGGTGGCCCGGAAGCAGTGCGGGAGGGTGGCAGGGTGAGCAGGTACCTTACCCTGAGGACAGAGGTTGGCCAGGTGCACGGCGCCAAGAGAACAGATCAGCAGTGGAGAGGGGGAGCGCGAAGGCAGAAGAAAAGGGAAAGGTCTTGAGGTGCTTCCATTTGGTCTTACCTCCGCCCCAAGGGTCTTCACCAAGCTCATGGCGGTAGTTGCGGCCCACCTCAGGAGATCCGGAGTCCATGTATTCCCATACCTGGATGACTGGTTGATCCAAGGGAAGTCTATAGAGCAGGCCTTGTTCCATCTCCAGGACACCTGTTCACTGCTGTTCAGGCTGGGCTTCTCCCTAAAGTTAAAGACGTCTCAGATGACACCAGTCCAATGGCTCCAATTCTTCAGAGCAGTCCTAGATACCCGATTGGGAAAGGCCTTCCCTCCTGAGGAGAGAGTACTCAGCTTGACACAGATGGTGCATTTATTCCAGAACAATGTCACCCTACCAGCAGCTTCCTTCCTCTGCCTTCTAGGCCTCATTGCCTCCTGCATTTTTCTGGTGCGCATGAAATCTCTGCAATGGTCACCGAGAGATCAGTGGTCTCAGTACTTAGGAACTCTTTCGGATCTCTAAGTGTCCGCTTCGGTGGTCAATCAATGACCTGTCCTGGTGGGCGAGCCGCAGGAGTCTTTTGGCAGGGGGAACTCTTCTGGCCTCCCTGGCCTCAGACTCGAGTTGTCACGGATGTGTCCTTGAAGGGTTGGGGCGCTCACTGGAAGAATATGCAGGTGAGCGGCCTCTGGTCAGCAATAGAAGCCAGGTGGCACCTCAACATGCTAGAACTACATGCTATCATGCTAGCCCTGACAGCATTCACCCTGCCTTCGCAGGGGAAACATGTCCTCATTCTGATGGACAACACAGTGGTGATGCACTACCTCAACAAGCAAGGTGGAGTGCTCTACCGCCCCCTCTTCACAGAGGCGATGATGCTTTGGTTCTGGTTGTTGAAGAACAAAATTTCGGTCTCGGCAGTTCATCTGGCCAACACAGAGAACAACTTGATGGATGCTCTGAGCAGGCAGGGCATGGTTTCACAAGAGTGGGAAGTGCGCCAGGAAGTCCTAGAGGAGGTCTTCTCTCTCTGGGGCACCACAACAGTGGATCTTTTTGCAACGCAGTCGAACGGGAAATGCGAACTGTTCTGCTCGAGGGAATTTCCAGTGAACAGTGCACTGGGGACGCTTTATGGTGGATTGGACCTTCCCTCTCTTATACTTGTTCCCTCCGATTCCCACCATTCCATGGGTTCTCTGGAGGTTGACTAGGTTTCGAGCAACCATTATCTTCATCGCCCCGGACTGGGCGAGATTGTGGTACACCAACCTCTTGGATCTGCCCCTCAGTCCACCTCACTGGTTGCCTCGGCGACCGGATCGCCTAACCCAGTCGGGGGGCGATACTTCATCCGACCCCTGAATGCCTCAACCTACATGCGTGGCTCTTGATTGGATTAGATATGACTGGGACCCATCTGAGGAAGTACTTGAGATGTTGCTGGCTGCTGGCGGACCATCTACAAGATCTTTATACGCATGCAGATGGAGAAGATTTGAGACATGGTGCAGGGAATGCGAGATTGACACCATCTCTTGCCCCACCACTGCAAAGATGGAGTTTCTGTGTTTAAAAGATCCCCGAATCAAGGTTCATTTTTCTCAATCCCGGTAATGGCTCAATTCCTGAAAGTCCTTGTAAATATGTTTCCGCCAACTCCCTTTGTTGTCCCTTTGTTGTCCCATATTGGGATCTTAATTTGGTCCTTACATTTCTGATGGCAGCTCCTTTTGAGTCTATGCACTCTTGCTCATTGTGGCTTCTCTCATTGAAAACAGCCTTCTTGGTGGCCATCACATCCGCTTAGCGGCTGAGTGAACTACAGACCTTGTGCTATAGGTCACAGTTTCAATCAGGGCAAGGCCTGGTTTTCTACCAAAGGTCGTTCAGGATTTCATTTGTCAGTCCATCGACCGTCCGGTCGCCTATCCTCCTCACCCTTATAAACAGTAGGAACGATTCCATCGGCTTGATCCTAAGAGGCCACTGAGTTACTATGTTGCCACAACAGCTGACTTTAGGAGAGCTGACCAGCTCTTTGTGACTTTTCCCTTAGCCTATAATGGTGTATCCATAACAAAGCAGACTTTATTCAGTTGGACAATCCTCTGCATATAAGACTCTTACCAGACCACTGGGAAAGAATTACCAGCAGGCATCTGGGCTCATTCCACAAGGGGCGTCTCCACATCCACTGTGTTGCAGAGGGGAGTCCCTGTCTGGGAGATTTGTCGCGCTGCAACATGGTCGTCGTTGCATATCTTCGCAAAACACTATAGCCTGATCTATAGGCTTGCACTTCTGGTGCATGTTTTGGCAAAGCAGTTCTGCAGAATCTCTTAGTTTGACTTTCTGCTGCCACCTACTTCATTACTGCTTTGGGAGTATATCGGATGAGGAATCTGCGAGAGAAAAGCAATCCATTGAAGGATAAATTACCTTACCGTAATGTTCTTTGTATGGATTCTTCTCTCATAGATTTCTCATCTCCTCGCCCATCCGTCCCCGATGAGAAAGTCGTTAGTTGGTGCGCATCTTTCTATTTCAAATAGCGGTGACTTGAAGATGGTGCTCTGTGTCCCATGTTTGTCTTCCTGCCGCGTCCTTAAATAAAACATTTTTTCTGACACTACTACTAGTGTTTCTTTTTCAATTGTCCCTCCTTCGGAGGACTGTAATTAATTACTAATTTAAGAAAGGGCTTGTTAGCCCACTTGTTCTCTTTGTTAGCTATGCAGTGTGTGGTGCTCTGGAAAAAGGGGGTAACTGGGTTCGGGGCATAGTGAGGTGCGACTTATACGTCACCTGAGGTCATGTTCGGAGCCGACGACCAGGCACCAAGCAAGACTGATTGATAGTCGATGGCTGGGTCGATGGCCATTACGCCCCATGTTGAAAATAGTCCTAAGCAGCAAAGCTAGAGGAATATCTATCAGATGAGGAATCTGCGAGAGAAGAATCCATATAAAGAACATTACGGTAAGGTCATTTCTCCTTCTAATGAATTGTGTCCTCCCACGGATTCCTCATCTTTGATATATCCTGTATCCTGCTTGCAGCTTCGGCAATTCTTTGAAAGCAGAGCATGCCGTCAACTCGAGGTCCCTTGGCGGCTTCCATCCCGCTCTCAGCTGGGACGTTGATGATGGTATAAATAGTAAGCATTGCGCCCGTTGCCTCAGTTCAGTGTTTCTATATGCACAGCACACTTCGAATGGTTTGAGCTATTTTTACCTTTTATTTCGAAGTATGTCTACTCCGAAGAGTAGCAGACTGTGGTATGAAAATGTCGATCAGGGATTCGCACAGGATATGCCTCTGGTGTCTTGGGGTGGAGAATAAGGTCAATGACAGTGGGTCATGTCAATAAGACTGTTAAGGCCTTGAAGGAGAGGAAGTGAACGTTCATCATAGGTAGGTCGGCATCCAAATCTCTTTCGACCACCCCTTCTAAAAGGAGATCAACAATGAGAAACGTTAAAGGGACATCTCTCCTCCAAGAACAGAAATGCACGCAAAGCACTCAAGTGCTCCATATCCAGGAGTGATTCACAACATTTGCTGTCATCTTCTCATAAGAGATTGAAGAAGACATGGCATTGCTCCCCTGTATCTTCTGATTCTTTACCTGACAGGAAAAGGTAATCTTTCCTAGCAAGTCGGCGTCCAAGCCAGATTGGGATGAATTTCACATCCAAATGCTTGAGGTGTTCTCGAAGGTGACCAGTCTCTTCCCTTCAAAGGAACTGAAGAAAGATTCTGACCCCACGTAATGCTGCCAGGGAGTCATTAAAAACTGCTACTCGTGCTCCTAAGAACCCAGGCAGTGGTTGAGAATCATCCTCGAGTAGCGTCGACTGATTTGTCGACTCCAGAAAAGTTGAAGTCACTGCTTACCTCTTATGCTCATAGTTCTTCGAAGTCGAGGCGTTTGGCGTCGAAGCCATTGACTTTGTTTTCGGAGCCATCAAAGGTTTTTAAGTTTTTGTCCAAGAAATACTTTGTCTATGGATTCCATATTCGAGGAAGAGGACAATTCTACTAAGTATCTTACCTGGTAGGATGCGATAAATGTGTTACAGCAAGAGGATACCGCGTCTCGCCATCCAGTGTCTCACGTCAACTCCCCGAAAACGCCCTATCCAGGTGATCCTCTCGCACTGGTCCACCCACAGGAACTGGATCCAAAAGCAATGGCCGTGTCCTGGCCACCTGGGTGACAGATCCCTGGGGACTAGTGGGTGAGACACCTTAAGGTTTCTCTCACAGGGGCGACAAGAAGTTTGATTTTCGGCAGGGAGTATGGCTCTGGAGGCCCTTAACGCTACTTGGCAAAGTACTCATACATGCTGTGGGATGTTGTGGCTCAGGCCACATAACATACTCCTAATGGGTAAATGAGGGAAGGATTCCTTAATATTGTCCAAGATGGTAGGAATCCAATGTGCCAATTATTACAGTCAGGATTAGACAACTTCTGATTGTGTGAGTCGGTCTATGGCGGCAAGCACGGTTGCTAGGAGATTTGCGTGGCTGCACAAGTCGGGGCTTGCCCCAGATGTTCAGGCTAGGCTCTTAGACGAGTCGTTTGTTTTTAATCTATTTGGCTCCATGACTGGTGAGATTCTGGAGAAACTGCAGGCATCTAAGGCAGCTACTAAGTTGTTAGCAGCAAGTTGTCCACCGCAGCAGAGCCACTCAACCTCTCAAAGTTGGAGGGGTTGTTCCTTTTGGTTCTGTTACTTAGTAGAACAAGGGGGCAGATGGCTCAGAGACGTCAGAGAAGACTTTCTCGTCGTGCATGAGGACATGGAGGTAAAACTACCCGCACAGCCTATGACTCTTTGCCTTTTGCTGCAGCTACAGCAACAAAACCGCTTTAAGTTCTTGGTCCCCAAAATGGTTGTGGGAGGCAGATAGAGCCAGCATCTCCAATAGTGGCAAAGCAAACAGCCCATGGATACTGCTTCCCAGTCTTAAAAATGCCCTCGGATTGTTCCTCAAGCAGTCAATATTTCCGGTAACGAAATCCTCTCCATCTGCAGGAGATACTCTCCCTGCTGGAGAAAGGTGTGATAGAAAGGGTAGCTGAAGCAGAGCTCTACCAGGGTTGGTACACCACTTATTTTCTGGTTCCCAAGAAAGACTGAGCTCCATCTTGGACCTGAGACGCTTCAACAAGTTCCTGAGGAAGGACAGATTCAAGATCCATGATTGGTTGGTGTTACTCGATCTTCAGGATGCTTATTTCCATGTGCCTATAAATTCCAAGCACAGGAAATGCCTGAGATTCGCCATTGGAATTTCTCACTTTGTTTCGGGTATTGCCCTTCGGGCTGACCTCCGCCCCAAGGGCCTTCACCAAGTTGATGGCGGTAATGGCAGCACATCTGAGGATAGGGATTCCCATCTTTCCCTATCTAGAAGACTGGCTGATCAGAGCTCGTTCTCCCGAACAACCACTGATTCATCTCATCAGCAACTGCAACTCTATACACAAATTGTGCTTCTACTTCATTTCAAGAAGTTCCACATGACACCTTCCCAAAAGCGTAAATGTATTGGAGCAGTCCTGGATTCTTCCTTGGGGAAAGCTTCATTCCCTCGAATTAAGTGCTCAGCATATTTTGCAGATGATGGAGAAATTTCAGAACACCCATCTTCCAGCCTTCGATTTTCTGAGGTTGCTTGGCCTTATAGCATCCTGCATTTTCTTGATGCCAGAGACCTGCCTAAGGATGAGGTCCCTCCAGTGGGCCCTCAGATCCCTGTGGCCGCATTACTCCGACAGGATGATGGACCGTCATTGGGTCCCAAGCAAGGTCGTACATAATCTCCTGTTGTGGGCCGCAAGGAGAATGTGATGAAAGGGTAACTTTTTTGGCAACTGTGGTCCGAGGTGGCAGTAGTTACAGACTCCGCCCTCACAGGGTGGGGGGGCCCACATGAATGATCTGTCAATCTGCAGTCTTTGGTCTATATCGAAGTCCAAACTACACACAAACCCCTTGGAGTTGAGGCCATTCATACTGGCACTGATGACCTTTCTGCCCTTTGTGCAGGTGAAGAACATCCTGATAATGACCGATAACACTGTGGCCATGCATTTCTACAGCATGGGGTCTGGCATGGATTCACATGCTCATGCATATTCCCCGTCGTCAGGCTGTTAAATTTCTGAACTGTGTTTCTCCTAATAACCAATCACTGAGCTCTGGGTCATACTTCCCCAACCAATGACTGCCCTCTACCAAAGCATCTCCTCTGGCAGCCATTTTCAGATTTTTACAGTATGTTCAAGTGTTGGGAATCCTCATGCTTAGCTCTTGAGCTTTAACTGCGTATTTCGCTTCTTGGAAGAGTTGTACTCTATTTTTCGGTCAATTGTGCCAGTGTGCTACATCGATCCTCCTTCCAATTAATGTGGACCTGTTTCTAGGATTCTTCAGTGCCCCTTAAGGGTGATTTTCATCCAATTTCTTTGTGGAAGCTTCCAGAAGAGTTTTTAAGGTATACACCGCATGGGTCATGTCGGAGGAGAAGGATTTGCCTTCCCTTTTCAAGCTTTGCTCAGACTGCGGGTTGCGGAATGTTTACATGGACAATAAACATTCCCAATACCTGTACTGCCTGGATTGGAGGAGGAGAATTGTGTGTTTTGCCGTTAACTCTCGCTGGGTGTTTCCCCCGGAGCATGCCTCTCCCGGATCTGGGAAAGCTGAACAGGCTTCTAAGTCCTTTGAGGGCGCCCCTCCTGCGAGGGTCCAACAAAAGGCCAAGCACCGCGAGTCCACTATGGTTGGGAGCGCAGCTGCGGTGGGCTCCGCGACAGGCAGGGCGCGTTCGACATCTCCGCCTGTATCGGTCTCCAGTCAAGCCTCTGGATTTTCATCCAAAAGGAAGACAGATCACTCGGGCAAGCTGAAGGGGGCCCTGGAGGCTACAAACGAGAAGACCAAACGGGGTACAGCGTCCAGTCTACCCGCAACAGAGAAGGCCTAAAGGGAGTGAGGACCCGACTCATAAGGAGAAGGCCAAGCAGGAATAGGTGTTCGGGCTGACCATGAAGGCCAAGCAAGACAAAGGGCCTGGTCTGACCGTGAAGGCCCAGGTACACCAGACGGAGGAGCCTCTTTCCATCGAGGTACTGGTAGCGTCCCTTTTGAAGGCCGCAGGGGCAGACCCGCAGGGTCAATA
Source organism: Ambystoma mexicanum (assembly GCF_040938575.1). NCBI lineage: Eukaryota > Metazoa > Chordata > Amphibia > Caudata > Ambystomatidae > Ambystoma > Ambystoma mexicanum. The sequence continues at coordinate 1,222,358,491 of NC_090927.1, forward strand.
CCACCACAATGTTTTAAAAAAACGGGGGCACCAGTTCCCCAGTGCTCTCCAAAGAGCACTAATGGCACCGGGCCGTCACCCAGGGGATGTTCCTCATTCCGTTTCATCTGACGCGAGTAAAGAACACGGTTGCCGACTCTCTGAGCAGGGAGCTTTGCTCTTGCCACGAGTGGGAACTTTGGCAGGACATAGTGGGGAACCTTTTAGTCAAATGGGGCAATCCCCAGATCGATTTGTTTGCGACATCAACGAACACCAAGTGCCAGAGATTTGCCAGCAGGTTCCCCCAGCAGTGGAGCATGGGGGACACATTCTTATTCCCTTGGGAAGGTCATCGCACTGGCGTGACCGAGGCAGATCTGGTACCCGGACCGTCTCAACATGTCAGCGTCCCCACTAGTCAAGCTGCCAGTGGTCGCAGATCTTCTTGCCAAGGAAGGAGGCGCCATTCTTCACCATGATCAAGGGTCTCGGAACCTGAAGGCCTGGCTCCTGCAGCGCTAGAAGTCGGTTACTACGATCTCACGGCAGACTGCAAGGAAGTTCTCGCCATGGCTATTGCATCATCTACTCTGAAATGCCAGGGACAAAAGTGGAAGCATTTTGCGATTTGGTGTTGGTCTCAGAAGATTAACCCCTTGCGGCTCACGGCTCCGCAAGTACTTTCATATTTGCTGTCATTAGCCAAAATCGCAACTGGCCCATGCCTCCATTAAGGTACATCTGGCGGCTATCTCCCGCTACACCAGATCTCCGGGACGGTCTTCCTTGTGGTCGCACCGTCTGGTGAAGGAGTAAATCAAAGGACTGTTCTGCTCATTCCTGCCAGTGAAGGCTGCGGACCAGGCTCATGGGGGCCCCATTCGAACCTTTGCATTCAGCTCCGCTCAAGTTTCTATCGTGGAAAATGGCTTTTCACATGGCCATCACTTTTGCAAGATGAGTCATGCAAGCAGCCTTACTTGACTTTTCACGAGACAAGGGTGGTGCTGCGGACGCACCCCTCCTTCATGCCCAAGGTTCCATCGGAATTTCATCTCAAGGAGCCCTTGGTGTGTTACCTGTATTTTTCCGACACATTTGTTGCCGGCTGAAAGGACTTTGCACTCGCTGGATGTGGCTAGAGTGCTGAAGTTTTATGTGGCCTGCACAAAGAGTTTCCGGAAAACCTCTCAGCTTTTTGTGAACTTTGGTCCTGTGAACCAGGGGAAGGCCCTGTCCAAGAATTCCATTTCCAGGTGGCGCTCTGGGTGTATCACCTGCTGTCACCGATTGGCAAACCGACCGCTGCCTGGCCGTCGGAGATCCCATTCTACCAGAGCGATCGCTGCTACAACGGCGTTCTTCTCTGGTGTACCCCTGCTGGACATCTGCAGGGCTGCTACGTGGAGATCGACGCACACCTTCACGAAGTTCTACTGCATTGACGTATTCCAGGGAAGAGTGGAGAGTCGGCCAAGCAATGCTGTGCAACTGTTGGGGAGAAATCTCAGAAATTTTCTAAGCTACAAAACCATTATATTAAAAAAAGACAGTCACAAGGGGGCACGGATGGGGTGGTGTTGGAGACCTCAGCAACTTTGCTGGATTTTGAGGACTTTATTTTTTTGACCTGGAGAGAGCGAGACCCTTTTTCCCACTCTCTCATATTTTTAAGTGATTTTGAACACTGTTTCTTTTGGTTGTGGAGTCTCACAAACTCCATAGGCATCATCATTTACATTGTGTCACACAGCACCTTCAGTGCAGTGACATAGGGAAGTCTTTCAGATTTCCCAAAGGTTTAAATACGTTCTCTGGGATAAACTACTGTTTCCCAGAGCAGTAAAGTGAAATTGACTTTACTTATATTTGTAACTTTCTAGATCCAGCACACAGGGGTTACCTAGTATCCCCTTTATCTAGCTTCTCATGTAACATATTTTTATGTTTCCCTTTTCTCACTAAATGGCTGGTGGCAGTGGTTTTGTTTTAATTACCATGGTGTGCGTTCAACGCGGGCTGTGTTCGCAGATGCAGTAAAGCACCCAACGGTGTCATTTTTGTCAAAATGGCCCTGGTCGTCTTTTTTCGCAATTTCTTTGTGGAAAGGTCCTTCTTGAGATTTACTCTGCGCGCCAAACCAGTTTTGGTCCCATTGTTCACTTTGCCTTTGGCGGGATTCACGAATGAAGACCGCCTCTGGCTCCAGGGTGTCTGGGGTAGGCAGGCAGTGAGGGTGGTGCCCGAAACTCCCTGTGCTCAGTCTCCTAGGAGACCCAAATGCACTCTGTGGTGATTGGCCGGCTGACTGTCTGGCAAGGACCGCCACCCTGCTGGGTGACTGACAGCTAGGCTGGAATGAATGGGAGAAAACTATATAAAAGGCAAGTCTTTTGGCTTAGAAATCAGAGGCGACCACTGGACGAAGGAACCAAAGAAGAACTTTAAGAGGACGCCTGCTGCAACTCCTGGACCGTTGGTTTGCCCGGTGAAGCCCTACTGCTGTGCTGAAACTCAAAATTAGTCTTGACAGAGATGCCCCTGCAAGGACGAGTTCTCCCTTTGAGTTTTTGAGACCAATCAACTCCAAAGTAAGCCACTTCGACATCCATCTCGGAGCTGGTTGAATTTCCAGAGTTGCTGCTGGAAACCGTGTAGCCAGGGAGAGGAACCTCAGATTGTGGCCAAGAGCTCCAGGAAGATCCTCCGGACTCTCAGGAAGCAGGACTGACCGAGCTTGAGCCCCCTCAACAGAGTGTGGGACCCCAGAAGCAAGGAAAGTCCATCTCGACAGCCAGTAACCGCAGTGTTGCTATTTGCAGAAGACGCGAGGAGCTAAAACACTGAACAGCCACTGAAAGTGAAGTTTGCCGGTTGCGAGTTTTGACTGTCCCAGTGCATTGCAGGAGTCCCCTGACGTCATCCCTCTTGTCCCCACGATTGAGGCCCAGGAACAGTGAGACCTGCAGAACTGCACAGGAACAAAAGTCATCTGTTGCATCTTTTTCTTCATTTTAAAGGTACTGTACAAAGTCTGAGAGAACCTACCTCTTGCCGTAGAGTTGCTTGCATCTTCTACTACTCAAAAGCCTAATCATCTTGTGGCTCTACATTTGATTCTTCTTTTCATCAAAGACTCCTAAGAACCTGTGCAAAGACTTTTCCACTTAACTACCAGATATGACTTTTGCCCATTGACTTTGGTTTAGCCTTTTGTACTGAATGACTCTTTCTGGAGGAATCCAAAAGTATTTGCCTGCTTAAGAATATTTGTGGTCCCTTGTATGTTCTAAATAATCTTTTCCTTTTCTTATTATTATCTGATTCTAAATGCAACAGTGATATATTAATGTCCCCAGCACCCTAGCAATTGAAGTCACTTGAGGGTGTAGGTAGTGTCTGTGGGCCATGCCAAAAGGGTATCCACTGATTTAGAGATATTAAGAGTGTGTATTTCCTGAAGTGTATTTGAGTGTTACTATTATATTGCTCCCTTCTGAAGAAGGCTTATTCTAACTGACTGATAAAATAAAGTAATAATTGTTTATTCAAGAAACCTTGAGTGTAAGAGTTTATTTGAATACTTGTAACTGTAAATCTCTGTAACTCCACTACAGCTCACATTGACCCATCTTGAGATAAGCCTGGCTGCTCAACTCGCTACCAAAACTGTGTAGTACAAGCTTGTACCAAAGGTTGGGTTTCCTATACCTGTAGTCAGAGTTGTTTGTAGTGTTCCCAGAGGGTACTGCATGCATACTTTGCCTGATAACCTGTTCGCTGGAATGTGAGCCTGGTGAGAAGGTAAGAGATGCTTATGTTGAGCCTTGCCACCTCCCTTGGTTGTGCATGTTGTACTGCTATGAATTCTTTATTCATGAGCATGTGAATCCATGCCAGACCCATGCTGGAGAGTAACAGTTACAGGTAAGTAACTTTTTCCTACCTCAAAACAAAGGAGGTGTAGGGTCACTACCTCTGTGCAGAGAGGCAATGCAGCTCGGGCTTTGGGCACTACAAGAAGGAATCTCTGTCGGCTGTTCACCTATCCGGAGAAGAGAACATGACTGCAGACTATCTGAGCAGGCAGGGCACAGTCTCCCACTGGTGGAAGTTAGCTCAGGAGGAAGTCCTTTTAGACATCACCCTTTGGAGAACCCATCAAGTGGATCTGTTTGCATCCAGTATCAATAGGAAATGCGACTCGTTACCGCTCCAGGTAATATCCTCATGGAGGAGCTCTGTGGGATGCGTTTGTGGTGGATTGGGATTTTCAGACCTTGTCATTCCTCATGTCATCAGGAGGTTGAGGACGTTCAGGAAATCCATGATCCTGATTGCCAGATTGCGTCAGGAGGACTTGGTACCCGGTCCTTCTAAACATGTTCATATGCCCTCCAATCCGTCTTCCCCCAGAGAGCGGACCTACTCTCGCAAGAGGGGGGCCATCTTCTTCACCCAGAAATCAGAACCTTCACGCCAAGTTTCTGAGGGGTTAAGATACAAGGATTAGGAAATTCTGAAAGACGTAATGGAGGTGTTGCTTTCGGCCAGGAGACCAGCCAACAAAAGCACTACACTGCTGCCGTTGGAATACATGTTGCAGCTGGTGTAAAGCTAAACATATTGATCTTTTCTATTGTGACACTCCCTCTGTGTAATTTTATGACATCTGGCACATCAGGGACTGCAGGTGGCTACTTCAAAAAGTTATCTGGCAGCGCAGTAGATTTTCAGGCGTTCACCTGAGCAAGGCTCGTATTTTAAGGTTCATATTGTTATTCAGTTCCTCAAAGGTCTGACAAACGTTTTCCGACTGGCTCATTTTATTGTTCCAGCTTGGGATCTTAATTTAGTACTGAATTTCTTAATGGGACGCTTATTTGACTCTCTTCATTCCTGTCCTCTTAGATTGCTGACCCTAAAGACTGTTTCTATTGTGGCATCACTTTGGCTCGCAGAGTGAGCGAGCTTTAGTCTTTATCATGCAAACCTCCTTTTCCCATGTTTTATAAGCAAAAGTTCATTTTGAGGGCTTGCCCTTAATTTCTTCCTAAGGTTGTGTCAGAATTTCATTTGACAAGAAGATAGTATTCCAGCTTTTTATCCACAGACTCCTCCTTCCAAGCATGAAGAGAGACTGCATCAGTTATATCCTCAGAGCGCTTTAAGCTTTTATATTGGCAGACTTGCTAATTTCAGACAGGACAATCAACTTTTTGTTGGGTGTACCGGACCAGGTCGGAACAGTCTGTTACCAAACAGACATTATCCTGATGGATCATATTTATTTCTGAATGTTATAATTCAGCTGTTAAGGATGTCCCTGATAAATTAAGGACACATTCCACAAGATGAATGGCTACCACTTCAGCCCTTCAGGGAGGGGTGCAGTATATATGCAATGCTGGAGCCTGGTATTCGCTGCACACCTGCTCTAAGCATTATTGCCTATATTCCTTGTCGGGGTAAGCTAGATTTGGCAAATCTGTTCTTCACAGCGTAAATCAGTAGCACATTCTTCAGTCCCACATCCAGCGTGGAACTGCTATGGGAGTCTTTCAAAGATGAGGAATCTGGCAGGAAACAATCCATTAGAAGAACAAATTACTTATCCCTGGTAATGTTCTTTCTGATGGATGTTTGTTCCTCCCACAGATTCCTCATCGCCCTACCAGCCTGCCCTCCCCCTAACCTTGGGCGACTTTTCATTGAATAAGTCCTTGCTCTCTTTCTCTTTCAACATTGAGGTGCTCATTTAACCCTCGAGACAGCGCTGCAAGAAGAGGGGAAAAAGTTTAACTAAGGCAACAGGCACGGAGTCTATTTATACCAGTGTCCCGAGAGCGGGGTGTAAACTGCTGAGGGACCTCTAGTCGAAGACTCACTGCACCCACTGCTGTTGAAAAGTTTCTGAAGCTGCAAGCAGGATATCGGATACTTCATATCTGAGGAATCTGTGGGAGGAACATCCATCAGAAAGAACATTAACAGGGGTATTTTGTTTGTCTCTCGCACTAAGATTTTCCACAAGTCTTCTCAGCTGTTTGGCATTTGCCCATTCTGGCAGGGACAGCGCTCTTTCTAAGACGTTGGCTGTCTGCATGCATATTGTTCTGTCATCGCCTGAACAATAGGACTCCATATGATTCTATTTACTACATATGACTATATTTCTGTTCCCTTCCCTCTTGAGCACAAGGAGGGTGTACCAATTTGAAATCTTAGTTGGTTCACAATGTGATTGGACTCTTTTGGTAGCCAATAATTTGTAACCATAAATGGACTATCTTTTCAAGAACTTGATTGAACAGCATAGGACATTAATCTTATCACTTCTCTCTGTATTCTTTTGCATCACTTTTGTTTATTGTCCTTAAACCTTTTCACATTCCATTTTATTTCTTTTTCTGTGCCTTATGTGATTTATTTGATATGTGTTAACCATTTGTTTTTTAACATGTATGTGTTGAAGCCAGAAATTTGCAGCAATATGGAATCATTAAATGACCCATTTTGATCATTTTCTTGTAAGGAATCTACCCTCATTTATGCCATTTTTTTGCATCAATAGGACTCTTCTTGGCAGGCCTAGAGCTCACTATGAGGGCTCTTGCTGCTATGACCATGTTTCTCTTCAGTTATCCCCTGATGGACATATGCTGGGCTGCCACTTGGAAGCCAATGCATACCTTCACAAGGTTTTATTGTGGTTACCGGGATTCCACTGAGGAGGCAAGGGCTGGCCAAACAGGTGCTGGTCAACATATTTGCATGAGCTGAGTGTTCTTAGGTGTGTTTCCTTCAGGTGAGCATTGCTGCCGCTCTTGTGATATTGTGTGTATTGCTTTATCTATTCAAACAGCATTTGAATATGTGAAAGGTCCAATGCTGGAGAAGGAATAAGTTACTTTCCTGTAACTCTTGTTCTCCAGCATTGCAACCTTTCATAGATTCACATCTGACACTCCCGCCTACCTCGCTTATAGTTCTTTTAGGTAATATTGCCACCACATTCACATGTGCTTGCCAAATCTGAAGATGTCCTCTAGGGTAGGATCAAAGGTAGACCTGTCAATTGTCTGTGGGGCAATATGACCCTACTAGAGCACTAAAGTGACAGCAGTTGTTTAAAAATCTAAATGTAAACTGCTTTAATGTTAACATGGATGCCCAACCTGACGGGGAATATTCAAACGGCATGTGAATATAAAAGAGATCAATGAGGTAGAACAGGTGTTACAGGTAAGTAACTTATTCGATCTGCAGGGAAAATTGATTGTACGTTTGAAATGTTGGCATCATTAGCTAGCTTCTTTGTTTGATCTTGCCACCAGATCTTGGAGAATCAGTCAAAACATGTCTTCCTTGATCAGCACAGTTAGCTTACTTATGAATCGTCTCTCTACCTCAAATTTGTTGTATGCCCCAGGGAAGAAATGTTCTTTGTATTTTTTTACAGATTGTGGTCTATGTGTTAAACCCAGCAATGTATATTGTTTTAACACTAATCAAAGTACTAAGGATAGATTTGGTCTTGTCCAAGAGCCTACCTGCACACATTATGTGTCCATTACAATTCTTACTCCTATGTCCCCTTAACTCCATACTGTGTGGCCGTTCCCATATAGGGACGGGCTGCTTTTACACTGCAAAAATAGCATTTCCCCTTTTAAATGCATTTAATTTATGCACATGTAGGCATGATGATAGGCGTGAAGCGCACGCTAACCATGCCCTACAAGGCACGCCTCAGTGCGGCTCTCCTTTTCCTGCGTCGGACACCCATTCACTCTGTCTGGAGTGTCTGGGGCCCAACCACAGGTGGGGAGTCGTGCGATGTGCTGACACCAGTCTCTGTCGGACCATCTGAAGATGTTTGCACATTGCGAGTCTCAGGAGAAGGTAAGTGATCTTTCAGGTTCTTGGGTTGGGTTCTTTCTGGGAGTTCCCAGACTAGGGGGGTGGGGGGTCATAAGAATCTGTGTACTGGTACTAGGCCTGAGGTTTGTTTATCTACCCGTGCTTGCACTGAGGGGCCAACGATCCTACCGGGCCTAGTACTGAGGGGTGTAAAAACTCTACTAGCGGATGGGTACCCGAGGGGCCTGGTGGCTCTACTACCCGACAGTTGTCCGAGGCGGGCAGTCTGCTCTCAGGCTGTGGCCTGGTCATATGGTGCACCGTTGTGCAGGACTACTAGCGTTCCTGCTGAGGGGGTTTTGCCGACCGGAGTCCAAGGTCTGTAAGAGAACCAGTCTAAGTACCGAGGGCTCATCAGGGCCTTCTCTTAAGAGTGGCACGCCAGGCACAGTCTCCCGCGCACTTAGGGTCAGACTCGGCGACAGCAGGGTCTCAAAATGGAGGTGAGCCGAAGGTCCACACTGCTATCTTCTGCAGTCTTATCTCCGTCTGAGAGAGCGACAGAGCCTGCCAGACCTTTAAAGGCTGGTTTGGTTGCTAGCTACTGAGCCATTGGTCAGGGTTGGCTGGTCTAGTGGTGAAGTTTCCTGGTGCACCTAATACGCTATTCTGTTGAGTTCCATAAGGTATGCCGAACTGGCATTGCAGCACAGGCAAAGCCCTCAGACTCCAGTCACGTCTACCAGGACTCCCATGGTGTAAAGAGGCACACACCTCAGTGCAAGCCTCGACAGCCTGAGCGGGCAGTTTCTTTGATAGATTTCTGCCATTAAGTGTAAGGTGGGGCTAGTTCCGAGCTAGTAAATGTGCAACAAACTCCTGAGAAGGACACACCTTAGCGCGCACAATGTGTGAGTTGACAATCCAGGGGTTTGATGGTACGTTTTATCTGCATAGAATGAACACAATACATCAATGACAAAAGTTAGCCCTAGAAGGGCAGCGTTTATATTATTTAAATAAATAAATATGGCAGCAATACATCGACAAGGCATAGTAGAGTGGAAGAGTAATTAAGCACTATGCATATCTGCCATTAAAATATCAGCAACATCTTAGTTCCTACGTTGATTCATGCACAGTACAATGTTCTTGGAACTATTATACTTAAAAATAGCGCCTACTTACATAACCTAGAACAGATGCCTTGAGGAAAATAATTCATGAGTTAGTACCTTGGGTTCTCAGTTTAACCCTGAATTAAACAGGCATGGGCAACTTTGAACCACCAACTTGAAATACAATTTATCATTAACCTCTACATAAATGGAGAAATGCACCACCTCTGCTCGGTAGTAGGCACAGACCCTCCTTCCTACACCATATGTTTGTTTCCAGTGTCTTGCATAAATTGCCAAAATCGCCTCTTGCTGACTTGCAGAGGCTAGTCCTGAGGTGACAGATAAAATTACCCCAGGCCTAGTGACAGCTGCAGTCTGTCACACAGCCAAACAAGATCCTCACAGGCACAAACACAACATAAATGGCTACAAGCCAAAGCAAGAAGGTAGGTTAAAGTCAACGGGTCAATGACTGCACTGGTACAGTTATAAAAAAAATCACAAAGGGCAAAAATGAAGTTTGTTCTTAAGTTCTACCGTAGAATCAAACTACACAAGTGCCAGGGCCAGACCCTGCAATGAAGCAGATTGTGATTTTTTTTTTCTTTTCTTTCTAGCTACAAACCTTAGGCAAGTGCTCTTTTTCATGACCAGGGTAGTCTTCTCGGCTTATCTTTCTCAGTTAAACCAACACCCAGGTCTATAACTAACTTACTTCCAAACGCTATATGATATGATATGGCATTTATAACGCGCCCATACACAAGTATTATGAAGCGTTTATGAAAACTGTCTGAGACAGAGACAGATGTGCACCCTAGAACCTGAACCCTACCGCAGTGGAGCCCCGAGGAGGGGATGGCACAATAAAAAACATGCGCACATCCCATTCCGAACACTTTGTTATTAAGAAGTATACTGTGTATGCACCTTCTGCGGTAACATCTAAATAACAGAAAGGAGTAAGGAGCAAAAGGCATGGTTCTTTCGCAACAACCTGTTACGAGTTTTTTATTTTCTATAACGCGAATAATGAAATTTGACCAAAACTGCTTGGAAGATCTTTATGAATGAATGGTACCTACCACTGTGGCCAACCAACCAGGATTAAACGAGATGTGTACATTTTAACAGGGTGAATACCCTGAACCAAAACTCGCACCCAGGAATGAGGGATACAATCTACTCACCTCCGGTAGTGATGCACAAGGGGTGACTTAGTTTACACATGAAATTACAGTGGAGGAAGAAAAGAATATTACAGCCCATTTCTCATAGGTAAAACCGATGAACACCTCAATTTAACATGACCTAATAACATACATGCCTGATTACCTTCTTCTAACCTGTGGAACACAGAATAGTGCAAGCCCTAGTTGTGCCATAAGGAGTATACACCCGTATACACCCATTAGACAAAGAGTGTAAATATACTTCCCATATGCCCGAAACCGGTGCGCCTTTCATCTCCTAGTATCCTAAAGCCAGGGAAGAGTTGGCACAACACAACCTCCTGAATTGCTGCTCCCCAAAATAGGCACCGGTCAGCTCTGCCGGAATGAGGGATTCCGAATGAGAGTGCAGGTAGTGGGTGACTAGACGTGTACATTCTGCCTGCTCTATATGTCCTAAGGCATATACGAAAAGAAAGTGCACACCCGTACAGTAAAACAAACCGCAGATAAAGAATACAATAGACTGCTCTCGTACACCCGTCTCCCACTCAGACGTCTTCCATCCTACCTCATTGATGCACGGCGCACCAGAACCAAACGTGATTCTGACAGGGCTGCTGCAAGGTAACACTCAACCTCGGCGGCCCTTAGAGAGCGGACCAAATACCTGGCCCCGTTTAGCTCAACACTAACCCTGATAGTGATACCAGGACTGAGCTAAACACCAGGTTGGTCAGGCCTGAAAGCGGTTTCCTCGATCGGGTGAGAGATGCACATCGTACTCGCCCATGGTCCCTGACGCGCTCTCCTCCTTTCACTCCTAACGCGTGCTTTCTCTCCCTCTGACTCTTGAACTCCGTAGCAATCACCTCACTGGCACACAGGTTGCCCCTGGTGGCAGGCAAAACCAAAACCCTCCCTTTTGCAACTATCGAAGTACTCCTAATCTGGAAATGAGGGAAAATGGACGACAGTATATAGACAAGTAAAAAAAAAACATAGACCGGAATGAACAGACAACACATAAAGACACATACATGAAACTGAATATCCTATTTAACCTGGCAACAATCAAATTAAATCAAACACACATCTTCACAACCGTGTTGTGTAAAAGGTCAGCAAAATGTTAAATTTTCATTTTATTTTTATTTGTTACCCAATAACCAAATCTTTGCGAAGCTCAGTATTATAAGGATGGTAACACGTCTCCTCAGCTGTCCTGGATCCTGAGGGGGCTCATCAAGGAGGTTCTTTCTCAGGGGCTTAAGCAGCAGCAGGGCGGTGCGCCCCCTCCAATGCCACTTTAAGCGCCTCAGGCTCTGCCGGTCTGGACATCAAGCCCAGCGACCCTGCGCCTAGTCAGGACATGCAGGATCAGCCGAGTGTGTCTGGCAAAGGGTAGGAAACGGATGACAATGAGGAGGAATCCAATGGCCATTCTTTGGCGAAAGAATTCATGATAGGATGCAGGGATTGGCAGAGTTCCTAGGGGTACCACTACCTCCTCAGGAACAACCAGCGGCGTGAGTGTTGGCAGCGGTTTTGGCTCTCCAAACATCATCCAGTTCTGGCGTCGTACTTCAACAGGACGTCCTGGAAGTTGCCAAAAGGCTATGGGCCAAACAGCATTCATGCCAAGCGGTTAGCCAAAAGCTTGTCACCCGGTACAGACAACTAGGCAGCAAGGCACAGCTGCATGCTTCTCACCCACAGTCGCACTCTGCAGTTGGGGCAGCAGCTTCGCTATATTTCAAACTGGCTTTTGCAGGTTCGAATGGTCAGGCGACATCAACAGTGGTCCTTAGCAAGAAGGACAAAACGTTTAAATCTTTTGGCAAGAAAGTGTATCTCAATGAATCCTTGTATCTCCATTATTAGCTGCAGCTAATCGGCAACTCTGGTGGGAGATCAGGGATTTTGCACAAGGTCTCCCACTGGAAAGGCAGGCAGTGTTTAAGTCCAGTCTTTATGAAGCCAAGATCATCGCTCAGGACCTCCTGTAATAATCTCTGGCACACATCGATACAGCCAGCAGGGGTTTGTGCATAGGTCTGCCTGGATGCATGCCAACAGGTTTACCACCAACATCCAGGATGGAATCTTAGACCTTCTCTTCAAGGGAAACAAGCTTTTACATTCCTACATGGATGAGGAGCTCACCAAGAAAAAGACCAGCACGCAGACAAAGTCGTTATAGGTGCTGACCATGCCAAAAATTATAGGGTTCCCCCATACCCACGGAAGACGGGACAACAGGGCATGCTCCTTTGGAGCCTTTAAGGGTTTCCCGGAACGGAGATCCAGGCAGCCAGCCAGGTCGCCTAGTTGTCACAGGCATAAGCAGCAAAGGACCAGAAACCAGGGCTTCTATTCGCCCTCCTCCTCCGCTTCAGCCTCAGATCCCAAGAAGCAGTGACGCGCGCCTCCTGGTCCATGGGTCTTCGGTGGGTGGCAGTGTTGCACTGCACAAAGAGCAATGGTGTTGCCTATTCTCAGACCGATGGCTGCTTTCTGTGGTTTCAGGAGGTGTTTTGACTCCCTGTTTCTCATCCACCCTCTGCCCCCACCCCTTCCCCAATCATCTACAAAAAGAATCTTATCCAGCACTGCTCAGGGATGTGGAGTCTTTGGTTCAATCCAAGGCAGTGGAAGAGGTGCCTGTAATGGAAATGGGTGTGTTGTTTTCCCAACCTCTTTGCTACATGCAAAAGAAAAACCAGGCCGACCTGAGAGTGGTGTTGCACCCACCGTTCCTCAGTCTCTACCTACCCCATCAAAAGTTCACAATGGTCACACCAGCTCAAATTGCAGAGTGCTTCTGTCCTTGAGACTGGGTAACTGGAGGGACAGCTCAAGTTTGTGGGAGGAGTATGAGCTAGTTAGATTTTAAACAAAAGGGGGAGCGTCCTCCCACATATGATCAATTATTTACTAATATTTATGTAAATAATACTTATTTCTTCATGTTTTATAATTTCACAGGAACAACTCTGTGCTTCCTTGTATCGACTTGGAAAAGTAAAAGGGCAAGGAAACTGAGTTCACACAGCTTTTATTATTTATCTAGTGACAATATTTTTTCTTTTTCCGTTTTCAAAAAGTGTTTTTTTTCTCGTGTGGAGTATTTTTCTATTCTTTTTTACAAAGCCTTACCAGTGCTTGTCACAGTACATAGACAAATATAAAGACATCAACGTACATAACCATAAATAAGGTGTAACAAACCTTAAAAAACACTGTTTTTAACAAAACATATACATTATTTTCATTAATAACATAAAAGTTGATTTTTTTGGGGGTAATTTCGAAAGGTGCTTGAATTTTAAGGTTTTTCTTATTGGCCACTGTGGTCAAAATTGCCAGGCCGGAGGGTGACCTAGTCATCGGTCTACGTCTAGATTTGAATCGACTACAATTGTAATTAACAAGGGACTGCTGAAACACTCAAGGTGTAGTGTCCCGTGACGTTTCGGCGAGTTGGTCAATTAGCCTTCATCTTGGGCCAAGACCGGGTCTCCCTAAAGGGGGAACATACAAAGGAACTCAATTAGTACAGGGCTCTTCTTAAGTGCAACTATGTGTCAATACAAAAACATGAATACACATACATAAGTTAAAAACCGTAAACTGAAAAAATTGAAAAAAGAGGTTCTATTCCTCAGAAGCATGCCAGCCCAACCCTGACCTGGTCTGAATCGCTCTGTGAAAGTCTTTCTGAAAGAGGGAGCTGTAGGTCTCTAATACTGTCTTCCTCTGGGCTTCTGTCTAGAAGTGCTAGCATTGAATGCTGTGAAAAAGAGGGCAGTGGTTGTAAGTTGCCCTTATGGCTACTAATGATGATAATTATAGGAGACAGATGCTGTTTATCTGAACTTCCTATTTATTTGGATTCTCTACCATTCAAGATAATTGTGAATGGCGGCTACCTACAAAAGCAAGAGAAGGGTAGATGTCATATATCTACCATTCCGTTGCTTAGGCGTGTAGTTGCAACAAGCATGGTACTTCTATTGTGAATAAAGCCATAGAATGGAATTACCTGGTCTTCTGATATGTTCCGGTCCACATGTGTTAGAGGAACTGGGGCGAAACTCCAAAGTAGTTTTCTGTGGCGGCTCCCTACTGGAGGGAAAGGAACAGCCGTCATATTTGTAATATCCTAATTCTAAATGCGTGTTCTCGCGTATAGCGAAAGACGGCTTGTAAACGAACCTTAAGGTTCTGCTAGAAACGTGCGGGGATAGTGGAGCCTACCTGCTCAGGAAGCCAATCCTGCTGCCTCTGTGCAGTGTGTCCGGATGGCGTCCTGCAGTTAGAACGGACCGCAGCGTAGTCTAGTGGCTCGAGATATCCGAGCTGTGTGTTCGGTGCTTGGAGTGCATGCGCAGGGGATCAGAGTCTCCGTGTTTAGCGCGTTCGTCAAGATTTAAGCTTTCGGTTACTAATGGTAACCTGCGTTCTGCCTACTCTCATTTAAAGAACTATAGGATATGATATTCCTGCATTGCGTACCCACAAGTTGGTTTGTACGTGGTAAGTATAGTGCCAGTACTGGAAATGAGGTCGAAGAAGCATGGCATTTTACACTCATAGTGTTAAAAGCATTTGGGCCAATGGTAGCAAATGAGTCCAAGGTCATGAAGTCCGGTCCGTGACCTGCGCTGTCTATCTGATTCTGTCAAGTCCGATGGCAGCAGAGGAAGACGAGTGATCTTTACTTAGATTTACGGAGCCTTATGTAGGAGGCGTGTAGTTTAAATAATGTGAGAGGACATTTGGTATACGTGTCTCTACACAGAGATGGTGCGGTTTGCTTAATGCGCACGTACAATATCAATGCATTATAAGAAAATTGCAACAGCGTGTGCGATGATAAACTAACCATTTGTGCATACATATAGTCACTTGCTCAGGCTTTTATGTGCGCCTAGTGCATATGAATCACATTACAACATATAGAGTTTTGGCGGCTGCAAGATTATAGGTCAGTAAGAATATGGTAATGGTGCATACAAATAATAACGTACTATGTGAGCATTTCTGGTGGCTTGTACATTGCCACAAGTAGTTTTACATTTATACAGATGCCAACAGTTATTAACATCAAAGGGGTGATTTAAACTGCCGCTATATTGTTCTAGTCAACTCTCGTGCATGCATTATACCACTTTGCTGCTATTTGTTCTACACAGCCATCAGTAATTTCCATGAAATCCTTGGCGATGATGGCCAACATTTGTTTACATCAACATTTTCCAACTTCAGCCCTATTGCTATAAACAACTCTCATGCCTATTTTGTACCACTATACTAGATCTGGTTTCATACTTGCCCAAATGGAACATCTTTCCCATAGTGCACACACTCTGAATTAATATCGCTGCTCGTGATGTCTTCCATATACCCTTGGAGAAGGATCAATGTTTCCAACCTATATATCATTGGTAAGCCAACTGTCTCTAGGGTTCTGGTGTATAGTAACCCCTCTTATAGAGTTACTTAAGGTTTCTATAGTAATTTCTCTCGAATATGGGGGTAGGTAGCACTTCATTGGACCCTTAGTTGTGGATTTTAATTTAAAAAATCCACTGAGCGTTAATTTTACCTGTTCCAGCTAAGTTTGTTGGTCGTGAGGGGAGCATTCACCTGCTGTGGTCCTGGGCAGTGGATGGCTGCGTTTTGAGGGCATAACGCCTTCGCTAACGGCGAAAACGCGACGGGGAGCGCGAAGGCCTGCTTCCGTAACACGACCTAAAATGGCCGCCGAATCCTCGCGACCCGCTCCAGGCTGGGGGCTAGCTACCATCGTCTGCCCATGAGACGGTATTGAGGCTCATCCCGCCCGACACCCTGCACCGGAGCGTCTCCCCCCCCCCCCCCATGCCTGGTCCTCGACGGTGCGAGGCCTGCCGCCGGGACCCCTGTGATCACGCCTCGCTGGGATTGCTCTCTCTGTGGACCCTCCACCCTCGTCTTCCTGGGGGGCCGCTGCCCACTTTCTGCCTGCTGCCTCTCCCGGCTACCACCGGAGGCCCCCCGTGATCCCGGCTCGAGTGAGAGCCACACACGTCACCTGGCTGAGATTGGCGGCCCCTCAGCTCCACCTCAGCACCCTCTTCAATTCCTGGGGCACCCCTGCCCATCTTCGCTTGCTGCTCTCGTGGGTGGGCCCCTGCCTCCCCCGGCTACCATCGAAGGTCTACTTACTGCAGCGTGGCCCCGGCTCGGGGGTCTGCCACGCACAGGTGAGGTGGGCTGCCCCTCAGCCCTGCCCCAGCAACCCCCCCCGGCCAGCCTTCTCCCCGGAGGCCCTCCATCTCCAGCTACAGCGTGGCCCCCGATTTGAGCAACACTTCTGGCCCCTCTGCTACCGGCTCTCTGCCCCCCCTCGCCCGGGGTTACCCTGAGGCCTACCACAACACCCCCTCCAGGTGCCTAATATCCCCGCCGGGAGGGCCCTCGAGCTCCACCTACTCCGACCCCACACGGAGTGTGCCCCCTTCTGCGACTTCCTGGGGCGCCCCTGCCCACGTCTGCTCACCACCGGCCGGAGGTGCTGACCGCCACCTTCCTAGGCAGACGCCCAGCTCGCTGGACTGCCCAACTTTGAGGAACTGTTCTATCTCACGAGAAGCTGGAATCTTAACCTGTCCGCTCCACCGCCTAGAATCCTTGGGCTTCACCCACCCCACACATTTATATGGCCGCTCGCTCAACCCCTTGCAAAACGTGAACTCGGGAGTCACCCTCGGGGGACGTCCCCTCCCCTTGGAACGATGGCCAAAGCACTAAAGCCTCCTATATCAGCCGACATCTCTGCTATGCTGCAGTCCTCGGGGAAGGGTGGGAAGGCGGACCCCCTCAAGCTCACCCCCCAGAAAACGTCTGAGGGCGGCGGAACGCTCGCAACTAAGGAGGATCTTCAGGTTTTCATGAGCGATATTAAATCTGAATTCAGAGCCTGCATATCGGAACTCACTGCCAAATTGGAACAGACTGAGCAAAGAGTCGCCGGCATCAAACTGAGGGTTGCCGAGGTCGAGGATCTGACCACGGACCACTCCGCTTCACTGACGGAAATTCAACTCACCCTCCAATCGCTGGTGGCAAGAACCGAAATCCTCGAACATAAACAGGAGGACTTGGAAAACCGCTCCCGCCGCAACAACCTACGTCTTTGCGGGGTGCCCGCTTCGATCTCTGATCGGGAGCTCCCGGAATACGTTATAACCTTCTTCCAGTCCCTCCTGCCAGACCTGAACGAGACTGAACTGCTGCTGGATCGGACCCACAGACTGCGCCCTCGCCGGGGGGTCGATATGGACCCCCCTCACCCGGACGTTATCACTAGGGTCCACTTCTACACCACTAAGGAGGCCATAGCAGCGATTGGCCGCTCTAAGGACAAGCTCTCATTTCAGGGAATCCCGATACAGATCTTCCAGGACCTCTCCCCGCTGACTCTTCAAAAGCGCAGAATGCTCCGGCCTCTGTCACTCTTTCTTCGGGATCAGCAGATCCGTTATCGATGGCTCTTTCCTACGGCCCTACAGTTTTCGTACAAGGGCACTCAGCGCACCATCAGCCACCTCGATGATGCAACGTCATACCTCCGCCCGGACTCCCCAGAGACCTTAGACCTCTCCGCTCCGGGCCGATCAAGCCCAACCTCATAAGCACCCTCCCCAAAACCGAAACGGACCCCATGGTCCAGGGTGCAGAGAAATCGCAAACCCAAATGACACGCCTTAACGCCTGCACTGGAACCATGATGCTGGAACGACCCTAAGCTTCATATCTTGCTGCGGATCCGACGCTGTCCATAACCCCCTCCAAGTCGGATGACACCACTTTACCCTTGGAGAGACTTTCAAACATGTTGGTGCTGTCGAGTGACAGCCCTGGTGCCTGGGGGGCATGTCGATAGTTCCAAATCCACCCCCCTGGCCGCACTTTGGTCCTCCCGTTGGAGGTCGCTTTTGAATATGTTTTCTCCCGTTGCAGACCAGTTAGACCAGTTTAAAAACCCTCGACCACAGGAGACTCCAACTCGATCATGCCCTCACGTCTATGGCTGACCTAACCCCCCCCCCACAATCCCCTTGCCCCCAGCAAGAGGATCGCCCGGACCAACCCCCTCACTTGAAACTCAAGTTCACCTCATTGAATGTTAGGGGTCTGAACTCCCCCCCCCCCATACCGCTCCTTATCCCCCCACCCCCCAAAGAGGAAATCGATCCTACAGAGGCTACAAGACAACGGGTCGTCTATCGATTTTTTGCAAGAGACGCACCTGATCCCGGCGGACTTTTCGCGCTTGCGAAGCAAACTCTTCCTGCTACAATTCCTCGCCTCTAACGGCACTAAGAAGGGGGGCACCGCTATTCTATTCGCAAAAGACCTGCAGCCTCAGATCCTTGACTCACTACAGTGCCAGGAGGGTCGCTTTATTGCAGTCAAATGCTCCATCCATGGCCAGCTCTACACCCTCATTTCGGTATTCCCCCCACGAACGAATATCAGGAAAGCTTCTACCAGGATCTGGAGGTCTCTCTCCTCCCATTCATCGAGGGGCATGTCGTCATGGGAGGAGACTTTAACGGGGCTCCGGACCCTCTCAAGGATAGATCTCACCCCCCCCGTCTTCTAGAGATTTGAAGTTGGGCGCTGGCTTGCTCCACCTGTTTCGCACACTAAACATTGTGGACTCTTGGAGGGTTCTGTCCCCGGACGAACGGGACTTTACCTTCTATTCATATGTGCATCGTACCTTCTCCAGAATTGACCTAATCCTGACCTCCCCACAGATCCTGTCCTTCACTGATGATGTGATAATTGGCCCCCGGATCCTTTTGGACCATGCTCCAGTTACTCTGACCCTGCGGTCTCATGACCCAGACCCCCCTCCGCGCCGCCGGTGGTGCCTCTATGACCCTATCCTGGGAGACATGGCAGTGAGGGACTCAATCGCCAACTCCATTAGGACCTTTTTCGTTGAAAACCGGGACGAGGACACTTCCCCGGCTATCACCTGGAACGCCATGAAGGCGGTCCTCAGAGGCGAGCTGATTGCCCAGGGAGCCGCATACCACAAAAGGAAGAGGGAGTCGCGCGACGCTTTGGAAGCAGCAGTCTGAGAGGCTGAGGCTACACATAAAAGGAAGGGCTGGGCCCCTAAATCCTACAGGATCCTGCAAATGGCCAGTAAACGGCTGGAAGCCCACTACGCTGAGGCTACGGCGAATCTGCTAACCAAGTCTAAGCAATGGTACTACGCTCATAACAACAAGGCCAACAAGCTTCTGGTTAGCAAACTGGAAAAGGCGAAGAGCAGAAATACTATCTTAGGCTTCCGTGATCCGCAGGGGCTGATCCACTACGCTGACCATGAGAAAATACGCTTGGCAACAGCCCACCACCTGGAAATAATGACGGCAGCCCCGAGAGATCCAATTAAGCAGCACTCCTACATCCAAGAGGCGACCGTACCACACCTAACCCAGACGCCCAGGGAAGACCTGGAGGCCCCGATTACAATCAAGGAGGTGGAGGCGGCCATTAAGAGCTTAAAACCCAGAGCCCTGGGCCCGGATGGTTTTTCCACTCACTTCTACAAAATCTTCCGGCCCCAACTAGCGGCCCCCCTGGCCCGCCTCTTCAACTCATTCGTGGCCACTGGCACCGTCACCCCAACGATGCAAGAATCTATTACAGTCCTTATCCCCAAGCCCTGGAAAGACCCTCACGATATTGGCTCATATAGACCCGTTGCGTTGCTAAATTTGGACGCCAACATATACTCTAAAGTCTTGGCTAACCGTCTGGCACCTATCCTCCCTAATATCATAGACCCGGATCAAACAGGCTTTATAAACCACAGGTCGACGAAAGACAACATCCGCAGGGCCCTGGATCTCATTGAAATCGCCACTCAACAGCTAGCCCTATTGGCATTGGACAAGGTGGACCGGTCTTATATGCGCCTCACTCTGGGGGCCTTTGGCTTCGGTCCGACCTTTCAGAAGATGATCCTGGCAAACTACCAGTCCCCCAGGACGAGGCTGAGAGTCAACGGCGTCTTATCGGACCCAATCTCCCTCACGTGCGGAACGAGGCAGGGATGTCCTCTATCCACTCTGCTTTTCGCTTTGGCCATGGAGCCCCCTCGAAGAACCCCCGAATCAGTGGCCTGTGCACCGGCTCTGCGCAACATAAAGTGGCCCTCTCGCGGATGATGTTTTGCTTACCATCACGAACATTGAGAGATCCATGAGCGAGGCCTTAACTGAAATCCACAACTTTGGGATGGTCTCGGGATTCGCGATTAACTATCAAAAGTCGGCGGCGATGGGAGTGGGCATGACGCCAGCTGAACGGGAGGCCCTGGTGAAGAGAGGTCCATTTCAATGGAGCATCAAATCGATCCCCTACTTGGGGGGTTCATATCCCCACACACCCAACGGAAGTTTACCGAGCTAACTTCCCGCCACTCTTCGAGGAACTAGAAAAGGATCTGACCCGCTGGCAACCCCAAGAGATCTCCCTCCTAGGCCGGATCACGGCATGCAAAATGAACTTACTCCTGCGCTTCCTCTATGCCTGTGCCGCCCTCCCGATCACCATTCCGCTTCCCCCCCTTGCAGCGGCTCCAAAGGAAGATGGTGGACTTCATCTGGAAAGGGAAGAAACCGCGCATCCCGCGGAGAACAATGATGGCCAGCACGAGATTGGGAGGCCCGGGGGTCCCCGACCTCCGCAAATACCATATGGCGGCACAGCTGGCCCACCTCCAGGCATGGGGACTTGCTACGGGTCGACCAAAATGGGTGGAGATCGAACAATCCTGCCTCTCTTCCCCTTCGCTTCCTCCCGTTCTTACCCACAGCTTTACGCCGCAGCTGGCCGGGCACTCTCACAGCTACAAAACAAACTATTAGGGCCTGGGAGTGGGCTCGCAGACACCGGGGCGTCCCAGGAGACTAGAGTGCACTCTCCCCAATCTTCCTCAACCCAGCTTTCTCCCCCGGGGCCCGTCCCCAAAACTTCAGAAACTGGGACGCAGGGGGCCTCGCCACTTAGGACAACCTTTTGAAGGGGACTCCCCCCCTAACCTTTGAATGCTGCAAGATGACTTTTCAGTTAGCGAAAACGTATAGGTACTCCTACGCTCAGCTCAGACACTGGTGCTCTCACCCACAGACCCGAGCGGCGGCCACAAGACCCCTTACCTCACTGGAACTGACGGTGAGCGACCTACCGACCCGGGGGAAAATATCGACCCTGTATAGGCTGCTACAGGAGGACCCCCTCCGGTCCAGACCTTCCTACATGTCCCAATGTCCCAATGGGAAACCGACCTCGGACACGCCATTGAGGACCATACATGGGTAGACATTTGGACAAGAACGCGGACGTCTTCCCGCTGTATAACCAACAGGGAGTGTGCCCATAAACTACTCCTGCGCTGGTATTACCCCCCTCTATGCCTTCATCACTTCCAACCAGCACTAAACCCTCTCTGTTGGCGACTTTGCGGCCTCCCAGGATCCTACTTCCACATGTGGTGGACCTGCCTCCGGGTACAGGAGTTTTGGTCTCTCTGTATAGCCACCATTAAAGATGTCACCCAGGCGATCATTCCGCTCACGCCCGACCAGGTCCTTTTAGGGATTCCATTGTCAGGCTCATACCCGCGGTCGGGGAGAAGAGCGGCCCTGATATCCCAGTTGCTATTAGCGGCCAAGATCACGGTGGCCCGCACCTGGAAGTCTGGACGGACCCTTGATGGCCCTTTGCTGGGTCAAACTTTGGGATATTTTAATAGCTGAGAAAGTCACGGCAGCCAGGGCGGGACTGCTTCATCGTTTTCGGGATATCTGGGAACCAGTGCTAGACTATGACCGGAATTATCCGGCCCTGACTTACAAACCGCCCCTGATCGCAAGGGCCCGTCACGCTATGGAGGACCCACCAGTGCCGCCGAGCCAGTCTGACTAAGGCCGAGAACTATGCTTGCCGGGGAACGTATGGGGTGGGTGACGGGGACTCTGGGTTACATGACCTGAGATACTATATGTAATGTCCTTGTATAATCTCTCCTGTGTGTCGATTGATTAATAAACACATTTTTAAAAAAAAAATCCACCTAGATTCTTTATGGTTTAGTGCACTTGTTGCATTAGTACTTTTCAGAACTTTGTCTACTAACCACCATAGCATGTCATCCGGGATGTGTTGATATTCAAGATAGTGGGACACCAAGGGGGCCGTGTGCATTTTGCATCTAATTCGAGATCTATGTTCCACAATTCTTTTATTTATTTGTCTTTTTGTTTGGCCCACATATCTTAGCCCACATGGGCATTCAATTATATAGATCACATTAGCTGTTTTACAGTTCGAAAAGTTCTTAATGTTCCATTCCTTTTCTTCAATCATGAAGGAAGTAGTTTTCTTTGTTAGTCTGCATACATTGCATGTACCACATGGATGGTGTCCTATAATCTCTCTCATAGTCATAATTCAGTCCTTGTCGATTTCTTGTTTATTCTGGCATGAGTTAGGACATCTTTGAGATTCTTTGCCCGTTTTAGCGCCATTCTTGGCATTGGTTCTTCCGGTAAGCTCAGCTGTACGAGAGGCCAGAACTTTTTAATCAGACCCTTTAGTTTGGTGGTAGTAGGCCCAAAGGTAGTCACGCACGCCATCATTTGGTCTTTTTCTGTGTTATGTACTCTTGGTGTAAGAAAGGATTCTCTTGGTGTATAGCATGCTCTCTTTTTAGTGTTTTTTTACCAATTTCTTAGGATATGCTCTGGTTTGTAGTTTGATTTGTAGATCGTTAGCATGCTTTTTAAATTGTTCTAGTTCTGTACAATTTCTTCTCACCCGCAAAAACTGACCATATGGTAAATTATCCCTCAAGTATTTAGGGTGGTTGCTCCTGTAATGTAGAAGTGTACTCCCATCAGTTTCTTTCTTGTACAGTGAGCATGATAGTTTGTTTTCTCTTGGTCCAATAAAGAGATCTAGGAAATAGATTTCTTGGTTACTTTTGGTTAGTGTAAATTTGATTTTTTGGGTTTGCTGGTTAACCCAGTTGAGGAAATTGTCTAAGGTTTCATTATCGTCCTTATAAATAAAGATGTGGTCTATATGGCAGAACCATCGGGAGATCTTCTCCAAAAATGGGTTGTTGATGTTAAAGAAATACTTCTGCTCATATTCTGACATATAGATAACCACCATACTTGAGGCAAAAGCTGCCTCCATGGCAGTGCCACAAATTCGTAAGTAGAAGACATTGTCGAATATAAAATTGTTGGACAGAGCTAATTCCAGGAGTTCCACAATGAAGTTAGTGGGGACTCTTTTCTGTGCCATATGGTGTGTCAGGTGATGGCGTATGCATTCTACTGCTGAGTCTTGCGGTATGATAGTATATAGACTCGTAATATCCATTGTGGCCAGCAGTTCTTCAGATGGAGTAAAAGGTTGTTTTTCAAAGATCGAAGTTGTGGCCATTTTGTCCCTTAAGTATGTGGGTGTCTGCTGAGGTTTAAGGAAGTAGTCCACAAACTTACATATAGGTTCTAATATAGACCCACAGCACGAAACTATGGGCCTTCCTGGGGATTTGAATCTATTCTTATGCAGTTTTGGGAGGGCATAAAAAGCTGGCGTTCTTCCTTCTGAGGTGTTTAGAAAAATATCCTCTTTTTCAGTAATCCAGTTGAGTTTAAATGCAAATTTGGTCATCTCTTGTATTTTCACTCTTATTTCTGCTGTTGGATCTTTTTTCAATTTCTTGTAATTCATTTTCACATTTAAAAAGCTCTTCACCGTATCCTTGTATTGGTTCAGATTTTGGACAACTTTTCCTCCACCCTTGTCAGCCGTTTTTATGACATTTTATTTGTTGGCTGCTAGGTTTTTGAGGGCTTTCCGCTCTTCTGAGGTTAAATTGTGTCTCGATTTTTGAGGTTCCTTTCAATTTTGTCATTTCTTTTCTAATACATTTTTCAAAGGAGACTATAGATGCTGGTATTTTGTTATCTAGGGTTGAAGTTGGACTTCAGGCCTGAGTCGTCTTCTTGGACCGGTGGTTCCCTCTCTTTTAAATAGACTTTCAGACATATAGTTCTCTAAAAAAATTGGATAGCTCTTGATCCAAGTTATACCAATCGGTAGAGTTTGTGGGTACAAAAGAAAACCCTTTTCCTAGGACAGATGTTTCTTCTTCAGTCAGTTCGATGCCAGAAAAGTTGAAGATAGGGATTTCATTCAGTATCTCCATTGATTCCATCTCCTGTATGGTTGCCTCCATTGTTGATATTTGTAGGTGGGCATAGGTAGCGGTGGTGGCGGGCCCCAGTATCCTCCTCTGGGGCCCCCTCTCCCTAAAAAAGGAACCTGAGGTGGTCGACGTTGATATTGGCGGGGGGGGGGGTCATTACGAGGTAGGCGGTAAGGGGTTAACGACGCTGGAAAAGGTGCTGGAGCAGTCAACCCTTACCCTCCCATTACGAGTCTGCTAGCGGGACCCGCTAAGGATGCCTGGTAAAACAGATGAGCAGACGTGGATGCTAACAACGGACCTGTTATTAATGGGCCTGTTAGCATCATCCCCATTCCCATTGAGCCCTATGGGGGCTCTAATGGGAATGGAGATGGGTTCCTTGAATGAGCAATTACCGGGCCCTCCAAGGTCGGAATGGCCTGTAATTCCTCATTCAAGGAACCCAGTACCCGGTAAGGGGGTAGCCATGCCGCTAATGGCGGCATGGTTACCTCCTACCTTGTAATGACCCCCATTGTCCTTGATATAGTTGTCTTCCTTGATTCTGTGACTGGTCATCAGAGGAACCAGAGCTTGATGTATCTGAAAATGACACCCATTTTTGTCTGTTTCTGTTGGAGCCTGTCTGGTTAGCTAACCTCTCCTTTTCTTAATTGTCTTTATATCCATCCACCAAATACGGGTACACGTGTTCAATCTTGAAATTTGTAATGTCCTTAGCCAGTTTTTTATGTTTTTTCTCTCAGGTTGCCCCCATAAATTGATCCAGAGTTGTGTTAATGTCTTTTAGTCCTTGAGACTGGCAATGTGCCCTGGACCTGAAGGGACGCATAGCTGCACTTACCGGTTTGGCACCCTCATCAGAAGTTCCTATGATTCTCCATCATAGCAGGCATTTCCAATACAGGGTTCTCCAGTTCCTCCTCAATGCTGCGCCCAAAGTCTTCACAAAGATCATGAATGCAGTAGCCAGTCTGCTGAGGGACAGGGGTCATCATGCCTCGACGACTGGCTCGTAAGGGCCAACTCCGCCAGGGGGCATCGAGGACGATGCAGTTGTTGATTGACATCCTATTCCCGTTGGACTTCTCTAGTTTTCACCTACTCGGTTACCTTCATTGGGTTCCAATGGGATGTTCCCTACCCCGGAACGGAGAAGAGATGTATGGGCTGCGGTGAAGCACTTCTTGATGAACAGCCACACAGCAACTCAACAGTGGGGTGGTGTCAGCACCTTGTGGGGCTGCCTGGCTATGTGCATTTTATCAGTTCTGGTAGCGAGGCTCAAGCTGAGGATTCAAATGCACATGGCAGCCTTGTGGGATCTGGGTCGCAGTTGGCAAAAATAGACATTCATCCAACATTTTGGGGGGACCTGCTGTGGTGGAGAGAGGAGCCCAACTTAATGTCTGGAGCTCCGTTTCACCCACTTACTCATTCGGTAGAGATGACCACAGATTCCTCTCTGGAATGATGAGGAGTGACACTGCTTTCACCTTTGGCTCACGGTTGTGGTCTGGAATGGACAAGGAGAGATACATAAATGACCTCGAATTGAAGGCCAGCTTCCTGACTCTAAAGGCATTTGTATTGCAGATAGAGGCCCTGGTGGTGCTAGTTTTCACGGACAGCATGACATTGATGTACTATGTGAACAAACGGGAAGGGGACAGATCCCCTCCCTCTTGTGCAGCCCAGTCATACAATGTGGGAGTGAATGATGCAGGAGGGCTTGGGGATAAAGGCGGTCCGCCTCCCTGGCCAGGACATTTCAGAAGCAGACCGACTGATTCATCTGTGCTCCGTCTCTTGCGAGTGTGAGATGGACAGGCTCATCTTGCAAGAGTTGTTTTAGATGTGAGAGCAGGCAGAGATAGACCTGTTCGCCACAAGCAGCAATGCCAAATGTAAAATATTTGCGTCATGGGATCTTCAAAGGGAGGGTTCTGAGAGACATAAGTTCCAGATAGACTGGTCGAAAAGGACATTCTATGCATTTCCCCTGACCCTGCTGTTTCAGAAAGTGATCAACAAGCTCAGGGTGGCCAAGAATTATAGGCCGATCCTGCTTGCTCCTCTATGGCATTACAGGCATGGTTTTCCAATCTCAGGACACTTTCCTGCTATGATCCCCTAACCGTGAGGATGTCGGAATTAATTTTGTCGCAGCAGCAAGGATCAGTCCTACACTGGAATCCGCAAGCGTTGAACTTAGCGGCCTTGTTTCTGAAAATCTAACTTTGGCCCATCTTAATCTTTCTGCAGACAATTTAGACATTATTCAAAGGGCTATGAAAGCCTCTACAAGGGCTCAGTACAGGAGCAAGTAGCCATGATTTTGTCACTGGACAGAGCAGAGGGATGTGGATCTGCTGAGTGGCTCTCTAGACAATGTACTGTCACTCCCAACCTATCTGGCTCGGTCTGGAGTTCTGGTAGGCTTGTGCAGGATGTACCTAGTGGCCATTGGAGCTTATAGGAATTAAGAGTAATTTGTTTTCTCATCATCAAACCCAGTGGTCAAGAGGCCACCTGCAAGGGCTCTCTAGATTGGTCCCCCTCCCCCAGCAGAAGGCCACGTCCTTCCTGGGTTCTCAATGTAGTACTAGCCGCTCTAGCACATAAGCTGTTGAGCGCATGGCCACGTCAGACATTAAAATGCTTACTTTTAAGACAGTTCCGTTAGTAGCAGTTACGTCAGCCAGACGAGTGAGCGAAATACAGATGTTGGCAGCAAAGGAACCGTTTAGCATGTTTACCACGATAAGATTGTGTTTCACACTCCTCCTTTGTTTCTACCCAAAATCGTTTCGGAGTTTCATATAAACCAAGGGATAGTGTTACCCACTTTCTTCTCAAACCTACAGGCGGACAGAGACATCCACTGTCTTGTTGTCAGGCCGGCTTTAAATTCTACTTAGACATAACGAGTCAATTCAGAAAGTCAGATGCACTGTTTGTGACTTTTGGTGGAAAAGCTCCGGCAGTCGGGGCGTCCAAGTACTCCATCACTAGGTGGATACTCTGTTGTATATTGGAAGATTATAAAGAACAAGAATAGTCGCCTCAGGAAAGTATTGGAGCTCATCTGGTGAGAGCTAAGGCAACCACAGTCGCTTTTCAGGGACGCGTCCCTTGGGAGGCGATAAGCAAGGCAGTGACCTGTGCTACCCTGTCGACATTTTGCTGGAATTACTGTCTGGACATTAGCTCAAAAGAGAGTGCAGCCCTTCACCAGGTGGTGCAGAGGAATTCATTTTTACAAGGTTATAGGTGGTTCTCCCTCTCCCGTTTAGTCATTCTGCGTTGGAATTACCCATACAGAATGGAGGAAAGGGGAGGGGAGTAGGAGTAAGAACAAATTACTCACTGTAGTGACTACGGTACTCCTAGTTCATGGTCCCCTTTCCTCGATACGCCCCCACTCTCCATCCCTCGCAATAGGTACTAATGCGTATTTAGGGCAGTCGTTCCCGGTATGCGCCGTAGGGTGTGGTTTGCGTATCCGCCACACCTATCCTCGCGCCTACATGTGCATAAATTAAATGCATTTAAAGTGGAGGTGCTATTTTTCCAATGCAAAAGGCTCGGGGCCCGTCCCCGTACGGGGACACCCATACAGTATGGCGGAGAGGGGACTATGGACTGGGAGTACAGGAGTCACTACAGTGAGTAACTTGTTCTTATTCTCTTACACACTGCCTTTTAGTGTGGATTTATGAGACTTGTTTGGAGTGTGTCAAAGCCTTGGCTTGAACAAGAATACCCATTGTCCCTGCTGGAAAAGCTTGATGTTGTGGTGTTGCCTATTCTTGCTGCTGGAGAGGGGGGCAAATGCTTGTGAAATGTAGTGGTCATCTGCAGTTCTCTCTAAACTTTGTATCCTTTGCAAGAGCGGTTGCTGTCTACTTGGATGGTAACATAACTCTCAAATGGAGTCACATGGAACTCTTGTGTATCTGGAAAGTAGTTTTGTTTAATTAATCTTTTGTGATGTGTCATTCAATATCTTAAGTACTTTCTTAATTTCTTTTGTAGCTTTTTCCTCGCAGATGTACGTGGCTGTATGTCATGAATAATTGTTTACTATCAGTATCTGGTAAGTTTCCAATTATATCCACATGTGAGGCTTGTGTTTTTGTTTCCTATTTAACCGAACTGGCCCTTTTCACATTTATCTTCTTTTCCTGCATTTACAGGTAAAGCTTCACAACTGTATTCCCATATGTTACCGGGTCTTTTCGATTATGCAAGACAGATGCAAAAGTTGCCTGTTGCTATTCCAGCACACAAACTCCCTGACAAAATACTTCCCAGGTAAATGTATTTACAGATCAAGTTCAAGTTTTTATTTAACAAGCTTGCGACTTCAGATCATTTGTGCACCAGAAACAATGTTAGAGTACGATATTAAAGGTGAGCAGCAAAAAAACATAAACAAAGAATTGTTGAAAACTACAAAGGAAATGGGCTTGAATATTAGCACCTATGTGTAAAAGATAATCTTTGCCCCCAAAAAGAACAAATTACTTACCCATCAGTAATGTTGTTTCTGATGGATGTCCCTCCCACGGAGTCCTCATCTATGATAACCATATCCGCAGTGCAGCAGTTGCTCTTCGGAAACATATATAACCCATCATATCACACCACCATGCTTACTCTCTTCTTTACACCACCAATCAACTAGAACACAGAGATACTATGACACCATTCGGTATAACTGTTCCCATACTAACATTCTGCCGCACATTACCCATCATTCTAAGTAAACACTGCTGGTTACACACCCCAGCCAAGCGTTCCTCTCAGGCCTAACGCAGCCACATTCGGTCTGGATAAATCCTGCCAGAACGAACACATACTCCTGATCTCTCAAGCACCACACCTACCGCTAAGAAGCAGCTATCACACGAATACTACACCAGCTGCACACATATCCGGTGCTCAAACGCACCTTCGGTTCCCAAGGGCGTTCAACCTACCAGCGCCTTCAGACCATACCAATGGTGTATAAGGCGCCATATAAATGCAAAATAACATAACATATCCGCTGCCAAGGGGAGTAGCTCTGCTCCATCTGGCGCCACTTTGCGCCCCGCACGGGACATGACGTCAGGGCCAGTATTCATTGAGGCGCTGCTGTCTGTGACTTCAGTTCCACACTTTTTCCCTAACACTGCGACGCTGAGGGACCACAGAACCAATGGTATACTAGCTATCCGCCAAAAGGGGCAGCTAGGGAGAGCGATCAGCAATCTGTGGGTGGAACTTCCATCAGAGAGGACATTACTGAGAGGTAAGTAATTTGTTCTTCTAATGGATTCCTCATTTCTGGTAAAGTCCCAAAGCAGTACAAAAATCTGGAGGAGGGGAGGAGAGGAAGGACACCACCTACACCAGAAAACTCTGAAAGACCACCTGACCAAAGCTGGCACCCTGCCACTAAAACAAATCCAATCAGTAATGCTTAGCAAACGTGTGCATAGACTCTCATGTTGCCGCTTGGGCGTTGTCCACGAACGGAAAGACCTTCTGCAGGGTAGAGGTGGCAACCACTCCTCTGTTAGAATGGGCTCTGAGACCCTCGGGCACATCCTTTCCAGCCAAATCGTAGCTTTCCGAGAGCAGAGAATGATCCACCTTGACACAAATACCAGCATAATCCATGAAGAGCTTGTCCTCTTTCCTAGCCTGTCTCATCCGAGAGACATAGTAGCTGAGAGCCCACGCCAGGTCCAGCCAATGGTATCGCTCCTCTGCCTTGAAAGGGAAGGCAGAGGTAAAAACACAGGAAGAGGGATCTTTTTACAGAGATGAAAATCCAAGACCGCTTTTGGATGGAAAGAGCGCCTCAATCTCACCTTCTCCTTGGAGAAAACAAAGTAGGGAGGTTTAACATAGAATGCCTGGAGCTCACATCACACGGTCATTTCGCCAAAGTGATGGCAGCCAAGAAAATCACCTTATTGGTGAGCAGTTTAATAGAATATGAATGTGGGGGCTCAAACGGGGCTCCCATAAGGAATGTCATAACCAAATTTAAATCTCATGCCAGGACAACAAACTGGTGTGGAGGAAACTGGTTGCGCAAAACTGCATGGCAGTGGGTTTTGTGACAAATGAGCCCTGTTCTTGGCTTGGCCACTATGTTGTCCGTCAGGATCAGCACAGTTGTGCATTTCACAGAGGGGGAGGCAGGTGACCAGGGCCAACCTGATAGCCCACAGCACCAACAAGTTGATGTCTTCCTAATACTCCATGGGAGGCCACGGTCTGCTCAGTCGGATCCAACAGATGAGCACCCCAACCAGTCAGCGATGTGTCCGTGACCCCAGTTACCTGGGGTCAAGGTTGGCAACAGTGGGACTTTCAGTAAGTTGTCTTGCACAATCCACCACACAAGATCCTAAGACACCTGGTCCAAGACCATTAAGGTTGGACATGTTACCCTGAAACTGCAGCCTTTGGCAAAGGAGAAGCCACTGAAGCGATATCATGCAGAGCCTCACCTCTGGCTCCACTAGGATGCAGGAGGCCATGAGGCCCAGAAGGCACAATAACGCCAAACCCGGGACATGTTCCTGGGATTGGAGGACATTGACCATCCAAAATATGCTTGCCACTCCGTCCTTGGGTGCGAGTGCCCTGTGCAGGTGATTGTCCAAGACTGCTTGGATAAATCTGAGAGACTGGTACAGCAAAACCTGAGACTTTTTGAAATTAAGGGAGTAGCTTAGACTATGCAATAGAGTGCATGTGCAGAGAAGATGCTCTCACACTAGATTTGGGAAGTAGCATTTGAACAAGTTAGTCGTCCAGGTAGGGAAAGACATGAAGGCACTCCCTCGTGAGGCGAGCCGCCACCACTGCCAATGGTTGGTGAAAATCCTTGTAGCAGAAAAAAGACACAAGGCAGGACTCTTAACTGGTAGTGATGTTGGCCCACCATAAACCTGAGGTATTTCCTGTGTGTCTGATGAATTGGCACTTGTAAGTAGGCATTCTGAAAGTCCATCAATACCAATCGGTCCTGCAGATCGAGGGCTTGAGGATCTGGGCTAGAGTAACCATCTTGAACTTGTCCTTGCGCAGGAACAAGAAACAGCCTCCGATCCAGACTAGTACTCAAGCCCCCATCCTCCTTTTGCACCAGAAAATAGGTGGCGTTCCAAACCTTTCTTCATTCTGAGTGCGGTACCAGTTCTATCACGCTCTTTGAAAGACGCTGAAAACCTCCTCCAAGAGGATGGGATCAGGAGGCAAGGTGATGGTGTAAGGGCTGTGAACCTGAGGACGCTACACGAAAGGGAGGCAATAACCCTGTTCAGTGACTTGAAAGGCCCAAGCATTGAATATGGTCTTGACCCATTGCGTACTGAACAGGAACAATCTTCTCCACACACTGGAACTGCAGCAGAAAACCTGAGTTTTAGCCCAGTGTTGTGCTGAATTGCACAGTGGCTGTCGTCACTCCTGCTCTTGGGGCACCTCTACCCGTCAGGAAGCATCTGCTGTGTAGTCTTCCCTGGGCGGCCTGGCCTCAAAGGAGCCTGAGGGATGAAATCACAACCTCTTGCCGAGGCGGCAGAGGTCTGCTGTACAGCTAGGCTCAATGACTTTGCTGTGGCCTTTGATGCCTGAAATTTCTGAATGTCGTCATCAGCTTTCCCCAGCAAACAGATTTTGGTCATCAAAGCGCATGTCCAGGAGCCTAGCAAGGATATCCTGCACAAAGCCTGACTTCCTCATCCACAAGTGGCACCTGAGCACCACACTTGTGGCCCTGGACCTTCCCATGCAGTCAGTTGTGCCCAACCCAGATTG
Organism: Ambystoma mexicanum; assembly: GCF_040938575.1. NCBI lineage: Eukaryota > Metazoa > Chordata > Amphibia > Caudata > Ambystomatidae > Ambystoma > Ambystoma mexicanum. The sequence continues at coordinate 1,222,390,761 of NC_090927.1, forward strand.
CAGAATCTGGCAGACAGATTTCCTGCAGTTTGTCACCATAGACTAGAAGCCGTCCTTCATCTCCCTCTCATGGATATGCTCTTCTGCATTCGCTACAGCGGACCATAGGCCAAAGGAAAATGTTGCTGAAGTGCAAGAAGCAGTCAGGGCACGAAGGGCCACCAGGCAGTCCGACACATTCTTGCCCTAAGTTTCCATTCTTTTACTTTACATGTCGGGTGGAAGAGCAGGGAATGTGGACGGCTTCACATTGGCAGTCGTGGCCTGCATCACCAAGCTCTCTGGCAAGGCATGAGTGGAGCGAAAAGCCACCATCTTTGGTCTTTCAATGGATTGCCTTTCTGCCGCAGATTCCTCAACTGATAGATATCCTGATCCAGCTCTGCTGCTCGGAAAATTCTTCAACAGGGGGCGTAGTGGACCTAGACTCGGGCTTCCATCGTAGATCCGTCTTGCTCAGTGCTCGATCGTCTGCTACAAACGTGATCTTGGGCATCATATATATACCACGTCAATACGCCCCATGCCTTGGTTCCTTTTTTCCGCACACTCGACATGCTGCTCTTGAACATAATAACATTGGGTTATCAAGTCCTTGACTCTTTTCAATGACATTTTCATCAGATTTTGTATTTTTTCTTGAGCCTCAGGCTTTCAGGCTTTCCCGACACCCCTACCATGCACAGTGGCATTGAACCAAAATGCATGGATCCTTGATACCACTCTTGCTTCCATAATACAATTTAAAGCACACGTATCGCAGATTGTTAAGGATGTGATTGTTGAAATTAGTGCAAAGTATACGGTATCCAACAAGAACTGCTTCCATCCGTTAGATCCGGAATGCAAACATCTGAAAAGAAAAAAAAATGTAACCTAAGGCATTTAAAAAATAAGCAAAGCCCTTACGAATCTTACCAAAAACAATGTAAATTGTTACTTCAAAGGTATAAAAATGGAACTAGGATGTTACGATCAACCAGATTAAAAAACTTGAATTGCTCGCTGATAAAATCTATCTGTACCTATGATTCAAAAGCAATTTGGAAAATAATAAAACGGACTAAGACGCCAGAACCTATCGCTTCCAATATCATTGACCACAAAACATGGATTCGATATATCTCTGCCAAATATACTATTCCAGATAATTTTAGTAATTGCCAATTTCAAGGAACTGCTGCTGTGGCACCAGCTTCTTCTTTGAAAAGGTACTGTGTCCTGCTTGAGAAATTTTGAGTGAAATCACTACTTCGAGGGGATTGGGTCCTCCGACGTATTCCATATCTATGACATAGCTGTGCTGCTTCGGAAAATGTCCTGCGTCGATGACATCGATACGCTGTCCTCGAGGGCCTCCGTCAAGCCGATGTCACCAGATGTTATAAGTAGGACACACGACGCCCGTAGCCTCAGTTCTGTTTTTTCCGCGAACGTGTTCGCTTCGGAGATCTCGGTGTGCCTCGTTTCTACTGAATCCTGTTCTTTCGGTTCTTCGAACCTGTTTCTTATGATGTCTTCGGCTTCTTCGACCCCGCGGTCTAGTTTTAAGAAGTGTTGGGTGTGCGGGTCCAAGATGTCACTGACGAACACGCCTGACGCTTGCCTCTGGTGCCTCGGGGAGGACCACAATACTGATGACTGTCGACTGCCAATCGCTCACATCGAAGGCCTTGCGGGAGTGTAAGAAGAAGCTGTTGGTCGGTAAGGTGGCCAGGCCCGGAAGTCGCGTTCCACTGGTCTTTCGACGGATGATTCGAGGGGCGACTCTCCGCATCGTCATCGTGAGTCCGGGGGTTCTCGGTCTGGGAGTCAGTCCTGCCATTCCTCTGCCTCTTCGAGGCACTCCAGGAAGCGCCGTCACAGGTTGCCTTCCCCATCCTCGTCCGAGTACTCCGTCCGTCAGCGGGTTGCTTGTCCCAACAAGCATTCCACTCCTGAGGAATGGGATTCCTTCCGAAAGGAGATGTTGGCGATTTTCCAATCGCAGGGCTCTGTTCCATCCGCGCCGTCGACAGACACCGGCCGTGACCATTCTAGAGACGCTGCTTGTACGCCTTCGGGCTCGAGCGGTCGTCGCGACACCGTGCGCCTTTGAGGTCCCGGTCGGACAAGGATGGTCTCTCCAGACATGCCTGTTCCAGGTCCCGGTCCGCGACGTCCTCGAGACCGCGAGAACCTGTGAAGTCCTCAAAGAAGACATAGACGCCTGCGGAGCCGAGGTCGTCATCGGACTCTCTCGAGGCTCCGCCTCCGAGGAAGTCGTTGACGCCATCGGCACCCAGGCTGTCAAGAGACACGCTCGGGGCTTCGCCCTCCAGGCCTGTGTCGACGCCATCAAAGCTGTCGGTGCCACTCTCGACGTCGACACCGATTCCATCGATGCCCTCAACGACTTTTGAGGCGGCTTTGTCGGAGGTTCCCCGTGGCACGGTGGAACCCCCCAGAAATGCTCTGGCCAAGGCTAAACATGTCTTTGTTCCTTTTTCTGTACCCTCCTTCTGGTCTCTGGATTATATTTATGAGGTGGATGAGGGGTCTTGAGGTGGATGAGGGGTCTGAGGAAGGTGAGGTTCCTGCAGAGGTTCCTGATGACCTCCTTTCGGGTCATAGCCAACTTGAGGACCTGCATCAGTCGTTGCATGACGCCAGTGGTCTAGACCCCTCTCCGGAGGTGGAGTTTGGTAGGCCTGAGCCTGGCACGCATGCCGAGTCCTCATATCAGCGCCTGATGTCAAGGGTCACGGATTACCTGGGGTGGTCTGCCCCCCCTGGGGGATTCTCAGCAGGATGACCTGACTGATATCCTCGACCAAGGTCCACCAACTGACCCGGTGCTGCCATTCCATATGGCCTTGCAGAGAAGGGTGGCTGCGGCTTGGACTTCTCCAGAGAGTCTCCCGCAGTGTGCAAGTCCTTGCCGAAGAAATATCGCCCAGCCAGTGGCGACCCCTGCTACTTGACCACGCACCCTACTCCGGAGAGTTTGGTGGTGCAGGCGGCTACGGCCCCCGCAAAGCAGGCGTTGTACCCTACCATCCCTCCTGATAGGGACAACAAACGTTTTGATGGCTGGGCGAAGAAGGTGTTTTATTCAGGGGGTATGGCTCTTCAGGCAGCCAACTCCGTATGTGCCTTGTCACGTTTCACGCACACTCTGTGGAACTGTATTTCCTTAGCGGCTGAACATATTCCCGAAGGGGAGGAACGGGATGGTTTTCTTGCTATCGTGCAGGATGGCAAGGATGGCATGTTTGAGTCCGTTCAGTCGGGTCTGGACATGGTAGATTGCGTCAGCCGTTCCATGGTGGCGAGCACCGTAATACGCAGGTTTGCGTGGTTGCAGAAGTCTGGGTTTGCTCCAGATGTGCAAGCCCGGCTCTTCAACATGCCCTTTGACGGTGAACATCTTTTTGGCAGCAAGGCTGACGAGAGCCTTGGGAGGTTGCAGACCTCCAAAGCTGCAGCAAAGTCATTGACCACTGCAGTTCGCCAACCTCTGCCTTTTCGCCCTAGGGGACCGCAATGGAAGGGAGGTTCCTTTCGATATTACTCATCCTTTAGTAAATCGAGAGGAGCTGCAAGTCAAAGGGGCCACCGTAGGAGTGCCAGAGGTGGAAAACAGGGTACTCGAGGTGCCAAGGCCGCTCAGGCACTTGCCTCTTTGCCCTCGGGCACTGTTGCAGCCGCTTCAGCTCAGTCATGAGGCCATGTCCCATGGTTCGCCGGTTGGGGGGAAGGCTGGCACAGCATCTTGTAGAGTGGCGTGCCATTACTTCAGATGTGTGGGTTCTGGAGATCATAGCCCACGGCTACTGTCTTCCTTTCCAGCCGATGCCTCACGACAATCCACCAGGGAATCTCTCTTTGAAGAGTCAATTTCCGCTCCTTGCGCAGGAAATTCAATCCCTGCTGGAGAAAGGCGCAATAGAACTGGTGCCTGTAGCGGAGAGGAACAAGGGATGGTATTCCCCTTATTTTTTTATTTCGAAGAAAGACGGGGAATTGAGAACCATCATGGACTTGCGCGGTTTGAACAAGCTCCTCAGGAAGGACAAGTTCAAGATGGTTACTCTTTCTCAAGTTCTCCAGGCCCTTCAACTTCAGGACTGGTTGGTGTCTCTCGACCTCAAGTACGCTTATTTTCATGTGCCGATCCATCCCAAGCACAAGAAGTACCTGAGATTCGCGGTTGGCGATTCACACTTTCATTTTCGGTTCCTGCCGTTCGGATTGACCTCCGCCCGAGGGTCTTCAAGCTCATGGTGGTGGTGGTGGTAGCGTATCTCAGGAAAGGGGGGATTCACGTCTAACCCTACCTGGACGATTGGTTGATCAGGGCGCGCTCTCCCGAGCAAGTCATGGATCATCTGTCCGTCACCTGCCACTCCCTTCACAAGCTGGGCTTCTCCCTCAACTTAAACAAGTCCCACTTGACGCCAAATCAGTGGCTCCAGTACATCGGAGCAGTGCTCGACAAGTCCGTGGGCCAGTGTTTTCCTCCCCAGGTGAGGGCTCATCACATTCAGCAGATGGTGCACAAGTTTCAACATGCCCAGACTCTCCCGGCGTTCGATTTCTTGAGGTTGCTGGGCCTCATGGCATCCTTCATTCTTCGGGTGCCAGAGGCCAGGTTGCGGATGAGATCTCTGCAATGGGCTCTCAAGATGCAGTGGTCACAGTCCTCCGGCAGGATGTCAGACCCCGTTCAGGTGCCACCCTCGGTCGCCCAGGACCTTCTGTGGTGGGCTGTCGAAGGCAATCTGATGAGGGGGGCTCCATTTTGGCTACCCTGGCCGGAAGGGACAATCGTGATGGACGCATCCCTCATGGGATGGGGAGCTCATGCCAATGAGCTGACAGTCAGAGGTTGTTGGTCTCCGTCGGAGTCCAGACTCCATATCAATCTGTTGGAGCTGAGGGCCGTCAGGCTTGCCCTGAAGGCTTTTCTGCCGACTGTGCGAGGAAAGAATGTCCTGATGCTGACGGACAACACAGTGGCCATGCACTACCGCAACAAAAAAAGGGGGGGGGACAGGGGCACTTCCTCTGTGCAGGGAGGCGATGCAGCTCTGGTTCTGGGCCATCGAGCGGGAAATTTCGATCTCGCCAGTTCATCTGGCCGGAGACGAAAACGAGACAGCAGATGCTCTGAGCAGGCAGAGTGTGATCTCTCACGAGTGGGATCTGGCTCAGGAGATTCTCCTGGAGATCTTTGCCGTTTGGGGGACCCCTCAAGTGGACCTCTTCGCCTCCAGTGTCAACCGGAAGTGCGAAAGGTTCTGCTCGCGGGAATTTCCTCCAAGAGAAGCCTTAGGAGACGCGTTTGTGGTGGAGTGGTCCTGCCCACTGCTGTACGCGTTTCCTCCAGTCCCCGTCATCCCACAAGTGCTGCGGAGGCTACGGAGGTTCGGTTCCTGGATGATCATCATTGCTCCGGCATGGGCCTGGAGGACGTGGTACCCGGACCTTCTCGACTTGTCCATCTGCCCTCCACGTCCTCTTCCCTACCGAGACGATCTGCACTCACGGGAGGGGGGGGTCATGTTCTCCATCCAGAAGTCAGATCCCTCAACCTTCACGCTTGGCTCCTAAAAGGTTGAGGTATAAGAATTGGGACCTCCCTGAAGACTTGATGGAGGTGTTGCTTTCGGCCAGACAGCCGGCAACAAAGTCCCTGTACCGTTGCCGTTGGAGAAAGTTCTGCGACTGGTGCAGGGTTGTAAGTGACTTCAATCCAACTAAGTCAATGCTTAGGATGGGATGCCCAATGGAAGCCCTTATTTATATATTTTTATATCAAATGTTCTTTAAATCTGGATGATGAACCCTTATAAAACACCCCTCTCTTTGGATCTCCCCGACCTCACTGAGCCAAGAAGTAGGTTTGGTTTGCAAATTAAAAGGTTTATTTGAATAATTAGTAAGCACAAAAGTGATGGGTGGAAGGTTTTGAATGAATCTGAACCACTGGCATTGCTCTGGGCAACCTTCCACACCACCGTTTTTAGCCCGTCTGCGCCATTGGAAAAGGGGACCAGCCATATGCAAATCAGTCAGGTACTGCCACCAATGGTAGCAGCCCAGCCCAAACTGCTAGGCCAGGTCCTCTCTGCACGGAAACACAAGCAACCCCAGACATGTTTCGGCCTTGTTGGGCCTCCCAGACAATGTCAGTGGTTAAGATTCATTCTAAACCTTCCAGCCATGACCTCTTTGTGTTTGCTTTATTTGAATAATTAAACAATATATATATCACACTTTTGTGAACAAAATAATATTTGAATAGCATACTTATGATTATGGACGGTAATCAACAATGGATAATATTACAAAAGTAACAATCTCTTTAATCACTTATGGAGTATGGATATGAAGGATACTGTAGCAGAGAATACTTAATGTAATTCAAGGAAATGCAATAATGGGAAAGAATGCAACACAGAAATAAACCTTGATTTGATTTTAATCAAAAGATAATATGGTCACTTTTTCCCTTGTGACTACTCACTCCCTCCCTATGCAATATGAAGAGATGGAAATGAGGACACACAGGTTTCAGGAATACAATCAAGAATGCAGTTCAACTCCAGTGCCCCCCAGCAAGCTTAGAGAAAACAGGTATGATTTTAAAACACAGGTCAAAACGCTTTGGAATGTGATTGCAATGGATGGAAAAATATGCTAAAATGATTTTAATTCACTAAAGGATATTCAGAATAGGTGATGGTTACTTTGGATTGGTTCAGGTCAACACTAGCAATGATTCATGAATTATTAGTAAATTGAAAACGAATTTCAGCAATTGAGAACAAGGAGTAGCTATTTTGACAGAAAATGAAATTGAGCCAAATTGCAATTCGCGGAAATTTTTCCATGTGCGTAAATCGCGATTACGGAATAACTATAATGAATTGTTGGAAAGCTTAGGATCTTAGCTTTAAAATGACAGTTAAATTTTGCTTCTAGGACGTGCGGTTCAAAAGTTACGGATGTTTTTGTGAAGGTAGATTTGCAGAAATAAAATAAAGATTTCAAATGACAGATTGCGCGTTACAGATTTGGAATCAACAGGATGGACACAAGATTCTATAATGCAGTTCTGGACAGATTAAAATGGTTGGCAGAGGATTGCTTTAAACTAAGAGCTTGGTTATGGACAGTTCTAGACTAGATACTCACTCCTAGGCTTTGGAATGGAATGGGCCTCGTCAAAGATCTGGTCAAGGTGTTTGGCTTCACTCTCGCCACCGGACAGGTCTCAGGCCCTCTGGGTTCTGCTCTCAGCACTGCACGGCGGTCTGGGTCTCTTGAACTGGATCTGAGGGTCTGGATACAGCACTGCTCTCTCTGGGTCTGGATCTGGCTTCTTGCACAGGGTTCTTAGCTAGAAGCAAACCGCACGGCCCGGCTGTTGAATGGTTTGGTTAGGCCCCGTGGAAGTTTAGGGGTTAGAATCAGGTTGCAAAAGATTCTGAAGGCCGGCTGAGAAGGATTCAGCTTGTGAATTAGGCCTTTGCTTCAGGATTCTGGAGCTTGATTCTAGAGTCTGGATTCTAAGTTCTGGTCTCTGGATCTAGATCTGGAGTCTCTATCTGGATATTGTCTGGATCTGGGGTGGCAGAGTGCTTCGCAGGAATTGGTGAGTAGTGGAGGAAAAAAAATAGTGTCCTATCTGGGTCTCAGCAGTTCCTATGTATGTGTTTCCAAAGTGGGTGGGTAGGCTGATTCTCTATGCCCAACTCCCTAAGGATTTGATAGGTTAGAGGATTCTCTGTCTTTTGACTGGAGAAAGGATCAGCGTGTCATGAGGTGTCATCATGATGCTACCATTTACCCTCTAGGGAAGAAACTCCCCTTTGCTTTTACTAAGAAAATCAATTTTTCATAACAAACATATTTCCAAGATGCACAACTTGTTCATAATACATATACACATCACAGATTACATAAGTTACATTCTTGTCCAACTCTAATCTTCCTAAGAGCTTTAGTTCCGAAATGACAACTTATTGCGCTTTTGGTGAGTTTCCCCATATTGGTTCTGCACCAAATTTGATACATGCATGCAGCTCCTCCCTGGGCATATTACTGTAAGTTCTTAGGTTCATAGCAACAACACTGCAGCTGTGATATTAATAATTCTGGGGTTTGGGCCTGGAAGTGGGGCTTCTAGTAGGATTGATTCTGGCTCCAAGGGCAGCTTTATCCCAGTTATGTCTGCTATGGTGGCGATGCATTGGGCCCAGAAGTTTGCCACCACTGGGCAGGACCACCACATATGGATGAAGGATCCCTGTAGGCCGCATTGAGGGTCCAAGGCTGGGTTGATACGGTATAGTCTAAGTGGCGGGTAGTACCATCTTAGAAGTAGTTTATGGGCACACTCCCGATTAGTGATGCAGAAGGAGGAGGCCCGCGTGCGAGACCAAATGTCTGACCAGACCTGGTCTTCTATTGGGTGTCCTAGGTCTGTTTCCCATTGGTTCATGTAGGTTGCTCTAGCGACCAGGAGATTTGTCTGCAACAGCTTGTACATCGTTGAGATTCGCTCGGTGTGGGGGATCTGCGATTGTCAGCTCTGTAGGGTCTAGATCTCGGGTCGCTGCCTCGCGTGTTGTTGGATAGGAACACCAATGCCGCAGTTGCACGTATGTGAATCTGTCTGTTTCCGCCAGGTCAAAGGTGTTTTTGCATTGTTCAAAGGTGAGTGGCTGATTCCTCTCAAAGAGCTGGCTTAGGGAGCTGAGGCCGCCGGCGATCCAATTCTTAAAGTTCACTAGGTGGGTTCCTGGGGAGAACGCGGTTATGAAATACCGGGGAAGCTGGGCCTAGGCCTCTAGGGATTCCCCTCTGTTTACAAGTCCATTCCCAAGCTTTTACAGTCTGCCTAGTGGAAGAGAGGATGTTCGGCCACGTTCTTCGGAGGACGGGGGAAAGGTGCAGGAGGAAGCGGAGAGGGAGGGGTAAGCGGGATTGTTCAATCTCGACCCATCTAGGTCTGTTCGAAGTTATCGTCCAGCCCACCGTGTGAGCCAGCTGGGATGCGATCTGGTATTTCTGGAGGTCTGGGACTCCTAGACCTCCCAAGTTCGGATTGCTCAGCATCGTCTTGAGCGGGATCCTTGACTTTTTACCTTTCCAGATGAAGCGTAGTACTTTCCTTTGGAGGCGCAATAGTGGGGACCGGGGGATCAAAACTGGAATGGCCGAAAAGGTGTAAAGCAGGCGTGGAAGGAGGTTCATTTTACATGCCGCTATACGGCCCAGTAGTGAGATCTCCTGCGAGAGCCAGCGAGTGAGGTCCTCCTCCAAAGTCTTGAACAGTGGTTGAAAGTTCGCTTGGTAGGTATCCTCCGGTCGGGCTGTGATCTGTACTCCTAGGTAGGGGATGGACTTTTCGCTGAGCTGGATCGGGCAGAGGGCTCTGAAAGAATCCTTATCTTCCTGCTCCAGTCTCACCCCAAGGGCCGATGATTTCGCGAAGTTTATCGCGAATCCTGAAACTTTACCAAAGCATTGAATTTCTGCCAGGGAGGACCTCAGCGATTGGGTGGTGTCCGATATGGTTAATAACAAAGATACGCATATAGTGCTATTTTATGTTGAGTGGGGCCTACTTGGAGGCCTTTGATTCTGGGGTTCAGTCGGATCCTTTGGGCCAGTGTCTCCATAACCAGGGCGAAGAGCAGGGGAGACAAGGGGCATCCTTGTCTGGTGCCGCATGATAAGGGGATCGGGTTAGAGATAGGAAGCTGTTAACGCGGAGCAAGGTCTTTGGTGATTGGTAGTTCGCTAAAACGAGTTTCTGAAATGTGAGTCCAAAGTGAAAGTGGGGGGGGTGGAGCCAGCAGCAGGTCGATGCGAGAGTAAGTTCTGTGTACATAAGAATAGAATGAGTAGTCGCGGACCTCTGGGTGTAAGACTCCATGTGTCGACCACATCTAATGTGTGGAAAAGTTTAAGTAGAGCTGTTGCCACACTGAAGTCTTTACGAGCAGGGGGGTGAGATTTATCTTTGATTGGGTCAGGGGCTCCGTTGAAGTCTCCCCCTATTATCGTTTGACCCTCCACGAATTGCCGGAGGGCATCTTCCAGAGCTGAGTAAAACTCTTCCTGTTTATCATTCGGGGCGTAGATAGGGATAAGGGAGTATAGCTGGCCGTAGATCCGGCATTTAATTGCTACGAAGCGGCCATCTGGGCAAAGAAAAGTGTCTAAAATTTGTGGTCTAAGTGTTTTAGCGATGAGTAAAGCTGCTCCACCTTTTTGAATTGTAACGGGAATTGTCTGTCGCGGAGCCTAGTGAAATCTGCTGAAATCTGCTGGAATCAGGTGAGTTTCTTGAAGGAATATGACTGAGGCCTCTTCGTTCTGTAGACGCTGTAGCATAGATTTCCTCTTCTGCGGCCCGTTTAAGCCTCTGACGTTGAGTGTTAGGAACTTCACTTTCAGGTGTGGTTAAGGTTCATCGTGGGCTTTCCTCGACGGCTGGGGTGGGCTCTGTGGGGTAGAGTCATGAGTTTCAGGCAACGTCCAAGAGCTTGGTGACGATGCGGTTCTCTGGTGGTCTTGTTTTATCATCTCTCCAATGGGAGGGCAAACTGAACCGGGAGGGTGAACATGGATGGATGTGTGTGTGGGGGCCGGGGTTTTCTGTGCGGCCTTCTCCACGGCCAACAGGGCAAAACAGATTTCCCCACCAACAGGGCCGGGGTAGAACCATTGGACCTGGTTCGCCTCCAAGGGTGAGTTGGTGACATACTCCTCGGAGTGGGGTGTGGGCCGCTCGGGGCCCGCGGCATAGTTATGTTCCGCTTTAGTTTCGGGATCGGCTAGATCACGATAGAGGGATATGACTGGATCATCGTATCATCCGACGTCTCTGTGCTTTAGACCAGGATTGTAGTTACTGTCTTTGGGGTGATTGGTCCGGTTCTTATGGCGGGAGATGAGGACTGGAGGAGAGAGAGGCCTCCGGGGAGTTTGGATGCAAGATGGATTTCACGTCCTCAAGATGGCTGATTTTGCGCAGGGTTAACTGGTATGTGAATTGGAGAGTGGAAGGGAACAGCCATCGGTAGCGGATCTGCTGGCTTTGGAGGAACAGGGTCAAGGGCTTGCGGGCGCTTCTTTTCTGAAGGGTCATCAGGGAGAGATCCTGGATCCTGGAATATCATGAATGAGAGCTCGTCCTTGGTGCGGCTTATCGCCGAGATGGCCTCTTTGGTGGCGTAGAAATGGACTCTGATTACATCCGGGGGGCCATCTGAGTCTACTCCTCGCCTCGGGCGCAATCTGTGGGTTCGGTCCAGGACGAGTTGAGCTTTGTCCGTGAGCGGGAGAAGGTCCTGGAAAAAATTGCTTATATATTCTGGTAGTTCTCTGTCTTGGACAGTTGACGGGACCCCTCGGATGCGCAGGTTATTCCGTTGTTCCCTATTCTCCAGGTCCTCCTGCTTAAATTGGAGCACTTCGCTTCTAGTCTGGAGCGCTTGAATTTTCACGTCGCATTTCTATTAGCATTGCGTCATGGCTCTGGGTTAATTCCTCGACTTCTCCTATCCTCTGTTCGGCTTCTGTGAGTCGTTGGTCTGTCTGTTCTAGACGTGTGGTGAGCTCGGTCATGCAGGACCTAAACTCAGCTTTGATGTCCCGCATGAAGGCCACAATGTCATCTTTGGTGGGCAGCTTAGCTTGTTCTTCCGGGGCCTTCTATGTGGTGAGCCTAGGGGGAAGGTCCGGCTTCTTTGCCTTATCCGGCGCTAGGAGCATGGTGGAAATGTCCGAGGACTTGGGTGTTTTAGCGGGCTTCGACATCTTGCCAGTACAATGAACCTGAGGTTTCTTTTCCGGATGGGTCGCAAAGGGTAGGGGACTGCCCGCCAGGGAGCTGATGTTTCAGGCTCTATACAGGGCTGAGATCCGGGATATGAGGGTGACGGTGGGCAGAGGCGCCCCAGGAATTCGCCAGATGGCTGGGCCAGCAGAGGATCGAGGTTCAGGCTTCTATGGCCGCGTGTCCGGGTTCCTCTGTCGTAGCTGGAACAGAGTTGGGGGAGCCGGAGTTCAGCTACTCATCAGGGACTCAAGTGATTCATCCCCGTTGGGCCGAGTTTAGAGCAAGGCCTCAGGGCCCTCAATTAGTGAGTGCCTCGGGGGGCCAGGCGCTTCGCTCACTCCGCACGGCCTATGCTTATGGGGGATGGGCTCACCTCTCTTTTGTCGCCGCTCACGGATGCCGCAGTTCTTCCAGTCCTCGGTTCGGATCTGGCTCCGACGCTACTCGCTAGTCAGCCACGGAGAAGGGAGCCCTTCGTTTTCACGGCTCCGTCCGCATCAGTACCCTGGAAATCTTCGGAGCGAGCCGCCGGTGACGGGGCATGGAATCTCTCCTCTCAGCTCCACCTCCTCAGCAGGTCCCGTCCGCCATCTTCAAAACGTTGCTGCTGGACTGAGAGCGTGGGGGAGTTCGATCCATTTCAGTGCTTAATTGGGGAATAATGGATCCTTACTGCACATCGGCGAGTGCCCCAGCATATCAGCTTGCCATAGCTCCATCAGTCGATTCGATCCGTTCGCTAGGGGTTGATTAAATGCTAAGTGCCGCGGGTCTCGGGCGGAGGCCCTCAGGGAAGCAGCCGCATTGCTGGCGCTCCAGGCCACGCCTCCCGTTATAAGCATTTTTATAAAACTTACATTTGCTTTCCATCCAATTCACATCTCAGCCTGGTCCGCCCACCAGAGCTGGGTGAGTCAGATGGTCACATGGCCTGCCTTCCTGCTTGAGCAGTTGTTGACCAGACACACCCATATCAGCATATTCTATTCAGCTGAAAGAATGCATTGTCTTGTTTCCAGACAGCAGTCCAGGTTGCCACTCCCCAGTTCCTGTTCACACCAGTTTGTCAATCTCTTGTCCTGGGGCAGGGGAAGTCTCCTTTGTCTAGGGATAAGGTGTGAAGGGTTCCCATGGACAGAAGGCCTCTTGAAGTTTTAACTACATCAGCTTCCTTCTAGTCAAGTGCAACATAGCTCCTGTGTAAACTCACAATAAGCAACATATCTTTAAATCAAGTCTTTTTCAACAATGAAATCACTGCGTGGCACTCTATATGGCATTTTGATGGAATTCTCTTATTTGGCATAGTTTGGGTTCAGTTGTTCAATTTTATAAAGAAATGGTTTAAAACGCCAGCTTCTGGTAGTGGTGAGTACCGGTATTGCACCCATTTATGACAGCTGTCTTTTCATCAGTATCTTTACAAGGGGATTTAGCTTGATAGCATATGATTCTTGCTGACATTGTGTTGATGTGGATTCTTGCAGTAGAATAATGTGGAACACCAAACAAGAAGGTTGGATCTTTTTGGTGATTTATGAGCCATGATTTTAGCACATTTTGACAATCAAGAAAATTATTTCCCAAACAGCATTATTTGGCAAACAGCATTGCTTATTCCAAGTGGTTTCAGGCTGCTTTGTGGATGGCCCAATGGTGCTTTTAGGCAGTGATCTCCTGTGCTCACTAAGATAGGCAAAAGTGGATGGCAGCCTATCTTTCAGATTTTTACTGCACATTTTTGGATGGTTTTAAGCGAGCAGCATGCTTTCCAGTGGCCATTCTGATGTTTCTGCTTCCAGCAATGACTAGTGATATTGCAGGGTTTGGATGAGAGGGTTAAGACATCCCACAGGGTTAAGAATGTGGATCCTTTTTCATGTGACATTCCTGTGGTTCTGCCTTTTTTGCTTGCGTTAGCCCATAAGGGCTTGCAAGTTGGTACCATTAAAGGTTACCTGGCGGCGCTGTCCATCTTTAAGCGCTCGTCTGAGGAGTGTTCTTATTTCAAAATTCCTTTAATTTCTCAGTTTCTCAAAGGGCTCTCTACCGTGTTCCCGCCGTCACCTTTCCAGGTGCCTGGTTGGGATTTGAATCTTGTTCTAAAATTCCTAATGGGTGCTCTATTTGAGCCTTTACGTTCTTGTCCTTGGAGACTGTTCACACTTAAAACTGTATTTTTGGTTGCGGTCACTTCCGCTCGCAGAGTGAGTGAGTTGCAGGCACTTTCAGTTAAGCCACCCTTCACTGTGTTTCATAAGGACAGGGTTGTCCTTAGGGTTTGTCCTTCCGACGGTGGTGTCGGAATTTCATTTAAGCTAGAAGGTTATTCTTCGGGCGTTTTACCCTCTTCCACATCCTGGTCAGGAAGGGGAGAAGCTCCATAGGTTGGATCCTAGGAGAGCTTTAAGTTTCTATATTTCACGCATGTCAGAGTGGACGAGCAGCTCTTTATTGGTTACGCTGGAAGGCGTTTGGGACAAGCTGTTACTAAGCAGACTTTGTCTAGATGGATTATCTTGGCAATTTCTGAATATTACTGTTGGGGAGAATTCTCTCTTTAGGCTGAATTTCCTAACCTAGTGAGTCCCCCAGCAGCTTTGCTGGATTTCTGAAGTTGTTTTTTTTTTTTTCCTCCTGCCAAGAGTGAGACTCTTTTTCTCCCACTCTTGGACATGATTTATGGTATTCCTTTGACTGGTAATGTGTTTTATGGGCTATGGGGTCCTTTACTCCATAGGGTCTCATGTGTTTTTCCTATGTGTGTTACACAGCACCCTCCGTGCAGTAACACAGGGGTGTCATAGTGACACCCCACCATAGACTCCATACCCTGGGACTGACTACTGTCTCCCAGGGCATGTAAAGTCACCATCGGCTTTACTAGTCCCAAATTATTAACAGAAACCAGTACAAACCATCATATTGTGGACGTACTGGTCGGGGCAATTCGATTGCCCCGGGGTCTGTTAGTCGAGGGGGCACGTCTCTGTCCCCCCTGATCGAGTCTTGGCTGGTGGCAGTGGAAACTACTTTTTATATTCGACCGCAAATATTTTCCTATGGGATTTTCCCATTGTTCGAGGCTACCAACTTTAATTATTTAATTCTCATAGCCTCGAACATACCGCCGGTTTATTTAATTAATATTAATTCGCCGGTTGGTATTTTTTGCCAAGACTCGATTAAAAAATGGCGTTTGTGTTCTCTTCTGTGACTTCAACCCACGTCGAGCCCTTTGTTCCACTTTTTGGCAGGCTTCTCCACAGAAGCCTCCAAAAGTGGTGCCACTCTGTCTGGGTACCACAGGGGCGTGGGAGGGGGTTTAGGCACCCTGGACTGAGTTACCTTGGTAACTCAAGTCGCATTCTTGTGTGATTGGCCCAAGTGGTGAGCCGGCCGGCTCACCACTTAGCATGTTTGAGTGACAGCTAGGCTGAGTGGGGGTATTCTGCATAAAAGCTGGGCTTTGTGGACTGGAACTTCTGAAGTCGCCACAGGACCTGAGAATCCGACGAGGGAGAAGCTGAGCCGACCTACCACGACGACACCACCGGTGGAACCCTGCTGAACCGACTAACCACTTCCCGACGACAGAGAAGATCTCCCGGCTGGAGAGGCTTCTTCCCCTGACTGGTGGGCACAACCAGTTTACCTTCCTTTCTTCGCACCCCAGCCAGGTTTGTGGTCGAACTGCCTGTACCAAGCACCCCGGCGGCCGGATAGCCACTCACCACTGAACCGCGAATCACCGGACCGCTCCTTGTACCGGAGAAACTCTGCGGCTGCTTTCTTCCCTGGCAGTGCAACAGACTCCTGTCTTCCTGCACAACAAGATCCCCTCTTCCCCCGGACGAAGCACCGACTTGCACCCGCTGCCAGGAACAACTGCCCCCGCTGGAGCGTTCTCACCACTTTAAGGTACCGTGTCTGCCAGGCCTCCCTTTCTAAAGATTGCTACAAGGTAATAATAACCCCTTAACCTTCTGGACTGGGCTGGCCGCCTTGACCCTCTAACTGGTCCCTTTCTTTGGTCCAACTCCTTTTTGAACCTTTTCAAGACTTTTGTGCACTGCAACCGTGTGACCTTGGACACATTTCGTTTGGATCCTCTGAAAGTGGATCCGGCCTCTTGAACTCTAACTTCACGGTTTTACTTTGCCTTCCACTCTTGTTATGTTCTGGTAAAAGTGTTGGGATCTGTTTCAACTTGTTCTCTGCTCTTCTCTCCCTTTTTAAAACGAACTATTAGAGTGCCATCTACGTTAAGCGCTCACCGCTGTCTGAAAATAAGTGGGGCTTTACTTAAGACTTGTCTAATATTCTTTTAAGGGAGTGTATATCTTTTAGTGACCGTGTTTTTGAATTGCTTAGTATTGGTGCCTGTGTGTTTTTCTAGATGTGGTTTTAAATAAATAATTATATCTCTTTTACACCAAGCTCTGGTCAGCTTTTACTTGTTCTACTGTGTTCTCTTGACCTATTGTGAATACTCTGTATACTGCCTAACTCTTCTTGAGGGAAGTCTGACTGCTCAGCCACAGCTACCAAGTGAATCTGTGTGGTACAGAGTGCTACCAAGTGGGTTTACTGCCAAACACCTGTAGTCCTAAATCTTTTGCAGTGGTCCCAGAGGGAACTGCACAGGTTTCTGCCTAACAATTACCGCTTGGCGGGTAAGGACCCTCCGGTAGGCTTACGGGCCCATTCTACTAGGGGTATGGTTGCCTCTACTGCCCTGCAGAGGGGTGTTCCTATTCATAACATCTGTGAAGCAGCCGCGTGGGCTTCGGTCCATACTTTTGTACGACACTACTCCCTAGATTCTATCCATGGGCAGGATCTGGCCTTTGGCAAGGTGGTCCTTTACTCTGCAATTTGATTGGGCATTCTAAATTTCTGTTTTCTAAATTCTTTTCCCACCTCCTTACGTTGTTACTGCTTTGGGAGTCTGTCATAGATATGGAATACGTCGGAGGACCCAATCCCCTCGAAGAACAAGTTACTCTTTTACCTGGTAACATTCTTTCGATGGGATGGGCCGACGACGTATTACATATCACTCCCTCCCTGCCTACCCCGCTACAGACTTTTTTATGCGATTGCAGCTTACGTTTCCGCAAGGCTTTCTGTGGTCATACTGGCAGTAGTTTGTGCCTCACGTTCTGGGGAAAAAATGACAACCGAAGCTACGGGCATCGTGCGTCCTACTTAAAACATCTTGTGACGTCGGCTTGACGGAGGCCCTCGAGGACAGCGTATCGACGTCATCAACGCAGGACGCAGATGCCAAAAAATTTCCGAAGCAGCAAAGCTGTGTCATAGATATGGAATACGTCGTCGGACCATCCCATCGAAAGAACGTTACCAGGTAAGAGAGTAACTTGTTCTTCTCGCTTATAAGGCTTGTCCTTTTATAACTTTTGCTTCCAAACATTTGACAATATCTAAAGTACTCTTGGCAACTTTGAATCCCGAACTATCCGACGTGTGATCCTCGACACAGGAACCCGGTTCCAATTGACACTGGCTCCGGCCTCTTGACTCTTGTATTTCTGTCTGAGTGTTCTTCGATTCTGTCTGCCTATCTAACATATTGCCTATGATTTTTGCCCCCAACTCTCTCTGTGTATCTCAGGTGCTAAGTGTGTTTTTGCCCCGCTAGCATTTTTTGCCACAGATATGCATTTATTTAGTATACCCAACTGTCAAAAAGTGATCGCAATTGTATTCATGGTAACCTGTATTGTTTCGTAACACCGGTTCTCTAAAACACAGGGTACTTACCTTGATTTATACCGTACAAAGTGAATTGGTCAGGTGTAGTGTATTTAATGTGTGGTTTTAAATTTTAATGTGTTAAATAAGAAATGGTTTAAAAATAAATGTACTTATTTTTTTTACCTGAAACCTTGAGTCAGTGTTTGCTTGAGCCACAGTAATTGTGTCCCTTTGTGTAATCTCTGCTACTGCTCCTATGCTCTTGAGATGAGCCTGGCTGCTCTGCTACTGCTACCACTATAACCTAGTAGTACAGGCTTGTACCAGGGGTAAAACTTGTATTGCCACCTTTTAGTCTTAATTGTGTGTGGTGGTCCCTAAGGGCACTGCACAGGATTCTGCCTAACACTGGTGTATGGCGGTGAGGATTTGGAAGTAGAGTGATTACACTTAGAGTGCTGCTATTGCTTGGGTTCAACTAACCACAAGGTTAAAACCACTAATTCTATTTTACTGAGAAATCATGCCAAATATGGAAAGCTACACTGAAGAGTCTCTTGAACTACACTGCTGAGGTTTTGAGAACCATGTGTAGAGAGAGGAGCCTCTCTGGTAAAGGAAAGAAATCTGAATTGATTGCAAAGTTAATAGGAAAGCAAAGTCTGAAGAGTGAGTCAGAAGGGCCTACCCCTCCAGCAAATGTGGATACTGATGTTTCTGATTCTGACAGTATTAATTTGGAAAAAGTAGATGAGTCCTTGTTAGGTAACCCTACAACTCCTTTGCCTGCTCAGAAAGCACAACCTCTGTCCACTGGGACCCCCACAGGTCCTACACTTACTCCTGAATTTATTGCACTTGAAAAAATGAGACTTGAATTAGAAGTGAAAAGTATTGATGCACAAACTGCCATGAAACATCAAGAGTTAAGGCTCAGAGAAATGGAGCCGAAACATGAACTAGAGATGAAAAGGATGTATGTAGAAAATGCTTCTCTCCCTGAGTCTTCTAGGTCTGCCAGCCCTAAGAGACCCCACATGCCAAAGGAGATGATTGGTATGTATGAGACTAAACTTGATGTTTTGGATTGGTTAGCAATGTTCGAGTACAATCATGGAATTCAAGGTATCTCAGGGAATCAGTTGATTCCCTGGCTTTTTTCTAGGCTTCCCCCTGTTGCAAGTGATGCTGTAATGGAGTTGGGGGAGGAGGATGAACAGGATTATGAGTGTGTGAAGCTAGCATTAATAGCTAGATTTGGGAAGACCCCTTCCCAGTACCTGAAGAGGTTTAGAACCCTCAAAAAGCATGATGGTACCCCTTGGGCTACCTGGGTGTGTGAATGTTTGAAAAACTTAGATGGTTGGGTTAAGGGTTACAAAGTGAACACTTATGAAGGTTTGAGGAATCTTGTAATGTTGGAGTCGATTTTTGATGTCTGTTCCCCTGAGCTTAGACATCACTTGGCTGATTCAAAGGAGATATAACCTAAGAAGCTAGCTAAGGCTGCTGACTTGTGGGTTGCCAACAGGGCTACTCACAAGGATTCTGGGGCCACTAAGAAGAAGGATGAGGGAAAGCAGCCAAAGAAAGAAAACAAAGAGAATTCCAATAATTCCAATCCAAAAGAGGGCCGCAAACATAACCAGGGTAAGCCACAAGGGAAACCGAATCAGGCTAGTGTACCATCTGGTCCCAAACCAGATGGAGGTCAGAGTAAACCCCCATTCCAAAGAGCATTTGGGAAATGCTTTGTTTGTGGGCTACCTGACCATGTGAAAGGAGATCCCAGATGCAAGGATAAACCTTCTGGGGTTAACACTGTCTCCTTAGCCTTCACCCAGGTGGATGAAGTACTTATGACCAGTGGAAACTTTCGGTTACTAGCAGATGAGCCCATGAGAATCTCAGCTAGTGTTTCTTTAGTGTCCTTGGGTCTTTGGGAGCAACAGTACTTAGATGTCTATAACTCAATCGCAGATAATACTAAAGAGTATTACAAAGATAGTGTTCTTGTGAATGGACAGGAGACCCCTGCCATCTGAGACACTGGAGCCAGCATAACTGTGGTTGATGAATGTTTTTGAAAGTGGAGGATGTTGCTAAGGCACCCAAATACTTAAACAAGTTAGCTGGAGGCCCTGTGAAAATGGTTCCCCAGTTACCAGCTCTCATCCAGTGTAATGACATGACTGCCAGGGTACCTGTAAGTGTGCAAAGTAATGTGCCTGGGAGGGTCCTGCTGGCTAATGACCTTAAAACTCTTGGAGTTGTGTCTAGTACCCCCAGCCCCCAGCAGAAGGAAGCAGGAGCTCACAAGGTCTGCAAGGGAGAGAACCTTGAGAGGCTCTCCTGGGGACATGATAGAGGAAGCTATCACCCAAAGTCCACAGGACTTACTTACTGTGATTGCAGGACAAGACGAGACAAATGGGAAACCCAAGTATGCCAGCAAGAACCCAGCAAGCACTCCTGTGCCCAGAAGGACATCTCCAAGACTGTCCAAAGTCACATCTGTGACTCCCACACCAGCTGAGGCTGAGTGTGAGGTTCAACCCTGTATGGTCAAACTAGATACTGAGGAATCAGATCTAGAAGAGGATCTTAGCTTGGTAGGAGATTTGGACCGTGTTGACCATCCTGAGCTGCAGTCTTTACTGGCAGAAGGTGGGCCCAACAGAGAAGATTTCAACAAGGGAAATAGAGAATGTCCTACTTTGGAAGGTCTTCGCCAATAGGCAACTTCTCAGCTCGATGGGACTGAGCCTGGGAAGTACAGGTTGCACTGGGAAGATGGTCTCTTCTACAGTGAACCAACTGAGTCAACCCCTGGAGACTGCAAATGACTTGTAGTACCTCTAGTGAACTGACTCCCGTTTCTGCAGTTAGCCCACTTTGGCTGGTCACTTAAGTTTTAAGAAGACCAAGGAAAGGCTCTCTCTTTACTTCTATTGGCCTAAGATGGGTTCAGAAGTAGACCAATTCTGCAGAAGCTGTCACACTTGCCAAACTTCTGGCAAAAGTGGATCCAAGAATGTGGCAACCTTACTCCCTCTCCCAGTAGTGGGAGTTCTTTTTCAGAGGGTCAGGATTGACATTGTTGGTCCTCTTGATCCTCCCACATCTTCAGGAAACAGGCTTATCCTTGTTGTAGTGGATTATGCCACTAGATTTCCTGAAGCTATACCTATGAGGACTTTTACGGCTCTAGCTGTGGCTAAGGCCCTACTTGGTATTTTTACCAGAGTAGGTTTTCCTAAGGATGTGATATCCGACAGAGGATCACATTTTATGTCCAGCTACATGCAAGCCATGTGGAAAACCTGTGGAGTAGCCTACAAGTTCTCAACTGCCTACCATCTCCAAACCAATGGGTTGGTAGAGAGGTTTAACAGAACTATGAAGAGCATGATAGGTGCTTTAGAAGAACCCCTTAAGAGAAAGTGGGACCTTCTACTGCCATGCCTTCTCTTTGCATATAGAGAAGTCCCTCAGGAGGGAGTAGGATTTAGTCCCTTCGAACTTCTTTATGGCCATCCAGTCAGAGGTCATTTGACCCTGATTAAGCAGGGGTTGGAGAGTGCTCCTTCCCCCAAGCCAGTCAGAGTGACTGACTATGTGATAGGTCTCCGGAGGAGAATGTCACACATGATGGCAGAGGCAAGTGATGACTTTTAGGATGGTCAAGCTCTGGTCAAACATTGGCATGACCAGAAGGCTAACGTGGTTGAGTTTACTCAAGAACAGCTTGTTCTTGTTATGGTCCCCACAAGGCAAAGGGCCTTGCAGGACAAATGGATAGGACCCTTCAAGGTTGTGGGTAAACTTGGAGAGGTGAACTATCTGGTGGACTTGGACAAACCTAAGGAGGCTCCCAGAGTCTTTAACACCAACCGTTTGAAGGCGTATGTCTCTCGACCTGATATAGGAGCTTTGCTTCTAGCTTCAGCTCAAGTGGTGGAGGAGAGTGAACCTCTGCCTGACCTCCTCAGAGGCTTACCTTTAGATGAGCAAGTGGAAGGAGTTAATCTCTCTTCCAGTCTCTCATCTGACCAACAGGATGTGTGCAAGTTACTGTTAAATCAGTTTGCCTCCCTGTTCTCACTTTCAACAGGCTTAACCCCTTTGGGCCAGCATTATATACTCTCTGGTGACTGTTTGCCTGTCAAAAGCAGGGGTTACAGAATGTCTGACAATGTAAGAACCCATATAAGGAATGAGGTCAACAAGATGCTTGATCTCGGGGTTATAGAGCCCTCTACTAGCCCATGGTCTAGCCCAGTTGTGCTTGTACCAAAGGCAGGATCCAAGGAGTTGAGATTCTGTGTGGACTACAGAGCTCTGAATGCAGTCACCACGACTGATGCCCATCCTTTACCTAGGACAGATGAGCTGGTGGACAAACTTGGTGCAACCAAGCACCTCAGCACATTTGACCTAACGTCAGGCTATTGGCAAGTAGCCCTGACCGACCATGCCAAGGAGAAAACTGCATTTTCTTCCCCAGCTGGCCTCTACCAATTCAGGGTAATGCCTTTTGGATTAAAGAATGCACCTGCTACATTTCAGAGGATGGTCAATCAAATAACCGAATGGGATGGAGGACTTGTGCATGGCATACTTGGAACACATTGCAGTGTTCAGCCCTGCATGGAAAGAACATATTGATCACCTAGGCTATGTATTGCAGGCTCTGGGAGGGGCCCATCTAACCATAAAGGCAAGCAAATGTAAAATTGGTCAAAGTTCAGTGGTCTACCTTGGACATGAGGTAGGAGGAGGTGAAATAAGGCCACTGCCTAGCAAAGTACAAGCTGTACAAAACTGGGCCACCCCTACTACTCAAACCCAGGTGAGAGCCTTCTTAGGCCTCACTGGGTACTATAGGAACTTCATAGAGAACTATGGGACCATAGCTTATCCCTTGAATGTCATCTCCTCTTCCAAATTTCCTAAAAAGGTCAAATGGAATGAGGAGTGCAATCAAGCATTTGAAGGTCTGAAGAAAACCCTTTGTCAAGCTGTAGTCCTAAGAGCTCCTGACTATCACCAACTCTTCATTGTACAAACTGATGCTTCTAATGTAGGTATAGGTGAAATCCTTAGTCAACTGGATGAGAAAGGTAGGGAACACCCCATTTGTTTCATCAACAGGAAGTTAAAGGATCCTGAGACAAGGTGGGCAACAATGAAACGAGAATGTTTTGCTATTGTGTGGTCACTGAAGAGGTTTAGACCATACTTGTACGGATCTACCTTCTTCATTCAGACTCACCACCAACCCATGAGATGGCTGATGCAAATGAAAGACGGAAAACCCAAAGTTACTCAGATGGTCAATCTGCCTGCAAGGATTTGATTTTTCCATTGAGCACAGAGCAGGAAGTCACCACTAAAATACTGATGGTCTCTCTAGGATGTTTGTAACCGACTAGAGGTATGAGAACCATCCAGGAGTGGATTAAATCCTCCTGTCCCTTAGTCGGGGGGAGGGTGGTGGAGTGTTAGGGAGAGTTCTCATTTCATGGCTAATTTCCCTTACCTAGTGAGTGCCTCAGCAGCTTTGCTGGATCTCTGAAGTTATTTCTTTCCACTTGGTAAGAGTGTGAGCTTTTCACCACTCTTACTTGTGTTTTGCTATGTGTTTTTACCTGTTTTTATGATTGTGTACTCTGGAGTACACCACTTCAGAAGCCCCCTTCTTTTGTGTGTGACACAGCACCTTCTGTGCAGTGACACAGGGTTGTCGTTCAGACTTCCCCACCCACCCCCCCGACTCCATTTCTGAGGCTGACTACTGTCCCCCAGAAAAGGGTAAAGTTACCATTAACTTTACTTAGTCAAATTAACCACAGATCCGGTACACCCCATCTTACATGGAGTACTGGAAGTGTTAACTATAAGCCCTTTTTATCTGTACCTCGTAGAGCATTTATTGCACTCTTTTAACATTTAGACATGGCTGGTGGCAGTGGTATCTACCCTAATTTTCTACCGCGGTTATCTTATATAACCGTGGTAATATTGTAGGCTATTGTGTTAGCCTCAAACTTAAACCCGCTCGACCAAATACTTTTTCTTTTGGCTCTGGTACAGTTTATTCGCCATTTCTTTTTGTTAAAATCCTTCTTGTGTTTTACTTGCGCGGCAAACCAGGTTTGCCTTCTTTGTTCACTGTCTTTTGGCGGGCTTCTGCCGAGAAGCCCTCCTCAAGACACCTGGGTGTCTAGGTGGGCTGAGTGTGAGGGAGGGGTGTAGTCACCCCCTTCACAGGGTATCCTAGGAAACCCAAGCCGCACTTTTTCATGATTTGCCGAGGTGGTTGTCCGGGCTGGACAAACCCCCCTGCTGTGTGATTGACAGCCAGGCTGTGTGAATGGTGGATTTTTGCATAAAAGGCAGTCTTTTGGCCTGAAAGTCAGAGAGTCACCACTGGAACTACAAGGAACCGAAGAGAAGCGGAGGAGAGGTCGACTGCTGCTACTATCCCGTACCGGTGAAGCCCTGCTGCAGTCCTGAGCTATCTACCCTTCAACGACTAAGAGGAGATCCAGTCCTGACTCTTCTTCCCTTGAGCCTGGTGGGGATAACCAGCTCGTCGTCTTCAGCTAGAGGTCGCCTTCGTGGTCAAAATCGCTGCACACTACTGTAGTGGTCTGGATAGCCACCTGAAGAGCCTCTCCTGGTTTTAAGGAGCGCACCTTTTATTCATTGTCGCTGCTGCCGGCCTCATCCCTGTGTGGTGTAGACCCCCTTCATCGTCCTTCTTCGTGCTGAAGCCAGGAATTGTGGGTCTACGGGAAACGACCAGGAACAACTGCCGTGGCACCAGCTCCTTCTTTGAAAAGGTACTGTGTCCTGCTTGAGGAATTTTGGGTGAAATCTCTATTGCAAGCTTACAAGGCTTGCCCTTATTTTTTCCCTCCTTATAACTTTTGCTTCCGAACATTTGACAATATCTAAAGTACTCTTGATAACTTTGATTCCCTAACTATACGACGTGTGATCCTCGACACAGGAACCGGTTCCAATTAACACTGGCTCCGGCCTCTTGACTCTTGTATTTCTGTCTGAGTGTTCTTCGATTCTGTCTGCCTATCTAACATATTGCCTATGATTTTTGCCCCCAACTCTCTCTGGGTATCTCGGGTGCTAAGTGTGTTTTTGCCCTGGTAGCATTTCTTGCTGCGGATACGCGTTTATTTAGTAGACCAAACTGTTAAAAAGTGATCACAATCGTATTCACGGTAACGTGTATTGTTTCGGAACACCAGTTCTCTCAAACACAGGGTACTTACCTTGATTTATACCGTACAAAGTGAATTGGTCAGGTGTAGTGTATTAAACGTGTGGTTTTAAATTTTAATAAGAAGTGATGTGTTAATAACAAATGGTTTAAAAATAAATGCACTTATATTTTTTACCTGAAACCTTGAGTCAATGTTTGCTTGAGTCACAGTAATTGTGGTCCCTTTGTGTAATCTCTGCTACTGCTCATATACTCTTGAGATAAGCCTGGCTGCTCTGCTACTTCTACCACTATAACCTAGTAGTACAGGCTTGTAGCAAAGGTAAAACTTGTATTGCCACCTGTAGTCTTAATTGTGCGTAGTGGTCCCTAAGGGCACTGCACAGGATTCTGCCTAACAAAAGCCAATCCAATGAAGGAGAATTTACTTACTGTAATGTTCTTTCTATGATTCTTCTCCCGCAGATTCCTCATCTCCTCTCCCGTCCGTCCCCACTAAGAAAGCTGACCGTTGCTGCGCATCATCTCTTGGGTTGAGACTTGGTGATGGTCCTTGGATGACAAATTTCTGTCTTTTATGCTGCAGATTTGCAAAAAAAATAAAGACCGACACTTCTTATTGTGGTGTGTTCACAAGGTTTTTCGTCCCCATGGAAATTTCTTATGGGCTTATTAACCCGTTATTGTGTCTCGGTTTTACTATGCAGCGTTGCAAACTGAGGGGGGAAAGGGGTAAGGGGAAGACTGAGATGTGTGTCAGAGTTTATATATGACGCCTGAAGTCGAGTCTGGAGCCGACGATCGAGCACCGAGCAAGACGGATCGCCAAGTTGAGGCCCACTACGCCACCTTTTGAAAAAGTTTCCAAAGCTGGATGCAATATCTATCAGATGAGGAATCTGCGGGAGAAGAAACCATAGAAAGAACATTACGGTAAGTAATTTCTATTTCTCCGGCTTCAAGGGATTCCGAGACTTCAGTACACAGAGGCCTCACTGGTTGCCCCGTGACAACAGGAGGAAGCAGCAGAGGACATTGCACAGGTATTTCCACTCCCCCTGCCTCTGATGTCAAGAAGCAGTGACGTCAAGGTCGGGGAACATAGCTTGCCTGTGGGGGGGCTGTTTGGTTCTGTTCAAGGGCACCTGGAAGCATCTCTTCAACAGCCCCTGGATCCTCTCTGTATTCTCCATGGGCTTCAGTCTTCCTCTTCCAAAGCCTCTTCCATCCTCTTTTCTCCGTCAGATCGGGTGCCCGGCTCTTTTACAGGTCCTTTTCCCTCTTGGAGATGCAGGCTATAAAACCGGTTCCTCTTGTAGATAGGGGCTTCGGTTACTATTCCAAGATTTTAGCGGTACCCAAGAACAACAAGGCTGGTCTGAGGGTAGTCCTCGACCGGTCATTTTCTAAATTTGTCTTTACTGCTGGAACGCTTCAAAGACATTACTCCCATGCACATAGTTGAGTCTATGTGTGCAGGGGACTAGATGTGTTCCCTGGACCTTAAGTATGCGTACCTGCATCTACCCATATATCGACCGCATCAGAAGTTTCTGCGGTTCACCATTGTTGTACCACTTTCAGTGCAAGGTACTGCCCTTCGGCATGAACTCTGCCCCTCGTGTCTTCAGGAAGTTCATGAATACAGTGGCGGGCCTTCTCCGTTTGGAGGGCCATCATTTATACCCTTACTTGGACTGGCTGGTGAGGGCAGGGTCACCCGAAGGGGTGGTGCACTCCTGCCAGAGACTGGCAGATATCATTCATCAGCTGGGGTTTTCCCTCAACCGGAGCAAGTCAGTTGTGCCCATCTCAGGAAATGGTCTGCCTAGGGGTGCATTGGAACACTACCGTACAGTAGGTGTATCCTACGCCCAAGAGCTTTCTGTACCTCCGCAAGGTGGTGGATCGCTTTCTGGCCAACATGACCGCCTCAGCATGGCGGTTCCTGCACATTCTGGGCCTGATGATCACCTGCGTGCTCACTGTGCAGCGTGCCCGCCTCAAGATGAGGCGCCCCCAGCTCCACCTGGCGACCAATTGGGATCAGGAGACGGGGTCTCAGTCAGACAGGATCCCAAAACTGCTGCTCTTCTGCCAGGGCTTTGGTCTGCTCTGGTGGCTGATAAATGGCAATGTTTCAGTGGGAGCCCCCCTTCACCCGATCAGAGCCTATCCTGGTGGTGGGAGGGCTATGCGATTCATGGAGCAGGGTCCAGGACAGAAGCCCTCGTACATATCAATCTGCCCCAGTTCCGGGCAGTGGGCCTGGCCCTCAAGGCATTTTTGACCCACATCAGGGACAAGTCGGTTCTGGTCAGAACGGACAATTCTACTGCAATGTTTACCTGCACAAGCAGGGTGGTACCCGTTTCCTCCCCCCTGCCTCTGCATGGAGGTGGTTTTGATCTGGGAATGGGCCCTGACGGAGGGGATTTGGATTTCAGCAGTCCACCTGCCAGGGGACAGTAATTCAGAAGCGGATCAGCTGAGTCGCTTGGGTTCAAAACCTATGAGTGCAAGTTGCACAACGACTCCTTGTTGCCCTTGTTCCAGCATTGGGGGTTCACAAACCTGGATTTGTTTGCATCTCCCCTGAATGCCAAGTGCTCCCAGTTTTCCTCATGGGCAGGTCAGGGATCTCTGGGAGATGCTTTCCAGATTTGTTGGCACGGCTGCAGGTGTTACGGGTTCCCGCCCAGCCCTCTGCTCCAGTGGTCCCTCCGCAAGTTTTGGCTTCTGTGTGCTGCAGCCTTATCTTGGTAGCGCCCCACTGGCCTTCGAGACGCTGGTTTTTGGATCTGCTGCAGTTGTGCTCCCAGGGTCTCGTCTATCTTCCGATCCCCAGCAGGGGCTTTCTGACGCAACAGGGCAGGGCAAAGGAACATCTGGACCCAGCCAAACTTGCCCAGGTAGCCTGGTTTCTGATAAGCTGACGCTTCTACATGCTCTATTTTCGAATGACAACTGAGACATTCAGCAGGCCAGGAGGCCCTCGACTCAGTCCCAGTAAAAGAGCAGATGGACTAGGTTCTGCCTTTGAGTTAGTAACAAAGGTCTGGACCATGTCACCTGTTGCCTCGATGACATACTAGCCTTTTCGGCACACTGTAACGCTCACCTGATTCCCACGGAGGCGCGGGTCTTGGCAGGAAGCTGTCTGTGACTCGAAAAGTGATGTGCAGGACTCGATTGGCTTTTGGGGTCGAACCTCCTCGCACTGTGTGTCGGACTCGAAGAGTGAGGTTTCTGCAGGTGAAAGAATATGGGGTTAATGGTCTGGGTTGTTGAATGTCCCTCTCTCTTCCCAGCTTTTTCGTAGAGCCCCCAGGTCAACATGCTCACCTTATATAGGTGAATGCTGGGCTCTCCATCTGCGTCTGGTGCATGGTGCCGTTGCCAGTTCCTTCACTGGTGAAACACAGGCCTCTTGAATTCAGAGGATGATTACCGTCGTTATCTGCACGAGCGGTGAGTTTCTGGACACCTTTTGTCTTTATAGTCTTTACATGCGTGGCACGTTTATATGCAGACTCTGTATAATGCTTTTCCCTTATGTATTGCAGGGCTCTTGAGATGAAAGATGAAGTGAAGCGCCTGGAAGTTCGTAAGTATGGCAAGCGCTCTAACTGTCTCTTTCCTTGCAGCTTAGTTCGTGTTAAAGAGACGCCGGAGTATTCGCAGGCGTTTTATTGCGACGAGCGTGATGGAAGTAAGTAAATACCTGCTTAATGTCTTTTCTTTTGCCTTTCAGATGTTGGGTTGCAGCGCCGGAGTCCGCGGAATGCCAGTAAGTTGTTAACGATACTTTGTCTTCACAGGCGGCGATGCAGAACGAAGAAATCCGGAATTCACAGCGTGCTGGTAAGTATGGCAATGCTTTTGTTTTTGCAGGTGGAGATGCGGCGTGAAGAAACGGCCGCAGCCGATGGATCAGGTAAGTAAGCACTGCGTGTAAAGTTCGCCTTGCTAACCTGTTTCTGTTCTTTGCAGGTGCTGATGATGTCTGGATACTGAAATGGTAAGTAGGATTCTTGCAGGTCCAGGATCGGAAGAAGAAAGGCCGGAGCAGACTCGGTGAGCGTTCTGCTGCAGATGCAGAATAACGCGAAGCACGCTTCATCTATCGGGTGTGGTTTAAATAGCCTTGGAGTGATGAGGCGTCTTCTTCCACGGCCCCGTTTCCAGAAGAGTTCCAGTGCTGTATCCAGGGAGTGGAGCTGCCCCACCCAGGTAAGAAAGTAGTTCCTGTTCTCAGATGGCTTCTAAGTGGCTGGTAAGTAAGCAGCATGGTCTGCTGCAGGTAAGTCCACCCAAGCATCTTCACACCTATTATGAGCCCGGCGCTTCCAGTGCCGGGACCAATGGTTTTGATGAGCCTGGTGCCAACGGCGCCAGGACAAGGTCCAAAAGGTCCCAGTGGGGACCGGCTGGTGCTTAGGATTAGGGTTAGGGGCCTGCTTCCAAGGACGTTGGGCTGGTCCTGGCTCCTTGGAAGCAGTGATCATGACACACACCTGGCTCGTTCAGGTGGATACTTGTCGCTAGTTTTTGCCAGCCGTTGGGTCTTACAAGAATTCCCCAGAGCATGTTTTTCCAGCAGCCAACCTGGTGGTTAAGGCCCACCTTAAGGGGTTGTCTAGGCTTTTTCCTCTGGTTCATAGGCCGCACCCTGTCTGGGACCTCAATGTGGTTCTGACAGCTTTGCAGCACAAGACTTTCAAGCTGATGGCCTCTGTGGACATCCACGTGGTGGCATTGAAGACAGTTTTACTGGGGTTTCTCACCTTGGCGTGCAGGGTTAGTGAGCTGCAGTTGTTTTCCTCGTGCAAACCCATCACCACGTTTCACAACAACAAGGTCATCTTGCGCACTCACCCAAATTCTTGCCCACGGTGGTGTCTCCGTTTCATCAGAATCAAGAGATCTGCCTGCCTGTGTTCTTTCTGAACCTGCAATCGAAGGCAGAGAGGACCCTTCATTCCGTGGACCTCAAGAGGGTCCTTAAGTTTTATCTCTCGCAGATGAAATCCTTCAGGAAGTCTGAGGCGTTTTGTGACATTTGAGGGCTTCACCCTCAGCTCTCAGGCTTCCAAGGCTTCCATCGCGGGTTGGATGGTTCAGGCCATTTCGGAGGTGTACACAGCCATGGGCAGACCTGTTCCTGAGGGGATTAATGCTCATGCAGTCAGAGCCAAGGCCATGGCCATGGCGTTTCATCGACATGCTTCTTGGGATGTCCTCAGCAAGGCTGCTACTTGGGCCACTATGTCAGCCTTGTGTAAGAACTACTCACTGGACACCATCTCCAAGCGCTATTCAGAGTTTGGTCAGGCGGTTCTGAATAACCTTTTTGCTTCGTCCTAGATCTGAGGCATATTGTTACAGCACCACCCAATGCTCTTGTTCAGTGGAATCACCCACAATGATGGAGGAAAGGTGACGGGACGTATGAATAAATAAACTTAATTACTGTAGTGACTAGAGTACTCATAGTCCATAGTCCCGTTTCATCCATACGTCCCTCCTACCTTCCCCCGCCAGTATGCCAATGGCTGATATATAACAGGCGTAGCCAGGTGTCCGATGTGTTCAAAGAGGACTGAGGTGAGGTGCCGGAGGGCGGGGTTTCAGGGCGGCGTCCCAACACCCGAGACCGCGCGCTATACTACATTTAAAGGGGAAACTCAATTTTTCACTGGCAAAGGTTCCAGTGCCATATCCATGTTGGGGAGGCCCATAAGGATGGGGGACAGGGAACTATGGACTATGAGTACTCTAGTCACTACGGTGAGTAACTTTAATTTCCACCCCTCCCTCTGACCCTGTGAGCATTTTCTGGATGCTCTTCCCGTCACCTAATCCAGGGACTTGTTGCCTATGGACGACCAGATGATGTTCAATAACCTTCTGAAACAAGCTGC
This sequence comes from Ambystoma mexicanum, assembly GCF_040938575.1. Lineage (NCBI taxonomy): Eukaryota > Metazoa > Chordata > Amphibia > Caudata > Ambystomatidae > Ambystoma > Ambystoma mexicanum. The sequence continues at coordinate 1,222,421,497 of NC_090927.1, forward strand.
TGATCATTTTGAGGTAACCACAAAAGAAGCTGTCCCTGATTCAGACTTTGTGGAAAGTATCCTGAAGGAGAAGACCCCGGTTAGCCAAGCCATCCCTTTGATGAACTCGGTCAAGAAGCGCCTGGCCCCTTCATTGCTCACACCATCGCTCACACGTGTGGTCAATCGCTGTGTGGAGAAAATGTTCCGCCCGGCTCCTTCAGACCTGCTGTACATCAGGGGCCATGCTAACCTGGACTCCCTGGTTGTCACTACTACACGGAAGAGGGCGGGGGTATCACTGTCCTCGTTGAAATCCCCTCCTGTCAAGGACTGCAAAAAATTGTATGCACTTATCAAACATGTCGCCACCTGTGCTGCATTTTCCACTAGGATTGCCAACAATACCACGCTCTTCATGCACTACAGTAGGTTTAGTGGGTTCTTGTCCAAGACGGCCTCCAGCATGTCCCAGAACCCACTCGCACACGCCTTTTAGCTGTGGTTGTAGAGGGGCAGCAAGTCACCCAGAATATCCTTAAAAATACCTTGGACTCTGCCGAAACTGCGAGCGTGTCCTTGCCCAGGGGACCCTTCTCAAGCGCCACATCTGGCTAAAGCATTCCGGTTTTAAACCAGAAACCCAAGCATCCCTGATTAATAAGCCAGTGGAGGAAACCAACCTTTTCGGGAAAACGGTTGATGAAGCTCTGGAGACCGCCAAGAAGGAGCACAAGACCTTAAAATCGCTCAATCAGATCTCGGCCAAGCCCTTCGTCCAGCGAGGCAGTTTCAACAACCCCAGGCCCTTTCGAGGGTAGTCCTTCTCCCGCTCTCCTTATGGACAGTATTGCTCAGGGACCCTTGTACCCAAAACGGATCTAACCATGCGCCTGTTTTACATCTGTTTTGTGTGAACAAATATGTCAAACCACAAAGGTTCAAGATGACAACTCTTCAGGAAGTAATCCCACTGCTGTGGCAGGGAGATTAGATGGCCACATTGGACATGAAAGATGCATACTTTCCTATTTCAATGTTGCCAGCGCACAGAAAATACCTCATGTTCAGGATAGGGGGCATGCACTATCAGTTCAAGGTTCTCCCCTCCAGCATTGCCTCAGCCCTCGAGGGTGTTTACAAAGGTACTAGCAATGGCTCACCTGCACAGGCAGTCCATTCCTGTGTTTCCTTCCCTCGATGACTGGTTCATAACCGGAGACTCTTACGGAAGATGCCTGGGAAATACCCAGAAGACAGTAGATCTCCTATTCAATCTAGGATTCTCAATCAACAAGAAGATATCAAGCCTGGTCCCCAGCCAAGTCAAACGGTTTCTGGGGTCCCTGATTTGGACAGAAGACGGGCTTGTCTTCCACTCCAATGAGAGGATTTGTAACATGCTGTTCCAGATCCCGCATTATGTAGTCACCGGGTAACCATTCGAAGGCCATCCGGCTTCTGGGCATGATGGCTTCCTGCATCTTCTAGTTCCTCACGCTGGCCAGCGCCCTATGCAGGAGTGGCTCTTGAGCCTATGGTGTCAGGCCGGTGGGATGATCTAGTGTCTGTCTTGACAGCCCTCATTCAGTCTCTGCAGTGGTGGTCCAGGGAAAACCTTCTGCAAGGGAAAACCTTTTCCACTCATGCAGTAGAGGCCACTCTCACCACGACCGTGTGTCTGTCGGGCCCAACTCCTTCAACAGATGGCACAGCATGTGGTCCCCATCAGTAGAATCCAATCACATCAATCTATTGGAACTGCTTGCAGTGTTCAAAGCCTTCCAAGCACACCTTCAGGGGAAGACAGTCCTTGTCCTTACAGACAGTATTACAGCCATGTACTACCTGAAAAAACAGGAGGTTGGGCCGGGCACTCACTCTCTACTGCTATCTAGACTCTCCCTGAACATTTGGAAGTGGGCACTCAAACACATGTTCCTCCTCACAACATGTTCCAGGGGAACACAATCTACTGGCAGACGTTCTCAGCAGAGACTTCCACCCACGCGTAGAGCACATTCTACTCAAAATGTTTGCAGAGTGGTGCTTTCCAGATAGCGACTTGCTTGTGACTCTGGAGAATGCCCAATGCCCAGATTATGCTGGTTGTGCACTGGCACCTATAACAGACAGACACATTTCTTAGCTCCTTCCATCAAGGAGCTGACTAGAAAAAGTCAGGCGTAGCCTCTTTGTAGTGATAATCGTATCCCCGAGCCCTCACATGGTGACAGTAATATCCCTGCTGTCAATCAGCTAACCATAGCTGTACTGAACACACGCTCTCTGGTTAAACATGCTTTTGAAATCGCTGTTTATATTTGTATGTAATAATCAGACGTTCTGGTCCTCTCGGAAACGACACAGCTCAGATTGCTGTTAATAATTCTCTTCCCCCCAGGTTGTAAAATATTTAGGGCTGATTGTAAAGATCAACAAGGTGGGGGTGTGGCGTATGTTAGATTTTTTTTGTAACTCCACTGCCTACCACCTGGATGGTTGCAAACACCTTATGATAAAAATAAAAACGAACACAAACACTTCTCTCATTCTATTAATCCTCTATAAACCTCCTCAGACTGTGCCGTCTTTTGAAGAACAGCTCTTGGGATTGCTGAATGGTATTACAAAAGTAAATTTGCCAGTTCTTGTTATGGGTGATTTTAATATTTGGGCTGATGACCCATTAGACACCTCTGCCACATCTCTTCTATCCTCCTTGGAAGTAATAGGCTATACCCAATTGGTAAAGGGGGACATACCTTGGCTTGGATATTATAGCATAATGTCCATAGCTCTGCCATCAGCACTCAATGCTGCCCTTGGTCGGATAACTTCTTCCCCCAGACTACCATTACACTTCCTACCCCTCCCCCCCCCCCCCGCCCCAAGACTTGATACCAATGCTAGATCTATGATTACTTGTTGGAATAGTAAAAATGTTACATCCATTGCTTTCTCCTTCCCTGTGTCTACCAAGCTTGGTCAGATTGAAGCACTTGTGGATACCTCTGATCTAGTTCGTCATTTAACCTACTCTATTAATGACACCATTGATATCCTGGCTCCAGAAAAAACCAAGATGGTGAAAGCCGAGACCATTATTAAAACCTGGTTTAATGATGAGATTTTGGAGACATGAAAAATAAAAAGAGCACGTGAACGAGAATGGAGGAAGGATACTTGCTCGATCACCTTCGAAAAATATAAAAAACCAGTTCAAAATTATAAACACATAATTGTATCTAAAAAGAAAACAATGTTCGTATTGATAATGCAAGTCAAATTCAAGGGAATTATTCAAAACTCTCAAAGACTTTGAAAGTCACACCTCTACTTTCTCTCCTATCTCTGAAGATTCTGCATGGTGTCAATCCAGGATGAATTCATGAATAAAATTGCTCGACATCGTTCAGCCATATCCAACCAACTGGCCAGCCTTGAAGCTAATAATGATTACATCAATACTGATAGTAAGCATGTGACTAACCTAGCAACCCAGAATTTGAATTTCGTAGTTGCTCTGAAAAGGAAGTCCATGAGATTGTCACCAATATGAAATCTGCATCTTGTCTAAGTGACTCATGCCACACTGACATACTAAAGGGCTCCCTCGAGGTCCTGATACCATGGATTACCAAAATGATCAATTCCTTCTTCTCAACAAACTTAGTACTGATTGCTCTGAAGGATGTCTGGGTTACTCCCCTTCTGAAAAAGGATACTCTCATTCCTGCAGATCCAAAGAATTATAGGCCAATCACCAATGTCCCATATTTGCTGAAGATTCTGGACTGAGTGGCTTATTTACAGTTTCAGAAATTCTTAATCCATACCAGTCCGGCTTTCTCTCCCAGCATGGAACGGAGACGGCCCTTTTGGATCTTAAGTCAAATATTGTGGGAATTATTGAAAGAAGTCACCCAACATTACTTATGCCGTTAGATGTCTTGGCGGCTTTTGATATTATCGATCACAATCTACTATATATGTTAACTATCTCCAACTGCTCAGAAAGTGTCACCAAGTGGGTCACATCTTTTCCTGGTCCCAGAACCTCCAGAATGGCTCCTGAGAGGGCTCAAGCTAACCCCACCTCTTACATGTGATGTTCCACGGGGGTCATGCTTGTCTCAATTGCTTTTTAACATTTATATTAGGCCTTTTCTTGATCTTCTAAATAGTCTGGGTTTCCAGTTTACAAATTATGCGGATGAACCCAGATCCTTTTGGAGTTGTTTGACAACTACAAGGAGGATGCTTCAGCCGTAAATTGTGTTTACTATGAAATCCAAGCTTGGATGGCACACAATTCGCTGGCACTCAATGAAACAAAAATGGAGCTGCTCATTATGGCTTGCGGCCCTTGATTGAAGAAACTCAATCCTCAATATGCTCATTTTGAGGTTGTGGGCAACACAATCCCTGTGAGTAAATCAGTTAAAACATAGGAGCCATTTTAGATGCCGCCCTATCAATGAAGAAACAGGTTTCTCAGATTTGTTCATGATGTGGACATGTAATTGAACTGCTCCACCAAATGATGCTGTATCTCTCTATAAAAAAATAGGTCTTCATGGCATCATATCTTATAAACTCAGGTCTAGACTATTGCAGTAGTCTACTGATTGTTACATCACAAGGTAACCTTAAAGTTTTCAAACCACTCAAAATGGGGCAGTTAGAAAGAGTAGTGCCACAAATTGAGGAGGACACGCAGAAATCTGATCGGATGCTGGAACAACTAGCCCGTATCTCCAACAATCTAGAACTCCAATTTGAGGACTTAGAAAATGGATCGAGGAGATCAAATATCGGGATCAAAAATGTGCCAGAAACAGTTCAGGATAAAGACCTGTCAGAAACGATCCTCCAACTCTTTGTGGAAATTCTAACCGAAGAAACGGAAACGCAGGTCCAGATCAATAGACTCCACCGAGTGGGACTGAGAAGAGCGTCTGAACCAGGAACATGCCCAAGAGACGTGCTGGCGGCAATATCATCCTACTCCCAAAAGAAGCACATTCTACAAAAAGCAAGACCGGCAGGCCTGCTGCCAATAAACGGCCAGGAGGTGCAAATATATCAAGAACTTGCCCAATCCATGCTCTTGAAGGGAAGGAAAATGGGCCCAGTGGTCCATCACATACAGTTCAACCAGGTGCAATGAAAATGGACCTTCCCGTTTGGACTTTTATTCTCATGGGAAGGGAGGCAACACAGGATCATCTAATGCGAGGAAGGGCAAAAAAATCCTAGGCCTGCATCAGAATGTTGGAGACGAGCAGGACCGAACTCAAGGAAGAGCTAAGGCTCAACAAACTGGAAGGCTGGAAAACAGTTGCAAGGAAAACTAAACGATGCAGGAGAAAATAATGCATTCCCCGACATGTCATAAATAAGAACGGGAGGCACGGTACTCAATGACAATTGACAAGAGGGCGGGGATCCGCCCTGAATCATTTACCTTAAGGCCCAGGGGAGGAGGAGGAAGGGCAAAGTTGGAATCCATAGAGGGGTTTAGGACCCCCCACAAACTGAACCTGAAGTCGACAAGGGGCCAGGCGCGAGGGACACCACGGCCGAGCGCTCCTAGGAACCCCGCCTCAGGGGGAAGGGGAAGTTGGGGTCAGGGGGGAGCATGAAGGGAAGGCAAGAAGGGGAAATGGTGGGGTCGGACCAGGACAAGAAAAAAAGCTGAAGGGGAAGGACACCAGGGCAGCATACAAACCCATATAGCGGAATATGGATAGCGGGAACTCGATACCGATAAAGATCCTATCATACAATGTGAAGGGGATGAACACCCCAATTAAAAGGAAGAAACTCGAGCGCCAGGCGTGGAGACAGCATGCAGATATAATACTGTACCAGGGAACCCATATTAAAAAGACGGATAAAGCACAGGTCAGAGTCAGGGGGCCTCTCAAATCTACCAGGCTAACACAGGGGAGAAGAGGGCAGGGATCCTTATAGCTATACAAGATAGACTCAATGCCCAAGTGCAGACTTCCCTGGCAGATGGGGAAGGGCGCTACATCTGCCTTAATGTAAACATAAGAAACAAGCAGCTTACCTTAGCCTCAGTCTATGCTCCTAATATGGGACAAGATGGTTTCCTGAGAAAGACCCTTAGAGCGCTGGAGGAATTTGCTACAGGGGAAATAATATTGGGGGGGGGATTTCAATTTGACATGGGACCCCGATTGGGACAGGAGCTCTAAAACGCGAGTAGGGGTGTCCGCCCCTTCGAAGATCCTGCAGAAAGCCTTTGAAAGTCTAGCTCTCTGGGATTTGTGGCGGGCGAAGAAGGGGGAAACTCAGGGATTCACCCACTTTTCACAAGTCCACAACTCCCAATGTAGAATCGATTATGTTTGGGCATCTCCGGGACTAGTCTGGAAAGTGTCAGATATAGAAATGGGCCCAATATCCCTCTCGGATCATGCCCCAATAGTGGCGTCAACATTTGTGGGTCGGGGAAAGGGGTTTGGTCATGGAGATTTCCATTGGATATCCTCCAAGACAACATGTCAGTGGAAACAATAAAAGGGGAAGATACAGCAATACTTTTCTGAAAATGATACAGGGACGACCCCCCAGAGTATAGTATGGGGACGCCTTTAAGGCGGTACTGAGAGGAGACCTGATAGCAATGAAAGTGCAAAGAGACAAGCAAAGAAGAAAGTGGGAGGAAGAATTGGAAGGGAAACTAAAAGCGCAGAATGAACTGGCAAATAATCCCTGTAAAAAGACTAAACCTGCCATGAGGCACATACAAGGGCAGCTGGGCCTGATACAGAATAAGAAAGCAGAATGGGGGGCCCTGTTAAGTCTAAAACACAAGCATTACATCAGCACCAACAAAGCGGACAAGCTACTTGTAAGACAACTTCGTGAGAAGCGATGTAAAACTACCACACTACAATTAAGAGATAAAAATTGCCAGATGAAAACAACCAACAAGGAATTGGGAGAAATAATGAGAGCATTTTAACAGACCCTATACCAGTCTGAAGCACCCAGCGAGCAGAAGGCATACCTGAACAACCTCTCCCTCCCCCAGTTAGGGGACACAAACAAAAGGGCACTGGAGAGAGATTTACAAGAAGAGGAAGTACATCAGGCAATCAAAACCCTCCTGGAAAACAAAGTGCCGGGCGCAGACGGATACCCAGACACTTTCTACAAAAAGTACAGGGAAATGCAGGCCCCGAAACTGACAAAGCTGTATAACAGTTTTAGGGCACAAAGGAACATCACAGACTCCATGAATGAGACAAAATGGATCATTTTCTCCAAGCCAGGAAAAGACCCATCACTGGCAGGCTCTTACCGCCCGATAGCTCTAATCAACCTGGATGCTATCTATATGAAAAATCTAGCGGGAAGACTTCCCCGATTACTCCTGGCACTTGTTGGACCAGATCAATAAGGATTTATCCCCACGAGACAGACCGCCGACAACACCCGGAGGGTATGTCACCTTATTGAAAAAGCAGAATTTAGCCGCACTCTCACCATTCTAGTGTCACTGCATGTGGAGAAAGCATCCGATCGAGTGAAAGCATTCTTCTGTGTGTGGGCCCTGCATAAATAAACTATCCTATCATATCACTATGCTTACTCTCTACTCTACACCATCACGCAATTAGAGTGCAGCTACACCCCTCGATCAATTTGGCCTAGCTGCTTACATACGAACACTATCCCATGAACACCTCATCACTTTTATAAGGCGCAGCTATAGTCCCGACAAACCGGCCTAGCTGCACACATAAGTGTCCCACAGGCCTAACTTAGCCAGAACCCAGTCTTGGTGTCCACCCGCCAGACTGCACACATTGAACCGATATCAATACAACCACACCTAATGCTAGGATTCAGTTACCATCAGGCAATTGCATCAGCTGCACACTTAACTGGTGCGCCCAAGCACCCTTCGACACCCTACTCCCTCAACTGACCTGGACTACGGTCCCCGAGGGTGTTCAACATCCCAGCGATTTGAGGTCATACCAATAATATATAGCGCTTTATAAATGCCAAATAACATAACATGTTAGAAATGTTTAAAATGCAACCTACTGTAGGTGCAGCTCCGGCCCCCGACCAGCAAGATTTTGCGGTGAAAGCAGCCAGCCACTCTATCGACATTGTCTGCGTCAAAAGCGTCTTCTCGTTAAGCTCCCATTAGGAATATGTTGCTGGAAGACCGTAGAGCCGAGGCTCCCGTCGCACTTTTAACGCGAGCGTCCCTTGGCGCCGAAAGTACCTTCAGCTTCGAAACCTATTCTCAAGCCTTCGGTGCCGATAGACTGCAATGGTTCATTTGTGCCACTGTCGAAATCAGGTTTCTTCGATTCCATACATTCCATTTTCAAAGTCGAGGAACACAATGACCCGGTTGACCCCATTTACACAGGAGCTGGTGGCAGCGACTATTTCAAAGACCAGGCCGATTTATTGGCTTTGGCTCAGGGTTTACCTGATGCCAGTTGTCTCGATACTTATCCTGACCTGGAGTTACAGCAAAAACAGCCCTTTACCCACACTAGTGTGAAGTTCAGGGAGCTGATTCACAGGGTAGTTGACACCTTGGGGTTGAAGGCGTCCACTACCCCTCTTCATGATTATGAACTTACCGACATTCTGGACAAGAGGCCCTCAGTCGAGCAAAATATGCCTTTCTACCGAGCCATTGCGGACTCCTTAGCCCCCTTATGGCAGCACCCTTGTACCATTCCCCCTGTGAATGCCAATTCCAAAGGGAAGAATAGGCTGTCAAGAGGAGATCCTTCATTCCTCGCCACACACACTTCCCCGGAAGGGTTTGTTATACAGGCTGCCACTGTTTACACCAGACCCGTGGCATCCACCTCTAATCTGCCAGAGAGGGGTAAAGTTGTGATGCTTTGGCCAGAAAGGTATTCACTTCTGGTAGCATGGCGCTCAAAGCCACTAATGTGACATGTGGTTTCACCAAATACTTGTTTGTCTTATGGAAGGCAGTACAACATCCTGCTGAGTTCGTCCCTGAGGGTGCCATGCGGAACGGATGTTTACAGCTGGTGGAGGATGGGAAAGAGGTAGCCAAACAGTCGTTACAAACAGGCCTGGATGTAGCAGACTGTGTTGGCTGAGCAATCGGTTTAGCAGTTGTGATGAGACGCCAAGCATATCAAAAAACTTCTCGCTTCTCCCCAAATGTCCAAAACGGATTGCTGGACATGCCTTTTGAAAGTGAGATGCTTTTCGGGCAGAAAGCAGACGCATCCTTGGAGAAATTCGAGCAGTCAAAATTGTCTGCTAAATCTTTGGGCCTTGTGGCGCAGCTGGCCAAACCTGCCTTTAGCTTTGCCTCCAGAGGTAGGGACTATAGATGTTACGTGCCCTATGGCAGGAAGACGCAGCTCCTGCAAGCAAGGCAAGAACAGAGGCTTTTCACGTGTCCCGGAAGGGGCAGGGGGGCCTATAGAGGCCAACTAGCAGTGGCAGGGTCACCTGCGCCCTCTAAGCAGCTTTGATTTCCTCTCCCACGATGTACCATTTGGTGGATGGTTGGCAGGGCATTGGCCCCAGTGGCAGGAAATAACTTGCAACGCCTGGGCCCTGCAGTTGATTCGGTGGGGTTATTGTCTGCCTTTTCTGAAGAGGCCTCCAGACAGACCTCCACCTCACCCTATCCAAACGGGACAGGAGCTCCAGGAAGAACTGAGAGCATTGTTGTCGAAGGGTACTGTGGAAGAGGTACCTCCCGATCATAGACGGTTGGGTTGGTATTCCCGGTATTTTCTGGTGCCGAAAAAGGAAAGCTGTCTCCGCCCCATCATGGACCTCAGGGCCTTTAAAAAAAAAAGTTCCTGAAGAAAGACACATTGGTGACATTGAGAGAGATTTTCCAAACTCTCGAAATCCAGGACTGGTTGGTGTCGATAAACCTACAGGACACTTATTTCCTTGTGCCAATCCACCAAAGCACAGGAAGTACTTAAGGTTCCTTATTGGTGACAAGCACTATCATTTCGAAGTTCTTCCCTTTGGGTTGACCCCCGCACCAACAGTTTTCACCAAGCTTATGGTAGTAGTTGCAGCTCACCTCAGGAGATCCGGGGTCAGTGTTTTTCCGTACCTGGACGACTGGCTGATCCGAGGGAAGACGTGACATTTGACACTAGTTCAGGAGCTCTAGTACGTCTGAGCAGTCCTAGACACTCAGGTAGGGAAGGCTTTCCCTCCTGAGGAGAGAGTCAGCAACATAGCCCAGATGGTGCATTTATTTCAGAACCAAGCCACCGTTCCAGCAACTTCTTTCCTCCGCCTGTTGGGTCTCATGGCCTCCTGTATTTTTCTAGTGCCAGAGGCTAGGCTGCGTATGAGATCCCTCCAGTGGCTCCTGAGGGACCAGTGGTCTCACTATCTGCTAGCACTCAGATCGCCTTTCAGTGTCCACTCAGGTAGTTTGCAAACTCGCCTGGTGGAACAGGCGCAGCAATCGATTGGCGGGCGAACCCTTCTGGCCTCCGAAACCCGAGTGGTCATGGCTGCGTCCCTGAAGGTTTGGGGCGCACACTGTCTACTCACTTCAGGAGATCTGGGGTCCACGTATTTCCATATCTGGACTGGCAGATCCGATGGACGTCTGCGGTGCAGGTCTTGTCCCATCTGGAGGGCATCTGCTTGCTGCTTCACAGACTGGGCTTCTCCCTGAATTTAAAGAAGTCCCAAATTGTGCCATTCCAGAATCTCCAGTTCATCGGAGCAGTCCTAAACACATGGGTTGGGAAAGCCATTCCTCTCGAAGGGAGAGTAGTCAGCTTGACACAAAATGTCGACTTGTTTCAGAACCATTCCACTCAACCAGCGGCTTCCTTCCTCTGCCTCTTAGGTCTCATGGCCTCCTGCATTTTCCTAGTGAAAGAGGCCTGGTTGCGCATGTGATCCCTGCAGTGGCGGCTGATGGGTCAGTTGTCACAGTACCTCAGTACTGTTAGATCTGCCGGCGTGTCTGCATCAGTGTTCAACGGCCTGACCTGGTGGGTGAACCGCAACAGTCTCCTGGCGGAGGAACCCTTCTGCCCTCCTTGTCCTCAGACCTGAGTGGTCATGGATGCATCACTGAAGGGTTGGGGGCACTCACTGCGAGGATTTGCAGGTGAGCGGTCTTTGGTCAGCAATGGAAGACGGGTGGCACATCAACAGATTAGAGTTGCGAGCCATCAGGCTTGCCCTGAAGGCATTTTCCCCGTCTCTGCAGGCGAAGCATGTTCTTGTTATGACAGACAACATGGTGGCGATGCACCTGTGGTGTGCACTCCTGCCCCCTCTGCATGGAGGCGATGATGCTTTGGCTCTGGTTACTAGAGAACATGATCTCAGTCTCGGCAGTTCATCTGGTGGGCACAGAGAACAGCTTGGCAACTGGTCTGAGCAGGCAGAGCACGGTCTCACACAGGTAAAAGTGTGCCAAGAAGTCCTGGAGGTCGTCTTCTCTCTCTGGTGTACCCCGCAGTGGATCTGTATGCAACAAATTCCAACAGGAAGTGCAGACAGTTTTGCTTGAGGGAATTCCCAGTGAACGGTGCACTGGGGGGTGCGTTTCTGGTGGATTGGACCTTCTCTCTCCATTACGCCTTCCCTCCAATTTCCATCATTCCATAGGTTCTCTGGAGGTTGAAGAGGTTTTGAGCGACCATGACCTTGATTGCCCCAGACTGGACGAGGAGAATATGGTACTGTTACCTCTTGGATCTGTCCACCTCACTGGTTGCCTTGGCGGCTGAATCTCCTGACCTAGTCAGAAAGGTCGGATACTCTACCGGATCCGGAAATCCCTCACCCTACATCCGTGGCTATTGAGAGGATGAGATCTGATGACTGGGACCCCTCTGAGGAGCTACCTGAGGTGCTGCAAGATCATTGTACATGTGTAGGTGGAGAAGATTTGAGGCGTGGGGCAGGGATCGCAAGATTGATCCCCTCTTTTGCCCCACAGCTGCAGTGATGGAGTTCCTTCTCTCACTGCCCTCAGCAGGTCTTCAGGTCACCATAGTCAAAGGATATTTGGCGGCCTTGTCTGTGTTTAAAAGGTCCCCGGATCAAGGGTCCTTTCATCATAATAATGATGTGTTATTTATATAGCGCCTTAATCCAAAGTGCTTTACAAAGCACATATTTACATACAATATAACCCAACCGAAATTGGTACTCATTTATCGACCTCGGAAGGATCAAAGGCTGAGTGGCCTTGCCGGGATTCGAACCTGCAACCTGCAGATCACGCTCAGATCGCAGCAGTAAGCGCTCAACCCGCTGAGCTATCTTACCAGCTTATCATGATCCCAGTTATGTCCCAAATCCTGAAGGTCCTTGTAAATAAGTTTCTGCCAGCTCCCTTGTTGTCCCAGAGTGGGATTTGAATATGGTTCTAACATTCTTGATGGCGGCTCTGTTTTAGCCCATGCATTCCTGGCTGCTGTCCTTGAAGACAGCCTTTCTGGTTGCAATTACTTAAGCCAGGAGATTTAGCGAACTTCAGGCCATGTGTTGCAAGCCCCCGTACCTTTTTGGTTCTTTCGGGAAAAGGTTTTCCTTGAAGTAAGACCTGTTTTTTTTCCTACAGTGGTATCTGAATTCCACCTTTCTCAGGCCATATACCTACTGGTTTTCTACCCTCCATCAAATCCCTCTAAGGAGGGGGAGCGGTTTCATCGCTTAGACCCCAAAAGCTTTTATGTCGCTAGGGTTTCCGAGTTCCGGAAATCTGACTAGCTGTTTGTGGCCCATTCTTTGTTGTGCAAAGGTCTGCCTGTAAGTAAGCGACACTTTTCGTGGTGCATCATCCTTTGCATCGCAGAGTGCTACCAATCTGCAGACAAAGAGCTTCCTTCAGGCATCGGGGCACACTCAACGAGAGCAGTATCGGCCTCTGTGGCCTTACAGACGGGAATCCCCATTAGGGACATTTGTCGTGTGGCCACTTGGTCATCCTTGCTACATTTACTAGACACTATCGTCTGGATGTTGCCTGCGGGGCTGACCCACGTTTTGGTAGCGCAGTACTGCAAAATCTTCTACTGTAACACTTTCTGCCCACCTCCGTCATCTTAACTGCTTGGGGAGTCTATCAGATGAGGAATCTGCGGGAGAAAAGAAGGAGAAATTACTCACTGTAATGATCTTTCTATGGATTCTTCTGCCGCAGATTCCTCATTGCCCCTCCTGTCCATCCCCGCTCAGAAAGTTCTGATGGCCTGGTGCACCTATCTAAATGAAGAGACGCTAGGTGATGGCTATGATGTGACCACTCCTATCTGGCTAGGTGTTTGCTTTTTTTCCAAAGCCTTTTCGTTTCTAGGATGTTTACTATTTTCATGTTTTTGTCGGCTGATTAGCCCGGTCGCCCATTGTTTCTTCTGCTGCGTTCTAGCACGGGAAAAAAGGGGAACTGAGGTTTGGGGCATAGTGATGTAGTATATATGACCCCTGACATCACGCCCAGAGCTGACGATCGAACACCGAGCAAGATGGATAGACGGATGAGTCGATATACACTACACCCCCTGTTGAAGTTTTCCAAAGCAGCAGAGCTGGATGAGGATATCTATCAGAGGAGGAATCTGCCGGAGAAGCATCCATAGAAAGATTACGGTGAGTAATTTCTTCTTCTTGTACCCCAAATTTAGACGGCTGTTCCTATTTTTCAGATTTTTAAATATGATAAGTCATATGATTTGCTTCTAAATGCTTTCGATCTACACATGTGATTGCAGGGTGCTATTTAGTAAAATGTTGCATCACCCTGCCTTTGTCATATTCTAATACTTCTACGTTTTTTCATTTTTTTCTGTTGTATTTTTCACACTTATGTATTTTTCATAAACCATCCTTTTGCAAAAATTGTTATTATAATCTTTTAGGAAGTTTGCAGTATCAGCTAAAATCCCTGAAACCAAATGGTGCCAAAAGTGTTGTGTTGGTAAGTGGAGATTTTTTTTAATTTTTTTATTTAAAATGATTTAGTTTTAACACAAAATGTCTTGATTTTATTCACATAGAGCATGTGAAAATGTTCCAACATTATATTTTGATTTTGATTCTGATTCATTTCTTATGCGCACCAAGCAAGCAATTGCATTCAGGCGCAGATGTTAACTATATGTTATATGTTTAGCTGTGGAGGCTTAGGTTCACCATGGTTACGTAAGTTCATTTGAATAGGAATGTTTTTAATTCCTTTCTGAACGTTGCCAGTGTAGTGCATGAACGAATGCCAAAAGGCAGCTGATTCCACAGCTTGAGTCCGAACACGGAGAACCTCCTGTCTCCTTTTAGAGGTGTATTTTGTCCGAGGGACACATAACAGGAGTTTGTCTCCTGAACGGAGGTCTCTGGTAGGGTAATACTGGTGGATTCTCGTGTTCAGGTATCTGGGTGCGAGTTTGTGGTAACATTTATAAACCAGACACGCCACCTTGAATTTAATACGGTCCGCCACCATCAGCCAATGGAATGCTTTCGGAGATGTAGAAACGTGATCTCTTTTGCCCAGGTGGGCAGTTAACCTCACTGCCGCATTCTGGGACTTTTGTAGTCTTGACATTTGTTTCATAGGAATCCCTGTCATGAGACTGTTACAATAGTCAAGATGGGCATTTACCAAGGCTCCCACCACCACTGGCTGATCTTGGGGTGTTAAAAAAGGAAGTACGTTCCTAAGCAAGCGCAGGGTGTAATATACTGCTTTTATTTTTGCCCCAACTTGTGCTTCACTGGCCAAGTTTTCTTGCCAGATGCAACCAAGATTTTGTACTTTCCTAGGGAACGGGTTGTTTTCACCTAAGATCTGTGGAGATATGTGTGTTCCTTCCTCTCTGTTTTTGTTCTCTGATCTGAACAGGATTACCTCCGTTTTGGCTGCATTGAGCTGTAACTGGTTGCAAGCCATCAATTTTTTGACATCCTGCATACACCGGTCTATCCTTTCAAATGCCTCCGGCAGATTATCTGTCTCCACATAGATCGGCGTATCGTCAGCATAAGAGTGGAAACGTAGACCGTGTTTCCTCAGGATGTCAAACAGTGGTCGAATATATAGGTTGAAAATCAGAGGTGAAAGCGCTGAGCTTTGGGGGACTCCACATCTCAGTTGTATTAACTCTGAGAGGAAAGATCCCAGGGCCACCTGTTGAGTTCTGTCTTGTAGGAAGGAATCAAACCAATCCACCACAACTTTAGCTGCTCTGCCTATACTTCCAATCCGTTGGAGTATAATTTTGTGGTTGATTGTGTCGAATGCTGCCGACAGATGGAGCATCAACAGTATTGTGTTGCTTCCTCGGTCCGCAGCTTCTAGTAGGTCATCCTGGACTGCCAGTAAGGCAGTCTCTGATTGGTGTTCGTCCAAGATGTCTCTATTGTCGACGAACTGCTGGAATTGGTTACAAACAATTTTTTCAAGAATTTTAGTAGGCCAGCATAGAATAGCCACAGGACGGTAATTTTTTTGTATCATGGGGTCCAACTTGGGCTTTTTTAATAGCGGTTTTACCACCGCTCGCTTAAGTGAGCAAGGAACATAGCCCTCTGATAGGGATTTATTTAGAAAAATTGTTAAAAAAGGGGTGAGGTTGGCTGCTAAAAGAATAGCGGTACATGCTGGTATAGGAAAAGCCAAGTCCTTAGTGGGTTTTAAGTTGAGTATTAAAGCTTCTATATTTTCCTTCTCAATAGGTTGGAAGCAAAAGTTCTCCTCGGTTTCCTGGCTTTCTACTACTGTATCACTTTCCTGGTAGCATGAACATCGTTTTCTCCCAGAATTTTACAATGATGTATATCAACTTTTTTTCCTGCCCTGACATTATTTGAGCCCATCTTGCTTCTGGGGTGAGAGTTTCGTTGGAAATGCTGAAATATGACCTGCATAACCTTCTTTCATGGTGTAATTCTGGACATATGATAATGTGGTTCAATGTTTCTATGGTTTCTTTATTATTGCAGAACCTACATTATTGCTTTCCTTTCTTTTCCTGCTTGATTATATTCAGTCTGGCTCTCGTTGACTGGATATTCAATCGGAATTTCATGAATAATGTTCTGATTCTATTGTCTGGAAATGACAATGATTTGTAGGTAGTTGGTTGAGCGCTCTTATTTCTGTACCACATGTCAAATATTCTTTGTAGGTTGCTTTTTCTTTACATGTTTTTATCCAGTCATTTCGCATTATTTTCATTTTTGCATACTGTGGTTGATTGAGTAGAATTTCTATTGTGATTTCTGTTGTGATTTCTTCTTGCCTGAACAGTTGTGCCACCTGTTGCTTCCATTCATTTAGTGTTTTTGCATTTATGGAATTCTGGTTTGATCTCAATATCTCAATTGCTGGGATTTTTTCTTTGCTGATAATCTTTCTATAGAGCTGTATTTTGGAGCGTATTGGGTCCTCCGACATATTCCATATCTATGACAGTAATCACCACAGCTGTGCTGCTTCGGAAAATCTTTCGGCGTGTGCGTCCTGCGTCGATGACATCGATACGCCGTCCTCGTGGCTCACCGGATGTTATAAGTAGGATGCACGACGCCCGTTGCCTCAGTTCTGTTTTTTCCGCGAACGTGTTCGCTTCGGGGATCTGGGGGCGCCTCAATTCTACTGAATCCTGTCTTTCGGTTCTTCGAACCTGTTTCTTCGTTGCTACTTGTAAGCATGATGTCTTCGGCTTCTTCCACCCTGCGGTCCGGGTTTAAGAAGTGTTGGGTGTGCGGGTCCAAGATGTCGCTAACGGATACGCACGCCGCTTGCCTCTGGTGCCACGGGGAGGACATGATACAGACGACTGTGTCGACTGCCAATCGCTCACATCGAAAGCCTTGTGGGAGCGTAAGAAGAAGCTGTCGGTTGGTAAGGTGGCCAAGCCCCGGAAGTCACGTTCCACTGGTCTTTTGACGGATGATTCGAGGGGCTACTCTCTTCATCGTCGTCGTGAGTCCGTGGGTTCTCGGTCTGGGAGTCGGTCCCGCCATTCCTCTGCCTCATCGAGGCACTCCAGGAAGCGCCGTCACAGGTCGCCTTCCTCGTCCTCTTCTGAGGACTCCGACCGTCGGCGGGTTGCTTGTCCCAACAAGCATTCCACTCCTGAGGAATGGGATTTCTTCCGAAAGGAGATGTTGGTGATTTTTCAATCGCAGGGCTCGGGTCCGTCTGAGGACGCCGGTCGTGGCCGTGCTAGAGACACCGCTCGTCCGCCTTCGGGCTCGAGCAGTAGTCGTGACCACCGGGCGCCTTCGAGGTCCCGGTCGGACAAGGATGGTCGCTCTAGGTATGCTCGTTCCAGGTCCCGGTCCTCGACGCCCTTGAGACTGCGAGAACCTGTGCAGTGTTTGAGGAAGACTTTGACGCCGGCGGCGCCGAGGTCGTCGACGGACTCTCTCGAGGCCCCGCCTCTGAGGAAGTAGTCGACGCCATCCGCGCCCAGGCTGTCGAGAGACACGCTCGGGGCTCCGCCCTCGAGGCCTGTGTCAACGCCGTCGAAGCTGTCGGCGCCGCGCTCGATGCTGATTCCATCGACACCTTTCGAGGTGGCTTTGCTGGGGATGCTTTGTGGTATGGGGGAACCGCCCAGAAAGGCTCTGGCTAAGGCAAAACATGTCTTTGTTCCTTTTTCAGTTCCCTCTTTCCAGCCTCTGAATTATATTTCTGAGGTGGATGAGGGGTCTGAGGAAGGTGTGGTTCCTGCGGGGGTTCCTGATGACATTGTTTCTGGTCATAGTCAACTTGAGGACCTGCGTCAGTCGCTGCACGACACCAGTGGTCTAGACACCTCTCCGGAGGTGGAGTTTGGTAGGCCGGAGCCTGGCATGAATGCCGAATCCTCATACCGGCACCTCATGTCGGATTACCTGGGGTGGTCTGACCCCCACCCCCCCCCCCCCGGGGATTTTCAGCAGGATGACCTGACTGATATCCTGGACCAAGGTCCTCCAACTGACCTGGTGCTGCCATTCCATATGGCCTTGCAGAGAAGGGTGGCTGTGGCCTGGACTCCTCCGGAGAGTCTCCCGGCAGTGAGCAAGTCCTTTCCGAAGAAATATCGGCCAGCCAGTGGCGACCCCTGCTACTTGACCAAGCACCCTACTCCGAAGAGTTTGCTGGTGCAGGCGGCTACGGCCCCAGCAAAGCAGGCGTCGTACCCTACCATCCCTCCTGATAGGGACGACAAACGTTTTGACGGCTGGGCGAAGAAGGTATTTTCTTCTTGGGGTATGGCGCTTCAGGCGGCCAACTCCGTTTGTGCCTTGTCTCGTTTCACGCACACTCTGTGGAACTGTATTTCCTTAGCAGCTGATCGTATTCCCGCAGGGGAGGAACGGGATGGTTTCCTTGCTATTGTGCAAGGATGCCATGTGTGAATCTGTTCAGTCGGGTCTGGACATGGTTGATTGCTTCTGCCGGTCCATGGCGGCGAGCACCGTAATACGCAGCTTTGCATCGTTGCGGAAGTCTGGTTTTGCTCCTGATGTGCAAGCCCGGCTCCTCAACATGCCCTTTGATGGTGAATATCTTTCTGGCAGCAAGGCTGACGAGAGTCTTGAGAGGTTGCAGACCTCCAAAGCTGCAGCAAAGTCATTGGGCCCTGCAGTTTGCCAACCTCCGCCTTTCCGTCCTAGGGCACGGCAATGGAGGGGAGGTTCCTTTCGATATTACTCGTCCTTTAGTAAATCAAGAGGAGCTGCAAGTCAAAGGGGCAACCGTAGGATTGCCAGAGATGGAAAACAGGGTACTCGAGGTGCCAAGGCCCCCCGAGCAGTTGCCTCTTTGCCCTCAGGCACTGCCACAGCCGCTTCAGCTCACTCATGAGGCCCATGCTTCTCCGGTTGGGGGAAGGCTGGCACAGCATCTTGTAGAATGGTGTGCCATTACTTCATATGTGTGGGTTCTGGAGATCATTTCCCACGGCTACGGTCTTCCTTTCCGGCAGAGGCCTCACGACAATCCAGCAGGGAATCTCTCTTTGAGGAGTCCGGATCCGTTCCTTGCACAGGAAATTTAATCCCTGCTGTAGAAAGGCGCCATAGAACTGGTGCCTGTAGCGGAGAGGAACAAGGGGTGGTATTCCCCTTATTTTTTTATTTTGAAGAAAGACGGGGTATTGAGAACCATCATGGAGTTGCGCGGGTTGATCAAGCTCCTCATGCAGGACAAGTTCAAGATTGTTACTCTTTCTCAAGTCCTCCAGGCCCTTCAACTTCAGGACTGGTTGGTGTCTCTCGACCTCAAGGACGCTTATTTTCATGTGCCGATCCATCCCAAGCACAAGAAGTACCTGAGGTTCGCGGTTGGCGACTCGCACTTTCAGTTTCGGGTCCTGCCGTTCGGATTGACCTCCGCCCCAAGGGTTTTCACCAAGCTCATGGTGGTGGTGGCAGCGTATCTCAGGAAACGGGGGGATTCACGTCTACCCCTTATCTGGACGATTGGTTGATCAGGGCGCGCTCTCCCGAGCAAGTCCTGGATCATCTGTCCGTCACCTGCCACTCCCTTCACAAACTGGGCTTCTCCCTCAACTTGAAGTCCCACTTGACGCCAAATCAGCGGCTCCAGTACATCGGAGCAGTGCTCGACATGTCTCTGGGGCAGTGATTTCCTCCCCAGGTGAGGGCTGAACACATTCAGCAGATGGTGCACAAGTTTCAGCATGCCCAGAGTCTCCCGGCGTTCGAGTTCTTGAGGTTGCTCGGCCTCATGGCATCCTGCATTCTTCTGGTGCCAGAGGCCAGGTTGCGGATGAGATCTTTGCAATGGGCTCTCAAGCACCAGCGGTCACAGTCCTCCGGCAGGATGTCGGACCCCATTCAGGTGCCGTCCTCGGTCGCCCAGGACCTTCTGTGGTGGGCCGTCGAATGCAATCTGATGAGGGGGGCTCTGTTTTGGCTACCCTGGCTGGAGGTGACAATAGTGACGGACGCGTCCCTCACGGGATGGGGAGCTCATGCCAACGAGCTGACAGTCGGCGGTCGTTGGTCTCCGTCGGAGTCCAGACTCCATATCAATCTGTTGGAGCTGAGAGCCGTCGGGCTTGCCCTGAAGGCTTTTCTGCCGACTGTGCAAGGAAAGAATGTCCTGATTCTGACGGACAACACAGTGACCATGCACTACCACAACATAAAGAGGGGGGAGGGGGACAGGGTCACTTCCTCTGTGCAGGGAGGCGATGCAGCTCTGGTTCTGGGCCATCCAGCAGGAAATTTCGATCTCGGCAGTTCATCTGGCCGGAGACGAAAATGAGACGGCGGACGCTCTGAGCAGGCAGAGCGCGATCTCTCACGAGTGTGAGTTGGCTCAGGAGATTCTCCTGGTGATCTTCGCCCTTTGGGGGACCCCTCAAGTGGATCTCTTCGCCTCCACTGTCAACCGGAAGTGAGAAAGGTTCTGCTCGCGGGAATTCCCTCCAAGAGGAGTCTTAGGACACGCGTTCGTAGTGGATTGGTCCTTCCCACTGCTGTACGTGTTTCCTCCAGTCCCTGTCATCCCGCAAGTGCTGCGGAGGCTACGGAGGTTCGGTTCCCGGATGATCCTCATTGCTCCGGCATGGGCCCTCTGCCATCCACGTCGACTTCCCTACCGAGACGATCTGCTCTCACTAGAGTGGGGGCAGGTTCTCCATCCAGAGGTCGCATCCCTCAACCTTCACGCTTGGCTTCTCAAAGGTTGAGGTATAAGGATTGGGACTTCCCTGAAGGCGTGATAGAGGTGTTGCTTTCGGCGACACGGCCGGCAACAAAGTCCTTGTACCGTTGCCGTTGGAGAAAGTTCTGCGACTGGTGCAGGGTTCAGAATGTGGATCCTTTTCCATGTGACATTCCTGTGGTTCTGTCTTTTTTGCTTTCTTTAGCCCACAGGTGCTTGCAAGTGGGTACCGTTAAAGGTTACCTGGCGGCGCTGTCCATATTTAAGCGCTCGTCTGAGGAATGTTTTTATTTTAAAATTCCTTTAATTTCTCAGTTTCTGAAAGGGCTCACTAATGTGTTCCCTCTGTCACCTTTCCAGGTGTCCGGTTGGGATTTGAAAATTGTTCTCAAGTTTCTAATGGGTGCTCCATTTGAGCCTTTGCATTCTTGTCCTTTGAGACTGTTAGCCCTTAAAACTGTATTTTTAGTTGCAGTCACTTCTGGTCGCAGAGTGAGTGAGTTACAGGCACTTTCAGTTAAGCCAACCTTCACTGTGTTTCATAAGGACAGGGTTGTCCTTCGAGTTCGTCCTTTCTTTCTTCCGAAGGTGGTGTCGGAATTTCATTTAAGCCAGAAGGGTATTCTTCTGGCATTTTATCCTCCTTCACATCTTGTTAAGGAAGAGGAGAGGCTCCATAGGCTGGATCCTAGGAGAGCTTTAAGTTTCTACATTTCACGCATGTCCTGGGTCAGAGTGGACGATCAGCTCTTTATTGGTTACGCTGGAAGGCGTTTGGGACAAGCTGTGACTAAGCAGACTTTGTCTAGATGGATTATCTTGGCAATTTCTGAGTGTTACCACCTGGCGGGTAAGGACCCTCCGGTAGGCTTACGGGCCCATTCGACTAGGGGTATGGCTGCCTCTACTGCTCTACAGAGGAGTGTTCCTATTCGTAACATCTGTGAAGCAGCCACTTGGGCTTCGGTTCATACTTTTGTACGTCACTACTCCCTAGATTCTTCCCATGGGCAGGATCTGGCCTTTGGCAAGGCGGTCCTTTACTCTACAATTTGATTGGACATTGTAAATTTGTATATTCTAAATTCTTTTCCCACCGCCTTACGTTGGTACTGCTTTCGGAGTCTGTCATAGATATGAAATACGTCGGAGGACCCAATCCCCTCAAAGAACCAGTTACTCTCTTACCTGCTAACGTTCTTTCGATGGGATGGTCCAACGATGTATTCCATATCGCTCCCTCCCTGCCTACCCCACTACAGAATTTCTTATGCGATTGCAGTTTACGTTTCCGCAAGGCTTTCTCTGGTCATACTGGCAGTAGATTGGTGCCACACATTCTGGGGAAAAAACTACATCTGAGGCTGGGGAAAAAACTACATCTGAGGCTGGGGAAAAAACTACAACTGAGGCTACAGGCGTCGTGCGTCCTACTTATAACATCCGGTGACGTCGGCTCGACAGAGGCCCTCGGGGACGGCGTAGCAACGTCATAGAAGCAGGACGCAGACGCCGAAAGATTTTCCGAAGCAGCATAGCTGTGGTAATTACTGTTATAGATATGGAATACGTCGTCGGACCATCCCATCGAAAGAACGTTACCAGGTAAGAGAGTGACTTGTTCTTCTTCCTTATCACGATTGACCTCATTGATTGTATCGCCACCTCGAAACTTATCCTTGTGATAGGAAATGATGTTGGTAAGCTCATATTGCAAAGGTTTCGCTTCCATATGTTAATGCTGGAATGACTTTGCTCCTATAGAAAGTCGTGATCGGTATGAAGAAGAACTTTCCGAATTTATGATGGATCACCTGTCCTTGTCTAGAAAAGGCATATGCTTTTTTGAGGAGTATTTCAGTACATTCCTTTTCGTCCTTTGTTTGGTTAATTATAAGTCCCAGATATTTGAATGAATGGACTTTGTCTAATGCTAGTCCATTGATTTGGAAGATTGGTTTCCGCCCTTTCTTGTTGTGCTTTGTTATGGACATTATTTTCGTTTTTGCCACGTTTATTTGCAATTTGTTTTTGATAATATGTTTCCATGGCGTCCAGGCTGTGTTGTAATCCTTGAGGAGTTTGATCAAGCAGAACGATGTCGTCAGCGTACATCATTAGTGGTACTGGGGTGGAGTTTAGTCGAGGAGGATTAATTGTCTGCCGCATTTCTTGTTCTAGGTCAGCAGTAAACAAATTGAACAAAGTTGCTGCCAATGGGCAGCCTTGTTTGAGTCCATTCCATGTTTCAATGAGTACAGTTGCCCCCCCCCCCTCTTTGGTCAGTCTTACTCGAATCATGGTTGCTGAATAAAGAGCGTTGATAAGCTATAAGATGTGGTTTGGTCATTTCCACTTTTCAAGTTTATTCCATAATAGTTTTCTATTTACGGAATCAAATGGCAGGTGTAAATCCACAAAAGCCATCCAAACTGTTGTTTTTTTTTTGTTGAAGGCTTCTTGTTTCAGGAGATTTAGAAGGAATAAGTTAATATTCGTACCCACTTGTTGGGTAAAGCTTGCTTTTCTTTGAGCAAAACGATTGTTCAGCAGCCCATGTTGAGAGATCTCGTAACAGCATTGTTGCGAAGATTTTGCCCTGGGGATCTAGGAGGGCAATGGGTCTGTAATTTGCTGGGTTTTCTTTGTCCCCCTGTTTGTTGATTGGTATGAGCGTTGCCGACCTCCAAGTTAATGGGATTTGTTTGTATTGATTGATTATGAGTAGCATTTGAACCACAATGATTTTCTGCCCAATGTTCCAGTGATTTTTGGATAATTTTGGATGGCTTACAGAAAACATCATAGCAGCTACACGGTACATTAGTTCTGCTTGCTGTCTCGCATCTTCTTCTTGTTTGTGACAGATGGTGGTCTGTTTTCCAAATGTTTGTGTCAGTTCTATTTGTTCAGCTTGGGTTGCTTGTCCGGGCTTTTCATTAGTCAGATGCGCCTTGATTGATGTTTGGTTATGTTGGGGAGGTGGGAGGTTTCGTACCAAAGCTCTTGATCCTGTCTGCCTTTTTTTTTTTTTACTACTTGTCTACCGGTTTCTTATTTGGCAGTTGTTTTGTCACATTCTGTTTTTCAAATATGTGGAATGCCTGTTGTTCATTCTCTGAGGGGGTGTGTGCCTGAATCCCTGCAATTTTTTGCTGGCCTGATGTACTTTCCTTTGTTATTTCAGTGGTCACCTGGTCTCACTTCTTCATAGGATTCATCTCTGCCGATTATGTATCTGTCAATTTTGTCGTTATTTTTGACATCTCCCTCATCAGAGACATCAAAGCTGTTGTAGATTGCTTTCTTTCAAGTCGATCTGAACTGGCAATATCAGCTAGTTTGATTGCCAGAGATGACTTGTCTCAGCTTCTTGTTCTTTTCGTTGTTGTATCTGTCCGATAAAGCTTTCTATGTGTATCTGCTTTATATGCATGAGGGCTATGAGTGTTGCCTGATCTTGAATTGCCTCGACGTTTGCCTCATGTAATTTAACAAATGGGATCAGTGATTGTGACGTTGTTGTGATCAGGAGATTTTGTAGCTCGTACATTGTGGTTGGTAGTTGAGCCAGGGAGTGGTATCCAGATTAATTTTCTCCCTGTGTGGTTCCCGGTCTATTACTTCAGGTATGATGAATCATTTCATGTTTTATTTGTTGCTGTCCCTTTACTGATATTCGTGAATAATCGCTTTGCTCTTCTTGAACCATTTGTATGTCGTTGGGCATAAAACAATAATTCTGGGCGTTCTGCTTCAATGAAGGAGTAGATGTATGGCATGGTATGGACCTTTTTCCTTGCACTTGTTTGTCTAATCCCCGCCCATCTTTTTTCGTGTGTACTCATGAGGGAATCCAGTTCCTTGATGTCTAAGGACAGCTGTGGTGTCTGTTCCTGTTTTTGATTTCTTATTTCTGGTGTCGGTAAGTCTTTTAGGGTCTTCTTCTCTTGGAGCTGTAGCCAGAGTGCTCTTGCTCTTAATGCTTTTTCTTTTCTGTTAATCTTCTGCGGATGCACTATGAAGTTTTAGTAGGTCTTTTTTTTGTGAGGTCTGTTTACTTCTATTTGGTCTTGCTGCATATTGAAGACTCTGTTTGTCTGGGAGTTGTTTCTTATTATTTTTTCGTTATATTGGTTAGCTTTTTGCTTTTGGGGTTCAGTTGGTGGGATTCTATCATTCAAACAGGATTGTTGATCAATGAAGGGTCGATGCAGCAGACCCTTGCTCACGTCCTCACCTCTGGGGGGGCAAAAGCTGGTCTCCTGCTCCAAATTCCCCCACAAATCTTTCATCATTATCTTGAATAGCTTTTTGATTTTGGAGTACGGTGGGTAGGGTTGTGTCATTCTCACACACTTGTTGATCGTGGGTAGAGGGATGTGGGGTTTCCTCTCTCGCTTCCTCATCTCTCTCTGGGGGCATGATCTTATCTCCCGGTCCAAGCTCCTCCCCGGGTGTGTCTAGTCTCTCGAGCTGTGTGTCTCCTGTCGAAGCGACGTCACCGTTATCGGTATAATAATAATAATAATTTAGCATTTATATAGCGCTACGAACCCTCAGGTATCTGAGCGCTGCTTATTATTACCCACGGTGTGTGGTGCTCATTTATCGACCTCGGAAGGATGAAAGGCTGAGTTTGGCCTTGCCGGGATTCGAACCTGCGTTAGCAGGCTCTGCACGGATGTCAAAGTGAGTGCTCTACTCGCTGTGCCACTTGACCGCATGTTTTCCCGATCTCATCCGATGTTGATGCTAAAACAATGCTTGCTGGTTGAGGTCGGGGGGTGTGAGTAAGGAGGAATTGTTTATCTATTAAGGAATGTACACGTGAAATGTGTTGCGACCTATTAGCAAGGATCGTCTTTGTCTTGGTAGTTCCTTGAACTTCCCTTGTTCCTTTCTGATGCTTCTTTAATTTGTCTATTCCCTTCACAGTAAATATAGAGTCTCTTATTTCTCTATCTTGATTCATTGCATCTAGTTCTTGGGGCATTGACTCAGAAATGGTTTGTATTTTTCCTTTATAGGTTTCGAAAAGATTTGAAGTATCGAAGGTTGCCGATCTTCCTTTATGGTTCTTATCGTTATTGCGGGTTCTGTGTCTATTTTCCCTCAGTGGCGAGTCCTTAATCCCACCAAGATTGACCTGTTTTGGTTTACTTTGCACAAGTCATCTGTCAGTACCTGGGCTGTGTAGCCGGGGGCGTCTGTTCCGCATAGGACGTTATCCGGCGTGCTCTGTTGGTAATTGAAGCTGGTTGTCCTGGAGGTATTGTGAGATCGCTAGTGGAGATGGAAGGCCGGATCTGCGGGTGTTCGGCTCCACCGGGTTCCTCCCACGTTCCTCACTCGGTTTCGTGGATCGGGGGTACACGTGGACTGCCAAGCAGACAACGGCTATCAAACGGTTTCTGAGATAATGCGAGCGGGATCAAAGGGCAAAGTCCTGCATTCTCCTGCTCGCATCAGTCGCGCTTTCCTTTGGTCATTACACTTCAACCGTTTAGAACAGTTTGGAGTGGCATGACTTACCCGGTTGCTCGATAACAGCAGTCTGCAGGTCCAAGTGAAGCGCTGCCCTTACACTACACGTGCTCTCGAGTTCTTTTTGCGATATTTGTTTGGAAGGCTGTATAATTCACTTCTCAGGATGACGGTATGCGCTCTTAGATGTAAAGTGGGCTGCCCACCTGCGCCACTGAGCCAGAGACTCTGCAACACGACTCTGCGGCCGGTCTGGGTTTTGTAGTGTTGAAAGAGGACTGGATCCACACTGTAGCACAGCAGTTCGTGGTCTCTGACAAGAGATTCTGCAACCCGACTTGGATCAATATATAAAAAAAAATAGACTCACATGGCAGGGATGCAAATGGAATTTCATCTTGCCATCTGTGCCTACTGGTGTCGACGAAAGGTGTCTCTTAAGTGGAGATATACCTATTCCTTTAATTTATATTGGCCTTGGTTAAACTGGAGACATTTATTTTTGTTAAAATTCTATTTGCTTTTAATTATTGACGCTCCTTTCCTTGGTGACTAAATAAATTAATTTCATATTGCCATTGCATTGGTAAACTTTAAACTAAATGAGGTAGAAATCCAGGACTTAAAGTGCAAAAATATGCATAATAATGTGTGCTGTTAATTTGTTGCATTAGGATGGAAATGATATCCTCAATGCTTGCAGAAAACTTACTTTGAGTAGTTAACACTGAAAGAATTAGTTGGCCTATACCATCTTAGAAATATTAAGCTTGTAGTATTTTTGTCCTATAAATAGCTTTTTCAAGTCTAACATTTATGTTAGTTATATAGCTTCTCATATGAACAGCAGAAAATATGTTTTGTTAACTGTTCAAGCACATAATAATAGAATGTGCCAACGTTTTAGCGTAGAGTTCCATTTTTAGGGGTTCTGAATTATTTTTTTCGGACACCTACTCATTTGATTTTACCCATTTATTGAGTGTTCTCATTTATTTTGGTGGTCAGTGGGACTTCTGCTGAAGTCCCCCTGCCACTGCATCCCTTTTTCACATCTTTAAAATATTTTGGGGTAGGTTGGTGGCAGCTAATATAGTTTTGTCTTTACCATTGATGCAAGTCGTTATACTGCATTACTAGCCAAATGTACCTTTATGATACATTGGAGGAGTGCTCATTGTTTTTTTAAGTCCTGCGCCTGGCCATTTTATTTTGGGGGCTTCCTTTGTTCAAAGAAACCATAAGGCAGACCTAAAATGGCAGTTCTTTGTGAGCCCAAGATAGCAGCCTCCATAGTGGTTTGAACTGACTTAGATCAGTTCTTGGCCCAGGGCACGCCACTACAATTCTTGTGGGGATGGGCCTGAGTGTTTGATGATTTTTGGAGCCAACCCATTTGGCGGAGAGCCAAAACCTTTGTTTTAAATCCCCCTGATGTGATTGGTGAGCTAGCAGAATCCATCCCCTTTGAGGAAGGGACCTATAGGAGAAACACTGTTCATGTGCCCAGTGCTGCTGGATTTTTGGAAGGAGAGCCGGTTAGCTTGGCTCCATATAGCTGCCATTCCTGCATTTCTTGGGTGCCCGTCCCAAGTATTTCTCGTGCTGCTACCGGTCCTCCCCATCGGCTGGGACCATTTTCCAGACCATTTTCCAGGCCAGGGTCTATCACCTTGGTTTTTGGAACTGTTCCTGCATGGATTTCTATTGGTACCCAACATGCAACGAAATCTGCGTTTCAAATGCATTCCTTCCTCCCAAAGATTCCTCATTTATAATATTCTATCCCAGCACAACTGTTCTTTTGAAACATTTCTGCCACCAGGACTCACAGCATGGCCCCACCTGACACTGGTCCATTACCCTGTGCCAGGCAGGCCTTTAAGGCCAGTATTTATTGAGGCGCGGTGCCCCCCGACTATAGTAACTTTTTTCTGCACACTCTGCTTCAGCAACACTGCTCTTTGGTTTTGCAGAAAAATGACTAGCCTGCCAAAGGTCTCGAGCTTCAAGGCCTGCACGGGTTGCAGTTGACAGATGTCAGATTCCAATTGATACAGAATTAGTCTGTATTGCCTGTGGGAGAATCCCCACCCCGGGACACTGTGTTGTGCCAAACCATGCACCCGAAGGCTCTAAGAGATCGGACAATTAAATAATTTTTCCACAAGGAAAGAGGCCAAGAAACTGATCTCAATTGGGGTCACAGGTTGTGGAGCGCAGGTGAGAAGAGGGGTCTCTGCCCTGAAGAAGAAGCCGTTCCGCAAGAGGTGCCGCTCACGAGGAACTCCTCCTGCCACCACTAGGTATCATTGCCCTTCCAATCCTCCACCCTGGCGGAAGGTGGGGGGGGGGGTGATGAAGCCTTTAGGTTGAAAATGCTAGACGTCTTCACGAAGGCCTAGGTGCTGATGGTGCCATCTGGGTCCACTGCATGTGACCAATATGGCAAGAACTTGTGAGGGGCCACACACACGCACCTAAGGGCTTGTGTACCTATTGGAAAAGCCCCATCCCAGTGCCGACACGCTCTGCCTCTGGCCGGCGAAACCTCATAGCGGGGGCTAGCCCTCTCTATTTCGGAGTCACCCGGTGCCGCAGTTCCTCTAAAATATGTCCCACTTCCTATGGGTATATATATATCAAACAAGGATCAGGGCAAGCCCGAATATAGTGACTTAACCACTTTATTTCTTAGCTATATCCTGTGCCCACACCATACCAAATATTCACTAGTTCTGCCACATGTGTAAGTTACGTAATGGTGAATATTGATGTATTCTGATGAGGGTTCTTGATACCCCCCTGGCCACGTCCACATTTAAATAGAAAATTAAAACATTGCAGAGGCTAGAATTGGGTTTCCAGGCCAGACACTAGACTATCCATCTTTGATGCCAATTTAACACCATCTGCCTCTAAGGAGCACATGATCGTTTCCATGGTGACTGTGGAAACATGGTTCTCCGCGTGGTGCACCTCACGGTTACATCCAGCTATATGCAGTGCCGGTGGAGCGACTCCCATACTACCACAGGTAATATATGTGACATGAACTACACACTATAATCGTGGGCTCGCATTGACTACTGTGAGCCCCCGCCTTCAATGGTTTCTCGATCACTGTGCCATTAAAAGTGCACGTGATCTTGTGTGGGCGTCTCCATTTGCATTTAGCAAGGGTACCTTAGCATGGATGCCTTGCCGGATTCTGCTTTTCGCACACACTGGTTCTTTGCATGTATCCCTTTCCAATGACCTTTTAAACCATTTAATTTAAGATAAACAGCACTACCGGGCTGGGACACTGTAGTTAGCATCCCTCATGGAAATGTTGTCCCGTTGTAGTAGAATTATGTACTCTTACCCTGCCCCTTTTGGATTGCAGGGATCCAGAACCCCCAAACCAGAGGCCGAGTCCCAGGCCTTCACCAATTAGGTAAGTGATGGCAAGTCTGTCCTGAACACCATTACCAGATATGGACCCTATTTTGTGGAGGAGTCTTGATAAATCCACACAATTTCACCCACAGGAACTCTGAATTCCAATAAATGTGGAGCGGACTGCGTGACCAACATGTCACCTTTTCCCAGGTAATTAATTTCCTTCCTGTTCCTGTGTCTTTAATCATCTCTCAAGGCTAGACTGATTACCAAAACATCCTCATATGTATTGCAGATATCATACTTATACGTGCTGAATTCCTTTCTGATGTGTAAGATTTAACGGTGCCTGGCAAGTTCCTCTGATGGGGGTTCTTGAAGAAATCTAAAAGCCTGAATGATTTTTAAAACATGCCCTGATAACTACCCCCCCCCCATCTACTCATAGATTTATCTGTGTTCTTTATAGACCACCATCACAGGATACCCCATCCATTGAGACTCCATTCGATGTTCTTGTCCTAATGAAGGCCGATCTAACTACAGGCACCTCGTTACCGCTATTCTGGCCAAACCACAGTTGTGTAGACAACTATATAACAGTGTTTATTCTGAACACTGTTTAACCTGGCTGATTGGTTGCGCATACACATTAGCATACGGCCCCCAGACAATGGAAAGGGGTTGTTCTACTACATTTACATAAGTCACCATTTGTAGACTATGTTAATAAGTATTATTGCTTGTTTGTATAGATCTAATGTATGTTTTGTATATTCATTGGATTGCTTTTCTCCCGCAGATTCCTCATCTTGATAGCTATCCCTGTCCAGCTTTGCTGTTCGGAAACTTTTTCGACAGGGGGGCGTAGTGGACCTCGACTCAGCCATCGATTGTCGTCTCGTTTTGCTGGATGCTCGATTATCGGCTCCAGACGTGACGTCGGGCATCGTATATATACCGTATCACTACGCTCCATGCTTCACTTCCTTTTTTCTACACGCTACATTGGGCCACGACTTCGAGTTTACTCTACATTTTTCTGTCAGATTTCACAATGTCTAATCACTGGATATCAGGCTTCGAAAGGTGCACCGATTGCAAACCTGAAAATGTCGGTAACCGACGCCCACAACGTCTGTCCGTGGTGCTTGGGTGCGAGTCACGACATGGAGGCCTGCGCGTCGTGTTCTAAAATGCAGCCGAAATCCCTACATGAGAGCGCCGGCAAACTGGCTTTGGGCCGATGGTCGAAATTTCTAGCGAAGTCGCTTGTTCAGTCTTCAGAGGCTGATAAGAAAGGAGCCCACCACGGAGTGCTGTTGGTGTGGACCCCCCACCCCCTGACCAGCAAGCCTTGACAGCAAAAGCAGCGCTCTGTGCTCCCGACCCCATGCTAGCTGGTCCATCGACTCCTTCGACATCGACCAAGCCTTCAGGCTCGACGCTGACAGAGGTGCAAAAACCGTTGATTGTTGTCAGTCAAAAGGCTCCTACCCATGACGTGCATTCACCTGCCAAGCCTTCCTCGGCACCGAAGGTCATTACCTCGTTCCTGATAACTGTCCCAATGGCGAAACCTTTGACACCGACTATAGGCAAATGTTGTTTGGTCCTGTTACCTAGGATAGGATTCTTTCAGTCGATGCAATCAATCTTCGACGTCGACCAACCAGACGGCCAAGGGGACATTGACCCAATTAATTCTGGCTCTGGCGGAGTTGATTTTTTTCGACAACTGAGGCCAATTATTTTGCATTAGCCCAAGATTTACAAGATGCAAGTGGGCTGGACACATCCCCAGATCTTGAGTTCCAACAAAGCCAACCTTATAAGCATACTTATGCTAAATTCAGGGCCTTAGTGAAAACAGTGGTAGACACCCTTGGCTTGAAAGCTTCTGCTGCACCCCTTCAGGTATATGACCTCACTGATGTTCTGGTCAAAGGTCCAGCAGTCGAGAATAATATGCCTTTCAATCCGGCTATAGCTGACCACCTAGCCTCCTAATGGCAGCACCCATGCACAATGCCTCCCGTAAGTGGCAATTGCACTGGAGAATATAGGCCGGCTAGAGGAGATACTTCTCTCCTCTCCTCGCAACCTTCACCAGAACGGTTGGTAGTGCAAGCTGCCACTGTCACCACCAAACCTGCAGCCTCTACATCCAATCTTCCTCCAGATAGAGAGGGTAAAAACCCTGACGCCATGGCTAAGAAGGTTTTTACCTCAGTCAGTGTTTTGAATTTGGATGTTGAGTTGGATTTCATGACGATGATTTTGGGGGGAGGTGAGTTGCTAGAAGATCTCTCTGTTTCACGGAAAAAGTTTCTGCTCCGTGGTGCTAGTTTGGGCAAGAAACTGGTTTTGCTGGGTTGGAAAATACGGCTTGCACCTATTGTGGAAGACTGGATTGAGGGAATGTCTGAGCTTGCAACCATGGAGAAGGTGATTTATAAGCGACAAGGGAAGTTGAGGTTACATGAAAAGATTTGGGGTGATTTTCTGAGTTTGTACCAGTTCTTTGATGGTTATTTGTATATTATATTCTGCGTGTATTTAATTGCTTTGATTTAATTGTATTAATTGATTTATTTGTTTATCTTTGTGTAAATCTTATAAATAAATAAATAATAATAAAAAAATGTGGCATGCGGCTTTGCCAAATTTTCATTTGGTCTGTGGAAGGCTGTGGAACAAGCCACTCGATAAATCCCAGAAGCGGAAATGCAGATGGTGTTTGGCTGGTGGACAATGGGAAGGAGGTTGCCAAGCAGTCGTTACAAACGGACCTGGACGTGGCAGACTGCGTTGGCCGATATATGGGATTGGCAGTAGTAATGAGAAGACAGGCTTACTTAAAAACGTCTGGATTCTCCCCAAATGTCAAGAACAGCCTACTAGACATGCCCTTGGAGGGAGATGGTGCTTTTTGGACAACAAGCTGATAACTCTTTAGAAAAATTAAACAAATAAAAAATTGCTGCAAGTCGCTGGGCCTAGCTGCGCAGCTGGCCAAGACTGCCTTTATCTTTGCCTCAAGAGGCAGAGGCTATGAGCCCTATGGCAGAAAGCAGCAGCTCCTGCAAGCCAGGCAGGGGCTTCAGTTCTCGGTCTCTGCAGTTCATCTGGCGGGGACAGAGAACAGTTGGGCGGATGCTCTGAGCAGGCAGAGCACAGTCTCACACAAGTGGGGAAGTGTGCCAGGGAAGTCCTAGAAGAGGTCTTCTCTCTTTGGGGGCCTGAGCAGTGGATCTGTTCGCCCACAGAGTCCAACAGGAAGTTTAAACAGTTTTGCTCGAGGGAATTCCCAGCGAAAGGCACACTGGGGGATGTGTTTCTGGTGGAAGGGACTTTCCCTCTCCACTTCGCCTCTCCCCTCTCCCCCCCGATTCCCGTCATTCCTTGGACTCGCAGGAGATTTCGAGCTACCATAATCTTGACCGCCCAGGACTCAGTGAGGAGAGCGCGATACTCCAATCTCCTGGCTCTATCCACCGCACTGGTTGTCTGTGTCTGGATCTCCTAACCCAGTCGGAATGTCCAGGGCTTCACCCAAACCCAGACTCCCTTAACCTACTTGCATGGTTTTTGAGAGGATTGAGAGGATCAGGTATGATGACTGGGACCTCTCAGAGGAAATACTTGAGGTGTTGCTGGCTGCACGCAAACCGTCGACAAGATCTCTGCGCTTGTGTCTTTGGAGAAGATTTGGGGCGTGGAGCAGGGAACACAAGATTGACCCCATCTCTTGCCCCACCACTACAATGATTGCATTCCTTCTGTCACTGTCCTCAGCAGTTATAAGGGAGGAAGAGAGTCAAAGCTACCCTAACCAAAGGCGTGGCATAGGGTCAGCAGGTTTTTGCAGAGGAGCTGGGTAACTGCTAGCACAATAGACAAAAACACCCACGGATGCGGGAATGGCAACAAATGGGTTTTTTTTATTTTACACTAACCAAGAACAAAACAAATATACAAGCTGCGCCTTGGCGCTGGATATATGCATTATTTGAGCATATTTTTGTCTGCGTTTTTGTGAGTTAGTAGGCAGAGTGACAAACAGTATAGATTTCAAGTATTGTTTTAAATGACAATACATTCAACATTGTTTAACATTGTCGTCGACACACAATTTTGTGTTTCTGGTTCGGTAAAGATTGGAGAGAAGCAGTGGCTGTGAAACTTGTAGCAGCGCTGCTGTGAAAGTACCGAACGGTCTTCAGGACAATGATTTCAAGTCGGGTCAATGTTAAAGGAAAGGCGTCCACCTATGAATAATAGGGGACTGGGTTAGTTCAGAGAGTGATGTCTAAGAAAACATGTTAAAACTGCAAAAAGAGGGGACCTACCATGTGCGGGTAAGTTGCCGCCTTGGTCGTGTTAGAGTTAGTCCAGCAGATGAAATGTCTGGGAGGCTGTCTGCAGACGTCAGATGCCTGATGCTAAAGTAAATATATATATATATGAATGTTATTTATCATAGGGTGGCGGAAAATTGCTCGTATGAGTGGCTGGGCTCTTAGTATAAAGACAAGATACAAAAATCGTCTCCAGTGGAAACGTGAAAAATTGTTACCTTTTGCATGGAGATCTTCCCAACGGTGAGAAAAGAGCTGTTTCACTGTCGGGGGTGTAGTACGCATGTCTTGTAGTGATTACGTGATCACGTTGTGCGTGTCTCCGTGGATAGCAGGGGACCGCGCATGTCCAGAGGAAGTAGTGTGCTGTCACGGGAGCCGAGGTTGTATTGGAAAAGCGCTGTACGGTCTGCGCATGTCTAAGCAGACTATATGTCTGAAAAGTATATCCAAGGTGAGTAGTGTTTTGTCGTCCCGAAAGCGGGTAAAAGGATTTAAATGTCAAAAACCAATTTGTTAACAAAGAACCACGCATTTTTATTCAAAATGCTCTTTTATGGCTAAGTATGCCATGCATGTTTTTGTTTTTGCAAGTAATTGTAAGACACACGATATTGAGAAACATATTGTCGTGGGAGTTGATAATTCGTGTGGATTACTGCATTAGCATGTAACTTAAATAGACAACTCTCTTAAAACAATTTGAAATGGGTGACATAGGTACACATTTGCTTGACAGTTACTGGTGCGTGTAAATTTTTTTTTAAATTGATGGAAACCATTCGCGATAGATTGACCTTCCATGTGGAACAATTCTGTTGACACAAACATTACTCATCTATGGTCAGAAATTACCATACGTAATTTTCGAGAACGAACCAGTATTGTTAACACCAAACATTGAATTGTTTTTGCATACTTTAGGACACACGTCTGTCTATGTATAAAGGAGCGTGTGCTGAACACAACAGATGGCCGTTATAGTGGGCATCGCACAAGCTAGTGTAGCCAGTTTATTGGGTGATT
The DNA here is from genome assembly GCF_040938575.1 of Ambystoma mexicanum. Taxonomy (NCBI): domain Eukaryota; kingdom Metazoa; phylum Chordata; class Amphibia; order Caudata; family Ambystomatidae; genus Ambystoma; species Ambystoma mexicanum. The sequence goes on from NC_090927.1 coordinate 1,222,456,426, forward strand.
TTGACACATTGGTTCAAGCGAAATAACCGAAGGGACCCAGCAAAGTCACCTCGTTGTGATGAGAGAGAGAAATTAGACGAGAGCTTTGTCAAAATAACAACAGCACTAACTGTTGAAAAAGAGGTTCCACTCAATAGAAATATTTAAACCTTGTCTGACGGAATCTAGGCGATGGATCCATTTCTGTTCAAGTTTGCGTAGGGCTAGGTCTCTATTGCCACCTCGGAAAGGGTTACCCACTGTTTGTAGTATTGCCAGAAAATGTCGTTGTGAGTATGGTTTTTAGCTTTAAAGTGTGCCACTAGTGGTTTTTCTTCAACTAGGTTCCGCACGCAAGACCGGTGTTCACAGATCCGTTTCCTGATTTCTCTCTTACACTTTCCCACGTAGATGAGATCACATGGACATTTGATTTTGTAAACTGACCATTTGGTTCTGCAATTAGTGAAAGATTTGAAGGCCCAAGAGTTGCCTTTCAGATCAATGGTTTTGAGATTGGCTGTTAATGGACAGACGGAACATGATCCACATTTGAAATGTCCTTTAATCGCTGGGAGGTGCCATAGCGTGGTTTGTTGCTGGCTTGGTGTCTCGACTTCTGTATAGGTGTGCACCAGATGGTCTTTTAGATTCCGGCTCAGTTTAAAAGCAAAGCGTGGTTTTTCTGGATGGAAGGAATCAGTCTGTAGTTTGTCCCAATGTTTGAGGATCATTTTTCTGATGGAGTTACTTAGTGGGGTGAATGTAGTCACGCATGTCTTCTTGTTTGTCGATTGATTTCTTTTGCTTGGTGTTGAGCAAGATTCTCGGCTTGTGTTTTTGACACGTTTTCGAGCTTGTCGAATTATGTGTTTGGGGTAGCCTCTTTCTTTTAGCCGAATTGCCAGTTTTTTTTTTTTTTTTTAAAATGTATTTTATTTTATAACGACCACACGGTGCAACAGAACATAGATAGAACACATCAAGCCACAACAAAGGCCAAACAACAAATATAAAAAGAAAAGAAAGAAAAAACAGAACAGAATTAACTTAACAATCCCCTTCCCTCCCCCCTATGAGCCTGTAGGGTGTCCACCATCATTGTCCGTTCCGTGTGGTGGGGTTCCGTCGCTCTCAGGTCCAGCCGAGGTCGACCCCGTACTAAACAGTTCAGCCAATAGCACCTTCCATGCCGTGAGGGAGCTCACCTCATCCTCCCCTCCCGCCCTGCTGGCCTCCCACCATGCTGTCGTCTCGGCGGCAGCCCATTTCTGGAGGTCACGCCACCATACCTCCACCCGTGGCCTCTGACAATTCTTCCATCCCATGGCTATTCTGCGCTTGGCAAGTACATAAGCCAAATCTTTAAGCTTCTCCACGTGCCGAAGCTTGCGCGCCCTGGGGTACCCTCCAAGCAAACAGGCCCAGGCCGAATCTATCTTAAGTACAATGCCCCTTCCTGCCAGCTTCTGCGCCACTTCACTCCAGTAGGTTGCAATCACAGGACAGGCCCAGAACATGTGAGTCATATCAGCGTTCTCTGTGTTACACTTGGGACACGCCTGGCGCCCAGCGTCTCGAAATCTGGAAATTCTCAGGGGGGTCATGTATGCCCTATGCGTGATATATAGTTGTAACTGTTTAAACCTGGCATTCCTCGATACTTTTTTGTGGTACCCCAGGGCGCGCTCCCACTGCCCATCCGCCATCGGGGCCCCCATCTCTGTTTCCCATTCCAACCTCAGGTACCCCAAATCCTTCCCAACCTTTGCCATCAGCATCTCGTACAGCCTGGAGACCTCATGCCCGCCCTCTGTGGGATGTATTTACCCATGCATCCTAGCCCTACCTCAAAACTGTGCAGTACTGACATGAAAACATCATGATGGCCAGAGCTTCCCAGAAAATGCACAGGGAAATGCAGGAAGAATAGGCTGCCACCCATTTCTGTCGATGTTATGGGCACAGAAGGACGCTGCCTAAAACCACCATTGGACTACCCGCACAGTAGTCTGAAACCATTGGGAATGGCAATGCTGATTGCCAAATGCAACCTAGAATTGTGGGGAATTCATTTCTTAAATCCCAAAAATGGGTGCAGTACCAGTACTCACCACTATCCAAAAGCCGGCGTTTTAAAACCACTCTGTTTCCCTGAAGGCAAGTCAAAATGCCTATTTTCAAACATTGCAATATGTGCAAAATATTTACTGAACACCAGCAGACATTTGGCAGAATGGAGTTTTGTGTGCCTACAAAATCTGGGAAATGAAGAGCCCAAAACAATGCTTATAACAAAACTGCTATGGAGTCAGCAGTTTAAGTTGCACTGGATTTAAAGACACTAAAATCGAAAATGTTTAGATTAATTGAGTGAGCTATGTTTGGTGTCACATGCCTTTGTAACTGTTTAAATGTCATAGTTTTAAACTTAGAATCAGCATTCTAGCTGCATGTGTAAAATTGCAAGTTAATTTAAAAAGCAACAAATAACATGACAGTAGCTGAAAGTCTGGCTTAAGGAACTTGATTCTGCCTGGCAACTACCCCCATCAGGAGTGAAATTTGAGTCACCACTGTGTTCCCAGGCCAACCTTCCTTTTGCTGCCCACACTAAGGGTATGCCATCTATCTGATAATTGAATTAACTGTGCTCTGCAAGAGAGTGAACAAAGCCCTCTTCACTCAGGCAAAGGTTTTTATTACCGCTGTCGTAAAATGTAGCTTCCTCTTGGCAAGAGCTGGGAGGGGCACTGCCTGTGAGAGCAAGCTGGCTTGGCAGAACTGGAAAGAACCAGAAATTCAACCTTGTGCTGAGGGTAAACCACACCCCTTTGGAGCCAGAACATAACTTTAAAAAGATGAATAACTCATAGAGCGGACATGTGAAAATTTTATAAATGACACCATAATTCTTGTGATTTTTCTGCCCACATTTTAAGAGGTTTTTCGACCCGGTGGCGTGTTCAGGGGGGTGTCAGCGGAAAAGTGGATATAACTCTAAATGTATGCATGTTAAAAATCTGAAACTTCATCAGTTAATGTCCGTACTCCCTGCACACATGTATGTAAAGTTGGGTCAATGTCAGAAATTGCAAAATCAGTTAAAAAGTGAAATATGTGCCAGTTCTGAATGCAAGCTCCCAGGAAGAGCAGAGTTTGAACAGGGGATACCTCCTGTAATGCATGATGGGTGCATATGATTTTAAAACAATATGTACCTCTGCAAATATGTATTTGTTTCAAATCTAGATTTGTGTGTAAGTTGACAGGAGGAGTGGACTTTCTGCAGGCTGTAAAATGACATCACTCTGACCCAACCTAGCTCCCCCAATCAAATGATAAATGGAAGTTTGACCAATTAGAAGCTGAGAGAGAGGTAGGGTCGGTGATGCTAGAACACACCCACATTCTAAACACATAAAAGCAGACAGACAGGACAGATAGGGACCTTCAAAATCCATCTGCAGCGGGACGCTCTGCCGGAAAAATCCATACTTACCTCCATCAACCTCCAGAAAGCCAAACTAGAGACTTCAATCTATCCAGAACTAAGAGACCAGACCAGAGAGAAAGCAGTGCTGTACCCAGAGAGACCCAGACCAGCAGAGAGAGCTGACCCAGATCACTGTGAAGTGCAGAGCCCAGTCCAAAACCCTGACCAGATCCATGGCGAGGCCCATTTCACTCAAGAGTATAGTGTGAGTACCTAGAAAACTGTGCAGAACCAATCTCTTAGTTAAAATAATATAATTCAATCTATTTAATCTAAGTAGAACTGCCTCCTAACTGTCACCTGTCATTTGTAAAGCTGTCACTTGTCATTTTCTAGTCGCAAGCTGCACTTGTCATTTTGAGCTTTTGAAATTTGCAAACCCAAAAACGACCTTTATTAAATCGCTCATATCTCCGCAACCGTTTGTGCTAGAGACTTGCAATAACTTTTATTTGATAGCTTAGAATCGTGGCTTTCCTACGAACCTAGAACCGCATTCCTACCCCCTATAGTTTTACCGCAATCGCGGAACACGCATCCGCGAATTTTGCCGCGATTTGCAAATTTCTTCACATGTAAAAACTGCTGCTGCTTGCCTTCCATTTGCCAGAAATTCGTTTAACCTGCTAACTATCCCTGCATCATTGCTAGTGTGAGCCTGGACTAATATTAACTAGATACCACTCACCCTGAACCTCTGAAAGGGAATTAAAAGCTTTTCCAGCATATTTCTCATTCATTGCCAGCACATATCAAAGCAAGTTGGGCCTGTGATTTCAAAACTCCTATCTGTTTTCTGTTGTCTAAGCTTGCTGGGGTGAACTGAATCACATTTGATCGCATTTCTGAGAACTGTGTGCTTCCTTCCATTTCCTTGCCTTGCATCAAGGGGGGGAGGGAATTGCCAGAGAAAAGTGATTACATTGTTTGGTTGAAATCATAT